>NC_050581.1:75303622-77703622 GCF_011100635.1 Trichosurus vulpecula
TTAACTGATTTAAATCCCAGTTTCCTTAGCTGTAAGATGTGGAGATTGGACTAGAAGACCTATAGGACCTCTTCAAGTTCTAAATCTGTGATCCCACAAATGCCCTTAGGAGAGTCTGCCCCCCGAGGAGAAGCACCAGTGCATGATGCATGGTTGTGTTTCTGTCTCACCCCCACCCCACCCCAGCTGGAGCCCATGGACGCCACCTCCAAACACAGCAGCTCTGCAGCTGATGCCACCCTCTGCTTCTCCCAGACCCAGGAGCTCTGGGCCCAGCTGGCCTGGCCGGAATCAGCTGAGGCCCTGGACTTAGTGACTCAGCTCACCGAGGTGAATTCTGGAATGAAGAGAAGAGACATAGACTTGCCCTGGAGAGCCTCCCATTTGAGGGGGCCCTGCCCTAGGAGAGCAAGGGGCAGAGGGAGGGGAACATGCCAAAGTTGAGGGAGAGAAAAGTGTTATCTTTGGGGAGCTCTAGGAGAGATAGAAGGCTTATTGCTTCTCTCCCTAAGGATATCTGTGAGGCTGCTCTATACTACCCAGAACTGGTTCGGAGGAAGGTAGACACACGGCCCCTGGCCCTGGGTGAAGCAGTGAGTGAGCCGGTGAGCCTATTGGGGTGGGGGTTGGGTGAAGGGGCTGGTGGGGGGGGGAGAGGGGAGGTGGTCACAGGACAAAGCCCCTGGGATTTCAGGGATTAGTTTGGCTCCTTTGGAGTGGTCTCTCCTAACCAGATCCTAAGGATAATACTGGTCATCTGTCCCCTTCTCTCCTTTCCTCTTCCAGCTATGCATTGCCCTGAACAACGTTGAACACGTACGAAAAGCCACAGGACAGGTGCTTCGGGGGCTGGAATGGCCAGAGCCAGGGGGTGGGTCCCCAGGGGGCCTCCCCAGAGCCCTGAAGAACCGACTGCTGGCTATGGATGAGGACCTTCAGCGAGAGGCCCGGAACATGATTGCACACCTGACAGCCAAGGTGGGAAGGGCTGGGCCCGGAGCTGGGGCATGCCATGCCCACAAGATGCTCCCATCTCCAGGATGCCTTTGTTCCTTCCCCTTTGTGACACTTTGCTCCCTCCCAGTCACTTCCTTTCTCATTCTCCCCCACCTCCCTTCCCCCTAGATGGTAGGAGACATTAAGAAGTATGTTCAACATATCAGCCTGTCACCAGACTCAATCCAGAATGAAGAGGTGAGTCCCTGCAAATGGCCAAGGCTCTCTAAAATGAACTGTCCTTCCTTCCATGGCCCAGGGAAATGCAATGGAATAAGCACTGATTAAGTGCCTACTGTGTTAAGTGCTCATTTGATCCCCACATCAACCCTTTGAGGGGGTTGCTGTTATTATCCTCATTCTTCAGTTGAGGAAACTGAGGCAGATAAAAGTTGTGACTTGTCTGGGGTATATGGCTAGGATGTATTTGAGGCAGGATTTGAACTCAGGTCTTCCTGATTCCATGCTCTAACTCCTGAACCACTTAGCAGCCTCTAATAGGGGCTAATAGAAAAACAATCACTTATGTGTCTATATGGTGCCTTGAAGCTCAACTCATCTTTCTTTACAACCCTGTGAGGTAGATAGTGAAAATATCATCCCCCTTTTACATATGGGAGACAGACAGGGACAGAAGGGGACACATGATAAGGGCTGGAGAGGGGTCTTCTGGCTCTGAGTTCAGCATACTTTCCCCTTGAGAAGTAGGGCGTTAGAAGTTCGGCCTCAGGGCTAAGGAAACCAGAGTGATCTGCCTGCTGTGTAGAGGCTGGGCTGGAGGGGAGAATCATGCTGAGTCTAAAGTCTGCTAGGGCTGGGAGGCAGGAGATAACCCTCTCCCGCCCCCCAAGATGGTGATTCCTGTTCACCGGGGCTTCCCTCCATCCCTCTTCAGGCTATAGCCCCTCTCATGAAGTACCTGGATGACAAGCTCATTCTTCTCAGTGACTCACTGGTGAAGGAAAACCTCTGCCGGTACTTCCAGGGCTCCAGGGTGGTGGGGCTGTGGAAGAGACTTTAGGGATTCTCTGTAAAATGAGGGGGTTGTGGGACCCAGAGCTCCTTGAGGTCAGGGGCTGCCTTTCACCTTTCTTTGTATGCTGGGCCCTTAGCATTGGCACATAGCAGGTGCTTAACAAATGTTTCACTTGACTGACGGGATGGCCTCTAAGGTCCCTAATGCATGATCCTGTCGTTTAGTCCCACCCCCTAACTTTCCAGATACCGGGGAGGGGGGCCTTCTCACCCTTGGCAGGACTTTGATGCTGGAGATAGGCTACTCTGAACAGAAAGATGAGGTTCTTGTGTGCATAACTGTGGATATCCCGGGCACAATATGTGTTGGGGAGTAGGAGGTGGGAAGAGGGCGTTAGGAGAGCTTGTCAAGGAAAGGCCAGTGGTTTGAGGGCCTTCTAAGGGCTGCAAATAGGGGCTTTGACAGCTTAATGAAACAGAAGATCCCAGTAGCTTTGCTTCTCAGAGGAGCCTTGTCTGCTGGAGTTTCAGCCCAGAGAAGATAAAGAAAGGAGAGGCTGGCTCCAATGGGATTGTCTGTCTCCTCAGCCCCTAGCCCCCCTCCACCATCCACCTCAATACATAAACATACTCTCCCATCCAGGGTGCTGGAAGCTCTCTGGGACCTGCTGCTTCAGGTCATTCTCCAGACTCTGGGGGCCAACAGAGATGTCTCTGCTGAGTTCTACAGAAGGTTTTACTATACATTGGAGGTAAGTAGGATAGGGCTGGAATTGAGGGGGAGGGGCACAGCTCAGGCAGCAGCTGGAGACATTTTGGGCAACTTGCCTGAAGCAGGAGGACATCCCCCAGGGCAAAAGATTTGCCAGATGGTAGCGAATGGTTCAGTTCGGAATTGACTCTGGCATGCTTTTATTGAGCCATAGACTGGATTTGGTCCTGGGGGTTTGAGGGTGTCACAAGGGAACAATTGAAGGATTCATCCTAAATCGTAACTAAGAATTGATTTGAATATTTCAAAGGAGGCTCAAGGATCATGAGTGAGGGCTATTGAGTTGTAATTAAAGAGAGTCCCCTAGCCAAATGAAGTAAAGCAGGCTTCTGGGGCACATGGAAGTAGCTGGGGCAATGGCCCACTGGGAGATATAGCGACAGCACAGTTGCCTCTTCAGAGAGTCACTGCCTGGTGAAGCCCAAGCCTCCTCCATCCATGGTAATAGGGACACAGTCATGGAAGAGTCCCCCGCCATGGGCCTGGTCTGAATATCTGGATCCTCCTATGTACACACCAACTGAAGGGGTAGGGAGGAGATTCTGTGCACTTGGGTCTAGCACCCAGGGGGTAATACCCTTTCCAATTTGTATTTACCTCCCCTCTCCTCAGGCCTTAGTGGATTTTTTCCATGCAGAAGGGCAAGGGCTGCCCTTGGAGAGCCTCAGGGATGGACACTACAAGGTGAACCCCGGGCAGTGGGACCAAAGGCCTGTATTTGGAGAAGGGAGAAATGGTTGGAACAGAGGCGGGGTGAGGGTGGGGAGCTTTAACTTAACCCCTGGGACCTGGTTTCATTGGGAGCAGTACCTGGTCTTCCTGTCATCTCTAGCTTAGCCCCCCTAAACCTCCTGAAAGCTCAGACCTGAGACTAGGCCCTCTGGGTGCTGGGCAGCCTGGGGGCCACCTCCCAGTTGCCTTTGTAGCCTGAAGGACTTGCTATTGGCAGACCCTGGAGGAGGAATTACGCCTGAACAAATGCTCCACCAATGAGTGCATTGAGCAGTATTACCTGGACAAGCTCAAACAGGTAGGGTCTCCCCCTCTGTCCACAGGCCCTGCACACTTGTTCATCTGGCCCAGCCTGGGTGCCCCAAACCTAGCTAACTCATGGCATTCTGGGGCAGGGTGGGGGGCCCACTCTCTCCCAGAGATCAATGGAACAGAATAAGTATGGACGGCTGAGTGTCAGGTGTTACTACGAGGCAGCCGAACAGCGGCTGGCCGTGGAGGTGCTGCATGCCGCCGACTTAATTGCCCTGGATGCCAATGGTGAGGAGGGGCCAGGGGCCAGGAGGGCAGGTGGATGGGAGAGAGTCCTGAGGCTTGCATGGCACTTGAGGGCATGAAGAGAGATCCCAATAGACGAGCTGGGCTCAGCTTGTACCTCTTCCCTCCGCAGGCCTAAGTGACCCCTTTGTCATCATTGAACTCTGTCCCCACCACATTTTTCCACTGGCCCGAAGCCAGAGGACCCAGGTCAAGACCAAGACCCTGCACCCTGTGTATGATGAGCTGTTCCACTTGTGAGTCTGAGGAAAGGGCTGACTTTCCCTCTGCAAGCTGCTCTAGCTTTCCCTTTCCCCAGTATCAGGCAAAGGGAACAGGGTTGGGCGGTTGCATATGTTCCGGCCAGTGTCCCTCAAAGTTCGTCCTCATTTGTTTCAGGGTCTGCCCAGTCATGCAAAGACCCCAGGGACTTGGTTAAATCATTCTTGGGACTGAGCTCCGCTTGGGGTTCTTCCATGGCTATTTCCCCAGCATGATGCCCCAGTCACTTGTCTCTAGTGACTTTTCTCTCCTCGGTTCCCCAGCTCAGTCCCTGCAGAGCTGTGCCGCCATCGGGCGGCCTGCGTAGTCTTCACCGTCATGGACCACGACTGGCTGTCTACCAATGACTTTGCTGGGGAGGCTGCCCTGGCCCTGAGCAGCATTAGTGGGCTTAGCAGGCCCCAAGTGGGAAGCAGTGTGAGGAGCATGCAGCCAACCACTCTTCACCTCCGCAGGCCCAAAGCCAATGGTAAGGGCCACTTCCCTCACAACCTGGCCCTAGCTCATCCCTATGAAGGTTGCTGGGCATACCCTAAGGGAAAGAAGTCCTAGCCCTTTGGGTAGACATGGGGGGAAAAGGGAGAACCCTTTCTGACTTTGGTTAACCTGGGCTGGATGATCTCTCCTAGTGAAATCAGCACTGAGGATGCTGGAGGGAAGGATGGACAGAGAAGCTCAGGAGTTTGTGAAGAAACTCAAAGAGATGGAGAAGAGCATGGGAGATGACTAAGCAGTTTTTCTCTGGGTGGTGCCACACTCATGCTCCCCTTTCCTCCTCTCCTCCTCTCCCCCATCTCTGGATGCAATTACCAACATCATTTGGTCTGTTCATCAGAAACTCCTGTTCAGTCCCTTCTGGTGTAACCTCAGTGGTGGGTCAGCATTTGTGATGTTTCTCCTTGTTCAGTGTTGTGTGTGCCTCAGTCAGGCACAGTAGCTTTTACCCGCTCCTAGGTCAATTCTGGTTTGATGCTTTTTCTGTGAACAGCCCCTGGGGCCACTGGGACCCAAGTCTCCACCTGTCAGTGACAGCTATTGCCCCTCCCTTCCCCTCTGCTTGGAGACCCCAAAGTGCCACCAAAATGATCCGTTCAAGCAGTGGTTAGAGCATTTAGGGCAGGCTGACTGAGGTGGCTTCAAGGTAAGCAGGTGGTACAGGCTAGGAACCAAGGGGGTAGAACAGGGCTAACAAATTCTAATTCTGATTCCCCCAGCTCTGCAGCGATCTGATGAGCCCAAAGGATAGCTCCCACTGTCCAGTTACCCCCCCGCCAGCTCCAGACAATCTCCACCCCAATCCCAGAAGAGACTCTCTTCGAGGAAATTCAATTCAAGCCTGACAAATTCAGTAGCCAGTTTGTATCACAGGGGCCCAAAGATGGTTATCAGACCTCAAGTAGGCTAATACAGCAGAGTGAGGCTGTTGTGTACAGTCTGCTGTGATCTTATCTAGGAGATGGGAAAATGCCAGGGACAATACCAAGTTTAATGGCCCCGAAAGGTGACGGGAGGTCAGAGCTGGAAGGGCTCTTAGAGATCATTTAGTACAGCCCCATCATTTTACAGATGAGAAAAGAGAAGTATTTAGACTTGCCTCAAGTTATATAGCTAGTAAAAGGAAGAGCTGGGCTATGTGCTTGTGGGGCGCCTGGTCCTCTCACCAAACTTTCTCATCCTAGTGAGAAGGACAGTAATTATCCTTCATACGAGACTAATTTCCTATGGAGGATGGGCCCCAAGAAAGGTTCTTCATCATTTCACTGGGCACTTAGCACCAGGGCTGTGTTCTTCCTCTATATCTTTTAGTTGTATTTTACAATCCTGGGAAAATGAGCCTGGTCTAGCCGTTAGGCTGCAGAAGACTGGCTGCCTCTCTGCTCTCAGCCTAAAGAGCTAGTCTGCAGCACTTAGAGATTCAAGAGCAAAGGCCCATCTTCCCTTCCACTTCCAAGTCCTCACAGTTAACAGTTTGGACTGCAGAATTCCCCTGCAAGCCTAGTCTTCCTCTGCCCTATCTATGGGTGACCAGCCTTCGGTCCCCAGGCAAAAACTAAGGTTCTAGGATCCAGGCCTGCTCCCTTCTGGAGGACTGCTGTGCCACGAGGAAGTAGCATCCCACACTATTATCCTGTAACAAAGACTCCTAGGATGGGCACACCCATAAAATCAGACTCACAACAGGCTTTCTGGGTTCTCAGCTTCATTATGATAGCTCAAAGGCAGATCCTTCACTCCACCTAAAAATTTCCATCAGTTCAGCTGAGTTAAATGACGGGAAAACATTCAAATAGATGAAAATGTCCAGTTCTGCAGTTCCTGAGTAGGGCCAGCACAGTTCACCAATTCCAAGTTCCAACAAATGAATGGGTCTCCACGGGTCCAGTTAATCCATTTCTAGGTTTGTTACCCAGGTTTGGAAAATACAGCTGTACTGAGCACTGGTCAGTCTCTTTGTCTTTTCTTGATTCCTTTCCAAACATCTGTATTCACTGTGGCAGACAATACCTTTCCATTCTTTTCATCAAGGCTTTCATCATCACTGCTGCCTCCCTGTTCCTTGTCCTCCTCCTCCTCCTCCTCCTCCTCTCCTTCATAATTTCCTTCATCCTCTGATTCTTCTTCATCACTATCGTTAGTCATTCTGGAAACAAAGAAGGTAAATGGTCGATATGCACAAAAGCAAAATCAACAGCTATCCCTGGAAATCTTAAAAGAGTCCAGGCTGAGGCAGTCACACACCAGACATGAAATGAGCCCTTCAGGGGTAAGAACAAAATCAAAGAAGAAAAAACCTACCTGGCAGGGACCACAAGCCTGTTAGGATTTGAGAATTCTCGACCTGAGTCCACATCAAATGGATCTGAAATGTCAAAGAGAGTGAGCAGGCAGTCAAAAGTCTCTATACCCCCCACCCCTTCCCAAGGAGGGAGTTCCTACACCTTTGTTCCATTCAACACAATAATATTAAGTGCCAGCTATATACAAGGTATTATGCTAGACTATGGGGATATAAAGACATAAATGGTTGGAAATGTTTCCTTCTGTTGGAGGAGAGGAATATGTAATTACACATAGGAGGATAGTACAAGGAAAGCAGACAAGGGCCTTTTGTCCCACTAACAGCTGGAGTTGGAGAGATGATCAAATTAGGGAAAGCCTCCAAGAAGAACAGTTTAGGAAGACAGGGATTCTGAGAGGTGGCAACAGAAGTGGTGCATTCCAGGAGTGGCTGATGACTTGGATAAATGCACAAGCAGAAGATGGAATGCAGAGTCCAAGGAACAGCAAGCAGTCCAGTTTGTTTGGAAAGTAGAATCAAAAAAGGAAATAGTAGGACAGAAACATGATGGCAGCCAGATTCTGGAAGGCCCTAAATGCTAGACCAAATAGTTTGTATTGTTTCCTGTAGGCAATGGGGATCCTATTGGATGATACTTTAATAAGGAGGATATCAAGCCCCAAGTGAACAGGTTCAGATGAGGGTGCTTGGAAATCATCTGGTAAGAGACTACATTACTGTGTCCAAGATGGCCAGGCCCCGTGGAGGCAGGGGAACCAGTGGGGCCTGACAGAGCTCACCTATTTCCTCCTCAGGTTTCTCGGTTGCACCAGCCAGAAACTCCTTTTCGACCTGTAGCACTTCCTCAGGGCCACTGCAGGCTGCATACTTGTCTAGGAGAGGACCATTCAGGTCCAAAAATCCCTTCCCCCATTTGAATTTTCGTAGCAAGATGATGGCAAGATCAGAAAAGCCTGCCGTTCAAGAAAACAGGAAATCTCCAAACACCAATCCCCCTCCGCCAAGTACCCTGAAACAAGCCCACTGAAATGGGGACCCATCAATGACCACGGCAGCCCTCCCCTTCACCAACCAGACAGGGACAGTTCTTGGTTTCAGGACTCACCCAGAATGCAAAAAGTGGCAGCAAAAGCCTCTACACAGGACAGCTTGTAGGGCCTCCCATAGTTGACAGGGTTGGCAGCCACCAGGTAGGGGAGCAAACGAAGGTGAGTCCCTCGAATCTTCCCAAATGGAGTTTCTTCTAGTTTGGCCCAGGAGCAGTCAATGACAGCAACTCCACACTGAGCTACCAGCTGTCTACAAGACAACCACGGCAGGGGAGGTGACTCATCCTTGGGCTATAAGAGACAGCCCCACCAACCTCCCAGTCTCTCCAACAAGCCAAAGCTAATCAATGAGGAGGTTTCCTGTCCAACATTTGATTCCTCCCTCTATGGGACAAGTTGTGGGACTACTGTTTATTATTCATAGACTCTAGTCTAACCAGGTAATGACAGAGCAGCAGCTGCTGCTTCAGCCTGCAATATAGCCCTTTACAGAATCAACAAATCACAGCCTTAGGAGCTCTCTGCTGTAGGCTGGGGCCAGGTCCTGCTGATCCTATTAGAAGGGACCCTGCCCCAGACAAATTCACAGCCATACTTATCTGCCGGCGATACATAGTGGGTGCCCATGGGGCTGAGAATAAGGCCGTTGAACCTCTCATTCAGTCGGAGAGTTCGAACGAGACCTTGGCGAGCCAGCTTCCTGCCAGTGCATTTCCGGGGGTCACAGTGGCCCAGCTCCCACATGGCCAGGGGGCAAGGCAGTTCCAGCCTGGATGAGGCACCTTCAGCTGAAGCATCTTTTTCTACAGAGGCTGCATGGACGTAAAACAGGGCTCAAGGACCTGCCCCTTTAGTAGACATAGAACGATATTTTTGGAAAAGAAAGGGGAAGGGAAGGCTCTGAAGCTTTCCTTCCTTCCCTTCCCATCTAAGAAACAGCATAAGCTTAGTGGATATGACATTTGACTTGGAGTTAGGAGGAACTAGGTTCAATTCCCACCTTAAACAATTGTAGTGTGGCCGTGGGCAAGTCAATTTTATCACATATGAAATAGGGTAGGGGGCAAGGACTCAGGGTTTTAAGGTCCCTTTCACTCCCTCTCAATCCCACATCCATTCATAAGATCATAGATTCGGAGCTTTTCTGCATCCTTTTTGGTAGTCTGGTAAAGCCTATGGATCCTCTTCTCAGAATGTTTTTAAACACATAGGATTACAAAGGAAATCAATTATGTTTCTTAAAAAGTTCAGAGACCCCAGGTTAAAAACTCCTGATCTGGTCCAACCTTTTTTTTTTTAACAGATAAAGAAATGAGAGCCCAGAGAGGTTAAGTGATTTGCAGGGGGTAGTAAGTGGCAAAGATGAGATTCAAATTCAGGTCTCCTGACTAGAGCTTTTCCCACCACACCATTAAGAACATTCCAAAACAAACCCGATGGAGAAATCATCCTTCAGCCACTACGAGTCGTTTAACAAACATTGTAACAATTAGTAAGCACCTAAAGTGTGCAGGCTGTGGAGCAGAACAGAAGCTTGAATAACGAACAGGACAGGGGGAGGAGGAGGGACCTGCCCGCGACCCCTAACTTTGTGGTCCACGGCCGCAACTTTCTGGGTCCAAGTTCACCTCGTTCCCATCCCCTTTTGGAGCTTCGGGACCCCTCCATCCCCCTCATCGGTGTCTGAGAAAGCCTCAAGGGCCATCCCATCCCTGAGGCCCGAGATGTCCTCCTCTCCCCCTCCCACACCCCCCCGGGGCAGCCCTGCACGCCTCCCCATCCCTCGGACCCTCTCTCACACCAGCCCGGGTGCTCACCCAGAAGCGCCGCCTCAACCTCCTCGGTGAAGCTGTCTAAGGAGCGAGCCGCCCGAGAATAGCCTTGAGGCCCCCGTCCGCGGCCTTTGGCCCCCTCGGGGCCGGAGCCCCGAGCGCACTTCTTCCGGCCCATTTGCGGGAGGGGGGAGGCGTGGTTAGGGAGAGAAGCACTACTTCTCTACACCTTTCCCCTCAACCCCGGTACAAGCGTACGCATGCGCGCCTGGGCGTGGCTTCCGGCTCCGCGGCCCCACGTGACCGACGCCACCGCATCCACGTGACGACTCTTTCTCTGTAGCGCGAGTGCCGGGACTATGGAGCTGGGTCACGGGCCCGGGCCCGGGCTGCTGCAGCTGTTGCTCTGGTTGGGGCTGCGCGGTAAGCAACATTCACACCCCGGGGACCCCTGAGCTTCTCGGGCCCTCGCAGCCTCCGCCCCCGCCCCCAGGGGCCCAACCTCACTTTTTTTCTTTCTTCCCCAGCCCTCGCCAGCGCCGGGAAAATGAAGGTGGTGGAGGAGCCGAACACTTTCGGGTAAGGGACCGGTGTGGGGTCTCCCTGGGCCGGGCACGCCTCGAGGAGCTTCCAGCGCCTCCGGGGCACGAAGGCTCTGTCATTTCTGGAGAGGGGAAGTGACTTGGGTCGAGTCCCTCAAGTAGGGGTGGATGAGAGATGGAAAGCCAATCTCCAGCTTCCCCTGGCCGGGGCTTTTAACGTAGAGCGGAGCGGCTTTACCCTGACTGACCCGGCGGAGAGACCGGCGAGAGTCCGAGCTTGCGGATTCCAAGAGTCTTTCAGATATTTCAGGATTCCTCTGTATAAACAACCCCTAGAGACCTTTGTTCAGTGCTGTCATTATCAGCATAAAACAGACTCGCTCATTAGGTTTGTCAGCGTAGGGCTACACCACTGACACGTCCATCACAGTGGATAACACTCTGCTTGGAGAGTCCAGACGGAGGAGAGATTTCCTATGGATGGTGAGGTTCTCCAGATGACATTGCGTTTATTGAGTTAAACCCTCCTCTGGGAAATCCAAAGCCACTTCAGAGGTTGTTTTTAGCGATCCATGAAGAGACACTACTTGTGAACAGCTGGACCCAGAATTTAGTAGTAGCGGCAGCAGTAGTAGTGGACTTGGCCCACCTTAATTTAACACCAACGAGTAGGGCTCTCGGTTTGTGAACTATGGAATACCATTATCTTAGATGCAACAAAATATCAAGGAACCCAAAGAGAATTGGGGAGGTGCGTTGCAAGTGTAATTAGTTTGCAGTTATTGCCAACAAGATTTTTGTGCCAAGAATTGTTGAAAGGGGTGTACCTAATATTGAAAGACCCAAAGGTCTTTCAGTGTACTGGGAGGGCCTTCAGTGTACTGGGTAGGTAATCTCTTGAATTCAACATCGTTTTATGTCCTTGTATTTCTATTGTGCTAGGCACTGGAAGATTTATCAAAAAACACATCCAAGAATCACCCTTGATGAGAGAACTTGGATGGGTTGTGATGGATCTACTTTGGGAGGGAGCAGCCATGAGGTTAAGATCATAGATCTGTGAAAGTGAAATGGGAATGACACTCCTTTTACAGAGTAGTTGTGAAAACGGTTCCATAAACTGTTTACTAGAGAAAAGTGAGTTTGCTGCTGTCACTACTATTGCAGTTGCGTGCATGTGCAGCAACAAATTATCCCTCCTCCTTTGCTCACCTTCCTTTATTGGATACTAGATGATCTTGAAATGGAAGGGCTCTTGTGGCTCCCCAACTCCTTACCGCCATCATTGGACTTGCTTCAACAAAGACTAGATTTTCTGACATCTAAGCCGCTGCTACCACCGTCATCCTTATTCGGCCTTGTTTTTCTCATCTATGTCACATCTCTCTCTGCCTCGGTAAACGTTCGGTAAATACGTGTGTGGTTCATACGAGGACCACGGGTGCTCTGAGGAGGGAGAGTTGACGGGGTAGGAATAATGTACTATGGAAAAGCTTTCCTGGAGGAAGTGAAACTTCAGCTAGGCTTTGAACTACAAGCAGGATTTGAAGAGCTGAGAGGTGGTGGTGAATTCCAAGGAGGAGAATTATCAAGTTATCCAACAGATTGGTTTTCTGTTTATTTTCCTTGACAGATTGAATAACCCCTTCTTACCTCAGACTAGTCGGTTACAGGCCAAGAGAGACCCATCAGCAACCTCAGGTGAGTTATGGCCTAGTTCCCAGCTTTCCCCATCCTGGTTAGGAACTTCCCATACCTTTCTCTTTACTTTTAGAGGAACTCAGGAAAGGTCAAAGTAAAGGGAATATAATATACGTTTCATTCTGCTTCTCTTCAGCTCAGACCAGCTGTGAGCCAAGCATTCCTCCTTCCAACTGGGTAGGGCTGTGCCTGGGATGTTGACCTGAGAAGTCCAGTATGGTAGCCTGGCATCAATCTTTAGCTGTAGTAAGGGAATCTGGGGGGAGGAAGTGTTTCACCTGATGTGTGGGGCATTCAGATTTTGGGCATTGGAAGCTATCTCTTTCAACCCTCTTGACTTTAGGAAAGATGTCCTGTAATTAATATGGGTTGGTATGCAAAAATTACTGTATTTGTTCATTTTCATTGTCTGGCATGTATTTTGCTTTATAGAAGATATCTTGAAAAAGCTGTTTGGGTTTTTTCTAATCAGTTTGTATTTCATATGCATGTTTAGAATTTGGTATTTAAAAGAATCCCGAGGCGAATTCTTTGAAATAGGTTGGCAGCAAATTCGGATGCAGCACGTGACAATGGACAAGTCCTGGTCTAGGAGGTGTAGGAGATTTGGGTTCTAATTCAAACTCTGATGATAATTATTAATACTAATAATTATTAATTCTATTTGAAATGATCATGTCCTCTCTCCAACATTTAGTTTCCTCTTCTGTAAAATAAGAAGGGTCAAACTGGATGACCTTTTGTAGTAATGATCCTTCCAGCTCTAAAAGTATGATTCCAATACTTTTAGGAAATTCTTCCTGGGTTATCTGTGGCAAATTTAAACCTTAAGCTGGTGTTTACCTTGCCTTTACCACCAACACCGTTGTCAAAAAGCTTTTACTGACACACTCCATACGTGGAAGTTGCTACAGACAGAAAGGAGACTAGTTTCTTCCCTAGCCTATCTGCCTTGAATACATGTTGATACAGAGCACATAGTACTGGGTAGCATATGCTGAGTTGAATGTGTGGTATGGACACTAAGTACTATAGGCTTTTGACCTGAGCTCTGAAAGATAGGTAGGACTTATAAGAGGGAGGAACACAGGGCAGCTAGGCATCCCAATGGATAGAGTGCCAGGCAAGGAGCCGGAAACATCGGAGTTCAAAGATGACCTCAGACACTTACTAGCTGGGTGACCCTGGGTGAGTCATTTAATCTGTTTGCCTCAGTTTCCTCATCTGTAAAACGGTGATAATAGAAGCACCTACCTCCCAGATAGCAATTATAAAGCCCATAGCACAGCGCTGTATGTGTGTGAACAGATACGGAGATCCTGTGCAAGGAACATCAAGCAGTTGTGTCTGCCTAGGGCAGAGGGTTCATACAGGAGAGCAATGGAGAAAGGATTCTGGAGAGTGTCACTGAAGATTTAAACCTTGTTCTGTGGTACCGAGGAGGTGCTGATGTTTGAGTTAAGAAGACACATATCAAAGTCATATATTCAGAATATTAGGCTGGATTACAGAGGTTATTACAGGCTGTAACAGCCCAGGCTATGACAGTAAGCGGATGAGAATGAGACCTACTACTACAGTAGTAATAGAGAAGAGTAGAGAAACATCAGATGTTGTGGAGGTAGAATCAATTTGTCTTGGGAAACTGATTGGATATGAAAGGGAAGAGTCCAAAATGAGATTTCAAGCCTGGGCAAATGGATAAGAGTGAGGCAGGTTGGGGGTGGGTTACTTAATTTTTTACTTAGTTTTTTCAATGTTGAGTGTAAGATGACAATGGTAAATCAGGGTGGAAATGTCCAGGATGCAACATAGGAGAAAGGGCAAGGTTGGTGCTCTGGGAGTCATTTATATAGAGGTGGTGATAGGTCGCCAAAGGGGAGGCAACGACTAAGCCCTAGAGGATGCCGATTTGGTTCAAGCTGAAGGAAAATACAGAAGGTACAGTTAAGACAGGAGGGTAACCAACTAGTGCAGTGATGGAAGCCCAGGGAGATAGCATATAAGTAGATGGTTTATTCACTGGTTTCACATGTTGCAAAGAGAATAAGAGTGAAAAGTAAGGGGACACCATTGAATGTCATCTAGAAAGAAGGTCTTAGTGACTCTAGGTTTCTGTAGAATGGTGGGACAGAAACTAGATTTTAGGGGGTTGAGCAGATAAGTACTGGGGAAATGTAGGTAATAAATATAGACTAATTTTTGAGGTGTGGAGAAGAGAAATTTATGGAGTCAGTTTTGAAAGTCTGGATCTTCCCAGTAAAACTGTTCATGGTAAAAAGTGAGTCTGGGATTGGAGCTTGAGAGAAAACATTCAGAAGACATGCTGTGAAAAATAAAAAGTATAAAATGGAGTCAGCTAGAAAAAAATAATTGCCCAGTAGCATTTAGAAGCCCAAGGAATAACAAGAGAAAAAGTAGGTGTTGTGAATAGACAGATTATTATGCCACTCTCTGGTAGCACGTTAGTCAAGAGTGTCTTAGGTCTTAGAACTTCCTGTTACCTACTCCACAAAATGTCAGCTGCTGTGAACTCAGGGAAGGCAAACTAATTTTTAGTATTAGTCTGAGTTAAGTGTTATCAGGTAAATGGGAATTAAAAAATTGAACTCCAGTGTGTGAACTTCACATTTGAGTGGATCAAACCAGGGCTTTATATGAGGACTCTTTTTACCATCAAAAAATTTAAGATACCACAATCCCCGACCCTGCCATAGAAAATACGTGACCAAAAAAGTTACTATGAATTTAGAAATCCTCTTAAATGAATTTATATTTTATTAATCACAACAGCATCACAAGCATTTAAAAATTATTACATATATGTGAAACATCATTCAGTCTACATTAGATAGATGTTTACTTATTCAATCTACTAACTGCCCCCCTCCCTGCCCCCTCACCCCACCTTAGGACAAAGCTCAGAACCTTGCTTCTAGTTGGTGCTCAGTAACTGCTCCTTTTTTCTGTAGGAAGCTCACCACCTTCCCACTTCCACCTCTGCCCAGAAGATAAGCTAGCTCTAGGAGCAGAAGTGAAAGTTAAATTACATTCTATCTTCTCCTCACCTCCTCGTTAAGCCAGGTTCAGTTACATTAAAATGACACACTCTATGTCTCCGTGTCATGGGGCCAACAAGGCTTGGCTAACCTTCTTGTTTTGTACCAAAAAAACTACTTCCAGTCTTATAATGGGAAGTGAAAGTAGAGTTTGAACGAAATAGAAATATTTTTTAGACATAGTTTTTAATCAATACAGTGTCTTCAGGATGAAGGTTTTAAGTCAAGACCTCTCTTTCTCTCTTCTCCTCCCCTCAGGTCCTGCACATCTCTTCAGACTTTCTGGCAAGTGCTTCAGTTTAGTAGAATCCATGTGAGTACAGGGAATGTGGCAAGGGGAAGTTCAGAACATGGACAGACATGGATGTTATGACCCAAGGCCCTTATGTCTCCTTCCAGGTACAAGTATGAATTCTGCCCCTTCCACAATGTCACACAGCATGAACAGACTTTCCGTTGGAATGCCTACAGTGGAATTCTGGGGTGAGCTTAGTGGCTCTTAATCTAAGAACCTCCACCATGCCCCAAACTCGGTAGATTTTTGTTCAGGATGAATGGTGGGGTGATCCTACAGACTAACTTCTGACAGTAAGAAGGCCTGCTGCCTCGTTCCCCCAACCCATTTTGTATATGGAAAACTAGAAACTTTTTATCTGTAAATGGGGATGATAATATTGTAGCACTTATTCCATAGGTCTGTCATAAGGCAGCTCAGATGAGATAACAGATGTAAAGCATTTTGCAAACCTTGTATTATACAGTGTCCATTGTTATTGAGGGAAACCAATGAGAGAAAAAGGATTTTAAAGTCAACCCAGCTAATTTCGTGGACAGCTAGATGGTTCAGTGAATAGAACACTAGGCCCGGAGTCAGGAAGAACGGAGTTAAAATCCGGTCTCAGACATTTACTAGCTGTGTGACTTTGAGCAAGTCATTTAACCACCTCTTTGCCTAATCCAATTGGAGAAGAAAATGGCAACCTGTTCCAGTATCTTTGCCAAGAAAATTCCACAAACAGTACAGCTCAGAGTCATTAAGAGTTGGGCATGACTGAACAACTGTCGCTTAGAGAAAGACAGTGAGTCTTAGAAGAGAATTGATTTGTCCAAGCCTGCAGTATTCTGTCATATTGTCTTTTTGATATGAGCCTAGATAGAGATTAAGATAGGTTAAAAGGAATTTAAGCATCACCTTTTCTGGGCAAATTTTTAGCAATTATTTTTTGGCTGAGTCGGTCATTGGTAGCTCATGTTAGACATAACTCATTTTGATAACTCTTGGTTTTCATGGATTAGTGTAAGTATTGTATCTTGAGTAGTAATGGGTTATATTTATTCTTTCCCAGGATTTGGGATGAATGGGAAATTTTCAACAATACATTTACTGGCATGTGGATGAGAGATGGAGATTCCTGTGGGTCTAAGAACAGGCAGACAAAGGTACTTACTTTGGTGCCCAGAACAGTATATGCTAAATGAAGCAGGATTTGATGGGGTCTTTGTCCCTCCTGGGTCCTTTTTTCCCTTCCTTTTGGGACAGTGTCCTAAAAGGGCTTCAGTTCCTCTGCTTCTGGGATTCCACAGGGCAGCACCAACAACAGGCACTGTTGAGCTCTTCATGTGGAGGAATGTTCTGATGGGAGAGACCCCCACCCCACTCCCTACCCCTTTGGTTTATTTTAGTTCCAGCTAACTAAGGAATGTTGTTTATAAAACCAGTTAAGAGTTTTGGAAGAAAATCAGGGGCATACAACTGCAAACGATAGATATAGCAGGAGAGATTGGGTCTACAATGTGCTTTCCTATCTAGCAAAACAGTTCTTTGCTAATAACGTTCTAGATATCAAGGAACAGATATAGACACATTCACCTTAAACTACCTAAAGATAGGGTTTAATAGAATAATAGATGAATGCTGTAGATTTTTTATATGGGGAAAGTAGAAAATTTGTGAGTCTTCATCATTACCTATTGGGTCCTCATCTGCTTCTGACTTGGGGAAACTAGATTGTATATCCAGAAAGGGTGTTGTTTGGATATACCTTGCTGTTGGCTGGCTTACAAATTCTAGGTGGAGGCTATAGGTTTTATACTGAATTAGACAAAGGAAGCTGAGTCATCCTACAAATACACCAATCTTAGAGGAGGTCAGATAGGACTAAAGACAAACTTCAGTGGAAATTTTTTGGAGCCAGGGGCTGAAATCATGACTATTCAGTCACATTCCCTGTACCCTCCCTTCTTTCTCCTTCACCTAAAAAGGCCTAATCGAATCCATATACATACTTCAGAAGTCAATTAAGAGGGGCTTTGCCTTGGGGGTAATGTTTTCCTATTTTATATCCTTTCTTTAGGTGGACCTTGCCTGTGGAAAAAGTCATAAACTGGCTCGAGTGTCTGAACCAAGTACTTGTGTTTATTCTCTAACCTTTGAGACACCTCTGGTTTGCCACCCACATGCTTTGTTAGGTAATTGGTGTTAGGTGGGATGTGAAAGGAGACTGCGGCCTCCCAAGCTTAATGGCTGAGACCAGATCTCACAGCCTCCATCAGAAGCCTTATTCTGAGCTGGACTCTTGTAAGCTTTCATGACCACTGCTTCCCTTTCAGTAGCTCTTGTCCACTGCAGTATTTGGGTAATTGCTGGGTACGACAGACAGTAAGCCTAGTGCTTTTCCCTCCAGTGTATCCAACCTTACCGGAGAACTTACAGCAGAAGTGGGATCAAACAGAGCAGTCTCTTGCTGATGAATTAATTACCCCACAGGTAAGAGAAAGCACTTTGCTGGTGGCCATGTGTACAAGTGGGGTCAAACTCCAGTGTGTTCAGCTCCTAGGCTTACTGAATTTCTTTGAACTTTGTAATTATCACTAAACTGAGCTGACTCTGGGGATTATTTTTTGTACTTTATGTGTCTTCTTCCTCTAAACATAGGGATATGACAAATTGCTGAAAGAGGTGTTTGAAGAAGCAGGCTATTTAAAAGCCTCAACAGAAAAGGAGGCTGCCAATGCAGAGGGGGATGCCAACAATCCTGAGTTTGAAACCCTGGAGAAATGTAATAAGGTACAGAGATGGGTAGGGCAGCCAGCTGGTGCAGTGTACAGAGTACCAGGCCTAGAATCAGAAAAGACTCATCTTCTAGAATTCAAGTCTGACCTCAGACACTTACTGGCTGTGTGATCCTGGACAAGTTACTTAACTGCTGTATGCCTTGGTTTCCAAATGGGGATAACGATGATAGCATCAAACTCCCAGAGTTGTTATCAGGACCAAAGGAGATCATGTTTAAGTGCTTAGTAAATGCTTCCTTTCCCTTCTCCCTGCTCTGCCTAACTAGTTAGCTTTTGAGGTGACCACTAATCCTAGTGATGGCAGGATGAGGTGCTTATGTCTATAAAAAGAGGTCCTATATTTGAATTTCAGCTTTTCCATTTACTGTCCAATCACTTAACCTTTTGGGGGCTTCCATTTTCCTAATCTTTAAAATGAGGATGTTTTCAGAGTATGAACCGGTAAGATCCTTTCCAAATCTCAATCTGTGATTTTTATGTAATTTTCATTTTAGGAATATGAGGAACTTTCCAAGGAACTAAAAAGACTGAAAGACTTGCTAACTCAGAATCACATTGCATACATAAAGCACAGAGGTAAATTTGTGTGTGCTCTTCTAGTATTCCCTGTATAACTCCTGTTGCAGAACAAGTTTGATCCTAATATGCAAATTATGTAAAATTTAACAAACATTAATCACTTCCAATTCTTATGTTCTGCCATCCCTCCATCACTTCTGGGAGATAGTGGGAAAAATATTCTGTAGAGGAAAATGAATTGTGCATGCTATTTGGTGTCTTGGCAGAAAGCACCAATGCTGAACATTTGGATTACAAGACACCTGCAACCAGCTCCCCAGTTTGGAGTAGTACCAGGCCCCAAGAGCATCTTCGAGGAGACACTGGCCTTCAAAATGACCTCTCGTGACAGTTCACAGGCAGAAGGCCTGAGGAGTCTACATTGATTCATACAGATATGATACACACCTTTGTATGGGAGAGAGGAAAGTAAGCTTTAAGGTTGCTTTGGTGCTCCCAGGGCACTATCTACTAGACCTAGTTCTTAGAAAATTATCTCTTCTCTTTCGTGGACATCCCATTGTTCCATCCAGGGAAAGAAGAGGATGTTGGAGACCAAGTAAGCTTCCCTGCCCAATGGCGATGGAGAGAAAGAAATCAAACAGTGAAACCAGGAAGAGAAGCAACAGGTCACAGGGCAAGAATGAGGCTCTGGTGCTAAAGAAAGTTTAAGGCAAAGAATAAAAAACACTACAGGGAAAAATAAATATTTTGTACAATAAAAGCACTATTTAAAATATGGAATACCCCATAAATAAGATAAATGAACAAATGAATGAAGTGACTTATTGATGAAAGAGGGGGAGCTGGTTCCTGGACTAATTTTCAGTACCTTACCTGTGTAACCACCTCAGCTCAGAAAGGAGGGCTCTCTCTCTCTCTCTCTTTCCTGAATCTGGTTGATTTTTCTCAATGAGACATAGGACAAAATAAAGATTCAAAATTTTAATTCCCATACTGATAATAAAAATAATTCCATGAATTCTGTAAACCATTGCATAAATGCTATAGTGTAAAAAAATTTAACAAGTGTTAACAATTTTAAACAATTCATTACAAGTAAATGATTATGCATTATAAATACTACCTTCTGGGTTAAGGAAATTCCATTCACAATAACATTCTCATCTAAACACTCAAACCATATTAGCGGCTTTCATAAATTAATACATATGAAAAGTCCATATTGAATTAAGGTCTTATGCTGACCACAGTTACACAAATATATTGTGACAATATTACTACCAATATTTAACACTAGATAGTTGAAAAAGACAATAGGCAACAAAAATGATGATGGAATAATTTGAACATATCTATAAACACACGGCTTAAGCTCCTTTTGAAACCAGCACTCCACTTGTAGAACAAGAGTTCTTTACTGTGAAACCCACCCTGAGACACTCATCTCTCTGCCCCCTGGCTACTTCAATCCACAGAGAACACGGTGGATCTGAATAGCATTCACGTCAGAAACTCTCAACTTGTTCTTTGCCACATGGTCTTTTTGTGAGTTCTTCCCTACCAGCATTGGGGTGATTCAACTTCATAGGACTAGGAACAATAAACAGCCTATATTTAATATTGTAACTGTCTCACATCTGTTAAACAGTTTCTCTTTAGCAGGTTTACTCAGGCCAATGAAACCTGTAACATTCCCTTTTGAGCATATTTCCAGTATTAAAAATATCACTTTGGAAAAGACTGGAAATTGCTCTTGTGGAGGTCCCGTTATTTCTAAGGAACTGAAACACAAATATAGACTTAAAGTGGCACAGAGAAAGCATCTTTCTTTTTTATGTAAATGGTTCATTCAGCACACCCAGGGAACTTGCCAGAATAATAGCATGTAACAGAGGACCAGGCCGCTTACTCTGGGAATTTCACTCATAGGTACATTTCTTTGGTCTCTCCTTTTTCCTCCCAGTCTTTTAAAAACTCAAATTTCAGTCTATGATGAGCACTACAGAAACATAAGGACACACACCTGCAACTCTTCTCACACTGAAACACTATCAGTGATTATTAGAGAGCCAACACAGGTGTTTACTACCAGAAAATCCAGGCCCTATGCCAAATGTGCTTCTTAATATGGTGGGCCTTTGGGAAGAGCCCAGCCCCTATCTTCTCCTCACTGTGTGAAGGAGATACCATGGGAATGTTAGCCCTGGAGATAAGTCATCTCCTGAGAATTAGCCAAATTCAACAAAAAGAACTGACCACATTAGCTTATGAAGATCTAAAGCTTAATTGTTCTAACTCGTTCATAATTTGAAAAGTCAATTATAGACAATAAAACACTGTCCTGTTACTCCAAAAAGGCCAAATAAAAGGCCTAAAATGAGAAACAAGTGCATAAATATTAATAAAAATAAAGAATTTTAAACAGTGATAACAGTAGCACAAAAATATATTTAATGTCTAAGTACTGAACTAAAAGCATTGAGGCCTATGACCACTTTTTAATATAAATTGGAATCATCTCACTACAATTAAAAACAAAAACCCTTCACTAAAAACTAAGTACATAGTTACCTTTGTTAGCACAATAGCTGCAGAATGTTTTGGTGCCACATTCTTCTATACTGAGATAATAAAACCATTGTCTAAAATCAGTTGTATGTTTTAAAACATTTTTAAAAATCAAAACATATACTACCTTACAATACATTCTAATTTGGTCACTGTTAAAAATTCTTACCTAGTCACTTTGCACTTTTAAAAAATGCTATTAATGTTTAATAAAAGTCTTTGGCAAAGCCCACACAAGTAAAGAAGTCCATTGATATTCACAGCAAAGCTTGGTTATTCAAGTACCACTTCATCTCTCCAGCCTTCTTCCTGCCTTGTCTCCCCAATCTCAGTCTCTATTTGGTGAATCCAAAAAAAAATGCTCTAATTATAAGCACCCCCTAGACCTGTCTGAAGTCAGCAACCCGCTTTGATGAGAATAAAGTCAGTCTGGGTAAGCTGAAGCCACACTTCTCAAATGTTTAATATGGGGGGGAATGTCCAAATCCAGACTAAGAACAACGAGAGTTAGTCCTCATCAGGAAACATTTGAACATTCTGTTCAGATCTTAATGCACGAAGGCTTCTGGAAGTATCTGTTCCCCAATCCCTCAGCGTATTGCCACAGGAGTTTGATTGATTTCCTCTCCATGTTTTATAACGGACCTGGCTGTAGCTTTTTGTGCTGAAAAGGCTTACTGGGCTCAAGCCTGTCTCCCCTGTCACTGAGCTCCTTCCCTTTCTCCCTCCTTCCATCCACGCCCAGGGTGTGGTGCTGGGCCTAGTCCCTGGTGAAGTGCCTTCTTAGGCCTGCCCTTTAGGCCAACCTTGCGTCTAGGACCCCGGCTCTTGGGACTGTTCCGATTCACACAACCAGAGGCCAAAGTCAAAAGGGTGTGGTTAGTCTGGATTTGTTCACTTTCAAGACATTTTTTTTGCGGAGATTAAAATAAACTTTGCTGGTCACATGAATGAACTTCTTATGTTGAGAACAATAACTGAACATACAAATTAGGTAACACAGTAGAAGGTCTTTTCAATGTCAGCTGTACCTGTGTCACACTCATATTTGTAGAATAAAACCACCATTGTTAACATTTTTCTATACCAAAAGCTAATTCTATGAAAGTAACAAAATACAGTGTTAACATACAGTAAATGATTTCTCCTGAATTGCATACTCCCAACGGTCAGTGTTAAATATGAATGACTATCAACATCTCTAAAAAATTACAAAGCACCATTGCCTGATTAAAGACCTAAATAATTTGATCACCAGAACATAGCTGTGTAGTTTAATTTAATTTTAAAAATTCTAGTGTCACATCCCTTACAAGATATTATATTGAGTTGCTATCATTACAGAAAAGTAAGGATTTTTGTTAGTATCAAATTGTCTTGCACATTTTTAAGGGATAAAAGAACAAAACAAAAATATAAGTTGTTTCCTTCAATTCTTTTGCAAGGCATATAGGCACTTGGAAAAAGTGGCCATGGATCATATAAATGCATGATAGATCTCTCTTAAAATCATTTCATTAGGATTACAAAACTCCAATTGGAATATGTGCAAATGCACACATTTAGGAAAATTAGTTCCTTTCATAAAATTAAAAACCTATCTAAATGCTTAAGTATATGTGCCTTTCAATAATCACTCTCTTTGCTTATAAATACTATCTGTTTGCACTTAATTTGAAAACTGTAAAAATCCTAGGCAAGTTTTTCACTACTAGATAAATGTTCATTTAATAAGTACTAATTTCAGAATATGAAATCTAACAATATATTTACCATACTATGATTTAACAATAATAAACTGATATGAAATATTTTAAGTTCACAGTACACATATAAAGCTTCATATTATCGTATATTAAAAAAACATGAAACCTAGAAAGCAGCTTAAAGCAATTTAAAACAACATCATAACCTCTAACTAAACCCCCTGGTTAACAAAGTGCTTTCACAAGAATCAAACTTCTTCTAATAACCTAGTAAACAGTAGTGTTAGACTGATTCCAAAATACTGGCATGATTTATAACACACACACCAACAGATCATGGATTAGGATGCTCCAAGGGACATTTTTCAATAAGGCTGTCTATTCATGTAACAGAGAGATTACTTCCATTCCCCACTGAACAACATTCAGAATAGACACCTTGACTATGTTTAGCTCAGAAGGAGAACCTGAATGGACTGAGCAGATGAATTGGTTCTGTGTGTGTGTATTTTTAAGGGTTTTGAGGATCAAAGTAGCCATGAAACATTAGGACATGGTTGGTAAAAAGAAGTCAATATGTAAAGGCAGTCAAATAATAAGTCATTAAAAAAAACTACCATTTTCTATCTCCTTAGAGGTCCAGATTGCGATCAGTCTGTCACTAATAAATGAACTACTACATCTGTCTTTATATAAAATACTAGGAACATAAAATAGTGTCCTTAATTAGTTACCATGATATAGCAGATGTCATTTCATTCAGAGCTACAGCCTTGAGTACCAGGGCCAGGGGTCACCACTTGATCGGCTGGGCCTTGCAGTAAGGACATTCAGGCTGGCTAGACACACAGTGCTCACAGAGGACATAATGCTGACACGGCTGCAGGACGATGCTACGATCATGTTCATGGCACACAACACATTTTTTTGAATGAAGTTGGAAGATTACCTGTAGTAACGAGAATGATTTTCCACAAGAGATTTTAGAATGTAGTATGTCCCTCATCAATCACACGAATAATCTCAGAACTCGATGCACAGGCAGCCTCTCAAAGTATTTATTCACTACATTTTATAAACATTATCTGAAGGATGACTATGTTATAGAGCCCCATGCCAGGGACTGGGGAAGATACAAATAAGCTTAAGACACAGTCTACTTTCAGGGTACTTAAAACAAGGTTGTGGTAAAAGGACAAGGCATGTGAAACATTTTAAGTAAGGGTTCAAGGATTAGTGGTAAACAAAGTATACGATGAAGGAATTCACAGTAAGAGGAAGTCATCGTGAACTGGAATAGTCAGGGAAGACTTCCTGAAGGAGGTGGCACTTAAGCTGAGCCCTTCACAATTGGTAAAGTTTGACCAGGCAGAAGAGCCAAGGCATGGAGGTAATGATGCATAAATATGGTGTGGTTAGGGAAGGAAGGGGAATTGAGAAAACATATGGTCAAAGAAGAGAAATCATAATGGGAAAGATAAAATTGCTTGGTTGAATTGGCTGAAAATGATATGACAACAATATTTGCTACTGACAAGCAGCATGTTAAAAATAGACCATATACAGCCTTTGTTTCAAAGGACTTTCAAGTGAATTCAGAAATGCCAGGGACAGAAGTGATCAAAGCACTCCTTTCCAGAGCTCCAGCTTCATGCCTGACAATCAGTCAGGCCTTGGGGGAAGTCCTTCACTCTTAAGGTATCCTGGAATTCCTAGTCTCACTAAACACTCTGAATCTTCCCTTCAAATCCCAAAGATTCTTGATTGTTCCCCTTGCCAGCCACCCGAGATGCCTTCAGGCTGATCCTCCTCCCCCAGTTTTGTGCCTGTTGTCTGCTGCCTCACCTTCGGCACGAACTCTGCAGGATACACTCCTGGGAGAGTCCAGTCTTGCCAAAGCCAGTCCTGTGGATCCAATGCCAGCATACTGCTACCTCTAAAGCCTCCATAGACACTGTCCCCCCTGCTCTGCTGAAACAAAGGGAAGAGGGCAGATACTTACCCCATCCACAGTTTCTAAATCTAAACGTAGCTGACTTTGTAATGAATGCAGCTTTGGTAAAGGGATGGTTTCTATGTCTCCATAGCTTCTTAGAACAGGAAATTTAGAGGATAAACCAAGCCTTTCAAACTCCTCCTGTAGGCGTTTAAATTTATTTTCAACTTCTTCTTTCTTCTGTAATGCTAGCTGTTTGTCCGTATCTGCTACTTTAGCCCGTTCCTTTGCTTCATGGGCCTCTCTCTGCCATGCGTCACAAGCCTGAAATAAATATGCCACAATTTATCCAGAATGCCTGAACAGACCAAACAGAAAGGAAAATACCACATCTTTAATATTTATAACAGACAGAAAACACAGAGTGTACAACTTACATGAACCTCACAGAAGAATAAAAGGCCAGTTATCATGTCAGCCAAGAACAAACCCAGAGTACTTTTCAACATAAGGTAACCCCTAAAATTCCAAACTTTGTTTCTCTTTTGTTCATTACCTGTTTTACTTGTTGCCAAGAATCTTCCCACTGTTTGATTTTCCTCTTGGCCTCATCAAGTTCCCGCCTGACTCGAGCTAATTCACTGCCATGAGCACTTGAGTTTGCTGAAGGGCCAGAGCCAGTGCTCAATATAGGGGAAGGACTAGGGGAGAAACTCCCAGTTACAAAATCCCAGATGCTGCCATTGACACCATTTAAACCTGTAAGAAGGAAATGGAAGTAAATACACATTTGTAATACAAATACAAATTTGTGTAGAAAGTTAATTTAGATCTCAGTCAACGATATGAAAATTTAATATGAAGATTAAATTATGTGTTTACAGAGAAAGAATTTGATAAAATATCTTAAAGTACAATTTCTGCTGCATCTTGTCTAACTGCTGAATCTATAACCCCACTGCCTGATATTTAAAGCAGAAACCCAGAGCCAATTAATTTTAAAATATGAAACCACTAATTTGTATATCAAGTAGATGCCTTTTATATCACCTATGAGCCATTTCCCAGTTGCTCACCAAACTTGATGATAGGAATTGAAGGGCCTTTCAATGCGTTCACCTTCATATCTCAAATCAAAGGGAATTTAAGTTAGAAAATGTGAAAATGGGGCAGCCAGGTGGCACAGTGAGTAGAGCACTGGCCCTGGGGTCAGGAAGACCTGAGTTCAAATTCGGCCTCAAACACTTGACACACTAGCTGCGTGACCTCAGGCAAGTCACTTAACCCCAACTGCCCTGCCTTCCCCCCTCAAAAAAACAAAACAAAACAAAAAATGTGAAAATGATATATCTTTCTCCACTGTACAAACAGACAAGTGACTATATTCTGTACAGGTACAGAAACACAAAACAGTGTTTCTGTAGGGAAACAATACGTCACGGTGGAGAAATGTCAGAGCCAAGCCTGAACAATGGTCCGCTACCAAAGGTAGGGCTTATACGAACTTCCTATTGTGCACATATGCTGAAAACCCAGCTAGGTTGTACTATTCTTTTAAAGTCAGGTTTCCAGAGGCATTGTCATCTGTGCTATTTACTGACAAGTTCTGTAGCCTCTCACAAAGCAACATGTTTACTACATTAAAACTTGCTGAACCCTCAGACAATGTCAGAGGGCTGAAATGCTAAACCAGGCAGGATTCTACTTGGAACTTGTATATTGGGCCTTTCAGATTAAAAAGAGCAGGGAGGGGGACCTGTTTTTACAATGAAGGGGGCATGCTTTCCAGTCTGTGAATTTAAAGATTCCCTTGGTCAGCAGATCAGTGAAAAGTTTTCAGGGGTGGAGGTGGGGCATGTGTATATGAGGTATATGAGGGGATGATTAGGATTTGCCTTATCTCTTTATTTTTATCCTAGGCCTCAACTTCTTGTTTAGAAGTTCAAAAGGGGAAAAGAAAATGAAATTTTGAAGTATCAATGACTAATCTCAAGCTACATCTAATTAGCAAATACAGCTTGAATTACTGTAGTAAAACTTTTTAAAAAAATTATTATTTAGACTGAAACAAATCAAAGGCCAGGCTCTCCAGCATGACCTCTCTGCTCTTGCCAACTCCACTGACATACCGGTAGGTTTTTTCTATTTTGTTATCTATCACTGACTTGTTGGGCTTACTCTTTGCCTTCTGACAAGCTGTATAATACAAGACATAAGAATACTTGTGACCATACATACAAAAACTATAGCTTTCAGCTTATCAATCTCTGACATCAATTTGTCACAAGGGTCTAGGTTAATAAGACACCTGGAAATAATTGTCATGACCCCACAAGAAATTCATTTATGAGCAGCTCTCAGAAAGATACTAGGATGAGAAAAGAGCTAGTGTTAACTATGTACTTTAACCAAACACCCCACACCCAGGGAAGTTTGGTGACAACATCGACCTGAATTTTATAGCCCTGAAAAGCCTTCCTAGGATGAGAGAAAATGTGTAACCCATTATAGGAGAACTTTTCTCTAACCCACACTGAAGTATGTCTTTTGAGTATCCACTGATCATCTCCCTTTTCACTACACACAAAGAGTTAATCTTTGAATGACTTACCTAAAGAATTATGGGAAGAGGCTGAAGTGCCTAAAACATTATGCTCTGATTTCAAATGCTGAGGCTGCTGTTGGTGAGGAGTCATAGTGGATGGAATAAGAGGCTGAGATAATGACTGAGATAAGGAACTGAGTGGGGAGGTTGAGAGAGATGATGATGAATGCAAAGATGGTGAACGGGGAAGAGAACCTGGAATATTGACAGGAGCTGAACTTCCCAGTAACCTTTGACCTAAAGGAAAAGGAAAGAAAAAAAGTTATGTCAGACTGGGTATGTAACAGAATCATTAGAGCACCAACACATGACTCTTCTGTGGAAGATGAAGTTCTTGGTGGTTATGATTAAAAATATACATACTACTGCACTCACTAATGGTGTCTAACTTTTGAGGATTAGGGTATTATTATGTCAAGGTATCCAAGATAAATATGGATTCCATGTCAAGTAGTGACAAGCCTAAATCCTCTGAGTTGAGGCTCTCCCAAACAGATCCAGGGCGGTAGCCTCCCGGATCAGGAGTCCTCTTCTAGATTCCTTTTACTTACCACTGAATGTATCAGGTCTTAACATCTCCAACTTTGTTTATGTGGCAAACATAAGAGAGTGGTGCTTGGAGTGGACTAGGCAGAATAATTATATAGCATTTTATATTTTGCAGAGCACTATGTACATCATCTCATTCAATAACGGATGAAGCATATTTGTCAATGCAATACTTCATAAACATTTAGGAAATATACATGGAGCTAATGCACCAAAAACAACTGAAAAGAAACTAATCAATCTCCAAAATTAACGTTATTTGCTTCCTTAGATTCTATTTGTAGCACAAGTCTCTTAGCAGCTAAAAAACCCGAGTCACCCAGTGATAGCCAAAAACTTCTTAGTTATAGAACTCAAATACAATTCTGGTTAGGAAGGAAATAAGGTTTTAAGCCACATTGATTTAAAAGCACTAAGTTCTGATTTTTCCAGGTTATTTGTTGGCTTTGCATCAGCAAAAAAAAAAAATTCATTAAATATAAGTCAGGTAGGTAGAGGGGAAAAAAGTTAGTTTCCTTTGCTAGAATGCTATTTTGGAAAGTAATAAAGTTAGAGGCTTTCGTGAAACTATTAGCAATTCAAACATCATGAACTCAATGTCCAAGATATATTAATTAGTTAATAAGTGGCCAAAAAATCTATAACCTAACAGATGCCCCAAAGAATAATGAATTTTGTTAAGTCACGTACACACTTTTAATTTACAAACAATTCTAATTTCAGTTTCTGCAGTCTCTGAGAGGTTCCCTAATGTCTCTGCCTTCTCTTCTTCCTTGTCAAATGGAGAGGGAGCACTGAAGAAAAAGATCTGGACTGGGAGTCAGGAATCCTGGATTCTAATCCTGGTTCTCCCAGTAATTTATTCTGTGATTTTGGGCAATTTACTCTCTGTCTCTCAATTTCCTCTTTACTGAAATGAAGACGTTAGAGTGGATGAACTCTAAGATCTCACTTAGTTCTGACATTCTCCAATCCACGCAGCAGCTTTTCTTGGGCTTTATGGGTCTAAAAGTCTTTCACTGTCAGTCTTTGAGACGAAAATAGAAAAAACCATGGTGACCTCTACAGAGGCCATACTGAAGTTTGCTCTAGTAAGGACAGCACACGCCTGGCTGCCCACCTGCGATGTTCCAGTGGTGTGATAACTAAGAACACTCTCATAAAATGGTGTATTGAAAGGTCCTGCCTGAAGCAAGGTATTGTCATATCCTTTCCCCTCTTCCATGGAGAAATGATTGAATCCCACTATTAAAAAGATACTAATGAGGCCTTTAGAAATTCTGGTCAAGAAACAAAAGGAGAGAAGCCAGTAGGTGTCAAAGGAGATCTTTTTAAATAGTCTTCCGCTCAACAGATTTAATTCTTTTGAAGGAGCTTGAATCAAGAGAAAATGAAAAAGAATGTTCTCTCTTATTCAGAAATGATACTATCCTAAAGGCAGAAAGATGAAGAGATTATAGTGAGACAGACTGCAAGAACTGTTCCTCTGGATCTGAGTTCTATCAGAGGTCTGGCTGCTTAACAAAAGAAAATATATTGAAAAAAAGAAAACAAAATAAAACTATCTCTAGAATCAGACAAAATTAATAGTATCATAAGACTTAAGGAGATGGAAAGGACCATAGAGATTTAGTCCCGGAATTTTTAACCAGGGAATTATGAAATTTATAAAAAAAAATTTGTTAACTTTACTTTAATAGAATTAATTTTCTTTGTAATCTTTTGTATTTTATTTTATGCATTTAAAAACCTATTCTCAGAAGGGGTCCATAGGCTTCACTAGACTGCCAAAGGGGTCCATGACACAAAAATCCTAATTTAGTCCAATGCCTCTATTTTATCGATGAGAAAATTGAGATCTGGAGAGGTTAAGTAACTTGCCCAAGGTCATCCAGACAGTTAAAAAGCAGAGCAAAATTTTAAATTCAGGTCCTAAGTATAATTTCCTTCCTAAGAAAAAAAAATGATCCATGATTTAAATAAATTCATTTCCTCTGTTCTGGAGTAACACACCATATAACTTTATTAAACCACACTGTCATACACTCTCTGGTTAATACAGATCACTTCCTTACACAAACAATCCTCTGTTGTTGTTCAATGGTTTTCAGCCATGTCCAACTCTTCATGATCCTGTCTGGGGTTTTCTTGGCAAAGATACTGGAGTAGTTTGCCGTTTTTTTCTCCAGTTCATTTTACAGATGAGGAACTGAGGCAAACAGGGTTAAGTGACTTGCCCAGGTTCACACACAGCTAGCAAGTGTCTGAGGCCATATTTGAACTCAGGTCTTCTTGACTCCAGGCCTGATGCTTAGTCCACTGTGTCACTTAGCTGACCTATAAAGAATCTATAAAGAAGCCAGACCTTTCTATACTCTCTATGGGGACCAAGTATTTCACCTTGGGCTTGTGGATCTCATGGAAAGGCCCTAGGGTGTTAGTCTACTATATACTGGAACTCCTCAGTTGAAAGGAACCTAAGAAACCATTAAGTTCAACCCCTTCATTTTACAAATTTTGAAAATGAGGTCCAGATAGGTTAAGTAATTTGCCCAAGGTTACTAAAGTAAAAAGCATAGACGGGATTCAAACCCAATTCTCTGACTCCACCAAACTTAATGCTATTTCAACTGTACCATGTCTGTCTACTCCCCCTACCCCCAACCAGCCCTGTATTTTCATAGGATGACAATTCCACTAAGTACCCAAGACACCCTTCCCAATTGTGAAGATGTTTGTACATCTGGATAGTGCCTACCTCAAAATGGATGTCAGCAGAATATAATCATTTTTGCCTTTGTAACCCCACACATCTACACATACACTGATGGAACTGTGATCTCATCAAGAGCACAATAACCATCAGAATGAAACCTATTCACATCTTCTCAAGACATGGAATTGAAAATAATAAAAATAAGAGATAAGAGGGATGTTTGAGATCATACAGTCCAACGTCTAACCCTTCATTTTGAAGCTGAGGAAACTGAGGCCCAAAGAGGTTAGGCTGACTTGCCCAAGGCCACAGATTAAACAGAATAGACAGGGCTGGAATTCAGGTTCTCTAACTGCAAACTCAGGGATCTTGCCAGTCCTATTTTTATTCATGTGCTCCAAAAAACCCTCCACAGGAAGTCCACCCAGAGCACTGAGGGACTATGAGGTCTCTTGACAGTATCTGGGCCCTAATGTTGCACACGGATTGTCTGTCTGTTATCCCTCACTCTTATGATATGATTAACCACCTGCTTTTCCAGTCAAACATCCCTTTGATGAAACGTTTCATGCTATCTTTGCACATAATTAATTAATCATTGATAATGTTACAATCTATTTATACCCACCATGCACATGTCTTTTGCCCTTTAAGTGACCTATAATTTTAATTAACAGAGATTTTGGTATTCCATCATTTGCAGTCATAAAGCAATACCAGAAGAATACTTAGAAAGACCAGGTTTTGTTTTAAGGAAAAGCTTGAGGTCACTGAAAAGGCAGTGCGATTTCTTAAATGCAATTCAGCCCATTCCATTCCTCCTATTCAAGGAGCCTAGAACACTTCATATGCAGAATCTATTCAAGATGCATGTACTGATGAGCCAGATCCACAGGTTGTCCAACTGCATATTATATAGTCTAGACAAGAGGCATTCTTCTACTTGGTTCTTCCTGAGAGGACAATTAATTGAACTCTTTTCAATAATTATGAATTTTATTTAGTAGGCTTTGCACTGGTCCAAGGCTTGATGCAATTAGCATAATGTCATTCATAAACAGAACTTGGAGAATTTACAGAGAATCATTTTGCATTTTGTGCTGGCCATCCTCTACGATAATGGTGATCTCCTCTGGTAAGCACACAATCTCCTGTTTTATACCTTATTTGATATTTATTAATAATTAGAGGATAGTCAAAATTATCTCTGTTGTAGCAATCAAGGAATTTTTTTATGTTCTTAATATATGTGGGGGAGATACGGTGTTAACTGCTGAATTAAACTGATATGCTTCTAGAAAAATAAACATAGAACAAAGTAGAAGAACTAGTGTGAGCCATGGTAAACTGGTCAAAAGCATAACTTCACATATAAGAAACAGAAAACTGAGAGGATAATTTGTAGCAAAAGTTGTGTCTAAAACAAAGAACTTCTAGATAAGCTCTCAATCAGAAGGCACACATATGTTCTATGATAGCAAAGTAAGAAAACTCAAGTAGACATTTTGTAGAATCACTGAATTTCAGAGCCGGAAGAGACTCGTAGTCAATATATATGGAAAAGAATTCCTTTACACTGTGCGCAGCACAAGGAGCCATCCAACCTTTGCCTGAAGAATTCTACTGAGGGGGACCCTACTGTCTCCCAAGTTAGCCCATCTTACTTCTGGATAGAATTCATTCTTGGGAGGTTTTTCCTCACATCATGCCTAAATTTACCTCTGCATTTCCCATACATTACTCCTAGTTACATTTTCTGGGATCAAAAAGAACAAGTCTAATAATCTCTTCCCCTTATGTTTCTTTGAGATTTCACTCTCTATGCTAAATACACTCAGTTTCTTCAACTGATCATTTCTTACATAGTATGAACTCAGTCCCATCCTGGACATTCTTCTGAACATTCTTCAGCTTATCAATTTTAATCCCTTAAATACAGTGCTCAGAACTGAACACAATACTAGATGGGGTATAACCAAGTAGCTTCTTAGAAGCTATGCCTCTCTAAATACCGACTGAACTGCCTATGTCTGTATGTCCTATCACTTCTCTGTCAAGAATTGCGAAGTGTGATTCTCCATTGGTCGTCTGCAGTCATGTTGCTTACTCCATTGATCATAGTTTTTAAATCTTCCAGAGCTGTAGTCCTTTACAATGTTGTGATCACTGTATAAATTGTTTTCCTGATGCTGTTTATTTCACTCTGCACAAGTTCATAGAATTTCCCCCACATTTCTCTAAATCCATCCCTTTCATAATTTCTTATGGTGCAATAATATTTGACTACATTCAAAGATCATAATTTGTCTGGCCATTCATTCCCCAGTTAATATGGGCCCCTTTAGTTTCCAGTTTTTTCCTATTTAAAAAAAGTGCTGCTATAAATATTTGTGCAAAAATGGGTCTTTCTTTCTTTGATCTCTTTGAGAGCATATGCCTAGTAGTGACACCACTGGGATAAAGAGCATGCATGATATAGTGACTTCTAGGTTATAGATACAAGTTGCATTCCAAGATAAGTGCATCAATTCACTGCTCCAGCAACTGTGCATTGTTGTGCCAGTCTTCCCAGATGGCCTCAAAAATTGTGTCACCCTTGCCCACCTGTGTACAGCAGAACTTCAGGATTCTTTTAATTTGTAATTCCCTTACAATTAATGATTTGGAGCATTTTTTCATATAGTGGTTGGTAGCTTGTCTTTCTTCTTTCGAGAACTGTTTATAGGATTTGATCCTTTATCTACTGAAAAATGGGGGTGGGGAATTAACCATTTATATACTGCCTGTTATGTTCTATGATCTTTACAACAAGCCTGAAAGTTAAGTGCTGCTACCCTCATTTTACAGTTGAGGAAACTGAGGCAAACAGATGTTAAATGACTTGCCCAGGGTCACACAGGCACTGAGGTCTGTGGAGGCCACACTGGAGCTCAAGTCCTCCTGACTCCAGGTGCAGCATTCTAGGCACTGTACCTCCTAACTGACTCTTGTTCTGAGATTCATAAAATATTTTAATCAATTCCCTATGTATCTTGGATATAATACCTTTATCAGAGAACTGTGCTACAAGATTTTCCCCACTTAACTGTTTCCCTTCTAATTCTTACTGTGATGATTTTGTGCAAAAATTTTTCCCCCTACTCACTGTTGTGAAAATTCCTTTCCTGATCCTGTAACTTGCTAATCAGTAAGCTTACAAGTATCTTTTTTAGAAGTGGCAGCTAATGTCTTTAATGGAGAAATGATAAAAACAGCCTTTCCATTAAGATCAGAAGTAAAGCAAGATGGCCCATTTTCACAACTATCATTTGTATTTATATTTGTAGAACGTGCTAAGAAGGGCAGTCAGACAAGAAAAAAGAATGCTGTGCTTGAAACTGTGGAAAATGATGTGATGAAAACAGGCAAAGTGAAAACAAAATTATGGCTTTTGGTAAATGATATGCTGGCTTACTCAGAGAACCCTAGAGATTCAACTAAAAATTAACTGAAATAACAACTTCATCAAAGTAGTGGGATATAAAATAAGCCCACAAAACTGCTGGCCTTTCTATGTTATTAACAAAGCCCAGCAGAAAAAGAAATTCCTTTCAAAATAATTATGGAATACATAAAATAATTGGGAGTTCACCTGCCAAGAAATTATTTTGATATGATCACAAAGCAGTCTTTATAGAAATAAAAATACATTTAAATAACTGTGGAGATCAAAACTGTTTATCATTAGACAGTGCCAAAATAATAAAAATGGCAATACTTCAGAAAATAATTTACCTAACAATCAAACCACCAAAGAGGTACTTTATAGAACTGTGCAGAAAAACACAATTCAGTTGGAAGAACAAAAGGTTAAAAATCTTAAAGAAAATAATGAAATAAATGGGAAGGAAGGGGGCAGAGAAGTACCAGATCTCAAACTATACTACGAAGCAGTCATCTAGCAAAACAATTTGGTTCTGATTTTAAAAAGTCTAACTATGTCACTTTCCTGCTCAACAATCTTTAGTGGCTCTTCAGTGCCTCTAGGATGAAATATAAGCTCTTTAGCCTACAATTAAAGTCTTCCATAAGCTGGTTCAAGTCAATCTTTTAAGACTGAATCCAGAGTACTCTCCTTTACATGCTCTAACCAAATCTGGTCTATTTATTCTTTGCCAAATTCAACATTCAATTTCCACTTTTGTAACTTTGTACACTGTCCCTCAGGCCTACAATATACTCACTTCTTCACCACTAGTTGAGTATTCTTAGCTTTGTTCAAGGCTCCATTCAGGTGTTCTCTCCCATGGTAATAAAAGTCTTTCATCATTCTCTTTGTTAAGGCTTGCTCATTCCTCAAAACTACCTTGTATTTACTTATCTGTGTATATATTATAACTCTCCAATAGAACATAAGCTCTTTGACAGCATGAGCTATTTTTAAATTTTTTTCTTTGTGTCCCCACAGCAGCTAACACAGTGTGTTTTACAAATGGTAGGAATGTAATAAATGATTGTCAAATTACATCACTATCAAACTGAAAGGCCTATGGAATTTGAGTTATGTTAAAATATTAGTGATGTGAATTACTTCACTTAACTATTATCTAGGACAAAAAAACTCACCCTTTTTTTCCCCCTTTATCATCCTCCTTAAATGGCTAGTCTTTCTTCCAATTCAACTCTAGCAATTCTTTCTCTCTTTATTAAGTTTGTTATTAACTGGACAGAGAACTATACAAAGCCTCCCAATCTACTGGCCCATATTTTAAAAGACACCTGCATTTTTGAGTGCCAAGGTCAGATAAGAAGAGAGGACCTGAGGTTCTATTCTGCAATTACTGAGCAAAACTTAATCCCCAGGTTAGCCAATAAGTCTGGAGTTGCTATTCCCCTAGGTGCTGGAAAGCTTAGAGAGATGAATGTTACTTCTTGCAGAATTGCTAGTTTTGTCAAATGCTTCACAGGTTCTAGAAATTGTCGCTGTCCCACAGGCCTGCATACTCTGACCTTTAAGAATTTTGCCACTGGTAGGAAAATGAAGATTTCTCTGGCTATAGCTCAGTGACTTTCTTTGATGTGCTTCTTGACTTCTTAACCAAATGGAGACCAGAGCTAACTATGACAAGGTATGAAACAGAGCCTACTTTCTGCTATTTCTATGTTGTCCAAAGACTATAACTAATTTTCATGGGCTTTCATTTCCCATTATTTCTGTTTGCCTCCAGCTTCACCATCCCTTATCCCCTAAAAAAAAAACTTCTGGGAAATTATATACTCTATGGTGCCTCATCATTTTTGTTTTTGTTGTTCAGTCATTTCTGACTCTGTGATCTCATTTGGAGTTTTCTTGGCAAAGATAATGAAGAGTTTTAACATTTCCTTCTCCTGCTCATTTTACAGATGAGGAACTGAGGCAAACAGGGTTAAGTGACTTGCCAGGTATCACACAGCTAAGTGACTAAGGCCACATTTGAACTCAGGTCTTCCTGACTCCAGGCCCTGTACTCTATCCACTGTACCACCTAGCTGCCCTGTGATACTAAAATTCGAATAAAAGGAATGTACCTTTACCGCTAGTGTCAGTAAAAGCTAGAATTTTGGCCCTTTGTAAGTATGACTGGACATCCCAAGCAGCCCCACTCCTTTAATGGGAAGGATGGCAACAAGTGATTACAGAACTGAGTGAAGAAAATGATAGGTATTTGGTTAGAAACAATTTAATAAAAGGGAAGGACAGAAAGTCTGGAGGAAGCAAGAGTACAGAAGATACAAGGATGTTGAGAAAAATAAGGGGGGAGAGAAGATAGAAGGAAAAAAATGTGATAACTGAAAAAAGAGGAGGTTCAAAAAGGGGGATGGAAAGAATCTGATTTTCCATGCACACCAAACATACATCACCCATTAGTGTTGAAAAAAAGATGAGAGCTCTATCCAGAGAGGAAAAAGGCATCATATTAGACCATGATAAGAACAATTCTTAAAAAGAACAATTCTTACTTGTTAATCCAAGGTCACTGGTTTCTTGATCTTCTAGTTCTTTATCTAGGGATGCAACATTTATATCACTAAAATGTAGATCTAAAGCAGAACCTGTTAAACAAAATATCACATTACCTACAACACATCTAAGCCATTTATTAAAAGGCTGTGTTTACTCTATTCTTCAAATGATTTAAAGGAAGATTATTTTCTAGCAATCAAATGTCACACACAAATAAACTCCTTGTGTCCAACAGAAGCTTGTTTTTAAGGTTTTCAAGATGGTGAGAAACCATTATTCTAAAAAATATGTAATCAGAGAATATGGGGAAAACTTGAAGAAAAAATACAAAATTCTGTTACTTACTTGATAATTGATTCAAAGGCATCTCCTAAACTAATCTTGAGAAAATTTTCTCAAAACCCAGCTTGTCTAATACATTTGAGCAACTGAACTTAGGCAATATAAAAACGGGCCCATAATTTTTCTTTAATCAGCTTTTAATTCCAGTAGAAATTCAGCATTTTCCTCTCTCAAATCAACAAAGGCAGTGAAGCCAAACATTTAGCATGATAGACTTGTCAATAAATTCATCTCACTGAGGATATGATCCACCTAACATTCACATTTCTCATCATTTGCTGAAACATTGACCATTTAATATATTCCAAAACTGAATGTAATTTCTAGTACATGATTTCAATCTAATGTGTTTTCCACCACATCTGCATAAAACATAAGTAGTAGTGTTATTCATGGAAAAAAAATGGTATAAACATTGCTACCTTGTTAACCATTAACTTAAAAATTCCTCAAAATGCTTAAAAACGAAATCAAATGTTTTATGTGCAAAAGGAAAAGAAAAAGAAATAGAAATACAGCTATCTTGCTACTAACTCTTCCTGAAAAATGTTTTCTTTTGAATTCTCACCTTCCTCTTCCATTCTCAGGGTTACCAACGTCTTTGGAGCCCCCATCAACAAAGTTTGGATTATAGTAAACACAGTTAGCTGCCTCTAGCTTGTCTCCACTTAATTCATTCTGCACAGATGAACAGACTATTCTTTCTAAAATTTGCTACCACCATCCCTGTCCTCCAACCTAAAACAGTTCCCCCACTGACTACCACATCGATTTCAGTTTCTCCACCTGGTGTTATTTCCTTCTACTCTTCAACACGAACCTTCCATTCTAATCAGAATAGTCTCCTTATTGTTCACCTCAAAAATCACGCTCATTCCTACTTTTGTATTTTTGTTCATTCTTTTATCCTGCCTAGAATCCCTTCTTCTCTACCAATCCAAATCCTATGCTTACTTCAGTCTCCCATCCTCCAAGATTCATTGTACCTCCTTCCATAAAGTAATCTTTTTTGACTACTCTAGCTCACCGTACCTTTGCTCATCTATGAATTTCTAGAGCAATGGCAGTTTATACCACACAATGTAATGCAATTACATATAGCCTTAAACTATTCTTTAGGTTTTTCATTCAGTTCTGCTGTATTTTCCCAATAAAACCATAAGGTTCCTGCAATCAGGAACCAGGAATTCTCTTACATCCCTTGCAATACCTGTATCTATCCTAGGACTAGCCAGACAGCTGGTTGTTCATAATTTGCAGTAAACTTGAGTTGGAGTATTCTCCATTTAAATAAACTTGCTTTTATACTGTCAGACTCAGTTAATACAATGGCTTAGTTTTCCTTAACTGCTTTTTAAAAAAATTCCTTGTTACAGCTTGTTAGATATGTAACAGCTATGTTAACAGCCTATGTAATGGCTTGTTGGATAAGGGACAGGCGAGAAAGACATTGTGAAATGAAGATGTCTTTTCAAAATCAATAAAACATTTTTAAAAACTTGTTTTCACAAAATTTTTTACTTAAAAATTGAGCAAGCTAGAATCAATATTGTTTGGTGTTGCCAAGGCCATAAAATAATTCAGACTGCAGGTACTGGCAAAGTGGAATATTGTAGCATAGTCTTTTAGATGCTGTAAATTCCCCAAAGGAACAAAGCAAAATCCTAGAATCTGCGGGTGTAGAATTCAAGGGTTAGTCCAGTATATGAGGAGAGAAAGGGAGCAGGGAAATACTCAAAGTACTACAAAAGCATATATTACCACAGCTTCTAGCATTGCTTTGGCTGGCTTCCCTTTTCGTGACCAAAAATGTCTGACTCAGTCTACTAGAAGATGTTTTATTTTCTGTGAAAACATCTCTAATTTTATTTCAGCATAGACATTAATGAGACTTTATAGAGCAGAATTATAGATTTCCTACTTTTAGTTACCTCAGAACATCCACCCTGTAAAGTGATAATGACATCTACTTTTCCTGGGCTAGGAAATAAAACTAGAGGAAGGTAACAATATCCCTAACCTAAGGAAAGGGGGGTTCTTAACCTTATTTTGTGTCATGGGCTCTGTCTGGTACTCTGTGAACCTTATGGACCTCTTTACAAAATAATGACTTTAAATCCATAAGATTATAAAGGAAACCGACTATATTGAAATACAGTTATCAAAATATTTAAAAGACAAATTAATGGACTCTAGTTTAAGAACTCCTCATCTAGAGATAACGTTGGAGATAAAGTACTTTCAGATTATCTATTAAAACCACATGGCTGAAACAGACCCCATGAAAAAACATACAGCATACTTTCTAGTAAGATGGCATTCAAACCAAACCAGAAAAGGGGTGTCCCCTTCCATCCCCCTTTCCTAATCATCTCCAAAGAAGATGCCTCCACAATTGTCATTATTCATAGCACATCACAACCCTGAGTCAACTTGCTCTTGATAGTTTCTAATCTCCTGCTCAAAGACTGTGGCTAATTATTTTATAACCAGATTTTTTTTTGACAATTAGCTTGGAATGCCTTATGAGAATGTTTATTAGTTTGAAAGAAACACAGATTAAAATAAAGACACATCTTTTCTGCAAATGTAGCATGGACCGACTGTGACATATACTGTATTCATTTTTTTTCAATCCCTTAAAATCTTATATATTGGAGAAAATTACTGAACAAAGCGAAAACAGAAGAAGGGGAGAACAAGGTCAAAGCAAGAAAAAAAAAAGGCCTCCCTCCATGTTAAGACTGACTTCAAACAGCTTATCCAGAAGTCTCTGGCTACGAAATTACCTCCCTCTGTTCTATAATCAAGTCTAAAAGGTCTTCTTAAAGGAAGGACGTGGCATGGCTTCCATGAAAGTATTCAACTACAGAGCAAGGCTTTCCCTCCAGGTTTTAACATTAGGGACTAATTTCATTTTTTCTTTATCCTCCACAAATTGTTACTTTTTCCTTGTCTCAATTATTGTTTCCAACGGTCTTCCCAAGATCTTATCTTCAATTTGATAAGCACTGAACACTTACAATGTATCTAGTATTAATAAAGAAGAACACAGAAGAAGTATGTAAGACAACCTTTCTTGAGATAATGTATAAGAGAAGCCATCTGGTGTTGTGGAGAGAATGTAGAATGTATAAGACCTGGCCTATAGAATTCCGTCTCCAAAGTTTATCAGCTATGTGACTACTGGTCAATCTCAGCCTCAAATTCCTCATCTGTAAAATGGTAATAGCTATAGCACTTACCTAATAGATCTGTAGTGAGACTCAAATGAGAAAATACATAAAGGATCTTGCAATCTTCGAGGGTTATATGTTAGTCATTAACATTATTATAAATTAATTTTAAATCTTAAAAACACTATGAAAAAGTTATATAAAATAATAGAGAACATAATTAAGATTTATTTATTTAGAGAGACAAGAGATTTATTTTTCATGTAGGAGGCAAGACCTGAATGGAATTTCAAAGACTGGTATGATTTTTAAATAAAACTTCCACTTAACAAAACTGGAGCAAAAATACTTAATGAGTTTGTTTTCTCAGTGCGGATATCTGTCCCATCAATGAAGCACACAAACCCTTCGTGCCTTCTCATCTATGCCTGCCTAATCTATGAACATCCATAAATATTCCACATAAAGATTCCATCCATCTCCCTCTCAGAATTTCCATGATATATCTCAAAGGTACCAATGTAATACTCAGGATGTTCATTTATTGTTTTTTATTCTCATTAAAGGTAGTCCACCTCTTTTTACCTTTTTTTCTTATTCTGAACCGTCCACCAAAAAAGGAGCATTTCCATAAACAAAGCAGAACATAAAAATAGGGCTACATTGTGAAACTATGAATTCCATGTTGCTTGTTTTTTAAAAACAATTATATATGTGTTTGTATATGTGTGTATATATGTATATGTCTGTGTATATAAATACATATGTATACATACACACACACATATAAAATAGATTCACCACAGGGGAGGCTAGGTGGCACAGTAGATAGAGCACTGGCCCTGGAGTCAGGAGGACCTGAGTTCAAATCCAACCTCAGATACTTGACATTTACTAGCTGTGTGACCCTGGGCAAGTCACTTAACCCCAACTGCCTTGCCCCCTCCCCACCCCAAAAGTGTTTAGGCATTCTCTAATTGATAGGTACTCTCTTAGTTTCCAGTTCTTTGCCACAACAAAATTGCTGCTATATGTATGTGTATATTGTATGTGTGAGTCCTTTTCCTTTTTACTTGATCTCTGTGGGATATAAACCTATTACTGCTGGGCCAAAAGTTATACACAGTTTAGTTACTTTTGGGTATAGTTGCAAATTATTTTCCAGAATGGCTGGACCAATTCAGACCTCCACCAAAAGTATATTAGTAGTTTAACTCCCTTTTCACTTATAACCTCAATCATGTCTTTTATGCCATTTCTCACATAGAAGTTATCATAGAACTGATGATATGTTAAAACTTACTTTTGCCTACTACGTACACTTCTAATTTCCTTCAGGTTGCTTAAAATTTTGATGTTCAATTATCTGCTATAATACACGATCACAGGAAGACTTATTCATGTTGAAGTTGTGTGAAAGGGGTGCAGCCTTGAATCACAAGCAAGCCTCTGACAACAACTTCCATGTCTTCTATTCTGATTTCATCCAACTCATTTCTGGACACAACTTGTCATCCTTTGGTAGCACTTGCTTAAAGTTAAGTTACTGTCAGAGCAATATGTACTTTTCATCTACTTCCTAGTGTGGATGGGCATAGCAAATCTTTGGCACTGTTATGAATTTTACTGAAGAAACTCTGTAGTGTTTTGGAGCACCACATAGACTGTGAACAGAAGCATGTGGAGAACCTCAACACTGATGGGTGATCCTTCCTCTGACTTGACTTTACTCAGGACATCTTCAATGTCACTGGAGAACAACTTAAGTTTTTTTCCCCTTTTATTTTCAATGTCTTTAAAATGGTGTTGTCTTCATCACATATTTTTTCCACATATATTTTGTCAGATCTTCATCTTATTAAATATCCTTGGCAACTTCCTTATATATTATCAATAATATGAAATCCTCTATATGATGTTTGGGGATGATATTATGCTGATTTCATTAAGCTTTAAAACACTGCAGAACAGGCCTGCACAACCTGTGGCCTGTGGGCCACTTAGGGCCTGCAGGCTGCTCGGGCAATGCTAAGGGATTTCCTCTACATACAAAGGATATTTTCCTCTACATTTTTCGCGGGCCACTGGAAATCCTTTGGCGGGCATAGGACACAGGTTGTGCAGGCCTGCTGAATGAGATACGGCATCACTCAAAAGAATTTGCCCTAACCATTCTTTATCAGAGTATGTCGTGTACATGTGTTTACATACGTATATGAATATGTATATGTAAAGATACAGAGTGGACAGACTCAGTAAATGGATAAGTCAGGCCCAAAGTGGAGTATGTGAGGAGACTAAACTTCTGGAAGTTTAAAAAGTTCTTTTAATGACATCAAACTTCTTCCTCTTTTAATACAAACATTCTTCCAGAATGGGCTGTTAATGGCTACTAGTGAAATACTAGTCTCTGAAGAAGGAAAACTGTGTATCACTCAGGGAGCAAGAGAAAAGTGCATAGTGGGAGTGAGTAGGCAGCAATACATTATAAACAAGGAACGACACAGCAGGAGTTAAAAGGTATTATCAAGGTGCAAGAGCAAACAAGCAGGTCAGCTGGTCACATAACAAGAGTAAAGGATAAGTGGTGGATGGACATGTGCTCTGAATGATGGTAAAGGAAATGAGGAAGTCGCCCAGAACATTGGGGGGATTCTCCCTGTGGTAAAATTATGGAAAGACATGGACAAAAATGGCAAAATATAGGCAGGCATGGATGAGTCACAATTCCCTCCCTGGAGGGAATGTTCACAATGCTGACATCATGGATCCATTTAAACATTTGAGTATTATTGATATTAATGGTCATTAATAATTACCAGTTAAAATTATACAAGTTTTAATGTTCACAACCCTATGAGATAGGTAGTATTAATATTATTATTCTCCTGTGCAGATAAAAAAAAACAAACAACTGAGAGAAATTAAGTGAACTAACCATGTTTATATAGCTAAATAGCAAAGCCAGGATTTTCAGGTAATGTGAATCCAAGTCCTCTGCTCTCTCCATTATACAACAGTGTTGCCAAGTACACCAGATACTGAAGTGAAAGAAGCCAAATGTGATGATTTAAAACAGACCACTACAAAAAGCGCTAGCAAGCCTGCTCCATTTGGTAACTACAATCTTTCCTTCAGTTTCATCTACAAATTCTCTCAGCATGGTCTGTTTGAACTATTCTCTGTCAACATGTTCTCTCCTCATCTATTTCTTTTTTCAACTGTCTTATTTTTTGAGGCTTAACACCAAGATGGCCACACAGTGACAACTTTCTGCTTATTCATGACAAATGTCTCCTAAGGACCAAAGCGGGTCTGTGATTTGGGCAAGCTGGACTACACTCTGACAAAAATCACAGATGCTTCTGGCAGACTGCTCATATACTTTTGCCATCCACTTCTGTAACATTTTACAAATGAGCTTGAACAGGATGCCCCAAAAGTCTTAGTACAGATTTAAATTTTTTAATAACTTCAGAAGTATAATTGTTACAAACTTACAAAAACATGATTTGAAATTTTAACTATTTAAATTTAAACTTACTTAGTTTTGTGAAATTTAAATAATAAATTCAAAATTTTAACAAGCAGGGGCACTCTGTCATCACAAAAAGTGTGTACAATAACTGCACAGTTCCTGGATGACACCTTCTCAGACCAGTGGACAGGTGAGGAGGTCCTCTTGCTTGGCCATCTTGGTCACCTGATCAATTTCCATCGAACTTTTCCTTGTTGGGGCGGGGGTGGGGGGTGGGGGGGGGCAGCTAGGTGGCACAGTGAGTAGAATACCAGCTCTGGAGTCAGAAGGACCTGAGTTCAAATCCAGCTCCAGACACTTGACACATGTACTAGCTGTGTGACCTTGGGCAAATCACTTAACCCCAACTGCCTTGCTTTCCCCCCTGCAAAATAAAATAAAATAAAATAAATTTTTTCCTTGTGGGGTCACATTAAAACTGTTATGTATAAACCAAAACCTCATTCTTTGGATGATCTTAAAGGAATTCCTTTGTTAGCCTTAAGTCAGAGCAGCAGGTGATGAAAATTTTTATGAAGCTCAAAAATGACTAAAGCAATGCAGAGCCCAAGATAATGGCAATGTCAAATTTTAATTTCAAAAACTTGAAAGTATTTGAAATTTTTAAATGTTTTTAAATATGTTTTTAATATGTTTAAAAATTTTAAATGTGTTCTTTTTTATAAGTCTGTAGTATTTATACTTCTGAAATTATTAAGTCTTAAAATTGTACTAAGACTTTTGGGACAATCTATATTCAATGCTTCCCTTGGGGGGATTAAGTGTTTCATGGCTGAGGCAATTACTAAGTTCTACTGGCCTTTTCACTACAGTGACTCTTTGAAGCAATACTATTTCTCTGCCATTTAGTAATAATCAATGTCTATTTTTGTCCATTTCTAGCTTTTCGGAGTCCACAATCTATTTAAACAACTAGGGCTCCTATAATCAACCTCACACAATGTCCTCCCATTTTATCTTCTCTTCTAATTTGGGATTAAATTCGTCCTCCACTCTAATCAGCTGAACTAACTGCACATGGCCAATTCTGAAAGGACTATATTATACCTGTAACCAGTTAGGCACATTTTCAAGGTGTTAATTTATAGTCAATTTCATTTTAAAAAAAAATTATATAATTTGATTTCTGTCATATTCAGTGCCTTCAACCTCTTCTCCAAGAAAGCATTCTTGATGAACAAAAATGTAGCTTCTGAATGGCCAATGAGCCCCTTTTATTTCTTGATTCCAAATCATATTTTCCAGTATAACTTTTCCTGCCCTCTCCTGTGCCCATTTTGTATTGAAATCATTAAGTATCTAGATACATGTTGACTCAGATGGGAGAATCTTATCAAGTTCCTCACAGACTTTCCCCTACTGTTTTTTGGTCACTGTTGATGAATGTTAGGACATAAGCTGCAATTACTTTAATGGTGGTCTGTTTGCTTCTGCTTAGCACAAGCACTACGAGGAGAGCTAACCAAATGCCCTATGAAAGGTCTTTGTTAACACTGGGCATGTGATGAACCCAACTCTTTAATTCACCTCTCTGAGGAGAACCCATGGGTCATCTTTTCATTTTGGTTACAACTGCTTCATGTCTTCTAGCTTCATTTACAGTGAGAATGTCAAGACAGACATGGCTTAATTCTTCCAGGGCCATATTTAAAGGTTGGTATTTGGACAAAGATCATGTTACAATAATCAATGTGCAAAGCTCTACAAACCAGCAAACTTCGTACACTTGAGGATTCATACCAGATGCTTCATGAAAGTAAATGTAAGAATGGGAGAAATTTTACCTTTCCCCAGACATGAGAACTTTTTCAACATATAATTCATACCAGAGAGAAATTTTAGGAAAGAAATTTTGAAAATGGAAAGGTCTTTGAACTGAACATATGACTTAATCAGTATCAGATCATCCATACTGAAATGTATATATTCTATGAATGTAATGTATGTTGTAAGGCTTTCTGACTAAGCTTACAATTCACTAAATATCAGGTCATTCATACTGGAGAAGAACTAGACGAAAGTAATGTATGAGGGAAAGTCTTCAATAGAAGGTAATCCTTAGTTTTCCATCACAAAATTCATATAGGTGAGAAACCTCAAAAATGCAATGATCGTAGGGAAGGGCTCTGACTAGAACAAAAACTTTAAGTCTGAACAGAAGAGAATTCATAGTTAAAAGTAATTCCAAATGCCTAAGTAATGTGATAAAGACTTCCACCAGAAATCCATGCTGGAAGGCAAGTTTATGTTTGGGAATATTATGAACAAGAAGACTTTAGCCACAAAAAACCTCTCTAGGAACACAAAGGGGCATGTTTATGGGGGCACAAACTGAAGTATCCATCTTCCCAAGTGTCCACATTCAAGAAAATTTCACACAATCACTGAATTTTAGAGTTAGAAAAGACCTCAGCAGTCAGCTAGCCCCAATTCGTAAATCAAAAGGAATTCTTACAATATGCCTCTGAAGCAGTCACCCAGGCCTAGGCTTCCAAGTGAGAGAGAACTAATTTCTTGAGGCAGCCTAGTGACACTTATGGATAGTTCTAATTGTTAGGAAGCTTTTCCTTACTTCAAGCCTATATCTGCCTCTTTACAAATATCATCCATTGACCCTGGAGTACGGAACTGGGCGGAAAAACTACGTGAATGTTCTACGGTCAATTCAAACTGCACACTTAGAAGTTATTTTCCTGTCAAGTCAGCTCTTGATTACCCATCTCTGTTACTGGCACTACCATTGTCCCAATCGCATAACCTAGGTTAACTAGACAACATCCCTGGATCATCCCTCTTTGCCTTCTTCTAATACCAATCTTAGAGTTCTAGTGATTTTTCTTTCATATTATTTCCTGCATGTTCCTTTCTCTCCATCCCTATTGCTGTCGCCTTGTTCAGTTCTTATTACCTTGTACCTGGATTAATAATACAACTTCCAAAAATGCCACCCTATACCAGTCTCTTCCCTCTCCAATCCATCCTGCATGCCAACACCAGACAAATCTTCCTTAAACACAGTTTTCACTGTCATTCTCCAACTTAAGAAACTATAGTAATCCCTCACTACTTAGCACATTAAGTCTTACATTCCTCTGCCTGGCATTTAATGATCTCCATAAATTAGTTTCACTTTGGTTTTTACTTTCCTCTCAATACTCTGCAGAATACTCTATTACAGGAAGGCCAGTATTCCCACTGTCCCATGAAAGGTTGCTGATGATGTTCCCATTACCTGGAATATTCTCTGACTAAATTCTGCTAGTTCTTCAAGTTCCATCTCTTTCAGAAGTCTTCCTTAATTACTTCAGTAGTTATTTATCTTTCCTTCAATCAATAAGCATTTATTCAGTTCCTCTGAACTCCTACAGCACTGATAGTTTGTACCATTTAATACATTTATATGATGTCTTCTAGTTATCATGTTATTTCCTATGCCTGAGTTCTATTTTCCCGAACAGAATGTGTAAGCCCTTTGACCTCAGAGGCCAATTAGTTCAACCTCTCCATTTACAGATGACGAAACTCTCATAAATCTTTATTTCCCATACCACCTAAAACAATGTCACAAACTGAATAGGTAGTAAGTATCTGCTAATTGACTGAATTCCAAGAGGGTAGGTAATATTTCTATTTTTGTCTTGTTTTTCAGGTATCCTAGAATATGTTGTGATCTGTTACAACTATCTATTTACATGCTTTTCAAGTGCTGTTGTTAAAATGATGAGTAATACACAGCTCATTTTTTCAGAGGAGAAAATATAAAAACTTTTCAGTTTTCTGAGAATAGACTGAAAACATTTCTTTTTTTAAAGGTTTTTATTTTATTTAATATTTTAGTTTTCAACATTGATTTTCACAAGATTTTGAGTTACAAATTTTCTCCCCATTTCTACCCTCCCCCCCATTCCAAAATGGCATATATTCTGATTGCTTCTTTCCCCAGTCGGCTCTCCCCTCTTTCACCCCACTCCCCCGCCCCATCCCCTTTCCCCTTACTTTCTTGTAGGGCAGGATAGATTTCTATGCCCCATTCCCTATATATCGTGTTTCCCAGCTGCATGCAAAAAAACAATTTTTTTTAAACATCTGCTTTTAAAACTTTGAGTTCCAAATTCTCTCCCCTCTTCCCTTCCCACCTCCCCTCCCTAGGAAGGCAAGCAATTCAACATATATCACACATGTATCATTATGTAAAATACTTCCACAACGCTCATGTTGTAAAAGGCTAACTATATTTCTCTCCATCCTATCCTGTCCCCCTTTATTCAATTTTCTCCCTTAACCCTGTCCCTTTTCAAAGGTGTTTGTATTTGATTACCTCCTCCCCCTACCTGCCCTCCCTTATATCATCCCCCCTTTTATTGTCCCCTTCCCCTTACTTTCCTGTGGAGTAAGATACCCAATTGAGTGTGTATGTTACTCCCTCTTCAAGTTGAATCCAATGAGAGTACGATTCACTCATTCCCCCTCACCTGCCCCCTCTTCCCTTCCAACAGAACTGCTTTTTCTTGCCACTTTTATGTGAGATAATTTACCCCATTCTATCTCTCTCTTTCTCCCTCTCTCAATATATTCCTCTCTCACCTCTTAAATTTATTTCATTTTTTTTAGATATCATCCCTTCATATTCAACTCATCCTATGCCCTCCGTCTATATTCTCTTCAACTCTCCTAAAACTGAGAAAGGTCTCATGAATTACACACATCATCTTTCCATGTAGGAATGTAAACAGAACAGTTCAACTTTATTAAGTCCTTTATGAATTCCCTTTCTTGTTTACCATTTCATGCTTCTCTTGATTCTTGTATTTGAAAGTCAAATTTTCTATTCAGCTCTGGTCTTTTCATTGAGAAAGCTTGAAAGTCCTCTGTTTTATTGAAAATGCATATTTTGCCTTGGAGTATGATACTCACTTTTGCTGGGTAGGTGATTCTTGGTTTTAATCCTAGCTCCTTTGACCTCCAGAATATTATATTCCAAGCCCTACGATCCCTTAATGTAGAAGCTGCTAGATCTTGCGTTATCCTGATTGTGTTTCCACAATATCCAAATTGTTTCTTTCTGGCTGTTTGCATTATTTTCTTCCTAACCTGGAAACTCTGGAATTTGACAACAATATTCCTAGGAGTTTTCTTTTTGGGATCTTTTTCAAGAGGCAATCAGTAGATTCTTTCAATTTCTATTTTACCCTCTGGTTCTAGAATATCAGCGCAGTTTTCATTGATAATTTCTTGAAAGATGATGTCTAGGCTCTTTTTTTGATCATGGCTTTGAGGTAGTCCAATAATTTTTAAATTATCTCTCCTGGATCTATTCTCCAGGTCAGTGGTTTTTTCCAATGAGATATTTCACATGGTCTTCCATTTTTTCATTCCTTTGGTTCTGTTTTATGATATCTTGATTTCTCATCAAGTCACTAGCTTCCACTTGCTCCAATCTAATTTTTAAGGTGGTATTTTCTTCAGTGGTTTTCTGGACCCCCTTTTCCATTTGGCTAATTCTGCCTTTCAAGGTATTCTTCTCCTCATTGGCTTTTTGGAGCTTTTTTGACATTTGGGTTAGTCTATTCTTTAAGGTGTTATTCAGTATTTTTTTGGGTCTCCTTTAGCAAGTCATTGATGTGTTTTTCATGGTTTTCTTGCATCACCCTCATTTCTCATCCCAATTTTTCCTCTACTTCTCTTACTTGCTTTTACAAATCCTTTTTGAGCTCTTAAATGGCCTGAGACCAATTCATATCTTTCTTGGAGGCTTTTGATGTAGGCTCTCTGACTTTGTTGACTTCTTCTGGCTGTATGTTTTGGTCTTCTTTGTCACCAAAAAAGGAATCTAGAGTTTGAGTTTGAGCCTGAGCTCGTTTTCGCTGTCTGTTCACATTGCCAGCCAACTACTTGACCCTTGACCTTTTTGTCAGGATATGACACTTACAGAGTAGAGAATACTTTGTCCCAAGCTTTAGAGTCCAAGCATTGCTGTTTTCAGAGCTACTTCTACTCCACCATCACCCCAGGTTTTGTCACACCAGCGCTCCTCCTCCCCCAAGAACTGCTAACCAGGACCACCATACAGATCTGAGCAGGGCACAGAATGAAAATCTGCCTTTGTGCCCACAAAGCCCTCCTTGTACTCCCATTCTGATCCACTGCTAGATTCTTCCCACCGTGTGAGCCAGGGACTCGGGAAGCAGCTGACGCTGGAGCTCTGGGAGCAACTTCAGGAGCTTCCTGCTGCTGCTACAGCCACCACTGCACCACTTCCTCCACCCCCAGAGCTGGCAGCCGGACTGCTCTGAACTGGATCCTGCAATTTCCCCCTAACCTGCTCTTTGGCGTTTGTGGGTTGAAAAGTCTGGTAACTGCCACAGCTCACTGTTTCTTGGCCCCAAGGCCTGTTCCGGCCCGCTGACTCAGGGTCTGGTCTGTTCTGGCGCGACCCACGCTGGGCTGCTCTCCATTCCCAGCACCGTGCTATAGACCCTTTCTGGCGACCATCTAGGCTCTGCTGGGCTGGAGACCTGTTTCCATCTCCTATTTCATGGGTTCCACAGCTCTAGAATTTGTTCAGAGTCATTTTTTACAGGTATTTGGAGGGATTTGGGGGAGAGCTTAGGCAAGTCTCTGCTTTCCAGCCGCCATCTTTGAAAACTTATTTCTTGATAATTCCAGATTACAATCTACTTTTCGACTTTCTAGTTTCAACTGACTGACAAATTTCTTTGAATGTATGGATTTTGCTTTTGTTTCTTTTTTTGGAGCAGGGAACTTTGACATACTTCACATTTGGTGATTCAACAATTAGAAGGCTGTTTAGATATTTTGAAGTACTTTAGTGGATGATGGAAAATTAGATTTTGTTCTTAACAATTTCTAATTGAACAGTTAAATCCTGACTGGACAATAAAGGTGAGCTAATATTGAATATGACTATGTTGCTTTGACTCTTGCCTAAACATTTCACACTTCTAAAGATGCCATTAAAATAAAATGCTACTGTCCAGCATACAAGAGAGATCCAAAGTGTCAAATTATCATTTTCACCTTCTTGATCAACAGCTTTAGAAAGACTTGTATACTTAACTTGATACCAAAAGGCAAGCTGGGTTCAGTAGCAATGAAATACAGTAATCAAGATTAAAGCTATGCTCACCATTTCACAGGGCTGTTCATTTGATGATGGAAAATCAAAAGGTTACCAATGTAATTGCTACACAATCAGCTTAAAACAGGAGGACATAGAAATCACAATCAAAGCAGACAGAACAATGCCTTCAGGGAAAAAGTAAAAGACTAATTTTGTGTATATAACACAGTCATTGAGGTCTGGCAAGCAGGAACAGGAAATGCTGGCATGCTGCAACAGGCTGGCCGAGTTCTGACTAAACATTTCGAGAACAGAAGAAAGCCATACTGGAACCAGGTCAACACCTCACCTGCCCACCCAAGGCAAGGTCACAGTGACCAATCAAGAAGTCCTTCTAATAGATGACAACAAAGAAAGAAATTTAAGACTTTCATTTCAGTTTTTAGCTGTGACTGAACAACACAGCAACACTAGCTTCTGAAATAGAGGAACGCAAATTCGTGCTTTCTTCTGTACAAGCACATACGATTTGTCCAACTTTCCAAGGTAAGACATTTATTTTGCGCTGTGCAGGTTCCAGTTTGGATTGCTTATCATTTCAGTTTCTATTTAGACTCTATTATCTATTATCTCATCTGATGGTCAGTCCATGTGTCAAGCTTAATTAATGAAAACTTTGGAGTTATAAAAGGCACTGGAACAGGAAATAAAACTTGGCAGTGAGGCGTGTATTAGAGCCTTGAATTTGTTTCAACTCACCAGGCTCCTGGCCAGGTAAGAGCTAATCATATATATTTTACTCATTGCTAGTGGTTAAATGCTTTATAATTGTTTGCTTTATCTATGATATTAATTAAACCAATACACAAAAATCCAAGAAGTGACAGCAGAAAGAACATGCACAAATCTTTTAAAATAGAAAGCTCAGTGTAGTTTGTTTTACTTAGCTGTACTTCTTTGTTAGAAGGTAGGGTTCTACTGGTGAGGGGCAGAGGAGTCACTGGGAAATGGCAGTGGTGTAGGAAAGAAAAAAGCATCAAGAAACTTAAAAAGATCTAAGGCCTTAGCTGTTTCTTCTAGGTATAACACTTTTCCAAAAATGTTGGCCATTTAATAAATACAGAAAATGAAAATGTTATGCTTCTATATATCTTTCAGTAGACAAGCTAAATACACAGTTTCATTTTAAAATCAGTTGGCGTAGAAATCTCTAAATCTTTTCATTTAACCTAAGCTAGACAGATCATCTAGTTTTCCCACTGACATTCACTGGTTATCTAGAAGTCATCCTGGATGGGGGGGAGAGACTTTCAGAAGCTCATTAAATTAGGATTCCATACACCCAAATGACCAGTTCTTACATTTTACCCCCAGAGGAAACTGAATTGCCATAGCAGAGGAAAGCATCTTACTATGCGTGGACTTAGCCTACTCATTCTAGATTTATCACTAGGAAATGCATATACTTTCTTAGATAACCACAGGACTGCTGAGGCACTACTGGCCCACTGGCATGGAAGATACATTGCACCAGGCCTAACCAAGTGTAATGAATCCTAATCTAGAAATGTTTAATTTACTACTTATTCTAGAAGGTGTCATTCTCCTCATTCATACTATCTAGTTTTTAATCCTTCCTGCTTTCCCTCCCTCCCTTCCTTCCACCTCTTAGAATCCCCAGCTCCTTCCAAGGCTCAGATCAAGTATATCCTAAAAAAGGACTCTCTGGATCTTCTTAGATACGGCTAATTGTTAGGGGACTATCTCTCCCCCATTTATGTGCATATTTTATATTTACATTTCTCTGTTCATGTTGCTTTTCTACCAGTAGAATTCAAGCTCCTTGAGGACGGGGGCTGTTTACATTTTTATTTGTGTATCCCTAGTGTCTCAAATATTTCCTAGTACACCACAGACAAATAACAAATTCTTGAAGTGAATTTTTATTTGTCTTCATTTTTTTTATGGCCAGAACCCAAATTGTCTCAAATATTTTATTAAATGTAAACTGTAGGTATGCTCAATTTTTAAAACACAATCTTTCAGGACAGATAAAACCATGCATAACAGAAAGCCTCAGGAGTCAAAATGACATCAAAAACTATAAAAATCTTAACCAGGAAACCCTTTTCAACATTAATGAAAACCAACCAGGAAGTGCTGAGTAATACAGCTGGCACACACCGTTGCCTGGCTGGCTCTTCAAACAACCCTAAATCCCACTGTAATCCATGGGGGGGCAGTGGGACACTGGAAGAAACAGACTCAACAGAAACATGTGAAGCTGACAATATCTGAAGGGGGAAAAGACTGGTACTGATGAACATGTATTTTATGCATAAAGAACAAAAACATTTGTATTCTGCTCTCTTTCTCTAGATAGATAAGCTTATAAATGAAAACGAGGCTGCAATTTATCAAGTTGTGTTCTAAGTACTTCATATCTAAGTCAGCTTCATGGAGACCTTTCACATCATTACATAACATGGATACAAACCTCAAGCCTTAATGCTAAACACAGGTCATCAGAGTTTGTCAAATGTTAACAACTTGGCTATTCAAGTTTGTTTAAATTGTATAAGAGCTCACAGTCGCATGAAATAGACACTTTCATTTTTTTTTTAAAAGACTAACTTTTGAATCAACACAAGAGGGAGAACAGCTCCAATCTCTAATACCTTATGGGGAGGAAGAAGCATTTACTTAAAATTTATTAACTATGATTTTTTTTATTCTATGAAACAAAACTGTACATAGTAGTAGTCAACCTGGAACTGTGCTATACATATTCCCCAAATCCTGTAAATAAGTACAATGTCTTATTCCCCCAGAAATTTACTTGCCTTAAACAGTACACATGCAGCCCTTTGTCTCCACTGTACTAATACACCCAGGCTAAGTACTGCTCTAAACAACTCTGACAATATAATTCTGACAAGCAAGGAGTAAGACCTTTGTCAGTTAATGTAAATGCTGTCATGGCAGCAGAAAGGAACAAAACCTTATGGCTGCCTAGTCTAGATCAATTTTGTTCATGGAAACCACAGAAATTAGGCAAATTCATATTAGGGACAAATTAATAGTTTATTTTTAAAATAAGGCATTTTATACAGTTTGACTTTTGTCTCTAAATAAAATTGAAAAAGGTTTCATAGTGACCCAAAGCTATTTAAACATTGATTTGTTACTCCAGTGCCTAAAATGTTATCTTCACACTTACCATCTTACTAAGCTAATATTGAGATGTACAGCTTGAGTACAATTGTTTGCTAATTACCATAGCAATGTTTCAATCTATAGACTGCAATGGAACATATCCAGTTAAGGTTTGCCTTCTTTATACATTTAAATCACAATTAAAATCACCAAGTCAGATCTTTCACAAGATTTCTATCACAAAATTTTTTTAAAAAGCTCTGAACATTGAAAAAAATCCGTATCCTAAGTATATTTTAAAATCAATGTGATATTCTATACCATATTATAAATCAACATAGCAGAGTACTAAAGAGCAAATTACATTACAAAAACATTTACTTGATAAAATCCTTGAATTAGTTTGTTAAAAGAAATTAAGAAAGCTTACCAGCCCTAACTGCTGACTCACTGTCTGCAGCCTCTCCTCCTCCTCTACACACCAATTTAAACATAGAATCCTGCAAACGTACCAGCTAATCACAGCAACCCCGGATCACATGACTGGAGGCACAGCCCTCTGCCAATGAATTCAAATACACTGGTTGCATCATGGAACTTTTATACATGGCTCATTCTGAGAGAATCTATCATATTAACTCTGAGACACAACAACTTAATATTTACAAAGCAATAAGACCAACATTCAAACAAAACTATGTGACTTATGTTAAGCTGACAAATACATGCAAAAGTGAATACTAATTCTGGGAGGCATTTTAACAGACAATTGCAAATGTCGATTTAGTGCTCCTACTATACCTTTTCCCATTCCTCAAATGGTTTATCTATCTTCTCTGCAATTCCTAACTATTTTCTCTCTCCTAGATCCCTTACAGTTTTGATTCCTAACTCTACCACTCCACTCCAAGACGAATAACCTTTTTCTAGACAAAACTAAAAATTCTTATTTAAATGCTTATGTTTGATTACCACTGCTGCATATGACACTGGTGACATCAGCTCAGGCTTCTTGAGACTGTGTTTCTTTAGTTTTTATAACATTTTACTTTCCTAGGATCTTCTACTGCTCTAATAGCACCTTCTTTGGCTCTTCCTTCCAACTGTGTGTGGCCTTCTATTACTGAAGTGCTGCTCACCCACCATCATAACTGCAACCACAACCTCTGAACTGTTACCTTAAATAATTGCCATCTCTAACTTATCAACTAAGTTTCAATTTCATATTTTCAATTGCCTAAAGGACTTTTCTATTTGAATGTCTCCGCCACTAATATGACGAAAACCAAATGAAAATGTTAAGAGTTATAAGGGTCTGAGATATCACAGTCCAAAGCTCTTATCTTATACGTTAGACAACTGAGGCCCCGAGAAGTGATTTATGCATTATTAAACCTCTGGATTTAAAGAGTCATTAACCCAGAAGACGTAGCTGAAGTCATGAAATGGATAACCTCCTAAAGGGAATAAATATGATGAGACAAAAAAGAATAGCAAAAGTAAGAAAAGGAGGATGTATCTTATGTACCACTGCGCCACTGTTCTTCCAAAAACATGTCTTACATCATCTCTTCCTCACAGATTTACAAGAGTCCCCTTATCAACTCTACATTCCTCAATCTGGTTAAGTCTCACCATCAATTGTCCCTACCTAGGGAACCTTATCTGCCAATCCAAATCCTCCTCTCTACCAATTCCAATTCCATATTACTTAAAAAACCCAGATCAAGTCCCAACTCTTAAAAGTAGTCTTTCAAAACAACTAAAGGCCATATTGATATTTTTATTTGAATTTCTATTACATTAGCACATTATCTAGCATACATTTTGTTACCTTACATCATCCTCTAGTTCTGTCACATGTGAATTTCTACAATACTTTTAAAAGTCTGTGAAGCATTTTACATACATAAATAAGCCCTACAACATCACTGTGAGGTAGATACTAAGAGTATTATTATCCCTATTTTACAGATGAAGAAATGGAGGCTCAAAAAGGTGAAATGACTTTACCTGGTCATACAGCTTATAAGGGTCACAAAGGAACTGAACTTCAGTCTTCCCAAAATTTGGTAATTTTTACCAGTGTCATTTTCATAAGAGCAAGCATCAACACTTCACTCCCTCAGTTTAGGGCTCTTGCAATTATGCAAAGGGTCACCCAAACCTGACCATCACTTCAGGGAGCAAGTAAGGTTCCTCCTCCACACCTGAGTTTGTGGCCTGAATTCCTAGTTGCCACTAATGTTTTCAATGAAAATCAAATTCATGAAGTGTTTCAGGTTTTTACTTAGGTATTCACCTCCTCTATGAAGCTTTCCCTAATCTGCCTAATTATTAATTGCTCTTTCCCTCCTCAAATTACCCACTTACTTATCTGTACCCAAGCTATATGCCACTCACAGCCCCCAGAAAAATATAAGCTCTTTAAAGTAAGGATAGTTCCATTTTTGCCTTTTATATCCACAGTACTTCGCACATGTAATAAATGATTATTCTGCCAATTAATTTAAAGGTTCAATTATTGAGATGAAGGAAAAACTCCCAGACACAGAGTTCTTGGGTAATTAATAATCAATTATTAATCAGGCTAGTTGGCAATCAATAAACTGATGGTCAGTGGTTTATCCTGGTAACCAAAGACACCAAGGGAGAGCCTGATATTCCTTAAATACCGTCTGAAAGGGAATTCCCCTGACAAGTGAAAATCAGCCTTGACTGGGGGACATTATGAGGAAATGGGCTCAGAATATGGCTTGATCATGAGACTCAGCAGCCTCCAGCAATCAGGGCAGAGGGAAGCCATCTCCATCCAGACCTCTCTGGTTAGTTTTCTCCTTCATGAGTTGGGTCATCCTAAACTCCCTCAGACTTGATTCTGTTTATACTCTAAAGAGAAATATTGGGTGGGGGTCCCACCCAAGATGGAGGAACATGTTCCCTGAGGTCTAGAAATACTCTCATCAACCAGTCATGTCCTTCAGAGACAGACTGACCTTAACAAGAGCTGGGGCTCTAAACAGAAATTAGAAGAAGAAAAACCAGGATCACAAATTAAAAATTAGTTATTAATAGCATAATAATAACAATTTCTCTCGACTACACATTGTGCAACAGTGAAAACATTACCCTTTGACGATGTGTGTATTTTCCCTACCCAAACATGATTCCTAAGATTACTACATCAATCTCAGTCTGGTTTTCTCTGCCTCTTATATTTTGAACTTTTGATAGTACTTATTCTCTCTTTTGTTCTGTACCCTCTTCCCTAATTTAGATACCTCTATCACTGAACCTGCTAGAATAAGACTGTGTGGTTTGTCTGTTGTTGTTGAATTATTTCAGTCATGGCCAATTCTTTGCGACCCCATTTGGGGTTTCCTTGACAAAGATATTGCATTGTTTGGCCATTTCCTTCTCCAGCTCACTTTGTAGATGAGAAACTGAGGTTAAAAGGGGTTAGTGACTTGCCCAGGGTCACACAGCTAGTAAGTGTCTGAGGCTGGCTGTGAACTTGGGTCTTCCTGACTCCAGGACCAGCACTCTATCCATTCATTGTGCCACTTAGCTGTCTGCGGTTTTTGCCTAGTCTGCTTTTAAACTTACCTTTTCCTTTTCTTCAGCATCTTCCTTAGCAGGTCTTACAAGGACTTCATCTCCTCACTGGGAATAGTCTCAAGCCACTTTCCCAAGTACTTTTTCCTTTGAAGAATCTTACTGACAACCATAAGTCAGTTTTGCTGTCTTATTTTTTTCATCTAAAGAACTACCTCCAAAGTTGTTCTCCAATTCCAATTCTGGGTCTCTTGTCAACAATGTACATTCTTCCATATCTATTTTCTAAGCAACAATTTGAACTCGATACCATTCTACTAACTGCCAATAAATAATCAATGCAGATTTTATTATTAATGGGGTTGACTCTACCATCATCCTTCCCACTGGCCCTCTCCTCTTCCCAACTCCACATTTGTCACAGATCAGGTCTCTGGCCAATCATTTATAGTGCTTTTCATGCCACCTCAAAATCTGATTCCTTTACCAATATATTTTGTACAATAGTTGGCACTTTTAACAATAACAACAAGTTAGAAATGGACTGAAAACTTCAGGTTCCAATTTTCTTCCCTGTTAATGAACTTTGCAGATTACTATATTGGCATTTTATTCAGTGACTTGTTTGAAATATACAGCACAAGAAAATAAATTTATCAAGTGATACTCAAATGCGTCTATCCAAAGAAATGCAGAATAATTCTGGAAATGCCTCCTACTTGGGTTTGGTTTTTGTTTTTTTGGAAAATGCCTTCTATTGTGTACTTTCTAGGCTATGGTTTTGTGGTACATGAACACATGTAAAACTTGAGGAAAAGTTGATTAGCTAAACAGAAAATCTATCTAATCTATACACTTGTTAGCTCTTCATAAGTTGCCATTAGTCTTTTCTGGATACAACTACAAAGAAGCAATGTTTGAACTTAAAAGAAAATATTCTAACAAAAACACAGACTATACAGAATTGCTAAACTTTACTATTCTTGGGGAGATGAAGGAGGAAAAAAGTTATTTTTCTAAGACAATACTGAACAAAATACACTTATAAGCAGTTTTTACAAGAACGTCTATTTGTCTAAGTCTATTAAAAAACAAAACTCAAAGTGATAGAGTAAAATTGTTTGAGCTAGAATTGGCTTTAAAACCAAGTAATGATTAGAAAAGAAAGAGGAGCCAATTCCAATTTTTTAGCTGTTATTATGTACAAAGGTGCACTGGATGTTGAGGATATACAAAATAAAAGATATGACCCTCATCATCAAGGGGATGTAATGCTGCAGGAGTTCAAAGGAGAGGATAAATGAACTTTCAGGAGGGATAAAGGAAGGTTTCACAGAGGAAGTTTCGGTTGGACCTTGAAGAAGGGGTAGGATTATAAGAGGAAGAATGAGAACTGATACGGGCAAGTCATAGAACCTCTCTGAGCCTCAGTAATCTAATCAATAAATTGAGGGAGCTGAACCTGACGGCCCCTTCTAGCTCTAAACCTATAATCTTATGATTTAAAATCCTGGGTGGGGGGGGGGAATCATTCTTGTAATTTTGAATGAAAACCTTATTGAAAAAAGGAAAATGTAGCCAATTTCAAATAACAAACCAGTTATAATATGAAGTATGAAATGAACTTTTACCTCCCACAAGCTATAAAACTTGTACAAGTCTAGTTCTATTTTGCAATTAAATTAGTTGTCAAAAGAGACTCTATGAAAGATGTTTATATAAATGAAATATGGATCTTTTGAAAACACAGTGTTAATACACTCCCAGATACAGGTTTTGTCCTGACTTTTAGAGAACAAAGTCAACAATTCCAAAGGACAAATGCAAGTTTTCCCAGGTCAGCAATCTACTTCTTTTTAGATATACTCTATGCAAATACTCTGTCCTACAAGAGTCCTCAGATGGGTCAGAATTATTAAAATCAAAGATTTTCACATGACAGTCCCCCATTTAAGATTACCAGCTTCTATAAAGAGTGAATCTTCACATAAAGAGGCCAGTAAAGTTCTTTAATAAGTACTCTCCTTTTCTTTTAAATTTCAAGTACAAATGACAAGGATAAGCTGTCCTTCACTTGCTTCAAATTTTAAATTTAAGCAATGATACTTATTGAAAAACAAGGAATTTTCAACTTCCCCATGAGAACGAAATAGTATATGTGAGAAGGTTCTAAGTTTTAACAGAGGAATTCAACGTACTATTATTCTTCTCAGAGGAATTTTCACAAGTAGTTACAATATCTTTGATTTTCCTTAACAATGGAGGGCCAAAAGGAAGTAGGATAGTTTAAATACAACTTTCTATACAAAGGCTTAAATAGCAAAGAGTCAGGTGAGCATGGAAACAAAGACAAATAACTAAAGATATCTCTCCATGATCCCTCCCCAAATAAAACCTGTGCTTCTTGATAATACATATTTTAATAATAAAACCCAAATAAGCCAAGAAAAATAATTATTTTAAACCAATTATGCCCAAACATTTTAGCAAAAACTCTTAAGAGTAAAGTACAGTGAAATACTTCATAAAGAGCTTACAAAACAGATTTAAAGCATGTTCTAGACAATCTGATACTACATTAGAAAGCATGTTATTAGAATGTGAATGTCCTCTTCCATCTAAAAGTAAGCAATGATGAAAACATTGAATACTGTAGACATGCTTCTGACATTCAATTGATTTTCAATTAGTCTTTCAAAGTCACTGATCCACAGCAGGTAAAATATATTCAACAAAAGGGTTATCTTAAAATAGTCTATTATCTGCATACTTCAGAAGGGAAAAGTTTATGAAAATTTCTACGAGCTAGTGATTATTCTATATTTTCAAGGCCATTTTAAACCAATCTGAATACTCTAGGAAATAGTACAACTATTTTGTCTTAACTATCTTTGCACTTCTAGCAACCAGAACAATGCCTTGCACAGTGTAGGTACCTAAAAATGTGTTAGTTGAATTAATGGTTCACCAAGACATCTCCTAATCTAGACAGATTGGTTTAAGTAGGGAAATAAAACTTTAGAGTGGAAATAACTAAGCTGGGATCAAAGAGAACTTGGTCCTAATTCTGGCTCTGCCACTTACTGGGCAAATCACCTGATTTCTCTGATGTTCAGTTTCCTCCTTTGTAAAAATCAAGGCAATACCAAACTGTTATCAGGACTGTATTGAGCTGAAAGGTTCTTTAAATTGTAAAGTGTGTGCAAATACGAGAGCATACTATTACTGGATAGAACTGTTCAGTTTCCCCATCTCCAAGGTATGAAAAAGTTCAACTTTCAACTCTCCTGTTGACAGTAAATGTCTGAACAACAGTTTCTTCCTTGTAAAAGACAAACAAAAACAAAACCCACCTGCCACCAGGCTCAGTTCTACTGGTAGACCTATTCATAGAGATGCAGGGTGATGATTCTATTTTTCAAATCTCGGGCAAGAAAACGCTAAGGACAAGTTAAAGAGGATGGAGACAAGCTGAACATTGGTTTCACCACGGACAAGCAGAACCTGGCCAGGGGAGCAACAAGGCCAGTCTCTCTCTGTCAGGTTAACTCCTGGAATTTAATATGAGGTTCAGCCACTCTCACCTCTTTTCCTATCCTACCACCATCCTTCCCTACCCCAGTGAAAGTCTGGGACCAGAGAACTTGACAGGTCTGGAAATGACAAAATACTCCTTACTACACAATGAATCCCTCTCCATCAGGCCAAAGAAATCACGTTCAGCTGCTCTTATACAGGTCAGTTTGATGCTCTTAAGATTTGTGATCACAAATGAACTACACTAAAATCACATAAACTTAGCAGTTATGAGTTTTCTCATCTATTGTCTAATATGGCCCTAATAGTTAGGAGGGGATTATATTAGAGGGAAGACTTAAAAAGGACTAAATGGTGATAGAAATACATTTTTAAACCTTATGGTGAGGTTAAGCCAGGTACTGCTTTTAACTGCATGTGATTAAAATCGACAGATGTAAAAAAATGCAAATTATTTTTCAGTGAGCATTTCCAGAATATTTATCAAGAGAATAATCCTGAAAAGCTGTAACATAAATGCAAAAAGAAAAAAAAAGAGGAAACACTTAGACTTACCTATTACTGATTCAACTGTATTACTCGGAGGGTAGAACGGGAGAGCTTTGGCATTGATAGCTGATAGAGTTGTAGGGGATGAACTACCTGATCCAATACTGGAAGCCAGACTAGAAGTTATACTGGAGGTTATACTTGAAGCAAGTGGGTTAACCACTGCAAACACACTGAGGTGGTTCTGTTTAAAAATATATAAATAAAATAAGCAAATGTATTTTTGACAGAAAAATATTAAAGTGACATTAAATACAATTAATTGGGAGAGGATGTGGGACAATTAAGCAAATTTTGGATGTATTATGGATTTCATGTGTTTGTGTGTATTCTGTTCGAAACCAAAGGACTAAGGAAAGTTAACTTTTCCAATTGTTCCAAATTATGTTTTAAAATTTCCAATTAAATAATGACAAATATGACAACCAAAATCATAAGCTACTTATTGCTAAAAGGCATTACCAAATACATTCAGAAAGTGTGACCTTCCAGATTTGATAAGACACAATCTGATTTTCCATAGAAAATTACTTTTAAGAAACAGGCACATGCCAGCATAAACAAACACAGTGGATTCAGCTGGTGAAGAAAGATGTGGCAGCCAGGCTGGGAAGATTGACTGAATAAGCTTTCAAGTATTTTCCTGCATGCCTGTCTACATATATCTTAAGACACAAAAGATATTAATACTCCCCATCATAGCTTCATCCCTTCCTGACCAAAAAAAGAAAAAAAAAAGAAAAAAGATCCAAAGTTCTATTCAACCTCTTAGAAATTTGTATTTGGATGGCTACTTCTGTTGTGTGTATATATGAGCATACTGTAAATAATCTATAACTTCTGAGAATGATTATATTATTTTCCTCCTTTTCCCAAAGGGAATCAAGATAAGTTCATTCTTCAACTACCTCAGGAAAGTGAAAATCTGGACAACTTCAAATTATCTTTAATAAGTGAGAAAGGGTCAAGGCAAAGCTTGCTACCTAATAATGGGTATGTACCAGCACAATTTCAATTAAAAGACAATGGGGATTAAAAAATGGAGCTTCTCTCACACACAGCTGAAAAGACAGGAAACTCTCAAAACTAAAAAAGTACTACTCTGGAAAGTAGTATTAGAAAATGTATGCCTATAAAAGAACTAGATTTTTATTAAATCAGAAACAGTTCTCTATAAAGCAAAGAACACAGTTTCTGTCTCTAAAACAACATGTGTATTACCATATGGTTCCCTATCTGTAAATATTTAAATAGAAGTGACTTTCCCTGTGTCACTTTCAATTTATTCACTTGATCAAAATTGTACTCTAAGGTAATAATGTCGCTGATATCATTAACAGTCTATGAAAGGAAAAAACAAACAGTAATTTTAAATAAACTAAATATCCATGAAATCTAAAACAATTAGCTTAAGCTAATAAAAAAAATGATATCAAACATGGGAAGGGTTAAATGAAATGATTCCACCTAGATAAATTAGTAACATTTTCCAAAACTCAATACTGATCTCATCCCTTTCCTCATCCTTTCAGATGATGAGATGTATAGGACTCAGGTGGAGGGTGGGGTGGGGGAGAGATAATTCATCACTCCTCCCCCTGCCTCCAGCACCCAAGTCCCATGAAAATCTATGGGAAGGATTAAAAAGACAGTTATAAGACATTCTAGTCCTGACACAATAGCTTATATATCAACTCTTCAACTTACTAACTCTGAAATGTGACAAGTGTATGTTTGTGTGTGTGTGTCTGCATGATGAAGAATTCCATGTCATAATGTGAAGTACCTAGAACAGACATTATATAAATTAGAAAGTATATGATTCCTCTTAGAATATTAAGAACCATTTTAATACTACGACTAAGTTATCTTCCCAAAATCTTATGCTCTAGAAAGAAATGCAAAAAACTGGGAAAGCTTTATTTACAGATCTCACTACACAGCACTTACAACTACTACTCAGTTAAATGACTAACGCTCAACAGTTGTTTCCTGATTATTTATCATTCTGCTCCAAGAAGATGACTAAGTGAAGGCTTCTACTTTAAACCTGGGAGAAGGCCATATAAATGAAAGTATCACCACTGTGAAGACTTCTTCACAAGGGCAAAACACTAGGTTGCTGGAGGCTTATTACCATTTTCTAACTGCTAATATTAGGAAACAACTTTCTTACCTTAAAAATATTATCTTTAATTATGGGCTTTACAACTAGGCAGAACATCTTCTCAATGCCCAAAGAATCCTAAAATGTCAGATTTGTAAGAGGTCTTTGAGGTTACCTAGTCCAACCCTCTCATTTTACATGCATGAATACTATTTGTCCTTCTAAAGGAGAAAATGTGCTTTGACTGAGTCACTGTGTTCCCTGATCCTAGGCTGACTCAAAGTGATTAGAGTTTGACTAAGGCTGGTCCAAAGGTCTGGAGAGCTGCAAGTTCAGGGTCAGTATACAGAGCAGACTTAAGGTGTAAGGAGGAAGTACCTGCAGTCACTTCCCATGTTTGCTCTTGGGTCAGAGATTTCTGTAAGTTAAAACCTGCACATAATACTAAATAATAAAAAATAACTGGGCACTTAGTGCCTAGCAGAGAGCTGTGCACATTGCAGGTATTCACTAAGTTTACTGAATACACAAACTAGGGCAGGGGTGGAGGAGGGGACATACCCCAACCAAAAAGAGTGTGGGGCAAGCTTAACCAAGAATTAAAATGAACGAAATTGTAGAGAAGTGGTATGAACAGCTACGAATTAGAATGAATCATTACTTGCATAGAAAGACTATGTAAGTTAGAGTAGGAAGCGACCTTTCAGGAAATTGACCAATGGGAAGGTTGCCCAATTTGATACAATTCATTAACTTTCCTTCAAAGGAATCTATCAACAAGTGAAACTCCACATTTTACAGCTTTAAGTTTCCAAAGGTACATTTTCCTGGTCAACTAATATTTCGGATTCTCAATAAAAGTTCAATTACCCATTTCATTTCTTAATGACTTCCCCAAGTTTACCATCATCCTCATTTAATTAATATAATGATACCAAATCTCCCTTCTAACCAATGATCCATAGAGAAATTGTGGAATCCCTCCCAGTGAGAAAAAAAAGGCAAAAATTCCAATAACTGTTAGTAAGTCGAGCCAACTTAGACTCACTAAGCCAACCATTACCTGGTCTAGCTCCATTAATTAAGACTATTTGATATGGCAGACTTCAAGTGCATTTTCTTGCCCAAGCTACAGTCTTTCAAATCCCTCTAACATTATATTCATTACGCCTTCAATAGCAAACAATGATGCATTCTCTCCAATCATAAATCATCTATTTCCTAATACTGCTATATCTATATCTATAAAGAAAATGTGGAAAGACTCTGATTGCATGGTATAGTGCCAGAGAGTTCACCATCAAGCATACAAGCATTACTGGGCAAAAGAGAAGCCATTCTCCAAAGCACTAAACTGGTACCTTACCTTGTAAGTAACCAACAGTATTCAAGTGCAGGCCTTTGTTCATGGAAGATATATATTATTACATCACTATTAATGAATTAAATTTGGAATTTCCCTATCAACTTCTACAAAATCCAGACCATCTCAGCATTTAACAAGTTATGGATGCTAACCAAAGGAAACACAGGTCTAATACCCTAAGACATGTGGCTAAACTTCCTTTTTCTAATATCAGCAGACTTATGTTTGTGCTTCTTCATAAGTAATAGGAGGGGAGATTGACTTTATTCTAAAAATAAGAGATAACATAAGAATAAGATAATCCTGGAAAAATTTGTGATAATTCAACAAAGGTACAAAAACTTTGAACAATAAATGTTCTAAGTAATTTCTTCTCAAAAGGTGACCACAGCAATAATTTAGTAGCACTGCCTGAATGTGCAAAGAGTACTTTTCTCATTGAAGGATTAATGTATTCCATCCAGTACTGTCTCAAACTAGAAAGGAGCCTCCTTTCAGATATTAAGAAGAGTTAAGAACTAACCTGAAAGCAGCCCCAAACAATACATTACTTCTTTTTTTACTTAAGCAAGCTCACCATTTTTAAAAGGTATAGCATGCTCATTACAAGTTCCAAGGTGGAAATACAGGGATAAATGAAAAGGAATCTTAGATTTGGGCAACAGTGCAGTGAGTATCTGTCTTTTTGAGTCCCAATGCAGTCACACAACCAAACTTTAAGTATGGAGAAGAACAGAGGAACCATCACATTAATTACCAACAGAATTATGGTTTATTATCATGACTGGGGTTTGATCATTCATACCCTGTTTTTTGCAGTCCCAGCTGTAACAAATGTAACTGAAACTAGCTTGCCCTAGAACGAAAAAGAAAGTCACTCTGGAGGAAGCTATTCAGAAAACCCTAGGCTACAATGAAGCAATTATTACCTACTAATGGGTCAGCTATAAAAGAAAGGCTATTTCTTCCAAGAGGCCTCAATCTTTCCTTTAGTAACAGGTATACAAACTATCTAATGACCCATAAGAAGTAGAAGGGACTGAAGAGAAGTCCTCTTAGGCCTCCTCTAAAATAAAGCCATCTGGCTGAGGCTTCCAGAAAGCAGATTTAAAAGTGAACCAATAAGCTCTTGGAGACATCACCATATTTTGATAATACCTAAGATCTCACATAGAGGGCTATATGAGAATCCATATTTACAGGGCAGGAAAAAGATGATAGAAAAAATGAGCTGAAAGTCTCCAATAGCTGGACTAAAAGAAGGCCAATCGAACCATCAAAAGCTATTCAGCAAGTCTTTCTGTCTCTGCCAACCAGAAATTTAGTTTTCTTTAATGTTCCCTGTGATTCTTCCCTTAGGAAAGGAAAGGAGAACTTCTGATTCACACAGGCTAGATCCAGTCTTCAATTCAGTTTCATCCAGTCCAGGGGTGTGCTGGTACTTGGGCCACTATAACTGTACAGCAGGAAATAAATTTCCTCAGGCACTGCTATGATTAGCCCATTCAAAACAGTGCTTCTAAACATCTAAGGATAAATATCAGCTACAGAGCTGTGAAGAGGGATTAATCTTCTGACATTCCAAAAAACAATTAACTAGGCAATAATCCTCATAATCATCAACCCAAGTGAAAAGCAGGCTTCGACAAAACTAATTTAAGCACTTTAGAACTTCTCTCTACTTCTTTATCTCGCCTCCTTTTATATATTTTTTCATTTCCCCCCCTTTTGTCCTTCCTCTAGCCCTATCAATGGATATATGTAGACCTGAAAAATATTATTAAATATGTTGTATTTAAGTTCCACTACTCCTTGAGCTTAATTTTTAAAACTAGTTTTTAATGTTTTATACATCTCTAAAAAAAAAGCCCACATCTACATATCTGACCTGATTTGTAGTTCTGGTTTTCTTCTCTTACATCCCCTTTGCTGATTTTTTCTGAGTCAATGTCCCTGAATAGAAAAAATTTCCTGATATCTGTTTAAAGGAAAGGTCCTAAGCGGCTTTCCTCATAGGTTTGATGACAGGAAGAATGAGGAGCAAGGTAGGGAGGGAAGAACCTGAGGTATCTACTATGGAGCTACATCTGAGTCTCCATAGCTGGCTGGTTGAGTTGGTTTTGTTTTGGTTTTCTTTTTGCTTTTTCCATAACAAAGAATAATAAACAAAATCATTAACTGACCTCCTTAGCCAAGAGGCAGAAAATATACTGCTTCTAAATGCCAATGTCTGCAAAAGGAATCTACAAGAACCTACTACAGAAATTCTAAAGTATACACGTTTCTTTATAGTTATACTAAGAAAAAGAGGTTCACTAAGACACTAGAATACTAATGACAAATATGACAAAGGGTGTTTATGGAACTTAGAACAGAATAATTCTGAAAAAAATTCACTTATGATTTATAAAATACTTTGTCCCTTTGACTTGAGAGAAGGAAATAAGTTATGAGAGTTTGCACATTGCTGAAGTAATCAGAGATAAAGAAATAATACAATATGCAATCATTTGAGATTGGCTAGGAAAGTTGACAGATTTCTATAGAATGTTTCATTTCAAAAGAGATGTTTTTCTTTGTGTTTAAAGCCTGTTTTTACTACCCCAACATACAAACCTTATAAAAACACGAAAGCCCTACTTAACACCAAAAAGACTCTTGTAGGAAGACTACAACAACAAAAGCACTACACAACAAACTGAGGGAGTATTTACAAAGTTGCAGGATGAATAATAAAGGAAAACCTATAGCATCTTCAATGCTTTTAGGAAAATAAAAGTAGCTTACTCTACTCACAAAAATAACAAATTTAAAATACTGGTCTCATTCACTGTACCTGTTTATTGTCTTGTTCACTTATTTTCTGGTTATTTTCAGTAGGCAAATTTCTCTGTTTTGCCTGAAACACAGAAATACTTATGTTGTAAAAGAGAATTAAGGATATTGACTTCAAATATATTTACAGCAACTCCTGACCCAAGTTGAGTTTTGAATGTATAAAATAATAATAAACAGCTAAGCCAGGAAAATTATTTAGGTCTATGCATCAGTCTTCTTAAATTCAAATATTTTTACTCCACAGTTATATGGATATATACCACAAACCCCCACAGAATGATGCTGGATAGTTAAGTTAGAGAGATAGCTAGCAGAAAGTGAATGACCAACCTATATTTATGAAGTTATGTGAGAGCAGTTTCAAAAGAAGCAAAATTTAACAAGATAGTGAGGGAGGAGTTCTAAAAGACATACTAGTCAGCAATTACTCCAAGTAGAGGTCTAGCCACCATCTTGCTCCTCCTCCAAAGGAAAACTTCAACATCAGAACTAGAGTCCATAGAAATATAGTGTTCACGCATACAACTGTATGCCTAGAACCAACTATTTTGCCATAAAAATGAACATTTAAGTGAAACAGTACTTTAAGGAGAATTCTGCCATCCTCTTTTTATCTTGTTTGGTACTCTTGAAGAGTAGGTCTGTATTCTCCTTCCTCCCCGCCCACAAGAAAAAACACCATGAAAAGTAACTGATGAGCAGCCACACCATTAAATTCTACGTTGTGTTTTGGTTTGCATCTAGTGTCCCTCCATGTTATCTAATGTTATTTTTGTGCATCTCCCAAAATGGATGTATGCAGAAGTGTATGTTCCTTGTCTGTCTCCATCCACTCAGGACTGTGATGGGAGTAGGTGGAGAAGTGGACTGGGTTTGGTAAGGCCTTCTCGTTCTTAGCAGTAAAACAAGATCTACGTCCTCTCCAAGCACACCACAGTAAATTCACTGAAAGATGTTTCAATAGCCATAGCAACAATTTTGTTAGCATCATCGTTCATTCCCTTCATCAACACGGAGAAAACATCCTGCTTTTTAAATCTATTTCTGCATCAACCTTTCATGACCACTGTGTACAGAGCAATGAAGTAACTCTACTCAAGCTTCTTGCATTTATTCATTCATTACGAAATGCTGACAATCTGTAAGGCAGTGTATGAGAGGTGGCAGAGAAGAGCAACTAAGTGCTGGAATTGGAATGAGTCACGCCTCAGTACTGGAAGGGACTACCAAGTGCAGCTGGAGTCATGAGATCTGAGTGCAGATTCCCACTCTGACACTACCTACCTTGTGTGACCTGAGCAAGTCATTTAACTTCTAGGGTCTAAGTTTCCTTACATGTAAAATGAGGTTGACCTAGATGACCTCTCAAGTCCCTTCCAGCTCCAGATCAATGACTCTTTGAATCTCACTGCTGATATTTAATAGCTATGTGATCCTTGGAATGTCACCGAATATCTCTAAGCCTCTGTTTCATCATCTATAAAATGGAGATAATACCTTTAATATCTGTCTATATAAATGTCAGATGTATATGGCAAGTTAAAGTTATTTCTCCCTTGCCTCATAGTTATTTAAATTTCCTCCTTCTCATAAAACTATTAGTTCCTTAAGGGAAGAGTCTGTGAAATATTAATCTTTGTATCTCTAACACCTAGCATTGAAACTTTCACATAGTAAATATATATTGACTGAATTGATTTGAAAACACCACACCAAACACTGAGGGACATGCGCACACATGCACACACACAGCATGTTCATGTAGGGCAGGCATATAGTTGGGAAAAAAACCAATGTGCTGGTAGAGAGGATGGGATTTCCAAAGATTCAGCAATTTGTGCAGTTGTACTTACACAATAGTCAGAAATAAAGTCCAATAGTGCCAGTGACTTCTAGTATTCAGGTTTAAATAAAGATGGCGACCAATTTGAACAGCTAAAAGTTGTTTTGCCAAATCTATTAAGCTGATTCTCCCATCATATGCCAAATTATGAACTAATTAATGATTATTCTAAGTGACTAAAAATAGCTAAGAGTATTCTAAATTATGCTCTTTTCACACACGTTCCTAAAATCTCCTAGCTAAAGAAAAAGCAGAGAAGGTCATCTTTGTAACTGATAGCAAACTATATGCCCTAATTTCTTTTCTGCAGGAAAAGTTGATATTAACCAAGCAAAAGAGAAAGTAAGGGGCCATCGTGAAGTTCAATTCCCTTAAATCTTATCATTGCATGGCAAAAGTGTTGGTTCTTTAAAAACTGAATTAATTTTTATGGAAATTCTAAAACTCCAATTTTCATTGGAGTGTTCCTGAGTAGCAAAGGTTTTCAAGAATGTGAGAAAAACAATTTTAACTACAATTTTTTCCAAGATGGCAGGGAGAACTCATCTCAAAAAGACTGGGACTCGATGTTATTTAGAACATCATCCTTACAGTAAGTAGCTATTATAAATCTGCTTCTACTCTCCTCTGAAAATGACCACAAAAATGATATATAATTCTATCACCAAAATGATATTTTGGTTCCATTAAACCAAAATGTTTCTTCAGGCACTACCTACAAAGACTCTTATTCTTATTTTCACAACTTTTAATATCATGGCTATTGGCCACATCTTCTATTATTGGCACACTGGATTTAAATTTCTTAACTCCATCAAAGGCAAGGCTAACTAGCTAGCAATAGTAACTAATTAGTACTATACCTAATTCCTCACCCAATCTCTCCAACTTTGGAGAACTGAGGACGTAGGAAAATGTACATTTAACCTTGCCGACAGAATGGGGCTAGGATAGACCTTCCAAATTACCTTTAGTCATAAAAAGTAATACTTTAAATAATCTTCGATGGACTTTTAGTTGGCTACACTTAATAACCTTTTACAATTATTCAAATAGTGATTCTACCTTCTATGATTGAAAAAGATTATTAGTGTACTCAACTAAAAGTGCATTGAAGATTTTAAAGTATTGTGTGATTTGCCCTAAATCACAATTAGTAAATAAACTAATCTGAAATAAGCTACAAAAATACTCATACTCTTAAGTGTTCAGTGAAGCAACCCTGCATTGGATTCATAATTAAAGTTTACAGTTGTGTTACTGTTTAGGTGAGATGATTGTACGTGTTTGATTAACATCAGTTCTATGAAGACAGTCCTAAGCTGTTTCTAACAAGTGTCATCACTGCATATACTGTGACATGCAGGTGTCTCAAAAAGCATTACTTAGTGGATATTATATCTACTGCTTTTCTCTCCTCCTTTTAAATATGAAAAAAAAAATAGGAATTCAAGTATGAAACTTTCCATATAACAGAGTATCTGCCCTCCCTCCTTCAAAAAAAGGTCAACTGAAATTTACTAACTTTCAGCTGCTTTTACAGCTCCTGTCACAATCAATATTTTCCAAAGCTAAACATTCCATGTACTGGGGCATAATGAGTAAATTTATGTTTTTATTATATGTGTAGCCTTAACTAGTTTTCAAGACTGTACATTTTTTACTTAATAGTAGTACTACAGGAAAATGTGAATTGTACATTACGCAGAAGAATGCAGATATAGAGTAGAATCTTAAATATCTGCTACCTATATCAATCTCTAAATGACAGATCATTCTGAGGATTGGAAGAAAAGACTATAGATGGGTTACGAGTAAATAGCTATAGTAGAGAGACAATACAAAGATGTTAAGGTGCAACAAAACTAAGAGTCTTAGTACAAGGGCTCTTAACTTAAAGTCCATAAACTTTTCCTTTCTTTCTTAAAAAATATTTTCATAACTGTGTTTCAATATAACTGATTTTCTCTGTAACCCTATGCATTTCATTTTATACACTTGAGAACATTATTCTGAGAGGGGGTTTAAAGGTTTCGTCAGACTTGCCAAAGGGGTCCATAATATAAAAAAGATCAAGAATCTCAGGATACTGTAACAAATCCTTTGCTCAGAAACATAAAACAGACCTTGGAAATAACTAGAGTGACTTCTATTAAGGACAGCATGCAATTCTAGTATCTTTCAGGGACCCTATTTTTTTTTGGGGGGGGGGGGGGCAGGGCAACCGGGGTTAAGTGATTTGCCCAAGGTCACACAGCTAGTGTGTCAAGTGTCTGAGGCTGGATTTGAACTCAGGTCCTCCTGACTCTAGGGCTGGTGCCCTACTCACTGCACATACTAGCTGCCCCAAGGGACCCAATTATAGAGGATCACAACTCAAAACTATAGAAAGACCGAGGTTATCTGACCTGAGGCCAAATGCTCACCCATACCATTATCTTTTCCAGTTTATCACTGATACAAATGAGTTTACTATATTAATTTGAGGGGCATTTCAGTACTTATATATAAAATTGTTTCTAAAAGCAAATTTCAACTTTTATTTTGGAAAAGTTGTGTATGGTCCCAAGGCTAAGCTTTTTATCACTATCACCAAGACTTGCTTGAACACCAACAAACTGAAATTAAGTTTGATTACTTTGCAAGTTATCAAATGTAAGCCATTATTATAGTAAAAAATTAAAAGTAGCAAACATGTCTTCTTTACTTATTGTCAATGTTCATTTTATTGACATACCTGGTCCTCTCGTTCAAAACCTGGTGCTTTTGGATAGCTAGAAGTTGGTGAAGAAACGCCTGATGTGGTAGATTCTGAACATAAACCACCATTTGCTAATGATCTTTGCCTACAAAGGGGTCCAATAGGAGACAAGGAACTACTGCTACCAGAGCTTGATGTTACTGTTGGACTATTGGAACAGGAGATCTAAGGAAGAATACAAAAAACACATAATGTATCTGCCCAGGCCTTCCCCACTCTACTAACGTTCTGTAAAACATGGCGCTCATTTTAAATTGAAAAAAAAAAATGTCATGCACAGATTAGGCTTTATATGCACAAGACAGGAATTCAAGAGGCAAGGTTCTCACAACATACAAAAAAACTGCCTTACAAATGGGACCAAACTGTTTTATACTACATAATTTAATTTTCTTATGCAATTAATATCTGTTCAGTTTTTTGTCTGGTTATAGATAAGAATCATAACCCAAATTAATTCCTTTTTGGGAGTTTCAGTCAATATTTTCATCACTTAGGAAGAAGACTAGTTTCAAGAAAAAAGTTAAACCATGCAAATTTTCATCTCAAAATGCTACTTACTGCTCTTCCCTTAACCCTCCTCAGAATAATGTAATACCTTGTGCTTTATGTGTAATATGGCAGAACAAGGAACACAAGTGCTATTCTAAAACATCGTGTTCTCTATGAAAATATTTCTCAGAAGTGTGTATCTGAAGTATTGTAATCCCAACTAAAGAGCGCATATGCTTAAAATATGTATAAGTCAAATATTTCTAATAATCATGGGCCATATATTACATTTTTAAAAAAGAAACTGTAATGACTGTAATAGGCATTTTGGGTGACTATTCAAAACACGTAATAGTGAACTGATAACTTCTGTTCTTAAAATTGTCTTGAGTTGTAAGAAGTCTGAGCTCTGCTATCTGAGAGATGAGAAAAAAAATGGGAGAGAGAGAAAATGAATAGGCTACATTTACATTTTCAATGCAATTTTTAAAATGGGATATTTAAAAGATAAAATAAAACTTAAGACCCTTAAATACTATAAATATAGGGTTATAACACCCTAGCATCATCAGAACAGTAACACAACTCTAAATCAGACAGAAATTTAGCATTCTAAGCACAAAGATTATTTTTCTGTAACTTAAGACTTCAAAACTAGGTTTTCATTACCCTTTTAGGCCCTAACATGATCTGCCTCATGTAAAAATTTCAAGATCTCTTCAATAAGAACTCATGGCAACTAATCACACTGTCTTTTTTGGTAGTTACCAGAATAACAGATCATAAGAATGCCAAAGGTGCAGCATATCTGTGGGGTGCCTTACTGAAAACTGAAATCTCTTACGAGCTTTTGTGGGCTGGCTGATGGTATGGTAACATTAATTTATAAGGAGTGGAAAAACTAGATCTAATTAATGGATCCCCCTCAACTTGTGGGGACTCTATACTTGGGCCTGGCTTTTAGACATTTTTATTAACTATATGCATGAAGACACAATGGGAAACAAAAGTGAAACAAAGCTGAGAGGGACAGCTAATATGACAGGTGACAGAATCAAGATTAAAAATTAGCACACTAGGTTGAAAAGATGGGCTAAAAGCAATAATATAAAATTGTAGAAGGGACAAGTGTAAAGTTCTAAAGTCAGGTTCCAAAAAAATCAATTACTTAAGTACAGTTAAGTATTACTATGCTAATAATAATTAAGGTAAGAATGTTCCTGAAGTGATTCTTGCACGAGGTAGAAGGAAAATTAGAATAGATTCCCTCAGTCTCTTCTAACTATGAGAGTCTATGTTTCCACTTAATAGAGCTAAAAATTAAAGCAGTAAAATAAATGTGGATAAAATCCTGATTAATGGGCATACAAAGAAAAACAGATTCTAATTTACTGAATTTTCTGGTTGAAAGTGTCAAGCAGAGCACACTTTTTGTTCCAACTCGTGCATTTTAAAAAAATTTTCAATCCTAATATTGTATCTTACTGCCTTAGTCACTGCCATGGTATACTAAATCCAACTGAATGTTCCTTTGATGGCAAATGACCATACAATGTCTAAGGACTGGAGATGAGAAAAGCATGAAAGTGCTACACAAATTTAGTGTACTGAATTTCCAACTGACTTAATAAATTCAACAAACATTTATTAAGCGTTTGCTATACATCATGACACTGTGATAGGAATTGAATCTTTATGACGATAACTTAAAATTTCAGGTGAACTAGACAGAACATGTAGAAATACAGAAAATGGTGAAAATGCTCAGCAAAAAATAACCAAAATATAATATATTCATTTCAACAATATAAAAAGAAAAATATATCAACAAATATAAAAGTGAATGGACAAAGTAGAAGGGGGAAGAGAAGAAGCAATTGGAAAGTTGTTAATAAATATTTTTGTCTGCTGCAATTCTTTTTAAAAATGTAAACAATTCTGAAGACATTAGATTGGTCTTGTTTCTTGACGTTTATAACTAATTTGTAAAAATAAATTAATAACAGAAATGAAGTATTATGATTACAACTCTCAACATCCACTGTAATACTGCATATATAGGAGGTTAGACTAGTTTACAAAGAACTGTATTAACTACAGATTAGATGTTAATTTTTAAGATAAATGCTAGATAAAATAAACTCTCACATGCCACTTTACTTTTCACAAAGAACAGGAAAAAAATTAATTGGAGGTTTTGACTAACTGAACTTCAGTTAATCAATAAATTCAATGATAGATTTTGCTCATCTTAAAGCAACTTCACTCTTCCTTAAAAAAAAAGCATTTAAAAAGTCAAAAGTGAGGGAAAAGGAACCAAGACTGTTTAGACCTTCTTTTATATAACAACTATAAAATATTATTAACTTTTGAATTTTAATATCTTTTTGGACTACTCATGTAGCATACTCAAGTTTAATTATGTTGTTAAAGAGAGTAGCTAATGCCCATGTTTCTTTTCTGATAAAGAAGGCTCATCAAATCCATGTCAAGTGTCATCTACTATACAGCTGAGCCGAAGAAGATAAAAAGCATGGAGCATGTTTTTAATCAATTTCTTTTTTATTAATTTTAAAAGAGGTTGCTTTTAAATTGAAAAGAAATTTGTATTTATATTAACAAGTAGCATAACTGTGCTTAGTTCTTCAAATTACTTTCAATTAGCAATAGTGTTAAGAAAATCCACTGGAAACTAAGTTATTTTCCCCTTAGAAAATTTAAGTTATCATCAAAAAGATTCAACGTCGATCCCAGTACCTTGGCATATATCAAGCACTTAGTAAGTATTTGTCGAATCTAATTTATTGAGTTGATTCATGTGTTAACTGGTCAACAATCTTTTCTTGATGAAATATAGTGGAATCTTGCATATCTGAACCCTGCCACCTAATGATCTCAAAATGACTGGGACCATTCTGAAGACTGGAAGGTAAGACAATAGATGGGTAACTTAGCTGACAGAGGCAAAGATGGCATGGGAAAGATATATATGGACATGATGAACTTTGAATTGGGCGAATGAGGGGAAGTCCCACAGCTTTCAGCCAAAGTAGAAGTGAAGGTAAAAAGCTAAAAGAGAAACCTAAAGAATTTCAGACTATCCAGATCCATCCCAAATCGAAATGATCTATATATTACTGCAAGCTTTCCTTTACTATACATCAGTTGACATCCACTTCATAGATGATTATTACAGTTATTTTAAAAGAATGACACGTTGAAAGAGGATAACTATTTTGTTTGGGGTATGGATTTTTGTCCACTTTTTAAAGTTAACCTCCAACATACAAACAACTTAATTCATTATTAAAGCTGATTTTCACAAATGAAATTTGTGAGTGTAACTAGACCTAAATAGGTAAAATCAAAATTAGATTAATATAGAAAAGCACCGTGCACAAATTTTTCTTATACTCTCCTCTCACTCCTCCCCACCAAATAAAAATAGCAATCATCATCCATCATCTTTGAAAACATGTAGGACCTAGGTAAGGTACATAGAAACACCTGAGAAGACCTGAAGAACAAACTTCTAGATACCTGCTGTTTCAATTCTGCCTGCATGCACCGAAAATAGGGATTCTGAATTCTTAGTCAGTGAGGATAGGATGTGCCCATCATCATCCTCCACTCAATAGCTGAAACAATTGATAGATTGTTCTGTTCATACACATCATATATATGTATCTGTATATATGCATGTATTTCTATTGCCTAATTTCATTTATTAACCAAACTTAGCCCTCTCAGCTCATATACATTTGTGAGTGTATATGCACAAGAAAACAAAGCAGTTACCTCTGACAATCAGTATATATACATGTATCTATCCTATAAGTAACTGGCCACCAGCTGATTTACAAAGCAGAGCCAAGAAAGAGGGTGGGGGGCGGGGAAGAGGGAGAGGAGGGGAGGAGGGGAGGTAGAGAGGGGAAGGGGGGGAGACAGAGAGGGAGAGAGAGCTGAGCAGACTGAGTTTGGCTAATAATGATAATTAGATAATTGAACAATTAAGACTGAGTAGACTCAATAGGTTGGGGAGGATATTAGAGGCTGAAAAAACTGTTCCTTCATCATGTACCAACATGTAGTTCTGCCTAAGACTTCTTCCCTCTTCTGATAACCAAGACCAGAGATCTGAGACAGTCCAGTTGCAACAATTCTGCCACTCCTTTGGGTCCTTATGACCTCTTAAGAGGGAAGTGCAATGAAACTTCCAAGCATCTGTTTTTTGAGGCTGCCAAACTGCTAAATCCAAGGCCAAAAACATGTAAAAAAGACTAGGATAAGTCTAAAGAAGAATGTTTTGTACCAGGAAGATGTGTTCCTGGGGGTCATACCAAGCCATGCACATAGCACATACATACAAGTATGTTTGTATGTATGCAAGCACACCCAATTCATGTATATGTGTAGACACATACATAAATATATGTTCTATACTTTTAACACATTAAAACAAAAGATCAAATCAGCAGTTGTAGAAAATACATTTAGAGGTACTCACATTTCCAGGCTGCCCATTATTATTTGTAATGTTGTTTGTGGAGTTTGGATCATGGCAGTTCCAGTCATTTGAGATTCCTATACTCTCTGCTGAGAACATGTGAGCACCTGGCTTTGACTGACCACTATTTTGCATCATAACTACATTCATGGTATCCTCTGTTGAAAGAAGTATCAACAAATTAGATAATAAGGTAATACTTCTCAACATTTGAACAACATTTTTCTAAACAATGCCACAGATAAGGAACCAAAAATAACTAGCATAAATAACTTAAGAATATTTATCTTGGGGGGCGGAGCCAAGATGGCAGCTGGTAAGCAGGGACTAGCGTGAGCTCCATACCGAGTCCCTCCAAAAACCTATAAAAAATGGCTCTGAACCAATTCTAGAACTGCAGAACCCACAAAACAGCAGAGGGAAGCAGGGCTCCAGCCCAGGACAGCCTGGATGGTCTCTGGGTGAGGTCTATCCCACACGGAGCTGGGAGCTAGGAACGGAGTGGAGCAGAGCCCAGCCTGAGCAGCGTGGACCAAAGAGACCAGGAGCCGGGCGGAGGGGGCCCTAGCGCCCTGAATCAGTGAGCTGCAGCAGTTACCAGGCTTCTCAACCCACAAACACCAAAGACTGCGGAGAAGGTTAGTGGGAAAAGTTGCGGGAGTAGAAGGAGTTCCCGGTTCGGCTTCCAGCCCCGGTGGCAGCGGAGGTGGGGCAGTTACAGCTGTTGTTGCTTCCGGCCCCAGGCCCACCTTGTGGGAGGAATTAAGTGGCGGATCAGAGCAGGAGTGCACAGCCTGCTGCAGATCTAAGCCCAGTTCGGGTTGGGGGTTTGTGGGGAAGGAGCAGTGCTGGTGTGGCAGAGCCGGCACCTCCCCCCCAAATGTGGAACATAGAACTCTCTAGTCTACAAGCAGTCATACCCCACTGAAAAACTCAAGGGTCAAGTTGGTTGGTTGGGAATATGGCCAGGCAGCGAAAACACACCCAGATTCAGTCTCAGACTTTGCATTCTTTCTTTGGTGACAAAGAAGACCAAAACATACAGCCAGAAGAAGTCAACAAAGTCAAAGAGCCTATAACAAAAGCCTCCAAGAAAAACATGAACTGGTCCCAGGCCATGGAAGAGCTCAAAAAGGAGTTGGAAAAGCAAGTTAGAGAAGTAGAGGAAAAATTGGGAAGAGAAATGAGAAGGATGCGAGAAAACCATGAAAAACAAGTCAATGACTTGCTAAAGGAGACCCAAAAAAATACTGAAAAATACACTGAAGAAAACAACACCTTAAAAAACAGACTGACTCAAATGGCAAAAGAGCTCCAAAAAGTCAATGAAGAGAAGAATGCCTTGAAAGGCAGAATTAGCCAAATGGAAAAGGAGGTCCAAAAGACCACTGAAGAAAATACTACTTAAAAATTAGATTGGAGCAAGTGGAAGCTAGTGACTTGATGAGAAATCAAGATATTATAAAACAGAACCAAAGGAATGAAAAAATGGAAGACAATGTGAAATATCTCACTGGAAAAACCACTGACCTGGAAAATAGATCCAGGAGAGATAATTTAAAAATTATTGGACTACCTGAAAGCCATGATCAAAAAAAGAGCCTAGATATCATCTTTCAAGAAATTATCACGGAGAACTGCCCTGATATTCTAGAGCCAGAGGGCAAAATAGAAATTGAAAGAATCCATTGATCGCCTCCTCAAATAGATCCCAAAAAGAAAACTCCTAGGAATACTGTCGCCAAATTCCAGAGCTCCCAGATCAAGGAGAAAATACTGCAAGCAGCCAGAAAGAAACAATTTGAGTATTGTGGAAACACAATCAGAATAACCCAAGATCTGGCAGCCTCTACATTAAGAGATCGAAGGGCTTGGAATACGATATTCTGGAGGTCAATGGAGCTAGGATTAAAACCTAGAATCACCTACCCAGCAAAACTGAATATCATGTTCCAAGGCAAAAGATGGACTTTCAATAAAATAGAGGACTTTCAAGCTTTCTCAGTGAAAGACCAGAACTGAATAGAAAATTTGACTTTCAAACACAAGAATCAAGAGAAGCATGAAAAGGTAATCAACAAAAAGAACAAGAAAAAGAAATTGCAAGGGAATTACTAAAGGTGAACTGTTGACATTCCTACATGGAAAGACGATGTGTATGATTCATGAGACCTCAGTATTAGGGTAGCTGAAGGGAATATGCATACATATATGTTTATGTATATATATGGGTGAATGTGTATGTATGTATATATCTATGTGTGTGTATATATATATATATGTATGTATGTATATATAGAGAGAGGGAGGGAGAGAGGGAGGGGGAGAGAGGGAGACAGAGAGAGCGCGGACACAGGGTGAGTTGAAGATGAAGGGAAGATATCGAAAAGAAATAAAATCAAAATAAGGGATGAGAGAGGAACATACTGAGAGAGGGAGATAAGGAGACATAGAATGGGGTGGATTATCTCCCATAAAGGTGGCACGAGGAAGCAGTTCTGTGGAAGGAGGGGAGAGGGTGGGTGAGGGGGGAATGAGTGAACCTTGCTCTCATCAGATTTGGCCTAAGGAGGGAATACTATACATACCCAATTGGGAATCTTACCCCACAGGAAAGAAGAAGGAAGAAGATAAAAAAAAAGAGGGGGGATGATGGAGGGGAGGGCTGATGGGGGTGGAGGTAGTCAAAAACAAATACTTTCGAAAGGGGACAGGGTCAAGGGAGAAAATTCAATAAAGGGGGATGGGTTGGGAAGGAGCAAAATATAGTTAGTCTTTCACAACAGTATTGTGGAAGGATTATACATAATGATACACATGTGGCCTATGCTGAATTGCTTGACTTCTTAGGGAGGGTGGGTGGGAAGGGAAGAGGGGAGAGAATTTGGAACTCAAAGTTTTAAAAACAGATGTTCAAAAACAACAACAAAAAAAGTTTTTGCATGCAACTAGAAAATAAGATACACAGGCAATGGGGTGTAGAAATTTATCTTGCCCTAAGAAAGGAAGGGAGAAGGGGATGGGAGGGGAGTAGGGTGACAGAGGGGAGGGCTGACTGGGGAACAGGGCAACCAGAATATATGCCATCTTGGAATGGGGGGGAGGGTAGAAACGGGGAGAAAATTTGTAATTCAAACTCTTGTTAAAATCAATGCTGAAAACTAAATATGTTAAATAAATAAATTAATTATAAGATAAAAAAAGAATATTTATCTTTTTCCTATTAAAAAAAGGTAATAAAAATATTTAAGAACCAGAATCCAAGATTTCTGTAGATTTGAGGTCTTTAACTGCAACATGCAGTATATCTAAAAATATAAGCATACCTTCTTCTAGGATGAAAACAGGACAATGAAATTTGAGTTAGTTGGATCTGATTTTGAAATTTCAAAATTCCAGTTCCTCCAAAACTAGGACTAACAATAGAAGAAAACTTCTACCACCATAACGGCCATGGCTAACCTTAATGCTAGCACTGGTCTATGGAACTAATCTGTTTTCTATGCTAGCATGGTCTAATAAACTCCTCTGTCTTCAAAGGCAACATCTGAGGGGGGAAAAAGTTTATTCATTATTTCTATAGAAGCAGATGGCCAAGTGCTAGCATCAGTGTGTGTGCATCACATACTAAAATAATGTACAATTATTTATGTTTTCTACTTATCTGGGTAATTAGATGATTTAAAGTCTCACATAATTAAGCTAATAGGAAGCTAATTATAACATTTGCTAAAAGCATGCTGGCAGCACATGGTGGTGGTACACATGCGCCTGCAGTCCCTGCTTCTGAGGCAGGTACCTAGAGATGGAGAGTTCCATGCCACAACAAGGCTAATGCCAATCAGGTATCGGCTCTAAGATCAGCACCAATATACTGAATCCACAGTAGTAGAGAGCCACCAATCTACCTAAGCAAGGGTGAACCAGCCCAGGTGCCATGCTGATCAGTATTTGGATAGTGCCAACCACATATGTGGGTTGCTACACTTCCAACCTGAGTGAGATAAGCAGATTCAGTCTCAAAAAAACAAACCAGAATAATAATAAGAAGAAAAATAAATAAAAGCATTCTGGCTTACTATGGTTTCATGATGTTAACACCATCATAATTTAGCAGCTGCAGCAAACAAAATGAGATTTTCAAAGTTACAAATTTATTATTTGGCAAACTCTACCCTACAGATATATTGATCTCTTACCGAACTAATACTAATACTGAAATATCAGAATTATAAGGAATAAGAAATTCTTTACTCCCAAATGACAAAATCCCTCAAACTTAAATTCAGTAGCTTTTCTGTTATTTATTGATTTTCCTGCACTCTGGTGTCAAGTGTGATAACATTACTGAAAAGCTTTCTTCTTTGAGAATGTGAATGTTTATTAGATTGTCGGTAAGCCCTCCCCATAAAAAGATGAATCAAAAGTTGTCTCTAGCTTAATCAGAGTCAACCTGGGGTTAGAAGAAATCTATTTATTGGCTTAAGGAGTCCTTTTTATTTTATTATCTGCAAAGGGCTAAAAGATGGTTATAGAGTAAATCATCCAGGCAGCACATAATGGTCACCATTCAAAAGAGAAAAGGTGAAGGTTATCCAGAAACCCAGTCCTACATCCTGGGGAATAGGAGATAGCACAGTAGGAATGAGGGCAGATGATGGATCAAAGGGGCTCACCCAGACCAAAGAGACTCAGATTAGCCCTGGTAGTGATCTGGAGGATTCCCAAGTAGCTGTGTCAGTGAGTTCATTCTCATACTGCTGTGGAAATTATACTTAAGTCTAAAGATTATCCTAGGACTGATCCACTATTTGAGTGTAGAATATAGGGGTGGTAACCAACCGGAATCGCACATATGTGACAAAGTTGGGCCACAGCTTCACTCCCCTAAGACCAATACATGCCTGACAGAATGAACCAAGTTACTGGACTGAATCTGAACAAGTATCATGTTGTGTTTCCTCACAACGACTAGAGATGAATTTTTGACAACCTTCTTTGCTATGGCTCCCATGAGATGTACTTTATAGAAAATAAATGGCAAAGAGAATTTCCACAAAACAGCTTGGAACTAAGAAAATAAAAGTTATATATAGTTAATTTTAAAATACTGGCTTATGATTTTATAAGTAGAATAACTCTCTGATGAGAAGATTTTTTCCACTAATACAAATCAGGCACCTGTGTTCTGCATTCACAGTCTGATAGGGCTGTATTGGGCACTGAGAGATTAAGTGAGCTGTCAGGGGTCGCACAGCCAGTATGGGTCAGAAACTGGCCTCTAACCCAGCTCTTCTTTATGCCAAGGCCAGTTATCAGCTTTGCCAAGCTGCTCTTCAAATAACAAGTTGATAAAACATCTTTTAAAATAAAGGGAAAGTTAATATTAACAATTTTTTTCACTGAAGTTTTGAAGAGGTATTACTACTGGTACATTTGAAATCACTGAGCTAAAACTGAATAATCTTGATTAATATTAAAAATTCTAGTTTTTGCTTACTTACTTTCAACATGTGCAAAAGCACAAAATGGACCCCGAGGGCAGTACCCAGTTTGTCGCATATCATTGCACTTTGTAGATTTATAGATCTAGGAAAGAAAAATTGAATACAATTGATCAATTCACTAAATAAAGTACAAGATACCATTTCTTAGAAATAATTTTATGAAAAATCGTCTTTAATTGAAATATAGTATATATCAGGGGTGGAGAACCTTTGGCCTCAAGGCCACATGTGGCCCTCTAGGTCCTCAAGTGCAGCCTTTTGTGACTGAATCCAAACTTCACAGAATAAATCCCCTTAATAAAAAGATTTGTTCTGTAAAATTTGGACTTAGTCAAAAGGCCTCACTCAAGGACAAAGAAGACCACATGTGGCCTTCAGGCCAAAGGTTCCCCACCCCTGGTCTCTATTATGCTATTATAACGTTTCTGAAATTCTCTGTATTATACTACCACGGTTTTATTTTCTTTTTTAAAAAAATTTGAATTTTGCTGCCTTCAGCTTCTCCCCAACAAAATATGCAAATACCATCTGCTTAGTTAAATGTCTTTCATATATTTGCAACTCAAGGGCTATATCAAACTATTCTGCTTAGCAAGAATAAATATTCATTTAAATATTTTTATCAGATTAATTAACTTTAAGATTAAAAACTGCTTGTTAACATATTTGAAATATAGATAAGTCAAAAGAAAAGGTAACCATAATACTAATGGCAATATTATTTTTGGCGCAACAATCTACTGTTTTGTGAATTCCAGTGAATGACCCATAGCTTTTAAGCTATAATCCTTGGGCATTTTTTATAGCAATATATGATATAATGGTAAAACTCTCATCTGGCAAAAAGATTCCAACCATAAATTCTTTCATAATAAATATTAAATTGTAATAATATGTAGCCTGTCTCACTGCCAAATGAACGCTGCTACAAGTTATGCAGCAAACCTGACAAACCAAGTTTCTCAATACCTGGTCAGATTTTAACACCCATTCCACCTTTAAACACTTTCTGTCATATGGTCTCAAAAAATTACATATTCAACGCTGCAAGGGATCTTAGAGTTCATCTACTCCAACCCTTTCTCCTTTTACCAAGAGGAAGTTTAGTCTTCGAGCTGTCAAGTGGATTGCCAAAGTCACACATGTAGCAAGGCAAAGGTGAAATGTGAACCCAGGCAATAGTTCCAAATTCAGCCCTCTTCTCATTGTATCTTTCCAACTTCTCAAGTATTTGCACAATAAGTCTAACTTTTCTGGCCCTGTCTTATACTGGAAGATTCACCTGCAAGATTGTTTTCTGCCCATAATCAACATTCATGGACCAGAATCAATGCACAATCCTTTATTTAGCACTTACTACATGTTAAACATGGTAGTAGAGATACAAAGAAACCTTCATGCCCCATCTCCTCAAAATATATACCCCTCTCAAAGTAGAGAGCAAACAGCCTTTGCTATAGGATCAGAAGTCATAATTATGTTAGCACCACTCACTGACTTATTCCCTCCTGCTTTTGCTGACCTTCTAGATCTTATGTCCTATTCTCCAAAATTTATAATACTCATTTTTTTTCTCTCTCTACTAACTGAAACACTAGACTTAACCCCTTTTCTGACTGGAGGTGTGACATCTATAAAACCTATCTCGCTTCCCTAGGCTTCCGGTCCTGGCCTGCCCATTTTCTTGTGTCATGTGCAACATGACAGCAAGGAATTCCTCATCCATCAGCGTAATTGTTTCATCTCTATCCCCAAGTACAGCAACTAGCATCATTAAGCAATGCTGAAATACAATTTTTTTGTTTGTGGTGAAATGGGTATGATTTTCAATATCTTGCTGAAGAGTCTTCAGGAGTCTGCTCTGGCTTCACCTTCCTTTCTTCACAGTCATAGGATCAAAAGTCTGAGCTGGAAGGGACCTTGGAGGCCATAACTGACCAGTGCAACCACATGTGGTCTTTCACTCCTACCATCATGTTCTATGACTGCTCATGCTTCGACAGACTCCAAACTAGGTTAACCTCATCAATTGTCTTTTCTGTTCCAATTCTCATCTTAAGAACACTACTAAGAGTCAGACAACCATACCAACTGGATCTACTACAAATTCTTTTTACCTAATCTCACTGTTAAATGGAAATCTTTTTATTCTTCCCTAACCACCACCTTCCTTACAAAGAACCTTCTAAACTTTCTCTTCTTCAAGCCTCTAATGCTAAATCTCTCTTTACATGAAGGACCTATCTACTACTTTATTGAGGAAATCAAGGATAAGTGTCATAAGCTCCTTCTCCCCTATAACACAGCTCAGAACTATTCTACACTGTCCCTTATTTTTTTCTTCTTTGCACTATTCTCCCAAGGTAGAAAAGGCTCTTTTCCTTGCTATGATCAACCCAACTACTTGTTCCTTTAATCCAATCCCTTTCTAGCTTTCCTCCAGGAGCTTGTGCCTTTAATCATCCCTTCTCTTGCTCATCCTCTGATATCTTCCCTGCTGCCTTCCTTCATCCCTACTATCTCTTCAAACTGTCATCCTAAATTTCTTCTCATTTTTATAAGAGGTTAAAAAAAATTCTGCAAAAAACTTAATAAGCTTTCCAAATTCAATCTATATATATATTTTAAAACCTGGTGACCTCAATGCAAGGGTAGGCATTAAAAGAAAGGCAGTCAAAAAAATTTAAGATTAAGGAACAAAAGATGGCAAAGGCCTATAGACTACACAGAAGTTTCACACCTATATATCATGTATACGTTCTTCAAGAAAAGCACAGGAAGTTACTAGTGAAGGAAATTTCAAACACTATTACAAAAAAAAAAACTATGTCTTAACAGATAGGAAACAACTAGTTACTTATGTAGGAGTCATTTCCAAATCAGCTATCTATATATACTCAGACCATTTATTTGTTTGAGCCAACATCAAAATTTACAGCAAATTAGAAAAAAGGACCAAGATCAGAAAATATTCCACGTAATTAAAATAGCTTCAACCTGACCTATTTTTAGTTAATTATTTTTAAGGCTGGGTCTCCCTAACTTATCCCCACTGTGAAGTAGCTACTTACAGGCATGGTCATATTCTGATCATCACAAGAGCCCCCTACTCCTGGGGGCTCACCACATTAATACCAAAATTAGTACAGACACCTGATTGGCTTTAGCTTTCTACAGCTCAGAACTCAGAGCTCAAGAGATCTGCCAGCTAAAGTCTCCCCTGCAGCAAAGAGTACAGATATGTGCCACCATGCCTGACCAAACTAAACAAGCAACGGACATGGGGAAAAAAAGGAAAATGGATAAATGTGCAGACATCAATATGGAGTATTCCTATGACGACTGATTTAAAGCAATCATCACATTAAGGAAGTAAAAAAAAACCTAAAAATTTACCTAGAAATGCAACAACTGTTTGCCAAATAGAAATGAAAACAAAGATCAACACTGAATTAGAATGTAAAATCATTTTAAAAAAACTTACAAAGTAAGATGATAGAAGATTATGAGCATTAATGGCTCATAAAACAGCAAAAATAGTAGAGGAAAATTCATTTTTTTAAAGAAAAACTGGAAGATACTACATCACATTACCTCTCCAACTTCTTTACATCAGATTGTAATAGCATAATTCTTACCTCAGGGTGAAATTGTTGTTCAGTACGAGAATGACAATACTGACAGTTATCCCCACTTTCACATTTTGAAGGTTCTCCCCATTCATCTCCATGTTTTACACTGGGGCAGGGAGTGGACCTGGAAGGAGGAAAAAAAATTACTGAAAAACAAGAAAGGAAAATGTCATTCATTTATATAATTTGCTACATCAAAGTCTATAAATACACAGATATATACATTTGGGGGCATGGCCCAACCATGTTATCAGTAGATTAACACTAGACTAATGGGATACCACCACATCAGTGGAATAAGCAAAGAGGAGTAGCTTTAAGGATTCTTAGGACTTTTCATTACAAGTTCTTTTAAAATATCACTTCTCTTATTAAGATGAAAAATAAAGTTAAATGGTCAAATGTCAGTCTAACGAAACACAAATTTCTTATAAACTCTAAGCAATCAAATGGGAAACATTTTCTTGGGTTCGTTAAAAACATCTTTAAGAGCCTGGAGATGGAAGAAATGTCTATACTACCTCTCTAGACTTGTTACCAGTGAGTGATTGAGTACTTCAATTCTGAAATTTAAGCAATTTTTAAAACTTAAATTTGAAGCTTTCAAGCCTACAATCTGAATTTTTTTTTTTTAGTAAAATCAAAGTTTCTAGAAAGGAAAAAAATGCACATTTATTTCTTGGCCCTCCTGGCAACTTTAATATTATTTGTCCAGATTTACTGAAAATTACCACCTTTGGGGAACAAGGTTCTTTCCAACAGTTTTCTATCCAAACAACCCAAATTTCTTTCCTTTGATTCAACAAAGTCTGTTTATCTCAAGATATTCTCTAATGTCTATAACTTCTAAATTGCTCATCTGAGCCCATCTGATCTGTACTAATTCAAGCATACCTCTTCAGGTCCTATAGAAAAAAAGAAATAAATATCATATTTTGTATATCTGTATCTCTGTGACATAAAGGGGTTTCCCCTCCAACATATAAGACAAAGTAGCAGGAAAAGAAACTACAAATGATGAAAAAGACTTTTATTACTAAGCAACAAGTCCAGGAACAAAGACTGCAGAATGAAGTACTTAAGCAGAATAAAGCTCCTGCTCTTCTGTTTAAGAGAACTTAAAGTAAGGCATGATCCAAAGAATCCAGTTGAGGGGCTGATACAATCAATAAACAGTAGGTTTTAAAAGAAGATAAACAATGAAAAGAAAAAGTCAGAGTAAACAGAAAGAGTATTTCAACTAATGAAGGGGGGAAATGACATTTTGGAACTAGAGGGAAAGAAAAGGTTAAAAAAGAAATACTTCGACCTTATAAATCAATTCATTTCCAGGGGTGTTCAAAACGAGGATCATTTGGACAAAAACTATCACAAGGAATGAGGAAGCGGACAGTGGTGGTGGTGTTTAAAAGGTGAATCAAAAGAACAAGGAGAAGGAAGCTCATGAAAGTAGAATGATAAAGCTGATGTATAAAATAAATAAGAGCATTAACATAAATACATAAAGACATTCCCAATATATAAATAAGGAAAGGATAAGAACATACAGTTCTCAAAAGATGAGTAAGTGGCCACATAAAAATATATTCCAAATCCGTGAGAATAAGAGAAATGCAAATTTAAGCAACTCTGGATTTTATCTCATACTAGGCAAACTGTAAAATAGGACAAAACATAGAAAAAAATAATGCTGGGGAAGGTAGTGACCTAATGTTCTAGATTTCAATTTAGAATTATACAAGAGAAGAGATGAAATTCTCCATCCCCTCTTTGATCCAGGGCAATCCCATTACTGGGGATAACCCCAAGGAAAAAAAAAGATAAAAACAAAGGTCCAATATAGTCAGCTAATAAACATTTATTAAGTGCCTACTATGTGCCAGACACTGTACAAAGCTCTAGGGATACAAAAAAGAGACAAAAGATAGCTCCTGCCCCAAAGGAGCTTACAGTTCTAATGAGAGAGACACCATACAAACAAATACATAAAAAGCAAGCTTTATACAAGATAAACAGGAAATAATAAAAGAGGGAAAGTACCGGAATTAAAAGGGGTAAGTCAAAGGGAATGGGAAAGGGAAAGGAATATGGGATTTCAGGTGGGACTTAAAGGAAGCCAAGGAGTTGAGGGAGAGCATTTCAAGAATGGAGGACAGGCAGAGAAAATGCCTGGAGCCAAGAAATGCAGTGTATTGTTTGTGAAACAGCAAAAGGCCAATGTCATTGGTTTGAAGAGTATGCAGCAGGAAATAAGGTATAAAAAAAGTAGAAAAATAGGAGATAACTAGGTTATAAAGGACTTTGAATGTCAGAAGATTTTCTATTTGATCCTGGACATGAAAGGGAGCTACTAGAGTTTACTGAGTAGGAGGTAACATAGTTGAACCTGTATAATATATAACAAGATATTCCTGGCTATATTCTTGGTGATAGTAAAGAACCATAAACGACATGGGTGCCCAATGACTAAGAACTGGATGGAAAAACTATGGTATATTAATATAGGAATATTATTTTACAGAAGTGTTAAGAAATGATGAATGAGAAATATGTAAGTATCTGTATGATATAGGAAGAAATAAGCAAAATCAAAATAATATATGCAATGACTAACATACCTCACAACTCACAATAAAGAGGCAAAGGACTATGAGAAAAGAATATTATATATACTTTCAAAAATGATCACTGTATGAAATGCTTTTGCTTAATTATTCTTCTTTGCTATAAAGAAATGTTCAATCTTGAAGTATGAAGGTGTTAAAATAACTATGAAGTAAAGATAAGAGAAGTAACTTTTTTTTTAAAGTAGGATGATAAGGTAATTGTATATTTTACATGTAGTAGGTTCATTTAAAAAAAAAACTTTTATAAAGGTAGCTTGGACCACCATTTTACAGCATATACCACAATTCAAAATGGATACATGGTATGAATATTGAAGATCATGCTATAAAATACTAGAAGAGAAGCAAATCATACACTTTTTATAGCTATGGGTAGGAGATGAATTCTTAACCAGTACCTCTACCTCCTCCAACAACTGGCTTGTGCCTGTCACAGATAACCAAACCATTTGTTCATTGTCATTGTCATTAAGATAGATTTTTCACTTCAGATTGATGGGAGAATGGGATAAGAATGGTGGGAAGGTTATGTCCATCACCTGCTTGTCAACAATAACCATACTATTTGTTCTTTGCCATTGTCACTGGGTAGATTTATCCCGTCCAGATTGTACCCTCAAAGCTTACGTCTGCAAGCTGAGAGGAAGGAGGTTGGGAGGGGGAACTGCGGTTAGGGACCTATATAAACACCCCAATTCTCTGTGTCCGGCGCGCTCTGACACTGAGAGAACCCTGGTGCTCCTAGTGTCCAAGTGGCCTTATCCCGGGATCGTAATAAATTTTCCTTTCTACTTTCACCTTTCCTTTCCTTTCATTCTCTTCTAAACTCTCTGCAGTCTGGCTTCTGACTTCATCATTCAACTGAAACTGTACTCTCCAATGTTACCAATGATCTTTTAATTGCCAATCTGATGGCCTTTTCTGAACCTAATCTTTCTGTAGCCTCTGACACTACTGATCACCCTCTTCACCTTGATAAACTGTCATATAAGCTTTCCTGACACTGCTCTCTTGGTACTCCTCTGACCTATTTATTGGTCCTCTCTTTCTCAGTCTCTTTTTCTAGATCTCTACCCACTAATGATGAGTACCCCCCAGGGCTCTGGGCTGGACCCTTTTCTTTTCCTCCTCTATACTATCTTATATCAGCTCCTATGGATTCAATAATCATCTCTATGCTGATTATTATCAGATCTCAGATTTTACCCCAAGACCTTTCCTGATCTCCAGTTCTGCATCTCCAAATGCCTATTCAACATCTTGAACTGGATGTCCTATAAATACCTCAAATCAGCATGCCCCAAACTGAACTCCTCATCTTTCTCCTCAAACCTTCCCTTATTCCTAATTTCTGTACTAACATCAGGTTGTTGTTGCTGTCCAGTCGTTTCAGCCACATCCAGCTCTTTGTGTTCCCATGTAGGGTTTTCTTGGCAGAGATACTGCCATGGTTTGCCATTTCCTTTACAGATGAGGAAATTGGAACAAACAGGGGTAAGTGACTTGCCCAGGGTCACAAAGCTAGTAAGTGTCTAAGGCCAGATCCGAACTTGGGAAGAGGAGTCTTTCTGACTCCAGGCCCTTGCTCTATCCACTGCGCCACGCAGCTCTCCTCATTACTATCAAGGATTGTATGGTATGTGAAGGGATGTAAGGTATAAGAAGACTGGCACTACCATACTCCTAGTCACGCGGGCTCAAGACCTGTGTGTCACCTTCAACTCCTTACTTTCTCTCACCCTATCCTTCTATATCTAATTTGTAGTCAAGCCCTGTCAATTCTACTTTCATAACATCCTTCATATATCCTCTGACACCGCCACCCTCCTGGCGCAGACTCTCATCATTTAACATTTGAACTACTGCAAGGGCCTGATGCCGAGTCTCCAGTTTCAAATGTCTCTTCATTCCAGTCCATTTCCCACTCATTTGTCAAAATAACCTTCCCATAAAGTACAGGTCTGACCATATCAACCCACCCCTCACGCTATCTCCATTTAATAAACTCCAGTGGCTGCCTGTCACCTCCAGGATCAAACACAACATCCTCAGTTTGGCATTTACCAACCTGGTAAATCTGGGATCCTTACCAACCTGGCCCTTTCCTACCTTTCCAGTCTTGCCTTTACTGCCCTTCAAAATACCCCACAATCTAATAATGGTGACCTTCTTTGCTGTTACTTAAATGAACAGATTTTTCTCAAATGAAAAACCTCAAAGTATTAACAACCACGAGAAAAAAAAATGCTCCAAATCACTAAGAGAACATACATCTAAATGACATCGAGTTTTCACATAATAACCAGTAAACTGACAAAAATGACAAAAGACAGTCAATGATGAAAGGGCTGTGGAAAACAAGCATACTGATTATTGTTGAAGGAGCTGTAAAATAAGTTTAATCATTCTGGAAAGCAGTTTGGAATTGTGCGAATCAAGTTGAAGGCAGCTAGGTAGCACAGTGGATAGAGCACCAGACCTGGAGTCAGGAGAATCATCTTCCTGAGTTCAAACCTGGACTCAGACATTAGCTGTGTGACCTTGGTCAAGCCACCTAACCCTATTTCCCTCAGTTTCCTCATCTGTAAAATGAGCTGGGAAAGGAAATGGCCAGTCACTCCAATATCTTTGCCAAGAAAACCCCAAATGGGGTCATGAAGAGTCAGACGTGACTAAAATAGAATAACAATAAAGCGGCATGAATGTCCATCTGTATCCTCTGATGAAGAGATTCCACTGCTAGGCATGTACCAGAGGAGGTCAAAGACAAAATAAAGGGGTTCATAGACCAAGATACTTACAGCCACATTTTCTGTGGCAGCAAAGAACAGGGAACCAAAAAGATGCCCATCAATTAGGGAACGGCTAAACAAGTTGTGGTACAAGAACAGAATGAAATACTATTGTGCTGAAGAAGTGCTGAACATGAGGAATTAAGAAAAGTATGGAGACAACGACACAAACAGACAGTAAGCAGAGCCAGGAAAACCACACACACAGTGTACATAGAAAAAAGTAATGCCTGCAAAACGGGTTTAAAAAATCAGCACTGTAAAGCTGAGAACAAGCCGGCCCAAAGGAGCGCTCTGAGGACGGGGGGGGCAGCGCCGCACAGCATGTCAGGTTTTCCCAACGTGTTGATCAGTTTTACTTTTTTAAGACATCTGTGTCACAAGGGAAGACTCGTGGTGAGGAGGGAAGGAAAGAGATACGGGAAAGAACTTAGGCAATGTAAAAACAAGATATCAATGAAAAGAGTATTTTAAAAAGAAAGGAAATCCAAACTAATTCAATTCTTATATATGGACTTAAATAGAGTAAAAATTACATGACCATGACATCTATTTAAAAGGTGCCACTCAATTTCTGTAACTGTGCCTAAAGAACAGCCACACTCCTAGAGATTGTTCATTGTGGGTTAAATTGGGGGGCACAGGATATTATCACTAACACACGGATAGGTATCTCTCCTACTAGTGAAAATTGTGTGTTAAGCTCATGCCTACAATAATTCTCTTGGAACTACTATAAGAGCACATGTTTGCTGCCTCTATTTGTAATCTATGAACCTTTAAGGAAAACTTTCATAATGGAAAACCAATTATTGAACTAAACTGATATTTATCTTTAGAGGGCTCATGGGGGAATAGGAAAGGAATTTTTCCATAGTAGGAAGAAAATACAGTCTTCTGAAGGGCTGGAGTCTTTCTAAATATAAATTTCTAGTAAGTGTTACTAAGTTGCCAAGGTATCAAATTATAGTCAGCTAAATATACCATTCAAATTTCTCTGAATAAAATTAGCATGCCAACGTATGCCCTATTAAAAAGGACTATTTGAGAGATAGTTAGGAAGTAGCTTAAAGATATGAGCAAAGCATCTAGAAAATAATTATCATATACAAAGTGAGGAGAATTTTAATTATTGCTTCCCCACTGTCAATATAACTTTAGACAAGTCCCTTAATAACTCAACAAACATGAATTAAACACATACTCATAAAGACACTATTAGGTGCTGGGAATACAAAGAAGAAAAAAATGATAGCTCTTTCAAGGAACTTTCAATGCACTAAAAGGGAATATAACCCCTATACAAATCAGTAGTGATATAATATATTCAAGGCAGAAGGTGAGAAGGCAGCGAGGAGAGAGAGATCCAGATGACAGGAATCTGTTCAACCCAAGTCCAAGACAACTAGTGTTACGGATAGGACTTTCTGTCTATCTACTGTGACACAATTTAAAGGCTTGCAAAAAAAAGAAAAAAACAGGAGAGGATTCTGGGAGGATGGCAGGGTAGGTCAGAAAATTCCAAGCTCTCAAGATTTTCCCCCACAAAAGAGTTAAAACAGCACCTTAGGGCAAACAAACTATGTATGGAGACAAAAGAATAAGGGTACAACCAGTGTCTTCCTGGGACAATTTGAAAAGATCAGAAGAAAAATCTCAGGATGATGTTTGGTCCCTGCAAAGAGTAAACACCTCCATGCTAGGTTCCATTTTAACAACAAGTCACAAGCCACTTAAAACAAGTAGCCACAAGTCCTAGGGTTAGTTGGTTTGAGAGGCTGCCTCGGCCCCAGCCACAGGAACTTTTCATCCCGGGATACTGAGGGGTGTCAGGCATTTGAACCCTGGAAGATTGAGGGAAACTCTACTGCTGACGAACGCTAGCCCCAGGTGTGCTACCAAGAGCAGTGGGGGCAAGAAGGAACCAGCACACACCTGATGAGTGCAGAAGCAGTGGATTAGAAAGCCCCTGGTTGTGGGTACTTACAGGAGGTTGGAGGTTTGGCTTTGGTTCCAGGCTAGAGGGCAGAACTGAAGATCTGGGGCAAGAGGCACCATTTCCCATACCCCAGGACTAAAGGTGATTGCAAAAATCAAGCTATTACCACGAAAAATACACAGGTACAGAGAAATAATACAACCATAGAAAGTTATTATGGGAATAGAAATGATGGGGTTCATCTTCAGAGGACGATATTGAAGAAACCCCCAAAGAGTAATGTCAAATAGTTACCTGCCCAAAAAGAATTTATAGAAGATCTTAAAAAAGACTTTAAAAATCAAATGACAGAGATGGAGGAAAAACTTAAAAAAAAAAAAAAAAAAGAACAATCCCAGAAAAACAAGAAGGTTATGAAAGGAAAGTCAACCAATTAGAAAAGGAAATCCAGACTCTTAAGGAAGAAAACGACAGCTTGGAAATTAGAATTGGGTAAAGTAAAGCCAGTGAAATTATAAGAGATCAAGAGACAATTAAACAAAATATAAATAATGAAAAAACAGAAGAAAAAGTGAAACATCTTACAAGAAAAACAACAAAATAAAGGGGGCAGAGTCAAGATGGCAGCTGGAAAGCAGGGACTTGACTAGGGCTCTCCCCCAGGACCCTCCAAACACCGATAAAAAATGGCTCAGAACAAATTCTAGAACTGCAGAACCCACAAAATAGCAGAGGGAAGCAGGGCTCCAGCCCAGGACAGCCTGGATGGTCTCTGGGTAAGGTCTATCGAGCATGGAGCTGGGAGCAAAGTGGAGTAGAGCCCAGCATGGACCAACCAGACTGGGAGCTGGGCAGAACAAGCCCTAACACCCTGACTCAGTGAGCTGTGGCGGTTACCAGACTTCTCAGCCCACAAACACCAAAGACAACAGAGGTTAGTGGGAAAAGCTTCAGGGGACAGAGGGAAAGGAGCTCGCATTCAGCCACTGCCCTGGCAGCAGTAGAGATGGTGCAGCTACAGAACAACAGCTGCAGTTGCTTCCAGCCCCAGCCCACCTGGTTGGAGGAAGTAAGTGGCAGATCAGAGTAGGAGTGTAGAGCCTGTTTAAGATATGAGTCCAGTCTGGGTTGGCAGTTCTTGGGGGAGGAGGAGCTCTGGTGTGGCAGAGCTTGCTGTATAGAAATAGCTCTGAAAACAACAGTGCATCCCCTCAAGCTTGGAACAAAGTACCCTCTACTCTACAAGCAGTCATACCCCAACAAAAAACTCAAGGGTCAAGTAAGTTGGCTGGGAACATGGCCAGGCAGCAAAAACGCTCTCAGATTCAGACTCAGACTTTGGAATCTTTCTTTGCTGACAAAGAAGACCAAAACATACAGCCTGAGGAAGTCAATAAAGTCAAAGAGCCTATATCAAAAGCCTCCAAGAAAAACATGAACTGGTCTCAGGCCATGGAAGAGCTCAAAAAGGAGTTGGAAAAGCAAGTTAGAGAAGTAGAGGAAAAATTGGGAAGAGAAATGAGAAGGATGTGAGAAAACAATGAAAAACAAGTCAATGACTTGCTAAAGGAGACCCAAAAAAATACTGAAGAAAACAACACCTTAAAGAATAGACTAATTCAAATGGCAAAAGAGCTCCAAAAAGCCAACGAGGATAAGAATGCCTTGAAAGGCAGAATTAGCCAAATGGAAAAGGAGGTCCAAAAGACTACTGAAGAAAATAGCACCTTAAAAATTAGACTGGCGCAAGCAGAAGCTAGTGACTTGATGAGAAATTAAGATATTATAAAACAGAACCAAAGGAATGAAAAAGTGGAACACAATGTGAAATATCTCATTGGAAAAAACACTGACCTGGAAAATAGATTCAGGAGAGATAATTTAAAAATTATTGGACTACCTGAAAGCCATGATCAAAAAAAGAGCCTAGACATCATCTTTCAGGAATTATCAAGCAGAACTGCCCTGATATTCTAGAGCCAGAGGGTAAAATAGAAACTGAAAGAATCCACCAACCACCTCCTCAAATAGATCCCAAAAAGAAAACTCCTAGGAATATTGTCACCAAATTCCAGAGCTCCCAGATCAAGGAGAAAATACTGCAAGCAGCCAGAAGGAAACAATTTGAGTATTGTGGAAACACAATCAGGATAACACAAGATCTAGCAGCTTCTACATTAAGGGACTGAAGGGCTTGGAATGTGATATTCTGGAGGTCGATAGAGCTAAGATTAAAACCAAGAATCACCTTCCCAGCAAAAGTGAGTATCATGCTCCAAGGCAAAATATGGACTTTCAATAAAATAGAGGACTTTCAAGCTTTCTCAGTCAAAAGACCAGAGCTGAATAGAAAATCTGACTTTCAAACACAAGAATCAAGAGAAGCATGAAAAGGTAAACAAGAAAGAGAAATTACAAGGGACTTACTAAAGTTGAACTGTTTTGTTTACATTTCTACATGGAAAGATGATGTGTATGATTCATGAGACCTCAGTATTAGGGTAGCTGAAGGGAATATACATATACATATACATATACATATACATATACATATATATATAGAGAGAGAGAGAGAGACAGACAGACAGAGGGCACAGAGTGAATTAATATGAAGGGATGATATCTAAAAAAATAAAATCAAATTAAGGGACGAGAGAGGAATATATTGAGAGAAGGAGAAAGGGAGAGATAGAATGGGGTAAATTATCTCACATAAAAGTGGCAAGAAAAAGCAGTTCTGTTGAGAGGGAAGGGGGGCAGGTGAGGGGGAATGAGTGAATCTTGCTCTCATCAGATTTGACCTGAGGAGGGAATAACATACACACTCAATTGGGTATCTTACTCCACAGGAAAGGAGGAGGAAGGAGATAAAAAAAGGGGGATGATAAAAGGGAGGGCAAATGGGGGAGGAGGTAATCAAAAGCAAACACTTTTGAAAAGGGACAGGGTCAAGGGAGAAAATTGGATAAAGGGGGATAGGATAGGAAGGAGCAAAACATAGTTAGTCTTTCACAACATGAGTATTGTGGAAGGGTTTTGCATAATGATACACATGTGGCCTATGTTGAATTGCTTGCCTTCTTAAGGAGGGTGGGTGGGGAGGGAAGAGGCAAGAGAATTTGGAACTCAGAGTTTTAAAAACAGATGTTCAAAAAAAAGTTTTTGCATGCAACTAGGAAATAAGATACATAGGCAATGGGGCATAAACATCTATCTTGCCCTACAAGAAAGTAAGGGAAAAGGGGATGGGGGGAGTGGGGTGACAGAAGGGAGGGCTGAGTGGGGAATGGGGCAATCAGAATATATGCCATCTTGGAGTGGGGGAGAGGGTATAAATGGGGACAAAATTTGTAATTCAAACTCTTGTGAAAATTAATGCTGAAAACTAAAAATATTAAATAAATAAATAATGATTTAAAAAAAGATTTTTAAAAAAAGAAAAACAACAGATTTGAAGAACAGATCAAGAAGAGAAAATATAAAAATAATTGGAGTAACTGAAAGTTATGATGAAAAAATGAATCTTCATACAAAAATACAAGAAATAATTAAAGAAAATTGTCCTGAAGCATTAGAACAAGGCAGGGAAGTAAAAATAGAAAAAAAAAATCCATCCATCACTACAGAGATCCTACAAGGAAAACTCATAGGAGTATCATAGTCAAATTCTGAAACCCCCAGCTCAAGGATAAAATATTAAAAGCATCAAGATTAAAACAATTTAAATATGATGTTGCTACAATTAGAATTACATAAGACCTAGCAGCAGAGACATTAAGGGACCACAATATAATATACCAAAGAGCAAAAGAATAGGGGCTCTGGTTGAAAATATCATACTGTGCAAAATTAAGTATTATTATGAATGAAAAAATGGGCATTCGAAAAACTTCTGGAAAAATGGAAAATGAAGCAAAGTAAGCTAAAGTATGAACTTGAGAAAGCTGGCTCTTAACATTCCAATTTTTCTTTCCTTTGTTTTTTATAAGTATGTCAACACATAACTGTAAGTTTAATTTTCTTGTCTGTCTGTACATGTCAGTGGAAAAGGGAATTAATCACAACTAAAAGTGTAGTCAGAAAAAGAAAGATAAAGAAGCAAAAACTTCTAAAATGAGCTGCTTATGACCAGAGTCAGATTTTAGTAGATTTATTTTCTCCAGCCTGGCCAGTTAGACAAGGAGGAACAAAAAAAAAAAGAGAGAGGAAAAAAAAAAAAAAGATTCCTCATTCCCAAGATTTGCTGCACTGCAGGGAGAACTAAATTCATAAATCAGGATAAGAAACTGTACATCCAAGGAATCCAGCATGATCTTTTATTTTTATTAATTTGGTGGGTTTGTTGCAAATTGTAGTGGAAGAGAAATTAGGCTTTGAGGATGTTTTTCTCCATGGCTCAAATTCTCAAGTTATCTGGATATCTTTGTTCAGGATGCATGCATATCCTCTCAATGTACGAGATGAGGAAGATCTTTCAAGCTCTCTGACCTGGACTGTTATAAGAGGCTTCTAATTGGTTTCCCTGCATCCAGTTTCTCTCCTCTCCAATCCATTCTTTACACAGCTGCCACACTAATATTCCTAAAGACTAGGTCTCAGCATGTCACTCCCTATTGCCTCTAGAAGAAAATGAAAAATTCTCAGTTTAGCAGTGAAAGTCCTTTGCAACCAGGACATGTAAATAGCATCATAAATTAAAAAAATTATTTTCACAGAAGTGTGAAGGCTGGATTGGACAAAGATAGAACTAGAGGCAGGGAGACCAGTTTAAATTCTATTATAACCTTGGAATCAGGAAAAACCGGAGTTCAAACCCTGCCTTTGGCACATACTGGCTGTAGGACTTTGAGTGAATCACTTAATCTGTCAGGGCCCGAAGCAATTCTCTAAGATCACAAGCTGCGAAGCACATGTCCAGTGAGTTTCTTCATGAGGGTTTCTCTTAAACCAAGGAAATCACAGGTCCAGTGGTTCTATGACCATGGCACAAAAACATTAAGGAACTATGAGTCAAGTTACAATAAGGAATGTTGAAAAAGAAATATTAATGCTATCAACAAATATTTCTTGATGATCAGCTATGAGCAAAACAATACACTAGGTATGAAAGGACAAATTATGAAATTATTAAGGAGAGCAATAAGATAATCCTAAAAGGAAATTATAGGAAGTTGAAGCACAGAGACAGGGAAGATGGGAACAGCTAATTAAAAACAAACACATGGTGCTACAGCCTTTCTTATAATACAGACAGTCCTCACTTCATATAAGGAGACTGTTCCACAGATCTCTACTTGAAATGATTTTCACATAATGCAAATTAGCCCGTGGACATAGGAAAGAGAGAAAAGGAGGAAAGAGACCCCAGGCCCACAGAGGGAAGAGGCCAGAACACAGTTCAAGGACACATGGAGACTGGGGACAGAGAAGCAAAAGGAGGAGGAACATGAGTGGGCCAAGGCCATCCACAGGGGGGCCTGGCCAGAGCCCAAAGGAAGAACGTGCAGGGAGCAGACACATGGGGGCTGGACACAGACACAGGCAGGAAAGGATGAGTGACGCACAGTGTGGTACATGGAATCAGGGACAGACATAAGCCAAGGACAGACACATAGATGGGCTGGCAGAGCAGGGCAAAGTTCTCTTTCCTGCGAACTGGAGGTCTCAAGCCAAACCCCCATCCAGTTCTGGCAGAGTCTCTCCTACCATCTACTCTTCTACTTTCACTTGGAGAGTTTTTGGTTGTTGGGTTTTTTGTTATTTGGGGCGAGGGGGCGGGGGAAGGGGAAGTGTTAAAGGCCACAGAGTGCTGAGCCAAAGGGCAAGAACAGGGAGAGAACACATTAATGTACAGTATAGTTAACATAGGTTTGTGAAGGTTTTCTGAAATGCAGATTTCTTTCAGAATTCTTTACATAAAGTTGAATCTGAATGACAATTTTTATAAAGCAAGAACTGTGTATAAAAACATTTCTGAAAAAAAAATGAATATATTTGAAAGTGCTCCAAGCTCTTAAGGAGAAAGGGATATAGATAAACGAAGTTATTTTGTTATGCTATCATGTAAAATAGCTCACCTGTACTTAAATTTCCTGGGATTTCGTCTTCGATCTCTACTATTGTGATAATGCGGACAAGCATAGCCCTGACGACAGAGGCGAGGTGGCTTTGGACATTGTTCAGTCTTGTAGCCACCTAAGACAAAATTGGTATCTGAAAAAAATAAACAAATGTTTCATTTGCGAACAGCAACCAATTAATTAATATTCACTTAATCAAATTCAAATGCATTTATAGAGCTCCTGTCACTTACTACTACTGCATGACCTTAAACAAATTACTTAACCCCTCTGGGCTCCAGCTTTCTCCCCTTTAAAATGAGGGCACTGGATTAGCTGTCCACTAAAGCCTCCTGGAGTTCTAAATCCTCAATCTTATGAGCCCAGTACTATGGATACAAATAGAAAAAGGCCAATCCTATCATCATGAAGCTTCCATTCTACTAGCTAGTTAGAAAGTACCGCTGTCTCAGGATTGAAGGAATATCCTATGCTTTATAAACATTGTTCATTTTTTTAAAAGATGCCGAAATATGACGGAGGCTGAGTAGCTTTTTCATAGAAGAAAGATATTGGGAAAAAGGAAAAGAAGGTACTCTGTCATGATTTGTAGCTGTGAGTAATATATAATAAACCTCAGTGGGAAATGAAGTAATGACTACTTTCAAGCACTTTAAATGTCTTATTTGAAATTCAAGTATATAAAAATCTCTACAGAGGATGAATTCAATTTTATTAAGAAAAATATGTCTACTGTTTGCTCTCCTTTTTTTGTTTTCTTTTCTCTTTTGTTTTTGGGTTTTTTTTAATTTTGTTTCTTCTTTCTCATGATTCATTCCATTGGTCATAATTCTTCTTTACAACCTGACTACTGTGTAAATAAGTCCAATGCGAAGTTATATGTAGAAGATATATCGGATTCCATGCCATCTTGGGGGGTGGGGTGGGGAAGAAAATCTGGAACTCAAAATCATACAGAACCGAGTGTTGTAAAATAAAAAATCTTAATTAAAAAAAAACCAGAAAAAATGTCCAGTAAACACATAAAAGGACATGGAGAAGAATGGCTTTGTGACTAAAAAGGACTTAAAGGGGAAAAATCTAAAAAACAAAACATTTATTAAACAAACATTTTTGTGACATTATATGTGAGATACCGTGAAATGGATAGATTCAGTAAATGATGACTAAAGGCAACACAAGAATTGTCTACAAGCAACCTTGAAGCTACAAGTAAGCAAGGGGAAATTCTATGCTGGACCTTTTTCCCACTAACAGGAAATAATTGATGCTCTAGTGGAAATAACGGGGAACCCTGAAGGGAACTAAACCACTCCCTCCTAGGGTTTGTGATAGAGGAGAGAAAATTTAAGAATATTTGAGAAAGCAGGTTTCAAAGAGTTCAGAGGAAAGAAAGAGGCAGAATCGCCTGGGCTAAAATGCTTCAGAGGAAGTCAACCAAGAAGGGAGAGGAGATGTTTAAGAATAAAATTCTGAAGATACCCAGAGAGAAATACCAGTGAGGAGGAAGACCGGGATCCGTCTGAAGAGACTGATGTTGACAGAGGGGGAGCTCACCACACAGGTTGGATTTTTAAAAGAAATGTTCAGAAAACTGAAGCAAGCAAGCTCAGGTAACAGGGAATTAATATAAAAGCATGATGTCATAAAAGTGTCAGAAATGCTAAAACTTAAAACTACCTTGGCTTGAAGATGGAAGCTAAGAACAAAAAAAGATTTTTAGCTCTATTGAGAGAAAAAGAAGGGGCAGAGCTTTGCTTGGGGATAATTATAACTGGCTAAGCAGCTCAATTCTGATTTTGTTTCTGTTTTCCCTGCCAAAGATAATGACTTTTACCCCGGAAATGACAGAAGAAAAATGGCTAATAGGGGGTTGATACTCAATATAAGTAAGGAGATAGTAAGAGAGTATAAGTCACCTGGCCCAGATGAACCACATCCTTGGGTACTAAAGGAACATGGAAAACAGAATTAGTAAGTACTACAAGACTTGGGAGAAGACCAAATGCTGTACCATTTTCTTAAAGGAAAGAGAATAGCCAAAAACTGTACGCTAGTGAGTCTGACTTCAACTCCTGGGAAAATTCTAGACTGGATCATTAAAGAGATGGTTAGTGAATTAGCTCTAGAAGAGAAAGGAATGATTTACAAAGAAATGGACGGATTAAAGAATAGGTCAAGCCACTGTAATTTCACTCACATTTTTTATAAGATCACTAAACTAGCAGAAAAGGGCAATGTTGTAGTTATTGTTTACCTAGATTTCAATAAAGCTTTCAATAATATTCTTAAAGAGAAGGTGCAGATTAGACAATACAATTAGATGGATTTGGAACTACCTGGATTTTTCAATATGTAGCTGTTATGGCACAGCATACTCCAGGGGAGCTATACTTGCCCCTGTGCTATTTAACATTTTTATCAATTGCCTTAGATAAACAAACAGATAGCTTATTCATCAACTTAGCAAATGACAGAAAGCTAGCAGGGATAGCTAACATACTGAATGACAAGCAGTATCCAAAAGAATCTCGACAGGATAAAACACTGGGTTTTATCTAGTAAGATGAAATTCAATATGGATATATGTAAAATCTTACACTTGGTTATGAAAGAAAATAACTTTACAAGGTGGAGAAGGCATGGTTAGACAGAAGGTCTAAAAAAGATCTGGGGGTTTTAGTGGAATACAAACTCACATTGAGCCAGCAGTATAATGTGGCAGCCAAAACAACCCCAAAACACCCAACTAATTTGATGTTGGGCTGCATTAAAGGGGAAACACCTTCCAAAAATAGGGAGTCAATGCCCCCACTGGACCCTGCTCTTGTGTAACATAATGTGCTTAGTTCTTGGCAACAGAGTTTAAGAAGGATATTAATAAGCTAGAGAGCATTCAGAAAAAGACAAAGAGAATGTAAAGGGACTTGAGTCCATGTCATGTAAGAACTGGTTGAAAGAATTAAGCATGTTTATCTGGGGTTCATGACAGTTGTCTTCAAGTATCTCCTCTAGCGAAATTAAACTTGTTCTGTTTGGTCTCAGAGGGCCAAACGAGGAGCAATGGGTAGAAGCTACAAAGAGACAATGAGAGCTGAAGTAGAATGAGGTGCATGGAGAGGTGACAGATTTCTTCTTGGAGAAATTAAAATAAAGGCTGAACAACCACTTGCTAGGCACACAGTTAATGTAGTTTTTGTTTTGTGTACAGGTTGGACTAAATGGCCTCTGAGTTTCCTTCCACATTTCAAATTCTTTGATTCTTTCCTGAAATGCTAAATGTTTTTCATCTCAGAGGCACTAGGGACTCAATAGAGTTTTTCAACACGGGAGTGACATGGCCAGATGGACTGGAGAAGTAAGAAACAGAGGCAGTGTGGATGCTCTATGTTCAAGATCAGCCCATAACTCATGCTAGCTATGAGACCACGAGTAGGTCAGTGAACCTCTTGGTGGCCCACAGCAAGTCTCTATACTATAGATGAGTTGGAAAGGTATATCTTTATCAATTGGGGGTACGGAGGAGGTTTCCCACATTAGAGTTCCCTTAAATCATAGGTCCAGAGCAAAAGAAAAAAAAAAAAGAATGTAATGAAATAGGATTGTGCCATAAGAAAGGGTGACAGGAATTAAAAGAAATAAGGAAAAACCCATAAGAAATGAGCAGAACCAAAAGAAGTATAAACATACTAACTTCAACTACATAACTGTGTTGGTAAGCAAAATGGGCTCCTTAGCACTTAGTTCAACCAAGTGCCCTTGAATAGTTGGCCTTTGTCTCCTTTGAGTAATTCAGTATATTTCATTGAGCCTTACTAGGTGCTAAGCCCCAGGCCCAAACCCCTATTAGGTGTTAACCTAACCTATGTGGATGTGAACCTCCCAGGGTCCTAAGGGGAGGGGCTAACTCAAGAGCCAATCATAGCAGCCTAAGTTCTAGTCATTCAGACGATGCTTGATGACGTCAAAAACTCTGTGAGAGGAGAGAAGACAGCTTGGAGATTGAGACTTGTGGGAGCCAGAGACAGCTACAGCCGAAGCTGAAGATAAAGCTGAAGCCAAAGGAGCTGAAGACGCAGGAGCTGCTGGTAGCAGGGCTGACCCGCGTGTGGACCGAGGAGTGCTGAGCAAGGGCTTGAGGCCAGTGGGTAATCTTCTTACCAGAGGGGGGAAGCATGAATATGATTTGGTTTAATGCCATCATGTTTTTCTGTGGCCTCCTGGTTACTCTTGTGAGGCGGACTTATTGGGCCTGGAAGCTTTTGACCAGGATATCAAAATGGGGATGTTGGTTAGTGGGTCTGCCACCTTAGACCTTGAATAAATGCTTTAATTCTTCTGCTTCTACTTAGGGAATTCCTTATATCCTGTGGTTCTGAACCGTTCAGACATGTATATGATTCTCTTTGAAATCATAAATTCTGCCTTCCTAATACAATAACTGAAGACAACACTTAATACCAATGAAACTAAGGTTAAATCCAATCAACATTAGTACTACCTAAACTAAAAAGACAGCATTCATGTCTTTTAACAAATGGTAAATAAGAGAGAATACAGAGAAGAATAAAAGAGAATAAAACAAAGCAGAATTCCCTAAGATGGTTAAGTTGCAGAACAATTGATTTGGTAGAGAGAGAATCCTCACAGGAACTTCACTGCACTAATGAAACCACAGGTCTAGACAAAAAGACACGAGAAGCATATGGATTCACACACAACCATTCTCAATGAATTTTTTGTGCTATTTTGCTTAAAGGTTTTGATGATTTTTTTGTTTTTTTTACATCTGTTTTGCTGAAAATAATTATCATTTTTAAAATAGATAATATTTACATACCGCTTTACAGCCACAAAGTATTTTTATCCCATCTCCTCACAACAAGAAAGAATAGTACAAATACTCTAATAAAAACATGCGGGTAGAGAAGCAGTGCAAACCTTTTCTAAGAAAATCAAGGCTCAGGGAGGTCAAGTGATCTGCCCAAGGTAATTCAGCTAATAAAAGGCATAGACAAGGTTGGAATGCAGATCCTATTCAATCCCAATATTCTTTTTGCTATAGCTCACTGCCTCATAAAAGAAATAATGAAAACTGGAGTGAAATGAAATGAAAATGTGGAAGGTATTATTAAATTTTTAAAAATTATATGGTTTTCAGCTTATGCCATGATTCTATCAGGAGGGACACTACACCTCTACCAAAGAAGACGACCGACAACTCCTCCGTACCTCAGGAGGTTGCCTTCATAAGCTACCATTGCTGAGAAAATGCATCATCACCTGATAGCCAAACTCATCCTGATAATCCTCTCCACATTTATCAAGGCTAGTTAACAGATGAAAAACATTAAATCTGTTAAAAGGGCCTGTACTCAAAGTTTTTCTAACTTGACAGTAATTGCCAGAGCTTATATTCTATTGGAATTGGTCTTCAAAAATCCAGATAATTCCCAAAGCATGATAAAGCACCAGCCTATTTAAATATGAGGAACTAATGTTACTGCAACTGAAACATCTTGTTTCAGGCAGCTGGGTTGTATAGCGGATGGGGTGTTAGACTTGAGAAAGAAAGTAGAAGGAAATAAAGAATTCTGAAAGACCTGAATTCAAATCCTAACTCAAACAGTCGTTACTTGTGTGACCCTGTGGGCAAGTCACTTAACCACTCAGCCTCAGTTTCCTCATTTGTAAAATGGGGATTAAAAAAAAAGCACATACTTTATAAGGTTGTTGTAGGATGCAAAGCATTTTGCAAACAAAGCATTACTACCTAAATATTGTCTATTATTGTTATTATTATTATTGGACATTGGGAATTAAAAATCAGTCTCTGCTCTAAAGGAGTTTAATAACAATGATGATGGTGTTAATAATATTCCTAGCTGACATTCCTCCTCTCTGGCCATCTCCCTCCAATACTCTTCTTACCACCAGCCTTGCTCTGAAGGAGCTTCTACCCTGGGTCCTTTACTCTCCTGATTGGTGAATACTTCGTCTAGAACCCTATTTCAGGTAAGTCCTAGGTATAATTCACTTCACTGTCTCCTCTATGTCCTCCTAACCCATTTCCCTTTCCTTTGCGCCCAATCCCTATTTCTAAAACCATAGTCAATTAAATCTTGTCCTTGGATGAGATATGTCAATCTACTATACTCTCCAGACCAAATAACTCTCTTTGGCTACCATTCCCCTAAGTTGTTTCTCATTGTAATGTAAGCTCCTTGAAGAGAGAGACAGTGTTTGCTTTAATATTTATATTCCCAAGACTTAACACAACGCTTGGCATATAGTAAGCACTTAATACTTTCTCAATTCATACATTCATTTGAAGGTTTATAACTCATTTAACCCTAACAACTCTGTGAGATAGTATTATTTTAATTTTCCACTTGAGGAAAGTGAGATTAGTGACTCGGCCAGGGTCATGAAGCTAGTAATTATCTAGGGCAGGATTCAAACTCAGTTCTTTAAGGCCAATCACTGCTGTACACAAAACTGCGTTTCTATGAGGGAAGGAAAGGGAAAGACCTGTACAGAAATGAGGTGTGATCTAAAGCTGACTGTATAAAAGGCAAAGGAAAGGTTGAAAGTAACAGAAGAATAACTGAAGAGATCCTACTTCACATTCAGCAGGGGAAAGGGAACAATCACGATGAGGGAAAACTTCACGGAGGAGGTAGCATGTGAGTTAGATCTTGAAAAAAGAGAAGACTTTCGAAGGCAGAAAGAAGTACACACCAGTCATTGTTGTTAGAACAAGGATGTGTAGGGAGTGTGAGAGGTAGGATGAAAATCAAAGAGTAGCTAGTAGTTCAGTTTGGCTACAATATAGAGTGCATGAAGAGAAGCTAAATGAAAGAAGGCTGAAAAGATTGCTCCCATAAAGCTGAAGTGAAATTGTGAAGGGACTTAGATAACAGGCTATCTTATAGGAAATGAGAAGCCACTCAAAGTGTTTGAGAGAAAGAGTGCTAAAATCAGACAAGAACATAAAGGATGCTATTGCAGCATGTCCTTGGAGGAGACTGTAAAGGAGAAAGATGAAGCAGAAAGGTTATCAAAATAGCCCTTACCTGATCAGAATCTATTAGACAGACTTGCAATAGCCCTAGGCAGTAAAACAAAGTAAACTTTCCTCCAAGTTCAGTGCCTGGCTCACAGCGTCTCTCCCCTCTAACTCCTGCCCTCATTAAGGAACTTCAACACATACAGTGACAGTCCCTCAAGCACCCCAAACTCACAGTTCCTCAACTTACTCATTTCCTACAATCTTCTCCTCCACCCCCACCAACAAAAATGTTCGTACCTTTGATCTTGCCATGATCCACAGATGCTCCATCTCCATTTTCATGATCTCTGAAATTCCCTTACCTGATCAGAATCTACTGTCATTCCACCTCTGCCTTGCAACCCCAAACCTTGTTCTCCATCCACAGAGGGACCTCCAATCCCTTGACCCCTTTAGCGCTCTCCCAGGTCATCACCCCTGCACTAACCACATTCTTTTCCATTCCTCATCTTGATCCTTGGTGAGCCAATTCAACTCCACACTGTTCTCTTATGTCTCTTATTCCCTTATTGCATGGCCAAGTCTCAGTCTTAGATCACTCCTGTCAACTGCCACCTTCACTCCCATACATGTGCTGCTGAACAAAGGTGGAGAAAGTAATGAAACCATGCTGATTGCAACCATTACAAATTTATGTAACATAATCTTAACTGGGTCCTCACTAATATTTTTACACCTTCCTAATCACTGTCTCACCACAGCAGTTCTTCCAAACCTGTTCATCCCTCCTCAAATCTCTCATGGCTTCCTCTCTCAACTGAGACCTTGTCTCCAATTTTATTTGTTAAACTTGAGGCAATTTGCTAAGAGCTCCTTCTTCTTCCTCCTCCTTATCTCACATTGCCCTAATACCATCTGCCAATATCTCCTGCTTCACCCTTATCTTTCCTGGATAGGTAGCCCTTCTCCTGGCCAAGGTAAACCCTTCCATGTGAACAAGTAATCTCATTCCATCCAGTCTCCTCCAGTGGATCACTCTCTATCATCCCTCCTCTCTCACTTATTTCAGTCTCTCCCTATCTGCTGGCTGCTTCCCTACTGTCTACAAACATGCCTTGTCTCCCTGATCCTCAAAAAATTCTCACTTCATCCATCCATCTCCACTAGGTATTGTTTGATAAATCTCCTCCCTCTTTGTGGCTACTTTGAGAATGCCAACTACAACAGGTACCTTTCACTTCCTTTCCTTTTATTCTCTTAAGTTTTCTACATTCTAGCTCCCAACTTCATCCTTCAACTGAAACTGCTCTTCCAAAGTTACCAATAATCCTTTGTCAAATCTAACGGCCTTTTCTGAATCCTCATCTTTCTTGACCTCTCTGCGGGTTTTGGCACTGTCAATCACCCTCTTCTCCCTGATACTTTCTTCTCTCAAGGTTTTCATGACAACTCTCTCCTTGTGCTTCTCCTACCTATCTATTTCTTTTCAGTCTTTGATGGATCTTCATCCAAGTCATGCCAACTAACTGTGGAGTCCCACAGGACTCTATCCCAGGCTGCCTTATCTTCTCTCTCTATATTATTTCACTTGGTGATCTACTCAACAATCATGGATTCAATCAACTCTATACTAATGATTCTCAAATCTACATATCTAGCCGCAATCTCCCTGAAGACCTCCAGCTTCTTATCTCCAACTCCTTATTGGACATCTCAAACTGGATGTCCTGTAGCAATTTAAAGTCAACACCAAAAATGGAAATAGTTCTCTTTCCCCCAAAACCTTCCCCCTTTCCAAACTTTCCCATTATTGTTGCAGGCTCCACCACCCTCTCAGTGACCCAAACTCAAAGTTTAGGTATCATCTTCAGGTCCCCTCTCTCACTGCCCATACCAATCTGTTTCCAGGGCCAGTCAAATTCACCTTTGCAGTATCTCTTCCATATGCCCCCTTCTCTCCTGTGACACTGCCACCACCTACGTAGGCCCTAATAACCTCACATCTGAACTTTGTAATAATCTGCTGGTTGGTTTGCCTAGCCTCTCCCCACTACAAGCCATCCTCTACTCAGGTATCAGATTGATCTTCCTTAAACACAAGTCTGACTATATCACCCTCTATACTCAATAAACTCCAGGGGATCCCTATCACCTCCAGGATCAAACATAAAATCCACTGTTTGGCTTTTAAAGCCTTTTGTAACCTGATACACACACCCATTCCACTTTTCTAGTCTTTTTTATACCTTATAAGCCTTTTCTCCCACATACTCTATGATCCAGTGACACTGGCCTCCTTGCTGTTCTGTGAACAAGACACTCCATCTCCCAGTCTCAGGCATTTTCCCTGTCTGTCCCCCATGCCTGGAATGTTCTCCCTCCTCATCTCTACCTCCTGGCTTCCTTCAAGTTCCAGTTAAAATACCACCTTCTACAGGAAGCCTTTTCTAATCCCTCTTAATTCTACTGCCTTTCCTCTTGTCCTGCGTATAGCTTGTTGTACATAGTTGTTTGCACACTGTCTCTGCCACTAGATTGTGAGCTCCTCCAGAGCAGGGTCTATCTTTTACTTTCTTTGTATCCCCAACACTTAGCATAGTACAAGACATATAGTAGACACTCAACAAATGTTTACTGACTAGCTGAAAAATATTAAAACAAAAATAATATTAAAAATAAAAAAATATTAAAACAAAAATATTAAATGCAAAACTGAAGCATGGAGGCAATAATTCCAGGTGGCATATTTCAAGACAACTCCAAATAATGCAATGTGTCTTACAATAGGACCTGTTTCAAATAGAATGGTCTATAAAATTTAAGCAAAAAAAATCACAGCCAGAACTTCTTCCTTACACAAGTCTGGAACACCAAAACAACTGTCATTTACACCCTAGCAATGCAGAACAACCAGCAGATGGGTTTACTATTTATGTCCACACAATGTTTTTGTCATCAGATAAAATAACAGTTAGTGGAAAAATGTGCAGTGTTTTCAATGATTCCCAAACTGCTCACCACTACAAAAGCTTTGTTTTTAATACCAATATTCTCCCAATAATGCTATATGGCTGCAAATCAAAGGACACAATGATCTCAAAAAAATTAAGATTATAATTCCACTCCAAGGGCAATGGCAAAATTACATATAGTTGCAAGTTAGTTGCATACATGTTGTTACCAAGGACTTACATTTAAGAACTGGAGTAAAAGATATCTTTGGGAACACACATGACTAAAAGGTAAGGGCCAATAAGATCAAGAAAAAGACAGAACTGACAGTAAAGGTGAGTAGGACATTGATACCCTTGAGATAAAAAAAGAACAAAAAGGCCTCCAAAATGCCCTGTAACGTATCCATAGCAAAAGAGAGACAACAGTATAATGGAAGGAGTACCACATAGATAAAAACAAAGATTATTAATAATATTAAGGGTATAAAAATGTCCCTTTAATTCTAGAAACCCCCCAAAATGGTCTAAAAAGATAACACTGAATTAGTGCAAACATATACTTCCAAAATACAGGAAGAGTTTATTTGGGGGATGGCATGGTGCATTTCAATTCACTTTTATGATTAAGCCCTCAACAAAACCAACACAAGGAGAGAGAGCGCAAAAGGTAAGAGGAGGTTAAATGACAGAATGTTACCTTGCCACCTGGGATCTTCCCCAAGGATTTTTTCTATCATTGCCTGGCTAGCTAAGACACCAGGCTGCAAATCAGGAATGCTGTCACCACTGCCAAGTTGGCCATTCTGTAAGGCTTCTTGTGCCTGAAGTTCCCTAAAATCAAACAACAAGTCAGTTTACAAATATTAAATCTTCAGACTCCTTTTCTTTAAAATTCTTTAAATAAAATGTTTAAATTCATTTTATTATGTGACTCTTCGGAGCCCTAAGATCCACTAAAGACAGCTACTACCTAGTGGGTCCTGGATAGTAAAATTACTAGCAGGAACCCCGCCAAGGAAATCCTCCCCCCCATAGTCCTGAGATCCCACGTATAACCTGACTCCCAGAAGCTTTATTAAGGACTTTATTTCCAAAATAAGTATCAGAATGCATTTTGAATTATTAGCCTCTTTTAGGGATGTTATCTCACAGCCTAGTATACTTAGTAAATTCCCTGAAGTTAAATTCAGCAGTATTAGTAGAATATAATTAGTAAAACATAATATTCTTATAAATAATAAAATTAACTGCTTAAAAATTTGACTATTTAGGCAAATGATCATCAAAAAAAGTGATACCTAAGTTGGCTCTACTGTAGAAACCATTATAGAACAGTTACACAAATGAGGGGCTTAGTTACAACACTTGCTTGAAAAAAGATTAATTCACCTTATATCATATACTGGTGGTCTAAGATCAAGAGGGCCATGAGCAAAGGCACAATGGAGTCCATTCTTCACACAATGGCCACGAGCATCTGTTTCATGTATACATGTACCAGTCTTGTAATATCTGAGATGATACTTTCTTTCAGTGTCCCCAGTGGTCCGATGTAAATAAGGACATCTGCAAAATAGGGAAACAAAACTATAACCAGTTCTTAAGAGTCTTATAAAATATTAGTTCTAATTTAGATTCATTTACAAATTTGGTCTTTAGTCAACTTTAATTTTCTTCATCATAGAAGCTGAAAAGGAATTCTTCCACCTATGGGTACTTTTGATAATTAAAGCAGTTACTTGATCACTTAGCTCAGTGTAAAATTATCTAATGAAAATTATAAATGTATCACTTATAAAAGTTAAAAAATATTAAAATAGAAGTCAGTCACTTCCATATTAAATAATCTCTACAATACTTTTTATCCATCTGAAAGCAAGTTAAACTAAATCACTTAATTTACATTTCTTAGCATCAAAGAATAAAAGTTAATGAAAACACAGTAGGGTAACCACGGTTTTTATATTACTACTATGTCAATTTGTATGGAATAGTACAATTTGTCTTCCCTGGCCAAGGAGAAAAATCTCTCACCCAGACTAACACTGAATAGAGTGATTAACTTCAATGAGATCAAAAAGTGCCTTGTGACCAAAACAGGCAAAATGACGTATCTACAACCTGAACAATAACTAATTGGGCATCTGCCCTGAAAGATTTCAAACCAGTCCTTTCCCTCAAATAAGGTGCCTCTTAAGTTAAAAACAGGAGGCTCTCAGGTACTTTAGGGTTTAAAATAGGGGCCACATAAGGCAATTTTAAGTGAAAAAGCTATATTGAATTTTTAAAATAAACTTCACACTTTACAAACTATATTAAAATTTATGATTTATCTTGAGACATATTTGCTAAGCTCCTGCTATATGCAAGGTATTAATGCTAGGAACCAGAGATACAAAGAAAAAAAGAATTTCCTCTTAAGCAGCTTACACTCTACTGAGGTGACACAACATCTACACAAGTTAGTAAAAATAAAAGCCAAAGTGTATACAAAGCCATTTAAAGAAGAAGTGAGGACTTGCTATTAATTGGCTGATTCATAGAGTCAATCGGTACCATTCAAGGAAGCTAGGGATCCCACATGGCTGAAGTGAGAAGGGATGAAGGGTAGGGGTACTTGTATAGAAGCATGGGAGGAGGAAGATGGAATACAATGTATTGGAAAAAGCTAGCCAGGTCAATGTGACTAGAATGGAGAGTGTGTCAAGAAAAGTAATGTGAACTAACATTGGGAAGGCAGGGTGGATGCAAATGATGGAGGGCATTAAATGCCACACTGAGGATAAAAGATGGGGGTAGGGTGGGAAGAGGCAAATTAGGAGACTATTATAACACTGCAGGTGAAAATTGATAAGGGTCTAAACTTGGGGCTCTAGGTGAATAGAGTAGAGGCCTTGTGGAGACACAACCAAGACAGTTTGGCAAGTATACAGAGGCGGAGGGAGAGGGAAAGTCAAAGATGACTCTGATATTGAGAACCTAGTAGAACGTTAGACGGGTGGTAGCTTTGTCATTGGCAATGGAGGCATTTGGAAGACGGGAGGCATTTCATCACAATGTGAGTTTCCATTCTGTATATGCTGACTCTTGGGATGCGCCTACAGGTCATCAGGGGGGTATGTCCAGCATACAAGTAGAATGTGTGAATGAGACTAGATTTCTGGAGAGATTAGGGAGCCATCCATATAGAGAAGAACTGAATCCATGACATATGGTATTGTTGGACTGGGAGGGAGAATAAAAAATAAGTAACTTATGGAGAAAGACAGTCAGGGAATCAGATTTAAGGAACACAGAGATGGGAAGGAAAGTAACAACAGAGACTTAGGAATCAGAACCGGGAAGAAAATGAGTGCACAACGAGGAAAGTAACGTTGGACCTCCAATTTGATCCTGAAAATATGATTTCAATGGAAAAACAAAATCTTCCAAAGAATTTAACTGCACTTGTGTTTACACCATTCTATCTTTTTACTTCCAAAGTACTGATTATCTCACTAAACTTTCAGAAGTTGAGCAAATGTGAAGTTACAACAAATCTGCAAGTTAAAAAAAAGTCAGAGCAGAGAAGCTCATGCCAACAGAGTAGTGCTTTATTTATAAACTATTTGGCCCGAATAAACATAGCCTAAGTGACTGATTTTAAGAATTACCCCACAAAGATAAGCTTCTTCACAGAAGTACAATTTACTAAAAATGGCTGTGAAAACTTTTTGCATCAACAAAACGTTTTAAACTCCCTAAAAAAGAGCAGGCAGAATAGAGACCACAGTCTAACAGAACAGGACACTCAGTTCCTTCTAAAAGGTCCCAGGGCGATTGTTTAATATAAAGGTGGCTGTTCTCTGACTTATTTTCATCCAATGTTATTTCCTAAAGCTATCACTGCTGCTGCCACTACCCTTATTTATTTAGAATGATCAGGAAGTCCCAGGCCAGTGATGAGTTAACTGATATATTCTGAACTTCTCTATACTTTTTTTTGTTCTTTATGGTAGAGTAGATTATCAGTCTTGAAGTATGGAAAAGTTGGCTGAAATCATACCTAAGTAACTTAACTAGTAATATGGTCCTGGGCAGCTTACTTCACCTATCTGGCCCCTAGTTTCCTCATCTCAAAAATGAGGGGTTGGACTAGACAACCTATAACTTGACAGGTAAAGATACACCTTGCTTTGGACTCCATACAAGCAAAAGCTATATAAAATGAACATTTTGAACATAGCAGGAATGTTTATTAGTTAAAAGATATTTTGCATTAAATCTTTTTATAATACTATTCAATTCCTCTTCTCAATCCCAGATTTTATTCTATCAGAGATTCTTTAGCTGTTATTATTTACATGCGCTATATATAAAATCCAAAAAATAAAATAAAAACACTGAATACATGGCTTTAAGGAACTTCTATTCCAAAATACCTCAGAGGCTTAATGCCCAGTTATTTAAATAAAGCCCTTGCTCTTCTGTTCTTGTATTCATTTCATTTTGAATTAAGAAGCAGGGTATAATTTACCAGAAGAAGCTGAGACAAGAGAGTAAACAGCAAAAGAGTGTGAGGGAAAAGGAAAGAGGAATGCTATAGCAACCAAAAAGAGACAAGATGTATTTAATGTCAGTGTTCCAACGGATACAGTGCAGTTCAAATTCCCTCTACTATTTTTTGGACTTTGTCACTCTGACAATATGAGCCTAATCTGCCTACAAACACAACATTTCTTGGTACCATTTAACCATTATGTTAGCATCTCCAATATCAAACCTTTGAAAAAGAGAGATAGCGGGACTGGTGAATAAAGTGCTAGAGTTACAATCCAGAACACGTGGGTTTGAATTCTACCTCTGGCATTTGTGACCATGGGACAATGGGACACCTGTGACCATGGGACAATCAGTTCATTGAGGCAACTGGGCCTCAATTTTACCATTCATAAGATTGGGATAACAAAACCCATAATACCCATCTCCTAGACTTGTAAACATCACTACATAAATGTATATAAAAAATTTATAACTTTTAAGTACAATGTAAACATCAGCTATTATTAACAAGAAATCAATTCGACAAGCATTTATTAAGTGTCTACTAGGTGCCAGGCACTGGGCTATGCACAGGGCATACAAAGAAAGACAATAAACAGTTTCCACTCTTGAGAAGCTCAATCTAATTTAACCTCCTTCTTTGTAAGCTCATTCAATGCTGCTAATAAGCAACCATTAAAACAGTGGCCTTGAACAGCTTTACTGGCAACTCTGATGGAGTATAAGTCACCAGAGATATCTTTTCACTCAGGACCCATAGGATACAGCAATGAGAGGATTGGATCAGGGACAGTCTATGACAGTGGAGCAGGACCTCTATGTCTATGAAGCTAACTAGTCTGGACAAGGAATGAAATTTGTGATTTTGGCCTCACTAACACAGAGGTTTGCTTGCTGTACAAAAAAGTTCCTCCTTTTATCAGAAAATCTACATAATTAAAGCTCAGGAGGAGAGTCAAAGCATGATATACATTGCAGCAGATGTACTAGGTTTATGTAGCAGATAGTCTGTGAAAAGTAGAATGGTCTTGTCCTTCACCAACACATTCTATAGCATATAGTCTTTAGGGTATAAATTTGGTGACCTGATTTGTAGTAAAACCTCAAAGTAGGAGCACAGAAATGAAACTGAAATTAAACCTAATCCCATCATTTTAAAGATGAGAAAACTGAGGCATTTATAAAGGACCAATATTGGATTCAGGTCTTTTTCAACATTCTATCCTTGTGGTAGCAAGCCCCTGTGGCTTTTCTTTTACCATCGCAGTTAAGTCTACTTTGACTCTTAGTTATATGCAAAATTATAAAATCTTAGTTAGTTGATTAGCTAAATGATACCTGGTTACATGATTTTTTCCCAAATTAATGCAACTAGTTCAAGTTTCATTCATAAAAAATTACTTCAATAAAATATAATGCAAATTCAACATATTATTTATTTATTAAATGACCCAGTACAAGTTACATGTTAATCAAGTCGATTAAATGTACATGAATAAAAGAAGATAACATGGATCTAATGAAACTGAAAAGCTTTTTGAATGAACAAAATTAGTACAATTAGAAAAAGAATGGAGGAGACTGAGGAAAAATCTCTGTATCAAATATCTCTGATATGGTTCTGATGTCATAGTCATATAGACCACTGAAAGAAACATAGATACAAGCCATTCCCCAGTAGGTCAAATATGAACAAACAGTTTTCAAAAGAAGAACTGGAAACTATGAGCGAATGCTGCAAATCACTAATAATCATCACATTAAAATAAAGTGAGATTTCACCTAACACACAGGAAATTGGCAAAGACAACAATAGATGGGAATAATCAAATGTTGCAAGGGTTGTGGAAAGACTAACACTAATGCATTGTTAGAAGAGCCACAGATTGGTCTAACCTTTTCGGACACAATGGGAACTATGCTAAAAAAGACAATGAAACAGCCATACCTTCTGATGATGAAATTTCACCGCTAATTATACACTACGGAAGCCAAGGACAAAAAGAAAGGCACATATATACCAAAATATTTATAGCAATATTTTTGGTAGGAGAAAAAAACTAAAAATTTAGTAGATGCTGTTCATCTAGGAAAACAGCTAAACAAGTTGTGGCACATGAATGTATGGAAAATTACTGTGTTGCAAGAAACAATGAACATGAATACAAAGGAAGACTTATACGAACTGACATAAAGAGAAGCAGAACCAGGAAAACAACATAAAAATGACTACAACAACACAAATGTAACAAAAAAATTTTTTAAAGTGAATGCTGCAAAATTAGAATGATTAAACTTAGCTCCAAAGAACTTCCTTGCAGAAGTAAAGGACAATGCAAAAGTAAAGTATTAAAGAACTATGGGTGTTGTTAGTTTTACTGAACTGGGTCTATCTTCCTCTCTCTCTCTTTTTTTTTTATTATTTTAAAACACTGTTCTTTGGGAGGTAAAAAAGAGGGAAATGTTGAGTAATACATGAGACATTAAAACAATACATACACATACACATATGTGTATATTAAAATGCATGAAATGGGGGGGGGGGGGTGAAGCCAAGATGGCACCTGGAAAGCAGGGACTTGCTTAAGCTCTCCCCGTAATCCCTCCAAACACCTGTAAAAAACGGCTCTGAACAAATTCTAGAGCTGCAGAACCCACAAAATAGCAGAGGGAAGCAAGTCTCTAGCCCAGGCAAGCCTAGATGGTCGATGGGAAGGGTCTATCGCACAGTTCTGGGAGCAAAGCACAGCCCAGCATGGGCCACACCAGGACAGATCAAACTGCAAGTGGGTCAGAGCAGGCCTTAGGGCCATGAATCATTGAGCTGTGGCAGTTACCAGACTTCTCAACCCACAAACGCCAAAGACGATGGAGCAGATTAGTGGGAAAACTGCTAGATCGGGTTAGGGAGCTGTCCGGCCTCAGCCGTGGGGGTGCCGGAGGTGCTGCGGCGGTGGCCACAGCAGCAGCAGGAAGCTGCTGCAGCTGCTTCCAGAGCTTCAGCATCAGCTGCTTCTGGAGTCTCTGGCTCACACAGTGGGAAGAATCAAGTGGCAGACCAGAGGGGGAGTGTAGAGCTTGCTTTGCCCTGCTTGGATCTGGGTTGCAATCCTGGTTGGTGGTTCTTAGGGGAGGAGGAGTGTTGTTGTGACAGAGCTTGCAGTGACAGTGGAGTAGAAGTAGCTCTCAAAACAGCAGCACAGCCCCTAAAGCTTGGGACAAAACACTCTCTACTCTACAAGCAGTCATACCCCAATGAAAAACTCAAAGGTCAAGTAGTTGGCTGGGAACATAGCCAGGCAGCGAAAAAGGACACAGACTCAGGCTCTAGAATTTTTTTTGGTGACAAAGAAGATCAAAATATACAGCCAGAAGAAGTCAACAAAGTCAAAGAGCCTACATCAAAAGCCTCCAAAAAAAATATGAATTGGTCTCAGGCCATGGAAGAGCTCAAAAAGGAGTTGGAAAAGCAAGTAAGAGAAGTAGAGGAAAAATTGGGACGAGAAATGAGAGTGATGCAAGAAAACCATGAAAAACAAGTCAATGACTTGCTAAAGGAGACCCAAAAAAATACTGAAGAAAATAACACCTTAAAAAATAGACTAAGTCAAATGTCAAAAGAGCTCCAAAAAGCCAATGAGGAGAAGGCAGAATTAGCCAAATGGAAAAGGAGGTCCAAAAGACTACTGAAGAAAATATCACCTTAAAAATTAGACTGGAGCAAGTGGAAGCAAGTGACTTTATGAGAAATCAAGATATTATAAAACAGAACCAAAGGAATGAAAAAGTGGAACACAATGTGAAATATCTCATTGGAAAAACCACTGACATGGAGAACAGATCCAGGAGAGATAATTTAAAAATCACTGGACTACTTGAAAGCCATGATCAAAAAAAGAGCCTAGACAACATCTTTCAAGAAATTATCAAGCAGAACTGCCCTGCTATTCTAGAACCAGAGGGTAAAATAGAAACTGAAAGAATCCACCAATCGCCTCTTGAAAAAGATCCCCAAAAGAAAACTCCTGGGAATACTGTCGCCAAATTCCAGAGCTCCCAGATCAAGGAGAAAATACTAAAAGCAGCTAGAAAGAAACAATTCAAGTATTGTGGAAACACAATCAGGATAACACAAGATCTAGCAGCATCTACATTAAGGGACTGAAGGGCTTGGAATATGATATTCTGGAGGTCAAAGGAGCTAGGATTAAAATCAAGAATCACTTACCCAGCAAAAGTGAGTTTCATGCTCCAAGGCAAAATATGGACTTTCAATAAAATAGAAGACTTTCAAGCTTTCTCAATGAAAAGACCAGAGCTGAATAGAAAATCTGACTTTCAAACACAAGAATCAAGAGAAGCATGAAAAGGTAAATAAGAAAGAGAAATCATAAGGGACTTATTAAAGTTGAACTGTTTTGTTTACATTCCTACATGGAAAGATGATGTGCGTAATTCACGAGACCTTTCTCAGTATTGGGGTAGTTGAAGGGAAGATACATATATATAGACAGAAGGCACAGGGTGAGATGAATATGAAGAGATGATATCTAAAAAAATTAAATTAAATTAAGGGGTAAGAGAGGAATATATTGAGAGAGAGAGAAAAGGAGAGACAGAATGGGGAAAATTATCTCACATAAAAGTGGCAAGAAAAAGCAGTTCTGTTGGGAGGGAAGAGGGGACAGGTGAGGGGGAATGAGTAAATCTTGCTCTCATCGGATTTGACTTGAGGAGAGAATAACATACACACTCAATTGGGTATCTCACCCCACAGGAAAGTAGGGGGAAGGGGATAAAAAAAGGGGGGATGATAAAAGGGAGGGCAGATGGGGGAGGAGGTAATCAAAAGCAAACACTTTTGAAAAGGGTCAGGGTCAAGGGAGAAAATCGAATAAAGGAGGACAGGATAGGATGGAGAGGGGGACAGGATAGGATGGAGAGAAATATAGTTAGTCTTTCACAACATGAGTATTGTGGAAGTGTTTTACATAATGATACATGTGTGGCCTATGTTGAATTGATTGCCTTCTTAGGGAGGGTGGGTAAGAAGGGAAGAGGGGAGAGAATTTGTAACTCAAAGTTTTAAAAGCAGATGCTCAAAAAAAAAGTTGTTTTTGCATGCAACTGAGAAATAAAATATATAGGAAATGGGGCACAGAAATCTATCCTGTCCTACAAGAAAGTAAGGGAAAAGGGGATGGGGAGGGAGTGGGGTGACAGAAGGGAGGGCTGACTGAGGAATGGGGCAATCAGAATATATGCCATCTTGGAAGGAGGGGGGGTAGAAATGGGGACAAAATTTGTAACTCAAAATCTTGTGGAAATCAATGTTGAAAATGAAAATATTAAATAATAAAATAGTTGTTAAGAGAAAAAAAAATTAATTAAAAAAAGGAAAAAAATGCACGAAATGAAAGTTCAACCAGGAATTTCAAATTATGCTCAACAAAAATTTATCGGGGCATCTAGGTGGCACAGTGAGTAGAGCACAGGTCCTGCAGTCAGGAGGACCTGAGTTCAAATTCGGCCTCAGACACTTGACACACTTACTAGCTGTGTGACCTTGGGTAAGTCACTTAACCCCAATTGCCCTGCCTTCCCCCTCTCAAAAAAAAAAAGATAAAAAAAAAATTTACCAACTTAATAATGAGTCAAAGAATTTTATGCTAAAATTTCAGATTGTCTATCTAGCTCTGTATTTGTCCTTTCCAAGCTGGAATCAACAACATACCTCACCATATAGCTAAAAAAATATTACTACAATCATAACAAAATTTAAAAACTACACAGAAGCATCAAAATTTCTAGTTATATCTGCTTGGTCTACTGGGGCAGAAAGGAGAGAGGGGACTCAACAAGAAGCTTCATATACTATAAATTCTCAATTATTCCACATGTGACATTTTATTTTTTAATGCAATTATCTGAAACTTATCTTGCTCAAGTAGTGTGATAGTCCAAAAAGCCTCTCTGAATTTTCTGGAACCTCTAGAGACCCAAAAGGTTCAGTTGTAACATTTGCCCTTCCTCTCTGCTTCTCTCCCAAACTTTTCCAGAAACTTCTATGCCCTGTATTTGCTTTCCCTATTAGATTTGTTGGTCTGTCCTTAGTGTATCCTTGACTGACATTAAGGATAAGAAGCTGGTCTGATTCACCTAAGCAGAAATCAAGACTTTTCATCAAATTTCTCTGATAAGCGTTTGGTATCCAAGACATAGAAATAATAAATATATGACCAGTCTCCATTCCCCAGTGTATAAATGGTCAAAGGACATAAACAAACAATTCTCAAAAGAATTACAAAGCATTCACAATCACATGAAAGAATGTTCTAATCACTAAGAGAAAGGAAATCAAAACAACCCTGAGGTTTCATCTGCAAACTGGCAAAAAAAAAAAATTAAATGCTAACACTCAATTTTGGAAGGATTGCAGAAAGATAGGCACACAATACATAACAATGGTGAATCTGTGACATATTACAACCATTCTGAAAAGCAATTTGGAATTACGCAAATAAAGAGACTAAAATGTCCAGACCCTCCAAACCAGAGATTCCATTACTGGGTTTATATTCTAAGGAAGTCATTGATTAAAAAAAAAATCCCCATATACTCCAAATTATTTATATCAGCAATTTTGTGACAGCTAAGTAATGGAAACAAAGCAGATGCACATAAAGTAGGGAATGACTAAACAAACTGAGGTACCTGAATGAAATGGAATATTAATGTACGAAAGAAATTATGCATATGATCTATACAGAGAAGTATGGAAAGATCTATCTGAACTGATGCTAAGTAAAGTAAGTAGAACCAAAAATACAATATACACAGTAACTACAATAATGTAAATGTAAAGAAAAACAATATAAAAAAATCAAAAGTAAATGTAACAAAATTACAAAGATCAAACAGGACTCAAATGAAGAGATATGAGAAGGCTCCCATCCTTTTGTGGAGGTGGGAGGTCCACATGTGTAATACATTGTACACATTTTGGGGTTTTTCCAAAGTGTTGATCAGTTGTGCTGATTTTTTTTTTCTTCTCTAAAAAATACTCATGGTTATATGGTATGGTTCTCTGGGAGGGGAAGGAGGAATAATACTTGAGATAGCTATGATGATGTAAGAAACAGAAGATATCAATAAAGCTCTTCTAAAAAAAGGTATATTAATTTGAATCATTTTAGGCCTTTCTGAAAACCTCTAAGTCCCACAACTGTTGGGATGAACTGAGGCAAAGAATCAGTCTTTAAAAATCATCTGACCCAGGACTGTTTAACTAATATAAAAATATGGGAAAGGACAGGTTTCTTAACTCAGTTAAATTCAAACTATCTTGTTTATTTCACCAAAAAGTCAGACTATACCAACTGATATATAACCAATAATAATCTATAGGTTAAAAAAGTGATGTAAAGAGATATCTAGAAAACATATGATTTATTCAACAAGTAGTTATGAAAATGCCTACTCAGGGGGCAACTAGGTGATAAAGTGGATAGAGCACAGGCCCTGGAGTCTGGGGGACCTGAGTTCAAATCCAGCCTCAGATGCTCACTAGCTGTGTGACCCTAAGTCACTTAACCTTGTTTGCCTCTGCTGAGCCAGAAGGAAATGGCAAAATCATTCCAGTGTCTTTGCCAAGAAAATCCCAAATGGGGTCACAAAGAGTCACAACTGAAGAGACACAACTGAAACTAATGAATAACAACAATGTGCCAGACACTGTGCTAAGCACTGGGAGTATAATAAGAGGCAAAAGACAGTCCCTGCTTCTCAAGGAGCTTAAAATCTAATGCAAACAAATATATACAAAGTGGGCTATGTACAGGATAAACAGGAAATAATTAACAGAGGGAAGGCACTAGAATTAAGAGGGGTTGGAGAAGACTTCCTATACAAGATGGGATTTTTGTTGGGACTTAAAGGAAGCTAAGGAGGTCAATAGGCAGAGTTTAGGAAGGAGAGAGTTCCAGGCAGGGGGGACAGTGGGAGAAAACAACCAGAGATAGTGTCTTGTTTGGGGAACAGCCAGGAAGCTAGTGTGATTGAAGAGTATTTCCTGTTAAGTAAGGTGTAAGAAAACTAGAAGGGTAGGAGGTAACAGGGAGCCACTGGAGTTTATTGAGTGGGGGGTGGGGTAAGCAGGTGATATGATCAGTGGGGAGAATGGATTGGACTGGGGAAAGACAAGGCAAGCAGACAATAGCAGGCTATTGTAGTAACTAAGCTGTGAGGTGATGAGGGCCTGTGCTCGAATGTACTAGAGTATACTAGTGTCAGAGGGGAGAGGGGGGCTTATTTGAGAGATTTTGCAAAGGTGAAATTGGCAAGCCTTGGCAACACCTTAAATATGAGAGATGAGAATGAGGAATCCAGGATGACTCTTAGGTTGCAAGCCTAAGCTTACAAGGATGATGGTACTGTGTTCTACAGTAATAGGAAGAGTTGGAGGGGAGAAGAGTTTAAGAAGAAAGATAATGATTTCTGTGACAGACATAGTGGGTTTAAGAGGTTTACTGGACATCCAGTTCAAGATGTTTGAAAAGCAGTTGGAGATGCAAATTTGGAGGTCAGCAGAGAGATTGCATTTGAGTGCTATTGAGAGAAAATGACATTTAATCAGGAAATCAAATACAAATTTGATACAAAGTAATTTCTTATGGAGGGCATTAGTAATTGGGGAATTAGGAAAGGCTTCTGTATTAGGTGGCACTTGAGATGAGTTTTGAAGAATTTAAGGATCCTGTGAAACAGAAGTAAGGAGTAGTACATTATAGGCATTCAGGAGAGTCCTGGCAAGGATGCACAAGAGGAAAATGGAATGTCAGGTATGGGGAAGAGCAAGGAAGCCAGTTTAATTTAAAGGAATGTAGAGTAGCTGAAATGTGAGCTAGAGACAGACTGATGGGCTTTAAAAGGCCAAAGAAAAGGGAGAGTATGCATCTTGTCTTGAGTGCTTCTTGAGCAGGAGAGTGACAGGGTCAAGAGTTGGGTTTTAGTAATATGAATCTGATAGCTGTTTAGAGGATGCATTTCAGAGGGGAAGCTAGAAGCAAAGATTAATGCAGTAGTTCAAATGAGGTGAAAAGTGACTGAACTTGAGTAATGGACATGTGTGTAGATGGAAGGAGATGGATGGGAGAGATACTGTAGAGGAAGCATCAACAAGACTTGGCAACTTCATGGATAAAAGGGGTAAGTCAAAGGGATAGAATGACAAATCCAGATGACACCAAGATTTTAAACCTAAGAGACTGAATTTAAAACCTCCCAGTGACCCAAGAGATGATAGACTGAAGATTCAGAATGAGACATAAACTTTGGAATATGGCCAGTTTGGGGAATTTGCTTTGACTATGAATATTTATTAAATGGATTTTGCTTTTCTTCTTTTTTCATTTTGGTTGGAAGTAGAGTGTGATCCTGAGTGCACATTTGATCAAGTAGTTGACCTCCTACTCAATCAACTCTGAACACCTCTATAATAAAATACACAATGTCTCTAGTTTTAAAAGTCACAACCAGTGCTCAACCTATCCTGCAGCTTCATCATTCACTATTCCTCCTCCTCCACTCTTCAAACCAACCCAACTGGCTTTCTCTCTGTGTAACACACAACAATCCATCTCCTGTCTTCATGCCTTTGCACTGACCATCCCTTAGTGAAGAGAGTAAACAGAGATAAAGGAGAAAATATTGTGCATAGGATGAAATTTCAAAGGAAACAAATGAGGCCTTTTTACACTCAATTCCCATTTCCTGTTAACCTCTGCCCCATAGACTACTACTCTTTAAGAGTGACTTCAAATACTCTATGGCTCCATCTTCTACATGAAATCTTTTTGGATCCTTACCCTGCTAGACTCAGAGCACTCCCACTTGAACTGCCTTGTATTTAACTACTTTGTACATTTGTGTTTATATCTATGTTATACATATTTATATATGTGACTGTCTCTCCCACACTGGAATGTAAAACTCATTAGGAGTAGGGATTGTTTCATTCTTTGTACTTATGTATCTCCAGCACCTAGCATAGTGCCTGGCACTAACAGGCACTTAATAAATGCCTAACAGATTGATAAATACAAAATAATAGAGTCTGTCTGATGAGTGAGAAGAGAAGAAATGAAGGCAGTAAATGTAGATAGAGTTTTGTAGGTATATGGCTAAAAAGATACACAGGATGCTATTGAGAGGATCAAATGAGACTTTTAATACTTAATTCTGTAAGCAACTTTACAGAAGGTAAGGAATCCTTTTGATGTCAAAGAAATAGCTATTGAAAAAGGCTTTTTTGCTTATTAAAACTAATTTTCTCTGGAAAAATTCTTTAGTTCTGTCAACATGTTACATATATAGACTTTTAAGATATTTCAATTTATTAGATTTCTTGCTAACTGCAATTAAGGTATTCATACAAAGAAACAAAAAATAAAAAGTCTTCCAATTGCTTCAATAACCATGTCTGTGAAGCTGAATGATACAGTGGATAGTGTTTTTTTGTATTTGAGTTTTTTACTTTTCTGTATTTCCACTACTTAAATGGTCTCAATTGCCCTTGCTTATACTAGCTGCTTTGGTGGGTTTTTTCTTCAAACTAATTATGCACTTCTCCATCATGAAAGAATGTAATTTTACTTATTTTAAAATTAGTGGACAAAAAATTTAAGACAACTAAAACTGCTGCAAATTTCAAATGAATATTGATAACTCAGTTATTTCAATTTTTTTTAAAGCTGTAGAGTGGTTTAGAAATCAGCTTATTAATTTCACCGGGCAACATAATGGCATTAGGAAACAAAATGGATATATTATGATACTGTGATTTCCATAAAAAGACTGATTAACTTCAAATTTCCATATTTCAAATGCAGTTAAGTAGCAACCCATCTGTGTCATGGGCCTATGCAGACTAATGGTAATGCACCAAGAGAAATTCAATCTCACTTGTGCATATCATATTAAATGACTATATGCTTCACTCATCTGAAAATGGAACTGATTTTACCATATTTGAGGTATTTGTATATGTCTTTTTTAAAAATTCTGATTTAGACTTTGTTTTTATTGTAATAAGCAGGTGTATTTCTGCAGTAATTGTATTGGAAAGTACCAGTGTTTTCGCATTCCAATCGGATGGTCCACAGAATTTAGAAAATTCTGCCTTAGGTAAGCATGTATCTACATTTTAAACTTCATTTGATGAAAATACTTATGAGATCATTGAATAAAGTTATCGCCATAGTAATTATGTGAGAAACATGAATGCTACATAGGAGACACCTTTAAGGAAAGCCTTGAAAGCAGCAGTTCACCATACTAAGTCCTTAAATGCCTCAAAAATTCCTATCAAGATAAGCTCTAGGCAATACTGTGTTTCTGCTCTAAAGAATTCCACATCATAATGGAAAACTATTGTGCTATAAAAAACGATGAGCAAGCGACTTCAGAAAAACCTGGAAAGACTTATATGAACTAATGCTGAGTGAAATAAGCAGAACCAAAGGGACCATTATACATAGTAACAACCACAGCGTGTGATGACTGACTTTGATAGACTTAGCTCTTCTAAGCAATGCAAGGATCTAAGACAACTCCAAAAGACTCACAATGGAAAATGCTATCCACATCTAAAGAAAGAACTTTGAAGTCTATGCAGATGGAATCATACTATTTACTCTCCTCTTTTGTCATTGGTTTCTTCTTTTTCATAGTTCCTCCTATTAGTTCTAATTCTTCTTTACCTCATGACTAATGTGAAAATGTGTTTAATATGAATGCATAAATATAGCCTATATCAGATTACACACTATCTTGGCAGGGGGAGAAGGAAGGGGAGAAAATTTGAAACTCAAAACCTTATGGAAGTGAATGTTAAAAACTAAAAATAAATATTTTTTTAAAAAAAGGATTCCACATCAGCCTAAGTTGAAGTACACTCGCTGTCTCTATTTCCTTACTAATGATTTCCTTGTCAACCCACTACATTTTAGCTTTTTCCATTGTCTTTGCTTTCAAACAGCTTCACAATGAACTCCTTTTTGCGCTTCACCGACAAATATAATGTTGACATGCAAGGGACCTTAGGTCATCTAGTCCAGGTGTCAGCAAACTATAATTCATTCTTAGCTTGGACTGTGAAAAAAACAGTATCTGATCCTCCAGCAAAATTAATTTTAGACCATCCCTCGGTCACTTTAAAAATGAACAAACTGAGCCATAGAGAGGTCTCCACTGGTCATAAATGTATCTTCTCTGAACTGCCAAAAAAAATATTCTTGCTTCTTTCTCACCCTCTCTTATTGAAAAATGCCTAACGTTTTTACACATTGAGTTTTCTGCAATGAATGCTGTCATGTATTTTCTCCACAATATTACCCAATTCTCACATTATGTAGTGCTTCTTTTCTTAACTACTGAGTTACTTATGTTTTGTCATATATTCACACAAGTTTATATACTATTTAAATTCATTTCTAGAATCTCTAGTCTACTGATCATTTCTTCTGGTTTTCTTTCTTTTTAAACACAACACCACTTTTGGTGAACTTGAAGAGAAGAATCAAAGGAAAAAACTCATTACAAAGTAAGTTAACTAATTAAGTTCCTTAATTTCCCTATGACGCTTATGAACTATCTCAGAAAAGTTTCACCTGCATCTATCAAAATTGTTGCAGAGTTAGATTTAGTATCATACTTAACCCCTACAAAACAGTCTACAAATGAGAAGAAAAGGCCAGAATGGCAGACTAGGAAAATAACACAATGATCAATAAGTAAACAGATAAATTTTAGCATTCTTCTCAGCATAATTAAGTTACAATTTAGTAGTGATAAGTGTCCAAAAGGCTCAAAGAATAAAAGTCCTTATCTAAACCAGACAGCAAAATACACTGGCCTAAAGCCAGCATACTGTGGAGCTGTCTGTTTCCGAAGAAGTCAAAGATGATCTTCATTGGGGAAGATATCAGGAAGCCCACTCTATCCGCTCTCATTTAGTTTGACTTTTAAACACAACAACTTTACCTTTCCTCATCACCCTTGATAAAGAGGATTGAAATTATACACAGTTCTTAAATTGAAATAAAATTTGTTTTGATAATAGCTAGCATTTAAAAAGGGCTTTAAGATTTTCTAAAGTGCTTTACACATATTATCTCATTTGATCCTCACAACACTTGAAGGTAGGAGCTGTCTTTTGCTTTTATATTCCAAGGGCTTAGCACAGTGCCTGGCACATAGTAGGTGCTTAATAAATGTTTACTGACTACTGACTGATCCATACCACTGAAGTCAGAGAGCAACTGAAGTATTAAAACATCAAAGTATATTTTAAGCAAATCTTTCAACAACAGCAACAACTAAAAACAGACTCAAGATGTTATCTTAATTTTTAGTATTTAGAACAGACTCTGGATGGACATTTTATCTTGGGTATCAACAAACTCCTATAAACATTCTCCTTCTAATCTACACAAAATATTCAAGCCAGCTAGCTATTTGCAAACAATATCAACCAACAAATATTTATTAAAACATCTACTATGTGCCAGGCACTAAGGCTAAATAGGAAAAAATGAATAATAATAACCTCTTTGTAAACACAGACTGATTTGTTCTGAGATACTCTAAGTACATCTACTTCACCGAGCAACATACAGAATAAGAAATTATTTTAAATGTCTGCCTCCACACAAACTAGAAAAAGAACTAGTATCAAAGGACAAAACTTGACATTAAAGCATGGAAAAGTTTCAAAGTAGCACTTCATAAATAATATATTGCAAAGACAATTAGCCCCAAACACTGAACCCCATCCTATCTAGTACACATGAAAAGATTACATTAAACCTGTCTTTAGACTTCAATGCAACTCATGTTAGACTCAACACAGTTTTCCTGTCCCCATGCTGATGGGACCCATTTTTAGAATGCCCTTTTCTAGTTCCAAAAAAAACCAATCTCCTCAAGACTGTTTTTGAAGCAATTCAAATCAACAAAGCACAAAAACTTCAGTCAATGGAAATAAAAATCTGCTAAACAGAGAAAATTAGCAAATGAAGATGGTAAAGGAGAAGAGTCACAATGAGAGATTTCATTTTCTCTACCAGTAATCCTCAATTATTTCCCCTGAATTAGCATTGAGAGTATCCAATAAAACTCTATTACAAAATAACTTGCCCATTCTACAAACTGCTTATACTATAAGTCACGTTTCAAACCTGAGATGCTATACAGTACATTTCTCTTATAAACAGCATGATATATCAAAAAGAATACGAAAGACCTGGATTCTAATATCATCTCTTTATCTTATAACTTAAGTGGCCTATGGGAATTTAATTCTTCTAAAGTCCTATCTACAAGAATATGGTAATGACAGAATGAGATAACATTTGAAAGCATAATGTAAATTAAAACAGTCTGTAAATGTAAAGTATTATTATTAAACACAGAAAACCTACAACAAATTTTGTTATCCTTATCTCTATGGCACATAATCTCAGTGTCCTCCACAGAGCCATGAAAAGGATCTTGAACAAGATACGTTCCAATTAATACTTTTTGAATGTTTAACTAATGCACCAGAATTATAATGGAGGAAGGTTTGTTAAATATTCTAAAAGTTAATTAGAATTAGAATCATTATTGTGGAGGGTTTTTCCCTGTTCCATAATATTATGAATAAAGTTTATTTCAAAATAAAGTTCTAATAATTATCTATATTAACATACTACATACTGATAATCCTTTTTCAGTGGGAGGAGATAAAAATCTAAGTCCTAGAAATCAAAATTTTTAAAAAAAATTTTGATATTAAGAGAAAAAGAGACAAGAAAAAAAAGGGTTCAACATAAAAAGCTTTGTATTTTAATTTTCCCAATGTAATATGGCTCAATATTATTCTGATGGCTGTTTTTTTAAGCCAATATTTTTAAAAATTTGCTTAATTTTGCAAATGAAAGAAACAAAACACATGCAAAATTTTTTGAAAGCCATTTGAAACTGAAAAGATATCAGTACTCTACCAAGATGAAAGTCTCTTAAAAATATCAACTAAACATTCTAATCACAAAACAGGCAACAGTCAATAACTCCTCAGGCAGCTAGTTGGCTAACAGTGGTAGTCCAAAGCAGTCACAAATGCATGTGATGAACAAGAACCAATCACTGCTTTGACTGAGAAAAGGGGTGTGTGCCTTTTCAGAACAAAGGACATTTTAAATGAGTGAGAAACAACCAATAAAGTGTCCAGAGATTTCATTTCTACAGTCAGGTTTACTATATTAGAAAGGAAACAGAAATTCTTAAAAGGAAACTTCCTATTTAAGAGCTAGCATCAATGAGCATACTGTGCAAACCCAGCATGGCTAAAAGAAGTGTGAGCATTGCTGTTGCTGCAGAGCAGTAGTGAACAGCAGAACCATTAACTTTACATTTATAGACTCTGTTATAATTTACATTATGCTTTCAAATGTTATCTTATTCTGTCTTTACCATATTCTTCTAAAGTATGTAGGACTTTCGAAGAATTAAATTCCCATAGGCCACTTGAGTTATAAGATAAAAGAGATGACATTAGAATCCAGGTCTTTGGTATTCTTTTTGATATATCATGCTGTTCGTAAGAGAAATGTACCCTATACCACCTCAGGTTTGAAACATGACTTTATAGTATAAGCAGTTTGTAGAATGGGCAAGTTATTTTGTAACAGAGTTTTATTGGATACTCTCAATACTATTTCCTCATTCCTATACACCAGCACTAATACACTATGCATGTACAAAGCAGTTCAACTACAGGATTATTCTACTTCTATAACTTGTGAGGGATCCAAAACTCATAACTACTTTAAATAAATAGAAGACTAACCATTATACACATCCAAAAGAGGTTTTCAAACAATAAACTAACTCAAAGAAAATCAAGGCACTCTGCCCTAATTTTGGAAAAAGACAATTAAATAATTAAGAAGTTTAACTAGGTGCTCATATTTGCCCTTCCCACAAAAAACATACTAGATTTATTTTAGTGACCTAGGTTGGCAACCTCAGTCAGCATCATCCTCAATCCTTCATTCACATTTACTCCCCATATACAATCTGTTGCTAAATCTTGTTTCCACCTTCACAATATGTCTCTTAGATAGGTCCTTTTCTCCACTCACACAGCCATTGCCCTGATGCAGGTTCTCCTCACCTCAGAACTTTTATTTTATCATCCTGCTGGATGGTCTCCCTGGCTCAAATCTCTCCCCTCTCCAGTCCATCCTCTAGTCAGCTGTCAAGAAATTCTTCCTAAAGCCTATCTGGCCATGTCATCCTCTATACAAACTCCAATGGCTCCCTCTTACTACTCCTAGGATAAGATATTAAATCCTGTCTGGCTTTTAAAACCCTTCAAAACCTTTCCATCTTCCCAGTCTTTGTACAGTCTTCTTTACTCCCCTCTACTTATCATATAGATCCAGCAACACTGGTCTCCTTTGCTTTTCCTCAATCCAGCTTTTGGCTCCGTATCTTTTCACTGATTGTCCACATGACTAAACTGCTCTCACCTTTCTGAATTCTCCTCCTCTCAAAACTCAGACCCCTCCCCCCCACCTTGTTAAAGTAAAACTGGCAAACACTACAAATCAAGGTTCGATTTACAGTTTTGTTTACTGCCTAAACTTAAGAAAATGATAGATAAAATGTTAATAATACAAATCATACTTGGAAGTGTGTCATGTTTGGATTTTTCTTTCCAGAGTCAATTGTTCAACACTCACCAGCACAATGCTGTTACTTTTCATTTATACTGTAAATATCTTATATGTACATAGTTGCCTGCAAGTGGTTGCCTCCAATAGAACAGTGAGCTCCTTTACAGCAGGTATTTTTTGCCTTTCTTTGTATCCCTCAATGCTAACAGAGCCTGTCCCAAAATAAGCACTTAATAAATTCCAATAGTTTTAATTTTACACCAACAATCTTAATAATCTAATCCTAAACTCTGGTGTTCTACCAGCTAGAACATACAATTAGCGAGCACCTTAAAATTCATAGAATAATGGTCATCCTAAAGGGCCTTCTTAATTTAACATTTATGTTCAAGCTAATCAGTTTTAATTGTGTCTAATTACTTAAATGCTGGTAATTCATATTTGGAAACTCAATTAGGCAGAATATTTAACTAATGACAATAATCACCCTAATACCAATTTCCAGAGACAATGATAATCATGTAAGGCATGAACTTTTTATAAAAAGTAAACAAGTGAACTTCCAAACCTGAGACTATCTTATGAGTGGTATTTTGATCTTGGGAAAGAGGCAAGTAGGGGTAAAAGAGATTTATTTTCTTTTAAAACAGAAAACAGAAAAAAAAAAAAGCCAAAAGATTCTTCTCTCTTTAAAATCTTGTTAGTCACTTTCAAAGGAATAGAGGTTTACATAGAACATATAAGTATTTTAAAAATCACATAACACCAATAACTTTTTCATCCAAATGAATAAGTCACGGCAGCTAGGTGGCACAGTGAGTAGAACACCGACCCTGGAGTCAGGATGACCTGAGTTCAAATCAGGCCTCAGACACTTGACACACTCACTAGCTGTGTGACCTTGAGCAAGTCACTTAACCCCAATTGCCCTGCCTTCCCCCTGCAAAAAACAAACAAACAAAAAAAAAAACCAAATGAATAAGTCCTAGAAACTAACTTAGAATTGCCTTATCATTTAGGATTATATCAATGCCTCTAAATCCTGAAACCTTTGCACAACTTTTTTTCTACTATAGTATATTCCTTGCAATCTCTACATTTAAATTTGGTCGGCCATTTAAAGTTAAGAAGAATAAAAATCAATGGAAAGAACCTTGCCAGGAGACTTAAAAGAAATACTTTTTGAAATCCAAAATCTCTCCAGGCTAGACATATCTAATAAAATGATCCTGGAGTTGCAAAGGGAACTTGTACCTCCAACTTTCCCAATCTTGGAAAAAAGATCACAGAATTCTGAAAGAGACTGATCATATTTAATGACTATAGATATGGTCAATCTTTGGTCTCAAGGAGTTTCCAACAAAATGGAAGAGATGAAATAGACACATGAAGAACAGAGATACTCAAATACTTTAACTGGAAGTATAGTCATTGATAACTAGAGAAATTGGTAATTGAGCCAAAGGCTGAAAGATCAAGGAAATATTGCTGAAAGGAGAATTTTGAGATGTAATGAGAGCAAAAACAAACAACGAAAAACTGGGTAAACTCGCTCATAAATACCCCCCATCCCCCCACACCCAAACACACACACATATACCACCACCACCACCAATACCAACAACGTGAAAGCAATGAAACATGCTAGAGGGAAACAGCACTAGCTGCTCAACCATAGGCAAGTCACTTAACCTCTCAGTAACACCAAGGCAACTCAATAGATCAGGGTCTACAGCCTTTTTTTTCATGAAGAACATCTTTGGTAGTCTAAGGAAGGTCCATGGACCCCTTTTCAGAATAATATTTTTAAGTGAATAAAATTCATAGAATTAAAAAAGAAACCAATTATTTTGAAATACAATCATACACACACACACACACACACACACACACACACGCACGACCATATATATATATATATATATATATATATATATATATATATATATATATATATATATATATATATATATCACATCAGGAGTTCCCTACCTGATGAAACCACAGATCCAGAGCTCCCCCTCTCCAAGACAATGATAATACAATTATTTAAGTTGTCCTCTGATGCATCTTCATGGGAAGGAGCTAATCCTGAATACATCCTACCAGAGAGAGAGCAATTTCTGGCAGATCCTACCAAACTCGAAAGTCATCAAACACAGATGGATCCCATAATGAACTGTATGTGTCTGAAGACCAGCCTCGCTAAGTTTAGAGAGGCTTATCACCAGGTTGACTATGGGGTAATTAATTATTAGGCCACAGTAATTCTAAAAGACCATTTACTAAGCTATAGAGGAGTTACTGGTTGGGGGAGATGCTCAGTAACAAAAGTACAAATTCTTGAAGTATTTAATTATATTAACATTTCTTAAAATGGATAAAATTCTTAATACAACATATTTATAACAGCAACAGGATCTATATAGTGCTTTACAGATTACAAAATGCTTTACAGACAGAATCTTATTTAATCCTTATCAATAACCCTGTGAGAGAAAGCACAATCATTTTTAAGATGGAAAAAATACAGGCTCAGAGATGTTAAATAACTCACAACAGTAGTATGATGGAATCAAGTTCCCCAATTCCAAGTTTTGTGTTCTTTCTACCATGCAATACTATCATATACAGAAAAAATTATGTCCCAGTTATGTTCATCTCTTATAAGATCACTTACCAAGTACAGTTAGACACACAGTAAAACGAGGGAGGAGGAAGGAAACACAGTATTTATCTTAGGGGTAAGGCTTTTAAAACATATATAAAGATTTCCACTGGAAGGTAGCAAAAGTGAAGATAAGCCAAAAAACCACATATAGAATTTCATTTCAGAATGTTATCTTGAAACACAGTCTTAAGTGGAAAGGCGAGGGTATAAGAAGATGGGGAAATGAAACAGAAACACCTGTGGTCTAAGTAATCCCCAATTATGATTCCATGTGAGATACACAATCCCTTATATTCTACTATGTGCCAGATACTCTGCTAAGTATTAGGGACACAAAGATTAAAAAAAAATGTCAGAGTCCCTACCTCAAGAAGCTTATAGTTTAGGGGGTGGGAAAGCAGGGAGAAAGCATACATAAGTATAATACAAGGTACAAATTTGATGAGGCAAAAGAGAAATATAGATGAAATAGCTTTAAGGAAAACCTGAGGTGGAAGACAACACTGGGGCAGAGAATTCAGAGGAGAATATAGTACCTACCTCCAGCAGGAACTGACACTTCTAAGAGGAAGGAACAAGAGAGAAAAGCGAGGAAAGGATAATAAAAACAAGGCAAAACTTAGAAATTGTTTAGAATTCAAACTTGATACTTTAGAAGCTTTAATTTCATAGATAGCACAAAGAGACTAAAAAAAGTAATAAAAAGTATAAAGATCATAAACCAAAGAATAAAAGTTTAGAATAAAGTAAATGAAAAGAACAAAGTAAAAAACGCTTTAAAAAAAAAGGGCAGAGAAAATGGGGGGGGGGGGGACGACAACCACTAATAAACAAAAGAAGTTGAAAAGGAAGAAAAAAGGGGGAATTTTTAACTACTTAACAGAAGGGGGATTTTTAACTACTTAACAGAGGGGAAAAAGGAGGGAGGAGGAGGGGAAGAATTGGATAATTAAAGGAAAGAATGAGAAAGGAATCAATAAGTTAAGTGAAACTCCAAAATTAAGGAAAGGGTTGACAAACAGAAGGGAGGAGGGATGTCGAAGTTGAGGAGAAGAAAGCCTGTGGCAAATAGGGTTGCCTTAAAATAAATTAAGCAAAAATAACTGTAGTGACAAAGACATCTTAAAAGAGGAATTAAAAAAAAAAACTCTCATTCAGAAAAAAATCATAGCATCAGAGACAAATTTTTAAAAATTTATTTTAAATTTTAAATTTTAAAATTCTAATCTACATCTCATAACTTAAATATGAATGGAATAAACAATAAAATGACTAACAGACTGCATAAGAACACAAACTCTTGCTTACAAGAAACATATCTAAAAAACAAAGACATACAGAAGATCTAGATTGGGACAAGAAATAAAGAGGTGGAAGAATGCAGGTTAGATTGCCTTCGGGAAACTGAAAAATTACACCAATATTCTTTTGACTACAAATCATAGAAAACTAAAGTCTCTGAAGAACTGAAGTTGAAGGTGAACTAAAAAGCATTCAAGAGAGGCATGGTAGGCATGAGCTGGCTGCTGAATGAATGAATGCAAGGCATCAGGGATGAGGAATTGTGCACGAGAAACATAAAGAATGCTATCAGAGAAACAAGAGTGGAAAAGAGGATGAGTCACTTATTGAGTAAAAGGGATAAAGTGAAAGACAGCCTAACTTCCACCAGTATTCCAAAATGCCAACAACAAAAAAAAGAAAGCCCCTAGCACACGGTGTGGTCTCGCTCTGGCAAATTAACAGGAGGACATGGATAAGAGCTGCACAAGATGGAAAGACATGGATAGCTTCTGATGTGAATTGTTAGAGGGAATACCTACATGGATGAAGTCACTGATCTACTGGATTACTAGAAAGCTAAATTGGGGCCAAATTATGAAGGGCTTTAAATGTCAAATTAGGGAGTTTGTATTTTATCTTACAGGCAATAAGAGCTATTGAAGATATCTGAGGAGTGGTACTGTCAAATCTATATATTATGCAGATTATTCCCAACTACTTTTATCAGTACATTCAAGTTCACTGTAGAGATAAATTCATATATATATACACATACACACACACATGCATGTGTGTGTGTGTGTGTGTGTGTGTACATTTGTATGTGGGGTGGCTACGTGGTTCAGTGGATAGAGCGCCAGTCCTGGAGTCTGGAAGACTCATCTTACTGAGTTTAAATCTGGCCTCAAATACTTACTAGCTGTGTGACCTGTGTGAGAGGGTTAAACACTTAACCCTGTTTGCCTCCGTTTCCTCATCAATAAAGTGAACTGGAGAAGGAATGGCAAACCACTCCAATGTCTTTTTCAAGAAAACCCCAAATGGGGTCATGAAAAGTCAGACATGACTGAAACTGAACAACAACATATGTATGTATCTATGTATTGAGATACGGGTGTCCACACTTCCCTTTTACTCAATACAGTAAAGGTAGTTTTAACCATGAAAGAAAGGATAATGGCTGACATGTGTATACATATATATGCAAACACAAAAGATCATGTGTCCTAAGTAGATTTGTTTAAACAAATGGACCACCTCCCAGGTTCACAGACAGCAGAAGATTAGGAAATGGTTTGAGAGAGCTTTACTCGATCCTCCTACATTTCTAACCACCATCTTCAGGTGTGAGTCACAGTTTCTGACCATTTTCCTTTAGGTCATCACTGTAATACAGTGCACCAATGGAAGAGAGATGAGTACATTTACGTAAATAGGTCAGTGTCTCTGTTTCTCTTCATTACATGCATAAGTTTGCTTATGGAATTAACCTGTATCTATCCCTATTACTCTAACACAAGCAAGTTTCATAAAAGCATGGAAAGGACACTGGATGAAGAGGATCCCTGCTCTGCCACTATATGAGCTGTGTAGCATTAAACAAGTGAGAATATATGTAAAAAGCTTTGAAAATCTTAAAGCAAGTTATAAATGTAAACTTTTTAAAATTATTTATCGATTTGGAACTGAGTTTCTATAAAATAAGCTGGATGGACTAAATCATTTCCAACTCTAAAATTAAGATTCTACTATCACTCAACTTACAAAACGTATATTCTCCACCTTCATAATTAATCTAGACATCACTAAAATAGAACAGTTCAAATAAAATTATATTCTGAGATGCCAAACAATGCATATTAATAGATGTAATATCTATTACAATAATAAATCTATAACTAAAAATCTATTCTTATCTGTTATTTTTTTTAAATCATTTTGAGAAACTGTATAGCTAAATAAGGGGTAGGTCTTAACAGTTTAGAAATCTGGTTCAAGAAGATACCTAGGATTCAGAATTATAATTTTACCTTTCGCCACTAACTAGAGGGTAGCCTTGAAAAAATACGCAACTCTCCAGTGTTTTCAGGATGGAGGTGGGGGGAGGGATGGAGGGAATTTCCTCTCTCAGTGGAATAAGCACTAATTACTAAGTACTTTGAAATCCCTCGGTGAAAGATGGCAAAGAAATTCAAAACACCATTATAAACTATCAAAACAAGTAACTTCATACTCTAATTAAAAATTACAAACATTTAAATTCTTTAGTAAGAACCAGAATGTCAACTTGGGTTCTTACTAAGTGTAGATTTATACACATTGAATCAACAATAGAAGAAAAGAAAATCAGAGCAACCCACCAATTACTGAGTTCCTTAAATTATTCAGTATTTAAAATATAGTTTTGCCATCAAGATATTTTTATGAAACAAATTCATATGTGAATGACATTTTCCAAAGGGCCAAGTTCATTTTACAATATTTATTGTGGAAAAGAATGCTTAACGGGAAACAAAGCTATTTTTTTTACAACTAGTTCCAATTTACCCTTGAATGTTGTTAACCAATAACATGTATCTTTGTAAAATATAAAAAATGACTGTAAACTCATTTCATTAGATCCAATCACCCTGGCTTAATGGAAAGCATGATGGTCAGCACCCTATGTCAATCCATGGGAGTTTCCTCACCTGTAAAATGGAGGCAATAATACTACCTCAAAGCTAGCATTACCAAAACTATTGTGGGAAAAACACTTTTAAACCTTAAAAAGCATTACAGGAATGTGAACTATGACATTTCTGGCCTCATCTGATAACGACTGAAGCAAAAGCATCAAATGACTGGACCAAAGACACAAAGGAAATGGCAAAGACTAAAACAGAGGTTTCAATTAAACAGACCCTTTACCCTGTATTCAAAAACCTTTGGGCAAAACACCAGAGTAATAACCAATGGAGTAACATATTTTTAAAACCAGCTTTCAAAGCAACGTTACCTTTTTTTTTTTTTTTTTGCAAACAGCTACCTTTGAAGCTTACCAAAATGTAACTGTCTCCACCAAAGCTCAAGTACCATATTCTTGCTACAAACACCTTAATTAAAAACAATCTAATTTCCAGAAACCACTGAAAACATTTCAAATATGCATATTTTTAGAATTTACTATAAGTATCAGATTGTCACTAAGGAACATTTTATTCTTTAACTAGAACATCTCTGACAAATGAAAGCTACTTCTCTTTTCAACAAAAGTAAACATATAAACTCACTTTCATGTAGGTTCTGAGATCCCATCCAATGTAAACTCCATCCTTAACAAACCACTGACAAAGCAATTTGAAACTGTTCTATGCAGAATTATTTTCCCCCACAGTATTATTCTTTAAAATCACAGCACCTCAATTCCTTGGGTAGGAATAGAGTATTCTATTTCTTCTAAAATCCTCAAAGATTCAGTTTGAAAAGGAAATCTTATACTTTGAATTTCCATGAAGTATATCTACTCACAATTACTAATTTCTAATTTTTTGTGTGTACCACTGATATGCATTTAAAAAATATCTGTTTATTTTAGTACTAGAAAATTTGTCAAAATAAATTTTAAAACCAGGAGAACACTGTACACAGCCACAGACATTGATTCTGTGATGACTAACTTTAATAGACTTGGCTCTCCTCAGCAATACATGGCTCAAAGACAGCTCCAAAGGATTCATGATGGAAAAAGCTAGCTACATCAAGAGAAAGAACTATGGAGTCTGAATGCAGATTGAGGCAAACTATCTGCTCTTTTTTTTCTTTTCTTTTTTGGTTTTGTTTCTTCTCTCTCATGATTCATTCCATTGGTCATTATTCTTCTTTGCAACTTGACTTATTGTGTAAGTAAGTTTAATGCGAAGGTTTATGTAGAATCTATATCGGACTGCATACCATCTTGGAGGGAAGAGGGGAGGGAAGGGAAGAAAATTTTAAACTTAAGAACATGTAGAACTAAGTGCTGTAAACTAAAAATAAAAAATCTAATTAAAAAAATTTAAAAAAGAAATGAAGAAAAAAAATAAAATAAATTTTAAAATCCAATTACTTAAAACTGCAAAAATGCTATATACATTACACGCTTGTCTGCCAGTAATGAGTGCTTTACTTATTAACTTCAAAGCAGTTCAAGCAGTATCGAAATAGAAAAAGGACAGAAAGTAACTGAAACTGCATTAAAGTAAAGAGAACTCAAATAGTCTATATCATATCTTAGATGAAGAAATTCTTAAACATCACTATTTCTGAGCTGTAGCTGAGAAGCTATGTGAGTTTAGATAACTTCCTCCCATCATTAAAACTAGTGGTTCAAAAGCCAAGTGAGCACTACATACACTATGCAGAATTCCTTTTCTACTTATTATTAACACAGTTCCCTAAAATATTCCCATATTCCTAAATATTTTCTTTTCTGACATTTCTGGAAACCTGGTTTTCTCCAGAAGACATTGCATCCCTAGTCACCCTCTCCAGTTCTGGTTGCACTTTTGCTCTGATGCCCTGACACAGCAGCCCAGCAGAAATTAGCAAACTCCATGCTCCTCAATGCCACTTCTAGATCATCCCTCTGCCACCACTCAACAACTACTCCCTTGAGAATGAAATGATCATAATGTAAGAACAGGGAATGACCTTAGAAGCTATCTAGTTCAACTCCTTTCATTTTACAGGTAAGAAAATAAAACTCAGTGAGGTTCAGCAACTTCTCTAAGTCACGCAAGTAGAGTGTGGCAGGATTTGAAATGAATTCCTTTCACTCTAAAGCCAATACTCTTTCCAATGAATCACAATGCCTTATATCTGCCTATATTACCCCATCCAGATTCTTACTACTAGGACCTGTCAACCTTGTGGTCACTCCTCCTTCTTCCTCAAAGAATTCAGTACCTGGCTCTTCTCCATACAAACCCATGCTTTCAAATAACAGTCAGTTCATCAACCTCAATTCCCATGACCTACATTTTAAATCACCTGAGTCACCATAGCCTAAAATCTCACCATTACCCATAGAGTGCCACTTTCATAAAGGCTGAAATTCACTTCTCTATAATAATTATCTGCTCTGCCATCTATTCACTCCTCCCAAACCTAATCTTCACTAGTCTCCAGTTTTTCCATCTCTCCCTATACTCCCAGTCCAGTGCTTAATCTGGTCTCACTTCCACCCTTTAATCTTGACACTATTTATAATTAACCAATTCGATGACAAACTACAACTCTCTTGCCTGCTGGCCTTCATTCACACCTGGTCAAATCCTCAACCTCAAATCATTCCCTCCATCCTCCTTCACATCACTCTGCAGACGGGGCCCATTATAAATTCAATTTATCTGATCTCAGCTGGGCTCTCAATGTTGCATAGCAATCTTTTTATTCTTCACAGATTGATTCTCTTTCACTCCCTTCAGGTATTCTAGGGTACTCAAGCAGTCAACTCACCCCTCATCCCTCAAATGTCCTTTACCAACTACAGTATTTTTATCAAAGCCATCTATCATGATCTCTCTCATCTCTTTACTCCACACCTCAAAATCCTTCAATATCTTCATTTAAATTGTCCTCCTTTACCCTAATTTCTGAGAAAGAAGTAGCCCTTCCTGTCAAGATCAAACCTTCACTTATGCCCTCCATCTATCCCGTCCAAACAGAAAGAATTATTACTATTATTCATTATTCCCTCTTGACACATCTTCAGCCTCTCTCTAACTGCTAGATCATCCTGGATGCCTATAATCAGGCTCAGACCTCAATGGCTCATTATCCATCTCCCACTTCCTCAGCATTAGTGTTCCCCCAGCTCTGTTCTGGGACCTCTTTCCCCTCCAATTTCTTCCTTGGTGACCTCATTTGCTTCCTTAGGTTCAAAAAGCTCTACATGGATGACTATCAAGTCAATGATTTGAAAACAATCACTGAACCCCCAGATGAGAAAACTGACCTCTACCAATTCATGACAGTACCCTCTTTTCTAAGAATAGTCTCTGACAATTACCTAGTGCACTAAGGTTAAATAATTTGCCCAGGGTCACACACCCAATATGAATCAGCGGCAAGACTTAAACCCAGGTCTTAGAAATTACTCCCCTTCCCTTACAATTTAGGAACAATTCTCCTTCTTACTATTCCTCATAAAAAGACAAGCCAACTCCATGCCTTTTCATTGGCTGTCCCCCATGCCTGCGGTGCTCTCCCTTCTTGCCTCTGCTTCCAACCACCTCACCTCCTCCATAAAGCTTTATGTGAGCCATTAATTATATTACCTTCTACTATATTTATCCATGTACAAGTCTTAGCTCTCAGTAAAATGTAAACTCTTTATAGGCAGGGATTATTTTCTCTCTCAAATTTGTCTTCAAACACTGACTATCTGTAATTCTGGATAAGTCACTAGGATCAAATGAGATAATATCTGTCAAGTACTTAACATGGTGCCTGGCACATAGTGAATACTATATAAATGCTCATTCTCTTGCCCCTGATTGGGAAACCCAAGGAAAAAAATTACAGTGACCTATATTTCCAAACCAAGGTCAGCAAAGAGAGACAGACAGAGAGGTCTGTAGATACTACTGACACAGACAATGCAGTCTGGCCAGGGATGCCATGGTGTGCAGAAATTAGGATCTAAGCTACACACCAGGGCAAGAAGAGGTCCCAAACATATTTAGAGAAGCTTGTCCTTATGCAGAATGCAAGAACAGGTGTCAACTGGGCAGCTCTGTCACTCACTACACAATTCTGGGTCACAGATCCAAAGCAGACTGAAGTAGGGATCTGCACTCAGGATGAGCTTCCAAGGTTGAGGAGCTGTCACCAATCCTAGGTTATGCACTAAGCAAGGAACATGTTCAGAAGCAAACAACAGCTATGTGTGTCAGACCCCAGGAACAAAGTAACGTCTCAGTTCCAGCCTCCAAACTATGCTGAAGTCCCCAGTGTAACAGGCAGGGAAAGAATCCTAGACCCAAGAAGAACCTACAGTTCTCTTACTCTGAACCAGCAGAGCTTTCCAGCTGGCTGATCAACATAATCCAGTAGACTACTAAAACTTCCAATCAGGGGCAAGCCAACAGGAGTATTATGCAGACCCACACCCAGGTCAAGAACTTACAGAGCTCAGACCAGGAAGGCAATGATTGGATTTTGCCCAGGATCAGATCACTCTGACAGCCCTTAAGCCTTGCAGATTGTAATGTTAATGTGAATGAAGATCTGCCAGGCCCACTAAGGGAAGCTTGATTAGGGGACGTTTGTTTTGTAGGGAGGCCCACACCTTTTGCTGATTTCTAATTAGGCACTGGGTCACCAGGATTGTGATGCCCTCTGGCTGTAAAAAGGGTATATATACTCTGCTGTTAGCATTTTGCTTTGGGGCTCACTCATTAGAAGAGTGTTCCTGTGATTTGGCCAGAGGAGACTCTGGGTAGCCCTTAAGGATCCCCCTCCTCCCACTTTGATAACTCAAATATTGGTGCTTCTCTCTCTGTCTCTCTCTCTCTCTCTCTCTCTCTGGTAACTATGTATGTATTGCTATGGTCAGACAGTTGGAAGCCCTGTCTGTTGGTCTTTGCTGTTTGTAATTTATGTTTGTATTTTCTCTGAAGTTCAGGGTGCTGACTTTTCCCCTGAACTAAGTGAATGATATGTTTAATTAAAGTAAGATTGTTGACCCCTTTAAAATTGCTTTCCTTTAGAAAAGCAGATCAAAGAACCTGTGGTGGCAGCCCTCCTGTGTGCTGGTGTCATTGGTCTTACACCTCCACAGCAGCTGCAAGTAGCATCATTGTTACACAGGTCACCAGTCTGAGCTGTCCCTAAGAACCTGGACCAGCATAACACAATGAAACCCCAAGAAAACAGTGATTGGACCTAAGAGGACAAAAGCTCAGCCCAGACATCATCCCAAAGAAGTACTCATAGCCTAGCCCTAACATTAAAAAAAAAAAAAGAATTCTACCATATAGAGATATTATGATGACAAGGACACTCAAGACACAAACCCAAAAGAAAAGAACTGACTTCAAAACATCTACAAGCAAAACCTCCAAGTAAAACACAGCTTGGGTACAAATTCAACTATAATTCCTGAAAGAGATGAAGCAATACTTTAAAAATTAAAAAAAAAGCTAAAAAATATTTTTTGAAAACCAAAGGAGAGCACTAGAGGAAAAAAACTGGGAAAAGAAATTGATGTTATAGAACAAAAATTTGGAAATATAATTAACAGCTTGGAATTAGGAACACAAAACCTTACTCAAGCGGGAAAAAACTGAGAATTAGAATTTACACCAAAATAGAAGCTAATGTCTCCATAAGACAAGAGATATTTCAATGAGTCTCCCTGAGACAAGAAATATTCAAAGAAATATTCAATCAAAAGACTGAAAAAAAATAGAAGAAAATGTAAGGTAATTCTTTGCCAAAAGTGAGGTAGAAAAAAATCAAGAGAAAAAATGTCAAGAATCACTGGACTACCTGAACGCTTTAACCAAAAAAAAGAAGCCTGCCATAATATTTCAAGAAATCTTAAAATAAAACTATTCAGATAACTTAGAACCAGAAGACACAACAGAAAGTGAAAGCATCTACTGGTCAGCTCCTAAAATAAAACACAAAATAAAAACTCCCAGGAAAATTATAGGTAAAATCCAGAGGTTCCAAGTCAAAGAAAAAATACTGCAAACAGCAAGAAAGAAAGAATTCAAATACTAAAGAGCTACAGTCAGGCTCACATGAAAAATCCATAGCCACCACTATAAAAGAATAGAGAATTTGAAATATGATATTCCAGAAGAGAAAAGATATATAGGCTTAAAACCAAGAATAACTTATCCAGCAAAACTGAGCATAATTCTAATGGGAAAAAAAAGTTCAATGAAAGAGAGGACTTTTAAGCATTCCTAAAAGATCAGAGCTACATAGAAACTTTGAAATGCAAACAGCAGAATCAAGAGAAACAAAAAAAAAAAGATAAATATGAGCACACAGTAATAAGGGGCTAAATAAGAATAAACTGTTTGTATCCTAATATAGGGAGAAGATATTCAAGTCCCCTCAAAACCCTATCATCATCAGAGATCATAGAGAGTATCTGATTAGAGAGCCTACGGTTCTGTTATATTCTGATGATCTTAAAAGAATGGGAAGGCTAGGGAAGGAGGAATACATTGGTGGAGGGGAAGGAAGGGATAGGAAAAATAGGGGAAATTACATCACATAATTGAGGTATGCAAGTAGAAGTTTATACAAACAAGGAGAAAAGGCTGAGGAGAGCAGGAGACACTTGAACCTCAGTCTCATCTGAATTGATCAAAGAAATAAAACAGTACAGAAAAAGATTTTGTTTAAGAGGAAAATAGGAAAGAAAGGGGAGAAAGGAAAGAGAAAATAAAAGAAGGGAAAATAAGAGAAAAGATAAAAGGGAGGGTTTAGTCATAAGCAAAACAAACTCTTACTTAGAAGGGTGGACTTCAAAGAGGGGCTTAAAAGGGGAAAAAGACAAGAACCTGCTATTAGGCTATAGGTAACGGAAAAAGAAGAGGGGCAGAGAACAAAAACATATTACACCAAAACTAGAGCATTGGTCCTGAGCTTACTCCTTGTCTCTCATCACTCTCTTCTTCTTAATACAAAGGGAACAGGAACCAAAGAGAAGGAAAAGTATTTAAGTGAAATACAAAATTAAAAACCATTACTGTGAATGGGATGAACTCACCCATAAAAGAGAAAAAGATAGAAAATGGATTAGAAAGCAGAATCCAACACATTGTTTACAAGAAACATACTTGAAACAGAAAAATGCACAGAGAGTTAAAATAAGGGGCTGAAACAAAATAGATTATGCTTCAGCTACTATTAAAAAAAAGTAGGGATTGTAACCATGATCTCAGACAAAGCAATAGTTTAAAAAAAAAAGACCTATATTTTAAAAAAATAAAATGAAAACTACATCTTGCTGAAAAGTACCATAGACAATGAATATCAGTACTAAACATAAGAACCAAATGGAATAGCATTTAAATAATTAAGGGAAAAGTTAAATAAGTTACAGGGAGAGATAGACAAGAAAACTATAATAATGGAATACTTCATTACCCCTCTCAGATCTAGATAAATTTAACCAAAAAATAAACAAAAAAGAACTGAAGGACCAGAATAAAATGTTAGAAAAGTTAGATATGACAGACTTCCAGATATTACTGAATAGAAATAGAAAGTATTTCTCAGCTGTGTATGCCACTTTTACAAAAGCTAACTACATATTAGGGCATAAAAATCTCAAGAACAATTCCAGAAAAGCTGAAATATAAAATGCATCTTTTACAGACTACAATGATATTATCATATTCCATAAAGGACCACAGAAGAAATGATTAAAAGTTTTAAAAAACAAAATACATAGGGTTTACCCTTACCACACTAACAACTGTAGCTCAAGATTTTTTTTAGTAATCAGTCCCTGAAAATGACCTTCCCTGCAGAAAGCCAAGGGAGTATATACCTCCACTTCACAGAATGCACATTTTGGAAAGCATATCAAGGGTACTTATTAAGTGTCAAAACAATACAGAAGAACTGTGACTTGGTTCAATACAAACTTTTTTTTTCATAAAATCATTTGTTTTCAATTCATTCTCTGAAAGTCAGTGACACTAATGGTCACTCCCACTACAATTCAGTTATTTTTTGCAGTAAACTTTTTGTGAGTGAGCAGTTTTGAGTTTTGTTTTCTATTTTTAAATTCATGTCAATTTGTACTTTACTACTCAAAAAAGAATCACTTGATAATATTTTTGAGAAGACAGTTTTAATTTCATTATTACAGGGAGAGGAAATCCAGTTCTTTTAAAATTGCTGAAGTTTTAAAGTATGCTATCAACATATGCCAACCTATTATCAACTAGATAAGCAATTTGAGTAATAACAGAGTGACATAGGGAATTCTTGGTGTACTTTTAAAACCTTAAAAACGCAGAATCGTTCATACACTAGATAAATACTTTCTGGTAAGTCGTTAATTTTAGTTAAAATCTTTAAGGATTCTTTCTTCACCTTCCAATGTGATGATTAAATTGTCTTTGTCCAGGTAAGATGCAAACTATTATTAAAATCACTTTGATAATCACCATAACTTACTAAAAGTACAAAAAGAAAGTTATACACTTACTCATCACCATCCGGACAAATTCCTGTAGTCTCATCATATTTTGTACAATATACATCAGGACTATAATTAAAAGTTCCATCACGCCTTCGGATGGGTCTACGGCGACGCTGATTTAGGAAATGCCAATGAAAACAGGTAAATGGTCTGTGTTGTGTACACTTGTGCTGCAAAAACAGGGGGCACTGTTCTGTCCTAAATTCCTTTAGATACCTAAAAAGATAAATGGTATTACAAGTCGTTTCAGCTGGAGGGAAGTACTATACATTTGAAGCAGGGTTTGCTTGATAACTTATAGTTCTTATTGTCAGTCTAAACTGCATGTATAACAATGTAACTTTATTAGGGCCAAGCAACTTAATGTTAATTGCCACCGCAAACTTAGAAAGGGAATCTCTACGTAAAATAGACCTAAGAGCCATCTATCTTCAATTACATTGCAATGGATGGATGGGGAAAGAGAATCCCCCAGGCACAGGTCTGCATTAAATGAAGCAAGGGTGCGAAAAAAAGCACACCCTCTCCCATCTATTCATACCCGATTTTTTCAGAATATACAGAATTCCACTACCAAGCCAGCTCCTAAACTGTCCCGAAGGCAGATTTTGCGAAATTTTGCTTAACACCAATGTTGTTTCAGCACTTTTTAAATGAAGAAAGAAAGAGGGGGTGTGCGAGGGGTATGGGTGAAGGTAATGGCTGGCACTTTAGGCCTGGCATCTGGGGCTCCCGGCAGGGGATGGGGACAGGGAAATAGGGTGGCAGCTACGAGAGGGACGGCGAGCGGGCGGGGAAGAAGGGAAGACCCCGGAGCCCCGGGAAGCGGGAAGGAGACGGGCTGGACGGCACGGGCCCAGGTGGGCTGGGGAAAGCCCGGGAGGCCGCGTAAGGGCCACTAGGCAGGAAGTTCAGGGTATCCGGCGGGGAGTGGGGCGGGCCGGCCCGGCCCGGAGCCCAGGAGTCCAGCGGGCGGAGAGGCCTGGGGGAGGGGCGGGCTGGGAGGCGGCTCCGCGGGCGGGGGGAGGGGAGGGCGGGGAGGACGGAGGCGGCGGTGGCGGGTGCTCGGAGGCCGCGGGAGCGCTGCAGCCGCCCCGCCCCGCCGCCTCCGGCTCAGAGCGGTGCAGCCCCGGAGACCGCCAGGCCGAGCCGCGAGGAGGACCGGGAGCTGGGGGGAGGAGGGTGGGGGTACGCGGGCGCGCGGGCCAAAGCGCTTGGCGGCGGGGGCGGGGGCGCGCGAGGCCGCTTCCCGCCTGCCGTGGCGGAGGCGGCTGCGGCTACGGCGGCTACAGCCCCGGGCGGTAGGGGGCGGCACGGAACACTGACCTGTAATGAGTCGGTTTCTCCGTCTGGGGGGGGGATCCGCTCAGCGCCACCGCCGCCGCCGCCGCTTTCGAAACCGACGGCATTTTCAGTCAAAACAATGCAGCGCGCATGCGCCGGTCGGACCCGCCCCCGCCCCCTCCGGATCTCCCCCCCACCGCCCCTACCCCCACAGCCTTCGCCAAGCCCACCGGGCCCCCCACCCCCTCCCGCCCACCCACGCGCCGCCTGCCCGCGCGGAGACTGGACCCCGCCCCCGTCCTGGAAGGCTCGCCGGCCCCCTCCCGCGCCGGAGGCCACGCCCCCGCCTGGAACGGCCACACCCAGTGGCCACACCCACTACCTAGAGGCCCCCCACGTCGCCCAGCCCAACTGCCCGCAGAGACCACGCCCCCTCCGTGAATGACACCGCCCAAAGGCCCGGAGGCTGAGATCTGAGGCCACGCCCCCTCCTCTCTGCCCCCGCAGGCCACTCCCCCCGGGAGGCCCAAATCTGGACCCGCGCCCTGGGTCCGAAGCCCCCTTCTGAGTGAGCATCTCTGCGGGTGCCGGGCTGCCCCTCTGCACTGATGTCAGGCCGCCGTGCGCCACAGCCTTGGGGACCCCCAGCTCCCGGCTGTCAACCCCCCCCACCAGAGAGCGTGAGAACGCTAGCAAGCCAAGCAGACAGATCCATCAGTAAGAAAGAAGCTAAAGGCCCGGAGTAAGTCGTAACACAGACACACACACTAACCAATTAGTGCCCTGCCTTCTCCCGAACACATTGCCCCATCCTCTCAAGTCGGTCAGTGAGCATTTATTAAACACTTACTGAAGATGCCGAGAAAGCAAAAGCACGGAAAAGAAGCATCAACTAAGTATAAGCATTCTCTTTCACATGAAAACGGTCCCATCCCACTCACAAGCCTACAAGTATCCCTTTCCCATCACAGACAGTGTTTATAGTAGGGAAGGGAATAGACAAAATTTATATAGGCTTTACTATGTGCCCGGATCTGTGCTAAGCCTTTTCGCAAATATGATCTCATTTGATCCTCAGCAACCCTTCAAGATATTGCTACTATTACTCTGTTAAGGAAACTGACTTGCCACTTTGTCACAGCTGCCACTTAGATACACTGTAGCCTCTCCTTTGTACCTCTTTGATTCAACATTGAAAAAGCATTTATTAATTGTCTGTCATGTGCAAGACACTGAGCTAGGTAGTAGGGTCGCAAAAACAGATGAAAAAAGAGTCCTTGCCCTCAGCAAGTATGCACACATTCTTGTAAGGGAGGCAATAGATAAGCAGATTAGAAACTATCATTTAAAAGAGAGAATGCTAAAACCAGCTGGAACAAGAAAGGCCTTCTGGGAGGTATAGCTGGAGCTGAGCCTTGAAAGAAGATGAGAATTCTAAGAAGTCAATTTAAAGAGGAAGTGCTTTCCACTCATGGAAGAAGGGATATGAAATGTGACTGGAGAAGAGCAAAAAGGCTAAGTTAGCTGAAACAGAGAACATCTGAAATGGAGTAACATGACAAAAGCCTGGGAAAGTAGGCTGGAGGCATTGTGGGAAAAGGTTTAGATGCAAAACTGAGGAGTTTGAATAAGCCACTGAAAATTCTGGAGCAGGGAAAGCACACTGGTGAACTCTATGTGTTAGAGAAATAATTACATAAAGGATTGGAGAAGAGAGAGAGACTGTTAAGATTGGGGAACAATGAAGAGACTGCTCCAGTCATCCAGGTGATAAGGGCCCAAATGAGTGTAGTGGCCACGAATTTGAAGAGGGCAGATAGGACACATCTTACAAAGGTAAAATTGACAATATAGATCAACTGATTAGCTATGAAACCAACAGAAGAGTCAAGCATACTTCAGAGATGTCAAATCTGGGATGAATGGAATCACCCTCAAGAGAAATGGGGATCCCTAGAGGGAGAAGATATTAGAGGAATGTAGCAAATAGGTTCTATTTTAAGCATAGTGATTTTAAGAGGAATCAAAGACATCCAGATGGAGATGTTCAGCAAGAAATAGGTCATGTGGGACTAGAGTAGAGAAGAGATTTGGGCTGGATATACAGATTTGGGAATCATTTGAATAAATCAAAAAATTGACCCCAAGATGAGATCAAGGTAAAGAATGTAGAAAGGGAAGAGGTGATACACATGTGGCCTATGTTGAATTGCTTGACTTCTTAGGGAGGGTGGGTGGGAAGGGAAGAGGGGAGAGAATCTGGAACTCAAAGTTTTAAAAACAGGTGTTCAAAAACAAAAAAAAAAGTTTTTGCATGCAACTAGAAAATAAGGTACACAGGCAATGGGGCGTAGAAATTTATCTTGCCCTACAAGAAAGGAAGGGAAAAGGGGATGGGAGGGGAGTGGGGTGACAGAAGGGAGAGCTGAATGGGGAACAGGGCAACCAGAATATACGTCATCTTGGAGTGGGGGGGGAGGGTAGAAATGGGGAGAAAATTTGTAATTCAAACTCTTGTGAAAATCAATGCTGAAAACTAAATATGTTAAATAAATAAATTTTAAAAAAAAAAAAGGGGAGAAATCTAAGTCAATGCCTTCTGGCACAGCCATGGTTAGGAGGCATATACTGATCCAGCATCCACCAGAGAGGGAGCATGAATAGCATGATAGTGCACTAGACTTGGAGTCAGGAGACCTGAATTCAAATCTTCTTGTAGACATTTAACTGTGTAACTCATGATGGTCTCTCAGGTCCTTTCAGCTCTTAAGTCTATACTCCTAAAATCAAGCAAAAGAGACTAGGAAAGGAGCAATTAGAGAAGTAAAACAAGGGAAGAGCAGTCTCATGAAAGCTAAGAAAGAACAGACTATCCAGGAAGAACTGGTCGAGAGTGTCAGAAACTGAGTCAAGAAGAATAACAGCTGAGAAAAAGCCAATAGATTTAGCAATTAAAAGACCATTAGTGCCAGGGGTGGTGGTACAACCTGTAATCCCAGCTACTGCAGAGGCCAAGGGTGGTGGATCTCTTGAGCGCAGGAGTGGACTAAACCCATCAGGTGTGCACATTAAGTTTGGCAGCAATATGGTGAGCCTTATGGAGCAGGGAGACATCTAGTTGTTTAAGGAGGGGTGAAACCACCCAAGCTGAAACAGAGCAGCCCCTGCACTTTCAGCCTGGTTAAAATACGGAGACTGAAATAAAGTACAAGAGATTGCGGATAATGACAAGGAGTTTTGAGTACATTACAAGGAGCTTGCCAGTAGATAACCTTTATTTGCTCAGTAAAGGAGGAAGCAGAGTCTTCTCTGCTGTGGAGGATAGGTTGAGAGGTGTCATGGGGCTTGAAGAGTGAAGCCATAGGGGGAATGCTAGACAGAGTCCCATATCTTACAGTGATCCTCCAATCAATCCCTCTTGGGACAGGGTGCACCCAGCCCAATCCTCATTCTAGCTGCCTGGAGATCAGAAGCTGAAGCTGAAAGATATCCTCTTTAGCCAATGCTCAACCAGTTTTGGGAGCTGCAGAGTAGTTTTTATCCTTTACTTGAGAAACTTCAAGGGCTCCCCATTGCTTACAAAGGACAAATCTCAAACTGCTTATCTCAGCATTCAAGGCTCTCTATAGGCTAGCCTCGACCTACCCTTTCAGTTTTACCTCCCATTCCTTGACTGCATAGGATGTCTCCCAGTGGTATTGATAGTCACACATTCTAATTTTTTAAGTTGGTATGGAGTAAAGGAAAAATTACTGGTTCTGGAATCAGAGAACCTGGATTAAAATCCCACCTCAAATGCTTACTACTTGTATGACCTTGGGCGAGTCGTTTAAATTCTCTGGGTTTTAGTTTCCTCTTGTATAAAATTGGGAGGGAGGGGAATGACTTCTGTGGGCCCTTCCAACTCTGAATCTACAAAATGGAAGAAATGATAGCCTTGGACTCAAGAGATGTGGGTTCAGATCCTGCTTCTGATGCATTAGACCAGAGGCAGCTACTTAATTCCTTTTGCTAAGTCTCATTTTCCTCACCTATAAAACGGTAATAAGGATATTTGTACTATGTACTTTACAAGGTTTTTTAAATGTCAGTACACCAACCCCTCCAAAACAATACCCCATCCTTTGTCTCTCTAACATTCACCCAAAGCTTCTGTCCCCATTCAAACTTAGTCAATGATATTCCCTTCATACACACATGAAGTTCCCCTTGTCCTAATTGCTCACACAGCAGACACAGGGTCCACGATTTTCAAGCACATAAACAAAGTACTCACACACCCTTCACACACTGGCCACAAGCCATTCTTTCTCACAGACAGACAGAACTCCTGATTCCTTCACATAGTCCCTCACCATACAGAGAAATAGAACTCCTGTCCCATCACAAACACAATGCCCCACTCGCAGTCCCCACAGACATGTATGAGAGTTTCTAAGAACCATCCAGGTATGAGTTCTTTTGTGAGATGAAACTTTGCAAGAAGGTGAGGAGCAGTCGGGGCTAGTTTTGCAGGCAAGTGTGCTTGTACATAGGGAGTTTCATTCTTTGCACTTGTATGCCTAGCACAGAACATAGTGCCTGGCACACAGTAGGTGCTTAATAATTACATGTTAATTGATTGGCCTTACTAGAGTGAGACTGTAGTAAACTATCAGTTGCCAGGGGGCTTGTTTTGATGTGACTAGCAGAAGACTGTGCAACACCTTCATTTCCACAATAGTTTCTCCCAATGCTTCTCGAGGGGGGATCCCTGTGAATTCCCAACCTTCCTTCCCCTAGTCCTATTTCCTTCCTCTGCTCTGGGAAGTCAGCATGGTCAGTGAAGGATGAGAATTAATTGATCAAAGTGGTTTCTTTACAGTATTGCTGTTTTTAAACTTCTTTAGTTTTAATGTATCATCTGGCCTTCAAAAGTAAATAGTCTTAAGTCCTATGAATGAAATGGGAGGTTTCCCTAATGAGGGTTAAGTTATCACAGCAGCTGAGATTTTCCTATTTTAGTCATTGTTTAGCATATTCCCGGTCATATACCAGAGCCAGCTGCCCTGCCCACAAGTGGGAAAGAGCTAGGAGTGGTGAGTGGGTTGGGGAGCAGTCTAAGTTGATATCTACATATCAACCTCTGTTGAGCAGTGGGATACCGCAGCCTTTTGAAAAGCTTGCACATGGCCAACTGGCCTGTCATAGCCATTTGACCCAAAGGTTGCAACAGCTGGTGTCCAAGGTACATATTACATTTCCTAGCTGGCCAGTTATTTCATTAATAGTCTGTTTCTTCATAGGTTGCCAAAAACAGGGGAATGATCCAGGTGTAAATATCAGAGGTGGGATAGTTAAACCCAGTTCTTCAGCTCTGTTGTAATTGTACTTTCTCAAATAAAGCCATCTGTAGCCTGTTCATAAATACATGGCCCATCCTCTCATATCACTATAATGACCCATCATGTCAAAAACCTTAATACCCACTCCCTCTTCTCTCACACAAGGCCAGTCCTCTTCATACACAGTGCTCCATCTTTAACCACACACAGTAACCCTACCTTCTCTCACAAATATAAAGAGATGGGTTCATGGAATTCATGGTCCCACAATGCCTAGAGATGAAAATTTCACTTTGGAAAACATTCTTGGATTCCACTTACTAAAAGGCTGTGAGTCCACATCATGATAGCATTCCCCAATAAGCACCCTGACTGGGTGAGGATAGATTCCTAGTGCAAGGGAAGTTTTTAAAAGGGTATCAGTCTCATGGAGGTGGCAAAAGTCAAGTGCCAGCACAGACTCACAGCAGAGAGATAGATAAGAAATGGCAGCTAAATATTTGAAAATATTCCTAAAAAGACACTAAACTGTACATACTCTTTGACCCAGAAATACTATCAGACATAATACCAAAGACAAAAAGGACCCATATGCCTGTGGAATCCTAGTTTCACGGGCTCCTTACCTGAATAGTGCTGCTATGGACACCAGGAACTCAAGAAGACATTGTCCCAGGTCTCACTACTTGGTGACGTTTGTTGGAATCTGGATTTCTGGGATTTTGATTTAGAGGTGTCTAGGAGTGAGAGGCCAGAAACTGGAATGAGCAGCCACCACTGTTACCCACCATTTAAGAGGCAGCAAAGGTCACCTCTGCTTCTCTTCTACCAGACAAGCTTTGGTCACGGTCAATGGAAATCAAAATCTCTGTACCCACCTCTTCTCCAGCCCCACCAGAATACATGCACAAGGAGATTGTAGATTGGCCAGATCAAACTTTGCATTTCTCCTCAGTCACCTCTTAAAAAGGTATAAACTCAAAGTTATTATATTCATTAAGTTGTGTAGTGATTTCTTCTCCCCTTGGAAGATAGCTGAAACAAGAAGCCAGTTTAGCCTTGGCAAGTGACAGGATTAACCACTGGCCTCTTATAGTCCAAATGAACTGTTCTCCCTCCACTGCTCACTGTCTCTTTATTGCTACCATTTTATTTCCCCCACTTCATATGAAAAAAATTTAGATGGCTGCTAAATCCTTGTCTGATTCATGCTGGCACAGGTAGACATTTAGACAGAGGCATGATTTGAGGGATAGGTGATACACGTCCCTACTTCAGCAAGTCTGAAAGCACAGGAAAGACTCAGACTCCATTTGGAATTCTCAAAACAATGGGGGGTACACTGAAATCTTACCCCAAGGCAAGCACGAATGTCCATAAACAGGAGAACCTATAAGCAGAGAGAATAATTACCTATGTGTTTATGTGTATATGCATATGTATATATATATGTGCACATCTACACGTTCATTCACATATATAGTTTGCATATGTACATATACAAACCATATATGGATCAATAATCTAGTTCTACATATTTAATCAAAATTAAACAGCAAGTCTCATAAAAAAACAATGCCACTCTTATTCATCTTGGCATGGTTGTTTTGTTTGGCCTTTTGCAATACCAAATGGGTGATATCTGTTCCAACAACGTGGTCCTAAGATAGATCAAGTTTAAACACTGCTGGTCTAGGAATGATCCTATCAGAGATAAGAAATCCTGAGTCCTAGCTCTAGACCCTATACTTAGTAGTTAACTTGAGATAAAATTAGACAACCCCGCTTTCTCCAATTACCAAAATAAATTAACAGTACCATTACCAGGCTAGTTTACAGGTATGTACACAGATGAGATCTGAAATATTTTGAGCTCTTCAAAATCAACACTATAGAAAGTCAAGGTGATATTACTATCACAAAGGGTGGTGAAACTTATTGCTCCTTTATTTCTTATACTGGCATCTTTACTAGAAGTAAATAATTTGCCTTTGGGTGATATCTTTATGTACTAGAAAGAGCTGGTAGTGTAGTGGATAGAGTGCTGAACTCAAGAGTTAGGAAGCTCTGAGTTCAAATTCTGCCACAGACATACTTACCAGCTATGTGAATGTGGACAATTCACTTAACCTAGTTGTCTTAGTTTCTTCAACTGTAAAATTGGGGTAATAATAGCCCCTACTTGCCATGGTTGTAATGAGAATAAAATGATGTATTTGTGAAGCACACTTTGCAAACCTTAAAGAGCTACATAAATGCTAGTTATTATTTGCACTATATGCACATTGAGGGGAAAAAAAACTTTTAAATACATTAAATGTCACCTTTGGACACTAATTTTTCAGAATCAAATCAATCTACTTCAACTGTCCCTCTGGTAAGAAATGACTTAGAATAAACTGATTCAGAGGAATCTGGTAGCCTAGTAGATAGAGCACTGAGTCTGGAGTCACGAAGACTTGAGTTCAGATCCAGCCTCATACACTTACTAGCTGTGACCTTGGGTAAGTCACTTACCCCGTTTTCTTAAGTTTCAACTGTAAAAAATGGGGATAAGAACACCTACCTCACAGGATTTTTGTGAGGATCAAATGAGGTGATATTTGTTTAAAAAAAAAAAAGCATCTAACACAGTACCTGCCACAAGTAGGCACTATATAAATGTGTATTTGTTCCCTTTTCCCCATTCATCTGCTAAGCTTCTGTCAGTAATACTTCATCTCTAAAATGGAGATAATACCCAAGTTCTTACTTCAGAGTTGCTTTGCAGATCAAATAAGGGCAAGAACCTATAACATTCTGCAAACTTTACAGCACTGTCAGATATTTAGAATAATCACCTAACCACAGGCCTATAAGCTTGTTCTCTTAGGCATGTTTTACAGTAAAAGGCCAGAGATCTCTTCCAACTTTCAAATTCTATGACTCTGTATTTTATAGGACAGAGTGCCTGGCATATAGTAGGAACTTAATATGTACTTGCGTATGTCCATCACTGCTATACCAAAACTAATACAGGATCACTAGGAAACTTAAAGGTTGGTGGAAATCCTATTGGACATCTAATGAATTTTATAATTAAAAACGAATTTTAATCTCTTCTCTAACAAGATATGGGAAACTCATCAGTATGTTTGACATGAACTCCTTTTAAGGGAGTACACATAAAGACACCACCCAAAAGCAAATAATTTACTTTATTTCAATGCTACAGAAGTAACATTTATTTTCACATTGTTTTATAAAAACAAAATGGATGGCATTTTCATGCAAATGAACGTCCAGTTGGCAATTCTGCACTGTGCTTTGTACCCCAACGAATTCAAAAGCACCGGTTGTTAATTACTAAAGTGATTAATACCAACATTTCTAAAGGGCTGATAAGCCCTTTAAAAGTTTCATTAGAAAACTTGGGTGAACCAAAGGGCAGTTTCTTTCTTCTGTTGATGGTCTACTGCTGCCACTGAATCTGCCCTTTAAGACAGCTATGTTTCTGGCCACATCCAGCATGTCCCGCTAGGCTGAAATTCCGGGATTAGGACTAAGAGCAATACAGCTGATAACCCGAAAAGAAAAACATAATTGTTACAAATCCTAGAGTGACTGGAAGTCAGAGTTGACAGGAATTTGATGATCCATTTTCTACAACCCTTTCATTTGACAAAGGAGAAAATCGAGGCCCAAAATGAGGAAGTGGTTTGACAAAAGTAACACAGGAATTCGGTGGCAGAGGTAGATCTTTCTCCCAGGAGTCCGGAACGACCTTAATCAAGTCCTAGCTGCCAGGCCAGCCTGGCTTCCAGGCTGCTCGGAATCGATATCTGCTTCTGGAGACTCCTCTTCTAAGCCTTTAGTCAGCCATCGATCGATACCGGTCTCCTTCCTTAAGAAGCACCAAGAGATCAGCAATACAAAGGAGAGGCTCAAAGGTACGACCTTCCACCAGGGCCGACGACGATCGCTGCCCAGGGAGTGCTCCACGGTCCAACGGCGCGGATTCGCCTTGCTGGAGGAGAAGTGGATGGGTCGATCTAGCTCGTCCTCCTCTTCTGCGACCCCGTTCTTGGCCCTGGCTCCGACCGGAGGAATCAAGCCCCTCGAGGCCCAAGGCACGAGGCTCAGCATCCGGCGACTCCTGAGAAAGAAACCAGTGAGCTGCCTCGAAGCCACCCGCATTCTTCCCTTCCCTTCCCTTCCCTTCCCTAATTCTGGTCCAAGGACCCGGCTCCAGTGGAGCGAACGCAACTGGTGGGACTCTTCCCCGACCCCTTAGCGAGGACTCACCCCGCCACCCTACAACGCAGAGAACCACTCATTCTGATTGACCCTGTTCACACACAGCACGGCGCTCTCCAGGACGTAACTTCTGGCGCAGAAATCTTCGTCACATCCTCTTCTTTCTTCGCTACATTCTTTATCTCCCCGCCTTCAACACTCCTCCGGAAGCAAAGACCAGGAACTCGTTAGGGCCCGCGCTAAGCGGAAATAGCGTTAGTACGCAGCGCGGAAACGCCCGGAGGCCCGGGGTGGGGGGGGGGGGGGTGGCGGGGGTGGAAACGCCAAGCCGAGGCATGATGGGAAATGGAGTTTTGTTTTTCCTCTCTTTACTGCGTTGCAGAGCCCAGGAAGCTCAGGGATGTAGAGAAAATGGCGGGTGAAAGAAGACGGATCCAACCTTGGGTGTTCTCAGCAGTCGAAATGTCGCTCTCCCAGCATGCCTGGAGAAACCACATCATCGTCACCGCCATCAGTGCAGATCTCACTTATGTTGTATTACAGTTTACATAAGATTCTCTTATTGCCAGCGACATAATCCCTAGTTTACAGATGGGAAAACAGGCACCGAGAAAGCCAGGACAGACGTCAGCGCCAGTGGAAGTCACTCTGTACAGGCTATCTCATGCCTCCCTATAAGAAGGATTGCCAACAGGGACAGTAGTGGGGGAGGGTGCTGTCAGAGGTGGCCGTAGGAAGCTGAAGAGGAATATTTTCTTCAAGTTTAAAAAATTTTATTTTTTTATTATGAACTTAAATTATCTACAAATAAACATTAAAAAAAATACACAACAAACGGGGTGGGGGTGGGGGGAAGACCATCCATGAAGCACTGACTCATTGAGAAGCAGCTTGGCTTCTACACACTTAAAAGTTGTGTGACTGTACCCTCAGTTTCCCAATCTGTAAAATGGGGCTCATAGTAGCCCTTCTCTTATAGCGTGCACTTTGCAAATCTTGAAGTGCATTGAAAAGGTTAGCTATTATTCTGTCATGCATAATTTGTTTTTTAAAGTATATTAGAGAGCTGACATTTATAGCATGCCTTACATGCATTTCTCATTTGATCCTGATAACCTTGTGTGGTAGTAGCTATTCTCCCCATTTTACAGATGAGGAAACTGAGAAGTTAGGTGACTTTCCCAGAGTTACATAGCTAATTAATGTCTGAGAGAATTTGAACTCAAATCCATCCTAACGCCGAATTAGTCACTCTCTCCACTGTACCACCTAATGAATTGCCTCTGTATTGAACTTAACAAGGAAATAACAGAATCACCTTATTGATTTGTGTCCCCCTTTGACTCATTTATTTTCTTCTGTGTGTTTTAATGTTTTATTTAATGCCATTTTCTTCCCCTTCCTTTCGCTGTCATTTCCCACTAACTCTCCACTGTAACAAGTAAGCCAAATAGATTTTCAAATATATGCCACATGCTGTACCTCTCCTCTATAGCTCTCTACCAGAAGCAGGAGGCATGCTTCATCAGTCTTGGTAATGGCTTTCATCAGAGCTATGAAGTCACTGAGAGTTGTTTTTGCATCACTGTAGTCATCATGTATATTGTTCTCCTGATTTTGCTTAATTTGGTCTGTATCAGTTAATACAAGTTTTTCACTGGTAGAATATCATTAAACAAGAACCATGGGGAGGACATTCTGGGGACAGGGAACAGTGCAACTAGAGACTGAAAGATGGGGAAGTATAGGCCTTGGGGAATATCAAGTGATCTAGTTTGTGTATATAAATAATATTGGATGAGACTGGGATAGTCATTTGAAGACATGCTATAGATATAAATTGAACTACTTGCTTTCTCCATAATTTTATATCCCCATAACTTTGTACACAATTTTTCTGTGCCTGGAGTGCCTTTCTCTCTAACCGCTTAGGTCTCATGTCCAATTTGTTGGCGCTCTCCATCTTTCAAGGTATAGCTTGATTGCTATCCCTTCTCAGAGTATTACCCTCTAATTAGAAGTGATTTTCCCCTTATTTGATCTCATTGCACAGGTTTGCAAGACCAGAAGGTGAGGAGGGAAGTTTTGACAAAAAACAGTCTCTTCTGTTATCACTCAGAAAACAACAAAGGGAAACATCAAAGAAAAGAAAAACAGCTAAAAAAAACTACACCCAAGAAAAAGAAAAAATCAACCAGAATTGAAAATGAGTAAAACAAAGTGACAACATAATGAAAAAAGATACTACAAAGGAATTGAAACACTTAAAGTTCTAAGTACAGCTCTACTGGAAAAATGAAACAAAGAAAAAAGCATAAATGAAACATTTTAAAAATACACAGAAGACAACCAAAAGAAGTTCAGAAGGGGACATGGCAGTGTGGATGCTACTCTCTTAAGTGTAATATATACTTTTTAAAAAGCTGTACATAAGAGTCAGAATTTCATTTACAATTCTCTTTTTCTGACTTGTTTACATACAAAAATGTTCAAGTTTGCTGATATTTGTCAAGTTCAGAATTTTTCATAAAAGAGAACAAAAAGAAAAAAAGTATCTTGAGAAAGATCTTAAAACAGATGAATAACATTTAAATAAATGTGCAAGAAATGGCCAAATAAAGGAATATCTAAAAGGACTTTTAAAAGTAGGGGAAAATTTCAAGCTGGAAATAGAAGATACTTTTAAAGGGTAAGAGGAAATAATTTTTAGATGTCCAACTTAGAGGGGGAAAATGAATCAGTAGACTCAACTAACAATAACTTGACTATAGTGTAAAAATAACAATTCCAGACAATGGGGGGGTGAGGCTTTAAAACACTTTGAATTACCCACAGAATTAGAAAATAGATTTAAGTGACCTATCTGGAGAAAAGGCCAAGATGCAGCATCCTCTATGTAAGAGGACAGCAGCTTTGGATTTATTGCAGAAATGCAGGCAGAGGACTCATTGCTTGTGTCCTTTCCCTAACTACACCCCACCCCCTTCCAATTTTGATACCATCTTGGGGCTTATTAAAGCTTCAAGATGATTTGCACTGGAAGTAGAACATGATTGGAGTTGAAAAAAAATACTGAGGGAAATTCCTGTAATATTGGGGTTCTATTGAGTTAATCATTCTCTCTCTCTTTCACACACACACACACACACACACACACACACACACACACACACACAGTCTTAACCAGATGAGAAATTAATCAAGGGTTTAGACCTGTGGGAAGAGGAGTCCTTAAACAATTTTAAAGGAGAGAAAGCTACAGGATAAATGGAGTAATGCTGGACTAGAAGTTTATTCAAATTAGTTGAGGAAACAGGCTCTGTATGGCTTATATAAAACCAGCAAACTAGGGTCCATTTAGGCATTCAAATATCTGTGGCATAGAGGAGAGTTCTACCCAGCCCCTGAAAGGGAATTACTGTACTTAACAGAAATTAGAAAGGAAGACTAGAGCTTCTGTCTTTTCCCTCCACCCTATCTTGACCAGAGGACATTGTGAATGTTGGAGGACTGGAGGTTTTGTACTTATCAGAATCTTAGTGTCCCCTGGGAAAACAGCAACTGGAAGCACTCTCTGCATCAAGAGCTAAAGACAAACTAGGAAAGGTGGCATTAGGACTCTATAAGGAACCCAGCAGAAACTAGACCTTTCCAAAGGGGAACATCTTGAGTATTCCAGCAAAATAACTTTTAAGAGATATGAATTATTCTTTTTCCTACATGTGCTCTAAACTGAATTCCAATCCTCTGGATTTAGTATGTACTGGTGGGAAAGGGTGTCCCCAACTTTTGGGGTTAAGATCTTATAATTAAGCCTAGCTGACTGATACCAACTGATTATCAATGGGGAGAAATACACTGGTAAGGATATGAGAAAGCATTAATAAGACAATCTTCAGTTCCTCAGGATCTCCTAAAACTCTGAGGGGACAAGTAGTAGCTACACTCTAGGGACCCGTCTTTTATATTGTGTTTATTACTAGCCTCAGAAAATCATACTGGAGAGTATGAGGAAGTATACTGCCTGCCCTCCAGCTGGGGGTGGGGGGAGAGAGATGGAAGAAAGTCACTCTTCCTAATGGCCTTTTTAAAAATCTTTTTTTTAGTCAGGCTAGAATTATATCTATCTGCCACCCCTCAAATATCTCTAAGGGTTATAACATATAGAGGTTCAGAAATAAAGCCACTTTCCTTTTCACTCTTCAGAGTGAAGGGTAGCCCTTTGCTTATACTTGCCAATTTAGCCTCTTACTATCAAATGCTATTTATACAGAAGACAGTTACAAATAGCAATAATAAGTAAATCCACTCATCCAAGGAAAATAGCAGACGATTTGGAGAAGTTCTATAGGTCAAAGCATACCAAGAGTAAATGAGCTCTTCAGGTGGGAGCAAGATAAGATATCAGCTCAAACTCAAGTCAGAATGATCTCATTCAAGGTAGGTCTACTCAGCAGTCTCTAAAATTGTAAGCCCTGGGGTTCAATGAATATGATAGGGCTGGCTCCCAGACATGTCCAGAGTTCTAAGGCCTTCATTCCTTATGCAAAAGTTTCCCTTTACTGCCTCCCTGGAGCTCCTCTTTCCATGTGCCTCTAAAGTCTCTCTCTAAAATTTGTAACAAAATGAAGTGCCTTATGTCCATACCTGTACTGAGCAAAAACTGACACGTAGCATATGCTGACATAGTGTCATGCTCAGTATTCTCTCAATTAATCAGGAGTTATATCTACCTTCCTTCCCATATACAACATGAGGCACCGGACTGTTCCTTCATAAAACATTCTTAAGCTTGGGCAGAATCGGGATTACATTCCTCTCATGGGCTGATGCAGCCCTGTGCAAAACTCAGGCCAAAATAAACACAAACGTTGGTGCTTTTAAATAAAAAGGGTGATTATTCTGGCAGACCAGGTAACCAGCCTATGACATCCATTGAAAACCAAAGAAAACAAATGCTTATACTTGTACTAGACAAGTACCATTCCTGGCACTAAATGAATCCTGCCAGGATACTTCAATGACAACATGCTTAGGTTACATGAAGGACATAGTATATCGATGGTTCAAGAGTGTGTGCATATCCATAGAATATAGAAATTAATTATTAACAACAAGCAAAGGATGGGTAATTAACAAACCAACTGAAACAATAACACTATCAGTAAGCCCATGTAGAGCATTGAAGTCAAGGATTTCAAAACAGAAAAGTAGAACTAGGAAGTGGAAAACTGGTTAAGAAGATGGAAAATTGGATTTTAGATTTCTGAACCATGATTTTAAACACAGGAATGACAGGTTCTTGGACAAGGATGCAATATACCTAACAAGGGCTTGTTTAGAATAATGTGTTTGCCTGGAGTCTTAGAAATCTAATCAGAAATGCTGTAAACTGAAAAGGGAGTAAGGAGAAAATTGCCATCATGTATCCAACACACTAGACATCATAGAGAATAGTTACAATTTAGGAACAAAAATAGCAGTAGAAATACACGTTCACAGGAAACAAAATTCAAGAAATGAGCAGCAATCCAATGAATGGGCTCAGATGCCTATAGACAAATGCAAATAATACGGGTAATCAACAAGACAAACTAGAGGTCTTGATACAAAGAATTTCATATTAAATATTAAATTTCCTATTACAGATATCACTGAGACTTAGTGGCATAGGACCATAACTATAATCTTTTCCCTGGATGAGGATATCCTATCAAAAGGAAGGGAATAAAGGAAATGGTGAAGAATTGGAAAGATAGCATTGTGTAATAAGAAGACATGCTCAAATGAGGAAATCCAGGAATAAGAGGTAAGGAAAGATGATAGAATCTTTTGGGCGAAAAGCAATGAAGGGAAAAACAGAAAGGATATTAACATAAAAGTATATTACAGACAACCTGGATAGAAGGAGAAAAGAGATAAGGAGTTAGGTCATAAGTTTGACACAGAGGCATGATATCAAGAAGCACAGTCCTTTAAGCATTAGCAATCTGTTACAGTTCTTTGTCAAAAGGAAAGCAGCAATCCTCTCCCAGCTTTTATTCAGAATTTTATCCTTCAAAAAAGTAGAAAAACCAATTAGAGGAGCTACTATTCTGGACTTTTCATCAACAAGGAGAAACTATTAGCTGGGGCGGGAATGTTAGCAACCTTGAGGGGAAGTGACTCCTTTGCTTAGAAAAGAAAAAGAATACAGATATAGTCTGATATAGATTTTAGAAGAGCAATCAATTAGAAAGCATATATCAAATGCTTATTATATGCCAGACACCATGCTAATCACTGAGGTTTCAAAGAAAAAGCAAAAACAGTTTTGAGCAGACTTTAATGGGTTCAGAAAAAAGGTAAGTAGGACTCCATGGTTTAAACTCCTATAGGGGAACTCAGCCTAGAGCAAGTGGGAAGATATCAAGAATTAAATTCTAAAGCCATAAAAAAAATCAGTGATGACAAAGGAGGGAAATTGGGTTTTTTTAATTGTTATGGATATAAAGGGGAATTTATCGACCAACTTTTAAAAACAATGTACAGAAGATAAAAGTAGGACAAGGTAATTCGAGATGAATACAAAACCATGGCATGGTCCTGTAAGAATAGTGTCCAGAGTGTAAAACTCAGAATGAGGAGGAATATTTAGGACAAAAAAGTGTTGGTGGACTTTTTCAAAGCTGTATTGGATTCAAAATAGAAGACTCCTCACTGGCCTAGATGGGATAAAGTAACTCATTTATATTTCTCTTTAGGTTTGTTGATCCTTTGTTTCATAAATTGTTATTTTTCACCATTCCAGATGGGATTCTTGGGTGACCCATTACTGCTGAAAACTTTCATGTTACTATCTTGGCTAGAATTTTTCTCTTTGTATCATCAGAATTTCATTCTTAAGAGCTTTTCATCCTTCTTGGGCTGACTTTCCCTATAGAATTTTAGGCTGTTGAGTCCTACTTAACCTTTCTCTGAACTCTTTAAAGTCTGCTTTCCCGAAATCTAGGGTGTATGTCAGACTATGTCCAGCTTTGTTGTAATTCTAAACAGGAATGGCAATTTCCTTCCAACATTCCATCACTCAGTAACTGATTTGTCTTTGTTGGTCAGAATCATTTCTTCATTGGTTTTTCCACCTTTTGAAATATGAAACTATCATTAAAGCAAGTAAAAAAAATTATTACCTGCTCTGCTGTTGGCAGAAGGAGAGAACTCCAGTATATATGTAGATAATAGAAGATCCTTATCAATACTAAATCATTCCACTTGTGCCAATTTTGTGATATAGCTCCAGAACTCTTCATCTATTTCTTTCTTCTGTTCAGGTGGTCTGTAGCATACTCACACAATATTCCTTCTGTTTCTTTTTCCATGCTCTTCACTCAAATATTTCCACCATGTTTCTCCCTTCTGGTTCCTATATTTCCTCCTTTTTTAATATAACTTTTTAATTTAAATTGCTATTCATACCTTCCCCTTTTGTTTATTCTGTACTTTTAAAATAAAGCGTAAACGTGGGGCAACTAGGTGGCACAGTGAGTAGAGCACCAGCCCTGGAATCAGGAGGACCTGAATTCAAATCTGACCTCAGACACTTGACACACTTACTAGCTGTGTGACCTTGGGCAAGTCACCTAACCCCAATTGCCCTGCCTTCCCCCCCCCCCCAAAAGAGAAGAAATAAAGCATAAACATAAGCCAGATCACTATTGGAGTCATAATTAAGCATGTCTGCACTTGGGGTGAACATTATAAACAGCACCAATTAGTAGGAAAGATACCTTCATTTGAAAGTTTGTGAAGGACACTATCCCATGATGCTATGATATCATGAGGCTGTTGCTGGAAAGAACACTTCCATAGAACAAGCACATCATGTAATAGCTGATGATTTTAATTAATTATCTTGATAGTAGAGAAAGTCAGTTGTTTCTTCATACTTGACATCAAAGAAGCCTGATTATTGGAGGTTGGGAGGGCATGGAGTGGCAACCCTTATAATAAACAAATAGATGCTCTATTTGGAGGAGACGAAAGCAATCTTGTAGCCAACCCTCTCAAAACCTTCAAAGTATCAGATTAGAGCTAGGAGGATACATAAAGATCATCAATCCAGGAATACCTGAGGCCCATAGTCTTGGTGGTTTTTTTAAATTAATTTTTGTAAACTATATTTCTATATAATTGGTTTCCTTTATAATCCTGTGTATTTTATTTTATACATTTAAAATATCATCCTTGGAAGAGCTCCATAAGCTTCATAACAATGCCAAAGCAGTCCATGACACAAAAAGATTAAGAATCCTGATCTAGTCAAACTCCTTCATTAAAAATTTCTACCTTTTGGTTTTATATTATCTTCCTTTCTGAATACATCTTTTCTCTATTCTTTATAACTTTATCACTTTCTATTTACATTATTATAGACATTGTGTACATTGTCTTGGTTCTGCTTACTTCCCTCTGTATCAATTTATGTCTCCTTATGCTTTTCTATATTCTTCATATTCATTATTTTTAACTGAATAGTAACATTCCTTTATATTCTCATACCACAATTTGTTTAGTCATTCCCAAATTGATGGACATCTACCTTGTTTCCAGCATTTTGCTGCTACAAAAAAAAATGCTGCCATAATATTTTGGTGTATATGGAGGCATTGTGGTTGGATAGAAAGAATGTTGGATTTAGAGTCATGGGTTGTTCGGTTGTTTCAGTCATATCCAACTCTGTTATCCCATTTGGGTTTCTTTTAGAAGAGATACTGGAATGGTTTGCCATTTCCTTCTCCAGCTCATTTTACAGATGAGGAAACTGAAACAAAAAGGTTAAGTGACTTGCCCAGGGTCATGCTGTTAGGAAGTGTCTGAGGTCACATTTGAACTCAGGAAGAAGTCATCCTGACTCCAGGCCTGGCATTCCAGCGCCACCTAGCTGCCCATGAGATCTGAGTTCAAATCCCACCTCTGCCACTTACTTTTTGGGTGACCATGAGCAAATAGCTTAATCTTTTAGGGTCTCAGTTTCTTCTCTATAAAATGAGAGTATTAGGCAGGTCCCTGCCAATTTTAGGTCTATTGTTCTAAGGAATATTGCTCTCTGTCTTTAACCTTATTGGGCATATGCCTAGCAAAAAGTCAAAAGACTAACTTCTCTATTTTACAGAGGAGGAAACTGAGAGGAGAAATTATTTACCCAAAGTCACAGAAAAAGACTCATTCAACTCTTGCTGAAATCAGTGCTGAGTAGAGGTGGAGTCAAATCTTATAGGCTCATCAAAAACCTATCCCAACACAAGGATCAGCCATAACCTTTTTTCCTTCCAGCAGTGGTCTCCAAACTTTGTTGATCATTCACTCCTATCAAAAAATCATTTTAAGCACACTCCCACCATATGTATTTATAAATTATACCCATGTACTACTCAATGAACATTTAAAATATACACAAAATAGAGATTTTAAAGGATGAAATAAAGATGTATAACAGAGAGTGGCACATAAGCATGGACTTCTGATGGTGTCTCCTGGGAGAGACTAGGGAGCCTGTTTCCCTACATACATACAATGAAAGTGCTGTGGAGTCATAGAAGCATGGGGAGACAGCCTATAACTGGTTTCAATCTGCTGATCATGTGGTCAGGAGAAGCTTTCTGAAGAAGAAGAAGAAGAAGAAGAAGAAGAAGAAGAAGAAGAAGAAGAAGAAGAAGAAGAAGAAGCCTGGAGAGTAGAAGACTCAGGTGTACTCATAATAATTGGCTTCAAGTATATGAAGGGCTGGGGCAGCTAAGTGGTGTGGTGCACAGAGTGCTGGTCCTGGAGTCAGAAAGACTTCCTGAGTTCAAATCTGGCCTCAGACACTTACTAGCTGTGTGATCCTGGGCAAGTCACTTAACCCTGTTTGCTTCAGCTGCCTCATTTATGAATGAGTTCAAAAAGGAAATGGTCAACTACTGCAGTACCTTTGGCAAGGAAACCCCAAGTGGATCATAAAGAGCCAGCCATGACTGAAAAATGACTGAACAACAACAAAAGGACAGGTAATAGAGCAGTTAGGTGGCACAGTGGATAGAGTACTGGGCCTGGAATAAGAAAGACTCATCTCCCTGAGTTCAAATCTAGCCTCAGACACTTACCATGTGACCCTGGACAAGTCACTTAACCCTGTGCTGGAGAAGGAAATGTCAAACCACTCTAGCATCTTTGCCAAGAAATCCGGAGTCACAGAGAGTCAGACACAACTGAAACAACTAAACAACAAAAATATGAAGGGTTTTTACATGGGGGAGGCATTAGACTTGTTCTATTTGGCTCCAAAGTACATAACTCTGAGCACTCAGGGGAAGTTGCAAAGAGAGGCTAATTTTAAACTCAATCAGGAAAAACTGAATAATTAGAGCTACCCATGTATGGGATGGACTGTCTTGAGAAGTGGTGGGTGACTTCCTTGCAAGTCTTCAAGCAGAGGCTGGATGACTACTTGTTGGGGGTAGGGTAAGGGGTGGGAGGTGGTGCGGGAGGTGATCTCTTTCAGGTACATAGTAGACTAGATGGCTGCTGAGGTCCCTTCCAACTCTCAAATTCTATGATTCTGTAATGAGCATGGAGCTTGACAAGCTCTATCTACCTTCATCCTCAACCCCACTTCCTCTCTGAAATACATGATAGAGACAACCCGTAGGGAATAAGAGAGGAAAAGCTAACTTCATTAGGACCAGGGTTTCTGTTGCAGTTCCCTCCCTTGCCCTGGCTCCCTCCTTTCCCTCCCTGAGCAGAAAATTAAGCAACACCTAGCCTTTCATTATCTCAAAGCACACAGAGATTTCACTGAAAGGCCTAATGTTCATCTAATGGGGAGGTGGAAGAGGCAGCAGCAGCCCTTGTGTGCTTAATGGTGGGTGTAATTTATTGTCGCTCCACTTGAGAGCTGACATATTGGAGCTATTGATTTTCCTACAGGAAGATCAATAAGAGGTGTGAGGAGAACTGTCCCATGAGGCCTCTTTCAAGAGGGACACAGTAGCAGCCCAAGACCAGCAGCCAACCCAGTTCCCTATTCTCTACTTGATAGGCTGATAAGGCAGAGTTTGGAAAGCATGGAAAGCCAGGCTTTTGTTTTGTTTTGTTTTAAATTAGAAATGCCAGGGATAAGAGGCTATCTGAGAGAAGCATATGCTGAGACAGATGCTCCGTCTCCTAATCTTGCATCATTAGCCACAGACACTCCACTCCTGGCCAGGGCTAGGTCTCTACAATAACAAAGTTTTCTGTACCCTTCTTTCTCTTTGGAAAGTATAATTCAGTAACTTGAACCTATTTACCATCCCGTGAACCCCAAATTTTTCACTTTGGACTGGATGGTTTATAAATGTTTAGTAACTGGCTTCCAGGAAAAATAAGAAAATGTTCATTCTTCTTTTTTTTTTTTAGTTTAAATCATTGTTTATTTATTTAATATTTTTAATTTTCAGCATTAATTTTCACAAGAGTTTGAATTACGAACATTCTCCCCATTTATACCCTCCCACCCACTCCAAGATGGCATATATTCTGATTGCCCCGTTCCCCACTCAGCCCTCCCTTCTGTCACCCCACTCCCCCCCCATCCCCTTTTCCCATACTTTCTTGTAGGGCAAGATAGATGGTTATACCCCATGGCCTGTGTATCTTATTTCCTAGTTGCATGAAAAAACTCTTTTTGTTGTTGTTGTTGTTTTTGAACATCTGTTTTTAAAACTTTGAGTTCCAAATTCTCTCCCCTCTTCCCTTCCCACCCACCCTCCCTAAGCAGGCAAGCAATTCAACATAGGCCACATACGTATCATTATGTAAAACCCTTCCACAATACTCATGTTGTGAAAGATTAACTATGTTTTGCTCCTTCCTAACCTATCCCCTTTTATTGAATTTTCTCCCCTAACCCTGTCCCTTTTCGAAAGTTTTTGTTTTTGATTACCTCCTCCCCCATCTGCCCTCCCTTCTATCATACCCCCTTTTTTATCTTCTTCCTCTCTCTGTCCTGTGGGGTAAGATACCCAATTGAGTATGTATGGTATTCCCTCCTCAGGTCAAATCCGATGAGAGCAAGATTTACTCATTCCCCCTCACCTGCCCCCTCTTCCCTTCCTACAGAACCACTTTTTCTTGCCACTTTTATGCAAGATTATTTACCCCATTCTATCTCTCCCTTTCTCCCTCTCTCAATATAGTCCTATCTTATCCCTTAAATTGATTTTATTTTTTTAGATATCATCCCTTCATATTCAACTCACCCTGTGCCCTTTGTGTGTGTATGTATATATATATGTATATATACCCACATATATACATACATAGACACACACATATGTATATATATGTATACACACACATATATATATATGCATATTCCTTTCAACTACTATGATATTGAGGTTTCATGAATCATACACATCATCTTTCTATGTAGGAATATAAACAAAACAGTTCAGCTTTAGTAAGTCCCTTATGATTTCTCTTTCTTGTTTACCTTTTCATGCTTCTCTTGATTCTTGTGTTTGAAAGTCAAATTTTCTATTCAGCTCTGGTCTTTTCACTGAGAAAGCTTGAAAGTCCTCTATTTTATTGAAAATCCATATTTTGCCTTGGACCATGATACTCACTTTTGCTGGTTAGGTAATTCTTGGTTTTAATCCTACCTCCATTGACCTCTGGAATATCATATTCTAAGCCCTTCGGTCCCTTAATGTGGAAGCTGCCAGATCCTGTGTTATCCTGATTGTTTCTCCACAATATTCAAATTGTTTCTTTCTGGCTGTTTGCAATATTTTCTCCTTGACCTTGGAGCTCTGGAATTTGGCAACAATGTTCCTACGAGTTTTCTTTTTGGGATCTATTTGAGGAGACGATGTGTGGATTCTTTCAATTTCTATTTTACCCTCTGGCTCTAGAATATCAGGGCAATTCTCCTTGATAATTTCTTGAAAGATGATATCTAGGCTCTTTTTTTGATCATGGCTTTCAGATAGCCCAATAATTTTTAAATGATCTCTCCTGGATCTATTTTCTAGGTCAGTGATTTTTCCAAGGAGATATTTGACATTGTCTTCCATTTTTTCATTCCTTTGGTTCTGTTTTATAATATCTTGATTTCTCATAAAGTCACTAGCTTACACTTGCTCTAATCTCATTTTTAAGGTAGTATTTTCTTCGGTGGTCTTTTGAACCTCCTTTTCCATTTGGCTAATTCTGCCTTTCAAGGCATTCTTCTCCTCATTGGCTTTTTGGAGCTCTTTTGCCATTTGAGTTAGTCTATTTTTTAAAGTGTTGTTTTCTTCAATATTTTTTTCAGTATTTTTTTGGGTCTCCTTTAGCAAGCCATTGACTTGTTTTTCATGGTTTTCTTGCATCATTCTCATTTCTCTTCCCAATTTTTCCTCTACTTCTCTAACTTGCTTTTCCAACTCCTTTTTGAGCTCTTCCACGGCCTGAGACCAGTTCATGTTTTTCTTGGAGGCTTTTGGTGCAGGCTCTTGGACTTTGTTGACTTCTTCAGGCTGTATGTTTTGGTATTCTTTGTCACCAAAGAAAGATTCCAAAGTCTGAGACTGAATCTGGGTGTGTTTTCGCTGCCTGGCCATGTTCCCAGCCAACTTACTTGACCCTTGAGTTTTTCAGCGGGGTATGACTGCTTGTAGAGCAAAGAGTACTTTGTTCCAAGCTTGAGGGGATGCGCCATTGATTTCAGAGCTATTTCTATACAGCCAGCTCTGCCACCCCAGCACTCCTCCTTCCTCAAGAACCACCAACCCAGACCTGATGCAAATCTTCAGCAGGCTCTGCACTCCTGCTCTGATCCGCCACTTAATTCCTCCCACCACATGGGCCTGGGTCCGGAAGTAACTGCAGTTGTATTTCTGTAGCTGCACCTCCCCCATTGCCCCTGGGGCGGTGGCCAAACTGCGAACTCTGTCCCCCGCAGCTTTTCCCACTAACTTTCTCTGTTGTCTTTTGTGTTTGTGGGTTGAGAAGTCTGGTAACTGCCACAGCTCACTGATTCAGGGTGCTAGGGCCTGTCCTGCCTGGCTCCTGGTCTGGTTGGTCCTGCGCCTCCCACACTGAGCTCTGCTCCCCTCCACTCCGTGTGCCATAGACCTCATCCAGCGACCATCCAGGCTGTCCTGGGCTGGATCCCTGCTTCCCTCTGCTATTTTGTGGGTTCTGCAGTTCTAGAATTTGTTCAGAGCCATTTTTTATATGTTTTTGGAGGGACGTGGTGGGGAGCTCACGCAAGTCCCTGCTTTCCAGCCACCATCTTGGCTCCACCTCCAGTCTATTTTTTAAGGCGTTGTTTTCTTCAGTATTTTTTTGGGTCTCCTTTAGCAAGTCACTGACTTGTTTTTCATGGTTTTCTTGCATCACTCTCATTTCTCTTCCCAATTTTTTTTTCTACTTCTCTAACTTGCTTTTTCAAATCCTTTTTGAGCTCTTCCATGGCCTAAGACCAGTTCATGTTTTTCTTGGAGGCTTTTGATGTAGGCTCTTTGACTTTGTTGACTTCTAGCTGTATGTTTTGGTCTTCTTTGTCATCAAAGAAAGATTCCAAAGTCTGAGTCTGAATCTGAGTCCATTTTCACTGCCTGGCCATGTTCCCAGAGTACTACTTGACCCTTGAGTTTTTAGTGGGGGTATGACTGCTTGTAGAGTAGAGAGTACTTTGTTCCAGGCTTGAGGGGATTTGCTGTTGTTCTCAGAGCTATTTCTCACAGCAAGTGCTGCCACACCAGAGCTCCTCCTCACCCAAGAACTGCCAACCCAGACTGGATTCAGATCTTAAGCAGGCTCTGCACTCCCACTCTGATCTGCCACTTAATTCCTCTAACCAGGTGGGCTGGGGCCAGAAGCAACTCCAGTGGCCGAACTGCAAACTCCTTTCACTCCGTCTCCGCAGCTTTTCCTACTAACCTTCTCTGTGGTCTTTAGTGTTTGTGGGTTGAGAAGTCTGGTAACTGCCACAGCTCACCGATCCAGGGTGCTAGGGCCTGTTCTGCCCAGCTCCTGGTCTGGTTGGTCCAGGTGCAGCCCACGCTGGGCTCTGCTCCACTCTGCTCCCTGCTCTGAGCACAGTAGACCTTACCCAGTGACCATCCAGGCTGTCCTGGGCTGGAGCCCTGCTTCCTTCTGCTATTTCGTGGGTTCTACAATTCTAGAATTTGTTCAGAACCATTTTTATCAGTGTTTTGAGGGTCCTAGGGGAGAGCCCTAGGCAAGTCCCTGCTTTCCAGCCTCCATCTTGTCTCTGTCCCCCCAAAATGTTCATTCTTAATATTTTCTCCATCAGTTACTTAAATCTAGGCAACCAACAAAACAATAAATCAATCCCTGATTTATAGAATTTGCTGATTTCTGAAGAGCAAATATTCCCACTGAAAATTTAACAATCAGCTCTGGAGAGCTAGTTTGAGCTGGTTCCAACACAGTCCTGCTTATAATTATATAGTGGATAGAGTGCTGAGCTTGGAATTGGAAGGACCTTAGTTCAAATTCTGTCTTAGAAACTTGTAGCTGTGTAACCCTGACCCTGGGAAAATCACAACATCCTTGAGCTTCAGTTGCCTCATCTGTAACATGTGAATAATCATAACACCTATCTCATAGAGTTATTATGAGAATGAAATGAAATAATCTATGCAAAGCATTTTGAAAAGTTACATAAATATGAGCTTTTACATTTAAAGAGCATGAGATAAACAGGAGTGTGATAGCACTGGACTTAGAATCAGAAAGATCTGGGGTCTATTATTAGTCTCTAACTGCTACTAGCTCTGTGACAGTTTGAGCCTCAGTTTTCTAATCTGTAAAATTGGGATAATCGTACGTTCACTAACTGCCTCACAGAGTTGGTGTAAGGAAAGTTCTTTCTCAACTGTAAACTCTCTATAAATGTAAACTATAAGTACTCACAGATTATATCACCAAAGTTATCTTTCGGGAGCTTTACACTCTTCCTTATCATTATGGCTTTCTCTGTAATTATTCTATGGATCTGAGTCTCACCATTCCAACTAGACAGCAAATTCTCTCAGAGCAAAGGTTGCCTTTTTTTCTCTCAAGTCTTAATTGGAAGCTCATAAGGAGTTTGAATTTTTTTCCCTAAAATGTTTTAATATTAAATCATATGAATATGCCCTATTGAAAACTTATCAGCCATTCTTTCACTGGGTTGTATGACCCAATGTCTTGAGATTTTTTCCAAGAGTTGATACCTATTATTTGAGCATTTCACAACCTGGGAGAGTTTAGTGTCAGTTTATAAACTTGAGGATTTCACACTGTGTTTCCAAATTGGTTATAAAAATGTTAAATAAGAGTTCTTGGACAACCTGCCTTCAATGAGGACAAAAACAAGATCAAGACCAGCTACCACCTTGATGGGAAATTATTTAACTTGAAAAGGAAACAAGCCAGCACTAAAGTGGAGGGAGAATTGGTATGTGACTTTTTGTTTGTACACTCAATACAGCCCCTGAGGCTGAGATGTAACAAAGTATAGATCTCTGCTGCTTGTGCTAATTTTGACCTAACAATTGACACCAATAAAACAGAGGTCCTCTACCAGCCAGCACCACACCATCCATATGTAGAACCATCAGTTACAGCAAATGGAGAAATTTTGAATGCTGCAGACCAGTTCACTTACCTTGGCAGTATACTTTCCAGGAATATACACATAGATGATGAGGTTGATGTATGCATTGCCAGAGCTAGCTCAGCGTTGAGGAGGCTCTGAAGGAAAGTGTGGGAGAGAAGAGGTATTAGACCGCCTACCAGACTGAAAGTCTACAGAGCCCTTATGCTGACTTCATTGTTGTGTGCTTGTGAAACCTAGACAGTATACCAGCAGTATCATGACAGGAAAGTATCACTTTCATTTGAATTGTCTTAGGAAGATCCTGAAGATCACCTGGCAAGATAAGGTACTCCACACTGAGGTCCTTTCTCAAGCCAAACTGCCAAGCATTCAAACTCTAATGCAGAGAGCCCAACTCTGACCGGCTGGGCACATTGTTCGAATGTCAAATGTACATTTGCTTAAAAGACTATTTTATGGACAACTCACACAAGGCAAGCATTCACATGGAGGTCAGAAGAAATGATACAAGGTCTCTTAAGGTCTCCCTGAAGAACTTTGGAATTGATTATGAGACATGGGAGACTGCCCAGGACAGAATACCTGCATCAAAGGAGGTGCTATATATTCTATGAGCAAAGCAGAATTGCAATAGCTCAAAAGAACTGTGAGACATGGAAATTTAGAGATCACTCCAAATATTCATATGGACTATTTGTGCTGACCTGTGGTAGAGACTTCTGAGCTCAAATTGGTCTGATCAGCCGCAGTCAAGCACACTGTACCTTGATCCCCAACATACTGATGTCGTTTTGGTCTTCTTCTAGAATGAAGGACAACAACCAACCAACTAACAACAGTGTCTAAGTAATTCATTGACTTTACCCTCTAAGAAGCTGTACAGGAACTATTCAGAAGGTTCTCTTCACCTTGTTATTTCCTCCAAAAAACACATCGTATGAGGAAATCGCTTCCATTCTCTAGAAGATCCAATCTTGAACTCTCATATTTAGGATTACCCATCAGGTGCTTCCCAGGAGATCCTTTCTCTAACTAGAAGGTTAGGTTCTAGGATCACATTGTCCAGGGAATTAAAATCTCCCTTCCCCAACACAGAGGATTTACAAATATTGTCCATGAACTACTCTTTTGGAGTAAGTGGGCATGTACCTGTGTGCTTCTTCCATGCCTTTCCAGGAATTCTAGCCATGTCCTGGTTGCTGCTATCTCTTGAGCCTAGAAAGGCCAATTTTAGACTCTTAGGATCTCTGTCTCTGTCTCTCTGTCTCTCTCTCCCCGACAATCAGGGTTAAGTGACTTGCCCAGGGTCACACGGCTAGTAACTGTCAGGTGTCTGAGGCCAGATTTGAACTCAGTTCCTCCTGACTCCAGGCTGGTGCTCTATCCACTGCACCACCTAACTGCCCTAGGATCTCTCTTAAAACACATTTCTATCTTTGCCATGTACTTCTACTAAAAGTCACTATCAACTATTCATGATGGGAGGGAACTGTATTTGGACACAGGTTCCTTTTCTCTCAACCACCAGAATTTAACTCAGTTTTGTCAAATTCTAGTCTATTTTCTCAAAATCCAAGTGGAAAGGAAAGAGAAATATTGAACTGGTCTGTTAGTTGCTTTCATAGATTTTAGGTAGGTATAGCGTTTCTAACAAAAATCTATCCTCTTGAGTTTCAGTCACCCAATCCTCAGGAGTTCCCTGTGTCATATCAGCAAAGCACTAATGGCCCTGTTCACACTTCTTGGAGAAGTGTCCCCAGATACCTCAAAACAGAGGCGCATTCACTGTAATCTGCTCATCAAATTGATGAACGCTGTTTACACTTGTCCTAACCTTTGAGAGATAACTCTGTATAAGAATCGAAGGAACAAGAGATGTTAAAACTGGAAAGGGGAAGATGGGGGAGTGTGGTAGTTAGGGAGAGGATGGATATATTATTTTCAGGTATTTGAAGAGCTGCCATATGAAAGAAGGAATAGCCTTTTTTTTTTGGCTTGGCCCCAGAGGTCCAACACCCAAGAATTCCAGATGGAAGTTGCAGAGAAGTAGATTTGGGTTCGATGTAAAGAAAATTTCCTCACTATTAGAGCTATTGCCAAAAGGAATGGCAACCCCTGTGTCTCCTTGCATCCCAAGGGAATTTCCTGTTCAATCCAGGATAAGGACAAAAGGCCCTATATATTTCCTTGGTGGGCAGCAGAGGGAGCTGTCACAGTGGCTCAGGGATACATTAATACCTTTATTCTCCCAAGTATTTATTAAGCAAGCACTTAATGTGTGTCAAGCACTGTGTTGATACAATGAGAAACACAAAACATCCCCTGCTGTCAAGGAGGGCACATTCTATAGGGGTAGACAACATGTATACATATGAATAAATTAAAAATATATGCAAAGTAAAGACAAGGTAATTTGGTGGGGGAGGCAATACCACCTGTGGGCTATTAGGAAAGGCCTCATGTAGGAGTTGGCACTTTAGCTGAGCTTTAAAGGAAGAAAGGGATTCTGAGATGTAGGTAAGGAAGAAGGGTATTCTAGGCATGGAAAACACTTTGTTTAAAGACATGAATGTTGTATATAAGGAAGTGTAAGTTGAACAGTTTGGCTGGAGCATAGAGTACATGGTGGGGAGCAATGGGAAATCAGTGTGGAAAGATAGATGCAATCAGATTTGAAGGGTTTTAAATGCAAAAGAGAGGAGTTCGTATTCATTCCCAGAGGCAACAGAGAGCCACTGAGGCTTCTCCAGCAGATGGGTGACATGACCAGACCTGTGCTTTAGGAATATCACTTGAACAGATGTTGGGATGTTGTATCAGAGAGGGAAGAGACTGGAATCAGGGAGGCCAATTAGAAGGCTATCCTAATAATTAAGAGATATAAGTATAATTGAGTAAGAGGCTATCCTAATAATTAAGTAAGAGGCCTGAACATAGTGTTAACTGTGTAAGCAGAAAGAATGAATGTTGTGGAGGTAGCAATAGCAAGACTTGGCAACTGACTGGCTATGGCAGTTGAGGGAAGATGAAGAGTCAAGAATGTCTTAGAGATTATGAACCTGGGTAACTTCAGAGAATGGTGAGGTCCTAGATAGAAATAGAAACATTAGGAGTAAGCACGGATTTAGGTAGGAAAGCAATGAGTGCGGTTTTGGATATACTGAATTTGAGATGCCCATGAGACATCCAGGTGGAGATATCCTGAAAGCAGTGGACAATGGGGGATTAAGGCTCTGGAGAGAGGATTAGTTATTCAGATCTGGGAGTTATCTGTATAGAGATGATCATTGAGATGATGGAAGCTGATGATATCACCTACGAGGAAGATTCCCTTCCACCTTTCTATCCCATCTTCCAGAGTCCTACCTGCAAATGGGGGGATAATGAATAATGCCTTGGCAGCTTTGAGTACCCACTACTCATAGTGCCTGGTCTGTAGCAGTTTGCAGCTTCTACATGTTTCCTCCCTCATTTAGAGTATGAGCTCTTTGATGGCAGGGACTGTGTGACTTTTTTTTCTATTTGTTTTCCCAATACTTAGCATATTGCTTGGTACATAGTAAGGGCTTAATAAATGCTTTTTAATTCATCCACTCATTCATTATCTTTTGGTTCCTTCTCCAAGGCTGGCTGGCGCTCTCTCTCTCTCTCTCTCTCTCTCTCTCTCTTTCCTCTCTCCGCGCCCCCCCCCCCTTTCTTGGCAACGGGCTAAAGTGACTTGCCCAGGGTCAAACAGCTAGTAAAGTGTCAAGTACCTGAGACTGGATTTGAAATCAGGTCCTCCTGACTCCAGGGCTGGTGTTTTATCCACTTTGCCACCTAGCTGCCCCCTCACATCTTTTGACGTGAGGCTAGGATGAGGAGTTGGCACACTCTTTTCTCCACTGTTCTACATTTAGAACTTCCCTCTGTCTTTAGTTACTCAGGAACTAGATGTCCACCATTAAAATTCACTCCATCCTGTCCAGATCTTACAGCTATAGAATGTTATCTATGTTGTAAGTTGATGTAGTTGTGTCAATTAGTTTTACTTAACTGTTTTTCTATTTAAAGTGAGAGTTCATTGTGTGTGTGGATGGGGAGCGGGTAATATCAGAAAATGACTACAATGTAAGAACAAACAGCATTAAAAAACCTAAAGTATCCAAAATAAGGGAGCTGATAGCCCTGTTATTCTCTATGCTGTTCAGATCATGCCTAGAGTATTGTGTTTTGGGGTGGGGGAGAACACAATTTTTAAAGGATGTTGAGATTTCTCAGAGAAGGGCAACTGAGAGGGTAGTAAACCTTTTCATATGAACATTGCCTAAAGGATGAATTGGACTGGGGATGTTTAGGTTGGAGAAGAGAAGACTTAGGGGGAACATGATAATGGGAACGAGACAGAGAGAGAGAGCAAGAGCAAGAGCGAGAGAGAGTGAGAGAGAGCGAGAGAGAGAGCAAGAGAGAGAGAGAGAGAGAGAGGGAGGGAAGGAGGGAGGAAGGAAGGAAGGAAGGAAGAAAGGAAGGATGGAAGGAAGAAAGGAAGGAAGGGAGGGAGGGAGGAAGAAAGGAAGGAAAGAAAGAGGAAAAAAGAAAGGAGGAAAGAAAGAAAGAAGGAAAGGAAGGAAGGAAGGAAGGAAGAAAGAAAGAGAAAAGAAAAGAAAATCTGTAGAATTAGGGCTAGTTAGTTGGATCAGAAGTAAACATCACTGAAAAGAGTACTTCCTCAATTAGAAGTACTGGGGAAGAATTCACTAATTGGAGGAGGAGACTGCAGGATTGAAGGCATTGCCAGAATAAGAGAGTCCACTGGGGTGAAGATGAAAAAGTAGTCTGGAAATTGAAAAATCAGATGGGCATTTTTGTTAAGTTCATAATAATGAAGGAGGAGGAGAAAACAATTTTAAAAGGAAAAATAAGATGTAGAGGATCATATGATAAAAAGTGGTCAATTCATATGTTCTACCTGGAACTTCTCCATATCAGGAGGAGAGGAAACCTTGTCCCCCTAGCATACTGGGTGACTTAAGTGGAAGATTTGTGGGAGGACATGGGCAAGAATCATACAGAACAGGCAGCCATGAATAAGTTTTGTATAGTTGTAGTGAAATGCCTATTGATGAGATCACAGATCTCATTTGGGTATTTAAGCCAAAATCATTCACTTGTTGCTCTCTTTCTGGTTCTACTTCCATGCTCTGGGATAGTTAATAAATAAATTGAATTGAGTCAAGGTGCATCAAATTAACATGACAAGAGAAGGACTAGGGCTCCCAATGGCAAGGTATTGGCAACTGTTGCCTTTCTGACCAGTACTGAGCTGCCTGTAACAGAACATGGCTTGGAAAGGGGTGGGCAGTGGGGAAGGTAGCTTTATAGAAGAGGATTCATCTAGAGTTGGAATGGGTTTTGTTGTTCAGTTGTGTCTGACTCTTTGTGACCCCATTTGGGGATTTCTTGGCAAAGATAACTGGAGTGGCTTGCCATTTCCTTCTCAAGCCCATTTTACAGATGAGGAATTGAGGCCATGAGCATTAAATTACTTGCCCAGGGTCACACAGCTAGTAAGGGTCTGAGGCCAGATTGTGAGAAGACTCACAAAAATGAGTCTTCCTGACTTTAGGCCAGACACTCTATTCACTCTGCCACCTAGCTGGGGATTTTAAAGGTCATCTAATTCATTATACAGGTAGGCAAGGAAACTGAGACCAAAAGGGGCTTAGTGATTTACCCAATATCACCCACAGATAGCAAGCAGAAGAACCAGGCATTGAACCAAGGTCATTTGGCTCCAAATTCAGTGCTTTTCCTGGGGCAACATGCTGTGGTTCTATAAACTTAAGTTTGACCAGATAGAGCAAGCAGAATTAAATTGTAAAAAGCCAACTAATCCTAGCCAATATATTCCAGATTTTAAATGGTGAGAATTTTATTTGTGATTTACAAGTCCCAGGTAGTCAAGCACAATAGTTAGGCACAAAGATCTGTGCTTAATTGGTAAATGACTGGCTTTTGAGATGGTCCTCTACCGACAGGGAGGAGTGTTCAGAGCCTGGCTGCCTCTGGTCAAGTGGTGGCTCATTGCTAAAGGAGGTGGGCACTTTGAAACAACAAAGTAATCCCCTCATTGGCTGTTGAGCCAGAGGAGCTATTGACTGGGGCAGAAGTAATGATTGATAATTGGCAGTGGCAGAAGTAATTGGTTGTAGCAGCAGTAAGAGGAGTGATGAACTAATTCAAGCTAGTGAGGAAATAGAGTATTGAGCTTTAGCATCCTGGGGGGCAGTAGCCAATGGGGCCATCACCAGAGCTCTGGATGTTGCAACTGCTTTTGCTTTCAGTGATCAGAATGGGATGGTGGCTCCTGACTTTCCATGTAGGAGAATGGGTACCATACTGTGATGTACTATCTCTTTTACATTCGCTCTCCTCTTTTCCTAAATTGATCAGAAGCTAATTCCAAAGCTGAATCTGTTCTGTAATGTAATGTTCAACCCATGTGTAAAGTTACTTTTCTAATTTCTGTTTAAGTAGTTTGATTTTTAGATTTCTAGGTAGACAGGTCAAATTGCTCTAACTGCTGTCAGTCTATGTGTTGCTTCTTTTGAGAACAGGACCAGGATGGAGGGCTATGCAGATGAAGCAGAGGAAACAGGGAGAAAGGAATGGAGGAAACAAGCATTTATAAAGCACCTACTTATGAGAGAGGCATTGTGCTAAGTGCTTTGCAAATACTTATCTCATTTTATCCTTACAACAACTCTGGGAGATAGGTGCTACTACTATCCCATTTTACAACTAAAGAAATTGAGGCAGATAGAGGCTAAGTGACTTGCCCAGGTTCAGATAGCTAATGAATATCTAAGTCTGAAATTGAACTCAGGTCTTTGGGTTCCATTCACTATACCAATGTAATGTTAATGGAATAGGAAGATCTTCCCTGTCTGTTAATAGGTCTCTATGACCACGTATTCAATCACAGTTGTGATACACCCTGAGTCACATAGAGCCCATTGGGGGAGGAACTTGCCTAAGGAGGAGCTTGCTTAGGGGGAGATTTGGTTAAGGGAAGCTTTCTTAGGGGAAGCTTGCTTGCAGGAAGGCTTCCACACCTTTTGGTACTAAGCTAATTAGGCACTGAGTCACAAGGGTTGTGATGCCTTTTGGCTTTGAGAGGTGTGTATATATATATATATATATATATATATATATATATATTATATATATGTATATATATATACACACACATATATTCTGAGGTTGGTATTTTGCTTTGGGGGTTCACTTTTGAGAAGGACCTTTTGATTCCCTGGGTGGGATTCTGAGTAGCTACTTGTTCAGAGCTCTCCAACTACTCATGTATCTGTGCTTCCCCAATCTGGTGGTGTATGTAGGTGGTTGTATTACCTTGTTCAGACAGCTGGAGCTCTGTCTGTTGGTCTTCATGCTAATTTCTCTGCTTGTATTTTCTCTGCTTGTATTTCCTCTACGTTCAGGGTGCTGATCTTTCCCCTGAACTAGTAAATGTAATTAAAGTAAGATTGTTGACTCCTTTAAACTCTATCTTTCCTTTAAAAGCAGATCAAAGAAACTATGCACATCCTGGATGTGCCAGGGTGCTTGCTGTTACAACCACCTAGTTTCTAAACAGCATTTGAATATTGATGTACAGAGATAGATTAGAATGCACTCCCTCATCATTTCAGTCCCTCAAAATTCTTACCTCCTATCAGGCTAAACTCCAGATCTATAGATTCTGCCCTAGTCTTTCACCTGAGCTCCAGTCTAGCACAAACAACTTCCTTTTGGACATTTTGAAATTCATCTTTTTTAGTCATCTTAATCTGAACCTTCTAAAAACAGAGCTCACTATCCTTTCTCCCAAGACCTGCCTCTCTTCCAAACTCCCCTATTTCTACTGGGGCTACCTCCATTCTTCCAGGCACCCAGGTTTGCAACTTTAGAGTCATCATCTACTCCTCACTCTACCTCACCCAATATGTCTAATCAGTTGATAAGGATTGTTAATTCTGCCCCCACAACCTATCTTCACAAACATCTCTTCCTCTTCACTCACATGGCCACCACCCTCCATTAAACCCTCATTACCTTTTGCTTGAATTATTCTAATAATTATCTCTCACTTGGTCTCCATGCCTTAAGTCTCTCTCCTCTCCAATCCATCCTCAATACAGCTGCCAAATTGAGATTCCCAAATGACAGGTCTGACCACATCAGTTCCCTACTCAGGAACTCCAGGAGCTCCCTTTTACCTCTAGGATAAAATACTAACTAGTCTATTTGGCATTCAGAGCCCTTCACAACCTGATTCCAATTTACCTTCTTAGCTTTATTACACATTATTCCCTTTCACACTCTCTTTTCTCTATTTAAGCTGACCTTCTTACTGTTCCTTAGATACGACATTCTATCACCTGTCTGGGTGCCTTTGCAGAGGCCACCCCACCCCCCCATGACTAGAATACAGTCCTTCTTCTCTTGCACTTCTTAGAACCCATTAATTTCATTTAAATCTCAGCTTGAATGCTACTTTCTAAATGAAGCCATTTTGATGCCCGCACTTTGTTATATGTCTTTACCTTACATTTATTTGTATGTATTTTATTGTTCACAAATCTCCTCCAATAGAATTTCAGCTTCTCAAGAACAGGGACTATTTCATTCTTGCTTCAGTGTCCCCAGTGCCTAGCACAATGCTTTATTAAATGCTTGTTGATTGACTGGGGTCTGGGATTGTTTGTGTGTGTGTGTGTGTGTCCCCAGAATCTAACCTAATATTTTGTACTTAGTAGGTACTGAATACATATTCAAAAGGGCTGGCCACAGTGGAGTTCCCCCAGGCACACTTGAAACTCTAGTCAAGGGTGGGAAACCTGTGGCCCCAAGGCCACATGTGGCCCTCTAGATCCTCAAGTACGGCTTTTTGACTTAGTCTAAGTTTTACAGAACAAATTCTTTTATTAAGGAGATTTGTTCTGTGAAGTTTGGATTCTTCATATCATTCCAATGTATAGTGACCAAAACAAAACATGTGGCTCTAACCTTCATTTATCTGGTGTCCTTCCTCCTAGATACCCTCTCTTTTTGCATTTTCGTGACAGTACTTTCTTCTTGGTAGTACTTCTACATCTCTGTCCTGAACACGCTGTTGATGATCTTCTCGGCTTAAAAACTGTTTTCTCAATGTAGATTATTCCCAAAACTAAAAATTCAGACCTCATTTCTCTTATACTCTAGTCCAGGGGTGGGGTACCTATGGCCTTGAGGCTACATGTGTCCCTCTAGGTCCTCAAGTGTGGCCCTTTGACTGAGTCCAAACTTCACAGAATTAATTTCCTTATTTGTTCTATAAAACTTGGACTCAGTCAAAAGACTGCACCCAAGGACTTATATATAGGGCCATATGTTGTCTCGAGGCTACAGGTTCCTCACCCTTGCTGTAAGTTCCTGTGTCCAAGTTGCCTTCAGGCCCAAGGTGGGGAAGAATTGTCATTAAATACATGAAAGAACACAGGATTTAGAATCAAGAGATGCATTCAAATCTCAGCTCTTCCACTTACTAAGTGTGTCTTGCACCATTCTGGAGCCTCAGTTTCCTCATCTGTAAAATGAGGTTAGATCAGATCAAATCCTATGAATGCTCAGAACAAAAAAGAGTAGGGATTAGGGAGGCAAAGAGCTTGAATTCATGTGGAAATAAGTCTGCAGTTCAGCAATGACGAAAGGATGATAATGATAATCATGACATTTCAAGGACGTGAAGAGGAGCACACCTGGATGTGGTCAGTCTTCTTCCATGGGCCCTAAGGTCCAGAACAGGATTCATGCTCCTCAATGCATCAGTCCACAATGAAATTCTTACCAAGAAGCCAACCCCTTAAATATAGGGAAGCCCCCTGTGGGCTGGCAGTGAATTAGGTCAGGACAGTTGGCAGGGAGGAGGGATTCAGTTTCCCTCACCCTTCAATCCTGGGAAGCCCAGGCAGGGGAGGGAAGCATGTTCTGAGGTTCCAAAGTTAGGCAGGGGCTTCTGCTAGGCAAGGAAGGCAAACCTCCAGCTCTTTTTCGCCTGGCTGGGTTGGTCCAGAGCCCAGGAAGCTCTGTCTGTCTGTTTACACAGAGAGCCTGGATAAGCTTATGTCCTTTGGAGGAGGCCTACTCCAGGAGTCAAAATAGCATGAAATTTAATTTTACACCTATTTGACCAAGCTTGATTCAGGCTCCAATCAGAAGGGGAGATAAGGGCCCTCGGGACAAGTGTGCCAGGCAGCTGTGCAGCTGGAGCTGGAGTTTTAACAGGCGGCGGGACAGGGACAACACTCGAAGGTCCCCTGGCAGGCCAGCCATTAAGGTGAACCCTATCTTCCGCCCACACGGGTTTCTTTGCTGTAGTGTTCCCCGGTTGCTGGGCGCCAAAGCAAACTCAGGCTCTGTTTGCCAAGTCTACTATGACAATACAGCCACCAAATATTTGTCAGCCGCCAGTGCTGGGGCTGACTATAAATACTTCAGCCACAGGTGGAAGGCTGCTGCATTCAGAGGAAGACCTGGGGGAGCCTTGCCTGGTCCCTGAAGGTAAGAGTTCCTGAGGGCCCCAGAAAGAAGAGGGATGGGAAGGGAAGGCGAGCCATTTCCACCTCCTCCTAGGCCTTGAAATCGGCTATGATTGTTTATTCTGTGCTGAGCAATGGGATCTCCTGACACCCAACTCCAACAGAATGAGGTTGGAGGTTGTTTACGATATTGCGTACCTATATTGTGGAGCTGAAGGGGGTGGAGGTACAGGGACCAAAAGGTATCTCCCTCTCCCTTTCCCCTTCAATACATATATAAACACCCTCTGCTTTCTGGGGGAATAAGGATAAATGTCTATCTGGTGTTCAGTCTTTCCTCTGTATGGCACCCAAGGGGACCTGAAATAGAAAGAGAATATACTTGGAATCAGAGGATTTGATTTAAATTGCTTCCCATGGGACCTTGGACAAATACCTTCCCCTCTTTGGGCCTTAGTTTCTGAATCTATAAAATTGGGGTACCAAGGTTTGACTCAACTTCTGAATCTGTAAAAGCATGTGGGGGACGGGGCGCAGTATTTTATAACACAAAGAGCACTGGATTTGAAGTCAGAAGACCTGGGTTCAAATTGTGACTTTACTACCCAATTATCCTTGGGTAACACTGGACCTCAAAGTCTACATCAATTAAACTAAGGGATTTGGACCTTTCCAGTTTTAGAGCTATGATCCTACTATTTCTAAGATCCCTTCCAATTGAAATCTAAAATCCTCAGTCATGTTCTTCCTTAATCTCTGTTAGTTATTAATCATAGAATCCTAGTGTTGGAATCATTTCTATTTCTGGACAGCAGAAGTTGGGGGCAGGGATGGGAGATATATGGACTTGAAGAGACCACAAGACATAAAAGATCAAGATACATAGACTTGGCCAAAAGAAGAAAGCATCCTATTCCCTGGACCTAATGAGGCATGCTCCCTCAAAGTAAGGGCAATGGGATTTTTGAGATATGAGGCAGGGCAAACCTTGACTCTCTAAGAGGGGTTATTCCCACAACAAGATACACAGCAGTTGGTTGAGTACAGCTATAAACCTATGCAGTGAATGGAAATTCATCGGTGACTAGGTGTCAGCCCAGAATAGTCATGCATTGATGGTTTGTGCCTGAAAGTTAGTCCCAGATCAACCCACTAATATCCATCAAGGCCCACATCAGGTTGGCCCAGACTGTTCTTTCCAAGGGCATAGGCTACAGACAACTGCAGTCCTGATTCTACATTCCCAGCCCCCCTTACTGCCAATGTTGAGACTTGAATGAGATTTCCCAGATGTGAACCATTCTTCTTAATTCATAAGTAGGTAGAACCACAGAACCATAGACTCTCAGACCTTGAAAGGTCCTCCAAAGCTGATCTAGCCCAACCCTTCCCTGAAAACAAGGATCTCCTTTATAATTTCACTGACAAATCGTTATATATCCTTTGCTTGGAGAAATCCAATGATGAAGAACTCACTACCTCCCAAGGCAGCTCACTTCAATTTTGGACAGTTCAAATTGTTAGCAGGTTTTTCTTTATATTGAGTGCAAATTTGCCTATCTGCAATTTCCCCCTGTTGGTCCCAGTCTGACCTTCTAGGGCTAAGTAGAAGCCTAAACTCCCTTCCACATCAAAACCCCCAGATACTTGAAGACTGCAATGATGTCCCCTTAATCTTTTTTTCTCTAGACTAAATATCCTCAGTTTCTTCAAACGTTTTCATGTTGTATGATCTCCCTAGAATCTTAATATAAAACAGAGGATCTTAATCTTTCTCGTGTCATGGACTCTTTTTGGCAATTTTATAAAGCTTAGGGACCCCTTCTCGGAATCATGTTATTGCATAAATAAAATATATAAAATTACAAAGAAACCAATTACATTGAAATAAATATGTAATTTTCCCCCATCCAAGTTTATCGAGCCCCTGAAATCTATGGACTCCCCAGTTAAGAACTCCTAATATAAAAGGTATTATATCTCTAAGGCCCCTAACAGCACCAGGATTCTATGAAAAGAATGAAATGGAAAGTATTGTGCTACTTCAAGACCATTTCAAGGTTTTCATTTTCATTTAAAACCAGGCAGTAAAAGCTTCCATGTAGCAGTAGATTTTTTAAAAATAATTTTGATTGTATAGGTTATAAGGTTTGAAAGGCAAAGTTTCATAAATGATTTTTTAGATACATTAGCATCTTAGGTTGTATTTATGTGAGACTTTTAAATATGTTTTATCCTTTATTTTTCTTTGTTCCACAGGTTTTATTTGGATTATATTGTATGTCAATCGTGTGTGTGTGTGCATGTATGTGTGTGTGCCATTTCCCTTTTAAAAAGAACTCAAAATCTCAAAGGAAAGAAATGTGAGAGGTTTTCTTTCAGGCTATTTAGTAGCTAAAAATAATAGCCAGCATAGATATAGATACATAATAGATAGCACTTAAAGGCTTGCAAAGCAGTTTATTAATATTTTCTCATTTTATCCTTACAACCACTCTGAGAGGTAGGTGCTATTATTATATTCATTTTACAGATGAGGAAACTGAGGCAGACAGAGATTAAGTGACTTGTCCAGGGTCACACTGCTAGTAAGTATCTAAGACAGGCTTCGATCTCAGATTTTCCTGACTCCAGCCCCAGTGTTCAATCCATTGTATCCCCTAGCTATCACTTATTTAAATAAGTCTCAAACATCACCAGGAAATCCTACAATACAGTTCTTGTATTGCCCACTTCTGGAGCTGAGGACTCTGCCTCTCCCCAGACTCAGTCTGTTGGAAGGAATGACAGAGAGATTCAACAAGTCCATCTGGCTTCAGGTGCTAACCCTATTCTAGCTGTCACCCAGGTCTGACTTTCCTTCTCCCTCCCCACCACCTCGGGGGTACCTCAGTCTCTGGATAGTTAGTTCACTGAAGCAGCTGGGATGAACAAAAAGTATGTAAGATTGGGAAGCCAAAAACCAGGACCCTCAGCCCAGTCTCTCCACCACCTAACTCATGATCGAGCAGGCTAGACAAATGTTTGGCATAACTTTAAGAAAGGTATAAGGCATAAGGTATAAAAAAGAAGGTAGGAGTGTTTTCCTATAGCCTGGGGGATCCTCATTTTGTTAGGGAAATGGAAACAATACCTCTAACCCTAACCCCCTCCCTTTCAGGCCATGATGAGCATAAAGGAACTTTAACTTTGCAAGAACAAAAGACAGGGGCTCTGGCTCACTAGGAGGATCTTAGGAAGCTCACTTGACTCTGAACTATTAAAAATAATAAACTATAAAAAATGGGGACAAAACCTCCTTATAGAGCACTGTAAGGTTTCCTCACAATGGTTTGGTAAAGTCTATGGTGCAAGAAGTATTACCCCAACTTATAAGTGAGGAAACTGAGACTCAGAGAGGTGAAATTTGCCCAGAATCACCCAAGCCAGTAAGTGCTGGAGCCAGGATGTAAACCAAGTTTTCCAAGTTCAGCACTCTTTTCATTACACTAACTCATAGAAGGAAGTGCCAACCACCCTGGCTGTAGGCTGGGCACCACGGAATTCTCCAAAGAGGGGAAGGTGAATCTGGAGCACCTATTTAATCTTGCAATGAGCACAGAGATTTGAATGCTTTGAGAGTTTGAATCCTTTGAAATCTGCTCCATTGCTCAGTGCTGGAGCATCTCTTCCCTCTAATCTGGGACCTTTTTATCTTCATAAAATCAAAGAACAGCAAGAACCCTAAGAGTTCCCCTAATCCTACCCCCCACATTTTGTAGAAGAGAAAACTAAGAACCTGTAGGGGGAAAGAAGGAACTTGCCTAATAATATAGTAAGTGGTAGAGAATGGATTTGAACTCAGATCTTTAGACTCCACATTAAGCATGCCATTGCTGCAATCATGCTGTCTCAAGCCATCCTTGCCATGGTCCTTACCCAACCAGTCCCTGTATCACCTTCCAAAAAGAAGCTTTGGGAGGCAGCTGATTTCTGATGACTTTGAAAGGGCTCAAGCCCTCCCAGACACACTGTCTGAGCTTCTTGCTCATCCTTTGGCAAGATGGAAGGCTGCAGATAACAGCAGGCTAGAATTTCTCTTGCACCCACTGAGCTGAGGTGGGTGTCAAGCTGGAGGGGACAAAAGGAAGAGGAGATTGGTTTTCTCTCTTTTTAATCCTCATTTTTAAAAAATGCAAATTCTACCATTGGAAATTCTTTGAGGATTCCAAAGGCACTTTAGGTAACTATGGACTTCAGGGATAATTTTATGGGCATAATTTTTTAAAAATAATTTTTATTGATAATTTGTTTTTACATCACCTACATTTTTCAAGGTCTTCCTCCCATGTCCCCTTCCAAAACTAAAAAAGAGGGGGGAATAGTTCAGTAAAACTAACCAACTCAGTAACATACTCTGACCATATGAAGCGGTTCACACCCATAGTCCTCTCACTTCTGCAAAGAAGGATGGGGCGGTGCCATCCTACACCTCTTCTTTGGGACCAGACTTAGTTATGATAATTTCATAGTATTCAAATTTGGTTTTGTTGTTCTTTCCATTTACATTGTTATAATCATTATGCATGCTGTTTTCTTACTTTAGCTTACTTTGATTTGCATCAGTTCATGTCTTTCCATACTTCTCTGTATTCATCATATTCACTATTTCTTACAGGATAGTAGTATTCCACTATATTCACATGCCAAGCTATGTAGCCATTTGCCCATCAATGGGCATCTTTTTTGTTTCTAGGCTTTTTTTATTAATACAAAATATGCAGCCATAAAAATTTTGGTACATGTGAGACCTTTCATTTCATCACTGACCTCTTTGGGGAATATACTTTGCATTGAGATCTCTGGTGCAAAGGAAGAAGACATTAGTCTCTCAGCTTACATTTTTCTAGGCTTCCTTGGATGGTTGGACCAATTTATAACTCCATTAGTGTGCCAGTTTTCCTACAGATCTTCCAGTGGTGACTTTTCTGATCTTTTGTAATCTTTGCCAACTTGCTGGATCCGAGGTAAAACTTCAGAGTTGTTTTGATTTACATTTATTATCTAGTGACTTGAAGAATTGTCTTTATCTGGAGGTTGGCAGTTTTTGGTTCTTTTGAGAACTATTAGTTCATACTTTTTGACTATTTACCTATTAGAGAATGGCTTTTGGTCTCACATAATTCTGTTGTCTATCTATTTTATAAATTAAGTCCTCAGAGATACTTGATAAAAAGACTTTATCCCCAAGCTACTGAATTTTGTTCATTCAAAAGCTTTTCAACTTCATGTAATTGAAATTATCTATTCCATCTTTCATTATTGCCATTACCCCTTGATTAAGAAGTCACCCCTTAACCATAGCTATGAAAGATACCTGATCTGGTTCTCTTCTTTGTGTGTGTGTGTGTGTGTGTGTGTGTGTGTGTGTGTGTGTGTGTGTGAGAGAGAGATGTGACCTTTAATATTCAGGTCATCTTTCCATTATGAATTTATTTTGCTAAATAAGATGTTAGTCTAAATTCTTCCAGGTTGCTTCCAGTTTTCAAACAATTCTCACTAGGTAGGAAGTTCTTCCGGAGATCATTTATATTTTCAGGTTTAATTGAATACTGGATTTTTCTTCCTTGTCTCATCAGTTCCTCTTATCTACTTTTCTATTTTTTAACCAATATCAAATAGTTTTAATGAATATTGCTTTATAATATTATCTGAGGACTGGATTGCTTAGCTCCCTTCCACCATACTTTTTTCATTGTTTCCTTGATTTTTTTTTGGTTCCTCCAAATGAATTTTATATTTTGTCTAGGTGAATATCAATTCTTATTGCCCAGTGGAAATGACAGGGACTAAATCCGCAGGGGCCCCAAGATATATAGATACATACATATATATATTATATATATATTATATATTTATATATATATATATATATATATAGAGAGAGAGAGAGAGAGAGAGAGAGAGACATATATGGAACTTCTTTTTTTAAAATGAGCATTAAATTAATCTTGCTATTGTTATTTTATCTCTAGTTCTTGTCAGAATAGAGCAAAGAATAGGCTCTAGAACTCCATTCCTTCCAGTTCACTGATAACCTGACTGTACTGGTGCACAGTCTGAGTGTTTTGTAGTAATTGACTAACATAATCCTATCTTGCCCTGTGAGTCCAACAAAACCTAACTCCCATGTGCTCAGGGTACCTAAAACAACATTTATTACTTATATAATCATAAAGAACTCAAAGGCCCCCTAATCCAACCCCAAGAAGTAACTTAGGCGAGGTCACGCATGTAGTGTTGGAAGTGGGATCTGAACCAAGCTTCTTCAGTTTCAAAGTCAATGCTCTTTCCATAGTCATTGAATCCAGAGAAACAGAATGCTAGGCTTACTACATTGCAAGGAGGAGGTGGAGGGAGACTTAGTACCATAGAAGCAGTGTGGCAAACTAAATTAAATTCACCAAGCTTTATCATGGGCCAACTAACAAAACAGACTTTGCCTTTGGGGAGGTTACAGTCTACTGAGAGGTTATATTCCATAGCACAACATCTACTTGGAGAAGTAAATAAATATATAACTTGTGGAGGAGAGGAAGAAGGAGGGAGGGAGGGGAAGGTGGAGGGAAGAAGGAGGGAGAGAGAGGGAGACAGGGAGAGGGAGAGAGAGGGAGACAGGAAGAAAGGGAGGGGGGAGGGAGGGAGGGAGGGAGAGAGAGAGAGAGCGCACTGCTAACTAGGGCACACAGGAAAGGTCTGTATAAGAGGTGGGACCTGAGCTGTGCTTTGAGAAATTGGATGAGAGATATTCCAGTGGAGTTTTGTGATGGTACAGTTGAATCTGGATCTAATGAGTGAATGGAATGATTATGGAATGATGCTGATCAGGACAATAAGTTGACTGTACTTTTCCACTGATGCGATAATCTTCTCTTATTCTCATAACCAGGAAGGTGGGAATGGAACTAGTTTTCCTCCTGCCAATAAACTGGGACAATGAGACCCCGAATAGGACACAAATATTCCCAAGTCATCTTGATACTTAAAAATCTTCAAGGATTCCTTACTACCTCAGGATAAAACGCAAATTCCTTAGAATTAATTTTAAAGCCTTTCACAATCTGGTTCCCATCCACCTTCCCAGGCTTAGTTCATTGTTTTTTTTCCTTTGCAAATTCTCCTTTCCAGTAAAACTGGCTCCAGTTCCCTATACATGACATTTTCATCTTCCTCCTATGAACCTTTGCACAAGCAGCCCCTCATGTCCAGCATGTACTTCCCCTCATGCCTCATAAAATCTCTAGCTTCTTCCAAGGCATGGCTCAAGTGACACCTCCTATGGGCCCTTCCTGATGTTCCTAGTTGTTAATGCTCTCTCACTCTTAAGATTACTTTGTATTTATATTGTATTTACTTTATGTGCTTGCTTACTTATGTAACCATAATTTAAATAGCCTGTCTCATGGAGATTTTGGGTATTGTTACTGTAGCAATATCAAACTAAGTTTTCGAAGATCAATGCTAATGTTGCAGGCAATAGAATTTATTAACAGAATAACAAATAATGCAAAGATATATCTAAATATTTCAACAATGTATCAACCATGAGAAAGATTGCTGCCAGAGTCCCCTCTAAATAAACATCAGCTGTAACTGTTGACTTCTTATCCCACACCACAAAGAGAAGCAGGCAGTGAACCCAAATGGAAGTAAAAAATAATAGAGCCAAAGTGAACTTTGGGAATAAAGAGGAGGGTAAAATAAAAAGAAAACACAGTACCCCTCCGAGGGCCCAAGTCCCTCCATATTCTAAACCATTTTGTCCCGCTAAACCATCACCAACCTAGAAATGGTAGCTAGCAGCTGCCTATGGCTTCTGGTATATTTTCAGCTCTTCGGGGTTTTGTGTGGAATTTTCAGATTTTAGGAACTCCCAGAAACAGACAGGGAGCTGCTCCCAATATGCAAGTATTCCATTGACAAAAAGGAATGGTTGAAAGTCCTTTATTGTCAAATTCAAGTCTGTTCAAAGCTTCTTCAGTGTCCTTTTTATCCTGGGCAGATGTCACAGGGACTCTCTTTATTGAAGGGCCATAAATGTCATTTATTTTGATGCCATAAAACCATTACGTGGTGAAGGGGATGCTCCCAAACACTCAAAAAAAACCAGATGACCATAAAATCCCTCTCTGCTTCTATCTCTTTCTGTCTTTCTCTCTAGCCTTAAATTTTGTATCCATTCATCCAACCACCCATCCATTCATGTAGCATTTGTTTAAGCACCTCCCTCACACCAGGCATTCTGCTATAGGCGCAAAAGACACAAAAGCAAGAGGTCTCTTCCCCTAAAGAATTCATATTTCATTTATATTCAACCAAGTCATAGGATCATAGAATTATTGAGTTAAAAAAAACCCAAGGCAGCTAGGTGGTGCAGAGTAGGGCACTGGCCCAGGAGTCAGGAGGACCTGAGTTCAAATCTGGCCCCAGACACTTGACACACTTACTAGCTGTGTGACCTTGGGCAAGTCACTTAACCCCAATTGCCCTGCCTTCCCCCCTCCAAAACAAAACCCCACTAAATAGCTCAGGGCCAAGGACAGATCACATCATATTTTTAATGTTAGCTCTCACTAGGTTCTAAATGCCTAGAGGGCATGGGCCATATTAATTTTTTGTATTTCAAGCAATGTCACACATAAGATAGGCTCTCAATTTAAAAAAACAATAACGTTTTACTGATGCCCTTTTCTTTTTGTTTTATATTACTGTCATTTCCTAATGGCTTCCTCTCCCCAACAGAAGCCACCCTCGTAATGAGTAAATACAGTCAAGCAAAACAAATCAATATATTCAGACTTAACTTCTCATCCAAGCTCCAGATCTGTGTCTTCACTTGCCTCTTCAATATTCCTGTTTGATAAATTGGACTCATCACCCTCTCCCCATACCAAGCCCTTTTCCTAATTTACCCATTTGTCAGTGGTACCATCCTTCTCCCAGGCATAGGGCACAACACCTTGACTTCTCCCAATCTTGTTTCTCAAGATCAGTCAGTTACCTACCTGTACAGTTTTTTCCTACTTTCTTTAATAATGAATAGGTAGAATCCACTAAGATTTGATTGGTGCTTTATACACATTATCTCATTTGGCCCTCATGACACCTCTGTGAGGTGGGTCCCCCAGGTGTTGTTATCCTCATTTTGAGGAAACTGAGGAAACATTTGAGGAAACTGAGGTTCAGAGAAGCTAAATGACTTGTCAATTATTACACGGTTTTTTATAGAGCATTCCTCTATAAAATAAAGGGACTGGACTAGAAGATCACAGTTTTACAAATATTTTTAAAATTTTGTTTTTTCCTTTTCTTTTTTGTTTGTTTGTTTACTTCAGTTTTCAACTTTCACTTTTATAAGATTTTGACATCCAAATTTCTTTCTCCCTTTCTCCATCCCCTCCTCCATCCCTATTTGAATTTGAACAACAAAGCATTTCCTTACACACAGCAGAACCTAAAAGGAGGATTTTATATGAAACTGTGAATCTCCATTTCATTCTGCCTGTTTTTTAAAACACATAACATTTTTCTTATTTCAAAGCTTTCCTGCTTGTCTCTGCCTTCTTCTGAATTTCCTTATGTTATCTTCTATATATTTTTTAAAAATGTTACAATGACCCTCTTTTTTTTTTTTCAATCACAGTTGCTGACTCCTTTTACCTAACCTTCACACCCTACTTAAAAACTGAGACGGGGAAAAAAAAACACCCTTGTAACAAATTAGCATAGTCAAGTAAAATGAAGCCACATAGTGACCATGTCTAAAAATGTATGTCACTGCACCTCATGTCTATTACTGGTCAGGAGGCAGTCAGGAGGTATAACATATGTCACCATGGCTGCTCTGGAGACATGGCTGTTCATGGCATTAATTAGAGTTTTTAAGTTTTTCAAAGTTATTTTTCTCTACAAGGTTGCTATCCTTGTATAAATTATTTTGTTTCTGTTTACTTCACTCTTCTTCTGTTCATACCACCCACTAGTCTCTGAACTAATTTCTTTCATCATTTCTCATGATGCAATAACATTCTATTACATATGTAAATCACAATTTGTCTAGCCATTCCCCAATTGTCTAAGAGGCCCAGGGGCAGCTAGGTGGCACAGTGGATAGAGGGCTGAGGTTGGAGTCAGGAAGACTCCTCTTTCTGAGTTCAAATCTGGCCTCAGAAAATCACTATGTGACCCTTGGCAAGTCACTTAACCCTGGTTGCCTCAGTTTCCTGATCTATAAAATGAGCTGGAGAAGGAAATGGCAAACCACTCCAGTATCTACGCCAAGAAAACCCCAAATGGAGTCACAAAGAATCAGACATAACTGAACAACAATCCAAATTCTTTTCCTTCCCTTCTCCTCCTTATAATTCCTCTTTCAGGATCAGAAAGTTTGTTTCTCATGACTAAACTCCAAATCATCCTTCCTCTTCACCACACCCCTCCCTGTCCCCAGTTGTTTCTCTGTTGAGTTTAACATTTCTACAACAAACTATGTGTATGTATTCAACCTTCTTTTACCCATTTCAGATAAGAATAAGGTTTACTATATTATCTCTAAGGTTCCTTTTAGGACTGAGAGCCTGAAATTCCTGAGAAAGATTATTTAACTGCCTCATGACTCTCCCCACACTGGTCTATCCTGTGTACACTGCCCAGACCAGTCTTCGAAAACACTGCTTTCATGCATCATGTCATTCCCTGACCTGATAACTTTCACAGGCTTTCCATTTCCTATGGGATAAAATCCTCAGCCTGGGACTCATAATCTTTCCTCAACTTATCTCCTACTATTCCCCACCATGAATCCCCTTGGTCCACTCTGAGTAGTTTTATTACTATTCTCACAATAGATCATCCTTAATTCTGGCTTTGCACTTCTACTCTTACTTCATCCCTAGGTTAGAAGGCCTATTCCTTCCCTTTTTCCAAATCTTATTCATCCATTAGTGCCCCGCTCAAATTCCACCTCCTTTGGGAAGACTTTGCTGACCACTCAAGCCAACACAACTCTTTTCTTCCTCTGATGTTCTACTTACGTTAGCATTTAAGCATGTGCTTTCTTGTATAGCTTTTGTATCATAGAAATGTGTGTTTGTTTCTATGTCCCTTGCCATGCTGTAAGCTCTATGAGAGCAAGGGACTTTATGAAATAAAAATAAAATTTTTCTCTCTTCTAGTGTCCCCATGCTCTGTGAATGCATGTTGAATTGAAGCTAGACCATGAGAGCAAGTAGTTGGGGTGGTGAGGTGGGGAAGTGATGGCAGTGAGGAAAGGGAAGGCCAAAATGAATCATACATCTTGTTTCTGGTCATGGAGAAGTTATCATTTGAACTGGGTCTTGAAGGATGGGTTGAATTTGATGGACAGAGATGGAGGGATTCTAAGGGAAACTGCCTGAATAAAGATGCAGAGATAGGGCAAGGAACTGACTTGCTCAAACATGACCTTGTCAAACCTATCGACTCAGCCTCTATTTTTCTTCCCCTGCCTTCTCTTACTAATCAGATAACATCTGCTGCCTTGGAAGACTCCTAGGCTCAAGAGAAGAGATGGCTGCTGGAGTGATCAGAAATTTATGTGACTTTAGACTGCAGGCTCCCTTCCACCAGCCATTCTTAGCTACCACTGGCCACCGAGACCCAGACTTCCCTGAAACCTCTGAGGAGGAGGAAGAAGATGGTGAAGAGGAGGAAGATAGGGAAAAACAGATAGAAGACCTGGAGCTGGCAGACAGCAGTCCAGGATGCCAGAGGTCAAACCAGGAGCTAGTGAAGGGTCCTGTCAGGCCAAGCCCAAGTAGCACCGAGATGACTTTGCAACTCCTCCGTTTCTCTGAGCTCATCAGCTGCGACATACAGAAGTACTTTGGCCAGAAGACAAAAGAAGATGATCCAGATGCCTGCAATATTTATGAGGACAGCCGCCCACCTGGCAAATCGGCAAGGGAGCTCTACTATGCAGATTTGATGCAAATTGTCCAGAGTGGGGACCAGGAGAATGAGGACACTGACATTGTTGGTTTCCCCAGGGGCTTCGATTGCCAGGCCAGGTTCATCTCCAGCAAAGATAGGTCTCAGAAGCTCGGGCCTCTGGTTGAGCTCTTTGAATATGGGCTCTGTCAATATGCTAGGCAGAGGGTGTCTGACAGCAGGAGGCTGAGGCTTGAAAAGAAGTATGGCCATATCACCCCAATGCACAAAAGGAAGCTGCCACAGTCCTTCTGGAAGGAGCCAGCTCCCAGCTCTTTATGTCTCCTCAACACCAGCACACCTGACTTTAGTGACCTGCTTGCTAACTGGACATCAGATGTGGCCCAGGAGCTCCACAGTGTGGGAGGCCGAGAGCTGGGCAGACATGCCCTGGAGATGGATCAGTTACAGGAGGCATGAGCCACAGTTGTCAGAGCTGCTTTACCTTCTCTCTTAGAAGAGAGGCCAGGCTTCCTTCTTGGACCAGGCATTGAAAGGATCAGGTCCAATGGCAGGCTGATCATGACTCAGAACAGGAAGAACCCCTTTCTCTCCCTCTCTTCTTACTATTATTAATACTTTCATCTCCTATCCTCATTTATTAAAAGAGAGTCCCAAACTCCAATGGGTTTGTGTCCTACTGCCAGGGAGATGTTTATAGCCAAGTCTCCCTGCTGCCTGACTCTCAGCCAGGTCCTAGGGATCCATTAGCCTTTACTTGTACTGCTTTTCCACACTGATTACTTTCAGTTCACTTTTCCGGTCACTTAGGTAAAACTTTAGGGCTGATGATGGAGGGACAGCAGCTCCTCTCCCTAGTCCTGACTGCCTTCCAAAACAGTTCTCCCTCTAGCACCTCTGTGCTACATCTGTGGAAGCAGCCATATCCCCCATGTTCTTCCTCCCCACAAGGAAGGAATTTCCTGGCTTTAGGATCTTTAGGAATGGTACCAGGGTTGACAAGAGCTTCTGGACATATTAAAGAAGCTGCTATCCCAAGCTCTTTTAAGAGCTTCTCCAAGAGCAGGCAGCAAGGCAAGGCTGGCACTGGTGGGCGGGGGGGGTTGGTGCTGGACCAGGCTGACAGGAAGCAAAGCTTTTGGATGAATGGCAAGTGCTCTCTCAGGGAGGCAGGAAGAAAAGGGTGATGTGTTGATTAAATGAACAAACATTGTCTATTTACTCATGAGATAACAGCTGGAGAATCTCCTCCCCTGAGTTCTCTGCAGGGTTTAAAGGGCATCTTGCAGAATACTGGGAATACAGGGGCTCTCTGGGGTCCCTTGAACTTTCAGCTGAGCAGGTTTCCCAGTTGTGCCTCGTATCCAGCCTTCAGGTGTTTTTTCCAGAGGCCCTGAAGAAGCAGGACTTCTGGCAGCCCTCCTACCTCAGAGGTGGGAGCAGCTTTTAGAGCCACAACAGTGACTCCTGAGCCACTTACAGGGTTATAAAAGAAAAAAGGGTCCTAAAGAATCCTAAACCGTGTAACTCTCAGCCCCGTCAACTGGATTTAGCCACTCCTATGTCAAGCTGGCTTGCCCATGAAGAGAGCTCTCCATGACTCACCCAATCCAAAGGCAAAAGCTGTGGGGATCTAGGTGTCTTAAGTTACAGTCATTCTGTTCTCCAGGAGTGGCAGATGGGAAGTCATGGGGGTGAGAAGTGATGACTATTTCCTGTGATCCTCTTCATTTTTACCTCCAAACCTCATAACTCTAGGTCTATGACCTGCTTGTTTCTTGGAACCCTAGCTAATTACAAAATAATAGTACTTGGTTTCTCCTGCATTCTGTGCCTGGTGGGGTGGGAGGGGGCATGTGCGTGCCTGTCAAGCTTTCAGTAGCCTACCTTAGAGCTGTTTCTTAGAAAGATCTTGGACTTGACCTTGGCTTAACTAGTCAGATGGACTTCGTCACCAGATAGTTGGGCTATGAGGAATGTGAAACTCATTCTTCCCTGGGGTGTTTAAGTAGCAGTGAAGGTGGAATCTGGGCTCTATGAAGGGTTTTCCTTTCCCACGAGTGAGGAGTGGGAAAGCTGCTGTTCTGTGACCTCAATAGTCCAACAGAATCCTGCTTCACTCTGTAGAGGACTCTAAAATCTAAGTGTCTCCAATTCCTCATGACCTCAGTAATACCCCGCCCCCCGCCCCCCCCCCCCCCCCCAATCCTGGGAATTCTGCTTGTGTTTTTCCACCACCTCAGACCTCTCCTGAGTCTTCAAGGCATGACTTTCCTTGACAGAAGGAATCAAAAAGACAAAAAGCTGATTAATGTCATTAAGCAACTGGGAATTCTCCTGAACCACTGACCTAGTGGGAGCTGAGTGTCCTCTGGAACTAGCTGTTCATTCTTTTTTAATACATTTTAGTTTTAATTAAAAATCTCTTTTAATAGGTAGATGCAGACCACCTATCTTCCTCCCTTCAGGGAATGGAAAGAGAAGCACATTGCCACTAAAACCCCAGGGCATAGTAGTTGGCCCAAATATCTTGATCACCATTGAATTATCTACTCCTCCAAATAAGTAAGATTCCTAGTCAATTCCAGGGCAGCAAAGTGGCACAGTGGATAGAGCACCAAGCCTGGAGTCAGGAAGCAGTGAATTCAAATCCAGCCTTAGACATGTACTAGCTGTGTGACCCTACCCAAGTCACTTAACCTTGTTTGCCTCCGTCTCCTCATCTGTAAAATGAGCTGGAGAAGGAAATGGTAAACCACTCCAGTATCTTTGCCAAGAAAACCCCAAATGGGGTCTGACATGACTGAGCAACAACAGTCAATTTCACATAAGAGACAGCATTTTATTTCTGAGAAGAGAGGAAAGTCAGGCCAATGAATAGGCTCCAGATCTGCAGGCTTCTCCACTAGGACCCCTGAGATGATAGACTTTTCTTGGCCTTCCCTTAGCTAAAAGCTTGAGTAAAATTGCTTTCCATTTCAGCCACCTGGCAACAGAAACACAGACTGATTGCATCCCTTCTGACTTACCACTGACTTCCTTACCACTCTGTAGCTTCTGATGTCAGATGGTCCTCTAGCCCCAGCACATGTCCACTGAGGCAGCCTCTTCAGAAAGAGAGCTCTAGGAGGGCAGCTGGCAACTTTTGATTTTGAATCATGTGGTATCAAAGCTAGCAGCCACTCCCCTCTGATCAGAGCTGAAAAGAGCAGTTTAATTGAGCTTTGTGGCCATTTGGGTTTTCTCCCTTTTTCAGTTCCCAAGATGTTTCTATTATTCAGAGCACACTGCACCCAGAGATTAGAGTGTACTTTTTGTCTCCCCTTTTCACAATGTAAACTCCTTGAGGTCAGGGACTGCTTCTTTTTGCTTTGTTTGCATCCCCAGTGGCAATGGCAATGCCAGGCACAGAGTAGGGGCTTAATAAATGCTTGGCTCTGGCTGTTCCCACTCCCTCAGAATTAAAGTGTTTCACACAGGAATTGCCCCAGGACAGATTCCTTTCTAGTCTGGAGGCCTCTTGGTGCCCTTGGATAGATAAGGGCCCGAGAGTCCCAAACCCAAAGCTAGGTAGGTGTTTTAGCTTAACATAACACATAGTTCTCCTCCCTACCTCACTGCCTGATAAATGCCCCATCTGTTTATCTGGGTGACCTCGTCAGGGCCTACATCCTTGATAAAAAATCGTTGTCTCACAAGGGACATGAGCATTTTTTTGCTACCAAGCGTCAGGGTCCAGGGTCCTTCCTCACTCCATAGCTTCATCACATTCTCCCGGAGGTGAGCGATCTCCTCTACCCTCTGATGGCAGCAGCAGAGAGAGATATTAGGAGATTAGGAGGCTGATAGGGCCACCCTGACTAGGGAGAAAGATGGGGTGGTTGATGGATTAATTAAAGGAATGCCAGGAAACAAACAAAAAGTGGCCAAGATTAGGAAGAAAACTAAACAAACAGTCATTTATCTTCCCTTGAGTAAACTGCTCCAATCAGCTGAAAGGGTCTTATCATAGGAAGACATTCTTCTTAAGCCAAGATGGCTAAGGTGAGAGATTCTGACAGACAAGGTAAATGTGCCCTCTGGGGCCAGGGGGACTGGGAAAGTGGAGGCTAGTTAACCTGGTGGCTGGCCACCTGGATCTGACTACCCCAAGGGAGAAAGGAGGGGGACTGGGGGCCCTTGTTTGTTCTTTGTCCTCAGGGAACCCAGGCAAGAAGACCAAACAAGAAATTCCTGGCCTGGGGCAGGACATTTTAGCTCCCATTTGGTCTCCAAGACCAGAGGGCACCCATTCTCTTATTTCCCTGGGGCATTAAAGGTTGAATCTCAGACAAGCAGGGTTCTGGGGAGGGGAAGTTCCAGTTACCAGTTTGGTTTCAGCATTAAATTTCAGGTTCTGTATTGTCTTGTTGTCTTGTATGCTGTTTTCCATCTTCATTATCTGATTCTGAAACTGGAAAATACCCATCTGAGCAAATATATGAAAAACTCTAAATCCACCCTAAACCACAGGTCTAAATAGGCAGTGCCCCATTCTTACAGGGGGACTCTGGGTAAGCTTCTTCCTCTACCTATACTTCAGCAAAATGAAAGCAGAAATACTGAATGGGAAACCTTGGCCCTGCTGACTTCCTCCCTACTTGGGAAGGTTGGGGGGCGGGATATGGGGAGTAGACCAAACCCAAGTTGCTCGGGCTAGCTCGGGGGTCTCAAGGATGTATAATCAGCATGGAAATGAGTGGGTCTCTCATTTCAGGATCCATTCCTCCCTTCTCCTCCCCTGCCACCATCTAAACTCTTGGCATAAGTGCCATGTGTGGTCAGCCAGACCTCCCCTCCTGAACATGTCTCCTCAACAGATTAAGATTCTTTGTTCTTCAGCCTTCCCTTGGCTGCTGAAGGTTAGATGTGGAGGGCCTGAGTGAATAAATGCAGGCAGAGGAGCCTGCTGACGGTAGCACCGAGGATGCTGGGTCCTTTGAAGAGAGCCCTGTCATGTACCGTGGCCAGCTTGCCCTGTATCTCAGCTATCTTCCTGCTAGGATTGTCCTCCTTGAGCAGCTGCAAGGCAGACAGCACTACGGCCAACTCCTGCTTCACTATCTCCATCTCCTGTTCCCTGTGGACAAAGAAGGAAAGGTCAGCTGATCAAACGGCAGGGAGAGGCCCAGCCCAGACAGGCCAAGTGTGCACACCTTACACCTCCCCTCTGGAGGGGGCTGCTCCTGCTCCATCTCAGTGGGGCTGGGATGAAGGGGGAGGCTCCTTGGCTAGAGAGGGAACCAGGCCCAAGGGAGAGGGACCAGGAAGAAAGCCAGAGCTGGGGCAGCCTTTGTTCCAGGTCCTGGACGCAGAACCCAAAACACAGGCATGCAGACAAACTAGCCTTTGAGAATGCCTTGCTCAGTACTTTTACTGTTACCTTATTAGCACCAGGCTCTAAAAGCTTCTACGGTCTGACAAATTCCATTTGGATGTGAGTGGTAGTGGTGGAGTGAGCTCTCTGTATAAAGTGAGGTCTTCGAGGGCTACAACTGAACCTCTCACAGAGGCTCTCAAGACTCCAGTGTCCCATGGCCACCAGGGAGTGGCAGCAGAAGTCAGGAGTCCTTGGTCTATGGTGACTCACCATGCAACCTTAGACAAGATGTTTCTAATCTTTGGAACTCAGTTTCCTCAACAAGAATGATAACCCCTACCCTGTCTACTTTTCAGAGCTGTAGGAGATGAGTCTTTAGAAAGATACAAAGCACTGAATGAATATAGAGAATTTTCATGATGAGCTCTGGGTCTCAGAATTAAAGTTAACTCTATACACAGGCCTTGGAGAGGACAGTGGAAATGGGGTAGTCATTTGTTCACCACCACAACCCCAAAAGACAAATAACCATTAGTAGGCAAAGATAAAAGCAACCTAGGGCATGCCTCTAGTTACTGAAACCTGAGGCAGTTCTCCTTCCATGGCCTCCCATGGGAGATGTGTGATGAACACCCCAGTCAGCACCTAGATCTGTGCTAGAGAGAGGAAACAGCCCTGTACTGATGCAGCGGACTCATTTTTTCCAGGTCAGCATTTCCCAGACTCTCCATTAGTCTGGACAGAGCAAAGGATTGGGGAGAAAGGACAAAAAAAAAAAAAAACAAAACAAACCAGAGACTTTCTAATTCTCTCCCCTTTGAAATCAATACTAGACAAGCTAGGAAAATATGGTTTAGCCCTCTTTGTGCTATGGGGGAGGGGCAGGAAGGGTGGGTGCCAAATGAGAATAGGCTACCGAGGCTAAGCCTAAGTAGGAAGCTGGCTTGGACCTGCTGCCAACTCCTACCATCAGCAATGGCCAGTAAACATGCTCATTAAGTTGCCAGGTGACTGAGGCTGAGTGGGGGTGATAAAGAGCATCCTGGGGGCCAGGATTCAGATCCCAAACAAGCTGGAGGGGAAATTCAGAGGCATTGGTCAATACAGGGTCATGTGCTTATGGGTGAGATCCAGCAGCAGTCCCAAACCCAATGGAGCAGCAGGAGTACCTCTTTTCTCCCACTAAAGACTTGTGGGGGGCTACACAGCCCAGGGGCTTCACTGAGTCCTGGACAGGGATCTGAAAGCTTCCTTACCGGGCTTTACTCTCAGTGATTATTCTCTGATCAGAGTCACTTCTATGCAGGAGGCACCTGTCATTCACATCTCCTATCTGAAACACAGTAGGAAAAGACCCAGCCAGGGTGGGCCCATAGTCACAGGCTGTTCCAAAAGAAAGAATTAGCTCCATTTCTAGTTGGAGATACTGAGCTCAGAGGGACTCCAGCTATTTTCACATCACTTCTTAAAATCTCCAACTCTTACACATGGTCACTTAACTTGCTCACTGTCTCTTGACTCTGTTCCCTTCCCAATGTTTCTCTCTAGTCCTTCCTGCCTCCACTACCACTGAAAGTATCTGCCTACAGGACATAAGTACTGCATAGAGCCAGAACTTGGAATTTTTTCAACAGGGACAAAAACAGAAAAGGGAAGTATATCTTGATGGTTGGAAGGCCAGAGGATACAGTCCAACTATAGGTGCACCAAGACAATGCAACTGTAGGTTCATTAGAGCAATCTGACCTCAGACCCACAGGTGTTGGGATAAGGTGTGGCATCCTGAGTGATACTGAGTAACTCAAGATGGTGGTCACTAAGGGATATAACACCCCAGCCAACCCCACCCCAGTCAACACCTCGAACCATTTACAGTCACAGATGCTCATGGAAATCAACAGAAGAGGACAGAAAAGGAGAGAAATATGGGAGGGAGAGATAGGATTGTGAAACCACTATATTTAGAGCTAGAAGAAGCTTTAGGGGTCATCTGGTCCAATCTCTCTCCCTTTCATTTTAGAGATGAGAAAACTGAGGACCAGAAAGTGGAAAATGACACAGGGTCACACAGGTAATAAATTGCAGGGCCAGGATTTAGTTAAACTCAGGTCTTTTGACTCCAAATCCAGAGCTCTCTAGTAGGCAGGGAGGGAGAGAGGCAAAAAAGGTGGAGAGGAGTGAAGGGGGATATGAGAGAAAGTAGTGGAGGGAGATGAGAGAAGAGCGAAGATAGGGGAGAGAGAGGGGTGAGGGTGGGATAAAGATAGAGGAGAGAGGGAGACAAAAGTGCAAAAGTAGCAAGAGAGATAAAAATGGCAAGGGGCAGGGGTGGGGTTGGGGGTCAGAGAGAAAGGAGGAAATGGCAGAGAAGGCTCCAATCCCTTTACCTCCACAAGCTGGCTTTCCTTGAAGCCTGGGCCTAGAGCCATTCCAGGGGTGAGGCAGTGATTGAAAGAGACTAATGTTCCAGCACCAACCTGCCTGAGGAAGCTTTCCACTTTCTCTTGTAGTTCTTTCAAGTGCACTATTGTCTCATTCTGCCACTGAATGATTTTCTCTAGTGCTTTCTTCTCCTCTTCTGACCACTCCTTCTTTGCCTGAAACACAATACATACACACACACACACACACACACACACACACACACACACACACTCTCCTTGGTTTTTGTGTCAGAGGCAAGAAGGAGTAATAGATGGGCCCCAGAAAATGGGCTCAGGTTCAGGGGCCAGGAAGGTGCCCGTGGTATTTAGGGTTATTTTTCTTTAATCCCCATAAGGCGAGTAGGAGCTGCTGGGCCAGTGGCTGTTCCCTGGCCAGCTGCCATGACGACAGACTCCAGTGAAGAAAAACTGTCCCTAGAATAGTAGGAATCGTGCAAAGAGGATCTCGTGGTTCCTGACCCTGCGTTTCTACCCTTTCTCTACTTTATGCCTGAGTAGCCAATCCAAGTCCAGCCTGGGAGAATCAGAGATGTAAAGGGAAGGATCAGGACATTTGTGCCAATGGGTCAGGATATACCCTGATAAGGGAACCCCAAGCAGGGACAGACAGAAATGTCCCCCAGAAAACCATTGACCCTAGTACCTCCTCCAAGAAGCCTTCCCTCATCTTCTAGACCAGTAATAACCTTGCCCTCAGAACCTCACATACGTAGCCTTTTGTCTGGTACCTCTTTCATGCATTCATCATTACTGAATTACGTGTTATAGTCTCTGTGTTGGCATCTTATCCCTGGGGTCAGGAACCATATTTTATCTAAACTTTAGATAAGTTAAATATCTTAGATAAGTATCTCTTCCAGAGCCTGCCACAATTCTCTTCACACAGTAAGCACTTAGTAAATGTTGAATAAATAAAAAAAAAATGGATTTGTCTGAGCCTGGACATCTTGACCAAGCATGGTTGCAAGGTGAGTGTGGAATCCTGGAAGTACTGTGCCTTATCTGCGAGTCCAGCCCTAATCATCAGGGCAATATGGCACTGGGGGTAGTTTTATTTTGGAGCAGACAGGCAGGTAATACTAGCCCATCTGACATGTTTGATCCCCTCTACCCCTTCAGCTGCTTATGAGTTCCACGGAATCAAGCACATTTTTTTTGATGTCTTCTGTGTGTAAAGTTCTACAATACATGGTATAACAGCATGGGGGCGGGGGGAGATACAGAAATGACAAGGCTATGCCCCTGCCTTCACAGACCCTACCGTCTGCAAGGAAGATAAGACACATACATGGTATCACTTTCTATTGCTCTTCAGAATTCCCATTCTATTATAAATAAATGTCCCTCTTTCCTCATCTCTTCCTCCTACCAAGGCAATTCACCGCTTTCCACTATCTGAAACTAGGCTTTCCTTAGAGGACACCACAGTCCTGACTTTGCTCTGAGATGCTAGCGCTTGCTTCTCTTCAACACAGCCAAGTTGGACTTTTTGCGGCTCCCAATCTCATCCTATCTTCTCCTGTTCACATGCCATCTCCCATCCCTGAAATGGTCTCTCCCCCATACTCATATTTCAGCATGTTGAAATATTTCCCTTAGTTGCTATCTCTATCATGAAGCCTTTCCCTATACAAGATATCCTTCCCCAATCTCTCACCATTGACATCATTACCACCACCATGCTTAATTCCCATATATGTTTAAATTTTGCCCCTCATTATTTGTGGATTTTTGCTGTTTTTTTTTAAGATGGGTCTCTCTGTCTCATTCAGGGTATAGCGGTTACCCATAGGCCTATCTTCACTGGTGATCTAACCACAGAAGCTTTGGCCCACTCTTTTTTCCCCAACCTGGACTGGTTTGTAACTCCTTAGGCAGCTCACTACTTGGTGGTAGAGTTAGTGGAGACATCTGGTTGGCTTTGTCCCTATGGTAGCTCAGAACTCAAGCAATTCAACTCAAGGCCTCAGCCTTCCCAGTAACAAGGAGTACAGGTGTGCACCTCACACCTGTAGCTTGCATTACATTACATTATAAAACTCTAAAGAGTTTTGTTATATTCTTGTATCCTAAGCAGGTCCTTACATTTAGTAGGTGCTAAATAACAGTCCCAAGTAAAAGAGACATGACTTTAGAGATCTCTGAGCCTCATGAGATTGCCAGAGACCCCAGTCACACAAAGTACATTACATAGTGGAAGGACAGCAGGCATTGATAGGGTTGGCTAGCTTGGGTAAGCAAAAAACTGCCTTCACAAGTGCTGGTCATAGTCCATAAGCAAGGACTAGGGGCCAAGGAGGTTGTATTAGAGCCTATCCTAGATCAGAGCTGTTGTCTACTGGCTGGTCTCACAGGTACAAGACACCCCAATATAGGAAGTACAGAACAAAAGACCATGAGTGAATACAACCTGTGTATTGTACCTATATCATGCTTTAGAATTGAGAGTCTGATTCAGAAGAATTAAGAATGAAATCAGAAACTTGGGTCATGAACAAACACATAAGTTCACAACCACCTGTGTAGGGGAGAGTTTCTCAGATTTCAGCCAAAGCCAGGGAGAACCCACAATCAGCCATGAGATGAATCTGTCTCTTTCTCTGCTTCCCTTTCATATTCCTTTACCCCATCAATCAATTAAAAAGCACAAAGGTCTCAAAGTCTAAAACTGGACATAGAGATAGCTGATATGACTTTGCTTTCCTACCAGTCAATACCCCGGAACCCCAGAAAAGGAAACATTCCTCAGATAGCTAAGAAAAGGGTCTCTCTGTGCACAAAACTAGAAAGCTGGAAAGCATCTTTGGGGGTGCCGCCACCCCACCACATCATTGAGAGACCATAGAGTCCTTCCTATTTCCAGCTGGCTATGGACAATATCCTTTATTATATCTCATTTGGACACACAAGTCTTGAGGGTGAGTTTTTTCCTTTTTCCCTCCCTACTGTGAATGTTGATTTATCACATAATCATCCATTTGGAGAAGGCATTTGCCACTAAATGTAGGAATTGAAATGGCTAGAAGAAACTAATCAAGTGTGTTTATTTTAAAATTCCTGGAACTCAAGGAACGAGCACCCTTATTCAAATTTCTGAAGAGAGCGGCCCTAATTTAGGGGAAATATACACAGCAACCCAAAGAACAGCATCCCTGGCATTAGTTAAGACTAAAGACCTGGCAGGGAGAAGGGGAGCTATCTGTACCAAATAATTTCCCATTCATACAAATATATCTTATTGCCTATAAGGGCATCCCCCTAGACTCCCAAGTCCCTCACCAGACACTTACCTCAGACATTCTCAGGTTCAGGGTCTGTTCCTGAAGGTCGAATTTCCAGCTCAAAGCCACGAAGTGGTCACTCAGGTCTCTGACCTCCCTGACCAACTGGCCAATGGACTCCTCCAAGACCTGACTCTTTTCTTGGATCTGAAAAAATATTTGACATGATTGAGTACCCAGCAAAGTCATTTTTCTGAAGATAACCAGTCACATAGTGATGGGAAAAGTCACATGGGCTGAGAGAAAAGAGAAAGGAAGGTGGGAGAGGTTCTAGAGCTTGACAAAGGCTCTGGGATCTAGAACTGCCAAGTACCCCTTGGAAGCCGTTTAATCTGACACACTATTTTACAGACGAAGAAACTGAAGCCCAGGGAGCTGAAGGGATTTGCTCAAGGTCACACATATATCAAATGTCAAAGGTGTTTTTGGTGTTCTATGTTGTCTTCTATAGCTTCCTGGGTAAAGCTTTGTACCCCAAAGTTCAGTCAGTGTGCTCTCTGATATAATCTTGCCTGAGCTCCTGGAGAAAATAGGATCGTGTATTTAGGACCAGAAGAGACTTTAGATCAAGTTCAACCCCTTCATTTTACAGAAAAAGAAACTGAGGCCCAGGAAAGTTCAATATTTTGTCCAAAGATCCAAACTCAGGTTCCTGTGATGCTTTGTGATTTTCTATGTGGCTAAGAGGTCTGCCCTCCTCCCCTCTTGCCTCCACCAGCCTCTGACCAGGAAGGAAAGTCAAAGTTCTAGGATTACTGTGATTGGGTAAGAGAGAGGAGAGAAGATCAAGAGAGCCTTGTTTTGGAGCTTGCTTGTGTCACTCTCTCTGACTCTCTCTCTCTCTCTCTCTCTCTCTCTCTCTCTCTCTCTCTCTCTCTCTCTCTCTCTCTCTCTCTCTCTCTCTCTCTCTCTCTCTCTCTCGTTTCTCCCTCCATCCCTTCCCTCCTCCCTTCGCCACCCCACACACAGAGGTTCACCCCAACCCACCTTTTCCAGTTCGCTGCGAGCTTCCCTTTGTGCATTGCCAAAAGACTCCCTGACAGCTGAGATGTCGTTGTGCATCTGCGAGGTAAACTTCTCCATGCTCTCCTTCTCGTACTGCTCCTGAGCTTCTCTGAGGACAACATCACAGGGACAGGGGAATCTGAGAGCCCTTGGAAATGGGAGCCCAAGAGGAAGCTCTGTGGCCAACAGTATCTGCCAGAGGAGCGCTAGGGCCCTGGGCTTGGCCTCTGAATCAGATTTATCCTAGGATCATAAATTCAGAGCCACAAGAGCTCCAGAACCTATTGTATCACAGTGCCTCCCAGGGCCGTCCCCATCATTCACATTTTTATCAATTCATGGGATCAAAGATTTAAAGCTGTAAGGGCCTATGGACGATGAAACATCTTGTGTGAATGGTAAATTGTATTCTACGTCTTCCTTCCTGCCTTCCACCCAGGGCCTTTAAGTTAGCAAGGGATGCTGTTCTTCGGGTTGCTATGCATATCCCCCATAGATCACACAGCAGACTCTTCTTGCCGTGTTCATTGGAGGGAGCCCAGGGTGGGGGCCAAGGCCCTGGGATCACCCAGCTCAACTCCCTCATTTTACTGGGGGGAAAGCTGAAGCCTGGACAGGTTGTGTGGTTTGCTCAAACAACTCAGTCAGATTCCAAGTTCTATGTTCTTTTCATAATCTCACACTACCTCCCAGGGCCATCCCCATCATTCACGTTTTTATCAATTCATGGGATCAAAGATTTAAAGCTATAAGATATAAAGATTTAAATCAAAGACTTAAGAGCCTTAGAGACCAGAGTCCAACCCCTTCATTTTCCAGATGAGGAAAGTGAGGCACAGAAAGGTTAAATGATTTGCCCAGGGTCACGCAGCTAGTATATATCTGAGGAAGAATTTGAACCCAGTTCTTCCCAACCCCAAATCCAGGACTCTATCCACTAAACCACATGGTCTCTACCATTTATCTGGCACCTTTCTAGTGACTTCTGAGTAAGCCCTCTCAGAAAACAAAGTAAAGGAGGCCAAGACTAGAAGTGGAAGGAGCTGTCAGCAATCAAGCCACATTAGCACCAGGAGTCCCCAAACCAAAGTGACAGGATGAAAGGAAGGACCAGTCACCAAACTTCCTGATGCTTTTAATACTTCAGTTAGGAGGGCTACTGCCCTGGATGGGTGGGTTGGGGGCAGGAGAATGGTTGGAATGAAATATCTTAGAGCTCCAGCCCTTTGTGTGCCCACATTCCAACCAATGAAGGAAAGGAACTGCCAGATGTGGGGCTGGCCAGCCCTCCCTGTGAAGGATGAGGTTGCTAGGTATTCATTCATTCCCTCTGCAAAAGGAGCCCTCAACTCCAGCCCACACCCACCTATTCTTCTGCTCTGCCTGGAGGATAGTATTGAGCGATGTCTGGTTCTCTCTCACAAAATCAGTCAGCTGGATGACGGCCTTGTCCAGGGCTCGACACTGGTCTAAGAGATGAGACTCTTCCTGCTGTGTTCATTGGAGGGAGCTCAGAGCAGGGGCCAAGGCCTAGTGCTTTGGACTAGGTCCCTGGTGACATCACTAACCTCTGGAGGCCTCTGCTAAAGCTCTCATCTTCCAGGCCTGCCTAAAGGCTTAGGGCATGACTTACCCTCCTCCCCAGAGAACACAGGAATTTAGGGATATACTAGCTCTGTCTGGACTGGGGCACTTGGCCAGACCCAGACTTGACCTGGGAATGTGGCCTCTGGGGCTCTGCCCTGAGTGTCAGGCATAGATAACAAACCTCTTGCTGGTGCTTCAGGCTTCGGAAATGGTCTTCATTTAGCACCTGGATTTTCTGCCATTTGACCTCCAGTTCTTCCCAGAGGTTCTTCTCAGATTTGAGCCTTATGCTCTCAGAAACTTTCATTTTCTGCAGTGAGACATTACCATCCCTCACACTCCAGGAGAAGCCTGAGGACTCCTGTGTCACTAAGAGGCTGCCTTCATCCCTGGCCATCTCCCATAGCTCCTTCTTCCCCAGGGGAATATCTTCAGGTCAGTGGCTTCACTACCTACCTAGTCCTGTTTCTACTGCTTCTCAAATGTCAGTCTATTTAGACCCAGGCTGAGGGGGTTATCTCACTGCTTCTAATACTATATACAGAGGAATCCCTCCAACATCACCTCCCCGCCCCAACAGGCCCGATCTTCCTGGACCCAGGGTGGCCAGATTGCTGTAGGTGAGGGATTTGGGTGGGTAGCTGGTAGCACTCCTGTTTCCAAATCACACTCTGGACCCAAAGGGACAGAGATGTGCATCAGGGAAGGAGCAGGGAAGCCTAGAAGCTGCTCCGGGCTACTGCTTTGGAATGCCCTCTGATGAGACTGCCAGTCCTCAGGGGAACCCACCAGGCATGGAGCAGCTCCTACCCACCTTCTCAATGGCCACAAAGTTCTTCTGAAGGTGGCCACAAAGCTTGGCTTCTCTTTTCAGGAATTTGAGACTCATCTCCTCTCCAAGCTGAAGTGCCTGAGCCTATGGGGAAATGCTGCCATGAGTGGCAACCCTAGGAGAGCAGGAAGTGCAGGTACATCAGTGAGGACCACCTCCTTCTGGGATGTGAGAACCCTCATGTTGGAAGATCACAGGATCGAGAATTGGGAGCGATCTTAGAAGGCACCAAGACAGGCAGGGAAGGGGTGATACCGTTCTACTCAGAGAGGACTAGGACTCTTAGCTCACTAAGGCGCATTAAAAAAAAATTAGTATCCTTTGTCTGTGGAGTACGTACCCAAAGTATTAACGCAAGAAGAAATACAGTGAAATCAGAAGACCCGGGTTTTAATCACAAATCTGCTCCTTTGTAATCTTGGGCAAATCATTTCCCTTCTCTGGGTGTCACTTATTATTTATAATAACCAAACCTGACCTTGGAGAAGAGGTGAGAAAAAGCAACCATAAAATGAGGGCAGTGGCCCATCTCCAACTTCCTTCCAGCTTTTGGTCCTCTGAGGAGAATGACCGACACTAGCATATCACAATAATAATAACCTAGAATTCAGGGATGATCCATGAAACACTGAACAAATCCACAGCAAGCTAATCATAACCAAGATTAAGAAACAGGGATGGAATGATACCACCAGGAGAGACTGAAGCATAGCTAATGTTGGCTGCCTATTACATTAACACCCTGCTTGACTCCCACAGCCCAGACCCTGCCTACTCTGTTTCATTATAAACTTGATGGCCTCCAGGGGACAAGTACCTCACTTGTACAACAGCCTAGGACAAACTAGGAGTCCAGGCTGCTTCTCCATCCTTCTGGTCACAGTACAGAAACTAAGATAAGAACTCAACCTGGAACTGGTAGGTGGTAGGGAGAGGAAGGAGTCCCAAAAGCTTGAGGACTGAGTCTCTTGGCGTCAACCAGTGAGACCTGAGATCTGAGGATGTAAAAGCTAGAAATGATGACCTTAAAGATCAAATGACCATTTCATGGTACAGATTTGGCCCAAGACCACAGCAACTCAGTATTAGAACTGAGATGTAGGCCTCCTGACTCCTAAGTTCAGAGCTCTTTCCTCCTCAGATCGATATGTGCCAGCCGTACGCTACTTACTATCGAACAGTAAAATGATGCAGTGACAGGATAAGGAGGGGAGAGGGATCTGATGCGTTGTAGGTAAAGGGAAGGAACAATGCCTATTCCCTACTTTGCTGAGCCGAAATGCTATATCCGTCTTTCTTCTACTTCTCTAAATAAACAGTGGCTGGACATAATGCTAGCCTTCCCTGCCTAGCAGCAAGGGGGTAGTAGCACACACTAGAAATGCTATGTACCAAATCCAAAATCATGCTGGGTCTAGAGTCAGGAAGACTCATCTTCCTGAGTTCAAATCCAGTCTCAGACACTTACTAGCTGTGTGACCTTGGGCAAGTCACTTAACCCGGTTTGCTTCAGTTTCCTCATCTGTAAAAGAAGCTAGAGAAGGAAATGGCAAACCACTTCAATATCTTTGCCAAGAAAATCCCCAAAAGGGTCACAGAGCCAGATATGACTGAAAAACAACTAAAGAAGAACATCAAAGTCCCAAACCAGAACAGTTTCTTAAGAAAACCTCAGGCCTAGGCCCAGAACCGAGGCATCTTTAGAAAGGGAGTGGTGGCTCAGCAGCTTCTCCCAATATCCAACACTGACAGGGTTGTTAGGTTTCCCTGCCCATCCCCTGAGCCTCACATGCCATGGTGCAGCCGTGATTCTGACTTCTCAAAGGGCAATGAGAAAGGAACACCAATGATACTTGGCACCTGAACTATAGGCAAACAAGAGCTGTGTCTTTTAGTATTATCAGGGGGCAGCTGAAAGCTCTCCCTGTTGCATAGCTCTTCAGACAAGCCCAGTATATGGTGACGATACCTGAAGTCCAGGGTCACTATTTGCAGAACTGAAGAGGCTCTATTGCAAAAATTCCTATCTATGCCCTCTATTATACTTCCCTCTGGGGGACGTTCAAGCATACCAGATTGGTTCTGAGGACTCCTGTGTCACTAAGAGGCTGCCTTCATCCCTGGCCATCTCCCATAGCTCCTTCTTCCCCAGGGGAAAGTCTTCAGGTCAGTGGCTTCACTACCTAACTAGTCCTGTTTCTACTGCTTCTCAAATGTCAGTCTATTTAGACCCAGGCTGAGGGGGATATCTCACTGCTTCTAATGCTATATACAGAGGAATCCCTTCGACATCACCCCCCACCCCCCCAATAGGCCCAATCTTCCTGGACCCAGGGTGGCCAGATTGCTGTAGGTGAGGGATTTGGGTGGGTAGCTGGTAGCACTCCTGTTTCCAAATCACACTCTAGACCCATTAAAGAACACAAAACAGAAACAACTCCCCTAAAATCTAGAGCAAGTTGAGATCCTTTACTTTCCTACATCAGACTCTTCTTCTGTAAAGCTATTCTCATTTCACAGGTGGGGAAAAGGAGATACAGAGAGTTTAAATGATTTGGTAAGCTGATGATAAGACCAGAAAGAAATCCTTTGGCTTAGCACCTGGGACACCATTCAATTCAAGAAGCATTTCTTAAGTATCCACATATGGTAGGCATTGTGTCAGGTACTCGACAAGATACAAAGACAAAATGAAAATCTCTGCCAGCAGGAGATTACCGGAGATATAAGAAAGCTCAGGAGGATGGGCAGCAAGGCCCAACAGTTCTGTGGTTTCCCACCAGTTTGGGGCAGAGAGGGGCAGGCATGGAGATATGTACATAGACAAGTAAATGTGTATATATATATATATATATATATATATATATATATATACATATATACCCACATATCTAAAACAACACAGTAATTTTGGAGGAAAGGGGAAAAGAACAGACATTTACTAAGCATCTACTCTGTGCCAGGCACTGCGCTATATGCTTTACAAATATTATCTCATCTGAGGGAGAACTGACAGCTGAAGGGCTTAGGAAAGGCTTCTTGTAGGAGTTGGCACTTGAGCTGACCTTTGAAGGGAGCTACAGATTCTAACGGGCAGGAGTGAGGTAGGAGAGGGATGAATGCACAGGGGACAGCATGGATTCAGAGGCACAGAAGGTGTCAGATACAGTAAATGGCAAATTGGCCAATTTGGCTGAAGTATGTCAAGGGGAATAATGTAAAACGAATATGGAAAGATAGGATGGAGACAGATTGTGGAGGTTTAAAAGCCAGAAAGAGGAATATTTATTCTTTTCTAGAGGCAATAGGGAACCAGTGAAAGTTCTTATCCAGGTGAGTGGCCTGGATTTGTGCTTTAGGAGTATCAATAGGACAACTACATGGATGATTGGAGAGGAAAGAGACTTGAGTCAGGGAACCTAATTAGGAGGTTATTGCAATAGTCCAGGTGAGAAGTAATGAGGGCCTGAAATTGGGTACTAGCTGTGAAGAGAAGAGAGAAGAAAGAGATGAGAGAAATATTGTGGAGATTGACTGCTTAAGACTTGGCAATTGATTCACTAAATGAGAATGAACAATAGAGAATGACCCCGAGGTTATGAACCTCAGTGCCTGAAAGGATATTGGTACCTTGGACAGAAGCAGGAAGTTAGGAGCTGTGAGTTTAGAGAGGAAGGCAATGAGTTCTATTTTGGACACGTGGTGTTCAAAATGTCTGTGGAACATTCAGGTGGAGCTATTCAACAGGCATTTGGGACTAGACTGCAGGGGTGGGGAACCTGCAGCCTCGAGATCACATGTGACTCTCTAGGTCCTCAAGTGAAGTTTGTTCTGTGAAGTTTGGATTCAGTCAAAGGGCCACACTTGAGGACCTAAAGGGCTACACGTGGCCTCGAGGCCATAGGTTCCCCACCCCTGGACTAGAGTATAAGAGAAATGAGGTCTGAATATTTAGTTTTGAGAGTAATCTACATTGAGAAAACAGTTTTTGAGCTGAGGAGATCATCGACAGGACAGAGATATAGGAACACCACCAAGAAGAAAGTACTGTCATGAAAACCCAAAAAGAGAGGCTATCTAGGAGGAAGGACACCAGATAAATGAAGGCTGGAGGAACTAGCAAACTTCTTAGAGGACCATGTTTTGTTTTAGTCACTATACATTGGAATGATATGAAGAAGCAGGGTCCTCTGAGAAGATGGTGAAAGTCTTAAGAGTATTGGTTCTTAAAAGGAAGCATTACAGAGACTGGAAAGGGTTGAGAACTGTTGCCTTTAAGAGTATTTAAGGGATTTTTGTGAGGTAGAGACTAAGTATTTGTGTCTTCATGTTCTCATGGAGAATTGAGTGAATAAACCCAAGTTTCAACGAAAGTAGGTGAGATTGTGGCTGAATATAATAATTTCTTGATGAACAAGGTGATCAGATCACAAAGGGAATCTCCATCTTTTAAGAGCTTTAAGAAGAGAAGACAATGCAATTACCTAACCTGAATAATTGCTGACATTCACTGACCTTGAGGTGGGCTTCGGCAGGGAAGGGCAGGACTGGCTGCTGCTCTACACCCCTTCTAGCTTGGGCATTCTATGAATTTTATATAATCATAGAATCACAGAATCTTAAAAGCTGGAAGCTGCCTCACAGAACACATAGTAAACCATACCTGAATAGGAATCTCCTCAACAATATACAAACAAGTGGCCTTTGCCTGAAGACTTCAAACAAATGAACCACTATTCAGTCACGCCTTTCCTCTCTCGTATTTGGCCCAATGTTTGAGCCTGTCAAGATCTTTCTGGATCCTGACTCTATCATCCAAACAGGTTTGCTCACCTCATAGCTTTATGTCATTAGCATTTTTTTGGCAAGCATGCTGTTGATGTTTTTATTCAAGTCGATGACTAAGATGTTAAATAGCATACAGCCAAGCACAAATTCCTGGGGTGCTTTCTTCCAAAACACAAATGACTACTTTTTTGAGTCTAGTCATTCACCTAGTTCTGAATCTCCCTACTGTGCTATTGTCTAGTTCCCATCTCTCCAAGATTTCCAATAAGAAGAGCATGAGAAATTTTGCCAAATATTTTCCTGAAATCTAGGTAAACTAAATCTACAGCATTCCACTGATTTACCAGTGAAAAGGTAAAGTGGCATCAAAATGATTTATTCTTGATGGAGTCATTTTTAATACCATTCCCTTTTCTAATAATTCCATAACCATCCTTTTAATAATAAATCAAAGTGAAATTTATCAGCCTCAGTTTACATACCCTATTCTCTTCCTTTTTTTAACAAGACATTTGCCCATCTTCAGTGAGATGGCACCCCTTCCATTCTCAACAGTCTTTCGGGAGCCAGTCAATGATCTTTGAATCACATCTATCATGTCTTTCAACATCCTGGAAGGTACTTTGTCTGGACCTGGTGACCAACTCATTAAAGGTTATGACATAGCTCCCTTACCCTGTTCTTTCTTTTCTTTGGTTTAAACTCTCTATTGGTCATTTTTGTCCTTGTTAAGAGAAAACAGAAACAAAAGAGTCAAATGGTTGTGGCTTCTTCATTGCTTTTATCTCAACCACCTGAACATTAGTCCCATCCCTTCTTTGATCCTCTTCTTTTTCCACTTTAGACTATAAAAAACGACAACGACCCCAAACCCTTTTGTTCTCTGTAGCATACTTTGCCAGCCTTAACGCTCCTGATAGTACTCTTACAGGGTCATGCCTTATATTAGTATTCATCCACTGTTACCTGCTTTTGCTTCCATCTTCTGTTGCAACACAAATTCTACATTGTTTGATGAGTTCCCTGTACATCTACGTTGATTTCTTTAGACAACTCCACTTTTTTTTTCTCACATCACTGGAATTGTTTCTTTTTTGTGTCTTTAGAATTTCATTCTTGAGAGTTTCCAATTCCTCATCAGCTAATATCTCCCTACCCTTTTCTCTGAATCCTTGGAAATCTGGCCTCCTGAAAACTAAGGTACACATAGAACCATGTCCAACTTTCCTCACTTGCTGTTACCAATTCTGTGAAGGCATGATCACTTTCCCCCAAGGTTTCTACTTTCCCTATTTTAGCAACCAGTTTGTCCTTCCTTGTTGGTCAAAATCAGATCCAGAATAGCAGTTCCCTTTATTTATTTCTACATCTTTTGAAGGATGAAGCAAATCAAGAATTTATTTGCTGCTCTGCTATTAAGAAAGCAAGAGAGTAAGAGAGAGCACAAGCCCAGATAAAGAAAATCCCCTATCACTACTATATCATGCTTCTGTGTCAGGTTTGCAATCTGTCTTCCAGATTCCTTAGCTACTTAAAAAAAATTTATTGATGCCTTTTACTGTTACATCACATTAATTTTCAAATATATTTCTCTCCCTAACCCTGCCCCAAAAGCTATTCCTTGTGACCAATAATAAAAATAGGAAAAAAAAGGGCGAGTGGTTCAGGAAAATCAACACACCGAACATGTCTGACAGTATCTGTAATATTCCACAACCATAGTCCCCCACCTCTGCAATGGAGGGAGGTGCCTTTGCTCAGCTCTCCTCCAGGACCCAGTTTGGTCAGGGCTCCGTTTTATTTTATTATTCTTTCCAGTTACATTTTTGTAGCCACTGTGTATACTGTTTCCTTGGCTCTGCTTGCTTTACTCTGAATCAGTTCATGTAAGTCTTCTCATGCTCCTCTGGATTTTTCACATTCATTATTTCTTACAATACAATAATATTCCCTTACATTCATGGACTAGTTTATTTAGCCATCCTCCAGATAATGGGTACTTGCTCTGTTTCCAATTCTTTGCTACCACAAAAAGTGCTATGAATATTTAAGTATATATTCCTCACCTCTTTCTATCCAAATGTCCTCACTTCTACAAACCTGGCTCTCTTCCACTTCTGGGGTCAAAGTAGCCTCAGACTAATCGATTCCCAAGAAGAGAGAGTCAGCCAGTTGCTGGCTCCTGACTGACCTGTATCCCAGCAATATCCCGACTCGTTCGGCAGGCATTCTCTTCCTGGTTCTGCCTCAGGGCATTGCAGGCTGTTTCCCGCCCCTCCGCTTCTTCCTTTAGGTCCCCACTCAGCTTGTCCAACCTATGGGCAACAAGCATGGTGTAGAGAAAGAGTATATGTGTCAGGAAATCCCAGAGGCCTGACGCTAACACTTACTGGCTCTGAAAGCACAGAGAAGTACTTTAACTCTCTGAACCTGTTTCATCATCTGTAAAATGGGGCCAGTACTATTTGTACTACGTACCTCGGGGTTATTTGAAAGGAAAATACTCACTAGTCCTGAAGTGGGGTAATAAATATGAGATCGATATGATTAACAAGTTTTCGGCCTTTCAAGGAAAATGTCTTCCTCACTACCTTATCCATTTGGGCTTGGCAACCCTAAACAAGAGGCCTGAATATATAAATAGGGCCATTCCACCCAAAAGCTAGAAGGAGTCTTGGCAGCATACTAATTAGTATGTACAAACCATGAGTATTTATCAGGTTGGGATGGACAAAGACAAAACTCTGATGGATCCAAATCTCCATGTTGTAGACTACACAGGCATCACGTTAAGCCTGCCATCATCCTGAATACGAAGATAAAAAAGAAAACCAGCCCCGCCTGGTAATTTAAAGGACCTGTCTCCATGGCATAAGTCAGCATCAAGATTTATCACAGAAAGGGCAAATTGCCCTCCTCTTCCTCCTCTGGTAGCCAGTGATGAGATCCACGGCAATCACAGACGTTTCCTAGAGGCCTCCTTCATGGCCTCCCTCAGTCTGGATTCAATTAACCTTTCTAGCCTTCTCCTATACAACTGTCCTTTACTTACTGAACACATCCTAATAAAACTGAACTGCCACTCTGGTGAAGATCTGTATTTCTCTTCTCCTTGTTGTTGTTCAGCAGTTTTTCAGTCATGTCTGACCTTTTGTGACTCCATTTGGGGTTTTCTTGGCAAAGATACTGGGGTGATTTGCCACTTCCTTTTCTAGCTTATTTTACAGATGCGGAAATTGAGGCAAACAGGGTGAAGCAATTTGCCCAGTGCTTGCCACGTAGCTAGTAAGTATCTGAAGCCAGATTTGAACTCAGGAAGATGAGTCTTCCTTATTCCAGGCTTGGCACTCTGCCCTCCTCCTTCCCTACATGACTATGCAGTTATTCCTTCCACATTGGGGGTGGGGGGAGTTAGGGGTGTGGTATACCCATGATCTGGCAAATCTGTGTAAAATTTTTGGCCCTCCCTTTGTACCAGAGAATAAGTCTGATTTTTTTTCTTTTTCTTTTATGGGTTGTTTACATTGCTTTATTGTAAAATTTGGGTTGATATTATATAATTATATATATGTATTTGTATATACATATATACACACATACACATATATATGTATATATACATGTGTGTGTACACACATACGTATATATATATATATATATATATATATATATATATATATATACACACACATATATATATATATATATATATATATATATATATATATGAAAAATGCACTTCTGAATTTCTAAACTTTTTCTGTATCTTCTGCTGGCCTTTACTTGTCATCTGAGGCTTCCACAAAACTCTCCAAAAATTCCCATTTAATTTCTTATGCCAACCTGCAATATATCAAAATCATGATGGAGAAAGCTGCGATGTGGAAGGGATAACGGTAATACTGGTTTCCTTGCAGTCTCTCTGGCCCTTCTCCAATCTACTCCAATCTATTCTTCACATAGTTTCCAGAGTCATCTTCTTAATGCCTTTGAACATGCCATTCCTCTACTAAAAACCTTTCTTAGGTTCCCTACTGTCTTGCAAAACAGAAGCATAAACTCTGCCCCATAAGATGCTTCACAATCTGGCTTCAAAATGTTTTTCTAACCATCTTCTTAAGCTAATGTTTGTCACAGACTCTGTGGCCCACAAAACTGCATTTTTCTCACCTACATTCTCATCCTGCTCTCTCTCATCTCCTTGCTTTTGTTTATGACATGAGTCTGAACTGAAGGCTCCCTCCCCACCTCTGTTTGTTGAAAGCCTTCCCTTCCTTTAAGGCCCAGCTTGGGTGCCATTTCCTCCATGAAGCTTTCTCCAGCATCCCACTGCCCCGGATAAAAGTGAGCCTCCCTGCCTCAGATTTCTCCTAGCACTTTGCCGGAATCCTCTCTTCCACACCTATCTCCTACCCACTTTTATTAGAGTCATTTGTGTACTTGCCTTCCCTCCATCATCTATTGTAGGCTCCTTGACGGCAGGGTCTCTATTGCATTAATTTTGGAATCCCTGGCAGCTGGCACAGTGCTTTGCATATAGTTGGTGCTTCTTAACCATTTAAACAAAATTCAATCTGGTATGACCCTACCGTTCCATCCTTATTTCATACTACTCCCCTCTGTGTATTTTAGCGATCAACGAGTCTTTATTGATCATCTATAAAATGCTTAACCACATACACAAGATGGAAGATAGAGAAGACACGGTCCTTGGCCTCAATAAGCTAATGACCTAGCTGGAAAGCGATGATGTAAAATGTGAAAAAGGAAGCAATGCATGATTTATGTAACAGATCAAATGCTCATTACAAGGCCATACACAAAGAAATTACAGAATGAGGCAGACAGATCATGACTACCATAGGAACTCAGAGGGGACTATGAACTTGTGGGCCAAGGAAAGTATTCGTGAATATATACAGCAGATAAGGGAAAAGGGCCTGGAGGAGAGAAAGAGGAGGATGGAGACATACGTACCTGAGGTGTAGTTCTGCCTCAAAGTTTTTCTTTTCTGTATCATGGAGAGCCTGTTTCCGCCTAATTTGGGCTAGGGACTCTCGGACCTCCACCAACCTGAGATATAAATTATTTTCCACTCCTGAGCAGGCCTATCTCTTCTCACCTGTCTGGTGGCATAGGTGTGTGAGGGTGACTGGGCAGCTGCCTAGGTCCCTACTCATTTGAGGACAGAGAATCCCAAGACCTTCCTTGCAGAGCTTGAATGTCACTGGCTATTGGAGAAACCAGCCAGAGGCCTTCATCTTGGGCAATGAGAACCCCTGAACCACCTGGGACCGGAAGACTTCTCCTTCCTCCCAGACCCAAGTCAACAGGATGGATGTGTCAGTAGATGACATTACTCAGGCCACAATTTTCCTTTGAGAGTAGACCACTTGGGTAGGCTGATGGGGGAAGCCCTGGGGTACCTTGTCCCTTCTGACCACCTTCTGTAAGGGAGCATCTCTGCTGTTAAGAGGGTAGCTGGAGGAAATGCTTCTGAACCAACAATAGGATCCACCCCCTCTGCCCCGCCCCCCACACCTTTTGGCACCCAAATCCTTGTTCTGGAGTTGCTTGGGAACATCATGCTGGCCCCAAATCTATTCCAATGCCTATGTGGGATAGATAAGTAAAATGATTTCTGGACATGAGGAGAACCTGTACCTTTTCTCCATTGACTCCATGTGGCTCCGACTTGCAGCACTGGAGAGCTACAAAGAGGAGGATTTTGGCATTGGGTTTTGTTTTTGTTTTTTGGATTTACCCAGGCCTTCTACTATGATCCATGGTGACTGATAGATGGCTAATGATTCCCAGAGCTCTACAGCCCACACAACTACGATTGCCAGAGATAGGAACAACTTGTGGGCAAGAGAGAGTTATTTTTCTAGAGCTTTAAAGCTGAACAAATGGGAATTTGGCCCTGGGGAAGATATGCTGCTAGTGAGCCAGAGTTTCCTCATTTGTACAATGAAGGGGTTGGAGTAGATGACTGCTAAACTTCCATTGAATTCTGAAGTTTGATTTTTATCACCATAGCTGTCCCATTTATTGAATGGAAAGGTAAGGGGATAGGTAGGAAGTGGTATAAAGAGAAGGCAGGATTCCCAGGATGATAAAGTTCCATTTAGGGAGGCCTGAAAGGAGGGCACATGAGTGAGAAGAAGGAATTTACTTCCCAGCAAAACATTCTGCAACATGCTAAAATCCTGGGGATGTGACGGCAAAGGAAGGACCAACAAGAGATAGACAAAAAAGATGGCTCCAGGACAGCCTGTGACCAGTTTGCCAGTCCACAATGGTTCACACAAAAAGAAAGCTTCTTCAAAAGGAGTTGGCAGTGAGCAGCAAGCTCACCTCACAGGCTTCCTTCTCTGGTATCCGGGTAAGCTGCTTCACCTCATCACGGATCAGCTCCAACTCAGAGTCTTGTACCTGTATCTGGGCCCGGATCTGGAGCAGCTCCCGCAACAAGCTCAGGACAGCTTGGTCTGAACGCTCCTTGTGCCCTCGAAGGCAGACCACCTCAGCCTGCAGATCTGCCACCCTTCGACACAATGGCAGAGTGGTCAGACTGTAGGTCAGGGGGATATACAGAGGCAGGAGAACAAGGGGAGGAGGCAGGCTGATAAGCCTATTTACCCAGAGGTAGATCTAACCAGGAAGGGCAAGCATGTACATTAAAACCATAGTCACCCACATCCACCCAGAAAAAGTATGGGGAATATGATCTAAGGAATCACCTCCAAAAGGAAAAGAGTGATTCTGGGCTCAGACACGTCGAGGAAACTGGAAAGTGGTTTTGGCTTCACAAAGCTGTCCTGTCTGGAGCTAGGTATAAGAGAAACTGTATTGTAAGTGATAAGATAAGCTTCAGGTACCTACCACTGTTCTAGCTGCTCCCAGCGTTTCTGAGTGTCTTGCTCTGGGGTCAGAATGGAAGACACTTGGGGGCTGTACTCAGAACTATCAGAGATCTCCTCTACGATCAGGGTTTCTGGGATCTTCAGACCATCTTTGAGGAGGAGCCCCAGGTCCTCCAGAGTTACTGAGCTGTTCATAATGGCAATGTGGACTCAGATCTGGCTCTGTGCTGATAGTCAATCCTATAGTTAGAGGGAAAAACAAACAAGGCCCTGCATTCAGGAGCACAACAAATGGGTCTTCAGACCTTATGCCTGGAGAAGGGTCTTCCTTTGCCTTCCTGACCCACTGCAAGACTTTGGGTCTAGTAGGTTTCTTCCCCACTAGAGGTCTTCAAACAAAGGCTAGATAACCACTCATTGGGTACGTTGAAGTGAGACTCTTTTTCAGATATAATTTGTACAGATGGCTCCTAAGGTCCCTTCCAAATATGAAATTCTGTGATTGGCGAAGAGATCCCAAATGCCAGGATGTATTCTGAACTTTCTAGCCCCTGTGGAAAGAAGATGACTCTCTAGACTGCTAAAACTAAACTCTCTGAAAAGGGATCTCTTCAAACCTTTGCCTCCAACTCTTAAAAAAAAGAATAAATAATAGATAATAGCTTACAAAGTATTTTTTGTACCTACATTACCATATCTGATCTTACAAGTATATGAAGTAGCATATTATCCTTTTTTCAGATGAGTAAACTGAGGTTTAGAAACTAACTTGTCCTTGATGATATAGGCTAGTTAAATGGCAGAGTTGGGGCTTGAGACTAATGCTTGATACCAAATTACCTCTCAAAATTGGATCCTACCTGCCACTGACACCCAACTGGCACTGGATTCTGAGAACCTGGGCTACAATGCTGACTCTGGTATTTATTGCCTATAGGACTTAAGGCAAGATACTCAGCCTCCCCTTAGAAAATGATAGCTTCCTGAGGTCCCTCCCAGCTTGAGACTTAGGATCTCTAGACTAAAGCTAATCTTTAGCCCTCCTTACTAAGTTCCAGATACTGAAATGGACCCTATCTAATAGATTTAGAAACAAAGAGCTCGGCTCAGGACAAGAGCGGAAAGCTGAGACATCTTCATCCTGACTCTAAACACTTGAAGCTGATCCACACTGCCTGGTTCCTATAGAGAGACTGGCTCTGGGTCAATTGGTCTTTCCTTGCAGCTTCCTAGCCTCACTCAGGACACCTCTTTGCTTTGAATGGGCTGGACTCTAGGGTAAACTATGAGGGAGGGAAGGGAACCCTAGAACAAAAGAACTACCCCATCTCCCCCCTCCCACCTCATCCCTCAGGGGTTTACCAGGTCTGGGAGGGGAGGGGGAAGAGAGGATGGCTGAAGCTTTTGGGAGAGCCTGCTGAGTTGACAGATAAGTTAGTGTCCTTACATCTTGCCTTCACAAGGAACCTATCTAAGCAGTGGGAACTGATGTGAACTTGTTCCGGAACCTTCCCTTCAACTAGAAACTTATGACCTCACTTCCCAACTGTCACTCTTAGAATCAAACCTCCTTCAGCCTTGCACAGAATCCCAAAAAGCTGGTAGGCAAGTAAAGGACCAGCAGCTAAAAGCCAACATAATAGCTGGCTGTCCCTTTTTTGGGAGTGGATAAAGAAATATAGTGGTAGTCTAGGCATATCCTGCTTTTTCCCCCCAGGAATCACTCACCTGGAAGGAAAGATACAGGAAGAGGAAAACAGGTCTACTACCGTGGCACTTAAAGCAGCAGTCAAGCCTAATTGCGGGAAATATACCCACAATCTTTAGTGTCTAAAATGGGGACATTAGCAAAAAGTGAATGGTGCAGAGCTGTGCCTATTCTTAGACCCTCTGTGGGAACTCATGGGATCAATTCATCAAACAAGAGACCCTTAGACTTACCTTGCAGTGGAACACAAATGGGCTTTTGGGACCAATGATTTGATACCCCGGCTATCCTAGGAAAGAGTCCTGGGATTGGGGAGGCATGAAGTGCTTACTTGATCAAAAGGTCCAGCTGAGTTTTGCTTATTGCCAACTACCTGAAAGGGGGGAGCATAGAAGCCTGAAGGCTTAGGATAAACTCTTTCATTCTCCAAGATCATTAACTACAAAGCAATGGAAATTAGCTTAGAGATTCCCTGCCAGGGGAAGCTTCCCAACTTTCAGCTACCTTTGCAAATTCATGCTCCAGAATCACTATTGTTTGGAAAGCTATCCTTCCTCCAAGAGTGGGAAGAAAAGGTAGAAATCTTAGGAGTAGATTGTAGTAGACTACCACCATATTTCTTTATCCGCTTCCAAAGGTAGAAATAAGTTAATCTATTTACCAATGTCAAGGCAGATCTGAGTAACAGCCACTTCCACGGTGAAGGAACCTTAATAAACTCAACGGGAATAAGAGAATAGGGCCTCTGGTAAGTAGCAGGAGAAACTTGGGGTGGGGAGAGGAGGCTATTCTTTAATTATCAATAATTATATTGTGAATAAGAGATGGCTCAGCTACTGTATTGAAGACTAACTCCCAATAGGAGGGAACTAAATTTGCTCCCACATTACAGGATTAGTTCTAAAAACAGTCCTACTTGTGAACTGTTAGAGCTTAGACTAGATTGAGTGACCAACAGAGGCAGACCAGACCTCTGTTATTTAGAGTTTTTTTTACAAGCGGCATGATCAAAGAAAGGTGAATGTGAAAGGTAGTCTGAGAGAATAGATGCCCAGCCTGAGAAGGTATGTTTCGGTCCCATCTCTGTCCCAAAGTCACTTCCTTGCTTGAAGCTGTAGATCACTCTATGGGCAGGAACATAAAACCCCAATTTCTAGCACCTCAGTTGTGGTGAGTACAAGAATGTTTGAAAGGCCTATGAGGGAAACACTAAGCAACGGTATCACACTTTGAGCTGGGTTTGGTTGGAGGATTCTGTTCTTCCAAATGTCTCCACTTGGTGGAAGCAGTAAGCTTGGAGAGGAAAGTACCATTACAATACCACAAAAGTAAAAATTAACTTTTTATTAAAGTATAGAAATATCTCTTATGGTTCACAGGTTTTCTAATTAAGACTTCAATGCTCCCCAAAGAAAGATACATTTTTTATCTCTCCAGTAAAATCGCTTTTTACGATAAAGAATGAAAATTGTGCAGCAACATAAAAAGTATGGGCTATACTCTCTTTACTAAGAAGTCGGTGCATGGCTATTGCCAAGGACACCAAGTAAAAAGAATAGATGCCTCCTCTCCTGCACAAGGAGACAAACTGATACTGAGCTGGGCTTGAAGGCAGAGAATAATTATATACAGCCTACCTGACCCTTCTGCTCCCTTCTAACATATTGGGCTAAGCCTTGGTTCTCAGAATCCTGGGACTTCAGGAATAACATTTTTACTCAAGGCACAGATTGTCCTTTGTTCTTATTGGACAGATGTTTCACTCTAGTGGTCTGTTCAGTAGGACTAATGTTAACGGTCATAACTGTAAAAACCAAATCACTCACCCTCATTCCCTACACCTCCCATAGGAGATTCTGGCAGTTCTGGCCTTGGGCATTAACAACTCATTCTCTTACCAGAAATGCATGTGGTCTGTTAAAAGGGAAGTCTTCATTGAGCTGTCCATCAGCTCAAATACCTGACATTTATATGAGTGCTTTGTTCACGTCTGTCTTATCTCATTGGATCTTCATAATAATCCCATGGAGTAGATGCTACTATCCTAATTTTACAGATATGGAAACTGAGGTTCAGCAAGGGTGACTTCCCCAGGGTCACAAAGCTAGTTGTGTCCTCCAGTGCCTCCTTTACTATGCCAGGATGCCTCACGTAAAACAATGGAAATGGCCCAGCACATTTGTCTCTGCCCAAGACACGGTCTCCTTTGTTCATCTGGAGCAAGACGAATAAAGGATCAGAAAGCCCCCTGGTGCAGAGGGTACTTTTCTATGAGCCATCTCATGGACTGCTCCTTAGGCAAGATGATGCAATACCAGAAGGGCTGCAGGAGTTGACAATGATCCCATGAAAAGGGGATTTTGTTTTTCTTTTTACCTTTCTGTTAAGTGTTTACAGCATATAGCATTGACAAAATAAATCTGAGGCCCAAATGGCCAACCTCAGACCTCACTGACAACCCGGAATTAAGGTTATGCCCACTCCTAGGCTGGGCTTCTAAAGGGAGCTTGCCCTAGAGTTAGAGTTGGTATTGAGAACAGGGAGGCCAGCCAGAGAGAGAGGCTCAGCAGGGTTGTGACTCCCTTCTAGTGACCTAGCCTGTCATAAGTGTTCTCTTAGGCCCTTCTCCAATGGATGGATGTTTCTTAGACGATCCTGAAGCAGCCGGGACAAGAGGGCACTCACTGTGAGTGTGTTTGGTAGTCAAGAACTGCCACCAGTCTTGCTCATGATAATGCTCACAGCTGCAAAGGTTAAAGCATTCTCACATATCCGTGGGACCCTGATAGAAGGACTACTGGTCAATACACCATCAACTTTAAAAACTAGACGTCATGCCCCAGCCAGCTCTGGCAAGGGTATGGTCCTGATTGAGAAGGAAAAACATCCAGCACCAGAAGCTTGACTTCAATCCCTTTATTTCTTATATTCATACATATGCTGACCCCTGCCCACCTCCAGGCTTCCCACTTCCTTCTTGGCACATGATCTGAGTAAGGGTTTAAAGGGTTGCAGTGACACGCTTTTCAGGGAGGTACAAAGCCCACAGTCCCCTACTCTTCATTCATCAAAGCCACCTCTACTTTCAACAGAGATAAAATCAAACTGCAACATTTGCCCAAACTATAAAAACCACAAACCAAAGTGTGCTGCTGCTTCCCACAGTAAACAGAAGAAGCAGGACCATGGGAACACTTAAAACGTTTTTAAAAGGACTACTTGAAGCTTGAAGAATTAATCTGTGCAGGGGTCAGTGACAGAATGAACCCCTAAACCTAAACTTCATCAAAGCAGGTCTCTCTCCCCAGAACAGATAAATAGCAACACACATGTGAGTATGGGGAAGAGTCAGCCCCAGGAGGGTGTGGCAGTGGGGAAGGCCAAAGAGAGGCTGCCAGCCAGGTCTGGACCAAGGCCAAAGAGTAGTGGTTGGAGGGCAGGTAGAAAGAATCTGGTGCCACAGAAATAGCATGCTACCCAAGATATTGTGGGCAGAGCTGGTCTTCGCCTATTAATGGAGGAAAAACCAACCAGATACCTGTAAGAAGCCCCCAGGGATCCCTGGCCAGTTATGAAAAGGTATGACAGAGCTGTTCCCTTAAGATGAGCCACAGGCCACATGCTCTATAGTGCTGTCAAGGGTACTCTCTCAAGAGCATGGCATGAACAGTGACTGAGGGAATCAAAGAAAGTTCACCCAGCAAGAGCCTCTCAGGTCCTGCTTTGAAAAAGCCCAGTACAACTCACAGCAAGCATATGCAGGACAAAGTATGCTTTGCATTTATACCCAGCTCTAAGAGATGGGGAAAACAAGTACAAGCACAGTAAGAAGAGGCATATGCTAACACCTGAAGGAGTCATCACGTAAGTACCTTTCATGGACATAAATACAATGTGTACCCAACCCCTAAGAAAGTGTGCTTAAAAGGAGTGTTTCTGACTGAATGGCCAAGGTTCGGGAAGGAGGGAGCGATGCCACAACCACCAACATGAGATGACAGGAGATGTCATGGCCACCACCAAGAAGCCGATTCTAGATTCTACGACTCCACAGCAAGGATGCTCCAATTCTTGTGCTCACTGACCAGAGTCAGGTGGGACAAGGCTAGCTGACCTCAGATCAGAAGGACGGAGCGACAGCAGATTACCCATCCATCTTATGTTGCCCACGGTCAGAAGCCACCTCAGTAAGGATGGGCCACACCTCACATTTCCACCGTTGCCACAACCCGAAGGCTCTGAAGTCTGCCCTTGGAGAAAGGAGAGAACAGATTCAAGGTTCCCTCAGCCCACAAGGAGCCAACGCTGGAAGGAAGGGGATTTCATTGGTAGCAGTAACACCTTGAGCTGCTCTCTGGAGGGTAGGCAAGGTTTTTCATAAGCTCAGTTCCAGTAAAAACTTAGGTCAGTCAGTGTGTGTGGTTTTCCTTGTCCTCAGGCCATTTCTCCTCTTTCCCTGGTCCAATCCAAACCCAACCATTGCTCTGGAGACAGGATAGTCAGGCACCAACGTTGCAGGCCTCCTCAAGCCATACTGAGACGGGGGAGGCACAGGCTGGTTACGGGGAATGTACAGGGGGAGAAGAAGTTGAAACATCTACTGCAGCCTCAGGATTCTTTTGGAAAATCCCCAGAGAGATTCCTGAGCGTTGTGTTGGACTGTGCAAAACAAATGAGCCAAGTTTGGCCACTGTGGCCACAGTGGGATCAGAACACAGCAGGTGTAACAGACTCTATGACTCAGCTTGGGGCAGCAGGACTGGCCTCCACATCCTCTCTACATGTGTAGGGCACAGACAGAAGCTCCCTCACCCCTTCGCTTTCAGACAAGGAGCACAACTACAAAGGAAAGTTATACTCATTTGATCCTTTCAGGTAAAGAAACATAAAAGGACAGAGTAAAAATCGAATCCAATGGCAACAAACCCAACAGAAATATATTAAAATGTAAACAAATATACCCACAATGTATGTCAAATTAAAACACTGAACTGGAACCTGGAGCAGCCAGGTTTGCACTTGGGGAGGCAGCTTGGAAGTCTGGGAGGACTTTTCACTTCCACAGCCTCCAGAGAAACAAGACCTCAGATGAGAGGGCTAAAGAACATGAGGAGGCAGAGGGTTTCCAGTGGTCAGTAACACTTGCCCTGAAGAGAGACAGGATGCCAAGCCCCTCACGTCTGAGCCAAGGAGAGCTCTTCCAATCCTCCTTTTCCTAATCTGTATCTTGCAAGGTCTTTTCTTGTCACTAATCCAACCACCTGTAAAGGCAGAATTAAATAAGGTACATCAGAGGGACCAAATAACAGAAGCAAACTTCTGATTGTGTCACTGCAACATTTGGCATGACAGGTTTGGCCTTCTCTCCCTTTGATCTGGATACCGAAATGGTACAAAAGACCCAACAGAGTTGAGAGTTTTAGCTGCCTGACTCTTGGCTCTGACAAGGGAACCAGATGCTTAAGATTGATGGTATGATGGCCTCACTGGACACACTTCTGTTTTGCTGAATCAGAGTGGCCAACCTGAATAACAAAAACAGGCAGGGCCTTTAGAGATGACAGCCTTTGAGGTTAAGGAAGCCAGATCTATCCGAAATCTCTTCCTGGGGCAGTCACTTTTGGGCCAAAGGAAAAAGGGTTGGGGACAGACAGCTCTGTACCAGGTTCTTCAGGAGAGAGGGTTTAGGATTTAAGGAAAGAGGTAAAGAAATTTCACTACCCTAGTCAGTGATGACCTAATACTGTATTAATGTAAAGTGAGCATTTTTTCCCTATGAATCCAAACTCACCTGATTATGATTATCTACCACCACCAAATGCCTGAGTCCCAGTGCTCGGAAAAGCTTGAATACTCTTGGAAGTGATGCCTCCTAGAAATAAGTCAAACTTTTATTTAGTCTTTAGGTCACTTTGCCAATTATTAGTTTTCCCAAAAAGTAAACTGACTGCCCGTACGAGGCATTCAACTACAGAGAGACAATTTCTATAGAGCTAGTCAGGTCCTAGATCTCATAGACCTTCCTGGTCAACCCTGAAGCAAGGTCATGAAGCATTGCTGACCCCTGGCAGAACTGAGAAGGAAGACTTAAGAGGGTTGCCTCACTTCCTATTTCTCTTGTGTTCTTATGCAAGCTGGGCATCTCCCACAGTAACAGAAATAGTACAGAACCTAAGATATAAGTGGCCAGCCATCTCCTTTACAGAAACCAGTTTTCTTCATTGGCTTGATTACTAGAGTTCAAAAAAATTTATTAAATGCTCGATAAATATAAGGTATTATGCTAAGGGCTAAGGATACAAAGGCAAAAATCAAAGTCCCTGACTGAAAGGAGCTTACAGTCTTCTGGGGTGGGTGACTGCAGCTTTTTCTTCCAGAGGGACTGCACTCTGGGCCAGTTTTAATGTCTGGAAATGTGTTTAAAAGAGGACTGTGATTTACCTTCTTCTTCTGCTTACTCTATATGTGTTTTTCATTTTTATTTTAAAAATTTTTTAAATATTTTATTCCACCCCCCAATTAGATGTTAAAAACAATTTTTTAAGCATTCTTTTAAGTTCAGAGTCCCAAATTTTATCCCTCCTTCCCCTCTACCCTTCCTAAGAAGGTAAGCAAGCGCTATAGGTTATACGTATGCAATGTGCTTGACTTTATTAACATACTGAATTTAAAATATTCTCTTAGTCATTTATGTTTTCTTTTATGTGACTGGAGAAGACACTGACTGTATTTTGTGAAAGGCAGAAATAGCAAACAACCACTTCAACCCCTTGGGAAATTCTCCATGGTCACTCATGTAACAATTGTCTGCTCTCTACCTACAGAGGGGTCCTTTGATTTCTCAGTCTCCTGTACTGGTCAGAGGTTTAGGGAGCAGCTCTGGTGCCAAGCATCCTGGCCAGTTACCTGAGGCACTGTGTATGGAGAGGGGTTCATGAACTCTGTGAGGTCCATCATGCATTCTCGTTCATCCTGAGACACATGAATAGACTGGATGGGTGGGAATCGGGGGTAGGCGTCTCGAAAGTCCTTCAGTTTCAGTCTCCTCTGGACCAGGTTCAGACTGGCCCTCTCTACAAACACCTAGAGTGGAAGACAGAGAGAAGGAAAAAGCATCCTTTGATCTCACAGGGTCTCCCTTTGACACTGCAGACATTGAAACAGCAATGGTGTGCTTTGTTTTTATTTTCAATTCTCTCCCTTCCCCTCCCCTACCCATTTAGAAGGCAAGAAAAACAAAGCCTATTACAAATAGTCATACAAAACAAATTCCTGTATTAGTCATGTCCCACTCCTTTCCCCTTACAAAAAAAAAAAAGGGAAAAAGAACATAAGTTTCTATCTGCATTGAGTCCATCACTTCTCTTTTCTTTTTGTAGGTGGGAAGGCTGGGCAATTGGGGTTAAGTGACTTGCCCAAGGTCACACAGCTGGTAAAGCGTGTCAAGTGTCTGAGGCCGGATTTGTACTCGGGTCCCCCTGATTCCAGGACTGGTGCTTTACTCACTGCGCCACCCACATCACTTCTCTCTCTCTGGAGGGGAGTAGCACATTTCACCAGGAGTCCTTTGGAACTGTGGTGGGTTGCTTTGCTGATCAGTTACCAAGTCTGATTTCAGAGTTGACTGTCTTTACAATATTATTGTTATTGTATAAACTATTCTCCTAGTTTTGCTCACTTCACTCTGTATCAGTTCATACAAGTCTACCCAGGTTCTCTGAAACCATCCCTTTCATCATTTCTTATGACACAGTAATATTCCATCACATTCATATACTACAACTCATTCTGATATTCTCCATTTGACGGGCAACTCCTCAAGTTTCTGATTTTTTGCCACCACATATTATAAATATTTCTGTACATATGGGTTCTTTCCCCTTTTTCTGGGGTATAGACCTAGTAGTGGTATCACTAGGGCAAAGAGTGTGCACAATTTAATAGCCTTTTGGGCATCGTTCCACACTGATCTCCAGAATAACGGTGATGGGGTACTTTGCAGAGGATACCCAGAACCTTGGCATTTCTGTTCTTGTGATGTAGTCTTTGAAACTTGAACTAGAAGGTAATAACTACCACCAAATATGAAGTAAGCTGCCACAGCAGAGAATGGGGGATCATTTACGAGGTCTGAGAATGTCTGCACCTGGCATTTAGGGCTCTGATGGCATTTTTATTTTATTTTTTTAGGTCTGATTAATTTTATCTTATTTTTTAATTTTATTTTAGACTCAAGGACCAGAACACAAATACAGAAGAGAAAACAAACAAAACATATCGTAAACTTTAATACTGAAACTTAAATACAAAGTGAGAAAGAAAAAAAAAGCATGCTGTGTGCATAGCAGAACGTAAGAGAAGACTCAAAATATGTAACAATAAATTTTCATTTCAAGAAAGCCTGTATGATAAATAGTATAGGTTGTGTTGAGAATTGTCCATCTTTTCTTTGCTCCCTTGTGAGTTTTCTTTGTTCTCTGCTGTGGACTTTTACTTTGTTCTTTTTTCCCCCCTCCCCCCATCCCCCTAGAAGGCTACAATAGTTTAGATATGTTTCTCTATAGCTATATATACATACATACATATATACATATATAGACATATACTTTCCCAAACACACTCTACTCCTGATCTTTGTTCTTATGTTTGGGCATATCCCTTGTTTCCTACCCCTCCTGCCTCCTCTACTTTACTTCTACCCACTACCTTGCCCTCCTATTACTTGCCTACCCCCTCCAAGGATCTCTCCCCTATCCTCCTATTTCCATAAACCTAAATATCCTTCTATACCCCCCTTTTACCGATTCCCTCATTCTCCCCTCTAAAAATCCCTCCCCTTGTCCTCTCCCCCCCCTCCATGCTCCTACTATTTTATTTCTTCTAAATTTAGAAGACTTTTATACTCTTCTAAATATACATGTATTGTTCCCTCTTAAATCCATTCCCGATGAAAGTAGGTTACAACAACTTACCAGCCCTCCTCCCCCATCTAATTCCTCTGTATCCATTCTTCCTCTTGCACCTCATTTTTGTATAAAATAATTATTCTTTTTAGCTGTTCCTAAATGGTTTTATTTTTTAAATTCATATCATAGGTTTACCCCAGTCTTTCTTGTGAGCTTACCAATTATTAGTAAGAATTTTAGACATACATTTTACCTTTTACATATATAAAAGGTAAACAGTGTGTCCTTATGAATCCCTTATAATCAGTCTTTGGTATGTACCTTATGTTTCTCTTGGTTCCTGTATGCCGAATCTTTTATTAAGTTCAGGATTTTTTTTTTAAACAAAGTCTTGAAAGTGATAGCATTTATAAAAAGTACTTATGAATAACCATACCTTATGCTTCAAGAGGACAATTAACTGAGAGCGCAGGATTAAGCCCTGTAACCTTGCTGGCTGCAGAAAGAGAATATCTTTTAGTGCACACATGATGCCCAGAAGCAAGATTTACAGTCTGGATTATTTTCAAATTTCCTGTTCAGGAAGCAATGCACTCAGGCTTTAGGGACGTGAAGGAATGGCCCCGACTCCTTTCACCACCTCCTTCTCTTTCATTCCTGGGTACATGAGCCATAGCAAAGGTTATGGCAATAAGCTGTCTGGGAAAATACAGAAGTGAAAACCCTTGGGTCTTGCTTCATCTAAAGTCAGCTCCGATTAACCTTTGTCTGTCTGCCATAATTAGCTGAGGCTGTCTATTCCCCTTTCCACCAGGAGCTACCCAAATTTGGAAATGAAGACAGTCTGCCTGACTACTCTTTCAGTATAAACTTGTCTTCTCTCTGGGGGGGAAGGGGTTGAAGAGAGATGGTTATTTATAAGATTGGATGCCATTTTTTTCTCTTTTCCCTCTCCCTGGCAAAATTCGTCCTCTACCTGGGCATCGTCAGAGTACTCCACCACTGGGAAGCCATTGTGATTCGAGGAAGTGTCACTGAGGACATCCACTATGACCCCAACTTTCTCTTTTCTCCGTAGACAGGTAACTGGTGTACTCATCACCTCTCTGTTAGGAAAGCAAATAGAGAAGGAAGAATAGGCACTCTTAGCATGCAGCTGTGGAAAAAGCAAGCACTTAGACCACTGGTTTCTCAATACTGCCTCAATTTCAGAATATTTAGGGAAAAAAGATGCTCCTTTTAGTTACTATCAAGTTAATTAACGGTATCTTATAGACCAGTTTCAATCCACAGCTATAGCTGGACAACAATGAAATTTTCAACATTTCTCTGAATCCTAGGGTTTCTACAAACAGGACTGCAAAGCCCTTCCTAGAAATGTCATGACTCTCACTCCCCACTTAAAAAAGGGAGATTATGAAACACTAGGACTTACCAACCCTGTCCCAGACAGGAGTCAGAAGAGGGACAGCTGAAGTTACAGTTTTAAAAAAAGTTCATTTCTGCCAGCAGAGGTAAACAACTTACTTCCTTGGGAAGCGTGCATTACCAAGCATGGTCTGGGCCACTGATGTCTTCGTCATTTTGTTCTAGTCTGACACTCGTAGAGAAAGCCCAGGGGGTAGATCTTGGGGGTGAAAGTGCCAGAAAGAGGGTTATTACCTGGCAGTGAGTGAGTGAGAAGTAACTGGAGCTTCCCAGTGGAGGAAGGGGACACTCTGCAGCTGGATATGCATGTCATAAAGGCCCTGGAAAGAAAAGGCAGGACAAAACTGATATACGGTTGTACTTTCTTCCAATAGGGAAGCCAGACTTAAGGGTTGTCCTCCTCCTGCTGCTGACCATCTCTACTCATGTTCACTGACAGACCCTGTATTCTTCTTGTTGCTCCTTTGAAGTTCCAGCCAAAATCTCATCTCCTGCAAGAGCCTCCCCTAGTTTCCCTTAATGTTGGTTCATCCCTTCCTCTAAGATGACCACCAATTTATTCTGTTTACATCTTGTTTGTATACAGCTGTCTGCATATTCTCTCTCACTGCACTGTAACCTACTTGAGGGAAAGGACAATTTCTACCTTTCTTTGTATCCCCAGGGTTTGGCAGAGTGGTTGGCACAAAGTAGATGCTCAATAAATGCTGGACTGACTGAATGAATCCATCCTGTCCCCTTACTCCTGGTGAGGAAGTGTCACTACAAATAATCTTCAGGGCGAGAACCACAAGAAGATGTTTAAATATTATTAAACTTTAAGGAATCACAGAAATCACCTATTTAGCCCACATATTTTCCTGCAAGGTGAAGAGGGGGATCATCCCTATTCCTACCAACACAGAATTTTTAAGAGAAAGATTCAGTGATTCCTCTAATCTGAGGCAGAAATGAGACAGAGCAGAGTCTTTGGGTCCATGCACCATTGCTTCCTAAAGGCTAGTGAAATCTTCCAGGGGAGCAGACAGGAGGGGTTCTTCCTTAGAACATTTGGAATGAAAACGCTTTCTCTACTAGATCTGCCATCTCTACTCCATAGAGAATACACTGCTACACTGTGGAAAAGGCACCAATGTTGTTTCCTATACTTAAGACACTTGGCTAATGAGAGTCTCCCAAATTATAAGAGATGGGAAAGGAACGACTTGTTTGTTTGAGTCACACAACACAGTCCAAAAATGGCATTTTTTTCTCATTCTTCCCCTTCCATATCTAACCTCAATAAAGAAGTCTCCAACAATTTTTGCTGTCATCAAAACCAACATGATGGGGAAACCATAAGTTACGTTGCTCGTAGCCTCCATCATGATGACAGTCAGACTCAGAGTCATTCTCACAATGCCACCTGAGGAAAATAAAAGGGAGATTTTCAGGTCAAAATCAGTTCTTCTGAATCCTTTTACTTTTCCATGCCAAGCTTGCAACAGTTTTAATACGTTAAGTCTCAGGTCTCTCCTCAATATGTGTGTGAGTTGCAGGGAGACCAGAAAGCTAAGTTACTCCCTCCTGATCCTTGGCGCTCCATCCCACCCTCCCTCCTTAGAATGCACTCATGTTATGGCAAAAGACAAGACTCACCAAGCTGGGCAGCAGCCCCCATCAGGGCATACTTGCCAGGGTCAGCCCATATCTACAGGTAGAAGAAACAAACACAAGAGATGTTAGAGCACTGACAGATAAGACTGCCACCTCAAAACCACAGGCTCTCTAGTTTCCTAATAAAAGTAGAATGACTGACAAATCCAAACTTTGGAGAATCTTGTCTGAGATAAGAATGGATTCCCCAGGCCAAGAGGACTAGATTATACTCCCCAAATTTAATTTCTATACCCAAAGTCATGCTCTGTTTCCCAGACTTTGATAACTTAAACAGCTTTCCAGGGTAGCTACAAAAATACTAAACCATATCTACTAAGCAGCATTGCTTACCTAATCTGCTAACCCATTGTAGCCCATTAACAGCGGCTGTTAGCCAAAAGATGCCATTCTAAGGACTATGAGGAATACGCAGAAACATGGGAAGACCTAAGACTCAACTTAAATGCTACTTTCTGCAGAGACCTTCCTGCTCCTTGCAGATGCTTAAGCCTTCCCCGGCAAGGATGTCTTCTGTCTGCTGTGTATGGGCCTAATTATTTATATACTGTCTCCCATGCTAGCATGTAAGCTCTTTAAGAGCAGGGATAGTTTTTCTTTTCTTTGTACCCCCAGAGCCCAGCAAACTGAAGGTACTTAGACGCTAACTGATCTAAAGCAGAGACAAAATAATGATATATACATGACTTTTTTGGGTGAGGGTTGAAAGCATAAGGTGAGTAGAGGAAGTCCAGATCTGTGAATCCTTCAGTGTGGGGGGACTCCTGGTGTAGACTCCCTCTACTGATGTAAATCTGCAACATATCTGTATTTGAGAATTGCTTTAGGGGCCCTGAGGGATGAAGTAATTTGCCCCTAATAGTTATATAGCCAGTATGTCAGAGGCAAAATTTGAACCCAGGTTCTTTGGAATTTAAAGCCTGCCTTCTACCCATTATGCCATAATGCCTCTCTTATAATCATTATAACAATAAAAATGAAGTCAACATGGAGAGGCAGCAAAATGCTAGTCAAATACAAAGGTCAATTTTAGTGCCACGTTGTCAAAGTTAAGGAACACATCCCATATTTTTATTAAATCAATCAACAATTTGGGGAGATCATACTTTGCGGGGTTGAGAAGTGGTTGGATGTTTGTTGGGAAGTTACTGGTGAGAGATAATAAAACATACCAATTAATTAAAAAAAAAAGATGTTACTCTAAGCTATATACCAAGAGCTTAACTGAGATTCCACTCTCTCTCTTTGGGTAGCATAAGAAGACATTTCAAAATGTATCTATTTACCCCTACCTTCCCTCTTGTGTTTGATTCATCTTAAAGTTGATCCCTCCAGATCCTGTCAGTTGGCAGGACAAAAAGGATACTCACTGCAGCACTGGTAAGGTAGGACAGGGATATGCCAAAGAGTCTTCCCCAGGCAGCACCAATGAGGAGGGATGGAATGAAGACTCCAGCAGACACGGTGAGCCCATAGGTCCAACACGCCAGCAGGAAATAGACCAGAGTGAATAGTCCCAGGGTCATGGGGTTGTAGGAACCTAGGGAGGGCAGGAGATGCAGAGATGTCAGGGGCATGTATTCTATGCCTCTCCTGAGGTTCCATGTCTCTTCTATTTCCAACAAAACAAAAATATAAAATACCACGCTGTTCCCAAAAAAGAAGCGGTGAAAATTTTGCATCAACATTGCTGACCATGAAAGGTTAAACAGTACAACGAACACCAAAAACCTACTACTTCATAGCTTATCTTAAATCCTATTCTGAGCATCCTGATCAAGGCTGATGAAAAAGGCTTGATTGTTAACCACATTCTGCTAGTTACTTCACCCCCTTTCATGGCATGCCCTAGGGCTTTTTCTAGGGTTTTCACTCATTCTCAAGAGGAGAAAGGATGTTAAGACAATTCCTTCTTCCTATTTTAGAGATGGAAAAACTGAGGCAGAAAACAAGAGAAGGAATTTTTGAAGCAAGAAGTCAGCACTGGAGGAAATCAAACTCAGCTACCCAAGCCTCAGTCCCCTCCTTTCTTGACACTGTTACCTTATTTCATCTACCACATCACAATCTCAACCAAATCCTGATGCCATGTTAACAAGCAATTACAAGAAGTAGCAAGAGGCAGCCTCAGCCCCTGCTCAAAAGACTAAAAAACAGCATGACTCAAAGTTGCAGAAAGGGAACCTCACTAAGGCTACTTTTCTCTATTCCTTCTACACTGGTGATCTAGAGCTTAGGAAGTTGGTACAGAAAGCCCAAACAGGAACGTGCCAAGGCTCAGGTAAAAAAACAAGTTTTAAAAATCATTCCAGACATCTGGAATCACATCCTGGCTGCTGGCAACAACAGAAGTGCTTTCCCCAGAGCTTCTAGGGGAATGTGGGTATCCCATGTCAGAGTCAAAAACATATGAGAAACCTCGTATGGCATTCAGGCTTGCTTCCTGGGATCTTAATGAGAACAAGAGAGGGCTGCAGATGGGTCCTACAAGTGAAGCTGAAATTGGGCAAGCAAAAGATTTCAAGATCCACTGAATTCTGATGGCATTTGTCACTTGTGCAGAACTGAAAGAGATGTGGAGCTGAGTAAATCACAGGCACAGGAACTTGGGCATAGAAATGAGAAGACCTCACCAAGGACACCTCTCAGACTGAAACAGAGGCTGGGCTGAGGACAGTTTAACTACTAGCCACCCAACTTGATTTCTGAACTAATATATCGGAATACGTATATATTTTATATTTGTAAATATATACTATTTACACAGAACAACTCCATTTTACAAGGGAAAAAAAGCAGCAAAAGTAAGTAACTAGAAGCCATGTAGTGTAGGGGAAAGGCTGAACTTGGTGTCTTACGGCTGGCTTTGTAGCTAACTTATTTTTCCTTGCCTGGGCTAGAGTTTTCTCCTCTTTCATATATGGCAGACAGACTAGATGGTCTCCAAGGGCCCTTCCAGCTCTAGAACCTATGGCTCATTATACACAAAGTCACGGAGTAAATCAGTGGTAACTGCCCTGCCATCTTCTCTCCTTCTGCCTCATGTCTACACATCCTGATTTTTCATTAAATGCTTGGTTGTCAGAGAAAACAAGACAAAGTCTTATGGTCACAATTTCAAACATTACTTTGACTTGGGGAATTTGCTTAGTATTCTGACCAAAATTAAAATTCCAGAAACAATTCGCAGAAGGTAAAGTCATTCAGGAAAATGAAATCCTAGTAAATGATGGAAAGAGCCAAGAGCCTCCCAGAGCAGATCATTCTCCAGGAAGGAAGGAAGACAGAGTCTATTAAACTGACCAAGCCCATCACTCTTTCAACAAACACAAAAATACAAGCCTACAGTTCTTCCTCCGTGCTCTTGCCCAACTCCATCTCCTTGCACACCATTACCTTCCCACGGTTTTTAATTCCCCATCTGGTGGACAAAAAACCCTAACTTATAAAGCTGAATAATTTGAATATTTTCATCTTCAGGGGACAGCTGTGTTCACTGTGAGTTACAGTACTGGATCTATCATCACTATACCTTAGGACAATAACTCAGTGACCTGTGAAGACTCTGGGTTTGAGGGCCATGGGAGCAGTCTTTCCTTTCCCCCTTCTACTTCTACTAAGCTCTATTCACTATCTGAAGGGCCAGTGCCAAGCAATAAGAAAATTTAAAAACAGTTCATATGTAGCCCAACACTCTCCCCTATTCTCCAATTCAGTTCCCACCATGGGAACAAGTGCAGGCCAAATTCTGATTCTAGCTTGATGCCATGTTGGTCAAAGTAACAGACCTGGAGGGTCATGAAAAAGGCTGACAACACTCTTCTCTGGGGTGTTGAAGAAGGCAGCAGCCATCGAATTATATTCTCCATCTGCACAGAACAGCTGTGGAATTGAAGGACAGAAAGGAAAACGAGATGTCTGTTAGAATATCCTGAGTAAACACAGGCTTGGTGTCTTCTCCAGCAAAGGTGGACCAAGAGTTTCCTCAGCACAAACCAATACAATGTGGTCAGGTTTTACTACTTTGAAGACCAGTGAAGAAACAAGGCCTTCACCCAGGAAAACAGAATGAGGCTCACATGAATATCATTAATACTTTTTGGAGGGCCGAGTAAAACCTGATCCCTTACCTTATTCAGTTTCATGAAACTACGTCCTTGAGTCTAGATGAGTCTGGGAGAAAAAGATTTTCTAATAGCTCATAACTATAAGGCGTATCTCTCTGAATTAATATTATCTGATGCTACTTTCAAAGAATTCAACAGGGTAAAGGCAACCTGACCAAGTATGGCAGAGTTAGCCTGCTGCTGGGCACACTTATGCCAGGGCACAGCTAAGCATATTTCTAGGACCTTTAAACATTTATTTTACTACTTACAAAGTCATTTTAGAAACTCAAAGAGAATAGCACTACTCTAATTCTTTCTAACCTGCCTAGTTAATGAAGTGATTTCTTATCCAAAGCAAAACCAGCCCAATCCTAAGAAGTAAACTGCCTTAGAGGAATGCCTTTCTGCTGGACAAATGATTACTTACCTCATATAAGATGGAAAATAAGAACATGTAAGAAGGGATAGGGAAGTCCCTGGGAATGTCTATCCTGATACAGGCTCTACTATAGGTCCTGACTACTGGGAGGATCCCACCAGTGCCATGATGGATCCCTCTAGCCCATGGCTCCAGCCTCTTACCTGAAGCGGGTAAGACATGGAATTCCCTTGAAGTGGCTGGCAATCCCGAGATGAGTAAATCAATACAAATGCAACCGTGGCAGTGACTGCAGCCACAAGCATGGCTTCAATCACCTGGAGGCAAGGGCGGTGTATGTACCTGTGGAACCAGAACAGCTCAAGGTGAGCCTTTCTATATCAATGACAAGAATCACACAATGTATTACAAGTAAGAAATCATTACTCAGAGAAGGGTCCCTAGGAGGGCACCAACTTTATGGAGTATGGTCAAATCAGCCGTTCTTTGGCCTGCCTGCCTGCCCTCCCCATCCACGATATCGACCAAGCTAGATCTTCATAAGCAGAAGGTGTACGAATGTAAAATGAGTATCTAACAATATCTAAAAGCCAAATGTGGATTATTTTGGAATTATATGTATCCCTTCTTCTCTAAATTAATGAATATGCTAGGGTGTTGACTACAGGAACTCTCCAGCAAAGCTCAAATATATACACATCGTAGCAATCCCCACCAGCACTCTTGTCACTTGGAGAAACTGGTGACAATACAGCATTAAGCAGTAACTATACCATCCTTTTCTCAAAGCTACAGATTAATTTGTGTGCCAACTGTGAAAGTCTCTGTGCTATACTGCTTGTCTTAATTAATGCTGCCAAAATATCAATAAGGAGATACCCTCTCTGAAACTGGTGGGAAACTACTTATCTTCTTATCCAAGTAGTGCTGTATTTAACAAGTCCAGGAGGGGAAAGCATCAACAGCATCTTAAACACACTGAGACAAAAGAAGACTGTAAGCCCCAGTTTCCCCTCATAGGTTGGATTCAGGTAAATATAAAAGAGAAACACTGCCTAGGTGTCATTCCATTTCCCATGGCCTATAATCCCTCTTCCAGCTCCCTAATTGCTCTGTATTGTTCCAGTCTAAGATATATAGTTCAAAACCCATGATCACATGAAAAATCCTGAAATTCGCTTCTCTGTGTCATTCTCTGTATGAACACAATGCCAATGGGACCTCTTACCTGATGCGAAACATTGTCAGCCAGTAATTCAAGGCATTGAATACTGCTCCAAGAATACCACCTATAGCCAGAATGAGACAAATAGGAAGAAAAGTCAGCTTTGAAATCTGAATTTCCTATGCTACTGACAATTTGGGAGGGCTGACTGCTTCACATTTCCCCAGTAAAGGAACCATTTCCCAGAAAGCTTAGTAGAAGGGACTAAATGGAATGAGGCAAATAAATGGCTTCTCTACATGAGACATAGATTTGTTTAATCTTCAAAGTCCTTTAAATAAATGGAAGATAATTCTTAGCATATGTTAAATTTAGGTGAGGATAAGACCATCTTCCCTCTTAACATGCAGAAGAGTTCTGTATTAAAAACAATAACAACAATCTACATTTGTTCCTCTGAATTTTTATTTTTCTTCATCAAGGAAAATTCAAATATAAAAACAGGCCCAGTAACCTAGAAATATAAATTCTCCTGCCACAAAGATGAATATGTAACAATTTAAATCCTTAGATTAGCAGCAGCTCTTCTGAAACAGATCTCAAGAAAAGTAAGTGACAGCAGCCATGGTATGTTTAAGTGCATCGCTGAAGAACCAACTGGTTCATTCCAGGGTTTTTATGGAGGATCCTTAAGAGCTGCTTCACAAAGCTAACCTGTGTCTCAGATCTTGGCAACCTTCCAGCCCTCAGCACATTCCTATTCAAGCCAAAAGATACAGAGAGATTCTCCAGAGAATTAGCTGGGGCTCCTGACATTTCAAAAGCCATGTTTAGAAAGGCTCTTTCCATAAATATTTAACAAAAGTGGGATGGCCTTTGGAAAAATGAAAAAAAAAAAAAAGACAGGCTAGGGAGGGGGTGAGGCAAGCAAGATTTCTAATGAATTCAACAGAAATTCTCCTTACCTACCACACCCATGGCAATGAAGATGGGGATCTCATGTATTGTGTATACCATTTTCTGCACAGAGAAAGGAAGAAAAAGTGGTTTAATTTTAAGATCTACTGGCTTAAACCTTGAGTAATGATCTGCAAATGTTCTCTCTCCCTCACCTATTGAAACAAAGATGGAAAGCATAATTATCTCCCTAGTTTTCAGAGCCAGCGAGGTGCATTGGCCAGCATCTTTGGTGAAACACACAGCTATGATATCTAAATTCCTGAACTGTTGCAGACATTAAACATATTATATTTGGTCAGCACAATCCCAGACAGAATGCTAGGAATCTACAGTGAGAAGAATCCAACTCTTCATTCTAACATTTGAAAAAACTGAGGTGCAGACAAGCAACTGGACTTTTCCATGGCCACAACTTAAGTCAGTGGGAGAACTGTGACAAATACCCAGGTGTCCTGACCTCTGTTCATAGTGCTCTTTTGGCTGCACTGGTGGGTAACAACTGAATCCCACTAAGACACTGGCTGTCACACAGAATAACGCTCTTCCTCCAGAGTTAGAGTAAAAAGAAAGATCCAGAATCTCAAAATTGGTGGCTCCTGCTATCCAGGCTCCCAAGGAAGTAAGGAGAGAGGATGTGTGATGGAAGGTTTTACATATTAATGGTTACCTCAGTGTCAAATCTTCCAAAATTGATGAGACCAGGGCTAGAGAGATCCCATATGTTTCCATGGTAAATACTTAGAACAAAATTCAGGGTGAATGTGGAAATCATGGAGGCAAAGAACTGTGGGATAAATAGAAAAACAGGCATGTTGCTAGGAAACAATACTTTAAACAAAGCAGGCTACTCTCTTGTGTCTAACAGACAGAACAAAGTATTTCTAATTAAAGAGCTAAATGGGTAAGATCAGGAAGAAAGCAAGTCCCAGGAGTTGCCAGTTTAAAGAGGGTGAGGTCATAAGGAATTTTGATGCTTCTCTTCCAGTCAGGGGAGGTTTCTTTGAGCTGGTGTTTCAGAAGCTATCTAAAGGAGAGGGGTCTTGGTGAGTTGAGCATGAAGGTACTGGCTCTAGGCATGGGGTGTGGCTTGAGAGGGGGCTCAGAAACAAACATGTGAAGACTAGATGAAGGGTATGCTGAGTCCTAGAGAGAAGAAGAAAGATGGGTTGGGCAAGGGGGAGAAAAGGGTGCAAGGTGGGCTGCTGAAGGACCCTGAAGTTAACTGTGGTTCTTGTAGGAGAGGCATGAAATAGTCAAGATAATGAGAAGAAGAAATATATATTGGTTGTAACAATTGACTAGAAAGCAAGTAACATTAAGGCCCGATGAGAAAAGAGACAACTCTAAAATATCTTAAGAGTCAAATTACAGTTATCCCTTCCACATCACAACTTTACCATTGCAGTTTTGATACATTGTGGGTTGGCATAAGAAATTAAATTGCAATTTTGGGGGAATTTTATGGAAGCTGTAGAAGACACGTGAAGGCCAGCAGACAATACAGAAAAAATTTAGAAACTCAGAAGTGCATAAAATATATGTGTAGTGTTGTATAATATCAACATTTTATCTCTTAATACTATAATAATTCAGACTTCTTCTCTGGCACTTTGGGAGGGCCAAAAATTTTACACAGATTTTCCAGATTGAGGAGGCACTGCACTCCTAACTCCCATGGTGTGGAAGGGATAGCTGTACACAGTAGTGGAGCCCTGTATGTATATTAGACAAACTCAGGGTAATTCCACCAAATGACAACATGCCAAGCACATTCTCATATGTTTCTCCCAGAAATCTGTGGTAGAGGATTAATGCTTCATAACAAAGCATGTGAGTTTATGGAACCAAAGCAGGAGTTGAAGTGCCCATACGTTAACCAACAGAAAGTGCTAAAGACAAAAGGTTCTTCAGAAAGAGGAAGCACCAAGAAACACTTCTCAAGGCACTCTACAAAGGTGTACTTGTCTTGTTGGCAATGAAAAAGAAGTCTGTGCTTCCACAAAACTTAGCTCACTTACAATTCTCCATGTCAGGAACTGATTCCAGAAGGAAGCACCTTCTTCCAAGCTGAACAGGACGCCCCCTGCAAGAACAAAAGTCTCCTAATTCCCTGGGCAGACCCCGAAAGAGGTGGCTATAGTTAAGATGGCAAATTACAAGGGAAGTCTAAGATCTACTGCAATCATCTGGCTAAGACTCAAGGAGTACAGGGAGAGTGCTATAGAATGATACCCAAATAATACTGAAGATAGCGAAATGGGCAAAGACTGACTGATTGGGGAAAGGCCCATCAGTCTGTCCAGTCTTCCCTCATTGAGGGCTCTGGGTAACTTGACATGAAGTCAAGTCAAAAAGCATTTATCAAGTGTCTATTATGTAGCAGACACTATGATAAGTGCTGGGAATCCAAAAAAAGGTAAAAAAAATGGTCCTTGTTCTCAAAGAGCTCACATTCTACTGGAGGAAACATGCAAACAATTAGGGATAAACAAGATATAGACACAATAAATGATGGCATCTAGTTTTTTGTAAATTTTCTGATTTCTCGTTAAAGAAATAGAGGTGAAGGAAGGGAACCCAAATATGCATGGCACTATTTCAAAAATATTCTTGACTTCTACCATCTAGGTAAGGGTGGTACATAGGAACAGGTTTTCAAACTACAACCTACTTCATCAAGAAAAGATTTCTGGGGTCACTGACATAAGACCACTTGAACTGCCCACAATGCGTGAAATAGCTAGGATGTGATGGGGACTACCCAGATGTAAACAAAGGACAGGCAATCTTACCTACAGGGGCTCCAAAAGCAGCTGAGACACCAGCCGCCGCTCCAGCTGAAACAAAGTCTCGCTTCTCTGTGTCTCTTCGGAAGTATTCAAATATCTGAAATGATAGGAAATGATAGGAAAAAAGTTACAGATTGTCTCCTCAGGTTTTCTTAAAGTGCCCTCTCAGGTAAGGACAAGGTAGCCAAGGATTCCTACATGCTACTTGACCTAGTAAGTTTCTCGAGCGCCCGAAATAAACACTCATCTATGTCCCTTCTCTCTCAGCACTGATCCTGCAGTACTCTATACCTGGGCTTCCTTAAAGGAGGGTGGGCCTTCTACAAAGTAATTCTGGGCTGGGTGGTAACTTTCCCATTTCTAAGTGGCATAAGTCAAAATTAGATCACTACCCCTAACTGCTTTGCTTCTCTCTTAATAACCATTAATACTTCAAGAAGCTAAGATTTTATTTTAATATATATGACATTTTACAGACTTTTAAGCACTATATACTTACACATATATACACACACACACATATATTATTACTTGTATTGGTACAGGTAATCTCTCTGCTCATGCAGATGCAACCACTCTACAATTTAGAAAATTAACTTCATGAGTACCTGTGACTGAAAAAAGTCATTATTCTTTCAACTATAAATAATAATATAAATGTACTTAAGTATTACAGTTTTTAAATAAAATAAATATAACACAAATGATAATACCACCTAATTAACTTACAGATTTAGTGACACAGTAATATAGAAGTGGACAAAATAATAAAAGTCAGCCAGGAGGACAAAAGGTGAAGAATCTCAAGGGAAATAATGAAAAAGAGAAGGCATGAGGGGGCCTGCCCGGCATTCCAGATCCCACACTATACTACAAAGCAGTAATCATCAAAACTGGCTTAAAAAAAACAAACCCAGAAAAGCTGATCAATGGAAGAGAGTAGATTATAAGACTCAGAAGGAACAGCAACAGAGTGTTTGATAAACCAAAGACAACGTATTTTATAGGGTTAAGGGCTCTGTTTTCAATAAAACCTTTTGGGAAGACTGGAAAGCAATTTGGCAAAAATTAGATTTACACCAACAGCTTATACCATACACCATCATAAACTCCAAATGGATACATAAGCTAAACATAAAGAATCAACTTCACAGAAAGGGGAGGTAGGGGGAGGAGGAACGACGGACACCTTAAACAACAACGACTAGAGTTAGAATTCTTTTAATAATTTTTTTGATATCTTTTTAAAAATTCATCTACATTTCTCAACATATTCCTGAAAGTCATCCCTTATAAGAAATAATTTAAAAGTCTGACGTATACTGTGCTCCACCCGCATAGCCCCCCACATCTGCAAAGAAGGTGAGAGGTACCCTTTTATTTTTCTTCTTTGTGGTCAAACATTATCATTGTAATTTCACAGTTTTCAGTTTCAATTGTTTTGTTGTTGCTCTTTCAATTTCCATCGTCATGGTCATCGTATATATTGTTTTCCTGGTTCTGCTTTACTTTCTATCATTTCCTAAAAGTCTTTCACACTTCTCTATATTTACCACATTTGTTGTCCTTTAGCAGTACAATACTATGCTATTAAGTTCACATACCACACTTTGTTTAGCCATTCCCTAAGGGACAATTATTTTGTTTCCATGTCTTTGATACTATAAAAAATGTAGCGATAAGTATTTTGGGCAGTTAGGTGGCGCAGTAGACAGTGTGTCAGATCTAAAGTCAGGAAGACTCATCTTCCTGAAGTCAAATCTGGCCTCAGACAAGTAGTAGCTGTGTGGCCCTGGGCAAGCCACTTAACCCTGTTTGCCTCAGTTTCCTCATCTATAAAATGAGCTAAAGAAGGAAATGGCAAACCACTCCAGTATCTTTGTCAAGAAAACCTCAAATGGGGTCACAAAGAGTCTGAAATGACTCAACAATAATACATCGATGCAAACGAGACCTTTCTTTTTTTATTATTATCTTAGAATATATGCCTAGCAGTGGGATCTCTGGGTCAAGGTTACAGATATTTTAGCCACTTTCTTAGCTTAATTCCAAACTATTTTCCAAAATGTTCAGACCAATTCACAACTCTACCAACAATGCATTCACATGCCTGACTTAGCACAACTGCTCCCCCACATCTGCTATTTCTACCTTTTATGATCTCTGCAAATTTTGTGGGTAGGCCAGAATCTCAGAGTTATTTTGACTTCTATGTCTCTTATTAGTGGTTTAGGACATTCTTTCATACGATTGTTAACAGTTTGCAATTCTTCTGAGAACTGCTTATATTCTTTGACTAATTATTTACCAAGGAACAGTTTTTGGCCTTTTATATTTCTGTTAGATATTTATGTATCTTGGATAACAGACACTCATTGACCACTTCTAGGGGAAATACTAAACAAGGGCCAAAGACGATCACAGAAGAGAAAATAGATGATTTCCATCATATAAAAGTTGAAAAGCTACTGCACAAGGAATGTTCATGCACTTAGAATTCTAAGGGAAGACATTAACCAGGGAAAAAAATTCTTTGCATCAAACATCTTTGATAAAAGTCTAACAGCTAAAAAAATACACACACACACACACACACACACACACACACACACACGGTCAAAGACAAAGGGAAAAGACCCACAAGTACAAAAACATTTATAATAGAATCTTTTGTTTTAGCAAAGAAGTGGAAATGAAGTGAGTTCCCACAAATAAGGAAATAATGTGGTATGTGAATATAGTAACATTATGCTGTAAGAAATGACAGATATGAAGAATTTTAAAAACTTATGAAAGATATGTATTAACTGATACAGAGTGAAATGAGCAGAACCAGGAAAAAAAAAACTTACATGAAGACCACAATAACATAAAGGAAAAAACCCTGAAAAACTTTAGGATTCTGTTCAACATAGTGACCATTCTTGGCTTCAAAAAACTGCTAACGAAACATGCCTTCTGCCTGTGGGAAAAAAGATGATGAACTAGAGATATAGAATGAGAAATAAAGAAATAAGATTGAGGGGAAGAGTTCAGTTTTGAATATGATGAGTTTCAGGTGGCACTATGCAGCAGGCAAACTGAAATGCTGGAACAGAGTTCAGAATTAGGAGGCTGGAGCTAGAGGTTTATATTTGATAGTCATCCACATAAAAGTAATAAAACAGCCCAGGGAGGAAAGAAGGCTACCAAGGAGGGGAGCAGAAAGGGGAAAAAAAAGTTGGAGATAGAACCTTAGGGGTCACGTACACTTAGGGGCAGGATGAAGGTGAGGAAGGGAATATCAGAATGTGAGGGAAGAACACTACTGTAAAGGCATCTATACTATGCCCAATTTGTTCCTATTCCTAGGGAACCACTACACGGAAGTTCCTCTCTGGTTAAAGCTGTTCCTCCATTGGCAGCAAAGGCTTGCTTTCCTGCCCATTGTGGCCCTGTTGGCATCCATCGGATCCGTGACAGGTACCATAGACACCTTTGGCATATTGTATCAGTCTGTCGGAAACCTCTCAGCAGAACTAACCATGGGCCTGGAGCACACAGGGAAGCTTGTCACCAGTCTCCAAATGCAGGTTGATTCACTTGCCCTCATGGTATTACAAAACTGTCAGGTGCTGGACACACTAAAGGCTGGGGGCAGGGGTTGGGGGGGATCTTGCTCCGTCATTGGGGGAGGAATGTTGTTTCTATGTCAACCAACCCTCTCGAATAGAGGAAGACCTTAGTGCTCTAAACCAGCAATGGAAGATTTATGGGATAGGGGTCAAAACATTCTAAAGCATGTTTCTCTCTCACCTTCCTCTGATGTACAACTTGTAACTTACTTATTCTTACATAAAATCAAAATCATGTTTCAAATGAACGTTCCTCATTGACCTTCAAGGGTCATTCTGACCTTCTTGGCCAAACGAAGGGAATATGGAATTATGATTTTCATATTAACCTATGTGACATTTGATTTTCATAATTGCCTTTTCTAACTTGTGAGAGAGCTCACAACACAACTAAAAATGATCAGACTTTGACAACTCCCACCATCACTGGCATCACTGCCTGTGTACCTTGAGTGAAGTGAATCAAAGACTGTAAAACCTGTTCCCATCACAGAACTCTGGTCCTGTGACCCATCAAGTAACAACCTCCAAAGACTTGAACAACGCTGTTCCAACAGAACTTCAGGACACCTGTACCTTAGTACAATGGAATTTGTAGACTGGTTGTGGGAAACCACTCTGGCCCTGGAAAACACTGTTTGTAATCCACCTTCCCCCTCCCTCCCACTTGTGATTTATGTATATAATCTCTGTCTTCCCTTCAGCAAGGTGGAATTCTGATCAGGAGAATTCTCAATTTGTAATCTGTTCCTCATAATGAAACTAATTAAAGGCTACCTGATTGCTGGTACTTTGTCTCTGGCCTGCTGTTTCAGCGTTCTCAGGTTAGAGGCTGGCTCAGTAAAATCCTGTTAACACTACAAAGAAATAAACCAAGTAGTTGGAGAACCAAGAGAGAGAAGTTCTACAGAGGTTAAAGTGTCACAGAAGGAAAAGGAAAACATCAAGGAGGAGACAGTCTATAGTTAAAAAAAAAATGCCCCTGAAAGGTTAAGGAAGATGATGACTGAGAAAAGGTCACTAGATTTAACAATTAGATTAGTCATAATTATATAATTATTATTCACTGGCAACCTCTAAGAGAGCCATTTTTGTAGAAGGCTCAGGACAGAAGCTGTACTGCACAGGGCTGAGGTACAAAGGGGTGAAGAGGAAGTGGGGTCAATACGCACAAGCTGATCTTTTTAGAAACTTGGCAGTGAGGGGGAAGAGACAGATTAGATTATAGCTTGAGGGGATCAAGAGAAGGTTTTCTTAGGCTAGAGGACGCATGAGCAAGGCTGAAGATGGAGGAAAAGCAGCCAGGAGATAGCGAGACAAGTACCGCTTTGTTGAGCACCCCGTGGCACTTTCTGGGCCTGGCAATCTAAGATTCTATATCACTAACAAAGTCGCTGCTATGGCAGCGTAGTCAAGTTAGAAGATAAAATACTGCTCAATTAAAACTGACAAGGTTGAATGCCTATACCTACACATCTAATTTTCCTATATAATATACACAAGTCAACTTCTTAACCCTTCACATTCTGACAACCAATGTTACTACACAAAATGGTATATTTTCATTCAGATTTAAGGGAGACTACCGTTTTCTTCAGAGATCAACAAAGATATAAGCATAGACTCCTAAGGGGAACACTGAAAAACCAGAAATCAACTAGGAGACTGACTAGAGTGCAGAGGGATTTGAAAACAATGGCACGAAGAACAGTTGAAAGAACTGGGGATATTTAGCCAAAAGGAGAAATAGGATGGAGCAACATATGATCAAAGTTTTCCCTCATAAAGAATAAGCGGACATTCAGTATGGCTTAAGAGAAGAGAACTATGATCAATAGGTAGATAAGGCAGAATTTGTATGAATTTTTGAGCTAACAATAGATTACACTACTTCATGGGGGCAGTAAGCTATTATTATTAGACTTCAAGCAGAGCTAGTTGACTTTGTACTGGGGATGCAGGATTAGAAATACTTCTGAGGTCCCTACCAACTCTAATAGTCTGTGGGATCCCTACTGAATGTAGCCTAATCTCCTGCTCTCTCATTTTCCATTGTAGAGTTTATTGGGTGAGCTGCTCACCTTGAAGTCCTTCTTCAAAGAGGTTGATCTCCCTTGAGAAATACCAGCTGCTATAACAGCTCCAGAGTGAATCATCGGCCCTTCCTGAAAGACAAAGAGGAGTACAGAGTTGACAGGAATGGAGTTTGAAAAATTGTTTTTAGATACACAATGCCTTTCAGTGGCTCTTAGAGACACAATGGAACAATGGAACAACAGTCATATTTATTCTCTAATTCCTTTACCTTTCCAACAGCCAGTCCTCCAACCACAGATAAAATCACACCACACACTTTAATCACCAATGTCTAGAACATAAAGACAACATCATTAAGCAGGAAAAAAAAAATAAGTTAATTCAATCCAAATCAACCAGCCCTGAATAAACACCTCCTATGGGTCAAGCACCACTAAAAAAGTAATTTACTTCTCATGAGTGGGAAGAGACAGATCAAAAAAAGATTCAGATAAAGGGCTTCCTCCAGTGTCTGAGCTCCATTCTCACCTTCTTCAGGAACTTTTCTCCAAGTACTCTAGCCCACCCTCATCTCCTCCTCTTCTGAAATTTAACAGCGCCCAAAGCCTAAACAACATCACTTAGCACTTAGTCCCATACTTAGCCGCACTGGGAAGATGGGGACTATGCTCCATTTTGTCTGGCTCAAATCTGGTCACCAGGGTCAGCCGATTCTTCTTTCGCAATGTATCTTGTATTCATCTCTTCTTTTCCAATCTCCCTGGCTCTACTCCAGTCCAAGCATTTTCAATCAAAAAAGTGCTGGTTCTGGAGTCAGACAACTTGGGTTCAAATCCCACCCCTGGCACTTACTACCTGTGTGACCCTGGACAAGCCACTTCACCTTTCTAGGTCTTATTTTACTCATCTGTAGAATGGAGGGTATGGACCAGATGGGCTCTGAGGCCCCTGTTCCAGCTCTAGATCTATCCCCACTATACATCTGGATCATTGCAGAAAATATTCTGCCTCTAGTGTGTCCTCAATTCAATCTAAACTGCGCACTGCTACAGGATGATTGCCCTAAAAACATTACTTTCAATAAATCACTACCCTGCTCCAAACCCTGCATTGGCTCCCCACTGCCTACATCAGCTGTATTACAAATGCCTTCACAGTCTGATCCCAACCTGACTTCCCTTTCCTCTCAAAAGGAGCCTCTCCTTCGCCCATGCCATTCTCCTGGCTATCCGCTGTACATGCTCATTCTTGTCTCCAGGCTTCAGTCCTCACTGTTCTCTTCTCTGTTTTGCCCTTTATCCTCTTCATCATCCATCTAAAGTCCTAACCTACTTTCAAAGACCAGCTCAAGACCCCCCTTTCTGGGAAAACTTCCCTGCACCCTCAGTCCACTCTAGACATCTATGGCACTCTTTCACTTCCCATGTTAATATTTAGTTTCTAATAGAGAGCTTAAATTCTGTGCCTTGCTACAAGTCTTAATCCCCATTACACTAATGAGTTTAATCCATAGTAGGTATACAATACGTTTTTTGAATAAAAAATTATTCTTTCATATTCCTCAATATAAGGATGGGGCACAAAAAAGATGTTCGACAAATATACATGGCTATCCCATGTATATTTCCCCTTCTTTTCCCCTCAGGTATAGAACCTAAACAGGGGACATGTAAGAGAGGGACAATCTTGCATTGAAACCCCACCCTCCCATCCCAGCAGATGCCAAAGGGCCATCCGGTAAATACAATCAGCCTCTACCTAAGACTATTGTTCTTAAACACTGATAGAACAAGTAGAATCCTACTACAAAACATGCTGGACTGGTAGCAGTTCTTTTGTTGACTGGAACAGCAAGGAGAAGAAATGAAATGGTTCATTTTCATTCAGATTAAAAAGATCTGAAGGTCCATCATTCCAAATGAGTCTTTTGCTGAGCCTCAACAGTCTGCAGTGGTATTTGCCATAACAGAATGTGACCAACTGAAGCCATGATTCCCAGTCAAAGGGAATTCTATCACCTCAATCTGACAGGTTCTTTGGGGAAACGCGACCTTTTAAAGACCATATTTAAATGAGCAGAACGGAACACGTGCCTGCCTCCTCAGCAGACAGCAGAAGGGAAAAGCCAAGGAAGACTCAACAATGAGGGCCTCACCCTTCAGAGGTTCGCAGGATAAGGAAGATACAGACTAAAGAAGGGGCCTATGACTAGAGCCATGCCCATGGGCTGCCCAGACTCAAAGATATTATTTTTAAAAAAAAAATTTTTGGAGGGGGAAAGGCAAGGCAATTGGGGTTAAGTGACTTGCCCAAGATCACACAGCTAGTAAGTGTGTCGAGTGTCTGAGGCCACATTTGAAGTCAGGTCCTCTTGACTGCAGGGCTGGTGCTCTACTCACTGGGCCACCTAGCTGCCCCCATCAAAGGTATTATTTTTAATAAAGCAACCAAAACCCCTGCTCTGCATCCTAGAAGATAGGGAAAACCAACCACCCCTGCACATTTTACCTTGAGTCGAACCACATGGGGAATCTTGACACCATTGAGGAAGCATTTAATCTGGGGAATTCCACTGCCAGCAGCAACAGGCTTCAAGGAAAGAAGAAATTGTATATGGAGTATTTCCAACAAAAGAACTGGTTGACACGAATGAACCCAAAGTGGGATCACCAAAATTTGTGAAATGTTTTAACCCACAGTTAGTTCAAGATATCAAAACTGTTGCCTAAATAACAGACAAAAAGATGTTGGCTTTATAAGAACTAGGAACTGAAGGTAATTAGAATAGTAAATTACTAGAATGGAATCTCCTTGAGGTAAAGCTCCGTTAGGCTTTTCTAGGATATAAGCAGGAGTCGCCGGGTGTTCTGCAGTTATTTGTATGTTCGTCACCCCTCACTGACTAGCACAGCATGTGGTATCTCAAAGGTCTAATAAATGTTAGTAAGTAAACAAATATTTAACTTGACAAAGTACTAAGATTAACTGATAGGGATATGTAATTAACTGGCAAAAGCACTTAAAAGGGAGCCATGAAACACAGATTCCAGTCTTCATCTTGCCACTAATAATGTATCCTGGGGCAAGTCACTTAACCCCCTGGTTTCTCAGTTTCCCCATCTGTGAAACGGTAATAATAACGTTGGTTCCTCTGTAGCTTAGAAGACAATCAATAAACAAGTGCTTATTAAGTGCCTACTATGTGGTGGGGATACAAAGACAAAAATGAAACCATTCCTACCCTCAAGGAATTTGCATTCTATCCAAGAAGACATGTACACAAATAAACAAACACAAAACAGACACAACGTACATTGGTGGGGAGGGGCACATCACCAGAATAATGTGAAGTACATGGAATTCCTTGGAGAAAGCATATTAAAGAAGTTCAAGGTATTGTTTCCTCACTAAGCAGAACTTTTTACATTCTGAAAATACTCAGAAGCTCCTATGTGAAGGATCTGTGATTTTGTCAGAATAGGGCAATTCTAGTGTGGGAACCCCTTCCAACCATGCAGCCTGTAGCTTATAGATGCCACGGCAGATAAATCTCCATAATTTGTCAATGATCACAGAGCTAACAAGTGGCAGAGGAAGGATGTAGACCGAGGTCTTCCTCACCCTGTGCCTAGCACACTATCCACTAGACCACACTGCCTCTCCACTAATGCTAACTTATTACTATCTACCCATTGGCCCTGGAGCCTTCCCAGTCTCACCTAAAGTAGGCGTGGGCAGAGATCCCAGGCTAGCTCGGTGTACTTTTTAAACCATACCTCTATAAAGGCAACAATCACGGAGCCGACGATCACAAAGGCTGAGTTCAGTGTTGCCCAGAGTAACAGGGAGAAAGACAATCCCCCCTTCTCTGTAAACTTGTCAATATCTGGAGGACTCGTTAAGAGAACTGGCAATGTCACTGTCTGGACAAGATCCACTTCCCTGCAGCGCTGCCTGATAAACAGCACATGTACAGATTCACCTCATTCGACAACCCCTCCCCTCCCCCAACTCCCGGCTTTTCATTAATCAAGTCAATCAAAAACTCCCGAACTGCTCTCCTGAGCCAGGGTCGAGGCGTGGGGCTGGCAGCCAGGGAAGATGCCAACAGTGGCCATCAGGTTTTCTCACCTGCCTAAACATTAAAATACTAGAAGATCATGGTAGATTTGTACTCTAGCTAGATTACATACAATCCCCAAATAGACTATAAATTCTTTGAGGCCAGAGACTATCTGCATCTTCCACCTGGGGGACACACTGCAGGCACTCGGCAGAGACTTACTGATCAATACAGGCCTGCACACAGCTATAACTTGCTGCATATTTATGTAAGCAATCAAATTCAGTTTATGCCAGGACTTCCTAAATGAGAAGTTCTGGCCACTCTGCCTTCCTCATCCCCTGCATCCCCTACACACTACTGGACAACCAGAGCCAAAGGATACTGTCTTTTACTACTCGGTATTTCAGTCCTGCCAAGTTCTCCACTACGATGTCAATGAAGCAGGCGACTAAGCCAGTCAGAATCCCAATCATGGCGCAGATGACCCAGCGTTTAATCTCTACTGTCCGGAAAGCCTGTGTAGAAGAAAGATAACTGTCAGAATTAGGCAGTGATGGGGAAGTCACCCCCTGCAGAAATGTAATTCTAATATAAGCTGCTTTTTGGCAAATGCTACTGATAACCCCCAAATGAATCTTATCTCTGAACCCCGATCCTGTGAATGAGAGATTATTCACAGTATGCTTTGGACTATTATTTTCAGAGCCACATTTGAAAAGCAGCTTGTCATAAATACCTATCTCAACAATGAAACACAGCAGGGCCTGATTGGGTTATTGCACCTATAGGAATGTCATCTTATAAACATTTATCCCATTAAATATCACACCTGTGAAATTATTGTAGTTCTTCAGTTATCCAACTTTAACAGATAAATCTACTGTAGAAGATTTTTTCTGTTTGCAACGATGCCACAGCCAAACTGACCACTCATTTTTATTTTGGTTCTTAAGAGAGAAGGAACTATGCTCATTGTTTTTGTCAGGAAGATCAAATTTCCCATCCTGTGGAGGACTGTGCTATTGAGAACAGAATATGTGAGAACGCCAAAAGTGTCAGAACTTACAAACACGACTATGAAGAATGCTGGAAGTCCCACTATTGTACAGACAAGGAAACAATGTGAAGGCAATCTGAAATAAGATCTAAAAAGTAACTCAAGGACGGATGAGATTCCATGTCCCAGAATGCTCCCTTTCTGCTGTTATGCGATGGATGCATTCTATTTCAGGCTCATTAGTCTACATAGTTGCCAGTCAGCTTCTTGAACCACCCAACTCTGAACCCAAACTCACTGTGTGGTTTATCCTCCTCTCTTCTTCCAGGAACAACTGGTTTTCACTATTGTCATAATCCAAACTCTGTAGATAACAGTAAAGAAAAAAACATTTTGCTTACTATCACTAGTTTATTAGGCAAACCCAGAAAGCCAGGGCAGCCACAGGGAACAGGCTTGGGAAACAGGAATAGCTGGCTTCTCAGGGGCAGAGGGAAACATTCCCAGGCATTATCTGGTAAAATGGAAAGAGACCAATGGAGACCCAATGTGACCTTTCTGAAGTTGGCACCTTTCCAAATGACCCAGGAAAATAAAGTTGTTTTTTTAAAAAACAGATAGAGAGATAACAGATGGTTTAACTTTGTGAGAATGTCAGAACCAGCTTTGTTAGCATCAAACGTAAGTATACATGGCGCAATGTTCCACCAGTCCCCAGTGATCCTGGAAACATCTTTTCAGGGTTGTTCCCATGCCTGCACCCATATACCCAGATAGACTGAGTTGGAGTTAGTCCATTACAAGGTTTTACTTCCTCATAAGGCTACACACATTATTTTCTTCAGGTGTACAAAGTCTGTTCCAGATTGGTAGCTATTCTGAGCAGGAATACGTTAAAGAAGGCAGAGACTCTTAGACATGGTGTGCCATTATGGAATGGGAATAAAGGGAGGCTTTGTAGTGAAATCTGAAATTCCCAAAGGGAATGCTTACCTCATACTTCAGGGAGAGGAGTTTCTCATTATGTGGAATCTCCCGGGGGAAATGATGAGGCGCATCCATCTCCTGGGGAAGAAACATGAGATCATGCATGTGCATGAGGATAAAAACACTTTTGGTAACATACAAAACTCCTAGTCTTTCAAGCAATCCCTATCACTGCTTTACCTATCTCTGTCCCATCATCTAAGCTCTCTTAAATGTCCAGTGCCTACCACAGAAGGTTCAATATTTCCTTGAGTGAGCCTGCAAACCAAGGACCACCTCACCCCTCTGTAAAGGTGGACTATACTTTGTACACTAAGAAAAAAGCAGACCATTTTTAATTGAAAAAAAATTGAATTTAAAAAACAGCAACTTATACCACTGAACAAAACTGAGCTAACTGGTTTGTGAACAGAATGTACCTGGACACACTCTGGTCAACCCTGTGGCACAACAAATTAGGCTAATGTAATAGTATTATCTGCAAATCTCTAAATGACATTACTAACCTATCAACTATAGGACATTTGCTTTGGGTTATTTTTCCCAATAGCGAGGATAGATATAAGCTAACCCATTCACTCTCTTATTTGTCTGTGACATATTTAAGAATGAATGAAGTGGGGGCAGAGCCAAGATGGCAGAGTACAGGCAGCAACCCAACTGAACTCTCCCAACATTCCCCTCCAAACAACTTTGAAATAACTCTTCAAATCAAATTTTGGAGCAGCAGGCCAACCAAAGTCAAAGTGAGACATTTTTTCAGCCTAAGACAACTTAGGAGGTTAGCAGGACAAGTCTGTGACATTGGGGTGGGAGCCAATCCAGAGTATGAAACAGCAGTGCCAGTGGTGGGCCAAGGAGGCAGCTGCAACAGTGGCAGCAGCAGCAGCTTCAGGAGTTCTCAGCTCTGAGCTGATAAGGGTGTTGGACAACTGGTCAAAAAGAGATTACAGGGGACCTTTTGCTGGTACTGGATGCAGCTGGCCCATAAGCCATTCTTGTGGTCAGTCACAAGTAAGCACGGGCCCTGGTGGCAATTACACAGCAGTGGAGCACTAGCGTTTGGGGCCACAGGACAGCAGGCAACCTGGTCACAGTTCCAGAGACAAGAACAGTGCCCTTCCTGGGTAAAGACCACCAGAAGAGCGGTGACCACACCTCTACCCAAATCATACCACTTTGGATACACTGAAAACTTGCAGTCCCCCAGAACTAGCTCTGAAAATAGCAGCATGAAAAAGCCTGAAGCTCAAGACAGTGTCTCCCCACCCCCAGGCGGAAATATGTTTTGCATGATTTCACATGTATAATTGATATCATTCTGCTTGCCTGCTCAGTAGATGGGAGACATTTGGGAGGGAGAGAGAGAATTTGGAACTCAAAACTTAGAAAAGAAATATTAAATATATATATATATATAATTTAAAAAAAAAGAATGAATCTAAGTCTATTGTAAAGAACAGAAGCATGCTAAGTGGCCTACACGGAGATCCTCAGTGACAAGTGGTTCAGGGAGCTCTAACTCATTCAGTTCTCTTGGCTGTCCTACCTCTCCTCCCCGCAAATTGTATATAAGGGTTACTTTCTTTAAATGTGGAGGGTTAAATTTTTAAAAATAGGTTCAATGAGAGAACAGGTATTGCATCCCGGATCCATCACTTGGATTCAAGAATTCTCAGGAGTAAAAAACACTTCCTCTCTATGCCTTTTTCTCAGTCTATAAAAAGGGAGTAGAGGGTGAGTTCGATCCCTCAAGTCTGTCACCAAAATAATTTTAATTAACCAGTATTTATTTAGTGTATACTATGTGCAAGGAATGATTGGAAAAATCTACCTTATTTCCTTGCACGGTAGTAGAAAGGACTAGCAGGGAACATGAGGGGCATTCTATTTGAGGTACCCTAAGTGGTTTCAAAGCAAAAAGCAACAAAGATTTAGACTGGAATTCAGATTAACAGGAAGAATTTTAAATATATATAATATATATTGTATATTCTGCTAAAATCATTAATATCAATTCATATTTAACCAAGGAAAGTTTACTGATCAAAAACACACAATTCTAGAAAAATTTCCTCATGATGGGGGAATAGAGGACTTGAGTTTTTAAATTATAGTTTAATTCAACCCAAAGAATTTGTGGTAAGATTAAATTTGAAGTTGACCCTAAGGAGTCAGTACTCTCCAATCCCAGTGAGTTTGTAAGTACAGGGTAGGTAAGCAAGCAAGAAACCAAAGATAAAGCAAAAAGGTCTTTACTTGGCTAGCCCAGTAGATATTTATGTGGAAAAATCTACCCTGACCCTCTGGGGAAAGGGTTTTTTAAACACAGCTTTTAGACAGTCTCTTTATAAGATACCATGCAATCCTAGTTGGGTTAAGTCTTGAAGTGGAGAGGTTTCCAGGGAAGGTGAGAAGTGGTACATTTTGGAGAAATTAGATAGTAATAACATGAGGTTTTTGTAACAAGATAATAAGGCTCAGGGAGTTGAGTAAGGAGACTGAGGGAGACTCAGTGCCTGAAGGTGAGCAAGGAAACAGAGGGGAAGGGGTGGGGGAGATCCTTGACTCAGTTCTTGGAGACAATCAGCCTTGGGATATAGCAACAGGGAGCTATCAGGGTCGCATTCTCTAAGCTCAATGCAGCCTTCCTGGCTTTCTTCCACAGATTCCTTGTCCTTAAGATGCAAAGCCAAGCCAAGCCAAACTCAATCAGGCAGGAAGAAAAGATGTCTATGCAGGTGATTCTCAGATCTATTTATCCAACTAAAGTCTCACATCACCAACTGCCTACTGGATATCTTGAACTGGATGTCCCAAAGACATCTCCCTGGATGGACTCCAGTCCATCCCCCACTAAACAGCTAGTGATCTTCCTTAACTGCTATTCTTACTACATCCCTGCTCTAACTAATAAACTCCAGTGGCACCCATTTACTACATAGGGATCAAACTCTCTGATTTTTAAAGCTGTTCAGAACCTGGGCCCTTCTTTGCTTTCCAGTCTTCTTATACTTACCCCTTTCCCCTGTATTCTACAATCCAGTGACATTGGACTTCTTGCTGTCCCTCACTCCATCTCCCAACTCTGCACCTAGTCACTGACTATCCTTCATGCCTGGAGTGCCCTCCCTCTTGGCCTCTGCCTCCTCCTAGCTTCCTTCAAGACACAGCTCAAATCCCATTCGTTTAAGAGGCCTTTCCCATTCTCCCTCTTCCCCATCCCTCTCCAATCAGGGCCTTCCTTCTGAGACTGACTCTCATTTACTCTGTCTATATCTTATTTGTACATAATTGTTTCCTTATCAGAATATGAGCTCCTTGAGGGCAAGGGCCCATGTTTTTGTCTTTCTTTGTATCCCCAGTGATTAGTGCCTTCCACACAAAAAACATTAAGGCTAGCTGACTTATCCAGCCAAAGTCAAGTTTAAGAAGCAAACTACTGATAGGAACAAACAGACCTCAAAAGAAGAATTGCAGACATTGACAATCATATAAAAGAATTCTCCAAATCACTAATAAGAGAAATGCAAATAAAAACATCTGAGTTTTATTTCACATCCAAATTGGCAAAGATAACAAAATATAAGAACAGTCAATATTGAAGGGGTTTTGTGAAGCTAATGCATTGTTGGTGGAGCTGTGAATTAGAACAACCATTCTGGAAAGCCATCTGGATTTATAAATAAAATGGCTAAACTGTCCATATGATTTGACCCAGAGATTCCACTGCTAAACACAAACCCCAAGAAGGTCATTAACAAAAATAAAGGTTCCATATACACTAAAATATTTATAGCAGTACCTTTTGGAGTAGCAAAGAAATGGAAACAAAGTAGATGCCCATCGACTGGGGAATGGTTAAACAAATTGTGGTATACGAATGTAATGGTGTCTTACCACGCTATAGGAAACAATGAATATGATGAATATGGAGAAATTTGGAAAGATATGAATTGATGCAGAGTCAAGAAAACAATATACACAATGACTAAAGTAATGTAAACGGAAAGAACTACAGAACAACTGAAAATGCTGCAAATTACAAAGAACACGTGCGGCCTCAAATTAAAGATAAGAAAGTATCCCCCCCAACACCAAACTTTACAAAAATGAGGTCAAGAGATGTGAAGTATAGCACACAGTGTTGAATTTTTTTCAATGTATTGATTGATCATGCTGATTCACCCCCTGCCCCCCACTTTATTCCTCTTTTTCTTTAAAAACAACCAAAAAAAAACCCTTTGTTATATGTTATGGTTCTCTAGGAGGGGGAAGAAAGATGTTTACAGATAGACACTTAGGCTATGTAAAAATTTTTAAAAAGAAAGCAATTATCATTTTTTTAAAAAATGAATGTTGCAGAATTACAAAGAATTACAAATTACTTGACCCCAAAGAAGGAGTTTAAGTATATACTTCCCTCAACTCTTTTGCAGAGGTAGAGGTGGTTCACAGGTTTGGAACAATGCGTATACTATCAGATTTTTTTTCAACATATTATTGGGTTTTGCAGATTTTCTTTCTTCCTCTTTTTAAAAATTTTGTTATAAGGGACGGCTCTCTCTAGGAGTGGAATGGGGAAGAATGAGAGGAAATTCAGATGATGTAAAATTAAAAAGAAAGCAATAAAAATGGGGGGGGGGTTGGTAGGGCTTTTTAAACGTAATCTTTTTGGGTTACATTTTAAGTTCCAAACTGTCTCTCTCCCTCCCCACACCACACTAGAGAAGGCCATCATTTCACACACACATGCAAAACCACACTATGCATACTTCTGTTTACCAGTTATTTCTCTCAGAGTGGATAGCATCTTCTTTCAAAGATCCTTTGTAGTTGATTTGAGTATTTACAATACTCAGAATAACTCAGTCATTCAATTATTCTTCAAATAATATTGCTATTACTATACACAATGTTCCCTTGGTTCTGCTTATTTCACTGTTCCTCATTTCATGCAAATCTTTCCATGTTTTTCTATAACCATCCTGCTCATCATTTCTTATAGTATGGTAGGATTCCATCACAATCATATCCCAGAACTGGTTCAGCCATTCCCTAAGTGATGGGCTTCCCCTCAACTTCCAGTTCTTTGTCACCACAAAGAGAGCTGCTGTAAATATTTTAGAACATGTAAGTTCTTTTCCTTTTTCCTTGATCACCTTGGGAAACAAACCGAATAGTAGTATTGCTGGGTCAAACGGTATATACAATTTTATAACTCTTTGGGCATAATCCAGATTGCTCTCCAAAATGGTTGAATCAGTTCACTATTCCACCAACAGTGCATTAGTATCCCGATTTTTCCGCATCCCCTCCAATGTCATTTTCCCTTTCTTTCATTTTAGCCAATATGATAGGTGTGAGATGGTATTTCGAAGTTGTTTTAATCTGCATTTCCATAACGATTTAGAACATGTTTTCATATGACTATATATAGCTTTGATTTCTTCATCCAAAAACTGCCTGTTTATATTCTTTGGCCATTTATCAATTGGAGAATGACTCATATTCTTACATATGTGACAAAGTTTTCTATATATTTGTGATGAGTCCTTTGTCTGAGAAACTATCTATAAAAAAATTTTCCCCCAATTTTCTGCTTTCCTTCTAATCTTGGCTACGTTGGTTTTAATTGTACAAAACCCTTTTTAATTTAATGTAATCAAAATTATGCATTTTACAACTCACAATGCACTCATAAATTCTTCTACTATCCATAAATCTGATAGGTAATATGTTTTATGTTCTTCTAATTTACTTATGATAGCTCCCTTTATATCTAGGTCAAGTATTCATTTTGACCTTATCTTGGTAAAGTGTGTAATATAGTGGTCTAAACCCAATTTCTGCCAGACTGCTCTCCAGTTTTCCCAACAATTTTTACCAAATAGTGAATGCTTATCCAAAAAGCTTATATCTTTACATTTGTAAACACAAGATTCCTACAGTCATTTACTCCTGTGTATTGTATGTCTACTTTGTTCCGGTGATCCACCTTTCTATTTCTTAGCCACTACCAGATAGTTTTGATAATTACTGCTTTATAGTTTAAGATCTAGCACTGCTAAGCCTCTTTCCTTTACATTTTTTTTCATTAATTCCTTTGATATTCCTAACCTTTTGTTCTTCCAAATGAATTTCATTATTTTTTCTAGCTCAACAAAATAATTTTTTTGGTAATTTAATTGGGATGGCATTGAATAAATAGATTAGTTTAGGTGGAACAGTCATTTTTATTATATTGACTTTACCTACTCATGAATAATTAATATTATTCCAATTATTTAAATCTGGCTATATTTGTAATTATGTTTGTGTAGTTCCTGCATTTGTCTTGGCAGAAATACTTCTACATATTTTATGCTGTCTATGGTTACTTTAAATTGGGGTATCTCTTACTATCTCTTCTAGCAGAGTTTTGTTGGTGATATATTTAGAAACAGTGATGATTGATGTGGGTTTATTTTATATGCTGCTGTTTCGCTAAAATTATTGTTTCAACTAGCTTTGTTTTAGTTGAATGTCTAGAATTTTCCAAAAATGTCATTATATTGTCCGTAAAAAGAGATCATTTTATTACCTCAATGCCCATTCTGATTCCTTCAATTTCTTTTTCTTATTGCTATTGCTAGCATTTCTAATACAATATTGAATAATACTAGTGATAGTGGGTATCTTTGTTTCATCCCTGGTTTCTCATTTCTCCGCATTAAAAATAATGCTTGTTGATGGTTTTAGGTGGGTAATGTTTCTTATAATTTTAAGGAAAAATCTATTTGTAACTATGCTATGTATTTTAAATAGGAATGAGGTGTTGTATTTTGTCAAAAGTTTTTTCTGTATCTAATGATATAATATGATTTGTTACTGTTGTTATTAGTATAATCAATTATGTTAATAATTTTCCTTATGTTAAGCTACTTCTGCATTCCTGGTATAAATCTCACTTGGTCACAACATGAACTTTATAATATATTGCTGTAGTCTCCTAGTAGTCAGTATTTTATTTAGGATTTTTGCATCCATATCCATTAGTGAATTTGGTCTATAATTTTCTTTTTCTGTTTTTACTCTTCCTGGTTTAGGTTATTGGCATCATATTTGTTTCATGAAAGGAGTTTGGTAGGACTCTTTCTTTGCCTATTCCAAATAATTTATTTAATATTGGAATTAGTTGATTTTTAAATGTTTGATAGAACTCATTTGTAAATCCATATGGTCCTGATGCTTTTTTCTTAGAAAGCTCATTTATGGAATATTCAATTTCTTTTTCTAGACTAGATTTAAATATTCTATTTTCTCTTCTGTTAGTCTAGGCTGTTTATATTTTTATAACTATTCCTCCACCTCATTAAATTGTTAAATTTGTTCACATATAATTGACCAAAATAACTCCTAATAATTGCTTTGATTTCATCTTTGCTAGTTTTTTTTCTGTTTTTAAAAATCAAATTAAGCAAATACTTGCCTACTTTACTGATTTTTTTTCATAAAACTAACTCCTAGTTTTGTTTATTAATTCAATGTTTTCTTACATTCAATTTTATTAATCTCACCTTTAATTTTTAGAATTTCCAATTTGGTGTTTATTAGAGATTTTTAATTTGTTCTTTTTCTAGTTTTTTTTATTACATACCCAATTCACTGGCCTGTTCTTTTTCTATTTTATTGATGTAAGCATTTAGAGATGTGAATTTTCCTCTAATTACCCCTTCTGCTGCATGCCATTGGTTTTGATATGTTGTCTCATTATTATCATTCTCTTTAATAAAATTATTTATTGTTTCTATAACTTGTTCTTTAACCTACTCACTCTTTAAGATTAAGTTAGTCTCCAATTAATTTTTAATCTGTGTTAACAATAAAAATTGTTTTTAAAAAACCCCACATGCAAGAAATCTATTTTAATTACAGCATAGCTCAGTATGGTATTTCCAGGACATAAAAAAAAAGATTCTCAAGGGATTATACAGTTGCTTGTTTTTATGCTGGTTTGTTGTTGTTGTTTTTGAAGGAAGAAATGTAGGAAAGAGAAAGTATTTTAAAAACTTCCCTACTCTAAAAGGAAATATACCTTCGGACAACTATAAGCAAATAGCCTTATGAACTTTGAATCATTTAGACAAGACAAGCAGATATTTTTTTCTGGTCACAAGTGTTGGAAACTCAACTTGACTTCTGGCTTCTATCACCCACTATTTTCTACATGCACATTAACTATGCCAAGATATACTCCCATAAAGTTGTTACAAGTAGTCTTTTCTTTGAGAAAATGTAAAATATTTGGGTACTAAAACATAGAAGTCTGGGGAAGAAAATTGTAGCAAAAAATAAGTTATAAATACATTGATATAATACAGCAGAAACAGGTCACTATTGATTAGAAATGCAAATTAAAACAACTCTGAAATACCACCACACATTTATCAGATTGACTGACATGACAGAAAAGGAAAATGACAACTGCTGAAGGGGATGTGGAAAAACTGGGACACTGATGCACTGCTGGTAGAGTTGTGAACTGGTTCAACTATTCTAGAGAACAATCTGGAACTATGCCCAAAGGGCTTCAAAATTGTGCATAGCCTTTGATCCAGTAGTACCATTACGAGGTCTGTATCCCAAAGAGATCAAAGTAAAGAGAAAGGACCTATTTGTACGAAAAATATTTACAGCAGCTCTTTTTGTGAGGGCAAAGAACTGGAAATGGATTGGAAAACTGAAGAAGAATTGGAAATTGTAAGGGATTCTATTGGGGATCCTTGAAGAGTTTGGCCTTTGTTTCCTTTGATTAATTCAGTGTCTTTGATTGAGTCTTACTAGGTGCTTAGCCCTAGGCCCAAACCCCTATCTATTAGGTGCTAAGCCTATGTGGATGTGAATTGGTAACTAAGGTGGGGCTCCAGGTGGGGCCAATGAAGGGAAGTGCCAACACCAGAGCCAATCATAGGAGCCTAAGTTCTGGTCGCTCAGATGATGTTTGATGATGTCTGAAACTGTATAAAAAGGGAGAACAGAGCTATTTGCTCAAGGCTCTCACTCTTGGTGGCATGCTGATGCAGAGACTCCAGGCAGCTGTAGTTAGGAGCACTCCAGCTTGTAAACCCGGATGTTGGGACTTTGTTAAACTCTGGTAACTATGAATTGGGATTTGAATCAGACAAGGTCTATCTGTTGATGTTTGTAATTTGTTTGGATTTGCTCTGAAGTTCAAGGTGCTGGCTTTTTCCCTTGAACTAAGTGAATGATATTTGTATACTGGATTAAAGTAAGATTGTTAACCCCTTAACATTGCTTTCCTTAGTAAAGCAGATCAAAAGAACCTGGGCTTGCATCGTTCTGTGAGCTGGTTGTTGGTTTTACACCCCCATAAAATCTGCTAGCCAGATTGTTGAAACAGGGATGCCCAGTAATTGGAGAATGGCCAAAAAGGTGTGGTATATGATTGTGAAGGGATGCTACTGTGCTATAAGAAATGATGAACAGGATAGTTTCAGAAAAACCTGTGAAGACTTATATGAACTGATGCAAACTGAAGTGAACAGAACCAGGAGAACATGTACACAGTACAATAGCAATATTTTAAGGATGATCACTGTGAAAGACTTAGTGAGTCTGATCAAGACAATTCCAAAGGAACCATGATGAAAAATGCTATGAACTCTGAGTGCACATTGAAGCATACTTATTTTACTTTGTTTTTCTTATTTTGTGTGTGTGTTTTCTTTTGCAAAATGGCTAATATGGAAATTTTTTTGCATGAGTTTACATGTATAATCAATCTATCACTTACCTTCTCAAGGGGTAGGGGAAGGGTGGGAGAGAGGGGGAGAATTTAAAACTGAAAATCTTTAAAAATGAATGTTAAAATTTTTTTACATATAATTGAGAAATATTTAAATTTAAATTTATTTATTTAACATATTTAGTTTTCAGCATTGATTTTCACAACAGTTTAAATTACAAATTTTCTCCCCATTTCTACCCTTCCCCCCACTCCAAGATGGCATATATTCTGGCTGCCCTGTTCCCCAGTCAGCCCTCCCCTCTCTCACCCCCCTCCCCTCTCATCCCCTTTTCCCTTCCTTTCTTGTAGGGCAAGATAAATATTTAATGAAACAAATAAAAATATAGCCTAAAATGTCTGCATTACTCTATTCTCAGACATTTTCATATAGCCCTATCCAAATGCACATGGTTATTTACCATGACAGTTCCTTATCTTTGCAAAATTTCATGTAGCAGGGGAAGGTAGAGGCCAAGATAGCAAAAGACAAGGACTCACCTGAGCTTTCCCCCAAACCCCTCTGAACACCTTTAAATAATACCATAAAGCAATTCCTGGAGCGGCAGAACCCACAAAAGGACAGGGTGAAATAATTTTCTAGCCAAAGACAACTTAGAAGGTCAGCAGGAAAGGTCTTCCCCACTCTTACCAGGGTGAGAGTGAAGCACACTCCAGGTAGGAGTGACTGAATTAGCAGCAGCAGTTGCTTTTGGAGGTTTCAAGGGGTTGAAAAACTAATCAGCAGGAGATTACACAGGTCTCTTTGATGACTGGGGGCAGAACTATGTTACTCTGCATGTACACAGACCTGTGTTGCAGTCTCAGGGCAAGGAAAAGCACTAGCACACCAGAGTTTGTGGGCCACAGTGGAGCAGGGACCCTTGTCACAGTTCCAGGGCAGAAAAGAGCCTTGTGGTACCAGAATATCTAGGGTATTAATGAAAAGAAATGCTAGAGAAGGTGGCCTAGCCATACCAGATATTAAACTGTATCACAGAGCAGCAGTCATCAAAACTGCCTGGTACTGGTTAAGAAACAGGCGTGTGGATCAGTGGAATAGGATAGGTACACAAGTAGGAGAAATCAACAAGTTTAGCAATCTACTCTTTGATAAACCCAAAGAGGCCAGCTTCTGGGCTAATAATTCATTATTTCACAAAAACTGTTGGGAAAATTGGAAAATGGTAGGGCAGAAACTGGGCATAGACCAATATCTTACACCATATACCAAAATAAAGTCAAAATGGGTTCATGATTTAGGAGTAAAGGCTGATACTATAAGTAATTTGGGAGAGCAAGGAATAGTCTACTTATCAGATTTATGGAAAAGAAAAGAATTCATGACCCAACAAGAGATAGAGAGCATTACAAAATGCAAAATGGATAATTTTGATTATGTCAAATTGAAATGTTTTTGTACAAAAAAAGCCAATGCAACAAAAATTAGGAGGGAAGCAGAAAATTGGGAGAAAATCTTTGCAACTAGTATCTCTGATAAAGGCCTCATTTCCAAAATATACAGGGAACTGAGCCAAATATATAGGAACACAAGCCATTCCCCAATTGAGAAATGGTCAAAGGATATGAACAGGCAGTTTTCAGAGGAAGAAATTAAAGCTATCTATAGGCATATGAAAAAATGCTCTGGATCACTACTGATTAGAGAAATGCAAATCAAAACAACTCTTAGATACCACATCTCTTCTGTCAGATTGGCTAAAATAACAAAACAGGAAAATGATAAATGCTGGAAAGGATGTGGGGAAATTGGAACATTGTTACATTGCTGGTGGAGTTGTGAGCTGATCCAGCCATTTTGGAGAGCAATTTGGAACTATGCCCAAAAGGCTATAAAAATGTTCATACCCTTTGACCCAGCATTACCACTTCTAGGGTTGTAGCCCAAAGAAATCACACAAGCGGGAAAAGGACCCATATGTACAAGGATATTTATAGCGGCTCTTTTTGTGGTAGCCAAGAATTGGAAATCAAAGGGATGCCCATCAATTGGGGAATGGCTGAACAAGCTGTGGTATATGAAGGTATATATGTGGTATATGGAATACTTTTGTGCCATAAGAAATGGGGATGATACGGACTTTGTAACAACCTGGAAAAACCTACACGACATAATGCTGAGTGAGTGGAGCAGAACCAGGAGAACATTGTACACAACCACAGATATATGGACTCCATGAGGACCAACCCTGACATACTTCGCTCTTCTCAGCAACGTAAGGTGCAAGGACAACTCCAGGGGACTCACGATGGAGAATGCTATCTTCATCCAGAGAAAGAACTGTGAAGTTTGAATACAGACTGAGGCACACCACATGCTCGCCTTTTTGCTTCTCTTTTGTTTTTGTTTTTGGGTTTGTTTTTTTTTTGGTTCTGTCTCTTCTTTCTCATGATTCATTCCATTGGTCATAATTCTTCTCCACAACTTGACTAGTGTATAAATTAATTCAATGCGAAATTATACATGGTAGTTATATGAGATTCCAGGCCGTCTTGGGGAGAGAGTGGGGAGGGAGGGGAGAAAATCTGGAACTCAAAATTATGTAGAACCATGTGTGGTAAACTAAAAATAAATAAATAAATTTAAAAAAAAAAGAAGGAAGGGCAGATTGGGAGAGGCAGCAATCAGAAGCAAAACACTTTTAAGGAGGGACAGGGTGAAAGTAGAGAGGGAAGAGAATAAACAGGGAGGGAAATAGGATGGAGGGAAATACAGTTAGCAATTGTAACTGTGAAAAAAAATTAGAAGCAAGTTTTTCTGATAAGGCCTCATTTCTCAAACACATAGAGAAGTAAGTCAAATTTATAAAAATAAGAGCCATTCCCCCATTGACAAATGATCAAAAGATATGAACGGTTTTCAGATGAAGTAATCAAAGCTATCTATGGCCAATTGAAAAAATGCTCTAAATCATTACTGACTGGAGAAATGCAAATTAAAACAATCCTGAGGTACCACCTCAAACCTATTAGACTGGCTAATCAGACAGAAAAGGAAAATGACAAATGTTGGAGGGGATGTAGGAAAAATGAGACATGAATGCCTTCCCTGTTGGTGGAGCTGTGACCTGATTCAACTATTCTGTAGAACAATTTGGAACTATGCCCAAAGAGCTATAAAATCATGCATACCCTTTGACCTCGCAATACAGTCTCAAGGTCTCTCTCAAGAACTTTTGAATTGATTGTGTGACATGAGAGACACTAGCACAGGACTGCCCAGCATGGCATGCCTTCATCAGAGAAGGTGCTGTGCTCTATGAACAAAGCAGAATTGAAGCAGCTCAAAAGAAACACGAGATGCGCAAACTTAGAGAGCCCACCCCAAAAGTTCACATGGACTATTTGTGCCCAACCTGTGGCAGAGTATTCCAAGCTCATATTGGTCTAATCAGCCATAGTCAGACACATTGTAACTTCATTCTAACTTAGTGATGTCATTTTGGTCCTCTTCTAGGAACAAAGGACCACAACCAACCAACTGACTACTACTAGGTCTGTATCCAAAAAGAGATAAAAAACAAAAAGGAAAAGGACCCATGTGCACAAAAATATTTATAGCAGCTCTTTTCTGGTGGCAAAGAATTTGAAATTAAGGAGATGCCCATCAATGGGAATGGCAGAACAAGTTGTGGCATATGATCGTGATAGAACACTATTGGGCTCTAAGAAATGATGAGCAGGATGCTCTCAGAAAAACCTGGAAAGACTTACAGAGGCTGATGCAAAGTGACATGTGCTGTGTACTATACAATGATCAGCTGTGATTGACTTAGCTCTTTTCATCAATACACTGATCCAAGACAATGCTGAAGGACTTATGATGAAAAATATAATTCACCCCTAGAGAAAGAACTGATGGTCTCTGAATATACATAGAAGCATACTTTTTTTTACTTTATTTTTCTTTAGTTTTTTTGTGTTTTCTTGCACAACATGACTAATGGAAACATTCTGCATGACTACACATGTATAACCTATATCAAATTGCTTGCTTTCCCAATGAGGGGGTAGTGGGTGGAGAGGGGGGAAGGGAGAGAATTTGGAATTCAAAGTTTTAAAAATCAATGTTGAAAATTGTTTTTGCATGTAATTAACGAAAAAAAATACTACAAAAGAAAAAAAAAGCTGCACATAGCAAAATTCTCTCCCCCACTTCAACCAATAGTCCTTTCACTGCTCATTTCAGACCACAATGCCCAACTCAACGTCCTCATCAACTCACCGAATCAAGTAGTTCGTCGTCCAGCTCTACATTGCTCAGGTGCCCGATTCGGAAAAATGATGAATGGGAGGGCTAAAAAGGGAAGAAACTGCAATTTAGAGAACATGCAAACACAAAGAAGGAAACAAAAATCATCATTACTTGGAGCCCTTTCACATTTATTCTCAATCTAATTCTCAAGGTGACATCACATTCACTCACATGGTCACATACTTTTTTATTACTGATAATAACAGATTTATATACTGCCTTGAGCTTTCCGAAGCACTTTTCTCACATCAGACCCATGAGGCAGGATAACTGAGGCTCAGAGGTTAAGTGATATCAAGGGCTCCTGACCCCTCAAGGCCCACACTCTTCCCTCTAGTTCATTCTGCAAGTACTAACAGAGTTGAGGTTCCCCAAGGCTGGAAACCAGGGGTGCCACACGTCTACCTTACAATCTGCCACTAACTGGTGCCCTGAGACAGTAGACACAAGATTCTAATACACCTAAAGAACTATGCTACTTTTTCCTTCAGCAACGTGGCTCCACCAAACCTTTTCTTCCCCAACATAACCTTTCTGCTCTAACCAAGCCGGTCACTTTTCTTTGTTGTTCATCTGAACCACAGTAACTTTGTTTCACTCGCCACTGCCTGTAGGGCTCTCCCTACCCCTAAAACCTTTAGGGTCTCACTGAAATCCTACCTCTTCCACACAGGCTTCTTTGATGGGCTCAGTTCAATGACTTCCCTCCTCTGAACTCCCTTTATACTTAGTACCACAGCTGAGCACCTAATTTAATTTTTCCACGTGTCACTTTTGTCTCCCCGGCCACTGAACAAAATCTTTACAAAAGCTTGGGGGGAGGGGATGAGGAAGTGGATTTCTCTGCACAAGCAGAATTCTCTTCCTATGGTTTGCTGTCATTAAAACTACACACAAATGACTACCATAAAAAAACATTAAGAAATAATTATGGAGACCTAGAGATTTAACAGGGTCGATAATACAAAATAATAGAAGTCTGAGTTTAAAAGGTATTTAAAATTCACCTAGTTTAGCCTCCTTGCCAGTGCAGGAATCACCTTTATGGCAGCCCTGATAGGTACTTATGCTTCTTTCTGGAACATTTTCAATACCAAGGCATTCGCTACCTTGTAAGAAATGCCATTACAGTCTTAGACTCCTCTAATGGTTGGGTAATTCTTCCTTACAATGAGTCCCAATCTACCAATCTATAATTTCTATCTCGATGCTCCTGGTTTGGGCCTCAAAAGTCAGAAATATATGACATCCCTGGAAAATACTTAAGGTCAGCTGTCATTGTTAGACTCACTCTCCAAATTAAAAAAAAAAAACTCTTCTAAAAATATTTGAGTATTTGCTCAAAGTGCCTTAAAATATTCTCCAGAAGATAGGATTTTAAATCCCCTCACCACCTTGGTTACTTACTCTCTTCTGGAAGCACTCCTTTTAACAGTAATTCTCTTACAATATGTGGCAGAAAACTCCAAATGTGATCAGACAAGGACAGAAGGTAACAAGACCACCATCTCCATTCTGGGCACCATACTTTTTTTATCAATAATGCCTCAAATTGTGTTCAAGTTTTTAAGTTGCCACATGACTTCCATCTCAGGTTCCAGCGCTATCTGGCTTTCTTGACTTCCTTACATTAAAACATCAAGTTTATCTTATTCTACATATTTGGTACATTGGTACATAGACATCTGAGGCCACGGATATTGCTCTAAATTTTCTTTAGTTATTGTTTCAAAGAATGACGGGGCATCTCTTTTACTGTTTTTTTTTTTTTAATGTAGTCTCTGTTTAAGAGGCAGATAGTAATGCAGTGGATAGAGTGCTGGGACCGGAGTGAGGAAGACTTGAGTTCAAATCTAGCTTCAGACTGGGAAAGTCAGTTAATCGTTGTTTGCCTCAGTTTCCTCAACTGTAATGTGGGGATAATAACAGTACCTACCTCTCGGGGTATCTCATCAAATGAGATAATATGTGTAAAAAGCACTTCGCACAATGTCTGGCACATTGTGCTAAATAAATGCTTACTCCCTTCCTCCCCCAACTTCCTTTAAGACTTTTTTAGGGCCCTCACTTGTGATTCATCAGAGTAGGGAATACTCAGTAAAGAAATACCTACTACCAAAGTATATTTTGGAGTCTTCAAAACTAAGGAATTTACTCGGAGTCACAAAGCTAGAATATGACTCAAAGATAGGACTTGAAGCTAGGTAGTTATCTCAATTCTGAGGTGGGCCTTCTACCCACTCTGTCTTCCCATCCATGCCTGCCTATCCTGTGCAACTCTCTTCCTTGTCCCTCTAGCCACAGAGAAGATATTCGGAGTAAGAGTACTGAGGGCAAGGACTGGGTCCTGTCTAAACTTTGCATTCTGCCAATGCCTACCACAGGTACTCAGCCCCATAGTAGGGTTTTAATAAATGTCTACTGAATTACTGACACCCATTTCAAACCTGAGTTTCTTCGTTGCTATGGAAATGAGACCCCAAACAAGCTACAGACCTATGTGACAGAACGGATTGATTACATGGGCTCCTGGGATTTTGTTAACAAGTCTAATCCAATGATCTAATCCAAATGAGATTCCTGGGACATTCTAGAACTCAACAGACGATCAGATCTTACAGTTCTAAAATGCTATGATTCTGTGATTTATAGGAGTGGTTTGGTGTCCCTGCTAAGCACAAAACAATAGGTATAAGAGAATATGAAGAGGGAAAATGTGTGTGTGTGTGTGTGTGCGTGTGTGACCAGACGAAACCTTACTAGTCAGACAAGTTTATAAAATCTCACATCACCTCCTAAGGTTAGTCCCTTGTGGAGAGGCTGCTTTAAGAGGATCTTCGTATTTGCCAAGACCACTAAACAAGTGATTCTCTCCAACTGGCATGGCTGCCAGTTGTGAAATCTACCTCTGCTGAACATTCAACATTAATTAAACAAAGTCGCTTTTCTTAAATATCTGGGAATATTTCTGTTCTGAGTTCCCTTTAGTTCATGAAAGGTTAAATTATTTCTCAATTTCCCCCCAGGATGTTTAAAATATGGTGTCTGTGCCATTTGTACAGTTCTTAGCAATCAATCAACAAGTGTTAATTATGTGCCTGGCACAGGGGATACAAAGAAAAAAACAATTCCTAACCTCAAGGGGAAACAATATATACACAGAAAGTAATTTACAGTTGGGAGAGGGTATCACTAAAACCCTCGAGAACTTTAAAGGAAGATAGGTATTATAAGAGGTAGAGGGGAGAAAGGGGCGCATTCCTTCCTGGGCAGAGGCATGGATTTGGGAGAAGGCATGCTATATACGAGGAACAGTAAGCTGGCTGGTTTGCCTGGAAAGTAGACACCATAAATGGTACTCGCATGGTAAGAAGCTTGGAAAGGTATGGTTGGAAGCCTGAGTGTGAAAAGCTTTGAATGCAAAACTGATGAGTTCGTTTTTTTTTTTTCTTAAAGGCCATAGGAAGCACTGAAACTTTGTGAGGAAGGGAATGACATGGTCATACCCGCACTTTAGGAATGTATGCAGCTGTATGCAAGACAAACTAGGTAAGTAGGAGATCTGAAGCAGGAAGAACAATTAGAAGGCTATTGAGCAGTCCATGTAAGATGTAAAAGGGCCCTGAGCTAGAAAGTGGCTGAGTTTCCTTAAGTGAATGGCATATTCTCTCCAAAGTAACCATGTTTACTGTGAACATCACGAACAACAAATGAGCACAAGAAAAATAAGTTCTTTCTAGCTTTATCTGGCAGGATATTAAACAGCAAAAGCTGAATCTTCAATATACAACAGGCTCTCAGCTTCTTTGAAAAATAGCATTAATGTCCATATTCCCTCCCAACAAGGAACTCCAATAGGTTGCATTAGTCCTCAGATCCTGTTACTGCCCAAATTTCATTTGTACCTACAGCTACATTACCTAGATATTCCATAGATGCAGCCACCTAGAAGGTTTAAGAAATGTTTAGTATAGAATCAGGCAGGTAATCATCCCTTTGTCCCAGAAAGTACAGCCCTGGCTTAAGTCACATTGATGAGGTGCCCATTTTTACAACCCAAGACTCATTTAACAAGGCATAAGAAGAGGAGCTAAGGAACAATCTGAGTGTTTTAACTGCAGTTACTTTTATCTTTCAGTGATCAGTTCTTGACAAAAACCATTTGAAAACACACAATGAAGTGAAATGTTACAGGAGCACCCCAGCCCTTTGAGATGCTGGTGGTAGAAGGTCATAAGCCCCCAGACTGTCTGGTAGGCAGGAAAAATAAAACAGGCAGGGTTCGACAGGTAGCACCACAGACGCTTTGAATGAAAGAAAAGCAAAAAGTGAGACTGCGTATGACTCAGAATCTAAATCTGCAATTTGGCCAGGATTCAAGGATTAAACTTACAACAGACTAAGAAAGTGAGGGCAAATAGGTATGTAGGTACCTCCCACTTGCCTTGTTCTTGGCAGTTAGAAAGAACACACAAATTCTAAATTACTAAACTACCTTGCTGCTTGCTATTCATATTCTCAGCAGGTCATACTAGAACATTTTCGTCAGCCAGTTCTTACAAGCAAACGCTACAGACAGACGACAGGAAGTAACTGTACTTTCAAGATTATAGAACCAAGGTTTCTGACCACAACACTGAGGAGTGGAAACCCCTCCAGTGACAGCAAGTCCACGCCAACAGAACAGGCTGTGTGCTTGGTGTGGGACTGCCAAAGCAGGAAGGAAGGCACAGCTCAAACACAAACAGATTCAGCTGAGCCACGTAAAAAAGAATGTGATTGTGTGAAAGGAAGTACGGAGAATCCTACGTTTCCAGACTCTTGGATAAGGGGAGACAGCATGATGAAGTGGTAAGTATGCTCGATTTGGAGTTCAAAGATCCAGGTTCCAGTCCTGACTCTCTGCCATTTATTTCATGTGTGACTTTGGCAAAGTCACTTCACCTCTCTAGGCCTTATTTTCCTCAAATGTAAAATGAAAGCATTGGAATGAATGAATGAAACATTTATTAAGCACATTCTATGCACAAAGCACTGGGGATACAAATTGTAAAGTGAGACAATCCCTGCTCTCAAAGAGCTCACATTCTAGTGGAGGAGATAACACATGTGGACGGTTTCAGCTTCAAGTCAGATAGAAAGATGCTCTGGTTGGAAATCGATAAAAAAAAAAAAAAAGAAGATGGAAGGGGGCCCAGCAGTACTAGATCCCAAACCAGACTATAAAGCTGTAATCATCAAAACAATTTGGTACTAGATAAGAGACAGAGTGGTTGACCAATGGAACAAATGGAAGCATACCACATACAGAAGCAAATGAGCACAGTAATCCAGTATTTGATACACCCAAAGATCAAGTTATGGTATATGAATGTGACAGAATGCTATTATTGTTCTGTAAGAAATGATGAAGGCAATAGTTTCAGAAAAAACCTGGGAAGACCTATATAAAGGAATTCAGCTACTGGGCAAGAACTTAATGACAAAAACGGCAAGGGAAAACTGGAAAATAATCTGGTAAAAACTAGACAGAAATCAACATCTCACACCATAGCCCAAGATAAGCTCAAAATGGGTATACGATTTAGACATAAAAGTGCTATCATAAACAAATAAGCGGAACATGGAAGAAATTACCTGTCAGAACTATGGAGAGGGGAAGAGTTCATGAACAAACATGAGAAAGGTTCAGTGGAGATAAAAATGAGTAGTTCTGATTATGTAATATTAAAATTTTTGCACAAACAAAACCAATGCTGCTAAAATTAGAAGCAGATAATTGAAGGAAAAAAAATCTTTGTAGCAAGTTTCTCTAATAAAGTTCTCATTTCTCAAATATATAAGGAATTGATCTAATTTATAACAATGACAGCCATTCTCCAACTGATAAATGGTCAAGGGATGTAGACAGTTTTCAAAAGAAAAAAATAAAACTATCAATAGGCACATAAAAATGCTCTAAATCACAATAATTAGAGAAATACAAATTAAAACAACTCTGATATACCATCTCACATCCATCAAGTTGCCTAAGATGACAGAAAAGGAAAGTGACAGATGATAGAAGAGATATGGGAAAATAGGTATACTAAATGAACTGCTGGTAAAGTCATGAACTAGTCCAATCATTCTGCAAAGCAATTTGGAACTATGCCCAAAAAACTAATAACTGTGGATATCCTTTCACCCAGGATTACCACTACTAGGTCTATACCCCAAAAAGATCAAAGAAAAAAGAAAAGGACCTAGACGTGCAAAAATCTATAGCAGCTCTTTTTGTGGTAGCAAAGCCACTGAGGAGATGTCCATTAACTGAGGAATGGCTGAATGAGTTATAGTATATGAATGAGACAGAATACTATTTGTGCTATAAGAAATTATGAAAGGAATGGTTTCAGAAAAACCTGGGAAGATAGAAAATGAAGTGAGCAGAACCAGGAGAACAAGTTACACAGTAACAGCAATTATGTAAAGATAATCAACTATGAAATACACAGTAATTTTTGTCAACACAATGATTCACCACAATGCCAAAGGTCTCATGGTGAAAAGTGCTGCCCACCTCCAGATACAGAATTGATGGAAATATAAAGCAGACTGAAGCATATTTTTATTCTTTCTTCTTCTTCATGTTTTTTTTTTTTGGGGGGGAGAGGTGGGTAAGCAAGGAGGGGGTCAGGAATAATGCAGAAATTTGTTTTATATGACTTCATATTTGTAATAGGTTTTGGTTTTTTTTGCCTTTTCAATAGGTGGAGATGAGGGCCAGGGGAGGGAGAGAATTTGGAATTGAAAATAAAATAAATTTGAATTTTTTTTTAAAGAAAGTATCCTTAAGGTACAGCAGCAAAGCAGATGTAAATGCATCTTTTTAATGTTATTTCCATGGATAAAATCATCAGTCTCTGATGTTGAATCATTTGACAGACCTAAGGTCTCTGGTGGCAAGAACTTTCTTTTCTGGGTCTTCAGTAATTGAGGCTATATAGCACCTGCAGGAACAGCTACTGGTGTTGCTTCTCAAGATGATGGCTAAGAGTCCTGGGCTTCCTCAGGTTCTTGGATTCAGGGCCCTGGCCTGTCTCCATCAGAGTCTGAGGGAAGATGGTGCTCAAGGCAGTAGTGGTGGTTTCACTTTACCTGGCACATGCTGCCTCTCTGTCTCTCCCTCAAAGTGCCTTGCTGCTTTACCTAGGCTGGCCTGCCCATATTTTGTGTTGCAGGTGGTTGGCCATTGATGGGGATGGATGGTCCATTTTCTGCAGGTTTTATTTCCCCAGATGATGATTGTGAGGGCTAGGCTGGAAACAGCAGGTGTTGCCCTTTCCAGGGCTCCGGTGCCTATGAGCTATTGGCGGCAGCTGATGAGTAGTTGTTGCTGGTGGCAATGAGGAAGGCTGGCTCTCTCTTCACAATGATTTGTCCCCTCAGTGATCATTGTAGAGGCTAGCCTGGAAGCAAGGCTGATGATTTAGATTTAGAAGGTACTGCTGTTCCCAAGGCTCTTAGAATCAGAGTCCTGGGCTGTATGAGAAGGTGGTCAAGGTAATGGTGGTGGTGTGACTTGTCTGGCACTTCTGCCTTTCTCTCTCGGGGTATCTTGCTGCTTCAGAGATAACTTCTAAGGTCCTTGATAGCTCTAAATTAATGATTCTGTGGGTTTAGGAGTCTATTTATCCTAGTTATACGTTATCTGTCACGAACCATTAGGTAAAAGTACTTTTGTTAAAATGGATAACCACCTACTTCATATATTACAGAAATCCCCAAATAATGTGAAACAAGTTTTTTCTTTTCTTTTTTTCTTTTGGAGCGGGGAAGGCAGGGCAATTGGGGTTAAGTGACTTCCCCAGGGTCACATGCCTAGTAAGTGTGTCAAGTGTCTGAGGCCACATTTGAACTCAGGTCCTCCTGACTCCAGGGCTGGTGCTCTACTCACTGCGCCACCTAGATGCCCCTGAAAGTAGTCTTTTCTAATAAAATTAGTATAAATTATTCTAGTCACTTCTAAAAACTGGGTTTCAACTTAATGCCAACACCCCCATGGGTAAAGGCCACATAACTCTGGTCTTGGGGTTTTTGTTCAATAAACTGCAGTCTGACAGATCCTTCTGCTACTTATATTTCCAAAATCGAAATTAGAAATGAGCAGTAAGACGGATAACAGAGGAAGGATGTTGTATACGCCCAAAGGTCAGAACCACACTGCAACAGTGGTACTCTGATCATCCGGACCTTGCATCAAACAACCTGGGTTCAAGCCTTAGACCCAATACTTACCAGCTAAGTCACTTCCCCTCAATCAGCTTCAGTTTCCTCAACCAAAAAATGTTGCAATAGTGTTATTTCTTGAATTAACTAACAAAGGGTTGTCATGGAGAAAAAACTTTATAAACTACAAAGCTCAATACAAATGTGCAGACGATACTACTCATTTTTTTTATTCTGAACTTAAAACACCAAATAAAACAGACATTTCTATATAGGAAGTAAAACAGAAACAGAAAGTTGCACATGAAATTGCACATCTTTATTACACAGAGCTTGCTTTTACTTTTAAGTAATGATAAAAGGCTACCAACAGAAATAATGCTACAGCATCGGCTGGAGTTTTCTGGCAAGGAAGGAGATTTACAAATAACAGGTGTTCAGCCTACCTCTAATGCTGAAGGGGAAGAAGACCCACAGGTACTCAATCTATGTGACATAATTTGATTTCTATAGACTGAACACCTAACAGGCACATGGTGCTGGCTCAGATTTCCCTCAATTCCTTCTATAATTCACAGGAATGGAAGAGCTGCTTCAAGTCAGTTTATCCATCCTGTTCTGCCTTCATTCCCCTCCACCTCTCCCAAGTGTGGCCTCTTTAATTTCCAACCATCCTCCAAGCCCCAGAACATGCTGCCACCACCTCCTTCAGCAAGGCTCCCTTAACCCACACCCAAGTAATCCAGATTTCCTTATGCCCATATGAAGAACACCTGGTACCTTTCCTAGGCACTGATCTTGTACTATTTTCTATCGCAGTTCCTAGGCGATTTATGTAGGATTCGTGTCCTGCTGCCAAAACGTGAGATCAAGAGGACAAGGAGCCTTTTTTCCTTCTCTCTCTCACAAAGACCACCAATCACAGTACTCTGTACATAATGGGTGCTTAATGAGAGGTCTCCAATCCTCCGTGTTGTGAGCAGACTTGTGAGACTGGACATACATTCATTTCCCATCAGCTACCTACAGTGCTTGCTTAAACTTTATAAAAAATGTTAGTTGAATGCACAGATGAAATAATCTTCCATGCACCTAGCTCCTATCATCCTACATGGTAGCAAACAGTTTTATTTGCCTGAGCTATCTGACTGGCATACGCTCCAGAAGAGAGTCATTGCTCGAGAGAGAGGTAGCCAGGGATTCAAGACTACTGGAGTGGGACTACCCTGCAACCAATCATCCCAGGTTCCCCCAGACACATTAAGAGCCTCTTAAGTATTTCAAAGTACCCAAAGATTCCCTGGACCATTCCAAAGAGATAGCTTAAGCTGTTATTCTTTTAACTGCTGGGTAACAGAATTAGACTTAGAGCTGAAAAAGACCCTTAAGGCCATCTAGTTCAACAACCTCATTTTACAAATAAGGAAATTTAGGCCCTGGGAGGTTAAGTCGCTTACTGGAAGGCACAAAGATACAAAGTAGCAGAGCTGAGATTTAAACCCAGGTCCTCCGACTCCAAATCCAATACACTTTCCACTTCATCATGGTGCCTCTTTAAAAGGCAGATTTTCTTAGACCTCATATAATACAACCACCTCTTTTTATTGATGAGAAAATGGAAGCCTAGAGAAGGAAAGAGATTCAACCAAACTCACACAGCAAATGGCAGGGCCAGATTTTGACTCAAGTCCTCATTCTCCAGCTGTGGCATTCTTTCCACTGCAAGATGCTGACTCTTTAAGGCTCATTAAAAACTAAGCCATGTTTTTTTAGCTCCAACATTTTCTGCATTACAAAAACAGCACAGATGTCAACCTCCTTCTGGCCTTTTAAAAAAAAATATACAAAGTGTTTGTTCTCCTTGTTTCCTACTTTTGATGCATGTGATGGTTAATACTCCCTCTTTCCTTGTGATCTGGGTTCTTCATTTTAAAGAGGGAAGGGAGGAAGGGGCAATCTCTAAGCCCTTCTTCCCTTTTCTAGCCTAATATACTTATGGTGCCATTGTCACAAAGCTGGGCAGGCAATCTTCGAAAGGCATATCCCACTCTACCCTCTCCAGGCATAAATGTGGACAAAGTCAGAAATGGTGTCTGAGTCAATTCTATGCAGTTCACATTTTCTCTGCTTTTCTCCTCATTGACCATGCCAGGCACAACGGCCAGAGATACATTCCCCTGCAGTCTTGAGCAAGAGGCTTCCCAGACAACTTACACTGTACAGGCTGATTCTGAAGTTTCCCTTTCTGTTGCTATACTAACAGCCATAGCTACTAGATTCAGTGAGTGGCTCAGTAAGTGCCTGTCACTTTAGACCTGCAGCTAAAAGCAGGACTGCTCCAGAAATGCAAAATTACGTTCATAAGAACAGGAATCAAGACTGGACCTGAAATTTCACTGGTATGAGGAAGCACTGTGGAAGAAAACTCCAACCAATGAAGGTCAGCGACTTACAGATCTAGGGAGATCCCCGGGGCACTGAGAGGTTAATTTACACAGGGTCACACAGATGAAATGTGTCAGAGCAGGATATAAAGCTGTCTTCCTGGTTGGGGGCCGGCCCTCTAACCATTCTGCTACACAATCTCTCATGTTTTAGCATTAGCCTAAAAAAATTTTAAAGGCAGCAGCCCTTAAAATGTATACGTCAATCACAAAATTAATGACTTAAGAGTCCTTCTATCACAGAAGATGACTGAGAAAACAATTTGTTCACATGTCAGTTCAGTTACCTTGTGCTCAAATAAGTTTGCACAGTTTCACCAGTGAACTACTGAGATCAGGCTCTTTCAAAAGCAGCCAATTTCTGTTTTTCTCTGCTAAAGGAAAGGAGAGCAGGAAGCAAATGGAGTTCAAGGAGAGATGCAGATTTCACGTCAGCCATGAATTTCAACCAGTTCCCATATCAGTTGTAACATGATTTAAATACAAACTTTCCACTTTAATACTGGCCATTTCCCAACCCTTATCCAGAAAACCAACAGCTAGAAAAGTGGTTAATTCAGAGAATATGAACTTCCTACCAACACAGAGAATAAAGGGTAAAGAGAATTTTGGAAAAGGCTTTACCATAAACTTCAAATATAAATTACGGTGCTAAAAACCACTCCCATGAAGCTCTTTCTTCTGTAGTCATAAAATGTCTATGATAGGGTATATATATGATTGAATTTCTAGTTATCTGAAAAAACTGTCACTCTTCCAAAGCATAAGTAGTTTGATTTTTTTTTCCCTTTGGCTTTGGTCTTTGATCAAAGGCAGTTTAAAAGCCAAATATAAAGCAGCAGGAGAGATAAATGCAAGGAATGGATATTACAAGCTATATTACAATGGATATTACAGGACCCAGCTACCAATGATTGGTTAAACTTGTCAGTTCAAAACCTTGTTAGCTAGACTCAATCAAAAGGTGCTACCCAATCAAGTCAGAGAGAGCACCATTCTATAATGTTAACCAATCATTTATGATAGTGACTGAAACAAGGACATACTGAGGAATCTTCAAAACTCCTGAAAATGTTTTCTTCCCCCCCTCACATATTCCAAAAGATGAGAACTGAGTATTGTGGATGCAAACACCTGTCATTTCAGCACCTATCCCTGTGAAAATATGATGGGAAAATTGAATTCCATTGGGTCATTTTCTTTTTCAAATTTGTATTGATATCATATCTTTACATAACCTTTATTTCCAAATATAGTACTACGCCCCCCCCACTTTGAAACAAAGACAAACAAAAACGGGAAAAGAAAGCAATTCAGCAAAACTAAACAAACACATCCACCAGGTCTAACATATATGGAATGTACCACACCTATAATCCCCTGCTCTGTAAAGCAGGGAGGGAAAGAAATTTTCTCATCTCCACTATTTTCACTAAAATAAAAAACTCTTCATTTCAAAATTTTACTCTCACCTGAAATCATTTTTGGGTGGGGGAACCAGATTCTAGGATTTCTGGTTAAGTCAATCAGTAGACAAACATTTATTAAGGGCTAACTATGTGCCAGATACTGTAAAAAGTGCTTCAGAAACCAAAAAAGGTTAATGACAGTCCCTGTTCTCACAGTCCAGTGGAGTAGACAACAGGTAAATAACTGTGTACAAACAAAATATGTACAGGATAAATTGGAGACAATTAACAAAGAGAAGGTACTAGAACTAGGAGGGACTGTGAAAGGCTTCCTATAGGAGGTGGGATTCTAGCTGGGACCTGATGGACACCAGGAGGCAAGATGAAGAGGGAGCACATTCCATGCGTGACGGTGAGCCAGTGAAAACGCTCAGTCAGAAGATGGAAGGTTTTCTTCAAGGAACGGCAAGAAAGCCAGTGTCACTGGATCAAAGAGTACGTATCCAGGTATGAGACAGGAGAGGTAGGGGAGGACAAGGTCACAAAAGGCTTTGATGTCAAACAGTATTTTATATTTGATACTAGAGGGAACTGATTGGGAGCCACTGGAGTTTATTGAGTTGAGGGAGGGGAGTGATTTGTAGCCAGACCTGCACTTTATGACAATCACTTTGGTGGCTGAGTGGAGAATGGACTGAAGGCTTGTGACAGACAGACCAACCAGCAGGTTTCTGCAATAGTCCAAGGAAGGGGTGGGGAACCTGCGGCCTTAAGGCCACCTGTGGACCTCTAGGTCCTCAAATGCAGCCCTCTGACTGAAACCAAACTTCACAAAACAAATCTCCTCAATAAACAGATTTCTTCTGAAAAACATGGACTCAATCAAAAGGCCCCACCCAAGGATCTAGAAGGCCTCATGTGGCCTTGAGGCTGCAGGTTCCCCACTGCGGTCCAAGGAGATGAGGGACTGCAGCAAGGTGGTGGAAGTAGCAGGGGAGGAAAGCGGGCAACTTTGAGAGATGAAACAAAGGTAAAATGGAAAGACTGTGGCAACAGATTGGCTATAGGATGAGAGAATGAAAAGCTGAGGATGACACCTAGATTGTAAGCCTGAGGGACTGGGAAGATAGTTCTACCCTCAAGAGTGAAAGAAAAGTCTGGAATAAATAGGGAAGGTTTGGTGGGAACAATTAAAGTTTCACTTTGGTCATACTGAGTTTAAGGTGTCTATAAGACATCCAAATCAAGATATCTAATAGGAAGGTGGAGATGTGAGCCTGGAGGTCAACAGAAAGGTTTCGGGTTGAATAAGTAGATCCAAGAGTCATCTGTATAAATATAATTGACTCCAGGGGAGCTGATGAGATCACCAAGTGAAACAGTTTAGAGAAAAAAAGAGGGCCTAGGACAGAGCCCTGTAAGGCAGGGGCTGAGGAGCAGGTAAGTGGGAGGAAAAGAAGAGAGAGTGGTGTCCCAAAAACCTAGAGAGAAGAGAGTATCCAGGAGAAGGGGCTGATAATAGCGTCAAAGGCTCCAGACAGGCCAGGAAGGGTGAGGACTGAGAAAAGGCCATTGGACTCATCAATGAAGAACTCGCTGGTAAGTTTGGGAGAGAGCAGTTTCAGCTGAATGATGAGGTCAGAAGCCAGACTGTAAAAAGAGAAGGAGGGGAGAAGTGAAAACACCTATGGCTGATGGCCCTTTCAAGGAGTTTAGCCCCAAAAGGCAGGATGGGGGAGACGTGGGCATATTTGTAGGCAGTCAGAAAGCAGCCAGCAGACAGGAAAAGAATGAAGATAAGTAAGAGGGTGGAGGTAATAGAGAGGGGGCAATATGCTGGAGGAAAAAGGATGGAACAGGATCACATGGGATGTAGACACGTTGGTCTTGCCAAGAAGGAGGGCTACCTCATTTTGTGAGACAAGGGTAAAGGAGGAAATAGTGGCAAAAGACATCTGGGTGATTTGAAAAAAAGAGAAAGGGAGAAAAAAGAGCTCTTCTTTTTTTCAGTAAAATACAAGGTAAGGCTAGCTGAAAGGGATGGGGGAGGAGGACCCATGGGAAGTCTGAAGAAGGATGAAAAGGTTTGAAAAAGCAGCTGTGACAAATAGGATAGTGACTTAATTACTGAAGTATAAGGACTGCTTAGCATCAGTGAGGGCCCAATTGGGGTTATGTAACATAAATCTGAAGTGGACCCTGGCAGAACTGTTGCATGATTTTCTCCAATTCCATTTAACAGCACATGTGTGGGAGCAAAAGTACTGGATAGTAGGAATGATCTAAGGTTCAGGCCTGGCAGTGCCCAATTGGTGATATGATAAAGGAGCAAGGGACTCAAGAGAAGCCAGTATAGATTTTAAGTGGTTCACCAAGAGGTGAATGTGGAGAAAGGAGGAGAGTGTAGCTACTGCAGGGGTCATGGCCTGGGAGAGAACTAAGGTAACCATTTGCTCTACAACTTGGTTTGAAGAGAGCCAGAATTGAATAGCTAACATTTGTCAGAGGCAAGACACGATTCCAAGGCTCTCTAGCCACTATACCACACCATTCTAAAAAAAAAAAAATGCAATATCCCTTTAAAAAAAAAAGAAAGATGAATATTCCCATACATTCCCACATTCCCATCTATATTCCCAAAGAGAAGTCACTTAGTTGGAAGCCATCTGACAAGACCAGTTAAAGCCACTTTAAGTCCTAATTAGTAAAACATCAAGGAAAGAAATTTGATTCATGTGATGATTAGAAGACCAGAGAATAATCACAAGTTCGAGCCAACTCAACACTCATAAAAACCAAATACTTCGAACTCTCCTAGCTACTATGAACTTCTCCTTTCCCTTCAACTGTTACAGAAATCACTTAAAAGCATGTTCACATCACCTCCCCTATTTTTCCAACTAAATAAAGGGGGGCAGTTAGGTGGCCCAGTGGATAGAGCACTGATCCCGGAGTCAGGATGAGCTGAGTTCAAACCCAGCCTCAGACACTTGGCACTTACTAGTCCTGTGACCCTGGGCAAGTCACTTAACCCCGACTGCCTCACCAAAAAAAAAAAAAAAAGAGGGGCACAGAAAAGGGAAGTGACTTTCCCAAAGTTACACAATAAATTATTAGTTAAACCAAAACCAAGGTCTCCTGACCTCCAGTTTGGTGTTCTTTTCACCACATCCTACTTGCCTCTATTCAGGGCATTACAACCATACCATCTTCGGAATCCTTTACTGTATCTTCCTTAAGGAACTCGGTTAAGAATTATGTCTAGTCACCTGTCAAGAGTCTAGCACCAGATCTGAGAAGGCAGCATGTTGAATATAGTGAACAAGAAGATACTGGCCCCTAAGTGTAAGGCAAAAAACATGCATTAACCACCTACTGTGTGTCAGGCTCGGCAGATACAAATATAGGAGATACAAAAAAATGTCCCCAGAAAGGAGCCCTGACCTCAAGGAACGAGACAACGGGAAACTAATAAAGGATAAATGGGAAGTTATCTCAGGGGAAGGGGGGAAGGGGGAATAAGGGAGAGGAGAGGAAGGAGGAAGTTGGGAAAGACCTCTAGAAGAAGGTGGGTTTTGAGCTGAGTTTCGAAGGAAGCCAGGGATGCTAGGAGGTAGAGGTGATGAGGAAGAGCACTTATAGGCCTGAGGGAGAACTAGCTATGTGCCAAGCAATGCTCTGGAAAAAGCCCTTGATGGGCAGCCACAACGTCTGAGTTCTAGAACCAGTTCTGCCACTAAGTAGCATCCTCTCTCTTTGATTTGTTTCCTTTAAAATGAAGCAGTTGGGCTAGATATGTGAGAGGCAGCTGCGGTGGAACGGAAAAGGCATGAGATTTGCATGCAGGGCACCTGGGTTAAAATCCTGATTCTGTTCCTGGAGCAGCAAGTCAGCCTCCCTGGTCCCCAGGTCCGAATCTGCAAATCTGACTTTATCTCTCAGGTACTCTCCTACTCTAATGATTTTAAAGCCGGGAACGTCACCCAATGGTCCTGGCCAACTGGGAAGGGGGAGGGGAGGAGAGTGGAGGAGGAGGTAAAGGCGGGGAGGGGATGTCCACTGTTCTACTTCCCCAGCAGATAGGCGAGCAGCCCTCCTTCTCACTCTCGGTCCCTAAGCAGAGAGAGCCTCGGTGAGAAGTGGGAAGGCGTGAGGTCTAAGAGATCAGAGAAGAAGAGGCCGGGATCCTGGCCGACCCCCAAGCCGCTTGCGTTCAGGGGTCGTCGGAGCCGCCCGGGAGGCGTCCTCACCTGCTGAGCTGCCGCCGGCCCGGCCCCGTTCAGCAGCGGTGTGTTCTCCCCGTGCAGCTCCGCGAGAGGCGGCTGCGACCTCCGAGGCACCGTCGTCTCCGCCTCCTCGTGGTCGCGCCCCGACCATGACACTTTCTTCGAGACGTTGGCCATGCCGGGGCTGAATCAGCGGCCCCGAAGCGGCCCGGGGGAAGCTGATGGCCAGTATAGCCGGGAGAGGAGACCTTTTCCAGCAGCTGTTTGTTCACATGACCCCGTAGGGTTAAAGCATCCCGTGACTGCGCTACGGTGGCCGATGTGAGAACGAGCAGCAATAGCAGCAGCGCCTCCTGGGAATTGTAGTTCAAGCGCACGCACACCTTATCTTCCCTCCAGCCCCACGCGCCTGCGCAATCTTAGGCTCCTCTTTCAGGACCCGATCTCACAATCTCTATCTCCTGCCTCCACCAAGGAAAGTCATGAATAACCCTGACACAGTGTGCAGAGAGGACATTAGACGGGCCACTCCCTTTTAAAGACCCACAAAGTCAGTGACTCTTCCTGTTGATTTGTCTTCTGAAAGTACGAGCCTTTTGGTGCTGATCCCCACGTGCCCCCAGAAGTTGTGAGCGAAGTTCAGGTACAGTCTCTAGGATGGCCCCTATTGGCCCATGCCTCATGTGCCCCATGGGATGCAACCCCTGCGATAGATGTATACGTAGATTTTTTGAACCAGTACTATGCTTTCATCTAGCGAAGGGACTCCCTATGTAGGGACCAATGTATGCAGATACCTTCTCTGAAACTTAGAGTCTTACAGAGTTCCTTGGGGCATGAGGGAAAGCCAAGTGACTTACCCAGTCAGGGTCTTTTCCTCATTCAGAGGTCAGCTCTCTAAATACTCCACCAAAGCCTTTCAGAAGTAAACATACCATTTAACTATATACAATCTTGTGTAATTGTGTATGATGCAATAAAATAATGTATGTAAAGTGCTTTATGAGAACTCAAAGTGCTACTTAAAATGCCAACTAGTATTATTCATATAAAGTACATCTTGTTTTTAAAACTAGTCTTACAGATCCTACAAAGTAGAAACCATGTGTTTTCTATTTCCTTCAGCACCTAGCACATAGCAGGGGCTCAATAAGTATTTGCTAAATTAATAAATTAATAAGGAGGCATTTTTAAAAATTGCATTCTTTATTATTTTTAACATTCACTCCATACCTCCCCCACCCATTGAGCAATGTGATATCAATAATACATGTGAAATTATGCAAAACATATTTCCATATTAGCTATGTTGCAAAAAGAAAAGCAAGAAAAATAAAGGAAGTTAAAAAATTATGCTTCAATCTGCACTCGAGTCCATCTGTTCCGGAGGTGCATAGCATTTTTGCTTCCTTCAGAATTCTCTTGGATCATTGTATTGATCATAGTAGCTAAGTATTGTACTGCAGATTATAATTACAATATTGTTACTGTGTACCATATTCTCCCAGTTCTGCTTGCTTCACCTTTTATCAGTTCATATAAGTCTTCCCAGGTTTTTCTGAAACCATCCTGCTCATCATTTCTTACAGCACCATAGTTTCTATCACAATCATATACCACAACTTGTTCCGCCATTGATTGGCATTGATGGGCATCCCTTCAATTCCCCATTCTTTGACCCACAAAAAAAGCTGCTATAAGTATTTTTATACAAATAGGTCCTTTTTCTTTGATATCTTCGGGATACAGACCTAGTAGTTGTAATACTGGGTCAAAGGGTATGCACAGCTTTATAGCCATTTGGGCATAGTTTCCAACTGTTCTCCAGAATGGTTGGACCAGTTCACTCTGTCAGCAGTGCATTGTGTCACAATTTTTCCACATCCCCTCCAGCATTTGTCATTTTTAGGGAGTCAATTTTAAACTGAAGTTACAAATATGCTCTACAGACTCTTAGAAGTATAAATTCTTGCCCTCTGGGTTTGATTTGGAATACTTGCCAAGCATTTAAGGTGACAAACAAAAGAACCAAGAACTGAAAGCCAACATTCCAAGGTAGGATATATAAGATATCTCATAAGCATTGTTTTGCTTTTAGTTTTTTAAAAAAACTTCATTAACTGTATGCTGAGTTTAAATAACTATTTAGAAAGGTTGGCATATTCTATGGTAGCAAAAATAGCAAAAATTTATTCTTTGGAGTTCAGAAAGAAAATCAACACTGTTACCTTTGTAGAAATCATATTAGGGATTTGTAAGCTTTCTATCATACTTTTGTGTGGGTCAACAGACCACTGACTCAAATGAAAAACAGAGGTGTCTCGGCTTTCTCAAGGTAGAAACAAAACAGAAGCTTTATTTGATCAAGTCTCGCGAGAATTGGGCATCTCCCACTACCAGGGCAGAGATAGTAGTGAAGAGAGGCAAGGAGGAGAAGGCAAGCAAGGGGATATATATCCTTGTACAAACAATTCTAAGAAATCCCACCCCAGAGGCTGGACCTCTGTCCCCATTTGCGGGGACAGGTGGCCTCACAATCTAACCAGGAATAAGTTTTACCCAATACCAGCACAAAAACTACAGAATTACCTTATAGGGAAACTTTAATGTTAGGATGGTAGTTTGTGAGTAGGCTAGGGGAGGGGGAGAGGGGAATACCACCTGATTTCATCGAAATCATATGATTTACAGGAAAATGAAAGTTAGGCCTAGTGAGGTCCACATCCTAACTAAATTTGTACTATTTGAGTATCACTTTGCTTGAGTTATTCATAGGGAAGCTTTCACAATCTTGTGTTCCATTCACAGCTGAGGTGACATCTATAAATCTAAAGAAGAAGGGGGAAAAAGACATTCCTAAAGGCTAAATAGATTCCCACAGACTCAAATTTATCCCATTTCCCTTTTCTCTAAATATTGATTCTCAAACATTAATACATACACACACACACACACACACACACACATATACACACACATACATATACCCTGTGAAGCCTTCACACGTTATTCTCTCACTACCTCACACACTTTCATTATTGATAAAAGCATGGGTCTTTCTATCAGTAATAAAATTTACATTAAATTCAGTAATGCTGGATCTATACTTGGTAGCATCATTTTTGGAAATGCAATGAGAGATTCACAAACGAGCCTTTAGTGCTGGGTAAAAGAGCACCAGGTTCTGCCTGCTGCCCACTCACTTGGGAGGGTTTGGTGAGTCTCCTGGAAGTGCATGATAACATGCACTGGAGGGGCCCTGTTCCAGGATTCAGAGAGTGTGCAGATATCGTATGACTGCTTCCTTTCTACTTACTGAGTGGTGAAGAAAACCTTTATGATTAGCTGTTGAACCAGAAATTAATGTTCATACAAGAGGTACTAACCAGCCAAATTCATCTCTTTTCCAGTGGTGATTGAGGAAAGACATACTGTAAGTCTCTAGGTAGGGAGAAGGACCTTGGAAGAACCTTTATCTATATACCTGGGCTACCCTGTGGTCTATGAACACACGGAACCTCTATTTCTTTGACCTTTTGTTCTTTTTGCTCTTAGTAGAATGAATATTGGAGATGGTATAAACCAGGCTATAATATTATGAGTTTGAAAGATTGGAAAAGCCACTAGGGATCCAGAAACTGGAGTCTATATCGGAGTTTGCTGTCAGTCAAACCCCAATGGGTAGCACCACCCCAAGGAGTGACCTGTAGGGTCCAGCCCAACAGTGAATCAATTTAATAGAAAGAGAGGAACTCACCCCCTGCTATATCCAGAAGTGAACTTGGCCAGGTGAATGTTCATAGCAGCCACTTTAAATTTGAACCACCAGGGACCAAGATGGTAGAAAGGAGAGAATAATTTTGGGTTTTACTCTATCTTTTCAGTAAATTATACAAAAGCTAATTTTCAGTAAATATGTAAAAGCTAATTAATGTTAATTGATTAAGTGATATTGGGATGCTAATTGCTGTTGATTATATGAGGGAAAACACATCAGAATGGGAGCTCAAGCTACTAACATCAGAACCCCATTTCCTCAGAACTTGGAAGGTTGAAATATAATCAGCTGTGCTACAGTGATCCAACTTGTTAGCATGGGTTGGAAGAGTGAACCCGGAATCTCTCTGAAGTTGAATTTGTGACTTGATATAACAATTAAAATTGTTATGAAATATTTCATTTATTCATCTAAGTAATATTTGCAGAACACCTACTGTGTCATCATCACTTGGCTATATACTGAAGGGGAATATAGAAATCTATGAGAGTTTTTGACCCTCAGTTTTCCATCCTTTAAATGCATGGGGGAAAAAAGAGAATGAGAAAATGGATAATTTTGATTAAATTAAATTGAAAAGTTTTTGTTCAAACAAAGCCAATGCAACAAAGATTAGGAGGGAAACAGAAAACGGGGAAAGAATTTTTATAACCAGTGTCTCTGATAAAGGACCTACTTCTAAAACATATAGAGAACTGAGACAAATTTATAAGAATACAAGTCATTCCCCAATTGATGAAAGATCAAAGGATATGAACAGGCAGTTTTCAGAGGAAGAAATTAAAGATATCTATAGGCATATGAAAAAGTGCTCTAAATCACTATTGACTAGAGAAATGCAAATCAAAACAACTCTTAGATACCACATCACACCTGTCAGATTGGCTAATATGACAAAACAAGTAAATTATAAATGCTGGAGAACATGTGGGAAAATTGGAATACTAATACATTTTTGCTGGAGTTTTGAACTGATCCAACCATTCTGGAGAGCATTTTTAACTATGCCCAAAGTGCTATAAAAATGTGCATACCCTTTGATCCAGTAATATAACTTCTAGGACTGTATCCCAAAGGGATCATGCAAATGGGAAAAGGACCTATATGTACAAAAATATTTATAGCAGCTCTTTTTGTGGTAGCAAAAAATTGGAAATTGAGAGGATGCCCATCAATTGGGAAATGTCTGAATAAGTTGTGGTACATGAATGTAATGGAATACTATTGTGCTATAAGAAATGATGAGCAGGCGGACTAAAGAAAAACCTGGAAAGAATTATATGAACTGGTGCTGAGTGAGGGGAGCCGAACCAGGCAGGAGGACATTGTACACAGTTACAGACGCACTAAGTTTGATAGACTTGGCTCTTCTCAGCAATGCAAGGTTCTAAGACTACTCCAAAAGACTTGTGATAGAAAATGCTATGCACATCCAGAGAAAGAATTACGGAGTCTGAATGCAGATGGAAGCAAACTATTTGCTCTCTCTTTTTTGTTTTGTTTCTTTTTTCTCGTGGTTCATTCCATTGGTTATAATTCTTCTTTGCAACATGACTAATGTGAAAATATGTTTAATGTGAATGTATATGTAGAGCCTATGTCAGATTGCACGCTGTCTTGGGGAGTGGGGAGGAGAGGGAGAAAATTTGGAACTCAAAAGCTTGTGGAACTGAATGTTGTAAACTAAAAATAAAATAAATAAATAAATAAATAAAATAAGTTTAAAAGAAAAAAGAATAATAATTTGGTTGGAGGGTCTGCTGTGCTAGGAAGGAAAACGTAGTGTTGTCTAACAACTGAAGCAGGGCATTCCACTTTTCATGAAACAATGCTATGTGTTCCATCACCTCTCTGGGCCTCAGTTTCTTTCTCTGTAAAATGAGAAGTTTGGATTAAATCTGTGATGATAAAGAGACACGATATCATTGGGTGCTGGTCATAAAGTGCCCATGGGGTGAGAAATAGCCATGTCTCTATAGCTTTGTGCAGAGCCTCAGTCCAAATACGGTCATGATGATTTGATAAAACAGATTTCTCATAAAATGAAGTATTTAAACATCTGGGTGAGAAGGTAGGCACTGACTCTTTCAATGCATATGTAATTATAGGCCCTTAAAACATTCTGACTGGATAATCAGGAAAAAAATGATCTTACCAATCAGTAAGCATTATTAAGCACCTACTATGTGCTGAGCACTGTGCCAATACAGCACTGTGCTAAATACTGGGATACAAAAAAAAGGCAAAAAGACAGTCCTTGTCCTCAAAGTACTTACAATCTAATAGGGAGAGACAACATACAAATAAATATGCACAAAGCAATACAAGATACATAGGATATATGCAGGATAAATAGGAAATAATTATCAAAAGGAAGGCACTAGGATTAAGAGGGGTTGGAGAAGGCTTCTTATAGAAGATGGGAATGAAGATATCTGACAATTTTCATATGGCTCTAGTTGTATGAACTGGAATCACAGATGTGGAATGGGGGTCTGGCACACGCTCAGACCCCACACCTTGTGACTGATTTCACTTCTATATGAAAAGGTTGAATTAGTTGAGCAAGCTAATGGGATCTGCAGCAGACCTTCATTACATATGAATGAGCATAATTCAGCAGATGCTTTTGGAGGGGCTGTTTAGATACCAAGATTTCAATACCCAGGCCAGTTTTTCTAGGAAGAGCAATGTACAAAATCTGATTGTGTCATGCTCATGAGATGTACAATTCAGTTGTGAATTTTTTTCTAGTTTTCATCTATTGAGGAATATTGCAAATTGAAGAGAATATAATAGTTTGGAATTGAGGCTGTCCCTCATAAATGGAATGTTCTTCCCTCTCACTTCCATTCCTTGGAATCTCTAATATCCTTTAAAGCTCAATGTAAGTGCTACCTCCTAGAAAGGGCCTTTCTGGATTCTCAGTTGTTAGCTCTTTTTCTGCCCCCTCAAAAAAAATGACTATATATTTTGCCTTTACTTATCCTTGTATGTGTTTCTCCGAAGACAGACATTGTTTCCATTTTGGTCTCCGTAGCCTTACAATGTTCTCCCGGTCCTGTTCACTTCCCTTTTCATCAGCTCATAGAAGTCTTCCCAGCTTGTTCTGAAACCATCCAGTTCATTATTTCTTATAGCACCATAGTTTTCTGTCACAATCGTATACCACAACTTGGTGTGAACAACAAGTCTTTTTATGCAGCTTTTCTTTGAAGAAGGTCTTAGCGTCCTTTGAAATAGATGGTAAAATTCAAGAAAATTATGTCAGGCTGGTTGAGGATTCCTCAGTGTGCCAAGTGTTGTTATTTGGGTCTTGTCTTCAATTCAGTTGTTTTTCAGTCGCCTCTGACTCTTCGTGACCCAATTTGGGGTTTTCTTGGCAAAGATATTGGAGTGGTTTGCCATTCTCAGCTCATTTTGCAGATGAAGAAACTGAAGCAATCAGGGTTAAGTGACTTGTCCAGGGTCACACAGCTAGATAGTGTCTGAGGCCAGATTTGAATGCAGGAAGATGAATCTTCCTCATTCCAGGCCCAGTGTTCTTTCCACTGTGCCGCCTAGCTGCCCATTTTCATGATTATAGAGATTCAAATAACAGAATAGAAAAAATATTAATATTAATAATAATAATAATAATATACTTTGCAATTTTGGCCTGTCTGCCTGAAAGAATTTTGTCTAATTTAAAACCTTTCTCTATATCCAAACCATTCCTAGCGTGGAGAGAGAGATGTCCAAACTGGCATAGTCATCTGTGTCCTCTAACATGAATCTCTTCCCCAAGACAATTTGAGGTAATATTTATAGAAATCTTCAATAAGGAAAAGATTATAATATGTTAAGATACAATTTGGGATTAACAATCCAGAAGCCACCACTCACTTCCTTCCTAGACCACTCCCCTCCAGGATTGAATAGAGTTCCTTCCTGTGGTCAGTATCCTAACTTTGAATGCAAGAGAGGACACTGCTCCAGATTCATCAAAATGCCAATTACTTTAGTGTGGTGGGAAGGTAATGCTCTTAAGAGTCAAGTTTAGAGTTTGTCATTAATTTATTTCCCCATGAAAGGCCTTACTTTTTGCTCTACCCACTTTCCTGAGGGGAAAATACAAAGTGTTTTAAACTGGAAAAATATTTTTTCTTATTATTTCTAAAAAAACTAAAAGGATGTTTTTCACATGTTTCTATAGCCCATTTTCTCTAATAATTTCAGTTAATACCTTCTGATCAAGATCTAGCTAATAGGGTCTTAAGTTGTTAATTTTCATCTTCTCTATGTGGTCCTAGGAATAAGTCCTCACTAAAGCTACAGTTACAAAACCTTATGCAGCATTGCTAATCTTTTCTATTAAGAAATTAGCCTCCTTTTCATAAAAGTCTATTCAAATAACTTTCTGAACACATATTTTATTCAAATGAAATTTGGAATTTCTTATAATTTTATAACACAAATAGATCTTAGACATACAAGAAAAATAATGTAAAACACAAATACTGATTTCTAGACTCCTTTGCAATTTTTATATAACCAATTACTGTTGTGATGTGTAAACTTGTTTTTCAGTGAAGTTTCTCAAGAGGAGTATCATTAATGATATTGCTATTCATAATTCTTTTTTTAAACCACTAATCAAGATTGATGTTTTGACTACAAAAGCTACAAAGCAAACTTTGTTTCACACAAATAAGATGTTTGAGAAGTAGTAAAACATCTATCATTTTGTTTGGCAAACCAGAAAATTCCTTTGTCACCTATATCAAAATCATAAGGTTTTCAGGTTTCAATATAGTGTCACAAGAAAAGTCTAATATAGAGTAAGATGAAATGCATTCGTATTTGTCCTTGGCAAATGGGTTCTTATTCTGCATGCTCAGAAATATCTAGGTATTTGAAATAAAATAATTCCTTCTGCAGACTGGTCAAGTCATTAATAAATAGGTCTTTATTTTCTTCTATTTAATTTTCAGGGTAGATATTTTAAAATTAAGAAACATATAATATTATTTTATAAATTTATCACTCATAGCTTTAACTTTTAAAAATGTAGTCACTTTATCATTCTGGGCTAGAGTATTATTAATTTGAAGACCTTGAAATAATTTATTTAGGGTGCTCAGTTCTTCAGAATTACTAATCGAACACAAAAGTTTCATGAGGAGATATTTGTGAAATTACTCTGCTTTAATCTTACTGTCATTACTAAGAAAAATGGCAGCTTCTTTTAATTTAAATATCCTTCAAAATTCCTTGGCAGGAGAAAATCAGTGTGTTTTGCAATAAAAAAGACATACCACAACTTCTGTTCCCATACTGTCACCATTTTGCAAAGAGCTTTCCTTTTAGCAGACTTTTAAAGATAAAGTTTATTAGCTTTGTTACAAATTGAAGCACGGTACATGTTGTTCAATCCTTTTCTGTTGTGTCTGACTCTTCATGACCCCATATCGGGCTTTTCTTGGCAAAGATACTAGAGTGGTTTGCCATTTCCTTCTCCAGCTCATTTCACAGATGAGGGTTAAGTTACTTGCCCAGGGTCACACAGTGTCTGAGGTGGGATTTGAACACAGAAACCTGTCCAAACACAGTATATAGATCTTTACTAATACTTAATACAAATGTTTGAAGTCTGTGAAGTATACGATGTCTGCAAATTGCATGAGGGACCATATTTTAAATTGTATCACATCCTGACATCAATTGAATTCTGTCATTGTAGAATCCAATATAATTCTCCCACATTATGTAATTTTTTTTCTCAAACTCTGGATCATTATCACTGACTTGGATTTAATCCTGGAAAATCTCCTTAAACAAAATTTAGGTTTGGTTCACGTCCAGGGTCTCTCCAAAAAGGGGATTGTGAGAAATGAGTCTTTCTATCTTGCATTTAATAACAAATTGTTGTATGGGGACCAAGGTTTTTCCTTTTATCTACTTCCTCATCCAGAAACCAACCAGTGTGGGAAGTCTCAGGCCAAGATCTAAACAGGTAGTAAAAGAAATTCTAAGTTTGGGCTATTGGGTGAATTCCTGCTCATTGTGTTTGCTCAGACAGATCTGGGGAAGTGTCGATTCTCCCTTTTGTCAGACAAGTGATATGGAAATTGATATCTCTTTGACCAAGATTTGGGTGACCCAACACATAACCCAAGACCTTCATTTTAATATAGCCCATCTCCCATTATGTTGACCAATCAGAGTTGATTGGCACCCCTCAGGAACACCTACTCTTCGAGGTCTTTGGTCTAAGAGAGATGGCCAAATGACTCTCCTTTTATTAATAAACATGCTGGCCTTATTAATAAAATTATTAAATCACCCAGATGCTATGTCTTTCAGAATTTTTTAATCGTCACAGGATTAACATGGTCCCTTCTAGAAAAGTTACTAATGTAAAAAGTAGTAGATATCACTACTTAGAGTAGTAGATAAAACATTTATTTATTTTACCAACAAAAATAATTAAAATGTGAAAGATTCATAAGCATACAATGACAAATATTTGAAACATGAAACTAACCCATCATGAAAGACTCACAGGAGCCCATAGACAGATACGGAAAGATATTCAAAGGACCCATGGAAGCCCATAAACAAATTCAGAAATTTGAAATGTCACCCATTGCTTCTTTGATGTGCCTATTATATATATGTGTGTGTATATATATGTATACACACACACACACACACATATATTTCTATTACAGACATCAGGAAATAAGGACTCCTAAAAGACTTGTATGATTATCGAACAGATTTTGCATTCCTCTCATTTGTCCCCTCAATCATCCAGTAACTCAAGGTCTAGATCTTGTGGCCTGCTAGGTATGCACGGTTCATCTTCCTAATGGTGGTGGTTATCTTCTCTTTTGAAAGGAATATAATTACAGAAAGACCTCCTACTGGGTGATGAGCATCCATATGTCTCAATGGCTCCAGACCTCTTAAGCTCTTGAGATAACCACCAAGACTAAAAAACATTCATCTCTCAAGATCACTGCTCAGGGAAAGAAACACAGAGCAGAAGAGGCAGATGGGTACTTAAGGTCTAGTGAGTCAGGCTCATTTAGGCAAGCACATATACTCACTGCCATACAGCTGCCACAGCTTCTACTGGGAAGTAGGGAAGAAAGAGAGAGATTGCCTTCCTCATTGATGGAAGTCCAAGGGAGAGTGGACAGAATTCTGACATGCTCAAAAGAGAAGGAAAAGAGCAAGGTGGAGATGTTGGTTTCCTCTTTTAAGCATTCTAAGTGGGCAGCTTCTTTTCTTGGTTGCCAATCCTCTTTGATACAAATCCTGATGATGAGGACTAAAAAGAAGCTGCTATAGTATTCCAAAGTAAAAGACCTTCATCACTGAGCCAGAACATGTGTCTTTCCCCACAGGGCCAGAACACCTGAGCACAATTCCAGGGGAGGTGCCCCATTCCAGCACTTCTGGGGGGCTCCTTTGGTCAATCTCTGCTATAAAACAATACCATTTAAATTTAATTGTTGAAAATTTCAGCTGATGATCTATAACCATTCTCAATTTATTTTAATTTTTAAAGTTGAAATTTGGGGAGAAATAAGTTATTATATTTCACTTAACAAATGAATAAATTTGAGAAATATGAGATATTTTAAATTTCATACACAAATTATTTTATTACCTACTTCATATTCAAATATAGCAACAGGTTCATCTGTGTAATGAGCCTACACCAATTTAAGTTGTTTGGTCATTTTTTCAGTTGTGGCTGACTCTTAGTAAACCCATTTGGGGTTTTCTTGCCAAAGATACTGGAGTGAGTTGCCATTTCCTTCTCTAGCTCATTTTACAGATGAGGAAACTGAGGCAAACAGGGTTAAGTGACTTGCTGAGGGTCACACTGCTAGTATGTGTCTGAGGCTGGATTTGAGCTTAAGAAGATGAGTCTTCCAGATTCCAGGCCCTGTGCTCTATCCACTACACCACTTAGTTGTTCCAGCCAATTAATATACCAATTAATACTGACTCAAATTTGACCTCATTAAATAATCACTGTTCTGTGGGGCAACTAGGTGACCCAGAGACCTGAGTTCAAATTCAGTCTCAGATATTCACTAGCTATGTGACCTTAGGCAAGTCACTCAATCTTTATCTGCCTTGGTTTCCTCAACTATGAAATGGGGGTAAAAATAGCACTTACCTTCCAGGGTTGTTGTGAGGATCAAAAGAGATAATATTTATAAAGCACTTAGCATAGTACTTGGCACTTAGTTGGCACTATATAAATGCTAGCTATTAATCTTGCTTTTGTTGACTTTGATTTAAACTTTGCTTTCATTTTTTTAAGCGTGTGTATTTATACAGGAGTTGTACTCAAAAAATCCAATGATTTTGGTCATTGCTTCGTGCCACCTCCCCTCACAAGATCTGACGTTTCCCCACTGAGGGGGAGGTGGGCCCCACGGTTTGGAAAACTGTAGAGAAACAGTGAAAGAGCAGTCTTTAACTTTATCTCACTTTCATCACGGTAAAAGGGTGGGAGAATGAATTTGTCTCCGAAAATATCTTTAGTTAGCTAGCTGAAAAATCCAGAAACATTTTTGCGACTAGTTGAGTGAAACCATATAGAAGAGGTGGAGCTCAGTGGGATCCAAGAGCCGTGATGACAAATATGTAACTGCAGAGAAGCATTAAGCCTGTCTGATGAAAGAGGAGGGGTGTGAAATAGTGACCTTCTGCCTACAGAATACAGAAAGACAATATTGTTTCACAACTGGCAAGCATATGCCCAGTATTCCGAACTTTCAGAGCTGACTGTAAACGGTTCTTTGCTTTTCTGAATGTTCAGTTGTTTTTGTTATATCCAACTCTTTGTGACCCCATTTGAGGTTTTCTTGGCAAAGATACTGGAGTGGTTCGCCATTTCATTGTCCAGCTCATTTTACAGATGAAGAAATTGAGGCAAACAGGTGAAGTGACTTTCCTCAGATAATGAAACTTGTAAGTGTCTGAAGCCAGATTTGAACTCAGGAAGATTAGGCTTCCTAACCCCAATACTGGCACTCTATCCACTGTGCCACCCTAGCTTGCTTTTTTGAATACTATCAATTCAAAATTCTTTTCTTGGAAGACAAATGTTAATAAGTATCTCATTTCACATTCCCAAAGGGGAAAGTAAATCTTTGTATAAACACTGGAAGAGTGGCAAAGATTATGAAAAAAGCTTTGTGGAATCCTAAATATCTAATAACAAGGAGAAAGATTAGACAAATTATGGTAATCAACATAATGGAATACAATATAGCAACTAATATTGTCAAGTATCAAGAATATGTAGGACTCTGAAAAGACATTTAGGAAATAATGCAGTGATATGCACATGGCGAGGGCCATACAGCCAGCAAGCATCTGAGGTCACATTTGAATTCAGGTCTTTCTGACTCCAGGCCTAGTGCTCTGTCTACTACACAACCAGCTGAAGGAAAAACAAAAACAAGAGGAAAATGAAATTAAATGAATGGACAAACAAAAATACCCGATAGAAACAGAAGGAAATTTAAGCTATAATGCCATTTTTATGGGGTGAATTTCATTTATTTAAATGTAAATAGTTACAAAGTAAGCTTAATAGATTCTATTGATATTTAATATTATTTGTAATAAATCGGTTTTAAAATTAAATGTTTTCTGTCTTAACCAGTGGCATACTATTTAGCTCCCCTATTCTAGCCTACTAACCCCTTCCCCATTAGAATCTCACTTCAAATGCGTTATTGATCAAATATTTCAATATTTCAACAGGCTTTTAAAAAAATTTCACGGGCAAGGGCACAGCCATTGAAACACTTTTTGTCCCAAGCAATGGCACAGTATTTAGCCTCTATATGTGCTTGTTCCATCTTCTAGCTTACTAACCCCCCTTAGAGCCTCACTTCAGATGTATCAAGTAAATATTTTGATATTCCAACAGGCTTTCTTATTTTCATGGGCAAGGAAGGGCACATTCCTCTCTTCTCTCACTCACCCAGATTGCAACCCTTCTAGATCTTAAGTGATGAGCCAGTCAACTAAATAAATTGGCTGTTGTTTTCAAGTGAGAAATAAAAGCACACATTTTAAGTGTCACAGCATTAAGGAACAGATATATTTGCATACGTAGGGATACTAAACAATACATTTAATGTATTTGGATAAGAAATACAATCTTTTACTTTAAGCATAAAGGTTGAAAAACATTTGTTTTCATACATCAATACTAATGGAAAAATATTTAGTTTCTTGAAATTCTACTTCTTGTCAGACTGTTCCATCCTCTCCTTGCTCACATTATGACTCTGTCATTTTATAAGCACCATATTCAGATGCTCTAATCCACAGGTAACAAATGAGATAATTCATATAAAATGCTTTGTAAACCTTAAAGCACTAAATAAATGTCAGATATAATTATGTATTCACTATGTATAAACCCTAGTCCATTCCACCCAGTACAGGAATGAAAATAATAAAAGGTAATGTTGTCTGGATAAAATGGTTTGAAATTCATATTGATAAGATCTTTGTAAAGCTTACTGGTTGGCTAAGATGAATAATGACAGTGGGAAAACATGCATTAGGAGTTTAATATATGCAAAGAGAATAGAGGAGAAAACATAATTTTTCATGTATTCATTCAAGAAGCATTTATTAGGAATGTGCTAAGCCCAAGGAATCATGTGCTGCACTGGGGATGCAAAACAAAAGCAAAACAGTTCCTGTCCTCAAGGAGCTTACATTTGATTGGGGGAGCTACATTTACACAGATTAAGGAAATATAAAATATAGACAAAATGAAAATACAAGTTTAAAACAGTACCAAAAATAATTTCCCCATTTAAATTCCAGCTTACTTATTACCTTTATTATAGAGAGAATCACAAAAGAAATTAGGAATCTCTGTCATGGCTATGAAATGAGCCAACATTGCTTGGTAATGAGATAGCTGGATCTATTTTACCTCAATTTAAAAAAGTTATGCTACAAACACAACTGGAGGAAGAATCTATTAGCATCGGGCTATGAACCCTTATTTGATAATAGGTTGAAATAGGTGGACCCTGAGGTTCCTTCCAGCTCTGAGATTTTTTCCACTTTTTTTCTCTACTCATAAAATACCCTTTAATTTTTAGTGTGAGCAAATGCACAAAAATCCAGATGAAAGACTATCATCATTATTATCCAAATCTAAGAGGTTTGACAGCAATGTATTGCCTGCTCTACTATACCACCAGCTACCTGCCCCCCCCAAAAAAGCATAACCAGAAGAGCAAGAGGAAAAATGAAACAGAATGAATGGGCAAACAAAAATACCTGATAGAAACAGAAAGAAAATTTAAGCTGAGAATCATATCATTTTGGTCCCCGACATCAGAGAGCTTATGGTCTAAGATGGACACTGTTGCATATTTGCAAGTGTAGGATATAAAGAGCAGGACAAAAATAAATTGGTACATTAATAGTCAGAACTGTAAAATATTCATATACACAGGGAAAAACATAAAGAATATTTTGGAGGAAAAGTACTATTATACTTCTCAAGAAGTAGGAAGTAAATGTAATTGACATAGGCAATGGTCAAAGAAAAATGAATTAATTATAGTTAAGAGCCAAGAAGATGACAAGTCGTGAATGAATATTGCATTATATTTTTTTGGTCTGTATCTGTGATTTCATTTGTGTAAGCAACACCTCTCCTCAAAAGTCTTTTCACTAATGCAAATAGACAACTGTCTAGAATATAGAGTTTTAGAGGCTTGGGGAACTGAGATATGAAGTGACTGGCCCACAGTCTACAGAGAAGGAGACTTCCAAATGGAAAGTAAAGGATAGAGAACTGGAAGGGAAATCAGAGATCATAGATGTATGTGAATGTCCAAAGTCACACAGATGGTGACTAACACAGTCTGTATGGCACCTAGGTCCTATGACTTGAAATACAATGTTGGCTGTCAACTATGGCATGCTACCACTAATGGGAATGAGATCCTAGACAGATTTATAAATTTAAGGCTCTTGAACCAAGGAGGTCCCGGGGGTCTGCTGCCTTCCTGCTTTTTCAAAGTCTTGCTGCTTAAATGGACTCTGGGACAAATCGCTTTTTCCATGTCTATTGGAAACTAGATAAGCTCTTAGTGGTCTGAGAGTCCTGTTTTAGGTCATGACCCATACTTAACCATTTTTTCCAAAATTTAAAGGTTTACGATAAGGAAAAAAGAGGGAAGTATAACAAAAGAGGAAGAACAGGGCTAAAATCACCGGAGTACATCCAAATGTTGCCAGCAGTGAATGAAAAAAGCCGGGGGAAAATTCACCCAACCCTGTAGATGAGCTGGCTAGCTTTAAAGGAAAAAGGGAAGTTGGCAGTATGTTCAACTCTGAAATCTGGAGAGGAAAGGCCGAAGTTCCTCTTTATTTTCTAATAAGATCATAGATTTAAATCCATAAGACGCTACAGAATCCATAACTCTCATTTTACGGATGAGGAAACTGAAACACAGGGAGGCCAAGTGATTTGCCCAAAGCCAAATTTGTTTTGTTTTAAAATCACTTTAGTATTTAAAAATGCCATAAAATCTCTTTGGGGGTTATTAAGGTATAAAATCAAGGAGAAATAGTGCATCACTATACCAAATGACTTTAAAAAGTTTGACACCATTATTTATATCTAATTTTGAAGATTGCATAAATTGAAGCCATGAGGATGAGGAAAAGATTACAGAAGAAGCTTTCCAAGGTTCCTCTTAACTTCATCCCAGTATTAGGAGCAATCTAACCTGCTCACAGCTGGAAGCTGTTCTTCAAATGGCAGACTTTGATCCCCTTATAATATGTGATTTGGTCCTGGAACTGAACAGGAGGAGCACAGAAGACTGGATTGCTTTCAGGAAATTGCTAAGCTCCTTAAGGGACTCACAAGCTTTCCATGGAAACAAAGGCCCATCTTTTTAATACCAACATTCTATTGGTGTTAATGTAAGGGCAGCTAGACAGGAAATACTACAATTTCCAAAGAATTAAAAATGAATCTCACATAGTGGGCAATGGAGAGGTGTGAGCAGCCTGTACAAATTACTTTTTTTTTTTTCCAGAGGGGGAGGCAGGGCAATGGGGGTTAAGTGACTTGCCCAAGGCCATACAGCTAGTAAGTGTGTCAAGTATCTGAGGCTGGATTTGGACTCCAGGGCCGGTGCTCTACTCACTGCGCCACCTAGCTGCCCCTGTACGAATTACTTTGACATAGAAAAAGTAAAAGATGTCATTGGGGAATGTAAGGAGGGAGGAATAGATGGGCTGCTCACATAGCAAGTGCAAAGGATGATAGATGGAAAATCGGTGTGGTCCACAGGCACGCTTGGGATGTTGGGTGGACCTCCTGTGGAGAATTTATGGGAGGAAATGAACAAGAGTCATTCAGTGTTTAGCACAGTGCCTCACACATAGTAGGAGCTTAATAAATGTTTATTGACTAACAATGAATTATCTGGATAATATACGTACACATTACAAATTTGAAAGTATTTTTTTAGGTTGTTCCAGTGAAATTAAGTTTTCTAAACAATTCTTGGTCTCCTTTTATGAAAGAGAAACATGTAATTTAGTGTTAGCTAGGTCACTAGAATAATAAATGAAAAATTTGAAAGATAAGTACTGGAAGAAAAATTTGACCTTTTGATTAAAATAAAATGCTAATCAAATGGAACAAGTATGGATGTACCCATATTATGAATGACACAAGGACATTTAGACATAAGTACAATATTAATTTAAGTGCTTCAAATGTTAATTTGCAGTATTTCTTGAAGCTGGGGTCATGGAGAAGTTTGGAGGAGGAGTGTGGAGAAGACCTTCAGATGGTATAACAGCTGTTTGTATTGTTAAGATGGCTCACTAGGATATTACATATAACAAAAATAATAATAGTAATAACTGTCTTTTATATGGTCTTTAAGGTTTGCAAAGCACTTTGTAGACCTGATCTTATTTATGTTCATAGCATCACTCTATGATGGAACCAAAAATGGATGCCCATTGACTGAGAAATGGCTGAACAAACTGGCATATAAATATAATTGAATATTATTGCATCATAAAAACCAACATATATGAGGAATTGTCCCAGAAAGTTGATAAAGAAACACACCTTGCTCCTCTCAGTAGAGGTAAGGACTACAGACATGGAATGATATGTACCCACTGTCAGATAACAATGATGTGTCAATTATTTTGCTTAAATGTTTATCTTTGCTATAAGAGAAGAGGTTCAGTGATTGGGGTGTTCAAGGTGGTTAAGAGGAAATGACTCTGCTATAAGAACAAAAGGCAACAATAAAACTTTTAAAAAATGGAACTATTTAAGTTTTCTACTATCCTGTTTCTTTTTTTATGTAGGTGTGCAATATAATCTGGTCTCCAGCACCTCAGACCCACTCTAGAACTAGATCATTTCAGGAATGGGTTAGACTAAGGAAAGATGAGCCTTCAGGGCTCATCTCAAGTTCCTCTTCCTCCTCTAACAGCTGCCCCAATGATAATGACCTTCCTTTTCCTGATCTCTAATAGCCCTTATTATCTGGAGAACACATTTAGTACTGACTTGTATACTGTCTAATATTATTCCCTAATTATTTCATGTGAGCAAACATCTCAGTTAGATTGTAAGCTCCTTGAGGGCAGTCACCCAGTCATATTTTGCATCCCCCTTTCAGTACCTGTCCTAATTAAATTACTGTGGAAAGATATTTTCATTGTTCTCACCTTTTCAACAGCATGGAAATCCTACTAGATATTTTATTTTGATGGAGTGTGATGGGGGAACAAGAATATTTCAGAGGAATCTGAGAATGAAAATATTTGAGAAGCCATAGGTCATGACAGCGTGAGAAAGCTGGGGAAAGAAAGAGAGAAGCAGGGGCATGTGATGATTAAAGGACTTAATCATGTTCTCACTAGTTGTTTCCAACCTTAAAATACTTCTCTCTAATCTTGACTCACTGACAAATGAGGCCCAAATAGAAGCTAAGTAGGGCAACTCACTAACATTTATGAGAGGATGGGCTTTTATCTAAGAAGGGAACATGAGGGAAAGCCCTGGAGGTTCATAAAACCAGTTAATCAATTGCATTCCTGTTAACAGGGAAATATTAATCATGAAACAATGAAAGGACAAGCAAGTATGCTAGGTAACTAGCTTCCCTTGGCCATAGGCTCATAGATCTAGAGCAGGGGTTGGGCACTTGTAGCCCCAAGGCCATATGTGGTATCAAACCCCAATTTTAAAACAGAGTTTGTTCCAAAGAAGAGACAAATGAAATTAGGGTATGTGTGTGTTCACGGTTTAATTTCTCTCAAGCTGGCTTGACATGCATCATATGGGAGTTAAGTTCAAAACTGGGCCCCCCTAAGGGGGCCAGTTGAGAAATGGCTCAATTTGGGATTGGGGGGTACAGGATTATATGTCCTTTAAAGAATAGATGCCAATCGATTCTGATTGGTCAACACACTGGGAGGTGGGCTATGTTAAAATGAGGTCTGGAGTAAGTGACTTAGGTCACTTAATCTTGGTACGATACCTTTTCAACAGGGGTTGATATCCTTCTGCTATCATTCTGTCTTCAGAGGGAATACTTGTTCTATCAGACCACTCCCAGTCTTGGGCTATCTAGGCAGAAGAATCTAACTCCATCCAAGCCTGAATAGGAAAAAATCAATTCAGGCTTGGGTCAGGTTTGACCAGGACAAGATATAATACAATCTCATCATCAGTAATGTCCTTCTAAAGGAGATATTGAATTTGTAAGGGGGAGGGAACTGGGGGGCTGGGGGTGGGGGGAAGGGGGAAACTGAGTCTCCAAAACACTGATTACTAAGATTTAAACTCATTTTTCATAGTGGTCCTCTAGGTCCTTGGGTGTGGCCTTTTGACTGAGTCCCAAGTTTTACAGAACAAATCCTTTTTTTAAGGGGATTTGTTCTCTGAAGTTTGGATTCAGTGAAAGGGCTGCACTTGAGGACCTAGAGGGCTACATGTAGCCTCGAGGCCACAGGTTCCCCACCCTTGATCTAGAGTATTAAAGGATCTTAGAACTGATCTAGTCCAACTCTTTCATTTTAGAGATGAGCAAACTGAGGCCCAGGGAGGGGGTGTGTGTGTGGGTGTGTGTAGAGTAAGGAGTAGGGGCTGGCATGAAGCACTTAGATCTGGAATAATTTTCTTTCTTTCTTCCTTTATTTCTTTTAATTAATGGAAGACAGATGAGTGTAACAGAATAAGTAGCAAAGAGACTTAGGCCCTGATACTTTGCTTCTGTGTTTTCAATTGAACAAACTTAGATCCCTTTCTCCAGTTCTAACTCCCTCTACCAGAAAGGCTAAGGGTTTCTTAATGTCTTTTTTTAGTCTTATTTGCAACACTGAAGCAGTCCACTAAGCTTTCATTTTCACTGTAGTCAATCTAATTCACTTCTGATCCTTGGGGGCTTGACTTTTCATACTTCTTTGGAAATCCCCTGTGTTATAAGGGAAGATTTTCATTTTTATTGAAACCTCTCATTGAAGCTTCAGAAAAAGGAAGAGAAAAAAGAAATGAGGTTTTTTCTTCCAATTGACTTAGATTTGTGTTTGGATTTGGTTCTCTCTTTAAAAAAAAAACCCTATAAAATAGGGCCCTGGAAAAAGCTGTCATTGTGTTAGAGACCTCTCTTTTACTCTGGGGTAGGTTTATTCCATCATTCCATATTTCTAGAATTTTCTAATATGTTGGACTGAATACATGTTGGACCTCCCAAGCTGATATTGGTATGATTGCTCAGGACTTGGCTGGATGACACTGACCCTTTGTCCCTGGATGAAATGGGGTCACGAGCTATCAAGTCTAGGCAGTAGTAGTCACTCTGTGTGGAAAATGTCAGGACAATGACCATTTGTCATGAAATCTCTCAAAAAGCATTTCTCCAAGTCAGACTCCGATAAGAGTGTTGACAACCTGATACCTTCAGTTTCAAGTGGACTCTGGAAGTCTCTTGAACAACGCAAATTGATTTACAATTAAATTTGGTTCAATAAGCCTTTATCAAGTGCCTGTATACTAAACACTGCATTAGTTTAGGAATAGAAAGGGAAAAAATAGTCCTTTTCCCAATAAAGCTCACATTCTGCTACATGAGATCGTACTGTCTGCTGACCAGCCCTTTGGGTCTGGCTGGGACAAGGACTGTTACAACAATATTGTGATGTATCATCTCATGAGCAAAGTGACTAGTCTTTTTGTGGGTTTTTTTATACTAAGTACTTGAAGAGACAGTGTAGTTCAAGGGGGTGGATAAAGTATTCAGATTATAGTTTGAGCTACAGTCATCCCTTCTACATCACAAATTTTCCCATCGCAGTTTCAATACATCAAGGGTCGGCATAAAAAATTAAATGGGAATTTTTCTGGAGTTTTGCAGAAGCCACAGATGACACTTGAAGGCCAGCAGATAACAGAGAAAAAGTTTAGAAACTCAGAAATGCCTAAAATATATGTATAGTATTGTATAATATCAGCATATTCTATCTTTTAATACTATAATCATTCAGATTTCTTCTCTGGTACAAAGGGAGGGCCAAAAAAATTTACGTGGATTTTCCAGATGGAGAGGGGCACCACACCCCTAACTCCCCGAGGCGTGGAAGGGATAACTGTACAGTGGTTCTGAACTGTAATCTGAAAGACGTGCATTGCATTCAAATTCTTCCTTCTAGGCTTAGTTCCTCATATGTAAAATGAAGATGATAATACTGCGGGACCTGCCTCACAGGGTTATTGTGAGAATTCGATGAGATAATGGATGTATTTACAATACCGTAGCAATTCTTTTTAACATCGCAGAAATGTCACCTGCCCTGATGGGAACTGTCTTTCTGTGTTAGAGTGCCGTCATGTCCTATGGGGAAAGGTGGGAAGAGCTTTTACCCTCTTCTCCTAGGTCTTCATATGCCCCTATTGACCAGATCAGTGTGGCCAAAGTTCATAGCGACCTATATGAGTGCACTGTCTTAAACACAAAAGAAAATGGAGAAACTCCCTCATCTCTGAATGATCATGCATATAACTTAGCTGTTTACATGTTCGATCTGCATACACAAATCCTCCTTGAGGATAAGGATAGTTTTTCCTTTTGTCTTTTTATTCCTGGCACCTAACACGTGCTTTGCACATAGTAGGTATACCATACATGCTTACTGGATTAGATTGGAGGTGGAAAAGCTACAGGATGAAGGAAGGCATGGTTGGTTGTTGGTTTTAGCTTGGTGTCTTAAGAGCAGTGCTCCAGGCAAGTACAAACTACTCTCTTCACGAATCCATCCAAAGAGGAGGCATTGGCCAGGGTCAAGAGTATGCTCCTAGGCAGTGCCTTTCCAGTGGCAATGCTTGAGACCTCACCTGGTGACAGGGCCCGGTCCCACACAGTCAGGCCTGCCAGGCTTCCCACAAACGCTTCAGAGCTATCAAAGCCTCCCCCCACAGTATCTTGCTCCTGTCCCAACACCAGTATTCCTCCAGGAGGGATTTCATAGCCCTCCCTGAACCTGGAGCCAGTGGCCACCAGTCTCCGGTCCACATAGAACCAGTATTTCCCTTGGATGGAAGACCATATCACACACATATGGTGCCACCTGCTGTCCAGAAGCAGTTCCACTGGCAGCTCCCTGAAGGCTGGGTCTCCTATCACAAAGTGGATAGTGCCATAGACTAGAGTGTCTCTACCATGCAGCACCAGCTTGTTGTCATTTTCTTCAGTGGCATAGGAAAGTAGGGTACCCAGGTAGCTGGAGGATGTCCGGACCCAGGTACAGATAGATAGTTCCCGGAGCCCAGTGAGGAAACCTGGGCTGAAGGAGACCACATTCTCAGTAGAAGTGTTGGGAAAAACAAGCATGGACCCTACGTTGCAAACTGGAGATAGAGAAAGGAATCATGATATCAAGACTTGGTACATTTTATTCCCTTTCCCCTCCCCAAAGATTATCCATGAATTAAACCATTTTCCTAATTTGGGCATTCAAGGCCCTCCATGGTCTGATCCTACTTTTCTAAATTCATTTCACATGACTCTCCCAGCCTTTTTTCATAGTAATCCTCCTTTATTCATTTTATGCATCTCCCATGACTGGAACAGACTCCCTCTGTGTCTATGAACCTATAATCCAACTGTTCAAATTCTTTGCTTCTTTCAAGGTACAGTTCAGGGACTACCTTCTTCATGAGTTCCTCTCAGATCCCCCCAGCCAGAGATGATTCTTCCCCCACCTGATTCTATTCTTCTGGGCACTTAGGATATAGGATTGGAGGACTCCAAGGAAAAAGGAACTTCAAAGATCATCTAGTCCTCTGTCCTCACTCTAAATATAGATGAGGAAACAGTGAGGTGTAAAGTGACTTGCCCAAGGTAACACGACACAGCTGGTTGTTGTCAGGGCCAGGATTCAAACCCAAGTCCTTTAATGCTGAGTCCTGGGCTCCTTCCACCACATCGTGCTGCCTTTCTGTTTTGTTTTGGTCCAGAGCCATGCTTTCATGTGCTTAGAAGTGCAATTCTGGTGATGGAGAGAGTCAATTGTTTGTAAACTTATAATCTCAGAGCATTGGCTGGGACACTGTGATTTGCTCCTGGTCACACATCTAGTATATATCAGAGATATTACCAGAACCCGGTTTTTCACGACTCCAATAACAGCCCTTTATTCTCTGTGCCATGCTGCCTTTCACTGGCTCTCTCATTATATTCTCACTTGTATTGTGCTTATTTTATGGCTAGGTCTTTGCCCCTACTAGAGTATGAATTTCTTGACATCAGGGATTTATGCTATTTTTCACTTTTGTGTCCCTAGTACAGAGCCCTGCACAGTATAGGTTTATCTTAAATGTTTATTAAATTCAATTAAATTTCGGTTGTTCTTCCCAGGAACTGGCCAGGACTCTGACAAGGGAAGGCAGAAGTAACATCCACAGGAACCAGGGATTCAACTACATAATGGAAGCATCAGCAGAAGCACTGATAGACTGTCATTGCACTTTCCTCCACGAGGGGTGAATAGGAAGAGGGGAAGCAGTTGGCTACTGGGACAGATACCTGCTACATCAAACTGACTTAAGAGTCCAGCACGGGTCCAAATTTTAGCTGAGATGATACATTATCTTGGAGCAGGGGCTTTTGGAGGAAAACATGTTTCTGTGCCCATACTCCCATTTTCTTCTCCAATTTTGCCCACGTTATATCATTTGAAAGGGATAGCAGAGAGCAATCCTATTGTTACTCGGGAGTTTAGAAATAATAGGCAAAAACTCCAGGTTGTTTCTAGAGGCCTCAAGGAATTCCAGGGAATGCAGACACATCCACATGCACGTTCAGGCTATCTGCATAAGCTTCTACTCAGTGAAGAACTGAGAAGCAGAGAAATAACCCTGGCAAGGACAAGGGGGCATCTGTGAGCAGGGATAGCTAAAGAGTTCCATACTACTTAGAACTAAGGAAACTGTGGTCTGATTTTGAGGATGTGGTTACAAAGAAGCAGCTTTGAATACTGGTAACCAGTTTTCTGTGGGCAGGAAGAAGGCATGCATTGTATGGAAAGAGAATAGTGTCCCAGTTGGCACAGGCAGGACTCTTGCCCTTGACTAGGAGGCCCATCTATGAAGCAGACATGAACCAAAATCTGGGAAATGGTGTAAATGGCACCTCTTTAGCCATACTTGGACATCCAATTCAATATCCATTCCAACCAACGAGTGTGTCATAAGTACAATGTACTCTGCTAGGCATGGGGACCCAAAGACAAAATGAGATACTGCCTTGTCCTTAAGGAGTTTATATTCTCCTTAAAAAAGTGACACATATAACTGATATATATATATATACATATATATATACATACACACATACACATATGTGTGTATTTGTATATGTGTGTGTATATATGTATATATAGATAAGATATATATAAATTATATGACAATTTAAAGAGAGAGAACCAACAAGGAGGGGGATCAAGTTGCCTTAATTCTGCCCTTTCACCTTTCCTGGAATAAAGTGCCATATCTGCTCTGTTAATGCTTCTCATAGGTTCATGAGCTGAGCCTTGAAGCATGTCTTAATATACATGAGAAAAAGAGAATGAAGACAGTTACTTACTTTCTCCTGCCTTTTGGGAAGCCTGGGATTGCTGTGGCTCCTTCAGGATCTCATCTGTACTGGGAAGTGTCTGTCTGCCAGATTGTGTGTTTGGTTCCTTCTCTTCCAGAGGAGGTCTCCTCAAATCCTGAAACAATTTCTGGTTTTCTGTTTGGGCTCCTGGCTCCAGCCTGTCCTGCTGTAGTTTTTCGCTGTGCCTGTGCTTGGCATGGAGCAGCTGCTGGCCTGGCTGCTGCTTCTTGCGAGGCTGAGGCAGGAGTGCAGCATCGGTGACTAAGTTTGGGGAGAAGGCTGCATGTTGTAAGACTCTCTCCAGCTGCTCTTCTACAGCATTCAGCCTGGCCCCTTGGCCGTGAATCACATTCTGGAGCTTCTCGATTTCTGTCTGCATGTGGATTTGACTGTTCTGAAGAACACCAATATCCCGTTTGATGGTCCCAGTGAGATTGGCAAGGAGGGTGCTCTGCTCCTTCTGTTTCATTTTCTCCTGGGAGCTCTGCTTACTCTTTTCATTTAAGGATCTTTCAAAGGCCAGGAGCTTAGAGTCCACCTTCCTAGATCTTCTCTGAATCTTCTTCATCCAGGTCTTCAGCTGGTTCAGATCCATTTGCACTGCTGCCTGAGACTCATTGACAGATATAGCCATGGAGTGATACTCATCTGTCAGGTTCTGGAATCTGGTGTTGATGTTATAGGAAACATTATAGTTTTCTGCAATCCCCTGGAGACGTATTAGGGCCACCTCTTGAAATCTCCGGAACTGCAAACAACAAACACAACTCTTACCTATTTATGGTATCAAGAGAGTGGGCCACATTGTTTAAGGGTCCAGTTACAATCTGTGTTTTTAAAGAAAACGTCTTTCACCTGGGACATTTTATGATGTTGTACGTTTGTAAGTTTTTGTACTGCCCCAACAGTGACTAAAATATCCATATCCTTTAACCCAGAGAGATCCTGTGGCTAGGCATATATCTCAAGGAGATCAAAGAGATATTCCACATACACCAAAATATTCATACCAACACCTTTTATGGAAGCAAATAACTGGGAACAGATTAGATTCCCATTAATTGAGGGATGATTGAACACATTGTGGTTTATGAAAATAATGGAATATTGCTGGGTCATAAGAAATACCATGACCATGAAGAATTGAGAGAAGCATGGGAGGATACATAAACCAATGCAAAATGAAGTCAGCAGATCCAGGAAATGACATACAAAATGACTACAACAATGGAAATGTAAAGAATAAAACAACCTGAAACTGAATTATAATTACCAAGCTTGTGCCTCAAGAAAAGATGAACCAAAAAAATGCACCTCCTCTATTTACCAAGGTGAGGCACTCTGGGTGTGGAACATTGCATATACTGTCATGCTCAATGTGTTGGTAAGTTTTATTGAACTCCTTTTTTTTTCTTTTTTGTCACAAGGGGTGGCTCTCTGGTTATAGGAGGGAGAGAGGCTATATTTGGAAATTTAAAAAGAATCAATCACTCCCAATGAACTATATATATTTACCTGTTCTTCTAGTCTTCTGAGTCTCTCAAAAAATGGTTTTCTTTGTCTTGCTTCATCAGCTCTCTGCAAATAGGTTCCCTGTAGATAGAAAGTTATAAGAACTAAGGAAAGAGACAAACATTCAGCCTTCCAGCAGCCCATTCTGGGGGGGGGGGGAAGGGAGTTTGATTTCTTCAGTTTCTCCAGTAGCCCTTGGATGAGCCCAAAAGAGGAGTCTGTTTTATATATCTCACTCTCCACCACTCTCCACCCACCTCCTCATCTTGGCCTGTTTTTCTTAGTCTTTTCATTCTCAGATTCTGGCTAAGAGTTGGGTTCTTCCTGCTACCTTAAACAAAATCAGTGATTTGCCTTCAAACAAATGGAATCTGCAGACTCTAACACTCCCCAAGGAGAAGAGTTTAAAACAGAGGCAAATTCTTTCCTTGGGAAATAATTAGTCTGGATGTAAGCCCTTGTCTAGCTCACACTCATTAAGTGTCATTCTGGGATTTTTAAGCATTAATAGAGACCATATTGTATCTGTTTTCACTCTACTTTCTACTCTATAGAGTTACTGATTCACACATCCGTTCATGCTTTTCTAAGTTACAAATTCAAAAAAAGTTGTTTCTATCCAGTTTCTCTGCTTCCTAACTACCCACTCTCTCCTTAATTCCATGAAACTAGATGGTATGGTACTATTTTTATGGGGGTTGGAATTGCAGTGGAGATGATGCTTGAAGGACAGGTAAAAGCTGGGTAAGAAGGGAGAGAAGGCATTGCAAGCAACATGGATAAGCAAAAGCACAGAAGTGAAGGACTGGTAGACAATCATTTGTTTTTAATTTTATTTATTTATTTTTAGTTTACAACATTCAATTCCATAAGCTTTTGAGTTCAAATTTTCTCCCCCTCCCTCTCCTCTCCCTTCTCTCCCTCCCCAAGATGGCATGCAATCCAATATAGGTTCTACATATACATTCACATTAAATATATTTTCACATTATAGACAGTCATTTTTTCAGAGTGGTAGAAAGTAATTCACTTTGACTAGACTATATAAAAGTTGATGGGGAATTGTATGAAATGGGGCTGAAAAGGTAGGGTTATTATTACCAGATGATGGAGGTCCTTGAATATCAGACAAAAGAGTGTGAAATTTGCTTCTTAGACAGTATCAGCGAAGATTTCTGAGCAGAGAAGTGCCATGACTAGAGTGATGCATAGAAATAATAATAACAGCTCATCTTTCTATCATGCTTCCTCACACAACCCTGTGAGGCCAGTAGTGGAAGTACTACTATCCACCCCCCACCTCCCCCTTAAGAAAATGACACTGAGTCTCAGAAAAGCCACTTGCTCATTGTCATATTATAGCTAGTAAGTGCCAGAGCTGAGATTCAAACTTTTCTTGTCTCCATATCTTGCTCTCTTTCCATGGTATAATATCAGTGTATAGTCTCATAGTCTGGCAGTGGAATTGTGGGTAAGTTAAAGAGAAGAAAGTATAGAGGCTTCCCTTAGGAAGCCATTTGCAAGAAGCCATTGAGGTAATTGGTAATGAAAGCCTGTAATAAGATGGTTTCAGTGGCAATAGAGAGAAGGAAACAGATTGAAAGATACTGCAAAGATAGAATCAACAGGCCTTGGTAACTGATTATGATATGAAAGTGTAACCCCAGGGGCTGCTATGCAGGCTTGTGGTCTGATGAGGCAGGTTTAAAAGGCCTCCAATTTGCAGTGAATCTGTACTTGAAAGTGTGGTTATGAAATACATATTGGCTCCTGATTATTCCTGCAGTTAAAGAATGAAAATTGTAACAATAACCTGGGGGTTTGGATGCCAGCCTTCTGCTAGGAAAGGTCTCTCTAAGCTGAGTGGCTTCAGTATCTCAGGGATAGGATGGGGTTTGGATCTCCTTTTCCTGCCTCCCAGTCTATCTATCTCAAGTCCTTGGCACAGTCAGATAGTTCAATATTAAAGTGTTCTCTATCAAAAAAAAATAGGAGTGGAAAGGAATAGGTGTGCAAGCCAAAATAGATTAAATAATGTAACATGTAGGACCACCTTTCCCTGTTTCCAAACATATTAAAACCACCAACTTCTGAATTCCTTCCCATGCCTTACTGCCTAGTTTACATCCATATACCATATTTTATCTGGCTATTATCCAGTCACTGACATTGAACGTGATGTTTTTTCTTAATTTTTTTTTTTGCAGTTAGTGTTTCTCAAAATATTCTGGTACATCCAACTTATTCCTGTACTCCTTGACATTTTTTTATGTAATAGTGCAATTATACAATCAAAAGATCTAATGTGTTTGTAATCCATGTTCCGCAGTTTGTTACTGTTTATAAAAAGATTCAATCTTCCATGCTGAGTGGCCTCCCAGAGCTGTTGGTGCCCTCATGACATAACAATGGGACACAAAGAAATGCAAAGAACAAGGTTAACCACGGATTTTTATGAGATCAATCTGATACAGTCTTTAACAGAATAAAAGGACATATATGTGTATATGTGTGTGTATACATACATATATGCACACATATATGTACATGCTAGTTAAACCCCTCTGAAGGAAGGCAGAGAATGGGATAAGAAATGCCAGTTCCTCTCTGTTAGCACTCTAGCAACCTGAACGATCATCCTTCACGAAAACAGTCAAACCTTTGAGCTTGTCCCTTTAGCTTTCACTTTGCAAGGTCTCCCTTGGAAGCTTAGGTTTGAGGAGTGGATCTGAAGATGTTGATGCCACCAAATCCCATTGTTGCTCTCTCTCTCTCTCTCCCTCTGTCTCCCTCTCTGTGTCCATCTCTCTGTGTCTCTCTGTTGGGGGCAAAAGAAGAGGGGTGAAGTTAAACCATACCCCTAGCCTTTATGGTTCCCTTTTCCTCTCCCTCAAGAGATCCTTAAAAATTTTGATGGAGTTAGTGAGGGGTGGGAAGGAAACTCTGGCCCTCCAGCCCTAATCTCGGTTTCTTCTTTTCTCTCTTTAAAGGCAGTCAGGCCAGGCCTTGCCAAAAGTGCTATTAAATGAAGTAAGGAAGAGGAGAAGTCAAAGATAACACCAAAGTTTCAAATACCGTGAACCCAGTCTCCCACATTTGAAATCTTGGCATTGTTTATTAAACCCCAACTCAAATGTCACCTCCTCCATGAAGCTTTCCTTGATTCCATTAATTGGTAATGATCTTTTCCCTTTTAGACTTCACAAAATCATTGGTCTTCACCTCTCCTATGTACTCACCACTTCTTTCTTTGTATTATAGTTATTTGTCTATGGGTCATATCCATCCAGTAGGTTCTAAGGTTCAGGAGGGCAGGAATTGTGACTTCTAATCATTGTAGCCATTCTTTGTCCTAGAACAGTGCTCTGATTACATTGGGTGCTTGGTAAAAGTTTGCTGGATTGAGCTTAAAAATGCAAATAACAGTTGGGAGCCAGGAACACATGAAACCAGAGCCCAGTGAAATGATGGTGTTTAGGACTCCCGGGTTCTGTGTCCAGCTCGTTACATGAAACAGAAAGAGAACACTTCACCCGCTTAGCCTTCCAAAGTTCAGTACCTCAAAAAGGAGCAATAACAAAGTACTTACCTTCTTTACAGAGCTGGTACTATAAAGTTACACCCTAGACTCGAATGTTGGGGCTGTGCTTGTGGTTGTTGCATGGTTTGTCCTTCCTTCTTGAAGAGGACCATGACATCAGGGAGACGATGACATTACTTGCAATTGAATTTGATTTGAGAAAGGGAGGGCTGTGCAAAGCCAGCAGCCTCACCTTCTCCTCTAGAGCCATCTGGGTCCGGTGGCCATACATTGATCAGAACAAGTGGAGATGGCCCAAGGACGCAAGAGTGAAGGGAAATGGTAATGATGATAATAATAATGCTAATACTACTACATCATGCTGTACTTATCCAGAAGTCAGATTTCAAGCGACTCACTTATCTAGAATGTAGCCTGAAAGGGCTTGTAAAGGGCTTGTGAATGCCAAATAGCCGTCAAAAGCCCTTGTTACCCCAGCAAGCCGCTCCACAGTTCTCACCACCTTCTGGCTCTCAGCAGACAATTGTGTGTAAATATTTTCATCAGATTAGGAACAGCACTCTCATGACAGCATGAAAATTTGTCATCTGGCAACAGAGACAAAAGTGGGGTGGGTGCTAGAGTTGCAGTCAAAGAGCTGGGTTAAAATACATGATTATATTTACTGTGTGAACTTGGACAAGACAATTAAGCTTCCTGGCTTCATTCTTTCCTCTGTACAGTAAGATGATTTTATGAGATACCCTCTAAGGTCCAAGTTTAAACCTATGATTCTATGAACGAAAGCTTTAATGCCTCTGAAAGGTACGAGATGAAGTCACACAACTCTGCCCACCAGCACCACTGCAAATTTCTTACCTCAAGGGTTTTAAACTTTTTTTTGTATCATAGATTCCCTTTGGCAATCTAGCAAAGACTATGGACCCCTTCTGAGAATCATATATGTATGTATATTTTAAATTTGTATATGTTTATTTAAAAATCATATTTTTAATTGCATAAAATAAAATATATAGGATTGAAAAGGAAACCAATTATATTGAATTAATAGATTTAATTTTTTTTCTCCATAGTTAATGAATGTCTTGAAATCTATTGATGGAACCTCTGGTCCATTGCAGTATCACAGATTTAGAACCAAAAATCTTAGAGGCTGTTGTCCAAACCAACTCATTTTTCAGAGGATGAAAGTGAAGGCTAGAGAGGTTCAGTGACTGTCAGAGATCCCACAGTTAGTAAGGAGTAGAAACAGTCTTTTGGCTCCTAGTCCAGTGTTCTTTCTATTACTTGTATTCTTCCATAGACTGTAAACTCCTTGAGGGCAGGGACTGTTTTATATTTTATCTTTTTATTCCCTGTCCCAGTTCTTGCAATTAGCAAACCCTTATTAGCAAACTCTTTGGATTGGATTTTGTGTAGCCACAAACAGGTTTAAGACAAACACCATTATTTCTTGAAGATAGCATTCTATTATACTGTAGTATAGAAAGTGATGCCCATAATAATGATGTGAAGAAATGATAAAAGTCATGTGCAGTACACTTTTTGGAAAAAGGTGTGGGTCAGTCATATAACAAGATTAAAGGATAATAGATAGATAACCCAGAGTTTCTCAGTTCACTGAGCAACTAGTGTCTTAGTAATTATTTATTGTGTCCATAGACAAAAAGAAATACTTAATGGTTCCATTTATTAAGCAGTTAGGTACAAATTAACAATTATTTATTATGTCCTGATGATTTAGTTGCCATGTGAAAAATTAACACATATAAATTGAAAGAAAAAAGAATATTTTTATTTCATTCTTAAATGATCACAATTATTTAATAATGGGATATATGTGCCTGTTGGGCACTGCATGGCTTCTCAAATGATGGAATCAGATAGGACACTACCACCCTTGTTTCCTGTTCAATACTAATTTTCACTCCTTTATCATTGTGTTGTTTCAGTCGTATTCGACACTCTGTGATTCTGTTTGTGATTTCCTTGGCAGGGATACTGGAGTGGTTTGCCATTTCTTTGTCCAGCTCATTTTACAGATGAGGAATTGAGGCAAACAGGGTTAAGTGACTTGTTCAGAGGGCTTCTTGAGTCTAGGCCCAGTGATCCATCCAGTGCACCAGCTAGCTACCCTTTCATTCCATACTTGCTTTTTATTACAAAAACTGCTGAAAGCCCAGCTTCAAAAAGAGAAGGTGTTGCAAATGAGAAAGCTCAAGAAGTTAGTGGTTGTAACTGAAAGTACAAGTAAACAAAACATATCTGAAACCTATGAGAACATTATCAAAAGGAACATAGTACAATCTGATATTGAAACTGTCCACTACCTCAAGCTAGTAGCTCACAGTGTTAAACAGATGTTGAGTGTTGCTGTTTCCCTCAAAAATTTAAAATATTCCACAGCTCTTTGCTGCTGGTCCCAATTTGGGAACTGGGGGGGGGGGGGAATGGCCTGAGCCATGAAGAATGAGGAATAACAGAGGAATAGTCCAAGTGCTATACTGCCACCCACTTAATCGGATCTGGTGGAAGGTCCCCAAAATACTCAGTGTATCCTTTATGGATGATTTACAGGAAGATGAGTATGAGAGTTACACAGAATAAGCCAGCTGGGTGGTGCGGGGCATACAGTGATGGGCCTGGAGTCAGGAAGACCTGAATGCAAATTTTGTCTCAAATACTTATTAGCTGTATGACCCTGGGAAAGTAACTTAATCCATCTCCCTTAATTTCAGCAACTTTAAAATGCAGATAATAATAGCATTCATGTCACTGGGTTGTTATGAGGATCAAATATTGTAAAGTGCTTGGGGCAACCAGGTGGTACAGTGGATAGAGTGCTGGCCAAGGAGTTAAGAGGGCATGAGTTCAAATCCAGCTTCAGATACTTACTGTCTGTGTGACCATGGGCAAGTCGCTGAACCCTGTTTGTCTCAGTTTACTCATATGTATATTGAGCTGGAGAAGGAAATGGTAAACCACTCCAGCATCCTTGCCAAGAAAATCCCCAAATGGGGTCATGATGAGTGGGTCACGACTGAAAAATGACTTGATGACAGCAACAGAGTGCTTAGTACAATGCTTGGCACATAATAGGAGGTTAATAAATGCTTACCAAAAAAATGTAGATGGATAGGTTAAAAATCTACCCTTAAGGAGAAAGTACCCACAAATATGTAATCAAGGATACGCTGATGCATGCAAGCATACTCAGCATAAGAAGGAAATGGCAGATACATTTATTTTATTGATACGTTTAGTTTTGAAGCAGCAGACACATTGCAACAAACACACAACCTCTCCTCAAACACTTTGCCTGAAAACAGTTCATCAAAACGGCTTGTTTTGTATTTGTGACCAACAAATTATGTTATGTTCTAATTTTGTAGTTTTAGAAAGTACATTTGAACTACTGTGCTATAAAACATGATGAGCAGGTGGACTTCAGAAAAACCTGGAAAGACTTAGATGAACTGATGCTGAGTGAAGTGAGCAGAACCAGGAGAATATTGTACACAGTAACAACAACATTTTGTGATGATCAACTTTGATAGATTTGGCTCTTCACAGCAATACAATAATCTAAGACAGTTCCAAAAGACTCATGATGGAAAATGCTATCCACATCCAGAGAAAGAACCATGGAGTCTGAATGCAGAGCAAAACATACTATTTTCACTTTTTTTTGTTTTTTTCTATCTTGTGGTTTTTTCCCTTTTGTTCTAATTCTTCTTTCTCAATGTGACTAATATGGAAATATGTTTAATATGATTGTGCACATATAGCCTATATCAGATTGCTTGCTGTCTTGGGGAGGGGGCAATAGGGAGGAGGAAAGGAGTAAAAAATTTGGAACTCAAAATCTTATAAAAGTCAATGTTGAAAACTAATAAATAAATAATTTTTTAAAAAAGAAAGTACATTTGAGAAAGAATTCCATCAAAAGTTAGTTTTTTTTAAAGTTATGTTGCCTAAAGAGAAAAGGTTGTTATCTAGAAAAAGAAATTTCTCAATATTGCCAGATAATTAGCATTTTACTTTGAGAAGCACATTCAAGCATACTAATACGTAGTCTACCCTGGGCATACCATTTTAGGAAGGACATTGATATGCAGAAAATAATATCCAGAGTAGAGGGACCAGGATGATGAAGAGTTCCCTACAAGGGCTGATTGCAAGAATTGGAAATATGATGTCTATACTTTGGAAAAGATAGGGGGATGGGGGCCAGGAGGGAACTCCTGAAAGATGTCTGAGTATCTGAACGTCTCTAATGTGGAACAGTGATTAGACTCATTCTTGGCTCTGAGGGCAGAAATTGGAACGATGGATGAATGTTTTTGTTTCTTTTCCCAATTTTTCCTCTACTTCTCTCACTTGATTTTCAGAATCCATTTTGAGCTCTTCTATGGCCTGCAACCAAATCATATTTTTCTTGGAGGCTTTTGATGTAGAATCTTAGACTTTGTTGTCTTCTTCTGGCTGTATGGTTTGATCTTCTTTGTCACCAAAGTAAGATTCTATAGTCTGAGTTTTTTTATGCTGTCTGCTCATTTTCCCTCCAATTACTTGACTTTTGAAGTCTTTGTCAAGGTATGACTCTGCTTCCAGAGTGGAGGGTGCTCTGTCCCAAGCTTCAGGGATTTTGCACAGCTGTTTTCTTAGCTACTTGTAGGCACCTGTAAATTTTCAGTTCTTCTGAGGTGGTATGATCCAAGGAGAGGCGTTTACTCCTCTACTGGCCTGTGCTCTGGTCTGTGAGGGACCTCAAGCACTCTTTTCTGCCTTGGAACTGCTAGGAGGACTCCCTCTCCATAGCTACAAGTTCTGCCATACCAGCGCTCCTCCTCACCCCAGGACCACCAACCAGGACTGTGACCCAGATCCAAGCAGGGCAAAGCAAGAGAATCCTGCGGCAGCGCCAGCAAAGAGATCCCTGTACTCCTGCTCAGATCAGCCACTTGATTCCTCCCACCATCTGTGGGCCTGGAGCTCCGGAAGCTGCTGCTGCTGCTGCCACCACTGCCACCTCCACTGCCCTGGGGCTAGGCCATGCCCTTCTCTCACCCAGGTCCAACAGAGTTTTCCTACTGACCTGCTAAGTTGTCTTTGGTGTTTGCAGGTTGAGAAGTCTGGAAACCACTAGAGCTCAGTGATTCAGTGCCCTGAGGTCCACTCCAGCCTGATCTGTGTTGGTGTGGCCCACATTGGGCTGTGCTCCACTCCCAGCATGGTATGATAGACCCTTCTCAGTGACCATCTTGGGCTGGAGACTTGTTTCACTTTGTCATTTCGTGGGTTCTGTAGCTCTAGAATTTGTTTAGTCATTTTTACGGGTGTTTAGAGGGATTTGGGGGAGAGTTCAAGCAAGTCCCTGCTTTTACTCCACCATCGTGGCTCTGCTCCCTGGATGAATGTTTTTAGAAGCAGATTCAGGCTTGATATAAAGCAAAGTGTAACAAATCAGAGCTATTATTCAAAAATAGAATAGGCAGATTTGGGAAAAGAGTGGTTCCCACTCCCCCACTAGAAATCTTCAAGAACAGGTTAAATAATTCTTGGTTGTAGCTGTGGTAGAGGGGATAATTGGTCAGGTATGGACTGGACTAGTTGGTTTCTTCTGTCTTCTGTGTTAGAACTCTGATTCTGTTATTCATTCTATTCCATTCTAGCCCGTTCAGCAATGAGCATTTCTGAAATTATAGATCTTTAAGCATGTGTTTGTGGTATTTTTATTGAAAATAAGGTGCAGACCAGTGCCTCCTCTTTGTACAATAAACTGCGTGATGACAATATGCTAGGTCTCCAAATCTATGAATACATTGAGAAATGATTTGAGAAAATAAAATACTGCAGTGTGAGAGCTCAGCCATCTATAGCTAGCAAAGTTCACATTTTAACCTTTGGAGTAACCTTCTATTTCATCCTCTATATCAAGAATTCTAAACCTCAGATCCATGGACCCCTGTAGGTATCAGGGGGACCATGGATTTGAATGGGAGAAAAATTACAGCTTTATTTTTACTAACCTCTGACATAATTTTCTTCAATTGTTTAAAAACATTCCTCTGAGAAGAGGTCCATATGCTTCACGAGACTGCCAAAGAGGTCCCCAAAAAAGTTAAGAATCCCTGCCCTATGTTTTATCAGAACCCTACTAGCAAAGCTTTAAGTGAAGTTGCCTCAGAGCCAAATGCTGAGCACAGGTTGCTACGACAGGGGCAGAGCTTAGATTTTTGCAGGCTGAGAGCTGACTAGGGGGGCCAGGCTTATAATGTAGGTCATATTACTAAATGGCTGGGGCAGTTAGGTGGTGCAGTGGATAGAGTGCCGGGCCTGAAGTCAGGAAAACTCATCTTCCTGTCAAATCTGGCCTCAGACACTTAGAAGCTGTGTGACCTGGGCAAGTCACTTGACCCTGTTTGCCTCAGTTTCTTCATCTGTAAAATGAGTTGGAGAAGAAAATCGCAAGCCATTCTAGTATCTTTGCCAGGAAAACCCCAAATGGGGTTACGAAGAGTTGGACATAACTGAAATGACTGAACAACAAAATGTCTTGTGCATGAACAAGAAGAACAGGGGACTGGGCTGGACGTTTAAGTGTGGCACCACCTGGTGGACAACTCAAATATTGCACACAGATAATTAAACCTGCAGGATAAATAAGGCGGTGTGACTTTATGGCTCCCTGCAAGCTTAAGGAAGGGAAAAAGAAGCTATCACAAAATATCAAAAAAGGAGTGAATCTGTCCCTGTGTGTTAACCTCTCATTAACTGGCACATAGATTAGGAACAATGAATCCAAGCCTTGGAAGAATGTTCGATGGAAACCGAGGTCTTATGTATCCCCATTCCCACTTGCCAAAATATGGAGTCCCCACTGGCGCTCTCTCCTTACCTTAATCCCATTTGATATCTTCCATGTGCATTTCCTTGCTGCTGACATGTATTCTTCCTCCTTTCTTAGCTCCTGCTATCTCATATCTTATTCTCTTCTGAGCAGTTTTCTTGCCTCCCAACTATAATTTTCTAAATTCATTGTAATAATAGCCCCACTCAAGTACTTAGACCACAAGTATATTTTAAAAATAGGACTCATAGAGGTGATAAATATTATTTGGTCTTACGTTTGGTGGTTTTTTTCTTCATGATTCTTTTTTGTCATGAATCCCTTTGGCAGTGTGGTGAGGCCTGAGGATGTTTCAAATGCATAAGATAAAACAGGATTGGAAAGGCAAGCAATTATAATGAAGCAGTTATCAAAAATACTTAAAAAGCAAGTTCACGGACTCCAATTTAAGAACTCCTGCTCTATATAAATAATTGGGACAGGTGCTACAGGTTGACAATGAGTTGGAATCAGATGTAAGGAGGAAATTAGGTAGAACAGCATTTGGGAAGTTACACAGTTCTTTCAGCGACTCCGAACTGCATGCTGCTACAAAAGCACATTTCTTTATCAATATTCTCCCTGTGGTGCTACATGGCTACGTGGAATGCCATACCAGTCTTGGAAGGATCAAAATTACAAGTAACTCAAAAGGCAATGAATGAAGGGCCTAAGGAAGCAGCAGCCTGTTACTAATGATGACTCGAGCATGAGAAGTAGCACAAAAGTGACCAGGACATAAGCAATTAGAAAAGAAGGCAGACATGTAATGAGAAGGAAAGACAACAGATGGGATATTAAATGAACTAGCAAAAAACCTCCATTAAATTGGCCAGATCCTTTCTGTAAGACAGGAAAAAAAGCTATAGGTATAAATTACATAGGACGAAAAATCAATGAGGTTAAGTTCTTCATTGGTAGTACCTACACCAATGAAATTGCAGGTCCATTTAATTACCTACAGATTTTTTCTTGCTATAGAATTGAGTTGTATAAACTAATAGATGAGGATTAAAACTTTCAAGTCCAGTTAGTTTTGTTAATTTTTTTTTTCATTCTTTTTCAAGAGATAACTCTCTGGGAAGGGCACATTTGGATATTAAGATATTAAAAAACAAGGGGTGAAAAGATGAAATGTATAAACCTATACAAACAAGGCTCAGGTTCTAGTCTTGGCTTTGCCCTGAATTACTGTGTAACCTGGGAGCAGTTTAGCTCTCTCACTGAACCTGTTTCCTTCTCTGTCAAATGAGGGTGTTGAATTAGATTCATTAGTAATGTCCCTTGCAACCCGGTCTTGACTACGTCACTGGGACCTCAGCCATCCCCCTTTCCCTCACCCGCCAAGAGATAACAGGTACCACTCTCTCAGCCCCACCAGCTACGATCGACGCACACTTTCTCTTTGCCTCCTCTGCAGGAGCAGCCCCACCCTGCTCTCGCGAGCCCCAAAGTCACGCCCGTGTTCTCGCGAACGCCGAGGAAAAGGCGTGCGTAACCATCCGCTGATTCGTCATAGGAGGAGCAAGCGACAAGAGAAAAGAAAAGACACCCAGGTTCGCCAGCCGTTCATTCAGTGTTTTCCCCCCTTTGGTTTTGTGTTTGTATTTTGTTTCACAGGTTCCATTCAGGCTTGAGGAATTAAAAGGAATTGGACAAGATTGTAAAACCAAGGGGCGGGGCAGAGGTGGATGGCGTCGAATCGGGGATGAGGTCGGGTGGTGCGCAAGTGGCCACAGGGACTCGCCATTGAGCGCCGGGGACGGCTGGGGACTCGCCGGTCAGCACAGCTTGGCGTGGGGTGGAGCGATAGGCCCTAGATGAAATCTAGCACTCTACGGAGCTTGAGTCGGCGCGTTTCCGGGACGGTTATTACGCTAAGGAGCTGGGAGGCGGGACCCAGTGGCTGATTGGCTGACCCTGGCCCAAAGGCTGTGGAGGGTAGGCTCAGGCAGCGTACGCTGCCGTTACTGATTGGCTGGTGTTAGCCAAGCCCCGCCTTCCCCCGCCTCGCTCTTTTTCTTGAGGCGGGAGTAGGGGTGGTTCTGCCCTTAACCCCCGCCCCTACCAGGTTAGCGCGTGTCTGAGGCTGAGGAGAGCGTCCCGTGCGTGGGACTTCCAGGGTGGATTTTAAATAAGCCTTTTGGGTCCGGTCGAGGCGGCTTTCTTGGGGGATGGGAAAGGGCTGTTTTTGAGGAGGCTCAGCTTGTCTCTTACTGTGCGATCCTAGGTAGGTCGTTTCTTCTGAAGGTCCACTCCACAAACGAGTGGACCAGGGAACGGCTTAGAGAGTCCCATGAGAATAAAACTGATGAGCTGAGGCCCAGAAAAGGGTCAGGTGACCCGCCTGAGGCCACACAGGTGGTAAATAACAGGTTTCAGCGCAGATCATCTAACCCCAGATCCAGCGCCCTTTCTGTCACGCCGTGGGGGATCATACAATGTCAGTACTGGACAGGTTCTTAGAGATTATCTAATGCCAGTTACACCCTTTTACAGAAAAAGAAACAGGTCCAGAGAAGGCCCAGGTCACACAGTGAATCAGTAATAATGCTGGGGCTTTTAGTCTTTCATTAGGTCAGGCTGGGATAATTAATTGCATCCAAACTATCCGTCTTAGGAGTTTGTTCAATCAGTAAACATTTATTAAGTGCCTGCTTTGTGCCTGGCGCTGTACTAGGTGCTGGGATTTGCTGTTAAGAAGTACTTTGTAAACTGCAAAGTGCTAAAGAGATTATTACAAACTGAAACCCACATTAGATTGGGCAGGAAGTTGCAGATAAATGACATAGATCGAACTTTGTGGATAGATAGCTTTCTCATGTGATCTTCCATTAGACCTCTTAAAATACAAGAAAAGGATTAGTAAGGTATGCCACTCAAACTGTGTCATTTCAACTCAGCAGGTCTTTATTGAGCATCTGCTGTGCACCCACTACCGTGTTAGCAGTGGTAGCAGATAGAGGAATGAAAGATTCCTGTTTTCAAGGAATTTTCAGCACTGTTTAAAACCAAGGGAAAGTCAACTATCTGTTCGGACTGCTTGTAGAGGGAAATCCTACATGGAATGACAGTTTGGGCCAGGGGAACCTCTGAGGTCCCTTGTAGCTCTAGGTGCCATGATTTAGTGAAACTCGTAGTGGGGGAAGAATCTTTTAAAAAAAAGAAAAGCAAACTGCTGATAAATATTTGGAGAAGTAAGAAGCATCAAGTGAAGGTTCTCTGATACTTCACATTGGAAAGGGGCATAAAGAACAGGGCAGTGGAGAGGCCACGAGGTGATTTGACTGGGAAAACAGCCTTAGAACATAGTTTTGAAGTGGCTTCTTAGTGGTTGTGGCTTTGGTAGAATGGCAAGGGAAAGAAAGCAGACTGGAAAGAATAGAGGTAGATGAGAGGTAGACACCTGATGTAAGTGATGTGCTTACGGAGCTTATATGTAAAGGAGAGAAGGAAGAGGCTTTTAAGAGACAGTAATAACCAAAAAGATAATAGTTTTATGTGATATTGTAGGTCATATTTATTCCTAACCCCTTTTCTTTATGATTGGAACTGTCTAATGCTTCTATTTTAAATATTTTTTCCTTCGTTTTTTCAGCTCTGACTCTGAACACAATGGATCCTGAACTCTCTGAGGTCCGCCACACCGTACAAGAAGCACTCCATACTCTTTCATCTTCCAGGGATGGGGTCCAAATATCCGAGGCTCTGAAGTCTGTGAAGCTCTACTTGAATGGAGTGAAGAACACAGTCCTACCCAGAGAAAGGGAAGAATTTTCCAAGATCTACTTTTCTACCTTCCTTAGGTGTCTTGTCAACAAATTGAGCCCTGATTGGCTAGAACTGCTACCTGCTGGCCAACTAGAGGAGCTGTGGGATAGTTTTTTTCTAGAAGGTCCAGCTGACCAAGCCTTTCTGGTCTTGATGGAATCTATCATTGCTACTGCTGGGTAAGCATAGTTAGCTGGATTTTGTGTTTTGAGATTTTTTTTTTGGTTTGTTTAAGCAATGTCATACACAATGTAAGCCATGAAAGGTTACCAGCTTACTGATCCTAATTCTATGAATAATGAACCATCCTGATTTTTCCTATTAATAAACATTTATCTGGTAACTGTAAAATTGGACCATTTCTGGCTTATCCTCTTTCAAACATTTATGTGCATCATGGGGGCAATACTAGGCTGAATAGATAAACAGAAGAAAACTAATTTTAAAAACATTTTTTATCCTTTTCTCTCCCTCTCCCCCCACATTGGGGAGGAGGGAGGGAGTCCATCATCTCGATGTAGGCAATAGTCCATTATCTCTGTAAGGAAGTGGGTAATCTACTTCATCATTGGTTATGAGGAGAATTATTAATAGCAGTTCACATTTATTTATTTAGACCTAGAACTTCCTGACTCCAAGTCTGACATTTTATCTTTTTTTAATATTTTATTTTTTCCCCAATTACATGCATGTCAAGACAATTTTTAGCATTCACTTTTACAAGATTTTGAGTTCCAAGTTTTTCTGCCTCCCTCCCTCTCCTCCCCTCTTCCTTAAAATGGTAGGCAATTTGATGTGCAATCATGTAAAACATATTTCCAAATTAGTCACAGTTGTGAAAGAAGAAATAGCTCAAAAGGAAAAAAAAACACAAAAAAGAATAAAGTAAGTGAAAAAAGTGTGCTTTGATCTGCATTCGGAGTCCACCAGTTCTTTATCTGGATGGGGATAGCATTTTCCTTCCCCAGTCCTTTGTACTTGTCTTGGATTATTGTGTTGCTGAGAAGAGTAGTTGAGCATCACACAATGTTGCTGATACTGTGTACAGTGTTTTCCTGGTTCTGCTCATTCCATTTTGCGTCAGTACAAGTCTTCCCAGGTTTTTCTGAAACCTACTTGTTCATCATTTCTTATTGCACAATCGTATTCCATTACATTCATATACCACCACGTGTTCATTCATTCCCCAATTGATGGGCATCACCTCAATTTCCAATATTTTGCCACCACGAAAAGGGCTTCTATAAATATTTTTGCACCTGTTGGTCCTTTTCCCTTTTTTTAATGATCTCTTTGGATACAGGCTTAATAGTAGTATTGCTGGATCAAAGGGTATGGATAGTTTGGTTGCCCTTTGGACATAGTTCCAAATTGCTCTCCAGAATGGTTGGATCAGCTCACAACTCCACCAACAGTGCATTAGTGTCCCAGTTTCCCCACATCTTCACCAACAGTGTATTAGTGTCCCAATATCCCCACATCCTCTTCAACATTTATCATTTTTCTTTTTTGTCATATTAACTAATCTGATAGGTTTGAGGTGGTACCTAAGAGTTGTTTTAATTTGTATTTCTTTAATCAAAAAAGAACACTTATTCATATGCCTGTAGATAACTTTGCATTTCTTCATCTGAAAACTGTCTATATCCTTTGACCATTTATCAATTGAGGAATGGCTTGTATTCTGTAAATCTGACTCAATTCTCTATATACTTGAGAAATGAGGTATTTATCAGAGACACTTACTGTAAAGATTGTTGCCTAGCTTTCTGCTTTCCTTCTAATCTTGGTTGCATTGGTCCTATAAAGAAATACTGCTGATTTATATGGCTTTCTCTTATATCCTGCAACTTTGCTAAAGTTGTTAACTGTTTCAACTAATTTTTGGGGTGATTCTCTAAGCATACCATCATATCATCTACAAAGAATGATAGTTTTGTTTCCCATTGCCTATTCTAATTCCTTTGATTTTTCTTCTCTTATTGCTATAATGTTTCTAGTACTATATGGAATAATAGTGGTGATAATGGGGATCCTTGCTTCACCCCTGATCTTATAGGTAGGTTTACAAAGCACTTTCTTCACAGGAACCTGTGAGGTAAATAGTATAAGTATCATTATCTCCATTTTACAAATAAGGGAACTACAGCTGAGAGGTTAAGTGGTTTGCCCATGTTTCCATTTGTCTATGGGTCTCCTGTCAGAGATAGGACTTGAACACAGGCATTTTGACTTACAAAACCAGAGGTCTTGAGTACTACTACGAAAAATGTAGATAATTGTTTTTTTTCCTGCAAACAAAAATATTTGCCAGAGTTGTGGAATCCTGTAATTATCAGAATTTCAGAGTTGGAAGAGATCTTAGAAGTGCCAAAGCATGAGTCCCAACTGTTACATCCCTAGTCCATGGTTATCCAGCCTCCAATCTAAGACCTTTGTCGATAGGGAGCTTACTACCTTGAAAGATAGCACATGCTGTTCTTGGATAGCTCTCATTCTTAGGAAAACCTGTTTAATATTGAGTCTAAATCTCTCTCCCTTTAATTTCTACCCTTTGCTTTTAGTTCTGTCCTCCAGGGCCAAGCAGACTAAGTTTAAACCCTTTGGCCCTTGAAAACTCAGTAATTTGAAGACATAGATAATGTCTCCTGTTCTCCAGGCTAAGCCCCTGCCCCCAGCCCAGTTTCTTTAATACTGCTGTGACAGAATTTTAAGACTCCTTGGCATTCTGGATGTGCTCCAGTTTGTTGTCCCTTCTAGCATGTGGCACCCAGAACCCATCACGGTGCTCTGACCAGGGGACAACGTGCTGGGACTGTCATCTACATTCGCTTGGACACTGTTGCTTCATTAATGCAGCCCAAGATTGAATTAGCGTTTTGGGCTGTTATATACAGAGCTGACTCTTTGAGTTGGCAGTAAAATGACCCATATGTAGAAGAGTGCTTGAGCCTGTCCTAGTCCAGCCATCTACCCTTGGAGTCAGAATTGTATTTCTAGAGCAATACCATCCTGTAAAAGAAGACATGCCTAGAAATCACAGACTTTCTAGTTGTTTTGTGTTTATAGTAGACAGCTTCTTTGGGGGTAGCATGGCTTAGCATAAGAGCTAGCCTCAAATAATGTGAGTTTAAGCCCTGCCTCTGACATCCTGGCTCTGTGTCACTCAGCATCTCAGCATACCAGGCACATCTGTAAGACTGCATGTTTCAGAATAGTTGAAGATCCACATTGGGAGTTTCCTCATGCAGGGGCTCTCTACTCATTACTCATGAAATCATAGGTCCATACCAAAAAACAATAACCAAAAGTTTCTTTTTTTCTAGAGAAGCTCAGATTTTCAGGATTATGTGGTGACTTCTAGCTCATGCCTCTTGGATTCAGAGATGCCATAGCCAGTAGCCACCATCTGCTTCCCTATTGTGGCCTTTCCTTCAACCACTCTTTTGATTACAGTCCAAGCTATCCTCTGATGAAGATGGCCCAGGTGCTCACCAGGTTCCTGAAGATGGGCAGACTGGCAGAGCTGATGTGGGAGATGTCTCAGCAGCAGGTACCCCGTGGCTCTTCCCTTCTCCAGGAGACTCTTCTCAGCAAAGTTGTGTGTCTGCCAGACCACCTGAGTAACCAGATGAAGGAGCAAAGTACACCCCTGTTCTTCCCCCAGAACTACTTCCCTCTGCTTGGGGAAGAGATAATCCAGGTGCTCCAGAAGATCTCTGACTCCCTCAGAGGTGAGCATGGCCATTGGATCCCTCTCCTTCCAAACCATTCAGTGACTGCAAAAGGCAGCTGGGATTTGTTTGGCCATGTGTCCAGATTTACTTTTTTTGTTCAGTCATTTTAGTTGTGTCCAACTCATTATGATCCCATTTGTGGGGTTTTCTTGGCAAGGATACTGGTGTGGTTTGCTGTTTCCTTCTCCAGCTCATTTTACAGAAGGGGAAACTGAGACAAAGGTTAGTAAGGCTAGTAAGTGTCTGAGGCCTGATTTGAACTCAGGAAGATGAGCACTCTATCCATTGCACCACCTTATGGATTCCCAAAATTCCCAGATTTACTAGGGAACCTTTGTCTTTCCCAGCTTCCATTCCTCAGGGCAGAGATAGTGAACATCGAGAGTGTGAGTTGCTTAGATTTTGACTTCTGGACAGCATGGCTGCCATCTTTACTAGCGAGTTCTCGATGAATTCATCAGGTCAGGAGAGAGCCAGCTCAGCTCAGCCTTGTTTGGTCGAAGGGGAAGTCACCTTCTGCTGTAACAGCTCTCTATAGTAGAGGAGCAGAGATTCCTTCTTTTCTCTTTTCTGTGGCCAGCTTCCATGAGTCTTCATTTACTGTTCCGTGTTGGTTCTTGAAAATGTTACCTAATATATCTTTGGTAATTAACATTATTGAGTGAAATGTACAGAAGTCATAAAGTCATAGACCTAGAGATAGAAAGAGCCCTGAAGGCCCCCTAGTCCAATTCTCTCCTTTTACGGTTGAAGAAACTGAGGTAATGAGAGGTTGAGTGATTTGCCACACATTATACAGGTGGTAGGCAGTAGAGATTGGATTTGAACCCAGGGCTTCTGACTGTACCACCATGCAGCATAGTCACAGTGTGATGGGAAAGTAGAATGTGCAAAATTCAGGGTCTTCTGAGCTTTTAAAGGTAAGCATAGAAGTCTTCTAGTTATGTATTCAAGGGAGAATCAGAATAAGTTCTGGAGAAATTTTCATTAGTTGTAGGACCAGGCTCCTGAGCCATAACTTTGCCCAGACAGGACTCCTTGATTATCACAGATCCCTTCCTTGTGAACGACAGGCTCCGCAGCAGCAGTTCCAAAGGGAAGAGGTGATCAGCCTCATTTTGGCTTCTAGTTCTGTGTCATAAAGTTGTTCTTGTCTTTGGGTTGATGGTTTTCATCTCTTTTATCACAGTCAAGTGTCAGTGCTGTGTGTAAGGTTTGCATGGTGCGGGGCTGCCTCTGTGTGAGCTTTTGGTTCTCTGCTTTACCTGGTATTTATCTTGTGTGTGCATGTCGTCTTTCCCCAAAAGCTTCTGGAGGACAAGGAATGTTCCATCCCCTCACACAGTGCTTAGAGTATAGGAGGTGCTTAATATTTGCTTGTTGATTGATTGGAATACTTGATCTGTTACTATCTTTTTCTGTGTAGAGGCAGCTAGGTGATGCAGTGGAGAGAGCACTGGACCTTGAGTCAGGAAGGTCTGAGCGCAAATCTGGCCTCAGACACTAGATGTGTGACTTGGGTCAAGTCACTTCACCTCGTTCACCTCAGTTTCCTCATGTATAAATTGGGAATGATAATAATAGCACCTATTTCCTAGGCTGTTGTTAGGATAAATTGAGATGCTATTGTAAAGTGCTTTGTAAACCTTAAAGCAAATAGAAGTGCCATCCCCAGCAGCAGCAGCATGGGCCTGTGGCATCCCCTTACCTTGCCATAACTCATAAAATGTTGACACTGGAAAGAATAACTTACATATTTGAAAGTGTACTGCAGTATTTGTAAATGAAGGTTCTCGAAGTGGATAAGGAAAACTCTATGAACTTGTCGGTGCTTTTCTTTAAAAGCAGTTGTTGCAGTTCCTGGTTGGTAGGGGACCAGAAAGATTCGCCCTTCTTTGATCTCAGGCTCTTCTTGCCACCCCTATGCAGATTTAGGGGCTTATCCCTTAAGAACATAAGTGCCCTGAAGGCAGAGAAATAGCCATATGTGTGACCTCTATCACACAGATCTGTACTTCCTACTTGGTAATTTGTTCACAACTGTTTTTTGGGTCCCTCTGCTGTTGTTGGTTAGTGCCTAGTGCAGGACCTTGTCCATAGTAGGCACTTAAATATTTGTTGAGTAAATGGATGAGTGAATATCAGGGTCAGCAGGAGAGTTCCGTGGGGATGGGGTGGCTATTAAGTATGTTGATTTCCTGAGGAGTAGACAGACTTCATTGCAACCTAGAATGACTTATATGAACTGATGCTGAGTGAGAGGAGCAGAACCAGGAGATCAAGATACACAATTACAGACACACGGTATCTGTAAGGACTAACTTTGATAGACTTGACTCCTCTCATCAATGCAGGGTTCAAAGACAGCTCCAAAAAACTCATGATAGAAAAAGCTATGCGCATCCAGAAAAAGAATTATGGAGTCTGAAAGCAGATTGAGGCAAACTATTTGCTCTTTTTTTCCCTTCTTTTTTGGTTTTGTTTCTGCATTCTCATGATTGATTCCATTGGTTATAATTCCTTACAACTGGACTGTTATGTAAATAAGTTCAATGTGATGTATATGTACATGTAGAACCTGCACTGGATTACATGCTGTCTTGGGCGGGGGAAGAAGGAGGGAGGGAAATTTTGGAACCCAAAAACCTGTGAAACTGAATGTTGTAAACTAAAAATAAAAATAATAATTAAAAAAGCATGTTAATCTCCCTTAATTTTATGTATTTTTTTCCTACTCTAGGAGGCTCGGATTGTTCCATTTCTTTTTTATCTCAAATACTAGCGAAAGTCTGCATCCATGGGAGACAAAGTGAGTACCCTGGTAATCTTAATGATAGGAACAACTTATAATAGTATTTACACTTATTGAAGCTCTTGTGTATCCATTATTCCAGTCCATGCTTTATGCAGGGAGGCATTACAGGATCTCAGAATCTGAAAATTGAAAGGGACCTGGGCATCCATTTAGTCCAAACTGTACATGAAAGGAATCCCTGCTATAATATACCCAACAGCTGGTCATTGATCAGCCTCTGCAGCTCATAAATGTCTTTGTTAAGCTGCCATGGCCAGAACTGAACTCTCCTCCAGCTGAGATCTGACAAGGGCGGAGTCCTGCGGGACCATCCCTTCCCCTGTTCCTTCACAATGAAGCTGCTGACTCTCCTGAGCTCACAGCGCTCTAAAGCTTCTCAGTCTTTTTCAGAGCACCTGCCTTCTAACCATGCCTCCTCCATCTTATGCTTCTGATGTTAATCTTTTTATACCTAAGTGTTAGACGTCACATGTATCTCTATTGAATTTTGTGTTATTAGATTCAGCCCAGTTCTCTCCCTTGCTAGCCAGGATGTTAGCTGTTTCTCCCTCCTTTCTGTGATAAGAAAATTTTATTAACATGTCATCTATAGCTTAATTCAAATCATTGATAACACAAGAGCAAGTACAGATCCCTGGGGCACTCCACTGGAGACCTTCTGCCATGCTGACATTGAGCCATTATCAACTATTCTTTGAGTTACTTAATTGTATTTTTATCTAGTTCGTATCTCTTCATTCTCTTCACAAGAATAATATGAAATATTTTATCAAAAGCTTTGCTAAAATCTAAGTAAACTATCCACACCATTTCTCTCATCTACTAGTTTAGTTATCTTGTCCAAAAAAGAAATGAGATTAGTTTGGCATGAGCTGTTCTTGATGAAGCCGGGCTGGCTCTTTTTAGTCACTGCTTCTCCTTCTAGATGGTCATTAACTATCTCTTTAATAATTCATTTTAGGATTTTCCCAGGAATCAGAGTCTAGCTCACTGGACTGCAGTTTGTAGACTCCCTTTAAAAAAAATCAGGATGATGTTTGCCCTTCTCAAGCTTGTGGTACTTCTCTCATTTTCCATTATCTTTCATATGTCACAGATGGAGGTTTAGTAATCCTACCTGAAGGTTCTTTCAGTCCTTGAGGATGTGATTCATCTGGCCAAGGGGACTGGTACTCTCTTACTGTTTCCTTACTTATCTTGGACATTGGCTCTCTGGTAGTTATTTTTCTTCCATCACATCCAGTGCAAAGGTCATATTCTTGGCAGAGAAAACAGAAGCATAATCAGAACTGAGCAGTTCTGTCTTCTCTCTGTTGTTAGTTATCACTGTCTCATTCAAGCAAAGGGCCTGGCCCTTATTTTATCCTATTCTTTCTCTCACTGTTGCTTAAACCACTCCCCTCTACCCCATTTTGTTGTCCTTAGCTTCTCTCCCTAGTCACAGTTCACCCTAAGAAATGACCCTCCTCACACTTTGTATAGAACTTCCATACCCTTCTAGTCATTCTCTGTGGCCTGGCTTAGCTTCCATCTTCAGTACATTTTTAGTGGATCTGAATCAGTTTTTTCAGACATAGCTCATTTTTCCTCTTCATTAGAATTGTTGCCCTTTGTTGCTTCAGAATTTCATTCTTGAGTATCTCCAATCCTTCCTGCTGACTTTGCTTGTAGAATTTTAGTCTATGGGATCCTACCTGTTTTGCTATCCCCCCGTTTAGGGTGCATGTCAGACTATGCTTGGATTTCCTCTTCTCTACCACAAACAAAGGGAGGGAATAGCCACATCTCCCTAGGCTTCCAGTCACTTGGACACCAGGAAGCAAGTCTTTCCTCTTAGTGAAAATGACATCCAGATTAAAATTTCCCCTTGTTTGTTCCTCTACCTTTTGAAGGATGAAATTATCACTAAGACAAGTCAGCAAGTTATTAGCTACTGTGCTTTTGAGAGAGAGCTAGGTCCAGCACCCAGCTCTGTACTTTCTGTAATTGCGGTTGTATGTCTGTGATCCTTTGTCCAAACTCTTCATCTGTTTCTTCTTTCTGTCCCAGTGGTCTTTAGTATACTCCAATGACAAAATCACTTTTGTTTCACTCTCTGTTGACCTTTGCCCAATGACTCTTCATTGTGCTTCCACTACTCTGGCTCCTGGATTTCATCCCATGAGTACACCTTCTTAAAATAAAGTGCTGCTCCTTCCCACTTTTATGTATCATGTTTCTTTTGAATAAGATATGCCCACATAAAGCCATAGTCCAGGCATGGGCTTCATCTCATTAAGTCTCAGTAATACCTATGAGGTCAAAGTTGCCTCTTTTCATTTAGGATCTCCAGTTCTTTTGCTTGTTGCCTACACTTTGGGCATTTGCATATCAATATTTGAGGCCATGGGTTTTAGGTTTAGCTCCTTTCTTAGTTTTTGTCTCCTGTAAACTTTTGGGTGTCTCAACTGCTATTTTTTATTCATTGTAGCTACTCTCTGTGTTCTCTAATGTGGGAGATACAGAGTCAGTCTTATCCCTCTCCTCACCATTTTTAGTTTAAAGCCCTTTTGATTAGCTTTTATTAGCTGTTAAATGTATTTTTACTAGCCTCTGTTAGGTATATTCTATTTTTGTCCAGGAATCTCTTATTCTTATAGTTTCATTTGGTGTCCAAATCCCATTCTCAGATAATACCTTCTTAGCCAGCTGTGCACGTCCTAAATTATTTTTTCTCTTTTGTGTCCGTTGCTTTCAGTGGGCAACTGAAGAAAACATAAATGCGCCCCCTATGTCTTCAGTTTCTTCTCCAAGACTCCATAATTATTGGTAATACTTTTTAGGTTCCTTCTGGAATTACAGGTTTGAGAGAACTAAGTAGTACAGTGGATAGAGTGCTAGACCTGGAGTCAGGAAGACCTCAGTTCAAATCCAGCCTTAGTCACGTACTAGCTGTATGACTCCCAAGCAAGTTATTTACCCTCCGTCTGCCTCAATTTCCTCAACTGTAAAATGGGGACAGTGATAATAGCTATTTTTTAAATTTCAGTTTTATTTTCAGTTATGAATTATGTCCCTCCCTCCTCCCATCCATTGAGAAGACGAGAAAAACAAAACCTATTACAAATATGTATAGTCATACAAAATAAATTCCCTTGTTGACCACGTCCAAAAAAATTAAAGGAAAAAATATACTTTAATTTGCTCTCTGAGTCTATTAGCTCTCTATCTGGATGTGGATAACATGTTTCATCAGGAGTTCTTTGGAACTGTGGTTGGTCATTGTGTTGATCAGCATCACTAAGTGTTTCGAAGTCGATTATCTTTATAATATTATTGTTATTGTGTGAATCATTCTCCTGGTTCTGCTCACTTCATTTTGCATCAGTTCATACAGATCTTCCCAGGTTTTTCTGAAACTTTCTCATTTCTTACAGCACATTCCCCAACTGCCTTCTCCTTTTCAAACTTCTTGAGGCGTCCTGCGGGACTTTGTAATCCTCCTTGAGCTTCTTTAATTTTTCTTAATCCTTTTAAAGCTGCCTTGATTGTCCTTGATCCTGCTCTTCTTTCCACCAGGAAGAGGAGTTGGGACAAATGTCTGTTTTGGAGATTATTATCCTCTAAATTTTACTCACTTTCTCCTAAGTTTTTCCATTTTTCTTCTCAAATTCAACCTCTGACCTACTTCACTAGTCTAAACTATCTACTCAGTTTACTTTTGCTTACCTAGGTCAAGTGCTTTTTCCCCCCAGGCTTCTTTCATGGAAGCAGAACACATTTAATTATATATTATGTCACTTACAGGTGTTCTTGTCATTTATTACCATTGATTAGTATTTACTTATTTATGCATAAAAAACTAAAGATCAGAGATTTGAAATTATTTGCCTGAAGCCTATATCATTAAGGCAGAATTCATGACTTCAAAGTAACCATGAATATGCCTGAATGGTCTAGTATCGCAGGATATAAGGAATTCTCTAAGTAGAAGGCAGAGGAGTTAAAGCATTTATTGAAATTCACAAGTAGCAGACCCATGGACCAGTGTCCCCAATTTGACATCCTGGCAAGAACCTTCCAAGACCAGTATGCCCATCTCACAATAGTGACCAGGAGGCCACAGAAAAACATTATGACAGCAAGCCAAGCCATACTGGTGCTCCCCCCAATGCCAGGGCCCTCCAGCTAGAAGACTACCCACTGGCCTCAAGCCCCTGTTCAGCACTCTGCGGTCTCCACGAGGGTCAGTCCTGCTTTTTGTAGCGCCTGCCGCCACTTCTGCCGCAATCTCTAAGCTGTGTTCCAGCTAGCTAACTGCTTCTTCTCTCCTTCAGCTCTTAACTGCTCTCACCAACTGCCTCTTAGCTCTGCTCCAACTGTTCAGCAAGCTCCTCCCAGCACAGGCTTCATGTCATCAAGTGGACTAGAACTCAGGCGCCTGCCATTGGCTCCAGTCCTAGCCAGTCCCGCCAGGACCCTGAGAGCCCCCCCCCCCCGCCCCGCCCAAAGCCCACTCAAATGGGCAGGGAAGATCTTCCCATTCACCGATTGCCTTTACAAAACCATATAGCAAATTTGTGGTAAAGCCAAGATGAGAACTCACAAACAGTTCATGGGAAAAAGTTTTAGAAAGCACTCCATCTATGCTTTGCCTTACTAACAGCTATATTCTTTCCATGGAATACTCATCCTTCCCTTTGACAGCCAGATTGGCACTCTGAGAAGCCTCTGCCTGGGGCCTTCTCTTTTCTGGTGACTCCCTCCCTTGGACCACCATTTTAGGAAGGATCCCAACCATGCTTCACCTCATTCATACATGGACTGTCTCCATAGAAACCTCTTCCTCTTAATCTGCTACATTGCTTATGATTTTCATTTCCCTCTTTATGTGTTGTCTTCTTCCATTAGAGAGTAACCTTCTTTGGTTTGTTTATATTTACATCCCCAAAGTTTAGCACAGTGCCTGGCACCTAGTGAGGGCTTAATAAATGCTTCATCTTTCTGTCTGTATATCTCTGTGTCTGTTCATCTATCCATTCTTCCATTTAGGGGTATTCTTGGGCTGTAAACTCAATGTGAGTCAGCAGTATGATGTGGTACCTAAAAAAGCCAGTTCAGGCCTGGTTAAATTACGAAGCATAGTGTCCAGAGTACAGGGGGTGATAGTTCTGCTGTCCTCTCTATGGCCCGTACAGGGCCTGTAGCCCTGTTCAGACCCCATTTGGACTCAGTTCTGGGTGCTACATTTTATGAAGGTGAGCTGGAGCTCACCCAGAGGAAAGTGACCAGGATAGCTGGACATCTCAGATCTGACCCATTCAAGAATTGATGGAAGGAGCTGGGAATATTCAGCCTAAGAAGAGAAGGCTGGAGGAGGACCTGAGAGTGGTGTTCAGGTCTTTGGAGGGCTGCCATGGGGACCAGGACTAGATTTTTTCTTGGTCTCGGTGGACAAAACTAGGATCAGCGGGGCTGGAAGTTGCAGAGATGGTTTCAGCTTTTGTTGTAAGGAAAAACTTCATTACAGTTAGAGCTATCCGGAGGTTGATTGGGCTGACCCTGGAGGCAGGGCTTCTCCTCACAAGAGGCCTTTTTTCTTTTAATAATTTTTTTTAATTTATGCTTTTAAAAAGTGTCAGTTACTTTCCAGTGATGACCTACCCTCACTTTTGAATCTTTGCTTGTGGCCAAGGTCACTGGAGGTCTTCAGTTGGGGATAAGATGACCAGCTGGTGTCACAGGGTCATAGGCCCATAGACTTAGAACCATAAGGGACCCTTCATTTTTCCGATGAGCACTGAGGCACTGTGAAGTTCCGTGACAGGCTGGGGATTGCACAGCCAGTTAGTGCTCAAGAATGGGCTTAGAAGCCTGGTCTCCCTGGCCTGGACTCAAGTGCCATTCATTACACCTCAGTGTCTCTTTCAGGTAGGGTTGGACTAAATGGCTTCTGAGGTCCCTTTGAACTCTGTATTTTTGTGATTCAAATCATCCTTTCTTTGATCAATATGTGGACCAAGTTAGATAAGGTTTGAAGAGGAAGAGTCCCTAGAAACTTGCTCTTAGAAGTATTTGCTTTGCAATATAAGGAAGATACACAGTCTCTGCCCCTGGGAAGGACTTTATTTTTCTGGCCTGACTCAATTATATACACATTAGATGAACCTTCCTTGAGAGCCTGGCTGAGGAGGACATCAGGTCACTGACAGGCCAGTTACTTGTCTTTTTGTCTGTTTTTCCCTCAGAAGAAATTCTAGGAGTGTTGGTGCCCCGCTTGACAGAGCTCACCCAGGCTGACTGCATCTGGCAGAGACTCAGCTGGCGTCTCGTGGAAAGCGTGCCAGATCGGGGGATGGAGGCTGTAGTGTCCGGACTTATCCAAGAAGCTCGAGGGTAAGAGATCAAGAAAACACCTCCAGAAATCATTTTTGTTGAAGAGCATTGGCCCAGACCCTTCACATGATGATAGTGGTGCCACTGGGAGACTCTGCTGGTATTGGGAACTTTTCTGGCCATTCTCCCTATATCCCTACTGCTGCTTTAAAAATTAGAGTCATGGGAAAGAGCTTTGACTCACTTGGCTAATACATTAATTATACCTCCTTTTGCTTCTTTAGAATCTACCTCATGTGATTATAATAGGATCCAATGGAGTGGCCACCTTAGTTTTTCTTGTTGATGTTTCCTTTTTGCAAATGTTTGTAAATGGGCATTTTGTTTGCCTTAACAAAGATGCTGCCTCTGATACCACCTGACCTTGGGCAGGTCATTTAACCTCTCTGTGCCTTCATTTCCTCATCTTTAAAATGAAGAAGTCGGTGTGGATCATAGATGTTGAACACAGGCCTGTGAACTGTGCTGCCAGAACCAGATTAAAATGTAATTGGGAAATAGTTAACAAAACAAATAAAAGTACCACAAAATATAGATAATGTTCATAAGTGGTTTTCTTAGTTTGTAGCCTGCAGGATCCTTACATGTGTTTTCAGTGCCCTTCATTTCCATTTGAATTGGACATGCCCGAGTTAGCTGGTCTCTGAGGTCCCTCCTAGCTCTCAATCTGGGCCCTTTGAGTTTTTTCGTGAAGCAGTATCATCTTTTCCTGACACTTGTTCTTGTGCCTGATGATTCTGAGGCGCAGGACCCAGGCAGCCATTGCGCTCCAGCACAGGTTTGCTGGCAGAGGCATCGCTATTGGCATGGAGATTTGTCCCCAAGTTCTCCTGAACATCCGAGCCAAAACACAGCGAGTGGGAAGGCTGGGAGTCCCATGGTGGATATGAGGGATTTCTCTGGTGTGGCCAGAGCCCTCAGGTGAACCTTTCCCTCAGTAAGTCCACCATGCTCCTCGTTAGGCCCCGTTTATTTCTTCATGACTAGAGGAGCCAATAGCCCTGAGTTTGTATGGAGCAGTTTCCCTTTGGACATGTCCAGAAATGCTAATTAGCTCAGGTGACTGCTGTATTCTTAGCCTGCTCTTCTGTCTCTTTTAGGGCCAGAGTTCTGTCTCAGTTACTGGGGAACTTAGTGATGAAGAACAAGAAAGCCCAGTTTGTGGTGACCCGGAAATGCCTGTTGTTGCAGTACAGATACTCAGTAAGATTATGCATTGGACACGTGGCCACTGGAAATGGTCTCTGGGGACCTCCGAAGAGGGTGGTCTGCAGGTTCATCTGAGTGGTCTGTGGCTTGCTTGTCCACAGGCACAAAACTTTGGGCAATTTATACAAGTATATTTTTTGTTGTCCTTGTTAAAAAGGCACATATTTTTGCATGATGTGTATATTCTGTTACAAGAGATAGCCCAGCATAGTGAATAGAAGGTAGGCCTTGGCGTCAGGAAGACGTGGTCATGTTCTGTTTCTGACTCATACCAGCTGTGTGAGCACAGACAAGTCATTTGTTTCTTTAGGCCAGTAGGTGGCTCCCTAACTTTACAATTTATAGACAGGTGGCTAATCTGTTGGGGTAGGGGGTGGGAGGTGGGATTAGTTTCCACACTGGGAGTCCCTTGCACCAGTGAGATCCCAGGTCTAGATTTTATTTCAAAGTCAAAGCTAAGCTTTGAAATGTACAAAGCATCAAAATACTTTAATAGATTGGTAAGGTTTTCTATGTGAGCACATTTTCTGCTGGCACAGGTTGTAACACATCTGTGTTCTCCTACCTTGTAGAGTTCTTCTCCATATTCTCTTATAGATCTTCCACGGAGGTTGTACCCAGCCTGTTCAAAACCTGTCTTCTACATCTTTTTTTTTTTTTTACATTTCATAGGCTCATTTTGTTATTCTGAGGTCTTGCTACATGACTGATATACCTTTTTTTCCAGTCATGTATTTTCTTGATGATATGCCTTCTTGCTGGTAGGTCACCATAGGAAGTACATCGCAGCCTACTTTTACACCTACTCCTCATCTTCTCCCCCTTGATCTTTAAGTCACTCACAAAAATTACCATGAAAAATATAGCCGCTGAAATAGCCATTTGCCTAGGAAAGCCTGTTAATGGTGACCATTTCTTCTGGGGTTGGCTTACAGAACTGGGGAGTGGATGACATTGGGGAGGTGGAATATGGATTACTGAAGGGGTCTACACACTGAAAAGTGCAGGACAACTGTCCTTAGGAGTCCAGAGTATGCCAAAGGCTTTATAAACCATTTAGAACATATTGTTCCTCCCTGATGAGATTTCAAGTTTTTATTCCACAGTTGATAGAGCTTCCATAGAAGGGAAAGTCTAAGTTTATTTGAGTATTTGATGTTGAAGGGCATGATAAAATTTCATGTACAAGTCTCCCTGATGTGGGCCCAACCGACATACTCAATTTGGATGTTTCTTCCAATGACACCAAGAGTCATCCATTCATACCTGTCCATCCTGTGCGGCCCTTGTCTATGTCCTCTCATAACTTCTCCATAGGTAGGCTTTCTGATGTGCTGGGGACCTTCCTCACTTTATTTTGATGTTGATACCAGTTGTACATAGACAAGATAGGACATGAATGTAATGAGGAATATAGAATCTCCTTTTTCTCCTACAGGGAGAGAGGACAAGAAGATTAAGCAAGTTGTTTTAGGGTAGTTGATGGTCCAGAGTAGATGGAGAGGTCTCTCTTCATTTGTTCAGGAAATGGTTCACTGGCAGAATTGAGACTGGCTTCCTGCATTTTTGATGTTTCGTCCATTGCCTTAAACCCATTTCTAGGCAGGTATGGGTATGATAGGCACCTGATTTTATATGCCTGCATAGGTGAACAGTTAGCCTTCAGGGCTCTGTAGATGTGGGTAGGGCTTGAGTCCTGGAATTTTTTGTTAGAAAAGACTTTTGTTGCAGACTGAAGTGCTACAAAACCTCCTGGGGTACCTGGCCTTGGACAGCCATCGGCGCACCCTGCTCTTACAGGTAACTATTGTTAATTCCCTTATCATTCCTTTTTGGGCATTAGCGAGGCAGCTCTTCAAGAGACATGTGGCCCATGATCCACGGGGACAGTTAATTCTTCTGAGGAAAGTCATTTGTCTGAGAGTGGTCAAGTCCACTTGGGCAGAAGCACAGAGGAAAGAGGAAGACAGTCTGTACAGTCTGCCCAGTGGAACAAAGCTGTTACTTCTTGTCCAGCTGCGAGCTGGCTTATCGGCTTCTGTCCTTCATATTTATTCTCTTATATCTCCAGTGAACAAAGCTGAGACTGTCCTTTCTTTCCAGTCTGATATCTCAGAGTGGGGTGTGGGGGCCGTGTGTGTGTGTGTTTACATGAGACTGTATCCTATGAGAGGAACAAAAGGATAGTTCAGTACTAGAGATTATACCTGATCTGATGCCTACATGGACCAGGTGCTGAAGGACCTCTTAGAGACCTGGGGCAGCAGCAGTGCCGTCAAACACTCTCCAGTGGAGCAGCAGCTTTATGTCAGCAAAGCCATCCTGATCTGCTTGTCCCACCTGAAGGAGTCAGAGATAGAGCACATCAGGGAAGGTGAGGGAGCAGGGCCAGGGACAGTCCTTACCTAGTATATGAGTGATGGCGGCGGGGGGAGACTCCAGCTGATCTGAAAGAGGGGACAGCTGACTTGTTCTGTCTGGGGCATCAGGGGAGATGTTTAGACTAGGAAGTATGGAGTCCAGCTCCTCAGTTCTCCTTTTGTTCTATACTGCTTTCATTTCAGAGCTTCTGACTGCCATGATGGGAGGTGTGCAGTGCCATATCGAGAGTAGTCTGCCCCAAGTCCGACATCTGGGAATGATTGTAGCAGAGACCATCAGTTCCCGAATACACTCAGAAGGGCCCCACCTGAAATTCCAGGTGAAAGGAGTGAGGGCAGGCCCTTCATTCTTAGTGTTTTTTTATTGTTACATAAATGTGATTATTTATTTTACTGTGCATTCCAGCCCAGCAAGTAATAATAATGCTGATGCCTTACATTTCTATAACACTTTTATCTTTTTTAAAGTATTTTTGTGTTTCTTCTCTTAGTTTATGCTCATCTCAACTCTGTAAGGCAGGCAGAACAGGCCTTATTTTTTCCAAGTGACATGAGATTGCTGAAGGTTAAAGAGGAGAATGACTTGTCCCAAGGTCACCCAGCTATTTAGTGTCAGCCAAGAACCCCATTCTCCTAACTCCCAAACTTTTACTTTTTCTGTTGTATCATAATCCTTCCTAGAATTACTTCTCTGGATGTTCGTAGTTTTCTTCTCTTAGCGCAGAGGAAACAGTATCATTGTCAGAGGTCATTGAGTGCCTGTGGATTTGTTTTTTCAATTTATGCTGTGGTCTAAGCCAGTCAGTGGAGAATAGATGGGAAGCGAGGGAGCAAAACTTCCTGACTTCACTCATGTGGGAGTCCCCTGAACATGGGGCTAGATCTGGATTCCACACGAGAACTTCTGAGACTCCAGGACCTATTGAGTCAACATTAAAGGACCTCTCCTTAGTTGAAGCATTTAATGGCCTTAAAACCGTGGTACATAGAGAACTCACCATAATGTGGTCAGTAGGATCAGCATCATGAAATAGGGTTACAAATGAGACCAAGTTGTAATGAGCTCTCTTCCTAAAGGCTGAATAAATCTATAAGGGGAGGAACCACCCTGGGCAAGGCACTTCACCTCTGCCACAGTTTCCTTATCTTACAGAAGAGGACCTCCCAGAGTCCTTGTAAGGACAAAAGGAGATAATGTTTATAAAGCACTATGTAAATGTTAGCTGCTGATATCATCATTATTATTATAGTATGAAGAAAATAAACTGACCAGAGAACTGTTGTCCTTGGTGAACTTGAAGCCTGCTGAAGCCAGCCCTCCAGCTTCTGGGTAACTCATTCCCACACCCCTTTGTTCCTTTTCTGTGTTACAGTTGACACATCATCCTGTTCATTTTAGAAAGTATTCTGTCTTTGAAGTAGTGAATGTGGGAGTGTCGGCGGAATAAATAGGAGACAGTGAGCCCCTTTGTCTTAGTGAATTTAGATTGTTACCTCAGAGGGACAGAGACCTGCACCAGACCCATGACTGATCTTTTCTTCATTGTCCGCAGGGATTCACCAAGCTCCCCTGTCGTGCCAGCACCCGCTACCCAGCCAGCCCGTCTGAGCCCAGAGGCCCAAGCACACCACGAAGAAGAACACAAGGGGTCTGACTCGGATCTGGACAGGTAAAGTGTCTGTATTGCTGCCAGAGAGCACATAGTGGAGCAGACCCACCTTAGTGATGGTGGCCCCGTGAGAGTCATATATTGGGAACAAGGCAGAGAGCCACGGGCTGTGATAATGAAAGCAGCTGTGAGTGAGTGTGTCCACATGGCTGTGGAGTGCTCCTGGCCTTTGTCTGTGACTTCTAGAGTTCTTGTTGATTTTCTCCTTTGATTTTTTTTGCAGTGATGATGAATTTGTCCCATATGATATGTCAAGGGACAAAGAGCTGAAGAACACCAAGGCTCCAGTGTACATCCGGGACTGCCTGGAAGGTTGGAGGTTTCTGTGGGGTCACTTGTCCAGCCTGTGGCAGCTATTCCCCTTTAGTTCTGTCCTCAGCCTTTCCCCCTGATGCTGCCTTTGATCAACAGTGAGAGGATATGTTTAGAGTGGACACAGAGTATCCTACATTGATTTAATTATAGGACTTTCTTTCTGCGATAGTCAGGCAGAGCTCCCTATGTACCAGGTTTGCTTTTTCCACCATCTGTATCTATGCCCTACCCACCCCATAGGTTCCTTCCTCATCCTGCCTAGTTGTTTCTGCTTGGCAATTAGTGTCTCTGGCATGTGGGCCCTGTGTAAGACTTATTTTCCCCTTCCCTTCCTTAGCACTAATTTGGAATAACTGTGTTGAAGAAACTAGCTCCTTAGTAAACTTTCACACTTCTAGGGCCTTCCCTGGTTTGGGGCAACTGTTTTGTGCCACTGAGCAGTGAAGTCCTTCCTTTGCTTTGGAGGTATGGAAGAGAAGCCAGTTCCTATAGCTTATCTTTACAGACTCTGATGGGTGCACTTGAGGCTGAGAGCAGCATATCTCAGTGTGTGGTGTTTTGGTTTCATGCAGCACTGACAACCTCAGAGGATGTGGAGCGCTGGGAAGTAACGCTGCAGGTTCTAGAGAGCTTGATCAAAAGGAGCCCAGTGGCAACAAAAGAGGTAGGCTCTCCTAGTGACAGTGACCCTCCCACTTGAGGTGAGGGGTGTTCAGACTTCCCAATGTGGATGACATACTGATGGTGAAGAAGGTACAAACCAGAATCTTTGAAGCCCTGCTTGGATTTCAGCGTGGTGATAGGAAGATGGTAGAAGGATCAGTAGCTTGCAACAAGGAAATCTGGATCTGGCTTCTGTTTCTGCCACAGTTAGTTTTAGGTTCTCTGCCATGGACTCCTCTGTACTTTGCCTTCATCAGCCGCTTGAAGAATAGGACATAGAAGCAGTCACTGGAAGCAGCACATGAGCAGCGTGGCTCAGGGAGCCAGTAGAGCATCCCCTTGGACCTCACTGAAGGGCAAGGAAGGAAGAGTTGCTAGAATCCAAGTTCTATTCTTTTACTTTTTTTTTTCTGGCCAAGGCTAGACAATGGAAAGGTTGGTAGGGCATCTAGAATCTAGACCATCAGCGGCATCTAGAGATTTCATCTCGAGCACCCTGGGAGTACTCTGTGCTACCGTGAGGTTTCCAGGGTTTAGCCATTTTCATTGGCCCAAGAGTCAGAAGAGAAAGGGCACTCCTAAGTAGACAGCTGGCAATTCTGATGTCTTTGTGTACTCTGAGCAGGTGAGTACAGAATTAGTCAAGGTGCTGCTCCATCTGGAGGAGAAGACTTGCATGGAGGGGTTTGAGATGCTGCGTCAGCGAGCCCTGGTAGCTGTCACTGTCACAGACCCAATACAGGTAAGTCCCCACAGTGGATAGTATGTCCTTAGAATCTCGATGGTGAGTGTCAAGATGGGGGCATGGTATGGTTGGTTTTTTTTTTTTTAATGAATTTATTTTGGCATGACCAATTCTTGATGAAATCCTCTTTGTCATCTTAATGATGACTCCTACCTTTTCTAAGGATCCCAAACCATCCCTTTAAGGAGGTTTTCTAGGAATAGAACTCATTGGCCTATAGTTTTCAGATTCCATTTCCTTCCAGTCTCTAATCCTGTGGCACCTGAAGGTTGGTGTATTCTTAGGAAGGGCTATTTATTTCTTTTTTTTTTAATACAATTTTATTGATGTCATTTTCAAAATGTTGCCATTATTTTCTCAAGTCTCCCTCCTCTATTCCCGCCCCCAGCCAGAGCCATCCCACGTGACAATGTTTTTTAAAGACAAATAAGGAAGAAAAAGAACAGGAAGATAGTTTAACTGATTAGTACATCAGAGAAATCTGATCATATGTTCAGTACACCCCAGCCATGCTCCTCCTTCCACCTCTGTCGAGGTGGGTGAGATGGACCGGGAGACGTCTTCTCATTTCCATTCTTTGAGCAGCACCTGCTCTTTCTAATTTTGCAGCATTTGCTTTTGATTTTTTTGTGGTCGTTCTTTCCATTTACTCGTAGTCATTGTGTATGTTGTCTTCTTAGCTTTGCTTACTTTGCTCTGCATCAGTTCATGTAGATCTTTCCATGCTTCTCTGTATTTATCTCACACATCATTTCTTAGAGGACACTAGTGTTCCATTACATTCATGTGCCACAATTTGTTTAGCTGCTCTCCAGTTGATGGGCATCTACTTTGTTTCTAACTCATTTTTGTTACAAAAAGTGCTGTTATAAATATTTTGGTTTATATGGGGATTTTCTGCTTACCAGTGGTCTCCTTGGGATATAAGCCCAGAAGCAGAATGTCTGGATCAAGGGTATGAACATCTTAAGTCACTGTATTTGCAAAATTCCAAATTATTTCCCATAATGATTGTATTGATTCCACCAACAAAGCACAAGTATTATTTTCCCATGACATCCCCCCCAACACACATGCACGTTCACGTATGCATACACACATACGTGTTAATTGCTTATGTATCTTGGATACCAAACCCTTATCAGGGAAATTTGGTGCAAAGATTTTTCCCATTTGACTGCTTCCTGCAAAGGGCTGTTTCTAGCCAGACCAGGAACAAGATCCCTGTCCCTACAGATGTAGAGTACAATGTAAGCATGTCCAGAGCTTTGCTGATTAGCAGAGAGTGCCTGAAATTTCTTTGGGTTGTGCAAAGCACTGGATTGTGGTTTCTTTTTCTTGCCATCTGTAGGTTGCACAATATCTGACTTCCCAATTCTATGCCATGAATTACAGCCTTCGGCAGCGGATGGACATCCTAGATGTAAGTGGTACCCAGGCTTCTTTATGTTCTCCCTTATCACTCCAGGAGGCATGAAAGTAGTATGTGGGAACAGCAGATGAACAAAATAGAAGAATCAGGCATTAGGGGGTATCTCTTTTGAACTCACTTGAGGGCCAGGCAGTAGATGTTGTCAGGGTCCAAGTGGGCAGGGATAAGAACCTCCAGGAAGACTTTTGCAATTGAAATGGAAGAAAAAAAGGTTTTGCAGACACTGGTTGAAAAATGAAAGAGGATTTAAAAGTGGGAGAAGTGGGTAATTTTAGATTGTGTTCTTAAGAGAAAGAGGAAATGGGGCATCCAGTAGTGATGTTTGTTAGTTCCCCAGGGTTCCCTTAGGGATGGAAACAGTAGGGAGAGAACAGGAAGGAGCAGATAAATGAGTTGTGGAATAATGTGAAGGTGCCATGACAGAGTTATAGCTCCTTTTCTGCATCTTCTGCCTTTTCACCCCTAATAGCAAAACATGACAACAGAGTAGGGTCACATTAATGGTTCTAGAGTTAAAGTTTTGCATACAAAGTATAAAAATTTCTGGAGAATAGATATTGTATCTTGTATGTAGCTTGTTTGGGTCACTTTGCATCCTTGATTACATAACATGTTAATTTTTGGAGATGAATTTTTCCCTTTGGGTCTGGGCATGGGTGTTTTTGGACTTGGTACTTGACTTGACTTTTAAAAAAAATTTATTTAGTATTTTATTTTCCCCCAATTACATGTAAAAACAATTTTTAACATTAGTTTTTAAAACTGTGAGTTCCAAATTCTCTCCCTTCCTCCCCCCCAACATTGAGAAGGTAAGCAATGTGATATAAGTTATATATGTGTATGGACTTGACTTTCATTAAAATAATTTCCCTGGGGTAATCCCTTTCCTCCTAGGTGTTGGTTCTTGCAGCTCAGGAACTCTCAAGCCCCAGGAGCCTAGAAAAAGCCAAGATCTCTGGTCCTCCGGAGCCTGGTGTCCAGCTCTTGCCTGCCCCACTGACCCCCAGTCTGAACAAAGTTCCTTCTGAGGACTGGAGGAGAATTGTGGAGGAGAGGATCAAAAACAAGACGCGTCGTTTTGCCAAGGTAGGGCCAGGACCTGGGGGTGGAGAAGAGGACCAGTGAGCGCGCGCGCGTGTGTGTGTATGTGTCAGGAGCAGGAAGGGTAAATCTGGAGAGTAACACGACACTAATGCTGCCATTCTAGAATTCAGAAGTTTATAATGTTACAAACTGAGCAATATGATACGGGGTTTAGGGATAGTCATCCTTAATTTTATTTTTTTATATTAACATTTAAAAAAATCATGTATCTATATCAGTAGCATTTAGCTCCTTCCCTTAAGTAGGCTGTGCTGTTGTGCTATATGATCTCATTTGGTGAAGCATGAGCCCCTGGGGTAAGGAGAGGGGGTGGGGGATTTTCTCTGTCCTGTGCAGTTCCATTTATTTTGTATACTTTCCATTTGGCACCAATTCCATCATTTGTGGTCTGGTTCTGATCCACAGTGGGTTGAACACATGGGATCTTTGGAGTGGACATAGGGCAAATGTCATGAGAAATCAAGATGTGCATTTTTAGCAGTAGCAGAAGCTCAGGATAAGGCCAGTCTTGGGAGAACCAGCCTTCTGTTTGGCAAGGGTCAGGTAGGGAGAGAGGGAATGGGAGGAGCTGCCATTTAACCCTCATTCTTTATGGCAGGGTTCTTCCAGAGCCAGCACAGCAAATGGACCCAACAAGTTTAATTCTGTGGTCGGTTATTTCTTCTTCCCTCTCATTGAACGTTTTGACAGGTGAGTGGGGTTTCCTGGATGCTTGTGTATGAGGATGAATGGGAGCCACGGAGGGCATACTGTTGAATTTAGTAGATTCACCGTATGGTCACCAAGCATCTAATGTATGTAAGGCCATGAGCTCGGTGCTGATTCAGAGGTGAACAGAAGTAGCTTCTGCCCTCCCATGGGTGGCAGCAGTCTCCTTGGCAGAAGAATAGAATGAGTCCAGAGTTTGGTCACTGGGAAGGACTGGCATCACCTCCTCTCCTGTACTGATGGAGGGCTTGCTTGTACATGTTAATAATAGTACTTTATCTGTATTTTTCAAAGGGCTTCACATCTTCATCTCATTTGATCCTCAAAATTATTCCCTGGATATTATCTTAGTTTGACAAATGAAGAAACAGACTAAGAGAGGAGGCAGAATGGCTTTCCAGCTGTCACTTTTGTTTAGTGTCAAAGCCAGGCCCAGAACACAATACTTCTCCTGACTTGGAGGCCAGCAGCCTGCCACAGCAGACGAAGTGGTGGAGCTGGAGTACCTGCATTTGATTCCATCGTCTTACAAATGCCTCCTACTCTCTGAGCCTCAACTCCCTCATCTGTAAAATGGGAATAATGCCTTTATCATCTGCCTTATAGGGCTTTGTGAGGCTCATATGAGATAAAGTATTTGCAGTGCTTTGCACATTTTAAAGCATTGTATAAATTCAGGTTATTTCCACTCTGCTGTGCTACCTTTGTTTCCCTTGTGTGTGTTTTGTCTAGCTATATTGAAAGCTACTTTGTAGCTCCTGTAGCCCCTAGTACAGAATACTGCCAGGAATATACAAAGAAATAATTTCTTCTGTGCAGGTCAGATGCTACTGTGAACACTAGAGAAATGGATTGGTGTGTCCATAGTGGACTGAATACAGAATAGTGGAGAGGAGGCTGAGCTTCTCTCAGTGGGTGTTCACTTTGTTGGCCCTAATTCAATTGTGTGGGAAATTAGGCCACCAGGGGGCCTTATCATTTCATCCCTTTTCAAGTTGTTCATCCCTAAAAGAAGGAATTGGGAAGCTGTGTTTCTCTAGTTTTGTTGCAGATGGTGTGGGTGTGGGGTTTGATGTAGTGCAGAAAGCTCACAGCTCCAGCCTTGGGGCAGCTTTCTCATTTTCTTTGCCTCATATGATGCAGGAGGCAGGCTTTAAGGAACTTTGCTAGAAGAGTTCCCAAGAAAAGCCAGTTGCTTCTCCTTGAATGGGTCTAGAAGGGAATGGACCTGATATTTGGAATCAAAGTTTAGCCAGTCAAGATATGAGAACTCATTCAATTGTTCTGTATTACAGACCTCTTGTGACTTTTGACCTTTTGGGAGAGGATTCTTTGGTCCTGGGAAGATTAGTTCACACTGTGGGAATCCTGATGTATTTTGCCATTAATACCACAGTAAGTGGAGAGGGAGGTATGAGATCTTGACCTGTTCTTATAATGCTTAGAGCTTCTGCCTTCATCAGATGAATTGGGGAAATGGAATTACAAACCCTGATCAGGGGATGGATTGAGGTTTCAGCTTCCTTAGGAATAAAGTTCTGCTTGAAATTTGACTACAGGTGGGTACAGGATGCCATAATAATAGCATGCAAGAGCTAGGAGGGACCTTAAAAATAATTTATTCTAACCCTTTTATTGTACTTTGAATAAGCCTAAAGCCCAGGGACAGTAAGAACCTCGCTCAAGGTTAGCCTGATCCTTGGACTGGGTCAGGAGTGGTCTCAGTCTTAATTCCTGAGTAGATGGCGGTTTGCCTCCAAGTTCAGAGAAGGAAGTACTTTAAAAAAGTACTCCAGACACACGTGTTCAGTGCCAGGTAACTTAAAAAAATTAACTTTTGTCAGCCCTATAGTGGGATTCTGTTATTCTTCTGGAGCCTGAATAGTCTGTTAATGAATCCAGAGAACTGAATCAAAAGCCAGCCCTAGATCCTCTCTGTACAGGTCCCATTCAGTGTTTACCTTTTGCATGCCAATTCCATGGGGTGGCACACATCCTAACAGCTGTGATCTGTGTGTTTCTAGGCAGCTGTGCCAATGGGGAAGGCGCTGTTGGAGTTTGTGTGGACACTTCGTTTTCATACAGATGCGTGAGTATGCCTTTTGTATGGATCCCTTCCTGTCTTCAAAGAGCATTTATAGGGCACTTGAGATACACTGAGTGGCTGGGGGAGAACTGTTTTGTGAGGGGCAGTTTAGAGTGTAAGTGAGCTGCTTAAACATCGTATCGTCCTCTTCCAGAAGAGAGAAGTGTGCAAGCAAGTCTTCAAAGGCACTGAGGTAGATGAGGAACAGCCATCTCTTTAGGGGTCCAAGTAGACACTTTTACCAGGTGACCTGCTGGTCTCTTTTGTAGGACCTTTGGCAGCTGGTAGTTAGTAGAAAAGTTTAGAAGCCTGTTAGTACCCTGCCTAATGAGCTGTTGGAGTCAACCTTAGTGCACAGTAAAAAAGGTCTCTGTTGCGTAGAAATCTGCCCTTCCTGAAGGGCCCTCTAGTGTGCCAGCCACTCTACGACAGTGTGAACAAGTTTTTATTTGCTAGGAACTTGGCTCCATCTGCAGAAACCTGACAAAGTTAAAGGCAGCACATGTAACATGGGTGGAGGGAAAGAGATTTGAAGTGGACCTGATTTATCCATTTATCACTGTATGGTAGGTATGTGCGTCAAGGCCTCCTGTACTCCATCTCCTCGGTCCTCTGGAGTGTTCCTGCGGAGCGCCTTCTGGGGGATCTGACCGATGAGCTCCTAGAAACCAGGTCCTGGCTGGCAGGTAAGCTTCACTGTGAGAACTGAGCCCTGCCTGGCATAGGAAAGGAGGTGACCAGGAGAGGGGCTCTTTACTGGACAGCAGTCTTCTGGGAAGCTGGAGATCTGGGTCCCCAAAGAAGCCACAGACTGTGGATCAGGATAGCTAACTGAACAAAATGTAGCAGGCTTGAGCTGTTGGTAGAGGGAAAGACTGACTCTTGAACTCAGTGATTTGGTGCTAATAGTAATAACTCAAATTTATATAGAATGTAAGTTTATAAAGCATTTTCTTCATAGCAGCTGTGTGTAAATGTACAGCTAAGGAAACTGGGCCTTAGAGGGAAGTAGCTTGTCCATGGTCACCCAGGAGTAAGGACTTTTCTTGAGTCTGGGTCTCCTGAGCTTTCCCATGCTGTCATGTTGTCATGGTCCAGTTCCCACAGGGGCCCAGCACACAGCATTCATAGCCACATTCCAGATACACGTCATCAGTGCCAGATAACAGTAACTACTATACCACCGGCTTGTATTGAGTACATCAAAGGAACAGGAAGTTCTGAATTCCTTGTTATTGCTGCTGTTTAAAGATTCTGTGAGCGAATGTTCACAGTTATTTCCCAAGATCACGGGAAGGTGGAAAGAGTGGTCCTGACTTGGACTGTCTAGTCTGCTTATGTGGTGCCTGTGAAGAGGGAGGCCCTGAAATGACACTGCTGACTTTGGAGAGGAATTCTGGGTGGGTCCAGAGGGCTTCCTTCCAGAGCAGCAGGACATGACTGCCTGTCATCACAGGGAGTTTGTTTCCAAAATCTACTCACTGGCTCTAACAGGTCAACCTTTTTGAATCTGTATTTCCCTAGGAAATTCTTAAGCCAATTCAGTGATTTGAGTGACTTAATGAATCACATCAAGTTAGTTCAGAAGACACGATCTATGAAGAATGAACTTTCATACCCAGGCCCCCAAACTCCAGACCTCAGTCCTAATGCACAGAGATAGGTGGTATGCCAGTATGATACCTGTTGCTCTCTCAGTGTCTTACTTTAGAAAAAACAAGCCAAGGTTATTTAACTGAGCTTTAATGAATAGGGCTTGAGTATGACTAGCTCATTTTAGGTGTCTCACCCTGGAACCTGTGGCTAGCATGCAGAGAACCCTGGTAGCTGATTTCCCATGTGTCTTGCCCCACACTGAGAGGAGACTGAGTACATCCTCCATAGATTTTCTTAACATAGACAGCCCTCCTGTTCCTTCCTCCTCTCTGTCAGTCTTGGATGGACTGTCTGTAAAAGAGGTATTCTAATCCCTGAACCCATTGTTGCCTTTGTACATTGACTTCCCTTGGTTCAGCGTGGCCCTTTCCCTACATTGATTTAATTTGTTCTCATAAAATTTGTTCTTTGCAAATGACAGGCTTCCTGCCAGAGTTCAAGGGAGGGAATTCCCCTCTTATTCTTGGCAGGTATGGAGCCACAGAGTGACTAGGGAGCATTAAAGGAGGTGGTGGGAAGACTTGATTCCTCAATTCTTGGCTTTTTGGGGTTGCCTTCCTTCCTCTAGAGTGCCCAGAGCTGTGGCAGCAGGCTTGGCACCAGCATGTGAGGCAGAGCCTTCTCCCGGAGCAGCTCCAGTTGGTACAGTGACCTGGAAAGGGCACTGATTTCATTTAGAAGATTGGACTTCAAGTCTTGCCTCTGACAGTAGCTGGGTGATGTCAGGCAAATGAAACTCACTGTGCCTTAGTTTCCTCCACTGCAAAATAGAGATAACAATTTGTTATCTAGTTCACATTGTGGGGAAAGTGCTTTGTAACCCTTACAGCATGTAAGTACAACCTACATAAGCATGAGTATCATCATCATCCCTATGATGGCAACACAGGAGATGGGAGCATTAAAGGGACATTGAGGCACTTTGTAGTTGCAGTGGGGACTCTGGTCCTGTTATTTTGCTTCCAGGTTAGTGTTGAGTTGGGGTCAGAAGGCTGGAACTTGACTGGCAAAAATAATCCCACTCCCTAGCATGGCTGGGCAGGACCCGAGGCTGTGTCGGGAGCATATGGCCTGTGCGTACAGGATTTCCTCCTGTGGCCTCCCTGATGTTCCAGTCTCTCCCCACTTGGACATCCTGAGAGCATCCTGGTTTTTACTTTGCCAAACTCATTAAAATCCCCTGGAATAATAGCTGCCAGCAAAGATTCCCATGCATAGCAAGAGGTCTAGGAGATAAGTGGCTTTTGTGTTGAGGAGTTAAGATTTCTAGAGTGTATTCCAGATTTCCCTGAATAGGTCCCCAAATTGTATTCCTCATACATACAAGAAAAGAGATAGTGCCTCTTCTCTTATCACTCTCAATAAATATTTGAAGTGCCTTACTGTGCGCCCATTGCTTACATAGTCTGAGGTAATAGAAGCATCATCCTGAAAGGTGTCAGGTCTCTTGAGGTGGGTGGAGGACCTCCATAGAACCATTCCCATGGAGCTCCACAGCATTAGCACTGACTCAGTGACCTGAGCCTTTCACATGCCTATGGCTGAGATGGCAGAGTTCCCCTTCAAGGGTAGGTACTTATGTCTACAGAAGACCCGAGTTCAAATCCAGTCTCAGATGCTTGCTAGCTGTGAGACCCAGTTAACCTCGACCTCAGTTTCGTCAACTGTAGACTGGCTACAATAGCTCCTACCTCCCAAGATTGTTGAGGATAAAACATGATATTTGTAAAGCTTTTTGCAAATCTTAAAGTACCGTAGAATCATCATTATGGACAGCTTTCCACACAGTGAGTACTCAGTAAATGTTGACTAACTCTTCCCCCAGAATAGAGTCAGCAGAGCTAATCTTCAGGTAAAATTCAGGCCACTTGTTTTAGTCTAGGCCTCTCCGTGGCTGCTTTAATCTCTAGTTAAGATTGACTAGATAGGAGAGAAAGTTGGCTCATGGAAAACTCCACTGGTAAATTGGTAAAGCCTGCTCAAAGCCCCTCTCAGAGGAAGCTTTCTTCCATTGAATAGCCCCTTGACTGTTCAGGAAACTGATAGCTAGAGCCCTCTCCCTAACTCACATCGCTTGCTAGAATTATCATGCCCTTTCTCTGCCCTTGTTACCATTGCCACGATAGCAGCTAGGTTTGAGTTCTTTAGTAAGAAGGTATAAATCATTTTCTTAAAGATGGTTCCTGGAGCCTAAGAGACACACAGAGTTAGGAAGAATCTATGTAATTACCTGTTAGTTAGAGCTGGAGTTGGGTAGAGCCAAAGTAGCTGTGGGGCTGTTCTCAAATTTTTTTCAAGTTGAGCTGTGATTTTCTGAAGGGAGCTTCAATGGAGTTATCTGGGCTTTGTTTTTGTTTCCTGGGTATCTGTCCCTGGGACTCAAGAGTGTATTATGGAACTCAACTTCCAGGCTCACTAGGTGGCCAATTTGCTCCAGTTTCACTAGTTTTCAAATTAGAGAGAATATTTTATCTTTGAATGCGTAAGATGATGGATGGAGGGAAGGGCCTACGTCTCTCTCCATTTTAAGTGTCATGAACATGTGATTTTGTTTCTTTTGCAGCTGTAACAGAGAATGACCCAGATGAAGACTGTAGGAAGCTGGCCATGCAGGCACTCCTACTTATGGAAAAGCTAAAAGACAAACTCCCAATAGGTTCTTCTTAGTCAATCCAGATGCCCTTAACCTGGCCCCACAGGTGGCCTGATAGGATTTTTGGGCTATCACCTGGCTGGCAAAGAGGAAGGTAGGGAAGCCTTCACTGAAAGCCAGAAAGAAACAAGAGCCTGGCCTGACATCTGGGCTTTGTAGTGGCAGCCAACTCTGTGAAATATTGATATCCGGTACTGAGTGTACAGATGCAGGAAAACGCAGTAGAGTTGCTGTCTTCCTCCCCTCCCCCTGCACACTGAATATGCTATTTTTAGCCTGGCAAGTTTGAGTCTTCAGCTAAAAATACAGCAAGCCCCGTTCAGCTACTGCCTCTGTACGAAAACAGCAGGAGCAGAGGACTGGTCACTGATGGCTATGGAAGGAGTCACCTCCATGCCTTAAGAAGCAGGTCCAAGATTTCTCTTACCATTTCACTGACTCTTGTTATTAGGGTTGAAAGGTGTTTGGTCATAAAACTAAAAAAGAAGGAAGGGGCTTAGCAGACACTTACCTTCTGTGAAATTTCTTTATATTAAAAAACCCTCCTCAGCCACCGGGCTTTTTTGTTGTAAGAGGAACTGAAGGGGAAGTAAAGGCTTGGGAGGGAAAGGAATGGAAAAGCAAGGTGAGTCACTTCTGATTCAGGATTAGTTCTCCGTTTGAAGACACCCTCTCCAGGACTGGATCTGAGGCCCCCACCTCCTTCCCCAGTGTAGATACCATGACCTCCTACCCTGAAGCTGCTTTTCTTCTCCCATCTTCTCTTTCCCAAAGGTACAGCTGTAGGACAGAATAAAGGCTCTCCTCTTTGCTTGCCCACCCCCCACCCAGGGCAAAGTTCCAGGGTCTTGAAAGGGGTGGGTATGTTTAGTGAAGGTATAGGCCCTGTGTCTGTGCAAGGCTTGGCCCAGGCTGGTTTTCCTAAAGTGGTCTCTGCCGCACACTCATGGGGCAATCTTTGCTCGGACTGGATTTGTTGAGGTCATCAGTTTGCTAGGCTAATTTCCTGTCATTTTCATTCCATTGCACATTGACAAATTTATAGCTATAACACTCTTCAAGTCTGTTGCAAAGGAGAGGACATAAGCTTTGTGGTGACCTTGAGAAAAGAGAAAGGGCCAAGGGCCTCTACAGCCAGAGTTAGAGTGGGGCAAGGGCAAGGATAAGGGGCACCTAGCTTTCCACACACCATGAAGGGGTTCTTGATGGAGTCCTGGGACTCACCACACTCATAGGGAAACATTGCTAGACCTGCCTATTAAAGAAGCTAAACAGAGGCTGGCAAAGATTCTTTAGACACAGCTGAATTCAATTATCATGAGATTTCTTTGTGCCAAAAAATTCCAGGGAAAGGATTCAGAGCTAAGGAAATGCCAATGTGGGAAGTAGCACTAAGAGCCAGCCACCCCTCCTGCTGGAGCAGAGAGCCTCCAGTCCATCATTGTCTCAACCCCCACCCCCCCAATACAAGGAGATCCCACCACAATCGCCAGTAGCTTCAGCTTCAGCTCTGCCTTGTCCTTATGTTGGTATAATAGATATAGAACTGGCCTTGAAGTCAGGAAGAGAGGGTTCAAGTCCTCAGACACATGCTGGCTGTGGGATCTCGGGCATGTAATCTAACCTCTGGTGATCTAGGTCAAAGCTGGCAGACTCGCCAGCAGAGAGCCCAGCACAGCCAGAACCAGATGAAAATGTAACTGGGAAACGTAACAAAATAAAAATGCAACAATCATGTAAATTTGTTATTTTCCAAGTCAAAATGTCACCCCCAGGGATCTGTTACTATTTCAGTTTGATACCACTTCTCCAGGCAACTCTTAAAGAGAGAAGGTGCTACCCTGTACTAGTAGAGGGAGTTTCCTTATTTGAGAGAACCATACACACACACACACACGAAATCATGTGTTCAATCTCTAATCCTATCTTTTTTTATACAGAATTGCTTTGTACCCTTCACCCCCACCCCTGGTTGAACCCTAAAAGACAATAGCATTCTGTTCCTTGGGTACCTTTCATCCTAATACAGAAATGTCAGGAGAGAGGCTGACTCTGTGAGGATTGGAACCCAAATGGTATGTATGTGAGCCATGGAGCCTCTCATCCAAAGGCAAAGATTTGGAGGCATAAAGGTATGAAAACAACTTTTTAAATATAAAATCAGAAATTTTTAAAATGTGGAAATTTAAAAACAAAACCACCACCACCAGCAGCAGCAAAGTCTTCCTTCTCTTCAGGCACCTCCATGCCTGAAGTTTCCTAGTTCTTGCTGCAGTGCCAGGGTCTTAAATAAGAAAATTTTTTTTCCCAGCAAGAAGTGGCTTTTTCAGCTGTAGGAGTAAACAAGTAAAGCAAGTAGATGATGTGGTATTCTCTTGAGGCTAACTGCTGTGTACCTGGGCAGTCAGGAGTCATCCTCCACCTCCTCAATCACTTCCTCATCTACCTCCTTGCCATCTTCCATACTATTATGGCGGATTCGCTCGGGCATGATGCGGCTTGGTGGGATGCCCAGTCCTCGATGTACTGCATCCATGGTCCGCTGGTTCACATAGTATGTCAGGTTTGCAGATGGAAGCCTCTTCCGGATCTCCTCCAGGTATTTGTAGGCCTGTGTCAAAAACAGCTAGTTTTTTGCCTTCCACTGTAGGGTATAACAACTAAGGTAGGTTTAGACAGTTATATACTCAAACCACAAATGAGGATCCTCTCTGTGTACCATGCTAACATGAGCCAGGAAAACCTATTCACTGTAGTAGGTTTGGTAAAGAATTCAGAGTCCTTGCTGAATGGGGCAAGAATAGTTTTAGTAAATTAATAAATGTTTTTTAAATGAATGGAAGAACCTTATCACACCTAGGAGTTAGTGTGAAATTACTGCTTAGCTTTTGTCAAGAGCCTGTGGTGTCATGTCAGCAAGTTATTAGTGTGACACGCATTAATATTTCACACTCAGTGGTTGATATCAACTCAGTGATAGGCATATCACCAGATCACTAAAAGCTGCTCAATGAGTTTGAGAACACCATTTTTTATACACTTGCTTTGATATGCTCCAAAGCTATGTAATATATATATATATGTATATATATAAAATATATGATAAATTTTTAACAACAACTTTGTACACCTAACTACCTACTATTCTGCAGATTTTGTTATATTTAAAAATAAGAACATTGCACTGCAAACAAAACTATCTGTACAGGGATGGCTCCTGAGGGCTTGGGTAAGCAAGAACACAATTATGTAGGGATAACAAAGGCTTAAAAACAGATAGGAAAAGATAACTCGAGAGCACAGAACTCCTAGGGGTTCCTGCCCCACCCCACTGAGGACCTGCCTTAGTCTACATATTTGTTCAGGTAAAATAAAACAGCCTTTTAAAAGTTCCACTTGTACAGGAATATTTGCTGGACCTTATCTGCTGTTTCTTAAGAGAGAGAGACAATATGGGGAGAATTGTTTTTTTTCTAGCCGACCAACCAACATTTGAAAAATATCTATGTTACATATATATATGGATATAGATATAGATATATATCACCAGGGCTGCAAAAATTTGAGTCATTGTCCTAAAAAGTTTATAATCTGGTAGGGAATATGACATGTATTTGTGAAAATACAGTATGTGTTGACAAAAAATCTATTACTAAAAGAGTTTAGGAGAGGAACACCACTTCTAAGGAGGCTGGACTGAAGTAAGGCTTTTACAATGGATGGGATTTATGCAGAGAAGAGTAAGGATGTAGGTGTGAACTGCATGAGAAAAGATGAGCTATGGAAGGATGAAGTGCATTCAGGAGACATTGGAGTAGACGAGCCAGATTAAGTACAGTCCAGGGCTCATGTAGGGTCCTCAATGTCTGGATCTCTCATAGGATATGGAGAACCACTGAAGATTTTTTTTTAAATCTTGATAATTGTGTTTCAATATATTAAATGACCCATAGAATACTTCCAAGTGAATATCCTACATTGTAACATTCCTGAAAAGAATTAAACAAAATAACATAAAAGAGTAATTGTGATTGATAGTACATGGAAGCTCACACTTTAGTATGTTTCCATTTGTTAAAGGATCGGTGTGGGCTTCACAAATTAACATACATGTTGTTCAATCTTTTTTATCTCAGTTTTGTTGCCATTTAAAGTTGTTTTCATTTACATAGTTGTAGTAATTACATATATTGTTCTTTTGACTGAGTTTCATTCTTTACCATTTCATGAAGTGAATTCCTATATATGTCATTTATTATGACTTCCATTTTTTTATTTTTACATGCCAGTTTGTTTAGCTATTGCCCAATTAGGCCCATAGTATGTTTCCAATTTGTTGCTTTTGCAAAGAGTGTTGCTATGAATATTTTTATTTGCAAGGTCTTTTCTTATTAATAACTTCCTTGGAATATAAACCCAACAGTGAGATTGCTGGGTCAAAAATTTCTAGCACAATTTCATCTCTTGTTTTTATAGATCTACCAGTAGTGGAAGAAGTGCCTGTTTTCTTTCATCCCTATCAACAATGAGTTTTACAATCTTTGCCAATTTGAGGGGTTTTAGGTGGTATCGCAGAGCTGCTTTAATTTTCATTTCTCTGATGATGGGCTATTTTGAGCATATATTTTAAGAAGTGTTTGCTTATATCCTTTGATATTAATCTTTTAGTTAATGGCTCATAATATTAAGATTTATTTCAGTTTCATTAAAGATACTTTTTTGCAGATATTTGTTAAAGTCTATCTTATTCTGGCTGCATTTATTTGTACAAAAGATTTTTGCTTTTAAAATCGGTTTTGTGTTTTGTAATATTTTCTCTATTGTTGCTGGCTACAAATCCACTCGCCCCTTGTCACAACTATGAGAGATACAACCTTACATATCCTTGTAGTTCTTTAGGAGTATGACTATGTTAAATTTGTTTTTCCATTTAGAATTTATTGTGTAAGCTGCTGGTCTACAACTGTTTTTGCCATAGAGCCAGCAGGTATTGTTAAAATAGTTCTTTCCCTGGCACTTTGTCAGAGATCAGAGTACTGTAAGCATTACCTCCTATGGCTTGCTTACCTAATTTTGTCCACTGAGCAGCTTTTCTCATTTCTTATCAATTACCAGAAAGTGTTGGTAATTAATAGTTTATTATAGGATTTGAAATCGAGCAATGCCAAATCCCCATCATCCCTGTTTTTTCATTTCCCTAGATATCCTTGGTATTTTATTTCTTCTTATGCATCTTTTCATGGACTGTTTTTGCTTTTCTGTCACTGCACTTAGCATGGTGTCTTGCATATATTTACTGCCTGATAAATGCTTATTGATAAGCTGATTTGAAAAACAAGCATATTCACAAGAATATTGGAATACTATAGGTTAGGATCAATTTCAACTCCCACAATTGTGACCATTGAAACCAACAAATTGCTTATATAATCTTACTAAGAAGAGTCTTACTACCTCAACACTTACCATTTGGTATTCCTCCATTTGCAAGTAATGTTCAACAAGGAATCCATAGACATCCCCTATGCGGATGGTGCTGTCCAGATCTGGCTCTTCTAGGAGAAGCTCACACTGCTTAACTGACTCTTTTGGGTCTTCTGTGTAAGTCCTGGTGAGAGGAAAGGGTCATTCTGAATCCCACATTCCTGATAAAGCAGATAAAGGTTCCAAATTTCCCACCTGGTCTGGCTCATAAAGCATGTAAAATCTTGCCAGGTGACTGTCCCTAGGAGTAACTTCCAGGCCCTAGATGTGGTGAAACTATTTTAGAGCTTCCTCACAGGTAAACTCTTAGTCAAAGTACTTTCCTTATGAATATAAAGGTGATGAGGTAGATTTTTTAAGCAAACAATAAATCAAAATATGCTCATGCTCTTCCTTAAGGGGTATTCACCTTGGAAGAACATTGCAGCCATGCTTCAATTCTTCAAAAAAATTCCTGGCAATCCTCCTTTGGGAGACGCTTTCAGGGCTATTTTCCAAGGCCAGTACTGTAGTCTAATCTTACTTTTCTAGCTAGAGCTTGGTGTTGCAGTGGATACAGTGCTGGGCCTGGAATTAGGAAGATCGGCCTCAGACCCACACTAGTTGTGTGACCCTGGGCAAGTCACTTAACCTCTGCCTCCATTTCTTCATCTGTCAAATGGGGATAATATAATAGCACTGTCCTCTCAGGGTTGTTGTGAGGATCAAATGAGATGATGATTATAATGCATTAAGCGCAATGCATGGCACATGGCACCATATAAATATTAGCTATTACTATAGCTATTATCAGATATCTGTTCTACTTTCAAAGGACAAAGATTTATTGTCAATGAAGATTTATATAAAAGAATGTGCTGCTGGCTTTGGAGATGATTACCAGAATAAGTTATATGGCTTTGAAAAGTGATTTATTCAGTAGAAAGATATTAAAAACCCCAGTGCTGTCGTTAGTTTTTGGTAGAGGGGATCTCAGTGGTTGTTCTCAATGCCAGCATTCAGCGTTCCCATCATACATGACAAGTGGTCAACCAGCCTCTGCTTGAAGATTTCCAAGGAGGGAGGACCCTACGACCTCTTGAGGCAGTCCATTCCATTTCTGGATAGTTCTGTTTGTTAGGAGGTTTTCTTAACATCAGAACTAAACGTGTCTCTTTGCAACTTCCAGCACTGCTCCTAGTTTGGCACTCTGGGTCTAAAAAGAACAAATTTAATTCTTCCTGTGATTCTATAACATTATATAATAAGAATTACCTTCGAGCTTGGATGAATCTCTTCACAAGAGTCATCTTACTTTGTAGCTGTGCTAGTTTGGTCTCTTGCTCCATGGGACTCTTTGCCTTGGCCTTTGAAAGGCACTTGTAGGCCTCAGTCAGTGCTCCATGGGCTTTGTCATAGTTTTGGTATTCATCAATCTCCACCTGCCCAGATAAAACCAACGAGGAATGCATGAGATTTGTTCTCTCATGTTCCTATATACCCAAGAAAATGGAAAGAGGATATGTACCTGGGCACAGGCATCATAAAAGCCAGCCAAAAGGTCCAGGGCCCTCCCTTTGGTGTAGAAACTAATGATGTTCTTCATAATCTCTGGTTCTTTGCGCCAGTCCAGAGACTGTAAATAGTTGGCGGCCATGATATAGATTTCTTTTTGCCTAGAGACGCCCGCAAAAAATACAATTTTCTCGGTGTCCCCCGACTTCAGCAGGGCTCTCATGGCCTGGACAGAGAGAGGTAAGACATCAGAGGTCAAAATTAACATGATGGGGCTGGGAGATAAGATAACTTGAATGGGAAGTTCTCTAGCTGTGCTAAATTCCTCAAAGAAAATCTCAAAAACTGTAGGATTATTTGTTTTGCCTAGGTAGGGGAGATGTCCATATTGTGTACTCAGAGTGAATTGCTTCATTATTCTCTGACACATCCTGGTGAGAGAGCCACATAATTTCTCACTGATCTTGCAGGATACACAAATACAGAGAAGCTCTTTGCTACTGCTTGCAGAGATGATCCACAATCGTTTCCTCACCACCTAGCATGTGCATGTGCCAGGAGCTCTGCCAGGTGCAGTAGACACAGAGACAAGTAAAGTATCCTGCTCCCCTCTCAAGGGAGGCAGTATCTACACATGGGAATAGAATTATTGCAAGGTGGGGAATGGAGTGGGAGGGTCAAGAAAGGTTTTGTGAAGAAGGTGAGTCTTGAAGGAAGTGAGGAAATCTCTGAGTCAGAGGAAGGAAGGAAGGTGCGCATTCCAGTTGTGAGGGATAACCAATGCTAAGAAACCGAGATGGATGACAGATGCTACAACTGAGAAATAAAGAGACCAGTTTGGCTGGACTGGAGAACGGGAGAATGGGGTATTGTCTAAGGCTGGAAAGATAGGCTGGAGCCAGATTATGATGTTCTTTAAAAGCCACACAGAGGAGTTCGTAGTTTATCATAGCAGCAATAGTAACCATGAGAGTTTATTTGGGATGTGACATGATCAGATTTGTGCTGAAGGGAAACACTTTGGTAGCTGTGTGAAGAAGCATATACTAGAGTGGGTAGAGACTTGAGGTAGGAAGGTAAATCAGGAATCAGGCAAGTGGTGATGTGGGCTTGAACTGAGGTGGTAGCTAAGTAAGGGGGGGAAAAAGGCTGTAGGTTAATCAGCTTTTTCTTATTTATACGTGAGAGAGGCTCTGGCTATCTTCAGTGCTGTCCCTGACATCTAAAATCCCTTTAACACCTCATAACCCAGATCCACAGCCCATTCAGCCACTCTGTCATGCTTTACCTTCAGTTTATTTCCCGCTTGTGTATACTTCTTGGTAGCTAAGTGGTAGTTGCCTTGCCGCATACAGCAGTTTGCAATTTGTTCCAGCAGTTCCCGACGTGACTCCTCAGACAGGTCCTTGGAGTCTTTAGCGACTGTCATCTTCTCTGCCATCTCCTCAGTGATAATCATGTTTTGCTCTAGGCAAAGCTGAAGGGCATCTTGGTACTGAAGTGAAACCACAGAAACCAAGACCCTGTGATAGCTGCTTTCGGGCAGTGTGCTCAAATCTGCCTTAGTCCTTTCCTTGGATCTCTGGGCAGGCCTAGGTACTCTTCTCTCTTTTCAGAAAGAGCAAGTTTTATTGGTTGCTCAGATGGTGACTAACCTCAATGGCTAAGTCTCTGAGGGCTCCAAGGGAAAAGGTGTGAGTTGTAGATACCACCAAGACCTGGCAACATGGTGGGACCCTCTCCAGCTCTGCCTGGCACCTATTATGGGAAAAGCAACCTCATTTTCATTGGAAGAAGATGTGAAGTTAAGGGTATTGATTTGACTGAAATAAAATACTGGTGAAATAGCCCCCCAAAAGAGGGGAGGGGACACAAATTGCACTTAAGTGGATGAATCACAGAGGAAATTAACATATCAGAAGCTAGAAGGGCAAAGGCATTGCCTATTTGTGAATTATTTTCAGTGTGGATATGAGAAATGAGAATTTTTTTCATCTTGCTTAAGCTAATTATGTTTAATAAACCATATAATGTCTGTGGAAATTTTTTTCCAATTGAAAAGAACTTTTTAAAAAAATAATTCTTATTGCTCACTGGCTACCATGTAAGGCTATGATCATAAAGTACACTTGCTCACAGTTACAGTAGTGAGCTCCAGAAACACTGAGGAAAGGGGAATGTATTTTCTGTTCGTCTTTGTACCTTTAGGATGGTGTCTGCTTGGCTACTTCTTTACATGATAACCATGTAAGGCTACCTTGACAGCAATGAACAAGAGTGCATTTTGATTGTAGGATAAAAAAGACGAAACTGGAGTCTGAAATGTGACTGAATCTACAGGGAGGTATGGGCTAGAGGCTAAGGATGAGGGCAGTTCTTTAAAAAATGGCCTGGCTTCCTCTTTTTTTTTTTAACCTCTTTTCGTTCTCTCCTTCCATATCTGGGAGCTTAGGAAGGACTGGAATGAAGCTGCTTACCTTCTTGGCTGCCAACAACAGTTCCACTGCCTTCTCGTACTGACTGTGCTCAATGAAGAAGTCAGAACAGCGAGCTAGGAGGGCCGGGTCTGACTTCTCATCCAAATCCTCGGCAATCAGCTGCAGAGCCACGAACTGCTGGGTGGCAAATGCCAGTTCCAAAGCCTTGGAAAAGTGGCCAGCCTGCAAAACACAGAATAGCCCTTAGAGCTGGCATTCCAAGTATCCAGGAAGCATTTATTAGTGCTTACTACGTGATAGGTACTGGAGAAACAAGGACAAAAATACAAAGTCTCTGCTTTCGAGGAGCAGCCTATCAGGGGAAAGTGTGTGTGTGTGTGTGTGTGTGTGTTGTGTGGTGTGTGTGTGTTGTGTGTTGTGTGTGTGTGTGTTGTGTGTTGTGTGTGTACCTGTGTGTGTGTGTTGTGTGTGTACCTGTGTGTGTGTTGTGTGTTGTGTGTGTACCTCTGTGTGTGTGTGTTGTGTGTTGTGTGTGTGTGTTGTGTGTTGTGTGTGTACCTGTGTGTGTGTTGTGTGTTGTGTGTGTGTGTTGTGTGTTGTGTGTGTACCTGTGTGTGTGTGTGTGTTGTGTGTGTTTACCTGTCTGTCCATCTACCCACCCATTCATCTAGAATTAATTCAAAGTAAATAGAAGTTGGCTTAAGGAGGGAGGATATTGGCTGTCAGGGGATCAAGCAGTGCTTAAAAAGAGTCCAGAAGAAAGAGCAGGCTTCTGAGGCAGAGAAGAGGAGAGTTCATTCCAGGTGTGGGGCACAGCCAGGGGGAAGGTGTTGAGATGCGAGATGGAGCTTAGTACTGGAGGAACAGCAAGGAGGTGAGTTTGTCTAGACTGCAGAATATGGGAAGAGAAGAATTTTATTAGGCTCAATGGTGGGAAGGGGCCAGCCAGGTTGTAAAGGGCTTTCAATACCAAACAAGAGTTACTATTTCTTGCTATAGGAAGCTGTAAGAGTAGGGAAGTGACAGTCTGGGGAAAGACTTGTGGCAAGATGTCCAGTAGGTTACTGCAGTGATCCAGAAGAGGGATAAGAGCCTAAACAAGGCTGCTGGCTGTGTAAGGAGGGAGAGAGACACTTAGGCAAGGCAGACGGAGGAAGTATACAAAAGATTTGGCAACTGTTTGTCTATGTGGAGTGAGAAGAGAGTGCGGAGTCAAGGATAATAACGAGGATTGTCAATTTCAGTGGCTGGAAGGTCAGGAAACAGGGAAGTTTGGAAAAGGGGTGGATTTGGACAAGAAGCTGAACTCTGTTCTAGACATGTTGAGTTTGAGATGTCTCTGTGATACAATTTTATACAGGCAGCTTGTGATATGGAACTAGAGCCCAGGAGAGAGCCCAGGGCTAGATCTGAGGATCATCAACGTAGAGATGATATGTAGACCATGGGAGCTAAGGAGGTCATCATGTGAGAAGAGAGAGCAAGAGAGCGCCTTGGGAAGACTTTAGGAGACATGATATGGATGATGAACCAACAGAGGAGACTGAGGAAGAATGAGACTGAGGAGAACCAGGAGGAAAGAATGTCACAAAATCCAGAGAAGGGGAGTATCCCGAAGGAGGTACTCAACTCAAGTGAAAACAAGCACTTTTACCATAGTCACCTAGAGGACCTGAAGTTAACTCAGGCACCCTGAACATACCAGAAGTCAATATCCTTCAAATCAGAGTTCAGTAACGGGTAGGCTCCCATAGGCTCCCTATTTACCTTGTGATACAACATGACTGCTCTGTCCATTTGTTCTCCCTTCTCCTCGTAATATCGTGCTGCTTCAATCATGTCTTCTGGGGAACTCAACAAAGCCAAATTCATCAGCTGGTCATCTAAATTGTTCTCCTGGCAAGAAGAGAAAGATAAGTCTCTGAGTAAAGTTTTCTTCTCCGATATATTCTAGCTTCTCTATGGAGAGTGATCCTCTGATGGTACATCTACACTACTCTACACCATGCTTCTGAAAGAGTCTCTGTCCAGGCCCCTACCTTACATAAGCGGATGGCATTATTAAAGGCCTGGGCTCTGGTGTAGAAGTGGACGGCCTGTTTGATTTCCTCCTGGCTTTCATACTGACGGGCCAGATGATAGGATGCTGCCCAGTTCCCTGTTTCATTGGCTATTTCAGCAGCCTGCAAAGAAATCCACATTAAACTGATGTTGGCTTTGCTTTTTACCTAAGCATGGTCAAAGAGCTCCAAAAGTGATCTTACCTTTTGAATGTTGCCTTGGAAGCAGTAAATGCGGACAAGAGAAAAATAATCCTGAGCCAATTCGTAATACCTCAGTGCTGAGTCCATGTCTGCCTGGCTTTCTAAGTACTGGGCCCACCACTTCCACAGGCTCCTACAAAGCACAATAAGATCACATTTTCCACTTTCTGTCCATGCGATCTAGTCCTGGCCTCCCAGCCTCATCTGAAAATGAAGCCTCTCTAGGCTTTGACTTATTGCTTCAAAAACACTCTAGTCTTAATTTCCCATCCTTAGGGGTAATCTCATAGCCTCAAAATGTGGGTCACCAGATGTCAGTGATAGGAGGCCTAAGTTCAGGTTCTGCTCCTTAGGGTATATCTTCATTGTTGAGAGGTCACACTGTCATCTATGCAGCACTATAGGTGACATGAAGAAAGATGTTAGAAGGCACAGAAGAAAAAGGGGCTGGATTTCTCTATAGTTACCCTCTTTGTTGGAAGCCACATTTCTGCATCAATCCCAGACCATTCTTCATATTGCTGCCCAAAAGAATGTTTTATATAGCAAATGACCCATTCAGGAAACTAGATGGAAGATGGCTGAGAATGTTGTTCCTACTGTTCTGAGAAAATCTCATTTGAAAAGAAAATCTTCTGTATGAGAAACTCTAATTAGGTCCATTTACAGACTTACGATATGGAAGACCTAAAAACGAAGTCTCCCAGAGTAGATTCTGTGTCTTCTTTATAGGCCCTATGCACACCAGGCTCAAAGCTGAATCACAATGGCAGAGAAAGCAGCTGCTATGACAGCCTCAGTCATGTTAGAAACACTTCTGATTTCCCAATACCCAAACCTCCAGGGGCTGCCCAGTGAGAGGACTTACTTATCTTTCATTTTATTGATGTAAATCTCCAAAGACTGTAGATCTTCTGAGAGCATCCTTGGTACCTCAAACCTATGTGTGTCTGACTTCTCATAGCTGTTCAGAAGATCATAATAAAAGAACAGTAAGATCTGACACACATAAGTAGCATTTTAAAGTGCTTTACGTCCATTACAAGATCTTACTCCTTTACCGCCCCATTTTGCTCCCCAGAAGTAGGAAATAAATTAAGTAGGAAACAACAGAAGCAAATGCAAGTAAAGACTTGCAAATGGTTGAATGTTGGTACTTAGGTCTATGGCTCTGTTGTGGATTTTTTAGGACTGTAAAATCAATGACTATATTTAGGCCCAGCTTGTTTCAGTGCTCAGCATACTATTTATGCTCATCATGACTTATAAATGTCAGTGAATCAAATCATATGGGGAAGAAACCCATTTGGGTATAATCTGTTCCACTTCTGGAGGTAGAGATATCCTTCTGAGCTTTGGGGAAAGACTATAAAAGGTATGTTCCCAAAAGTGGGCAGTTTCTCCCACAAAAAAATATCAAGTCCAATAAATAAAACAATTAAAGTGAACTAATATGTTAATTCTACAGAGAGAGGCTTCAACCACTCTCGAAGCTCATAAAAAAGATGTTCAGCTGTGTATTCTTTGGCCTATTTGAAAACTGAGTCATATCATTTGTTAAAATGTAAAAAAAAAAAAAAAAAGAGAGAGAAAAAAGAGCCTATTAATTCTCCTGAAGCTCCTGGAATATCAGAGCTAAATCTGGGGTGGGAGGGTTAGGTTTTAAAGGCAGAAAGTATGACTAGTCTACTACATGAAGTTACAAATTCTTCTGTAGTGCTCTCTTGTGATCTTAGCATATGGTGTCTGTATCAGTGGACACCATGCCTTGATAATATTTTCAGAGGTCTATCTCATCAGGGTACAAAGAGAGAAATCGAAGCCCAAAGCTATTAATTAGCTAAGTGCCAAAAAATAAATCCCAGAATTAGTCTGAGGAAGAGCCAGGGCACCCACATTCCTTCCTATGCTTCCCTCCTGTGCTCTCCCCACTGGCAAAGCTTGAACACTCCTGCTCTTGATCACTCACTAGCTCAGTGCCAAGCTGCAATCTGCTGTTGCTTCCAAGTGCTTGGCATAGTTGTAGTAGGTGGTACGGAGGTGAACTCGGTCATGGGTCTCAGCTATTTCCACAGCTTTCTGCCACTGGTCTGAAGCCTGGTAGAATTTGTTCAGTAGGTCATAGCGTTTACATTTTTTGTACAGGTGTTCTGCATCCTCCTAGGGAGGGGGAGAGAGAAGAGACAGAGAGGAAGCGAGACAGAGAGAGAGACACACACAGAGACAGAGAGGGGGAGAGAGACAGAGAGGGAGAGAGAATGAACATGCAATCAAACTGGACGGGCAAATTTCTCAAGTCATCCTACCATAAGAAAACTCCTGGTATACAGAGGAAGTTCATGTGGTTTGAATACAAGGATCAGTATCTGAGTCTGTTAGTCCTTCCCCTTAAGGGGAAGCCCCTTGCTCTGCACAGCAAACACTCACAAAATAGTTACTGAACAAATGGTCAGCCATTTAATAACAAGTGCTGAGCCTTGGGCTGAAGAAACAAAAGGGTCTTTGCACTGAAGGAACCTATAACAGTCAGGATGAAAGTGCAAATAAATTCAGAATACTTAAAAACAAAAGTACACATAATCTGGTTATTGATAGAATTGCTTCCTGTTGAAAGATCTGCCACAAACAGATATTTAGAGGACATTCACAACAGCTTAAACATAAAATGAAAAGCTAAGTCAAGTAAGAGTGACCCAGCTGTGAATAAATCCCAATGTTCTTAAAAAACAAATTTCCCAGAGTCTATCCCAACACTTTTTAAATATTTACCCCTGCCTTTCTACCCCATCCTTTTTGTTCAATATTTGTAGAGTTCACAATTCCTTTTTTTTCCTTCTTTATCCTCTCTTCCTTTATTTATTTTTTTAGTGGGGGAGGGAGGAGTATTATTAAGTTTATTTTACTACAAAAGTTATTCAAATACCTTAACAACCTTGGGGTTATTCTTATTACTGTATCTACCTAGATTGCTATAATAAATAACCTGTTACTGATCTTCTTGCCTCTAGTCTCTCCCTTTTCCAATCCATCTTCACACAGCTGCCAAAATAACCATCCTAGTGCACAGGTCTGGCCTTGTCACTCAGATTCCATTATTACCTTCCTACAACCTACAGAGGGCAGCTAGGTGGCACAGTGGATAGTGCTGGCCCTGGAGACAGGAAGATACATCTTCAAAACCAGCCTCAGACACTTACTAGCTGAGTGACCCTAGGCAAGTCACTTAATCCTTTTCCCCTCAGTTTCCTCATCTATAAAATGAGCTGAAAAAGGGAATGGCAAACCATTCTGATTTCTTTGCCAAGAAAACCTCAAATAGGGTCATGAAGAACTGGGTACAACTGAAAGCGACTAAAAAACATGGCTTACAGAATAAAATACAAATTACTCAGGCTGGCACTAAAGGTCCTCCATATTCTGGCTCTAGCCTACCTTTCCAGACTTGTTTCATATCACTCACCTTCATGCCCTTTATGTTCCTGACAAACTGGACTACTAGCTGCTTCCTGATCTCCTTCTGCACCCTTCTGCCTTTGCTCATGTGATGGGAGCAGGAGCTTAACCCCTATGCCCCTGTGCAAGTTAGGCTAGTTTTCCCCTAAAAGGTACTGAAACCATTGTCAAAATTTAATTGGCTCAGGGGACTAAAGGCTCAGACTGTTGACATCACTTCTTGGTCACCTGAGTACAAAAGAGCCACATGGAATTCTAGGTGTTCCTTGATGGTGGCTGGCCATGGTTGGACCACTATGGGCAACTAAGAGGTAGTCAACATGGGGTAACTTTGACAGAAATCTTTATTGAATATCTTGCTCTTGTTATGATTAAGTCAACCTCTTTTTGTCAACTACTAGATAATCTACCTTGTTTTAGTGTTTTTTTTCCCCTGCAAGTGGCAATAGCATTGTCATGAGCCTGTTGTTCACTACTTCTGGTAGGCATATAAGCTTGTTGACTAGATTAGTTTTGATTGCAAAACCTATACCAGGTTCACGGCGCTCCCCTTCACTGTGGCCACTCCAGAAAAATGTGTATCCAGCTCCAATTTCAGTAAGCTGGCCTGCGTTTGCCAGCCTGTTTCACTCAGGGCTGCTATTGCATTGCCAGAGCTAGCTCAGTGTGTGGGAGGCTCCAAAGGAAAGTGTGGGAGAGAGGAGATATTAGACTGATTACCAAACTGAAGGTCTACAGAGCCATTGTGCTGACCTCACTGTTGTATGCCTGTGAAACCTGGATAGTCTACCAGCGCCATGCCAGGAAACTGAATCACTTCCATTTGAATTATCTTGGGAAGATTCTGAAGATCACCTGGCAGGATAAGGTACCAGACACTGAAGTCCTTTCTTGAACTAAACTGCCAAGCATTCAAACTCTACTGCAGAAAGCACAACTCTGATGGGCTGGCCACACTGTTCAAATGCAAAATGTGTGCTTGCCAAAAAGACTATTTTATGGAGAACTCACACAGGGTAAGCGCTTACATGGTGGTCAGAAGCAATACAAGGATACTCTCAGGGTCTCTCTTAAGAACTTTGGAATTGATTGTGTGACATGGGAGACACTGGCACAGGACCACCCAGCACGGTGTGCCCTCATCAGAGAAGATGCTGTGCTCTATCAGCAAAGAAGAATTGAAGTTGCTCAAAAGAAATGCAAGATGTGCAGATTTAGAGAATCCACCCCAAATATTCACGCAGACTATTTGTGGCCGACTTGTGGTAGAGCATTCCGAGCTTGTATTGGTCTGATCAGCCACAGTCAGACACACTGTAACTCGACTCTAGCATAGTAATGAAATGTTGGTCCTTTACGAGAGCAAAGGACAACAACCAACCAGGGTATCTCATGCTGTTCCATTATTAAACCCAATACCAGGGGACACAGCCGCATCAAGCCCAGCTTGGAATTGTGCACTAGCACACGCCATCCCTCATGTCTGAAATACATTCTCTCCTCATCCCCCAATCTGCCCAGACGTTTCTGTAACTTCAAGGCTCTAATGAAATGCTATCTTTCCCGCAAAGCTTTTCCTGATCCCTCTCCTTCCTAAGTCTTCCTAGAGAACTTTGTCTTTTTCTTTGCTCCAACCACATTCTAATTGGTATCCTATTTCTTTGAGCATGTTCTTGTACCTCCTATTAGACTGTTTGTTCCTTGGGGATAAATACTGTTGTTTTTCATCTTTGTGTGACCTTGCACATAGTAGGCACTTAATATGTTTATCGAATTGATAGTCTTTTAATCTAAGTGCATATTTTAAGGAAGTAGACTGTGGTGACCCCCCTAATAACAATAATAATAGTGTTATTTAGTACTTTAAGGTTTACAAAGTACTTTACAAATATCTTATTTTATCCTCAAAACAACCCTGAGAGGTGGGTACTATTATCTCTATTTTATAGATAAGGAAACTAGTCAGAAGTCAAGTGACTTGCCCAGGGTCACACAGCTACTAAGTGTCTGAGGCCAGATTTGAACTCAGGTTTCTCTACTGCCGGATCCAGAGCTTTCCACTGTGCTTTCTAGTTACCATAAGGGTCTTGGGACCAATTTAGTTGCAGTCCCTCAGTAATACAGAAGGAAGAAAAAGGCATCAGACTCTGATGAGGACTACAGTCCTACCACCAGCAACAACTTTCTCTTGGTAATCTAAGTTCCACATGAGTTGAATCCTCATAAGACTCATCGGTATTCCAAGCGTGGAGACATTTAGTGATTTGCCAAGACAATTCAGTAGGCCAGCGTCATAGAAATCCCAGTGAGAAACCTTAGAAAGATTCTTTTAGTCTTAATATGTGGTTTTTTGGAGGGGGGAAGGCAGGGCAATTGGGGTTAAGTGACTTGCCCAAAGTCACACAGCTAGTTAGTATATCAAGTGTCTGAGGCCGAATTTGAACTCAGGTCCTCCTGACTCCAGGGCCACTGCTCTACTCACTGAGCCACCTAGCTGCCCCCATATGTGGTTTCTTTTTGAAACGCTCAGTTCAAGATATTATAAACCTAGAAGTGCTAGTGGAAAACAAAGTGATGCCCATCAATTGGGGAATGGTTGAACAAATTATGGTACGTGAATGTAATGGAATTCTATAGTACCCTAATAAATGATGAAAGGTATGGTTTCAGAAAAACCTGGGACTGCATGAACTGATGCAGAGAAAAGTGAAGAGAAGCAGGAGAAGTATTTTTAAAACAACAACATTATAAACATTAAAAGACTTCTTCCTGATCTCATCTTGTATCGTGATCAACGCAATGATCAACCCAGATTCCTGAGGACCTATAATGAACCATATTCCCTACTCACAGAGGAGATGGACTCAAGATATACAATAACACTTATGTTTTTTAAACATGGACAACGGAGAAATTTGTTTTGCTTGACTAGGAATAATTTGTTATAAGGGTTACGTTTTTCTTTTCCTTTTTTTTTTCAATGGGGAGAAGGAGGTGAAAGGGAGAAAAAAATCAAAAACAATTTATAAATTCTTCTGTCTCTCTTTAGAAAAGGCTCTAGTTAGTGCCAGTAGACGTCTATTTCTCCTCAGCAGAGCCAGTCAAAGGAAAATGTATCAGGATTAGTTACATGATGAAGAAATTTAAAGTAAATCTTACCTTGCTGCTCCTAAAGTTGATTCCTTCAAGCAGAATCAAACTCCTGCTTGCCATAGAGGTTCAGTTCTAGTGGAGTCTTTGTGCCTGGCAGTTTGGGGGCATGGGGTGTACAGGGTGCAAGACTTGGAGTCAGGAAGCTCTGAGTTTGAATCCTATCTTTGTTAACCTGGACAAATCACTTAACTCCTGTTAGCCCCAGTTTCCTCATCTGTTCAATGGGTACCTCATGGGACCGTTGTAAGGATCAAATGAGACGATGTATATAAAATGCTGTGAAAATCTTAAAGTGTCGTCTCAGTGTAACAGGAGGCTGGCCACTGCTTTCTCATTGCTTAAATGTGTGAGGCTGGGTGATGCAAGAACCCTTTTTTTAATTGTCTCCTGTTGGCTTAGTCTGTCTAGATGAAAAGCCTTTTAACTGGCTGCAGGGCGCATAGAAAAGACTCCAGTAGAGGAGCTCTCCCTCCCTGCTCTGCTGGCCTTGAAGTGTAAGCACGACCCTCGGGGTAGGTGATGCCTCTCCCTTCACCCCGTGAGCTCATGCCTTCCTAGGCAGTCTTGTGTCTGCCATTTGCCTGCCTGCTGTGTCAGCTGGTATCTTCCACCAAGCACCAGGGTCCTACAACTAGAGCAGCCATGTGGTGGTAGCAGCAGCAGTAGGTCAGCTGAAGGGGAAACAGCCACCCCCACAAAGAAGAGAACCCCTTGGTGTTCACCAGGCTGTCAGAGGTTCCAACAAGCTTGCACATTAGCCTCTCAACCAAATGGAATCATTTTGCATCTCTACTGTGTAGTGTTTCCTTTCTGTGTGGGAATAAAACAGCTCGTTCCATGCCTGATTGATGTTTTTATTCTGAATACCTTTGACTTCCTGCCCTTCCTGCTCAGGAGGAGCCCCAAGTCTAGAGAAGTGTAATGGGAGGACTTGGCCAATGAGGGTACAATCCATCCATTACATAAAAGTTGGATATTATTATTAACCATAGGGCAAAGAAACAGGTCATCATTCTCATCCTCAGCCTGCCTCCCCATCATTACGATGGCCAGGCTGGCCTGTTCCTTCCCAGTGCCCAGGTGGGCCTTACCAGCATGCCCAGCTGAATTGCTAGGACTGCCACTCTTGCTTCCAGTTCTGGTTCTTGCTCCGCTTCTCTCAGTGCTTTGGCTCCTCGGGCATGGCCCATGTTCCCAAGGCACACCTTGGCCACATCGAGCCGCTGTGTTTTCACACACATGCGGGCCATGTTCTCCCAGACAGCTTCACTACAGGAGAAATGGAAATAGGGGATGTTATACTTAATGAGCTTATCCTCTGGAAGGCTAAAAGGTCCAGCTTCCCATAACAATCCTTACCTCAACATCAATATTATTAATTAGTATTTTCACTCCATTCTTTGCATTGCTTCACAAATAAAAACCTGCCACATTATCTAAATGGGGCAACGGATAAAGTGCTGAGCCTAGAGTCAGGAAAACCTGCGTTCAAAGCCAGCTTCAGCCACTTACTAGCTGTGTGACCCTAGGCAAGTCATTTAACCCTGTTTACCTCAGTTTCCTGATCTGTAAAATGAGCAGGAGAAGGAAATGGCAAACCCCTCCAGTATCTTTGCCAAGAAAACCCCAAAAAGGGTCACAAAGAGAAATTATCCAATTAGCTTCTGTCTTTTCTATACCACTCAAGATGGACATTTTAGAAAAAGTGAGAGCTATCTTTGAATAAGGCTGCCCATTATGTATCTTTGTGCTCTGACCTTCACAAGGCCAGCTGTACTCCAGTTCAAGAGAGTCTAATAGCTCTCCTCTATCACACACAAATAACAAACAGTTTTGTCAAAGAACTCTCTGTTTCCTCAACTGAGCAACAAACTCATTTATTGTCTGGCACTTCAGGGTCTTCTAAGTGACTCATAGTGGGAAGGGAATTATGCTTCCATTTGGATTACAGAATATTACTCTCACATAAAGTTTTCAATTTTTCAGAGGCAAAATATCCAACTATTTGGAATTCAGAAAGTATATCAAACTACATTTTCCTTTCCAATAGCTCTTCCTCTGAGAACTGTTTCAGAGACAGATATAAAAGAATATAGTACAGAATGGGGTCCTAGAGGCATCTGGTGGCATCTGGAGTTCAAATATGGCCTTAGACGCTAACAAGCTGTATGACTCTGGGCAAGTCCCTTAACCCTGTTTGTCTCAGTTTCCTCAATTGAAAAATGGGGATAATAATAGCACCTACCTTGCAGGGTTGTTGTAAGGATCCAATGAGATAATATTTGTGAAGTGCTTAGCACAGTGCCTGGCACATAGTAGGCACTATAAAAGTGCTTATTCCCTTCCCTTCCCCTAGTTTATGAACCAAAGGTACCATCTGGGACAGAACAGTTGTTATTATGGGACTGCTGCTAATTACTCCTTTATTCCAAAGCACTGGACCTGGCGACAGAAGAGGAAGGTTCAAATCCTGACTCTGCTATTCCTTCTCAAAGTCATCTTGGCCATATTGACATGGTCTAGTGGAAAGAGCACTGGATTTGGAATCAGAAGACCTGAAGTTGAGTCCTGGCTTTATTACTTAATACCAGTGTTACTTTAAGCAAGAAGTATCACTTCATCAGGCATCAGTTTCCTCACCTGTAAAATGAGGGGGTTGGATGAGACCAGAGGTGTCAAACACATAGCCTGCCTTATGCAGCCCCCAACAGCCTCAATTGCAGCCTGAACCCAATTAAAATGTAATTGGTAAATATTTGACAAAATAAATGAAAATACACCAAAACATAGATAACATTACATTTAAAAACTCAATCAATGTGCGGCCTGCAGGAATTCTTTTCTTTTTTTTTTGAGGGGGGAAGGCAGGGCAATTGGGGTTAAGTGACTTGCCCAAAGTCACACAGCTAGTAAGTGTGTCAAGTGTCTGAGGCTGGATTTGAATTCAGGTCCTCCTGACTACACGGCTCATGCTCTACTTACTGCACCACCTAGGTGCCCCCTACAGGGATTCTTATGTCCAGATTAGTGTCCCCAATTTCCATTTGAGTTTGAAATCACTGGACAAGTCAATTCTAGAGTTTCTAAATATTCCTATTTGTCCCCCCTAGGCAAGTAGTATACCTTCCTTAGGCACCAGTTTCCTCATCTGTAAAATAAGAGGGTTGATCTAGGTTCCAATTTGAAAGCCAATGATTCTAAATATATTTCTTTATTTTTCTTCCCTTCTCTCTCTACCTTCTTTACTCTTGTTCTTCCCTATTCCCTGATCCTGAAGAAAGCCTTGACATGCAAGTCATAGAGGTAACCTGCGTTTTAGGATCTTAGCTTTGTGACCATGTTGACTAAGTTTGATCTTTGGAGATTTCTTACCAACACAATCATGGCTCAGCCTTTTGGAACATCAGAATTAGGTTCCTCTCTCTCAAAGGGCCTTGCTCTTCCCAGAGACACTGAAACTCACAAACCCTTAATAGAAGACAGGCTTGTGAATAGATATGAATAGTAGAGGAAAAAGGCAGAAGAAACAGGCTTTTTGGTTAGCTTTCCTCCCCAAATGAGGTTCAAAATTCTAGTGCTTAGTAAGAGTGAACACCGCATTGAAGAGGTTGCATCTCCTAGACATTCATCTGCCTCTCCTCTGTGATATTCATTCAGCCTATTCTTGTTTGGGGCCTGCTGCAGCTAAGCCTGCTTTTCTATCCTCAGTATGTCAGATTTAGTTGAGGACAGGAACTTCTGGGTCTCCTAAGCTGCCTGGGCCTTCTACTGAGTATTTCCCTGATCCCTTCTCCAGTCAGATTTGGCCCCTCTGGCAGATTCCTACAGGCCTCTTTCAGCTGGTCCTCTCATTGGTCTCAAGCCTCGTGGTTTTCCATCTAGGAAGCCTGGAATATCAATGATCAACCCAGCCAATGCCTTAACAATTTCAATCAGTCAGCTAGTGGCTAAGTAGCAGCCACTTCCACACACTTCTGCCTTCAGTGGGGAGCTCTCTCTACCCAAAGGTTTTTCTCAAGAGCTGAGAGGGACAACCTACACTGAGAGAAGACTCCTCTCCCACACCTATGCATGTTCATGAACCTCTCTTGTCCACCCTCACTTTGTTTCCTAAGGAGTGAGAAGAGCTGAGGAGGAAACTCAAGTCCCCACTCCCACATGGGCATGGAAAACCTCACCTTGGGAAGAGAGTTCACAGACCATCCCCATAAGACCAGGAGTGCCAGCTACATTCCACTTTAACCTCATTAAAAACATCTGCAGTCCCTTGTGAAATGTATTAGAGGTGCATAGGTGGTACAGGGCACTGAACAACAGGTGCAGATGATATCATATAAACAGGAAATTTTTTACATGTAGGTTACAGATTGAGGATACATACATTCAGCTCATATGCTTTAAATCTGTATAGGCTCTTCTACTGGATGCACCAGTGGGCACTGCCTGGCTATCCAAGTGCCATCCTTACATATCATGATCAGGATGTTGTGCTTCAGTCTGGTCACTGGCTGGATTATCCAAGAACTTTATACATTGAGTTTCTCCACTGCTGGGAGTAGACATCTTTGGGGTCACTGTCCTGTGGCCCATAGACAGCCTAGCTTGGACAGAACTGTGTCTGGCCTCTAAGGAGCCAGGCTTAGCACATTGCCTCCATTTGGGGGTACTTCTGAAGTACCCCCCAAGCCAAGTAAAAGAAAGGATGGCCTCTAGATTCAATCCTTCAGATTTACACAGACACTGACTTGTAGCATTGCCTTAGTGAGGTCTCAGCTTATTGTTTTTATTTTTTAATGAACAACTGAAAAAAGATTTCCCTCCCATTGCTCTTATCTGCATTGAGAAAAAAATATGAAAAATTAAAGCCCTAAAACACATAGCTGCATAGTCTGGTAAACGAATCCTCACATTTTCCATGCCCCAAAACGACATATCCCTTTGTGCATTTTAAGTGCATTACCTCTCTGTCAGGAGGTGAATGGTATGAGGTCCAAACTTCAGTCTCAGACTTTTTTACAGGCTCAGTAGCTTCATGGGCCTCCTTTTCTCAGCCTCTAAATACAACTCTTTTGGATCCCTTGGTTCCACTTCCACCACCCAGGAGTCTTGGCTGGAGATTCAGTCCTTATAGTCCTGTGGCTAGATAATCGTTCTGTTCCTTACTCAACATGCCACCATTTTCTATCTCCAACACAGACACACCTGCTCTGTAATGCCTCCTGCATGAGTGCCCTTGGGCTGGCCAGTCTCCTCTGGACGCAGGCTTGTTATTATTGCCATTGGGAATCGTCTGTTTTCAATCTTCCCCAAATGCATCAGCCCTGCCTCCCTGTGGTTGCTCCCTGTGTAGCAAGCCCTATCCCTTCAACCCTCACAGTTTCTGATTGCATGGGGTGCTGAGTCATTGGTATCAGAAGACATGGTCCCCATCCTTGATCCCATTTGCCAAAGCAAGGCAATGGACTTCGGCTTCCAGAAAACCAATGCTGAATTCTCTCAAGTGAACAGAGCATTTGTGCCTGTCTACAGCTGGAGGTCGGTCTTTCAAAGGGTAAATGGGAACAAACTGTCTGTGCCCACAAACTGCTTGTGGGTAAACTTCCCAACTACATATGCCTGGCTCCATTTTCAGAGGGGAGAGAAGAGGAATCCAGTGGGTGGGAAATTCCTTCCCTACTGCATATACAGGAAGCCTACACTCCTACAGCCCCAACTCCTATACAAATTAAGGGGGAAGAGTGCTCACAGGTCCCCATGCTCCTTGGAGTCATTGGCCACATAGACAAAACAGCTCAAGAAAAACTGATCTGGCTTCAAGGCTGTGGTTCCATAGATCTGACTTCTTGAATGTATGCAACTTTGTCCTAAGTAAGTATAACCAGACATGATGTTGCTCTAGATGTCAAGCCTCCTCTGGAGAGCTAAGTGAAAACTAAGATCCTCCCTTTTTTTTGTGCAATCCGTTAGCAGCAAGTTTTTTTAAACTGCTTATCTGTAATTTTTTTCTTACGAACTTTTTTTTCACAACATGACTAATATGGATATATGCTGTACCCAACTATATCAAATTACTGTCTTAGGGAGGGAGGAGAGAAGGAGAAAATTTGGAACTCAAAATTTTAGAAAAAAAAGTTAAAAATTGTCTTTATATGTAGTTGGAAAAAATATTTAAAGACCTGTTTCTATCTCTACTGTTTTTTATACCTCCAGAACATCTCTCTCCCATCTGACCCGTTCTCTTTACTCACACAGTCACCACTTGAGCCCAAACCCTCATCACCTCTCACTTAAACTGCTGCAGTGGGCTCCAAATGAGTTTTCCTGCCTTGCCTATCACTACTCACACAGCTGCCAAAGGGATGCTTCTCAAGGGTAGCTCTTGAGCTCCCCTACTCAACAAGCTCCCATGGCTCCCTACTGCCTCGAGGATAAGACAGAAACTCCACTGTTTGGCATTGAAAGCCCTTCACCACCTGCTCCCAGCCTGTCTTTCTAGTCTTATCATCTATTACCGTAATCTACGACCTAGCCAAATGACAGTTCTGTTCCTCAGGAATGGCATTCTGTCTTCTACCTCCATGTCTTAGCACCAGCTATGCCTCGTGCCTGGAATATGATCCCTTTTGTCTCTGCCTCAAAGATTCCTTCTCTCTCTCCAAGTCAGCTCAAGGGCCACTTTCTACATCAAGCCTTTCCTGATCTCCCCCAAAGCTGGTGTCTCTCAGCCTCAGTATCCTTATCTGTAAAATGAGAAAGCTGGGTCCGATGGCTTCCAATGTGCCTTCCAGCCCCCATCCGTAAGCCTGTGATACTTGTCTTTTTAGTTCGTCAGCAGGAAAACATCTGACAATTTTTTATCAGAAACTTTGTCTGGGAATTCACTGATGTGCTTTGCATTTTTATATTTTTGGATCTAGCCCTTAGGCCTTCAGGAAAAGAGTATGCTTTAAAAATATATATATATGTATATACAGATATATATATATGTATATATGTACACATACGTATATCTGTATATATAATTTTTCCCCAATTACAAGTTAAAGCAATTTTTAAATATTTTTTTAATGTTTTGAGTTCCAAATTCTATTCCTCCCTCCCCTCCCACCTCCTGAGATGGTAAGCAATCAGATATAGGTTATTTATGTACAATCATGTAAAACATTTCCATATTAGTCATTTTGGATGAGAAGATAAAAGAGTATACTTTTAACAAATAATATAATCTAAAAAAATCAATAGTAACAAAGAAACAGATATCATTTTAGCTATTTTTCTTGGATTAAAATCAGTCTTACAGATCATTCTACAAATAAAACCAAGGGGAATCTGCTTTGGAGTCGTGGGGGTTGTGATGCAGGATTCGTTCAGCAAAGAAAGAGACCTTGAGTTGATTTCTAAACTTGGAGGCCCCTCCCCTTGCATTCCATAACTCTGCTTCCTGCCCAGAGGCCCCTTCCTCCCAGATAAAACTGTCAGCCTTCGACTTTGATACAGCACATCTTGGAGGCAGAAGAGGATCTGATTCTCTCTTCCCACCTGGTAGGAAAGACGAGTTTCCAGAGGCAGGAAGCCTGCCGAACAGGGGGAGGAACCACCCTTTCTTGACCTAAAGAACTCCATCTCTGAGAGGAACAGGAAGGTGGAAGGGAAGCTGCCTCAGGGGAAACCCACGCTTTGGGCCATATTGTCCCTGAATGAACAAGGAGATACTCTAAGTAAGTTCACTGAAAACTGATTTGCTACATTAAATGCTATTTTCTGGCACTTTTCCTGATGGTCTTACTTATTTCCAGATTTTCAATAAGGAATTCTGAAACCTTGTTTACCAGAAATCTTGACTCTTGGGGACCCTGTGGGACACAGGGAAAGGATTATCACTGGAGGAATATGGCAGGTTCAGTTTTCTTATCCTTTGGGTTCACAGATAAATGAAAGACCCAATCCTGAATGGGAATCCCAGAGCCTCACATTATTACAACACACAGAGGATCTATTGTTTATCCAAATAGTTTTGGGAAATGGGAAAAATCAAGAGATGACTTCAATCAACTCTCTTGCATGCTGAAAAAATTGTCTGTGGCCAGGATGGTAAATACTTTGTCCACTTTTTTAGTGTGAAGAATATACAAATTCTTACTGTTTGTGTCTGTAACTTATACCTTTCTTGCAATATGTGATTTCAAGTTTCCTGAGAGTCACAGGTTTACTGTGCAAAAGAGCAGGGAGACTGAAGCATTTTAGTTAGTAAAAATAAGTTTACTGAGTTTCTACTGCTGAGAAGAAATAAGATCCATTTTCAAATAAAAATAACTCATTTTTACAATGTCCCTACACTACAGCATTGCCTTTTTTTCTATAGCTTTTTTTAAAGTTAAGTGAATTTATGAAGCTCAGTGGATGAAGTTAATTTGTTAAGTATAGGTATATTCCTTGAGGTAACAACACCAATGTCAATGTAAATTACTTGGAAGTGGGCTTAACCTCTCTCAACTATTTATTTTGGTTTAATGGTGATATTTGGGTGTTCTCACAAATCCTAAGGAGATCCTCATTTGACTTTGTAGGGCACTGAGACAAGTTTGAGAATACTTAAATGCTTTAAAAAAATACTAATTAAACTTAACCCTAGAATAATTATCTTTTTTATCTTATCATTGATTCCATTCCTTGCATCTTAATTGGAGAATTCAAAAGCTACCCAATCATTACTGACTTTTACAGAAATATCCTTACCAGAGGCAGCTAGGTGAAACAGTGCACAGAATATGGACCTGAAGTCAGGAAGACCTGAGTCCAAATCCAGCATCAGATGCTCACTTAATGTTAACTCTGTGAACTTCAGTCTCCTCTGTAAAATGGGGATAACAGTAACATCCACCTCCCAGGGTTGGTGTGAGGATCAAATGAGATGACATTTATAAAATGCTTTGTCAGCCTTAAAGCACCAGCTGTTACTATTATTATTGGGAACGTACCACAGGTATTATTATCCCCATTTTGCAGAGGAGCAACTGAGGCTCAGAGACATTAAATGACTTGACCATGCTCACCAATCTAGTAAGTATTACAGATGGGATATGAAGTCTTTCACATTTCAAATCCAGAATGTATCTACTATGGCCACATGCCTCTATAGACAGTAGGTAGATGGTTCAGAATTTCTTTTTTTTTTGGGGGGAAGTGGAGACAAGACTAGTGATTTAATTGGTACAGGGGCCACCTCTCATGCTGGCTCAAAAACTACAGGCATTTAAAAATGGCCTTAAGACATAACACTCTTAAAGAAGATTCTTTCTATTAAGAAGGGCATTCGTCTTATTCTTTAGATTACGCTGGGCAAGGAATTCTGTATATTTCAATTTCCATCTTTATAAAATGGACAGAAAACCTTGTTTTCTGTCTCTATTACAGAGTTAAGTATCTGGCAGGGAAATTCTATTGAAATATCAACAAACAATGGGATATTGGGTCAATTTATAAAAGTCTGGTAATTTAGAATAATCTTTTTCTAAATCATGCCTTCATTGAAGCTTTATGAAACTTCTTCATATCCAATTAACATCATTAGATGATTTCAACTGGAAAGATATTATTTGTGGGAGACTTTTCAACTCTTTTGCTAATCAAAAATCTATCAGGTATCTCGTGACAGATATATCAAAAGAGGAGGCCCTCCTTTCCACTTACATTTGGGAAAGAAAGTTTATAGTTTTTGGCCTTTTCCCTTTTTCAAAACTTGCCAAATACTGGAATCTAGTGAGCAGGTGATCACTTTTTCTAACATTTTGCATTAATTTTAACCCTATTTATAAGACAGCTTAAGATTCTGATAAGACATGGCTGGGTGAATTTCTCCACAATAATTTGGTCAGTTACAAAACCATGTTTATATGTTTTTAGGGATTCCCTTCAGGGTTTGTTTTTGGGGTTCGTTTTTTTTTTTGATTATTTAGTTTGTTTCATGTATGGTTAAGTTTGAAAACTACTCTAAAGAGCGATCTGCCGACAACTTCAAAATTAGTAGATCACTCCTCTCCACCTATATGTGGATCTCGGAAATGAACCAATCTGGGAGCAGAGCTTTAAGTTTACAGCGAAACCATTTGTATTTCCTAGAAAACACCACATTATTATCATGATTACTATTATTACTAGTAGTAATAATAATCCAAACTCTATTTCCACTAAGTGATTTGGGAGATCACTCTAATTTTTGGAGGGATTTCTCATTACCAAACCTTTAGAAATACTGTATGCATAAATGTGTAGAATTCCCAAGAGTCACTTCTTACTTTATCACCACTGCTTTTATCTCCAATCATTTAATACCTTTCCCTAAGCTGAGAAGGCTTTTTGGAGAAGCCCTGACACTTGGGAAATCCCAAAGAAATTCATGCACTAGTAAAAGACTCTCTAGAATAAAGCTAAAACTGAATCACACTTTACCATCTTTTGCCTTGCAATGTGCTAAAGGAATAAGGGGTAAGTTAAGTATATGTTAGGGGCTTATTATGAACACCTGTTTTCAAAATTTGCCAGCTGAAATTCTGATCTGCTACAAGTAGCTAAACAAGAAAAAGGGAAAAAGCTGAATCCTGGCTTGGTACATGCAGTGTACAACATGATTCTTATGCTGCCATGTCAACAGAATAGTCCTGATCTTACTTCTACCAAGAGAAACTACCAGAGAAATCTGTAAGAATTATAAAGGACCAGAAAACCCTAAGATTTGTGCTTGTTGTAGCAGATTCCAGAATGCATTGCATTCTGAGAAGTTTAGCAGCCTCTGTCTCCATCCAACTCTGGAGAATTTCCTGTTCTCTGCGCTTTTACTTGGAAAAAGAACGTACAGCTGCACTTCATCAAATCTGAACAGGGAATCTAATAAAAAGCAGATGGGGCAGGAGAGGACTAAGGGCCTAAAATGGATGTGGATCTTTTGGAAAGGAATAGATCCTGTTTGGAATACATTAATAAGTCACAGAGGCCCTCTCTCCCAAGGCAAAGTGTGACTGGAGGACTAACTGCTTCACTATAAGATTGTATATGAATTGGTGCCAAACCTTTTCATTCTTCTTTCCCATAAAAGTTATTCTTAGGATAATCAAGACTGTTCCAGTTGTGCTATTAATATTGACCATAAGTGCTATAGATGGAATGCTACGCAGCGGTTTCAGGTTAACGAAAAAGTAAGATCTGTTTTTGTCTTTAGCTTCAACTGTTCAAAAATGAAAAGCACTTTGTCCTCTTCCTATAAGAAAGGAACATGTATTCTTAGAGCTAAGTTTTGTGCTAGTCCTTCAGTTCATGAATTTCTATTAAAAATTCTAGTTTATTGATGCCGCAGACAAGGAAAGGTATCAAAGGATCTCATACTATTTGCCTAGAGGTGGACTATACATAGTTCTTGAGATGCTCTTATCAGTTTATTGTGGAGATGTTCCCAAGTATATGTGTGCTTAATGAATCTGATTTGATTACTTTCATTTCCCAAAGAGGAAGACTCACTTCAAAGCAATAATCACTTTCTGTGACTCAGAACCTACCAACTAAAATCTTACATTTTTCAATGGGTCCTTCCTTCCCATTCTGGCAGGATGGATGCCTATGGCTCAATGAAGACCGATTTCTCTGGGTTTAGAATTTAGGGTGTATAGAAATTATGTTTTCTTATCTATGACAAAGTCTATGGCCCAGAGCTTTTCTCATTCAATTCCAGAAGAATTCATACTATCCTATCATCACATATTCCTTCCTTGCCTCAAACCACCTCCCCACCAAATCCTCCCACCCTACCCTCACCCCCACAAATAATTCACTCTATGGAGGGAGACAAATCTTAGCTGACAAGGTAAAGCAAGCTTACCATCTGCTAAAAGAGAAAATTCCAGGAATGCGCAGTGCCCCCAGGGAAAATAGGGTGAGCAAATGTTTGCCTCCTAATGATGGAAAATCTCATCTGTTCCAGGATTAGAATAATTACTTAGTCTAAACAGATGAACCTTGGGCTGGGTCCTAGAGGCACAAACATCAACAGCCCCACCCCTTCTTCATTGCCACCATTCTTCAGAAACTGTAAGGAATGGAAAATGATGGAATGGTACAACTACAGGTGCTGCTACTTCCCAGGGAAAATTCAGAATATTTACTCTTATTTTTCAAACTTGTATTTGTTTCCCTTGGAAATTAGTCATACCCAAAGAGTATCTGCCTTTGTAATAGTAGGAAAATCCAATTCTAAATTAAAATCTCTAAACTAACAGTGTTTGAAGACTTCTTGATGTAGTTTCCCCAAAGGAGGGGATAAGAGAGGTGGACACTTCGGGGTAGTAACTCAGAACTTGATAAACTTGCTTATCTGCTCAGTTGACTGATAATGATGTGTAGAAGCAGATATTGGTGTTATACAATATACTGCTTAGTATAGATTTCATCAAATTGACAAAAGTAGTGTTACAGATGCTTGATAATGTTGCTGTACACTTTTTACATGTGGCTTATAACTATATTGGCAAATGAGAGAACTACTATAGATAGAGTACATCTGGAAGTCATCTAGGCATTTCACAAAGTTTCTTCAGGAAAGGAGAGAGAGCTATAGACCAGATGATACAGTTGAGTTGCTTTAGAACTGATTCAAAGGCTAGACCCAAAGAATTGTGGATTGATGGAGAGATGTCACCTAAGGGAGTAGGACTCTAGTGGAGTGCCCCAATGATATGCTCTGCCTTTCTATTCAATATTTTTATCAATCACTTAGATGAAGGCATAGATGGCACATCAAATGTGTAGATGACAATGCTTGAAGGAATAGCTAACACACTGAAAAGATCACAACAGATTAGAACATTAGGCTGAATTCTGAACAATTAAATCACATGTGAAGTCTTACACGGAGGTTAAATCAGTCAATAAATAAGTATTAACTGGATGCTTGTTATATGCCCAGTCACTCTGCTGAGGACTGGGGATACATATACAAAAGCAAAACAGATTCTGCCCTCAAAGAACTTCCATTCAAACGGGACAAAATATGTAAATATATAATATATAAGTTTATATATGTACACTCACACAGATATATGTAAATGAATACAAAGCAGCTTCAGGAGAGTATCCTGGCAGCTGGGGGTGGGGAGGGAATCAGGAAGGGCTCCATGTAAAAAGCAGCACTGGAGTTGATTCTTAAAGGAAAGAAAGGCCTCTAAGAGACAAAGGTGAAGAGAGGAGGACATTTCAGGCCTAGGGGACAGCCAGAGCAAAGTACAGAGAGGAGAGGTGGAATGACCTATGTGAGGAACAACAAACAGTTTGGGTACACCATGTATAATGAGCCTGGAAAAGGAGGTTGGGGCCAGGTGTGAAGGGTTTTAAAAGCCAAGCAGGAGTTTCTATTTTATCCTAAAGTCAATAAGGAGCCATTGGAGTTTACTGAGTAAGAAGATGATATGATTGGTCCTATGGTTTAGGAAAACCAGTCTGGAGGCTGGAGAGAGAATAGATCGGAGGGAGGAGAGACTTGAGGTAAGTTGGTAAGGAGGCCAACCATAAGGCTACTGTAACAGTCCAGTAGAGAGATAATGAGGACATAAAGTATCATGGTGACTAGGATGTGAATGGAGAGGAGGGGTTTGAAATGTAAAATTGGTAGCTAATGATGTCAGCCCAGGTCTCAGCAGAGAAATTAGGGCTGGAGGGGTGTGTGTGTGTGTGTGTGTGTGTGTATGCGTGTGTGTGTATATAGAAGGACAGTCATGTGGAAAAAGTATTGGGCTCAATTTGTTTGCCCCAGAAGTCAGAACCAGGAGCACTAGATAGGAGCTGTAGAAAGGTAGGTGTCAACTCAATAACAGGAAAAGACTTCCTCATAATTACAACTGTCCAAGGGAAGAATGGGCTGCATAAGGAGATAGTGAGTTTCTCATCACTAGCTGGGGCTAGAAGACCACTTGTTGGAGACGTATGAAAGAAATTCCTATTCAGGTATAAGTTGGCCTAGATGAGGTCTGAGGTCCTTGTAATTAGTTCTGAGATGCTGTAAACCTGAAATATGCGTTTAAAATTTTCACTTCAATTGAACACATATGTATTACTGTTGATTTGATCTGCAATGAGACTCTGAGTCTGTGAAATATATTTAAAATTTTGTGGATAGAAGGAATGATTCTACTTAGTTCTTATTTGAGTCTGGGAGGTAGACTCTGTTCTCTTATCATTTCCATCATCAATGTAAAGTGACCCAGAACTAGTTATTTGTAAGGCTTGAAAATCTCTGCTAATGGTATTTCTTATGATAAAGATTATGATGTTACCAGAACTTATGCTCCGAGAAGAAATGCAGTCTAATGGAAGGAGAATTGGAACTGGGAAGAGAAGCTGTGAGATGCAGGTTCTTCCTAGTACTGTCACAAATAAGCAACCTGACCTTGGGAAAATCGGTTGCTTCTCTGTGACTTAGCTTTTTCAGCTGCCAAACAAGATTGTTGGAAGGAGCAAACAGACAATGTGAAGCAGGGATGTCAAACTCAAATAGCAACATATTGCTGCTGGCTCCATATTCACTTAGAAAACTACAAATTTGCATTGTATATCTGTATTACATTGCATTTTTATTTAGTTTGTTAAACATTGCCAAATTACAATTAAATCTGGTTCAGCATCATTGGGAATTTTGGTGCATACCTCACAAGTAAAGTACTTCAGAAAGTAGAAAATGTTACATAAAATAAGCAATTACTATTTTCATTATTGTTATATATGATTTGAAGGATTGTTTTTGTTGTCATCATCATTATTATTATACTTGCTTACTATTTTCAGTGCTATACTTTGGGCCTATGTAATTATTGATCCAAGAACCATTAATAAGATTCATTTATCTCTATGTACTCACCCCTTCATTCAGTGCTGTTTTTCATTCAGCACTGAACTCTACACTATTTAACTTGTGGCCATGTGGGTAAGTGGTCCACAGAGTAAGATAACCGGGAACGAGGATGGTCCAGTGTTGTAAAGCTGATAGAAGCCTCCAAAAGTATCTTTTTCACAGCATAACATTTTGTACACCTGCCTTCAGGAAGTATAGGACTTGGGATGAAAATGACATACATAGTCATTTCCCCTTGGCAAGGATATAGTTTTGGCGAGGGTGACAATACTTATGTGCCATGGTAAGCGTCAGTGTGCAGTAGCAGTGACAGTCTGTGTGCTAGAGAGATGAATAATAAAGCTGGAACAGATGGCAAATAGGGTATTGGGCCTGCAGCAATTCTCCGGCTTTCTTAAGATGTCAGTTGCTATGCTTAAGTCTCTGGGAGTCTCACTGCTGAATGAAGTGCTAACACATGCCTTTGGTACCAGTCCAGTAACTGGGGACTGGACTGATAGGTTTCAAGAGAAAATGAATCAGGCTGTTTTGTTCCACAACATCCCTGGCCTTTCCTTTTTGGAAAGGAAGGTGTGGAGAGGGAGCAGTGAAAGGAGGTGGGTTTGGGAGTAAGACTTTAGAAGTCTCCCCAGTCTTTTCCTTTCAGGAAACACATCCTGTTAGTGTCTGGCTGCTGTGGCAGAGCCTCTGTTTGTTGCAATTGGCTACGCCCTCCAGCTCACCAAAAACAGCCTCAAAAACAACCATTTCCTTTTTGCTGAAAGACAAGAGGAAAAGACCATATGCACACTTCCCTGCAGCCGAATCCCTACTTTTCAGTATCTGCTCCTGGCTGCTGGGACACCGGGCAAGAAGCCTGGGCAGGGAAAGCTTTAGCCACTCAAAGCCCATGTCCTTTCTTCATTACACTCCTGTCTGGGGTGTGTGCTTTAACGACTATCAGTTTTATTTACTAGGTTAAAGCGGATCAGGGTCGTGTAGTATTGGAAAAGGGGTTTCCAATATGCTATTCTGCCTCTGAAGAGATCCTCTGTTTCCTGTATTTGCTGCACTGGAAGACCAAGACATTCGGCTAACACCTATTTGATACTCTTTCCCCCTAGGAAGACCACAAGCTCAAGATTCTGGACCCATTGTGGGGGCACATTGATCTTTAAGGGATGGGCCTTTCTGCAGCCTGGTTCAGCACAGGACTGGCACTACTCAAAGTGCAGGCAGGAGGATAGGGCCGTGTCATCAGGACAGTGCTACACCTCAGACTTCTTCTATGGAATATTCCCGTCTACCTCAGAATGTGCTAATTTGCTTGATTGGAGTTGACTTGGAAGCTGACTTTGAGAATGAACGGTGATGTTCTCTAGCCACCCCTAACACTATCTGGTGGCTCTTTCATTAACAGTTCTTTTTCAATGTGCCACAGCTGGCCGAACCCTTGGATCTTCTGCAAATACACTGACAGTAACTGACAGTCAGATATGACTGTCCAGAAACTGGTGGCCACGGCTGTATTAGTGGCCCTAGTTTCACTAATTCTCAATAATGCAGCGGCCTTTACTCCCAACTGGGTGTACCAGACCCTAGAAGATGGGCGCAAGCGAAGTGTGGGACTGTGGAAGATATGCTGGCTGGCAGATAAGGGAAAAGGAGGGGCAGGCAGTGGAACCCGAAATGGACAAGGGGAAGATCGAGAGTGTGAAGCTTTGAGCTGGGGGTCAGATTCAGCAGGATTCCAGGAATCTCGAAGTACCGTCAAATGTAAGTCTTCTATTCACTTTTCCAGGGTTTTTTTTTGCCTAATGGAATAGGACAGTATATGGGTAGGTGGCCAAAGTGAAATGCTCAGCTGTTGATACAGCATCTGGCCATCAGGTAGCGCAATGGAGTAAAAGTATCTACCATGGAATACGCCTGATGATCATCTATACACAGCAAGGGGAAGTACTTCACTCATTTGGAGGAAACTCACCCAAATATTAAAACCATTAGTAGAGATATCTACCCTTCCGGCCAATCTACCCTACACTTGTTTTATCTCCAAGATATTTTATGCATGTATATAAAGTATATAAAGAATTTAGGGTTGGTTTTTTTCCTTTTACTGATCGGTAGTGTTAGTTTTGGTGTTTAAAGACATATAACTTCCTAACGACAAAATTGGAAAAAAAAAAAAACAAAAACCCAACACATTTTTTTTTTTTGGTTAAAAAGATCAGAAGCTGAACAAAAAAGTTTAAATATTTTAATAATACACAAGTAAAAATAAAAATAGTATATTTCAAAAAATATTCAGTTAATGATTTGTCTTCCTAGATTTGCAGGGTCTCTTATAGAACATGTGAGAGACAAAGTAGAGAGGTAGAAAAGACAGTCAGCAAGGACTGAATTTTGGAATCAAGTGGCAGAAGAGGACCAGGATGATGAGAATAACTGATAGAAAGGCAACACAGATTAGAGACTCAATACTGGTCTGAAGTTAGGAGAGCAAGACTCTTAGCTTTGCTCCTAAATAATTGATACTTGGCTATGGGCTGTCAGGCAAATTACTTTTCTGTATGTTTTTTTTTCCACTCTGAGAAGTTAGGAGGACTAATTACGTTTTTAAAATATGTAAAGTATTTTGAACACACTAGGAGGTGCTACATAAATCAAAAAGTCTATTAGTTCCCTTACTCACAATTTTAATTTTATTAAAAATCTATCTTCCAAAGTCACTATTCTGTCACTCTTAAGATTTTCAAATGCAGTGAGTATGATTCACTTGGAACAAAATTTGACTAAATATCTTTATCACAGGAATCATGTTTAAAAATCAAAATTTTAAAATGTTGGGTGAAATTTTTAAGTTTAAGAATTTCTCCATGTATTTGCTTTATAAATAATCTACTTTAAAAAGGAAATATTTAAAGCTCATGTAGTGACTTTTATAACACATTTTAGCCCTTTTTCCAAAAAAACTCCTCAAATAATTCTGTTCAGTTTTCCATTTTTTTTGTTTAGTTTAATTTAGGTTGCACTGACATCCTAAGGGAGTTAACGATAGAAAATTTTTTTGAAAACAATAAAAGTAGAGAGGAAATTATTTCTACAAATCAGACAAATGTATTCACACTTCAAAAACTGTATGTAAGCAGGATGTTCTGCATATTTTCTAGTATTATTTAATTTTCATGTATGTCTTTTTTCCCCAACTAGATCACAAACTCCATATAAACAGTGACTATATATGATGCTGTGTACAAAAGTGCTCAATAATTTTTTGTCAAATGAATTGATTGCCAAATAAAGTTTTCAAGGAAAATTCCTATCTGGTTAACTTCAGATGAATGAAATACTCAAATACAGGCTGAATTTTAAAAATGCATATATTTAGCAGGTAATTCTTTCTTCTAGAAAGTTCATGTTAGAAAGGGTGCTTTCATGCAACTTGAGATTATTGTTATTGTTTGAACTAATTATAACAATAATAAGAAATTAGCATTCAAGAACACCACAGACTCTAACTGATTTTAAGTTTTGGCAGAAAGTCATGTTTCTAGGGAGTAAGCAGTCTAGGAACAGTGATTGATTTGAATCTTATTTTGTTATCAGATGCAAAAATAACCATAAACTACCTCCCTAAAATGTACAGCAAACCCACATACAGAGAGAGCAATATTAAATTCATGATAATTCTGACTTATAATTAATATCAATCTTACCAGTAATCTCCCACTATAGATTAGTATGACTAGAATGTATGGTTTGTAAACACATAGAAAGTGAATTGGTGAGAACTTAGTGGTAGCATAGACTCATTAAGAGCCTACCTGATCACAGGATCATAAAACTAGAGATGGAAGACATATTAAAGATCATCTAGTCGAACCCCCCTCATGGGGGTCTAGAGAGATGAACTCACTTGTCCAAGTCAGGATCCAAACTCTTGTTTTGTTCCTAAAAGTTCAACATTCTTTCTGCTGCACCTCACTGAAGAATTTCACCTGTTTTTTTCTTTTTGAGTAACTATACCATTGGATCAAAGGAATTCTATAAATAGAAAATCTCTAGATTTCGGCCAGGCATTCCATGATGTTTCTCATCATATCCTTGTGGACAAGAAGAGTTAGGTGGATTCAGAACTGGCTAGAGCCTAAGAAAGGTGATAAACAGATTGATCAGCTTGGAGAGAGAGCTCTAGCAGAGTCCCAAAGGATTTTGTGTTTCACTTTGTTCTTATCAGTGACTTGGACTAAGGCATGGATATAATGCTTAGCAAATTTGCAAATGACCATAACTGTGAAGGATAGCTAATATGTTGTATGACAAAATTAGGAATCCAAAAAAAATCTCAATAGGTTGGAATGATCAGCTGAATCATAAAAAATGACATTTTATAGTGTAAAAATACAAGATGGGGGATGTATGGGGAAAAAAGTACTTCATATTTTCTAGAAGCTCAATGTGAGTTAATAAATATGAGTCAATAATATTCAATGATTATTGCACACACTGCCCCACCCCAACATAACAACACCACACAAAGAAAAAACAATGTTACGTTAGGCTTAATTAACATAAGCATAATGTTTGGAACAAGAGAAGTAACAGTTCTGCTCTACTCTGCCTATCTGGAGTTGTGCTCCCTTCTGGATACCACATTTTAAGAGGGATATTTAGGAGCTGGAAGTTCACAGGATAATAGAGACCTTAGAGGCTATCCAGCTTTGTTCCATCATTTTATAGCTAAGAACACTGAAGCCCAGGAGAATTAAGTAATTTGTTCAAAGTCAGGCAGCACCTGTCGTATTAGACTATTTAAAGATATTCAAAGGAAAGCAACCAAAATAGTTAGGGGGATACACAACTGTATCACATAGGACACAATCATTATAATAGATATATGGGCTATGTGAAAGACTTCCCTCTCCTGTTCTCCAGTCCTACATCATCAACTGCCTGCTGGACATCTCCACTTGAATGCTCAACTGGCATCTCAAATCAACAAATAGAAAAAGAACTCATTTTCCCCTAAAATCTATCCATCACTTTTTCTAACTTTCCTTTTTCTGTTGAAGACACTACCATCCTCCCAAGCCCCTGGTTAATAACCTTGGAATCATTTTCAAATATTCCCTCTCCCTTTCCCCAGGAAATCATTTGCCATATCAATTCTACCTCTACAACATCTCTTGTATCTGTCCCCTTCTCTCCACTCAGACTGAAACCATCCTAATTCAGGTCCTAGCCACTCCTCACCTGAATTATCGTAATGCCCTTCCAAAGTCTCCCCACCTCAGATCTCCACACTCCACACAGCTGCTGGATTGGTATTGTCCAGCACAGTTCTGACCATATCACTCCTCTGCTCAAAAAGCTTCAACGGCTTCCTATTGCCTTGAGAACAAACTCCTGTGTTTGGCATTTAAGGCCCTTCATAATCTAGCTCCAATTGTTATTCCAGACTTGTTTCCTATTATCCCCCTACCCACTTTCTGTTCTCACCAATCTGGCCTCACTGCTAGGGCCCATACTGGACAGTCCATCTCTTGCCTCCATGCCTTTGCAAAGGTTGCCTCCATCTCTTGGAATCCTTGGCTCCATGCAAGTCTCTGCTTGTTCCAGCTCCTCTACAAGGTCCTTCCTTGAATCCTCCAGTTGTTAACATTTCTGATCTACTCTCTCCTGGAAAGACTTTACAGCATTTTTCACATATTTGTGCTTACTTCTCTGTGTACCTGTTATTACCCCCCATAGGATGTAAGCTTATTGCCTGGTAAGGAAGAGGCAGCTGAATGCTTGTTGAATTGAGCTGAATAGAAGAGCAGGAGACTTAACTTTGCATGGCTCCATTGGTCCTAACTGAGACCACTGTCACAGGGATGCAGTTACATCAAATGTGAAAACAAGTAGAGCTGTTTGAAACTAGAAAAGTTTGCCTTGTAAGGTCGTGAGTTCCTATCGCTGTACTTTTTTTTTAGTAGAGGTTAGATGACCTCTAAAATCCCTTTTAATCTAAAATCCCTTTTAATTTAATACTGCTTCAGTACTGCCCTACTTTAACCTTTTCCAGAGAGAAGGCAAGAACACAGGAGACAGAGTTCTGCTGGGGGCAGAGACAGAAACTACTAGAATGTAAAAATGTTATATATTTCTAGCTATATTTGATCCTGACTACTATATAGCCAATCTTATAGCTAGAAATACAGTACACAGGAATTTCAGCATATATAGCCCACATTAACATAGATGGGAGAGGATAAAAAAAAAGTGTGTCAAAATATTAGATTTAATCCAGGAATCAAACCTAAAGAAAGGAAGCTGTGTGACATAGTAGGAGAAATGTCAGATCTAGAGCCAAAAGAGCTTAGTTTGAAAATTCTGACTTTGCTGCTTACCATGTGACTCTGAGCATATTGTTTAGCCTTTCTGGGCCCTCTGTTTGCTCACCTGTAAAATGATGGGGCAGCACAGATGATCTCTACAGATCCTTCCAGCACTAAATCTATGACTCTGTAGGTTATAGAATAGGAAAAGCAAGAGGGAAGCTCAGCTAACACTATACAAACTGGTCAGATTTTAGTTACATCTCCAAATTGGCTTGCTTAGTGGGATTGTTCACTGGCTAGTTTTGATACTGTGGCTGAAAACAATTTAAGGGAGAAGTGGGAGGCATTAATTTGTGGGAAGACAACACAGAGGAATATGTTATAGATTCATAAAGGAGTAAGACATTTGCTGATTTTGGGGGCTAACCAAACTGAACTAAAAAGTGAACCCAGCAGGTCTGACTTTGTGTCTTATCAAAGACCACAGGAAATCACTTAACCCTAAACTTCAATTTCTACATTTGTAAAATTTGGATAATACTAGCAATACTTAGTTGTGAGGAAATCATTCTATAACCTATAAAGTGCTATATGTAATGAATGTGACAAAGCAGAGTGACAAAGTTGATAAATTAGAGGTTAATTACTTTATTGAAGTATTCGCCATATAATTCTTTTCATTTGAGACCTCCCCTGTTCCATATAAAATACTGTGTATACAGAATGCTGTGTAACTATAATGGCCACATTCTGCCCCACAGTAGAGTTAAGAAAATGCACCTCCCTCCCTTCACTTCAGAGGTAGAGGCTCCGGACGTGGAATTCTGATATAGTTTCAGACATAACTGTTGTGCTGACTAGTCTTGCTGAGTTACTTTTTTTGATCTTTCTCTTTTCGATCTTTATTACAAGGAATGACATGGGTAGAGGAAGGAGGGGGGAAGATACATTCGTAAAGGAACGTAATATAAAAATTAAAGGCATCAATAAAAATAAGGTAAAAATGATTTATATTTAACTTTTCTAGAACATATCTATTTTTTTAAGCCAGTACATCACCATTGGTCTATAAGATAAACCAGTTATTTACTGTCACTTTGCAAATAATACACAACCTACCAGCCTGTACCTGCATTTTCATTAGTGTAGTATTAAGATTCTCATAAGAAGATAAAAGATTATTTTACCAGTACATTTCCCATTTCACAAATATCACCTGTGGCACAGTATTAGCTTGAGAACTACAGCTATAGTTCTCTTTCATATCATTCAAAAGGCAGAACAAAAATTCAGTTATATTGACTACTTCCTCCACTAAAGCCCAACTCGTGTTGATTTCCAACTCTCCCCCAGCTTGTTCTTTATTTTAAACTGTTTTAGGGAGGCTTGGCTTCCATAACTGGTCCTGCTCTATCTATGGAGCTTGATTTCCCCAGCTCACACCTTCTATTCTAGTCAGAGCAGTCTCCTTATTTTCCTACACAGTGGGACATTGATTAATCACAGAAGTAAGTTACTTATTTTGTCTGTGCTTTGCACAAGCTGCTCCCTCAGTATGAAAAGCTCTCTCCTCCCTCAAAGCTTACCCAGTTCTCTACCTTCTGTAAAGTCCAGCTCACACACATCCAAGCCCACCTCCTACACAATTCCTCAATGACCTCTGATCCCCAGATATCCCTGCCTTCTTGGAACTTCCATGGCACCTGGTATCTTCACATCACTTAGCACTTGACTGCAAAAGGGCTAAGTTCAGCAGCTCCATAATGAAGATCTATAGCACGTTTGTGAGTTAGAATTTTTGTTTATTTAACTAGGAAGGTACAGTCAGTATGCTCTTGTTTTATACTCATGCTAGCCATGTTCTAATGAAGGAATTTTGGAAGCTTTGCTATTTCCAATCACCTCCTGAGACTACCACCAAAAAATGTTGATGGTATTTTACTCTCTACCCTTTGAACTTTCAACCAGTGTTTGCCTCTATTTTCTCTTTGTGCTTTCTCCATTCTGCTTCTATTTGCTCTCTTTTGTTCTCCCCTACCCCTAGCCCGCTCTCCTTTTTTTCTGCCTGTGTCTCCTTCAGTCCACCAGAGGGACTCAGTGCTCCTCACAAGCACTATTTCTTTTTTCAGTTTACAAAGTATTATTTTTTTTTAAATTGTAATGAAATTTTATTTTTTCCAATCAATGAAAATCTGCCTTCTCTCTCTCATTGAAAAAGAAAGAAAAATAAAACCCTTTTCATAGATGCTACTTAGCTGGTTGGCATCTATACTGAATGTTAATCAAAGAAAATAAGAAAGGACAATGAAGGAATTTAGAAAGAGAACAAAGAAACAAATTTGATTAGCTGACTACTATGAGTTGTTACTCTTCTAAGCAACGGGCCTGAAAAACTCATATTCAAATTCAAGGAATTCAACTCAACATTTATTAATCATCCATCATGTACCAGACTTGTGCTAAGTGGCAAGTGTATATGGATGAAAGATTATGCAGTCTCTCCTTTTAAGGAACTACTTAACTACTACTCTCTACTCTTCAGTCTACTAGGAGGAACGGAACATGTACCCAAATAAGTATAAGTATGACGGTGCAAGAGAGAGAGCACACATAGGAAAGTGTGCTAAGGAAACCTGAGCAGGGAAAGAACACTTTTGGCTGGAGACATACAAGAAGGCTCTAAGGATGACGTAGTGCCTAGGCTGTCTTGAAGAGAAAGAAAAGGATTTCAGCAGGCAGAAATTAGCGTGGAGACAACAGAGAGCTGTTCAAAGCAGTGTTCAGTTTGGCTACAATACAGAGGGCTTGTAGGGAAATAAGCCTGGAAAGATAGGCTTCCAATAGGAAATAGAGGAAAGCTTTAGATGCCAGGCTATGGAGTTTGCATTTTATCCTACAGGAAATAGGGAATATCTAATGAAAGGAGCTGGGTACAGCACTGACCTACTCAAATAGGTCAATAGATCAAATAAGATCTTTTCAGAAGAAAGAATGGTTATTTGCTGTAATCTTATTTTAATCACAAATAATCTGCTCTCAATGTCAGCCTGGTCATAGCTTTTTAAAGTTTTTTTTTTTTAATAATAAGACACCTTAGTATAGTCAAATGAATAATTTAAATAGCATAAAGTAGAATCCAGTGCATATGCATATGAGAAAGACTAACATACCAAAAAGGGATATTGCTATATAAATTGACAACAGTTAAGATTTCATTTCAATTGAACTGAACAAATATTCACTGAGGTCCTATGCTCTACACATAGTAGGTAATCAATGAATTCACATGTGTATATGTGCAATATATATGTGTGTGTGTGTGTGTGTGTGTGTGTGTGTGTGTGTGTGTGTGTGTATTTCTAGGTTAACTCTTGTCTGAGGGATACAAAAATGAGTAAGAATAGGTCCCTGTCCTGAAGAAGCTTACAGGCTAGGAGGGTTAATAAAATAAAGCCACAACTAGAATACAACTCAAAATACAAGCAGTAGAAAATTCTAACTTAGAGAGATAAAGAGACAGAAAGCGTGCATCTGGTTGGTGGAAAATCAATTCAAGAAACATTAAGCATCTCCTTCATGCCAGATGACAAGACACCACCCTTGTTTGCTCAGAGTCTGAGCAGTTGACCTAGGCTGAAGCTGCTAATAATTAATAACCCTAGGCCAGGACATCCCCTTGATCCCAGTAATCAGGAGAATAACTGTACTTTAAAAACTGGGTTCTGGGGGTATGTGACACTGTGTTGATAACAGAGCATGTGGAGAATGGAGCACAAACAAAAAGTTAATGTGGTTTGAGTGAGTTGATGCAGAGAATTGTGGTATAAGTGAAAAAGTGAGTTCACAGTATGCTGTCAATGAGTGGGGCTAGTTTCAGTTCAGCTCTCTGGCAGTTCAAGGATATGTTTGAGTATAGATGCCTAGCAGTTTGGTATGTGTGCTTATGGGGAAATCCCAGTATGTATACTAAGAGGGTTGGGTTTGCCCCCATGATGAACTTTGATTTTAGGAAGCACGTGAAAAGTAAGAATTAAAGTAGAATGGAGGCAGTCTTTGGTAAGATAGAGTTGGGTGCATGAGGATCCCAGTGCCCTTTCCACAGAGCAATTCCAGTTCTGGGGACAGTGATGAAAGAGTACAGTCAGATGGGACAGGGTGCTAAGATCCCAGCTACCTTTGCACATGAGAGTGTTCTGGGGTAGAGAGGAAGGTACACAAGCAAACCTAGAGCATCAGAGTGTGAGTGGTCTGACAGACTGACCACATAGACTTATAATCCACTAAGTATAATTACAAACATGCCAAGTGCCTAACTTGAGATAAGCAGTTGTTTGACAGGTGACATAAAGGGAGGGTGTTTCAAGCACTAGGAAAAGAATGAGCAAGAGTGCAGAGCAAAGAAAGCCTTTGTACTGATAGCAAGACATCTAGGTGGAAATGTCTGGCATGTAGTCAGAAACAAAAAACTGATGGAGTGCAGGGCCGGAGGACCCAGTGATTCCCATTTCCTTTAAATGTTATGTGGTTTAAGTCCTGGCATAAGATAAATTTTTCAGATTTTCACCAGATCTCCATACCTTTGATTAAGTAGCCTGAGATATGATGAAATATACTAGCCATTTCCCAATATTCACACTAAAGCTCCAGTTTCCTATCTAAAGAAAGTATAGCACAGCCAGTCTGACTAAAAACTGACATCTTCAGTACAGCTCTCTGGACCAATGCAGTGGCTTACATGTTTTAAAATGAACAAAATATATAACCTAAAACCAGAGGAACAATGTTCAGATTCTCCATCTTGAGGGGTGACTATAAGGAAAAATGAGGCCTATTAGGTAGAAGGCCACATTAAAATGTCCTGGGCCTCTCTACATAGTAAAATACCTCCGAGAAATTATATCTACATTACAAGATTCAGATTCCTAATGAACTTAAAAGAAACCTTTTAATTAATTTAATTAAATCAATTGAAATCTTGCTCACGATTCAAACCTTTCTCCCATCAGAAGAGTGACAAAGTAGGAAATGATTAAAGCTGAATCCATACACATGCCCCAAACATTCTTAGACAAACAGACAATAAACATCTAGATGGAGACAGCCTGGGCATCCTTTTATAGTGTGAGAGAGAATGCAGGAAGTTAGGACTTATATTCCATGATGCAGGAAGAGGGCAAGAGGGGAGGTAGTTCAGATAGCACAGAAGGGAACTAGATGTGACGAACATGAATGAGAATGCTGCCTGTAGGTTTTTGGTCACTTCCTATCCAGAGTTCTCAGTAGCAAAGCAGAACTAGACAAAAGTGCCATTCGTTAAGTATTCTCAAAGGGTGAAACCTGGATCCACTACCAACAATATGTTATCTATTGAACAGATTCTGCTATCACCTAAATACCATCAATGACATAAAATGGCAAGGCTAAGTCTCTAGTAAGTTCCTAGAAGTAAATAATTTATTAGAAGATGAAGCCACAAGGAGAGTTTGAAGCAAATATGAAGATGATCCATGACAAGCCAAACAAGTTGGTTTTGGGTTTGTTTTTCTTAAACATAAAACTTAAAAGACGGCACATATCCAAGGGATAGTCAGTTCTTCAATATACACAAGATAGTAAACCTGATATGATGCTTAAAAAACTTAAACTAGGTAGAAGAAATTTATTTCAGAAAGGGCTGGCTGGTATGTTATGATGAAGTACAGGCAGACTGAATATGAATGATAAGCCTCCTAAATGGATAATTAGCCTTGCTTATATAAAACAACATGTTAAAGTAAACTAATTTTAAAAAACTAACTCCAAAGCTTATCTTGCATGTTATTAATTATATACATTAATATGTCAACACAAAGAGTCTTTTTAGTGTGGAAACAATTCAATTCAGCAAAATCTATCGAAGGCTTAATGCTATGCACAAGGCATCCTTGCTACATGCTGGAGAGATACAAAAATGAGTAAAATATAGTCTCCTGTTCTTATGGCATTTAAAATGCAGATGGGGTGTCAGGATAAGTATACACATAAATATAATACGAAACAGAATATGAATCCAATAAGAGAGTTTACTACTACTATCTTACATTTTTATAATATTTGACAGATTTAGATATGTTTTTACATCCAGTATATCATTTGATACAAAGCAACACAGAGGTACAGAGGAGGATTGAGGTCACAGCCATCTGAGTCCAAGAAGGGCATCATGAAGAAAATAGTATTTGAAATAGACAGAACTTGAAGAATAGGTAGGATTTTGATATGGATGAAGGGAAGGACATCCTAGTGGAAGGAATGGTGTTAGCAAAGATGGTGAGGTAGGATAAATAATAAAATTATATAATTTCATAGTTGAGTAGTTCAGTTTGACTAGAACGTACAGTAAACATAGAGGAGGAAGAGTGAGAAATAAGACTGGATAGGTATACTTTGGGGCCATATTGTAAAAGTCCCCTTTGGTCAGACTAAAGATTCTGGATATTATCCTACAGACAGTACAGGGAGTAATCAAAGGTTTCAGAGCCAAGGGTGAACTGACAAAGCATTAGAAAGATTAATCTGTCAGTGCTGGTGAGGAAGACAGGCATTTGTTCATTCAATAACCATTTATTAAGTGCCCACTTAAGCCAGCCACCGTGTTAGGTGAAGGAAATACAAAGATGAAAGTGAAACAATCATTATTCTCAGGAAACTTGTAGTCTTAATTGGAAAAGACAATGTGTGTATACATATATGTACACACATGTATATATATACACACACATATGAAAAACATACACTAAGTAAAATCGCTACTAGGATACTACTGGTGGAGTTGTGAATTGATCCAGTTTTTCTGGAAAGTAATTTTGCAGATGATATGATGATATACTTAGGGAACCCTAGAGAATCAACTATGAAACTAGTCAAAACAAGTAAGAATGTTAGCCAAGTTGCAGGGTATAAAATAAACCTACACAAATCATTAACATTTCTGAATATTACCAACAAACCTAGCAGGAAAAGATAAATAACATTTAAAATAACTGTAGACAATATAAAATACTTGGGAGTCTATCTGCCAAGACAAACCTAGGAACTATTTGAACACAATTACAAAACACTTTTCACACAAATAAGAACAGATCTAAGCAACTGGAAAAATATTAATTGCTTACAGGTAGGCCAAGCCAATATAATAAAAATTACAGTACTACCTAAATTAATTTACTTGTTCAGTGCCATGCCAATCAAAGTACCAAAGAATTATTCTATAGAGCTAGAAAAAATAATAACAAAATTCATTTGGAGGAAGAAGAATATAAAGGGAATTAATAAAAAAGGGAAGGAAGGGAGTCCAGCAGTATCAAATCTCAAACAGTACTACAAAGCTGCAATCTTCAAAACAATTTGGTACTGGGTAAAAAAAGTAGAGGTTGGTCAGTGGAATAGATGAGGTACATAATATATGGAAGCAAATGAGCAGTTACCTAGTGTTTGATAAACCCAAAGATCCCAGCTATTGCTGCAAGAACTTATTATCTAACAGAAATGTTGGGAAAACTAGAAAGCAGTGTGGCAGAAACTAGCCATAGACCAACATCCCATACAATATATCAAGAAAAGCTCCAAATGGGTGCATGATTTTCAACATTTTACCACAAGCACATTAGTGGAATGGGAAAGAAATTACCTGTTAGATCTGTGGATAGGGGAAGAGTTCATGACCAAATCAATGATAGAGAGGTTCACAAATGGCAAAATAGATAATTTTAATGACATAAAATTAAAAATTTTAGCAGAAACAAAATCAGTTAAACTTAGAAAAGCAGGAAACTGGGGGAAAATCTTTGCAGCAAATTTCTCTGATGAAAGTCCCATTTGTAAGATACATAGAGAACTGAGTCAAATTTTCAAGAATAAGAGCCAATCCTCAAATGATAAATGGTCAAAAGATATGAACAGGTGGTTTTCAGAGGAAGAAATCAAAGTTATCAATAGTCATATGAAGAGATGCTATAAATCGCTAATAATTAAAGAAATGAAAATTAAAACAACTTTGAGGTGCTATCGCACACCCATTAGATCAACCAAGATGTCAAAAAGGAAGAAGATAAAATGCTGGAGGGGATATGGAAAAATTGGGACACTCATGCACTGTTGGTGGAGTTGTGAAATGATCTAACCATTCTGGAGAGCAATTTGGAACAATACCCATAGGGCCAGTAAACTATGTGTATCTTTTTATCTAGCAATATTGATTTTTCTAGGGCTATATCCCGAAGAGATCAAAGAAAGAGGGAAAGGACACATATATACAAAAATACTTATAGCAGCTCTTTTCATGGTGGCAAAGAATTGGAAACTGAGGGAATGCCCATCATTTGGGGAATGGCTGAAAAAATTATGGCATATAAATGTGATGGAATACTACTCTGTTGTAAGAAACGATGACAGGGATAGTATTCAGAGAAACCTGGCAAAACCTCTGTGCTTTAAAAAATAAATAAATTTTTTTTTAAAAAAAAGAAAAGGGCATAAATAGGACTTGAAACCTTCTAATAGCAAGGAAGAAATTCACCACCATAAGAGAGAAATATCTGCTCTATGGGCAGAGGTGAGGATTTTCTCAGCATCTTCTCTTGACCTCTCTGTCTCCAGTTTCCCTTAGGAGTTTTAAAGCCCTTTTCTATTTGGTTCAGGAATCTGACATGGTCCAGGAACTCTTCCACACAAAAAGCAAATCAGCAGAAGTATTCCACATGCCAGCCAAGGCTGACAACATATGCTATGTTCCACCACCCATAGTATCCCACTATTGCAAGGAAGGGAAGAGGGTGTATTTTCTCAAGTCTTCTCTGGGGCCAAGTTTTTTCAACATAATTTCAAAGAATTTGGTTTCAATATTTTTGTGCTTTCCATTGTGTATATTGTTTCCCTGGTTTTGTTTCTTTCACTCTACATTAGTTCATACAATTACTTTTTCCCATGCTTTTCTGAATTCTTCATATTCAGCATTTTTTTGTGGCACAATAACATTCCATGACATCAATGTGCCATTTTTGGCTAAGCCATTTCCTAATTGATGAGGATCTACTTTATTTCCATTTCTTTGTTGCAATAAAAGAGCTGCTTTGAACATTTTGGTGTGAATGAGGCCTTCTTTTCTGTCTTTGACCTTTTGGGGACGTGCTTAGTAGATATTTTAGTTATTACAAATTGCTTTCTCGTTGGACCAACTGCCAATTCCCAGTGCAAAATTTAATATGCTTCGTGGTTCTCTCATTTTGTGTGGCACCTTTACATTATCCAGCCTAATCACGGGAAAAAGGAAGAACAAGTCTCTTTGTTACTGAATGCAGGCTACGGAACCTCAGACGCTTTAGACTCAGATGAGACAGAAAACACCTCCATACAATTTCCAGCCTTTGCAGTGCAGAGGAAGATAAAAACTACTTTGTGGATGTATGATTCAAAAAGGAAAAGAAAGCAGCCAATTTTGTGTATTTTTAATTGTAATATATACACCATGATAATTGTACAACATGAAAATGTGGCAAGCACAACCATGTTCATCAGGTCACTGCTGGGTCAGTCAATCCTTTTCAGCTCCTGGGTGTGTTCTCTATCCTATGATCTATAGAATTTCTTTAGTAAAGTACAGAGAGCACCCAAAGCATTATGTTTTGTTTGCAACAGTCCAATAGGTACTGGTTGTGGGTTTGGAATTCTTTGTAAATGATGGCTGTACTTAATAAAAAATGGCCTCAGTGAAATGAAATTAATTTCATTTCCTGCAGCCTACGCATTTACAGGATCATAGACTTAAAGTTGGAAGGGATAATATTTACAATCTTGGTGAACTCTATCATTCCACAGATGTGTAATTGATCAAGAGAAGGGAAGTGATTCAGTCAGGGTCACACACAGCTCATCTAAAAGCAGGATTCAAATTCGGGTCCTCCTGACTCCAAGTCCAGCACTCTACCACTCTATCATGCAGCTTCTCTTTAATTAACTTGTTTAACTAATTAACCTTAATTAACTTATTATTTTAATTAACTTACAAGAAAGAGAAATGGGTGGGTCTGTAGATCATAAAGAGGCTGCATGATATAGTGAAAAGAGCCATGGATTGGAGGCAGAGGACTCTCTGGTTTGGATTCCCAGCTCTGTCACTTTCTGCCTGTATAAATTTGGGCAATTCAAATCAACAAACACTTATTAAATACTTACTATGTGCAAGCTGCATGTCAGCTGCTAATTAACCTCTGAGTTCTTGGTTTTTTTAATCTCCAAAATAAGAATGACAATGCTGCATGAATTACCTCATAAGACTGTAATAAGGAGACCGTTTACAAATAGCAAGTGCTTCCAGGATCTCCATCTCCAGGGCATTTTCTCTGGCTGACCCCCATGCCTGGAATGCTCTGACTCCTGGCTTCCCTGGCCTCCTTCTGGTCATAGCCAAAGTCTCACTTTCTACCAGAAGCCTTTCCCAGACCACCTTAATTTTAGTGTCTTCTCTTTGAGCTGACTTCCAATTTACCCTGTAAACATCTTGTTTGTGCAGAGCTATTTGTATGTTGTTTCTTCCATTAGACTTCAAGCTCCTTGAGAACAGGGACTGTCTTTTGTATTTCTTTGTACCCCTAGTACTTACTTAACATAGTGCTTGGCACATAGTAGGTGCTTAATAAATGCTTGTTGACTTGACTGTAATTCTGTTGGTACTTCCTCAATCAAGTCTTATGATACCACCTCTAGAATTCAGTAGGTGGCTTTTGAAGAATTGTTGTAGTCATAAAAATGGTAGCCATCATCTTCTCATGATGAATCTCTCTGAGTTTAGCTAGTTTAATGCTTAGATAGATATGCAGTCTAGCACTGAGCCCATACTGTAAACTGTAAAGAACTATTATTATCATCAACATTGTCCCAAAGACTTAAATGTTTTTATGTTATGGCATCAACACAGCCCAAGTAAACAAGTAAAAAGCTTGGGGAGGCTGGGAGGGACACTGGGGTTAAGATTCTATCTCTTGCCTCAAGAGGTATAACTAGCTATCCCACTACATGCCTAGCTTGAACTCCTTCATCTGCAACTCTTACAATTCTTTGCTTTGTTCGAGGTCCAACTCAAGTGGCACCTCCCGTGAGGTTTTCCTGATCTTCTGGTTGTTAGTGCTCTCTTTGTCCTCAAATTCTATTGTATTTATGTAGGTAATATAAATGTTGTTTCCCCCATTAGAATGTAAGCTCTTTGAGGACAGGAACACTTTTTCATTTTGTCTTTGAATTCTTCAGCACCTTGAACATAGTAGGGAAATTTGGCTGAAGTACAGATTGAACAAAGATGAACATCATGGATTAAGTCTGGAAAGGTATATGCCGAAGCCAGCTCTGAAGGGCTTTTAATTCTATAAGCAACATGGAACCACTGAAAATTTTTGAGAAAGGGAGTGACATAGTTAGACCAAAGATTTATTTTTGTAGCCAAATGGAGAACGTATTATAGAGGATATGGATTTGTTAACTGTCCTAATAAAAGTGTACATTTTATTAAATGAAAGAGGATGGTGAGTTAAAAAAAAAAGATTTTTCTTTTTCTCAGTTAAACAACCTGAATGTTTAGACCATGAGGTCATAAGTAAAGAAATCAATCAACAAATATTAAATACCTATTATGTACTAAAGAAATATACAAAAGTGAACCAGTCTCTGATTTTAAGGAACTTACATTCTACTCGCCTTGGGAGAGCATAGTCTGTGAACCAAATACCCAAGAAGAAATAAACAACTTTTTTGAGTACTATCTAAACCTATAAAATGATAGAAATATCATCCCCGATTAAGAAGGTGAAGTCTTATCCCACTGTTCTGTTTAATTAAGGAACTGTAGCTCTAGAGAAAACAGAAAGAATTTGAATACACACCTTATATCCCATATCAGTATCCCTGCTGACTCTTATTTTAGCTTTCTTTAGCTTAGTTTGTGGTTCTCCAATCTACAAAGCCATTCACAAAAACTAAGTAAGTCTTCTATTTGTGTGGATTTTTGTGAGGAGTCTGAGATGATCCTCATTGGTCCAATAGATAATGATGGTCTGATGTATCTTATCATGTATGTTTGGGAGAGACAGGTGAGAGAAAATGGAAACAGGTGAGCAAAAGATAGTTGGAGCTCAGAACAGGATGAACAGAACACCAATGGAGGGAAGCAATTCTAAAATACAATGTGAGGAACAAGATAATCCTTCACATTCTTCACGGGCAAAAGAATGTCATGACAGGAAGTGGCACAAAGCTGGGCCTGTGACTACGTGACTTTCACAAGGATTCAATATAAACGCTTATCCATCCTCAGCACAGGATTCACAGAAATACATTTTCATCATGAAATATAGGGTGGAGTCAAAGGCAATTTATATGTGGCTCAGTGGGAACTTAATGAATAAGACTTTATGAGGGAGAAATGACAATTCAGACAATGCTCATCAACTCTGATTTTCCTAAGAAACACTTAGTTACATTCAGTATACTTACAGGGTAAAAGATTTACTATACTGGCACAAAGGTTACTTGAATGGGTAAAACCTTACTTCCATAGAGTTCGCTGGCAGGTAGCCTAAGTTCAGCCATCCAGCAAACTGCAGGCAACTCTAAAGTTTTTTTGTTTTTGCTTTTCCAAAGGTCCCTCAGCAGTGAACAAAGATGTTACTGAAGCTCGTGCATTTTGATTAGAAGAGAGTCTCTCAAATCTTTACTCAGTGGGTGGTTATTTTTACTTTTGATATACTCTAACAAACTTGGTTATTTGATCTCTCAGCCCAAAGTAGATTAGACACAGCAAATCAAAAGGAAGGAGGTATTGCTAGAGCAAAAAATAAAAGCAGTCTAAAAGTGAGGAAGAGGTAGAAAAACTAAAAAAACATGACCTGAGAATTTAAAAAACAAAACATCATGGACCCATTTAGTGTAGTGGCAAACGGTCATCCATATCTCAATAATCTCTGAGAACCTCATTGTATTGTAGTTCTGTCTTAGAATGACAATCCTGAGTTGTTAGGTTGTCTATACTCTCTTCGAGAAAGCAGAAAAATATGTAATATATTTTAGAAAGATTTATATCAGTATTGTTAAATATTTGCAAGTTTTGACAATTAAAAAAGTAGGCTTAAGTTACATGGAAAATTGACTTATATGGAATATATCTGTCCTTAAATGATGCCAGATAAACGAGATGTTGCCATATTTTGATACAAAGTCTCTCCATTATTAAACTTTCAATCTTTTTGCAATTGGGGGCATTACTGGATGAACAAGTTTTAATAACCTATGGATGATAAAAGGACACTTACTGTAGCAGAAGCTATATATAAACGTGAAAAATATATTTGAGCTGAGACAAGAGGTCAGGGCTAGAGATATAGAGGTGACAGCTAAAAGCTGTGAGAGAATATAACTAGGGAGAATGGCAGAAGACCACAGAATGGAAGGACTTTTAGAATGTAGGAAAAGTAAGAGAAAGCAACAAAGAAGACAAGGGTCCCTGGTACCCCACAGCAGCGGCTATGAGGGTGCCATTGGAAAAATTCTACCCTCACCCCTTGACCCCCAGATCAACTACTGGTTACCTTAGGTGGCAGATGTCCTCAGGGGGCAAGCTCAAGGGTAATGTGACCCATGAGTAAAAGCCCTGCCTTCTCCCCTTTCATTTTTGGTAGAACAGAGTAAGGCACACAGCATGAGCAGGCATGGGTGGACTGTGATCTGTATTGCAGATTATCATGACATTCCTCTTTCCCCAAAATCCACTCGTCTTCCCAACTTCCCTATCACCATAGATAACACCACTGTCCTTCCAGTCGTCCAGGTTCTCACAATCTCAGTATCATCTTACCTCCTCATTTTCCCTTAACCCACCTATCCTGACCTATCAATTACCAAATCTTACTTCTACTGACACATCACCCCTTCTCCCTACCGGCATAGCCACCAACTCAAGTTCAACCCCTCATCACTTCTCTCCTGGACAACTTCAAAAACCTCCTAATAAGTTTCTCTGCCTCGGGTGCTTCTCTCCAATCTTTCTTCTATATGGCTGCCAAAGCAATTTTTCTAAAGCACAGGTCATTCTCCTTAATAAATTCTAGTGTTCACCTACCGACTCCTGGATCAACTGTAATTTCATTTTTATCTCATCTTTTTAGTTTCTATTTTTTGGTAAAAGCTTTATAATGTACATAATTATTAGTAAAGTAGTACATGTACATAGCCTACAAATAAGTTATACATATAAGTAAATATAAGAAAACACATACAAGTAAATATAGATACATGCTGTTAGATACTCCTTTAGGTGTTTTTCCCCCTAAATACATTATTTTGTACACATTCAAACTCATCTGCCACAATCAAACCTAGAGAAACTTTAATGAACTGATGAATAGTTACGTAAGCAGAACCAGGAGAATAATTTATACTTCAACAATAATGAAAAGGTAAACAACTTTGAAGGACTTAAGAATGTTAATCAAAAAATCATGATCTCACAAGACTGAAAGGAAGCATGCTTCCCATATCCTGGGAGAGAAATGACAGACTAGATGTGCAAAATGAGGCACACATTTTCGGAGCAGCCACTGTGTGAATTCGTTTTACTTGTTTATACTTACTTGTTACAAGGGAGGGCTTCTATTTAGGGAGAAAGTTGTGGAAGAAAGAAGCAATAAGGTACTGATAGTGATGCAAGAAAAGAAAAGAATAACATTAATGAAATATATTAAAATACACAAAAGTTCAGGAGGGAACACAGACAAGCAGAGCAGTTTTATTACTGTCATGAAATTTGATACACACTTCAAATGCAAATAATATATAATAGAAGTAGAGAAGTCCATAATTTTGTATAGAATTATTTTTTGTCATTCTTTGAATATTGAAATGTTCGTGTGTGTTGATATTTGTTACATAACAATAAAGACTTTAAATGAAAAAATGATATTTGCAGATCCTTCTTTTAGCTACACTCATATTTAGACCTTCATTTCTAATAACAGTGGTATAAAAATAAGACACCTTAAAATTTAAAGTGAGCTGGCTTTACAAAGAAGGAAAGTTTTTATAATTAAAAAATTTATCCTATCATATAAAATACCAAATAATTCCTACCCTACCCTGACTGATGCGATCATTTCAGTTTCTCAAATCCCTGAAATTCACAAATTGATGTGAGAAATTTAGCTAGATTTCTTTCTTCCTAACATTTCACTGAGGAAGAGAATTTTGATACCGGCTAATCCATATAAGAGAGTATGCAATTTTGGAGAGGGCATTTATAGGGATGGCTTTGGACAACAAGATAGTATAGAGGACATTTGTGCCATAAAGGACTGAAGAAAGAGAGCCAATGGTGGGAGGGAGAGGTCAAAAAGGAAGGTAGAAAGGCTCCAGAATTCTTCCTTAACCTATTTCTGTATTATAAACCCACAATTCTTCTCCCTTTCTGAGCATCTTCTCCTTAGACCATTTCCAGGAATAAAAAATAAATTTTATTTTAAATTTGTTTAAAAGTTTTTCTTTTTTCTTAAATTGCCTTATATTTAGTACAAGGTTATCATTGAAGAAATATGTTATTAGGAAAAAAAGGTAGGTTGGTTATGCAGTGAAAATGAGAGATAGGCTGGATGCAGTGGCACACACCAGGGGTCCCTTCTTATTGGAGAGGCTAAGGTTGGTGGATCCCTTGCACTGAGGAGTCCTGAAGTAGGGCTAAATTCAATCAGGTGTCAGCTCTAAGTCTGGCACCAATATTGTGAACCCCTGAGAGGAGGGGAGGGGCACCAAAAGAGATACTAGGCTGCCTAAGGAGAGGCAAATTGGGCTACATCAGAAACTGAGCAGGTTCTGTGCTAATCTCAATGGGGTCCAGTCCATGAGTGGCCATCATACTTCCCTAGTGGGAGAACTAGTCTAAAAAAATAGGAAAAAGAAAAGAAAAATAACATGTTCCATGATATGCCTATGTGTTCCACTCATGACATCAAGAGATCTTAGAGCAGTTGTCTCTAAACTGGAGAATGTAAGATGGCTCTCTGGAGGGCAGGAAGAAAATATTAGAACTTCTACTTATATCTAAATATAATAAATTAAGTAAATTTAAATTAATATTTTAATTTAATTAAAATTTAATTTATTAAATTTATTAATTAGTAAATCCATTTTTATTTATTATAATTTATACAATAATGTTAATTTTATTAAAATTAATAAAATTTAAAAAATAAAATTAATAAATTTAAAATTAAATAAAAACCTAAATAAATACAATAAATAAATAAATAATTTTACCAATATTTCAGATACCAATTGTCACTGGTGCCTTCACTTAGTCTCTAAGTCAAATGGTTATGTGTTATGTTATGTTATTATCTATGAGTTACCCTGAAGGAAGAGTAGGAATGCTATGACATAGAGACACTGACAGTGGAGCCCTCATTGATTCTTTCACTTTCAATATATTTTGATGTATCATACAGTTTACAAATATCTGAGTATAAGTGGATCTAGGCATTATATTATCTAGTTTTTAGAAAGCCAAACTTCAAAGAATGGTCAAGTGACCTTAGGAGTCCAGCAAAGAAACTTCAGATCGAAGACAATACTAATGAGAGCAAGGGTGAACAATAAGAAAATGGTAGAGCAGTCATTTTTAATACAGGCCTTTTATCAACCAAATTATAAAGAAAAAACAAGAAGTCAGTCAAAAAAACTCAAAATTACCAAGTAGATTCTTAGAAACATGGATTAACATGGTATATTGTTGTTAATGATGAACCTTGCCCTAAGTAGACATTGTGCCTTTTAAGATATTAACTAATAGTGCAAGTCATTTTGATTTGCAAGACATTGAAAAATTAAACTTTTGTGGCCTATAGAGATCCATATACATACACTTTAAAAATCTGGAACAGAATCCTCTATCCCATTTAAAAATCTTCCAAATGAAGCATTTTAATGGGTTTTAAACCCATCTGTAAAAATAAAAAATTTAATACTTTCCAAATACTTTAGAAGAACAACTGATTAATATCTAAGAATATGGAAATTTACTACCAGTATTTCAACAAAATCTTTGCATAGTTGGTAGATGGGGTTAAAAAATGAGCTTCATGATTTCATAAGCACATCCAACAACATACTTCTTTCATTTGGTTCGACATATCTTTGTGAGGTTTTGTTTTGTTTTGGTTTCGCCGTTTAGTTAACAGTCATTAACAAGTATCAAAATAAACGTAGAATAAGACTTCTAAATTATTGTATTGAAGAGTTAAACCAAGATTTTCCAAAAATACTGACACTTGTTTAAATTTCTCTCATCAAAATGTTAATAATGATGGTATCTTAAGTGATAGAAAAATGTTTTTTTACTGTTAATAAAATTTAAATTTTTTAGAATACTATTTATTTTATCCTCATATTATCCTTTAAATTTCTATTTTTATCTGTGTTTTATAGTGGATACAACATGAATACAGTAGCACATTTATAAACACACACACACACACATATATGTATATATGAGAGAGAGAGAGAGAGAGAGAGAATCCTTAAACATTTTTTGATAGAGGCAATTTAAAAACTGGAAACCATGGATCTAAAGGAAGGCCCCCTGTAATGATGTGTAAGTACCCGGTGGAGGATTTATGGGAAACTATGGACAAAGGTTACAAGATAAGCAAGTATTGATGGAGTACTATTTGTTCGACTAGAAGGACTGTCCACATATATGAGATCACAAATCCACCAAAATATGTAATTATATGGGAAAAATATGATAGATTAATCAGGTGTTGTTTATCAGTTAATCAACCAACATTTTCTCATTATAGATAATATGTTTTATTGGATAGATAAGGCATTGGGACATACCAAGAAGAGTAAGACATAATCCCTTCTCTAAAAGACATTACACTTCAGTTGAGGAAATAGGAATAACATAAAAGATAAATATAACTGTATGAAGCAATATGAGTCTCAAGCAAATTATCTAGGCAGTAAATGCTATGGGATTTCTAAAGGGAGAGATTGTTGTGGGCTGACATTGTCAATAAAGTCTTCTATGTGGAATTTGAGCTGGGCTCTGAAGGTAAGGCAAGCTCTAATTAAGCAAAGGAGACGATGTAGGGAAAATATTGCAGAAGAGAAAATTATATAAATAAAGGTGCTGATAAAAAGGTTTCAAATTAACTTTAGCAAACAAAGTTTAAAGTGTTCTTTAAAAATGTGAAACGAGGAAGGGAAAATCATCTTGCCAAAATTTCTTTTTAAAAAATTATAACAAAAAGATTGGCAAAAAAAAAAAGGTCGTCAAGGAAAAAGAACAGAAAGGTCAGAAATGCATAGCTACTCATCTAGTCTTTTCTACACTTTATTTATACCTTTTGGTAAATTATTCCGAAATCTGGTCTCCATCCTCAAATCTTAGGCCCTCAAAAGTATTTTAGAAACATTTCTGAGGAAACTGTCCCCAAACTTTTCCCAACACAACAATCTAGATCACCATTCCTCCTTTGGAGAGTGATGTTCTTCTTTGGGCGATTTTGGAAGTGAAACAGTTTTGAGTTTCTTTGCTTTGATTCAGCATATGAAACCCTACTTCCCAAGGTTCAATAAAGAGTTGGGAAATGTTATTTGAAATGTCTAGGTGACAATGCAGCATCAAAGTCTCACATATCTTCCCTAATGAAGCTAAATAATCTATTTTAAGAGACAGTTTTGGAATGGAAGTTCTAACTTCTTTAATGGCAAAGACCTAGGTCAAGAATTCATTTCACCTATTTTTTTCCCCTTAATAGCTGTAAAATTCTAACACACCTACAGTCAAAGTCTGGTTCAGTAAGTTATAGCAGGTTATGATACAAGACAAACTGCCATAACATATTAAAACATCTGTGCAACCCAAGCAGTCAGGATTAGGAGTTAGACAATGTGGGTAGTTATCTATGTAGGGTACAAAAGGGTTGGGATGAGGGAGTGGGAGGCAGGAGGGATGCAACAAAGTCTAAGTCTTAATATTAACTTTAAAAATGCACCCATTTTTGGAGTTGTGAACTGATCCAGCCATTCTGGAGAGCAATTTGGATACTATGCCCAAAGGGCTATACAAATGTGCATGCCCTTTGGCCCAGCAATACCACTTCTAGGGCTGTATCCCAACAAGATCATATAAATGGGAAAAGGACCCATATGTACAAAAATATTTATAGCAGCTCTTTTTGTGGTGGCAAGGAAGTAGAAATCAAGGGGATGCCCATCAATTGGGGAATGGTTAAACAAATTGTGGTATACGAATGTAACGGAATACTATTGTGCTGTAAGAAATGAGGAGCAGGTGGACTTCATAATAACCTGATCTGATGCTGAGTGAGGGGAGCAGAACCAGGAGAACATTATACACGATTACAGACACACTGTATCTGTAAGGACTAACTTTGATACTATCAGACTTGACTCCTCTCATCAATGCAAGGTTCAAAGATAGCTCTGAAAGACTCATGACGGAAAAAGCTATGCGCATCCAGAGAAAGAATTAGGAAGTCTCAATGCAGAATGAGGCAAACTTTTTGCTCCCTTTTTTTTCCTTCTTTTCTCCTTTCTCATGATTCATTCCATTGGTTATAATTCTTCATTACAATTGGACTATTATGTAAATAAGTTCAATGTGAAGGTATATGTAGAACCTACATTGGATTACAAGCCATCTTGGGGGGCTGGGTGGAGGAGTGGGATGGAGAGAAAATTTGGAACCCTAACACTTGTGGAACTGTTGTAAACTAAAAATAAAAAATAAATTTATTTTTTAAAAAGGAAAAAAAAATGCACCCATTTTAATGCCAAAATGTCCAGTCTTTGTGACATGTACTTATAATATACTAAGTTGTACCCTAGTAACATACCCAGAAAAGGGATGTGAGTTTCAAATATAGGGGTTAGAGTCTAATCTTCAGGCCTTGCCTAGGATACACAAATGAGCTGTATGATACATAAATGTATACTATTTTCTTCAGTTCATATTACGATGAACTGCTAGAATTTCTGTGATAAAGCTGCCTGTGCTGTATACTGCTTTTGTTACCTTCTATTAATATAAATCACATTTACTCTGTATGGGCTTTACCTCTGTCTACATCTTTGTTGTGTTCTCCAGTAAACGGCAAGGTCCATGAGGACAGGACTGTTTTGTATTGTCCATTTCCCTCAGTGCTGACCGTGGTGCCTCACACATAGGAGCCACTTAAGAAATGATCTTTGTATGGCATTAAACCGAATGCTTTAAACTTGGGGTGACATTCTGTTTTCCTTTCCATTTTCTTATTTGAAGATGAGTTCTCTTGTACTTTCAAGAGAAAGTGCTTGATTATCAGGATGTAACAGCAATGATTTTGCCAAATCTTGATAAAAACATTAAAAACGGGCTATCCCAGGGTCCAGTAGGTAAGAAGGTAACTGAGTAGAGGTGTCCATGTACAGAGCTCATTGCAGTTTGTTAGACAGCAGAGAAGTATTAGTGGTATAAATAATGAATGCTCCACTTCTAGAAGGCTACTTATTTTACACTGAAATGTTCTTTGATAGCACCACTTGATGTAATGGAAAAGATCTTCAATAAATTTCACATGATAGAAGGGAAACGTTTTGAAAAGTATAAGAAACTATGAAAACATAAGAGGATGTTAATATTATTTTTAAAAGTATAATAATGAATTAGAAATCAAATTCAATAATTACTCAGAACTGCAATAAAGGCCCAGGTTATACAGAGCTTTCTTTGTGAGGTCAGCAATATTGAATTGCTTCATCTAATATTTCAGTCTGAAACCCAGTCTTTGGTCTAATATAGTCTTCTTCTGTTTTGGTGTGTCCCTCACAGTGCAGTTTGATATGATGCGGGCCTGTAACCTGATCGCTACTGTTGCCCTCACTGCAGGACAGCTCATCTTTGTCATGGGGCTGATGGACTTGCCCATCATTTCACAGGACACCCAATGGTGGGAGGAAGCCATTGCTGCTGTATTCCAACTTGCAAGTAAGTACCTTACTTAATGATAAGGCAAGAACTGAAAACTACTTTATTCTACAATGATGAATGAATAGATTTGACGCATCCAGGAAAGGAAATTACTGGAAGTCTAAAATGAATCACTCTGGAAATAATGAAAGATATGAAAATAATTCCCAGGATCCTAGCTTTCTTGAGAAATTCTCCTTCCAAAAGAAGGTCAGAATGTTGAGAAACTTTGAAAGTAGCCACTGTAGAAGAATGACGGACATAACAAATTCTAATACTATTTAGGACTGATGGAATTCATTTGGTCATTTATCAAAATTACATAGTCTTTAGGTGCTATTGTTTCAGAATGGGGAAAAAAACATTTCAGAATAGGAAAAAAATGGAAAAAGTTCCTTTCACAACTCAAACTGCATTGTCTCATAGCTTCACTGGTGGAGAAGAGATGATTTTTCCTATATCAATGAGAAATTTCTTGGTAAGGAGTTTGTATAACAGTGAAAATAGGTGTGTCCCATTCCCCTTTTCTGGTATAATAGATTTTTTTTTTTTTTTGCAGTTCCTAAAACAGCAGTATCTATCTCCCAAGAATGGTTTGGGGGGGAAAGCCAAGAAAGAGCACAGTGTTGTAGCCTAGAAAGTTTAAGATACTTTCCCTGTGGTTGGTGTGTCTCTCTCCTTTAATGGCCCCACCATCACCCCCTGAGGCTCAATAGGTCTGTTTTGCCCAAAAAGGAAATGCATTTTGGCCCTCTTTAGACTTGTTGTTTCATTGACAAACAGTACAGTGGACAGCCATGTGCCTTTCTTCTATCAAACTGCTAATTTTAGACTGAGGTTTTTTTCCTGTGCTGGAGTCTGTTTTAAACAGAGTTAGAGAGAGACTGAAGGGCGCCAGGATATCCCGTCACAGGAGAAGGAAATGCCTGCTATTACCTGTTATGCAAGCTGAACCTTGAAATCCCTAGTGCTAGGGTGGGGAGATGGGGGGTAGGGCTGGAGAAGAAGAGTTGGAAGTGATTAATAAAATGTTAATAAAAATAGGAAGAGAGGAAAAAATACTTCACCATGAACTAAATAGACTGAAAAAAAAAACCCTAGAAGGTTGTAGGAAAGTTACAAGCCTCACAAATAGTCTACAGAGTATTTTAAAAGGTTTCTAGGAGAATAGCAAAGAATGTAAAGTTATCCATCAAAGATGGCTCCATTTGTGGTTATGTAAGGGTCTTTCTGTTCATTGGAGCTTCTTTTTCATTTGTTTTACTGGGCTGTAATTACTAAATGTCATTACTAATTTACTAAATATACCATAAGAAAAGTCTCTTTCTCTTGTGAGCTAGATGGAAGCAATTGTTATGTATGATTATGGGCATAATCTTATTTGACATTTAACAAGTGCTAAATATAACATAACTAAATTATATTGATATTTACTTTGTAGGTACACATATGTTCTTTCTTCCCAATTTATAATCTTCATGACTGTAACCTTCATGAAGGCAGGGACAGTATCGTAAACCTATCTAGAAAAGTCTTGCACATAATAGATACTCAATAAATATGTGTTGTCAATAATTTTTAAATCCCTGTAGAGGAAAAGAATCACACAAACCAATGTTGATCTCTGCTTCTAATACTGTCAAGAAAACAAGAAGAGCAGGCAATGATATTTATTATTGATTAATGCCCTGTGGTCCTCAAATGAGTCGACTACAAACCCAAGCCCATATTCAATGCAGGAGCCTCAAACTGTAGCTTCTCAAATATGTTTCTACTATTTGATCACTAAGTAAAGGGATATACAACTTTCTGCAATGAGAATACTCTACCTCATCATGCTCCCTAATTCCAATTAACTTTTTTAATATATTTCATGATTTAAAAAATTTTGATCACGTCTTCTTTTAGCCATTGACCTAAATGGCTAAATGAGAAGAGGCTTTTCAAAAAAGAAAGTGGAAGTTCTTCAATCCTTCTGGATCATTATAATTTTTTTTCTAAACTTTTTCCAGTTTCATGAATTTTCTAGGTGTACAGTTTTTAGAAAAAAATATTCGCACTTAAAAATATATTTTGATTATACATAAAGGTAGGATAAAATTTTATGTTTTGTTTCATGATTGATAACATACAGGCTTTTCTTGGCTCTCCTGGTCAAAGTAGCATATTGAGCCAACTGTCTTCAGGAGCAGTCTAGGACAACTCTTCACTCTCTTTTCTGTGCTGCAAATGACAATTCAGTGCTCTCCATGTTAGAAGGATAATTTGGATTATTTTTCCCCTTAATGCATTGCCTTATGCTTGTCTACAGTGAAACTTGTCTGCCAATTTTCTGCCCAGTAAAACATTTTGTGAGATCTTACAGGAGTTCAGATTCATCTTTCACTCATCAGAAGAGTCAATGTCAGCTATAAACTTAGAGATTTAGTTGTAAATGCTCTCTTCTAGGTTCCTTATAAATGTTCAATACAACAAGATCTCACTTCACTAAAGGATATTACTTTTATACTTTTCTATCCAGAGAAGTACTTCATTCCTACTTTTTTCTTTCTCCCACCCGGTCCCCATGCTAAAAAAAATACTTTTCTCAATTCCACATAACTTTATTTTTAATAGTCTTTGGTGTGAACACATTTCTAAGCCTTTTTACAAGTTAAAATAAATTATGTCTACTGAGTCCACTGATTCTTGCCCACACCAGAAGAACCTGGTTCATACTCTGGAATAGACTAAGTAAATATAAAAGATTATTTTTCTCATCTTAACAGAACCAGCAAACATAAATAGGGACCTCTTGGTCTCCATTTACCTATTAGGACTCTGTTTATGAGATATCACAAGGACAATGAGGTTTATAGTATCTGCGTCTGCACATGCTGGTGAAGAATTTTATACATTTTATTTTCAATTTGCTCTTTATATTTTGCTTCTCTGAATTCTGATTACATTTTCCAAATACTTCCTTTAAATACCAACTACATCATTTTTTTTTCTCTTCCAAACATTCTTGGTACTTTTGAGTCTTAAATAGAAGCCATAAATCACCCAGAAGATGCTTTAGGACCCTTATGAAAGCATATGAGCTTATAAATTATTGTCTTCTAGTTTTTCCTTTCCAAGAATAATTCTCTCTAGGGAAAAACATTTGAATAAGAGCCATTATTTTGTAGCTACCATGTGCTGGAAAATTTCAGCCTGAGTAATGCTTTAAGAGACTGTTCTCTTCAATTGATATGCTGCATTAGTTGAGGTTCTCCTTGGAAACCAGTGTACTCCAACCAAATCACAGTTACTTGAAATTGCTTTTAAAAGTTTTCATTTTTCTACTGCTGTCATTCATAATAGTGCTACAATAAAGCCTTGACCAATCAGACACGGCTACTAAGCATTCAGTGCTCAGGGGTGTTCCAGTCTTTCTGATCTGTGCCACCTGCATATATATTTGACAGTCATTCAAAAAGGATGACCCTGTGACAGAAAATGAAGCCCTAGGAAGTAGGCAGGAAGGAAAGGAGAGAGGAAACAGTGTTGCTCCGGAGGCTGAACTGTAATTCACACAACTCCAGGGTTTCAGGGCTTCCACACCTCCCAGCTCACAGGAAGAGAACTGTTTGCTTTGGGAAAATGAATTTATGAGGATAGAATCAATACCATGTGCAGAATTTCATTTATCAGTTCATAATTTTTCTCTTTTTCCCTAAAATGTGGTAAATGTTGAAAAATAACCATCTGTTCCCAAAGAAATTACTTAAGATATCTAAGACATGGAAAGGAAAGTGAAGCTTAATATAAAAAACAAGGTAACATGAAAGACTGAATTCTCAGCCCAGCCCCATCTTTCCTTTCCTTGTTACCTCTCTCTTGGCCTACTTTTTACAGGCATATACTTTTTTTTTGCCAGCAACAAACAAGTAAAAAAAGCAATAAGCTAATATCACCACAGAAAAGTAACATATGCAACAGTGCATATACTCAAATGACTGCAATTTTATTTATGCCAGACTCCAAGAGCAAAAATGAGATCAGATGAATGTATGGTTTATGGGCTTAGAATCAGGCATACATGATGTACATATAAGATTTCACACTGGATTTTGACTAATACAAATATTTCTCCATTGGCTTAATCATTTGAAAGATCTGTCCCACTCTTTAACGATAATAATATTCTGTTGATTTCCTGCCACCCCAGCAGCTCACTCTCCTGCTTCAAGTATGAACTTCTCTCCCTGGATTTTTGGACTATGGCGTGACCTTGTCCTAATGTATACACAGAGCTTTATCTTTCATAATTCCCCAACATGCAGTCTCCATTCCAGCCAAGGAGGTCTCTTCACTGTATCTCTGCCCCCTCCTCTATACCATGATCATTCCCTCTCCTTGCCTCTGTTCATGCTGTTTCCCTTGCCTGTCAGCTCCTCCTGCCCCTCTCTACCTGATTAAAACTTACACACTTTTCAAGACCCAATTTGAGACCTAACTACATAAAATCTTCCCTGTTTAGTCCAGCTCACATTTGCCCTTTTCACCTGAGCTTCTATTTTATATGTCATAGAATCACTGAATCTTAAGAGCTGGAAGAGACCTCAAAGGCCATCCAGTCCAAGGATGGGGAACCTGTGGCCTCGAGGTCACATGTGGTCCTCTAGGTCCTCAATTTCGGCTTTTGACTGAGTCCAAGTTTTGCGGAACAAATCCTTCTATTAAGGGGATTTGTTCTGTGAAGTTTGAATTCGGTCAAAAGGCTGAAATTGAGGACCTAGAGGGCCACATGTGGCCTCGAGTCCGCAGGTTCCCCACCCCTGATTCTAGTCCAACTTAATCCTGATCAACAATCTCCTCTATAATATATTTGACAAATGATCCAGCCTTTGCTGGAAGATTTCTAGTGAGGGAATCTATTAGCTCCTCAGGCAGCTAAGTGATGGCGTGGACAGAGTACTAAGCTAGGAAGCACTGAGTTCAAAGCTGTCTTCAGACACTTACTAGCTGTGTGAACTTGGGCAAGCCATTTAACCTCTGTTTTCCTGAGTTTGCTCAACTGTAAAATGGGGATCATAATAGTACTTACCTCAAAAGGTTGTTGTAAGGATCAAATGAGACAATATCTGTAAAGTGCTTAGCACAATGCTTGGCACAGCGTAGGTGCTATATAAAAGTTAGCTATTATTATTATTATTACTATTAATATTGTAAGGCAGCTAACTCCACTTTCAGACAGCTCTAAGTCATGAGTTCTTAATTTTTGTATGTGTTATGAACCCTTTTGGCAGTTTGGTGAAATCTATGGACATACACTTCTCAAAATAATGTTTTTAAATGCCTAACGTAAAAAACACAGGCTTACAAAGGAAACTATACTGAAATATAGTTATCAAAATACTAATAAAAGCAAGTTGACAGATCACAGCTAAAAGACATTGTTCTTAAGGATTATGAGCAAAGTCTGGAAAATTCTGGCTTATTACATTTTAATAACCTTCCAATGCTAAATTAAAAATACTAGAAAGTCTTAATAGTCATATAAAATAAGATGCACTTTAAGTGACATAAATATTAAGTATTAATTCAAATGATCCAGGAGACTTTTTCTTTTTCATTCTAAAGAAAATAGGATGTGTGTGTGTGTGTGTGTGTGTGTGTGTAAATGTAATGCTTAAAATTAAAGTTTTTTACATACACTTTTCTAAAGAACCAAATGACCCACACAATAGGCCTGTACTCATTGGTACTTGGTCACCTAACTTGGCCACAGCAGTTTGTTCAGCATGCCTGACCCAAGCACCAAGAGAGACTAAGCCCCTTTCAGTGCACACTACATACCCTTTAAGGAAGGCAGTGACCTGGCGGTAGACAGCAGCACAACAGAGTCAGTGAATTTTTATTCCCTTAAGAAGAGAACTGTGGGAAAACCTCATGCTTCATGCTCTTCCTTCCTCCTGTCGACTGCACTCTGATCATCTGTCACTCCCTGACATCTCTCTTTCTTCCTTTTCCCCTTCTCCTCATATTTTGTTCTGCTCTCATTCCTTTTGTCTTCTATTCTCCCGTTAGCTCTCAAACCCTTTTCCACATCCTAACATTGTAACAGAAGAAACACCATAACAAGTCAGGAGAGTAGACAGGGTCACCAAAGGTGAAATGTTGCCTCTCACACCTTCTTCCTGAACACGGGAATATAAGGAAGGAGGCTGGGCAGAGGCTTCCGGGTAGCAACTCTCCCATCAAGGAATTCACCTTCACAATCTACTAGAAGAACAAGACTGTCAACTGCAATGGAAGACTGGGGTGGGGGACGGCCGGGGGGTAGTGGCTAAGTGGTCATGAATTGACTATTATCGGGGCGGGAAACATAGGGCAGTACTTAATTGTATATTGCCAAGGTATAGACGTCTAACAGACAGACTAGACTTATAACCATAGGGTATCCTTCAAAATGAAGTGTACACAATTTAAAAAACCAAAATATAAGGGTATCCATATTTATTTTCTTCTCTTTGTATTTTGATAGTACCTTCCTCTGAGAAGACTTAAAGGTTATAAGGTCCAAACTGGCACAAATTTTGTCTTCTCATTTTTAGTTTAACAGGAATTTATAGGGCTTTCTCTATTGCCCAACTCTGTGCTAGACATTGTGGAGAATAAGAAACAAAGAAGTATAAGGCGAAATTCCTGAACTTCAGATGGAGAGAGAAAGAAAGACCTTATGAAGCTCTGAAATGAGCTTGCACTGTCATCTATACACAGATTTTCTTTTCTTTTTTGGTAGATTTTTCATTAAGTATTTTTTGATCAAGATGATTCAGGAGAGTAGAAGCTTTATAAAAAAAAAACAAACCTTACATTTGTTGGAGACTACATACGTATTTGATCCACAATCCCATCACTTTTTTATCTGTACTTTAAAATTTTATTCGGCTATCTCTGGATAACCTATGGTTTTTAACCATGTTCCATGTGTAATTCAAAACAAAGAGATATATACATTGCTTCCAGACTGCTAAAGATAGCTACAATTATGATTTAACATTCACAATATGTAATACATAAACATCGTGGTAGGAGCTACTAAAGTTTGTCCTTCACTCAGATTGCCTTAAAAAAACTAAGGTCCTCTCACTGCTGCAATGAGACCTGGGAAAAAGGACTTTAGTGAAGATCTGAATATGGGGACCAATGATGAAAAATGTGTCTGTTTTCAGAGGATGTCCCTACCTAAGTTTGCACAAGTTTATCCCTTTTTTGACTAGAGCAAGTCAAGAAATAATGATCTAGATAGAACTCTAATTAGCCATTCTGGCATCTCATAGCATGAAATAGCTGCTTGGGTGAGTAGCACCACATGCATCCTCATATAAAGAGGTCAGGAAAACCTTTTACAGCACCATAGTAGAAGAAGAAAGGACACCAAGCTATTAAGAGGCTGCAGATAGGGAGGAGCAGGCTGGGGCCAGGACAGAAAGGAGTTTTTCTAGTGTGCTGCCAGTTGGGTGAAAGAGGGTGCAGGGAATGAAGCAGCCATCTGGGAGCTTCCTATTTTAACTCATTATTTTTGTTAACTAGTTTCTCTGCAGCTGAAGAAGTAAAAGTTCTCTCAAAATGCAAATGTAAATATTCTAAAATTAAACACTTTTCAAAATCACTATTTCACACTTATTTACGTCCTCTCAATTGTGATGCTCTGGGGCAAAGTACAGATTGTCTAGCCCTAGCTCTATGCAATAGGTGGAGAAAACATCCAAAGAGATGAAATCATACATTCTTGTAGCACTGATAATTATGGCTATTACTCTATCATCTGTACATAGATTTTCCTTTTAAAAAATACATTTTTCAATAATTATTTTTGAGGAAGATTATGTAGGAGAGCAGAAACTTGATTTATAACAAACTCTTAATTTGTTAGACACTACATATATATGATATATATATACATATATATATATCATATATATGTATATGTTTAATCCACAATCCTATCACTTTTTTATCTGTTTAGAATGTATACAACTATCCACAGATAACATGTGGGTTTTAAGTATGTTCTAGGAATAAACTGTGTGTTCCTCTAATTAGAGCATCCACATATCATCCATTTTCTTCACACACTAAGTGAAAGATGATTGTTTTCTATGAAGTGGAGGCAATTTGTGCCTGTTTCAATGGCCTTGGCTAAATATAGAAAATGCCACACATTAACAATTAGATTATAATGTTTAAAGTAGCAACAAAACAGTCTGTCCTATTCTCAAAAGTCTGAGATACGGATCTCATGGAGAGGAAGCATGGTGTAATGGAGAAGTGGCCTTGAAGTCTGTAAGACCTGGGTTCAAGTCCCACCTCCCACATCTACTAGCTGCGTGACCCTCATTAAGTCAGTTACTCTTTTACTGCTCTAGGCCAGTGTTGTCATACTTAAACAGACATGGATCAATATGCTGCCAACATATTGACATAGGAAGAGAGAAATTAACTTTATGTTGTATTATACTTTTATTTATTTGGTTAAACATTTCCCAATTACATTTTAATCTGGTTCTGGCTGCCCTCTTGGAGTGTTATGGGCATCTCTGCTCTAGGCAACTATTCAAGACAAGAGACTCACATTGGTAGCAGGAGTTTCCTCACCTAGAAAGCACAGGTCCAATGCCATCTTTCCTTCTTTCTCAGATTCTCAGATTAAGTCCTGCATCTGCACTCTCAAGCCTCTTCCCCTGCTCTCTCCTTGAGCTTCCTGCCCTTTCAATGGTACCCCTCTCCCCATTAGTGTCTTCAGTGTCTTCTCTTCTTCTCTACTACTTCTTTCCCCTGTGCTTTCAAATATGCACAAATCTCCCTATTCTGAAAACAAAATAACAACCTAGTTAACCCTCCTGCTCCCTCTCACTCCTTTTTTCTCTCCTTTCAATGTAGTAGAGTGGAAAGAATGCCACATTTGGTCTAAGAGGAGTAGAGGTCTACTTTCAGCTATGACATTTGCTAGCTCTACAGCCCTGGGCAAGTCACTCAACACTGAGCTTCAGATTTCTCATCTGTAAAATGGGAATAGCAATACTGACACTGCCTGCCTAACAGTGTAATTTTAAGAAGGTATTTTATAAACTTCATAACACTATGCAAATATCTATGCATAACATTATGCAAATGTTGTCTTCATTTCCTTACCCTTGTTAGCTATTAATGGAGGTAGTCACTACTCTCCTAAAACCATCTTTTTGTTTCTACAAAAAAGCCTAAGCAAAACGTAAGACTAAAAGTAGGTGCTCTATAAAAATTGGTTTATTGAAGAATCTGAAATCAGTGTATTTCAAAAATTTTGTTTTATTTCTTTTCTATAAACTTATCTTAATTTTTCCATGAAAATGCCAACCTAGCATAGGGTTAGACTCAAGTTTTTTATAATTCAGTGCTAACAACTGTCATATTAAAATTTCTTTTTACAAAAATCCTTATCTCCAGACCCTTTCTTTATTCATCTACTAGTGATGCTAAGATTTCATTCATATAGTCTATTAATCATAAATTTCTGTAATGGATAGAAAGTGTGCTTCATAAGCAGGAAAAAAACAGATATGTTTCTATTAGGAAAGATAAAGTGTCATAGGATGATTTTTTTAATGGAAATTCAAATCAATAACTTCCATGTTTCACCCTCTACTTGGGACTGCTGCTTGACTATAGTTAGGTCACCATGTATATCTGTTCACTCACTCCCATAGGGCATGAGAGTTAACAAGTTGACACATTCAGCCAAAGTTATGGATTGAAATTTGGGGGAAATCTATTTAAAGCACCTGCATGTTATGACCTAAAATAATATGGCATTATTCCCTTGTATTATTAATCAAAAAAGAAGTAACAATGAATTGTTAGTAGAATACAAAGTACTTTGTACATCACATCAGTACAAAGAAACTCCAAAGTTGTATCTACTTTTATCAACAAGTAAAATCTTGGAGAAAGAACAAATTCATTTGCATAAAAAGGAAATGCCCATAAGCTTTTCACATAGAAAAGGTCACACTATTCACTACCTCTTACAAGCTCTCCCTGGCATACGTATATAAGAATCTGAGACAACACTATCAGGAAGTGACACAGAAATGAGTCATCATTATCTGTTGAAGGCAGCAGCTTTGTGCAGTTCTCTGTCCAGGTGAGAAGCAAAAAAGGTGGCCAGGTGATTGATTCATATTTCCAGGAAGGCCCTATAAAAACTGAAGATGCCAGGATGTTGCTGGGTGTTTTTAAGGAAGTCAAAACTTTCCCTTAGTGGACTTAACTGTGGTCAATTTCTGATTACTGTCCAAAGCTACTTTATCTAACGAGTACACCACATTTTGAGAAGTCATCTGTAATTTGATGCTCTAAAAAAAAATAAGGTCTGACAAAAGAAAAAAAGTGTCTCAATACCTCTGTGTTCACAGTAACAGCCACAGTGTGCAATGACTGATTTGATAGACTTAGCCCTTCTCAGCAATGCAAGGACCTAAAATAATTCCAAAGGACTCATGAGGAAGAATGCCATCCACATCAAGAGAAGGAACTATGGAGCCTGAACGCAGAGCAAAGCAGGCTATTTTCTTTTTTGTTTTTTTTTTGTTTGTTTTGTTTCTCTCTCTCATGGTTTCTCCTACTCATTATAATTCTTCTTTTTTTTTTTTTTTGAGGGGGGAAGGCAGAGCAATTGGCGTTAAGTGACTTGCCCAAGGTCACACAGCTAATAAGTGTGTCAAGTGTCTGAGGGCAGATTTGAACTCAGATCCTCCTGACTCCAGGGCTGGAGATCTACTCACTGTGCCACCTTGCTGCCCCTATAATTCTTCTATACAACATGACTAATGTGAAAATATGTTTAATAGGAATGTATATGTAGAGCTTATATTGGATTGCATGCCGTCTTGGGGAAGAAGGAGGGAGGGAGGGGGAGAAAATTTAAAACTTATTGAAGTGAATGTTGAAAAGTAGAAATAAATTAACTAATAAAAACTTCCATGTTCATATTACAAATTCAAGAAAACTAATGGTAGCAAACATATTAATAGGAGCTTAATGGGAAAAATTATTTGTTTTATTTGATTCAATGAATTTCTGGGTACCAGTTTGTGTTTTTGGTGGGAATATAAAAAGAAATCATTCAGAGCTGCTTGCAATGACTAACATTAGAATTCCAACAGAACATAAGGTCCTTGGGACTTTTTTTTGTTTTTGGTTTTGTTTCTCCAGCACCTAAGTCAGTGCTTTGCATATAGGAGACAATAAAAGAAGGACAACTAGGCATCTTCTAATATATAGCCTAAAGTTGGGAGGAATGGACTTGAAACTCTGATCAATGTACTGACCAGTCGTGGCTTCATAGGCTGATGGTGAACCACATTTACCACTTGTCGCTGTTCATCCTTCATTCTTGCAGAGGGCAAATGACATGGGGTGGGGGGATGATGTCTTGACTTGCAGGTGAATCAGATTTAAGTGAGGCATGGCTGTGCCCACCCCTTGGGAGAGGGCAGAGGATTATAGGATGATATAGCTAGAACACACCTCAGATCTTAGTGCAAACTCTTCATTTTACAGTTGAGGAAAGTGAGGCCCAGAGATATTAAGTGTCTTGCCCAAGGTCACACACATAGTGGGATTCGAATTCAGGTCCTCTGACTCCTCAGCCAGTGGTTCACCAGAGGTATGGGATGAGCCATATATTGTTGGCTGTGGCCAATGTGTTTATTTGTTTCACTTACTGTACTTCCTTGTTACAAAGAGGGCTCTATGAAGGCCAGGACTGGAGCAGTCAACTGAGAAAAAAGGAGCAGCAATTAAATATTTTTAAAAAGACTAGATTTCAAAAGATTCAGAGAAAGGATCCCATGACCTAAAATCCTATTGGAGAAGTCAGCTCAAGGGGGATGGAATGCTCCAGAAAACACCATTCTGATTATGAGGGGAAGGGACGACAGAATAAGCATTTGGATGGTATCCACTGTGCGCCGGGCTTTGTGCAAGTACCATCTCATTTGAATCTTATGACAACCTTGGATGATAGGGGCTTTTGTTATCGCCATTTTACAGTTGAAGAAACTGAGGCAAACAAAGTTAAGTGAGTTGCTCAGGTTCACACAGCTAGCAAGCATCTAAGGACCAGATCTGAACTCAGGTCTTCATGACTCCAGGTCCAGCATTCTACCCACTGCACCCACAACTGATGATGAACAGAAAGTATTCCGATGAGAAAGAAAAGAAAAAGTTATATCAGAATACTGAAATGGCTGGAGAACTCAGCAACTGTCTCAAAATGTTAAAAGATTAATTAATTTGAAGACTGAAGGGCATTAACAAGAGAAATACTGAGGATGGATCCACAAGTAGTACGGCCCTCCAAGAGTAATAATTTAATGTAGTCTTAGAATAAATTAATATAATTGTAGCATACAAAATAAGAGGGTTTGTAGTTCTTGGTCGGTGAACATCTGGAATATTGCATTCAGTTCTAGCTGCTGAACTTTAGGAAAGACATTCATAAGCTGGGGAATGTGCAGAGAAAGGTGACCAGGATAGTGGGTAATGAACACCATGCCATATTTGTTTCTTTTTCCCACTTAATAGTATTTTTTTTTCCAATTACATGTAAAGATAGTTTTCAACATTCATTTTTGTAAGACTTTGAGTTCCAGATTTTTCTTCCTTTCTTCCTCCCCTCCTCCTCCCTAAGACAGCAAGCAATCTGATATAGGTTATACATGTATAATGATGTTAAACATATTTCATGAGAATTTGTTGAAGGAACTAGTAATTTTTAGCCTAGAAGATCTATTTCCCCCATTTGGGGATGGCGTGGGGACATGATGCTTGTCTTCTATCTGTAGGTCTTTTATGCAGATGTGGGATTAGATTTAGTTTACTTGGCCTCATGGTAGAACTGGCACCAATACATGGAAGTTTGAGAGATACTTATGTAAACTTAAAAGAAGGAAAAACTTCCTAACAAGAGTTGTGGAAAATGAGAATGGATTGCCTTAGGAAGTAGTGATTTTTCCCGTCACTGGAGTTCTTCAGTTATAAATAGGATGATCATTTACTGTAGACGAGGTTCACAAGGACTAGACTGTAAAGACTCTTCTACTTCTGCAATTCTTTGATTATTCTGACTGCATAATGGCAGGAATGCTGGACTCACAGGAAGGACAATATGAGTTCTAATCCCACCTCCGACTCTTGGTAGCTCTTCGGCCATGATCTCTTGACCTTTTGGAGCCTATCCCATCATAACAAAACCTGTAGTATCCACCTCACCGGGTTGTTGCTTGAATGAGATAATACACACAAAATGCTTTGTAAATCTCAAAGCACTACATAAACGTCAACCATTATTAGTATCATTGTTAATGAAGTGGAAAGTACAAAGGACCCTGGTTCAAATCCAGCCTTAATGCTTGCTGTTAATGGGCCTATGGTCGTCTTCCTATGGACAGGAATATGGCTCTTTTTCAAAGCACGTTTGGTTATCCTTGGCATTCAGTATTTGTGGACTTAAGCATCCTTATTATTCCCCCCTAGGCCACAGACAGTTCTTTTTCATAGTTGGAAGGCTCCAGCACAGGAACACAACAACTAGAGTGAGGGGGTGGAAGGGAGAAGGAAAAGAAAGGGGGAAAAGGCTAGAGGAAGGGAAACCACTAGCTCCCTAGTATCTAGATTCTTGAGGAAAAGGAAGAAGGGAAAAGGAAGAACAAAAAGGAAAAGAAGATGGGGAGGTACTTGAGTGGCATGTTTTTATTTATAAGTGAGAGAACAGAAATAGTCACCCAAAACCAGAAAATCAGAATGCCTGTAGCACCTTCCCCTCACCCCCAGTCCTCCGAATGAGATGTCTAAAAATGTCTCAATTCAACTCCATTTAACAAGCATTATTAACAGCATCAGTATGAACTGTAACAAGAACAGATGTTTCTTTTGGCCTGCTCTATGATTTCCCTAGTGTGTATATGGATCGCGCCATTCCCTTTCAAAAATATGCCCTCTAACCCATTTTTCCAGATCATGACAGATTTGCATATTAAAGATCTAACACAAGACTGCACAAAATTTCAATGAAATTCAACAAGTAATTATTAAGAGCCTACTGTGTGCAAAGTACTGCGTAAGATACTGAGTAGGGATACAAACACAAAAATAAATAGTTCCTATGCTAAGCCTGTATTAGCCTGCATCCTATTAGGTGAAATGGCTTTTGTAACGACAAAGAAAAGCAAGAGATGAGATGTGAAGTTTAACAGCTGTAACAGCTACAAACCTGGTTTGGCTGCAATATGGAAGGGGAGGAATGGGAAGGAAGGCTGGAAAGGTGGGCTGTAAGTAAACTGATGAGTAAACAGCTAAATACCGGGTGATCTGAAGAGAGAGAGATGGAGAACACTAACAAGTGAGGGGACTCTCAGCCCAAGCCAGACTCTGAAGGGAGATAAAGATTACCTAGGAGCAGAGAGGAGACACGTGGACGTATTTTGCATCTACTTAGCTGTGCACAAGTTGCATCCCCTTAGAATAAAGGTAAGTTCTCTGAGGGCAGGAATGCTTCATGTTTGCCTTGATATCCCCAGGACCCTAGCATGGTACCTTCCCTGCATAAAAGAATACTTAACAACCGAGAGGCAGGGACGTTTATTGAAGACAGTTCTAGACTTAGAGTCAGGAAGACCTGGGTTTGAATTGTGCCTCTGATATTTCCTAGCTGTGTAATCATGGGTAAATCACTTAACTTTATTATCAGTTTCCTCATTGGTGCAATGAAAATAATAATACCCACAATACCTACTTCATAGGGTTGTTATGAGGATCAAATGAGATATGAAGCATTTTGAAAACTTTAGAATGCTTTATAGACTTCCATTATATTGAATGGAAAATGGCTTATGTAAAAGCAAAGAAGCACAAGAGACGGGACGTGAAGTTTAAGGAACAGCTAGAAGTCCATTTGGCTGGAATGTAAAAGGAGAGTAATGTGAAATAAGGGTGGGAATGTAGATCATGAGGCTAACTATGCTACCATAATTAATTATAAAAGGATAAAAGTTTGGGAAATAAAATTAGAGAACTTACATTTTTATTTATATGCCAAACCAGGAATTTTAATTTTTCAAAATTTTGTAATATTTTATGGAAATTCTTTTTTTTTTCCCAGGCTTTGTTTTGGTCATTGGCCTAGTGACTTTTTACCGAATCGGTCCCTACACCAACCTGTCCTGGTCTTGCTACCTGAACATTGGAGCTTGTCTTTTGGCCACCCTAGCAGCTGCCATCCTTATCTGGAATATTCTTCACAGGAGAGATGACTGTATGGCACCTCGTGTTATTGTTATCAGTCGTACCTTAACTGCTCGATTTCGTCGCGGGCTAGAAAATGATTATGTGGAATCACCATGCTGAAAGCCAGCAGAGGGAGTGACTATGACATCTATCAGGCTATTGTCTATGTACTCATATGATAATTTAATACGGTAGAAATTGATGGACATTTACAAGGTCATTTTCATAACTTGTGAAGTGGCTTTCGATTATTAATTTTATGGGTTACATCTATATACATATGTATGATACACATAAATAATATGTATATTATATATAAATAGATTATATGCCCCTTACCCCTACTTTTGTACAGTGATAAAATTTTACTATGTCACATAATTTCACAAGCATGCATTTTTCAAGTGTAGCAGCAAGCCAAAATTTGTGATATAAGTAAAGAAATATGCAAAGTGAAACCACTTTATTCTCCATCTTAGTTTTTAGATTAATTTATTCTGACAGAGGCCATACCTCAGTCCTGGTAAGGCCTCAACTTTGGGAATGCTGAGCACCCAAGAAAGACTTAGAAAATGTCAGAGAAATACATTAAGCGTAGCTGCATTTATAATCAAATGGTTAAGGTTTTTTTTAAAGAACCTTGTCATTGGCTTATATTATGCCCCAATTATTTTTCTAAGTTAAAATAAAAGATGATCATACTGAAATGTCTTTTTAAAGTTTAATTTTCTCTATAAAATTATATGGGTAAAAAGAACTGAGTTTGTATTATTTTGTCATTTTTGTGGGCCCATTATAGAAGGGTCAAAATAATGTTCTGGAAAGCTAAATGGAAACGTGTGGGTGATATCTACTTCTTTACATTTTCTATACAAATGAGTTTTCAAAGCATGGTTTCTGCAAAGAATATGAAAATTGAGTTCCTCTTTGATGATATGTTTTGGTGTCTAAAGGTTAAGGGGGAAAATTATCCTATTTTGCTTTTAAAAAATTTTGAAACATCAAAAAATCCCAATTAACTATATTTTATAACTATTTATATTTGTATATATACATTTAAAATTATGAGTTAGCTCCAATGTTTAGGTAGCCATAACAATCCAATAGTGATACTATAAATAAATAATGGCAATCACTTTTTCCGAAATATTTTAGTCTATTCACCAACTTATTTTTGAATAGGTACAAGAAACCTTAATACTACATGTCAACATAATGATCAAGAAAACCAACTTGCTAAATATATGAAGGTGTGAAACCTAGTATTATTTCTGTTATGAGTAAATAAAAGACTTCTGAAATTTGAGCCTCCATTATTCCAAATTGGCATAGGGTCTAAAATCACTACATGAACCTTCCCATTTAACTGGAATAAAATATGTCTTGCAGAAATTTCTCTCAAGGCTACTTAACATAGGATCTTCTTTTTGGTTCTACTGTTGAAAAGAAATGAACAAGCAGGATCTCATATTTTAGTCTACACTAGAATTTTTTATTTAAAAAAAATACAATTCATCTACCTTTTTAAACCACTGATACCTTAGAAAAACATATATCAATAAATATTTACCAGTCACCTGTTATGTCCCTACCACACAAATGGGTACACCAGAGCATATGATTATTTTCACAGCTTCCCATCAGGACCTGAATAAACACTTATAGGTCTTGTCATACTTCTGCTGGACTTATATTCCAGAAAACTTTTTGTTTTAATTAAAGATTATGCACTAAAATAGTTGCAATGAAAAAATAGAATATTTAAGACATTATACCATTTTTGTTAATATTATTGTATATGAGCTATTATAATGAACATTAAAGTTAAAAATTAGCTATGTGGTTAGAAACAATCTAATATCACTGTGTTTACATTAAATGAATAAAGTATCAAAAGGTGGGACAACATTATGCCATTAAGTCACTTATTGCTTTCCCAGATAATTGAAAAGGTATGTTGTCAGTGTTGCCAATGTGGGAAAAACCAGTCCCCTAATTCCTGCAAAGCAGGTTGGGGACAAAAGGAATTGGGGGAAAAGGACTATGATCTATGATTCATGTGATATTTCAAAAGGTGCTTCATATTATACAGAACTATCCTAGCAGAGGGTATTAGGTCTCATTTCCAAATGACTTTATTTCATTCATATTTGTCTACTTTAGTTCTGTTATTAATGACGACCTTCCATCTCTCAGATAGTAAGATTTGCCAATTGTTCCTGCCAACAAACTCCATATTCTTCTGGGTACTGACAGAAAGTTGTTTACAGAGAGCCTCTGCCTAAATTTATGAATCCCTTTGGAGTGAAGTGCAAATTTTATCATTTTAATTACCTTTTTACTTTTGTTTTACTATTTATTGTTTATCAATATTGGTATCTATTTGTATAGTAGACCAAAGATCTAAATATTATTGGTGAATAACAACTGTAAGACATTTAGCTAGAAAATATTCAAAACCCTTTTAAATAAATCAAAATAATTAAATAAGTAAGCTGTGATGAGCTGAGCACTGAAGAGTCAAAAGAGCTTTGTTCATCTGTTTCCTACCACCAGATGTGTTTAAATAGAACCCCTTTTCTGTGCAACACAATGTATGAGGCACGTCCTGGCATTCTACTAATCTCAACGGAATTTCACAGAGTGACAAAACCATAAAATACACTGTGAAGAAACTGTAACAAAAGAGTTAATCATTTTCAATCTAATTAAAAAGAAAAGAATTCGATGGAAGGACCTCAAAGGGTATCCTATACTATCTTTCAAAACTTTAGTGAAAATAATCCTCACCTTTTGATGAGCTTGATGGATTTGAAAGCTTCATCCATATCTCCAATGGTGACAAAGAAGCTAAAATTTAGCATGGCTTCCCGGGTCGTCTTGTCACATTCTTCCAGCCCAATAAAATCTCGTAGGGGTTTCTTGCCGACCATTTGGGGGATTCGGTGAGTTGTAGCATCTACTTGATCATCTTTATCTGTTTCACCTGGCTACATGGTAAAGAGCACCATTTAATGACTAATTTACCTACATTGTCAATACCTATTCTCTAATTTCAACTTTTGCAAGTATACTTGGTATAGCCCATATGAGAAAACTGACCCATTTCCAGGAAGACTGAATTATTTGCAAATGGACCAAGTAGTCCTGCCTGAATGTGCAAAATTTAAAACCCAGTTAAAGACCATTAGGGCTGTTGGCTGTTACTTCTAACACATAATACAAGCAAATAAAATCCTATCCAATGGGAAGTAGTTCAATTATTCTATCTCTGCTTAACTCCTTAAAGCTACATTCTCAAAGCTTCCATGTTTCCTAAGAATCTTTCTCTTTGCTATAGATTGTGCTTATTTGTTTCTCTAATAACAACTAGCATGTATATAGTGCTTTAAGGCATGCAAAGCTTTTTGCATGTTACCTCCCTTGATCCTCATTCTGTGAGGTATTTGCCCTTATTATCCATATTATTTACAGATAAGTCTCTTCTGGCTCCAAGTCTAGTCTTTTTCCCACTGTGCCACACTCCCTCCCTGCCACATTGCTGAATATGACATTCACCATAAAAAATGAATTTATATTGTCAAGTACTGGAGGAGATACAGGGATGTTCATTTGGTTTTCTATGGCTTTTTGCTTCCTCAGCAATAGTGAAATCCTTAGTTATGTAAGATAACACTTAGTAAATCTCCTAGGAAAAGAAATACTGTCAAGGACAGTTTTTTATTCAAAAGCCAGGGAGTGGTAAGTTCTATCTATTTTAAGAAATAACTTTGTAATTAACACTAAAAACATCAACAAAATCAGTTAAATATGCTTTATAACTATTTACGTTTGTATACACACATTCATACTCCTTTTGGGTCCCCTTGAAATTTCTTTTTGTCCAAGTTTTCTTTCTTTTTTTTTTTTTTTGAAATGGAGGGAGGCTTTAGGGATAGGGTTGCCAATAAAAAAAAAGAGAGGTAAAAGAAAAGCAGGTCATTAAAATATCTTTTCTTAAATTGTATAGAAGAGAACAGAAGGAAAGCCAGAAGGAATAACAGACAAGAAGGACAGATTTAAAAGTTATTATATATGTAAAAAGAAAAGCAAGCTGTGCATAATTGAGATTCACATTTATAGTTCTTTTTCTGTTCTACAATGAATATGGAAGTATTTATTTTAGTTGATGTTTGTTAATACAAGAATAAAAATATTAAAAGGCAAGTTAAAAAAAAAACAAAAGAAGAAAGAGGAGATGATCAAAGGGGACAACTCCTAGATATGTGAGAGCACTGGATCAATGGGGTTTATCTTGGCGAGGAGGGCTACCTTTTCATTAGAAATTGAAGCAAAGGAGAGAGTGGGGACCATATTGAGGACATTTGAGATACAAAGGAGAGAGAATGTCTCAGTTTTCTTGATTCAAGTATTCGCTGCTGAGAGGGAGTGGAGAAGTGGTAGTGTAGTTAGCCTGAGGAAAGAAGGAATGTTTTAGAACAAATACTATGGAGAATTTTTGTGGTTCAGTCATTTCACTCATGTCTGACCCTTCCCGACCCCATTTGGGGTTTTCTTGGCAAAGATACTGGAGTGGTTTGCCATTTGCTTCTCTAGTGGATCCAATGGATCCATTTTGTCAGGAATCAGAAGTGAGGTGACTTGCCCAGGGTCCCAGAGCTAGGAAGTTTCTGAGGCTGGATCTGAACTCAAGTCTTCCTGACTCCAGGCCCATGGTTGATTTACTGAGCCACCAGCTGCCTCCCTGGAGAATGTAACAGTCAATCAGGGAAGAGTAAAAGCATTGCCATGCCTCAGTGAGGACTGAGTTGAGATAAGATAAAGTTGTAAAAAACTATAAAGACAGTGGAGCTAGTCCTACCAGTAGTAGTCAGATGTAATGATCAAAGAAAGCAGATGGTGGAAGTAGATAGGGTTTGGAAAGGGATAAATGACAATAAGAAGGGGACTCAGGGGAGAGAGTGGGGAAAAATGTAAATGGTCATTGGTCAAGGTTTTGAAGGGAAAAAAGTGAGGCCAACACAGGAAGGATAAACTGAGAAAATGGGAGGTGAAGGTGGGGTAACCAGAGGTTGTGGCATGGACAAGGAATAAGTTTAGGAGGGGAAAGACACAGGGAGAGAGATGGAAGAGCAAGAGGTTAAGGTCAGATAAAGGAATATTGACCTGGTGGTAGTGTAATGTTGGGCTGATCTGAATCTCTACCCTAATCAATTTGATGAGATTGTAGGATATGGGTCCTTGCAAGGAGCTATACATGTGCTTGTGGCTAAAACACAGGCACCACAGGCCCTTGCTGGGAGAACACACTAGTGAACACCTCTAACTGATCCCCAGGGACTAGACTTCCCACTGAGGATTGACTGAGGTCCAGGAGAAAGGACTCTTAATGAGAAAATGCCTGTCCTACACTTATAAGTGGGAAGTTCCACTAATTAACCAGGGAGACCTTTTTTTTTTTAATACACTTTCTCTCCCTTGGAAATTGAGAGAGGTGTGTGTGGGAGGAGATGTCTCTCCCTCCCCTCTCCTAGTAGAAATAGTAACTGACAGCAGAAGCATATGGAAATAGGAGACATGCTTTCGAGGAAGCCTATGACTGGAGCTCCTGGAATGCCTAACAGCCTTCTTCTACCTTTCTGTTAGCTTTCCTAACCAGAGGTTAGAGACTAATGATCCTGAGGAGGTGGCTTTCAAACCTGGGATCACTTCCTTATAGGTAATTCTGAACTTGAGAGTTCCTAAGTTTGAGAGTTGGACACCAGCCACCCAGAGGGAGAAGATGGGCCTTTAACAGAATGCTTTTTTGGAAAAAAGAAACACTGTCTCATTGGACTGTCCATAGCTAATGGACAAAAGAAGTGTCAAGGCCAGACAGATCTGGACCTCTTGGTGCAGGTCTGAAGCAAATGGGGAAGATCTTTTGAACAATTCCACAAAAGGTAAGCAATGAGGGTAATGGGCTCTTTGATTGCTCTTTATTTTCCGAGTTTGTGCATGTCAATGTGTTCTCAGCGGAGCCAAGATGGCAGCTGGAAAGCAGGAACTTACGTGAACTCCCCGCCACGCCCCTCCAAAAACCTATAAAAAATGGCTCTGAACCAATTCTAGAACTGCAGAACCCACAAAATAGCAGAGGGAAGCAGGGCTCTAGCCCAGGACAGCCTGAATGGTCTCTGGGTGAGGTCTATCATACACGGAGCTGGGAACGGAGGGGAGCAGAGTAGAGCGGAGCCCAGCGTGGGCAGTGGCAGGACCAACCAGACCAGGAGCCGGGCGATACAGGCCATAGCGCCCTGCATCAGTGAGCTGTGGCAGTTACCAGACGTCTCAACCCACAAACACCAAAGACAACAGAGAAGGTTAGTGGGAAAAGCTGCTGGGGACAGAGTGAAAGGAGTTCGCGGTTTGGCCACCAACCCAGGGGCAGCAGAGGTGGTACAGCTACAGAACTATAGCTGCAGTTGCTTCTGGCCCCAGGTCCACCTAGTGGGAGGAATTAAGTGGCAGATCAGAGCAGGAGTGCAGAGCTTGCTGAATATCTGAGTCAGGTCCTGGTTGGCGGTTCTTGGGGAAGGAGGAGTGCTGGTGTGGCAGAGCTGGCTGTATAGAGATAGCTCTGAAAACAACAGTGCATCCCCTCAAGCTTGGAACAAAGTACTCTTTACTCTACAAGCAGTCACACCCTGACAAAAAACTCAAGGGTCAAGTAAGTTGGCTGGGAACATGGCCAGGCAGCGAAAACAGACTCAGATTCAGTCTCAGACTTTGGAATCTTTCTTTGGTGACAAAGAAGACCAAAACATACAGCAAGAAGAAGTCAACAAAGTCAAAGAGCCTACATCAAAAGCCTCCAAGAAAAACAGGAACTGGTCTCAGGCCATGGAAGAGCTCAAAAAGGATTTGGAAAAGCAAGTTAGAGAAGTAGAGGAAAAATTGGGAAGAGAAATGAGAAGGATGCAAGAAAACCATGAAAAACAAGTCAATGACTGGCTAACAGAGGTCCAAAAAAATACTGAAGAAAATAGCAACTTAAAAAATAGACTAAGCCAAATGGCAAATGAGCTCCCAAAAACCAATGAGGAGAAGAATGCCTTGAAAGGCAGAATTACACAAATGGAAAAGGAGGTCCAAAAGACCACTGAAGAAAATACCACCTTAAAAATTAGATTGGAGGAAATGGAAGCTAGTGACTTTATGAGAAATCAAGATATTATAAAACAGAACCAAAGGAATGAAAAAGTGGAAGACAATGTGAAATATCTCACTGGAAAAACCACTGACCTGGAAAACAGATCCAGGAGAGATAATTTAAAAATTACTGGACTACCTGAAAGGCATGATCAAAAAAAGAGCCTGGATGTCATCTTTCAAGAAATTATCAAGGAGAACTGCCCTGATATTCTAGAGCCAGAGGGTAAAATAGAAATTGAAAGAATCCACAGATCGTCTCCTCAAAAATCCCAAAAAGAAAACTTGTAGGAACATTGTTGCCAAATTCCAGAGCTCCAAGGTCAAGGAGAAAATACTGCAAGCAGCCAGAAAGAAACAATTTGAATATTGTGGAGAAACAATCAGGATAACACAGGATCTGGCAGCTTCCACATTAAGGGACTGAAGGGCTTGGAATATGATATTCCAGAGGTCAATGGAGGTAGGATTAAAACCAAGAATCACCTACCCAGCAAAAGTGAGTATCATGGTCCAAGGCAAAATATGGATTTTCAATAAAATAGAGGACTTTCAAGCTTTCTCAGTGAAAAGACCAGAGCTGAATAGAAAATTTGACTTTCAAACACAAGAATGAAGAGAAGCATGAAAAGGTAAACAAGAAAGAGAAATCATAAGGGACTTACTAAAGTTGAACTGTTTTGTTTACATTCCTACATGGAAAGATGATGTGTATGATTCATGAGACCTCAGTATTAGGGTAGCTGAAGGGAATATAAATACGTGTGTGTATATATATATATGAAAAGGTAAACAAGAAAGAGAAATCATAAGGGACTTACTAAAGTTGAACTGTTTTGTTTACATTCCTACATGGAAAGATGATGTGTATGATTCATGAGACCTCAGTATTAGGGTAGCTGAAGGGAATATAAATATATATATATATATATATACACACACACATATATATATGTACAGGTGTGTGTATATATATATAGAGGGCACAGGGTGACTTGAATATGAAGGGATGATATCTAAAAAAAAAAATCAAATTAAGGGATGAGAGAGGAATATATTGAGAGAAGGAGAAAGGGAGAGATAGAATGGGGTAAATTATCTTGCATAAAAGTGGCAAGAAAAAGCAGTTCTGTAGGAAGGGAAACGGGGGCAGGTGAAGGGGAATGAGTGAATCTTGCTCTCACTGGATTTGACCTGAGGAGGGAATACTATACACACTCAATTGGGTATCTTACCACACAGGAAAGAAGGAGGAAGAAGACAAAAAAGGGGGGATGATAGAAGGGAGGGCAGATAGTGGGAGGAGGTAATCAAAAACAAACACTTTCAAAAAAGGACAGGGTCAAGGGAGAAAACTGAATAAAGGGGGATAGGATAGGAAGGAGCAAAATATAGTTAGTCTTTCACAACATGAGTATTGTAGAAGGGTTTTACATAATGATACACATGTGGCCTATGTTGAACTGCTTGCCTTCTTAGGGAGGGTAGGTGGGGAGGGAAGAGGGGAGAGAATTTGGAACTCAAAGTTTTAAAAACAGACGTTCAAAAACAACAACAAAAAAAAAGTTTTTGCATGCAACTAGAAATAAGATACACAGGCAACGGGGCATAGAAATTTATCTTGCCCTACAAGAAAGTGAGGGAAAAGAGGATGGGAGGTGAGTGGGGTGACAGAAGGTAGGGCTGAGTGGGGAACGGGGCAACCAGAATATACGCCATCTTGGAGTGGGTGGGAGGGTAGAAATGGGGAGAAAATTTGTAATTCAAACTCTTGTGAAAATCAATGCTGAAAACTAAATATATTAAATAACACATCTTATACTGTTTCTGTGGTGAAGGAAATAAAAAGCTGTCCCATACCCAATAACCACATAGTACATAAGTATCTTTGTAGGAGGAAATCCTAGATATGAGCCACATCTAAGCTTTGTTTTAGGGATTTCCGTGGAGTTTTCCCCTGGAGTGATGGGGAGAGCTAGGGGGCAAACCTGACCCCCTTGGAGTTTAGATTCTTAGAAATGAATCCAAGAAAAAAAAGGAAAAGAAAGAAAAGCAGGCCACTGAAACAATTTTTTAGTGCTGACAATAGAAAAGGAAGAATAGAAGGAATCACAGACAAGCAGCATTGCTTTGAAAGTTACATGTCAGGAGCAGCCAGATGGTGCAGTGAGTAGAGCACTGGTCCTGGAGTCAGGAGGACCTGAGTTCAAATCCGGCCTCAAACACTTGACACATTTACTAGCTGTGTGACCTTGGGCAAGTCACTTAACCCCAATTGCCCTGCCTTCCCCTCTCAAAAAAAAGTTACATGTTGGATTTTTTATATATTCTACAAGAAAAGTGAGTTGCATATAATAAGATATTCATAACTTCATGCATGATCTTTTCTTCCTGTTATACTCCGTATATGGAAACATTCATTTTATTTGATGTTTGTTAAGATCATAATAAAAAATATTATTTAAAAAATTTTCCTAAAGCACAAGTCTGATCATGTCACTCCACTTCTCAAGAACCTCCCTATTGCCTTTAAGGTAAAATACTCCTCAAATGCACATTGAAAGCTTTTCACATCGTGTCTCTAGGCAACCTTCATGGGAATATTTTATATTATTCTTTTCCATGCTTTCTATGTTCCAGTCAAATTGCTTTTCCCCAAACTCAGCATTCCACCTCTGGGACTTGAATATACTTCCCATTAGATTGGGAGCTCCTTGAGGACAGAAACTGTCTTTTGCCTCTTTTTGTATCCTATCATTTATTTATTGATTGATTGTATGAGCCTCCCCTCTGACTCTTATATTTCTTATCTTCTTTTGAGGTTCAGCTCATGTGTCACTGCCTATGAAAAGCCTTTTCCATCCAAATTGGTAGGGTTCTCTCTCTCTCTCTCATCAAATAACCATGTATGTACTTATCCGTTTACATATTTTCAGCTTCCAGTAGAATGTAAGCTCCTGGAGGGCAAACACTGTTTTTGTCTTTGCATCCCTAACTTTCACATAGTAGAGCTCAATTGTTTTGCATTGGGAAGGAGAAGGGACTACATCAGTGGATACCACTCAGGAAGCTAATGCAATGGTGCAGGTAAGATGCAATAAAATCATGCATCGATGTAGTGACAGTAGAATTTTTTTAAGGAAAAGATGAGGAAAACATTGCGGAAAAAAACTATCTCAACCTGGCAAATAATTCAGTGGGAAGGAGGCTATGAAGAGGGAGAAGTCTGTGGCTCCTCCCTCTCCAAGCCACCTGTCCCTGGTCAACAGCCCCACCACCACACATAGCAACATGGAGGAATTCGTTGAGGGCTCCAAAATCAATTCGAGCAAGAACTAGCAGGATGACAGTAAAATGTTTATTGGAGGGTCAAACTGGGATGAACAAGAAAGATCTCACTGAATATCTGTCTCTTTTCAGAGAGATTGTACATTGCACAATTAAATTAGATTACTTCATGGGAAAATCAAGGGGATTCGGATTTGCGCTTTTCAAAGATGTTGCCAGTGGCAATAAATCTTGCAACCTAGACTCCAAGAAGGTCAAAGCTTTAAAGGGAAAGGAGCCCTCTAAAAAGGTATTTGTTGTTAGATTGAGCCCAGATACATTTGAAGAACAAATCAAAGAATATTTTGGAGTATTTGGTGAGATTGAGAATACTGAACTCTGGACACAAAAACAAATGAAAGAAGAGGATTTTGTTTTATCCCATATATAGATGGAGAACCAGTAAAGAAATTATTAGAAAACAGATGTCATCAGATTGGTTCTGGGAAGTGTGAAATCAAAGTTGCCAGCCCAAAGAGGTATATAGGCAGCAACAGCAACAACAGAGAGGAGAGAGGGGCTCTGCAGCTGCTGGATGTATGGCAAAGCATCCCGAAGGGGTGGTAATCACCCAAACAATCACTGGCCATATTAAAGGAGGATATGGAGAAAACAGCTGCAGAGACTGCAGCAGGCTGCCTTGCAGGATGAAGACACTGAAACGAGAGTGGTTTTCTATTGATCTGAGATGACTATTTTGTAAAAGACTTTTAGGGTATATGACGTAACCGTGTCCAACTGTGCATAGCAGAGATTTAGTTTTCTTGTTTTTGCTTTGTCCTTTGCCATCTGTTATGACAAATGTGAATTTGTGTTTATACAAATTTCATTTGTATAATTTCATGTTAAATGATTCTTAAAAATAAATTACTTGTAGTTGTTTTTCTGTGTCAGGTACTAAATAGTACTATAAAATGTAATTTTAAATAAGCAATAATGGAGGCACAGTTTATTTTCTAAGAGTCATAGACAGTGGGGAGAAATAGTGGTCCTTTATAAATAGTAAGAAACAAACTTTGCCTTAGAGTCTTAATTCTCTTAACAAAGTTCTATGCTAAGGATTCATGTCCATGTTTAAAATTATCATAGATGCTACCATGCAATTGAATAGTGTTTGTCCCGTACATGCATTCTTGGGATCTTAGTGATGAGAGGTGTTAATTCAACATGTTGTCAATAGCTGAAATTGTTTCTATCAGGCCATAGATCCCTTGACTTTTATTTTCAAGAGGAGCATCTTTTTATTGAACACCACAAAATAAGGCATTCCTACTTTTATGAGTTGACAAGATGCTTTGAGCCTATTTGTAAAAAAAAAAAAAAACAGAACATAACAAACAAAAAATACCCACAGATGTATTATGATTACTTCACACTTGGCATTGAATGTGAGTGTAATTCAAATTGCATATTTCTATATCCATTTAAGCTGGATCAAAGATTAATATGGGCAAGATTTTCACTATAGAAGTGTAAGTAAATGAACTGTACTCTGAAACAGTGCATTATGTCACTGCCACTACCAGACCATAAATCTCCTGTTGGAACACATCCTTGAAAAGCTTTAGTAGAGTTATGGCTTTTGTCTTGGAAGTTTTTAGGAAAAGTCATTATAGTAAATCCCATAGACTCTTGTATTGTTTAATATTCTAAATAAAGGTTATTTTGCCATTCTTAAATAAAAAAATGTGTAAAAGGATCGATGAGTAACAATGTGCATGACTTTGTAGACTACAGTACACATGATTTAACAACTTGCTCGAGGATTCTCTCAGAAAAACCCAGAAAGACTTGCATGGGATGAGACAAAATGAAATGTATTGTGTACAAAGTAACAGCAATATTGTAAGATGATCGGCTGCAAATAACATAGCTATTCTCAGAAAGATAATGATCCAAGACAACTCTGAAGGCCTTATGATGAAAAATGCTATCCATCCCCAGAGAAAGAACTGATGGTGTCTAAATACAGATTGAAGCATACTTTTCTTTAACTTTATTTTTCTTGAGTTTTTTGTCTATGTTTTCCTTTACAACATGATTACTATAGAAATGTTTTGCATGACTACACATATATAACCTATATCAAATTGCTTGCCTTCTCAATGGGGGGGCTGTGGGTGGGAAGGGAGAGAATTTGGAACTCAAAGTTTTAAAAACAAATGTTAAAAATTGTTTTTAGAAGTAAATGGGGGAAAATACTAAATTAAAGAAAAAAAATAATTTGCTCTAAGCAACACTCTCTAGCTCTGAGTAGAAATAAAAAAAAAGCTGATGGTAGAAGTTACTAGTGCTTGGGGGTTGAAATGGCCGGCACCACACAAGGTTAGAGTGAGTAAAGGATTCTAGCGAGCTAGTGAGAATACTGTTGAAATCGCTAACCAAGTGGCCTGGAAAAGGTAAAAAAGCAACCCAATCCAGAAGAGAGCTGATAGATTAAGATAATGGGGGGAAGGGAGTGGTTGAGATCATGATGAAAGTGAAGAATCATTTCAGTAGGAATAATGGAACAGGAACAGATGATGATGATAGAAACCCTAGTCTGAGAAGAGATGTTCGGAGTTCAATATCTTAAGAGGTGGAACAGTTCTGAATTATGATAAGGCAAAGTAGATAAGATTTCACCCATAGTGTGGTAAATGTGGATAAATAGGGAAGAAGAAACTAGAAGATTAGGAGATAGACTGGAATCATGTCACTGAAAGTCATAATAAAGTGACAAAAGGACTTTAATTATCACTAAAGCTCACCAGCTTGCCCTACAGGCAAGCAGAATTTATTTTCAAGGATAATTTGCTACATACAATAATATTAATTGTAATGTGGCTTTGATTGATATCAATAACTGACATTTACATAATGTTTTAAAGGTTGAAAAGCACTTTAAGCACATTATCTCCTCTAATCCTTCCACAATCCAGTGAGGCAGAAAAACAGGCATTATATTTTTTTCCATTTTAGAGATAAGTAAGCTGAAGCTAAGAAAGATTAAAGGACTTCCCCCTGGTCACACAGCTAGTCAAGTGTCAGAGATGGCATTGTAACCCAGGTCTGTTCTTGACTCCAATTGCAGCACTCTCTCCACTATACCATATATTTTCTGATACTAAGTCACCGCCAGAAAATAATTCTTATTAAGGACTTTTCTCAAGTCCCTCACATAGCCTGCCATGTCTAAGTGTATTCCACCATATTTCACAATTCTCCCATACCATCTTCTCATCTCCTGACACATACATACCCTTTAGACTCTCAATTCTATATCCTTTGGAGTTCCTTCTCTTGCCAGTTTTAGTTACAGAACCATAATCAAATCAGTATCATAATCAAACCAGAATCATAATCAAATCAGGGTATGTTAATCTATTCTTCTCATCTACTTTCCTTTCTATTTCCCTGTCAACACACCATCTCTGCAAATTTTCAAACCATCATACCCAACCTGGGCCTCCACTCCCATATTTGTGCAGCCAACCCTTATTAGAATATAAATTCTCTAAGAGCAGGGACAGCTTTTACTTTTGTATTTGTATCCCCAGAACTTAGTACAGTGCTTAGCCCATAGTAAGCAATAAATGCTTTTTGACTCATTCATTTATTCATTCATTCACTCATTCATTCATATTCCCCTAGTTCCTTAACTCCTACATAAAGGTGAAGGCAATAAGGTTGAACCAAAACAGAAATACTGAGCTGATAAAATGGGGCATAGCCTAATAACTGAGAAAAAAAAGGCATATAATTCTTATTGGTTATTCCTCAAAATCATTTTGTGGGGAAAATTACTAGTAATTTTCTCTTTTATAAATAGAGAAGCACAGGAATTAAATTAAGTGAAGTTAATTTGTTCAAAGTCATACACCAAGTGTAGAGCTAGAAATGACAGGACATTCAATTAAATTTTGATTGAGTTATGACACCTCAACTGAAGAAAAATGTTCATATTAGTTTCTTTGAATATATGGCTAAAACTAGACATGGCTGCTAAACACAAGAATATGTCAAACGGGACTGTTACACTTTAAAATAAAAATCTTGGATAAAACAGAAAAATGAAAGGTACAAAACAAACAAACAAGACAGTGCATACTTACAAATGCCTTATAAATACATCCTCTGTGGAACAACAACTATGAGCATTGGAAATAAAAAAGGAAAAGTGAGAAAAGGGGAAAAAAAACCAAGTAATGTATAAATATGAAAAAAGATATGCTGTTTAGAAATGATGAAAAGTCCTGGATGAAATGCGCTAAGAGTATTTAATATTTTTTTTGTTTTCTAATTAAAATACGAGGAAAAAGGGTGCAGAAAAATTAAATGAAATTCTAATGGATGCCATCTAATGACACCTCTTCTACCTACACTGTGAGCAAAAAGCTTGAGAGACTAAGACTAGCACATCTCTTTATTCGGTTAATTTCAATATTTTTTTCTCTTATCCAAAATATCCATAAGTACAACTTAATCTGATTTTTTTATGCAAACGCTATTCTAAAATGTAAACATACTTTGGTCATTTTTGTGATTTTTTTCATCTACAGACATGAGAAAATTTGGATATGCTGAATCTATATATAGATTTTTTGTTTTAAAAAGATATATCCTAATCTATAATGAAACATTATGATACGGCTCAGCTTAGGCAAGCCAAGGTGCTCTCACAAATTAAGAAGTCAAACTACATCTTTCTGATGATAACCAGGATCATTTGATACTAAGCACTTAGTGACTTCTGGAAGGAAGTCCAATGGACAGCCGAAGAATCATTTTGGACACTTGGTTCCAGATGTGATAGAAATTTTTCTTAAGCCAATTATAAAGTACCTTCTCCTAACAGGCAGGCAAAGGCCTATACAGATTTTTAAAAACTCTTTTTTTCCATTAGGAGAATAAAGAAAAAATGATCAGAAGAGAAAGCCTCCCACAAGTTTATTTCAGGAGGTAGAGCAGCATTAGAATTTAGGGTAGTTAGAGTCAGAGGGACAGGGTTAGAGTTCTCTGAAGGAGAAAGGAACAGCCCAAAGAAGATGTATACACTACATTCCTCAGGGACTTCACAACAATTATACACCTATATTGTATACCTCCTAGACATGCCTGTTTGGTTTCATAAATCTCTCATGGCCATCTATGAATATGTGTCCACATTCCTTGTGGACATTTTATATCCTTTAAATTAGCCAAAAACATAGGAATCATAGACTCACAGAAAACTAGAGGTGTAGGGGACCTTAGGGGACACCTTGTTCAACTCCCTTCATCTGAACAGTAAGGAAACTGAGGATCCAGAAAGGGATCCTTGAGATCATAGAGCTTAATAACAGCTCTATGTGGAGGGTGGAGGAGAATAGCTGGCACTTGGACAGCACACCAAGGTTTCCATGTGGCTTTCCAAATATTATTTAATTGAAGCATCACAACAGGCCAAGAGGTGGGTAGGATTGATTATTCCCATTTTACAAATGATAAAGCTAATGTGTAGAAAGATCAAAGGAGCTGCCCTTGGTTATCCAGTGGGATTTAAGCTGGAGCCTCTCTGGATGGTGAGCCTTCTCTCCACTCCAGCACTCAACCTGTCCCAGGCCTAGAACCAAAGCCTCACTCCTCCCACTTCAGTACTCTTTCATTATAAGACTTCTAAAATGAAATCCTTAGTATTTGCCGTACATTTTGGGTGCTAAATTATGGCATATGGTCTTCAAAATAATAAACGCTGTGGAGCCAACTCATATTTTAGAACAATGGAAAACTTGGTATTGACCAGGGCTTAGCCAGGGAAATAAAAGATCAGAAAATTAATCTTTTCAATGGAAGACTCACTTTTTTTGTGAAGTAATAATGTGGCACCTCAATACCCAGAAGAGCCTGGTAGGTAGAAGGCCGTGGAAAGCTATCTTGAAGCAAGAGGCCATGTTCTTCAGTGCTGAAGAATGATATAATCAAAACATCTGCCTAGAAGGGGGAGAAAAAGTATTGTTTTGGTTTTGATGTGGCAATATTCTTTTTAAATTTTGTTTTTATTTTCCATTATTTTCACTTCCCAGAATCCACTTAAAAGGAAAACACACACACACACACACACACGCACACACACACACGCACACATGCACACACATGCACATGTACACGCACACACACAGCTTCCTCATTAAAGCAAAGGGCCAAAACATCATTCTACATTTTTTCCCCTTAGAGCAAAAGGAATGATCTCTCTGAAGAGAAAAAACATAAGCAAACTTGAGTCTTATTTCCTGTCAAGACCTTCTATTTTGTTTTCAAATGGATATCTATTCCTAAGTCTTTTTTCCTTCCATACTTCCATGCCCCCATGATTTCAGACTAGTGTCAATATTCCCTCCACTGGTTTGTGAATTACAATCCACCTCTGCCTTCTCATTCTCAACGGTTCTTTTCTGTTCCTTTTCATAGATTCCGTATACGTAGACATACCCAAGATACTAGAGGTCTTCCACTGTTTTGAAAAAAGATATATGCATACATATGTATACACACAGGTATATGTGCATACATACATGCATATTATAGATACACGTAGGTGTAGTTTCAGTGCAATACTTGTATTGTCTATCCATCTGTTCACTCTTATTCTCTCTACAAGACTAACCCACTTCCTCTTCTAGTCATACACACCCTTCACTGTGACATTTGTCACATACCAGTCATCACTGGTAATTTGCCACAACCTACTTATACTTACCATTGCCCTTTGAGTCACCTGAAATTGTAATTCTTCTGAGATCATGATTTGTAGCCATATAGCATCATTAGAGAATATTGGTGTTTAAAAAAAGACAGGCTTTTGTCAGTGAGACACTTGAAATCACTGAAAAGTTTGCATAATTTTCCAAGTTAAATATAGCTTGATATTCTTATCCTATTCAATTCTGGGAAAAGACCAACATCTTGTCAAAGTCTTTACCTGTCAAGACATATGTACTGGTGGTCACCTATTTAACGACATGCCATAATTTGGGAAATATGTACTCTTCACCTAATTTGTTTTTCCTTGTGTAGCTGGCTTGGCCAAATTGTTTTTTAAGTGGCTGTGGATCTTGCCGAGGAGGTACTGCATTGTTAAAGGTTTTGATGCAATCAACACAACATCAGTTGCCAAGGAGTGCTGGCAAGGCTTGTTGTTTCCTAACATCTTTCGAATACGCCCCCTTCTCTCCTCTGATACTGCCACCACCCTAGTGCAGACCTTCATTTCTGCCTGCCTGGATTCTTACACTAGCCTGCCACAAGTCTCTCCCTACTCAAGTCTACCCTCCACTCCACTGTGAAAAGTGATCTTCCTAAAGCACAAGTCTGATCATGTCATCTCCCTACTCAGTAAACTCCAGTGGATCTCTATCACATCTCCAGGATCAAATACAAAATCCTGTTTGGCCTTTAAAGCCCTGTATAACTCAGGGACCCACCCCCACCCCCTTTCTAGTCTTTTCATACCACCACACAATCTTTTTGGTGCAGTGACACCAAACAACAGACTTCCTGACTGTTCTTCTCATAAGACATTCCATATTCTGATTCTGGGCATGTTCCCTGGCAGTTCCCAATTCCTGGAATGATCTTTCCCGTAATGTTCTCCTTCCCCATCTCTGCCTCCTGGCTTCTTTCAAGTCCCAGTTGAAAACCCACCTTCTACAGAAATACCTGTTAATTCTAGTGCCTTCCCTCTGCTGATTATTTCGTGTGTGTGTGTGTGTGTGTGTGTATGCCTGTATCTATATTTTTTGTCCATAGTTGTTTGCATTTTGTCTCCCTCACTAGAATTTGAGCTCCTTGAGGGCAAGGACTATCTTTTTGCCTTTCTTTGTATCCCTAGCATTTAGCACAGTGCCTGACACATGTTGGCACTTAGTAAATATTTCTTGAGTGATTGACTCTGTAAGTCTCAGGAAATTATGTAACTGAAGATGTAGACTTGTGGAAGAAAATTAGTTGCTGCTGCCTTCTCTTTTTCATCAAGGATACCTTTGATGTGTGTATAGTTCATTCTTACCAAAATATTATAGAGGTCAGAAAGTAGACATATGGGTCACTTGCTAATGTCTTTGGTCACTTTAAAAAATAATAAAAATACCACCTTTTAGTATTTTGCATTTTTTGGAAATCTTCCACTATTGGAGACATCTTGAAAGTCAGTCGTTAAGCACATTTAAAATTATATACTTCCAAGATGTTTTGCATGATTACACATGTATAACCTGTATCAAATTGCTTACCATCTTAGGGAAGGGAAAGGGTAGGGATTGGGAGAGAGAATTTGGAACTCAAAATTTTAAAAAATGAATGTTTGACACTTGACACACTTGTGTGTCTTTGGGCAAGTTACTTAACCCCAATCGCCCTGCCTTCCCCCCTCCAAAAAAAAAATGAATGTTCAAAATTGTTTTTATATGTAATTAGAAAAAAATTATTAAAAAATAAAATTATATACTTCCAGCATGGATTATTTTTCCATGTGCAGCCTGTCAGGTTTACCTATCCTTCTCAAATTCATCTTTTTAAGAACCATTGGCAAGATGAAGCCAAAATGGTGAAGTAGCAGGAAGAAGCAAGGCTGACCTTTATACCACAACTCCTCAAAACAGATTTAGAAAACACCCTAGAGTCTTCATAGGGAGATCTCAGCAACTCAAGATTATAACAGGGAGAAAGAGGGTCACGAGAACTCTCAGACCTGGGTTTCATCAATAATAGCAGCAAGGAACACTTCAGTTCAGGGAGAGGCAGTGTCCCAGGGCAAAAAGATTGTGAACACAACTTATAGGGGCCTAAATTTGTGCAGAGTGCCAACTGGCAGGTTTATTTTCTACTACTCAATATTGAGTCATAGATCCAGGACTGAATGAGGAGGGTACCTGTACCTAGGAGTGGTGTTCCAGAGTGAGAAGAAGTTCTAGGCCTTAAACTGTATACTGAGAAAGAAGCAATTTCAGAAGCAAACTACAGTCACATGACTCTGACCTCACGAGGTGAGTGGGGTCTTAGTTCTAGTTCCTATCCCAGTCTGAAGCCTTCAGTGGAATAAACCAGGCAGGAATCCCAGAACAAAGGGAAGCCTGCAATTCTTTCATTCTGAACCAGCACAGCTTTCCAGTTAACTGTTAGTAGCTGAGTCTAGGAATAAACCCACAGTTGTGTTGCTCAAACCAAAATCCAGGTCAGGAACTTATAGAGTTCACACCAAAAGGTCAGGGATCAGACTTTGCTAGGACTAGACTATTTTGAAGCCTAGCTTGTAGGTCTTCAGCTTGACTAGTCCCTGAGATTCTGGAATAACACAACATTTAATGCTCTAAGAAAGCAGCAGCAAGACCCTAGAGGACACAAGCTCAGACCCAAGATTTCCTCCAAAAAAGTGAAGAGTCTGACCCTAACATAAAATCTAAAGTCAGAAAGTAGGGTGGAAAAATGAGCAAATAAAAAAAAGAATCCCACCATAAAGAGCTATTACGGTGACAGGGACACTCAAGACATAAACCCAGATGAAGAAAATGACTTCAAAAGATCTACATATAAAGACTACAAGAAAAACGCAGCTTCGGAAAAATTCAATTAGGATTCCTGGGAGGGATGAAGCAGAGTTTAAAAAAGTTTCAAATATTTTTATAAATAAAACTGCTAAAAAAAATCTGGAAAAGAAATGAAAGCTATGGAAGAAAAAACTGGAAAAGAATTTAACACCCTGGCACAAGAGACACAAAACCTTGCCTAAGCTGTATAAACTCCTTGAAAATTGGAACAGCCCAAAGAGATTATGACTGCAAGACAACAAGTAATATTAAAACGAAGTCAAAAGACTGAAAAAAATAGAAGAAAATGTAAAGTATCTCACAGCGAAAACAACTGACCTGGAAAAGAGATTGAAGAAAGATTGTTTAAGAATCACTGGGCTACCTGAAAGCCATGACCAAATAAAGAGCCTAGACATCATATTGCAAGAACTCTTTAGGGAAAACTGCCCAGATCTCTTAGAACCAGAAGGCAAAGTAGAAATAGAAAGAATCCACTGCTGTCTTCCCGAAAGAAATCCCAAAATAAACGCTGCTAGGAACATTATATCCAAAATCTAGAAATTCAAGGTAAAAGTAAAAATATTGCACAAGCAACCTAAGACAAAGAAAGAAAAGAAAGAAAGGATTTAAGAATTGAGCAGCCACAATCAGGACTGTATCATATTTAGCAGCCATTACTATAAAGGAATGGTGAGCTAAGAATATGATATTCCAGAAGGCAAAGAATATAGGATTACAACCAAAAATAACTTACCCAGCAAAACTGAGTATAATCCTACAGGGGAAAAAAATGGATTGTTAATTAAACAGAGGACTCCCAGGTATCTCTGATGAGAAGACCAGAGCTGAGTAGAAACTTTGAAGTGCAAACCCAAGAGTCAAGCGATACATAAATATGAATGGACAATTGTAAAAGACTAAACAAGAATAAACTGTTTACATTATAATATGGGGGAGATGATACATGTGCTCCCTCAGAACTCCATCAGAGGTCATAGAGTCTAAATAGACAAAGGATCTAGGAGTGGTTCTCTTATGTTTTGATGATCTTAAAAGAAGAATAGAGAGGAAGAGGAATAAAAGGGGGCATAAAAGAGATGGGGAAAATCGTCTCACATAATTGAGATTCACAAGTATGTTTATGTAAACATGGAAGAAGGGGTGAGTGAACAGCTGCACTTGGACGTCACTCTCATCTGACTTGGTCCAAAGGAGGGAAGAATATACACACACACAGTTAGGTATGGAAATACATTTCACTCAACACAGCAGGGTAAGGGAAGAAGGGAAATGGGAGAATAAGAGGGAGAGTAAATTAAATAAGGTATTAGTCCTAAGCAAAACAAACTCTTAACAAGGATATGCAAAAATATTTATAGAAGCTTTGTTGTAGTGGTAAAGCACTGGAACCTGAGCAAATTCCTATCAACTAGGGAATGGCTGAAGAAGTTATGGTAAATAAATGTTATGGAATACTATTTTATCATAAGAAATGATGACAGGGATGATTTTAGAGAAACCTGGGAGGATGTTCATGAACTGATACAAAATGAAGTAAGCCGAACTAGGAGAACAATTTGTATAATGACAACAATATCGTAAAAACAAAACTCTCAAAGACTCATCACAATGACCAACAATGATTGCAGAGAACTCATAATGAAACATACTTGCCACCTCCTGATGGAGAGGTGATGGACTCAGAGTGCAGATTAAGACTTTTTTGGAGATGGACAATGCTAGATTTTTTTTTTTTGCTTGACTATGTATAGGTGTTTTCTTTTTCTTTCTCAATTGAGGGTGGGAGGCAGAATACTGTTGATTAAAAAAAATGATTTAGGGGTAGCTAGGTGGCACAGGGAGTAGAACACGGGCCCTGGAGTCAGGAGGACCTGAGTTCAAATCCAACCTGAGACATTTGACACACTTACTAGCCATGTGACCTTGGGCAAGTCACTTAACCCCAATTGCCCTTCCTTCCCCCCTCCAAAAAAATGAAATGAAAAAATGATTTAAAAAATAAAATAATAGGGTTAGCTAAATTAGTTGACCACCAAGGACCCTTAACTATATAGAACCTAATACTTAGCACAAAACTACCTCTCTGACAGCTAAGAATTCCTGAAATTTTAAGAAGTCATTCAGATGAGAAATTGTGAGTGAAAGAAAATTGAAAAGGGACATTATTTTTTGAAAAGTATGGTATTTGAATCATTAATCAAATCATTAAAACATAAAAAGAACCCTTGCCACTTCCTACCACACAGGAAAACAATATGATGGTATGATGTCTGAGATTACATTATGTAAGAACTTCCCTACTGGGTCAATGGATGGTACATCCAACATAACAATCTATTGCTCATCTTTGAAACTAAAATTTTTCAAATACAAATAGATATTTTGTGGAAGGGCATGATTTGTCATCTATGAATTGACCCAAATCATTTTTGGAAGCTATAATAAGGCTTTTTTATCTAATATTTTCAAGGGGGTTGAGAGAATATTTGATTTTCTCACTTAAGGAATAAACTGCATTTTTTTTCCTTCTGCTTACTTGTGGCTTCTGCTCTGTTCTAGATGATGGAAGGGGCCAGATGTGTGACTGAAGGACAAATGGACCATCTCACCTGTCTTCATTTACAATGCTTCTTATAGTGATGAGTCATGTTAGTTTAGTACCTATTGTATAAACTAGTAATTCCATTTATTTTCCTCAAGTCTGCCTTTTTCAAGCTTCAGGCCAATAAGGTAGGATGTCCTAGTTTGCGTGTCTGTCTTTATGCCTGTGTCACAAATTGGCTAATGTTAGTTACACTCTAGTTTTTTCCTGTTGGCAAGGTCAAGTCAATCAGTAGGAAAATAGGGGATGAGGAGCAAGAAAAATGCTGGTCAGATGGTGGTTCACACCTATAAACCCCTTATCAACTCTTTGGTCATCTTTCAATTTGATCTTTATAACCAACACCTTCTGATCTTTACTCTCTTTGTTACGGTGAATCCAGAACGCCACAAATAAAATTACCTTTATCACTAACAATCATTAACACTTTCTAGGTTGCCTACTTTCATACTCACAAATCACATTACCAAATGACACTAGCTCCTTGCAAGACTAAGTCAGTGAGACAGGGGAGAGGAGTACCATGCTGCTAGAATTCTCTGTGGGTGGTTGTTTCTTTTCAGCAGGTTGTTGATGGGGAGTAATAGCTTCCTGGACTGCTTCACATACAAAAAGTCTTGGCTCACTCTGATCCCAGAAGTGGCTGATTGGAATATGATCAAGTAGACTCAGATCCCCCAAAATAGGATTTCTAGATGGAAAAAGGAAGAAATATCTGTAATACCAGGAAGAACATTACTACTACATTCGCTTCATGAACTTCAACAAGGCCTAAACTAAATAGCAATATAACATAGTCTTATCTTTTCCAAAGACTATCAACTTAGACACTCAGATTCTATGTGTTGTAGTGATCCTCCCTTTATTACTTTTAGCCAAAAGTAATAAAATTATGAAAATCTAGTGTTTGTTAAATTAAGAATAAAAAATGTAGAAGAACATATTAGATGTTTATCTGGAATGGTGTACTAATACTGGGCACTTATAAAGCACCTTAAAGTTTACCAGCACTTTACATACATTATTGTAGTAGTACTATTGTACAGTAATTAATTATACAGTGTAAATTAAGGCTATAGCCATCATTACAATGTATTTATTTCTATTCCCTTTTGGATAATTATGAGAACATTAGAATAAAAAGGGACCCACTTATTGGATAATGGCTGAACAAATAATGGCACATGAATGTAATGAAATATCATATAAGAAATGACAAAAGGAATCGTTTCAGAGAAACCTGGGAAGACTTGTATGAACTGATGCTGAGTGAAGTGAGCAGAGCCAGAACAACTTATATATCAACAATATAAAAATCATGATAATAAAAAGTAACTTTTAAAAATTTAAGAACTCTGATCAATGCCAACGTCCAACCATGATTCTATAGTACTGATTATGAGGCATGCCTTTTAATAGAGGGGTGATTCAAGATGCAGAATGAGACACACTTTTTTGGCCATTGACAATATAGAAATCTGTTTTTCTTAACTATGTCTATTTTCTTTAAGGGTTTTGCTTTTCTTTTTTTTCAATAGGGAATAGAACAGGGGAATAAGGATAGAGCTGCCAAAAAAAAAAAGGAGAAGGAAGGTTTATTGAAGCATTTTTTAAAATGCACAGCAGAGACAAAAAAGGCCAAAAGGAATCACAGACAAGCAGGGCAGCTTTGAAAGGTACATACTGAACCTATGTACTTTTAAATAAAATTAGGTTCTATATATTGAATATTTGCAGTCTTATGCATATCCTCTCCTATTCTACTGTGTATAAGAAAATGCTCATTTTTTGTATTTGTTAAATTGAGAATTAATTTTTTTTAATAACACAAATGCTTCTCTGAAATGTTATAATAAAAACATAGGCACTTATATAGCACTTTCAAGTTACCTAACTTATTGCATACATTATAACATTTGACCTTAAATGTACCTTGAAAGAAAAATACTAATGTTACTGTCCCAGTTTTACAGATGAGGAAACTGGGACTGAGAGAGTTTAAGAGACTTTCCAAGGGTCAAATTTTTTTCAAGGTTAGTTAAGGGTCAAATAAGTATAAGAGGCAGGATTTGAAATGAGGTAGACTCTCCCTGAGCCCAGGTCCAATGCTTTTATCAATTATGCCACATTGTCTCTATAGGTGAACCTTGCTTTAAGGCTGAAGATCTGAGAGTTTTCGTTTCCCAGGACCAGCTGGTACAAACACTCAGTTGTACAGTGAACTCTGCTGGGCAATATTTAATGCTACAGCTCAGGGCTTTCAACTTCATCAAGTATATAAAACATAGTCCTTCACTCCCACCTTTACTCTCCCCTTCCCCCTCCAAATGGTTTGGATAAAAAATAAGGCCAATTTTAGTTAGAGAATGGTGTGAAAATGACACTGCGGCAAGCTTAGCCCCAAAAGAAGACATATGAAAAAACAGTTCCTCTCATTTTCCTGTGGATGTGGATGGGGGCAGATGGCAGGGGGAGGAGAAGAAGGGAAGGGCCATTGGTGCTCTTCTTCTCCCCCCATTAAAAATTATTATAATGGATGACTTTCTAGAAAGGGGAAGCGGTATGGAAGAAAATTTAGGTGAGGTAAAAAAGATAACAATAAACATTTATATAGAAAAAAGAAAATAACACTGTGAGAAGACAGGGAAGAAGAGAATGATGATGAGAGAGGTGACAAAGAAAGCAGTGATAAAAAAGAACAAAATATTTGTATTTAAACTGAAATTTTTAACATTTTTGAAATACAGTAATTTTATATAATCATTTTTAATATATGCCTGCATATTTTCTTCCTTTCCAAGAGATCTTAACTTAAATAAGATATTTAGCTCCTAAGATGCAATGGAAAAAACACTAAATTAGGAGAAGGAAGATGAAGGTCTGCTACCCAGTTAACTAGCTTCCCTAACTAGCCATGAGATCTCATATGATCCATTTAGCTCCTCTGGGCCTTGGTAGCTTTACTTAGATTCCTAGGGAAATTCTAGGGAGTTTTGTGAAAAGGATAGTTTGTGGCAATCCTTAAGGACTTGTATGGTTTCAGCAACAATGTCACACCTGCTATATTACTTCTTCTTTTCTTTTTCTTTGACAGTGTTATTAGAAGTAACACAAGATGCCTGGATTTCAGTAAGGGATTTGGCAAAAATTTCTTATGCTATCCTTGCCAAGAACAAGATAGAAATGTGGGCTTAGTATGGTTGGGTGGATTTGGACTTGGTTGAATGACCTGAAGCAAAGAAGGTCATTAATGGGTCAAGGTTGAAAGTCACCAATATTGTAGGACCCAAAGATCTTCATTTACTTCTGTGCTGTTAACATTTTTATTAAAGACTTGAATTAAAGCATAGTAGTATGTTTATCAAAGCTGCAGATGACATGAAACCTGAAAGGAGAGATAACATGCTGAAAACACGATCCAGAAAGATCTCAACAGGCTATAGAGCTATGGGGTTAGAAATGTGATCATAAGGAATTTAATAGGGATTAATGCAAAGTCCTACAGTTGGGTTGAAAAATCAAGTATATATGTCCAAGATATGAGGGGACGCAGGGTTGAAAAAGACCTGGGAGTTTTGGTTACCTGAAAACTCAATGAGTCAAAGAGGCTACAAAAAAAATAATAATATTATCATTTGCATAGGACCTACTATGTGCTTTACAAATATTATTTCATGTGATCCTCACAACAACCCCTAGAGGTGCTATTATGATCCCCATTGTACAGCTGAGGAAATTGGAGCAATCAAAGATTAAATCACTCTTCTAGGGTTATAGATCTAGTAAGTGTCTGAGGCTGGATTTGAACTCAGGGCTTCCTGACTCTAGACTCAGTGCTCTATCCACTGCGCCACTTAGCTGTATTATCTGTAATCACAGGCTACATTAGAAGAGGTGGGTAGTCCAGAACAAGGATGGTGACAGTTCTGCTTGTACTGGGCTCTAGTAAAGCCATATCTGGAATATCATGTTCTTTTAGGGCCAGTATCTTGGCTTTTATCTATCATAGTTCAGGGGCAGAGACATGTACCCACAGACTCTTCCCAACAGCAGTTTCAGGCTTCCTTCCCTACAGAGATGGTGTGGCATAACAGAAGGGGCTGTGGTCATGCAGAACTGGGTTTAAGTTTACCTCTGACACTCACTATCTTTTTTGTAGGCAAATCATTTAGCCTTTCTGAAACTTGGTTTCTTATATTTGTAAAATAGGTATAATATCTACGGTAGCTGATTCACATGATTATTGTGAGGTTCGAATCACATCCCCCCCCACATTATACATATATATACACATATATACATATATATATATATTTAAATTATATATGTATATATACCCACATATATATTTGTGTATGTATGTGTATACATATACATACACACACACACACACACACACACACACACACACACATGCACAGGGCTTTGCAAACTGTAAAGCACCATACAAATGTTAACTATTATTACTTGTATTATTATTATTCCTTCTGGTGGGAGTCTAGTAGACACACTAGTAGTTGGCCAACAGAGGCCAACTAATGCCTGTCTCTATAGCAAAGTGCAAAAAAAAAAAAGGTTTTAAACAAGACACACTGTCTGGAGGTTGGAAAATGGTAGATTGTAATATTCTAAAAATTAAACAGTTTAATACACTCAAACCAAGATTTCTTACTTTTTATTCTCTTCTCCTATAAAGGAGAATGCTTCTTTTCCATCAGTTTGTCCAGTCTTGAAGTCAAAAACAGTGACTGTGTCCATTTCAACATCATAGAAGCACATTTTGGAATCAAGACTATTGTCAGGCTATTGGGAAAAAGAAAAAAAAAAGCTCATGTATGCTGATTCCATTACCTAAGTGCATTTGTTCTAGGTCTTTGTGCTTCAAATTAAAAGGAGATCAATCCTGAGGATAGAAGAGACATGTTTTACATTATTTTGGCCCACTGAGTACTCAGGACTTTCAGGGAACAACATTCAGGTACATCTGGTGCCTTTCACATTTTAAGCCTTAAATTACTCCTTATAGTCATTAAATTATTATTTTTCATAACTGATCATGGTTTACAATGAATAAGAAAACAGACTGAAGATTTCTGAATATCAAACTAGTTCATTAAACTATTATCACAACTTATTTGGGATGTTTTTCCAGTGGAAGTGGCTAGAATCAAAGGGACATAAAAAATTGTGGGTTTTGGTTCAACATGGCCAGAGACATTTATTCCCTAGGGCTTAAGAGCTATGACAATTAGGAATTCTTTACTCTTTTCCCCACCCTCTTTTACCTATGTCCCCACTCTTTGGCATCCTTCCACTTCTTCCTCTATTGTCTTCTTTACTACGTCCCTATGACTATGTCTATTACTTATCACAGTCCTATTTTACTCCTCACATTACTTTATTACATTCCTGTTCCTTGTCTGTGTGTGTACATGTGCATTTGTGTATGTGCATGTGTATGAATTGAAACTAAAAAAAAAAGGGAACTAGGTTGATTTGGACAAGATCTTTTTTCCCTGTTTTTACATTTCTTCCTCCCATCCCCAAATGGCATCAAAATAACCAGAGTTTGTGTACAAAATATAAGTCTCAGACACAGCTGTGAAAACTAATACAATCAAAACGCAGTCAGATGAAGTCCTTGGGTTATGCCGCTCCCCCCCCACCAAAAAAAATGCAAAACTAGAGTGAAAACCAGAAACGAATAGACATTTGAAAACTCTATTTTCTGAGATTTGAAGACATCACAACCCCTACACCCTAGTCCTATCCCAAGGCCCCATTGCGGCAGGAGAGGTAACCTTGGGTTCTGCAAGGCCAAGCTTTCACAGGTTTTCTCTTGCAAGAAAGGCTTCACAGAAGGTCCCAATTACATTGTTTTCCAAGAACCAACCTAGCTAAGTATGGAGAGATCACCTTTAGGATGCCCATTTAATGATGAATTATTTATACGTGACAACCTATGAAAGAAAGAACACAAAATGGCCGTTAGAGCCATGTGGCAGTCTTCTGCTTCTGACATGGGCTGAGTACTAAGAATTACACATTTTAGATGGGTGTTTAGCAATTTTTATGCTATGGACTTTATGGACCTTTTCTCAGAATAATGTTCTTAAATGCATAAAATAAAATATGCAGGATTACCAAGAAACTAATTATACTGAGATAGTTATCAAAGTATACAATACCCTAAGTTCACAGACCCTAGATTAAGAAACCCTGTTTTAGACTATCAAAAGCATTTAGCTGTTGGTAAGTGTGATATACTCATAAAATGACATGTGAGTTGACATAGTACTGGAGGAACTGAATTGTAAGAATCTGGGCATTCTCACTAAAAAGGAAACCAGAAGACAAAAGGAAGTTAACAGCAAAATGGAAGAATGGTTTACAGGTCCTCCTAGGAAAGCCTAATAAAAGAGGTGGTGGAATTGACTTTACTGTGTATCCTGAGGCAACAAGAAGCATCATTTCATGAGGTGTTTTGGTCAATTTATATTGCAATGCTCATAATATATATATATATATGCAAAAATATTACCATAAGAATAATTGCAGCTTATGCTCCAACATCTATTGCAGAGGAAGTAGAGAAATTCTATTAAAAAGGTAACAAAAGCCTCCAAAGTAAATCAATACATATTCTGAGATCTAGAGACTTTAACATAATTGTGGGCACATCGAAAAGTGGTTTTACAAAGTTGTAAAATGTGGTTCAATGGTTAAAAAAAATAAAAGGGAGAGGCCAAAGATTTGAAGACTACACAAAAGCCTCAGGCCTACACAGCTTGAAAATTCCATTTACATAAATGGTGAGGAGGCCTCAGACATGGCAAAAACAAGTAACAAAACTGAAACATAAAAGACTGGAATAGAAGACAACGTCAATGTGGGAGTCACATCTGTTAGATATTTGTTGCAACTCCCGCTCACTAGAGGAAAGAGCAAAATGAATGCCAAACTATATGAAGAAAAAAAAAAGCCACAGCCTCTAGTTAAAATAAGTTTTATTGCTATCATTTGTTTTTAGAACATAGGCACTTCCTGATATGCACACCCCTTCCATGTAAAATGCCCAAAGAGTTACTGCATCTGACCATGTAGCAACATTCCACATCTGCTGTCTCCAAATTCACTATCTCCTCAAACAATTACTTAATAAGCATGCATTGAGAGAGACAAGGTGTGGTGAATAGAAGTTGCTTAATCTAATCCATTCCACTATGCAGTTTCTAGTACTAGACTTCCTTCCCATGAATATCAATTTAAGGAGATTGTGTGGTGTAGTGGGATTTGTTGTTTTATGTCCTGAGTTATGAAGCTCAAGCTGACTCCCTCCCTTTACCTTCACCATTCACCTCTGCAATGGCTAGTACAACCTACTTTTGGATCTGTGGTCCCTTACCACACAGCTGCTGATGACCAACAGGGACCCATATATCTTTTCTTGTGGAGTAGGATCAGGGGTATGCTAGTAAATGTTTAACAACTTGATCTCCAAAGGGAAAAAAGTAAGCAGGACAGACTTTGAAGTTTAATCTGCATTATTACCATTTTCTCCATCACTTTCGCAAAACTAGACAATCAACCAAAAAATAAAAAATTAAGCCCTGATTTGTAGCATTTGTCAATTTTCAAAGTGTACTCATTGTATACTTTGTATACTTTCAAAGTGCTCACATTGAAAATTTAACAATTGGTTCTCCTGAGGTTGTTCTGGACTTGGGTCCAGAAGCTTCCTGGGTAGGAGGCAACCATGAGAAGCATGGCCCTTCCTTAAAGAAGATGGTCTCTTAAGTTTCCCATACACCCAAAACAAAAGCTAGTACGGAACTCCTGTCACTCTATTCCATGGGAATATGCTTCAGTGGTGCTACATCATTCCCCATTCTACAAAGAGACAACCTGCCCATTTCGTCTGCCCTTTGTCCCTCTTTTCCATTGATTTCACCTGAAGCTCCCTATGCTCAGTGAGAGACTGAAGAAATTCTATCCTCTTTTTTCTTTTCACTCAAGCCAAGTGGAAGGATATCTCTAGCTTTCCTCTATGTAGTGCCTCTCCTCCTATGATTTCTTTGTTAGTCCTTCCATTAAAAAAAAAACATTCACTTTAGGAGAATTTAGATTTTAGCCCACAGAATATGAATTCAACTCTTCCTTCTTCTCTTCCACTAAATCTCTTCAGCCTCTTATATCCTTTTGTCCTTTGGTGCTTCTTCCTTGTTTTCTCTTTAACAGATTCATCTTACTCTGGAAGGATGAGAACTGAATTCGTTGCTTAGTTTTGTTAACAGTATATTTACTTACTTTCTTGTATTTCCCTTGCTTGGGTATACTGGCTAAGGCAAATGTTCTGCTTATCTTTGTTACATTCTGGATGAATGATTCAAAGGCCTCTCCTCTGTTGAAGGGGTATTTTTAAAAATTGACTGCTAGGTTCAGCTTTTCAGGATGCTATTTTGGAGTGTATCTTGCTTTGATTTTCAGAAGAGCAAATTCCAATTTCTGTTTTGACATCATAACATAGGTGAGGAGTAGAACTAGGATATTAGTATTGACTTTCCTTCACAGCTGAAGGACTTGGTAGCTTATTACTAATAGCAGGTAGCATTTATATAGCACTTTAAGATTCGCAAAGTTCTTTATATATGTTAACTCATTTGATCTTCACAAATAAACCCTGTCTGGCAGGTGTTGTTATTATCCCCATTGTACAGATCAGGAAACTGAGGCAGGCAGAGGTTAAATGACCTGCCCAGGGTCAGTCAGCTAGCAAGTGTCTGAGGAAGGATTGCAACTAAGGTTGTCTTGCTTCCATGTTTAGCACTATATCCACCTCACCACTCAGCTGCCTCCATAACTGTTGTTTGGCACTGAAACTCTGGAATTTAACCACTATATGTTTCAGGGGGTTCTCTTTGCCAGTGATCTGGGGATTCTACCCATTAGAGCCTTGCTTTCTGTTTTTCATACTTCTAGACAATTTTCTTATATTATTTTCTTCAATGTAGTACTTACAATTTTAAAATTTCATTATTTTCTGAGAGATAGATGATGCTAAGACTCTCCTTATACATTCAGTCTTCAAGGTCAGTTGTATTAGTCTGTTCCTCTGTTCTTCCCCAGTTGTTGTCTTTTGTTTTTGTTCTGCCAAATTTTCTTCCACCTCTACATTTCTGAGTTCCAAATCTGTTTTTCAGATTTTGGAGAGATTCTCCATTTTGTGTTCCAAGTTGTCTACTGATTTCTGACCAATCTATATCTTCCTTTAAAATTTCTCTTTTGAACCATTCTGGAATTTACAATTATTCCATGATCTTTGGGAACATACAGAATATATTTTCTTGCTCATTTTTTTTTACTAGGGATTTTTTCCCCCTTTCCTTCAAAACGTAATTTTTATTCACTATGTTGTGATCTCTTCTAGAATGCTTGCTCATTTTCCCTTCCATTTTATGACTCTTGTTATTGGTTTATCTTCTTGGAGGAAGAGACTATACCAAGTTTTCTCTTTTAGGTCTCTCCCCCACCCCTTTCTTTTCTATTCCTGATACCCCGAATCAGTCATTCTCAGTATTTGGCTCCTTATTCTTCCATAGTCCTGGTTTATGTATTCTCCTGTACAGATCTTAGGGCTAGTTGGCCTCTCAGCCTTTTTAAGTTGGAGTTAAAGTGTGAAGGTTGTCTGGGTTCCTGTTATGGGGAGAGGAATACACCTCAGTTTTTAGCTGCCTTTTCCTCTGTACAGAAGCTCCTTTCCACTTATCTGTTCTTTCCTGCCATGTTCCCTTTCTGTTCTGTTAATAGACAGCTATTTTATACAGGGGTTTTATATTAAGTTCCTGACACGAACAGAGAGGAACTACTTCGGTAAAGCCTCTTAGACTGTTGGCAATTGTACATGTACCCTTGGGGTGTTTAGGATGAATGGGAATGTCAAGTAGTTGGACACCATTCTATCTGAAGGCATTACATTATGTGGAGTTGTTACCATCTTTTTCTCTTCTTGCTACATCTTTAATTACTATAGATTTTGGTACAGTTCTTGATGTAATTTGTTTATGGAGTGGGGGACATATACGGAAAACAACTACACTGACATCTTTCTAATTAATTACCTAGCTTTCAACTCGTAAACAAACTGAAAATAAAAACAGGAAATGAATGGAATAGACATTGACACAGATTTATAAAAATTTCTTAAAGAAGTTCAACCAACAGTAAAAGAACTCTGATCAGAGCTGAAATAGGCGGAAGCTCTAGTTACTGGAGGATAAAACAGGTGAGAATGAGAAGACCTTTTACATTTGGAAAATTCTAACAAAAGCCCAACTTGTGAACTCAGAAAAATCAAAAGGGACCTCAGTCAGCTACAGGAAAACCTGAAGACTTCAGAAAATGCAAATTTGCCATTTGAGAATCAACTAAAATAAGACAATCAAAAATTTATCCACAGTTATAGATGAGATTCATACTGTTCTTAAGAAGGATAAGAAGAAGAATGAAGAGAGAGATCAAAAATCCAAAGAGAATGGTGCAAATGTATGATTAAAATTTGTTTTGGGGAAGAATGGTGTTACATGATGTAACATATAAATCATGATATCAGAATGTTTGAAAGTGATGCATGTTTGATTTTAGTAGTATAAATATCTATTAGTTCAAAAGATGTATGAAGTTTTATGAATGTGAAAAAAAGAGCTTTGAGCGCTCCTCAACTAGGAAACATTTGAGCTCTTAGCTAAGCAAAGACATATGGCAAGGCAAGACAAGAGTGATTTAGCACGTCAATTTGTAAGATCTAATGGAGAATACCAGTGGAAGATCATGAATAGTATGGCCTTATAAAAGTCAAAATCAGTGGTGGAATAGACAAGTTTGGAGAGAGCTTGGTGTGGGCCCCAACGAAGCAAAGTGCTCCGGAGAGTATTAAAGGATGAAACAGGAAAGAAGGCAAAAAAGAAATGAATGGTAGAAAAGACCGCTAAAGATTTCTTTCTTATTTTCTTTTGAATGAAAAAGCATTTTTAAAGCATTTACCATTTCAAAGCACACCAACACAAAAGTCCCTGCCCTCAAAAAGCCCAACTCCAATTGGGAGAGATAACACATACCAGTGGTTGGTGACCTGGGAGGGGTGTTTTGGTTTGCAAATTCACAGGGATGGTGGGTTGGGCCATGGAGGAGTGAGAGTATTGACATACTTAATGATTTCTAAAACAAAATCTTCACCATCAAAAAAAGAAGAGATACTACCACACTTTTCTCTAATATCACATTGTTATGCTACATCAGGAAATAGAAATGGTAGTGGAATAAATGAAGATTAGCAGGACAGCTAGACAAGACCAAGTACATGGATACAGAAGACACCATTTTGAAGGAGCTGAGCAATCAATTCAGAAAGTAGGAAGGCACCACAGACATGGAAAAAATGTGCTAAAGAAGCAGAATGGAGGAGGGGAGAGGAGAGGTAGGCTAGAAACTGAGAAGAATGTTGAAGACAGAAAGTGAAATGAAAAGGCTACAGATGAATGAGAAAAGTTGGGAGAAAGCAAGATGCAAAGGGGACATACAAGAAAAGGCAAAGAGAAAAAGAGGTGAAAGTCATGTTGAAACAAGCAAGAATATAAGAAGCAGAGAAGTAAGAATAAGCAGAGAAGTAAGGACCCATTTCCTCATGTCACTTCCTCAGTGGAATCTCTCTGCACTGAATCCACTGTGGCCTCCGGCCTCACCTTGTGGAGGAGGATGCTGATTTTGTTACCATTGGAGTTACATTTGATGGAAGAAATGCCGCCTATGCCTGGAATTAACTCCGCCAGGTTCTTGCAGTTGCAATGCACTTTGGCCTCTCTGTGGAATCAAACAAAATTACTTCAACACAACTGTTACTGTCATGTGTATTTAATACTTATTATTCAACGATGGGTAACAACTCAGTAGATGAAGAATGCCCACTGGCTATACTAGGACACTAGGTGGATGGATGATGCACAGGACTAACTTATCAGTACATTAGTTCTTGCAGACCCTGAAAACGCCTAAGGGCTCAAATCTGAACAGACCGTGGGAACAGGCCACTCTGGGAAATGGCACCATGTTTTTAATGGCCCCAAACTGTCTATTGAATCAAAAGCTCACCTTTTAAGCAACAATCTTATTTCAGGGCAGTTGTATAGCTATACCTCATGGAATATCAGTTTTCTACAAAATATAACTGACAGTCACTTAAAAGGCAAGGAAGAAGTGCATGGTGGGTGTGAACTACCAAAAGCTGCACAGGCCAGGTGGTATAAAAGATAATCAGAAAGATGTAGGATCAGAAAAGAAGATGAGCTGGCTTTGCAGCAGGAGTGAGAGATGACCCATAGAGCACTCCATAGACTCCTTTGGTGGCTATGCAATGTCAAGGAATCAGAAGGCACCATGGTACAGTGGACAGGGTGCTGGGCATGGAAATGGGAAGACCTGAGTGCACATCTCAGAATGACTCTGGGCATGTTGCTTAACCTTTACACCTGTAAAATGGGGGTGATATGTATAGCAAAACCTAAAAAGGTTGTTGTAAGTAGTAAACAAAAGTACAAATGAGCACTGTGTAAATCTTAGAGAACTTTATATTACTGTTATCATTATTACAGGAAGGAACCCAGCAGGCTGGGTTGACACTCTATGGAAGATTTAAGGGATATCAAAGACAAGAGCTGCAAATGATGACCGGGTTTAGATGGGGAGTAGAGAGCATCTATGATGAGAGCACAGACCCAGTGAGGTATCCAAATATTAGGTCACAGAACAAAATAGCTGTTCATCTGGACAGTATGGGGCTTTTTTTCATTGGGCTGGGAGCCTGTCAACAAATCAGTCTCTAAATTCTGAGTGGTAGCTATGTGCCCACCAACATACCAACATCAGAAGACAAAATGAGTTTATGTTTAAAACTGTAATACCCATCTTAAAATGTGTCATGAAAATATTCTTTGTTTTATCTTTCCACCCTCAAGGATATCTCACTCCTCTGACATAAAAACTAATACTTAGTTTTAAAACCAAATCCACTGAGCAGGTGGACTTCGGAAAATTCTAGAAAGACTTATATGAATTGATACTAAGTGAAATGAGCAGAAACAAGAGAACACTGTACACAGTAACAGCCACATTGTGCGATGACTGACTTTGATAGGCTTAGCTCTTCTCAGCAATGCAAGGGTCTAAGACAACTCCAAAAGACTCATGATGGAAAATGCCACGCATATCAGAGAAAGAACTACAGAGTCTGAATGCAGATCAAACCATACTATTTGCTTACACTTTTTTCGTTTTGTTTTTTCTTTCTCATGGTTTCTCCCATTCATTCTAATTCTCCTTTACAACATGACTAATGTGAAAATACGTTTAATAAGAATGTATATGTAGAGCCTTTATCAGATTGCATGCCACTGTCTTGGAGAGGGGTGGAGAAAATTTAAAACTAAAAATCTTATGGAAGTGAATGTTGAAAACTAAAATTAAATAAATTTATTTAAAGGAAAAACACATGCATATTTGCTTCTAAAATTGCAACTGATTAATAACTGTTAGATAATCTGATTATGTCATACTACATAAGAAATTAGATACTTATAGATTCATACATGCAATTATGCACTCTGTTTTGTTTTTAGAAAAAACAAAGACTGGAAAAGATGGAAAGCAAAATGAAGGAAACCATAAATGGGTTACTGTGCTGTTTTAAATATAAAGACGGCAGCATGGTGGAAGGCAGTGATGTCAAACTCAGATAGAAACAGGGGCCACTGATCTTTGATAAGTGTACTTGAGAGCCACACATTGACAGTTTTAAAATGTAATTTAATCTGTATTTTATTGTATTTTTATTTATCTTGTCAACTATTTCCCAATTACATTTTAATCTGATTTAGGCCATGCCTAGGAGAATCGTGGGCATTGTATGTTCAACACTTCTGGTAGTGGAAAGAATGCTAAATGTGGATTCAGAGGACAGAGGTCTAAAAACTGGCTCTCTGTACTACTTCTCTGACTCCAGACAAGTGACTGAACCTGACTGGACTCAATTTCCTTTTCTGTCAAGGTAGGGAGTTGAGCTCTGAGATCCCTTCTAGGTCTCATCCTAAGATTTATTAAGTCTAGACTTGGAGTTATTTTTCCAGCAGTGATAAGTTTATAGTTATCCAGTTTTTTGTCTCTGTCCCCTCATTAACAACAGCACAAATTTGGAAGATGTAGATGAGTCAAGAGACTGTCCACAGCCATAGATTTCTAATCTATGACTGTGGTCATGTTAGTACTGAGATAATTCGAATGAACAGTACAAAAAGTCAAGTATTTATACAACCTGCAAACCTTGCCTAGAATCCAAGTAGATACGTAGTATGTTAAGATAGAAGGAGAGATCATTTAGTCCAGTTCTCTCATGAAGACAGCCAGGGAGCCAGTGGATGAAGTACTAGACTTGAAGTCATGCTAGCTATGTGACCCTGGGCAAGTCATTTAACCTCTAACTGCTCCTCACCTATAAAATGGGGACAATAACAGCTATCTAGGAAGGTTGTTGTGAGAATCAAATGAGATACTCGTAAAGTACTTTAAAAACCTTCAAGTGCGATCTAAACTCCATTATCATTTTTCAGATCAGAAAACTGAGGCCCAAATAGGTTAAGTGTTTGCCTAAGACAGTAGTTAGCTAGTTCACAGAACCAGAACTAGAACCCAGACCTCCTCACTCCTAGTCCAGAACTATTTCCATCATACAATACTGGCTCTCTGTCAAAGTCTTCAGATTATCTCACACAGGTGAAAAGATTGAGAACTTAAGCGAAGAGGTAAAAATTACACAGGAAGTCAAAAGCGGCTCCCAAAACTGAAAGGTCTGTTCCTGGCTTATCTCCCAGTCTTTTTTCCCTTCTGTCTCCTTGTTGAGTCATTTTCAATAGTCTCCAACGCTTTGTGACCCCTTTTGGGGTATTCTTGGCAAAAAATTTTGAAGTGGTTTGCCATTTCCTTTTCCAGCTCATTTTACAGAGGAGGAAACTGAGACAAACAGGGTTAAGAGACTTGTCCAGAGTCACACAGCTACTAAGTGTCTGAGGCTGGATTTGAATTCAGGAAGAGAGTCTGGCCCAGCACTCTGCCCACTGAGCCACCTAGCTGCCCTGACTTATCTCCCAGTTTTTTTTCTCCTGTCTCCTAACCAAGTTCAAACAATATATAAACTCTTATTTGGGCATCAACAGTACCTTCGGGAGAGATCAAAACTTTTAAAGTGAGCCAAGTCTGTTCCTACAACCAGGAAATTCCCACAGACATCCAAGGAGCATGGGTTTCCCTCTGTCTCTGAAAACATTAGCAGCTGTTTGACAGTTCCCTGAGGAAAAAAGAAAAAAGAAAAAATCATTGGAGGAACTTAAGGAAGGGTGCATTGTATTCTTATCAGTCAGTCAGGAAATTCTACTTCATTCGACTCTCTAGGCACGTGGGTTTTACTGTTAATGCTCCACACCACTATGAGAGTGAGACTAAATACTTGGTAGGGGTGTGTGTGGGGTGTGGGTATGACATTTCTTTGCAATTTAAGGCAATTCTTTTCTCTTTTTAAGGTGAAATGAGGCAGCTCCTTTTTAAGTTGACTGATACTGCTCCTCAGGGTTCACTTTAATTTGACTGATGGGCATATGTGTGTTTTAACAAAGATTATTAGAAAGTAATAAGAAAAAGGTAATTACATATTTGCTTCAATTTCTTTTAGCACCAGAGCTTAATTTAGGTTCATGTTATTTTAGCCATATTTATGTATGTTTCCTATGATCTACTAGTATGAATACTTTTGAAATTCAATTATTTTTGAGACAGAAGAAACATTTTTTAAAATCTACATCTCATTATTCTATATAATGCCAGTGATTTTTTAAATAGTATTTTATTTTTTCCAATTACATGTGAAGACAACTTTTAGCATACATTTAAAAAAAAAATTTGAGTTCCAAATTTTCTCCCACCCTCCCTAAGATGGTAAGCAATTTGATACGCTATATATGTATAATCACATAAAACATATTTCCATATTAGTCATATAGTGAAAGAAAAAACAGACCAAAAGGAAAAAAACTACAAAAAAAATTGAAAACAGTAGGCTTCAATCTGCATGCAGCCTCCATCAAGTTCTCTCTCTGGATGTTTTTAGTATCTTTCATCACGAGTCCTTTCAAATTGCCTTGGATCACTGTATTGCTGAGAGTTACTGTGTACCATGTTCTCCCAGTTCTGCTCACTTTACTCAGCATCAGTTCACATACGAACTGTCTTTCCAGGTTTTTCTGAAAATCCACCTGCTCTTCATTTCTTATTCTTCCATTACATTCATACACCACAGTTTGTTCAGCCATTCCCCAACTGATGGGCATCCCCTCAATTTCTGATTCTCTGCTACCACAAAAAGAACTGCTATAAATATTTTTGTACAAATAGGTCCTTTTCCCTTTTTTAAAAAATCTTTTTGGGATACAGACCTAGTAGTGGTGTTGCTGGATCAAGGCATATGCACAATTTGATTGTCCTTTGGCCACAGTTCCAAATTGTTCTCCAGAATGGCTGGATCAGTTCACAACTCTACCAACAGTATATTAGCATCCTGGTTTTCCCACATCCTCACCAACATCTATTATTTTCCTTTTATGTCATATTAGCCAATCTGATAGGCAAGAGGTAATACCTCAGAGTTGTTTTAATTTGCATTTCTCTAATCAACTGTGATTTAGAGCATTTTTTCATATGACTGTAGACAACTTTGATGTTTTTGTCTGAAAACTACCTGTTCATATCTTTTGACCATTTATCAATTGGGGAATGACTTGTATTCTTTGAAATTTGACTCATTCTCTATATAGCTGAGAAATAAAGCCTTTAGCAGAGACACTTGCTGTAAAAATTGTTTCCCAGCTTTCTGATTTCCTTCTAATCTTGGTTTGCCCATGATTTCAAAATAATCTCTTGTATGCAGTTTTGTAGTTCATTTAAAATAATGCATTTTCTTTACATTTTAGTTTACTCAATATTAGATTTTATCAGGTTTTTTTGTAAAAATAACTATATCTCTCTCTGGGCTGGTCTCCTCACCCCCAATCCCACCCCCCAGCAATGACAGGTTGGGTCCCCCGATGGATGGCTACTACCATTCTCAGGGTTCTAGGGATGACCCTAACACTGTAGCTCATGAACTCTCATTTGTATGTTCCCCCTTAAAAGTCAGCCAATAGACTCAATTAGTTTTCCATTAAAGCCAATTACTCAAATGTCTTAGCAAGAACAATAGTTACAAGATGTTTTCCCTAAAACCTGAGGTGAAGAATCCCACAAATCCACACAGAGTATGTGAAGGGAAGAGTTGACATGAACTTCAAGAACAATGGTAGTGAAGCACAGATTTGGGGAACACACAATGGTCTTGGTGACTCACAACTCTATAACTTTAGGACCTCAATGGTCTCCTTTTCTGGGGAATTCTCACACAATTCTCTTTGGGGCATTTTGGGAGCAATCAGTAAGTCCCTTGGTTGCTTTGCTGGCTAGCTCCTTCCTTGAAGGACACAGCCTCTCTGCTGGACAGGGAGCTATTGCAGGGTGAGGCTGAGCTTGTGGTCTGTTTGCCACTGGCATTCCCCTGGGCTCATTTGTTCCTGGGCTGGGACAGGCCGGACCCTCAGATGCTGGGCAGATACTGCCATATTAGGACAGGTAGGACACTGAGGTGCTGGCCTGCAGCTTCCTTGACTGGGCCAGACAGATTGCTTAGTCACTGGGTTCTTCTCAATGCATAATTTTTCTGCAAAATGGGTCCATCTGCTAGATTCTCTGGGCGCGGTCTTCGAAGGACAGCAGGAGTCTGTATGACCTTGAGCCTGTGGCTTAGCAAGGTGTTACTCTCTTTTCAGTTGGAATGTTACAACATGCTTTTCAGACTGATGACACCTGGCCCAGAATTGGCAGAAGAAAACCTCCTCTTTTACCTGTTCTGAGGTTTGTCATCTTCAGTCAGGGGTTTAAGAGGTCTAGCCTGTCCTATTAAACACACCATCATGGTCAAAAGTATTTTCCTTCAATGAGGGATTCCACCTTATTTATGATGACCACCCAAGGGTTCAAGTTCCTGTCGGATTTTATGCAGAGGAATATCTGGGAATACAGCTACTGAAGTAGTCTGTGCACAGAGGGCAAATGAATTATTTCATATATAGTTGAGCTATTCAAGTCTCACACTATTTCGAGGGTGTAGAATGCTTGCCTCCCAAAAGAGTTTTCCCTTCATATTTTAATGTCTGTTTTTGCCCCTTACATTCAGCCTTCTTGAAGTCTAAAAGAAAAAAACTATTCCATCGCCCTTACATTTCATGAGATTCTCTATCATAAAAAAGAATAATATGAAAGCCCATGATTATGGTGGTAAGAAAAATGCATAAGTGATAAACTTCTAGTAATTATCACATCAGATTAAGTGACCCAAATGATCTTCCTTCTCTAGATTGCTATCCAATACAGGCTGGTTCTAAAGAGAGTAGAATCAGGAAGATGAATAGAAGGTAATATGTCAATTAAAAAACTCTAGGTAAGCTAACATTTTCCAAGAGCATTATAGAGAGGAACTAGAAGTAGTATAAAGCAGATTGGGCAGTCTGAATCCTACCACAGTTAGACTGAGGCTTCCACAATGCAAGCGACACAAACTCTCATGATGCCAAGTTGTCATCTCAAGGGGTTGTAAGCCTCTGCTGGTCTCTTTTCCACCTTCTAAAAGTAGAAAACTACGTGGTGTCCTTCTATACAAATGATCAAATGCTATTTGGTATCATTAAACCCTGTTTACTGACTTCGCTTTTTATGATTTTTACCTATCACTTCTCATAAGTTAGGAAGACAGTTGAAGCATAACATGTTATAGGAATGGAGACCAGAGAGGAGATATCAGATCCTCCATCACCTCAATCCAGTAGGCAAGTTCCTCGATGTAAAAGCAGTAGGCATCTGTCAGCACATGGCTATATCTGTTACTGCTCCATACGGCAGTGCCTCCATTTTAATGGTGTGTTTTGTTAAGGGTGGAGGGCAGATATGGGAAAAATGGCTGGCCCTGTACTGCCTGTGAAGGTTCAGATATGTATACAGAAGGCAACCCCAAACATGGGAGTTTAGAAGCAGCTAGAGGCACAGTTGACAGATCATTGGGCCTGGGAGACAGAAAGATCTGAGTTCAAATCCTGCCTTAAACACTTAACTGTGGTCTCATCTGCAAAATGGAGTTCATATCACTTTCCTCTTGTGAGGATGAAATGAAATCACATTTGTAAACTGCTTAGCACAGTGCCTGGCACATAGTAAAAACTTGATGAATTACTGTTTCTCTCTCCCCCAACCTCTTCTACTCCCTCAAACATTGCCCTTTTAAAAAATGAGCTGCTTCCTTCAAACCGCTAGTTCTGACCCATCCAGAATTCAGCCTCTCTCTTCCCTTCAATTTCTCACTGGACAAACAAAGCCAGACATTCTGTGCTCAACCAGAAGCACCAATTTAAAGGATATTAGTACCTTGAAGGTTAGGGGAGGAAAGACCCACGTTAGAAAAGTTCCTACTTAAGGGACAGAAGATATCTTCCCTTCCGCTAGAAAAGGCTCCAGCCCCAGGGCCAACTATAGTTTCAGTCCTGACATTCAACTCTTTGCAGAAGCCACATAAGGTATAGGTGACCTAGGGGGTCTTTTGCCCTCATAGAGTAATCTGCTAATCAAAAAAAGGTTAAGAACCAGTATTTTAAGGAAACGTGACCATTTGTGTTTTACAAAAAGTAAGTTTCTTGTGTAAGGTATAACTGTGTGGCAAAGGCAATTTTATAAAATATCAGGTGCAAATTAATGATGAATGGATGTAAACTATAATTTACTAAAAAGAAATAGATGTTTGTCTTGTCTAAAGCAGTCACCTAGTATAAATTTTTTTTCTGTTCTTTTTTTTTTTTTGGCAAGGCAATTGGGGTTAAGTGACTTGCCCAAGGTCACACAGCTAGTACATGTGTCAAGTGTCTGAGACTGGATTTGAACTCAGGCCCTCCTGACTCCAGGGCCAGTGCTCTACTCACTGCGCCACCTAGCTGCCCCCACCGAGAATAAATTTTAAAGATTGAAACACAATGGGGTGAACTGGATGTGAGAAAATATAAATAAGGTTTTGGTATAATTCAGAAGCAGGTTCCTACTCTGTCTAATATTCCCTATTAGCACTTCCCACTTCCATCTTATCAGCAATTTACCTGCCAAGTGCGAACTTGAACTCGGTTTGGCTCCACCGTATAAACATTTTCTTCATGCATTGCCAGCACAGGAGACTCACATGGGAAGGACCCTTAAAAAACAAAAATAGTATGTTAGAACTGCAATGATTCATTAATCAAGACCTCTTTTTATTTCTCTTTTGAAATATGGTGCAGTTACAAAGGCATTATCAATCAGTCAATCAGGCTTTCAGATAAGGAATGGATGAGATGATCAATCAGGTCCTTTCCAAGTCTTAGATTCTATTTTTTTCTTCATTTCTTTATTTAATATTTTTTAGTTTTCGGGGGGCAGAGCCAAGATGGTGGCTGGAAAGCAGGGACTTGCTTAAGCTCTCCCACAAATCCCTCCAAACACCTGTAAAAAATGGCTTTGAACAAATTCTAGAGCTGCAGAACCCATGAAATAGCAGAGGGAAGCAGGTCTCTAGCCCAAGAGAGCCTGGATTATGGCTGGGAAGGGTCTATCACACAGTGCTGGGAGCAGAGCACAGCCCAACGTGGACCGCACCAGGACAGACCAGACTGGGAGTTGGCCAGAGCAGGCCTTAGGGCCATGAATCATTGAGCTGCGGCAATTACCAGACTTCTCAAACCACAAACGCCAAAGATCATGGAACAGGTTAGTGGGTAAACTGCTACAGCATTAGAGAACGGTCTGGCCACCAGCCCTGGGGGTGGCGGAGGTGATGTGGCAGTGGAGCTCCAGCGTCAGCTGCTACCAGGGTCCATGGCTCACACATTGAGAAGTATCAAGCAGCAGACCAGAGGGGAAGTGCAGGGCTTGCTTTGCCCTGCTTGGATCTGGGTCGCAATCCTGGTTGGCACCTGCTGTGGCACCACTTGCAGTGATGGTGGCGTAGAAGTAGCTCTGAAAACAGCAGCACAGCCCCTAAAGCTTGGGACAAAGCTTTATCTACTCTACAAGCAGTCATACCCTGACAAAAAGCTCAAAGGTCAAGTAGGTGGCTGGGAACATGGCCAGGCAGAGAAAAAGGACACAGATTCAGACTCAGACTCAGATTCTAGAATCTTTTTTTGGTAACAAAGAAGATCAAAGCATACAGGCAAAAGAAATCAACAAAATCAAACAGCCTATATCAAAAGCCTCCAAGAAAAATACTAAGTGGTCTCAGGACGTGGAAGAGTTCAAAAAAGATTTGGAAAAGCAAGTAAGAGAAGTAGAGGAAAAATTGAGAAGAAAAATGAGAATGATGCAAGAAAACCATGAAAAACAAGTCAATATCTTGCTAAAGGAGACCCAAAAAAATACTAAAGAAAACAATACCTTAAAAATAGACTTACCCAAATGGCAAAAGAGCTCCAAAAAGCCAATGAGGAGAAGAATGCCTTGAAAGGCAGAATTAGCCAAATGGAAAAAGAGGTCCAAAAGACCACTGAACAAAATACTACCTTAAAAATTAAAACGGAACAAGTCTAAGCTGGTGACTTTATGAGAAATCAAGATATTATAAAACAAAACCAAAGGAATGAAAAAATGGAAGACAATGTGAAATATCTCATTGGAAAAACCACTGACCTGGAGAACAGATCCAGGAGAGAGAATTTATTTGGACTACCTGAAAGCCATGATCAAAAAAAAGAGCCTAGACATCATCTTTCAAGAAATGTTGAAAACTAAAATATTAAATAATAAAATAATTGTTAAAAACTAATATATTAAATAATACAATAATTGTTAAAAACTCAAATATTAAATAATAAAATAATTGTTAAAAACTAAAATATTAAATAATAAAATTGTTAAAAATAAAATATTAAATAAAATAATTGTTAAAACTATTTTTTAGCTTTCAACATTAATTTCCACAAGATTTTGAGTTACAAATTTTCTCCCCATTTCTACCCTCCCCCCCACTCCGATGGCATATATTCTGATTGCTCCATTCCCCAGTCAGCCCTCCCTTCTGTCGCCCCACTCCCCCCTCCTTATCCCTACCCCCCTTACTTTCTTGTAGGGCAGGATAGGTTTCTATGCCCCATTACCTATATATCTTATTTCTCAGTTGCATGCAAAAACAACTTGTCTTTTTTTGAGCATCTGATTTTAAAGCTTTGAGTTCCAAATTCTCTCCCCTCTTCCCTTCCCACCCACCCTCCCTGAGAAGGCAAGCAATTCAACATGGCCACACATGTGTTACTATGCAAAGCACTTGCATAACAGTCATGTTGTGAAAGACTAACTATATTTCCCTCCATCCTATCCTGTCCCCCTTTATTCAGTTTTCTTCCTTGACCCGGTTCTTTTTCAAAAATGTTTGCTTTTGATTACCTCCTCCCCCTATTTGCCCTCCCTTCCATCATCCCCCCTTTTTTATCCCCTTCCCCTACTTTCCTGTGGGGTAAGATACCCAGTTGAGTGTGTATGTTATTCCTTCTTCAGGTCAAATCTGATGAGAGCAAGATTCACTCATTCCCCCTCACCTGCCCCCTCTTCCCTTCCTACAGAACTGCTTTTTCTTGCCACTTTTATATGAGATAATTTGCTCCATTCTATCTCTCCCTTTCTCTTTCTCCTAATATATTCCTCTCTCACCCCTTAATTTTATTTTTTTAGATATCACCCCTTCATATTCAACTCACCCTGTGCCCTCTGTCTATATATATATATGTGTATTCCCTTCAACTACCCTAATACTGAGAAAGGTCTCATGAATTACACACATCATCTTTCCATGTAGGAATGTAACCAAAACAGTTCAACTTTACTAAGTCCCTTATGATTTCTCTTTCTTGTTTACCTTTTCATGCTTCTCTTAATTCTTGTGTTTGAAAGTCAAATTTTCTATTCAGCTCTGGTCTTTTCTTTTTCAAGAATGCTTAAAAGTCCTCTATTTTATTGAAAATCCATATTTTGTCCCAGAGTGTGATACTCAGTTTTGCTGGTTAGGTGATTCTTGGTTTTAATCCTAGCTCCTTTGCCCTCTGGAATATCATATTCCAAGCCCTTCAGTCCCTTAATGTAGAAGCTGCTAGATCTTGTGCTATCCTTATTGTGTTTCCACAATACTCAAATTGTTTCTTTCTGGCTGCTTGCAACATTTTCTCCTTGACTTGGGAACTCTGGAATTTGGTGACAATATTCCTAAGAGTTTTCTTTTTGGGATCTTTTTCAAGAGGCGACCAGTGGATTCTTTCAATTTCTATTTTACCTTCTGGCTCTAGAATATCAGGGCAGTTTTCCTTGATAATTTCTTGAAAGATGATGTCTAGGCTCTTTTTTTGATCATGGCTTTCAGGTAGTGCAAATAATTTTTAAATTATCTCTCCTGGATCTGTTCTCCAGGTCAGTGGTTTTTTCAATGAGATATTTCACAGTCTTCCATTTTTTCATTCTTTTGGTTCTGTTTCATAATATCTTGATTTCTCATAAAGTCACCAGCTTACACTTGTTCCGTTCTAATTTTTAAGGTGGTATTTTGTTCAGTGGTCTTTTGGACCTCTTTTTCCACTTGGCTAATTCTGCCTTTTAAGCCATTCTTCTCCTCATTGGCTTTTTGTAGCTCTTTTGTCTATCTTTAAGGTGTTATTTTCTTCAGTATTTTTTTTGGGTCACCTTAAGCAAGTCATTGACTTGTTTTTCATGATTTTCTTGCATCACTCTCATTTCTATTCCCAATTTTTCCTTTACTTCTCTTACTTGCCTTTCCAAATCTTTTTTGCGCTCTTCCACAGCCTGAGACCAATTCATATTTTTCTTGGAGACTTCTGATGTGGCCTCTTTGACTTTGTTGACTTTTTCTGGCTATATGTTTTGATCTTCTTTGCCACCAAAAATAGATTCAATAGTCTGAGTTTTTTGCTGCTTGCTCATGTTCCCAGCCAAGTACTTGACCTTTGAGCTTTTGGACTGCCTTCAGAATGCCGAGTGCTTTGTTCCAAGCTTCAGAGGCATTGTGCTACGGTTTTCAGAGCTACTTCTACACGGCAAGCTCTGCCACACCAGTGCTTCTCCTCCCCCAAGAACCACCAACCAGGACCATGACCCAGATCCAAGCAGGGCAAAGCAAGAGAATCCCGACTCTGCACCAGTAAAGTGCTCCCTGCACTCCCACTCTGATTGGCCACTTGATTCCTCCCACTGGGTGGGCCTGGGGCCAGAAGCAACTGCAGCTGGAGCTCTGGAAGCAGCTGCAGGAGCTTCGTGTGGCTGCAGCTGCTGCACCACACCACCTCCACTGCCCCCGGGGCTGGGGCTGACCGCACACTCCTCTCACCCCAGTCCAGAGGTTTTCCCACTGACCTGCTAAGTTGTCTTTCATGTTTGTGGTTGAGAAGTCTGGTAGCTGCCATAGCTCATTGATTCAGGGCCCTATGGCTTCTTCTGTCTGATCTCCTCAGCACCTGGTCCGTCCTGGTGCAGCCTATGCTGGGCTACGCTCCACTCCCTGTACAGTGCAATAGATACTTCCCAGTGACCATCCAGGCTCTCTCGGGCTGGAGACCCACTTCCCTCTGTTATTTCGTGGGTTCTGTAGCTCTAGAATTTGTTCAGAGCCATTTTTTGCAGGTGTTTGGAGGGATTTGGGGGAGAGCTTAAGCGAGTCCCTGTTTTCCTGCTGCCATATTGGCTCTGCCCTCAGATTCTATTTTTCTACTAAAATTTGCTGAAAAGTGCTACATGCTATGATGGATATTAAAAATGTGTAAGAAATGCTCTACACCTTCAAAAAGACTACAGTTGGGGAAAATAATTTGGAAATAACACTAATGTCCATGAAAGAGAAAAAAAATACAAGGTGTCATATAATTAACTGAAATAGATTCAACAGATATAAGTTGAATATCTATTATATGCAAAACATCTGAGTAGTTCCTGTCAGAAATATAAAGGCATGGTCTCTAGCATTATATGATACAGACCATCTGTTGTATGGTTCATGATAAAATTCAATTTAACAAACATTTATTAAGTGCATAGTTTAAGTGCATACTTTTCATACTCTGGCTAGAAGAGAGAGATAAATGTGAATTGCAACATTTTATTGAGATTTCATGGTCAAAGTGTGCTTGGATAAGTAAGGGAGCAAAGCAACTGGGGAGGAAGGAAAAGCATTAGCAAGGACAGGCAAGTAGACAGGAACAAGGAACACACAGGGGATTGTACTGTGGTAGGAACAACTCTTATTTTAGGCAGGATAGGCTTACAAAAGTGTGTGAGGGGTGGATGTAAGTGGCAGGCAGTCAACAGATCTGGGTTTGAGTCCCAGTTCTGACATCTGCCAAGCCATTTTACCTCTAGTAAGTCCCTTAATCAAGGCATGCATCTGGTTGTCACAGCTCTAATTATTAGGAAGATTCTCCTAGAATTGAGCTAAAATCTATCTCTCTGCAACTTCAGCTCACTGTTTCTACTCTGCCCTTTGGAGCCAATAAGAACAAGTCTTATTCCTCTTCCAAAGATCGCCTTGCAAAAATAGCTATCATGACTCCATTAAGTTTTTTCTTCTCTTGCCTAAACATTCCCAATTTTTTTAAATGCTTCTCCTATAGCATGGACTCAAGCACCGTCACTATCTCAGTCACCCTACTGGACACAATCCAGCTTATCCATGTCTTTCCAAAAATGTCTACCAGAAATAAACACAATATTTCAGATGCAGTCAGACCAAGGCAGAGTACAAGCAGAACTATTACCCTCCTTATTCTGGAAAATGTCTTTTTTAAATGGTGCATAAGATCTTTAGCTTTCTTAGACCCCATGTCAAACTGCTAACTTATACTGAGTTTTCTGTCCACCCAAACCCCCAGATCTCATTTTCTTTCTCCACAAAATTGATCTCTCTTCTAAACCTCCCTATGTCATGGAGGCACCACCAACTTTCCAATATCCTAGGTTTGTAATCTGGTAACTATCCTTAATGCCTCACTCTTCCTTAACCCAAATTAAATTGGTTGTCAATCTCGGCAACTTTCTCTTGGCTATGTCATTAGTTTTCATGGCTTTAAATATCATGTCTACACAGAATTATAGGTCTATATTTCCAGTCTGATCTCTCTAAGTGGCAGTTCTGTATTACCAACTGCCTATTAGATGCTTCAAATGTTATATCTTAGAGATATCTCAAACTCAACATTTCCAAAAGTAATTCATTATATTCCCCCCTCAAATCCATGCTTCTAAACTGCTCTATTTCTCTCAAAGAAACCAGTATCTTCCTGCTCTCTCAGTTTTGTAATCTTAGTATTATCCTTGACTCTTCACTCTACTCACCCCATCCATCCAACCAGGTGCCAAATGTTGCTGTTTCTATCTCACAGCATCTCTCACATTTGACCTCTTCTTTCTGGTCCCTCAGCCACTACCTGAGTTCAGCTCCTTCCCAGCTCTCGCCTAGATGATTACAGCATCCTACTAAGGAATCAGTCTCCTGGCCTCAAATATCCACGTACTCCAGTCTATCTTCTACATGCTTGCCTTTAAGTGCAGATTTGACCATACATATCAGCAAGGCAAGAATAATAATGTAGATGACAATTGTCAAAATGCCTATGTAGTTCTGTATCACAAAGTACACGAGACTCTCCACATAGAAGGTAGAAGAAGTATTTATTCAGACACCAGAGAACCAGATCCCACAAGCCATTTATCCAATCTATCAGAGCAGTAAAACATTCACACATAATATCACAACACGGAGCCTAGCCATCCCAAAACCTCTCCGACCCCCTGCTGGGGCCTTCCCAAAAACAAGCTCACAGTACAGCTCAGTCAGCTTGTTCAGCTCTAACTATCATGATGGTGGCCATTAGCAGCCATTAGCACCATAACTGCTCTCTTTCTCTCTCTTTCTCTCTTCCCCCGCCCCCAACCTCCTACGATATAATTTCCTTTTCCTGTCAGGAAGCTCCTCCCACCACATGTGACTTAGGTAGGTCACATGGCCTATTAATGGGTAGGAAAGATCTTCAACTCGAAATTGCTGCTACATCATGTCACTCCTCTACTCAAACAACTCCAGTAGTTCCCTACATCTCCAGGATAAAATATAAAGTCTCTTTCGCTTCTAAAGCTTTTTACAAATCTCATCCCAACCTATTATTTTAGCCTCACCAAGTATTAGTCCCTTTCTTGCATTCTAGAATCCAGTGAAAACTGGCCTTTCCTCTGCTCCTCACACTGGACCGTTCATCTCCTGTCTCCAGGCCTTGCCCAGGCTATCTCTCTTGCCTCGAAGTTATTCCTCCCTCCTTTAGGCTTCACAGAAGACCTTTCTTCCTTTAAGATGAAGTTCTAGCACCATCTTTTACATGAAGACTTTCCTGATTCCCATGACTACCAAGGCGTGCACTCACTCTCTGTCTGTCTCTGTCTCTCCCTGACGTTTAACTACTTTGTATCTATTATCTTGACATTTGGTATATACTTACAGATGCACTTGTACTGTTAGCATGTAAGCTCCCTGTGAGCAGAGGTTGTTTCATTCATTGTATCTGTATTCCCACAACATAGCACACTGCCTGGCATATAGGTATTTAATAAATTCTTGTTGTCTGATCAATCGTCTGGCTACATTTCCCTCAACTACCCATGCTGAACTTTCACAGATGATGCTTTGAACCTCAGTGGAGGACTTTACAGTTATTCCTGTTATTTTTTTTTTATTAGACATACCCCAAATTTCTAGCCCATAGAGATCTTTCTAGGATGTGGCTCTGGTGTTCAACATGTTATCTACACATTTTGGCTTTAATCATACTAACTATGCCTTCATCAAGTCATTCATAAAAATGTGAAATAGCACCGATGCATAAATCCAGATCCTTAGGTTCCTACACAAGAGCCTTCCATTTGGTTTGGTTCCAATAAACATGTTTATTTCAATAAATTCCAAATCTATCTACTGTTCTCTGGGACCAAGCAGAACAACTTTAATCTCTTTTGAACTTGGCTTGAAGGTGGTTGTAATGCACTCACTAAGACTTCTCTTCTACAGGCAAATAGACACTGGCAGTTCCTTTAACCAATTTGCGTATGACATGCCACCCAATCCTCTCACCATCCTAGCTGTCTTTCTCAGGACATGTTTTAAGCTGTCAACATACTTTCTAAAATGTGCCACCCAGAATAGAACTGTCCTCAGAAAATCATATTGCATGACTCACAGTCATATAGCTATAGGAGGATACAGTTATTTTAAAATATGGGTTTTGTGGTAGTGAGCAACTTGGATTACTGAAAATCCTCCAAATGAAATCTGTCCATATTTCCCTCTCCTATCCAATATTGGGCCCAGGTCATTGACTATCTGTAGCACATTTTCAAGATAGCTATATTCTAATGGACTAGTCACTAACTCAAAGGGACAGCTACATGCTGTAATTTGAGTGTTAATTTTTCATCTTTTTTTTAGTATTTAGGCAAATGTCTTCTAAATTAAATTAGTTTGGTTAGGCCAAATCAAATAAATATGGATGTCGCTGTAGAGAATAAATGCTGTTCTAAGACTTGGCAAAGTTAGTACAATGTCATTTGTGAATAGGAGGATTTGAAGATCCTTGCTATCACTTAGGGTTGATTTGGATTTGGCTTAGGATATCCTTCATGATACTGCTGGATACCTTAGGTGAATAAACTTCCCTATTTTATGACTTGCCTGAATTTTTATATTATTGATTGGATCAATGACCAAAATTATCTCTATGGTTGAATTTGTTGCGGATTCCCTCATATGATTTTGACAAATGTGTCTGGAAAGAGAGTTTAAGCTTCCATTTTGTTCTACCAAATCCATCTTTTAAAAAATCAACAAACAATAGACATAGAGGAATATTACATTATTTCTTCTTTTAAGTTGGTAGTGTGATTATGAATATGCAGACTTGCAGAATATGTAATCTGTAGAAAATCAACTGCTAAAAACTGATTGTTCCCTTGGCATCACTAGATACACACACAGAACATTCTCAAATATTTCATAAAGATAAGATGGTAAACTTGTTTTTTAGCATTTGCTGCCTTCTTAGTCACCTTTCAAAAAATCATGTAGGATCTTCTCTTTGGGAAAAGATCTATTTTTGAGATCTTGAAAATCAAGTCCTGTGTGCCTCTAACTACAGCTCATATTTCTTCTGAATGTATTTTGTTACGTCCATATGCTGTTCATGATTTTATCTTAAGAGGCATTGTTTCTTCATAACAGAGTGGGATTCCAAAAAGATATGACAGGCTAAAATAATAGGCTGAGTCTAGTAAGATAAAACTTAAAAGGGAGTAAAAGTCAAGTTCTACATTTGGGTAAAAAAAAAACAACTGCATAAGGACAGGCTAGGGAAGGTATAACTCAGCATCACCACATAAAAGAAAAAGATCTGAGGGTTCTGACAGACTGTAAGCTCAACATGAATCAGGCACCGTAGCAGCAGAATCCAAATGAAGTCATTTCACGATAATCATAGAGGAGACCATAGCAATATCAAAAGCTCTCTTTCATTTTATGTCTATTGGTTGTTCTCCTTCCACTGTAATCTACAAATACTCTTGGGATTATCTGGCTTAGCCAAGCCTTGTGCCAAGCTCTTTGCAATCACATCTTCCCTGCTTTACACGGTTTTAGAAGGTGATGCCACCCACAATTTTCCATCATATTCTTCTATGTTTTACAAATGAGTATGTACTCCAAACTATTGTTGCCCTTGGTTGCCACATGACTCTGCTTGGCAAAGGGGATTCTCAGCTCTTTTGGCCTTTTTGTTGTGGTTTAACCTCTCTAAGAAATGGTGATGATAACAATCAATGTCTTGACTTTTGTCCATTCCTCATTATACAAAGTCAATAGCTTTGTCTACATTGACAACTTTTGTTTTCTTCTCATCTTATGCTTTATCCCAGTCTGGTATAGACTTTTACCTTTATACTCACCCGCTGATATTCTGACTGCTCACAGACACTGATTCTGAACTGACTTCTATGTCTATAATCAGTTGTTTTCTGTCAGTTAAAATACAGTCAATTTTATTTTTTAAGTGTCATTTGGTTTTCACCATATCCAATACCTTTCAACTTTCTTCTTCAAGAATGTATTAATTAAAACAAATGTGAGGTTCCATCACACACCAAACAGACTGGCAAAGATGACAAAAGATGAAAATGGCAGTTCTTGGAGGGGCCACAGGAAGACAAGAATAGTATTGCACTCACTATTGAGGGTGCTATGAATTAGTCCAATCATTCTGAAAAATAATATGAAACTATACACTAAAAGTCACTAAACTGTGCATACCCTTTGACCCAGCAATAAGAGTAGTAGGCAAATACTCCCATAGAGGCAGAAAGTAAGGAGATAGGACTAATATGTACAAAAATATTTATATCATCATTTTTTTTGTTGTAGCAAAATGAATTGGAAACCAAGTAGGTATTCATCAGCTGGAGAATGGCTGAGGCACATGAATGTAATGGGATATTTTTGTTCCATAAGAAATACAGAATATGACAAATTCAGAAAAATCTGGCAAGACTGTAATGGCAAGCAAAGCAGGACTTTTTGTTGTTTTTTGTTTTGGAGTGCTTCTCAGCAGCAAGGCAATCAAGTACCTTCAAGTCTTGCCTTTGTTTCAATCAAGAGTCTGACTGAATCAAGAGTCTTTGATGACTTGCTTAAGTCACAAGAAAGCCTAAGTCACATGAGTTTGAGTCACATGGTTGTGAAGCCCTCTGACCCTGAAGAAGCATATAGATATAGATAATAGATAGATAGATAGATAGATAGATAGATAGATAGATAGATAGATATACACACATATACTCAGAGGTTAACTTTTTGCTCTGGGGTTCACTCACTGGAAGAGCATTCTTGTGATTTTGCCAGACAAGACTCTGGGTAGCCCTTAAGGAGCCCCCCAGCTTTGAAAACCCAGATATTGGTGCTTCTCTCTCTGGTAACTGTGTATGTATTGCTATTGTCGGACAGTTAGAGGACTGTTGATTTGTGTTAATTTGCTCTGTTTATATAATTTCTGCTTGTAATTTCTATTTATGTTTTCTCTGAAGTTCAGGGTGCTGGCTTTTCTCCCTGAACTAAGTGAATCATATATGTATGTTTCATTAAAGTGAGATTGTAAACCCCTTAAAGTTGCTTTCCTTAGAAAAGCAGATCAAAGAACCTGTGCTAGCAGACCTCCTGTGTGCTGGTGTTATTGGCCTTACACAGCCACAGTAGCTGCAAGTAACATTTTTACAAAGGCTTGAACTGATTTAGAGTGAAATGAGCAAGACCAGGAGGATAATTTACACGGTGACCACAACAATGAAAAGGAAAATGACTTTGAAAGACTACAGAATTCTGATCAGCACAGTAACCAATCATGATTTCAGAAGACAAATGGTAATACATAGCAGCAACGTCTTAGGAAAAAAAGTCATGGACTAGCAGTACAGAATAAGATAGGAATTTCCAGAAACAGCTAGTGGGCTAAATTTTTGTTTAATTATACTTTAACCAATCCACAAACATTAATTAAGTGCCTACTGTGTGCCAGGCACTATGCTAGTCTCTAGAGATACAAAGATAAAAGCAAAGAGTACTTGCCCTTAAAGAGCTTACAGTCTAGCTGGAGGAAAACAACATGTACACAGGGAATGGGAACAGGGACTGGACCTATGATTTCATTGTTATAAAAAACTCCTGGACAAGGAAACTCCTTATAGCAATGCAAGTCAGCACCTTCAGATGTTACTGAGAGTTGCTTAGAGCACTGGGAGATTGAGTGAAATCTCTAGGGACAGAGGTGGGACCTGAAGCCAGGTTGTCTTGGTTCTAAGGTTTGCCCTCTATCCATTACATCAAATTGCTTCTCCACCTGTACCTATCTAGGTATACACATAATAGATATGTTTACATGTATGCCGAGGAAGCACTAGGACACCCTTACCTTCTGTTCTCTTATCTCCATCCTCTTCAACTCTAAAGTACACTCATGCCCAATTCCAACCTGATCCAACCCTTCTGTATCTTTTGGAACTGCCATACAATTGTGAACAAATCTACCTTTATTCTGTATCTCTTTCTCTTACACTCCCTCCTTCCCTCTACTAGCCCTCAATGACAACTGGCTCTGCTGTGATAGTACTCCATCCCCGGCCATTCTTTCTAGCAAAGGCTATACTTTCCCTCACCTCTCCCTTTCCTCCCATCCCACACTACTGGTACTTGAGGGGTCACACTATCCACACAGCCACTTCTAGAACCTCCTATTACCAACTTTATCTTCCTTTCTCAAGGAATTTAGCACCTGGCTTACTATCTTCCTTTCTTCCTCAACTCCTAGCCTTTTACTAGGGGACTTCGACATCAATACTGATGCTTTCATAAATTCTCTAACCTTCCCATTCCTCAGTCTTCTTAGATCCCAAAATCTATTCCTTCATTCTACCTCAGCCACACATAGGGATGTTTACACTTTGAATTTCACCATTAACCACAAATGTTTTACTTCCTTAACCAAAAACTGACATTCCTGTATATGACCATAACTTCCCATCATTTAATCTCTCTCTGTGACATCACTCCTAAACCTATTACTTGCCCTCACTGTGACCTCTAATCCCTCTAACACTCAGAATTTTCTCTGAGCTTAACCCTGGACTAGCTTCACTTTTCTTTGTTTCAAATCTTGACCCTAGAGTTAGCCAATTCAATTTCTCATTGTCATATACTCTTGAAGCCCTCACCCCCTTGCCCTATCACTGCTGATTCCTTGGCAAACCTGGATTACCATCACCATCTGCCTCCTCCACTTTTAATCACATGCTGCTGAATAGAACTAAAGGAAATCAAATAACCATTTTGACTGGGAATGTTACTCAACTTCAGCTAGCCCCTCCTTGCAGCAAGGCAATGTTTTAACTTCCATGATTCCCTTTCAAGTCTTCACAGAAATTATTCCAAATCTTCTTTTCCTTTTTAAGCCTCTTTCTTTCTCTCTCCAACCCCACCTTGGCTAAAACTTTGCTTTACTGAAAATTTAGGTCATTTGATGTAAGCTTTTCTTCTCCCCTTTTCTTTATCTTGAAACCCCTGACACCATTCCCTGCTCTCTTCTCTTATGTAGAGATCATCTTGCAAAAACACACCCATCTGACCTTCGTCAGAAAGGTAAAATGATTAGCCTGGAACTCTATTCATTTTTGAAAAGAAATGGACTTTACCTGCATTTCGTAATGTGGCTCCAGAGGGCTCAAAGATGGCAACCTGCTTCCCATTCCAGACTGCAACAGCATCCTGAAAAGAATAATTAAGGGAAAAATTTTTTTAAAGTGAGACTCTGCCCTTACATTGGAAACTTTTTTCTCTCCATGTTTTATTCAGTAATTCCTTCCCATTCTTTATCTTATTATTTGCATGTTCTCTGAGAGCAGACGCTAAGCCTGTGTTTACAATACTCAAAATAAGTCCCATTTTTTAAAATATTATTTTCAGTGCAGAGGTGGTAGATTAGGTGTGCATCCATGAAAAGATGCTAACTGAGATGTAGGAAGAGCATGAGAAATTTCAAGAACAGAATCAGGAATGGCCACTTGTCATCCTTAGAGAGACTCATACTCCAAATGGAATCTAGTCTAAATTGAATGTATTCCATTTAATCCAAGATGAAGGATCACTCTTATTACCTTGGTGGCAAAAGCCCCACTGATGTGCATCTCCGTGCGCAGGCTGTATGTCATTCCAGTGAAGAAGAAGGTCACATTCAGCAGATTCGGTGACACCTGAACCACTGCCACCTGCTGGTGGAAGTGGGATGACATCGCCTGCTCACTGAGGATGACCACAGAGCTGATGCTATTCACTGCCAGAAGGTTCTTCCTGGAACCCCACTGCATTCAAATAGTGAAAGAGAAACAGGAGGAATTTGAAAAAGAATAGGGAGATACTAAGAGGAAAATGCTTGATTACTAACATCTATAGTTAATAAATAATTTTCTAGGGATTAGAAAAAATAGATTTTCTGACTGATGTTTACTCCAAACTTAGGATAACCAAGAATTTTACCCTAGGAAAACTGTTTCTTGATTTCAAGACACAAATGGGGAAGCAGCTAAGAAAAAAACAGAAGTAGTGATGAAGGGATTTTTTCACTTCAATAGATATTCATAAAGGAAATAAGCATTTAGTGTTTACTCTGTGCCAGGTGCTGTGCTAGGTACTGTACTAATCTAAGCTTGTTTGAGCCTCATAAAAACCCTAGGAGTAGGTGCTATTACTATCCCCATCTTTACAGAGACTGAAGCAAACAGAGATGAAGTGCCTTGCTCAACATCACACAGCTAGTGAGTGACAAAGCACGATTAAACCCAGCATACTCTGCTGCACCATTTAATCACCTCTAAAAATGAGAAGGGTCATTACTGTAAAAATTACCACTCTCAATATGGTGTATAACACTCAATATAATACCCAAAGTCTCCACCAATGTGGCAACAGAGAGTACAAAGAATTTAGACTAAGCATCTATTCTAGAGATCATCACCAGGCCTCTTCTGAGATTATGGTCAGCCAAAGCTGAGCCCAACTAGTGTACCAGAATAAGATAAGCTTTTATGTCTAAATAAACAAAATTATCTCACAAGTAATTCCTTCACTTTATAACTGCTACTATGTCACCGTTTCAAGTTATATAGTGCACATTTGTGATCCCAGGAAAGCAGCCACATGGTAGACAAATGACTGGGCAAGCTGTATTCTCTAAAAAAAAATCTTTAAAATGTCTCTTAAAATTTAGATCGATAACACTGTGGATATACAAAGATGTAGTTGAGTTCTTAATCAATAAAATCCTATCTCTGATGTATAATTTTCCAATTTTGTACAGAAACTATATTGTTGATGAAAATGTTCCTTTGTTTAGTCTCCTAAAATATATAGTTGCAAATGCCTATAATAATCATAAGCACATGCTAACATGTAAATGAATGCTATAGTTCTGCTTTAGAAATGTCATAAATAATGGAACTGATATATACATGTAACAATTGAATAGGTTGTGATTTGTTGTTTTAATTTCTTTAGCTTTTTAAAAAACTTAACTCAGGGGCAGCTAGGTGGTGCAGTGAATACAGCACCGGCCCTGGAGTCAGGAGGACCTGAGTTCAAGCCCAGCCTCAGACACATGACACATGTACTAGCTGTGTGACCTTGGGCAAGTCACTTAACCCCAACTGCCCTGCCAAAAAGCAAAGAAAAAAAAACAAAATTTAACTCATATGGTTGCCTCTTCAAATCAGAACTAAATACTTTCCTTTGTATTTAAAAGTACACAAATTTATTGTTAACCTTTTTCACGTTCTCTATAAAAAATATGGTGAAGCCTACAAATCACTTCTCAGAATGTCTTTAAATGCACAAAATTCACAAAATTACAAAGGAAACCAATTGTGCTGAAATTCAGTTGTCAGAATTTTTTTTTAAGTTCATGTATTCAGGTGAAGAACCCTTAATTTAAGATCACCACCACTAACTGTCTAACAGAATCTTTCTCCAAACAATGGGTAGGGTTCAAATGGAAATTTGGGAAATTCAGCTTTAAGCATACAGGTTCAAGTGCCTAATAGACACCTGGATAGTATAAAAGTATTTTCCCTATTGTTAGTCATCCATATGATAGGATCTTTTCATATACCTTTGACTCACAGTCCATTAATGGATATCACAATGTTTCATCAATATAATAGAAGATGAAGTCAGATCAAGAGGTTAAAAAATGGGAATGAATGTCTACAAATTTGTGTTATTTGTAATATGATACAATTTTAAACCTGTGGCTTAAGTGTTTTCCAGTTTTAAAAGATAAAAAAAACACCTCGAGGGACATGGATTTTTAAAATTTCTTTCTTCAAAAGCAAATTCGTCTCTCGTTATGATTTAAAGGTTTATCAGGAACCATTTGACATAAAATAGCTTCCCTCTGTTACACAGTTGCACAGGCTTGAAGGGAAAGAGACTACTTGCTCATATTTTCCTTCTTGTTATTTACCAGTTTCCAGGATACTTTCCTTCTTTCCTCAATAAGTTTAGTGCCTCTTTCCAACTCCTACCCTCATGCTAGGGGACTTCGGCATATATACTGATTTTCCTTAAAACTCCCTAATTTCTCAGTTCCTCTAAAAGCTCATTTTCCCACGACCAGTTTCTCCATTCTACCTTAACTACATACAGAGATGGTCATACCATTGATCTTGCCGTCACCCACAAGTGTTCTGCTTCCATGTTTATGGAATCTGGAATTCCTTGTATATGATCATAACCTACTGTCATTCCAGCTCTCCTTTTGCCTTAAGATGCTATTCTTCATCCTCACTGTGACTTCCAGTCTCTCCCTCCCTAAATTCTTTCCTAGGCCATCACCCTTGCACTAGCTATATTCTACTTCCTTTTCCATCTTAACATCATGATGAACCAGTTTAATTCTGCACTATACTCCGGAGTTCCTTGTCCCCTTATCCTACTGTCAATCTTACCCTGCCAAGTCCTAGACTAGGATTAGTCCCATTACTTGCTGCCTTTGTTTCTATTCATGCGCTGCTGAATGAGGCTGGAGAAAAATCACAAAATTGTGTGGCCTGTGTCTACTACAAATTTATGTTACATAATCTCAACTGGGCCCTGACTGGCAAGGCAATCTTTTTACAACTCCCTAATGGATTTACTTTCCCATTTACCACAGCGACTTTTCCAAACCTTTTCATCTCTCCTTAAATATCCCATAGTTCTGTATTACCCCACCATCCCAGCTGAGAACTCTGCCTCATATTTTACTGAAAAAAATTGATTCTGATGAGAACTCTGCCTCATATTTTACTGAAAAAAAATATTCACCAAGAGCTACTTCTCCCCTCCTCCTAATCTTATATTACTCAGATGCCTTCTACCATTATCTCCTCCAACCCTCCTGTCTCATATGAAGAGGTGGTCTTTCTCCTTCCTACATAGTGATGTCATTTTGGTCCTCTTCGAGAATGAAGGACAACAACCAACACCTACTTGTTCCATTTACCTTGTGATCCCATGACACTGACCTCCTTGTCTGTTCCTTGTATAAGAAACACCACTTCCCAATTGTGCATTTTCACTGACTTTGCCTCATGCCTAAAATTCTTTCCCCCCTAGTTTCCACCTCTTTCCTTCCTTGGCTTCCTCAAATCCCACCTTCTCCAAGAAGCCTTTCCAAGTTTCCTTTAATACCAGTAACTTCCATCTGAAATTACCTCCAATTTACCCTGTGTATATCTTGCATATACATAGTTGTTTGCATGTTGTCTCCCCCATTAGATTGCAAGCTCCTTGAGGACAAGGATTGCCCTTTGCCTGTCTTTGTACTTCCAGTGCTTAACACAGTGCCTGGCATAAAGTAGGCGCTTTGTTGACTTCACTATTGGCATCACCATCAGGTTGCAATTTAATCAACCTCAGCTTTGCATTTTCATTTCAATTGGCAAACAATCTCCAGAGCTGACCAGTTACCTCATTCTGCTAGTATCCAGGAAAGCAAAAAAGTGTATTTTGACAATTTGGGTGGGGGGTGGAAGTGGGAGGTTGGGAGGGCATGGAACATATATATATGCAGACATACACATAGAGACATTGAAAGGAAAAGCCGTTTAGGCTACATTCTGGTTGGTTAAAAACTTTACAGAATGATTTACATAGGAATTAGTAACTGTGAAATTAAAATTTAATTTATCTTCAAGGAGTTATGTTTTTCAACTAGATAGCCTGAAAAAAGATATCCTTTATCTCAAATACATAGACTGGAAATAGACATTTCAGCGACCTTTATCTGAGTGATATTCCCTTCCAGCTCAGTTGGGGTTTGCAAAGTCCACTTGTCCTTGCCTTCTAGGACATGAAAGTTCTGGCTGCCCACTGGTACTTTCTTCCACATAGCAACCTGTCCTTTATTGGTACCTGCTGCCAGAAGACCTGTGGTTAAAAAAAAAATTTGGTTAAAAAAATAAACACAAGGAAAAAAGTAAACAAGAAGATGAGCTGAAGTGGGAGTCAAGAATGCTTGGCTTTTTACCATTGACCCCATAAGGTCGTTGCAAAGATGACACACAGTTGTCAGCTGTCATTAGTAGTTCTTACTTTGCCACCAGTTAGTTTTGTGACCCTAAGCAAGTCAATTCCCCCCTTTGGGCTTCAGTTCTCTTTTCTATGAAATGAGTGGGTTGGACCAGATTATCTTGAATATTTCTTCCAAATCTAAATTTGTGTGGCTCTAGAACTCTAAGATGACAACTCATTGTTTTGATAAATGGTATTTTTATAAAAAATTCTGCTTACCTGCCAAAGGATGAAATATTTTCTTGGTGAAAAATGTAGTGAAATTAGAAAGGCTATTGGCAAGAGGGCTAATAATTAGAATCCTAACATTTAAGAATTGGAAGGAACATAAGAGATCATCTCATTTCTTGATTCTATTCATGAGGCTCAGAAAGTGGATATAACTTGTTAAAGTCATAGAAGTCACAGAACTTGAAGACTAAACCCCAAATGATTGGATTCTTAGTTCAGAGGTCACTTAATATTATTATAAGTACTGAAGTTTTATATAATGTATAATATTTTTAAAGTAATATTTTATTTTTCCCCAATTACATGTAAAAACAAATTTTAACATTCGTGTTTTTTTAAGGTTTAAGTTTCAAATTCTATTCCTTCTTCCATTCCTTCTCCGCTCCCTAAGATAGTAAGCAATCTGATATAGGTTACACATGTAAAATCATGTAAAACATATTTCCATGTTAGTCATTTTATAGAAGAAAACAAGAAATAAAGAAAAGAAAGGAAAGAAAAGAAGAAAGAAAGAAAGAAGGAAAGAAAGAAAAGAGGAAGGAAGGAAGGAAGGAAGGAAGGAAGGAAGGAAGGAAGGAAGGAAGGAAGGAAGGAAGAGTATACTTCAATCTGTATTCAGGATTCATCAATTCTTTCTCTGGAGGTGGATAGCATTTTTCATCACAAGTCCTTTGGGATTGTCTTAGATTATTGTAATACTGAGAATAGTATGTGATTCACAGTTGTTTGTCATATAATACTGCTGCTACTATGTACAATGTTTCCCTGGTTCTGCTAACTTTACAATCCATCAGTTCGTGTAAGTCTTTCCAGGCTTTTCTGAAATCGCCCTTTTCATAATTTCTTATAGCACAATAATATTCCATTACAATCATGTATCACAACTTGTACAGCCTTTCCCCAACTGATGGGCATCCCCTCGATTGATGGGCACCACAAAAAGAGCTGCTATAGATATTTTTTGTACAAATAAGTCTTTCCCTTTTTAAAAAAAGTCTCTTTGGGATACAGACCTAGTAGTGGTAGTGCTGGATCAAAGGGTATGCAGAGTTTTATAGCTTCTTCAGACATAGTTCCAAATTGCTCCCCAGAATGGTTAGATCAGTGTCCCAGTTTTCCTACAACCCCTCCAACATTTATTTTCCTTTTTTGTCACATTAGCCAATCTGATAGGTGTAAGGTGACACCTCAGAGTTGTTTTAATTTGCATTTTTCTCATCAATAGTGATTTAGAGCATTTTTTCATGTGACTATAGGTAGCTTTGATTTCTTTGTCTGAAAACTACTTGTTCATATCCTTTGACCATTTATCAATTAGGGAATGACTTGTAGTCTTATAAATCTGACTTAATTCTCTATATATTTGAGAAATGAGGCCTTTATCAGAGACACTTGCTATAAAATTTTGTTCAGTTTTCTACTTTCCTTCTAATTTTGGTTGCATTCATTTTGTTTGTACAAAACTCTTTTTAATTTAATATAATCAGAATTGTCCATTTTACATTTTGTAATGCTCTCTGTCTCTTGTTTGGTCCTAAATTCTCCCCCTATTCATAGATCTGACAAGTAAACTATTCCATGCTCCCCTAATTTGCTTGTGGTATCACCCTTTATGTCTAAATTGTGTACCCACTTTGGCCATACTTTGGTACACAGTGTGAGGTATTGGTCGATAGCTAGTTTTTGCCATACTGTTTTCCAGTTTTCCCAGCATTTTTGTCAAATAGTGAGTTTTTGTCTCCAAAGCTTGGTTCTTTGGGTTTATCAAACACTAAATTACTATGGTCATTTACTACAATGTATTATGCATCTAATCTATTACACTGATCCACCACTCTATCTCTTAGCCAATACCAGATTGTTTTGATGATTACCACTTTATAAAACAGTTTGAGATCTGGTTTGGCTAGGCCATCTTCCTTCGCATTTTTTTCATTGATTCCCTGATATTCTTGAAATTTTGTTCTTCCAGATGTATTGTTATGATACTTTCTAGCTCTATAAAAGAATTTTTGGTAGTTTGACTACCAGTCAAACTGGCATTGAATAAGTAAATTAGTTTTATATAATACTTTGACAGCCTATCCATATGAACCTTTAAAGTGGCTCAGTTTCAGAGGCATTGCACCTATGTGCCAATCCCACTTTTTACTCTTTGAAGTTAGTTATAGACAAATATTTCTATTAAGTCCTTGAGCTTCTGAGGACTTCCTCTACTTATAGGCAACTAGGATACAAATAAAAATTTGAGAAACTTAAAACATGTCTGCATTATTGCACATAATACTGAGCATCTCAAAAGTCTTAATGAAGTTTAAGCTTTAACAAACTTTAACCTAAACTTATTGAATGTTACATGTTAATACCAAATATTTATATGCAACACTATACTAAGTATAGATTATGCTCCAACTAAAAATTTATAAAGAACTTGCATTTGGTCAGCAAATTATTTTCCAATTCTAGCAGTACTATTGTCAAAAGAATGGTTAATTTAATTGGACTCATAAATAGCTCTTGTGAATAGCAACTTCTTAAGAATAGCACCAAATATTTAAAAAAGAGACCAATGACTGGCCTTTAGAACAGCAGCATAAATACAATTACAATTTACTAATGTTAAGTTCAACAAATATCATTTTGTTGACCTAAGAGCTGATAATGAAGCCTGTGGCCATTATAAATTAAAAAGACAATTCATTTGAGGAAAATAATTTAATATTGTCAAAATGAAAAAAACTAACATGGTATAGACAGCACTATAACAGCCAGAAAGCTTTATGAACCAATATTTTTCCAAACGAATCTTTAATAGTATCCCTCTAAGATGAATCAGAAGAGCTTGGGTGTGTTACAGTTCATAGAATCATTAGAAGACTGTTATTCAGGGGAGAAAAGTAACTCTAGGGCTTTTAACAAACAAAGATAGCTCTATCCATTATTTGTGATACCCTGGACATTTAATCTCTCTGTTTTCTCATCTGTAAAATGAGGGGGTTAGTCTAAATTACCTCTAATGTCTACAGGTAAAGCTACAATTTACCAATGTGTAGATCACTTCTCTTTCCTTCTAAAGAGGGTAGCAATGACAGTGGAATCATGTGGTACAGTACAAATTAAATTTTTGTGAACCGGAGTTTTTGATAAATCTTATTCTCTGACATGCTGGATCCCAAGGATTTTACTGTACTTTCCTGAGTCTGGGTGGACTTTAGCTATGTGACCAGCTTTAACTATGTTAGATACTCCTTGAAAATCTCCAGGTTTTCACTATGATCGTAATACATGAGGATAAGTCAATTAGTCTCTCCAGGAAAAGCAAAAATTCTCACCTTTAGCCTTGCAGTAAGAGACACAGTTTATGTTTACCCCTGTCTCAAAACCAAACTTCTCCTCTGGACTAAGCACGTAATTCTCTCCTCGTTCCAAGTCCCATAATCTAAGAGTAACAAAAAGAAACAATTATTGGAATTAAGCTACTTTGTTAATGACAGAATCCAGAAGTCTAGACTACTCAACCTTGCCACCAGCTATCTGGTAGAGGGCTTCAGCTGAGGCCTACTCTCCTGACTGGTGAATCCCTGGCCATGATTGCCATTTCTTTAACGGCCCCAGCCATACTGCTATCTTCACTGCCAGCCGTACATGTATTCCAGACTGATGGCCATACTTCCCACCAGCCCTTCCTTCTACCCATCCTCATTCCTGTTCCCCTTTATATTTTGTCTTCCCATATTAAAATGCAGGTTCCTTGAAAGTCAGACCCCTTTTGTTTTTATGTATTTATAGTCTCAGCACTTAGCACAGCACCAGGCACATAGTAAGAGGATAATAAGTGCTTTATCTATCTGTATCAAGGAATTCTCCTTCAGTTTCGTTGGGTTAGTTTTATATCAATGAACTCATAGGGAAAATCTTCAAAGTAAGAGAAAAAAATTGGCATTATAGAAACTTCCTTCATTAAAAGAAAACATATACTTTTGTTACTATTTTATATTTATAAAGGAAGTAAACAAGACTAAAAAGACTGTTCACTGAAAGAATATTCACCAAAAAATGAAGGACTTACCTGAGGACTGTTTCCCCAATTGCTGTAATGAGAAGACTACCTTCAATCAAAATTATGTCTGCAGAGTGACCTGTTTTTCCACTCAATTTGACCTGTATACAGAACCAACAATGAGCAGAAAACACATTACTCATAAATAAGAGTAGCTAATTCACATAAAGACTAGAATGATTTTTTCCATACTGAATATTTGTGTATGTGTGTGTGCATGTGTGCACTGATTATACAGTAGCTGATTTTTGTGAGTGCACAATGTGATTAAGGAAATACCTTTCAAGCTAGAAAAGTTCAACTGCAAACAAATTTAACAAATCAAAAGTGATATCCTTACTTGAACTCAGATTCAATCAGGAAACCCTACCAGATCACAAAACATTCAAATTCATAGAGCATGCTCTAGATCAGGCCTTCTTAACCCTTTTTGTGTCATGTGTCTCTTTGGCCCATGGTGAAACTTATGGATCTCTTCTCAGAATAATGTTTTTAATACTGAATAAAATGTAGGACTGCAAAGGAAATAAATTATAATGAAATATATTTGTGGAAATATTTTTTAAAACCAAGTTCACAGTCCCCAAGTTAAGAACCCCTGTTCTAGACATCTAAGTGTTCTCCAAAGATAACAAAAATACATTGCACTGTAGTACAAATAGGAAATGAATAAAGTGCATATAACTACAGTTTCAATAATAGCAAAATCTACACATTAGAGGAAATGCATGGGCTAACTGCAAATGGGATGGGGAGAACGGCAAACTGGATGAGTAAAGTCATCATCTGACACTATAAAAACAAAATTTTCTATATTTCAGGGATTCCCAAATGGTAAGCTCATCTCCTAAATAAGATAATGGCTACAACATTCTAGACACTTACAAGTGTTTATCTATATCTCCCAATTCTAGCAAACTGCCTGAGGTTCAATCTAGATTTTACATAAGAACTAGGTAAACCAATAAGAATTAAAATATGTTACAGGGTTGAGCGTAAAGTCCTCTTTTTCATTTTTTTCTTTGATTTGCCATGAGAAATTGGAAAAATTTCATTCTCTTTTTGTCTCTGGTTCCCTATGCTACAAGTAATAATTTAAAGTAGGAGTTGGTAAACTATAGCCTGAGGGCCAAATCTGTTTGTTTTTGTACAAACTGAGCTACAAGTGGTTTTTACATTTTTAGATACAATAAAACTTTATTTAAAAATGTAAAAACTAAGGTCAGCTATGTGGCACAGTGGATAAAGCACAGGCCCTGGAGTAAGAAGGACCTGAGTTTAAATCCAGCCTCAGACAGCTAGATTACATGACCCTAGTTAACTCTGATTGCTTCTCCCCCTCTCCCCCCACCCGCGCCCCCGCCCCAAATTTAAAAACTATTGTTAGCTTGCTGGCTGTATAAAAACAGATAGCAGACTGGATTTGGCCCTTAAAGTATGTTGACCCCAAACAAGTAACCTATGCTCCAAATAATAACTATATTAAAATAATAATGTAATATACCTATTGACTACGATGATAACTGTAGTATTTATGCTCAACAAAAAAGGAGAAAATTGATGAATCTAAATATTATTATGTTACACTCTTCACGACCTCTTCTTTCCTATGTCCTTCATCCTCCTTGTCTTACCTTCAAGATCTCTTCAGCTTCCCCCTCGGGAGTGATCGTATAAAGTGACAAGAGAAGATTCTCCGTCACCACCACCAATACCTCTCTCTTCTCGATATAAAACATCATTTGGATCGGACTGTCGACAGACACTACACGCGTAGTCTTCCCTTTTTCATCCACATAGTGCACTGTTCCTAAAGACAAAACACCATCATTGATGGGGACATCTAGATGAACAGATAAGGATTACAAATATTAGAGATACTACTACTCTATTAAACCATAGATGTTTTAATTTTTTTATTATCTAGATCTATGAGTCCTTCAGTGTAAGGGAACTACTGATTAGAAGTTTCCTTTACTGATCCAAAAACCTGTCACTTATAACACTAGTGACTTGCCCAGGATCTGTGGGAAATCAGAAGACTTCCCTTTGGGCGGATAGCCTGTGTTTGTTAGAGGAAGAATTTGAACCCCAGTTTCCCTGACTCCAAAGTCAGCCCTCTCTCTACCATGCCATGCTACCTCTCTTACTTTAATGATCTATTTTAAATAACAGTAATAGCAAGTCAGTTTAAAATAAAGTCATATAAGTTAACCTTAATTTGTTTTTTTGTATGTATCAAAACTAGTAAAAAGTACATATTTTATTGTTTCTATGTAACAAAAAAACCAAGAAATAGTTTAAGATGATAGAAGTCTGTGAGTAAGAGGAAAAGCTATAACTAATATTTTATCAAATGTTTGTATACATGTGCTACTGTGTTAGATTTCTTACAAAGCAAGATAAACCACACAGTGTTTACACTCTTTGAACTTGTAATATGTAAGCAAAACTCATTATCTATAATTAAATTATATCTTATAGACGTAGTTATGACCAAAAAGGTACAAAGTATATATTTCAGTAACACTCATATATAACATAAATAATTAAAATCAGTAGAAAAACAACAGAATTATATTAGAATGAAAAACAATAGAATTAATTAAAAACAACTTCAGACAAATGCAAAGACAATACAGATAATTCCTTTTCAAGACCAAGAAAAGCAAAAGATAAAATCTGTTAGCAATAAAGGACATGACAAGTCATACTTGAAATAATAACAACAAATGCTATCTTGTCTCTCTCTATATATGTTGCAATTTTCTATCCTGACTTCTCCCTCTCAGGCTGCAGGCTGCAACTTTACTGTTGATGAACATTTTATATCAAATTTTTGTAATTTCAATAAGACTCAGAGTCTGAACTGATTAATCAGAAGAAAAGCCAGATCCTAACAGTCTCTTTGTTCTCTGAGTAAACTCAGAATACCTCAATCTTATGTCAACAAGCCCAGATGGAGCATTCTTTCCTCTGTCCATGGCCATTAAGGATGAGACCTTTAGCCCTGAGGAATTATCTTGAATTATGTGACTTTTCTTATCTTAATATTTTATGGGCATACACTATGTTATGGAATGTTAATGGTAAATTAAACACAGAGATCCTGGGTTGTAATTTCAATTGACACTTTGTCAACTATCTTGACTTATTGTATTTGCAACCTATTCCATTAAGGAAAATCCTCTTCTTGTATCATGGTTAAACATACATGGGGATCATAAAAGTGAAGTAACACAGGCTTGCTGAGTCTGCTAAAAATAATGTATAGAAGCTTTCTCATTTCTTTGTTCAGGTGGTCAGAACTTGTGCTCTGGCTCCTCTTACGTACAAGTAAGCTAGCTCTGCTATGCTTTAAGGGAAAATAATAAACAATATGGATTTCTCTATCACCTAGCTTGTTTGCCTCCTTTAACCAAACTTTCAGGTTAACACTGTTTATCTTACATGAAATTGGACTCTAAAAGGGGAGTAGGAAAATTGTAAGTGAAACACATGCCAAGTAGGTAGGCAGGCATCCAATTATTCATATAATTTCATTAAAATTATCTATTACTTTCCATCCTCACCACCCTTCACCTACAAATTTATTTACAGGTACAAAACCACATTTTTACTTTTAAGTTCATATTCATATAGCCCTTTACAATTTATAAAGTGCTTTCCTCACAACAGTCCTGGGAGGTACATAAGGCAAGCATTAATATCTCCAGTTTACAAAGGAGGAGATGGAATCTTATTAAAGTTAAATGACCTGATGGGACCAGAGAGATCTGTAAAATGTCATCATTTAAATCATATCACAGGACAAGTGAGTGATGGAATTAAGGCACAAATTCAGATAGTCTGACTCCAAGTACAGTGCTTTCTCCTACCATATCATGCTGTGTCTCATTTCTCTCTGTTACATTTTTAAAAAATTGAACGACATTTTCCCATTGGGTTAGTTCTAGAACTCTATTCTAATGAGGCCAACAGAGAAAAACGTAGCGGAAATAAGCATTGATTATCCCACAATTGTGATCAATGTATGCAGGATACTAGAATACACAGAGGCAATATGATAGAGTCTATAGAGAGCTGATCTCTGAGTCATGGACATGCAGGATCAAGCCCTGCCTCTGACACTGTGTAAATCTGGGCAAGCTGCTGTACCTCTCAATGCCCCCGAGGATCCTCCTAAGGATAGAAATTTTAGAATAGTTACAACCCTAGAAATATAGGAGGAATTTCATCACAGGGAGTTTTCTATATTGACAAAACCACAGATCATGGACAAAAACCATAAATCAAAACTTACAATATCCATTTTTCAAGTTGCTTTATTGCAATAATTCAGGCTATTCCCGGGAAGGTCAAATACTGAAGCTGAAGCTTAAATGCTTTGGCCCAATAATGAGAAGACAGGACTCATTAGAAAAGAGCCTGATATTGGGAAAGATTGAAAGCAAAAGGAGAAGGGGACAGCACAGGATGAAATGGATAGATAGTGTCATGGAAGCAAGGAACATGAGTTTGGACAGACTTCAGAAGATAGTGGAGGATAGAAGGGCCTGGTGTGCTATGGTCCATGTAGTCATGAAGAGTCAGACACGACTGAATGACTGAATAACAACAAATGCAAAACCTTTTCTGAGGCCTTTCAAAACAGCTTATATTATATCTCTAACCACCATCAAAATTATCTGAGTCTCCAACTTTCCCAGATACAGTGGACAAAATTTTGGACATGGAGTCATGAAGACCTAAATTCAAATTTTTCCTGATTCTTACTTTCTATGTGATGCCATAGCTAAGTTATTAATTAATCAACCAATCACTTAACATCTCTCAACTTCAGTTTCTTCATTTGTAAAATGGGTAGCTATTTCATAGGACTGTTGTTAAGCTCAATTGACATTCTTATTATTATCATTATTACTATTATTATTATTATGGGCCCAGTCCAAAGCCTACCTCCTCCATAAAGTCTCTGTTGACTTTCCAGCTCTCAGTGGTCATTCTCAGCCCTGAAATTCTATACCACTTATTTGACACTTAGTTATGTATTACTTTGTATATTTATTTGTCTTTTTATGTGTCTTTCTGCCTGTATTGCTATATGCTAAGAATCATGAAAAATGACGGTCTTCAAAAAATTAAAATCGACCATCACTGCAAGAAGCAGAGGCAAGGCTATAGGTAAGCAAAGCACAATACACAAAAAGTAAGAAACTATAAAGAAAAAACAGAGAAAAAGATGTCACTGAAGAAATGTCTAATTGAAAAAGAAGATGAACCGTTTACATGATGAGAATGAAGAACTAAGATTTGTGTGAAAAAATCATTTGAGTTAATAAACATAAAAAACTAGTTAACAAGTCACTCTAGATTGTGTCTATCAGTTAACTTCTCCCCTTTGGTTGAGGGATGAACAGTATATTATTATAACCTGCAACATGATTTCTTAGGCTTAAAAAAATCCCCCAGTAAAATGCTAAGAAATGAATTGCATAATGCTGTAGGTTTATACCTAAATTTTGATTCTCACCATCCACCAGGCTGACAAAGAAGGATAATCCCTCCTGAGATCCCATTTTTAGGAAACCGCCAAAGCCACTTTTTCTCCAATTAAACATGTCCAGTGCTTTTTCATCACCACTCACAGCTGCTTTTGCCAACTGAACCAAGTCCCTGCAAACAATTAAGATACACAGTTTCAAGATTATTTTAGCTGTCTCATTTATGTTATCCTGTGATTTAATTTCTTATTAAGCACAATGATACTGCTCTTTTCACTCTGACCCAAAGTGAGAAATAATTTGTTAAGAGAGAAGATGTGAAACTTTTAATGTACTCACTCGCCAGGTGGGGGAAGCCGAAAGATGCAATGAGTCAAATGTTTTCCATACTCATGTTTCAGTAAAGGTGTTCCTTGTACTCTGCCTCTTTGGTCTAACCTCCATAATACCAGAACACCAAGCTAAGGAAAAATTTAAAAGTCATTAATGAATATATTTCTGAAAATGGAGAAATTTGGTAGCTAAGATAACACTTCTGCAAGAGCGTTTTTTAAAAAATCATTATAGATATTGGTAGGTATAACAATAGCCTTGAAATCAGAAAACCTAGGTTTTAGTCCTAGCCCTACAAATAATTTAGTATACCCCTCACCAAATTATTAACTTGTGCTTCAGTGTCATCATTAACAAATTAGGATAAATGTACTTGCCAACCACTTCCCTCATAGTGCTATTAATGCCAAGAACTCTTCAGAGAACGTTTTAAGTTCCGCCAAACAAAGATGTCAAATACAGCAAAAGCTGTTTTGCTTAATACCTTATTAACTTTTAAGACTGACAATTTAGAATTTCTCCCCAGTATCTTCATCCTAGAAGCTGAATAAAAATGCGACTAACTAGTATCAACACAGAAACTATGTGGAACAAAAAAACCGAATTGAGCTGTCAGAACAAAACTCAAAAAAAAAAATGCCTTGTCAGGTGACTTCACTGAACAGAGCCCTTTTTACACTCATGGAGAAGAGGGCTGTTCAATGTTTTACCATGGAAGTTATAATTAGTTCTAGATCCTAACTTTGAAGCACTTAACTGTTGCTATGCCTACACTGGGAGTTGCTAATGATCATTATGATTCTCACCTAATCTTTACTAAGCACTTACTATATGTAAGGTGCTGTGGATGATACAAAAGTATATAAAACACGGTTCCTTCACTCCAGTAGATAACAATTGAGGAGGAAAAACATATAGATAAACATATATGGATATCTTTACATATATATGGACACACACACTCTCATGTTTCTATGACTGAATCTATGATTTTAAGTGCAGGTAGGAGATGACAATTTAGGACATAAGACAAATATAATACACTCTAATGTTTCACTGGATCCATGATTTTACCAATGTGGGTACTCCTTTAAATAGTGTACTCCCATAAATCTTCCATATGAAATCTACCCATCATTCTGGGAAGCTTCCTCCAGGACTTCTAACATTTAGTAAGTATGAGGACTGTACTCTGGCTTTCCATCTGTTATCCCACATTGACTGGCTTACTTCCTTTTCTAATCACAAATTTTCTTAATGATAATAGTTGTTTTAATTTTTAAAAATTCAGTATCTTTTGTGTTTACATCATATTACATTATGAATATATCCCTTCCCCACCCAGCAAGCCATCCATTATAATAAAGATTTTTAAATGAAAGAAAAAAAAGCAGTTCAACAAAACCAATCAACATATCAACAGTATGCGAGTATGTGCAATACTTCACACTTGTAGTTCCTCACCTCTATAAAAAAGGGAGAGAAGTACATTTTCTCAATTGTTTGATCATTACAACTACTTTGCATTCAGTTTTGCTTTTTTATTCTTTTCATTTACATTGTTATAGCAACTGCCATTACTGTTTTCCAGGTTCTGTTGATTTCATCATGCATCAATTCACATATTCCCATACACATCTCCTTTCTTCATGCTTATTGTTTCTTAGAATGGGACATTTAAAAAAATTTATGTGCCAAAATTTATTTTAATGTGACACTGGGCAAGTCTTTAACCCTGTCTGCCTCAGTAAAATGAGCTGAAGAAGGAAATGGCAAAACACTCCAGTATCTTTGCCAAGAAAACCCCAAATGGAGTCAAAGAGAATTGAACACAACTGAAATAACTCAACAACAAACCACAATTTATTTAGTCATTCATTCCTTAAACTGAAAGATTTCTATTTTGTTTTCAGTTCTTCATAATAGCTACTTTTAAAAAAAATGATAAGCTTTATGTCTACATCACAATTATTTCCCCAAAACTCTCCATATTATACTTTCCCCTGAAACAATGAAAAATAATTAAGCAAATATCTGATATAGCTATGTAATTTATACAATATTCTGTTCAAACAGTTCTCTACTTCTCTACTATGAAAGAAAAAGTGTGTTTCATTATTTCTACTCTGAGATCCCCCTGGTTTTTCAATGACTCAATTTAACTTAGTTTCATCAATCATTTCATTTATATTTTAACATCGTTACTGTGCCTATTTCCTTTTGGTTCTTATTTTGCTCTGCATCCACTCGTAAAAATCTTTCACTGTTTCTCTGAATTCCTAATATTTGTAATTTCTTACTGTACAATATTTTATTACATTTAATGTAATTTTTCAGCCAATTTCTAATTGATAGTTACCTATTTATTTTATAGTGCTTTGTTACTACAAAGAGCAATGCTGTGAATATTTTGGTATGTATTAGACCTTTGTTTTTGTCCCTGATTTAATTGGAAAACATGCCCAATAGTGGATTTGCCAGAGTAATGGGTATAGTCAATTTAGTCACTTTTTTGGTATAATTCCACATAGAAATCCAGAATATTTGGACTACTTCATAACTCTACTAACAATGCTTCACTGCATCTATCCTCACACAAGCCCTCCAATACTGCCTTCTATCTGTTATCACCTTTGCCACTTTTCATGGTGTGAGGTGAAACCTCAGAGTTGTTTTAATTTGTATTTCTCTTATGATTAGCGATCTTGAGCATGTATTACGTGGTCAATTACAGCATGCCATCTTCTTCTGTAAAGAGGCCACTTAAAAAGGAAACTGAAAATTGTGTAATTATAATGACTATACTTGATCCTAAGGGTGAGATAAGAAAACTTAACCCCTCTCTTCCTTGGAAAGGTGAGGACCATTAAGCCTAAAACATTGCATTAAACTATAGGAGTGGGTAATAAAAGTTTTGTTCATGTTCTTTGACAACCGCTAGGGAATGACTCTTGGTACTATATATTTGTGTCAACTTCCCATATATTTTAGATATCAAACATATTTTAGAGCTATCTGATACAAATATTTCATTTCCACTCTATTGTTTCCCTTCTAATCCTGTTATTGTTAACTTCATTCTCGTAAAATCTTTTAAAATTTACAATCAAAATTATCTATTTTATCTTTTGATTTCTTCTATCAATTATTTGATTAAGGACTTGTTTATTAAAATAATTGCGAAAGGTACCTGATCATATTCTCTTTAGTTTTTTTAATGGCATTAACCTTTTTTATTCAAGTTGGATAAAATTATTGAACTTACTGGGGTAGCTAGGTGGCATAGTGGATAGAGTACTGGGCAGACACTTACTAGCTGTGTGACCCTGGGCAAGTCACTTAATCCTGTTTACCTCCGTTTCCTCATCTGTAAAATGAGCTAGAAAAGGAAATGGCAAACCACTCTAGTATCTTTGCCAAGAAAACCCCAAATGAGGTGACAAAGAGTCAGACATGACTGAAGTACAACAACACTGAATTTTTTGTAATACATGGTATAAGATTTTCATCTAAATCTAATTTCTGTCAAACTACTTTTTCATTTTCCCAGTAGTTCTTGTCAAATGGGGAGTCAGTCCTTACAACAATTTATTTTTGGGCTTGCCAAACACTGACTTATTGTTTCAAATTATTTGTTTCATATCTAGTCTGTTCATTGATATACTTTTCTCTCTCTTTTATTAACTGGTACCAAAAAGTTCTTATGACTACATCTTTTGATAAAGTTTGAGATCTTATTCTTACTTTTTCTTCATTATTTCCTTTGAGATTCTAGGACTTTTATTTTTTCCAAACAAGTTTTGGTGTTTCATCTTATTCTGAAGATATTCTTTTATATAATTTGATTGATATAGCACTAAACATGTAAATAAATTTAGGCAGTATTGTCATTTTTGTTATATTGGCATAGCTCAATCAGGGGCTATAAATGTGTCTCCAATTACTTAAGTCTTCTTAACTCTTCTTCAGTGAGAGTTTGTTGTATTTAAATAAATCTTGACTGTATCTTGGCAGGTTAATTCATAGATGTTTTACGCATTTTAAATGGAACTTCTCTTATTTTTTTTCCTGGTATTTGTTAGTACTATAAAGAAACACTGATGATTTTGTGGATTTATTCTGTATCCTGCCACCTTAGTGAAGTTACTAAATCATCTCAGTTCCTTTGCTGATTCTGGAAGTTTTCTAAGTATTGTTGTTTTTCAGTCATATTCAACTCTTCATGGCCCCATCTGGCGTTTTCTTGGCCAAGATACTGGAGTGGTTTGATATTTCCTTCTGCTCATTTTATAAATGAAGAAAATGAGGCATACAGGGTTATATGACTTGCCCAAGGCCACACAGTTAGTAAGTATCCAAGGCTGGATTTGAACTCAGGTTTTCCTGACTCCAGGTCCAGCACTCTTATCTACTGTGCTACCTAGCCATCTCTTTCTAAGTATGGTAGAATGTTATCTGCAAATAGGGATCATTTTGTCTTCTTGACACTGATGATTATACTTATTTTTTCCTACTTCCTTCTTTTCTAGTTAGAATTTAAGAGCAATGCAACAGAAAGTAATCACAATTCATGTTCCCAATGAGGGTAATAATTTTTCCCCATTGTGAAAACTCGCAATCCCCTTAAAAATTACAACAACAAATTAAAAAGCATGTTCTTCTATACAGTCAGTTCTGCTGTAATTCTTGTTTTGAAAAAGCAAATTTGTTTCAATATGAGGGAACAATTTAAGCATAATATGAATTTCATATTTCTCATGTGGAATTTCATCCATGAGAAACAGTGAGAATGCAGAAAACTGTACTGCCTCACAATAATTCACAAGCTGCAACCCTTCCAATGTCCACTTTCACAAGAAAATTTTGGGTCTTTTCCAAGTAAAGTGCCTATTTATTGTTTATCTTCTGGTGTAGTAGGAGCTGTGGATGGAAGAGGACTCATCTTCACAAATGTACTCCAACCCCACTTTCTGCCATGGCCTGCCAGGGTCACCCTCATCTGCAGTCATCCACTTCAACTTTGCCAGTCCAGACCCCGTGGTAACTGGGGAACAGACCAAGTGGCAGGTGGAGGCCTCAGATGTCACCACTATTTCCTGTAGTACTTAAGTATTTCTTAACCATAACATGTAGAAAACTGCTACCATTTTTATTAGATTAATCTTTCTTTTACTGTGTCACTGACAAAGTTTTTAAGTGTTGTTTCCCTGGCCTATTTTCCCATAAGCCTTGTGGCTTTTATTGCTTAATTTTGCATTGCAGCATGATTTCTGGGAACACATATGTCACATTATAGCAGAACTGACTGTATTTCCAGTCCTACTCTTTCTCCTGAGTTCCAGTCCCTGCCAATTAGACATTTTATATTGGCTATACCAGAGAAACCTTAACCTAAGGATATCTAAAACTGAATTCATCATCTTTTCCCAAACCTACCTCTCACCTGAAATTCCCAGTTCTTTTAAGAGCACCACAATCTTTCCAGTTACCTTGTTTCACAATCTTAAGGTCATCTTCAAATTCTCAAATGCCTACATAAAAGGAGTTGCCAAATCTTATCGTTTCTATTGCTACCTCTGTTGCACCTGTCCTGGATCTCTATTCTGTATCCACCCTAGGTCAGCATGCCTCCTCATTTCTTTTCTGGACCTCTGTAATCATCTCCTAATTGGTGTCTCTGCTCTGTTGCTCTCCTTTCTGATCTGTCCTTCACAAAGCTGACAAACTAACGTTCTTAAAACACAAGTATGATTACATTACTCTTCAATTCGGTAAATCCCAGCAGCTACCTATTATCTCCAGGATCAAATATAATCCCCGTTTAGCATTTAAAATATTTCACAAACTGGTCCCAAACTATCTTTCCAGTCTTATTATTCATTATTCCACCGTATGCCCACTAGCCAAATCAGCTTTTTGAAAATCAACTCATGGAATACTACACTTCACCCATAAAAGAACCAGATGAAGCACACTTGGTGTGAAAGGGTATCCACTAAAGGGCTTTCTTACAGTTCCTTTCATTTTTGTTTTTGTATTCTCAATGCCCAACACAGTCCCTGATACACAGCAGGCACTAAATGTCACTAACTGATTGAATGTCTCAATAGTCTCATGATACCCCATGGGAAAGTCTCAATCCCTGCAGGTATGCTCAGTGGGTCCCACTGCTTGCATTGCTTTTTGTCCACATTAGTGGCTTCTCCTACCTATTGCTCTCTTGTACTTTAACTCTTACCTGGCAACCATTCCCATTTGGCAGCCATTATTAATCTTACCCAGTGGGAAAGCTTTCTTATTTTATTCAGTTACTTCCATATTCTTAGGCTAGTAGTTAGCATTCCTAGAACTTTTTTCAAAAAGTAATGGGGAGGTTAACTTTTTACTTTATTTTTATTGGCAATGCTTTAGTGTTTCTCCATTGCAAACAATGCTACCTCTTGATTTAAATATGTACTTTTGATCATAGGAAATAAGAATCCTTCAATGCTTACTTTTTTTTCGTGGGGGATTATAATGTAAATCTGTTGTATTTTTTCAAAGGTTTTTTTCCTATTTTACCTATTGAAGTAATCATGGAGTTTTTGTTATCATTTTTATATGATTAATTACACAAATTATTTGCTTAATACCGAACCGTGCATGCATTTCTTACATAAATCCAATTTCATTATAGTGCATTATTTTCTGGATGCTTTTCTGTATTTAAAAATTTAAAATTTCTACATCAATATCATTCTCTAGTTTTTTAAATTCCACCTCTTCTTTTTCTATTTAGTTGATAAAACTTTTCAGAGAAATGAATTTCCCTCTTAAGACTGTATTAGCTATATCACAAAGTCTTGTATGTTTTTCCTTATCAATAAGCACCACCTACCATTTGCCAGGCACTGTGCTAAGCATGGAAATGCAAAGACAAAAACAAAACAGAATTTGCCCTCATGGAGCCTACATTCTAGCAGAGGACATAACATATACACATATTAGTAGATACAAAATACATACAAAATAAATATAAGGTAATTGGATTGGGGTACTCATAACTTCGGAGATTAAGAAAAATCTCATGTAGAAGATGGTGCTTGAGCTGAATTTTGAAGGAGACTAGGGAGGTCAAGAGACTGAAATGATGAGGGAGTACATTTCAGGCATAGGGACAGCTGGTACAAAAGCTCAAATGGAATATGGAATGCTGTTTTTGAGGAACAGCAAAAAGGTTAGTTTGACTGGACCAGGAACCACATGAAGGAGAACATGAGTCTGGAAAAAATAGATTGGAGCCAGGCTGTAAGGGCCTTTAAGTGTCCCAAAGAGGTGTTTATATTTTATCCTAGAAATAGCATAAAGTTCCTAGATTTGTTATCCTTTGCAAATCAGTTTTTCTGTAATTTGCTGTGTAGTCAGTATTTAGAATATAATTGGTCTTCACTAAGGGCTATAACTTCTGCTCATATTTTATTTGTTCATTACTGTTTAATTGCATTATGGCCCACAAAGGATGTATTTATTATATCTTTCTTTCTACATTTATCTTAGATTCCTTTGTGCCCTAAAACATGATTTAAGTAAAAGCTGGGGAGAAATATGTATACTCTTTAAAATTCCCATTTAGAAGTAACCAAGGCCCAATGGATAGCGTGCTGGGCCTGTGTGTTGATAATGTGATTAAAGATCTTTCCTGCCTATTCAATAAGCCTCAGGTAGAGCTAGTTAAGGGAAGTTCCTCAGGTGGAGCCAGTTAAGGGAAACTTGGTTAGAAGAGGCTTGATTGTAGGCAGGTTTACACCCTTGACTTACTAGGTCCGAGGCCCCAGGCCCATATCCTTTTGCTATTTAGGTCATGAGAGGTGTAAAACTCTCAGGGCCCTGAGGAGAGGTGCTCAGACCAGAGCCAATTGTATGTGCACTGAGTTCTAACCAATCAGATGCTGGCTAAGACTCTATATAAAGGGAGCCCAGAGTGTGACAGCAGCAGAACTGAGAAGCAAACATCAAGAAGATGCTGAAGTGCAGACATCGAGAGAGCCAGTGTCAAGAGAGACTGCAGAGTGGAGAGTGCAGACAAGAAAGTTGCAGAGATCAAACAGCTGAGAATCTATAGCATCAAGAGATTGGAGAACTGAGAATCCAGGGAATCCAGGAGACTGCATGGACTCTGAGAACTGCCAGGGCTTTCAGAACTGCAGGAGAGGAGGCAGGCAAACAGATAGTTAGGATTCATGACTGATTGTTTATAGGAAGGCCCTAGCAGGGGCGAAGGTTACCGGATGACTTGATTCCTTGCTATAATACTGTGTTATAATTTCCTTGTTGCTACATCGAGGTGGGCTTACTGGTTTTGGAATATAATTACTGCTATAGCGAATTGGACTCATTGGTTTTGGGATTGGATCCTTTGGTGTCTAAATAAATGTTATATTTCCTCTGCCTTCTACCTAGAGTTTTTCATACTTTGTGATTCCGAACCATACAGGCATGTTCATGGTCAGCCTCAAGGTCATGCATCTTGCCTTACTGATACAGCCTGGAGTCAGGAAGACCTGAGTTTAAATCCTGCCTTAGATACTTGTTAGCTAGGTGACCCTGGACAAGTCATTTAACCTCCGTTTGCCTCAGATTCCTCACCTGTAAAATAGAGACAATAATAGCACCTCTCTCCCAGGATTGTTTTGAGGATTAAATGAAATAATTGTAAAGCGCTTAACACAGTGCCTGGTACATAGATTCTATATAAATGTTAGCTATTATTATTATTAAATATTATCTTTCCAACCACTGACCCAGGTCTATATTTTTCTTCTTGCTTATCTTTCTTTTGTATTCTTTTAGCTCAATGAGAGGAATATTAACGTCTCCTACTCTTATATTAACCAATGTCTTTTTGCAATTCATCTAGTGTTCCTTTTAAGAACTCAGCCTCTATGCCACTTGGTATAGATACGTTTAATATTATTTTTCACTGACTGAGGTGGTTCTGAACATAATATAGTCTCCCTATTTATTTCTCTTTACTTATCAGTCTTTATTAGTACCTTATCTGAGGTCATAATCATAACATGAAGTATAACAGATTTTGTTCTAGCCCCTCATTTTCATCTTTAACTTGATCCCTCCCCAGTGTCCTTCCTTACTATTAATCTGCCCAATCCTAAATTCCTTCAGCTTATTTTTAAAATTATTTTAGAATAATAACTCCTTGAGGGAGAGGGCTGTGACTTTTGCACTTGTGTCCCCAGTGCCCAATTTGGCATAGAATAGGCACTTAATAAAGGCTATTTGATTCTCTCATTTTTCCTTTTCCTTTTTCTCAGCTCATATTAGTGCTGCACCATTAGACCACGAATTCTTGGAGAGCATACCTTTCTTTGTATCTCCAGCACAGGTATAACTTGGAGATACTGCAGTTTTGGTTCCAGACTACCACAATTAAGTGAATTTCACAATAAAGCAAGCCACACAAATTTTTTGGTTTCCCAGTGCACATAAAAGTTTACACTATACTGTAGTCTATTAAGTGTGCAATATTATTATGTCTAAAAAATGTATATACCTTAATTAAAAAACACTTTATTGCTAAAAAAGAAAATGCTAACCATCATCTGAGCCTTCTGTGAGTCTTTATGTTGGTGGAGGGTCTTGTCTTGATGTTAATGGCTGCTGACTTATCAGGATGGTGGCCTAGATTTCAACCTATCTCAGCTTTCAAAATGCCTTCCTCACTAAACTTAATCATTTTTAGCTTACAATTTAAAGTGAGAGATGTACAATTCTTTCTTTCACTTGAACACTTAGAGACCATTGTAAGGTTATTAATTGGCCTAATTTCAGTATTGTTGCGTCTCAGGGAATAGGGAGGCCCAAGGAGGTAAAGAGACAGGGAACTGCCAGCTGGCAAAGTAGTCAAAACACATACATTTATTGATTAAGTTTGCCATCTTATATGGGTGCAGTTTGTGATGTCCCAAAACAATTACAATATTAGCATCAAAGATCACCATAACATAATAATGAAAAAGTTTGAAATATTTCAAGAATTGCCTAAATGGGACACAGAGACACAATGCGAGCACATGCTGGTGGAAAAAGGGCACTGACAGACTCTCTTAATGTGGGGATGCCACAAACGTTCAATTTGTAAAAAAAAAATGCAATATCTGAGAAGCGCAATAAAATGAAGTATGCCTGTACTTACCATAATGCCCGGCACATAGCAGATACTTAATAAATGCTAGTCGACTGATTTGAAGTGTCTACTCCCCTCCCACCCCCAACCCCATGCCGTCTTTCTTAAGCCTGTGCATCATCTATTCTCTTATTTCAGTTATGTTAATTTGTAAATGCTATGCCAACTTCTTTCTTACTACTTTTCCTTTCTGGGATACTCTAGAAATCTATTCCCAGGAATGTTAATTCTTGATATAGGCAGTAGGGTACAGCAGGAAGTGTTTTATGACAGTATTCTGGGGCAGGAGAGGGCTGATTCTATTCTTTGCCTTTTCCCTCACTGTCTGTCTCTTTTAATGTCATGCCATCTTCCATTTAAATCCATGTCACCCAGTTCCACCCTTTCCAAATCATATGGCCATGGTGTGCCAACCAGTTTCTCTCTCCTAGTGATAACAACTACTCAGACACTTCATCAAAGCAGAGTTCATTACATTTCACCCCTTCCAGTCCCGGTGTGAATGCTTCACAGTGCTGTCCTTTCTGTCCACACTGCTGTCCAACTCTCCTTCCTCCTTCTTTGATCTGTTCCCAGTGTTCTGTCCTGACTCTCCCACCATCCTAAGGGCAGGAGGAAAAACGGAATGCCTCACTCTCCTCTTAAGTCCTGGCCATGGATTGCCTGAACCTTTCAACCTTCTCTATACCTAGAAGGTGTTCCTCTGTATTATCCTATGTACTTATAATATTGATTGGCAATGAGGGAATGAAGTTTTTCCTCCTAAGATACTATTATTATAACAAAAGCTAGAATTTATATAGCACTATAAATTTATGAATTTATAACTTGGTATCTCATTTGATAACAACAACTACTCTATAAGGAAAGTACTACTATTATCCCCATTTTACAGATGAGGAAACAGGTTCAGAGAGGTATGTGACTTGACTAGAGTCACACAGGTAAAATGTCTGAAGCAGGATCTTCTCTTGCCTCTAAGTCCAGCACTCCACGTATTGTACCACTTAGCTATCCCACTTCTTCCAACTACTGTTCTGAATTTTCCCATTAGGTCTTTTGCTCCTTAGATTTTTTTTAAGAGTCTAATATTTACTAGAACATTAAGACAAAGATGTTGCAGGCATGGTAGGAACCACGGTTTGTCTACTGGGTCCCTTGAATGTTTCCATAAACAAATCTTTTTGGGTAACATAACTTTGCAAATGATGCTTGATATTTTTTTCATAAATGCTATCTCCCTTCAATGGATTATAAATTCTTTGAGGGAAGAAACCATATAAATCCTAAGTGCTTATCACCTTATTGCACAGACAACGTGTACTCAACAAGCTCTACCTATTAAATCAACATCTAGACCATATAATCACATTTTCTTTTTGTCTATTATGTATAGCCTTCAGGCAGCACAGCCTATCTCAATGTTCTAGCTTCTGGAATCTTAAAATAGATACTACCAGGGTCAACTTCATAAACAGAGAATTGTAATTTCTCTTTAAGGGACAGGAGTTTACATACGTTAGACATCCACTGGCAGTCTGACTTTGATCCATATTCATTAGTGAATATGGTAATGACAATTCTATAGAATACACTGACATAAACCTTTTTAAAAGGAATCTTGAAATCATTCTTTAGTAGGATATGCCCCATGTCTACAATGCTAATTACCTTGGTTTCTATGGATTGATTGTGCTTTTCAAGTTCAAGTGGGCTTTCTTCATCTTTTTTCTCTTCCAGAGTGGCTTTCATTTCCATGTGTTCTTCCAACAAAAGCAAGGGGTTCCTACTTGAAGTCCTGCAACAACTATTTACAGTACTTCGTCTGCAGATATTTGTTTTGGGTAAAGAGGAACCGGTAGCTATTCTGTCCTTTTCTCCATTTGCTAAGCTATTATAGATGACTGGTTCCAAAGTTTGATTAGAAGCATCAGGTCTGACAGTGGGGAATTTATTGTCTTTGCATTCTATATGTTTTTGTGCTCCAATCACACCACTGGCTGTGTGTTTCTGTACATCCTGAGTTTGGTCTGTATCAGTTTCCTATTTCTGTGGTGGATGTTGGGATAGGAGTTTGGGCTGAAGGGCTGTTGTCAACTCACGTCTTCCTTGAGCTCTAGAAGCACTATGACTAACAGAAGGTTCTTTCTTCATATCAGCAGAAAATGGATGATGTGCTCTGATACCTTACAGGGTTTTTCTTTTGAGATAAAAGAAGCAGGGGCAAGCTTAACTTCCTCCATCCTTGGTTTTATACTAGGTAAAACTTTATGTTTGGGTGTCTGGCATTTATTGGATGAAGGTGAATTCTGCAGATGTAATGGTTTTGGAGGTACTTTTGGCTTTAGACTTGCAACTGAATATGGGTTCACTTTAATTGGTGCTTTTCCATTTATTCCCTGAGCCTCATCACATACATTCTGATTAAGTGGTGTGTCAGTCTTGCTTGATGGGCAAGGAGATGAAACTATAATGATCTTTGGACAGGAACTGCTGCCTGTTCCACAGGAACCATTAAGATCATAAATCTAGAGCTAAAAGGGACTTCGGGGGTTATCTAAACAATTCCTTGAGGATCACCTTTTTTCTCTTAGTTGTTTGCAACTCTATTGGAATCTAAGGATATAGAACTAGAAGGAATCAAATTTTGGGGGCTGCTTTTCCATTTTTCACATTAACCAATTGTTGAGGTTTAGGGGCACTTGGGACCCCAAAATACTGACAGGACATGGGTCCTGCCCGAATGAATTCTACACAAGCCTTCTTTCAGTCATAGAGAAAAACAAAGTTTATTAAAGATTCACCATATCGGATAGACTCTTAAGGAGCCTGAGCCTTGGCTAGACTCTTGAGAAATCTGAGCCTTTGTGATGCTGGTATTGACAAGCAGGTCAGATTGAATCTGAGCTGCTACCTAGATTCTTTAGCCCAAGAATGTCCCCTTTGCCTTCCTAAAGAATTCCAATAAGTATGCAAATTTTAAAGATGATCAACCAACAGACAGACTCTCCCATCCCACATTCAATTCTTTATCTAGCTTTATGAAAACAAACACTTCATTTCTTTGGTTTTCATTAACATCTAGAAATATCTTACTTTATGCTGCTTGGTCATTTGGAATACTGTACGTACCCTGCTCTCTTCTGAAGAAATAATTTAAATCTTTCCCTTTGAAGCCCAATTATTTTCATTGATATTTTAGCCTTAGCTTAGCTTTATAGATTTTTTCCATCTCTATTGCTCTTCAGAATATCATGTTTCAATATTTCCTTTAGTTTCTTGTAAGCCTGGAAAAATCCTGCATTTACTCTTCATAATGGAAAGGGTTTTTTTTTTTCTTGCTACCTTCAAAATTCGTTCTTTTGTCCTGTAGTTCTGAAATTTAACAAAGTTGTTACTTGGTCATCTTAACATGGAATTTCTTTCTTTTAGTGTTGAATATGATAATCTGTACTTTCTTATCTCCTTCCAATACTTTATGGGCAATTTTTCTGTATGATTTCTCTTAGTAGAAATTCAGATTTTCAGGAAGGCCTATTATTTTAGATTATATCTTAACATTTTATCTTCAAGTTCCATGTTTTTATTTTGTTGAACTCTTCTGTATTTTAATCTTATTGGAGGTTTCTGGTACATTACTTCTCTTACCTGTTTTTTGTGTTTCAATTCTGTTCTTTTTTAAAAGAACATGCCATTGTGAAATGTGTATTTTGTTCTAAAGTCTGGTTAGTTTTGCTGATTTCTTGCTTAAGAAATTTAATATCTTTGTTTCTTATTTTCATTTATCATTTTATTCTCTTCCAAATCATTTTAAAGTTGCTCCATTATCACTGTAGTAGGGTAAGTTTCTTGCAGAATTTTTGCACTACCTTCATGTTTCACATGGGATCTTTACTCAGTTTCCTTTGTTGTATTTGTCCATTGAGATATCTCTTTTCTTTGATTTTTATTAATTTCTTACTTTTGTCTTCATTATTAAGTGCTAAGTTTTACATGGTATTCTTATTAAAGCCATGCTTGTACCATTAATCCTTTCTATTTCAGATTCCCAGTGCTGTTGTCCTCTCTTCTACCATTTGCTATCGATTTCCTGTCCTCCTGTCCTCTAGACCACAAGGCCTAGTACTCTTGATGGTGCTGGTGACCAAGCATCAATCAACAAGCACCTACTCCATAAGAGTGATATTCCTACAAAGAGACTCCCAGAGGCCAAACACCTATTCTTTCCCTTTCCTTACCTTCCCCTTTAAATTTATCCCTCTTTTCTAAATCAGATTTTCTTTAGTAACTAGGCTAGACACTGGGAACTCTTCATGAAGGTAATACATTTGGGATTCTCTTCCATCCATCCTGGCAGTAGAGATCTCTGAGATATTGCCACAGGGATAACTTTGAGAAGTCAATTATAATCTTCCACTATCTTCCTTAATAATTTCACAAATGGGTTAAATCACAAATAGGTTGCCTTTAGCTATCATGCCATAAATAAGCTGTCTTTAGCTATCATGTATCTTTGCTTGACAAAGAAATCATGTATTTTCTGGCTGAAGTGGTTTCTACATTTTTTTTTTGGCCTTCTCATTGCAGTGAATACTTTATATCCATTAAACTTCTATAGGGAGTGGTAATAATTGTGGTAAATACATTTTTTTTAATGTTTAATTTATGATTTTGGTTTTATATACCATCACTTTCCAATAGCCATCCCTCCAAAGACCCTCCTTTGTAACAAAGAAAAAACAGTTAAGCCCAATAAATTGTAGCAGCAACTGCAACTGGCAATGTGTATAACATTCTGTATCTGTAGTCCATCCTCTCTTTACTCAGAACAAAAAATATATATTTCATCATCAGTAATCTAGAATCAAGATTAGTCATTGTGTTTAATCTGAATTCTGCTGTCTTACAGTATTGCTTTCATTTATATTATTGTGGTCACTGTGCATGTTGTTCTCCTGATTCAGCTTTCTTCTCTACATCAATTCATACAAGTATGTTTCTCTGAATCACTCATATTTAACATTTAATATTCCATTAAATTCATTTGCCGCAATTTGTTCAGTCACTCTTCCATTAATGGGGAACAACTTTGTTTTCTTTGTTTACTAGCTTTCTCAAGCATACTGATATTTTGGTACATACGGGGGCCTTCTTTCTATCTTTGACCTTAGGGTATACGCCCAGTAGTATGATCTCTAGGTAAAAGACCACAAACAGAAGATGACAGAATAAGGCAGTAAATTAACTGGCTCTCCTAAATTTGCCCACAAATAATTTAAAATAAGGCCTCAAAGTGAATTTTAAAGTGGCAAAAAGGATTAAAACTCAAGGTAAAACAGTTGTCTAGCCTAAAATAACTTGGGAGGATATTAGGAAGGACCAGACCTCCAGGGGCGGTAGTCTGGTCTAATTGAAGTGTAGATACCTCCAGGCAGAGACCACTGAATCAACAAACAAGCCCTGGGGCAGCTGTGTTTGTGGCAGGAACTTTCACCCTACAGACAGCTGTGGTCACAGTTGATCAGGGAAAGACTGCAGGGCCCTTTGATGGCACTGGACTGGGGGGTGGGGGTGGGGGGGCAGGTGCACTGACCAGATGAGGTCCCAGGCTATGGCTGTAGGTGACTAGCAAGTATATGCTGGTGACTCCACAGTTGCAGAGGGCCAGGGCCTTGTTGGCTGTGGTCACTAGAAAGAAAGCAGAGTCCCAGATTTTGGTTCCAGGACAGAGGGGTGAGCTGAAGCTTATAGCTTAAGGAGAGACTACAGGGAGTAACAGCATTTTCAGTGACAGCATTGCTGGGAGCCCTGGTCACAGCTCAGGGGCAGAGAAGAGTATCTAAGTCAGGTCCCCAGATAGAGCTCAAAAAAAAAAAACCAAAAAAAAAACCCAAACAAACCAGAATGAAAGACCTGAAGCCTAATGATGAGGGCACAGTCTCTGGGAACCCCCTTGAATCTGGAATACAGTCTCTGGGAGCCCTCTTGAACTGTCCTTGAATCTTCCAACTAGATCTGGCCTTTCCCTAAGGCCATAAGCCTTACATTCTCATTAGGCCCAAATCTCTACCTAGCCTCGCCCTTTATTGTCCAGCTACTTCCCACCCTTGATACTGTTAATATCCATGCCTTCTGCTACTTCCAACCCTTAATTCCATTCTCTTGGTTCTTGGACTCTGACCTCATCTTGCCCTCCTTAGACTCCTCCTCAAGACCCTCCCTGGACCCCTCTTCTAGTCACCCCAGACCACCCCTCAATCCCTCCTACAGTCTTTGTGTATATAATCTCCATCTTGCCTCCATGAAGGCGCTCAAGTTCAATCTAGCTCAGCTTAGATTGAATCTGGCCCACTTGTGAAAACAGGCGTCTCAAAGGGTGGGATTTCTTAAGACAACCTATTATGGTGAATCCCTAATAAACTTTCTCTTTTTGCTTGGCTGAGAAGGCTTGAGTCGAATTCTTTCGGCAGGACCCGGCATGTAGGTATTTTGGGGTCTTGAGCACCCCTAGAAACCTATGGTTCCCTACCATCATCATTTTGACTTAAACCTCTTCACTAAGACACTATCCCCTACACCTTGGGACTATGGCTTGATTCTAACATAAAGTTAACAGCCAAGAAATAAGCCAATAAAAAAAAAAAAAGAAAAAATTGAGTAAGTAAAAGAGAAAGAACCCGGCCATAGACAGATACTACTTTCACAGAGAAAATCAGGATTCAAACTTAGAAGAAGATAGTGAAGTCAAGACAACTACTAGTAAAGTTTCAAAGAAAAATATAAAATGGGGCAGCTAGGTGGCGCAGTGAGTAGAGCACTGGCCCTGGAGTCAGGAGGAACTGACACACTTGACACACTTACTAGCTGTGTGACCTTGGGCACGTCACTTAACCCCAATTGCCCTGCCTTTCCCCATCAAGAAAAAAAAATCAAGAAAATATAAAAGGTTACAAGCCCAAAAAGAGTCCTTGGAAGAGCTCAAAAAGGACTTTAAAAATCAAAGAAGAGAGGTTGAGGAAAAATTAGGGGAAAAAAAAGGGTAATGGAATGTGAATAGAGAGAAGCAGGGAAAGCCTTATATAAACAAAATGAAGAAAGCAGAACCAGGAAAATTATATACATGATGACTACAATAATGTAAATGGAAAGAACATAAACAATAATAATATATTTAAAACTATATGCATCAAAGTTATAATAACCAAGCCTAGCCCCCAGAGAAGAGATATAAGATAAAACTTCCCCTTCCCTCTTTGTAGGTGGTGGGGTCCATGGATGTGGAATATTACATAAAATGAAATTTTTTTTTGCTATGTTGGTTAGTTTTGCTGAACTTTTTCCTCTTTATTCATTATTATAAGGGACAGCTCTCTGGGAGGGGGCGGGGAGAAGAATAAAGTGGGAAATGTAAGGGGGGGAGGGAGGTGGCCAATGAGGGCCCAGTTCCAGAAGTAAATGTGTTTTATAAACCTACTTCTGGAATGTGTGAAGACACGAAATGTATGAAAAGTATTTGGTGACTGTTTCCTATCCACTTAATGAGTGGTGAAGAGGGCCTTTTGGTTGGCTGCTGAGCCAGAACACAGAGTGAATACAAAAAGCTTAAATAGAGGTCATTCTTTCCTTCCTGTTGATGCAAAGATGTAAACCCTTCTCCTCCTTACTTCCCCCCTCCTCACTGGACTGACCAGGGAACACATGGCTTCTGAGGCAAGCTTCTGTGAGGGATGCAGCTGTTTTTATCTTCTTTCCTTTGTTTCAGGCCATGAGATGTCCAGAGGCCAACCTTGAGAAGGAACCAGCCCTGAGGAACGACCTGCTGGAACAGGTCTAGCAAGCAACTCTATCCCTCAGGATTGCAGAGTATTTGGAAGTGAACTGAGTGAGGAAAATACTGTGTAGCAACCATTTTAAGTCTGATCTCACTCTCCCCAGAGCCTGAGGAGGTAGAGGAGGAAGTGTACCCCAGTTTGGAGGGCTTGTTTTATGCTTCTGTGCTCACTGTTTCTTCTCAGTAAAAAGACTTTTGTAAGAGATAAATGATGTAAACTGTTTATCAGCAATACAGTGGAGATACTAGTGAGTCGAGGGGCAGTAATCCTCAGAGATTGAAATTGCATTAGAAAGCTATCTTAACTCCTCAGGGGTACCCCTACATCCCTGGGGAGGTAATATAGCTGCTTCTGGGGATCTGACTTGCTGGTGTGAATGGAAAGTGAGATAAGGACAATCAGAGTTCACACAGACAACATAAGTAATGTAAGAAGCAAGAGATATAAATAAAAATTTATTTTAAAATAATAGTCCTGGTATCATTGTGGTCTCAAATTTAAATTGGATCTATTTAAGACTTGGCCATTCACTTTCATTTAGCAGTATATTAATAAACTTGAGGGAGTTAAATGAAAGATCTCGAGACTTCTAAAATATATGTGGCTAAAGTTATATCATATGATTATATATATATATATGTATCTGTATATACCTTGATTGACCTCATAATTTTGTCCTACATATATGACAAAATCTGATTATATAACACATTTTTTAGTCAAAACTTACCCATAAAATATAAGTACATGTGAAAGAACTCTGAAGAAACAGGTTAACCTAGGGGTACATTGAGGGGTTTAGCTGTATTGAGTAGCTTCAGTAAAGTTATGGTATGCAGGACAGCAAAGAGGCAGCAAGGATTAGTAGGGAGAGTGCTGGATTCGGAGTCAGACAATCTGGATTCAGATCATATCTTCCAGCACAACTCTGGTCAAGTCATTCTCCCTCTCTAGCCCTTGGTTTCCTTACGTTAAATTGCCGGGGTGGGGGGGAGTGGCGGGTGGTGCACAGCGGCATAGAATGACCTCTAAGGTACCTTCTAGTTCTATGATCCTATTACTTCCATTTGCACATATCATATCAAAAGTTAGTGGGAAAAGTTCCAGATGCCCGAAGTCCTCATTGGTTAATAATTTAAAATTTGAGAGAAAAGAACTTGCCATTTTAAAATTTATATTTATATTTATTATATTATTTATATTTATACCTGGAAACATTTGCCCCATATACCCAGATATATTAGGATTAATAAAGAATTGATTAACTGGCCCCTCTTCTAATTCACCTATTTTCTTTAATTATGGAAATGACTGGAAAGAAATAAATAACCTAATAGAAAATCTGTCCTGGTTGTAAAGTATCTTTTGCCAGGGCTATTTCCTTTTAGCTCATTATTAAACAATTTTTTTTACTTGAATGAATGAATGAATGAATGAACACACATTGTGCTAAGTGAAAGGAATACAAATATAAAAGCAAAGATGGTTCCTGCCCTCAAGGAGTTACATTCTATTAGGAGAAAGAATACAAATAGGGGAAGGGCACTTTGCCCTGGAAAGTTACAGGCATGGGGAGTAGCGCTCAATGACATAGTTGACTTGATTTTGGTGCATGGTTTCATAATAGAGGGGGCAAAGAGGAAGGAAAAGATACATTAGGTGACTGGCAAGGCTGCTGGAGAGGAAACATTCCCTTGTTCCTAATATTTGAAAGTTTTCTCCCTACTATGGATTTTCTGGTGTGTAGTAAGGTTTTGGCTATGTCTTAAAGCTTTCCCACACTGAATATATTCATAAGGATTTTCTGTAGCATGAATTCTAAAGAGGCCAATAGGAATTAGACTAAAAATAATAAAGGTGGTTTTTTACATTTGGTACATTCATAACATTTCTCTCCAGAAGCTCTCATTAAATGACACCTTCATAATTTGGGATTTTTTTAAAAGATTAGGTACATGTATTTCTATCACTGAGAAAATACCAACACACATGCATAAGTTGTATCATGTGTATGTCTCAGAAACTGTTCTGTTAAGTTGCCTAATTTATGAAGGATTCTTAATACAACTAATGCATAACGACACTTAACGATTCTGACTCTTTAAGGATGATAGGAAGTATCAGCAAAGTACTAATAACATGGGAGTAAAGAAAATGGATCGTAGGAGTAAATAGGAAAAGTATTTGTAAATGTATTAACAGATGTGCAGATATGGTTGGTGAATGATGGAGAAAGAAGAGGGCTGCTCTAGAAGTAGGAGTATTGATAGCTTTTACTGTTATCTATCTGTATGAGTGTGGTTTATCATCAGGGTCTTGATAATATGGCTATACCATGGTAGAGAAAGATCTGGAATAAAGCTTCCTAGTCTTGTTCTGTAACTGGTGCCTATGCCAGGCTCCTTCATCTGTGCTGAGCTGGCACGTGCCCCAGGCCACGGTTGTTGGAAACAAGAGGGAAGGAAATGGAGCCTCTCCCCCAGAGCCCCTATTCCTATCCCCCATCCCTTGGTGACTTGGCACTGCTTCTCTCTCACCTTTCAGAATTTCAGAAAAGCATGAATTCAAAGTGAACAAGACACCATCAGAGGATACCATCAAAGGATTAGATTAGTGACAGAGCAGTACACAGACATAGGGGAATGGTTTCTCTCTCTCAAATGGGAGGAATCCCATTTGCTTTAAATCGATGAATCCTTCTTTCCTTTGGGGACATCTGGTTGCTTCTAGGTGAAGCCCAAGTGGATGACTCCCAGGTGGCCTAATGGCAACTGAGTTTGGCCACTGGAACTCTTGCAATGTGGTCATGGCGGCCAATGTAGGCACAGCCTGAGAGAAACTTCCTAGCAGCCATTCAGGCACAGGGGCAGGGAAAATCATTGCAGCTGTCAGTTTAAGAACTCCCTGTTGCAGGTATCTATGTTAAACCAGGCAGAGGTAGCAGTCATAGAGCAAGCATAACTAGGAACCAGAGAGGCTTCCAAAAATGTTAGAGGCTATGGAGAAGAACCTGCTAGCCTTCTCTCTCTCCCCTGGACCTCCTCATTTTTACTTTTGTGTTCTTCTTCTTCAGTCCAGGATCCAAAGCTAAGACCCAACACCAATCCATTATTCCATTTCTATAAGTTGCAGGTACAAGTAGAGATGCAGGATATGATTGAGTGGCATGTCTATGTAGGAAGATTGAACTTTTCCCTAGTCTTTCAACATGCTGAACAAACCAAGTGGCCAATGATTGCTGTTTACCTAAATCTTACGGATGTGGTGGTTTTTCACAAAATCACAAAACCGAAAGCAGAAAATTTCCCTGAGGTGGGGTAGAAACAGCCATAGATATCATATCCTAAATATCCTGAAGCAATATTTTACGTTTCATCCCCTAGAATTAATTCAGAATCCAGGCAACAAAGGTTTGGGTTTGGTTTTTTGGGGTTTTTTTTTGCCTAGTTCTTTGAAGCCAATGGGTCAAGGTGTCAGGAGAAAAAGAAATATTCTTTTGCATATATGTCAAGAGACCTAGAGGAGACCACTGGCCTGGGGGCTGGAGTACACTGCCATCTGGTGGAAAATTATGAACACTCTCTTATTTCTCATCCCATCAACCCTGGCTATATTTTTCACTGGTCTGCTATGGGAGGTATGCTCATCTTTGGAATCACCAACCTGGGCCTTGGCTATCCTGACTGGTGAATCAGACAGCACAAATACACATAACTAACTATATCTAGCTGGCCCTAGAATCCAGGCAACACTTCATATTCCATCTGACTAACCAACCCAGCCATTTTCTTTGCCATCTATCTGGCTACCACATGCATAATTTTCTCCCACTACCCCATCCCTTACTTTCCACATCTTGCTCTGGGAACAATAATAAAATAAATGTTACTATTACGTCTGGAAAGGATTTGTTAATTCTCCTATGGTTCTACATACCATTTTTGTGACTTCTCCAATCAAAACACTATTACTTGGCCTTCATGCCCTTATTTGTGTTGACTTCCAAGCTTTTTGTAAGCTCCTCAAATGTAAGGTCCCTCAGGGAAAGGACTGTCTTTTCTACTTGTATGCCATGTGTTTAGCACAGTGCATAGCATATAGTAAAGGCTTAATAACTGCTATTCACTCATTCATTTACTGATTAACAATAAAATGATAGCTGGTCTGTCCCTGAGCTTATGGAAGGTAGGGTACAAGGTGATGTGAGCCTGGGCAACTATTCCTGTACCAAAAGTATCTCATAGGACACACACCCACCATAGGTCTGAATATGAAAGAATATCAATACTTAAACCTTAGAGGTAACTTTCACAATGAAGGGAGTATAGGAAACAAGAGATCACATCTTAGCCCTCATGTTTTTCACCAGTTCTGACAGATTAGATTATGCTACACCTTCTTTTCTATGGCTTAGTATCTTTGGGAGTTTTAAAGTTATGTGAAATAAAGTGAAAATTTGGCTTACTTACCCTATCCCCAGACACAAGGCAATTTCCATTTGTGCTCCAGTTTAGGACTGTAATATCAGCAGCATGGGTGGTGGGGACTGTGTGCTGTTCTTTATCTTGCTTGTTAAATACTATGACTTCTCCAGCTTCCCAGCCAATAGCCAGGATCATTCGAGTTGGATGCCAGCTCAAAGACATGGCTCGGAATGATCTCTCAATGTGTGTTTCAGGCACATGCTCACCCTACACAGGAAAAAAAATAATAACTCATACTGAAAAAACAATCAGCTGCTACAGTACAAAAACACTAGGAATCAATGGATCAACCTGAGGTTAAATATGCCTAACGTGCCTAATGATGGTTTAATAACGTATCAATGTTAAATAAAAATGCTCATTAACTTCAATGTATCAATTCAAATTTAACTTGTAATGTTTCAGTTCAAAAAGACTTTGAATATGTTCAGCTCTATGCCTGGTACTATGGGAAACAGAAAGAACATAGTCCTTTCCCGCAAGGGTTATTGTGACCTCACTAGGGATATAAGACATAAATGTGAAGCAATTAAATAACAGCATGATGACATATGTGACTAAATGCTAACATAAAACAGTTCAGCTATAACTGTTATAGATCATAGAAAGGAAATGCCATGGCCAAAATATTACTGAAAAGAATCAGAATCTAAAGGATCTTAGTTCATTTAGGAAAAAAAATAAACTTCACAAATGCCAAATTTGGTGAGAAAAGGTTCAGGTGCCATCTGACCATTAGCTGAATTCAAATCACTTAATAACAAAGTATTTTTAAAAATCTAACATTACGTGCCCAAATGAACAATATAAGCATTAAGTACCATAGGATTAAAAGCTTGAATATTAAAAACCGAGAAAAATTTTTTTTAAAACTAGACAAATATCACAGCGATTTACCAAATATAGTAAATGTCAGTGGAATTAGTTAGAGGTAGATAGCATGGTGCAACATACAGAGAGCTAGGCTCAGAGATGGGAAGACCTAGGTTCAAGTTCCAATACATATTGGCTAGGTGACCCAAGGCAAGTCAAGTCGTGTAACCTCTCAGTGCCCCAGGCAACCGAAATCACACTAAAGTCTATTCTTTTACGTACTTGCACCATAAGTATCCACTAGTTTCAACGATATAGGTATTTGCAGTGAAGTATGCTCCAGATTTATGGAGAAAATGTTTTATTGCCACCTTTTCTAGTTAATTCCTTATTATCCAAGCTCATCCCCACCTAACAATAATTTCATTCTGCAAAACGGGAGAAGAACCAAAAAGAACTACTATTCTGGACCTGATTTCCACCAAGAAGGAATTGGTTACTGAAAGTGAAATCAGAGGAATCTAAGAGTGGTGTGACCATTCTATATTAGAATTTGTGATAGAGAAGCAAGGGAAATCTGGACAGAGTCTGACATGCACTCTAGCTTTGAGGAGAGCAGGTTTCAAAGAATTTAGTGAAACGGTATGCAGGAGACTACAGACTCAGAAGAAACCAGCCCGAAAGGGACAGGAGGCCCTCAAAAATAAAATTCAGAAGACAGAGTCCCTGGGAATCAATACATCTAGTCCACACTTCCCATCACCTCCATCCCTGAACCCAATGCCTCAGTACTTATGATTAAGAGGTAAAGGGAACATCATGTAAAGAGATCCATGTGGATGCACAGAGAGGTCACAGACAAACAGATATTTAAAAAACACTTAAGGATGGATTCACCAGCAAGTAAGAGAGGATTAAATATAAAAAACATGAATAATGTCAGGAACAATAAAAGGGGAAGCTAATTGGTGCAGCAGATAGAACACTGGGTCTGGAGTCAAGAAGACTTGAGTCCAAATTCAGCCTCAGTCACTTAGTAGCTATGTAAACCTAGGCAAGTTACTTAACCCCGTTTGCCTCCGTTAGCTTATCTATAAAATGAGCTGGAGAAGGAAATGACAAACCACTCCAATATCTTTGCCAAGAAAACCCCAACGGGTTCACAAAGAGTCAGACATGACCTAACAACAACAACAAAAGATGATTAAAATGTTGTTTAGAGTTGTTTTATTTTAAGTCTCTACTGGAGGAAAGAAAAGCATCAAGGAAGACACAGGACAGCTAGTCACAGCGGACAACAGAATGATAATAAAGAACTATGAGTTCCACTTCATGTTGTCCTCTCTGCTAAAAATATTATTGGACGGCAAAGGACAGAACAAAAGTGGCCAATGAAATAAAAAATACGTAGACAGAGGGTAAGAGAGTACCTAGTTGCCTTCAATGAGTTCAAGGCACAGATGAAATACATCTTAAGGTAATGAAAGAACCAGATGTTTTATTACTAAGGAAATTATGAGAGATCTTTAAGAGATGACAGAGAATGGCATAGGGACCACAGGCCTGGAAAAGGGCAAACATCTCAATTTTTTTTTAAGAAAATGATAATTGTAAACTATAGGCCAGCTAGCTTGACTTTCTTTCTTGGCAGAATTCTAGCTCATATCATTAAAGCAACTGTTAGTGAGCATCTAGAAAAGGAAGCAGTGAACAGCAAAATCTAGAGAGCTTCATCAAAAGCAGATAATGCTAGACTAATTTCATTTCCATTATTAAAAAAAATAACTAAGTTGGTAGGTCAAGAGAATGCTATAACTATAGTTTATGTAGTTTAATCTATAGTCTATAGTAACTATAGTTTAACTAGGTTTTAGCAAAGTATCTAAAAATTTTTTCATGATAATATTGTGCAAAAGTTGATGAGATATATGAAAAACAATAGACTACTGAGATGGATTTGGAAATGGTTACATGGCCAAACAATAGTTATTAATGGATTCTCTGTCCCTAGAGTGCCCCAAAGATCTGTGCTTGGCCCGATGCATTTAAAATTTTTATCAATGACTTGGTTAATAAAGGTTTAGGTGACACACTTGTCCAAGTATGATAGAAAAAGGGTAAAATAATTCAAGAAGATGACACAAATCTAGGAGGGATAGATAATATGTTAGGTTACATGTTAGGATACAAAAATATCTTGAAAGGCTACAACATCAGGTCAAATATTTTCAAGATGAAATTGAACATGGATTCATTGTAAAGTCTTATACCCGGGTTCAAAAGATGAGCTTCACAACTACAGGAGAGAAGAGGCAGGGCTAGAAAGCAGTTTATCTGAAAAAGTTCTGGGAGATTTAGTGCCCTGAAAGCACATAAGCACCCCAAAAAGTCTATGTGATCTTAGGCTACATTAAGAGAGACTTGGTATTCTGGGTCAGAGGTGATATAATTCCACAACACTCTGTCCAGGTGTGATGGTAAGCAAAATGGGCTCTTAGCACTTAGTTCAACCAAGGGCCCTTGAAGAGTTTGGCTTTTGTTTCCTTTGAGTAATTCAGTGTATTTCATTGAGCCTAACTAGGTGCTAAGCCCCAGGGCCAAACCCCTATTAGGTGTAAAACCTATGTGGGTGAGGATTGATAACTAAGGTGGGGCACAAGGTGGGGCTAACTCAGGGGAGGGCCTAGTTTACAAATGAGTTGGAGTGATAGGTTTGGGACATCAGAGGCTCTTAGACCACCTGGGTTTAAGTAGCCTCTTTGTGCCGATTTTAGGTCATGTGACTCACCCTTGACCCTGAAAAAGATATAAAACCAGGGGTTGGCTTTCTATTCCCTGGAGCTCTTACCCACAGCAGTGGTGGCTCGGGTGACTCTAGGCCAGCCCTTGTTCTGAACTTCCAGGCTGAACCTAGATGTTGGTAACTATGAATCTGTATTTGGTTTGTCTGTTGATGTCTGTAATTTGTTTGTAATTTGCTCTGAAGTTCAGTGTGCTGGTCTTTTCCCCTGAACTAAGTGAATGATATTTCTATGCTGAATTAAAGTAAGCTTGTCAACCCCTTAACCTTGCTTTCCTTAGTTAAGTAGATCAAAAGAACCTGTGCTTTTGCAGTATGCTGGTAATGTGCTTGTTGTTGGGCTTCCGTTGGTCTTTCACCCCCACAACAGCTGCTAGCTGGATTGTTGAAACACCAGGTCAGACCACATCTGGATTATTAAATATTCAATTCCGAGCAGCACATTTTAGGACAGACATTGATCAGCTAGAGAACATTCTGATGAATGCAATCTGATGGTGAACAGTCTTGAGAAGATGTCATATGGATGACAGTTGAAGGAACTGAAGATGCTTCATTTAGAAAAGAGAAAATGTAACTGCTGTCTTCAAGTTTCTGAAGGGCTGTCATGTGGAATGTCTGTTTGGTTTAGTCCTAGAGAGCAGGACTACAAGCAATGGGGGAAAGTTGAAGAAAGACAGATTTAAGTTCAGTTTAAAGAACCAACTGCTAACTTAGGGCTATCCAAAAGCTGCCTAGGTGGCCTCTCCACGTATTAGGGTCCTCCTCCCAGGAGGTCTTCAAAGCTGGATGGTTACCTAGGCATTCTAGGGATACATGTCTAGGGAGGATTTAAACTAGATGGCCTTTGGGGTCCCTTCCAAATCTGAGGTGCTACACAATTCTGCTCTGGCCTCATTTTCCAAATTTCAGGGTATGGAACCTATAGTATTCTAATTCAGTTCAATTAAACAAACATTTATTAACTACTAGGTACCAGCAATTGTGCTAAGTACAAGGGATATAAGTAAGAAAAGAAAAATTGTCTTCATCCCTCCAGGAGCCTGCAATCTAAAGGGGAAGATAATACACAAAAGAAAACTAAAAAGGATGGGGTGGGAAGTAGGGAAATCAAGCAGAGTCACCAATGGAAAATATGGTAATTACCTGAAAAATTCTGAGCCCTCTCTAAAGAAAGGATCTGGGAGGAGATGGGTAAGTATGAAAAGCCAATCAATTTGCACATCAATCTGCATGGTGATGAGATTTCATTTTATCAGCTTATTCTGGAGGAGGCTGGAATAGAAATCAGTTCTCCTATACCTTGCCCTACATCCCAGACTCCTTTGCAATTCATACACATCTAGTGCTCAAGCCTGGACTGACACCATATCAACTCCCTCTGCTCACTGGTCTCACTATAAATTCATGTTACCTGTTTGAAAAGGGCTCTTACTACTGCATAAACGTCCTTTAACTGATCCTTGGCTTATTTTCTTTCCCACTCCCCTCAGTGGATGTTCCAAACCTTATCTTCCTCCAACACCTCCCTTCCTCTCAAGAGGTTATCCCGCAAGAGCGCTCTTATTTTCACAACGCAAAACCTCTCTACAACTTCACCCATTTTCATTTCCCCCTCTTTTACTGTGGTCTCTGGGAAAAAGGTAGCTTTTCTCCGTGCCAGGGAGAACCCCTCTACTTATGCCCTCAACCCCGTCACCAACCATTCTCCTCCAATAACCTAATTCATCAATCATCTCCTCTATTTCTTTTACCATAATCACTACTTTCTCACAGCCTACAATCAAGTTTACCTCATTCCTAAAAAACCTTTATTGTTGCTCTGCTATAGCCTCAGGTCATTATTTAACTTCTCTACTCTCAGGTATGAGTATCCCTTAGAGCTCTGTCCTAAGCACTTTTCTCTTCCTTCTACAGGCTCTTTGTTAATGATCAGCTCTCTTCTCAAAAGTTTACTTACCATTCTGTGCAAGTGACTCCTAAATTCAGCCCTACCTAATATTTTTCTAGAACTTTACACTCACATCACCAACTACTTGTCAGACATCTCCTGGATGCCTGATAAGCACCTTAAACTCTGCTTCTCTAAAGTAGAACTCATTATCTTCCCACCTCCTCAATTTATCCCTTCTCCAAATGTCCATGTTTTTATTGAGCTGCCATCTGCCCTGTCCCTCAAGTTTATAATCTTACAGTCACTCTCAAAACTTGAACTTAGCTCAATTAAACAAGTATTTGCTAAGTATCAACTATGTATCAAGCACTATGTGCTGGGCACTTGAAATGCAAAGAAAAGATTAAAACTGCCCCTGCTCTCAAGGAGCCTCCCACAGAATACACCTTCTTACGTACACAGATAAGGAAATATAAACTATCTAAGTAAACCCTTTCTTCATCACACCATATTGAGTCAGTTGCCAAGTCCAATCAATTCCAGCTCCCCCAAATTTCTCACATTTATTCTTTCATGTCCACTCATGTGTCTACCACCTTAGTTCAGGCCCTCATCACCCTCAAAGGTATTATCATAAGAGCCTACCAGTTCATCTCTCTGATTCTGACCTGGTACAGGCTCTGGAAACCCCCTTGAACTTTCCTTGAATCTTCTGCCTGCGGCTATAATGTTCCCAATACTCCACCTAGCCCAGGCCTTCATTGTCCTGTTGCCTCGAGGTTGCCTCTGTCTACTTCCCTGCCCTTAATCCTATCCTCATTCTCCCTTGGCCACGTGGTCCAGGTCCCAGGTCTTCCAGGCCCTTCTCTGTTAATTCATCGTCACCCTAGCCTATTGGCCATTTCTGTCAAAATCCTCCCTAGACCCCTCCTCTAATCACTAATCCAGACTACTTGGACAACCCAAGATCCGTCCCATAGTCTTTCTGTCCCATAGTCTTTCTGTACGCAAGATCCATTTCGCCCTTCATTAAGGTGCTCAGATTCAATCTGGCCTGTTTACAAATGCTCAGATTCCTTAAGAGTCTGGTCAATGCAGCAGATTTTTAATAAACTTTGTTTTTCTTTGGCTGAAAGAAGAATTAGGTCGAATTCACTCGGGCAGGACCTGTGTGTTGCTATTTCAGGGCCCAAGCACCCCCAAACCTCAACAATTCCAGTCTCTCCCCTCTATAATTCCTCTACCATATAGCAGCCAAAAGAATCCTTCCCAGGCTCTGGCGTGACCATGTCATTCCTTTGAAAGAATCAAAGAATACTAATAAAGACAAGAAAGAATAATTTTATTGTGGGAAGAAAACAATTTTAAAGATAACTGATTAATTTTAGAAAAAGGTAATCCCAGTTTTACAGACTGGGAAGTCATGTTGCTACACATGCTACCCTCCATTTTTATGAGAAAAATGCAAAAAGTAAAACTTCATATTGATATCAGGGATTTGTTCAAGAATGCAAGTCTTAGAATATATCCTGCAATTAATAAAAATTCAGCCCAATGGCATTTTATCTAATTGATAAGACAATCCATTAGCTGATTCCCCTGGCTCATCATAAAAGCCCAATTTGTAGTTAGTATCTTAAGTTTATCAAGACAGGAACATTGTAATACACACACACACACACACATATATGCATACACACACTACATATATGTGCGCTATATCTATACATATATATGTGTGTGTGTGTATTTCAAAGCTTGCCATCAGAAAATGTGGAAACATGCCCAAATCATGCTGGATAACAGAAGAATTACCATATTATGTTATAGACACAGTTTAGCACTTAATTTATCTCTAATTGATTCAAACAGTTTAACTTTCTTTTCCCTGGTACATTTTAAATTTTTTAATAACAAAATCGATGTCTTAACTTTTTTCTATTCCGCACAGTATGAAGCTGCATTGAGTATATCATAGGAACTCAATAAATATTTGTTGAATGAAAAAGATGCTTAGGTGAAAATGGAAACTTAAGTCACCTGTTCTAGGTATACATCTACACTTCCTCCAGAAGTCGTGCTGACAGAAGCAACTGCCAACAAGGGATGAAGAGGATGCCACGTTATATGGGAAGGAGACCCAGCTGAGTCAGGAGCCTTTATCCGGTGATCAAAGTAGAGTGCCATGGTAAAGTATCAACCTGGTCAGTATCTAAACCTGCAGGGAAAAAAATTCAAGCATATTATTAAAAACAAACAAAACAGATTGTGTATAGACTTAGAAATACCTCTTATAAAAAGGAAATATTGCCAACATTCTTTAGTAAAAGCATTCAAAAACTCAAATCGTCACATCAGTAGTGTCTTTACTACAAATAAATGGAAGTGACACAGACAGTAAATAATCTTTGCTAATTTTGGTTAAATGTGCAACAAGGAAATTTTGCACTTAATGTAGCTATTATTTATGGATATTTACAAAGTCAAGCAGTTTCACAGATGTAAAACTGAACCCGAATTAGCTATCTTTGTTTTTTTTGAAAGCAACCTAAGGTTATTTCTACATCTTCTATTCTCAGGACCACAAAGTAGAAAGAAGGAAGGCATAACCTTCACAGAAAAGAATGGTCTAGGAAATATGGCCAATTTATTTCTATTCAGAGGAAAGTTAAACTCAGAATAATAAAATCATTGAATGCCAGAGATAGTTCAAACTGTGAATTTTACAGATGAGGAAATTAAGGTCCAGAGAAGTAAGGTAATTAGACCAAGGTCACAAATTTATGGCCACATCTGAATAGGAATCAGAAGTTTTTTCTCCACCTAGAGAACACTGGACCAAGGAAGGAGGAAAACAGGATGGGGTAGGGCTTAAAGTCTTTTATCCTCTTAAATCATCTATGTTCATTTGATTATAATGTTACAGAAGACATTTGGTCACAGCTCAATGTTCCCAAGTTGTCAAGAACTAATTTATTTCTGATTAAGATTTAAGTAAGGTTGATTAAGATCCTGAATTTGGGCAGAATCTTTTAAATTAAATCCTTTTGGAAGGTAAACAAAGGGAGAACATCTGGCTTTGCTGGAATTGGAGAAGCTCGGTTGAGCAGATCACAACTGTCTGTACCTTAGTTATTCCTCTACCTCTCAGATGGAACTTGTGGGAGCTGCCTGGTGGAGAAAACCTTTTTTAAGCTATTGAGGCCATAGAGAGCACTACCACCCAGAGTGGGGAAAAGGAATTGAGCTTCTATTTTCTGAAACATTAGCAACTGCAAAAGAAGGGAAAAAATGGAACCTCAAATTTCAAACTGGGAATGGAGATCAAATTAAAACCACTAGAAGGAAATCTTAAATATATACAATGACATAGAAACTTGAAAAATCCAAAATTTTCTCACATGGTGATTCAATCAGTGATTTCTGTGATTTGAAAGAGTAGCCAAAAAAATCTTTTGTGGCACTGAATATGGCACTTTGCAGGCAAAGGTGGTCAGTGAAATAACACATGCAAAAAAAGAAGTATAGATAAGATTGAAGCCATAAGGAATTCATGAGATACACTATTGCTGTATCTTCAGTATTTAACAAATCAAGTTTAGCACTAATTATTGTTGTTGATTTTTATAGACTATGTAAATCTAAAAAATATAAGCAGTTAAATAAAGTGTATACAACTGTAAGATTAATGCAAGCCCAAGGTTTAAATAAAATTTTTAATGTTCTCTTTACCTACTATAGTCACTGTTTCAAATTCTAAATTATTAAAATTATCATTTAAAACTTTTATTCTTTATGAGAGCTACTTAATTCAATTCATATAATATTGAGATTCATTTTATTTACTAATCTTATACTTTGATTCACTAGTTAATATCTGTGGTATACTTGTGGAATCATTCATTTTGTTCATTTTAATAACAGAAAAAATTATGGTAGGTATTATTATTTCAACTATTAATTTCTTATGAATTCTTTGATTCAAAATACAATTTTCTGTACACTGTTAGAAACTCTGTATGTTGACTATACATGTATGAGATTGCTTGCCTTCTTGGGGAGGGGGAAGAGAAGGAGGAAGGGAGAAAAAAATTTGGGACTCAAAATGCTGAACACTGTCTTTACATATAATTGGAAAGCAAAATACTATTAAGTAGGAACTATATGTTCCACATACCTTTGTAAAATTTACAGTAGTGTAAGTTTTCAACTGTGTCCAAAGGGGAAAAAAGGCAGTTTGAACAAATCATAGAATCATTGCTTTAAAACTCAAAAGGACACTTGGAGGTGGTCCAGTCCAATGCCCTCTCTTTGCAGACAAGAAAACTGAGGCCAAGAGAGGACAAGTAACTTGTCCAGAACTCTATAGTCACATAAGGATTACTGTTATCTGGTCAGGCACAGACCAACAAATTTTTTTGGTCCCAGGAAACAGATAGGTGACCACAGAAAACCAACTTTTTGCCACTCTATCTATAGAATTACTAATTAATGGGGAGACTGATCTGGAAGAAAAACAGCTAAAAGAAAGTATGCCCTTGACCTTAGGTGAAGAACTATTGGGCAAGTGTATTTTTTTTTGCCTAGGGCTACAAATTTTAGTTACAATCAATTCTCAGTCGCCTTAAAGGGAATGGTAGTGAAGGCCCCCAAACAGTGGTGCATTCATGAACCATTTACTCTACATAGTAATTCACCCCACTGCATGCCTTTCATACAACCCTTAAACTGGGTCACAGGAGTTGGCTGGGAAACCAGATGGGCATGGGGAAGCTAATTTTGAAGTGTGCTGAAGAGACGGGCAGTTGGTTCCAGTGCTCAAGTTGGAAGAAGAGGACATTAACTCTTGAATTTGATCAAGATAGACATAACAGGGAGGCCCCTGCACTAGAGTAGCAGTCAATACTCCACTTTCGCTATGGCAGGTGTGGAAATGCCCCAAGAGCCAGAGACAGTTAAAGCTACATGACTGAGCAGCTGTTAATTTTGAAATATCTGGATTGGGGGAGGGGGAGAGGGGGGACTATATCTCACCCAAATCAAAAATCTATACTGCTCTAAATTTAATAGATGATTTATATACCCCACACACATCCATAGTTATTTGCAGGTTATCTCACCCATGGGAATGTGAGCTCTGAGAACAGAGGGACTATGGTTTAGACTTTCTATTGATCACTAGCACTTAAAGTAGGCTGTGAGTGAACAGAGTGCTGGGCCTGGGGTCAGGATGACCTGAATTCAAATATGTCCTCAGATCCTTATTAGCTGTTTGACCCTAGGTAAATCAATTTACCTCTGTTTATCTCAGTTTCCTCGACTGTAAAATGGGGATAACAGCACCACCTACCTCCCAGGATTATCGTGAGGATCAAGTGAGATGGTAAACGCTTAGCACAGTGTCTAGCACATGTAGGTGCTATATTAATGCTTATTCTCTTCCCCACCCCTTAGCCATTGACTATCTCCAATTTACTTTGGTTTTTAAGACTTGACCACTGAATTCTTTTATGAGTTTCCTTTGGAAAAACACGTTACAAACAAACATGACTTTTTCATACATAAACACATGAAGAGAAAATAATTATGTATACCCAGGATTTTTAAAGTTTGTAAGTTATCAAAATAAAGACTTTGGTAACACATTAGAGAATAAGCATTATTCAGATGAACTTAAAAATTAACTTGGTTCAGTAACTAATAACTCGTACGCTAAAACATTATTTTCTTTAGAACAAACTGTTTTTTAGAAGGTCTCTGAGGGAAAAACCACTATTTAGGTGATCATTATGCAAGAAAGATTGATCACACTGGGCAACTGTAGTTTACTAGTAATTTGTTAAAATGGGATTGAGTGAAGTGGGATTGTATAAATTTAGTTACAATGTCCTGTTACTTAAATTTTTCAAAAGACCTGTTATTTCATCCGTAAGAATTCTCTTTACGAATACATGCAGCAATGTATCCATACCTTAGCCAATTGCTAAGAGGCAGCTGGTGGTGAAGTGGATTAGAGCATTGGACCTAGAGTCAGGAAGATGTGAGTTCAAATCCAGCCTTAAGACACCTACTAGCTGGATGATCCTGGGCAAGTCTCTTAACCTGCCTGCCTCAGTTTTATCAACTGTAAAATGGGCACAAAAGAGTCCCTACTTCCTGGATTTGTTGTGAGGATAAAATGAGATCATTGTAAAGTGCCTGGCATGTAGTAAGTGCTATATAAATGTAAACTATTATTATTAACCTCAATTTCTTCAACCGTAAAATTGAGATAATAACATCCACTTTGCAGGCTTGTTGTGAGAAACCAATTAGATATTATTTGTAAAAAGCATTCAGTCCAGCACCTAGCACATAGTAGGGACAATATAACTGCTTAGTCCCATCTCTTCCCTGCTATGGACAAAAAAGTAATTGCCTGGTGGCCAGAATTCTGGTAGGGTCCCTCTCTGAACCTATCTACAGGCTGGTCCTTCCAGATAACAGACACATTGCCATCTGTCTGTTGGACCTATACTCAACTTTCTACTTTAATAGGGTTTGTGGATGACTATGCTTTGCTGCCATAGTCTTTGAGAACTTAGGGTCACCTTCATACTTACATGTAAAATGTTTTATTCTCTCAAAATCTTTGCTGGTACATAACATTAAAGGCTGAGGTGAACTGAATGTGAAATTTTTTCTTCCAGAGTCCCCACCAAATAGAACCACAGATTAACTGAAAAATGCCAACGTCCCGAAGTTACAAGCGTTTTTTGTTTGTTTTGCTTTGTTAATGTTTTGCTTTGTGATGAGGTTCTCTGAACTCAGGTAGACTGGTCCTCAGACAGAAGACATACATAAGTCAGCCGGTCCATCACTGGACCCTACTGGAAGCCTTTGCAGCTTGACAGGGACCTGCCAGAGGTTACATTTTGTGGCGCAGCTATTAATAGCTAGGGGTTACTTCCACACCAAATACAGCATCAGTGAAGCACTTTAGTGAAGGATTGTCTTTAGAATAAAATTAATTGAACAGTGTATATCTTTGCCCCTTCTCTGGACCTTAGTTTAGCTGCTATGGAAAAGGAGTCTGGGGTAGGGACGAGACTAAATGGTCTTCATGGTCCCTCCTAGGAGTTGAAATTGCATGGGCACTAGAGGAAAAACCATCAGAAAGCCTTGGGCAGACAAAAATCTCTGAGTTTCAGTTTCCCTCAATTGTCAAAAGATGAACTTAGCTGATTCCTAAAATGCCTGTCCAGCTTTCCCCTTGCAACGACATCACCTGCTGTGCTAAGGTAAATTTTGAGAGTGCCTGTCTGTCTGTGCCTGGAGCTTAACAATACTGATAACAACAGCAACGAGAGACATTCATAAAAGAGTTCGCAAGCCACTTTACATACATTATTTCTGAGATTCGAAACCTACCCTATGAGGTAGGTATTACAGGTTCATAGGCGCTACGTTATGAGAGCCAAGCCAAGCCAAGCCAAGCGGCTACTAGAATGAATGCAAAACCTTGAGGTGGTCACTCAGCTTGCAAATTTAGGGGGTAGGTTTTGCTCTCTTCCTGGTTGTGAGTGTACCGCGATCATAATAACAGCCACCATTTAACGGCACTTTAATAATGACGATGATAATGGCTAGCATTTATATAGCTCCTACTATGTGCTGGTGCGCCGCCAAATCCATTACCAATATTCCATTTGATCTCACAATAACCCTGGGAGTTAGGAGATACCATCACCTCCATTTTACGGGTGAGGAAATGGAGGAAGATACGGGTTAAGTGACTTGCCCACGGTCACACTGGTAGTGTCTGAGGACACCTCTGAACTCAGGTCTTGCTGACTCCAAGGTCCCTTGCTGTACCCTGCTGAGCCCTGGGAACGACGCCTCACTTCTAAGAGGTGCACCCTGTTTCTTCATCTGCAATACAAGACTAATAAACAGGGGCGTCGGGAGGAAGGGCTCTGTAAACCTTAAAAGCCTAGCGTAGTTATCATTCCCGCAGGAGGGTGCGCCCTCGGGGTCCTAGGCGCCGGCCTGCTGGGCCTCTGACGACGTGCGCTTCTAGGGAGGTCGTTAACCTTTGGAACACAGAGTAGGAAAGTAACGAAAGTCGGGGAGGAAGGAGCAAAGCGCTCCTCCCTAGGGGGCTGCCTGGCTACCTGCGGGAGCGCAGCGGCGCCCCGGGCATCAGTTAGTCCCGCGGAGGCCGGAGAAGAGCAGCGCGGGGGAGAGCTGCAAGGCCGCGCCGGGGCCCGCCGAGGGTCCGCGCCGGGCTGGGGCAGCGGGCGGCCGCTCCGGGAGGGCTGAGAGAGGCGATGCGGGGCCCGTGGCCCGGGGAGCCTAGGAGGCCGTTCGGGAGCGGGGGCGGAGGGAAGGAGGCGGGCGGCGCGGGCTCCCAGAACCGACGGCTCTGGCTCCTGCTGCAGCGTGGCCCCGCTCCTCAGCTTCCGGCCTCTGCAGCCCCCTCCTCAGGGCGGGGGCGCAATCCCGCCCCGGACCCCCTCCCCGGCTGGTGAGGAACGCGCTAGGGGCAGCGCCTGCGACTGGGCGGAGTAGAGAGGGACTGGGGAGGGGGGAAGGAGGGTTCGCTCGGCTCGGGCTCCCCTCGGCTGTGTGACCGCGCTCAACCGAAAGACGATGCTGGCCGTTACCCCTGACAACGGCTGGGGGCGGAGAGCGGAAACAGCCGAAGAGAGAGGATGTGGACACGAAGGACCACGAAGCCTCGACGGAAAATGCCGGGAAGTACCGAAACCGATCGGCTTCCTTCGCCCAGACGCGGCGAGGTGATGGGAGGGGCGGGTCATAGTGCTGGAAGTGGCACGGCGTGCCCAGGTACAGCCTTTAGAGGTGGAAGGTCTGCTACCGGGCAGGGTCGGGGCGGGGGGTGCAGGAAGGAGAAGGATGGAAGTAGCAGAACAGTTACAACCCAAGGAGGGGAAGGAGGGAGGAAGGAGAGAAGGGAGGGAGGAGAAGGAAGGGAGGAGAAGGAAAGAAGGGAAGGAGAAGGGAGAGAGAAGGAAGAAAAAGGGAGAGAGGAGAAAGGAAGAAGGGAGGAGAAAGAAGAAAGCATAGAAGGAAGAAGGAAAGAGAGGGGAAGAAGAAAAATGAAGGAAGGAGAAAGAAGACGAAAAAGGGAGGGGGGGAGGAAAGGAAGGAGCATTTGTTAGAAGCCTATGATGTGTTACTGTTCCAAGAGCTTTAAAATCCCATCTTACTTAATCCTCACTACTCTGGGAAGTAGGTGCTATTATTAGCCTGATTTTACAGCTGAGGCATATGAATGGCCTTAGTATCTGAGGTTGGATTTGAACTCATTGCTTCCTGACTCCAGGCTCAGCACTCCATCCATTGCGCCGACCTGCCGGCCTTTGGTCTAGTCGAAGCAATGGGCAATCCCCTCATCTGATTCACTGTGGGCTTTACAGGTGAGAGGCAGCAAGCTAATTAGACAGAGTGGCAGCTCCTGAGTATGGGACACTTGGGTTCAAATCCAGTCGCTGTGTGACCCTCTGCAAGTCTTCTCAGAGATGTAGGCAGTTCTTTCAGACTGTAAGTTAATGAACTCTTGCTGAACTGCCTTGGTAGCTGGAGTTTTCTTTTGGAATTTCCCTCCCCCATGAAATCAGAGGTACAGACCAAAAAAAAAAAAAAAGGTGGGTGGGGGGTACATGCCTTATAGAATTATAGATTTAAAACTGGAAGGGACCTTGAGAGGAAATGGAGGCCCAAACAGGATTGGAAGTCATGCGGGTAAAAAGTAGCAAAGTCATATTTCAAACTCCGGCCCTCTGATTCAAATGCACTATAGTGTGCGGGACCATGACTTCACCACTTCCTGACCTCTGAGGTTACTTAGTTGGCTCAGTCATCTAGTAGCAAAGGGAGTGATTTATTAACATACTTGAATGAAACTGAAATGACTCCACCAAAGACCAAGTTTCATACACATCATGCTGAGATTGATTTAACACTTTTATGGATATCATTATGGCATTTATTATAAATATTCACCACCAAGTTTCCAGTCTTACAGCTCTCTCTCTTTCTAGCCAAACTCCTCAGAAAAGTCTTCTAAAGGAGATACCTCAACTTCCTTTTTTTTTTTTTTTTAAACTGCCTGGAAACTGGCTTCATCCAACTGAAACTGGTCTCACCAATTACCAACTGTTTCTTCTAACTGCCAAATCTAGTGGGCTCTTCTCAATCCTTATCCTAGATCTTCCTGCCGCATTTGACACTGTACCACCTGCTCCTCCTGGATACTTTTGGGATACTTTTCTCTCCTGTTTCTCCAACTATTTGTCCAACTGTTCCTTCTCAATTTCTTTTACTGAATCATCACCCATGTTATGCCCACTAAGTGGGAGTGTCTCCTAAAAGCTCTAGCCTGGGCCCTTTTTTCTCTCTATGGATCTCTCTTGGTTACCTGATAGGCTCTCATAGATTCAATTATCACCTATCTCTATGCACATTCCTAGATCTGTATGTCCTTCCCTAATCTTTCTCCTGAGCTCCAGTTCTGAATAGGCAGTTGCCTATTTCACATTTCAGACAGGAGGTTCTATAGGCATCTCAAACCCAACATGTCCAAAACCTAACTCACCTTTCCTCCAAATTTACCCATTCCTGTCAAGGGCACTGCCTATCCTATTCACTCAGGTATGCAGCCTCAGTATCACTCTTGACCCTTCCTTCACTCTCCCTTATTCCACATACACAAGCAATTGCTAAATCTTGTTTGTATTTCCACATCATTTCTCAAATACATCCTTTCCTGGCCACTCATACAACCATCACCCTTATATTCAGGACTTCATTACCTCTTAACTGGACTATTGCAGTGTCTTTTTAACTGATTTCTCTGCCTCAAGTCTCTCTTCACAGCTGCCAAAGCAATTTTCCTAAAATATAAATCTGATCCTGTTACTTTTTGTAACAACAATATTACTTGCAGCTACTGCGGAGGTTTAAGGCCAATAACACCAGCACGCAGGAGGGCTGTTAGCACGGGTTCTTTGATCTGCTTTTCTAAAGGACAGCAACTTTAAAGAGTTAACAATCTTACTTTAATTAAACATACATACATCATTCACTTAGTTCAGGGGAAAAAGTCAGCACCTTGAACTTCAGAGAAAATACAAACAGAAATTACAAGCAGAGATTATAAACACAGAAAATAAATACAAATCAATAGATAGGGCTTCTAACTCTCTGACCAAGACAATACATACACGGTTACCAAAGAAGGAAACACCAACATCTGGGTTTTCAAAGCCAGGGGGCACTCCTTAACAGCTACCCAGAGTTTCATCTGGCTACATCACACAAACACTCTTCCCATGAGTGAGCCCCAAAGCAAAATGCTAACCTCAGAGTATATATACTGTTTCCAATCAATGAATCTTGATTCAATCAGAGACTCTTGATTCAAACAAAGGCAAGACTCAATCAAAGGCACTTGATTGCCTTAGTGCTGAGACAAATTCCAAAAGAAAAAACATCAAAAAGTCCCTCTTTGCTTGCCATTACACTCTTCTATTCGACAGATTTCAGTGGCACTCTATTATCTACCTCTGAGCTCACCTTTTTTGTTTTAAAGTTAGCTACCACATTAGTTCAGGCTCTCATCATCTCTTAGACTATTGCAATAGGTTTTCTGACCTCCATTCTCTCCTTACTCAGCCCATTGTCACCACAGCCACCAAAGAGAGTTTTCCTTTTTTTAATTTAAAAAGAAATTTATTATCTGTTGCAAGTACTCACCCTCCCTCTACCTCTTCTTCCCCCTTGAGAAGATGTTAAATATGATAACCATCATACATATGAAGTTATGCAAAACATTTCCATGTTAGCTATGTTGTGAAAACAAAAGAAAGGTGGAGGAGGAGAATAAAGAGAAAAAATGTTTCAATATGCATTCAGAGTCCATCAGTTCTCTATCTGGGCATGGATAACATTTTTCATTATGAGTCCTTCGGAATTGTCATGGATCATTGTATTGATCAGAGCTAAGTCTTTCACTATTGATATTGTTACAATATTGATGTTACTATGTACTTTGTTCTTAATTTTGTATTAGTTCATATAGGTCTTCCCAGGTTTTTCTGAAACCATTCCCTTCATCATTTCTTACACCACAATCATATTCCATCACATTTGTATACTATAACTTGTTCAGCCATTCCCCAATTGATGGGCGTCTTCTTAGTTACTAATTCTTTGCCTCCACAAAAAGAGTTGCCATAAATATTTTTGTACATATAGATCCTTTTCCTTTTTCTTTGATAACTTCAGGGTATAGACCTAGTAGGGATATTTCTGGGTCCAAGGGTATATCCAATTTTATACCCCTTTGATATTGTTCCAAATTGTTCTCCAGAATGTTTGGATTAGTTCACAGCTCTAACAGTGCATTAGTGTATCTATTTTCCTGCATCTCCAGCATTTGTCATTTTTCTTTTCTGTCATCTTAGCTGATATGATAAGTATAAGGTAGTACCCCAGAGTTGTTTCAAATTGCATTTTCTCTAATCAATAATGACTTAGAACATTTTTTATATAACTATAGATAGCTTTGATTTTTTCTGAAAACTGCCGGTTCATATCCTCTGACCATTTATCAATTGGGGAATGACTGATATTCTTATAAATTTGACTCAGTTCCCTATGTATTTGAGAAATGAGATCTCTATCAGAAAACTTGCTGAAGGGAAGAATTAAGATGGCAGAGTAGAGGCAGCAACCCAGCTAAACTCTCCCAACATTCCCCTCTAAAGAACTTTGAAATAACACATGAAATCAAATTCTGGAGCACCATAGCCAGCAAAATGGAGGGGTGAGAAAGAGGGATGCATTGGGAGAAGGGGGAAAGGAGAGGAAGAATGAAGGAAGTTATCTCGCATAAAAGAAGAGGGCAAAGAACTTATGCAGTGGAGGTGAAAATGGAGGAGGGATAGCAGGCAGTGCTTGAACCTCACTCTCATTGGAATTAGTTCCTAGAGGGAAGAAAAATACACACACACACACACACACACACACACACACTCAGTTAAGTATAGAAATTTATCTTACCCAATAGGGAAGTAGGAAAGGAAAAGGATAATTGAAAAGGGAAAGGGGTGAAAAGAGGGAGGATAGATTAGGGGAGACAGTGATCAGAAACAAAATAGACTTTTGAGGAGGGAGAGTAGAGAGAGAGAGAGAGAAAGAGAGAGAAACAGAAGAAAATAGGATGGAGGGAAATACACAGTAATTTTAACTGAATGTGAATGGAAATAACTCACCCATAAAACAGAAGTGGATAAAAGAATGGATTAGAATCCAAAATTCAAGAATATGTTGTTAATAAGAGTAAGACTTGAAGCAGAAGGACAGAAGCAGAAAGAAGATGGAGCAGAATCTATTATACTTCAGCTGAAGTTTAAAAAAAAAGGCAGAAGTAGCAATTATGATTTCAGACAAAGCAAAAGCAAAAATAGACCTAATTAAAAGAATTAGGGAAACTACAGTTTGCTAAAAGGTACCATAAACAATGAAGTAATATTAAAATTTTTACCCCAAATTTCTCTGATACAGGCCTCATTTCTCAAACATATAGGGAACTAAGTCAAATTTATAAGAATACCAGTTATACTCCATTGATAAATGGTCAAAGGATATGAATAGGCAGTTTTCAGAAGAAATCAAAACTGTCTATAGTTATATGAAAAAAAGTTCTAAATCATTATTGATTAGTGAAAATGCAATTTGAAAAATTCTGAGGTGCCACCTCACATCCATCAGTTGACTAACATGACAGAAAAGGAAAATGACAAGTGCTGGAGTGGATGTGAAAAAATAGGGCCACTTATGCACTGTTGGTGGAATTGTGAACTGGTCCAACTATTTTGAAGAACAATTTGGAAATATGCCCAAAAGGCTATAAAACTGTGCATACTCTTTGGCCCAGCAATACCACTACAAGGTATATATCTCCAAGAGATCAAAGAAAAAGGAAAAGGACCAATATGCACAAAAATATTTATAGCAGCTTTTTGTGGTAGCAAAAAATTGGAAATTGAGGGGATACCCATCCTGAACAAATTGTGGTATATGATTGTGATGGAATACTATTGTGATATAAGAAATGATAAGCAGAACAGTTTCAGAAAAACCTGGGAAAACCTATATGAATTGATATATAGTGAAGTGAGCAGAACCAGGATATTACCATACACAAGAATAGCAATATTATAAGGATGATCAACTATGAAAGATTTAGTTACTCTGATCAATACAATGATGTAAGACAATTCTGAAGGACCCATAATGAAAAATGCTATCTGTCTCCAGAGAGAGAATTAATAAAGTCTGAATGCAAATTGAAGTACAATTTTTTCACTTTATTTTTTGCAACATGGTTAATATGGAAATGTTTTACATGATTTCACATGTATGATGTTATATTGCTTACATTCTCAATGGGTAGGGAAGGGGGTGGTGGGAGGGAGAGGATTTGGAATTCAAAATTTTAAAAAAAAATGTTATCAACAAATAATAAACATTTTAAAATGTAAAGGAAAAAATTATAAAATTTTCCCCCAGTTTACTTCTTTCCTTCTAATTTTGGCTACATTAATTTTGTTTATGCAAAATCTTTTTAATTTCATGTAATCAAAATTATCCTTTTAATCTCCTATGATCCTCTCTATGTCTCATTTGATTATGAACTCTCCCCATCCGTAGATCTAACAGACATTTTTTTTCTTTGCTTCCCTAATTTGTTTATGATATCATCGTTTATGTTCAAATCAGGTACCCATTTTGAGCTTATCTTATGGTGTGAATGTTGGGCTGTAACTAGTTTTAGCGAAACTGCTTTCCAGTTTTTCTCAGAAGTTGTTGTCAAATAGCAAGTTCTTGCCCCAATATCTTGGATATTTGGATTTATCCAACACTAGTTATTCTGCTTATTTGCTTCTATATAGTGTGTACCTAACATATTCCATTGATCACTTTATTTCTTATCTGGTACTTAATTGTTTTGATGATTATCAATGTGTAATATAGTTTGAAATCTGGTACTGCTAGGCCTCCTTCTTTCTCATTTTTAAAATTGGTTCCCTTGATATTCTTGATCTTTTGTTCTTTCCATATGAATTTTGTTAATATTTTTTCAAGGTCTATAAAGTAATTCTTTGGTAGTGTGATTGGTATGGTACTGAATAAGTAAATTAATTTAGATAGTTATTTTTATTATTTTGCCTTGACTTACACATGAGTGATAAATATTTCTCCATTTGTTTGGCTCTGTCTCTCTTTGCATGAAGAGTGTTTTGCAATAGTTCATATAGTTGCTGTGTATGTCTTGGCAGGTAGACTATGAAATATTTTGTATTTAAAAACTGTCTGGGGGATGGGTTGGGAAGGAGCAAAATATAGTTAGTCTTTCACAACATGAGTATTGTGGAAGGGTTATACATAATGATACACATGTGGCCTATGTTGAATTGCTTGACTTCTTAGGGAGGGTGGGTGGGAAGGGAAGAGGGGAGAGAATTTGGAACTCAAAGTTTTAAAAACAGATGTTCAAAAACAAAACAAAAAAAAAGTTTTTGCATGCAACTAGAAAATAAGATACACAGGCAATGGAGCGTAGAAATTTATCTTGCCCTACAAGAAAGGAAGGGAAAAGGGGATGGGAGGGGAGTGGGGTGACAGAAGGGAGGGCTGACTGGGGAAAAGGGCAACCAGAATATATGCCATCTTGGAGTGGGGGGGAGGGTAGAAATGGGGAGAAAATTTGTAATTCAAACTCTTGTGAAAATCAATGCTGAAAATTAAATATATTAAATAAATAAATTTAAAAAAATATAAAAAAGACTGTCTGTAGTTATTTTAAATAGAATTTCTCTTTCTGTCTCTTCCTGCTTGGTTTTGTTGATAATATACAGAGATACTGATTATTTGTCTGGGTTTATTTTACATTCTGCAACTTTGCTAAAGTTATTGTTTTGACTAGTTTTTAATTTATTCCATAGGGTGCTGTATGTATACCATCATGTCATCTCCAAAAAGTAATAGTTTTGTTTCTCCATTGCTTTGTTTATTCCTTCACTTTCTTTTTCTTGTCTTGCTGTTACAGTTAGTATTTCTAGTACAGTATTTGATAGTGTGACAATGGACATCCTTACTTTACCCCTGATCTTTTTGGAAAGGATTCTAGTTTATCTCCATTACAGATCAAAGAAATTTTCCTAAAGTACATGTATGACTCTTTCACTTCAGTGCTCAATAGACTCCAATGGCCCCTTTAGTCTCAACCCTCAAGAAGCTTATAGTTTAATTTCTAAAGACAAAACACTAAAGACAGCTGAAAGAGAAAGTACCTCAAAGTGGTGTGGGGAATGGTGGAGAAGTCAAATAAGTCTAAAATAAACACAGCTAGGGCAGTCAAAGGAGTTCAAAATTAATGAAATCAGGTGGCAAATGAGATATCTGTCCTGTGCCCTCTCCTTAAATGGAGGTTGACAAATTCATGGTTCTACCCTCCAATCAGAGAAGCAGAAAGTACTGATGAGGTGTACAAAGGTTGATTGGATCTTTCAGGATAATGAGACTTCCCATTTATGAAGTACCTGAGTGCGTGGTGGAGAAATCAAGATCAAAATGAATGCAGCAGTATGGCCCACATTACACATTCAAAACTCCCTTTTCCGTATACTGTCTGCCCAAACTAGGCTTCTTATTGTTGCTCACACATAACATTCCTTCTTTAGTCTCTATGGCAGGGGTGGGGAACTAACTAGGTCCTAGGTGTGGCCTTTTCTCTGAATCCAAGTTTTACAGAACAAATCCTTTTATTAATGGGATTTATTCTGTGAAGTTTGGATTCAGTCAAAGGGCTACATTTGAGGGCCTAGAGGGCCACATGTGGCCTCCAGGCCAAAGGTTCCCCACCCCTGCTCTATAGCTTTCTATTAGGTGCCTCCCTTCCTATAATGTACTCTTTCCTCACAAAACTCCCATATTCTCTAGCTTCCTCCAAGTCTCTGATTCAGTGCTGTTTTCTAAACAAAGCTCTTCCTGATGCTTCCACACGTTAATGTCTCTTACCCCAAAGCAACATAGCTATTTTGTATTTACCTGTATATGTACATGTCTCCCCTTGATAGATGATGGTGAGGACTCTTTCATTCATTTTTGCATCCCCTATCACCTAGTCATCACTTAATAAATACTCGTTGATAGATAGATTGATTGACTAAAACATTATTCTACAGGGTATCCCTAAAGTCTGGACACATAGGAAATCTCATTAATATCTCATTAACCGTTTCACTGAAGACTCTGTGTTGTTCAGCGACTTCTTTTTCTGGAATATGCTAAAGGAGAAGGCGTACTCAATGAAAATCACAGATGCAACACACTTGATTGAATGCATAAAGAGTGAATATGCTAAAATCGACGGAAATGTGTTACTGCATTGGGTTCACGTGAATCTTGCAAAGCATTATCAACCTTTGCGTCACAAATGATGGAAATCATATTGAAGATGTTATTTGTTAATATTCCAATTAAATAAAATGTTGTTGAAAATTTCATTCATTTCATTTCTTGAAAATATGCATTTTTGCCTATGTGTCCAGACTTTAGGAACACTCTGTATGTGCAGAATATTATGCCTAGGGAGATAGAAAGATTAAGTGAAACTGGCCCTGTCCATGAGAGGCAATGTGACACAATGGAAAAAGCCCTGGGTCTGGAGTCAAAGCATTTTGGTAGGAATCCTGGCTTTGCCACTTACGGTCAAGGACCAAGGACTACGTCACTTAACCTTTCTGGGCTTCCATTCTAAAATAAGAGGGTGGACTAGCTGACTGGGTTTCTTCTTCAACGCTAGTTCTTAGGGAAGAAATTCATTACTTTTCAGAAGGGAAGGAAAAAACTCTATTTGTTGGAATGAATGTGATGGTAATGGTTAAACTAAGATTAGACAATAATTTGAAGATGAGAACACTATCACTTTATTAACACAATTGTCTTTATCACTATAAGCATTAAACATTTTTTAAAAATTGTATTATTCATCAGGTGTCATTGAGCAAGACCACATATAACCTTCTAAATTGGTGTGTGCGGTTTAGGACAGAACAATTTGATACGACGCTGTATAAACAAGCATCGCTTTCCACAAATTAAAATCTTGTATCTCCATCGTTTCTATTTCCTTATCAAAGGCCAGGCGAAGAACTGCTTTTCTTACTAAGGCACTCTGTTGTAATCCGTTTTTCCCACGCATTAGTCAACACTGTCCCGACCAATCATGCCTCTCTTTGTTGACTCCCTATTGGCTGTCACTGCACCAATCCGAATTGACCCCGCCTGTTACAGTAGGGGCAAAAGGCACCACAACATTACTTCATCCTTGGACCCACCCATCTTCCTGCCCGGGTGCGTTCTAGGCCGGCGCGCGCGCCAGCCCCTAGCCAATGACATTTTAGCTTGTCGGGCGCTTGGTTGGAAGAGGAGGAAAGCTGGCGGCGTGCTCGTCCACGAGCGCCTTCCCCCGGCCCTGTGCGCGCGCCCCTTGCTCCGCGCGCGGTCGTGTTGCGGCGCCTTCTGCTTCTGCCGCTGCTGGAGCCGGAACTGCTGAGCGCCCGGTGAAGTGCTGCGGCCGCGAGAGAGGCTGTCTGGAGTCGGGGAGCGGCCGGGGACCGGCAGACTGCTGCACGGGCCGGGGGTTCCGACAGTCGCCAGCCCTACCCGCGGAGAGGCGGGGGGCCGCCCTCGGACCCGCGCGCGGGGTCGCGCCGCGCCTCGCGGCGGGGCCCGGGGCTCCGAACAGACCTTCCCCTGCCCAGCCCTCGGCCCGCAGCGTCTCTTTCTCCCCAACCCGAGGACACTCCCCCCCGGCCCCTTCCCCCAGCGCGGGCGGCTGGCCGGCGGCCGCCCTGTGCCGCCTCGGGGGTGGGGGGGATCGAGCGGCAGCAGAGGCGGCCGGGCTCGGGCCGGCAGAGCCTGAGGCCCGGCCCTGGGCAACCGGGGCCACCGCCTGCGAGAGAGGGCTCCGGGGGCCCGGGCCGGGGAAAGGGCGTGGTAAGCCTGGAGCAGACCCCCGGAACAGCGGGAAGGACGCCGCTGGACTGCGAGCAGCCGGCCGGAGAGCCCGCAGTGCCAGGCTGCGTCTGGGCTTTGATGCCTAAGGTAAAGGACCGGGGTACCCCTGGGGCGCCGGATCGATTGCTTTAATGTGGAGGGGGTCGGGAAGGATGGGCGCTCGGCGAGTGGTGGGGCCCTTTCCGTGGTCTGTGCTGGGGTGGGAGGACAGTCCTCAGTCTGGGGTCAGCAGCAAGACGAGCAGCGCTAGCGATTGGGGGCACCCACTTGCTCCTCCTTAGTTCAGACCTGTCATTCTGTCGTGGCGATGGAGGATTTTCCTGTAGGGATAGAGCAAAGCCAGAAGGACTAATCGGAAGAAAAGTAATCTAATGTTGGCAAGAGGGCGGATTGGAGGAACGTAGAGGTGAGGAGCAAGGTACCCTGTTTCAGGAAGCATCTTCCAAGTGGTATGGAAGGGCGATCAACCTGGGCGCCTGTGCCATGCATAGGGGTGAATCAGTTCGTGTTGCAGTGGTCTGAGGGATACCCTTTCCTGAGAATGCCGGATTTATTACGCATGGGTAGTTAGTTGTCTTGTCAGTGGTACTGTAAAAGGTAGAAAAGTAGGCTAGTGCGCCCAGCCCCCCACGACAAGTGTTCCACTACTGTTTTCTTCTGTTAAAAAGGGAATTGCACCTGTGTGCACCAGCAGGTAGTAATGTTGGGGTTACCGTCTCTTTAGAATGATTCAACTGTGAGCTTTAAAAATTTTAGAAGATACAGACTGTACTGTATCTTCTGTAGGCATTTTTCAGTTCTGAAAAATTAGGTGTTCTTGGTTCTGCCTAGTATCCGCATTTTAGAGTCTGGTAAATTTTGTTTACCCGAGTTATTATTTGAAAGGTAATTGTTTTAAGACTATTTTGCTAAGCTAAATGTATGGTGCTCACTTGAGGTAAAGCCAAGGGCAACCAAAGTTTTTGCCTCTCTCCTACAGATTTTAGACCAAGCAAAGCTCCTCTTCATAAGTTCTAAATTTTATGAAAAGAATATTGAATGGGAAATTGTAATATTGCCTTCTGCCTTTGATCAGTTCTTGTAAAATATGTTTCAGGTGCTACTTTTATATCTGTATTTTTCTGTAAAGTTTTTAGTAGTATTTTATTTTTGATGCTTCATGTCACTTTTAACTTATACCAGTTCTATGAATTAGTGATTTACATTACAGATTAGAAATGTGAAAACTCAGATTTTCTATCTATTTGTGTTTTACACAGTATATAATGTTGGCCCTGTGCTGATGCTATGCCAATTTTAAAGTTTTCTTGTTACTAAAAAAAAAAACCTATTTAATACATTCTATATGTCATGTAGTGTATCTGATAGCATTAGTTAATTCGATTTTAAATAATATGTTGTTCTTTTGTCTCCAGTGGTTGTGTTCTTGGGCATGGTTCCTGAAGACTTTGAGGAACTTATACTATTTAGTTTTGTTTCATAACACATAGATTAATATTTTTACCCACATAAGTTGTTTTTGAGGGAAACTGATTTTTGAGCAAAGCCATTTTTTGATGAGCAAATTTAACTTAGGGAATTTTTATATGCAGTGGATAAGAAATTATGGCAATGATGATGAAAAAGATTTTTATAGGAAGAATTCCTACAAGCTTACTTGGAAATTACTATCAAACTCATCCTAACGCAGCTAAGTGTTTGGTGCAACAGGCTCTTTTGTTGAAAAAAAGAGAGAGAAAAAGAAAAACAAACCCTCAAACACCTTTTTTTTTTTGCCTTATTCTGAAATTATCTGAAGATCTGTTCTTTGAAGTAACTTCTTTTCTGATTCCAGAAGACAAAAACTTACAGGGATTTGGGGGTTTAAATTGCTGTTTATTTTATTTTTTTAAATGCAAAAAGGTGACAGCAGCTTTCAGCCTTGGTGTTCTCTTTGCAAAGTGGCCAGCTTGAGGTTGGCTCCTCCTGCACTTGATCTTGGGCCCTCTGCCCCTTTCCTGGGGTGAACTTGTAGCTAGTGGCAGGAATAGGTGTGCAAAATGTTGTAGTCCTTTCCCCTTTTGGAGGGGGGGGGCGTGGGGGGAGGGGGAAGGAGTTGGGAATCTTTGAAGCCTTGGCCAGCCCCAGCCCGAGTCAGAGCAGGAGAGCTCCACACGCACAGAGAAGCTGCTGCTGCATCTAGGACGATGAACCATTTCCCCCCTGGGTAGGTCGGATCACCTCGGCTCCATGGTGAGGAGAAAGAAGACAGCCCCCGGCCCCGAGGACCCGCAGCATGGGTAGGACGGAGAGGGGGCCCCGCAGCGGCTTCGGGGGCCCCGCAGCTCCCCGGGGTCTGCGCCGTCTGGGGCTGCTGCTGCTCTGGTTTTCTCTCTCTTCGCGAGCGCTTCAGACGCCTGACTTTGGCCGGGCCGTTTCCTTGGCAAATCCGCCGTCCAGCCCCCTTGGAAGGGTCCGGAGCCCTCCGGGTCGGTTCTGGTGGGGGGTGGGTGGGCTGGGGATCCGTCCCCGGCCCCCTGGCAGACCGGGCCCGGGCTGTTGGGCCGGGACAGGCAAAGGAGCCGAGAGGGGATTTGTAACAAACAACGGCGGCCATGTTGAGAGGGAATTTCTGCAGCTAAACTTCTCCCCTCTCTGGGCCAGGGATTTTTTCTCCTTTGCGGGTCTCATGAGGTTTTTCTTTTTTTCTTCCCTCTTCCCCCTTCCCCTAGGATGACAGTGAAGTTGGGAGACGGCAGCAGCGGGGAGGAAGGGCTCAAAAAGCTGGGCAAGAGATCAGCAGATGAGGACTCCCTGGAAGGAGAAGGGGCTGGAGGAGGAGAAGCAGCTAAAGAGACCAGCCACAGCACAAAGAAAGAGGAGAAGATTATCAATAATAATAACAATAATAACCCTTCCTCCTCCAGCCTGCAGCAAGCCCCGTCCCCCCTTCAGGCCTCTTCCCAGGACCAGCATCATTTCTTAAGGTCCAGTGTGAGACCTCAGAGCAAGAGGTTCAGGAAAGATTCAGCCTGTGCAGTTGGCGGCAGCAGCAACAGCAGCACCAGTGCCAAGGGGAAAGGTATGATCAGCCCTCCCTAAAAAGCCACCAAAACCACATTCACATACGCCAAGACCCTTCCCCAGATTTTCAGGGTCTGCCACTTTGTTCATTTCACTGGGGGGTCCTAGTGGCTGTGGCCTTCTTCTCTTTCCCCTCCCCCAACCTCTACACCTCCATACTAGTTAAATTGCTATAATGGCCCACTCTCCAGTTTACATTTGCAAAATGGGCACTTTGGAAGCTCACTTAGTGTGGGAAAGACACCTCTTTTTTGAAATAACCTATAGTCTTAAATTTAATATATTTTGAGCTTCAGTAAATTTCTTTTATTTTGGCTAGTAAATTGGATTTCAGTAATGTCTTTTTCAAGTGATTGTTAGTAAGTCTGTTTTAGACTGTGATAGACTATTTTAGGTTTGAGCAGTATCCTGAAAATTAAAAAAGGAAAATGTTCAATGTTTCCCCTCTCTAGAAAGATAGTAATTTCTAACAAAGGAACTGGTTTGGTTTGAAGAAAAGAATTACGAATGGCCGCGTTTGCACTGGTTCATAATTTGTATAGTAGGTTTTACCATAAGTCTGTCATTAGTGCAAAACTATTAGAGACATTGAAAGTGTTGTTTCTCTTATATTTTTCAGTTGTTTTACTTTAGTGTCTAGGATAAGATCTTACTTCCTTAAAAATGGTGACTAGTGAAGAGGATATTCTAGTGACCTAATGCTATTGTATAGAAACAATAGTTAAGAATTAACACCTGTCATTTTATTTTGATGTTTTTAATAGACATTAGTGGTTAACTAAGTATGCCTCTCCTCTATTTAATTTTCCCCCCTAAAGTGGGTAAAGAGTGCCAGATTTTATCCTTTGCTTGTGTATATATCACATTTTTGTCAACTTTTTTATATTGATAATATGTCTCAAGGCCGTGCTATTGCTTAACTATGTAAAGGAATTAATAATTATCTCTTGTTTTCGTTCAGAAGCTCACATTCTGCAAATTTAGAAATAATTCAGGAAATACCTCATCCATCATTTTAGAATTGTGTGTGAATGGGTCCTTTTCGTTGAGTTGTGTGAATGATGGTTATAGTTATTTAATAAGTAATCCCACTAGTTTTAATGATAGATTTGAGGAGGTGATGAGCAAATCAGTTTTGCTTAGAATTTAATAGTCCTCCAAAATCCTCAGCTTAAAATAGGTTAGTGGATTCTAGAATCATTGGTGCTATGAATATTTGTTAAAGATTTTTGAGGTGGAATAAAAGTACAAGAGTAAAGTGACTTTAAGAATGTGTTCAAATGTTAAAATTGCCTGGGGCAAGTGTTTTCTTTGAGGTGCAGGGTTTTGTGCTGATTTGGGGGAAAAAAATCCAACCTGTTTATCAATCCCATTTGTTTAATTAAAATTAATTTTTTCTTGTGTCAGTGTGAACTATATTGTATACAAGTGCCATGAATGACTTTTTGTCGCATAAGTTAATGAAAAGGAACTTGACAATAAATCCCTCATCCTTACTTTTGTACTAGATATTAGAGAGTGCCTGCAGATTTGGCTTTGCTTTTTAGAATTGAGTAACTTCAGCTAGGGATGCTGAGAATGGGAGGATGGCATAGTGGAGCGATGGATTTGGAGTCAGAAGACCTGGGTTCACTTATGAACTGTCATTTAACTTATCAGAGCCTCTGATTTCCTTATTTGTAAAATGGAGCTAATATGATTGTTGTAGGAACAGTGCATTGCAAACTTTCAAGTCCTATAGAAGAAATATGAGTTATTAAGCTTCTTTTCTGAGGCAGTAATCATTAGCTTGCCATTACATTATTTCTTTGTTAGTGAAATATGAATTTGGGAAGGACTTATACTCCAGAGAAAAATGTGCCTGCTGTTCTTTCACTGACAGGTTTTTCTCTTTTTCTTTCCTTTTTTTCTTTTAAGTGTATAGTGTAGCAAAAAAGTGGTGGTGGCTTTTAGGAGAAAGATTGAGGAAGTGTGTGTGTTTTTCTTATTCAGTAGCTTGCCTACCAGCACCTGGTGTTTTAATTCCTAATTTGACCTCTAATTTGCAGCAGTATGATGATCATTGTCAGCCTCAATCCTTCAGATATGCTTTTAATGTTCCCAAGACATTTTTTTACTCTGTATGGAATATGAAAACCATTATAGCAACATTGTTAGCCTCAAACAAGAAAAAGTTACGCCATTGACAGTTTTCTCAACTTATTATATTTCTCTAACCTTTTAAAATAATTCTTAACTTAAGGGAACATTCCCTTTACAGTCTGTAGAAACTTTGACTTGGGACTGGAGAGTGTAAATATCAGTAAACAGATGAACAACCAGGTCATTAAATCTTAACAGTTTGAAAAAATTAATTCATATAATTGTTTTTTGCCGTTTTAGATATTAAAGCGAAAGCAGTTCTTTGTTATAGAATGATATTGATTGATGTGGGTGAAGAAACTTAGTGAAGAGGCAGGAATGTCTCCTTGAATTAACCCTGTGTTGTCCTTCACAAGAAAACACGTTGTTGACTTTATGATGAAAAAAAAATTCTACTAAAAGCTTTGGATTGATAAAACTCTTATGGCTGAAGGAATATGTTGACAGTTGTCTTAAAGACATATCTTAAGACTAAAACCAGAATTGATTCCCTCCCTATAGTTATATATATTTTTATTTTATGCACTTTCACAATCGTCATTTTGGGAAGCAGTGTGATATGGTAGAAAACATTGAGGACCGGGAGTCAGATGAGTTATCTTGCATCTGCCACTAACTTACCAGGTTATTGGGAACAAATTGCCTTATCGTGCTCTTTCTGTATTTTCTCATAAAACGAAGAGTTTCGTTTAGATCAGAGTTTTTAACGTGTGGTCATGAACTTTGAAAAAATTTTATAACTATAATTGTTTTCATCTAATTGTTCTTTGACATAATTGTTTTCAGAACATCATTTTGAGAAGAAATTTAGCATCCCCAGACTTTACAATGGACCACAGGTCCAAGACAAAAAGAAATGATTAAGGACCTGTGTTCTAGATGATCTCTGTGATCCATTTCAACTCAAAATCTGTAATCACTTGTGTTCTTTTGAACTTAAAAAGTAGATCTTATCCTGAGGTCAGCTTGGGAGTGTGTTGCATGTGTGGTGTAGTAAAGAAAACATTCCTTTGAATGGGCCTTCAGAGACTGGGTTTTATTTTCAGTGTGATCTTGGGCAAATCAGTTTATCTCAGTTTCTTCATCTGTGAAATGAAGATAGATAATTCTGTTACTCTTTGCCACAGTATTGTTGTGAAGCACAAGTGAGATATAGGGGAAAGTGTTCTGTGAACTTTAAAACCCTATGTGAATGTAGGCTGTTATTATTAGGAGAATAATAGGCTTATTCTCCACCAAAGTCCTACTTTAGTACATCATTCTGCTGTGGAAGTGACCACGGGTTTTTGAAGGTACAAGCTCTGGCTAGTCCCGTCAAGCTGGAAAGGTTTTGAGTGAACTTCATGATGGACTATATATCTGCTGTCTGAAGAATACGCTTAGCTATTTTAAGAGAGGTTCATCACCATGTTGGCTTCATGATGACACAGTTTTTCAGCCGTAGTAACTTTTCATCTAAGTTTAGGAGTCTGAAAACCTGCCCTAGATCTTCTGGGAACTAGCAGGGTTATTAGGGGCAGAGTGATTGACTCCACTACACCTCATCTATCTACTAAGTTGTAGAGTCAATAACACACATTGTCATAGATCCTTGAAGTATAGTATTCTTGTAGGATTTAGAGATTGAAAGGACCTTAAAGATCATTTAGCCTGACCCTAATATGTATGGTTAACACTTTTCTGATTGTTGGATCACCTGGTAGAACATGGGAAAAAGGCATTTGTTGTGGAGCTGTTGGTCATTCTGAACATCCTTAGACCTTCCCAGATAACCAGCTGATAAGACTTGTCACTGAAGCAAGAGGACAGTAAGACGACAGCTCAGTTCCGAATGGTGACAAGTTGATTGTAAGCTTAAGTTATATTCGGGTCGTACCTCTTTTTCCTCAGATAAGAGGGATACATAGCCAAGCTCAGGTGAGGATGTGGCATGGTTACCGTCGGAGACTCCTTAGTAGACAGAAGTCAACGTGTGCCAGGAGTTGTGCCAAGTTCTGGGGATGCAAAGAAAGGCAAAAGCAGTCTCTGCCTTCAAGTAGCTCACATTCTAATGGGGGAGAAAATCATGAAAATAACTAGGAACATACAACATATATGCAGAGTAGATGGACGACATTTTCAGAGGGAATGCATTATCACTTGTGGGGACCAGAAAAGGCCTCCTGTAGAAGTTTGGATTTGAGCTGAGTCGTGAAGGAAGCCAGGGAAACTTAAGAAAAGGAGGTGAGAGAGAGCATTGCAGGCATCAGGAGACGTTCAGGGCAAAGGCATGGAGATGGTGTGTCATATGTGAGGACTAGCTGGGAGACCAGTGTGGCCACATGAATCAAAGGCTTCATGTGGAGGAGTCAAGTGTTAAGGTGACTGGACAGCTAGGAAGGAACCAGGTTGAGAAGAGCTTTAAATGCCCCCCCACCCCCCAAAAAAGGACTTTATATTTGATCCTGCAGATAATAGGGTATCACTGGAGTTTATTTGCATAGGAGGCTAACAGGGTCAGCTCTGTACTTGAGGAAAATCACACTGGCAGCTGAGTAGAAGTTAAATGAAATGGGGAGAGGCATGAAGCAGGGAGACCAATTAGAAAGCACTTCTTGCCTGGATAGTTAACAAGAAGACCCTGAACTAGGATGTGAGCAGAGAGAAGGGGGCATATGAGACATGTTGTGAAGGTAGAAAGGAAAGGACTTGGCAGTGGTTGGATGTAGGGTGAATGAGAGTTGAGGAGAGCAAGGAGGTTGTTCGTCTGGATAACTGGAAATACAGCAATGATGTCAACATGTAGGAGAGTTGAAGAGGGGAGATTTTGGAAGGGGCTGGATGATGAGTTCTGTTTTGGACATTGTGAGATTTCGATGCCTGTGGGACGTTGAGTTTAAGGTACCCAAAAGGCAGTTGGAGATTGTGCTTATATTTCGAGAGAAAGGAAATTAAGGATGAGTGTGTATCATCTGCATAGAGATGGGAACTCATGAAATCAGTAAGTGAGATTAAAGAGAGGGGACTCAGAAGAGGACCCAGGCCAGAGCCTTGGGGTCATCCATGGTGGCCATGATGAAGATCCAGCAAAGAAGTCTGAGGAAGGTTAGACAGGTGGAGAAGAAGCATGAGAGAGCGATGTTAGGGCATGTATTTAAGGGAGAAGGGACCAGTCCATCCATAGTTTCAGAGGCTGTGGAGTGGCCAAGAGGAATGAGGCTTGAGAAGAGCCCAGTAGGTTTGTAGTTTAGAGTTCTCTGATAACTTTGGAGAGGATGGTTTCAGCTGGATCATGAGATTGGGTGTTGTCATTGCTTTTCTGTTCCACTGTCACTGAAGCTACTGCTACTCTGGACCCTCCTGTCTAAAGTGCTTCAGAGGCAGAGCAGAGATTGAATATAGACATGGAAAGAGCTCTGGAATGTTCGAAGTCCCCAGAACTCAGGAGGGAGGGAATAGCTGGGAACCACACTAACACAAATGCATGGATCACTCCTCACTGTTTTTTCAGAGGGAGAGGGGTGGAAACAAAATATGTTTTAACACCTGGAGAATGGCTGAACAAATTGGCATGTGACTAGTGTAATTTTATTGTGCTATGAGGGATCGTGCATGTATAACTTTCAGACATGAGGGTGAGCAAAAAAGTATTAAGCACTTTTACTACATTCTAGGTACTGTGAACACTAATAGAGTGAAACAGTCTCTGCCCTCAAGGAACTCACCCTCTAATTTGGGGTAAAGGGGTGGATGGAAAGGCCCAGAAGCCATAAATTTGGAGTGAGAGGTCAATGGTAGGGTTCAGGGGTCCTTAGGTTAAATTAGGTCAATTGACAGTGCAAGAGGTGTGCAGAGCATAGAAGAAGAAGAAGAAGAAGAAGCTGATAGATGGTATGGTCAGGAGGGACATTAGGATGCAGGGCAGAGGAGATGGTAAGGCCTGGAGGTCTCCCATCTCACTGAAAAGAATGAATTTGGTGAGTCCCATTTCATTTAAGCAGTCAGGCAGCCTGAATGGGTTTTGGGTGGCCTGGGTCAGGGAAGGAGGTAGTGGAGGAAGACAAGGGTGAGGAAAAAAAATGACTGTGATGATTACAACAATGTTAATAAAAGCAACTCAGAACAAATAAAACGGGCAATGTTGGTACCAAACTATCAGAGTTAAAGCGTAAAGCTTTCCTTTTTGTTAACAGTTGGTAATTATTAAAACGGAAAGTGCTTAACTATTCTCTGGGAATGACATTACTGAAGGTTGTTTGGGTATTTATTGAGAACTATCTCCTGTGTCAAAACAAAATGTATCAATAAAACTTTATAAAAAGTGCAGATGAAGTTTGTGTGTATCTTCCCCCCCACCCCGAAAAAGTAGGGGTGCGGTCTGGTATTGAAGTCTCTGTTTTGTCTCTGCAGACCTTTTCTTTTCAAGACGCCTAAATTACTCTACTCCTTTCTTCTCAGCAGAGAACCTCATCACAAACTTCCCTGTAAAAATTGACGCCATCTTTTGTGAGCTACCTCTCCTCAATTCCACACATCAGATCACCTCAGTATTCTGTTTTCTCCTCCTTTGTTCCATTTTAAGCAGAAGTATTCTTTCTTATCATTGCCAACCTATCTGCTTGTCTTCTTGGTTCCATCACCTCTCTTCTAAAGTTTTTTGAGCCTTCAATCATTGTCTCTCTTTTCCTAATTTTCAGTTTCTCTCTGTACTGTCTTATTCCCTGATGCTTATAGGCATGCCCAGGTTTCATCCATCGTTCAAAGAAAAAACAAACCCTCAAGCTGTTGTCCTCTTCTCTCTTTCATAGCCAGAGTCTTAGAAAAGTCTTCACTTCTAAACCTATAATCTGACTTTTATCCCTGTCATTTGACTGAAACTTCTTTGCAAAGTAACCAATGATCTCTTTAGTACTAGATCCAGTGGCTTTTTCTAAGTTTGACATTTGTTTACTGTTCTCTCCTACTTGTGTTTTCCCAACACTGCTTTGTTGAAGTTCTCTTCTCCTTGTCAGACTGTTCCTATGTTCTAGGTTCCCTAGCCATATACCCCTTTTATTCATGTGGGTACCACAGGGCTCTGTCCTGTGCCCTCTTCTCTCCTCACTCTCTTTTGGTGGTCTCATCAGGTCTCATGGATTTAACTATCATCTCTCTATGGACAACTCTCAAAGCTCCCTATCCAGCCTGAATTCTAGTAATGTATCTCAAATTCTCTGTCTCCAAAACAACTCACTATTTTTTCTTCAAAACTTTTTCTCCTAACTTCGTGAATTTTGTTGAGGCTGCCATTATCCTTCCAGTAACCTGGGTCTATAACCTTAGTCGTTCTTGACTACTCAGTCCCTTTACCTGCCCCCAGTACTCGGTCAGTTGCTAAGTCTTGTTAATTCCACTTCATCATCTCTTGTATTCATCCCCTTTTCTCTGTTTATGATACATTATACTTTTAAAAATATATTCTTTAAAAATTTTATTTATTTATTTTTAGTTTTCACCATTCACTTTCATAAGATTTTGACTTCCACATTTTCTCCCCATCTCTCTTCTCCCCCCACTCCAAAATGGTGTGTAATCTAATAGAGGCTCTACATATACTTCATATTACACACATTTTCCCATTAGTGTGACACATTATACTTTAGGCTTCCATTGCCTTTTGTCTGACTCCTACGGTAGTTCTGCAGTTGGTCTCCCTGAATGCTATCTTTCCTCTGCATAGAAATGTTAATTGAATCCATGTAGAGAGAGAATAGAAAAGGACCCAAGAGAGAACCTTGGGGGATACCCATGGTGAGGCCTAGCTGAAGATCCAGCAAAGAAGAACGGGAAGGAGTAGGCAGACAACATAAGGAAAATTAAAAGAGCCATGCCTTAAGAGGAATAGAATGTCAAGAAGATGGTGGTTGACAGGCTGCAGAAAATTCAAGAAGGATGAGGATTAAGGAAAAAAAAATTAGATTTGACAATTACAGAATCATCAGAGGAAAGGAAGTAGAACCACTTATTGTAGGCAGCCTTCTCAAGGAGTTTAACCAAAAAAAGGAAAAGAGATGTTGGACGATAACCAGCTGGGATGGATGGATCAAGTGAGGCTTTTTTGAAGATGTTTTGTGGACAGTAGGGAAGCAGCTAGTAGAGATTGAAGATAAATGAGACTGGGGGGGCAGGGGATCAGTGTGTTGGAGATGGGATGGAATGGGGTCATTTGTGCGTGCAGAAAGGTTTGCCTGGTAAGTGGCCACCTCTTCACCAGAGACATTGTGATGGAGGTAGTTGTAGAAGGCTGCATGATAAGTGAGAAGAATGTGATCTGAGAAGAGGGGGCAGGGAAGAAAAAGGCTTGGAGTCCCTAGCTTCCATTAAGTGCAGTCTTCTTCCAAAAACTTTTTCTTACTTCCTCAGTCAATTCTTGTCAGTTACTATCTTTTATTTACTAAACTGTGAGTATGTTCTAAATCTGAGTAGAATGTATATTCCTTGGTGGCAGGGATTGTGTGTTTTGTATTTGTATCCCCAGTGCCCAGCAAAGTGCCTGGAACATTTTAGGTGCTTAATGAATGTTTGTTAGTTGATTTCATTTTGTCTGAACAACCCGGGTGTAAATTTTTTTTTAAACTTAGACCAGGCCTGGGCAGAGATGGAGATAGAGGCAATTAAGTCTATGCCTGAGGGCATTTGAAAATTTCATAACTGTTCACAAATTTAGAATTTTTTGTATTGTATTTTTTTTTTTTGCAATTAAAGGATAGCATTATTGGAGGAAAACTTTGATAATCATTTAACAGCTCATCTATGGTAGTTTTTTTCAGATTTGTGTTTCTAAAGTGAATTATGGTTGTATTTGTGGCAGTTGTCTATCATAGTATATATTCTTGAATGAGTTTTCATAGTACCTTTGTTTTGTATGATATGAAAATAAAGTGGTAGTGATATTGTATGACAGAGTTAGTACATTTAAACATTAGCAGTATAGGTCATGTTATTTATAAGTGAATGTTTTGTGATCTTATTCATTTCTTACTATGTGCTCTGTTTTGGAGATATGAAAGAGTAGATGATGTGCTTTTCGACCCTGAGGAGTATATGTGTAATGGGATTGGGCACCAAGAAACACATGCAGCAGCATCGAATAATTAAGTGGCGGAGAAATGACCTTAATAAAAGAAATACATTGTGCTGGGGATATAATGAACCAAAGATTAAGTTTGTTCTGCCTTCAAGGAGCTTATGCTGTATAGGAATTCAGAGAAAGGAAAAGATTATTCAGTGCACTGGAATTGGTTTTGGAAGACCTTGTAGAGAGAAAAGTAGGAATTGTGTTGGACCTTCAAGAAATGGATCAGCTTGAGATTGTTAGAGAAATAAGCAGAATTCTGGACCAAAGCATGGGGACAAGGATGAAAGGATGTCTTTGTGCAGTGGCATAGAGACAAACTTCATAGCACTAGGGATGGTCCCAGGATGGCAGTTAATGAGAGAAACAGTGGGAAACATAAGACCATAGGTCATTTCATACAACATACATTGAATAAGCTCTTGCTATGTACAGAGAGAGCTGCGCTAGACTCTGGAAGTGACCCAAAGTTTATCTAACTTAGGGGTGCTCTCACCCTCTGTCCTTTCTGATAGAAAGATAAGGGACAAATCACTATTATGTAATTTTAAATTAAAGTTAAATTAAATATTAAAGCACTAAAGAGGCTTGATCCTGGCAGGAGATAAACAAAGGCTTCATGGAATAGATAGCATTTGAATTGGGCTCTGGTAGAAGAGCAAGCTAGGCTTGGGAACCAGAGTGAAGAAAGTCAGAAAGGCCAGAGAACTTGTACCTATAAAGGAGCTGGAACTTTTAGTGAACTCAAGTGCATTTTGATTCCACAGTGTGGCAGCAGTCAGTGGTCTGCATTAAGAGAGCCATGGTTTGTAATAATAATATTTTGGCCTTACTCTGCCCTCATCCAGAATAGTTATAAGCTGTGTACTCTACATCTAGTACATTCCATTGGAATTTAGGATAAGAAGGAAACCTGGATAGTGAGAGGATTTCTGAACATACAAACTTTGGTTGAAGGATCTGGGGATGTTAAAATTGGAGAAAAGACATAAGAGGCAGTATAGTTATTTAAGTATTTGAAGAACTGTCATGTAAAGGAGGATTAAGTTTGTTCTGATTGGCCTACTAGTGCAGAAGTAGGAGCTATTAGTGAATGTTACAGAAGCAGATTTAGGCTTGACATATAGTATTTTGAAAAACTTTCTTAAAGTAAAATTGTCTGAATGTGGAAAGAATCTCCAAGAAGAAGCTAGATTACCAGCTGTTTGTTGCTCATAGTATAGGAGAGATTCTAGATGGCCTTGGAGCTGGGACCTCCCAGTTTAAAGATTTTTGTGAGGTCAAGGCATTTTTGAGATTCTGCTCTTTCTAGTGGTGGTAGAACAGTGAATAATCTGTTTTAGTTGGAAGGGAGAGTCTAGGGAGAAGAATAATATAAAGCTGGAAAAATCAGAGTGGTATCAAATTGGGGATGGCCTTGAATGCCAGGAAAAGGAACTTTTACTTAATTCAATAAGCAATGATTGGAATGTTTTAAATGCAAGACTAATAAATTTGGATTTGTTCTGTTAAGTAGTTGAAGAATAAGGTGTTTTAGAAAGATTAATTGGGCAGCAAAATAAATTGGATGTCAGAGGGGGCCAGTTAAGAGGCATTTGGTTTTATCTGGGCATGAAGTGACAGCATTTATTTTAATAAGCTTTGACTTCTTTCAAATATTTCCCAATAAGATTGATAGTAATGGTGTTCTCACAACATTTTTAAATGTCTTAAAACAAACTTATCTACACCATCTGACACATCATATGTCTCACTAGAGATGAAAGAAACCCTATATTAAGCCATCTTAAGGCACCTTGCTACTTTTCTGAATTATCTCTTGTGAGCTGAGGTGACTCTGTTGGTACTTGGCTTGCCCTGGAGGGTCCCCTACCATTTTGTATTGAAGGCAACAGGCCACGAATAATGTTTTCCATTTCAAGGAATCTAAGTCAGGCCTGCAGAAGCACTTTTATTTCAGCCTCAACCAGGAATATCCTTCCTTAGTCATGGTTGGGAATACAGGGAAAAGGTATAAGACAGAGCTTTTCAAAATTGTTTTTAGTTTGATTGCAGTACTTGGCCTCAAATCTGTTCTTCAGTACTTTTCTTTGAGGATGAGCAACATTAAATTCAGTAGGCCTGAAGGGAAAAAAAACTCCATGTCACTTAAGTTTTATGTAAAATAAAAAACTTTAACCACTGTTTCTAAATTGAACCTTGACATCCAAGAGCATTTTTTTGGGAATATTTAATGCGTTATAAAAATAAAGATAACTGTAAAACTGCCTGTAGGTGTGTGTGGTGTAACAGAGTAGAAATAGTATAGAATCAGGAGAGACCCAAGGTTGAATTCTACTTCTCATATTAGCTTTGTGATTATCCATAGGCTGGGAATAAGAATACTTGAAGTTCCTTTTCAGGTTGTTATGGGGACATAATGAAATAAATTAAGATGTAGATGGCTTTACCAAGCATGACAATAAATGTCGGCTATTGTAATAACTCTTGCTCAGTTTTGAGTAGTTATATTCAGTTACTGGCCCTTCCCCATTCCTTGCCTCAGGCCTTGCAGTTTCATTGTCTTGAATGATGAGTGCCTTCACCTGGCCTACTCTTACAGGTGGGCTTTCAGCCATGCTTCACTTAGTCTTTATTCCGCTGACTTATTTACCCTTCCTCTCCTGCCTCCCTTTCCATATTAAGTGAATTCTGCCAATGTGCCTAGGAGTGTGCCAATATATTGCCTGTAGCTTCTCTTCCCAATCCTGAAACTTTCTGAATCAAAATAACTAACTTTTGCTACCAGATTCTTCTCTTTTGTGTTATCTCCCTGTATTAGGACTGTCTTTGCTTTTGTATTTATTTCCAAGAATTTAGCATAGTATTTGCCACTAAGTGCTTAGTAATTCATTTATTCAGGCCTTTTTCCCGTGACAACATTACATCCTTTTCCTAGATCTGAGGTTCATAAACCTTTTTTGTGTCATCAGTCCAAATGGCAGTCTGGTGAAATCTGTGGATCCTTTATCAGAATGTTTTTAAATGCATAAAGTACATAGCATTACAAATTTATGTCATACAGTCTCAACTGGGCTTCTGTAAGGCTATGAAATCCTTTTGTACTTCTCTTATGAATTCAACTGTCCCACTCTCTAGTGGCTCTTCCAAACCTTTTCATCCCTCCTCAAAACTTTCCATGGTTCCCCATCCCCCTCAAGCTGAGAACTTTGCCTTATATTTTACTGAAAAAAATTGAAGTCATTCTCCTCTTCCTCATGTCATATCACTCAAATGCCTTCTGCCAGTATTTCCTCTTTCACTCTTGTCTCACACAAAGAAGTGACCCTACTCTTTGTCAAGGTAAACCCCTCTGCCTGCACAGGGGATTCTATTCTATCCTATCTCCTGTAATCTTCACTCTCTTGCTTATTCCAGTCTCTCCTTATCTATTGGCCCTTTTCCTACTGCTTACAAACCTGCCCATGTCTCCCCTGGCCTCAAAAAATCCTCACTGATGGATCCTTCCATCCCCATTAATATCATCCTATATCTCTTCTTCCCTTTGTGGCAAAACTCTTTGAGAAGGCCATCAAGATGTTTCCATTTCCTCCCGTTTCTCTTCTTAACCCCCTACGGTTCAGCTTCTGACTTCATCTTCCCACCAAAACTGCCCTCTCCAAAGTTATCAGTAATCTCCTAATTGCCAAACCCCATGGCCTTTTTGCAGTCTTCACTCTTCTTGACCTCTTTGCAGCCTTTGACATTATGATCACTCTCTTCTTTCTAGGTTTTTGGGACAGCACTCTCTCCTGCTTCTCTTCCCACCTCTCTGATTGCTCCTTCTTAGTCTCCTTTGTTGGGTCCTCTTCCAGATCTTGTCCACTTACCATGGCTGTCCCACAGGGCTCCTTGGTCCTCTTCTTCTTTCTATATTATTTCATGTGGTAATCTTATCTCCTGTAGATTTAATTATCATTTCTATGCTGATTATTCTTTTTTAGTAACTAGTATTTTATTTTTTCCAATTACATGTAAAGATAATTTTCAACATTCATTTTTATAAGATTTTGAGTTCAAAATTTTTCTCCCTCCTTTCCTTCCCTTCCTCCCTAAGATGGCAAGCAATCTGATATAGGTTATTCACGTGCAATCATGTTAAACATATTTCCATATTAGTCATGTTGTGAAAGAAGAAACAGAGCAAAAGGGAAAAACGACAAAAAACAAAAAAAAGTGAAAATAGTCTGCTTTGATCTGCATTCAGACTCCATAATTCTTTTTCTGAATGTGGATAGCGTTTTCTGTCATGAGTCTTTTGAAATTGTCTTGGATCATTTTTCTGCTGAGAAGTTCAGCTGAGTCAGTCATAGTTGATCATCACACAATGCTGTGGTTACTGTGTACAATGTTCTCCTGGTTCTGCTCACTTCACTCAGCATCAGTTCATCTAAGTCCTTCTAGGTTTTTTTGAAATCCATTTGCTCATCATTTCTTATAGCACAATAGTATTCCATTACATTTATATACCATCACTTGTTTAGTCATTCCCCAGTTGATAGGCATCCCCTCAATTTCCAATGCTTTGCCACCATGAAAAATATACTGATGATTCATAACATGTCTGAAACTAAACTCATCTCATCCCCCAAATCATCCCCCTTTCCAAACTTCTCTTTACTTTTGAGGGTACCACCATTCCCAGGATCATAAGCTAGGTGTCATCAACAACTCCTCATTATCTCTTACCCTCCCGTATCCAATCAGTTGCTAAAGCCTGTTGATTTGACCTTTGAAACATCTATAAAATTCTCTCTCTTCTCTCCCCTGATACTGCCAACACCTAGTGTAGGCCCTCATCACCTCATGCCTGAACTGTTGCAGTAACCTGCTGGTTGGTCTTTCTGCCTCTGGTCTCTCTCCACTCCAATCCATCTTCCATTCAGCCTCTAAAGTGATTTCCTAAAGTGCATGTCTGACCATGTCACCATTCTACTTAATACTCCAGTGACTTCCTGTCACCTTCAGGATAAAATCATTTGTTTGGTATTTAAAGCCCTTTATAACCTAGACCAGTTTTCTTACTTCGTGCCCCTCCATGTGCTCTTCTGTCCAGTGACACTGGCCTCCTTAATGTTCCTTGAACAAGATACTCTGTTTCTTGGCTCTGGGTATTTTCTCTGGATCTCTCCTATGCCTGGAATGCTCTTCCTCCTCATCTCTGTCTTCTGTCTTCCCTGGCTTCCTTCAAGTCCCAACAGAAATCCTACCTTCTATAGGAATCCTTTCCCAATCCCGCTTAGAGTTCCTTCTCTCTCTTATTTACTTTGTTTTTTTTTCCCTGTACAGAGCTTGTTTGTACATATATTTGCTTGTTGTCTCCTGTAAGACTGTGAGCTCCTTGAGAAACAGCGTCTTTCTTTTGCTTTTCTTTGTGTCTCATGTACTTAGCACAGTGCCTGGCACATAGTTTGTACTTAATAAATGCTTATTGACTAACAAAGGAAACTAATTATATTGAAATACAGTTATTAATTACAAAAGAAGATTAAGAACTCCTAACTTAAACCCCAGCTGTTGCTCTTGGTTGTGCTGCTTTGTTGCTACCTCTCATGAACTTTTCATGAATTAGAGTTATTTAGTTTTATGTGTTTCACTACTTCCTTCTCACTAAACTGTAAGCTCCATGAGAACAGGGACTCTTCTTAGGTGAACTTTGTATTTTGACTAGTAGATAATAAGTGTTTTTTGAGTTAATATATGAAATATAGCTAGTAAGCAAGACTAACCAGAAGGTGTAAGCAAGAAGGCAAATTTGACCTCATAGTTATGGTTGAAACTTGATGGTATGAGACTTGTGATTAGAACATGACTCTGGAATGGTATGCTTTCTTTAAAAGAAACTGTAAGGCTAAGACAGCACTATATATCGAGAAAATAGATTCATGTGAGAACATCCAGAAATCAAAAGGGTATGACGAAGCATGATGAAAAATATTTGAATGAAAATCAGTGGAGACAGAAGTAGAAGAGATATAGTGATCCAAGCGTTCTAAAGAACACTTGGACAGAAGGAAGAAATCTATGAGGAGTTTGGAAACAAGTCACAACGCTACACAGAAATACCATATATTACTGATGAGGAGTTCAGTTACCTGGGTATCTGCTGAAACATTTTCTCTGCCAAAAGCCGAGCAGGTAATTTCTTGACATCCTTTGAAAAGGAAAGATCCTAACAAAGAAGAAATATTGTTCTGGTTCTGATTCTCACTTGACAGGAAAAAATCATTGCTAGGACTGTGAGTAGAAATGACTACATCATCTTCAAAATTGTTGTAGATAAGGAGAATAAAGTTTGACATAACATTCTAACTACATTTTGGAAGAGGAGATTTCCTAGGGTTCTGAAGAAGGATAGGTAAGTTTCCATGGACTGAAATTTACAGGATAAATTTTTATTAGGAAAGTTGTGAAGAATGAAATTCTTTTTTCTGTTCTTTTAAAAAAACTCAGCAACACATTTATTCTGAACTTAAACACCAAAAAATAAGAGCATTTCCACATAAACAACACAAAAAGAATGTGAAACTTAATCTCCGTTTCGCTCATGTTTTATATATATGTATGAAAAAATTCCAAATATTATTTTTAAATGGTCTCGTCTGTACTTCCTTCTGAACTTAATGATTTCCTGTTCATTAAAAAATTCTTACAAATAGCCCTCTTTTTTTGACTTCACAATTGCTTACCTTCCTTCTTCTCTTACCTCTTTTCCCCATTAAAAAAAAACCTGAAAGGTGGGGGAGAAAAACTTTTGTAACAAGTAAGTATGGTAACAAAAATGTGTGCACCTTGAGTCCATTACCTTTCTGTCAAGAGATGGGTAACAGGCTTCATCATAAATTCTCTGGAGACATGGTTGATCTTTAGATTGGTCAGCATTCCCAAGTCTTTCAAAAGTTGTCTTTCTTCTTTAATGTCATTCTTTGTGCAAGCTGACATCTAAGTAGTATCGTGACAAGAGTACTGGCTTTGGAATCAGGAAGACTTATCTTCCTGAGTTCAGTTGCGGCCTCAGATACTTAATAACTGTGTGACCCTTAACAAGTTGCTTAGCCCTGTTTGCCTCAGTTCTTCATCTATAAAATGATCTGGAGAAGGAAATGGCAAGCCACTCCAATATCTTCATCAAGAAAACCCCAAATGGGGGCAGCTAGGTGGTGCAGTGATTAGAGTACCGGCCCTGGAGTCAGGAGGACCTGAGTTCAAATGCGGCCTCAGACACTTGACACACTTACTAGCTGTGTGACCTTGGGCAAATCACTTAACCCCAATTGCCCTGCCTTCCCCCCTCAAAAAAAAAAAAAAAGAAAAGAAAACCCCAAATGAGGTCACAAAGATTTGGACACAACCGGAAAGCCCCTGAACAACCTTTTCAAAGTCATTCTCTTGGTTCTGTTTATTTCACTCTGAATCATTTCTTACTACTCATGAATTTCTGGGATTGTCTTTCTCTTCATTTCTTATGGTGCATTAATATTTCATTACATTCGTAAAACACAGTTTGCTCACCCATTCCTGAGTTGATTGGTAGCTGATAAGATTCTAGTTCTTGGCTTTCTTTTCCCCTACTTTTAGTCTTATCTTTAGGGTTAGGGAATTTGTTTTACATTTTCTTCTACTTTTGCAATCTTTTGATGTTATTTTAGTATTTCTTGCAATCTCATGGAATCATTGATTTCTGTTTGATCTGATCCAGTTTTCAGGAAGTCCATTTCTTGAGTAAGGTTTACCACTTTCCTAAGTTGTTCTTCCAGTTTTTTAGACCTTTTATTTCACTCTTATCTCTTGCTTCATTTCTTTTAGGTACGTATTCATGGTCTTCTGGAAAGTCCATTTTGTCCTTTGAGTCACTGTTTGTAATTTTTACATAATTACTCTACCCTTTTGAGCGTTTAAGCGTATCTCTCTCTAGATGTGCAATGGTGTTTAATACTATTCAGTGTTTCCTGCAGTTTGCTCATCTCTCCAGCTTTATTTCTTGAATTAGGGCATTGTGCCAGCGCCAGGCTTTGCCCTGCACTATGTTTTTGGGTGGGCTTTCTTTGGTCTCCCCAGATTCCTGTGCAGATCTTCACTTCTGGAGGATAGGCCCTCTGGATCTTCAGGGTTCAGCACATTGCATTTTTAGGGCCCTGGGCCTTCTTTGGTGTCTTGGGACAGAGTGCCAAGGCACTTTTGGAGCCCCTGGTCAAGGCTACCAGATCATAGCTGTGCTACTTACTCTGCTTTTCCCTCGGGCTTCCAAAATCCCTGCTTTGGGTTTGCAAGCACCCTGAGGCTTTCTTTAAGAGACTTCATCTCTTGCTTCCTTTAGCCACAGAGCCTTGAAGTTATATGTGTTTTTGGCATTTCTCTGGTCAGGTTCCAGACTTGGGGCTTGTTTGCTTGTACTTGTGCTGGCTTTGCTAATGGCCCCTTTTCCTGTTGCTCATTGGCTTCTGGCTGACTTTTGTGTAGTTCTGGGTTGAAAAAACTCATTTATTGTAGCTCCTAGTTGGATTTCTTTCTTTTCTGCCTACATTTTGAAATGTAGGTTGTTTAACATCATATACACATCCTAAATATATGAACAGTTTTGAATTTAAAATTAAACCTGTTAATATTTAAACATTTGTTGATGTTTATATTTTATATCTTAAAATATAAATTTTCTGAATACTTATAATGCATTTAAATGTAAAATTGTGATAAGGATGATCTGAAATCAGTTTTATTACAATATTGAATAATTCTGAAAGTGTTAGTTGCCTGGCTCCAAAATGCTCAATTATAGCTACTTTCCTTCTGATTAAGATGAAAATGTTTTAGTACAAATGGATTTACACTATTTAAAATAATAGTGGAACTAAGGCCTTCAAAATAGAATGCAACTCTAATAACTTTCAGAATCGTGTTTAAAGAAAAAGTTAAAAAATAAAATCACTTTGCAAAGAAAGCTTTAATTTTATATTATGTATTCATGAAGTAATTCTGAGTTATAAACTACCAACCTATAGCAAATTTAGAACAGGAAAAAGAATAAGACAATAAGGTTTTTAATGTCTCATTACTGAAATCAAAGGTAACAAAAAATTTTAATCAATTACCTTGGGTGCAAAACCTAATTCTAGTCTTTACAAAGAGCAAATATTATTAGAGCTATTAAGTTTAAACATTTTGAAGGAGAATCCCAAATCAAATAGTCAGCAATATGAAACATCATTTGAAGTTTAAATAAAAAAATTGGTAGCAAGAAGATGTAAAAAAAAAATAGTAAAGCTTCAGTCTCAAATACCGAGTAACTAGAGATCAAAAGAATTTTAACAGTGTATATCCCAAGCCTTATTACTTATCAGATATTTTATGGTTCTCAATGATATTTTATTAAATATTTCTAATAAATACAATAGGTGCAGGAACAGATTGATGATATCCAAGTAGAGGTTCATGGCAGCTAGTATATATTCTTTAGGGGAAAGTTTATGCATCAGGAGATGAGTATCATAAATGATGAATCCATAGAACCAGAAGAGCTCTTATCACAGAAAAGATTCCTTCCACTAATTCATTATCATAGAAGAACTTCAAGAATACTGACAAGAATAAACAAACAAAAAGGCGAAAAACTCTCTTCCAAATTGGCTGAAATGTCTCTTAGATTGTAAAGTGTATAGAGTCAAAGCAAAAAATACTGAAGTAATCAGCATAAAAACCTATAGAACAACATATACATTATAGAATGCCAGTTTTAGCAGCAAAGATTCTAGAAATGTAAATCCAAAAAGCAGGTAAAAGTAAATAGGATATTTATGCCTGTTTAACTTGCTGTCCAGAATTGAACCCAAAGATCCAAGGAGAGATACCAGAATTAGTACAGGACAATGCGGAGGTGGATGCTGGCCAAAACCACACTGGTGCCATAGTTGAAGTCATCTTCAAGGGGATGAGAGAGGGTAGCCAGGCTGTGGTGCTGATGGAGAGAGCTTGGCGCCTCTCATTGTATTTTTTGATCATTACTTGGTTTGGCACAAATTTCAAGTTTTTAGGCAACCGTTCAGTCTGCCATCATGGCTGTGAGTCTGTTCTTTTTCAGTCTCTTTAGCTAGTTCATTCTCCATTTCTTTGTCCTAAGTGTGGATCTCTCCCAAGACTCTTTGGGTCCTCTCTTCTCTTTCTCAACACTTTTCCCCTTGGTGTTTACATAAGCTCCAGTGGGCTTAATTATCAGCTCCATACAAATGACTCCTAAATCTATACCTTCAACCCGCATCTCTTGTGAATTCCATCCTTGTATTTCTAGCTGCCTGCTGACCAGACAAAACAATTCATTTTCTCCCGAACTCATTCCTTCTTCAAATTAACATTTATCTGTTCGGGGCACCACTTTTTTCCATCTCACTGAGGTTTATAGCCTCACAGTCATAGCTAACTCTTCTTTATCCCTCACCATCAATTGTCAGTTCGTATTGATTGATCCATAACATCTCTCACATCCATCCCCTTCTGTCTACTTAAACACTTTCTATAACCCTCTTTCCTGCAGTATTATAATATTCTCCTAAGTGATCTCTCAATTATTAGTCTCTCTCTTCCATCTTCCTTACAGCTGCTAAGTTGGTATTCCTAAAATATATCTTAATGTCATTTTCCCACTCACAAATTTTCAGTGGCTCCCTGATCATACCTTTACGATAAAACGGACAAGTCTTTTCCTGGTATCCCACCTATCTTGTCTTGTTTCGTATTACTTGTGTTTGTACCCTGTTTCAGTCAAATTGCTCCTTGTGTACAACATTCCGTTTCCCACCTCTCTGCCTGGACGGGTGATCTTGTTTGGAATGCATTTTGCCTCACCTGCAGCTCTTGAAATCATTTGCTTCTTAGCTGCCACTTACTTTCTTACCTGTGTACTTACATTCCCTCAGTAGAATATAAGCTCTTGGAGAGCAGGGACTGCTAGGCCCAACACAGTGCGTTTGGTTTTTTTCCCCCTGTAAGTGAAAAACCAAAGTAAATAATGGGATAGGAAAAAGTCACTTGGCCCAAATGAATAGTAATGTCAGCTACTGTAAGAACTAATGGGTGTGATTGCTGAGGCATCATCTGTAATCTTTTATATATTATAAAAAATTAACTGTAGAACGGCAATTAGTTGTCCTGATTTTCAAAAGTAGAAAGAGAATGGAGTCTGCAAACACTGGGCCAGCGTGCTTTACTTCAATTCCTTCAAAAATTCTGGAATATATTATAAAGGGATGGTTGGTGAATGTCTACAGAAATAGGGGGTATCCCTCAAAGAATAGCTTTATTTCCCTTTTTGACAAGGTTACTACCCTGGTAGATCAGGGGAATGCTGGGGATTTATATCTGGATTTTAGCAAAGCATTTGATAGTCTTTTATACTGTTTCTTGGAAAAGATGGAAAAAAGTAGATTAGATGACATTGCAATTAGATGGATTTAAAATTGTTTGCATGGCCATACTCATATAGTTGTTATTAATATAGTTCACTGTTACCTTGAGAAGAGGGGTTCGGTGGTGTGCCCCAGAGATCCATGCTTAGTTTTGTGCTGTCATAGGTTTCAAAAACATCTTGACAGGCTAGAACATTGAGCTGAATAGTGCTAATAATGATTATAATTATTATCTACATAATGTTTTGAGGTTTGCAAAATTCAGCAAGGTGCTAGGTGGTACAATGGATAGAGAACTGGACCTAGAGCCTGGAAGACCTGAGTTAAAATAGAATCTAAGATACTTCTTAGCTGAGGCACCTTGGATGAGTCACTTAGCCTCTGTCTACTTCACTTTCCTTATCTGTAAAATGGGAATAATATCTCTCAAGCTTGTTGTGAGGATAAAATGAAGAATACTGTAAAGTACATTGTAAATTTTAAAGTGCTATATAAATACTCACTATTTTACTTGTGGATTTTTTTTTAACCTAAGTTCAGGATGGGGGCATATGGCTAAATAGCAGTACATCTTAATAGACTCCAAACTTAATGTAATTCAGTAGGAGGGTGTGTCTTCCAAGAAAGCAATTGACCAAAGAAGCTAATGAGAACTTAGGCTCCACCTCAGGTTCCTCCGTGCACTGTGGAACTGTTCTTTGGCTAAGTCATAGTGATACTGTGGGATATTTTAAATTTTCAAGGGAAAGTGATATTTGACATTTCTATTTCAGATACTATGTACCCTACAAGTTCAAGATAGTTCACAGTTTAATATATGATTTTTTTTTTCTGGTACTTTTGGCTGCACCAGTAACTTAGTGAACTTACATATGTGATGTCATGTCTTTGTGAAGCTGGATTTTCATTGGCTATTGTGGTAAAAAGCAAGTACCACATGAAAATCAGCGTGGAATAGGAAATGAAGGTAATGGTGTTTAATCTGATTTCAAAGTTTGAGAAGATGTACAGGGCCCAACAGGCACACACATTCCATTAATAAGCAATTGTGATTATTTAAGAAGTGAACTAAAAATGTTATTTTTTCTCTCAGATTACGTCTATTTTTTCAAATGCAAATTTTTCAAATTTTTTCAATATTAGGTTGTTAGAACATAGATACTTGATAAATTGTTTGGACCTAACTACTTAATAAATGGAACTATTAAGTATTTCTTTTGGTCCAGGGAAAATGAAAAAAATCCTTGAGATACAAAATGAACTAAGAAAGTTTGGAAACTTCTTAACCTCACAAAGGAGACATAGCTTCTTAAACATTGTATTCACTTCTGGGCAGCACATTTTAGGAAAGACATTTATAAAGTCTGGAAAGCATCTTGAGGAGGTGACTGCATGGTGAAGGGCCTGCAGTTATTCCCTTTTGAAGGTCAGTTCAGAGAATTTGAGATGTTTAAGCTGGAGAAGAATGGACTTAGAGGGGACATTGTAGTCTCTTAGGTACCTGACTGTCACCCGGCAGAGCTGCAAGTGCTCTTTTTGGCAAAAGAGAGGATTGAATGGAAGTGCAAAGAGACTGATTTAGGCCATGTGTTAAGAAAAGCTTTTTTAACAGTAAGAACTCTCCACTTGTCTCAGGAGGTTGGCTTCCTGGTTGCTGAGAGTCTTCAAGTGAAAGATCATTAAGCAGAAAGGTGTAGAAGGAATTTATTTTTCATGTATCTATTGAATGAGGTGGCCACTAAGGTCCCTTCCAACTCAGAACTTATAGAGATTCCTGATAATTAGTATATATTTTAAATGCCCAGTGTCTTTAGGCACTTATTAAATCTTTGAATTGAATCAATGGCATAAAATATCCATGTGATTAAGTTGTTTTTTTTTTCTCAGCAATAATTTTGGTTCTCAGCATAATGAATTCTGTTTTTCTTCCTTAAACTATTTTGATTGTTTGAGGTCATCAGAAGTTTGAATGGTTTTCTTCCTTGCTTGTTACTGCTGTCTGATCCTTTGACTGAAATGTTAAACCAACTACAGTGTTAGCTAGATTTGCATTTAATAGGCTCACCATAGCATTATCTTTTGAGGAAATTTGTTCTTGTTTCATCCTGTAAAATATGAGTTGATTTGATGACACTGACTTGTTGGAGCCAATTCCCTACATGGCTTATGAAGTACAGATAAAGGGAAAACTTTTAATGAGTATGACATTACATATGTGTAGCTTATGATCCTAATAATCAGGAACACATCTCTGTAGAGAGAATATTTTGGCAGCTGAATAGAGCCCAGAGATCAAAATGCTATTTGTAAAAATTAGGTAGAACATAGAGGAGGTCACAAAAGATAAAATTGACAATTTGATAACATAAAATTAAAAATTTGCGTCATCAGAATGAATTAAGGTAGAATAAGAAGAGAAAACTACCTGTGTAAAATATTTGCATCAGTTATCAGTGATATATCTGATATACAGGTTATATAGGGAATTGACACACATATAACAAGGCTCATTCCCCAGTAGGTAAGTGGACAGAGGATATGGACAAACTTTTCAAGGGAAGAATTGCATAAATGCCCATTTGAAAATAGGAACCAAATCATTAATGGTAAGAGAAAAATTAAAACCATTATTGAGTTGGACCTTATACTCTGTAAATTGGCAAAGACAACTAGTGAATGGGAGGAGCAGTGGTAGAGTTATAAATCGGACCAACCATTGTATGTGTCATGTTTGAACTTTGTAAGGAAAACCTATGGCCCAAGAACACTAATAAACATCTCATTCTATGCTTAGAGCGAGCCCAGCATTAGGTGCTGTCATTGTCCCCGTTTTGTAGATGAGGAAACTTGAGGTGAAGTGACTTGGCCGTGTGCTTGCGAGTGTCTGAGGCACGGTTTCAGAAAGAGGTTTTCTGGCCCCTCAGTCCAGTTTTCCTATCAGCCACCCGAGATAGTCACAGCGTCGGAGCCCCTGCTGGGGAGAACGGGAAGAAGCACAGGGGCCACTGATCAGACTAGAGGAGCTAGGGTGCTTTGTGGGGAGAAATGATGAATATAAGGAATTCAGAAACACATGAAGAATACAGACCTGTATTAGCAAAGCAATAATCACAATATAGACGATAATTGTCAAAATGCCTGCGTGGTTCTGTATGGCAAAATATAAGAGACTCTCCATATAGAAGGTAGAAGAAGTAAAACCAATAAGCCCAATCCATCATAGCAGCAAAGAATTCAATATACAATATCACTGCAGGGAACCACTGCATCTCAAAGACATCTACCCCCCTGCTGGGGCCTTGCCACCAACAGTCACTCACAGCACAGCCACCACATTTGCTCCCTCCCTCAGTTCTTACTGCTCTCTCAGCATTTCCTGTGACACATTTTCCTTTTTCTCTCAGCAAGCTCTTCCTACCACATGTGACTTAGGCTTCCTGTGATGTAAGCAGCTCACATGGCCTATTAAGGGGTGGGAAAGATCTTCAAATCTAAACTGTTATTACATTATCCCATATGCGTTGCAAAATGTATGAAGGCAATAAACACAACATCAACAATAATTGTGAATATGCCTATGTAATTCTGTATCACAAAATATGAGAGACTCTCCATATACAAAGTTGAAGAAGGAAAACATTTATTCAGACACCAGAGGACCAGATCCCATAACCAATAAGACCAATCCATCATAGCAACAACCAGCTCCCCAAACCAGTAAGCCCACTTTATCATAACATCGAAGAACTTAAAACACAATATCACAGCATGAAGCCTCGCCATCCCATGGAACTTCCCCCCACCCCCACCCCTGTACCCCTCGTCAGCCTTCACCCCCCCCCCCCTCCCGCTAGGGCCTTGCCACCAACAGTCACTCACAACACAGTACACATCTGCTCTTTCCTTCACCTCTAACTGCTCTCTCAGCATTTCCTGTGACACACTTTCCTTTTTTTCCTCAGCAAGCTCCTCACACTACATATGACTTAGGCTTCCTGTGATGTCAGCAAGTCACATGGCCTGTGAAAGATATTCAAATCGAAATTGTTATTACAAGACCACGTAGTGGTATTGCTGGATCAAAGGTTACGTACAATTTTATAGCCCTTTGGGCATAGTTCCAAATTACTCTCCAGAATCAGTTCACAATTCTACCAGCAGTGCATTAGTGTTCTAATTTGGAAAAAGTAATTCTTTAAAAAGTACAGAGAATGTTTGTTCTGAAGATCATTCCTTGTTACTTTAATAGCTTGTGTTTGTATAGTACTTAGTCATTTTTCAAAGTACTCTTTTAAATCTTATGTCATTTTATCCATCTTTATATTAAATATAAGAGCAGTGTTTTAAAGATTATGTTGAAAATACTGAAGCTGACGACTTGACAATGATTCTTGCATTCACTTAAAAAGAAGATTTCAACAATGCAATTGTTAAGTTTCCTTTTCTCACCAAGAGTGGATTCCAGAGGTGGGGCGGAGCCAAGATGACAGCTAGAAAGCAGGGACTTGCTTAAGCTCTCCCCCAAATCCCTCCAAACACCTATAAAAATGGCTCTGAACAAATTCTAGAGCTGTGGAACCCACAAAATAGCAGAGGGAAGCAGGTCTCCAGCCCAGGACAGCCTGGATGGTCACTGGGAAAGATCTATTGCACAGTGCTGGGAGAGAAGCACAGCTCAGCATGGTCCACGTCAGAACCAACCAGACGAGGAGTCGGGAGGAGCAGGCCTGAGGGCCATGAATCACTGAGCTGTAGCAGTTACTAGACTTCTCAACCCACAAACGCCAAAGACCATGGAGCAGGTTAGTGGGAAAACTGCTGGATAAGGGGAAGAGTGGTCTGGCCCCATCCCTGGGGGCTAAGGAGGTAGTGCTGCAGCAGCAGCAGGAGAAAGCTCCTGCAGATGCTTCTAGAGCTCCAGTGGTGGCTGCTTCCAGAGTCCCTGGCTCACATGGTGGGAGGAATCAAGCAGTGGATCAGAGCGGGAGTGCAAGGAGCACTTTGCTGGCGCAGAGACGGGTTTTCTTGCTTTGCCCTGCTTGGATCTGGGTTGCGGTTATGGTTGGCGGTTCTTGGGGGAGGAGGAGTGCTGCTGTGGCAGAGCTTGCGGTGATGGTGGAGTAGAAGTAGCTCTGAAAATAGCAGTGCTTGGACCCTAAAGCTTGGGACAAAGTACTCTACAAGCAGTCATACACCATACACTGACAAAAAGCTGAAGGGTCAAGTAGTTGACTAGGAACATGAATAAGCAGCAAAAAAGGAGGCAGACTATTGATTCTTTTTTTTGGTGACAGAGAAGATCAAAACATTCAGCCAGAAGAAGTCAACAAAGTCAAAGAACCTACATCAAAAGCCTTCAGTAAAAATATGAATTGGTTTCAGGCCATGGAAGAGCTCAAAAAGGATTTGGAAAAGCAAGTAAGAGAAGTAGAGGAAAAATTGGGAAGAAAAATGAGAATGATGAAAAAAAACCCCATGAAAAACAAGTCGATAATTTGCTAAAGGAGACCCAGAAAAATACTGAAGAAAATTACACCTTAAAAAGTAGACCAACCCAAATGGCAAAAGAGCTCCAAAAAGCCAATGAGGAGAATACCTTGAAAGGCAGAACTAGCCAAATAGAAAAGGAGGTCCAAAAGACCACTGAAGAAAATACTACCTTAAAAATTAGACTGGAGCAAGTGGAAGCTAGTGACTTTATGAGAAATCAAGAAATTATAAAACAACCAAAGAAGTGAAAAAGTGGAAGACAATGTGAAATATCTCATTGGAAAAACCACTGACCTGAAGAATAGATCCAGGAGAGATAACTTAAAAATTATTTGAACTACCTGAAAACCATGATCAAAAAAAAGAGCCTAGACATCATCTTTCAAGAAATTATCAAGGAGAATTTCCCTGAATGATATTCTAGAGTCAGAGGGTAAAATAGAAGTTGAAAGAATCCACTGGTTGCCTCTTGAAAAAGATCCCAAAAAGAAAACTCTTAGGAATATTGTCACCAAATTCCAGAGCTCCCAGGTCAAGGAGAAAATGTTGCAAGCAGCCAGAAAGAAACAATTTGAATATTGTGGAAACATAATTAGGATAACACAAGATCTAGCAGCTTCTGCATTAAGGGATTGAAGGGCTTGGAATATGATATGCCAGAGGGCAAAGGAGCTAGGATTAAAACCAAGAATCACCTAACCAGCAAAACTGAGTATCATGCTCCAAGGCAAAATATGGATTGTCAATAAAATAGAGGATTTTCAAGCTTTTTCAATGAAAAGACCAGAGCTGAATAGAAAATTTGACTTTCAAACACAAGAATTAAGAGAAGCATGAAAAGGTAAACAAGAAAGAGAAATCATAAGGGACTTATTAAGTTGAACTGTTTTGTTTACATTCCTACATGGAAAGGTGATGTGTGTAATTCATGAGACCTTTCTCAGTATGAGGATAATTGAAGGGCAATATACATATATATAGACAGAGGGCACAGGGTGAGTTGAATATGAAGAGATGATATCTAAAAAAATAAAATTAAGGTGTGAGAGAGGAATATATTGAGAGAGGGAGAAAGGGAGAGATAGAATGGGGAAATTATCTTGCATAAAAGTGGCAAGAAAAAGCAGTTCTGTTGGAAGGGAAGAGGGGGCAGGTGAGGGGGAATGAGTGAATCTTGCTCTCATTGGATTTGATTTGAGGAGTGAATAACATACACACTCAATTGGGTATCTTACCCCATAGGAAAGGAGGAAGGGGATAAAAAAGGGGGGACATAGAAGGGAGGGCAGATGGGGGAGGAGGTAATCAAAAGCAAACACTTTTGAAAAGGGACAGGGTCAAGGGAGAAAATTGAATAAAGGGGGACAGGATAGAATGGAGGGAAATACAGTGAGTCTTTCACGACATGACTATTATGGAAGTACTTTGCGTAATGAAACATGTGGTCTATGTTGAATTGCTTGCCTTCTCAGGGAGGGTGGGTGGGAAGGGAAGAGGGGAGAGAATCTGGAACTCAAAGTTTTAAAATCAGATGCTCAAAAAAAAAAGTTGTTTTTGCATGCAACTGGGAAATAAGATATATAAGGGAATGGGGCATAGAAATCTATCTTGCCCTACAAGAAAGTAAGGGGATGGGTGGGGAGTGGGGTGACAGAAGGGAGGGCAATCAGAATATATGCCATCTTGGAGTGGGGGGGAGGGTAGAAATGGGGAGAAAATTTGTAACTCAAAATCTTTTGGAAATCTGTGCTGAAAGCTAAAAAATATTAAATAATGAAATATGGAATTTATTTTTTTTTATTTTTAGTTTACAACACTCGGTTCTAGATAATTTTGAGTTCCAGATTTTCTTCCCTGCCTCCCCCCTTCCCTCCCCAAGACGGCATGGAATCCCATATAACTTCTACGTATAAGTTCACATTGAATTAATTTACACACTTGTTAAGTTGTGGAGAAGAATTATGACCAATGGAATGAATCATGAGAAAGAAGAAACAGAACCAAAAAAAAAAATAAACCCAAAAACAAAAACAAAAGAGACAAAAAAAAGTGGGGGAAAAAGGCAGGCATGAAGTGTTCCTCAATCTGCATTCATACTTCATAGTTCTTTCTCTGGATGTAGATAGTATTCTCCATCGTCAGTCCTTTGGAGTTGTCTTTGCACCTTGTGTTGTTGAGAAGAGCAAAGTCTATCAGGGTTAGTCATCACAGAATCCATATATCTGTGGTTGTGTATAATGTTCTCCTGGCTCTGCTCTGCTCACTTAGCATTATGTCATGTAGGTTTTTCCAGGTTGTTATGAAGTCCATATCATTCCCATTTCTTATAGCACAATAGTATTCCATTACCTTCATATACCACAGCTTGTTCAGCCATTCCCCAATTGATGGGCATCCCTTTGATTTCCAATTCTTAGCTACCACAAAAAGAGCCGCTAAAAATATTTTTGTACATATGGGTCCTTTTCCCACTTGTGTGATCTCTTTGGGATACAGCCCTAGAAGTGGTATTGCAGGGTCAAAGGGTAAGAACATTTTTATTGTCCTTTGGGCATAGTTCCAAATTGCTGTCCAGAATGGCTGTATCAGTTCACAACTCCACCAGCAATGTAATAATGTTCCAATTTTCCCACATCCTCTCCAGCATTTATCATTTTCCTGTTTTGTAGAGTTTTGATTTGTATTTCTCTAATCAGTAGTGATTTAGAGCATTTTTTCATATGCCTATAGATATCCCAATTTTCTGCTTCCCTCCTAATCTTTGTTGCACTGGCTTTTTTTGTACAAAAGACATTTCAATTTAACATAATAAAAATTATCCATTTTGCATTTTGTAATGCTCTCTATCTCTTGTTGGGTCATGAATTCTTTTCTTTTCCATAAATCTGATAGGCAAACTATTTCTTGCTGTACCAAATTGCTCATAGTATCAGCCTTTATTCCTAAATCATGAACCCATTTTGACTTTATTTTGGTATATGGTCTAAGATATTGGTCTATGCCCAGTTTCTGCCCTACCATTTTCTAATTTTCCCTGCAGTTTTTGTGAAATAGTGAATTCTTAGCCCAGAAGTTGGCCTCCTTGGGTTTATCAAAGAGTATATTGCTATAGTCATTGACCTCTCCATCTTGTGTACCTATTCTATTCCACTGATCCACGCCTCTGTTTCTTAGACAGTACCAGGTAGTTTTGATGACTGCTGCTCTGTAGTACAGTTTAATATCTGGTATGGCTAGGCAACCTTCTCTACCATTTCTTTTCATTAATACCCTAGATATTCTTGTTCTTCCAGATGGATTTTGTTATTATTTTATCCAGCTCTGTAAAATAATTTTTTGGTAGTTCAATTGGTATAGCATGGAATAGATAGATTAATTTAGGTAAAATTGTCATTTTTATGATATTAGCTTGGCCTAACCATGAGCAACTGATATTTTTCCTTTTATTTAGATCTAACTTTGTTCGCGTGAGAAGTGTTTCATAATTATGTTCATATAGTCCCTGGCTTTGTCTTGGCAGATAGACTCCCAAATATTTTATAGTGTCTACAGTAACTTTGAATGGAATTTCTCTTTCTATCTCTTACTGTTGGGCTTTGTTAGTAATGTATAGGAATGCTGAGGATTTATGTGGGTTTATTTAAATCCTGCAACTTTGCTGAAGTTGTTTATTATTTCAAGTAGTTTTTTGCTCGATTCTCTAGGATTCTCTAAGTGAATCATACCATCTGCAAAAAATGATAATTTAGTTTCTTCTTTTCCCATTCTAATTCCTTCAATTTCTTTTTCTTCTCTTATTGCTACAGCTAACGTTTCTAGTACCAAATTGAATTATAGGGGTCATAATGGACATCTTTGTTTCACCCCTGATCTTATTGGGAATGCATCTAGCTTATCCCCATTACAAATAATGCTTGTTGATGGTTTTAGGTAGATGCTATTTATAATTTTAAGAATGGCTTCATTTATTCCTATGCTTCCTAGTGTTTTTAATAGGAATGGGTGTTGTATTTTGTCAGAGGCTTTTTCTGCTTCTATTGAGATTATCATATGGTTTCTACTAGTTTTGTTGTTGATATGGTCAATTACGCTAATAGTTTTCCTAATGTTGAACCAGCCTTGCATTCTTGGAATAAACTCTACCTGGTCATAGTGTATTATTCTCATGATAAGTTGCTGCATTCTTGTTGCTAATATTTTATTTAAAATTTTTGCATCAATATTCATTAGGGAAATGGGTCTATAATTTTCTTTCTCTGTTTTGACTCTACCTGCTTTGGGTATTAGTACCATATTTGTGTCATAAAAAGAATTTGGTAGGACTCCTCCTTCGCCTATTTTCCCAAATAGTCTACAAATTATAGGAATTAATTGTTCTTTAAATGTTTGATAGAATTCACATGTAAAACCACGAGGCCCTGGAGATTTTTTCCTAGGGAGTTCATTGATGGCGTGCTCAATTTCTTTTTCTGAGATGGGGTTATTTAGAAATTTTACTTCCTCCTCTGTTAACCTGGGCAATTTATGTTTGTGTAGATATTCATCCATATCTCTAAAGTTGTCAAATTTATGGGCATGCAATTGGGTAAAATAATTCCTAATTATTGTTTTGATTTCCTCTTCATTAGAGGTGAACTCACCCTTTTCATTTTTGATACTGGCAATTTGATTTTCTCCTTTCTTTTTTTTAATCAAATTGACCAAAGTTTTATCAATTTTATTGGTTTTTTCATAAAACCAGCTCTTTGTTTTATTTATTAATTCAATAGTTTTCTTGGTTTCAGTTTTATTAATCTCTCCTTTGATTTTCAGTATTTCTAATTTGGTATTTAATTGGGGATTTTCAATTTGTTCTTTTTCCAGCTTTTTTAGTTGTATGCCGAAATCATTGATCTCCATTTTCCCTATTTTATTCCTGTAAGCATTTAGAGATATAAAACTTCCCCTAAGAACTGCTTTTGATGCATCCCATAAGTTTTGGTATGTTGTCTCATTATTGTCATTCTCTTGAATGATGTTATTGTTTCTCTGATTTGTTGTTTGGCCCACTCATTCTTTAGAATTAGATTATTTAGTTTCCAATTAATTTTTAGCTTATTTTTCCATGGTTCTTTGTTACAAATAATTTCTATTGCATCATGATCTGAAAAGTGTGCTTTGACTACTTCTGCCTTTCTGCACTGGATTGTGAGGTTTTTATGCCCTAGTATATGGTCAGTTTTTGAATATGTGCCATGTACTGCTGAGAAGAAAGTATATTCCTTTTTATCTCCATTCAGTTTTCTCCAGAGGTCTATCATATCTGCCTTTTCTAAAATTCTGTTCACCTCCTTCTTATTTATTTTGAGGTTAGATTTATCAAGTTCAGAAAGGGGGAGGTTGAGGTCTCCCAATATTATAATTTTGCTGTCTATTTCTTCCTATAACTTCTTCACCTCTCCTCTAATAATTTGCATGCCATACCACTTGGTGCATATATGTTAAACAGTGATATTGCTCCATTGTTTACAATGCCTTTTAGCAGGATGTAGTATCCTTCCTTATCTCTTTTAATTAAATCTATCTTTACTTTTGCTTTGTCTGAGATTAGGATTGCTACACCTGCTTATTTTACTTTAGCTGAACACAATATATTTTACTCCAGCCTTTTACCTTTACCTTGTGCGTATCCCCCTGTTTCAAATGCGTTTCTTGTAAACAGCATATTGTAGGATTATGGTTTTTAATCCATTCTGCTCTCTGCTTCCGTTTTATGGGAGAGTTCATCCCATTCACATTCACAGTTATGATTTCTATCTGTGTCTTTTTCTCCATCCTATTTCCCCCCATTTATGCTTTTATTTCTCCCTTTCCCCTTCCCCTCCTCAACAAAGTTTTCCTTTTCCTCAGTTTACCCTCCCTCTTTATTCCCCTCCCTTATCTTACCATTTCCCACTTGCTACTTCTCCCTTCCCTTCTGACTACCCCCCTCCCTTTTTCCCCCTTTCACCTCCTACTACCTGTATTTTAAAAATGTGTTTTGCTTTGTAAAGTTCCTTGATGTGCTGCTACTGTATGGTCAGAGAAACTAAGGGGTAGGGAGTAACGGACAGTATGTGAGCATTAATATTTATTTACTTCCTTTAGATTTGTAGATAAATAATTTGCTCCACCCCCACACACCCTTTTTAACTGATGTATGTGTTGTTCTGGACTTATAATTTCATTTTTTTAAAAAAAATTTATTTAATTTTAGTTTTCAACATTTACTTCCATAAACATCAAAATTTTTTCTGCCTCCCTCCCTTTCCCCCTCCCCAAGATGGCTGGGTGCAATCTTATAAAGGCTCTACATATACATTCTTATTAAATATGTTTTCACATTTGTCATGTTGTAAAGAAGAATTAGAATGAATGGGAGAAACCACCAGAAAGAAAAGACAAAACAAAATTTAACAGAAAAAGACAGAGCAAATAGTATGTTGTGCTCTGCATTCAGATTCCATAGTTCTTTCTGAGGCTGTGGACAGCATTTTCCATCATGAGTCTTTTGGAGTTGTCTTAGATCCTTGCATTGCTAAGAGCTAATGGATTTATTATTTTTTATATGTCACTGACTTCCACTGTGGAAAGCCTCCTTTACCAATTCAGATTTGCAATTGCTCTGTAACTTTTAGTCAGAGAGTTGTAGGAAGCACTGAGAAGTTAGGTAGATAAGCAGGTAAAGCATTTTTAAGCATTTCGTATGTGACTGGTCCTTTGCTAAGTGACTTGCTTAGGGTTACATAACCAGTATGGGCCTGTGGAATAACTTGATCTCATATTTTCCTGACTTTGAAGCTTCTCTCTATCCATTATATGATGTTCTTCTACCATAATTTTTTTTTCAAGGAGAAACTGGCCTCTCTCCTTTCTCTTTCCTTTAGGGGCAAGGACTTTCTTACTATTGTATTTGTATCTCCAGCACTTAGTCATTTAGCCAATAAACATTTATTAAGCATTTAACTGGGATACAAAAAAGGCAAAAACAGTCCTTGCTCTCAAGGAGTTCAAATTCTAATGGGGGAGGCAACATGCAAATAGCCATCTATATACCAGATATATGCACAGTGTATATTAAATGAAAAGTAATCTCAGAGAGAAGGGACTAATAGCAAGCAGGACCAGAAAAAGCCACTTGCTTGAGATTTGAGCCTCGTTGAAGGAAGCCATGGATATGAGGGATTAGAATCTTCCAGGTTTGAGGAGCAGCTAGTGAGTGCAAAGGCATGGGGACTGGAGATAGGACGTTAGGCGCAAGAGATAGAGAGTGGAGCAGTGCCGCCAAAGCAGTGTCGGTCAAAGGAGATTTGGAAAGAAATTAGGTAGGACAAAGGTAGGAAGGGGAGCAGAATATGAAGGGCTCAGTGTCATGTGGAGGGTTTTCTGTTTGATACTAAAGATAATAGGAAGCCACTAGAGTTTACTAAGTGGTAGGGGAAAGAGATTGTGGTCAGACTTGTCTTTCAGGAAGATAAGTTTGTCAGTTGAGTGGAAGATAGATAAGAGTGGTGAGAGACAAAGAAACATGAAGACTAATTAGAAGCCTGTTGCAGTAGTCCAGGCAAGAGGTGATGAGGGTCTGAACTAAGATTGTAGCTATGTTACTGGCGTGAAGAATCCAGGATAGTATTGAGATAGTGAGCCTAGGTGACTGGGAATATGGTGGTGCCCTCAACAGTAATAGGAAAATTAGGAAGAAGGGAAGGTTTAGAGAGAAAGATAGTTCTATTATGGTCATGTTGAGTTTGACATTCAATTCAGGGTGTCAAAGGGTATTAAGTGTTTAATACTATATTTTCATTCACTCTTAGCATCTTTCTAATATCACTAAGAACTCTAGGAATTGAAAAGGTTCAGAATTCGAAAAATTATATCTCTCCACCTCGGATGCTAAAATGAAATTTTTTGCTTTGAGAGTGAAAAATAGAATCCAGAGTATCAGGTCTTTGTCTAAGGATAAAATGATCCATTTGTGAAATTTTAATAGAATTTATGTGACTTTTTAAACACATTTAACTTTTTCATTACAAATGTGAATTTAAACATTTAGAAAGATGTTAAGATGTATTTTAATACATATTTTATTTGAAATCCAGAAAAGACATGGGAATTTCATAGTTTTCATTTCCTGATTTCCATAGCTATTGGCATTTTTAAAAAACAAGATCCACTTATCATTCAAACATTTAAAAATTTAATGAATTGAGTCACAGATTTATTTTTAAGAATCAACACACTGTGAACCACTGTCCTTTATATCTACCCTTTTACTCTAGTTTTCGTTGGCTAGATTGCCGATATGCATACATACATACATACATACACACTGTATGTGTGTATATATAGTGATTTCATTGGTACTATATTTGCAGCTAGTTAGCTCATGTCCAGTTTGTTTGGCACTTTTCACAGTTGAGTAAAAAATGTCATGTTGGGCTATCAGCTTCCCTAACGTAGACATCATTCATCGTTTAAACTATTGGGTTGAGACTAGAACCATCAACGGAGACATAGTTCATTAGTTTGCTTTTCATTGTTGAAAATGAAGTAATTGCTAATCCAGCTGTCATTGGAATGAAATTCCATTGCTAAGCTAGTCATTAACTTTTTGAATTGTAGTCTCCTTTCAATAATTATAAAGGATTACTAAGTGAAGATATGTGGAAAAGGCCAGTAAGTTGTGGTAAAGTGAAAATGTGTGATGTAGGGATTAGGGTGCAGAGCAGCATAAAAGAATTGATTTTTACATAGAGAGGAAACAAAACTAGCAATTAGAGGCTGATGAAAAACCTAACCAGACTGGTTACCTGTACAACTTTTGGCTATCTGTTTCAGTCTTGTCTGTTTAGTATGGGACATGAAAATCTACCGTTGGAAAAAAAATCCCTCAGAGTACATGTCCTATTATTATTTCTATCTTACTGCTACTTGAACTACTTTACTTAATTTTCATTTATTTCTATCTTCAACTCATCACTATCTGAAGAATTTTTTGAAATCGTTAAATAAATTAATGCAATAACCACCACAAATGCTCAGTAGATATTTTTTGTTTGGTTATAGTCTCATGGTCTTGTGAGCTCTGTTGATGTTCCACAACAGATGTTCCACAGGATAACTTCATTTGCTGGGAATCATGAATGCCACGGTGTTAACCCATCATACTTTGTTTCCTTCTCCCAGGGGCAGACAGTGGAGGGCCATCTTCTGGCAGTGTATCAGGAATCACAGCCAATGCGCCTTCTGGAAACTCTAAATCATCTACCAGGAGCCTCGGTTCCTCTAGTGGAGAGAAGGAAGAAGGTAAAAAGGTCCGGCGCCAATGGGAGTCGTGGAGCACCGAGGACAAGAACACTTTCTTCGAGGGACTGTATGAGGTGGGCGATGGACTGATGAAAGAAAACACAGTTTTCCCTCACATCCATTCTGTTGGTCTGTCGGTTTGTCCCCACTGCTTTTTTGTCTCTTTTCTTGTGGCACTTAGGCCATATGCCTGTGCTAATGAATATGCTTTTTTCATACCATTCAGTAAAAAACAGAGATCTGAAAGTAGCTTTGAATATATCAGTCACCTACAATATACACAGCATCAAACAGCTTTTTCTAAAACTTTCTTGTTATAGCTTTCTTATTTCATGCTGTTAAGGTGACTGTTGGGATCTGGTCTTTAGTAATTCTTTGTCTCTCTTTTGTAGTAGCCCAAAAGTCTGGGATGATTTGTTGTTAAAGCCTAGGTGTTTCGAGGTCTAAGGTAGAGGTATAGGACTGGGACATTCCTTGTTAAAATGATCAGGAAGGAGGATACTTCCAAATAATAGGTTTGAGCATCCAGAACTTAACAGCAATCCACCCTGGAGTCATGTTAGAGCATTAACCGACAGCTTTCTTTCTCTGAGGTCGATAACCAATAAATTAGTTTGGATAATTTTTCTTTGGATAAGGCCCTGAACCTTATATGTGTTAAGAACAAATTGGTTTAGAATAGTGTGATGATATGGAGGCAGAGTTGTCCTGGTTAGAATGTACTTGTTTTGTGTTTACCACTCTGTAAAGCAGTTGCTTGATGAACTTGTGTGTTCCTTTAGTTTTTCCATGTGAGACCTCTGAAATAAAGTATAGTTAGATTCTTGTTAGATTCTCCTCACTCTGAGACAGGCTTCCAATCTGAGTATAAGTTGTCTTGTCTGGTATAGGAATTTTCTTGTTATATTATTTTTAGATCTCTTTTACTGTCTCTTTGGACTACAGTTTTTAGGGAGGATTGTGAGATTTCTTATCTACCTTATTTAGGCTTTTCTAATAGTGGGCTTCATTATTAATTTGAGTGTAGCAATTGAGAGAAAAACTACTCTTTCAGTAATTTGTTATCCATGGTTATCCATTAGTTTTGCTTACTTGTCACTAAATAGAAGTCCTTTCCTTTCCCTTGGAATTGCTTGAGATCTTACAGAAAGTTGTCATTAAGGGGACAGTGGAGAGAACTCTGGGAGTCTGGGCTAAAGTCACAGTTTTGCTTTCTTTCACCACAGAGACTTTGGGCAAGTCACTTAAGAGCTTTGGTCTTTAGTTTCTTCCTCTGTTGTAAAAGGAGGGGGTTGGACTAGATGACCTCTGTGGTTCCTTTCAGCTCTGAATCTCTGATCCTTTAGCGTTTGATTAATACTGTCCTGTTAACTATTCCATTCATAATTTGGGTTTCCTTTTTTTTTTTTTGTCTCAACCCCTGGATTCATCTATGTAAAGAACTTTTAGTGTAGAAATTTACTTCACTGATGCAAATAGGCTACTGCTTTGTAATGTAGAGTCTTCAAGTTGTCTTGGGCACTAAAAGGTACCTGCCCCTGCTGAGTTTGTCTGAGGCAGTACTTTCTTGAGTCTCTGCCTTTCTTTTAAGGTTTTTATAACATGCTATTTTATATATGGTTATGCTTAACTCTACTAATCATTAGATGCTAACTATCATTGATAAAGTAAGCCCAAAATATTTCTTTTATTTGTTACATCTTATGTTGTTAATTTCATCTGTCTTGGCAGTAGTTGAAGCAAAGTAGTGACTAGGACATTGGTTGTGATCTATCTGGAACTGACTAGTTGCAGTTTATGTAATTCTGAAAGTCTCCTTCTAAGGTTATAATAAGACAAGAAAAGATATCTCCAAATATCTTAGCTTTTTAGAAATAGCATCTATGTAATTTCCCTTTAAAAATATAACAGCTGAAGCTCTTTCCCCTTTGCTACAATCTCTGCTTCTATTTTGATTATATCTTCTTACATCTTCCTCCTTGCCTCCTTCTGCCTTTTCACTTTCTTCAGTGATTTGTCGTTTTACTATTTTTCTTTTTCTTGTTCACTGATTTTTCCATTGCTTTTCAATTCTTGAGTCTTACTTTCAAAACTCACTGCTGCTTTCTCTATCCTTCCTTTCTCTCCATAGCTGGTGATAACTATACCCATAATAAATACATTTACTTATATTCATTAATCTGAGTTATTACTTTCTCCTATCTCCCATTCAGCCTCAGTGTTATCTTTTACTACGTACTTCTCATCAAATTGTAAACACTATACTTCTTCACCTCCCTCTGTTTTTCTTTTGTGTCAACCATTCCTTTTTGTGTTTTGTTTGAAACTTATCAGCAGCTTGTTTTTGATACTAAGATTGTTTAGCTGCTGGTTCTTCTCATATAGTTTGTCAGTGTATTATCTTTTATGAAAATGTTTTTAAAAGTTACATTTAGCTTTGCATGGAAGCATTAAAGAGAATAAGGGCACAGGTACCAGTGAGGGAATTAAATGTACAATTGTTCCCTTAAGGATTCTCATAGTTTATAGTTAACATATCTGGAATTATTCTATTAAAATGTCATATTTAATTCCTAGTGAAATGATTAAAGTAAAGGTATAGGACACTCAGTACATTCTGCAATACTGTTTCTGAAGGTGAGGTGTTTGAAATACTTGTAAACGTATATGTTTTTCTGCTAAGATTACAAATATACATTACTTTGAGCTTCAGGGTCTTGTACTGTCTTCTGGCATGCATATCTGTGACCTCATGTTCTTAATAGTACTTTTTAACTGGGGAACCATGATAAAATTTAAGTTTCTCTTCCAAGATTTACTCCTATGTGCTCATCATTTAATGTATAATAGTTGTCTTTTGGTCTTTCATCAGATTTTATTGAAAAGAAAATTAGTACATAGCATAATTATAAAGAATAGTTTACATTCTTGTAGTGTCCTCTGTCGCCCTTTTTCCTGCTAGATAAATAAAAACTAGAAAGAGTCTATTTCAGACAGGAAGTAGCATTGTTTTTATCTCTTGCATTTTTAACTTGGCCTTTATCTTCCAGCATGGGAAAGACTTTGAAGCAATTCAGAACAACATTGCCCTGAAGTATAAGAAGAAAGGCAAACCTGCAAGCATGGTGAAAAACAAAGAACAGGTCCGGCATTTTTACTACCGTACCTGGCATAAGATCACCAAATACATCGATTTTGACAATGGTGAGTTTGTGACCGAGCCAGTTGCTAAGGAGGTGGCTTAGCCAGGAATCAAATGAATTTGGATTTTGGTCAAATATTTGGTAAAGAAAATTTGCACCCATTGAATGATTCTATTTTCTATTAAATCGAAAAATTTACAATAGACCATTTTCCTGGAACTACTCCTTACCTTGAGAAAAACAACACAAAATAGTGTGTACATACTGATCATAAATTGTCGAATTCTAGAATAGAAAAAGACTGTAGAAAATATCTAGTCTTCTTGCTTCATTGGGGGAGGATTGACATATTCAGGATCACAAAAGTGAGTCAGAGCTAAAAGGGCATGTTGTACCTTCAGCTGTGGACAAACACATGTAGAGAAACAAAAATCAGGACAGACTCTGTCCATGGCATATGTTATGACAAGAACACTGAATCTGAAGTCAGAAAATCCAGGTTCACATTCTGGGTCAGAGACTTAGTAGCATTATGACCTCGAAAAAGTGACTGCATCTCTCTGGGCCCATGTATCCTCATCTGAAAAGTGCAGGCGTTGGACCAGATGATCCTCTAAGTCCTGAGGTTGTAGAATCACAGGATTTCAGAATTGAACGGGACTTGAGAAGGCATTAACAAGTCCAGCTCACACTTGAACAAGAAACCCCCTATAACATAACTGAAAGATGGACCTTTGGCCTTTAATTTAAGTTCTCTCATGAGAAGGAACTTGCTGTCTTCTCACATAGTCCAGTCTACTCTTGGATAACTCTTGTTAGGGAATTTTTCGTTATATTGATCCTAATCTGAATATTTACAACTTCTGCCCACTGCTCCTTGTAATGCCCTTGGACCACACAGAACAAGTAAGGCCCTTTTGTCTTTGTAGTCCTTTGTGAAAGATTATATTGTAATTAGATATCAGAGAAAAAAGGAAAAATATGGTTCTTACTCTCAAGGAGCCTGTTGTTTTAAAAGCCTAGGTAGAAGAGAGTATCCAGGAAGATATGGTGATCAAAAGAGTCAAATGCTACAAAGAAGTCAAAGAGAATTTGGATTGAGAAAAAGTCATTCCGTTTAACAGTTAAGAGAATTTGTTAACTTTAAAGAGGGCAATTTCTTTTGAATGTTTAGGTTAGAAGATATATTGTAGGATTTCAAAGGGACTATTGAGGAGAAAGCAGAGGCAACCTAGCGTAGACATCTCCCTCAAGAAGGTTAGCCAAGAAAGAGAGGAGAGATGTTAGATGATAGTAGCAGGTATGGAGAGATTGAATAAGGGGATTTATTTTTTAAGGTCGAGGGAAAAATGGGCAAGTTTGTAGGTAGCAGGGAAGGAGTAAGTAGATAAGAGATTTAACATTAGTGAGATAGAGTTGGGATGATAGTGGGGGCAGTCTGCGGGAGAAGATGGAAGGGGACGGAATCAAGAGTACATGTTGAAACGCTGACCTTCAGAAGGAAAACGGCCCCCTCTTCATCTAAGACAGTAGTAGTGAAGGAGGAGATAATGGGGGAGGATTTTTGAGGAATGTGAGATGGAGCAAAGAGGAGAAGACAGAGCTTCTTGTTGAAGGGCCTCAAGATTTTCAGCAAATCTTAAGGAAGGTCTTCATCTGAGAGCCTGAGGGGAGAGAGTGCCATGTGAGGCTTGAAGTTGGAGGAAAAAGTTTAAAACAGCCTTTGTGACAAGCGGGATAGTGAATTGTTTAGGGAGAAGTAAAGGAATTGTCTTGTTGCAGTGAGGTCCCAGTTGATCCAAGATAGCATAAATTTGTAGTGGTTTCATGATTTCTTACAGTTTAATTATCTATATATCGTGGATCACATAAGATAATAGATATAAAGAGCTTTGCAGACCTTAAAGTGACATATAAATGCTAATTATTATTATGTCAATTCTTTACCAGAAATATTTGATAAAGATTTTTCCCATTTGACCTCTTTCCTTTTTAACTTAGTTGTATTAATTTTGTTTATCCAGATGCTTTTAAATTTCGTGTAATTGAGATTACAAATCTGTTTTATCTTTCATGATCTTCTCAATTCTTTGGTTAATAGTTCACCTCCTAGTCACAGCTTAGAAATAATCATAACATTTATGGTTCACATGATCATTAATCAGTACTTTTTTTTGCAATAAATTTTAAAAATGATAATTTTTATTTTTTTTCAAACATCTGATCACTTCATTTTCTATATATTTACTAATTTGTTTAAATTTTTATCCAAGAAAATATTTCAAAACATTTATCTGTGGATAGGACCAGATGAAGAGTTTTTCCCATTGAGCCAAATAGCCTTATGTGTTTAATGGCTGATGAGACACTCTGCTGAACACTTTGCCTCATTACCAGGCTGAAAGAATTTGCTAAAGTGATGGCATGTTGGGGTTTTCACATATATTGCACAAATTTGTGTGTATATATGTGTATATATCTATATCTGCTCATATACATACATATACATATCTATCATCCATATGTATAATAATTTCTTTAGCATTTTGATAGTTTGCCTTTGATTTTTCTTTTCCTTTTTTTCTCTTCCCTCCCTCCCCTTTTTGATGAACCTAATGTAAATTTATACTGAAGTCCTACTCCAGTGCCTTGTTATGGTGCGGAAATAGCCCTGGCTTGTCTATAGCCTTGACAATGAATTGTGTGCTAACGAGGTTTTGAATATAATCCCAGCAACAGGCTATCTGCTTTCTGAGGACTGCATCATCAAATACAGTGAGGCTTGTTGCTAGTAGACTGCTGAGCTGATGGTGAGCTCTTTGGTCTTGGCAACACTCACAACATGTGAAAAATTTTAAAATGCCCCTCAGTTGTATGCATCCCTCTTTTGCACTAATAGTGGAAGAATAGAGTGAAAGGAGATGAGGGTACTAGGAATGACATAGTTATTAGACCTTTAACTTAGCTGTTGATAATTCAGTGGTGTATAATGATGAAAGATATGAATTGTGTCGGTCTTGACATTTTTGCTATAAATCAGAGTTACAGATACCCAGACTTATGTGGCTCATGGCTTCTCTTTTGAGGGGCAAATAAAAGGAGTTGACAGTTGTTTTTTTCACTATATCAAAGGACAGGAAACATAATTGTTGAAATATTTCGTCAACTCTTATCTTTTATTATTTATGATAAATATTTGAAAGAAAACTACCGTGAAAATAGTTGCAGCTTATGCACCAATGTTTGTTGCAGAGAATGAAGAGGTACAAAAGTTCCACAAGGAACTTGTATAACCCTGTAAGTTAAGCACCGCACATACTTTCGTATTAGTGATTTCAATGCAAAGGTGGAACTAGGTGAGGATTGAGGAAAATACTCGAAAATATGGCTCAGTAATAAGGAATGAGAGAGACCAGTAATTTAGAGAGTATATAGAAGCCTCATGCCTACGTGTCATGGATACTTTTAAGAATTAGAAGGTGTTAGACATGGGAAACTCCAAATATCATAAAAAAGGAAATTGATTTTATGTTAACAGACAGAAAATGACTATTTACTGTTGCAGCAGTTATTCCTTAACAAGCTTGTGTGTACCATCAGATCTACTTTTTGGAGCAAAGAATAAAATTTGTACAAAGCTTGAAGAAAGTATGTTAAAAAAAAGATATGCTAAACAATTATAATAATAATTCAGTTATAATCTATTTAAAGTAATTGATGATAAATAGAATGTGAATGGAAGAAATGACAGACACTTCAGTAATTTCATATGGAAATTTAGTCAGAAAATGCCAACAGAGCCTAAATAGTGCCTCAGCAAACATTTAATTTACTTGCTGAGTGGAGAAAGATGGCATCCAATTTAGAATATGAACTCTTTTTTAGAAAATATTAATCAGAAGAACATTGGAAAACTATGAACAGTATTACTTTACAAAATACAATGAAGGAGTAGTGAGGGCTTAAGAGACCTAATTGTTAGGGCATTTAAGATCAGAGTGGAAAGAAGACAAAGAGGAGAAAAATGGAAAATATGTGTTAATATTTTTATTGCAATAACAACTGCTAGCATTTCTGGTTCCATTTCAATGAATTGATGTGCTCCTTGGTCCATGATTTTTGCTTCAGAGAGATTCTTGATATTCTAGTTGAACCATGGATTGCTCTTATTCTGGAGCTCCCTAAAAGTCCTCTGAGTCTGTGACCACTCCAAGGATTTAGTTTTATTCTAGGAAAGATCCAAAGATTTGTTTCTGAGGTCATAAACAATCCTTTTCCAGAGGGGACCCAAATTTCTGAGATTATATGAGAAATCAGTACAGCCTTTTGGGAGACTTTTAGGCCAGGTACTAGCTATGGATAATCCTACCTGGTGCTGTGAAGACATGGTAAAATCCTCTCCCTACAAACTTGCCTTTATTTCCTTTGTTCTTCTGTCACAAATCTCTAGCAGTTCATTTAGGGGGGTAGATTGCATTCCCGTGTACACTTTACCTTCACATTAAGTCATCAGTAAGCTATCTGTGAGCACTCCAGTATGACACACTAAGGTAGGGTGGCATGATTACTGCCATCAGCTGCTCCTCAGTTTCCTGTTCTGATGGCACATCTGCTTCTGGTAACATATACATTTATTTTATGTTAACTATGAAAAGATCCAGTGTTAGTGTGTTTACATGATGACCTGGTTTACTGTACTGTCATTCCCAGGCTTGATGACAGTTAACTGATTATGGTGACCTTAAGGGTTCTGTCATTCTCTGGCAGACCCTTTCTTGTGTCCACAGCAATAGCACTTCAGTTTATCTGATTATTGAGAGAGGAAAAGGCAGCCACAGAGTTCTGAGTTAGAGGGATTATGTCTTGATTTTACAAAAATTTTCTTCCATTTTTTAAAATGGCTCATCACTCTTTCCACTTCAGACTTTCAGGTATTGACATTCATATTTTCCTTGCTTTTTCTAATGGCCTTCCTATTTCCTTTGATATTCCCAGCACGTTTCCTAGTCTGCTGTCCCAGGTTTTCCTAGTATTCACCTCTTTCATCTCTTTACTAGTCCTTCCTTCAGTGTCCTTACATATAGTAGTATAATCTAGGATTGATGACTCCCTTGGAAGAAATGGAGAGAAAATAGTCAATACAAGTGTATTAAAGAGTTAAGGGAGGCAGTGACACATTTGTCTTCTTTGGGGTGTAGGGGAATGAAACAAAGGATCGTCATGCTTGTTTTTTTTCATCTTCCCGCCTGGACCTTGGCTGGATCGTCTGTAGGTTCCTGTTACATTGGATGAGAGAACAAGTAAAAGAGAGGCCTAAGTTCATGTGGCTGGGACTGTCTGCTGCAATTCAGATACTCAGTATTACTCAAATGAGTCTTGATGAGATCCAGGGGTTTTGTTTTGTTTTGTTTTGAATATGGACTTCTAAGTAGGGAATGGAAAGAAAAACTTGATGATGACTAAGTTTAATTTTAAATATGCCCTCTAAAGACACATCATTGGGAATGGACTTTTTCATCAAACATAGTGACATATTTGCTATGCTGGTTAACCATTCACTGTGTGTATTTGAAACAATTTTTTATAACCTTCCCTCCCCACCACATGACCGATTTAACTTACAGGACATTTTTGTATTTCATCTTAGCAGTTTTGTTCTATTTTTGTTTTTCAGTGTTTTCTCGAGGACTGAAAAAATCATCCCAGGAACTTTATGGGTTAATCTGCTATGGAGAATTAAGGAAGAAGATTGGGGGCTGTGAGTATGTTATGTATAACATGGGAAAGTTATTTGATATTTTTAAAATAATGTGCCTTTATGTAAATGTTAGGTTATATTATCTCTTGTCTTAAATTATTTCCCAGTAATTTATGACTTAATGAGGATTGTTCTTTTGTGAGTGCACCAGTCATGCAGAATGTCTTACACCAAGTGTTCTAAACTTAGGGTCTGTGAACTTAATATTTTCATATCTACTTCATTATGATTGGTTTCCCTGACAATCTTGTGTATTTTATTTTGTGCATTTAAAAGCAAAGTTCTGAGAAGGGATCCCTAGGCTTCCCTAGAGATGCTAAATGGTCCAGGACACCAACAAATTTAAGTTTAAGCTCAAAAGAATGTGCAGAGTATTTGTAAGCTATCAAATGGTGATTTTTTTTTGAAGTGATTATTCAAAGAAAAATTAAATATCATAAAAATTATAGTTTGTAGCGAGGCAGCATGTCCTGATGGTTAGAGAGCTGGCTTTAGGGTCATGAATGTTCACATTCACATTCTACCTCTCATTCATCCTGGATTTGTGGTCATGGCACTTAGCCTGGTTCCTGTCTCATAGTAGGAACTTAGTAAATGTTTATGGATTGATTATTGATTTTGTCTTTGGACGGGTCTCTTAACTTCTCAACACCAGGCAATTCTCTTAGGTTATAAAATGCAAAACAGTTGCCAGTCTGCATTCTTAGGTGGAAATTCTTCACTGAAAGTACTTAGGCTAATGAAATCACAGGTCTAGACCAAAATGAAAAATTGTAAATGAAGATTAGAGGGATTTTAGAGAATTAGATAATTTGTTCTAATTAGTGACTGTGGACTGGCAGTATCCCTGATAACAAGACATAGCCACAATCAGAATGCGTGACGTCTTGGGGTGGGGAGGGGAGAGTAGAGATGGGGAGAAAATAAATTAAAAAAAAAAAACAAGACATAGTCATACCTTTAAGAAGAATATATTTCTAAAATACACAAGAATAACTAAAATTGTAAATACCAACTTGCTCTCATTTATCTGTCCGAAGGGATAGGGGAATATGGATTTTTGTTCTCAGTCTGAGTTCTTTACTACTTTCTGGTTTCAGCCTGATGAGCTCCAAGTTATTCAAGGGTGGCCAGAAGACTGTACCATGATTTACTTGTTGCATGTTAACATTTTTGAGACTACATTATTTTTACAACATATCATTAATACGGTACTTTCACGGTTGCAAAGTGCTTTACATATATTATCTCAATTGATAATTCATTCTAGAGGGACTTCCAAAGCTGTGCAAATTGTGATAGGAATTAATTTATAAGCTCACATTTTAAAGGGTCTTGGGAAAATCAGTTATTCTGTAAGTTTGAATTTCTGTTGATGGTTGTCATTGGTATATCAATTCTTCCCTCCCTTCCGCCTCCATATTGCAATATAGCAGGGCATTGTAGTTGTGGTCTGTGAGAGTTTGGGAATGGACTTTCAACTAGGATATTCCATTACAAATCTGAGGGCAAGGATTGGAAAAGCAAACATAATTTGGTGGCTGAGGATCCAAGTAGAAAGCATTTATGAAGCAAAAGCCAAAGTCTGTAGCAGGGTCTAATCATGGAACTGAATGGATAGTAGTGATGTCTGACAGAAGTTAGTTTAAATCAAGAGCACATTATAATCTAGGTAACCTAGAATGAGGTGAGGTCTGAGTTTTAGTACCTGGTGAGTAGCAGGGTATTAAGTTAAATGAGGAACAGAATGGAATGGAAAAGCATTTATCAAGGGCTTACTTCATGCCAGGCATTGTGCTAAGTCCTGGGAATACACATAGAAAAGTAAGATAGTTCTACCTCTAATTTGAAGATACAGCACATACAGTTTACCTGCAGGATAGATGCAGATACTTAGTGTACACTGTTGGGAATGTATTTGGAATTCTTGAAGTCCTTTGCTCTAGAGCATTCCTCTCACTACTGCTGCCCTCTGTAACAACTGCAGTTTCTATATAGTGGTTAGACATTTATTTATAAGAGAAGACATTTAAATTACATCAAAGTTCTGTACTGTGAAATTATCCATAAATGAATGTTCCTGTCATCTCAGCATATCTAAAACAAAATGTGATCAAAAGACAAAAATATAGACCTGCCTGTTAGTGATTTTATATGTAATTAAACTTAAAGCAATCTAAATATCCAGTGATAGGGGAGTTATGAATAAATTGTAGTATAATGATATGATGTAATTCTGTAATATAATGAAGGCTGAAAAGTGTAAGTAAGTATGAAGAAATTTGGAAAGAATTTGATGCAATACTGCAAGCTGAAAACGCAGAATCAGAAGGACCCTTGTTAGGCTGTTCCTCAGACACAATGCTCTATTTCTCGTCTCCGTGCCTTTGCACTAGCTGTCCTTCATACTTAGAACTTCCTCCCTCCTTACTTCCATCTCTGAATTTCCCTGGTTTCCTTCACAACTCAGCCTAGGGTATGGAGCCAAGATGGTGGAGTAATAAAAAGCAATGCAGCAAGCTCACCTCCAAAAACTTCTCCAAAGAGACCTAAAAAATGTACCAGTTCCAAATCCTGATGGAGAAATCCAGAGAAAGTCACAGTGCATCATATGTTTAGCCCACATATGGAGACAGATGGGGAGGTCTGTGAACACTGGAGATGGGTAGGGCCAGGAGCACATTGAATGAAACACCCCAGTGTCCAGAGATAAGCTGTGCACCAGGGCAAGAGGACATGCCAGACTCGGTATGTACCGAGGCACTCCTAGACCCAGACCGAGGCATTACACCTGGGACATGTGCCAAATGGGAGCTTTGTCACCTACTACCCAGCTCCAGTTCACAGATCTTTGGCAGAGTGAGAAGGAGGTTTACACAAGGGAGTGGTGTCCCCAGAGAGGAGGCCTAGGACTATGTTTGGAGAACGGAGGACATTCATAAGCAAGCAGCAGTGGTGATTTGGTTCAGACACCCAAGCTCAGAGCAGGTCTCACTTGTATCATCAGGAATTTGCAGAGAGTTCAGACCAGGGGGTCAGCAAACTGACTTTGTCCTACTTCAGACTACTTTGGGAGCACTAAAACCTTGCGGGTCCCCAACCTGTCCCTGAGATTCTGGAATAACAACACTAAATACCTTCCAGAAATGTGTCACAGCCCACCCTATCAAGTTTGAAGCTAAGGATGAGGCTAGAAGAATGGGTAAACCAAAAAGGAACCCCATGAGTTATTATGATAGCAGAGATGCTCAAGATATGAAAACAGGAGAATGACTTCAAAACATGCCATTAGTGCCTCAGAGAAAAACATGTCTTGGGCTCAAACTTGGCTAGAATTACTGGGAAAAAAATAGGCAATTAAAAAAAACTTTTAAAATGTTTTTATAAGTGGAATGAAAGCTCTTTAAGGAAAAATGGAAAACAAGTTAAGAGCCATGGAAGAAAGCATTTGAAAGGGAATTAGCACTTTGGCACAAGAGCTATATTGTCCAAGCAACAAATTCTCTGAAAATTTGAATGGGCCATGTGGAAGCCATGGCTTCATGAGGTAACAGATGATAAATATGAAAACAAGTCAAAAGGCTGAAAAAGTGGAAGAAAATGTAGACTATCTCACAGTAAAAACAACTGACCTGGAAACTAGATCACAGGGGAAAAAATTAAGAATCATTGGACTCTCTGAATATCATCACCAAAACATCACTAAAACAAGAGCCTAGATATCATATTTCAAGAAATCTTAAAACTACCCAGATCTCAGAACCAGAGGCAAAGTGGAAATAGAATCTTCAAGAAACCCCCAAATAAGAATTCCCAGGAACATTATAGCCACAATCCAGAGCTTCCTTGTCAAAGAAAACATTCTGAAAGAAGCCAGAAAAAAAGAATTCAAGTACCATGGAGCCACAGTTAGCATCACACATAATTTAGTAGCCACTACTGTAAAAGAACTGAGGGCTTGGAGTATGATATTCCAGAAGGCAAAGGATATGGGTTTATAGCCAAGAGTAATGTACCCAATAAAACTGAGAACAATGCTATAGGGGAGAAATGGATCTTTGATGAAATAGAGGACTTCCAAGCATTCCCAGTAAAGAGACCAGAGAACTACAGAGGAACTCTGAAGTTCAAACACAGGAGTGAAAAGAAACATAAAAAGATAAATATGAATGAACAATCCTAAAGGGCTAAACAAAGATAAACTGCTTGCATTCAAAAGTGGGGAAATGATATGTGTCCCCATTGAACCCTTTCCTTCCCCCTCTCATCATCAAGGTCCATAGAGGGAATCCAGTTAGACAAGGCTTGGGAGTGTGTTTCTGTTATGTCTTGATGATCTTTAGAAAAGAATGGAAAGAGAGGGGAAAGAAAGGTTAGGGAAAATTATCTCAAATAATCAAGATACACAAGTATATATCCATACAAATAAGGAGGGAGCAGTGCTGCTGACACTTGAACCTCACTCTCATCTGAACTGATCAGAAGAAGGAACAATACAAAGGCATAGGCATAGACACAGTTGAGTACAGAATTACATTTCACTCAGCAGGGAGATGAAGAAAAGGAGAGAAGGGGAAGAACTAGTGGGAGAGTAGATTAAGAGATGAATTAATCCTAAGTAGAGCAAACTCTAAGAATGTACAAAAATATTTATAACTGTGTTTGAGGTAGCGAAGAATGATAATCTGAGGGGGTGCCCATAAATTGGGGAATGAACAAAATATGGTATATATACATATATGCACATGTGTGTATATGTACATACGTGTGTGTGTGTGTGTGTGTGTGTGTATGGTGTAGCCAATATGGAAGATTGCTTTGATTGAGTATACATGTTTGTAATAGGTTTTATTTTCCTTGTGTTCTTAATTGACATTAGGGGATTGGAGTGGGAGAATGAGAAAGCAGATCTTCAGTGATTAAAACAAATAAAAAATTGTTTGAAAAGGGACTCAGCTCAAACCCTGATTTCTAAAGGAGCCTTTTTTTTTTTTGGTCCCACAAATTCTGCCTTTTTCTTGTATATTTGCTTACATGTTGTCCACCCATCACATGTGAGCTCCTTGAAGGCCAGGATGGTTCTGGTTTTTTGTATTCCCAGCATAAACACTTAACAAATGCTTTTTGACTGTGCTCTTCCCCCCAAAGCCCTTGTACTCTGCTTTCTTCCCTGTTTCTCCTTTTAGGACCACTATTATTCCAGTCTTGAAAAATCCAAACTAGCTTTGATTCCTCCCCTTCCCTCATCCTTAATGTCCAGTCAGCAACCAAGTCTTATTGATTCTTCCTTTGAATTGACTGTCATTTAATTCTTCCTTTTCCATTCCCACTACTACCACACTGGCTTATTCCATTATTCCAAGCTCATACTTGCATTTTTGTCAGTCTCTAAATTAGCTCCTGCAGTTGATCCCTGCTCTATGATCCATTATGCATGCAGTTGCCAGATGAATCTTCCCAAAATTTTGCCTCTGTTATGTCTCTTCCTTATCTAAAACCCTTTTCTGAATTCCAAAGGACAAAGTCTAAATGGCTTAGCCTGGCATTTGAGACTCTACATAGTCTGTTTGCAGCCTACTTTTCCAGCTTTATCTTCTTACTCCCATTGAAAAACCATTCGCTCTATCCGGATTGGAAAGTTTGTTGTCACTTGAACATTTCTCTGTGCTTTTGCTCACACACTCACTTTTCTTCCCCATGTAGTTAAAATACTCCTTATCCTTTGGAGCCTGACTTAATTCTATGTTCTATGAAAGCACCATTGTCACTCTAGGCCACTGGTGTCATACTCAAATAGAAATGATCCCCTTGGGCTTCTGATTGACTTAGAAAACCACAAATTAACATGATATGTATTATATTTTCATTTATTATGTTAAGCATTTCCCTATCACGTTTTAATCTGGTTTGGCTTCACTTGTGATTTTTGGGTCCTATTCTAGACCTCTATTCTAGACCATTCCTAATGACTCAGAATATTCTTTGTCTGTGCTACTTATTCTTAATTAATCATGCAGTACTTTCTGTTATCTCTTATGTTTCCTTTTTTCAAATATTATTTATAAATTGTTTAAACTTGTGTGTCATATCTTCTCCATTAGGCAGTGAAGGACCCATACTCTTTTCATTTTTATGTCTTCTACAATGCTTATCACGCTAGGTGGCTCATAGGTGGAGTTTAGTAAGTGTTTAATTAGTTGATATGTTCAAGGAGTGTGCTTTAGACAACCTGAGTGTGCTGTAGACAATTCACTTTTATCAATTAAGCATATCTACTGGAGAATTTCTGATCAATCCACAAATGTTTATTAAGTGCTTATCATGTTTCAGGCATTGTGCTACCTTTTCTCAGAGGGAGAAACAAGTTTGGTATTCTCTGGCTGTGTGGACTGGTGCTGTTTCCATAGCACTCGTATTTAAGTTATTGTTTGTGTGTGTGTGTGTGTGTGTGTGTGTGTGTGTGATGTTTATTTTTTAAAAATTTTTGATAGATTTTTTTAAAATATCAGCTACATTTCCTGATATAGCCTAAGAATTTTTTAATAGGGGAAAAACAGTGTAGGAAAACTAAACAATATATCAAAAAAGTCTGACAATTATATGCAGTGTTCCACACCCATAGTACGCAACTTCCACAAATAATCAAGGTCAAGGTGTTTTTTCGTATCTCTTCCTCAGGGCTAAGCTTAGTCATTATAATTTCATAGCACTCAATTTTATTACTGTTTTATGTTTTTTTCCTATTTACATTTTGTAATCATTGTATATGTTGAGTTTATGGTTCTGTATAGTTTACAGGTGGTTTTTTAATGTAAATAGTATCTTATTTTTTTCCCCAATCACATGTAATGATAGTTTTCAACATTCATTTTTTATGAGTTTTTTTATTCCAAATTTTTTCTCCCTCTCTTTCCCTGACCCCTCTCCAAGGCAGCAAGCAATCTGATATAAGTTATATATGTGTAGTCATGTTATACAAGTTTCCATATTAGTCATGTTGTGAAAGAAGAAACAGAACAAAAGGAAAAACAAAAGCTCAGAGAGTAAAAATAGTATACTTTGGTCTGCATTCAGACTCCATCACTTCTTTCTTTGGATGTGGGTAGCATTTTCTGTACAGGTGGTGTTTTTATGAAAGAATTGTCCCATCAGTTTCTTCCATCTTTACTCTTAGAAGTTGAGAGGTATATTTTCCAAAATGAAATTGCTTAAGTGTATTTTTTTTTTGAAAGCTATAGGTCTTCCTTTCACTCAAGAAGTCCTCAGGTTAGTGTTCATTTTAGTAATAAAGGCATATGAGAGATTGTAATTAACCTGGGGACTGTGCTAGCATTTTAGGTTTTTTTCCTTTCTTTGCATCTCTAGTGGTTAGCATGATCATTGCTTAGGGAGTACTTAATAATTTTGGACCAACTTCCCATTCCTTCCTTTAAAATATATCTCTTTACTATATTGTTAAGAAGCCTAATTTCCTGTACTTGTTATTTAAAAGTCTGTTTACCACTTTATTTACAGACAAGTGATTACATCATTTACTTACTAGTTTTGTGACAATGGGCAGATCACAACTTCTCAGTGACTCAGATTCTATAAAATGGAGATAATCCATTCAGTTCAGAAAGTCTTCACTTACATTGTACAGGGTGGGGAAGAGAGTGCACAGATGACAAGTAGAGAAAGTAATGTCAGGAGGGGGAGACTGCTAACCATAAGGGTTTTTGGAAGTCTTCACCGAGGGTATGACACTTGAGCTGAGCTTTGGAAAAAGTTGAGACCAAGATGACCAATTGATTTCTGCGAGTGAGACACCTGGCTACTTTCATACCTGAGCTGTCATAGCATAAATACAGGAAAGCGAAATGTTGAATTCAGCAAACAGGTCATTATTTACTTTGGCTGAAATGTTGATAGAGTTCTTGAAAGGGAATAATATTGAAGTAAGCTTGGAAAAGGTAGGTTGGAGTTAGATTGTGGAGGACCACATTTCCTATCTTAAAAGTTTCTGCTGTCTTAGAGATGACAGAAAGACATTGGCTGTTTTTGAACAAGAAAGTGACATAGACATGAGAAAAGCCATTTTTGTAGCTCTATGGAGGATAGATGGAGGCTGGGATAGGAGTAAAGTCCAGGCAAACTGTGATGAAGGTGTGAGTGAGGGTCATGGAGAGATGGGGACACAGATAAGAGATGTTGTGGAGGTAGAAGCAGCAAGACTTGGCAGCTAATCAGTAGGGTAATATTTGTAACACTGACCTCATTAGACTTTTGTGAAAATCAAATGAGATTAAGTATACAGTTTTGTAAAAAAGCACTGTGTAAATATTAGCTGGATTATTGTTTTCCCTCTAGCTTTTATCCAAATGGACTTTTTAAAAGCAGAATATTCTGGGATTTTGTAGAATTGAAGGAATTGTTTTTCATGGTTTTCTCGCATCCTTCTCATTTCTCTTCCCAATTTTTCCTCTACTTCTCTAACTTGCTTTTCCAAATCCTTTTTGAGCTCTTCCATGGCCTGGGACCAGTTCATGTTTTTCTTGGAGGTTTCTGTTGTAGGCTCTTTGACTTTGTTAACTTCTTCTGTCTATGTTTTGGTCTTCTTTGTCACCAAAGAAAGAATCCAAAGTCTGAGACTGAATCTGGGTGCATTTTCGCTGCCTAGCCATATTCCCAACCAACTAACTTGACCCTTGAGTTTTTCAGCGGGGTACGACTGCTTGTAGACTAAAGAGTTCTATGTTCCACGTTTGGGGGGGATGTGCCAGCTCTGCCACACCAGCACTGCTCCTTCCCCAAGAACCCCCAACCCGGACTGGGCTTAAATCTTCAGCAGGCTGTGTACTCCTGCTCTGATCCGCCACTTAATTCCTCCCACCAGGTGGGCCTGGGGCCGGAAGCAACAGCAGCTGTAGCTGCCCCACCTCTGCTGCCCCCTGGGGCTGGTAGCCGAACCACAAACTCCTTCCACTCCCGCAGCTTTTCCCACTAACCTTCTCCACTGTCTTTGGTGTTTGTGGGTTGAGAAGTCGAGTAACTGCCGCAGCTCACTGATTTAGGGTGGTACGGCACATTCCGTCTGGCTCCTGGTCTGGTTGGTCCACGCTGCTCACGCTGAGCTCTGCTCGGCTCCCAGCTCCCAGCTCCGTGTGGGATAGACCTCACCCAGAGACCATCCAGGCTGTCCTGGGCTGGAGCCCTGCTTCCCTCTGCTGTTTTGTGGGTTCTGCTGTTCTAGAATTGGTTCAGAGCCATTTTTTTATAGGTTTTTGGAGGGACGTGGCAGGGAGGTCACGCTAGTCCCTGCTTTCCAGCTGCCATCTTGGAACCATGAAAAACAAGTCAATGACTTGCTAAAGGAGACCCAAAAAAATACTGAAAAATACACTGAAGAAAATAACACCTTATAAAATAGACTAACTCAAATGGCAAAAGAGCTCCAAAAAGCCAGTGAGGAGAAGAATGCCTTGAAAGGCAGAATTAGCCAAATGGAAAAGGAGGTCCAAAAGACCACTGAAGAAAATACTACTTTAAAAATTAGATTGGAGCAAGTGGAAGCTAGTGACTTGATGAGAAATCAAGATATTATAAAACAGAACCAAAGGAATGAAAAAATGGAAGACAATGTGAAATATCTCATTGGAAAAACCACTGACCTGGAAAATAGATCCAGGAGAGATAATTTAAAAATTATTGGACTACCTGAAAGCCATGATCAAAAAAAGAGCCTAGATATCATCTTTCAAGAAATTATCAAGGACAACTGCCCTGATATTCGAGAGCCACAGGGCAAAATAGAAATTGAAAGAATCCACCGATCGCCTCCTCAAATAGATCCCAAAAAGAAAACTCCCAGGAATATTGTCACCAAATTCCAGAGCTCCCAGATCAAGGAGAAAATACTGCAAGCAGCCAGAAAGAAACAATTTGAGTATTGTGGAAACCCAATCAGAATAACCCAAGACCTGGCAGCTTTTACATTAAGAGATCGAAGGGCTTGGAATACGATATTCTGGAGGTCAATGGAGCTAGGATTAAAACCAAGAATCACCTACCCAGCAAAACTGAGTATCATGCTCCAAGGCAAAATATGGAATTTCAATAAAATAGAGGACTTTCAAGCTTTCTCAGAACTGAATAGAAAATTTGACTTTCAAACACAAGAATCAAGAGAAGCATGAAAAGGTAATCAAGAAAAAGAACAAGAAAAAGAAATTGCAAGGGACTTACTAAAGTTGAACTGTTTTGTTTACATTCCTACATGGAAAGATGGTGTGTATGATTCATGAGACCTCAGTATTAGGGTAGCTGAAGGGAATATGCATATATGTATATATATTTATGTGTATATATATATATAAGTGAATGTGTATGTATATATCTATGTGTATATATATGTGTGTATATATATATATACATATGTATATATATATATATATACACATACAGAGAGAGAGAGAGAGAGAGAGGGGACACAGGGTGAGTTGAAGATGAAGGGAAGATATCTAAAAGAAATAAAATCAAATTAAGGGATGAGAGAGGAACATATTGAGAGAGGGAGGTAGGGAGAGATAGAATGGGGTGGATTATCTCACATAAAGTTGGCAAGAGGAAGCAGTTCTGTGGGAGGAGGGGAGATGGCAGGTGAGGGGGGAATGAGTGAATCTTGCTCTCATCAGATTTGGCCTGAGGAGGAAATACCATACGTACCCAATTGGGTATCTTACCCCACAGGAAAGAAGAGGGAGGAAGATAAAAAAAAGGGGGGGATGATAGAGAGGAGGGCAGATGGGGGTGGAGGTAATGAAAAACAAACACTTTCAAAAGGGGACAGGGTCAAGGGAGAAAAATCAATAAAGGGGGACGGGTTGGGAAGGAGCAAAATATAGTTAGTCTTTCACAACATGAGTATTGTGGAAGGGTTATACATAATGATACACATGTGGCGTATGTTGAATTGCTTGACTTCTTGGGGAGGGTGGGTGGGAAGGGAAGAGGGGGGAGAATTTGGAACTCAAAGTTTTTAAAAACAGACATTCAAAAAGAAAAAAAAAGTTTTTGCATGCAACTAGAAAATAAGATACACAGGCAACGGGGAGTAGAAATTTAGCTTGCCCTACAAAAAAGGAAGGGAAAAGGGGATGGGAGGGGAATGGGGTGATAGAAGGGAGGGCTGACTGGGGAACAGGGCAACCAGAATATACACCATCTTGGAGTGGGGGGGGGAGGGTAGAAATGGGGAGAAAATTTGTAATTCAAACTCTTGTGAAAACCAATGCTGAAAACTAAATATGTTAAATAAATAAATTAAATTAAAAAATAAAAAAAAAATAAAAAGAATGGAAAGAATTGTATCACTTGGCAGTCATCTCATTTCCTGTCCTTGGAACCCAGATGATTTAATAAGTTTCTCAGGATTGACTTTCTAGTACCATAGTACTAATGAAATTCCTTCACTGTTCATTATAGATAATCTAGATTTAGTTATTAACAATTGTTTAAGTATGCAATAAATAATCCATGAACAAAATAGGTACGCAGTTTTTATTTTCCTTTATACAATATCCAAAATTAGAAGAATTGCATTTCTCTGTATTGTTTTGTTCACTTGGCAACAGATATATAGTGTAGATCCGAGGAAATAGTGATTTGATTTGGTTTTCTGAGCTCATGATTTATGTCACAGACTGTGTTGTCGCTTCCACACCAACTTCTGTAAGCATGGACAAGATGCTGCCATCTCTCTCCACTCATTTCATAGTTGAGCTTAAGGCCTTGTAAGCCTAATTAAGTTAATATGCTTACACACATGCAGACCAAAGACCTAGCCAGCACGCAGTCTCTTGTTTTTTTTAATTAGTTTTGTTCCCTTTATTGTCAAAATGTTATATTGGAATAGCTCCTTTCTTCCTATTCTGCTTTAGAGCACAATATGTTTCATTCAAATGAGTTATATATTATGGCAAATTATATTATTAAACAAACAGAAAGTTTTATGGAGTATTTACTATGTACAGGTGCAAGGTATTGTTCTGGCCCTGGGACACAAAGATTTACAAGTTGAACATAATTAATTGTCGTATGAGTGGTGCCTACTAGTGCAGTAGGAGATATGAGGAGGGGAGAAATTTCATAGTGTGGAGGGCAAGGAAATCTTCATAGGGAATGTGGGATTTTGAGGTAGATCTTTAAAAAGAGGTAGCTAGAAAGAAGGGTGAATATTTCAGGTAAATGGAATTGTGTAAACAAAAGAACAGCTTTTAGAAGAAAAGCTTTTAGTCTTGTCACAATCTGAGGATGTGGATAAACTAGTTTGGTCATAAAATAATGTTGATAGAAGAATAAGTAGGAAATGAGATTAAAAGGATGGGGTTGGATTGGAATTTGGATTTGATGCTTAGAGCAATAATGGCCACAACTTGAACTTTGTGCCTTAATTGCATCATATTCTTATTTGAGTATTTTCTTTTTCATTTGAAGGTATGGATGATAAGAATGCCACAAAACTGAATGAACTTATTCAAGTTGGGTAAGTCAGTATCTTATTTTCCATTATTAATGTGCTCTGCTGATTGGATAAGTATCCTGATTCTTTTGGAGAAATTTTACAGGTTGATTTAACACTATATATCTTTATGTACTTTTTAATTCTCTTTTCCCAGTGAAAACAATTAAATATTGATTTCATAATAGATCTTAGATTATTTGTTGGAGAAAATCACACTTATTGGTTTCTCCTATGCCACCCTCCTTAAAAATTTGACTATAAAAAAAATTGACTATAATGAAAGTATGAAAGGCAATTGATATTACCTAAGAGTATCTGAGCATATTATCGGGCAGCAGCGGGGAACCTGTGGCCTCAAGGCCTTGGGTGCAGCCATTTGACTGAGTCTTAAGTTTTACAGAACAAATCCTTTTATTAAGAATTTGAGGGCCACATGTGACCTCGAGACTGCAGGTTCCCCACCCCTGCTATAGGGCTTGATCGAAGGCTCCTTACATTGTTCTTACTGTACACAGTCCTACTATTTCAATGTTGATCCATTCTATAATCTCTTACAGCAGCATACACACATATTCTCTCCCTTTGCCGGCACATTTCTTGATTTCATAAAAAGTTTGTATTCATCTCCAGTTTTCCTCTTGGATTTAAAAACTATTAGCTGATGTTAAAGAGGCAAAAGAACTTTACAGGCCAGTTTCACAATTGTATGATTAGTCATTGGATTTAATATTCTGATATTATCATAGCACATTGTGGATGCTGATTGAGCTTCCTTTCTTTATAAAGTACTGGCATTTATTCTTCCTTTTCTTCTTCCTTCCCTTTACTCCCTTCCTCTTTCCCTCTCCCTTTTCCCTTCTCCTTTTCCTTTCCTCTTCCCTTTCCTTTCCTTCCTACAAAAAAACAATTCACTGTCATCTGAATAAGTACAGTTACAGTGATTAGCTACAGATAATAATTATCTCTTTCAATTGTTCCTAGTAATAGATACAATTGCAGCTGTACCTAATAAGCTATTACGTTATTTGTTTGACATCATAAATTCTACCTTAAATTAATCCTAATTAATTGGCTAAAAGACATAATGGCTGTATGTGCATAAACAGGTGGGTAAGTATTCCCTCAGAAAACATAATTTAACAAACTTTAAAGCTCCTTGAATATCATCAGTAAATTAGCTAACTGGTTACCAGTAAATCTAATAGGTAATTATTTCCTAACGTTTCTGCTACTTGTTGGTTAAGATACGACTATGTCAGAACAACAGGTTCCTAAAACCTACTTTGATTTGACTAAGTTCATTGGTGTTATGTTATAAAGTCGTTATAAATCCGTAATTGCCTGGCAGATTTATAGTGAAGTATTCTAATCCTACAGTTCCTCTCAGTTCACTCTTTTAAAATAATTCAGAGGGAAGTGTTTCGCTGATGTCTTTGCTTGATCATAACCCCCTTCTTACAATAGTACTGTACATTTGAACTTTTTGCCTTAAACCGAGGAACAGACAGTATAGTCTTCAGTGTTTGGTACTAGAAAACACCACGTGATATCTGTACTAGATAGCCTAAAGCTAACACCTGGAATGGGAAACTACTGGGAACTATTCAGGAAAAAAGAAAATCTGCTCTTGTCTTAGTATAAATTCTCTTCCGCACAAATACTTAAGCACAGTACAGTAAAATCCCTTTTTTATGTAGCACTTTTGGCACAAAAGGTGGGTTAAATGGAATGGAAGTATCTGCCTAGTAAAGAAGTTTTGAAAGGTATTTAGAAGTTTTTCATGTGATTGCTTTCCCCACATTTATTTACATTTTAATTCAATAGTAGAAGTGTATGTTTTGTTTTCCCATCATTATTCAAATGTAGTAGATTTTTATCAGTAATAAAATTTTTAGGTAAATTGTCCATTTTTATTTTTCCAGAAGACTTTATTTGAAATTACCTTAGTCATGTTCCATTTTATAAAAGTGGAATTTTGTTGATCCAGATTGCCTTTTGTATTGTTTTTATGTGAAAAAGTTTAGTGTAACATAAATGATTGATGAACCGGTAAAAGAGGCTAAACTTATACCTCTAGAGCAGAGGTTCCCAAACTTATTTGGCCTGCCACCCCCTTTTCAAAAAAAAATTACTCAGTGCCCTCCTGGAAATCTACTTACTTTTAATCTTTAACAGTGTTTTTGAAATATGCATCATTGCAAAAATATATATAAATTTTTTTTAAATGATGCATCTTAAGTTTAATAATTTATTGTAAATTTGTTGTTTTCCCTGTATTGAATTTTTGATGATGCAGTATTACACCATGTAACTGTATAGTATCATATTATGAACAAGTCATTACATGCACATATTCCTGCCAATGCATGCTGAATTTCCCAACAATACGTGACATCATCAACTCCCAATACTTGCTGGGTAAGACCTGTTGGTGGACTTGACCATTGATCAATTATAACTTGCATTTTGTGTGTTTATTTGGAAAATAATGTAATCACTACAACTTTAACTCTGTTATGAAACATGTTGGAAAGATTTTTCAAAATTTTCTTCTCTCTCCTTGTGCTTCTAACCACCCTCTTAATTTATTCAGCATTCCCCCAATTGCCAGCCTACTGCAGCCCCCCTGGGATCATGTTCCCCCCCCCCCCTCCCTCCCCCCCCCCCCCGGGAATGGCCCACTTTGGGAACCTTTGCCTAGGGCCTTACCCTAGCACAATGCTTTGCAAGTAGGAAGAAGTTGATTTGAATTTATGTGCTTTAGACCACTTGTCAGCTAAGAAGAGTTTTCCTTGCAGTATTATGACTAACTCATATAACTTTAAAGGACCCATTTTTCTCTATTAGTGTTATATTTAATTTGAAATGGGACTTGTATATATTGGTTTTTACCTTGTGGTTATTGAACCTAAAAAAAAGGAATGATGCAAGCTATATTTCTTGACCTTTGTAGGGAAAATAACATTGCCATAACAGAAGCTTTTACTTTTTACATGAAATCTTTGACATCTTTAAAGTCCATTTGTCCATTCTGGAATTTTAAATTTTTATTTATGGCACCACTGTTTTCCCAGTTGCCATGGCTCAAAAACTCAGCCACCTTTGAAAAAAAAAATTACCTTTTTGTTTTTATAAATCTGACAAACATTAACAAGAATGAACATTGCTTCATGAAAGAACAGGAAAAAGAACTGCATGTGAAATAATGAATCTCCACTATGTACACCTTGCCTTTTCAAAAGTACATTTCAAGTTTAAGAAGTTCCAACAGTGCCCTGCTTTGTGTGTGTCCCCTTCTAAGCTTCCTCCTGGGGTCTTCTGCTTATATTTAGTGATCTGTTGATTTATCTTTTCTTACTTTTTATTGGTATCACTTTCACTACCCACAGCTCCTGGTAATTCCCTCCTCCCCCTATCCCCCAATAACTCTTATAACATACATGCATACATTTATACTGATATAAAGTTAGTTCACACATTGGTCATATCTGAAAATTGAGTTTTTATTCTGTACCTTTAGTATACTAAGAAAAGGTTGGAGGCATACTTCCTTATAAATTATGGAATTATGATTGGTCATTGCATGTAACATAATTCTTAAGTATTTCACAGTTGTTTTCCTTTATAGTGTTGTAATAATTGTATAAGTTGTTTTCCTGGTTCTGCTCCTTTCATTATGCCTCACTTTATTTTTTTTATTCATTTTTATGTTTATGCTGAACTTTAAAAAGCACTAAATGGAATGAAACTGCTTATCTACAGCTTTCTTTTCTTTTTTTAAGTATATAGTAAGATCAACCTGTGGTTTTTTAAGCTATCCTGCTTATCTTATCCTGTCGGGACACTTTCAACCTTCTTTCAGTAGTCTTCCCCTCATTTAAAAAAAATGGCTCTGTGACCTTTCAAAATCTGACAGCCTCTCCCTACAGCTCTTCTCCAAATTGGAAAGAGAAGCAAATACAAAAACAAAGTTCTTGTAAAAAAAAATATGCATGGTCAAGCAAAATCAAATTCTTCTGTTGGCTATGTCCAAAAATGTATGTTTTACTCAAGATCTGGAGCAAAGCATCTTTTTGTCAAGAGGTGGGTTCATTCAAATCCTTCAGGCTTTCTTTGACCCTTTCCCAGTGGTCCTTTCTTAAAGGCATAGAAACATCCATTACATTCATATAACATAATTTTTTTAGCCATTCCCCAATTGATGGGCATTCACTTTGTTTCCAGTTCTTTGCTACAACATAAGGGCTGTTATAAATATTTTAGGTCATATTGGTCCTTTCCCTCTTTTCTTTGATCTGTTCCAGTTGTTTGGGAGATGGACCTCACTAGGCATTGTTCTTGTTGGACTGTGTAGTGACGTTTTCTTCTCAGCTTTTCCCATCAGGACTTATTTCTATTGATGCTTTTAACAATCCATAAAAGTAGTAGGTGGGACAAAGAGAAGTCATTTAAAGTACAGTCAGATACTTCATGGAACCCCCCCTCCAACCAACTGTAAACACACATTGATTTATTAGAGTACTGCAAGTAACTGTTTGAAGCTATTTTGAGAGTTATAAGGGACGAAATAATTAGCTCAAGGCCACATCCTCTGCCACAGAGGTAGGTTAACTTTGGGTTCCTTTGTCTCCTCCCTAGTCCCTTCCACAGAATGCTGACTTGTCCACAGTAATCCTTTTATCACATCCTTTCTTTGTGCAGGACCCTTCAATGGAATACTTATTGTTTGTTGAATCGGATCATATGATCAAAAATTGAGTTAAAAAATACCTTGGAGGCCATCTAGTCCAGAAACACCAAACTCTCTCCCCATTTTACCAATGAGAAAATTGAGGCTCAAAGTGTAAGTGGCAGAGGCGCGAGCTCCTTTACACTAAATCTGATGCTTCTTCCGCTGAGTTGCGCTCTTTCCAAATTCATCAGCATTGCAGTCTTCAAGAGCTGATCCCTGGACTTATCAAACTTATCATTTCCTAGTCTCCACAATGCTCTCTTCGTTCTTTTCAGGCCATTACCTTCCCGACTTCCGCATTTACATCTGACTTTGTCTTTCTGCTTTTTCTCTTGATAGTCTCCCCTTTATTGAGTGCCAAAAGTCAAATTTTGTTTTTTCCTCATCTTTAGCTATGAACTCATTTTTAATAAGCATTCTTCTTTTAATAATCTTACCAAATGCTTGTAGTTACCCATGCCATTCTCTCAGTTCCTCTATTTTCTGTAGCATATGCTGCCTGAGATTTGTTTTCCAGATTCATTTTTGTCTAGTCTGCTCAGCCAGAGTTTAAAGTCCTTTAGACAGGAGGTATTTCTATGTTCTTGTAGGCTTCGCAGTGTTTATAATAATGCTTTGCTTATGAGACGTGTACAGTAAATAATTGTTCACTGAACTATATCAGATTTCTGAGCCTAGGTAGCACAAACGAGAAATGTCTTTCCAGGACGTTTTAGAACATTTAAAATAGTTTAAGATTAGAGATTCAGAAGGGATCTGGAATTCTCTTTAATTACACGGAAATATGTAGATCTTAGTACAAATGATACTTTTCATTCTTTTTGATTACTGGGTTTAGGGGTTCTCCCTAATGAGTTCTTAGAGTCTATTGAAATGTTTTGCCTCAAGCAATTAGTGAGCAAGTTGAAAACAAGAGAGAGTACAGGTGAATTAGAGAGTTTTAAAAATAGGACCAGAACTCTCATTTCTGATCTCAGGTTCATAGGATTTAGAGATGGAATGGAATTCAAATTATCAAGCCAAGGACCTTTTTATAGGCAGACAGTAAGGTTTTGATATTTGGGAAACCAGGCATTTGCTTACACTCACATATTCTTTGCTGTGCTTTGTTTTCATCACAATCCCTAAAGTAGAATAATCCTTATGTAATGCTGCATAGAAGTAGAGATGAGTTCAGTATTTATTAAGTGTCTGCTATGTTCTTGGGTCACTAGTCACTTGAGATAATGAAACAAAAACAAAGCAGTTCTTGTGCTTAAGTGGCTCACATTCTACTAGGGGATACCACATAAACAGAGATAAGTTTTAGAATGAAAGGGAAGAAAGAAGGTTTATTAATTTATAATCAATTAGAATTATTTACTGATACCTGGCAACTGCAGACAAAGGGATACCATAGGGATTTTATTCTGTATGCAATAATATAGATGGATTTTTTTTCCCTGACGAATCAGCTTACATTGCTTTAGGCTCTAAGTGTGCTTTTGTACTTTTGAAAGCTAATATTTGCTCACATTATGTAAGTATACAACATTTGGCAATATAGTACATTTTATTTAAATGTTAAATTTTTCTTTTTGAACACAGCAGTCTCTTCCCAATAAATACTGACCTGTTGTACATTCCCATTGAAAAGTTAAAACAAAACCTGTATTATAGCTATTGTGACCATCAGGACATGTGACTTTCCACTCTTACAGTTTATCAGAAAAAAAAAAGGAAGACTGTTTTGACATCAGTCATCTAGAACCAACGTGGGCTGTTATGTTTAACTTAAATTCTCTTATCTTTTAGTGCTCTCCTAGTTTATGTTATTATAGTCATTTGTCACTTTTGTTCTGCTATTTTTGTTTTACATCTTTTAGTCAGGCTTTCCCATGTTTCTCAGAATTCTTCATAGTTAGCATTCCTTATTGCAAAGTAGCATTATTATATTTCATTAGCACAATTTGATGCTGCTATCAGCAGGCAAATAATTGCTTTGCTGCTTCTTGCTAAAAACGTACAATATACCTGTGAATATATTGGCACATATGGAATCTTTCTGTCATTTTTGTCCTCAAGGTATAATATCAGTAGTAGGATCACTGCCACAAGTATAAAGGGCTTAGTAACTTTTAAAAAATAATTCCAAGTTGTTTTCTGGAACAGTTGAACCAACTTAGAGCTCTACTAACAGTATGCTTGTATTTCAATAGCCCCTTAAATACTGACTTTTCATCTTTTTTATTATCTTTGCTAATTTAATAGGGATAAGATAAAAATCTTGATTTTTGAAAACAATTATTTTTGCATTATTAGGCATTTGAAGCTTTTAAAAATATGGTTGCTAACTCTTTTCATTGACCAACTTATTAACTGGGAACTGACATATATTTCAGCTTATTCTCTATAGCTTTTGAATATTTGACTTCTTTCAAAGATCTTACATGCAAAATATTCTCCTTCATGTATAACTTTGCTGATTTTTGTTCCTTGGTTGCATTGATTTCTTTTGTGTAAAAGCTTATATAATCAATTATTTTTTCTTTTATGACATATCTCTCCCTTGTATTTTTCATTAATGATAGTTGTCAAAGATTTTTTCTTGTGTTTTTTTTTAAAGATGTGATCTTTTACATTTTAGGCTACTTTTTCATTTTATATTTTTTACTACTAAGTAGTTTTGATTATTGCTTTATATTATCTGATATTTGGTGATTATGGGCCTTTTCATTTCTACATTTTTCATTTTTTTTCTATTGAAATTCTTGACCTTTTGTTGTTCCATGTTAATTTTTTATAGCTTTATAAGTCATAGACTTGATATTTTAATTGGTGTAGTGCTAATTTTGTAGATTAGCTTTAGGGAATATTGTCAGTTTTATGTTTGCCCAGCACAGCCAGAAACATTTCATCTGTTCCTAAATTTTTTAGGTCTTTATTTATTTACATAAACTTTGTTGTTGTTTTTGCTTTTATAGAAGTATTTCTACCTTAATTGACTCTTTATTGCATTCCTTACAGAGGCTGTTCCAAATTTTGTTTCTTTCTTCATGTCTTGCACAACTCCCCTTAAGCTTTCACCAGAAAGCTTTGCTTCATACAACAGCAGTGACAACAAGAAAACAGGCTATTGATTAAGAGCTCTCTCTTCTGTCCTACACTACCTCTTAAAGCCTTTTGACATAACCTCTTACTTTCTCCTCATTTACGTTAGTTTATGATGAACTGGCCCTTTTCCTTTACCAAGGCCCTTTGTACTCTCAATCCCATTACTCCCTTTCTACTTCATCAGTTTGCTCCCACAGTTGCTCTATCATTGTCCCTTCTCCCTTTCTAATTTCATTTCTCCCTTCCTTTCCCTTTCTCTTCCTTCTTCCTCTTGCACTACACTAAGGAGAGAGGAACCCTTAGACAATGCAATTATTTTTTTTTTTAAAGAACATACACTTTTGTGCTAAGGGTGTTTGTCTTTAGTTTTAGGGAAACACTGGGAAGCTCTTTTATTAAAGTTTAAGTTCTTTTCTAGTTTAAGTCTTCAACTTTCTCGATTATCCTATAGTAGAACCTAGACCAGGTCTCAAGGCCACAGGTTCTCCAGCCCCGACTTAGATTTTGTCATGAAACCACTTTAGCTTTGTTTAAAAAAAATTTCCAAATTTTGTTTGCAGTGCTTTGAGTTAGGAATGTAAGCTTTTTAGAAAACATCCTAGAAACCTCAGTGCCAGATAGCTGAGCTGTTGGCAGAGGGCTGCTGTGTGTAATTTTCAGGTAGAACCTAATAATTGCTTAGAAATAGAAAGCTAATAAGCAAAAGAAATATTTCATTCTAATGTGCAGAGAAAAGTAGTCATTGAATTGTATGCAGTGTAGGGCCCTTTTATAGACTTGGTAGGACATTAACCAATAAGAAATGCAAGGAACTCAATGTAATAACTTCTCAGACATTCAGAGAACCCTACCAGGGAAGATCAAGGATCTGTCTGAGATAAACAAGCCTCATAGAACTTGGAGCCTAGATCTGAAAATTGAGACCAAATGAGAGAGAATGGCTTTTGACATGAAGCTTTATTAAGCACTTGCTTTGTTCTAGGAATGGTGCTAGGCATGGAGGCTACAGATACAGAGAGCTTACATTCTGTAGGGGAGAAACGTGTGTGTGTCTGTGTGTGTCTGTCTATGTCTCTCTGTGTGTCTCCAGCCTCCAGTCCTCATATCACCAATTTCTTGGTGGTTATCCTTATGTAGATGTCCTATAAATATCTCTAACTGAACATATCCAAGACAGAATTCATCGTATCTATCTAACCCATGCCTTCTCCAAATTTCTGTATTTTGTTGAGTATATCACCCAGGTTCACACTCTTGGAGTCAACCTTGACTTTTAAATTCTCTGCCACTCTACATTCAATCATTTACCAGGTCTTATCCCTTGTACCTCCATAACATCCTTTGCATCCATCTCTGTGTCACTTTCACGACCGTCAATCTAGTTTAGGCATCATCACCTTTTTTACTTAATATATTTGTTTGGTCACCCTGTTTCCATTTTCTTTCCCAGCCAGTCCATATTCTACATAGCTTGCAAATTAATATTCCTAAAGCGTAGTCCATTGCTAAGCCCTTGCCTCCCATCTGGAATCTTCAAAGCTTCCTTATTTCCTGTAATATAAAATACAAACTCCTTAATGTGGTATTTCATATCCTCCACAATCTGACTGTAATCTGCCTTTCCCAATTATTTCCAAATAACTTCCCTTTGCAAGAGACAGTGAGTCAGGGTAAATAGAGAGCTTGCCTTAAAGTAGGTAAGACCTGACTGATATACGGGCCCTATGTCCCTGAGCAACCTTGCTCAGGGTCCAAGTTGCAAAAAATGCATAAATCTTCTTTCCAAATCCCTTTTTTGGAAGGAGTTTCATCACCCTGCAGATATCAATGAAATGAAAAGTCAAGTATCTCTCACCATCCCTGTCACTTCACCTCGTCTCGTCAAATGTTCCCAGAAGCTATTCTCAGTACAGTGCACCATCTCCACATTTTGTGTCCAGTTTTTGTGCTTTTGTGTCCAGGATGTGTTTTCTTTTTACGAATGCAAGTGCAGCCACATCCTACGTGAAGTTCTCCCTCATCTTTTCTCCTGAATTGATAGTGGTTCCTTCCCCTTGAAATTACTTTAGATGTATGTTGTGTTTATTTGTGTATATTTTGTACCCCTTAATAGAGTGTAAAGTCCTTAAGGGCAGGGACTATGCATTTTTTCTTTGTATCTCCAGTGCCTGAAATTTTAACACTTGGCAGTTGGTGTAGACATTTGATAAATGTTTGTTAGATTGAATTGAACATTCAAAGAAGTACTTTTTTCTGGAATATAGGAATATGTCAATAGAAAGTGTTACAGTTGGCAGTGAGTGTGGGAAAGGGAAGGGAATAAGCATTTATATAGTGCCTCCTCTGTTCCAGGCACTGTTACAAACACTTTACAGATGTTATCTCTTAATTCTCTCAATAATCCTGTGAGGTAGGTGGTGCTGTTACTCCCATTTTACAGTTGAGGTGACTGAGGGAAACAAAGGTGAAGTGACATGCCCAGGGTTATACAATTAGTAAGTGTCTGAAGCTACATTTGAACTCAGGTCTTTCAAACGCTAGGCCCAGTACTCTATCCATGGTGCCACCAGCTGCCTGGTGAACACTGTAAAATAAAGTATATCAAGAAAAGAGAAACTTAACCTCTCTTCTTTGCCTCTAGGTATGAGACTATGGATGTAGGAAAATTCATGTATTGTTAGAATTTTAGCTCACATTTATGTAATGTTTTATAGTTCACAAAGTGCTGTTCTTGAAGTATACCTATGAGGTAGAATGCACGGGTATTACTGTCCAGTGACTGGCAGAGTCAGGATTCAAACCAAGGTAGGTCTGATAACTCCAAGTCTAGGGCTTTTTCACTGCTCCAAGTTGCAGTAAGCCCTGGCTATTTAAGCAAAGGCAGGATGGTAGAGAAAAAAGAACACATCAGTAGAGAACCACTAAAAGTCTTTGAGGAGGAAATCGACATGAACATACTTGTTCATTAGGAAGATTACTTTGTCTTTAAAAAATTGCAAAGTTAATAATCATTAACAAAAACATAGCCAAGTAAAGCTACAACAGATCTTAGAGTTTATTCATATCAATCACTTCATTCTATTGGTGAAGAAATTTAGATCCAGAGAAGGTAAGTTGTTTCTCTAAGGTCATACAGATCATAAGCACCGGAGGCAGGATTTGAATATAGGTACTCAGTCAGCTAATCAATATTAAGCACCTACTGTGTACCAGTTGCTGTGCTAAGCACTGAGGATATAAAAAAGGAGGTCCAAGATAGTCCCCTGCCCTCAAGGAGCTCACTTTCTAAATTGGGGAGACAACATGCAAAAACAAATATTTTTCAACAAGCTATATACAGAGAAACTGGGAATAAATAGCTAAAAGAGGGAAAGCGTTAGAATTAGGAAGGGTTGGGGAAGGCTTCCACTAAAAGATAGGATTTTAGTTGGAACTTCAGGAAAACCAGGGACATCAGCAAGTAGGCAGAGTTGAAGAGGAACAATGTTCCCAGACATGAATGACACTCAGAGAGAATGCTCAGAGCCTATGTTTGTAGAACAGCCAAGGGGCTAGGCTCAGCGAGTAAAGAGTAAGGTTTTTTGTCCCTAGAGCCTGTGCTTCCTCCATTGTATTATTCCAAGAAAGAAAATACTATGTAAACTTGTTATACCATACATTTCAGTAACTCAGCATGTATTCATTAAATGCCTATTATGTGCCAAGCATTGTGCTTAAAGCTGATGATACAAAGAAAGGCAAAAATCCCAGTCCCTGCCCTCAAGTCCCTCAAGGAACACAGACATGCATGCATGTACACACACACACACCCCAATGATGAGTTGGAGGTAATCTCAGGGCAAAGGCACTAAGATTTAGGAAGATTGAAAACAAAAGACAAACGATAACAACTGTTCCTCAATTGATGGGCACCTCCATCAATTTCTAGTTCTCTGCCACCACAAAAAGAGTAAGTTACTATACATATTTTCATACATATTGATTTTTTTTTCTTTCTTAGTCCCTTTCGGGTATAGTCTTAGTAGTGGTATTACTGTATCAAAGGATATGCACAGTTTAGTAAATTTGGGGGACATAGTTACAAATTGTATTCCAGATAACTAGACCAATTTACATTTCTACCAGCAATGCGTTAATGTACCTGTTTTCCCACAGTCCCTCCAACACTTGTCATTTTCCATTTTTATCAACTTTGCTGTTTTGATGGTTGAGGTGGAACCTCAGAGTTGCTTCAATTTGCGTTTCCCTAATAGTGATTTGGAGTATTTTTTATATCTTTACTGATAGCTTGATTCTTCCTCTGAAAAATGCTTATTCATATCCTTTAATTATTTTATCAATTGAGGAATAGCTTTTATTCATATGAATCTGAATCATTGCTTTAAATTTCTTAGGAATGAGACCTTTTATCAAAAGACACTTGCTGCACTTTCTTTATCTGCTTCCCTTGTAATCTTAGCTGCATTGGATTTGTTTATGCAAAACTTCTAAATTTTATGTAAGTTTCTGTGATCCTTTCTGCCCCTTATTTTGTCATGAACTCTCCCCATATTTATTTAAAAGGTAATTTTTTTCCTTCTCCTAATTTGTTATGATGTCTCTCTCTTTATATCTAAGTCATATTGGGTTTATCTTGGTAAGATGAGATATTGGTTGTATCAAACTTCTTTCCAATTTTCTAAGCAGTTTTCATTGAATAGTGAGTTCTTAACCCAGTAGCAGCATTCTCTGTGCTTGTTTGCTTCTGTATGTTGCTTACCTAATCTGTTTCACTGATTGACCATTCTCTTTATTAATCAGTAGGCAATGTTTTGATGAATACTCCTTAGTAGAATAGTTTAATATCCAGTACTTCTAGGCCCTCTTTTCTTTTCCATTTTTTTTGTTATTTCCCTTAAGATTCCTGACTTTTTGTGTGTGTGTGGGGGGGGGGAATCTCCCAAAAAACTTCTTAAACTTTATAGATAGTACAAAGGTTAGCAAAGTTTTCTAGGATTGAGGCACATCCTCACATTTGCTGTCATTAACCCAGCCCTCATTTCCTTGGAATTAATTATATAGTATTGTTGATCTTCTGTTTTCTACTTGGAGAAAAAAGAGCAGTCAGAGGTCTATTGTGTTGTGCCTTGGCTCAGCCATAGAAACATCTCAAACTTGAGACCGAGTATTTCATACCGTTTCAGCAGGTTACTGTGATGTAACATTGTTGACAGAAAGGGGAAAAAAGGCTTTTCTTTTTTTCCCCCACTGAATTAATATAAATGTGTTGAGCCTTTCTATGATAGCTGCTACTTCCTCCCAGCCTTGGAAGAAAACCAGCTAGAGATGAAAACACTGTGAAATCACATGGTACTTAAAAGCCAGGCCTCCAGCAAAATATGAAAGGGGGAGTACATCTGTCACTCTTCACTTATGGGATAAGGGTGATGCTCATGGTGGTGCAGAAGAGGTCCTATGATGTGGGGGGGGGCAGGGGAGGGACTAGATATCTCAAATCTGCAACTTGGATAGAAGCACAAATTTTTTCTTGTTAGGACTCGGTGGCTTTAGTGTCTTTTGCCCCTGATTAGCCTGTCACTTCCCTGGGTACAAGCTCAGCACAAGATTATTGGTGGTAAGAGAGATTTGATTCTGAGGTATGGAAATCATTTTGGAGGTGTTCTGGAAAATTTGGAACTTACAAATTTACTACAATCAGGATTCTTGTTCAGTGCTTCCCTGAGGATCCAGGAGGCCTCAGCTTCATACTCAGACTGAGCCGACTGGGTCACTAACTTGGCGAGTCTCTGTAGCAACATCTACTGAAGTTCAGCTCTGACATCTTCATCGACTAAAATGAGACTGAAGTCTATCTGTCAGCTTGTGTTGTGCCGGGTCAGCAGGGATGCCTACTGTATAAGTTGATAAGCTGGGAGGTGTTGACCTTGGCTTCATTTTTTGAGCCTATCATTTACAATAGAGGACAGTGCCTGCTCCTTATAGTCCAGCCCAGGTATGTGCAGGGAAGCTCCAGGGCATTGGGATAGGACAGTACTAACAGAGAGGATCACCATCTAAAGGTCTTTGGAGTTTGGGTGTGAAGAGATCTTGTGGAATTGTGCCCAGATGTCATAGATAATAGGTATTAGAACCAGAGCATCCTAAAGTGTAGTTTCTCTGTGAGGATAGTGTCTCACTGCGCTCCCCCAGTTGGGGGGGAAATGGCCCTTTTCCTACCTTCCATTATGAACACAGACTATTGGATTCCATAGGACATAGTTTTTGTGCTCAATGAGGGTCTCGATCCTGGAATCACCATGTGATGTCCTTGTAGTTTTAGGCCATGCCTGCTCCCTGGCTCATCTCCCCGCTGGTGCTCCACCAACAGCATGCTTCCTTCTAGGAGGAATTGCACTGAAGAGTACTCTATCCTAAACTGTCCTGTTTCACAGAGGATACGAACTTAAGGCCCCTGAAAAGGCTTTTATTTCAGAAAGCCTGGCTTCATGGTAGATGAAGATTTCTCTGAAAAAGGTAATCTTGTTTCAGGATGGTTAGCCTAGTGGTGGTAGGGTACCCCTGAGAGAAAAAAGGAAGTTACAAAATAGCAGTTTAACAGAAAATGTGATTATCTCAAACACAGGTGTTACAGTAATGTGGTGATCATATCTTGTTAAGTCTTGTCTCCTGTTATTTCTGGGCATATGAAAATACAGATATTGAGCCAAAAAGTTAATTTGTCTCCTGTGCAATTTACTGTAAGAAGTTATTTGAAACTAACTCCTTTCAGAATTCTTGCTCTTGCCAAATTCTGTGTCTCATTTCCCTTTGGATCTTTTGTAATGTAGTCCTTAGCATCACTAGCAAAGCTGCAGCACAGGAAAGGTAGCAGTAGCCTCTCTGTTTCACAAAGGTGAGCCAAGGTTACAATCAAATACAGGAATTTTTTCTCAGTAAAAAGAGTCTCAGTGGTTACCTGAGGGCAGTGTGGTACAGCGTAAGGAGTATTGGTCTTAGAGTTACAAGAGACCTCATTTGCCACCTCTGATCCTATTGTGTGACCATGGGCAAGTCATCTATAAAATGAGGGTAATAATACATGTGGTGCTAGATTCACGGATTGTTGTGAGGATCACAGGAGATGGATAAAGGAGATTGCTTTTCAAATCTTAAGAATCTATAAAAATGTCATCTTGATGTATATGTAGGTTTTTTCTCCCTGAAGTTAACCCAATTAATAAATTATGGCAACCACTAATTTTCTTTGCATGGCTATCATTTTTTCTAATTGGCAAGCCCTCCCCCCCCCCACCTTTTTATTTTATCTCTGCCCTGTTAGCCTTCATATCAGTTTATTCTTAGTACTGTGCTTTGTACAGAGTAGGTGATTGATTTAAGTAGTCGTTTTTATTTCAAGCAATAATTGAATCGTGTTGATAGAACTTATTTCTGTTAGTACTGACCCATCCTGATTTGTTTTTTGCCTTACTCATTAGCATTCAGTGACCTCCCTTATACTTCTAAACTGATATACTGACTAGGGCCTGAGACCTCTGGTTGGGGGATGGTGGGGGGAGGAGCATGGAGTGATGTGGGTAGAGGTTTCTCCTCGTTCCACTCTGGATCTGTGACCTGGGGAGGAGTAGTGGGCAACAAAGCTGCCAGTTTGCACCTGTCCCTTTTTTGGTTCCCTGGTTTATGTTTGGGATCCCTTCTTACTCAGGCCCTTAGCCTCTTCCAGGGAGCTGGTGTGCTCTGCCATCTGCACCAGGCCTCCCCAGTGTCTGCAAACCTGTCTGTCTCTTTATGTCAGTCAAGGATGGACAGATGACTCAATCAGACTTTCTTTTTTTTTGTCTTATTTCCCTGTGAGGATTTAGCTTGGTACATCCCTGCATTGCTTCCTGCTACTCCTCCATCTTAGCTCCGTTGTACATTCTCATTGGTGTTATTTTCACAACTCTAGCTCTGACCTACCTTTCTCCCAAGATCATAGATGCAGGCTTCCTAGTAGCTATTTCTGCTTGATCCATGATCACTTCCAACTCCAAAATATCTAACCCTCTTCTTCACTCTTCCCCACACTTACTTCCTAATTTTCCCATTTGAGGAAATGTCACTCAAGCTTGATACCTTTTCTACTCCCAGTCTGTTATTAAGTCTTCTGTCATGTTCCCCACATTGAATTTTTTTTTCCTGTCACCTGTTACTAGCCTTTTTTCTCTTCTACTTTCATCATAAATCTGGACCGTTGCAACAATCTTCTAACTACACCCAGCCTGCATTTCTCATCCCTTGCCACCAGTAATAGGATTACCATTTTGCACATACCTTCTAGAAGAATTTTTACTGAAATGTCACTTTTATCATATTGCTTGCCCTACTAAATATTCAGTGACTCCCCTTAAAGAGTCAAATGTTAATTCAGCTAATTGGTTAAGTCTGTCAGGATCCTGGCAAGTTCCTTGTCAGCCTTGTCTTGTACCACTCCCTTGTAGAAATTATTTGGGGGTCACTTACATGCTGCTTATTCTCCCCTTGAGCCTTTGCTCATCCTCTTCCCTCTGACTAGAATGTGTTTTTCCCACCCTTCTATTTTAATACTTCAAGACAATTAAAGCCCTACCATCACTATGAAGATGTTCCTTTAGTATCCCAGTTCACAATGACCTCTCTTCTGAATTCCTGTGCTTTTTATTGTCTGTTTTCTCCCTTTTCTTATAAAGTCTCATACCACCTCCCTCCTCTGCCCCGATAGCTGAGGACTTTGTCTCATTCGTTACTGAGAAAATTTATTGTGCTACCTTTCCCTTCTCTCAGTCCCACAACATCTTCCTATCTTTTCCGTCTTTCCCTCTTTTACTTCTGTCTCTGATGGAAAGGCCCTTCCTCTTGCCAGGGCCAGCCCCTCTATATGTAACCCTTAATCATATCCCTTCCCATCTTCTCTAGCAAATTGCCTCCACAATTATTCCCTGCCTCATGTTGTAATGATAATCAGCTGTGAAAGACTTGTCTACTTTGATCAGTACAGTGATCCAAGATAATTGCAAAGGACTCATGATGAAAAATGCTATATACCGCCAGAGAGAAAACTGATGAACTCTGAGTGCAAACTGAAGCGCAGTTTTTCTACTCTCTTTATTTTTCTTGCTTTTTTTGAAATAGGGCTAATATGGAAATATGTTTTGCATGATTTCACATGTATGATTGATATCATATTGCTGGCCTTCTCAGTAGGTGGGGGAGGGAAGGAGAGAATTTTGAACTTAAAATTTAAAAAGAAAAATGTCAAAAATAAAATAAGTTATACAATTTTTTTTAGTTTATTTAATTTATTTAATATATTTAGTTTTCAGCACTGATTTTCACAAGAGTTTGAATTACAAATTTTCTCCCCATTTCTACCCTCCCCCCCGCTCCAAGATGGCATATATTCTGGTTGCCCTGTTCCCCAGTCACCCCACTCCCCTCCCATCCCCTTTTCCCTTCCTTTCTTGTAGGGCAAGCTAAATTTCTACGCCCCATTGCCTGTGTATCTTATTTTCTAGTTGCATGCAAAAACTTTTTTTTGTTTTTGAACATCTGTTTTTAAAACGTTTGAGTTCGAGATTCTCTCCCCTCTTCCCTTCCCACCCACCCTCCCTAAGAAGTCAAGCAATTCAACATAAGCCACATGTGTATCATTATGTAAAACCCTTCCACAATACTCATGTTGTGAAAGACTAACTATTTTGCTCCTTCCTAGCCTATCCCCCTTTATCCAATTTTCTCCCTTGACCCTGTCCCTTTTCGAAAGGGTTTGTTTTTGATTACCTCCTCCCCCATCTTCCCTCCCTTCTATTATCCCCCCTTTTTTATCTTCTTCCTCCTTCTTTCCTGTGGGGTAAAATACCCAGTTGAGTGTGTATGGTATTCCCTCCTCAGGTTAAATCTGATGAGAGCAAGATTCACTCGTTCCCCCTCATGTGCCTTCTCTTCCCTTCTCTTCCTACAGAACTGCTTTTTTTTTGCCACTTTTATGCGACATAATTTACCCCATTCTATCTCTCCCTTTCTCCCTCTCTTAATATATTCCTCTCTCATCCTTTAATTTGATTTTATTTCTTTTAGATATCATCCCTTCATCTTAAACTTACCCTGTGCCCTCTCTCTCTCTCGATATATATGTATATACATACATATATACATACACACACACATATACACATACATACACACATATGCATATTCCCTTCAGCTACCCTAATACTGAGATCTCATGAATCATACACACCATCTTTCCATGTAGGAATGTAAACAAAACAGTTCAACTTTAGTAAGTCCCTTGCAATTTCTGTTTCTTGATTACCTTTTCATGCTTCTCTTGATTCTTGTGTTTGAAAGTCAAATTTTCTATTCAGTTCTGGTCTTTTCACTGAGAAAGCTCGAAAGTCCTCTATTTTATTGAAAATCCATATTTTGCCTTGGAGCATGATACTTAGTTTTGCTGGGTAGGTGATTCTAGGTTTTAATCCTAGCTCCATTGACCTCCAGAATATCATATTCCAAGCCCTTCGATCTCTTAATGTAGAAGCTGCCAGATCTTGGGTTATTCTGACTGTGTTTCCACAATACTCAAATTGTTTCTTTCTGGCTGCTTGCAATATTTTCTCCTTGATCTGGGGGCTCTGGCAATTTGGCGACAATATTCCTAGGAGATTTATTTTTTGGGATCTATTTGAGGAGGCGATCGGTGGATTCTTTCAATTTCTATTTTGCCCTGTGGCTCTAGAATATCAGGGCAGTTCTCCTTGATAATTTCTTGAAAGATGATATGTAGGCTCTTTTTTTGATCATGGCTTTCAGGTAGTCCAATAATTTTTAAATTATCTCTCCTAGATCTATTTTCCAGGTCAGTGGTTTTTCCAAGGAGATATTTCACATTGTCTTCCACTTTTTCATTCCTTTGGTTCTGTTTTATAATATCTTGATTTCTCATCAAGTCACTAGCTTCCACTTGCTCCAATCTAATTTTTAAAGTAATAATTTCTTCAGTGGTCTTGGATCTCCTTTTCCATTTGGGTAATTCTGCCTTTCAAGGCATTCTTCTCCTCATTGGCTTTTTGGAGCTCTTTTGCCATTTGAGTTAGTCTATTTTTTAAGGTGTTATTTTCTTCAGTATATTTTTCAGTATTTTTTTGGGTCTCCTTTAGCAAGTCATTGACTTGTTTTTCATGGTTTTCTTGCATCCTTCTCATTTCTCTTCCCAATTTTTCCTCTACTTCTCTCACTTGCTTTTCCAAATCCTTTTTGAGCTCTTCCATGGCCTGAGACCAGTTCATGTTTTTCTTGGAGGCTTTTGTTGTAGGCTCTTTGACTTTGTTGACTTCTTCTTGCTGTATGTTTTGGTCTTCTTTGTCACTAAAGAAAGATTCCAAAGTCTGAGACTGAATCTGGGTGTGTTTTCACTGCCTGGCCATGTTCCCAGCCAACGTACTTGACCCTTGAGTTTTTCAGCAGGGTACGACTGCTTGTAGAATAAAGAGTACTTTGTTCCAAGCTTGAGGGGATGCGCTGTTCTTTTCAGAGCTATTACACCCAGCTCTGCCACACTAGCACTCCTCCTTCCCCAAGAACCCCCAACCCAGACTGGACTCAGATCTTCAGCAGGCTCTGCACTCCTGCTCTGATCCACCACTTAATTCCTCCCACCAGGTGGGCCCGGGGCCAGAAGCAACTGCAACTGTAGTTCTGTAGCTAGCTGCCTCACCTCTGCTGCCCCTGGTGTGGTGCCTGAACCACGAACTCTATCACCCTGTCCCCAGCAGCTTTTCCCACTAACCTTCTCTGTTGTCTTCGGTGTTTATGGGTTGAGAAGTCTGGTAACTGCTGCAGCTCACTGATTCAGGGCACTAGGGCCCGCTCCGCCTGGCTGCTGGTCTGGTTGGTCCGCACGGCCCACACTGGGTTTGACTCTGCTCCGCTCCCAGCTCCCTGCGCGATAGACCTTACCCAGAGACCATCCAGGCTGTCCTGGGCTAGAGCCCTGCTTCCCTCTGCTATTTTGTGGGTTCTGCAGTTCTTGTCTGTTGTCTTTGGTGTTTGTGGGTTGTGAAGTCTGGCAACTGCCACAGCTCACTGATTCAGGGCGCTAGGGCCTGCTCCGCCCGGCTCCTGGTCTGGTTGGTCCACGCGGGCCACACTGGGCTCAGCTCTGCTCCGCTCCCAGCTTCATGCACGATAGACCCCACACAGCAACCATCCAGGCTGTCCTGGGCTGGAGCCCTGCTTCCCTCTGCTATTTTGTGGGTTCTGCAGTTCTAGAATTGGTTCAGAGCCATTTTTTATAGGTTTTTGGAGGGACTTGGCGGAGAGCTCACGCTAGTCCCTGCTTTCCAGCTGCTATCTTGGCTCCGCCCACCTAAGTTATACAATTTAAAAATATTTCTTGCCTCCAGGAGAGCAGTGTGGCACAAAGGAAAGGGTCTTAGATTTGGAGCCAGAGGACTGGTATTCAACTCCCCAGGATGTATTGAACAGTCACTTGACTTCTCTTGGCATTGGAGGGAGGTAGACTAAGTCTTTGATTCTATAATTGTTCTCTTGCCTTCACTCTCTCCCTGTCTACTGTTTGCTTCATTGCTGTCTGCATACACACCCAAATTTCTCCCATTCCTAAAAATCCCTACCATTCTTCCTCCATCTCTCTTCCCTTTCTCAGCTACATGGAGATTATTCCCAAATTGGGTGTCCTCTTCTCAATCCTCATCCTTCCTGACCTTTTTGTAGCATTTGACCCTGTTGATGAATTCTCTGGGATTCTCTCTTTTCTGTTTTTTGTGATATTCCCCTCATTTGGTTCTGCTACCTGTCTATCCAATCCACTTTCTTTGTAGGATCATCATCTATCTCATGACTCTGACTTTGGTTGTTAATCCCAGGATACTGTCCTGGCTTCTGTTTTCTCCATATACTCTTACTTGACGACATCACTAGCTCACATGGGTTTGCTTATGAACTCTATGCTAATGATCCAGTCACATCCAGTCCAGGTCTCTCTCCTGAGCTTCAGTCATTATAAACTGCCTCCTACATGTTTCATTCTGGATAGCCTGTAGTTATTTCAAAGTCAGCATGTTTTAAACAGAACTCATTCTCTTTACCCATACCCTCCCCTCTTCTCAACTTCCCTGTTATTGTCAAGGCACCTCTATCTTTACGGTCACCCAAACTGCTACCACTCTAGTTTATGTTCTCGTCGCCTCTCAGCTTCTTCCTCATTCCCATCTGTCTTCCATTCTTCCATATAGCTGTCAAAGTGATCTCCTAAGGCACAGGAGTGACCATGTTACTTCCTTACTCATTAAAGTCCAGTTGCTCCCCATTCCCTTGGGATCAAATACAGACTTCTGCTTAGCCTTTTAAACCCTCACAGCAATTGGTTCCATTCTGCTTTTACAGGCTGTCTTGTAACACTGCTCTCCTTTACTTGTATCTTGGGCCTGCCAAACTAGCTTTCTTTCTGCTTTCATCCTCATTCTCTGTATCTTTACCTTGTCTTTCCCTAATCCCTGGGATACAGTCCCTCTTCACCTCTTTCTTTTAGCATCTTCCTTCAAAAGTCAACTGAAGTGCCACTTTCTATATCAAACTCTTCCCGATAGCTTACCCTGCTCGCATCTTCCTTCCAACAGACGATCTTGTATCTATTTCTTGTATACCTGCCTGTTGTCTTCCTTCTCTACAATGTAAACTTTGTAAAGGAAGGAACCATTTCACTTTTTTTTTTTTTTTTGGTCTCTCCAAAGTTTAGTACAACACCTGGCACATAATTGGTACTTAAAGAGTAATTGTCCATTTATTGAATCATGCATTTGATGCTTAAAATTAATAATATGAAGGCAGCTAGGTGGTACAGTGGATAGAATGTTGGGCCTGGAGTCAGGAAAGCTCCTCTTTCTGAGTTCAAATCTGGCCTCAGACACTTACTAGCTGGGCAAGACACTTAACCCTATTTGCCTTAGTTTCCTCATTTGTCAAATGAGCTGGAGAAGGAAATGGCAAACTACTGCAGTATCTTTGTGAAGAATACCCCCAAATGGGGAAATGACTGAAATGAGTGAACAGCAAAATATGCCTTCTTTTTAGGCTGTATGTGTTTCTCTCCAGCTGCATTTTAAATTCTTTAAGGACTCTTGTACTTGATGATTGTATACCGCAGACTATTTAGAACTGTACTTTTCATATAATAAATGTTCAGTGATGATTTGTTGGTTAATTTAAATGCTCACTGATTGCATTGAACTGTGGTTACTACATTTTTCTTCTTAGAACCTCAAAGATTGTTTTTTTCAAACCATAACATGTCCAGGTTGTAATGGAAGGTCTCTACGGAGCTCTCTTCCTGATCTGCATTGCAGATGTAGTCATTGAAGATTTTAGATAATACTCAAGCCTCCTCACTGTCTTGAGGGCTTGAACCTTTAGACTGGGTTAGAACCGTGGTCTAGAATTTAAAAAAAGTTCCTCAGCTTTTTTCCCCCTAAATTTTGGGAGTATCATAACATCACTGCTTTATATTTTATATTACTATTAGGTTTGTGCATATATTTCTGCTTATTTCAGCCCTCCCATTAGGCATCTTAAACCTTATGTTTCAGAATGGGTGATGGAATAGAATCTCCATCACAAACTGGCATTTCTTTTGGGAGAAAAAATATTCCCTTTCTGAGTACAAAATTTGGAGATGGAGACCAACTCTTCCTGTCTTTGCCTGAACTAAAAGTGCAGGGGCTGCTCACAGGTGTGTTCTTACTACTGATGGACACAGGAGCTTTCACATGCTCTCTTTTCAGAATGAGCTACTTTGCCCCTCCTTGAGCAGTCTTAATTTAACACCTTCCCCCCTCCCTCCATGCCCAACTTACTGTGAACTCTCAATCAGCTTAGCCCATCACAGCTCAGAACTCAAAAAGTTCAAGACATCTGCCAGCCTCAGCCTCCTGAGCAGCAGGGATTACAATCAAGCATCACTGTTCTTGCCGACTACAAATTCTAGATAGAATAAACTTGTAATTCATAGGTAAATAGCCATTCTCTGCCTCTTAGGGTAAACATTAAATTATTCAGAATCTCAGGTTTTGTTTATAATACAATACACATTAAGTACATGTTTGGCACTGTGCTTAGCTTTGGGGATACAAAAAAGAAAAAGAGACAATCTCTGCTCTTCAAGGGTTTTTATAGCCTCTTGGGGGAAGAAAACACAGAAAAGCAAACTGAAAGGATAGCGGGGAGAAAGGTTGCAATGATGATGGAATAGAACTTATGGAGTGTAGCTCATAGGACGTGAAGAGTTGGGTGGGTTTTGGAGTTTTGGGTTTTAGAGTCTTTGGGGGGAGTTGATTGTTCTGCCCTCCCGTCTTCAGAGGGGCTGAGGCAGCTGAAGGTACTGATGAAGTGTGAAATGACTACTACCTCTTCCACTAACTCAATCCCAAGTTGAACCTTTTTGCAAATCATAGTATCCCAGATATAGAGCTGGAAGGGACTTAGTCTAACCCTCTTATTTTACATGTAAGCAAACAGGCTCAGAGAGCCTTTCCCTGGGACACTTCAGTAGTGTGTGTCAGAGCCCAGATCCCCTTGACTACAAATCCATCATGCTCTTCCATTGTGCTCTACTGCCTTGCCTGGTTTGTCTATTAGGAGTAAGAAGGAATTTATCTTAAAACTTTCATTGTTCTTTTTAAAATTTAACTTTCTTTTCCAAGTATATCCCTTCCCATTCATTCCTCTATCCAGAGACAATGCCTTATAACAAAGAAAAGAAACATTTCAAAAAAGCAAGCCAATATATCAACTCAATCTTAACATATTTAGTGTTCTATATTGCCTGACCTCTTCAAGGGAGGGAGGGATGTGCATTTTCCCTTCTCTGTGGGAGCAAGTTTGGTTATACTGCTTTGAGTGTTTTTTGTTATTTTGATTTACTTTGTTGTAGTTGTTAGGTATATTGTTTTCTTCATTCTATCTTTTTCATTCTGTTGTAATTCATAGGAATCTTCCCATGTTGCTCTGAATTTCTTACTTTTTTTTGCAGTTCAATAGTATTTAATAATATAATTACACTCATGTCCCGTAATTTGCTTAACCATTCTGTGGTCTTTGGGTATTTGCTTTGTTATCATTTTTTCGTGCAGTTTATTTATGTATCTTGAATTGTTGCTTTTAAAATTTATGTTTGCAGGGCTACAACTGTTCGTTACAAAGGGAGAAATCTTCGAATCAAAGCTCCAATGTGCAGGGCCCTGAAGAAACTCTGTGATCCAGATGGTATGTAAAAGTCTAAGCCAAGTTCTCTTAGTTACTGCATGTACTAATGTTCACTTTTGCCTCTCATAGGCACAGTTCTGTAGTTATCGTGGATTCGAAGCTTTTGTTGCTCTAGGTATGGGGACAATGTGAAAAGTAAGAGTGGAGAGACCATTGCTGCTTAGCTAGGGTTATCTGTATCTCCCTTGGAAAACTGCTTAAAAAAAAAAAGACTGCTGAAACTGCTTTAAATTTGCCCCTATTTTAAATTCTGACCTCGCAAGTCAGGAGCTCTTCTTGGCCTTAAAAATCCACCTGTTCTTTCTGAGTCTTGCCCAACAAGGCAGCCAAGTTCATTTAAAAACTATAGTAATACTGTGACCTGGTCACCATCAGTGTAAAGATCCTTTCTGTAAGGTCCCTAAACCAACCTGTCTTCTTCCTCTGTCTCTGACTCTTAAAATATATCCCCCTCTGGGGCATAGTATGGCTGTGCCCTTGAGAATATTTGAGCAGCCAAATGAGTCAACCCAGATCCTTTCTTCTTCCTCCCTACTCCCTGCATAGTTGTGTGTGGAGAATTCTTGTCTTTGACCCCATTTGCCATCATGTGATTTGTGTATCAAGGTTTGTTTAGTTCCAGGATTTTCATGGTCTTACTTTTCATGTTACACAGGTCTCAGTGATGAGGAAGATCAGAAGCCAGTGAGGCTTCCTCTAAAAGTTCCTGTGGAATTGCAGCCACGAAACAACCATGCCTGGGCTCGGGTGCAGAGTCTTGCCCAAAACCCACGCCTCAGGTAGTTTACACTGATTGAGTAGCCCTTCTACTTTCCAAGGGGTAGGGGTCAAGGTCATTTCTTTTGCTTTTTATGTTTATCATTCTTTGATGCCCCTTAATTAAATGGTGTAGTCCGAATTACTTTGAAGTCATAGTGAGAGAACAAAGTGAATGCCATTTATTGCTACCTGCTCTTTCCTGAAAATTGGTACCCTTCTACACTCTAGCCTTGGCTAAGAAAGGATAGTGAGCTACTATAACAAGGGTTTATTAACCACCTCCTTTGTTCAGAACACCAGGTGCTGGGAGAGAGTCAAAGCTGAGGTAAGGTAAGGTTTTCTTTTGTAGGTCTTGTTCCAGGCCACTGCTTTCACATTCAGTGGTGTAGGAGCAGTGGGAATATTGGAAGTCTATAAAAGGACAAGGAGGTAGTGAAGTAGGTGTGGTGGCATTTAGGAGGTGGGTAAGAAATTGAAAGGCTTAGTCAACTTGTTCTTACTTTTTAAAAGAATGTTCTTTTTTGTTTTACTCTTAAGTCATCAAGAAACATAAAGGAGGGGATTCTGTGAATCTATGAACTGTTATCTAGTATGTTTTTTGAAAACAATATATTAAACTTAACAACATGGTTAACAGAATTGCCAGTTTTATTTTCTTATGAACTTTGTTTCTTCTGTGTGTTTTATAATGTTTTCATTGATATTGATTCCCTCCTTTTCCATTTTTATTTCTACTAACTCAACCATATACAATCCCTCCCCCTGCAACCAAGCCATTGTTTTCACTTTTTTTTTCCTTCACACCACAAAATCTCTGCCTCTCTACTTTCCAAGACTTGGTGAACCTTGGCTTATCATATTCCACAATTTTTCTCACACACACACACACACACACACACACACACACACACACACGGGTCTCTTACATGTTCATTCTTTAGACTTTTAAATATATAACTTATTCATATGTTCCGTTCCAAAACTTATAACTTATTTATTACCTGTGTGTTATCTGCCAATACATCTTCTGCCTGTATATTCTTTGTATAGTCATATGTGACTGTACTTTTTTTTAACCTTTGTATCACTTTTTCTAATTCTTCTCCATGTTTCTTTGTATTCTTCAATTGGTTTCTAACTTTTGAGCCTGATAGGTGATCGTGACACTCCCACCTTCCGTGGTCATGACAGATAGAAAGGTGGACATCTCCTCTGCTGTAGCTCAGGACTCACTCTTTCTCACTCCTCTCTGTGAGTTTTTCTTTGTGCTCTTGACCTTTTCCTATTTGGTTTCTTTATAGGATGATTGTAGAACTACATCGAAAGGTTTCTAGCCTCATTGAATTTCTAAAGCAGAAATGGGCATTACATGAAGTACGAATTGTATCCTTTTTCGGGCTAATTAAGGACCTCCCTCCTCTAGGCTTGGTGGCATGTGTCACTATGGACAGGCATTTTTTTTTACTTTTTGTAATCTAGATGCAACCTCATGTTGGGTAGTATTGCCTGTTTTACATCTGGGTGAATTTTTGAGGTGAGGGTGAGAGTATAATGGCTATATACTATGCGATTGCTTAGTGCCATAGTAAAAACTTGGAGCTCAGTCCTATTTTTTTTATCATATTTCATCACCCTGCTGGTCCTTGGAACATTTGTCAAGCTCTGTCTTTCGAGAGTCTGTTATCTAGTATAGACAGTATCACTGAAGTATTCATGTTATTTTCTTCATTTAAAGGAAGGTAATAGAAATCTGACTTCCTCAGTATATGTAAATTGTCTGGTCCTAGAGGGACTATTTAAGGTGGTTTGAGTTTGCTGAAAAAAGAGAGAGGCTGTCCATCATTGTTATTTCATGGTACAGTAACTGTACAGGACATAAATTGTGAGGCACAAATCTAAATTCAGTAGGATGATGGTAACACCATTCAAATGACTGTCCGTTAGCATTTAAAAATGTCTTCTGTATGTGTAACATAGTACTGTCCATGAGAGTAGAGAATTTTTGAACTAGTGGTTGAGAATCATATAGTGCTAGTTTTAGGTCATTCCAGCTTTCATATTTTAAGAATGAGGACATGTTTTGGGTGGGGCTGGGAAGGCTGTAGTCTGTATGCTCCATGCTGAATTCCTTGACAGTGTCTATTTAGCGCCAAACGTTGGATGCACGGCAGCTCCAGGACTCTAGAGATGGGGAGACAGGGGCCCAGCTTTCCAGGGAGAAGGCTACCCTGCACCTCTTCCCTGGGGAGAACTGTACACTCACGCCCCTTCCCGGGGTGGCCCGAGTGGTTCACTCAAAGGCTTTCTGCACAGTGCATTGGCAGGAAAGTGGCAAATGCAAACAGAACACGAAGGACTCTCATTTGCTGCCTCCTGCCCAAATCCTAGGCATTCAGAGTGGTCAGGGTACAGCCCGGGGCCAGGTGAAGTATCCTCGGGGAGCAACTGATGCCAAGGGCTGTGGGAGGAGTGAGAACATGGGAGAATTGATGAGAATGCCCCATCCTCCCACCGATGCTTCTCAGAGCTCTGGAGAGAGCTCCCCAGAAAGTGGCCCTAGTGATGGGGCAGCCCTGAGCCTTAGCAGCCCAGATGCTCCTGACAAGATGCCTTCAGGGCTTCATGAGTCAGGAGGAAACCTGGAAAAGACTAATGTGGCAGCTTCTACAGAAGGCAGAGATGCCCCAGTCAGTGACCAACCTTCTGTACCCACACCTGGAAGTGTATCATGTGCCTGCAGCCAGATCCCTGACCTGGAAGAGGAACTCTCTCTCCTAGATCCATTCCCTCGGTACATGAAGTCCTGCCAGGACCTTATCATCCCAGAGAAATGTTTTTGTACAGACAGATCTTCTAGGCAAGAGCCTGCTCCCCCCAGTGGGTCCACCTCTCCAGAGGCTCTTCCAACTAGTAATGTAGAAACTGCTGACTTAATAACAGGTCAAGGACCATCGCTCATCAGCGTGCAGCCTAGAGCCGAAACTCAGATTAGCCAAGGTCTGGGGTTGCAACCAGATGTTTGCACTAAGGAGTTAGCTGATGCACCTGCTGAGGACTTCCAGGAGAAGCTGAGCTCCTCCTTTACATCTCCATCTCAGGGTCAGCCTGCCACAAAGCCTCTGAAGGAGAGCCCAAGCCGGCTTGCCCAGCAGGTCAGAGAGGAGGGGTGGAACCTACAAACCTCCGAAAGCCTTACACTGGCTGAAGTCTACCTCATGATGGGCAAGCCAAACAAGCTGCAGCTAGAATATGACTGGTTGGCTGTCCTGGGGCCAGAGACAGAGACCCAGAACTCGAAGGAGCCAGGGCAGGACCCTAGCTCTGGTGCCACATCTGCAGCCTTTCATAAGCAGCGCCTGCTTAGCTGTCTCTTAAAGCTAATTTCGACTGAAGTCAACCCTAAACTGGTGAGTATGTATGTTTGTGTATGTGTCTCTCTGCTTGTTACATACTACTGTCGCTTTCTTTAAGATATGGCAAAAGTATGTAAGTGGTTTCTGTGCCATTTGGTTGGGAGCCCTATCTTTTTCCAGTTTAACTTCTTCCGTATAGCTAATGGTGTTGTTCCTGGTAGGCCGCAATGTTTTTATGTAGCAGACTTCTGTGATCCTTGTGTGCTCCATATGAACGGAGAGTGTAAGCTGAGATTGGAGGTTAAGGACTGTGTATTCAGTAAAATATCAATTTGTCATGGCTGCACCATTATCTCAATTGTACTTTGGATTTATACCACTTTGTAACTTAATCTGGTTTCCATTCTGCTGTGTCATAGGCCCTTTGAAGTGGGGAGCTGAGAGGGTCACTAGCATTAACATAATCTGGTGGCCAAAGACTTGACTTTGCTACTGATTTGCTATGAGACCTCTCGGCCTCAGTTTCCTCTTTTACTTGGTGATTTTCTAGTTCAAAATTCCCTTTGCTAGACCCAGATAAACTAAAACAAAAAGACAAACCCAAGGTTTGGCCGGGGTTAGTAATGGTTCTTGGTCTAGAATTGTTGACTCCCGGTCCAAGGAGTCACTGCTTAACACACATCGTATTAGTTGATATGGAAATGTACCTGTTGGTAGTTGCTTATTTATGTGAAATTAATGAGGATATGGATTTTTATTCTGGGACTGAGCCTCCCAGAGTTCTGTCACTCATCTTAATATAAATCCAAGCTAGTGATAATATTGGCAGGGTTCTGTAGTCAGTCTTGAGCTCAAGACTTACATTTGGGAAAAGTACTTACTGTCTTGTACCTAAAGGGCTACATAACTGTCAGTTATTATGTTGTTATTTTTATTATCCCTTTCCTAAGACAAATGTGGTTCCTTCCCTTTAAGAAAACATTTCTTTAGAAATAATTTTAGAGACAGCTCCAAAAGACTCACGATTGAAAATGCCATCCAAATCTAGAGAAAGAACTTCGGAGTCTGAATGCAGATGGATGCATACTATTTGCTTTCCTTTTCTTTGTTATTTTGTTTTGTTTCTTCTTCCTATTAGTTCTAATTCTTCTTTACATTATGACCACTGTGAAAATGTGTTTAATTTGAATGCATAAGTAGAACCTATATCACATTACATGCTGTCTTGGGGAGGGGGGAAGAGAAGGATGGGGAGAATATTTAAAACTCAAAATCTTATGGAAGTGAATGTTGAAAACTAAAAGTAAATTATTTTTAAAAAGAGGAGAAAAAAATTTAAAGGGGAAGCTGCTATTTCTACCTTTGAACTTCAAAGACTTGTTAAGACATTATTTCCAGGAGCAAAAAAATCAGAATTCATTAGCTAATAATCAAAATAATGATTATTTAGGAGCAGTTTCCACTTTAGCATTAAGATTCCTCTATGAAAGAAAAACTAAACCTTGCATTTTGGCCATAATCTGTCACAGAGGACTTAATAATACAGTGCATTTATTAATATAATATGTTCATATTAACACAATACATATAGATGCAATTTATTAATATATTTGCATTGAAAATGGAAAGAGATTCAGAATTCTTTCTGGTAAGCCAAATAATGTTAGTTCTTCCTTATAGCATTTATCAACCTTCCTTTATTCTTCTGCCTATTTCTTTTCCACTGGCTTTGGACTTCTGAGAGAGTGTTAGAAGTATATTCAGGGGAGAAAAAAAATAGAGAAAATTTTGAAGTCATGAGAAAAAATTGAATTTTAGGCGAAAATTCAAGTATTTGTACTTTCTTAATTTAGGATCATGAAAATATACAGCCTTTAACTTGTATGGTCAAGCAACTATGATGTTTGACAGATATAAAGGCCTAGAAAAAAATTTTTTATGTGAAGGAAATTTTTTTCCCTTATCAGTTATTTTTAAATCAATAAAGATCCTTAGAAAAAGTAATTTTCTTTCTCCATCTCCTCTCATTTTTAGTGGGAATTCCTAGACATGCTGTGGGACATATCTACTAAGGCTTCAAGGCTTTAACCTTGAAGGTTCAAGTTATTTATGTATAACTCTGGAATCAGATTTCACATTTTCTGGCTCCAGGTTTTCCAGTAGTTTTGCTAGTGTAAGGAAAAGTTTTAAATGTTCTTTAAAATTGGATATCTTACTTAATGTTTAATGTTCCCTTTCTTTGGTTTGAACTCTTAATGTAATAGTTGACATTGCCCTAGTTTCATCCTTTGTCACATTTTTGTTTAGTAGGTCAGGTTCCCATGTTCTACCTCGTGTGTTTTAAAATATGTTAAGCAGTGAAGTCATACTTGTAAGTTCTTTTGCGGGGAGAAAAGGCTTTTATTTTCTTGGTAGTATAGCCTAGCCTTTCTTGTAAGGAACATCTGTAGTACAGTGGGCAAGACCCTGAATTTGAATTCAGGAGACCTGGATTCACATTGCAGCTCTGTAACTTATGCTCATAAATTTAGAATTGAAAGAGTTGTAAAGGTCATCTGTCTCAGTCCCCTCCTTTAAGATGAGGAACCTCAGGCCTAGAGAAGTTAAGCGGTGTTCCTGAGTTCACATCTAAATGACAGATAGGCAGGATCTGCACCCACCTCTTCCTCTTCCTCCTCTAGAAGCTACGTTCTCTCCTCTGTGCCATGTTGCCATTTACAAGATGTAGTGTCAAACACAAGTCACTTTACCTCAGAGTTTCAGTTTCTTCATCTGTAAAGCCGAGATGATCCTTTTACCAACCACCTCATAATGAATATAAAGAGAGTGTTTTTTAAACCTTAGAGTGCTATAGAAATGAGTTGTTATTTCTGTTGGCTGTGTTTTGGGGTCTTACGAGACCTGTGCTAAACCAAGCAGCACCTCGCCCCAATGTCTACTGAAAGAGCTCAATCTGGTGGTTAAGAAATGAATGTCAATATGAAAGCAACTCTTGAAATCTTCTAGTATAATGTTTTTCTCTCTTCAACCCCAACCTTTTTTTTGTGCTAAAGACCATGTCTGTGATGCCCTTTTCCTCTGCTTCTTTGTTGAAGGAATAAAGCTTTCATGATGTTGTCTGGAGCATTTATTTCAAACTGGGTTTAGTTGTATTGTTCTGAGTGTGCACTGAATCCTACATCTCTCTCCTAGACTCCTGAATCTAATGCCATCTCTGTGGCTTCAGTGAAGCCCACTCAAGAGGAACAGTCACTGACACCCCCAGGGAAGGTGATAACCATCAGTACCCGGAGTCCCCGATGTGCCCGGAATCAGTCCACCCTCCGAAACAATAAGAACTTCTCTCCCAACTCGTCATCCAGCTCCTCAGGTGAGATGTTACGGGAACTGGGGAATCAGAGCAGCCATTTATCTAATCTCGTATCCTACCTTTGCCTTACCGGGATACTTCAGAAGTGTCCTTCAAGAACCAGATCAGTGTTTCCTGTTCAATTCAATTTAATACATATTTATTAAGCACCTGCTAGGTGTCAGTCACTGTGCCTGCCAAGCACTGGGAATACAAATAAGAAAAAGACAGTCCCTGCCCTCAAGGAGTTGGGAAGTAGGGAAGTAGCAATAGAGGAAGACAGCATATAAAAGAAAGTTGAAAAGGCAGGGTGGGGGTGGCAAACATCAGAGGGTACCCATCCTATTCTGTGGAGTTGAAACCAAGCAGAGCTGCAGATGCAAAATGTCGCATAACTCAGGAGTTGTAGCTATCACCCACAAAGATCATTAGAGTTGAGGGACACTAAACTATAGTGACCACTATAATGGTCTCACCCCTCAGCTCAGTCTTATAGAAGAGGAGAAAAGGAGTTTCTAGCCCAAGAAATATTTCTCTGAGCTAGCTTGGTGGTACTCAGAACTCATAGCATAGATTTAGAGCTCGGAGATATGTAATTCAACCCTCTCATTTTATATAATTGAGCTACAGGAATAAATTGGATAGACTTTTAAAAGATTTATTTCATTGACCTTAGTATGAAAAAAAGCATTGTATTTTTATAAGCTTTGTCTTAGATTGTAAACTCAGGTTGAATAGGGGCTCTATATATTTTTCTTTGTATGATACCTAGCCTAGTGCCTTGTTACTCCAGTCTCTTAAGAATTGACAAAATATAATTATTCTTGATTATGATCAAGAAAGATATATTTTATCATTTCTTAAGAGATTTGATATTGAATTACTTTCTGCTACATCTTCTGAGAATCTCAAAGCTATTATTCTTTATTATTTTAATGTTATTCCAAGGTTATACTTGTATGTTATGCTCCCCCCAAAAATCAATCTGTTTTTGTTATACTTCTACCATAAAATAAACAGGAACAATGCTAGAATTAAATCACCAGAAATATGGTAACTTGTGGCTGGATAGACTGAGGGAATAATTCCCGATGCTTTTGTTATTTAAAGTTGTTAATTCAGTTTTTTTCCCAAATTATTCAAACAACATTTAAAGAAATCATTCAGTGCACATTTCTAGTGACTGATAACTGTATAAACCTACCTTGTTAGTTTTTTAGTGCTTAGTTATCCTGAGAGCTCAACATTTACAAAATAGGTCGTCTCTAAGTGTGGTGAGCATTGTAAGGTATTAAGGAGACTCAGAAAAAGGCTCTTAATGATTGTAATTTTTTTGTCTCTTAAACTCTTTTCCCCTTTTGCTAGTTGACAAATACATGAACATCAAATGTTGTCACTTTCTAAAACGCCAGTTCTGTTAGCCCTATCCATAGAGCTAGTGTTTGATAAAGTTTACAATTTGTGGCTCTTATCGTTTCCTCCAATAACTTGTGAGCCGTACTCTTTAAATTGGTCCCATTTCACTTCATATTCTGTTCTGAAAATGAGCACAGAACGGCTAACTCGAAGATTTATTTCTATGTTTTAGCCAAGAGAGAGGGGTACCATCTGATCAAATATGAGAAATAGAGCCATATTAATAATGCTAACACCTGGCACTTATGTAACACCCACCACGTAGTGCCAAAGACTGTCTTATTTTATCTTCGTGACAACTCTGGAAGGTAGGCAATACTCTTATACTCATTGTACAGCTGACGAAAGCAAGGCAAACCAGCTGAGTGACTTACCCAGGGTGCTCTAACTGCTGTACCACCTAGCTGCCCCCAGGAGTCCCTGAGTTCAAGATCCTGGACAGGTCAAGTCACTCGACCTCTCTTTGCCTTAGGTTCCTGAACTGTAAGGTGGGAATAATAGCAGTACTGACTTTGTAGTGTTGTTATTGGGGTCCAATGAGATAGTGTTTCTGAAATGTGTGGCATAGCTCTTGCTATGTAGTAGGCATTATATAAATGCTTACTCCTCCCCCACTTCTCCGCCTCCCCTCCCCCCCCTCCGCTGTAAGAGAGAGAAACTAGAAATGCATTGTTTATATGTATCAAAAATACAAAAATTCCATGCCAAATGATTCATTCTCATAGTTTGTCATATAATTTTCCCCAAAATTTGATTATCGCGGAAGACAGTGTATCACAAAAGAATCCTGTGATGAGGTCCCAGCTGTGTCCTTTCCTACCTTTCTGACCCTTGACACGTCGTCACCTCACCATTCTCAGCTTCAGCTTCCTCGTCTGTAAGATGAGGGTAGTGGACTAGGTGACTTCTGAGCTAGCTCCCTTCCTGCTATGAGTTGAAGATCCTATAAACTTTTTATCTCTGCTAACAACAGTAATTGAAGCCATCCATTTTTTTTCTTTTAAGGTTTGAGAAACCCTCCAAGACCTCTTCTGGTAGCTGATCCATCCAGTTCAGGAAACAGTGATTCTGATGGGGGGCTTTTTGCAGTCCCAACAACTTTGCCACCCAATAGCAGACATGGAAAGCTCTTTTCTCCTAGCAAGGATGCAGAATTGACTTTCCGACAGCATCTTGACACAATCAGTGTAAGTGCAGAAAGAGCATAATCTGAAACGTGACTGGACCTGATCTGTCTCCACAGGAGATGAGCTCATACATTAGTCCATAGATACTGTAAAGAGCTTGCTTCTTATCAGGCATGATCTCTGAAAGCAAGATTCACTTCCACAGACAGAGAGCATCATTTGGGTGGTGGTGTTTCTGAAGGAGATAAAAGGCCTCACCTCTTTCTCACCTCATGGGTTCCTTTGCAGATGCAGTCGGATTTCTTCTTGCCAAAGCCAAGGAAGTTACGAAATAGACACTTGCGGAAGCCATTGGTGGTACAGGTCAGAAGAGAGCTCGTTATTGTACCTGTCTGTGGTCGTAAAAATTAAGTTCTAGGATTTAGGGCAGACTTTTTTCTTGGTTTTATCACTAATTGTTTCAACTAGTATAAATGATCTTTTTTCACTCAGCTTTAATTTTTCTGTGTTTAAAATGGTATGAATATCTGCCCCCTTCTCTACCACATATGTTACTCCATATGTAAAATAACATACTTGTTTATTAGGAAGTATAACCTTTAAAATCAAAGATCACTTCCACAAAGAGAAGGAGGGCAACAAGCGGCCAGCTGGGCATCTTCCACCTGCCTTAAAGTACTCTACCCTGCAGCCGCCATTGTACTGCTGAATGAAGGGGTAGAAAATCATGTGACTGTTCTGACTGTATCCACTACAAATTTATGTTACACAACCACAATTGCATCCCCTCTGCTGCCAGGCAGTCCTGCTATATTTCCTTTATCAACTCACTGTCCCACTGTCCATAGCAGCTCTTCTAAACCTTCTCATACCTCTTTAAATCTTTCATGGTTTAAACGCTTTAAACTGTGCTCCCCTCTTCCCCCCCCCCCCCCCAATGAGAATCTTGCCTCATATTTTACAGATGAGATTGAGGCCATTTGCCATGAGCTCCTTCTTCTTCCCTCTTTCTGATCTCCTGTTACTCAGGTGCTTATTGGCACTCTCTCGTCCTTCACTCGTGTCTCACGCGATGAAGCGGCTTTACACTTTACCAAGGCTAACCACTCTACTTGTTCAAGGGATCCCACTCCATCCTGTCTCCTCCAACAGATTCTTGTCTTTATCCCTACTCTATCGCTTATTTTAACTCTAAATCTGTCTACAGACTCCTCTGCTGTCTCCAAACATACCCAGGACGCTCTATCCTCAGAAAAACCTCCCTTGATCCTTCCATCTCTGCTAACTGTAGTCCGTGGTAGCCAAATTCCTTGAAAAGGCTATCCGCACTAGGTGCCTCCCCTTTCTCTCTTTTTATTCTCTTCTTAACCCCTTCTAATCTAGCTTCTGACCTCATCATTCCACTGAAACTGTTCTCTCTAAGGTTATCAGTGATTTTTTTTAAACCCAATCACACAGTCTTTTCTCTAGCCTCATTCTCCTTGACTTCTCTGCAGCCTTTGACACTGCTGATCACTCTCTCCTCCTTACTCTCATCTTGCCAGGTCTTCAGGACACCACTCTGTCCTGGTTCCCCCACCTATCAGACTGCTCCTCTGTCTTCTTTGCTTATGTCATCCTCCAGATCATGCCCTTCAGCTATAGATGTCCCTCAACATTCTGTCCTGGACCCTCTTCTCTTGTCCCTCTATACCACTTCACTTGGTGATCTAATCAGCTCCTGTGGATGTAATCACCATCTTTATGTTGATGATTCTTAAATCTAACTGTCCTACTGGAAACTCTGTGCTGACTTCCAGTCACTTATCTCCAAGTGCCTTTCAGATATCTTAAACTCGGTGTCCAGTAGATGTATTAAACTGAGTGTTTCCAAAACCAACTCATTATCTTTCTGCCTAAGGTCCCTTCCTCCTACCCCCTATTATTTTAGTGGGTCGAACTATCCTGTCTGTCTTTCAGGCTTTCAGTGTATGTATCATGCTTGACTCTTCACTCTCTTTCAATCCCCATATCCAAGTGTTTGCCAAAGCCTATCAATTTCACCTCTGCAACATTTCTTGAATGTTCCTCCTTCTCTCATCTGATATTGCCAGCACTCTAGTACAGGCCCTCATCATCTCATTCCTGGATTATTGCAATAGCCTGCTGGGGTGTCTGCCTGCCCCAGGTCTCTCCTAACTCCAGTCCATCCCACATTTAGCCACTATGATGGTTCTCCTGAAGTGTAGATTTGATCATATCACCCCACTATTCAATAAAGTCGTGTGGCTTCCTATTGCCTCCAGGATCAAATAAAAAATCCACTTGCTTTCAGTGCCCTTGGTAACCTAGTCCCCTCTTGCCTTTCCAGTCTTCTTACATCTTACTCCCCAAGATGTACTCTTCCATCTGATGACACTGACTCTGCTGTTTCATGAACAAGACACTCCATTTCTTGGCTCTTGGTATTTTCTCTGGTTGTCCCCCATACAGTGGCTTCCCTGACTTCATTTAAGTTTCAGCCAAAATTCCATCTTTCACAGCAAGCTTTTCCCAATCCTTTTTAATTCGAGTGACTTCCCTCTGTTAATTATTTTCTGTTTACCCCAGATAAACCTTGCATTTATATACTTGTTTGCATGTTATCTCCCATATTAGATAGTGAGCTCCATGAGGCCAGGGACTGTCTTTGTCTCTTTTTGTATCCCCAGCACTTAGTACAGTGTCTGACACACAAGAAATACTTAATAAATGTTATTTATTGATCATTGCAAAGGAAAAGTAATAGGAGTTTCACAGGATTGAGAATCACCTTTTTATTTTTGTTTCATGCGTTCCATGGTCATAGAAGAGAAAAAGGGAAGTTGCGGTGTCCAGACCCTTCAGCAGTTTTGCTAATGAGAAGGAGGTAGAGGGAGAATCTTCCCATTTAACCCTCAGTGCAGCCTTGTAAGGCTAGAGTTATCTCCGTTTTATGAATGAGGAAACTGTGGCTAAGAGGTTACGTGACTTGCCAAACAAAGGTCTAGCACTTTAGTACATACCAGTATAGTTCAATTCAGTAAGCATTTGTTAAGTGCCTGCTGTTTGAAAGATATTGGGGGATATAAAGACAGAATGAAAAACAGAACCTGCTAGAGCTTAGGCTCCTCTGACATGGCTCTTATAGTCAGGGTCACGATCAGCTTTCTCTGGTGCTAGGAGGAGGCATCAGGGCAGCTTCTGGATGGGAGAACACACTACGTATTCAGAGTGTTCCATCTTAGTTTCTTTTCAGATGAACTTAGCTTTACAGTTATTTCTATTAGATTAATAACTTAAACCTATTTTTTTAAAAATCCTAATACAAATGTAGGGATAGCAAAATATGAATAATTATGTTAAGAAATCAAACCTCAAAGCATTAAAACTCCACATTTAGATTAAAAGGTATACTTTTAAAAAGTTATGACTGTCTTTTTCACTGTGCCTTGATTTGTTGTTCATCTGTGTACTTGGGTTTTCTTATACTTTTTTTGCTCATGTATAGTGAATGTGCATTTCATATTGCTAATTTTGTTTTTCTTCATGCCTTATGATTTCATACGTTCCCACATTTCCTTATATTCTGCATATGGAACTTTTTAGATTAATGTTTTATTAAGGTTATATAATGGCAGAAGGCATCTTCTAATGTCTCATGGTGGCATGAAAGTAGCTCCAGGTCCTCAAAGGCTAGAGAGAGCTAAGGTTCTGGTGAGTTTGTTGTGTTGGGAGGTTCCATAGCACTTCATCACAAATGTTATCTTTGATACTGTATCTGCTTTCAACAGTTAGTCTGCTTACTAGGGGATGGATTCTTTGGCCACAGCAATTTGCAAACAGAAAAAGACAAAATGACCCTCAGGCTTGGACCCTTACTGCCTATGGAATAGTAGGGCATGTCACGGAAACTCTGCCCCTCCCGTTCCTGATCTACAAAATCAAGGGGCTGAACCACATAGCCTTTGAGATCCCTTCTAGCCCAGCATCTGTTCTCCTGTGACCTCTTTGGTTTCTCCAGTCATGTTGACAGAAAATTAGGAAGAGGGCTAAAAGTAATAGTTTTCTAGATTGTCTCTAGAATATACAAATGGATCTATGAGCTCATCAATATGGAACTTCCTTCCAGTGATGCAAATTTCAGCTCCACCATACCTTCTTAGCCTGTGTGACTCTTGTCCATATCCTCCTATGAGCTTCCCACAGGGTTCCACTCAACAACGAGGCTTTTCCTGGCTCCTCCTGACAAATATATGACCGAAGCATTCTGACGATCCACTTGTCATCCCATGTGACCATCCCATCTTTTCTTCATGTTATAATTCCTTGATGACATCTTTTATTTCTATTCTTTCTTGCAGCCTGCTCACACCTAGCACATGTGTTTACATGTAATACACTTACGTGTGTGCATATGCATGCTGTATTGCATATATCAGAACACCTTATAAATGTCAGGTATTTTGCAAATTTGAGTATTAGAAACATACCATTTAGAGGAAGGGTTTTTAGCCTTTTTTTGTGTCATGGACTCTTTTGACAGTGTGATGAAACCTATAGACCTCTTCTCAGGATAATGTTTTTAAAGGCTTGCAAAGGAAACTAAATATATTGATATTGAAATGTATTTAGCAAAATATTTTATTGATATTGAAATATTTATCAGAATATTTTTTTAAAATAAATTCACTTCTCCTTTCTTAAGAAGCTCTAAATTTTAGAAGATTATTTTTCATTTAACGGAAGTTTCCACCATAAGATTCCTTCAACTAGTACATTTCTTGTTGTATTTACAATGTTACTAGATTTACAGAAATTGTATTTGTACAAAACTTTTAGTAGTACATCCTTATATAAAAATTAAGTGCACCTCTGTGGTTCTACAAAAGGAAGAATTTGCTTCATATTTAAAAGAAAAAAACTACTTGAAAATTAGTTTGGAGATGGTGGAATTTTCTTCCCTATCTGTTTTAGATCATTTTGATACTGTTGTTCTTAATAAGAAAATGGACTGCATAAAAAGTGAATAAAGGACTTGTATTGTAAATATGTTCCAATAGCATTTATGTTGCACTTGAAATTTTGCAAATTTCTTTGTATATATATCATCTTATTCAGGCCTCAGAACTACCCTTAGTAAATGGTTACCACTTAGTAAATGGTTATGTAAGTGAGCTACAGCTGCAGTAGCCTAACCTGTTGGTTAGGAATAATTTCTCAGAGAAGTTTAACTCTCAAAATATTCACCACAAAATCGAGCCAGAAAACTGTTTCCGGCAGTACACACTTAATCTCCTTCCAGGCATAGACATGGTGATTCAGAGTGTCAGGGTCATTTTTTAGTACACGGATCCCATCATGTCTCAAAACAAGTGAAGATGAAGCGTAAGGTCTAGCTAATGCAATTCCTTTTAAAAGCACTTAGAGATGAAAGGAGACAGAATCCTAGTGGAGAGGGAGGGGCTAGAGTTGGAGTCAGGATACCTGAGTTTGAATCCTACTAAAGCCACTTACCAAGTGTATGACCAAGGGTATATTTTTTAATCTCAGAAGGTTACTATGAAGAAAGCACCTTGCAAACCTTAAAGTGCTGTACAAATAAATTGTTGGTAAATAGATGCGAAATGGAACAGAGTTGCCAGCATTTCTAATCATCGGTAACTGTACTGTGGAAACAACACATTTACACATTTGAATTTGTTACTTCAATTTGGTACACGTTAAGTGCCTACTATGTGAAAAGCATTGTGCTAAGAGATAACCAAGATAAAAATAAAAGTAGCTGTTGCCTTCAAAGAATAGACATTTCATGGTTTTGTTGGGACTTTTTAATGGGAGTTAAACTTCTCTAAGAAATGCTCATAACCAGAGTAAGTATCCAAGTAGTGAATGCAAAATAATGTTAAATGAGCTAAAGTGCACCTGAGGTGAGCCTTGAAGAGACCTAGCCGTTCCTAGCTGTACTCACTAGATGAAGAAATAGAAATTCACTTGACGTCAGGAACAGCAGTTAGAAGGGAGAGGCTGGAAAAGACAAACACACTAAGTCAAAATCCAAGCTAGGGATAACACCGTTTTTAATCACGGAATTTCAGAGTTAGAATGGGCTTCAGCAAACATCTAATCCACGCCATATCAAAAAGCAGTCCTCAGCATAACATCCTTGAGAAGTAGTTATCCAGATGTTGTGTATGCCTTCAGTGAAGGTAGAACCCACCACCTCTTCAGGCAGCCCATTCCACTTCTGGTTAGTTGCACATGTTAGCATGTTTTCCTGACATTTTCGTTTGCATTACTGTGATTGCTGTGCAGATTATTCTTTGGTTCTGCTTTCTTTGCTCTTTCTGAAGTCTTCACATCTGTCCTTTCTTATTACACAATAATATTCCTAACCCTAACCCTAGCCCTAGTTCAGCTGGGCGTTTGCCCCTAATCCACTATCTTGGCTCCCCCATTTATTTTCTTTTTTCTAATGATGTTTGTTTCCTTACTTTACTTTTTTAAAATATATTTTTATAGATATCTTTTGTTTTTCCATTGTCTAGATTTCCCCCTCTGTGCCTCCTCTCTCCTCTCCCAAAGATGAGTTTCTTATGACAAAGAGAAGGAGAAAGAAGTGGGAAAAAAAAGTTCAGCAAAACCTGTCTGCCGTATTTCATGCTGTGCCCAATGCCTTATTGGGGAGGGTCCCTGCCTCCCTGTACGGGAGGGAGAGGTGTTATTGCATGTAACTGGTTGAGGATCGAGTCATTTAAAATTTCTCTTGTGCTTACTGTTCCTTCCATTTCCATTGTTGTAGTTATTGTGCATTTTGTAATTGTCTTCAGCGGACTTTTCTCTTTCTGTCTCTACTTGATTTTGTTAATATCTCCTTATTTTCTTTCAATGGGTGAGAAAACTGACGCCCATAGGAGTGCAGTGGGTTGACTATGGTCATACAATCTCTAAGTGACAGGTGACAGAAAATTTGAAATTGTGTCTGAATCCCACATCCAGCATCCTCTCCATGTCATCACATTGCTCAGACTAGCATGGCACCTGAGAGGATGGGTGCTGTGTCTCGAAATTCCTCCTTCTGGTAGTGGGTCCCATAATTATACCCTTGAAAGCAGTTTCTGAGTCTTCTTACTCCTTGGTGACTCCTCCACTAATCATTTCCCTTTCCAAAAATCTCTAAGTGTTGAAATCTACCTATCCTTCTAGGTAAATTCTAATGCTACTTCCCCTCAATTAAATCTTCCCCAATTCCCCTCCTCCTTCCAATGCTCTTATCACTTTCTACTTTATCTTATATTTATTTGTGTGTGTCTAAATGTGTATATATATGCATACATGTATAAATGTGTGTTTATACATACGTAAGTCTATATACAAAACACTTTCAACTAACTTGTTAGCTCTTGAGAGTAGGAATCTGTTATTTATCTTTGTCTAAATATAAGATGTTCTACAATTAGGTCCAGAATGAATGTTTGTTAAATCAGTGAATATTGGAACATTTCAGAGACTTTAATGTTATTCATTTTTCTCAACACCTGTGTAATTGGTGATTATCATTGCTCTTTCTTCCTACTATTTCAGGAATTAAGAAAGTAACCCAACCTATTTGAAAGCAGACCCTATGAGATGATTCCAACTTAATGAGGATCAGAAAAAATGTATAATGTTAAGGTGTTTATTGTTCATAGTTTGAAACTTTCAGATAAAAGTGTTTGAGTCTTACTCAGACAGTTCATTGCTTTCTTGTTTCATAGGCTCCTTCATAAGGAATTTTTGTTTCATAATACTCAGCCATGTTTTATTTACAATGTTTATTTTGAGTATGTCCTTTTTCTTAAGTCTCTTCTAAATGAATTTGACTCCTGTACCTGTGCCCTTTTTTTTTCTCCTTAGAGAACACTGCTCCCTAGACCATCAGGAAATCCATCCCATAATGTGTGTTCTTTCTCCATCATGTCAAATTCTTCTATAACAGGTAAGTGTTTGTGGTTCCCACAGTTCTTCCACTTAAATTTACCTGTGATTTTCCTTAATTTGGATTATAAATGTACCTAGCATGAAAGAATTGATCCCTTGTCATGTATAAATAACATCTATGCTTGAAATACTTTTGAAATACTATTTAATGCTGTACTATATTTTTGGAGAGGGGCTTGTAATCTCTACTGTTACATCTTGCCTGGTGACTATAGTTTGCTTTTCTGGCTTCTTTTTGTAAATGATTAGTTCTGCCATAACTCCACAAGAATTTCTAAAAATCAATGAAACTATGTAAAATTGAGCAATAAAAACTGTAGGACTTATGTTGAAAATGGGGTTGGGACACGACTCAAAAAAATTCATCAATGACACATTAAAATAAAGGAACTGATGGGGGGCGGAGCCGAGATGGCGGCTGGTAAGCACAGACTAGCGTGAGCTCCATACCAAGTCCCTCCAAAAACCTATAAAAAATGGCTCTGAACCAATTCTAGAATGGCAGAACCCACAAAACAGCAGAGGGAAGCAGGGCTCCAGCCCAGGACAGCCTGGATGGTCTCTGGGTGAGGTCTATCCCACACGGAGCTGGGAGCTGGGAGCTGGGAACGGAGTGGAGCAGAGCCCAGCCTGAGCGACGTGGACCAACAAGACCAGCAACCGGACAGAGTGTGCCCTAGCGCCCTGAGTCAGTGAGCTGCGGCAGGTACCAGGGCTTCTAAACCCACAAACACCAAAGACTGCTGAGAAGGTTAGTGGGAAAAGCTGCGAGAGTGGAAGGAGTTCGCGGTTTGGCTTCCAGCCCCGGGGGCAGCTACGGCTGTTTTTGCTTCCGGCACCAGGCCCACCTGGTGGGAGGAATTAAGTGGCGGATCAGAGCAGGAGTACACAGCCTGCTGAAGATCTAAGCTCAGTTCCGGTTAGGGGTTCTTGGGGAAGGAGCAGTGCTGGTGTGGCAGAGCTGGCACCTCCCCCCCAAAAAGGTGGAACATAGAACTCTCTAGTCTACCATCAGTCATACCCCACTGAAAAACTCAAGGGTCAAGTTCGTTGGCTGGGAATATGGCCAGGTAGCGAAATTGCACCCAGATTCAGTCTCAGACTTTGCATTCTTTCTTTGCTGACAAAGAAGACCAAAACATACAGCAAGAAGAAGTCAACAAAGTCAAAGAGCCTACAACAAAAGCCTCCAAGAAAAACATGAACTGGTCCCAGGCCATGGAAGAGCTCAAAAAGGAGTTGGAAAAGCAAGTTAGAGAAGTAGAGGAAAAATTGGGAAGAGAAATGAGAAGGATGCGAGAAAACCATGAAAAACAAGTCAATGACTTGCTAAAGGAGACCCCAAAAAATACTGAAAAAATACACTGAAGAAAACAACACCTTAAAAAACAGACTAACTCAAATGGCAAAAGAGCTCCAAAAAGCCAATGAGGAGAAGAATGCCTTGAAAGGCAGAATTAGCCAAATGGAAAAGGAGGTCCAAAAGACCACTGAAGAAAATACTACTTTAAAAATTAGATTGGAGCAAGTGGAAGCTAGTGACTTGATGAGAAATCAAGATATTATAAAACAGAACCAAAGAAATGAAAAAATGGAAGACAATGTGAAATATCTCCTTGGAAAAACCACTGACCTGGAAAATAGATCCAGGAGAGATAATTTAAAAATTATTGGACTACCTGAAAGCCATGATCAAAAAAAGAGCCTAGATATCATCTTTCAAGAAATTATCAAGGAGAACTGCCCTGATATTCTAGAGCCACAGGGCAAAATAGAAATTGAAAGAATCCACCGATCACCTCCTCAAATAGATCCAAAAAATAAATCTCCCAGGAATATTGTCACCAAATTCCAGAGCTCCCAGATCAAGGAGAAAATACTGCAAGCAGCCAGAAAGAAACAATTTGAGTATTGTGGAAACACGGTCAGAATAACCCAAGATCTGGCAGCTTCTACATTAAGAGATCGAAGGGCTTGGAATATGATATTCTGGAGGTCAATGGAGCTAGGATTAAAACCTAGAATCACCTACCCAGCAAAACTAAGTATCATGCTCCAAGGCAAAATATGGATTTTCAATAAAATAGAGGACTTTCGAGCTTTCTCAGTGAAAAGACCAGAACTGAATAGAAAATTTGACTTTCAAACACAAGAATCAAGAGAAGCATGAAAAGGTAATCAAGAAACAGAAATTGCAAGGGACTTACTAAAGGTGAACTGTTTTGTTTACATTCCTACATGGAAAGATAACATGTATGATTCATGAGACCTCAGTATTAGGGTAGCTGAAGGGAATATGCATACATATATGTTTATGTATATATATATGGGTGAATGTGTATGTATGTATATATCTATGTGTGTTTGTGTGTGTGTGTGTGTGTGTATATATATATATATATATATACATATATATATATATATATACATATACACACAGAGAGACAGAGAGAGAGAGAGAGAGCGCAGATACAGGGTGAGTTAAAGATGAAGGGAAGATATCTAAAAGAAATAAAATCAAATTAAGGGATGAGAGAGGAACATACTGAGAGAGGGAGATAAGGAGAGATAGATTGGGATGGATTATCCCCCATAAAGGTGGCAAGAGGAAGCAGTTCTGTGGGAGAAGGGGTGAGGGCGGATGAGGGAGGAATGAGTGAACATTGCTCTCATCAGATTTGGCCTAAGGAGGGAATACCATACATACCCAATGGGGAATCTTACCCCACAGGAAAGAAGAGGGAAGAAGATAAAAAAAAATGGGGGGGATGATGGAGGGGAGGGCTGATGGGGGTGGAGGTAGTCAAAAACAAACACTTTTGAAAGGGGACAGGGTCAAGGGAGAAAATTCAATAAAGGGTGATGTGTTGGGAAGGAGCAAAATATAGTTAGTCTTTCACAACATGAGTATTGTGGAAAGGTTATACATAATGATACACATGTGGCCTATGTTGAATTGCTTGACTTCTTAGGGAGGGTGGGTGGGAAGGGAAGAGGGGAGAGAATTTGGAACTCAAAGTTTTAAAAACAGATGTTCAAAAACAAACAAAAATGTTTTTGCATGCAACTAGAAAATAAAATACACAGGCAATGGGGTACAGAAATTTATCTTGCCGTACAAGAAATGAAGGGAAAAGGGGATGGGAGGGGAGTGGGGTGACAGAGGGGAGCGCTGACTGGGGAACAGGGCAACTAAAATATATGCCATCTTGGAGTGGGGGGGAGGGTAGAAATGGGGAGATAATTTGTAATTCAAACTCTTTTGAAAATCAATGCTGAAAACTAAATATGTTAAATAAATAAAAAAATAAAAAAAAAATAAAGGAACTGGAGCATCTAGGTGGTGCAGTGAGCAGAGCACCGGCCCTGAAGTCAGGAGGACCTGAGTTCAAATCCGGCCTCAAACACTTGACACATTCACTAGCTGTGTGACCTTGGGCAATACAGATATACAGTAACCCCAATTGCCCTGCCTTCCCCCCTCCAAAAATTTAAACAAACAAAAGGAACCTAAAAAAATTGTAGCAATGTTTTGTACGTATTAAGTAGTTGAGAAGTACATAAATACTCCAATAAGTAGTTGCGGTGTCTGAGGCCTTGGACTCTTGCTTGGCCTGCATCCCAATTCCTAATGAGAAGGAGAGGGCCCTTAGCTATGCTGGAAAGTTGGGGAAGCAGTGGGGAGGAAGGTTAAGAGGTCTCCTAAGCCCTTAGCTCCTACTGCACCTGCAGATACACAGTAAATGAGGACCTTTACCTTGAAAAAGACTTGAAGTTTCCTTTTGGAAGTGAGTGTTAAAAGGGTTGAAGCTTCTGACTTGTTGTGAAGTGGTCCAGTTTTCTTGTTCTCTCACCGTTTCTCCTGGATGAAATAAAGCATAAAAGTAAACACAAAATACATGTTATGCTCAAATCATTCCCTAATGTATCATTTGTGTTGGAGTAAATTCACCTTTTCAAAACAAGCATTATAGCAGAGCTAACTTTTCCTCTTCTGTTTTTGCACTCATAACTCCGTAAACTCTAAGGAATTGAGCAGGATTAAACTTTTTTTTTTTTTTTTTTTAGGATTAAACTTTAAACTAACTTTTATTGGTAGAAATTATTATCAGGAATTTAAAGAAGGAAATGGCTTCCTTCGCTTATATTTTGTCCTCTGGTCTTTGAATTGCTCGTTTGTGCTGTGTTGCTGTTTGAACAGTTTTGATTCCATGATATCGACAAACAGGCCTTACAGTTATTCTTATTGTAATGTACTGCCTCATTTTGTAGTTTTGTTCAACCTTTGGTTCCTCCTTGACAAAACAGCTCATCCAGCCCTTCTTTGTACTTTTTCTAACCCAAAAATCATTTCTACTTTCCACAGGAAGTGGCAGTTTAGAATACTTGATAATATTTGACTAGACTGAAATCTCATAGTGGAGGCTGTGGGTAGTGGAAATAAGGGAGAAGCCCTGCTATTCTGTAGGCCTTGGGTGGTGAAATGAGCACCGGAATAAGAAAATTATAAATATATGTGTGCATTCTAGAAATTTGTTTTTGTTCCCATCTTATAGGGAGAGGGTCATTTCGGCCAGTCCAGTCCTCTCTGACCAAAGCTGCTTTGTCTCGACCTATTGTGCCCAAGGTTCTTCCAGCCCAGGCTGCTAATCACCTGTCCAGTAAGTTTCCATAGCTAAGCGTGAGATGAACTTGCAGCCAACCCCATGCTTCTGAGTGACACTTTTTGAAGTGTTCTTTTCTTCTACTTTCTCAAATACATATCTCCTAAATCCTTGGAAGGAAAACCATGTAAGCTATTGACTTTTCAGTTAAAAATGGGGCCTTTGAGATAGGATATTTTTATGGTCTCAGCATGGGAATGCAACTGCTCATTTAGGAGAAGCCTTATTATTATCATCCTCTGTTTCTCTATCTCCAGGTGCCATTGACTTGGCAGCTAAAAGTGCTGGTATCATTCCTGGGAGCCCACTCCCTGTCCTGGATACTGAGGGTTTGCCTGGGATAACACAGTTGCCTTCGGAGGAAGTGACAGCCGCAGTGACAGGGCAAAACTTGGCTAGCTCACATCAGAATGGGGATGCCATGTCAGCTATGGAGGTTGGTATCAGTAACATGTGTCTTTGTCACAGAAATTGTGGAAGGTATTGCCGTTTTCCCTAAGGTGGTAGAGCCTACGTTAAATCCCGTGATATAATGATGATATTGCATTTAATTTTGCATGCCGTATTTTGGCCAGGTAGGCATCTGTAGCATTGAGAAAACTAAAAACCAGCATGAGGTAGACCATAGAATTCTTGTGGACAAGATGGTGAAATTTGAGCTGGATGATGGTATAAATGCTTTCAGTATGTTGATCTGTCACTGGTTCACCAGCTGTAGTCAGATGTTGATTAAATGGATAGACGTCAGCCTAGATGTAATTACAGGTCCCTAAGGGTATGGGATGGTTTAGGGTTCTATCTTTTACTCTCTTCTGCCTAGTATTTTTGCAACTGACTTAAAAACTAAATGTCATGCTCATCAAATTTCTAAAACACACAAAGCTAGGAGAGATAGCAAATATATTGAGTAATATATTGAGGATCCATATAAATCCAATTGGAATAGTCAGCCAAGTATACACATATAACTTAATAGAAATTATTATCTACACTTGTGTGAGAGTTTAGATACTTGACTTAAAACAAAATACAAGTCAGTAATGAGATGTGACCATCAAAAGGCAAAGTGATCTTAGGTCCATTAACGAAAATGTAATGTCCAAAGTACCAAGTAGCTCTATACCAGTCAGGCCACACCAAGTATGTGTTCAGTTTTGTTACTCTGGTGTTTTTTTTATATAATTTTTATTCGTCATAATTTGCTTTTATATTACATTTATTTCTGAATATGTACTTCCCACCTTCCATAATGAGCAAGCCATCCCTTCCAACAGAAATTTAAAAAAATATATTTTTTCCCAACAAAAGTAGCCAACATATCATCTGTATTAACAGGTCAGCAAAGTATGGCCCTCATGAAATTTAACTGTATTTTAAAATGTAAATGCTTTTCTTAACTCAAGAGGCTGACTAGATTTGATTCCCAGGCTGTAGTTTGCTCATCCCTATTCTATATGATGGCATGTGGAATATTGTACATTCTCATAGTCCCTAACCTCTATGATGAAGGAGAAGGTACATTTTCTCTGCTCTTCTCCATACCTAAGCTTCCTACCATAGAAAGGGCACCATATCTTAAGATGGATTTGTTAAGTTGGCACATAGCTAAAATATAAAGAGATACTCATTGTCTTAAGAATTGGTTAAAGGACCTAGGGTACCCTCAAGAAGATGAGATAGAGGGGCAATATGATAGTTTATTTGAAGGGGCTATATGGGGGAAGATTTATATTCTATTCATGGCTCGAGAGGAAGGTGATTTTTCATCTCAGCATGAGGAAAATAAATTCTGCACAATTAGATTGTTTAAAAAAAAAACAACAATGAATGATTAGACCTGTGTGTTGATGAATTCTTTGTCACTGTAGGCATTTAAGCAAAGGCAAATTATATCATAGAAGAAATTTATGCATCTTATAGGGTTCTTTCCAACTCTGAGGTTCTAGGTTCATTTGAAGGAACTAGGAGTGTTTGATCTGGAGAAGGTACAGCTTAGAGGAGGTTATATTGTCTTCAGATATTTCAAATGTCCTTTGGCAAAGGTATTAGACTTGATATGTGTTGCATTAATGAATACATTAGAACCAGTGGAGCTGTACAGCCTTATTAGTACCCTAGTACTTTAAAGTATTAAAGCATAGTCTGAATGACCCCCCATCAGGAATGTCGCAGAATGTATTCCTGTGTGTACAGGAATTTGGACTGGATAACCTGAGGTCTCTTCTCCTTCCTAAAATTATGTGATTTCTCACCCCCTCTTTTGGAAGAGTAAAGCTATAAAACTCCTAATACTGTCATTGCATACCATACAGGATCCAGTCAGGAGCCCCAAACTCCCTGCCAAGTCTAAGGTCTGAACCCTGCTGTGAATGAGCTGGACTTTTGGTGCTAGAGAAGAATTCTTTCACTTAAACAATCAGAGTAAAACATGGAGGAACCTGACAGTGTCTGACTTTGAAAGCAGTTTCAGGAGTTACCCCTCCAGATTATAGCACTTTATCTTCCTCTGATTTTAGTTTTTAAAAAGCCACTTAAAATGAGGAGACAACTGCTGTAATGTAGGAGTTGGTGTATTTACCAGTGTTTGCTTTGAGTTCTGGTTTCTGGTATATTAGCAGCACATAGATCCAACTAAGCCTTGAGTCAGAGAGCATTGACTTCATCACTTACTAGATCTGTGACTGTGGCTCTGTTACCTTATCTCCCAGAATAAGTTTCTTCTCCTGTAAGATAAGGAGGATCCAATATGGACCTCACACGGATAGCTGTAGCTTTTTGTGCTTTTTAAGCTGTAGTGTCAAATATATGTGAGCTGCTATTAAGTATTAAGTATAATTGGGAAATGTTCTGCTATTCCTTTTTTATTTCTAGGGCACAAGCAGTGGGTGCCGCGTTCCTTTCATCAGTATCCCCCCAAGGCCTGAACCGGAATCTGTTACTCAAGGTTTCCAGGTAGGGACCAAGCATTGTGTAGCTTCTGAACCAATGCCACTAAGCCAGAGTTCATCTCCCCAAATACGTCAGACCTGCAGTCCTCATCTTCCAAGTACTTCCATGATCTTTGTCTAGCTAATGGTTCTAGTTTTATTGTCTCCTGGATAATTATAGAATAGAGTTCACACAGCCTGTGTGTGTTTGTCTCATTTGGAATTGTCTCCATCGGCCTGCTTTCTTTTCTTTTTGTTATTTCCTTCTCTTCTCCAAATAGAGTTGTAGACTTGACATCTCACCCCCATCGTAAACCCACTGTGTGCCAATGAAGTTACCTCCTTTCTTGATGACACTGGTATAATTTTACTTTCCCTATTGGTCTTGAAACTGATAAATGACCACAACATTTGCTGGAGGTTTTTTCAGGATACTTGCAGCATTTTTAGTCTTATACCTGAGAATTATGAATTTTTTTTCTCCACATTACATATTTTTTCAATTCTGTCAGACCCATTTCTGTGATAATTTTTCTGTTTTTCTTCCTCCAGGCATCTTCTGTTCTATCCTTATCTGAAATGTCCAAAACCCCTCTCCAGAATGGCCTCTCTACTCCCCTTCCTACATCTGAGGGATCCAGTACCCGGCTTTCTCCACCCAATGTCTCTGCTCTGCTAGACATTTCCCTTCCTGGACCCCCTGAGGATGTATTATCTCAAGGAGAACCTTCAACTCAGATCAGTGACTCCATCATCGAGATTGCTATCAGTTCTGGCCAATATAGTAAGCAATACTTCTGTTCCTTGAAATCAGGAAAATCCTTGCTGCCCATTAAAGAGAAATATTATTGTTTAACAATAGGTGAATCTCTGGCTTCTTACCTGGGTCTTTAGTAGATTTATGGAAAAGATATTTATTCTTGAGAAGCCAATAGTTTAAATGGAAAAAGAAAATGCTGCTAGATTCCCTTAGGGGGGAAGCATTACTGCTAGAAATCAGGGTGGCCAATGAGCTTGTATTCCAGTGGCTCCGGAAGACAAAATTGTCAATGTTCAGATGTATTTAACCTGATTACTTTGTCTTTACTTGGGGATCGAATTAGGAGATGCATTTAGAGGCACCTGGGGTGTTATGGATGGAGTGCTGGGCCTGGAATCAGGAAGACTTGAGTTCAAATTCCATCTCAGACACTTATTAGCTATGTGACAAGGGCAAGTCACTTAACCTCTGTCGGCCCCAGTTTCTTCATCTGTAAAGTGGGGATCACAACAGCACCTTACCTCCCAGGGTTATTGTGGAGATCAAATGAGATAATATTTGTAAAGTCCTTAGCACAGTGCTTGGCGCACAGTAGTTGCTTAATAAATACTTAATCCATTTCATCCCACTGGTGTCAGTGGGGATGAAATTAATGCTTGATGTTCTACTGGACTTCCCTATGCTCCTACATGGGAGACTGAAATCCAGATTAACAGACTTGCTCCTAGATGGATCAGCTAGAGAGTAGTGTTTGCTAAAATAACCAAATGATATCTTCTTCAAAGTGAGAGTAACTCTGAGCCTCGCAATGTCCCTTTGGAAGTTTGTGCTACTGATTCTGTTAATACTGCTCATCTTGATTTGGAAGTTTATACTATTTTACATTATTAGACTTAAGGTACTATGGCTAGCATAGTAAGGGTTAGATCAAATTTTTTTTCTTCTAACTGAAATTTTAATGATACAATATTCTTTTATAGGTGAAGGAGTCTCTCTTTCTCCAGCAAAATTGAATGGCAGTGATAGCTCCAAAAGTCTTCCATCCCCATCCAGCAGCCCTCACCAGAACTGGATTGCCTCTCCCACTCATGATCCACAGTGGTACCCCAATGATTCCACAGACTCTTCTCTTAGCAGCCTGTTTGGTGAGTTTTTCTAATAGGCTACAGTAAACTCAGACCCTTGACCCCCAGGAGAACATTCTTCTTTAGGAACAAGCATCTGAGCCAGAAACTTCTCTTGTCTTACATCGGTCATTTAGTTGATTAATGATCATTTGACATTGATTATCTAGAAATTTTGAATGGTTCAGGATAAGTATTTCATGGTATGGCCTTTGCTCTATGCTATTTTAAGACCACTTCCCTAGAACCTAGTGAGTTACTTAGGGCTCTGCGGTTCATGTTTTACTCCATAGAGAATTTGTTGTGAAGCAGGTCCCAGAGGTTCCTGTCCTTTCCAAAGACCTTCCTTTGTAGCCCCAGTGGTGACAGTTTTGATGGATAGCGTGTGACTTTGGTCTCCCATTTTATATTCTGTTTTTTCTGAATCATTGCCCTTAGTGATTTTTTTTTCTGAAATGAGCCTTCTAGTTTGTTTATTAAAGTATCATATAACTGAGTAAGTAGTCTTCTGCATAGCTGGGACTCTGTTATTTGTCAGCTGTATGCAGTTCTTGGCATGTTTTAAATATTCTGTAAATCAGCAGAGCTTGCTCCCCTCTACCCCAGTCTGTCAAACTAGATGATAGGATACACAGTATTCAAATATACAGGACCAACAGAACAGAAGTGGAATTTCCTCTTCTACTGCTGTACTTTACCTTGAGCACAAAATAGGGCTTAGATGGGCAAATGTGATTCTGTGGCACAGATGTCAATACACAGCCTCAGCTCCCAAATCAGATCCTAAACTAATCCTAAACTGGTCTCTTGAAGCAGTTAGGTGGCACAGTGGAGACAGCATTGGACCTGGAGCCAGTCTCTTAACTTCCGTTTGCCTCACTTTCCTCAACTATAAAATGGAATATTAATAGCACCTACTTCACAATCATATGAAAAAATATTTGCAAAGTTCTTAGCACAATGCTTGGCACATAATAGGCTTTTAAATGTTTCTTGGTCAGTTCCCACCCTCCCTTTTCTCCCTTCTTTTTCTTTCTTCCCTCTCTCCTCCCTCTCTTTCTTCCTTCCCTCCCCCAGATTGATGAGAATTAGCATCCATGTCAGTCTTTGCTTTCCAATTCTTAAATAGAAGGTTCTGAATGATGAGTAGGAACTGCTAGTATTCGAGATTAATTTGGAATTACACCTACCCTTTTTCTACTCACTGAACTGAACTGTATTGACCTGTGGTGATGAGAATGTACCTGAATCTGAGCCATATGCAAAGGTAATTAATCACTCAAGTCAGGAATTAAGTATACCAATATATTGTATCAATATACTCTAATTTTCAGCATTGTTTTGGAAAAAAATAAGAGTTTAATAATTTTTATTTTCTTCTATCTGCTATGTAGCAAGTTTCATCTCACCAGAGAAGGGCCGGAAGATGCTGCCAACTCCAGTTGGGACTGCCAGTGGTACTTCCCTACTGGGCCCCAGCTTGCTGGATGGAAACTCTCGGGATTCATTTGTCTCCCGTTCACTGGCTGATGTTGCAGAGGTATATTTTCCCATGTTGGGCTTTTTATTCAGTAGCTTTGCCCTGATCGGGAATACTTTTTTACTTGTTCTTTTCCCCCCAACATCTGAGTACTTTTAGGGATAAAGGTATGTAATCACCCACCATTTCAAAACCTTTAAGTTTACAAAGCAGGGACTGCCCCAAGGTGTGTGATCAATCAGCTGGAGAATGGGAAGCTAGTTTACATCCCACCCTCTCCACTATAGGGATTTATAAGTTAAGGGTGTTACACCTAGCAACCACACCTAACACCTATTTATTATGAAATACCCCTCCCCCCCATACACACAGCAACCACACCTAACACCTACACTTATCTTCAAATGGGGTGGGGGGGGGGGCGCCACACCTCTTGAATCTATTTTGCCTTGTACTCTGCAAGCTCCTCTCCTCCCCATTTCTGAGTCCAGTGGGGTGGAGTCAGCCCAGAGTAGTTATAATTCTTACTGGCACTGACTAGACTGTTTGTCACTGAGAAAATTCCTGCCTCTGCCTTGCCCTCTAACACTTCTCCCTCCCCCTTCAAATCTCCTTGTAGCCTTGTATCAGTGAAGTACAGCTTACCTGCCTCCTTTTTGTTTTGAAAGGACCATGAGAATTGCACCGGAGATAGCAGATTTCATCACACTATCTTTCCCTCCAAACCACTGCTTTTCCAAACTCTTTTTTTCTGTGAAATGCACTATCTTTTCATTCTTGTAAGTCCTCAATCTTGGTGTTGTGTTTGACACCTCACTTTTCCTCATCCAACATAGCTGATCTGTTACCAGATTCTGTAGTTTCTACCTCCCCATCTCTTGCATCTTTATTCTTTTCTCTACTCGCATAGCACCACCCTAGTTCAAACACTCATCTCTTATAAGGACTATTGCAATAGCCTCCTAATTAGTCTACATGTTTCAAGTCTCCTCTCTAGACTATCTTCAAAATGGTTACCAAAGTGATTTCCCTAAAGTGCAGGTCCTACCATACCACTTTTCAACTCAGACTCCAATGACTCCCTGTTGACTGTAAGAACAAATATTATTTCATCCTATCTCATTCTTTATAAATTTCTATTTTTGGCATAATTTTTATAGCATAATTATCAGTACAACAACAAACATTTAATTTATAAATAAATATATGTTTGGGGATGCACACTGAACAATTTTTTACTGATGGGGTGTATGTTCACAAAAGTTTGGAGACCATTGCTTTAATAGATTTTTTTTTCAGTTTGTAGTAAGTTTTATCTATTCTTGAAACTCCTGATATTGTCCTTTGTTAGACAGATCCCACAGTTGAGCTACATGGAAGTCCTCACAGATGAAGCAGAATGTTAGAGCTAAAAGACACTTTAACAATCACTAGTAGAACCCCTTTATTTTCCAAATGAGGCTAAAGAATCTAGGCTTTAAGAAAAAGCGTTGTTCACTGCCTTTGGAATAATTGAGCAGCATTGTGGTTTAGTGGGAAAAGTCCCTGAGTTAATATCTGAAGATCTGGGTTCATTTACTGGTTCTGCTACTTAAAACTTATGTGAGCTCTTACAAGTCTGTTAATCTGGATTTCAGTCTCCCGTCTGTATAAAATGAAGGAAATAGAATAGAAGACTATCAAGATCTCTTCTAGCTCTGATCTTATGCTTCTCCTGGCTGGGTGACAGTAGATTCACCTTATTTAAAAATTCATCTGGTTTTGTAGAGGTGATATTTCCTGTTGCAGAACTCTTCTTTGCCATAGAGTTCAGTGGGGCTGAGGCAAGCTCTCAGGATATATAAATACTGCACAGATGCCCACTTAGCTCTTGCTCTGAGTTCATATCCTAAAATGATCCTAAATTGATCTGTTAGACTCTGGAAACTTGATGCTCAGTTTCCCAACAAGTACCTGGGCCCATGCTAGGAGTTAAGGTCTTTACAGTAATATGAAGTCCATTCCCTTCCCCTTGAGAGCTTACAACTCAGCTAAAGAGGTAAGACAGACACGCAAATATCTGTAGTTGCCAATGGTATTATTGAGTAATATAAACAAGGGCGAAGATTTCCATTTAGGGTTTATTCTTTCTCTATTCATTGATAGCCATGTATTAAAACATTTGACAGTCTGGAAATATATTCACATCACTTCATATGCCAGTTGGCAGGTCTCTTTCCAGCTAGTACATCCTAACTAACTCTGCATTACAAGAAACTATGCAGAGGGTTATAATATATGTAGTGCCTGCCTGGCATATAGCAGGCATCTGATAAATTCTTGTTGACTTTGTAGAGCTTCAAGGGAAGGGGAAATGATGTCCCTCGTTCTTTTATCATCTCCATATAGTGGTAACAAAATGGGACTGAGGTCAGTGGAGATATTGGAGAGACAATCTTTTTTCATACAAGTCACAGAAATCTTCATGTTATTTTCTCCCACCTGACTCGGCAGCAGTCTAGTTCTATGTCTAGATATGTAAAGATAGCCATGAAATAAATTTTTATGTCCATCTGATGGTACCATTTTCCTCCTGGGTCTCCCAGCGTATAGGAAAGCCCTACATGCTTAGAGTCAAGTGATTCCCACTTATCTAATTTGCAGTATTTCCCTTCATTTCTGTGTCCTCTAGGTTGTGGATTCCCAACTGGTATGCATGATGAATGAAAACAGCATTGATTACATCTCCCGATTCAATGACCTTGCCCAGGAATTGTCCATCACTGAGTCAAGTCGTCGGGAAGTCCTTTTTGATGGAGGTGGAGGTGGCCCTCCAGTGGGTGACCTCTCACAGTGATCTTGCTTAGTGATGAGCACAGTGGTGGCCACAATTAGGATGGACTGATATTACAAATGGATATTGTATGGTTGTTCCTCTGATTGTGGGGGGCCGGGTGGGGCGGAGAAATCCCAGGTCCCACTCTCAATAAAGGCAGCATCTTCTAACATTTGAACGGCTGTGCATCCTGGAATCTGTAGTACACCAGGAAGTGATCACTGAACAGTATTAAATATGAATTCCCATGAGAGGAGCTAGAGCTAGTGATGTGGTTGGAAAGAATCAGAACTAGTTCTCTGGAATGGCATGAGTTAAGACGTTGGTAAGAGAATCCCCTTCTCAGGCACTTTGTGCCCATATGTAATATTCTTAGTTCCATGTCAAGATTGGGGTCCAGATGAATACTGGTTTTATGTTAAGCCTAAATTTGTATTGAACATTCCAGTTGAAGGAGAAACTACAAGTTTTCTTTTTTAAAGGGAAGAAGTTGAGAGTGCCTTGGAATAGCCATTAAGTCCTGGAGAATTTTAAGCCACACTCACTGGTGGGAGGGCCTAAGTCACTACTGCCTTCCTCCAATTAATCCTTTGACATTCTGTTACTATGTCTGTAAAGTGATGGGAGTTCGATAATCCATGATGCATTCCTTCTTCCCTGGGGAAGACAGCACAGCATCTCTTGGGCTCTCTGTAATTATAATTGCATTCCAGGGCAGATGATAGTGCAGACAAAGGCCTTATAGTACCTGGGGTAGCAGAGGGAGAAATGTTGGTCTTAATAGATGTCAATTTGTTGCAAAGATTTTTCCTATCACCAGCTCTATTGAAATACCAAACCTCCCCTAGTCCCTTAATTGTAGGTTTTGGCTGATTTAACAAGACAGGTAAAGAATCATGTCTTATGCAGATAACACTGATTTTTTTAAATTTTTAAGGAAGAAAAGGGTCTTTCTTTTATTTTGTGAATTAGGAACCATTAAAGAAGAAAACCCAATTAAGTTAGACTTCCTTCCCTCTCCCACTTGCCAAGTTTCTTTAAGGATGGTCCAAGGCATCATTTGTTCAGATGAAGACCTCTGCCTATAAATTCTTAGGTATTTGGTGGAATTTTGTTTGACATCTGAAAAGAAATTAGTGATCCTTGATAATTGGGTAATTAAGTGATTTTTCTCTGTATCACATGTTCCTCTGCTTTTGGTTGGCCTTCAGCAGATGTTGTTCCTTTATATTTATGTACTCTTGGTCCTCACTCTTCTGGGACCATCGAGCACCTCTCACTCTTGCCCAGGGTCTCTTTTCAGAGAATTCAGGAACAAGGGCTTATATTCATATAAGGTAGCTTCTTAGTATACAAAAGCCATGTCCTCTGTAGAGAGAGGTTTTATATACTCCTAATAGTCACTTCTTTACATAGCAGGTGAACCCATTAAATCTATCCACAACTACTGTCTTAACAGCCAACTGTGCTTACACAATCTATCTAGGCATCCATGTGAGAAAGTTCAACCTTCGCCACAGTGTCATCTGTGGTTTTATCCACCTGATATATTTAACTTCAGGTTATTACCTACTTAGCCTGTTGTCCAATGTTTCTATCTGCTGTGCCATTAACTCACACCTTTGTTGAAAGTAAGAGCAGCATTTCTTCCTCTCAGTAATATTCTTAGGCAGGGCCAGTAGCCTTTAAGGCTATTGATAGCTACTTGATAGGTCTGGCTTCTCTCCCCAGCTGATCAATGACCCAGTCTTTGGACATATGGAGGTAATTTAACCTAGACCAGTGCCTGATAAGGGAGTACTTGAGGCTTCTTCAGGAAAAATAAAATGTTTGTTCTGCTCCATATAGAGAATTGTGGAATCCCACAAATTGAGCTTATTTCATTTCAGTAATAAAGGGCAGATGTTCTAATACCTAAGACAAGGGAGATATTCAGGGTTACTGGATGGAGAACATCTGGTTTTCATGTTGTGGTTTCACTCCCTTGTCCCTGAAACACTTTCCCAGAGCTCTTATATGATACCTCACCGATAGTACCTTATGAATAAGGCTTTTTCCTGGTCTTAAGAAAGTAACAGCATGTAATTAAAAATAAAGGAGAGGAAGAATATGGCACAGTTAGATCAAGTGATGTGAGCAAAAATGTGACCATTTTCTGAGTTGATTCATCAGTCCTCTAAACTCAACAGAGCTAAGGAATATCTCCTGCCCTTGATAACTGACTTAGCCATGGGTTAAAACTCTACTGGCTGAGTTTGCAGCAATATTAGTCTTCCTGAACTCTGTACTCTAGTGCCATAGAAACCAAGGAGTCTTTCAGGAATATTGCTGGGATTAATGACCAATTGTGTCATGACCATGTGGCCAGCTGATAATACTTCTGACCTAGTTACCCAACAGGAGCTCTGATAATGTTGAGGCAAACAAGTGGAAACTAACTAGTTAGTTTTAAATTAAAGGCAAAGGGGAAGCAAAATATTTCAATAAGCTTATTTAAAGAATTTAAAAATCAGAAGTTCCTGTTTTGTCTCTGGAACAGACTCTACTTGCCGTATATGGAACTCAAGTAAATATCTTGTTGCTGCCAGTAATATCTTAGGTAGTTGGGTTAGGGCAGCTGGAACAGGATTAAAGGAGAAAATGATTTGTCAACTACCTACAAGTCTCCTCCTCCTTACCAGTGACAAACATGAATTACTCTGAAGACCTTTGTTTTTCTTTTTGGCAACAGGTCACATGGATGCTTTTACTTAACAAGATTAAGGGAAATTTCATAGTTTGTAGCAGAAAATTAATCTATTTCTCCTAGCCTTATAAATATATGTATAAAAATAGAAATCTTTCAGAGAATCAAAAGTAGACCAACGTATGTCGGAAAATAGGAGAATTCTTTTGTTTCCATTCAAGTGGATGTCTCTTAGCGCTTCAATATGAATTTATGGCTTATGTTCATTTGAGCTGAAAGCAGATCAGTTCCTTAAAAAAATTCAGAATTGAGTAAGAATCTCTGGGTCTTATAAAATTGATTGATATTCTTGGCCCCTCATCCTTTTGTGTAGTATATAATGACGGGCATCTCCTGTTTTATCTTTCGGAATGCAGAGGCAACGGAATGCTCATCCTTTAATACAGCGCTCACAGTGAGATATGCTGTAATCTGAGTCTGCTAAGTGTAGAGAATTAATCGTTCAAGGAGAAGAGTTAATTGAAAACAATTAGCTTACCAGTATTTCCTCTGTACCCCTAAGTCTCCTGGTCCTAAGTATAGGAATTACCATTGTTTATGAGGCTACCCCATGACATGACTTCTAGATGGATGGCCTTTAAAAACTATATCTTAAAACCAAATCACATTACAGAGCTCAAACTTGTTTTGCAAAGAGATGTCTTGTATGCTGATGCTGGAAACCCCTGAGGAAGAAATTTAAATACTCGGATGCATTGCTAAGGGAATACTGCACTTTGGTGGGTTTTTCTTTTTTCTTTTTCTTTTTTTTAAACAGCTTCCCAAACCTTTATAGCTCTCCTAATTCCACAGTAATTTGTAAGTAATGTTAAGTAAATTAAACCTTGGAAGCACTACAGCAACCTGTTATCATACATTATTGGAACAGGATAACTGGCTTTAGAGCTTATGGTTTGGCAGCAGAATTTATTGCTGTTTCTTTGAAAAATAGTTAAGCCATATCATCTAAGGTTTTTGGCTTGTTTGAGATGTGAATTTGTTTTATAGATTATAAATATACATATGCAGTGTATGTATAAAGCAGATTGCCTGTTCTTCCTGATTATTTTTTGTACCATATTGTAAATTATATTATTTATTCTTTACCAATTTTGGAAAAAAAAAGGTGTTTTGGCTATTTAATATAATAAACAAAAGCTGTTAAACTTCCTATGTTTAAATTTCCAGTTCAACTTGTAAATCTGTTTTTATTATTGTGCATAAATACATACTAATACTTGATCTAACAAGTGTCCTTTTCTGCTTGGTTTTTGTTTTGATTTGTGTTTTTCACCTGAAATAGATATAAATGATCTTCATTACTTAAAATTTAGATTTCCGAAAGAGATAGCCAGCTGCTAAAGGAAAATTATACCTAAGCTTTTCTTAGGGAGGTTATGAAGATCAAATGAGATATTTGTAAAGTGCTTAGCATAGCACTTGATGCATAGGCATTGTCCACCTGAAAGTTTGGTTAAAAGAGGCAAACAGGCTAGGTGATCTATATTTATATTATTTATTCCCTTAAAGTTAGCAGAATACCTACATGTATGGAGCCAGATGAAATCTGACTGTCTAAACAAAAGAATGAGAAGACAAATACATTTAGAACCATCCCAATTCAGGGTGGCTGTGTCACTCAAATTTATGATCTCCATATATGTTTAAACATATTATGAGAAAGGAAGTTTCTTAATTGAATTGGTGGTAAATACAATAAGAGAGTTGACACAGTGTCAATTGAAATTATGATCCAGGACATCTGTATTTTCTTTACCATTAACATACCATAACATAGTATATGTCCATAAGATATTAAGAAAAAGTCCCATTATTCAAGATAGTGTCTCAGGTTAAGTGTCTCATCCTTAATGGCCATACAGAGGAAAGATTAAGTCAGTCCCATCTGGCCTTGTTGACATAGGAAGAGGTATTCTCTGAGTTTACTCAGAGAACAAAGAAACTGTTAGGGTCCAGGTTCTTCTTCTGGTCGATTAGTTCAGGCTCTGGCCCTTACTGAGGTTATTAAATTAATATTAAATGATTATCAGCATTTAATAAATCCTCCCGCCTTCCCTTTCTTTCCTTCTCTCCCTCTGCCTGTTGTCCTGACATGTCTTGCCACTGGACTCCAAATGACTGGACAGGCTGATGACTTTGCACAGCCTGTCAAAGTCCATTCGTTCCTTCGTTCCTTCCTTCTCCTCCTCCCCCCTTTTTCTTTCCCTCTGCATGGGGAATCATCTTCGCATGTGGGTGCTCTGTCCAAAGGAATATAAATTTTGATCGCTTATACTGCACAAGATATGTTAAGATTTGGGGGCTAGATTTTTCTTCCGTACTTATTCTATCGTGGGGTTTTTTTTACTCCCAAAACTGAGACAGTTAACTCTTGTCTCATGTAGTTTTCATTTATGATTTCTTGAAATATAGCTCTGGAAAATTAGGCTTTGATAAAGCCCTTGGGACTCAAATGGAGCTACTTGACTATGCCTTTAAACCCAAATCACACTAGCTCTCACTGACTGACTAATAATAGGTCCCAACCCAAACCTCCCTAGCTCATCGTTTGGGTTTTGTTGGGCTCAGTGTGTGTGTGTAAATAGCAATTGTTTCTGTTCTGCCCAGAAACTCTGAGGGTCTTCCTTTCCCAGGTTGATTTTTTTTGAGAAGGCACACTAAGCCATCTTTTGCCTCAATTCTTACTTAGCCTTGAATCACTGAATGGTTGTTGCCTCAGACAGACCTGGGAAAGACCTTTGCTTAATAAGGCCAAGGTCTCCCACTGCATCCAGGGCCATTGCTAGTAGTCCTGACCTATGTCTTGCCGCTGGACTTCAATGACTCTGAAAGAGAGAGTGAGGCTGATGTTGACTTTGCACATCCTTGCCTTATTTAAATCCAATTCACTTGTAAGTCAAGACATTGCCCTCCTGATTTCATTGGTCCTCTTCTAGAACAAAGGACAGCCAACCAATCTATCTCCCTTCCTTCTTTCTTTCCCTTCTTTCCTTCCCTCCTTCCCTCCTTCCCTCCCCGCCCCTCCTCACAGGTATGTTAAGCAAGAGTTATATGGTGAATCTAGAGAGATTTATTCTAAAACTAAGAGATCTTTTCATTTCTCATCTCTTCTTTGTGTCCTGGTCTTAACATGCTCACTTTCTTTTTGTATCTTTTTTGAGAGGCAGTTGGGGTTAAGTGACTTGGCCACGGTCGCGTGGCCAAGTGTCTGTGGTCACATTTGAACTAAGGTCCTCCTGACTCCAAGGTTGGTTCTCTGCTCATTGTGCCACCTAGCTGCCCCCAACATCTTCACTTCTGTACCCTTATTCAAACAGTTTTAGTACAGTGTAAAATGAAGACCTAAAACAGAAGTATAGACTTGGAAGTTGCTTCTAAAGTCAATGACAGTTTTCATTTTGTAATAGTATGAATGCTTTTTTGATCTCTAATCGGCCCACAAATGTTTACCTTTCCAAGAAAAGTTGAGCGGTGAATAGTATTTGTCACCAGTTGCTCTGTAGATAAAAGCCAAGCAAACAACTTAGTGCTGTGAGGCAGCAGTGAAGCGAAATTCTACAACTGTAGTTGAATAGATATCATCCAGGAAAAGCTAAGATTTTCCTACCTTCCCATTCTCCGTTTCCTACCTAGCTAGCAGTTCTTAACTGAACATACCAGGTGCTGCTCCATCTATTAAATGCTTGTATTGGGAAGAGAGCACCTCATGCTTTAGGTGCCAGAGGAGGTAAGAATTAGATTAAGGCCAGATTGCTGAATTTAAACTTTGTCCAATAATTTAATACAACAATCATTAAGTGCCTATGTAATAATCCCTCCTCTCCAGGGAGTTTTAGGTTCTGCTCCCAGGTAAAGGCAAAAGTTAAAAGAGGGAAGGGGTGTGTGCAGGGAAGGAAAAAGACGATGAAAGCAAAGACCTAGTTGCGCTTTTTTTTTAACAGGAGAAAGACCGCCTGTAGGTGAATCACACGTGTTAGATGAGGAAAAAGCAGACGGTTTCTTTCATGCTGTTTGCTATCAGTCCAGCCACCTCGTATCTGCTTCTAAAACATTTCAAAATAGAGCGGCAGCTAGGTGGTGCAGTGAGTAGAGCACCGGCCCAGAAGCCCGGAGGACCTGAGTTCAAATCCAGCTTCAGACACTTGACACAAGCACTAGGTGTGTGACCTTGGGCAAGTCACTTAACCCCAATTGCCTTGGCTTCCCCCCTCAAAAAAAAATATAGACAAGGTTGGTCGGAGTATTTGGTATAATCTTTAATAAGGTTTGTGAAGCTCATCACGTAGGTTCTCATCCTCACAACCACCCTGAGAGGTAGGTACTATTAGCACCATTTTACAGAAGAGGTAACAAAATTAAGTGACTTCCCAGGGGTCTCTCAGTTAGCAACTGTCTGAGGCAGGACCGAAGTGTTCCTGATTCCAGGCGCAGCACTCTGTGCACTTGGCCATCCCACTAGGTGATTTTTTTTGGAAAATATGCATATCCTTCGACCAAATTATCTTTCACGCAATGGGTTTTGGTCACAGATTTCTGACATTTATTTCCCGGTTACCGCTTTCCTGCTCATTCTAGTTGCATTGGTTTTGTTCATGCAAAAGCGGAGTTTCTATTCTAACCCACAGACGCGTTAGGCACAAGATCCACAGAAGGCGTTGCACTTCCAAGAGATGCAGAGGAGGTGCCGACTACGGAGAAGGCTGGCAGAAGCCTGTGCACGCCTCCCAGGAGCCGGGGCCTCTAGAGCGGCGCTCACCTCCCCCCGGGCCTTCCTGGACTGGGCTGGGGGCGGGGCGGGGCGGGGCGGGAGCGGAGAGGGGATGTTAAAGATTCCCTCCAGGCTGAGGGGGGCGGGCGCGGGCCGAGGGGCGGCACGCTGAGACACCACGGGCTCTGAGGCCTTGATTGGCGGCCGCGGCGCCCAATGGCCGGGCGGCGGGTGGCTCCCCCTCCTTGTGAAGGTGGGTGGGAGCGGGAACGGCTCTGGTCTGCAGTGCGAGGGGAGCGCCGCCGCCGCCGCCGCTCCTGCCGCTTCGGCTGCTGTAACCACCGCCGCTGCCGCAGCCGCTGCCGACATGTTCCAGGGGCGGGAGAACGAGGGCGGCAAGCCAAGCTCCAGGTGCGGCCGGCCGCGGGAGAAGCTGAGCCGAGCCGAGGCGGCGCCCGCCCGGCCAGCCAGCCGTCCACCCGGCCCGGGCCACGTTGAGGAAGGAAGCGAGGGGGGCGGGGCAGGCTGGCCGGGGCCGTAGGGGGCCGAGAACGGGGTGCTCCGGCGGAGGCAGGGCTCTAGTTGGCTGAGGACGGGGTGGGAAGGGGGTCTGGGGAAGGACCCTTGGGGGTCCGGAGGAGGGAACAATTGGGGGCGGGAGAGAGGGGAACAATTGGCGTGAACGCGGGGAAGTGGGGGAGGGGAGACCTGGCTGAGGGGAGGGGGCCGAGTTCGGAGATTCGCTGGGGACGCCGCGGGAGGGAAGGTGGGTATCAGGGGGTGTGGCGTCGGAGGTGTGAGCGGGCGAGGGGGAGGAGGCGTAGATGGAATTTGGGGAACGTCGAGGGGCGTTGGGTATTCTGAGAAGACTGGGGCAGGGAGAGAGCTGGCAGATACTCGGGGTCTTCGAGGGGTTACTAAGCGGTGGGTGGCCTCTACTTTGTGCCGCCTTGGAGGATGTAATTTACTCCAGGCAGGGATGGGGGGCGGGGTCGTGTCCTATGAAATGATGCCCCACTCTAGGAACGGGCTAGTGAGCCTTCTCCACTTGGGGCAGACCCATTTCCACTTCCTGTTTCCCGCTTTGCTTTCGGAGCTGGGTTGGCAAGGAAATTGCCCCGAGGTGCAAAGGACCTTTTACACCAAGGATGCTTAACCACTCTGGTATCATGCACCCGTGTGGTGAAGCCTATGGACCGCTTCTGAATGTTACAATAAAATGCATAAGATTACAAAGGAAACTAATTATATTGGAATACTGTTATAAAAATTTTTTTTAAATCACGGAACCCAGTTTAAAAACAACTGCTTTACACCTTAGAAATCTATGCACTCTTAGATACTATTTAAACTGGGCATCAGGAGCATGGAAACTCTCCTTGGATAGAATTAACTTTGGGCCATAAGTTTTAAAGTTCAACAGTGGTGGTTCTCTTATGAGCATCTTAGAAAAGATGGCATTTTTTAACTACTGGACCTGGGTTTCCTGGTACTTAATTGAATTTCATGTTGAAATTGGGTGTGGGGGCAATGTGACCTAATAGGCCGTTGAAGGTGGTCTGTCTAGCATAGTGCCATAAATGCAGTAACCCTAAGATCACTTAAATTGTGCTCTAGCAAAATGATGTTTAAAAATTTCTATCTCTTAATTATACAAATAAAAAGCCCAAGGTAAACATGAAGTAAAAGAATCTTTGTTGAGACCAGAAAATTTCCCCAGGCTGAACATTCAGCTGAATATGCAGGGTTGTGGAAGTTTAGGGAAGAGTCGCCGTGCCAGGAGTCTTGAAAACAATGACAATGTTTGTGTACCAGCACAGCTTAGGTGGCTTATGACTAAGCTCTTATTTCTCCTTTGTAGTTTCTCTCTTCTTGTATGTGGTGTGGGCACATTTGTATAATCATCAGTTTAGTTTGCTTTGCACTTATCAAGATGCTATTGAGTACTTAAATCTCATTTGCAAAACTTTGTTCTACTTGTTTCGCCCTTTTCCTGAATATGTGGGAGATACCCTTATCCAGATATGTCCCATCACTTTGGTCTTTGATTCAAAAAAAAAAAATCTCTAAAACGCTATTTGATAAATTTCGGAGATATATTTGTGTTGGTATTGCCTCAGGAAGTTGTCTGGAGCTACTTAATGGGTGATCTTGTTTGATAAATTTGCAATTATTCAGATCAAATATGTAAATATTCTTGATTCTGTGTCTCCAGTGTACTGAGTTCTTCTTTGCCCTGTAGCATAGTACATTAAAGTAGAACATTTCACACTCCTGGTGGCTTTTTTTCATTTTGTCTTGCAAAAGGAAATTGCCCTCAGTTCATAGTCGCAGGAGAAGGCAAACCAGGATTTCTCTGCAGATTTATATTTAGGAGCAGAAAAGTATCCCTCCTAAACTGTGATTGTTCTAGCTAAATAGTGATGTCCCAACTTTAAGACGTTTTTGTAAATACTTGAGACTTGAACATTTCTACCTTCTTGCTTTGAAATGAATCACAGAATTTTATTCTTCCTTTATAGGCACTTACCTCTTAATATTCATTAATATTACTTGTCATCCTTTGTTTTTTCTAAAGGATAATGCTGCTTAAAGGGATTCTTAAAAGATTTTTGTGCAGCATAATGATATATCCATCATTATTAATCAAATCTTTCTGAAAGCTATAAAATGTACATTTTAAAGAATTTTGTTTGGGTCTGGCTTCCTCTTGCTGCTACCAGCACAGAGACGGAAACACAATTTGCAGTCCACAGTCCAGCTTAGTTTTCTCCCCAAATGTTGAAAGAGACTTGTGGAATTACAGGTATTGGTTTTTAAAAAGTAAAAAAATATTCTTATTATGAATTACTTTTGAATTTTTTTTACTCATCTGTTTTTGCTCCATAATTTGAATTACATTTTTTAAATTTTATTTCAAAATAAAATTAAAACTTTTTTTTAATAAATTCTGCTAAAAGTAATGTGTGAGTGAAAACAAAATAGCTAGAGTTTCACCCTTTGACATAAATCCAGAGAGCTTCTTAGCCCATGAAAATCCTCTATTGCCTTTCAAGCATACTATCAGAGTGGTCATCTGATGGTAAATCAGATAGGATTAGGAACCTGAAATGTTAAAAGAACAATTACTATGGATTTTATATTTTTATCTAAGTTACTATTAGTTCCACAGACTGATTTGGAAACCAGAATTAACTGCCTGTGCTAGGTTGCAGGAATTCTGTAATTACATAACACGTGTAGAACTTAAATTATTGGTACTTCTTTTGCCTATTTAACTGAGTTGCCTTCGATTACTTTCTAGGCATTAGGAATTGACCAAGGATTTTTGAAGCTTGGGATATTGAGGATGATAATCTGTAGCTAAAATATTCTTTTATTTGTCTTTCAACATTTTTTCTTTCCCTCAATTACTTTTTCTACAATGTTACTTTATTTTATATGCCCAAGTTTTTAAAATATGAGGAGTCTTTATAAACATTCCTATGCTTAAAATCACTCACATTACTAGACTTAGTAACTAACATATAAGTTGATGTTTCCTCTCCTTTAAAATTTCTTATTCTCATTTCATGAAGTGAGCAAACATTTCTTTGAATGGTGGCTTTACCTTATTTTTGAAATGCTAGATGAAGGAAAGTATGCTACTGTCACATTTATCCTTGGGAGAAGTGAATGTAATAACGTCTGTGTAGTGCTTAGCTTTTGCTAATATATATTATATTACCTATATATTATATTATATATATATTACCTCCTTTGCTTCTCAGCAACCTTGTAATGGAGGTGGGGGTAATACCGTATAATCAGAAACTGAGATTCATACAAGTTAAGTAACTTGTCCAGTCATTCAGTCAGTAAGCGTTTATTAAGCAGTTTCTTTGTGCCACACTATGCTAAACTCTAGAGACAGAAAGATAGGCAAAAAGACAATCCCTGCCCTCACAATCTAATGGAGGAGAGAAAACATGCCAACAACTATGTACAAAAAAGCTATACATAGTATAAATAGGAAATAATCAACAGAGGGAAAGTAAAATATCATAATATGTGACTGGAAACTTGTCTCCTCCCAGCCATCTTAGGGGAAGCATTTCTTGAATTACTGGAATTTTAATGGTTTTCAGTAATTAAGGGAGATGACTTCACAGGAAGTGGTGGGTTACTTCTGCAGGCAAGAATTTTGAAGAGCTAAAGGAAACCTTAGATGATTAGGCTAGAAGGAAATACATACACACGACCATATACATACATATATATACACACACACATACACATAGAGTGTATGTAGATATACACATAATATGTATATCTCCATATATGAAATCTGTATTTTAATATACATGTATGTGTAAGTCTGTGCACATCACCAGATCACTTTCTAGGCAAGTGTCACGTAAACTGGATTTGATGTGAAAGGTGATGGGGAACCACTAGAGTTGATGAACAAGTCACATGGTCCACATAGTAGGTAAATATAATGTGACTTTAATCCCTGATTTTGAGTATTGGTTGAAAAAGAAAATTGAAAGTGAAGAGAGCTATAAAAAGATTGCAGTAACTCTGGCATGAGTTGAAAGTGCCTGAAAAGTTACTTGGTTATAGAGATGAATAAGAAGGGTTAGGTTCAAAAAGTAGTATAAACTTAATTGTTAATTTTACAAATGGCCTCAATTTCAAATGCACTGAACCCAAACCTTATGCTCTATATATAGTGAAATAGTGTCAAATTCGCTTCAGCTTGGTGAATTTAAGTCTCTTTCCTTTAGAAAGTGAACTGTCTAGCCTGGGAATGTGAGACTTGCTGCAGCTAGCCAAGGAAAATACATAAACTCTAGTTAAAACTAGGATTGTAGTGACTTAAAAATGTTTGTTGGGTTCAAAATAACAGCCACCAAAATACTTTGTATCTTGCAAGCCTTGTTTATAACAGGAAATTAAATCAAACCAAAAGTTTCCCTACCCTCTTAAATCCCCTTTCTCCATCCCCTAATGCCCCCAACAAATTCTTCTCCAGAAAATAATTGCTGAATTGTAAACTTCAGCTTATGCTCTCGTCTATTCTTTTACTCAAGCAGTCAAGGATACATTGGCATCATATCAAAAATCCTGGCACTACCAGCTGTTGTACTTGGCTTCTATAGTGTTTACTGACTGACCCATGTGTATTGTCAAGTTGCGGTGTCTGGCAATTTTATCTCCTCTTTGCAAAGAAACGAGTCTACCATACTATGTATCCTTGTTCTACATATGATCTGAGAACTTCCTGTTTTTTTTTGAATTATAGTAAATTAGATTCCTCTCTGCTGTTTTTTAAACACAAATGGTAAGGATATTAGAGGAAAAAAGTGGGATTTCTCATTCACTTTGTTGTCAACTGCTAGACTGCATGAGAAAAAACTATGTTGCAGTGACCTAGTTCCTTAAAGTTATAATAAATGTGAAACCAGATCTAGATTTTACCCTTATAAAAATATATTGAGTTATTCTAAACATCATGCGATGGATTTAAAACCAGAATTGGCAGAGACGTAGTGGAAAGAGCACTGGATTTGGGAGTCAAAGGAACTTGGTTGCAATTCCCGCCCTGCTTATAACTGGGTGACCTTCAGTACTTAGTCAACAAGCATATAAAAAGGCAAAAACCAGTCTCTACCCTCAAGAACTGTACATTCTAGTGGGGGGAGATAACATGTAAATAACTAGGTAAAGAAGAACATTCAGGATATATACAGAATAGAAGAACGTATCTGAAAGAAGAAAGCATAGAGGGGAAGGGGAGTTGGGATGTGGCGTGAGTCTTGAGGGAAGCCAGGTAAATTAAGGGATGAAGGTAAGGATGCAGATCATTCCAAGTATAGGACACTGCTGTTGAAAAGGCCAGGAAGATGAGAGCTGGAGTGTTGTATTTGTGAAACTGCGAGTGGACCAGAGCAATTGAGTTAGTTTTTGGAGGGTCATGTTTAAGAAGGCTAAAAATGGTAGGAAGGGACCAGGTTAAGAAGAGCTTTAAATGGCATACAGTTTATGTTTGATCCTGGAGGTCATAAGGAGCCACGATCGAAATTATGTTTTCCAAAAGTTTCTTTGGCCTAGATTGGGGAGGGAGGAGTCTTTAGACAGGAAGACCAGGTAGGAAACTATCACCGTAATCCAGCAGAGATGATGAAGGTCTGTTATGAGTGGAAAGAATGGGACACATTACATAAATGCTAAGAAAGCAGAAATTACAAAATCTGTCCACTGTATGAATATGTGGAGTGAGTGAGGATAATAACACTGATTTTGTAGAGCTGGGTGATTAGGCACATGATGATGACCTTCAGTGGTAATAGGGAATTTGGGAAGAAGAATGGAGGTTTTTGAGGGAAAAGGTGATGAATTTTGTCTTAAAGATTCATTTCAGATCCAGAATGATATAATTACTAGCCTTTTAGATAAGGCTAGAATCTTTACTGTAACCCGTGTTTCTTCTCTGTACACAGGGTAATGAAACCCCCTGGAGGAGACTCAAGTAATCTCTTTGGAACTCCAGAAGAAGTTATTCCTTCAAGTAGACCAAATAGAATGGCATCTAATATCTTTGGAGCATCTGAGGAACCTCAGAATATACCCAAAAGGTCAAATCCTCCAGGTGGGATTCTCTTTTCAGCTCTCATCTTTTCTTCCCACCTACCCCCCACCCCCCACTATCCTTTTCACTGACTCCCTTGCTGACATTTTCTTTTTTTTTTCCTTTTAAAATTTGGTCTTCTGATGTAGGACAGGTCTTATTTTTCAGGTTACTCAGGAAGAAAAGTCTCACTTTGTTCCTTATTTTGTCTTTGGCTTGGGAGTCGAAAGTCTGGTCTTCTTGAATATCTACAGGTGAAGAAAAGGATTAGGAGAAATCTTTATCTTAGTTGTATTCTTGTCCCATTGCCTAGACACTTAGAGTATTAGTCACCCCAAAGTGTTTCCCAACATCCAGAAGTTAGAATTATCCAACTGTTACAGATTTGAGAGGTGGGGCCTGGAAATGAATTAGATAATACAGCATATCAAGTAGAACCAGTACTAGAAGCCCCTCTAAAACTGAGCCGAGGCTCTTTAAGAACATGACATTAAAGATTCAGTAGGCCGAAGGTCATTTTAGAAAATGGAAAGGTTTTGAGAAGTATGTGTTATTTATGTGTCCTGCCTTGAGTTCTTGAATAGCGTTCATGTTTTTGTTGTTATCCAGCACTAAAGCACTCATGAATATAGAGATTTAGTAGTACCAGAAATGGCCTTACAGACTGTTTGTAAAGAAAAGATCGCAGAATAGTACATTTCATTGAAGACTGCAACAAAATTTAAGTCACTTCAAGGTGAATGTACCCAGCTTATTTAACACTGATTTAATAGGATTATTTTTAGGTGCACTCCCTGGAGACTGTTCTGAATTGCTTTGCAAGGCATAACAGCTAATAGTTACTGTTATACAAGATTCAATAAAAAAACAAAACCTGTGATAAAGAAAGATCTCAGTTGTAGTAGGGTTCTGTATCAACAGTGGAACTTCAACTTCACAGCATGGGAAAAATGTATATAGGAATCATTGTGGCTAGGGATTGGAAAACTTTGTTTTGTTCATATATGGAAGATTTAGTTTTATCCAGGGATCATCTCTGCAAATTTATTACTTTTTAAAGTCCCCATTTGAATTTTTTTTCCTGTAGATTTTCCTTTGACAGTAGTTCCTGTCAAGGAACCTACCTCAAAAAAAGATAACTTTGGGACTTAGCCACCATTCCTTTAAGGCATTAAATTGGGTTTCTTCTCTTTAACTTTGACCTTGGGGCTACAGTCTTACCTCTTACTCCTGTTCAGTACCCTTCCTCTGTAATGCATCATCTATGTCCTTACACACACAGAATATGCTTTATATTTTACCACAGTGTGAGGAATCTTAGGACACAAAGTGTAAAGGGAGGCACATTTATAGGTACAGAGTCTAGTTTGGGGACACTATATTTCTTGTTTTTGTTCTTTTTACCTTTCATTTCCAGGCAGGTAGACTTGTTTTCTTAGTCTCTTGGCCTCTGAAAAAATATTAGTCTCTGACTAGTGGAAAGTCCACTTCCCTGGGGTTTAGATAAAATTCACAGCCAGACAGTTCTTAATTTTCCTGAGCTAGTTCCGTATCTTCCCTGAATTCTGTACCCAGAAATTTCTTTTAGTCTTTTCTATATTTCTGCCCTTTCCTTCCTCCCAGCCTGTTGAATTCTGTTTTTGCTTTGTTTCTTCCCATATGAGATCAGGATGATAAACCTAACTAGCATAAATTTGCATTTATAAAACTATGTTCATGTGAGAGTGATCATATACCTTTTGGCTGTAGGTGTACAGTTAAAGAGGAGTCTCAAGCCTCATTCTTTTTTCCTCTCCAGTTGCTACTTTCTGTTTGCTGTCGCAGTTGCTTTTAGCAGCATCCTTTGGCACAAAGAAGTAATTTCTCAGAAGACCACAGGTTCTCAATTACCTCTAGAATAAAGTACAAACTACTCTGCTTAACATTTAAAGCCTGGATTTTACTTGTTTGTTCACTTTTATTATATATTGCTCCCTTTTGTGCCCTATATGGTCTGGGCAAACAGGCCTTTTTGCTGTTCCTTGTATACAAGATTTCAGCCTCTATCTGTATCCTTTGGCACAGGCTTTTCTTTGCTTGGAACACACTCACTGCCTCTTTACCTTAACCTCTAGACTTGTAGTTTGGTCTTAGGTCCCTTAGAATCATCCTCACTCCAGAAGCCATAACACCTGTTTGAGACTGTTTTCTGAAATGTTCAGTTATATAGGACATAGCCAGATAAATTACACTGATAGTCTGCAAAGGTAGAGGTAGTAATGGAAAGAGCGCCAGACTGAGTCAGGAGTTTTGGGTGTGTCTCAGCTTCCAGTGCTACTGACTGTGATTTTGTCTCTTTGAGGCCCAGTTTCTGCTTCAAACTATAAACCCCCCATCATCCTGTGCTCTTTGGAACAGGGATAATAGTCATATTACCTTCTACCTCAGAAACTAGTTTTGAATAAAGTGATTTGCAACTATAAAACACCATTTAAACATGAGCTGTTCTGATGTGATTAATTCTACAGGAGGGAAAGGAAGTGGTATCTTTGAAGAGCCTACTCCTGTGCAGGCTCGATGTCGTTCAAATCCTCCTGGTGGGAAGACCAGTGACATCTTCGGGTCTCCAGTCACCATTACTGTGCCCTTAGCACACCCAAACAAACCCAAGGTATGGACTTCTGGCATTCAGATAACTGGTGCTGGAGCCAAAAAAATAAAGTTTCTCCGAACAGATTTATTAAGGAATTCTCAGACATGGAGGATTGAGGTACTGGGAAGCAACAAGTTTAATATTTTCCTAGATGTAGCTATCAGTTATGTAAAGTTGTGCATCTTCCATTATTAGTCATCTGTCTTTTGATATCAGAGAAAGAATCTTAAAAACTGAAACCTTGGAAACAATGAGTTTCTAAAAAGAAGCCTCAATAGAGCCTTAACTTTGACCACAGAGGGTTTTAGCCTCAAAATACAGTCCATCTTTTAGTTCTAACTGTAGTCAGAGTAGTCATAAAGTTAACAGATAAAAATTAAACTTAAGGTAGAGAACGTCAACCCAAAAACATAAAATTGAAGCAACTTTTCCATTCCACCAAATCTATAGCCCAAGAACTCCTTCTCTCTACTCCTTATGTTATATCTATTTCTTAAAGAAAGGCCAGCCTGAGTACTAACTATCTGAAGTAGGAAGTAATATGAGCTATATGTTTTTTATTGTAATATCCTAAACTAAGTCCATTCCCTATAAGTTGCTGGTAGCAATGTGTCCTGCCTCAGTATTTTACACTGTGAGATCATCTAGAAAAGCTAGACTTTGAAAATGAAAATGACTTTTGCCTTTGAAGATGCTGATTGAATCCATGTATGTGGCCTTCCCTTAGTGAGAGATCAAGTCATTTAAGTCATTGATAGCTTTACAAAGTCCCAAAGCCTGCGATAAATTGACTTAGATTTTCTTTTGGTTCTTTGTTCCAATTTGTCTGTGTTAGGTAAGGCAACTGGAACTCTGAAACAGTCCTGTGGAAACCTAGAGAAAATCCTTGATGTTAACAGACTATTTTCCTCAGGACACTCCTACATACCTTATCCAGCCAACAAGGTGTATTCTGTAATCTGAGTGCCTAGAGCAACAAGCTCACTGCCATTGCCAGAGTTGGTTGTTGTCTGGGCAGTCTTTACATCTTTGACTTGACAGCCCAAAGATGGCTTGTGACAGAGTAGAATGGAATTGCAAGAAGAAGCCAGGTCAGCATTTCACTTGTACTGGGAGAGAAAATTTGAGTTAGCTTAGCTGATGGAAAGATCCCTGCTGATGTCCTTCACTGGTTCTTCTATTCTTATTAGCTGTGTGAAGGGTAAAGCAGATCAGTATGAATGTGTGTGGAATAAGCAGAAGCATACAGTTCTGTTTGGCTTTGAAGAAGAGACTATATGGGTCCTTGGATGAAGTCTTGACATGACTCTGCTTGCCTTATTGCAGGATCATATTGTCTTACGTGAAGGCGAGGACACAAAATTGCAACTCAAAGGTGAGAAGATAATTTCTATTCCCCCTCTGTCCTGTGAAAGATATGTTCAGTCTGCATTTAAACTATGTGTTCTAGTGCTTCAGTTTGGTGTTTTTATGTTATTTTGTTGTTGTAATTGTTATCACTGTTATTGTTATGCATTTTGACATCATACCAGGGGAGGGATAACCCTAGCCAAAGGTGCTAAGGTTAGTTAGTTAAAACCTGTGTGAGGATGCCATCTGGGCTGATGAGCTGGTCTTACTGTTGTTCTTAAAAGAATTCTTACTCTGCTATAGATGACTCTGGGTATATGCCTTGAACACGAAGGAAACTGTTCCTCTGTTTCTACCGAGTCATTAGACTCAAAGAAGAACTGGTCTGTTTTAGAGTAGAAAGCTGTTACAGGCAAGATTTTCTCAAGTACCTTCAACTCAGAAATCACCAGGATAAGTAAATGTTTGTGATAGTACCTGGGAGAACATCTCTTTAAGATGAGTTCCTTAAATAAACATCCTGGTTATCCTAGTTCATCTATTCCTTAGAGATGAATAAAATCCCTGGAAAGCAGTTCCAAAAAGGGAAATGTAGTAGCCCAAGATCGTATTGGGAAGAACCTGCTACTATCTTCTCTATGCCAGACCTCTTAGGAATGATATCTTACTCTTGAGACCTGAGTCAAGTCTGAATTCTTGAATTCTGTATATAAGTATTTAACTCACTGTGTTAATGACATTTTGACCTTGTTACACAGCTACAGAGAATACACAGTCTTCAAGAGAAGAACATGATGAGAAATGTGACAAAGGAAAGGAGGAACGAGCCAAGGAAGCTGAGTCTAAACTCAAGATTGACAACCATGAGCCCAGGTTGGGCCCCAGGCCTCGCTCACACAACAAAGTCCTTAACCCACCTGGTGGCAAATCTAGCATCTCTTTCTACTAAAGGAAACTAATACCAGCATCTTCAGACCAGAAACTCTTCTGTTAGGGTGTCAAGGTTTATGGTTTCTAATTAGTACAAGTTGGGGTGGGGTGGGGAGGGAAGGGGTTGATGATTTATGTGAAGATTTTCATGTAGCTTGCTGCTCAAACTTGTCTTCTAGAAACGGCTAGGGCTACACAGGACCAGGGGACACAGAGCCTTTCAGGGAATAAAGAAAACAAATCTTATGGGAGCAATAAGGAATTCCCCAGGTTTGCATCCAAGAATTAGTTCCAAATGTGAGAGAATCTTTGATGGAGTGAAAGAAAAGGGGGAAAGAGTAGGATCTTCATGGGTACTAGGAACATCTGTGTTTTGGTGGGCAAACGCACATCTAGGGATGGTCCTGCAGCAGTAGCCATTGACAGTGTCACTAGGGGACTAAAAATCCATGTGAATGATGTATTGGACAGCTGCCCAAGGAATACTCCCCCTCTCTTTGTCTGGTAAAGGGATACAACTTGTGTTCTAGAAGGGTAATAGATCATTTAGCTCACAGAGTCCTTAAATTATAGGGTGATGATACAGGACCTTTACCTTTTCTGGGGGCATTACTAATATTTAACAAAACGGGTGTCAAATCTGTTTGTGTCCTTTTAAGTTTGCCTCCATGATGCATTGTTCTGCAGATATCCTGAGGGTTTTTGACCTCTTTCCCACAAAAGCCAGGAAAAGACTCACTAAGCTGCAACTTGAAAGGGGTATCAGACTTGATTTGACATCTTGCAAGTGCTTATTGGTCAAGCCAATTTTCCTTTTCCCTTGTTTGTAGACCTATCCTTAATGGCAGATTTTTGCACCCAGATCTTCCAAGGGCATCAGTACCTTCTGTCATCTAGGAGCCCTTGGCCTGATCTTAGATCAAAAGGCCTGCCTTACATAAGAGAGTAAGTTGGTTCTCTTAGTAACTGATTTTTAAAGTGAATAATTTCTCCTTGCCATTCTCATAAGCCTTAAATGCCTTTGACTGCCTCTGCAGTTCACCAGTGGTGAACTTTCACAAACCACAGTTCTTTTCTAAAAGGGGGGAGTGGGGCCTTCGGTCTTTTGTAAAGGCCTTATAAACCTATCTGATTTCTTTCTGATATTTTGGTTATTCATATTTTTCTAACACTTTTTTTTTTTTTGCTTTAATCACTTGATGGGGGAGGAGAGCAAATCACTGAGAACCTTTAGTTCTTCAAAATTAACATTTTGGACAATATTTAAAGAGCTATTTTTAATGCTGTTCAAATACCAGCTTCACAAACTGCTGATAACTTTGAACTATTTATGACACCTTAATTACATAGGTACACTAACGAGTAAGCAGAAAATTCCCTTGTATGAGTGATTACTCATTTTGGGGAATCTCTGCAATCTTCTGCCTAGTGAAAATGGAAATGTTAGATATGGAAATTAACTAGCTCTAATATCAGTGGATAAAATATGAGTTTTTCAAGTGGAGATAATAGACTGCAATTTTCTTGAAGCTATTCTAATCACATTTAACTACAGAATCATGTCCCTTTGACCCATTTAGGGAAATGTTCCTCAGTCAGAAGACTAAATAACACTGTATTTTACAATTCCATACCTCTTACATTTTGGAACACACATTATTACCATGCAAGTAGAGCAGATGAGGTTTCATGATGGTGGGTTTCATGATGGATATCTACAAGGTGAACACCAAATTCTGGAAATACTCTTCTACTTGGAATATTTAACAAACTGACACCTTGTATTAATATGTACCCATTGTCCTCAATATTTAAGTGCCTATAGCAAATTGCTGTTAAACACTTCTTTGGCAAATTAAGGGAACTGGCATGTGGGATTCGTTAGCCAAAGATTTTACCTCTTGGGGATTCTCTGATGATTTTGGAAATTGCTTTATAGCTATGATGAACTTGCTGTTTCCCGTGTGCTTGTAAAGTACAGACAATACCCAATTTAACTAACGGGCTGTGTTCTAAGATTTTGGAAGTCAGTTGTTTGAAACAAAATCATGTTTATGTAGAAACAAGTTGTAAATGGTGAATTCTTAGGCTAGATAACAGAAGTCTACTTAACCCGGAATGTAGCTAAACTATGGAACCTAATCACCATTTATAACCATGTATCTATGGGAAAACATGTTTCAGATGATAGCTTACAGTGGCAAAAACATACCTCATTAGCCACATCCCTGGCAATGCTAATTCCCTTTTTCCACCTGAATTCTGAAGCTCTAAGCCACTATTGACTCCTAGAACAAGAATTCAAGTAGAATGAGGTGGGGAATGACCGGGATAAAGTATCCAATGAGGAAGATGAGCAGAAGTGGTGTTCTAAATAGCAGCCATAGGATAACATTTTCCTTGCCCTTTTAACTTTTTTTTCCTTGTTACCTGGTTATCTTGTTGCTGTGGACCCTGAAACGGTGTAGAGGGGCTCAGAAAGGGTGGAGAATGAAAATAGCACATGAGAATGAGATTGGCTAGCAGGAAGAAGTGTTAATGCATCTGTGCTCATTTGTATGTAAAGGAGGTACATATATGTCTGGCATTTGTCTGTTGAACTGCCTATATTTGGAAGATCCAAAGACTCTTAGCATCCTACTCTCAGTCTCTTCTAAAATGCATTAAGAAATTGTCTTGTATTTTTTTTATTATGCCTTAAAACTTGTTTTTGTTTTTTTTAATGCAGTTGGTGCCAACATTTTCTCTAGAACTACGTCCAGAAACTGTGCTTATATTTTACAGTGTAATTTTGATGGGGGCATTTTCTTACTTTTGCAGGGCAGAAATGGGAATAACATTTACATTAAACTTGGCAATCATGTAGTCAAAATGTGTTTTTGTGTTTTACTTACCAGACCCTCCTTCAAAATTTCTGAATTAAACGTTTTTTTTTTTTTCTGATAAAATGGGGGTTGTCATTTTCAACTCACTAGCATGGACATGTTTTTCTTCCAAAGAGAATTGCTCATTTTCACTTTTTTCCACAAACTGTACATTTATTAAACACCTTCACTTTTGAGTAGGATGAGCATGCCAGTGTTATTTCAACTGTATTTTTAGTTAGTAACAAATGATTTCCCGTATTTATCCTTACTTTAAGAGTGTAATCTGTTTATTATGCTGTCTAACCTCTTGGTAACAGAAACTATTTAATTTGCACAACCATTGAATTTGCCTGTGTGCTTACTTTGGAGAACTTAGAGAAAGGGGGTACCCTTCTTCTTTGCATGAAAAAAATTTAGCTATAATGGGTTACCTGAAAGGTATCTCATTTCATAGATTAATTTTTTTTGTATCTGCCTAGTATCACTGCACTGATTAAATAGTTATCTTTTGCACACATACAATTTGTATAAATCCTTCTTTAATAATAACTGGCATTTATAATACTCTTTAAGGTTTGCAGAGTGTTGATCCTTTGAACCTCCCTGAGAGGATAAGAGCTACTGGTTTGATCCCCTTTTACAGGTGAGGAACAGGCATAGAGAAGTTAAGAGACTTGCCCACAGTCACACAGTCCATTAAGTGCCAGAAGTGGGTTTTGAACATATGTCTCGAGTGACTCAAGTTCAGCCCTCTGCTACACAAAATTAGCACTATCTAGGTTCAGAGGAATTCACTGAGACATTAAATACTGCATAATTAGGTATTGTATAACGAAAATCAAAGGATAATTACTTGGTCTAATTATTGTGCTTTGTTCAAGTATACAGTGATTCATAGGGTGTGACTTGTATCCAGTCCTATTATTTTTGTTATGCTGAATTAGGCAAAATTTAAATGAAGCACACCTCTTCCTATTTAATCATGTACTTCTTATATTTACCTCATGCTTCTTATTGAGCCCAAGTATCATTCTTTCCAGTAGACTCTTAATGAAGTATGTATGTATAACATCAGAATGGTACTATATAAAATTTAATTCTGCAAGAAAAGGAGAAGGCATTTATTGGAGCTGAAGTGTATTTTGTGTGTTGAGAAAAGGCATATGGCATTAAAGGTGGGTATTTAATATTGGTCCCCACCCTCCTTGGCACTTATGTCAAATTGAGCATTTAGTTTCTCCTCAGGAATTAACTTTCTAAATTTAGTTTTCTGAATTGTTAAATTGTATTTCACCATTGAGTTTCTTGCAGTAAAGCTGGCTTTTGAGAATTGTCCACTAATTATTCCTCCTCAAAATCTCATGGAAATGTTACCATTTCTACCATTGATGAGCTCCAGTGAGTTGTATGTATATGCTGTGATCTTGCTAATGTTGTTAAGTGTTTAAACTTATATGATAAACAATTTAGTAATGCATATCCACATTTGGGGATTGATGATAAAAGTTTAAAATGGCTATACTTCATTCCTTTGCATCCTCCTTGGGTGCTATTATCAGTCAACAGGTATTTATTTACATACTGTGTAACAAGTATGCACCTAGGTACTAGGGATACGAGTGCAAAGAAAGAAACAATCCCTACTCAAAAGGAGCTGAAATGGGGCAGCTAGGTGGCTCAGTGAGTAGAGCACCGGCCCTGGAGTCAGGAGTACCTGAGTTCAAATCTGGCCTTAGACACTTGACACATTTACTAGTTGTGTGACCTTGGGCAAGTCACTTAACCCCAATTGCCCTGCCTTCCCCCCTGCAAAAAAAAAAAAAAGCTGAATTTCCAGTTCTCTTATAAAAGTTGGGGGGGTGGGGGGGGTGGAGCAGGCAATGAGCTAAAGTAAGGTATTTTTAAAAATAGTGTAAGGTGGCATCTTAGTAAAGTTTACTTCTTATATCGGAGGTGTCAGATAATCAGATCCACAACACTCCCAGTGAATCCCAACCAGAATAAAATGTAGATGGGAAAGAATTAACAAAATAAATGAAAATACATCAAAACATAGATAACATGACATTTTAAAAGTAAGCCAGGTCCTGATTAGTGGGCCTCTCCCTGCCCGCTTTCTGAGTTTGACACCATTGTCTTCCACCCCACCCCATCTCGAACACACCAAAAGTGGCAATACTAAAATTAATTCTGTACTCCATCCTTTTACCTCTTACTCTAGTCCTCCATGCAGCAAAGAAAAATTTAGGAAATATTTGTCCATATTTATTCATCAGCAAGTATGTATGTTTTTCAAAATGTGTTGCCAAAAGTTTCATCCTTGGTCCAATTTTTCATTCATTTTCTACATGAATGAAATACCTTAAGTGCCTCCTGTGAGTCAGGCATGATGCTAATCACTGAGTACAAGTAAAGAAAAGAAACAATACTTAAAAGGAACCTAATTTCCATTCCTTTTGAAGGGGTAGGGGCCAGTGAGCTAAAGTATAAAAAAGTTTTCTTAAAAAGTGTAAAGTGGCATCTTGGAATTAAATAATCTCATTCATCCCTAGTGTCCATGAATAATGGCTTACTGTGTGCCAGGCATTTTGCTCAGTGCTGAAAAAAAAATGAAACATAAAAATAATAAATACAGAGTTGTCAGGGCAAGAGGGCACTAATGAGAGGGTCGGGAAAGGTTTCTGCTAGGTGGTGTTTTGAGTCGCTTCTTGAATAAGAGAGGGGTTCTGAGGCAGAGGCGAGAAGGGAAGTACACTTCAGGTGTTAGGGACAGGTAATTCAAGACGGAAGTTGGAGTACCATATGTGAGAAACAAGGCCAGTTTGGTTGGATTCTGCAATGCAGGAAGGGCAGTAATGTGGATAGACTGGAGCTGGTCATGCAGGGCTTTAAAAACCAAACAAGAATACAGTTTTTGCTAAAGGCAATGGAAATGGACACTAGAGTTTGAGTGAGATAGTTGTTGTGGTCTGGGCAGTGCTAAAGGGCTTACTATGGCCCAGCACTGGGCTAAGGACAAGATATGGAAAAAAGGCAAAAGAAAAAAAAAGCCAGTCCTGGCTCCCAAAGAACTCATAGTCTAAGGGGGAGAGACAACATGCGAACAACTGCATGAGCAAGATACATGTGTGTATGTGCATGTGTATACATACACACACACATACATGTAGCCAATTGGAGAGAAACAGAAGATGCTAATAATATTAAAGGAGATCAGGAAAGTCTTCCTGTAGAAGATGGGATTTTAACTGGGACTTGAAGAAAGGTAAGGAGGGCAGATGATAAAGAGGAGGGAGAACATTCCAGGCATGGAGACAGCCAGAGAAAAAGTCTGGAGTCAGGATGAGTGTCTTGTTTGAGGATGGTGTGGAGGCCAGCATCACTGGATCACAAAGTTTGGGGGTGGGGGAAAGAAATGAGGCATAGTAATATTGGAAAGGTAGGAAGAGGCCATTTTGTGAAGGGGTCTTTGCCAGAATTTTATGTTTGATCCTAGAGTTGATGGGAGTCACTGGAGTTTATTGAACAGGGGGTGATGTGGGCAGACCTAAGCTTTAGGAAGATCAAGTTGACAGCTGAATGGAGGATGGACTGGAGAAGAGAGATTCTGAGGCAGGAAGACCAAGCTGGAGGTTATTGCTATCATCTCCACAAATGAGGTGATGAGGGCCCGCACTGGGGTTGTGGCAGTGCCAGAAGAGAGAAGGGGGTATATAAGAGATATTGAAGACATTTAATCAGGATGACTTGACATGTCTTTGCATGTGGGGCGTAAGAAAAAGGATTTGATGTTGACACCTAGGTTGCAAGCCTGGGTAACTGGGAGTTTTGTTAATCACTGAGGAATGAGTTCAGATAGTTTAGCAACATCACCCTAGGAGTTCACTTTAGGATCGAGACTTCAAGATGTTATGCAGCATGTGTAGCTAGAAAGGGGGGATAGGGGTGGGTAGGAAGAAGTAACCAGGCTCAGGCAGATAACTGTTGGAAGAAGCTGGATAAAAGGGAATTTCCTTTTTTCCAGATAAGCCTGGGCAGAGTACTAGTGGTAGCATCCTGGCAGAATAGGGTGTCACTTGCTCCCCACAGGCCCTATCAGGGAATAGCAATATTGACCTCAGGCAGGTGACAATAATCCACCTCTCTTGAAGAACAGACTTTTCATCGTATGTAATCAATCTGGACTCCATATTAGTCACTTGAGTTGTTACCAAATTGTTTTCATGTTATCTTCATGGTTGCTGGATGGTCATTGTGTATATTTTCCTGGTTTTACTTTCTCTACTCAGGATCTGTCCCTGCAAGTCTTCACAAATTTCTCTAAATTCCTCACAGTCATGATTGCCTATGATTCAGTATTATATTCCTGTGACACATTGTTCAACCATTCTCCAGTTGTTAGGCCCCTACTAGTTTCCAGGTTTTTTGCTACTACAAAAAGTATACTATGAATATTCTCATATATGGGGCTTTTATTTTTGCCACTTACTCCTTTAGGTTATAATGTCCAGTATTATGATCTGTGTATGAATCAAAGGACATGAATAGTTTAGTAACTAGAGTAACTTTTCTTGAATAATTACTGAGTTTTCAGGGGTCATCTCCAGTTGTCCTCCTGATTTTTATCAGGCTACTGGACCCAGATGGCTCCAAAGGACAAAGTGAGGTTGGTGACTGCACAGCCCTCCCTCACTTAAATCCAATTCACTTGCAAGTCATGGTATCATTTTCCTGATGTCATGGTCCTCTTTGAGAATGAAGGACAAACCACAACCACAACCAAGAGTTTTCAAGAATTGTACAATTAACAGCTCTACTATCTGTACATTATTGTGCCTACCTTCCCACTGCATTTACAATGCTGATAGTTGTCTTTGCAAACTTGAGTGTGAGGTGAAACCTCAGCCTTTTTATTTGCATTTCTTTTATTGGTAACTTGGAACATTTTTCCTTAAGTGGTTAGTTGGTAATTCTTTTGAAAACTTTTATTTTGTACTTTCTGTGATCTCCCATCCTTGTTTGGTTACGTAGTCTCACACTAATTATAGATTTGAAAGGTACCTCCTTCCAGTCTCTCATTTTCTCTTGGTGACCTCATCAGCTTCCCTGGGTTTAATTATGACCTCAATGCAGATGACTCCTACATCTACACCTCCAACCCTAGTCTCCGGAACTCCAATCTTGCATTGCTAACTGCCTATCAGACACATTTTAACTAGATGTCTTGTAGGTATTTCAAACTCAACTTACCCAAAACAGAATTTACGTTCTAGAAAAACCTAGATTTCTTCCTAGCTTTCCTGGATGGACACATCCATCCATCCATCCAGTCATCCTGGTTTGAAACTTTGGAGCTATCCTCAGCTCTTTCTTCTCTTTCAGGCCCACTGATCCATCAGTTGGCAACTCTTACTAATTCTACATCCAAAATATCTTTTGATGTCATCTCTTGACTCACATGACTATCCTAGTTCAGGCATTCATTACCTCTTATCTGGACTACTGCAATAGCCTCAGAATTGGACCCTCCCTTGTCTAGTTTCTTCCCTCCACTTTTTTTTTTTAAACCAAGCTTCCAAACAGCATTCCTAAAACATAGGTCTGACCATGGCCCTTGGTTGAATGACATCACCATGCTAGTAGAGTCAAGTTAGAGTGTGTCCAGCTGTGGCTGATCAGACCCATAGCTCGGAATGTTCTACCACAGGTCGGAACAAATAATCCCACGTGAACATTTGGGGTGGATTCTCCAAATTTGAGCATCTTGCCTTTCTTTTGAGCTACTTCCTTATGCTTTGCTCATGGAGCACAGCACCTTCTCTGATGTATGTGGGCACTTCATGCTGGGCGGGCCTTGGCAGTTGTCTCCCACGTAGCACAATTCCATACCTCCCCAGTAAACTCTAGGAGCTCCTTATTACCTCTAGGATCAAATGCATTAGCATAAAAGAGCCCTTCACTACTTTGGCTTCAACCCGCCTTTCCTATTCTGCATCATCCCCCTCCTAGGCTATCTACATTTTGTATACACACATACACTGCTCTGCACCTTAAATTGTTGAATTATAAACCCAAGTATCGCGCCCCCTTCTGTCTCTCTCTCCCCAGGAGGGCGCCCCCCCACCCCCTTCCCTCTGTCTCTTCCTTTGTCTTCTCCCCTCCCTGCCCTTTAGCGCGCCCCGTCTCTCGGTGTCTCATCGATTCTGTGCCCAGGGGAGTCTGATCCAGACTAAGTGAATGGGGATAAGGTGTCTAATATGACAGAGACAGTCGCACTCCGCTAACGCCGGAAGTGCTCCGAAAAGACCTCCGGCTCGGATCCGAGGGAAAGCTGCTCCTAGAAGCAGCAGTGCGCACGCTCCCCTTTCCCTCACGACTTGGGCTCCCCCTAGCGAGGACATGTAGGCACACCCGCAGGCGGTTGCCTGGGAGACGTTCGTTTCCCCTTTCTCCAGAGGAGCAGCAGGGGCTTCCGGGAGGTGGGGCGGGACTTCCGGCGGGTGAATGACTGGCAGAGCCGCGGCGGTGACAGGCAGAGCAGAGCGGCTGCGGCGGCCTTGGGGAAGCGGGGGAGCTGGGAGCAGACCGCCGAAAAGCAGTTCAGCCAGGCCCGGCCGGGAAGGCATCAGGCCGCGCTGGCGGCGGCAGCGGTAGCCACGATGATGGAGATCCAGATGGACGAGGGCGGCGGGGTGGTGGTGTACCAGGACGACTACTGCTCGGGTTCGGTGATGTCGGAGCGAGTGTCAGGCCTGGCGGGCTCCATCTACCGCGAGTTCGAGCGGCTCATCAGCTGCTATGACGAGGAGGTGGTGAAAGAGCTGATGCCGCTCGTGGTGAACGTGCTCGAGAACCTGGACTCGGTGCTCAGCGAGAACCAGGAGCACGAGGTGGAGCTCGAGCTGCTGCGCGAGGACAACGAGCAGCTGCTCACCCAGTACGAGCGGGAGAAGGCGCTGCGCAAGCAGGCCGAGGAGGTAGGCAGCGAGCCGGGGGCCGAGCGGGCAGCCAGGCCCTGCCGGAGCGGGGCGCGGAGGGGGCGGGCGGGATGCGCCTCCTCCCCGCCCCGCCCCGGAAACCCTGCCTCTGACCCCTGGGCCGGCCTGGGTCCCTGCGGGCCTCCTCCCCGCCTGGCCCCACTGCAGGCCTCCCCCTCCCTCCATCCCTCCATCCCTCCCTCCCTCCATCCTATTTCATTTCCAGGAACTCGGCTCACCCCCGCCTCTTCACCCCCGAACCCCAAAACTCAACCTCAGGGAGCTTCTGCAGCCTCCCCTTTTTCCCTACGGCCACACCCACAGAGGGAAAGGTGGAGGCATCTCATCTTTGGGTGTCCCTGGCCGAAAGACTCTGTGAGAAGCCTGAGGACACCCGGAATGTCCCCAGCACTTAGCCCAGCCCCACGAGGGATGCCCAAGGTCACACACATCTTAGTGGCAGCTGCTTGTTGGGCCAAGATACCTAAAGAGAACCCCCATCCTTAAAAGCCTTGCGTCTTTTCTCTGCCTAAATCAGATCCTGACTTGAGATCGGTTGTTTGTTCAGGCTGTTGCCAAAAGCCCAGCTTCCTTTTCTTGACTAGCCTCTCACCGCTGCAGTCAGCCTTCCCCCTAAACAGATCCACTTTGCAGCATGAAGCCGTCATTGGGAAAGGCTTTTTTTCCCTTGTGTCCTCCTGTCCAAGATTTTTATGGTTTTGTGCAGAAGAATCATTTGATAATTGCTCTTAAGACGTAATGAGAGCCAAAACCTCAGATGCTTCTGTCGCATTCATTAGGTAAAACTGCTCTTGGTTTCTGTGTGTTTAAGGTTACTGCTGAGTTCATGCCTTGTTGGTAGGTAACTCTTTTGCCCTTTAAGTCACTACATTGGTCAGGTTGTCGGCATTTATAGAAAAACCTGGAAAATTCCAACGTGGGTTCAGAGGAGGCAGAAATAGGATTTTTTTGATACGGAAATATTTTTCCTCTATAACTTGGAAAACTGTATGTGAACCAATTTAAACAGACATTCAGGCATCAGGAAGAAAGCGATGTATTATGTAGAATGCCACTACTCTTGCCCTGAATATATATAGTATGTATACATGTATATGTACATGCTTATATTCATAGATGTTATAGACAAAAGTAGGGTTCTTTATAAAACTCTTTGGCTGATAAATAGGAAGCTTCTAAACTCCCTTATAATAAATTTTGTTCTCCATGTTCTTATTTGTCCACATGATGATGTTGATTTAAAGCAGAAATAAGAGAAAGAACTTGTGAATTTCTTAAGCCACAGCTAGGATGTATTCTTACTGAGATTCAAGGAATGTTTTGATAAACTAAAACCACAAAACAACCCTCTGGATGAACTTAATGTTTATTGTATTGATAATGATAGGTTTTTTCTTCCTTCAGTTAAGCAGGTATTCCTTAGTTGATGATGACATCCACGGTTCTCTAAAAATGATGCTGATACTCAGACCTAATGACAATAGCTGATAAAGCATCCAACTCATTCTTTTCAGGTAGAGATACTAAAGATTATACATACATCATAAAATGTTAAAGCTGAAAGGGACCTTAGATCATCTGGTCCATTTCCTTCATTTTACAAAGGGGGAATGGAAGACCTAAAAAGTTTATGTAACCCACCCAAGGTTATCACTAGTTAGCGGCTAAGCCAGAACCAGAACCTTAGTTTTCTGACTCCAAATACAGGCTGCTTCTCTTATATCGCACCACCTCTAGTCAAAAGAAGAGTTGTCTTTGAACACAACAGCAAACTTCTGGTCCTGTGTTAGAGGAACTCACTGTTGTACCAAAATCTTACGTTAGTTTCTGTTTCCTCCATGATTTATAGGTAGCTATAAACCACTGTTCTCCAGTAAACCTGGTACCCTCAGTATTTCACTACCACTCCATATTAGAGAAGAAATTTTTCATTTAAGATATAATTTTAGAGATTTTCTAACTTTAAGGATAAGAATTAAGAGGAGAATAAGCAATTTACTATGCTGTAGCATATAGCATACTATGCTCAGCACTTTATAAATATTATCTCATTTGATCCTCACAATAACCCTATGAAGTCGGTGCTGATATCCTCATTTTATAATTGAGAACCCAAGGCAGGTAGAGGTTAAGTCACTTGCCCAGGGTCACACAGTTAGTAAGTGTGTGGGATGGATTTTACGAATCCAAAAATTAACAACAGAGGCATCTCAAGGTGAAAGTAGAAAGGAAAATTTATTACGATCCTGCAGGAAAGGGCAACCCGGACATCGAGAGGACTTGGGGTCCTCTCAGTGTCAGAGCGCACTGGACACAGAAAATTGGGGTGTTTATATAGGTCCCTAACCGCAATTCCCCCTCCCAACCTCCTTCCTCTCAGCTTGCAGACGTAAGCTTTGAGGGTACAATCTGGACGCGATAAATCTACCCAGGGACAATGGCAAGGAACAAACAGTATGGTTATTTTTGACGAGCAGGTGATGAACATGAACTTCCCACCATTCTTATTTCATTCTACTATCAACATCAAGGTAGTAAATCTGTCTTAATAACAATGACAATGACGATTGAACAAACAGTTCAGTTATCGGTAACAGGCAGGAATTAGTTGTTGGTTACCTCATCTTCACATCTGTGGCAAACTAGCCTTTCCCATCACCCTTACATCTGTGACGGATATCCCCAGCACCCTTACACCTTGTCTCCCATCATTCATACCTGACTGGTCTTGCACGTCTACATTGCACCTGGCTTTCCGGCTTTTCATTCATTTTTCTGCTGAGCTGAGGGTCCCTTATCCTGGTGTCAACACACAGGGGGTGAGCATCCTGTGTCCTATCCTTACTTTCAGAGGATTTTATGGTTGCTGACTTATTCACCTCAACCCTTCTTTCTTTCAGGCCTCTCGCCATTAGGTAAATACACAGGATGCCAGCATCCTGTGTCCTGTTCTTAACCTCGGGGGTCTTACGGTCACTAGCTAAGCTTGTGGAGGGGAAAACATCTAAGTGGAGAAATGGCTTTACAGAAAGGAAAATATCTAAGTAGAGAAATGGGACTCACTATCCTACTTATTTCTATTTATCTGATTTGTTCCCTTTTATGAGAGGTCTTCACTCGTCCCACACAGACCCTCCTCTTTTATTTGCTCAATGAAGACCTCTCACACTAATCTTGATGTATTTTCTCCTTGAGTCTAATTAGCCTATGGAGGATATAAATTGGGGTTCTACACCCCCAGCTCCCATCTTGAGCCCAAGTAGCTGGTCTATAAGTTTGAATGATCCTTTCTGGGGGTCACTCATTACCCCGTTAAGTAAGTATGGGAAGGACTGATCGACACATTGACAAATCAAAGGGGCAGTCCCCTTTATCAATACAGATACAGACACCCAAAAGAAAATAATGATGCAATTGTCCCTTTAAGATTCAAAAAGTCTTTTCCTATACAGCTGTCTGGCATCATCAACGAAGTCCTCTGGCCCTTGGTATTTGTTCCACCCGTCTCCAGCACAGCATCCTGTCAGCATCTTCTTCTTCTTCTTGTCTTCTTGTAGGAACCAGCTTCTTCCATTCACCTACAAAAGTTACCTCAACACAACTTTGAGTTATCATTTCTATAACCTTTTAGTCATGCCATATTTCCTTGATGGCATTTACAAAATAAACCACAAACCATTCCTTTAACCTGACTAATTGTAACAAAACTTTAGACAAGCTTGATGTTAACCAAATAATATTCTCACAAGCACTTGACCCAATTGTGTCCATACCATTACCAAGAATTAAAAGACCTAACTTATACTAGACCTTATACAAGGCCCTTATAAACTACCCTTAATTTGTATGGGACCACACACAGGAACACTAGTCCCAGTCCTATAGTAACCTAAGATGTTCCTTAATCAATTATTTCAATAAATCTATTACTGTACTTACAAAACCTTCTGATTATAGAAATTTGCCACCAAGAGATCAGGAACTTGTAGTCTAGTTTCCTGTCAACTCCAGGTAGAAGTTATGTCAAACTGCAAGCTTCATTGAGCCAGGCTCAAAGTCTGCCAAGCTTCAGCTAAGGGATCAAGTCAAGAGGGTCCCACCTCAGCACAGACTGAACAGTTGCCCTCTTAACTTCACCATGAAATCATACCTGCAGTTCACGCCTGTCCTTCACAGGGCTGCTGCTGCATCATAGACCAGTGGCTCAGACAGCCTTCCTTGATATTCATACCTGGAGTTAGACTCAGAAAAACAGTCAGTTAACAGTCCCATTAAGTCTCTGAATGGCAAGTTTCAACAATCAGTTTCTTGAGGAACATCCTTAAAGTGAGCCTTAAGTAGCTTGTATGCATTTTCTCCCTTGTTCATAAAATCTTCCCATTAAGATCATAAGTTATTTTTCTAACACATTTGCATCAGTTTCCCAGACTCTTCTATTCTCCTCTAACTGTGCCTGACCTGAAAGAATGAGATATTCTTCAAGAACTGGTTCAAATATTAACTTCATCTTTACATTTTGGACCATGGAATGAATTCAAATTCAAACAACCACATTTAACTTGTTCATCAATGCAAAAATATTCTACAACTTATCTCTCTTGAAGAGACTTACACATTGAAATTCTTTCTCCCAAACTGGAAATGTCTCTGATTTAATTCCAGTAATTAATTACACCATTTGTCTTAATATCCAATTGCTTTTACATTTACGGGCCTTACTCCACATAGATACAGAGTAACTTTAAATCCCAGCCTTAATCTATGGGATAATGATTCAACCTTACATTTGTATCTTTATTTTACAAACTTCTAAATTATTCCCATTAATATTTTCAAAGAATATTATCTTTTGTATGACTATACAAGAGTACCAATTTTCCCAATCATTTGATTATTACCAGATAATTCTTACTTAATATAACTTAGTACAATCACTCAAATTTGGTTTTCCATTTTTGAAACTTCAGAGAATTTCAGTTTATATATATATCATCTGTTGTTTTCTATCCCCACCTAAACCTTGTACCTGGTATAAGAATCTTTAGAAATGAGCTCATCTACCTTGTTAAATTATCAGACCAATACCTTAATAAAGGAGAAATAATCTTGCTTTTACCATTATCTTATACAATTTTGTGCAAAAATCCAAATTTAAGATCTATTTACCAAAGCATAAACCAATAATATACATCTGTATATAATTCTTAGAGAAATCACTCTGATCCTGTTAATTTTCTCAAATTTTGCTTTCCTATTTAGTTAGACATCTATTACATTACATCTTTGTCTAATCATCTCCTCCTTTTTGTAGGATGTTATCTCTATATGATATTTATTTGGGGAAATATAGGTCAAAATTGTAAGCTATTCATTCTTGCATCCCATTGTAGTGACTCAGAGATATTCCAGTATCTATCTATTATCTAATAGATATAGCATTGTTTACAAAACTTCTTGACAACATAAATTTGCTATGAAAGAAAAGAGGGACAATGTCATATATCTTAACAGAAGGCACTAGATGCTGAAAGCATGGCTCGGGAGTAGTTCTCAACCTGTAGTGCATGTCATTTTACTATTGGCTTTATGGCACCTGTCCCTGTAATCAGAGCTTAAAATAATAGTAAATAGAAGTCCCATAGAATCTTAAATAGCAAATGAATGTCTGCTGTTGTCCTTCAGATAGGGCCATCCCAAATTTGATTGAGCATTAATTATCAAATCAAGTTACATAACTTTCTGTCTTCTAAAATATTTCCTCATTATTTTCTCAACATAACAATGTAGGGGACAGGAGGGGCTTGAATAACTCCCATTTGTCCCCACACCTTCTTATATGCCTTTTGTATTTCCCCTCAAACCTTTATTTATCTTTTCCAAATCTCTCAAACCCATTATTCACCTTTCCTTTATGTTTCAACCATAAGACAAAATAGCTCGTAAAATAGTACTTCTTACTGACATAACTGTCTATACTGGAATCCCATTCCAGCTTCCTAAGCAAAACAAAGAGGTTAATGACCAACCTCACAGGCTGATGGATTTATGTCCCTCCTTACTCATTCTGGAGGAAAGGGACACTTTTAGGAATTAAATCTTATACACATTGATAAGCTCTAACTTGCTTAAGATCACAAAAATACTTTTCATCCTGATGTTAAAAGGAATACTCACTAAACTTTTCTGAAGAAAATTATTTGGAAAGTTTTAAAATGATAACATCTCTTTTTTCTTTCCTTAAAGCAAATTAACCCTTAAATATTAGAATTCATTATAACTAAGTTGGTGGAAGATGTCCTCATTCTCAAATATTTATACAGAATTCCTAGATATTATAAAGTTCCTTAGTTAAAAAGATGTTGCAATGTGGAGGACACTTAGTTTCTTAAGTTAAGAACATACCCAATTAAATTAGCCTTATCTTTGTTTCAGTTAAACCTCAATTTCAATTCTTAATATAACAACATCCAGATTATAAGAGGAATTGTTTTTTTTTTTTTTCTAACAACATAGGTCAAATCAAATCTGGAGTCATAATCACTAGTGGTAACATTTTAATTTCTAAGGCCCAATACTCTTAGCATTGTAATGATTATAAAATCACATTTCTTAACAGTTTACAATGTATCCTGAATGGACTGAAATTGCAAGAGGAGATTCTTGTTTGAACAGGGCCTGTATAAATACTTGACTTATAGCAAAAACAATTTTAACTGAACTTCCTTTCAGATAAAGACAAAACTTGGAAGTTTATAATTCCTTTGGTTACAACAATTATCCAGCTTCTTAACCTAATACAATTCTAATCATTAATCTCATTACCAACACATGGAGATTTAAAAGTAATATTACTTGCTCATAACCAAATATAACAGTTTCAAACTATCACATTTTTATCACACCCCTTTTTAAAGACCAATTCATATGCATGACAAAATTTAGACCTCACAAAGGTTTCTCAAATTTACAGCTTAAGAGAACTATAAAAATACAATTTAGAAATAAGATGACTTCAATTACGTTTTCAGATTATCACATATAGAAATTATTAATCCAATTACTTCTGGTATTTATATATATTAATATGTTAATATATATAAATACATATATTAATACATCAATACCTTAAATATTAGCTTTAGCCAAATTAAAATGCCCCATGAATTTGAGAGAGTTGTGACCACGTCCCTTTGTGTGGCGGCAAGAACTTGGGGGCTTGAGAGGAGAGGTTCCTCTGCTTGCCTCCCCCCTTTTCCCAATCAGAGGAGGATAATCTCAAATTCCTTACCATTACTTTCTTCCCTTATCTGATCCAAGATGGGAATCTGCTAAAAGGTTTTAGCTGCTCTAACTTTTATCGCAACCCTGGCTCGGTCAGAGACAGGACAACTAACTTTCACCTGGGTGAATTTCACTCCTGTGTTCACTCCTTAAAAACCTCCTTTATCCAATCAGGAGTAACACATTTCCCTTAAATCTGAGGGAAAAGTTTCCCACTCTCTCTTATTTCTCTCCACCCCAAATTTGGCCAGAACTTGGAATGGAGGGAAAAAGAAAGAGCACTTTTCCTACAACTTCCCAAAAGTTTCCAAAACTTTTACTCTCAAAACCTCTATTCACACTGTCCATGCAAATAGATTATATCTTCCTGACACTTCTCTTACTCTCTTTAATGAGTGACTGTTCAGTCTCTCAACCTGTTTCCTTTTCTCCCCAGCCTTCCAGGGACCTTTCTTTTGTTAATTACTTCCTTTTCAACTTCCCTTTTTCCACCTAAAAATACTTTTCTCTCTCTTTCTCCCCCTCCCGCTCTCTGATGCTGCCTGCTGCCACCGTCAGAGAGGAAGGGGAAAGAAAGGGCTGCACTCTTAGAGATAACACACTCTCTTCACACAGAAACACAGACAGATACAGAGAGAAATCCGCAGAAAGAATCCAAAAGCTCAGGGGGGATTGCCAGACATCCCCAGATTCCTTTCTTTTCTCTTTTTCTATCCCAGCATCTCTAAGCCTACTCCCAGAGAGCTACCTTCAGGGATATTAGCTGTCTTACACTGTTCCTTTCTCAAGACTTCCCAAAGTCTTATCTGGGGGGACAGGGACCCTACAGACACCAACTGTCTAGGTGCTCCCTCTCTCGTCCACCCCACTCCAGGGGACAGGGACTCTACAGACACCAACTGTCTAGTTTCTCCCTCTCTGGTCCCCTCCCGGTCACCCAAGGCCCCATTGCCCTGGGCCGTGTGCACACCACTTACGGACCAATCAGCAACCCAGCTTCCTCAGCTGTCTCTGCAGTCTCTGCAATCTTCGCTAGCACAATCAGGAGCTCCGTTCTATTTCGTCTCTACTTTCTCCGAGTTCCTCTCTTCGAGATCTTTTGTCCTGCCAGGAAGAGCTCTCCCCCAGCGAAACCCCAGGGCCTCCGGAAAAAACGGAGTGGGTACCCTGCCCCCAGGGGTCGCAGCGGGACAGCTTCCTCCCAGGCGAGGACTAAATCTCGGTGGGACCTCCAACTGTGTGGGATGGATTTTACGAATCCAAAAATTAACAACAGAGGCATCTCAAGGTGAAAGTAGAAAGGAAAATTTATTACGATCCTGCAGGAAAGGGCAACCCGGACATCGAGAGGACTTGGGGTCCTCTCAGTGTCAGAGCGCACTGGACACAGAAAATTGGGGTGTTTATATAGGTCCCTAACCGCAATTCCCCCTCCCAACCTCCTTCCTCTCAGCTTGCAGACGTAAGCTTTGAGGGTACAATCTGGACGCGATAAATCTACCCAGGGACAATGGCAAGGAACAAACAGTATGGTTATTTTTGACGAGCAGGTGATGAACATGAACTTCCCACCATTCTTATTTCATTCTACTATCAACATCAAGGTAGTAAATCTGTCTTAATAACAATGACAATGACGATTGAACAAACAGTTCAGTTATCGGTAACAGGCAGGAATTAGTTGTTGGTTACCTCATCTTCACATCTGTGGCAAACTAGCCTTTCCCATCACCCTTACATCTGTGACGGATATCCCCAGCACCCTTACACCTTGTCTCCCATCATTCATACCTGACTGGTCTTGCACGTCTACATTGCACCTGGCTTTCCGGCTTTTCATTCATTTTTCTGCTGAGCTGAGGGTCCCTTATCCTGGTGTCAACACACAGGGGGTGAGCATCCTGTGTCCTATCCTTACTTTCAGAGGATTTTATGGTTGCTGACTTATTCACCTCAACCCTTCTTTCTTTCAGGCCTCTCGCCATTAGGTAAATACACAGGATGCCAGCATCCTGTGTCCTGTTCTTAACCTCGGGGGTCTTACGGTCACTAGCTAAGCTTGTGGAGGGGAAAACATCTAAGTGGAGAAATGGCTTTACAGAAAGGAAAATATCTAAGTAGAGAAATGGGACTCACTATCCTACTTATTTCTATTTATCTGATTTGTTCCCTTTTATGAGAGGTCTTCACTCGTCCCACACAGACCCTCCTCTTTTATTTGCTCAATGAAGACCTCTCACACTAATCTTGATGTATTTTCTCCTTGAGTCTAATTAGCCTATGGAGGATATAAATTGGGGTTCTACACCCCCAGCTCCCATCTTGAGCCCAAGTAGCTGGTCTATAAGTTTGAATGATCCTTTCTGGGGTCACTCATTACCCCGTTAAGTAAGTATGGGAAGGACTGATCGACACATTGACAAATCAAAGGGGCAGTCCCCTTTATCAATACAGATACAGACACCCAAAAGAAAATAATGATGCAATTGTCCCTTTAAGATTCAAAAAGTCTTTTCCTATACAGCTGTCTGGCATCATCAACGAAGTCCTCTGGCCCTTGGTATTTGTTCCACCCGTCTCCAGCACAGCATCCTGTCAGCATCTTCTTCTTCTTCTTGTCTTCTTGTAGGAACCAGCTTCTTCCATTCACCTACAAAAGTTACCTCAACACAACTTTGAGTTATCATTTCTATAACCTTTTAGTCATGCCATATTTCCTTGATGGCATTTACAAAATAAACCACAAACCATTCCTTTAACCTGACTAATTGTAACAAAACTTTAGACAAGCTTGATGTTAACCAAATAATATTCTCACAAGCACTTGACCCAATTGTGTCCATACCATTACCAAGAATTAAAAGACCTAACTTATACTAGACCTTATACAAGGCCCTTATAAACTACCCTTAATTTGTATGGGACCACACACAGGAACACTAGTCCCAGTCCTATAGTAACCTAAGATGTTCCTTAATCAATTATTTCAATAAATCTATTACTGTACTTACAAAACCTTCTGATTATAGAAATTTGCCACCAAGAGATCAGGAACTTGTAGTCTAGTTTCCTGTCAACTCCAGGTAGAAGTTATGTCAAACTGCAAGCTTCATTGAGCCAGGCTCAAAGTCTGCCAAGCTTCAGCTAAGGGATCAAGTCAAGAGGGTCCCACCTCAGCACAGACTGAACAGTTGCCCTCTTAACTTCACCATGAAATCATACCTGCAGTTCACGCCTGTCCTTCACAGGGCTGCTGCTGCATCATAGACCAGTGGCTCAGACAGCCTTCCTTGATATTCATACCTGGAGTTAGACTCAGAAAAACAGTCAGTTAACAGTCCCATTAAGTCTCTGAATGGCAAGTTTCAACAATCAGTTTCTTGAGGAACATCCTTAAAGTGAGCCTTAAGTAGCTTGTATGCATTTTCTCCCTTGTTCATAAAATCTTCCCATTAAGATCATAAGTTATTTTTCTAACACATTTGCATCAGTTTCCCAGACTCTTCTATTCTCCTCTAACTGTGCCTGACCTGAAAGAATGAGATATTCTTCAAGAACTGGTTCAAATATTAACTTCATCTTTACATTTTGGACCATGGAATGAATTCAAATTCAAACAACCACATTTAACTTGTTCATCAATGCAAAAATATTCTACAACTTATCTCTCTTGAAGAGACTTACACATTGAAATTCTTTCTCCCAAACTGGAAATGTCTCTGATTTAATTCCAGTAATTAATTACACCATTTGTCTTAATATCCAATTGCTTTTACATTTACGGGCCTTACTCCACATAGATACAGAGTAACTTTAAATCCCAGCCTTAATCTATGGGATAATGATTCAACCTTACATTTGTATCTTTATTTTACAAACTTCTAAATTATTCCCATTAATATTTTCAAAGAATATTATCTTTTGTATGACTATACAAGAGTACCAATTTTCCCAATCATTTGATTATTACCAGATAATTCTTACTTAATATAACTTAGTACAATCACTCAAATTTGGTTTTCCATTTTTGAAACTTCAGAGAATTTCAGTTTATATATATATCATCTGTTGTTTTCTATCCCCACCTAAACCTTGTACCTGGTATAAGAATCTTTAGAAATGAGCTCATCTACCTTGTTAAATTATCAGACCAATACCTTAATAAAGGAGAAATAATCTTGCTTTTACCATTATCTTATACAATTTTGTGCAAAAATCCAAATTTAAGATCTATTTACCAAAGCATAAACCAATAATATACATCTGTATATAATTCTTAGAGAAATCACTCTGATCCTGTTAATTTTCTCAAATTTTGCTTTCCTATTTAGTTAGACATCTATTACATTACATCTTTGTCTAATCATCTCCTCCTTTTTGTAGGATGTTATCTCTATATGATATTTATTTGGGGAAATATAGGTCAAAATTGTAAGCTATTCATTCTTGCATCCCATTGTAGTGACTCAGAGATATTCCAGTATCTATCTATTATCTAATAGATATAGCATTGTTTACAAAACTTCTTGACAACATAAATTTGCTATGAAAGAAAAGAGGGACAATGTCATATATCTTAACAGAAGGCACTAGATGCTGAAAGCATGGCTCGGGAGTAGTTCTCAACCTGTAGTGCATGTCATTTTACTATTGGCTTTATGGCACCTGTCCCTGTAATCAGAGCTTAAAATAATAGTAAATAGAAGTCCCATAGAATCTTAAATAGCAAATGAATGTCTGCTGTTGTCCTTCAGATAGGGCCATCCCAAATTTGATTGAGCATTAATTATCAAATCAAGTTACATAACTTTCTGTCTTCTAAAATATTTCCTCATTATTTTCTCAACATAACAATGTAGGGGACAGGAGGGGCTTGAATAACTCCCATTTGTCCCCACACCTTCTTATATGCCTTTTGTATTTCCCCTCAAACCTTTATTTATCTTTTCCAAATCTCTCAAACCCATTATTCACCTTTCCTTTATGTTTCAACCATAAGACAAAATAGCTCGTAAAATAGTACTTCTTACTGACATAACTGTCTATACTGGAATCCCATTCCAGCTTCCTAAGCAAACAAAGAGGTTAATGACCAACCTCACAGGCTGATGGATTTATGTCCCTCCTTACTCATTCTGGAGGAAAGGGACACTTTTAGGAATTAAATCTTATACACATTGATAAGCTCTAACTTGCTTAAGATCACAAAAATACTTTTCATCCTGATGTTAAAAGGAATACTCACTAAACTTTTCTGAAGAAAATTATTTGGAAAGTTTTAAAATGATAACATCTCTTTTTTCTTTCCTTAAAGCAAATTAACCCTTAAATATTAGAATTCATTATAACTAAGTTGGTGGAAGATGTCCTCATTCTCAAATATTTATACAGAATTCCTAGATATTATAAAGTTCCTTAGTTAAAAAGATGTTGCAATGTGGAGGACACTTAGTTTCTTAAGTTAAGAACATACCCAATTAAATTAGCCTTATCTTTGTTTCAGTTAAACCTCAATTTCAATTCTTAATATAACAACATCCAGATTATAAGAGGAATTGTTTTTTTTTTTTTTCTAACAACATAGGTCAAATCAAATCTGGAGTCATAATCACTAGTGGTAACATTTTAATTTCTAAGGCCCAATACTCTTAGCATTGTAATGATTATAAAATCACATTTCTTAACAGTTTACAATGTATCCTGAATGGACTGAAATTGCAAGAGGAGATTCTTGTTTGAACAGGGCCTGTATAAATACTTGACTTATAGCAAAAACAATTTTAACTGAACTTCCTTTCAGATAAAGACAAAACTTGGAAGTTTATAATTCCTTTGGTTACAACAATTATCCAGCTTCTTAACCTAATACAATTCTAATCATTAATCTCATTACCAACACATGGAGATTTAAAAGTAATATTACTTGCTCATAACCAAATATAACAGTTTCAAACTATCACATTTTTATCACACCCCTTTTTAAAGACCAATTCATATGCATGACAAAATTTAGACCTCACAAGGTTTCTCAAATTTACAGCTTAAGAGAACTATAAAAATACAATTTAGAAATAAGATGACTTCAATTACGTTTTCAGATTATCACATATAGAAATTATTAATCCAATTACTTCTGGTATTTATATATATTAATATGTTAATATATATAAATACATATATTAATACATCAATACCTTAAATATTAGCTTTAGCCAAATTAAAATGCCCCATGAATTTGAGAGAGTTGTGACCACGTCCCTTTGTGTGGCGGCAAGAACTTGGGGGCTTGAGAGGAGAGGTTCCTCTGCTTGCCTCCCCCCTTTTCCCAATCAGAGGAGGATAATCTCAAATTCCTTACCATTACTTTCTTCCCTTATCTGATCCAAGATGGGAATCTGCTAAAAGGTTTTAGCTGCTCTAACTTTTATCGCAACCCTGGCTCGGTCAGAGACAGGACAACTAACTTTCACCTGGGTGAATTTCACTCCTGTGTTCACTCCTTAAAAACCTCCTTTATCCAATCAGGAGTAACACATTTCCCTTAAATCTGAGGGAAAAGTTTCCCACTCTCTCTTATTTCTCTCCACCCCAAATTTGGCCAGAACTTGGAATGGAGGGAAAAAGAAAGAGCACTTTTCCTACAACTTCCCAAAAGTTTCCAAAACTTTTACTCTCAAAACCTCTATTCACACTGTCCATGCAAATAGATTATATCTTCCTGACACTTCTCTTACTCTCTTTAATGAGTGACTGTTCAGTCTCTCAACCTGTTTCCTTTTCTCCCCAGCCTTCCAGGGACCTTTCTTTTGTTAATTACTTCCTTTTCAACTTCCCTTTTTCCACCTAAAAATACTTTTCTCTCTCTTTCTCCCCCTCCCGCTCTCTGATGCTGCCTGCTGCCACCGTCAGAGAGGAAGGGGAAAGAAAGGGCTGCACTCTTAGAGATAACACACTCTCTTCACACAGAAACACAGACAGATACAGAGAGAAATCCGCAGAAAGAATCCAAAAGCTCAGGGGGGATTGCCAGACATCCCCAGATTCCTTTCTTTTCTCTTTTTCTATCCCAGCATCTCTAAGCCTACTCCCAGAGAGCTACCTTCAGGGATATTAGCTGTCTTACACTGTTCCTTTCTCAAGACTTCCCAAAGTCTTATCTGGGGGGACAGGGACCCTACAGACACCAACTGTCTAGGTGCTCCCTCTCTCGTCCACCCCACTCCAGGGGACAGGGACTCTACAGACACCAACTGTCTAGTTTCTCCCTCTCTGGTCCCCTCCCGGTCACCCAAGGCCCCATTGCCCTGGGCCGTGTGCACACCACTTACGGACCAATCAGCAACCCAGCTTCCTCAGCTGTCTCTGCAGTCTCTGCAATCTTCGCTAGCACAATCAGGAGCTCCGTTCTATTTCGTCTCTACTTTCTCCGAGTTCCTCTCTTCGAGATCTTTTGTCCTGCCAGGAAGAGCTCTCCCCCAGCGAAACCCCAGGGCCTCCGGAAAAACGGAGTGGGTACCCTGCCCCCAGGGGTCGCAGCGGGACAGCTTCCTCCCAGGCGAGGACTAAATCTCGGTGGGACCTCCAACTGTGTGGGATGGATTTTACGAATCCAAAAATTAACAACAGAGGCATCTCAAGGTGAAAGTAGAAAGGAAAATTTATTACGATCCTGCAGGAAAGGGCAACCCGGACATCGAGAGGACTTGGGGTCCTCTCAGTGTCAGAGCGCACTGGACACAGAAAATTGGGGTGTTTATATAGGTCCCTAACCGCAATTCCCCCTCCCAACCTCCTTCCTCTCAGCTTGCAGACGTAAGCTTTGAGGGTACAATCTGGACGCGATAAATCTACCCAGGGACAATGGCAAGGAACAAACAGTATGGTTATTTTTGACGAGCAGGTGATGAACATGAACTTCCCACCATTCTTATTTCATTCTACTATCAACATCAAGGTAGTAAATCTGTCTTAATAACAATGACAATGACGATTGAACAAACAGTTCAGTTATCGGTAACAGGCAGGAATTAGTTGTTGGTTACCTCATCTTCACATCTGTGGCAAACTAGCCTTTCCCATCACCCTTACATCTGTGACGGATATCCCCAGCACCCTTACACCTTGTCTCCCATCATTCATACCTGACTGGTCTTGCACGTCTACATTGCACCTGGCTTTCCGGCTTTTCATTCATTTTTCTGCTGAGCTGAGGGTCCCTTATCCTGGTGTCAACACACAGGGGGTGAGCATCCTGTGTCCTATCCTTACTTTCAGAGGATTTTATGGTTGCTGACTTATTCACCTCAACCCTTCTTTCTTTCAGGCCTCTCGCCATTAGGTAAATACACAGGATGCCAGCATCCTGTGTCCTGTTCTTAACCTCGGGGGTCTTACGGTCACTAGCTAAGCTTGTGGAGGGGAAAACATCTAAGTGGAGAAATGGCTTTACAGAAAGGAAAATATCTAAGTAGAGAAATGGGACTCACTATCCTACTTATTTCTATTTATCTGATTTGTTCCCTTTTATGAGAGGTCTTCACTCGTCCCACACATAAGCGTATGAGGCTGGATTTGAATTTATGTCTTCCTGAATCCAGGCCCAGTGCTCAGTGTGCCTCAGACCTGCCTCATGAATTAACATGTTATTGTCAAACTTTCCAATAAATAGACTGTGCAATCTTCCACAAGATAGGTGATTTTGGGGCGGTGGGGGGTGGAGTCAAGACCTTAAAAACTCCTATCACTAAATCTGCAACTCTTTTACAACCTAAAGAGAGTTGCCTGGGACCCTAAAAGGTCGAATGACTTACCCTGGGTCGAAGAGCCAGTTAATGAAGCAGCTAGGCTTGAGTCAGGGAGATCTGAGTTCAAATGCAGCCTCAGACACACAGTTAAGTATCATTTAGCCTCTTTCCTTCTCTATTTCCTCATCTGTAAAAAGAGGGTAATAATAGCATCTAGACCCCTGGGGTGGTTGTGACCATATTTGTAAAGCATTTTATAAAGCTTAAAATGATATATGGTGTGTGTGTGTGTGTGTGTGTGTGCTGAAATGATGGTGGTACCAGAGTGCAGATTTCTGAATCAGAGCCCAGCCCTGAATCCGCTTTACCCAGTTACTTCTTATGCAAGTTACCTGCAAACAAACTTAATTCTTTGTTCTTAAAATCATTCCCAGATTGCTGCATATGTGTAAATGTGGTTCCTGGGGAAATTCTAGTGGGGACCCGCCATCTCTTAGATGGCCAACCAACTCCTTGTGGAGAAAGACTTGAAGGGAAGATTTTTTTTGTTACCTCCTCAGACTCCTAGAATCTCTAAACCAATGCTATAGGTCCCCTCCCCCAACTACAGTGCTTAAGAAGGCTTAGTCAGAGATGGGTAACTTGAGCAGCCTGCAGGTTCCTCAGCTGGGAAGATCCTTCAGTTTTTCCTAGCTAAGCTTTGGACAATAGAAGCAAATAGCCCTATTCTCTTCCTTCCACCTTTAGTAAGTACAATTGAAGGAATTCAGAGATTGATCTGCCATCCAAGGGACAGGTTAGTAAGAAGTATGTGGGACTGTTTGTACTCTAGCCACATCCTCAGTTTCTTATTTGTCTAAACTGAGAACAGGGATGGCTAAAAAATGATACAAAGGCTTACAAATTTAAATAAACTTTATCTGAACTTTGAAAGACATTATTCACTGCTTCCATGATGACAACAATAATTTCACAACTTTTTGAGTATACATATGCAAGATGCAATTTCCCCTTTTGCCATTCTTACATTGAGCATTTTAAAGATTAACTATTTTTGGATGAAACCATTGGGATGTGGTAACTAGAGCTCTTGCCACTTGTCTCTTGAAATTAGTGCACTGTAGTTTTGCCACGATCATCAAGGATACAGAAAAGGGAATTTCTTTAGAAAATTAAAACAGAGAAGCCGCTAAATCATTAGTGCAGAGACAAGACTTTTTTTTTTCTGAAAATGCAAACAATTTTTTTTATTAAGGTAGTCACATCAATTCTTGTACTCATTCATTCAAGTATTTTACTACCTTTATACTAAGGAAGCTTGCCTATCATATGTAATCCTTCCTGCTTAATTGATTAGAGTTCACATATGAATGATCCAATCTATATGCACTAAAAAGTGATACAAATAATGATAACATTTTCACAGAACCTGTACAGCCCTTTTAAAGCTTAGATCATCCACATTTATAGGCTCCTACTTTGATTATAGTTTTTTGCTATTACAAAAATTGCTACTGTGAATACTTGGGTATTTATGAGACCTTTCTACCATTGACCTTCTTTGGGGTATATGCTTAGGTGTGGAATCTTTGGGTCAACATGTAAGAATTTTGGCAATTTCTCTTACATAATTCTACAGTTCCTACAGCATTGATTTCTATCTTTTATCATCGTTGCCAATTTCCTGGGTATGAAATGAAATCTCAGTTGTTTTAATTTGCATTTCTCCTATTATTAATATTTTTCCCCTATATAGTCATCAGACAAGATTCTTAGAAAAACTATATGAGTGGAAGGTGTCCATTTTTATTCTTGAGTCCAGAGAGGCTTAAAAGTGTTATTGGCCGTTGCTACTAAGTTGAGAGAGGTCCTTAGGGCCCTATTAGTTAGAAATTAGAGAGGAAGTAACAAACTTAAATCTTTTATAACCTCAAATCAACAAATATATGTTTCTTGAGTCAAGTGATACGTGCATGGGCCTCTGATGGAATTAGGGGAATATAAAGATGAACAAGACATGTTCTACTTTCTCAAGGAGAAAGGCTGGTTGAGAACATTTTATAAACAATTACATATTTCTGCTGAAGCATCTGTGATTTAATTGAGGCAGGTACTTCCAGTATCAATCACTTCTCTTTAGACCATCCATTTATATAAAGAAAAAGATATACCATCTAGTGGCCAACCTTCTGGGGATGAACATGACATTTTAATAACTAAATAATAGTTGAAGACATATATTAGCAGTAGTGTCACAAGATGAGATGCCATTAATTACACCAAAACTAACTTTTAGGATGCAGATGACTTTGGTTTTCTGACCATTGTGCTTGAGCTAAACAAACCTCTGAAAATTCTAAGCCTTCTCTCACATTATCTGTTACTTTCAGAGGTACACTACCTTGCTCGACTTTAATCTTACTTAATGATGTCTTCCATTACTGAATGGAAAGTATAGAATCCCTTTTTATCCTATTTCTAGCAACAAGCAGCTTTCTTTTTCTTCCTGACTGTGCTTCCCTAAGAAATGAGATTCCATCTGTGCTTCTGTGGGTGGGCTCATAAAGCTTGCTTTTCTATGTGTCTATTTACATCATCGTGGCTTTCTATTTTAAGAACATAAATTCTATAGGGCAAAGACCATATTTCTTTTGTTTCCTTCTATATAGATCATACTGTAGTATCACTCAGATAAGGAATATTGAGATAGGCCAATATAGATTGTTTAGTTTATTTCATTTATTTTGAGAATAATTTTTCATGGAAATCAAAACCTGAATCTATACCAGAAAAAAAGTCTATTGAACTTAATCTTTTTCTACTTCTGACTTCTACTCAAATGTACATATGATTTTATTACTGAGTACTCCTTTTACTGGTTTAAACCTGCAGATTTATTGTTCTTGTTGTTTGTCCTTCATTCTCAAAGGGGACCATGACATCAAGGAGGTGATGCCATGACAAGCAAGTGAATTGGATTTAAGTGAGGCAGGGCTGTGCAGAGTCACCAGCCTCACTCTCTCCTCCAGAACCATCTGGGTCCAGTGGCGAGATATAGATCAGGACAACTGGAGATGGCCCAGGGTGCAGTGGGAGATTGTGGCCTTTTTACGTTAAGGTCTTTAACAGGTCTCACTTTGACTGACGCAATGCCCATTCAGTGATTAAGGCTAGGTAAGAAATGCAGAGAATGTCCTCTTTTATCTAGTCAAAAAAAAAATCAAACCCTACAGATTGAAACTTATCCTCATTGCTTATCCATGTCCTTCCATAAACCAGTGAGTCTTTCCTCTAGATCTCTTGAAATCACATGTATATCAATGGAACAAACCACTGATGGTTTCACTATATGACTGGCTAGCCTTTTTTTCTAGTATCAATTTGATGATGCTATCCTTGTACTGTTTCTTCTGGCCAATTCTTCATTGTTAATGTGTTAATCCTTCAGAAACTTTGTTTTACGACGTGCAACTATAGGTGATTACTGAAGACCATTCATGTTAAAAAAGATGGGCTCTTGTTTCAAGGAGAAGCTCAGTATTATTAATAATAAACAAGATTTAAACAATGCTTTAAGGTTTACAAAGTACTTTTGATCATTAAAAGCATTGGACATTTTCCTAAAGACAATTCAGTATATTCTCTTCAGGTGTAGGCCCAATTTATTGTACATTTGCAGTGCTTTTTCAAGATGTACATACTCTTGGACCAGCTTTATGGATTGTCCATTCAGCTGCTTATCAAAGTCTACAATAGGCATTCTTCATCCACTTGGTCTCTCCTCTGTGGGTTGTTTGGCTGATAATGGATCTCGTTTCAGGGCTTTTTGCCATCAGTACAAAATCATCTCAAACAGAAAACCTAGAGGGCTTCACCTTCTATGGGGGGTACGTCTTCCTCATGAACTCTACAGCAATGGCAAACGCCTCTGACAAACATTTGTCCACCTATTTTATGTATTCCTTGTGATCACTAATGAGAGGGTCATCTCTGTGTTATATCAAAGTCATCTCTGTGTTATATCTTTCATAGAATCTTGTGTGATTTTGACGTATGCATGGGAGACACCTTATTGGAGGAGAATCTTTAAGGTAGCAATTTGCTTTACTAAATCAGATCTTTAATAATAAAAAGATAGTAAGCATAGTGGGATTTTGTGTTCTTAGCACCTTTCAGTCAGTTTGTATGACTATGAAGATGTATTTAGCTACAGAATATCATTTGCAGAAACCTGCCTGCTTCCTTTTCATACCTTCATCACGGATGCCCTTGATGCATCTATAGTTTAGGTACATGATAAAGATTTTGTAGAGATGACAAAGTAGCATATGCACTGGTATTTATGTATAGTTTTACAGTTACTATTTTTAGTGACTCTCTTCTCTGGATTTTTGTCACACTGCTGTCCCTTGGTTCACTCTTGCAATCTCCCTAACTGTGGCTATACCTAAAGACTCTGTCTGGAACCTTTTTCTCTTCTCTCTGTATTCTTTCTCAATTACCACATTAGTTCTCATGGGCTTAATTATCATCTCAGAAATTACTCCTAGATCTATATATCTAGTCATTGTCTCTCCTGAGCTCTAACCAGTCTCATATCACCAACTGCTTGGACATTTTGGATTAGATGTCTGTAATCATTTCATACTTATTTATCTCCAAAACAGTATTTGTTATCTTTCTTCCTAAACCCCACCTCTTATCCTATCATTTCCGTCTCTGTCAAGGACACCACTATCCTGGTCACCTAGGTTTACAAGCATAGAGTCATCCTTAAATTCTCATTGTCTCTCACCTCACATAGCCATTCACTTGCCAAGCCTTGTTGGTTTTCCATGACATCTCTCACTATAATCCCTTTCTCTCTGTTTAGACAGCTCTGACCCTAATTTAAACACTTATCACCTCTCACCTTGACTATCACAATCTTCCAGTGGATTTCCTGGTTCAAATCTCTACTGTCTCTTATCCATCCCTCACACAGCTTCTAAAGTGACCTTTCTAAAGTATAGATCTGATGATGTCATGTTCCTACTCAGTAAACTCCAGGGACTCCTTCTTACATGTAGGATAAAATGAGAACTTCTCTGTCATTTAAAGGCTTTCACAACCTTTCTGGGCTGAGATTCTACCTTTTTAGATGCATTATACATTATTTCTATTCACAAACACTATGGTTGAGTCAAACTGGCCTGCTTGCTGTTCCTCACATAAGACACTTCAGCACTTGTTTCTTTGTTTTAGGAAACCACTGTCTCCTCACCTTTGCCCCTCAGAATTCCTAGTTTTCTTCTAAGCTGTACTCAAATGCCAGTGACTGAATACTTGAGACATTTTCTGATCCCCTCAGATACTAGTGCTCTCTGTCCAGAGATTACCTTATGTTCATTTTGTATATATTTTATATGTAATTTTTTTATACTTCCTGTCTCCCCTAATAGTATGTGAGTTCCTCAAGTGAAGGAACTGTTGGATTTTTGTTTTTCTGTCCCTAGCACTTTGGACGTAAGCAATTAAGTTTCTGTTGGTTGATGATAATTTTTGAAAATAATTTTTCCCTGGTGTTTTGTATCCTTTCCTCTCTCAGATACCTTGAGATAAGATGCCTCCTTATGCCTCAAAAGTATATCACTTGCAGCATAGACCTCCTCTATATATACTTTTTCTCATCTAGTTTTTCTTCCCATTTTTATTTTCTTTAGTGCCATTTTAATCTCTTCATGTGTCACATTGTGGACCAGAGTTCTCATGTGGTAGCTAACTCTACTGTCATTAATGGACAAAAGAATTTTTTTTTCAAAAGAGAACAGAGCAACATAAGAGAAATTTGTTATAGAAATGTTGACAGGAAGGTGGCAGATTAGAAGCAGCTCAGCTAAACTCTCAACATTCCCATCCAGAAAATTTTAAAATAATGTTTCAAGTCAAATTTTGAAGCAGCAGAGCCAACAAAAGATCAGCTTGATACATTTTTCTGGCCTAAGAAAACTTAGGAGGTCAGCAGAAATTAGTCACACCAAGGTGGAAGCCTGTTGGAGCCCATATATGGTGGCAATGGCAGTAGCAGCAGGAGCTCTTAGTCCAGAGATGGTAAGGGGGTGGAACAACTGGTCAGAAGTGGATTACAGGGGACCTTTGGTTGGCACTGAGTACAGCTGGCATTGATTGGCAACTGTTGCCCATACAAAGTTTCGGGTTGCAGTTTCAAGGAGGAGACATGTGCTTGTGGTCAATCACAAGAGAGCAGGAATCTGGGTCACAGTTCCAAGGCAGAGAGATCTCATAACACTTGTGGCTGCAGGGGAGTAGGGGCCTTTTCTGGGTGAAGGTGAGAGTATAGACCAGGAGAAAAGTGACCATACCGATCCCAGGATCGCACCACCTTGGAAGTACCAAAAATTTACAGACCTCCAGAACTAGCTTTGGAAACAGCAGCATGAAAAAGCCTAAATATTGGCACAGTTCCTCCCCACTCCCAAGTGAGCAGAGGCCAACTTTAATATAGAGATGAGTCAAGAAATTGACTAGAAAAATGAGCAAACAAACAAACAAAAAAACAACTGTAAAAAGCTACTCCAGTGGCAGGGAAGACCAAGATGTAAACTCAGCAGACAGTAACAATATGAAAACAGTTACAGGCAAAATCTCAAAGAAAAATGATAATTGAGCCCAAGCCCAACAAGAATTCCTGGGAGAATTAAAGAATGCACTAAAGTGGTAGAAGAAAAATTGGGAAGAGAAATGAGTGATGCAAGAAAATTATGAAAAAAAATTAACAGCTTGGTAAAAGAGACACAAAAACTCACTGAAGAAAAGAACTCATTAAAAAATAGAATTGGTCAAGTGGAAAATGAGGTACAAAATCTCACCATTAACAAGTAATTCCTTAGAAATTACAATTGGGCAAGTGGAAACTAATGACTCCATGAGTATCATCATCCTTTGATGACCTATATGTACAAAAATATTTTAGTAGTTCTTTTTGTGGTGGCAAAGAATTAGAAATCGAGAGGATGCTCATCAATTGGGGAATGGCTGAACATGCTATGGTATATGATTGTGATGGAATACTATTGAGTTATGGAAAATGACAAGAAGGATGGTTTCAGAAAAACATAGACCTATATGAACTGATGCAAAGTGAGGAGTGTGAAGCGGGAGGTCATTGTGCACAGTAACAACAATGTTGTAATAATGACCAACTGTGAAAGACTTGGCTACTATGACCAATACAGTGATCCATGACAGTTGCGAAGGACTCAGGAATCAAAAAATGCTCTCTGCCTTTAGAGAAAGAACTGATGAACTCTGAGTGCAAACTGAAGTATAATTTTCTCACCTTTTTGGCAGTATGGCTTATATGGAAATATGTTTTGCATGATTTCACATGTATAATTGATATCATGTTGCCTGCCTACTAAATGGGTGGTGAAGGGGGTGGGAGGGAGGGAGAGAATTTGGAACTCAGAATTTAAAAAGAGAATGCAAAAAATAAATAATAAAATCTTACAATTAAAAAAAAGGAAATGTTGACAAATATATTAGATTTTTTTGTTATTTATTCTTCTATTTCATACTTAAATCCCCTCAAGATGATCTAGTGTAGGGTCTCTCCCCAACCCTTAAATAAATTTATGTTTCCTTCTTGCTTCTTGGAGTTTTATGAGATTTATAATTTTTTCAATCTCATAGTGGCAATTGATGTTCAAATTAAACTTCTTAGGAAGTGGTAATAGTCTTTGTTGATGCTTAGTATTTTATCCATTTCCCATTTTTTTGCACCAACAACTTGTTTATATATGTCAGGTTGGAATTTCCTGAGTTAGGCCCCTTATCTTCCCATTTTTAGTCCTCTTATTTGGTGATCATTGGTAGCTTCTAATTCCTTAAATCTCTCAGTTCTTTCCGAGGCTTTCCCCTGCCCTAGCTACTATCTTTCCTTTTCCCCAACTTAACCTCTTGTTGAACCAGTTCGATTTTATGATGTCCTCCTCTCTTGAATCTTTAGCCCCTTTATCATTTTTTCAGTTGCTGCCTGCCAAGGCTCAGCCTTGGATAATTTCCATCATCCTCACTGCCTTTACTCCTGCATATGTGCTGCTGAACAAAGGTGGAGAAAATCATGTACCTCTTCTGACTGGGTACACTGCAAATTTATGTTACACAAACTCAACTGGACGCTCCCTGATGCTAGGCAATCCTAATATGCCTCCTTAATCTATTCGTTATCCCTCTCTCCGCAGCAGCTCTTCCAAACCTTTTCATTCCTCTTTAAACTTCTCATGGTTCCTCCCCCTCCCCCCTTAGCTGCAAAACTTGATTCATATTTTACAGAAGAGCTCCCTCTTCTCCCCTCTTTCTCATCTTCTGTTACTTGTATGCCTCTTCCCCCTTTTACTTTTTTCTTCTTTTTAATTAGATATTTTATTTTTAGTTTACAACACTTAGTTCTACATGTTCTTGAGTTTCAAATTACTCATATGCCTTCTGCCACTATCTTCTTCACCTCTGTCTCAATTGGTGAAGTGGTCCTTCTCATTCTCCCATGCCAAGCCCTACTTGGTCATTGTTTGGGCCCTGATTAGTTCAGAGTGAATGTAAGTAACAATTGTTTCTGTTTTGCCCAGGAACCCTGAGGGTCTCCTCCCCATCCCCAATTGATCATCTATTTATTTATTTATTCCTTAATTGTTTGTTTTAAATTTTTGCCTAGGTAAAGAGGCCATTCTCTGCCTCAATTCTTATTAAGCCTCAATCAATGAATGGGCATCGACTCAGTCAAACTGAGACCTGTTAAAGACCTTAGCTTGAAAAGGATCAGGCCACTGTACCCAGATGGCTCTGGAGGAGAAAGTGAGGCTGGTGACTTTGCACAGCCCTCCCTGACTTAAATCCAATTCACTCGCACGTCATGGCATCACCTCCCTGATATTGTGATCCTCTTAGAGAACAAAGGACAAACAACAACGACAAAAACAAGAACAGAGCCTTTTGTTCTGTATTTGTCTGTTCAGCGATACATTTTTAGGAAGGCCATGGATGATCTGGAAAACGACTAGAGGCAGTGACCAGACTGGTCGAGGTCCTCATCATTATCTTATATAAAGCCTGGAGAATACTGCAGGGAAATTTGATAACTGTCTGCAAGTGTTTGAAGGACTGTTATACCAAAGAGACTTTCGACTTGTTCTACTTGGCCCCAGAAGACTGGACTAGAAACTGTTAGGGGTCCTTGACCAGCAAGTATCCCTATCTCAGTACGCAATGATGAGGCGGGAGTCAAAGGGGGATACAACTCCGATTTATTGGCAGACATTATCCAGTTTTATAGGGTTTTGCACTACATAAGCAGAAGCAGGTGTTCAAGGGGTAAGGGGATGAGAGCATGGCAAAATCGATATCTTGTGGGAAGAATCTGGATTGTTGTAAACTATGTTTCCTACAAGTGTATGGGAAAAACTAGGGCTGTAGTAAGGTAGTTTCCATGGGAGTATGGGAACAAAAGGGGGGGGGTGCTGTCCTACAGTATCTACGGAGGCATGGGAAGGCTCAGGCATGTAGCCAGCTGATATCAGAGCTGTATGAGCTATGTGAGGCATGGGGCAGGATGCCCTTGTAAAGTATCAAAGATGTTCCAGTAAGTAAAGTATCAAAGCATTGTTGTGTTAGGCACTGGTTCAAGAGCATTAGGTAGTGGCCAGCTGTGTTCCTCCTACTGGGCTTGTGAGTCCTTGGTAAATGGATTCTGTCTGCATGAGAAAGGATGGCTATGAGAGCAAGAGGGGGTGCTGTTAAGGGGGGCTGCTAGGGACGGAAGTCTTTCCTCCAGGTGCCTCACCGTTCCAACTCCTACTAAGCCTGTCTGGTTTTACCCCGGAAACAGGCCAAGCACTAGGGGCTGAGCAGCCCCGGGGTTGGCACTAACTCCCTACAAGAAACAATGTGTGGAGCTGCAGCAGAGTACAGTTAAGCTGAAAGTCAGTCAGCAGCCATTTATTAAGCACTTACTATGTATCAGGCACAATGCTGAGTGCTAGATGTAAGGGAAAACTTCTAGCCATTAGAGTTATCCCAAGGTGAAATGGGCTACCTTGGCAGATACAGGCTTTTCTAGAGCTTTTCAAGCAGTTTTGATAACCACTTATCAAGTATGTTATAGAGAGAATTCTTATTCAGGTTTTGACGTTCTTTCTAACTCAGATTCTGGGATTCTCAACACATCTGGATTCAAGTTTTTCTGTGTTGTCATATGTTGTTCTTGACTTTTTGGACATACCTCTCAATTGACTCCTGGGATCAAATGTCATATTTTGAGATCAAATATACTTGCAAAAGGAAAGGGGAAAACAAAATTTCTGGTGATAGAGTATGAACCTAGGTCTAAGATAGCACATGATTAGGGTAGAGCTCAGAGGTGGGATTTGAAGAAAATTACATGTATTCATCTTAATGTCTCAGTCCAAAATCATTCAGTCAACTTGCATTACTAAGCATTTTTTGTGCTGAGTACCCAGGATACAAAGACAAAAATGAAATAGATCCTGCCTTCAGAGAACTCTTTCTTTTAACTAGGTAGATAACATGGCACAGAAAACAGACACCAGGTTACTTTTATTGGGAGGACACTAATAGCTAGTGGGTCTAGGAGAGGCCTTCTGTGGAAGGTTGACTCTTCAGTTGATTCTTGAAGGAAATTTTTTCAAAACTTCTATTTGTATGATTTTCTTTGATTATGGAGGTATTTCCCCATCAGTCCACCTGACTTCTGACTTCATTTGTATCTGATGTAGTGAGTATAGGATTTATTTTTTCTTTCTGAATACCCTTGTCTATTCCCCAACTCTTTTTATTCTCCCTCTTGCCCCCTTTGGTATTTTCCTAGCTTCACATATCTCACCCTGAACGAGTCATCAGGTGAAAGCCCCAGAAGTCATTTCATCACAAGGATCTTTTAGAGGCTATTGCAGGAAAGATCTTGGAGGGGGGAGGGGGGCGCCGGGAGGAGAAAGAGATAGATAAACACAAATATACACACTTTTGTCCTAATTTATATTACATGTAATGTATGACAATACGTATTGCATGTATATATGTATTTTGGTATTCATAAGAGTGGATGGTTGAGGTTTCTATAAATAATATGAAGTCATGGCAAGCATTGATTTAACTAAGTAGTCAGGAAACCTGCTATTTGAAAAAGTGAACCATTTAACCCTGCATTGTCCCAGAAATTCCTCTGCCTCATTTCTAAAGGATTTAACTTTCTTTTTGACTATGTCATTGTTTCTTTAAGTTTTAATTTAGGTTTTATTTTCATCCCAGTTTCATATTGCCTTGCTTTTATTTAGAAATACATTTTATAAATTTAAATTCCAAATCCACACCAATATCCCTCTTATTTTGGTGGCTAATGAACAGAAATGATACATTTCTTAATACAATAGAAGCTAAGTGTTCTTTGTGTTTTTGCTTTTTCCATTAATTCTGGATTAGGTAGTACTTGAAATTTTGATTAGGATGAAAGTAGGTAGTACCTAATGCAGGTGTTTGATATAGTAAGATAACATCAATATTTTGGGAAGTTTAGAGACTTCTCATATCAATTTCACTGGATAGATAGAAGGCAACATGTTCTCAAAGTCTCTTAGGACATTGTGTTGCCCGAATAGAGAATATTAAGGGTATTCCATCTTGATGTGTATAAAGTCAGTTTTTTCCTTTTGAGGACAGTTGTTGTATGCTCCTGTATTATTCACATGAAAATTTTATTATAAAGAATGAGATATGGCGTAGTAGAGTGAGAAAAGTATTCAACTCTTAATAATTCCTAAATTGTAATGCTTGAGTTCTAGTCCCAGTCCTGACATTAACTTCCTAAATGTGGCATTAAGCCAGTCAGACTTTCCCAGCTTAATTTCCTCATCTATAAAATGTTGGGATTGTAATATATGATTTCTTAAGTTGGTCAGGTTGTTGTAATAGAGCCCAGAATCTGAAGTCTTGCAACCTGCTTATTTATTTGAATTTATTATTTATTTTTAGCATCCTTTTTAAAATTTTGAGTTTCAAATTCTGTCCCCTCCTCCTTCATCCACTGAGATGACAAACAATATATACATTATACGTTTAAAAATCATGCAAAAGATATTTCCATGTTGGCCATGTTACAAAAAAATGGCAAGGAATTATACTTCAGTTTGTACTCAGAGTTCATCAGTTCTCTTTCTAGAGATAGCATTTTTTTCTATACTGAGTCCTTTGAAACTGTTTTGGATCACTATATTGGTCATAGTAGCCAAGTCTTTCGTAGTTGATCATTATTACAACACTGCTATTACTGTGCACAATGCTCTGCTACTTCTTCTCAGTTCTTACAGATCTTGTCAAGTTTTTCTGAAATGATCCCCCTCTTCATTTCCCACAGCTCAATAGTACTCCATCACAAGCATATGCCATGGCATGTTCAGCTATTTCCCAAATGATGAGCATCCCCTCAATTTCCAATTCTTTGCCACCACAAAAAGAGCTGCTGTAAATATTTTTGTGCTGATAGGTCCTTTCCCTTTTTTTCCAGTCTCTTTGGGATACAAACCTAGTAATGGGATTTCTTGGTCTAAGGGTATGTACAGTTTTATAGCCCTTTGGTCCTCGTTCCAAATTGTTCTCCAGAATGGTTGGACTAGTTAACTTCCATTAGTTTACCTATTTTCCCTCGTCCTCTCTAGCATTTGTCATTTCTGATAGGTGTGTTGTTTTAATTTACCTTTCCCTAGTCAATAGTGATTTAGAGCATTTTTTCATATGACTATAGATAGCTTTGATTTCTTCTTCTGAAAACTGCCTGTTCATATCCTTTTGACCATTGATCAGTTGGGGAATGGCTCATATTTTTATAAATTTGACTCAGTTCTACACTTAGTATATATTTGAGAAATGAAGCTATAGTATCTTTTAGCCAATTGTAGTTTCCTTGATTATCTGTTTTAATTAGGTCTATTTTTGCTTTTCCTTTGTCTGAGATAACGATTGCTTACCCCCCCTTTTTTTTTTTAGTTCAGCTGAAATATATTAGATTCTACTCCAGCCCTTTATTTTAACTCTGTGCGTGTCTCTCTGTTTCAAGTTCATTTCTTGTAAACAGCATATTGGATTGGATTCTGGTTTCTAATCTCTTCTGCTGTCTGCTTCTGGTTTGTGGATGAGCTTGCATTCAGTTATAGTTACTGTGTATTTCCCTTTATCTCATTTTTTTCCTGTTTCTTTTCTCTCCTGTCCCTCTTCAAGTCTATTTTGCTTCTAATCACTGCCTCCCTTAATCTCCCTTTTATCATCTTCCCTCCCCCTCTCCCTTTTCTACTTATTCACTTCCTCTCCTATTTCCCTGTTGGGTAAGTTACATTTCTATACACACACACACACACACATATATATATAGTCTTCCCTCTTTGAACCAATTCTAGTAAGTGAGGTTCAAGCATCACCCACCACTTCTACCCTCATTTCCCCCTCCATTATAAAAGCTCTTCATTGTGTGACCCTTCTATGTGAGAAAATTTTCCCCATTCTGTTTCTGTCTCCTCCCTTCTCTGAGTACATCCCTCTGAGTACTTCTCTGAGTACATCCCTCTTTCTTATCCCTTCATTTTTTTAAAAGATCATTCCAACATAATCAACTTATACCCATGCCCTCTGTCAATGTAAAGTCCTTTTAACTGGCCTAATAATGATAAAGTTCTTAAGAGTTTTATCATCTTTCCATATAGGAACATAAACAGGTTAACTTTATTGAGACCCTTATGAGTGCTCTTTCTTGTTTACTGTTTTATGCTTCTCTTGAGTTTTGTTTTTGAAAGTCAGAATTTCTATTTAGCTCTGGTATTTTCATTGGGAATGCTTGAAAGTCCTCAGTTTCATTAAATAACCATTTCCCCCGCTGAAGTTTGCTATGTGGGTTATTCTTGGTTGTAATCCTAGCTCTGGTTGCCTTCCAGAATATCATATTCCAATCCTTCTACTCCTTTAATGTGGAAGCAAGCCTGTTTATTTATTAGCTATGAAACACAGAGCAAGTCACTTGTCCTCTCTGTGCCTATTTTTCCCTAACTTTAGCATGAGGAGGTTGGATTAGATGATTTGTAATGTCCCTTACAGTTCTAAATCCTATGAAACTTAGGTCCCTTCTAATTGTAAGTGTCCATGATTCTGTTATCTATGCATTATGTTACGTATACTTGCTTACATGCTTTTCTGTTCCTTTCACTTATAGAAGTTCATTGAATTCGAAGATGCCTTGGAACAAGAAAAGAAAGATCTACAAATCCAGGTTGAACACTATGAGTTCCAGACTCGACAGCTAGAGCTAAAAGCCAAAAACTATGCAGATCAAAGTAAGTGACCTAGTATGAATGTCCCAGTTGAGTCGTTTGTTCTTTGCACTAAGATTGCTTGAAGTAGATAATGTGTTGAGATCTTTGGGGGAAAAAACTAGAGAAGAATAAATTCATGTTCTTAATTCAGATAGCATCTTTTAATTTAGATACTATTGCAGTTTTCTGATTTAGATTGGTTTCTGTGCTTACAAAGTATACTACCTACTTAAGCCCTTGCTACCTTGTCTAATGGGAGCAGCTAGATGACTCAGTGGATAGAGTGACAGGCCTGACATCAGGAAGATTCGTCTTCCTGAGTTCAAATCTGGCCTCAGACACTTACTATCTGTGTGACCCTAAACAAGTCACTTAATGCTGTTTGCCTCAGTTTCTTCCTCTGTAAACTGAGCTAGAGAAGAACATGGCAAACCATTCCAAGTAGCTTTGCCAAGAAAATTCCTAATGGGTTATGAAGAATCAGACACAATTGAAAACAACTGAACAACGTCTTGTTTTATGTTCTTTTCAGTGGACTACCTGGCCTCTCCAGTAATGAGATTAAGAAATGTTTACTCTTTCTTGATTTAAAACGTAACCAGCTGTTAAATTTTACTAATATCAGAGAAGGCAGTCCTGGATTTTGGGAGGTCTGTGAATTTAGATGGAAAAAAATTTCATCTTTATTTTCTGTAACTTCTGATATTTAGTATTTCCTTCAAATGTAAATTTTTAAAACTATGTATTATTCTGAGAATGTGTTATCCCAAAGGGATCTATGACACGCAAAAAAGTTAACCTCTGGTCAAGGAGAATACAGCTCACTTAGTAAAGGGAGTTAGCAGGAAAGATACTTCAGCAGCATAGTAAGAAAAATGATTTTACTTTGTTTTAAAAATTTCTGTTAAAAATGACTAATGTTAAAAGTTATTCATTCTCATCTAATTATTCTTATGTTTATAAAACTAAATATTTTAAAGAACAAGAGGAGGTTGCTATAAACAGATGTTGCCTGTGATCGAACTTTTTTTATTACTTTGTCATATAATTTTGGAAAGCAGCTATAGTAGTTTATCTCTTTGAAAAGTTGAAATCAGTTTGGTGGTACAGTCATTTGGAGATTTTTTTGATCTTGACAGCTCCCTCATGGTTCCTCAGACCAAGGTTATAAGCTAGTTTGCAAATGCTAGTAGCTCAGAGAACTAACTAAATGGGGTCTTGATTAATAGGGTAATAGAGATTGGTGGTGCTAGTGGAAAGGTAAACAGAATGTAGGAACAGCCTGGATATTCCCACAGAAAGAATGACTATTTTTAAAGCCTATGTACACAACATTTAAAATAAGACCCATTTTGTCTATGTACATTCCACCCTTTTTCAGTTATATAAAATCTTAAGTCCATGTAGTATTGATTCGCTATTTAGATGTACTTTTCATCTACAGGAGTATCCTTCTATTCTTTTTTTTTGGTATGTGTTTTCTGTATCTGTAAAGGCTTGCCTATTTTGTCTCTGTTTCATATGATTCCTGATCTCTAGAATTTCTTAGCTCTTTATCCACCAATCCTCCTATGTATCTTGCTCAGAATGCTATTGAGAAATAGACACATTCATAAACCGATGGTAATAGCCTAAGACAACGTAACTCCTGCCCTTGTATTGTGTCCTTATTTCTTCTCTCAGTCTTTCTTCGTGAATGAAAAAACACTTATTAAGCACTTAGTATGTGCCAAGTACCATGCTGAGCACTGTGGATACAAATAGAAAAATGAGGCAGTCCCTACTGTCAAGGAGCTCATGTTGTAATAGGAAGAAATAACACATAGGGAGGGAGGTGGGGCACAGCTGCAGTGTAGATAAAAAGGCCCACCTTTCTTCAGGGTACAAGGGGCAGGATGGATGGCAAAGCTCAGTGTCCATTGGTGGGACAGAGTGGTGATCTGTAGGGCAGAGGCATGATTGCAGCACAAGTGGTAAGGCTCCAGGATCTTCCCTCTTACGAGAAAGATGGCTGTTCCCACTCATGCAGGTTGTGTGTGCAGTCATGTCTTCCTTACAAAAGAGGCCCAACTTATCACTGTTGGGAATGGTGGGTGGGAGGGGGTAGTTGAGAGTAGGCCCAAGGGTCAGGGTTAAGTGGGAAGAGTCCTGGGTTAGCCAGGATGGGGAAGGGGACATTTTCAGGTAGGTTGAGGGAAGAGTTTGCCTCACCCCCTGTTCTGCTGAACCTACTTCTTGACCATCCTCCTACTCTTTCTCTTTCTCATCTGTATTCCCTTTTCTTCTTCTTCCTCCAGTTTGTTATAATCATTCATGGGCATTTCTCAGAGCTAGTGCCAGGGATAAAAAGATCATCGATTGCAACATGATATAATGGACTTAGACCAGGACTTGGAATCAGAAGACCTGGTTCTGCCACTTACCAGCTTTGTGACCTAGTGCAGATCATTTCACTTTCTTCACTCTTCCTTTACATAGTTAATACTCCTTCAGCAAAGTCCTAATCCAGTGTTGCACTCTGGAATGGAAGTGACCACGGATTTTTTTATAGTTGTTCCAGTAGCTATTTTAGAATATGAAAATAATGTTAATACTACCTGTCTTGTAGGTTTATTATGAGGAAGAGCTTCCTAAATCATGAAACACTTTCATTTAAGGAAAATACTTTGTAAATTGTTAAGAATATATAAAGATGAGCAGTTGTCATTATAATAATCATTTTGAATTGCTTAAGGAAAAGGTCAAACTGTTACTATGTTCATAGTTTTTTGTTTTTGTTTTTTAAGTAACTAAAGTCAAAAGAAATAAAAGTCTCTGCTCCCTAGATCAGAGGTGTCAAATTCTGACTGCCAAACCAGATTAAAAAGTAATTGGGAAATATTTAACAAAATAAATAAAAATGTAATACAACATAGAATAATGTTAATTTGTGGTTTTCTAAGTCATTATGTGTCCTGCAGGGATCCTTTCTATTTAAGGTTGATACCACTGCCCTGGATTATCCCTATACATTCCCAATCCACCTCTTTTTCTTGTTTATGGGAAGGGGTCTTCTAAGTAGCTTAGACTGGTGTTATTAACTCTCTGCTAGTTGTTGAATTAAAACTAAAACTGAGATGCCCATAGTCAGTCCTTTCAGTAGGATCATCCCCTTGGAGACAGTTAACTGACTTCTTCAGACAAGTTTTTTATTAGAACCCCCTCCTAAGTAATGAGGGCTTTCTCAAGGATTCCTACTTATGTGCTTAAGAATTGCTTATGATACTACCAGTCATCGAAAGGGCCTTACATAGACCTTTCTATTTCCTGCTAGGCTTGAACACTCATGCCTGGCATCAGTAGCCCCTGGTTTTAGGTACAAGCTTTGAGGGGTTATCAAAAGGGGAGAATGGAGCAAGTAATAAATAGATTATGTAATTGACCGACAATGGTTATGTTGTCTAGTTTCTCGACTGGAGGAGCGTGAGTCAGAGATGAAGAAGGAATATAATGCCCTGCACCAGAGACACACAGAGGTATGTGCCCATTCTGCTCTGTTCTAACAGCTCCCAACCTATGACCTAAATACTTAAAAATCAATGAGGCAGAAGAGGTTAAAATCTTCTAAGTGGAATGTTCTCTTTTTGTCCCTTCCAATCTGCTGTGATCTTCACTGCAATTGAATTTTCAGTGTCCTTACCAGGGTTTACATGGATATATTGTTGTTCTTAAAAGTTTGTTCACCACACTTCTGAATTATACCTATACTCCATTTTCACTGCATTCCTACCAGAAGCACCACAGACCACATAGAGCCCAGAAATTCATTTAGTTAGAGTAGGAAAGATAGAGAAACAGGTTAATTTACTGAGCTAATGTTTGTACTTATGAGTATTTACTTTTCCACAGATGATCCAGACTTATGTAGAACACATTGAACGATCCAAGATGCAACAGGTTGGGGGAAATAGCCAAACAGAGGGCAGTCTACCTGGGAGAAGGTATGATGAGAAGACTGAATATTTGTATAATCTCATTTTTTATCACAGTAGGTACCATGTAGAGAATTATAAAATCAAGAAAACTATTTATAAAGTTCTATATTCTTCCAAATGAAGGAGAATATAATCTACTCGGATGATGCGGTCATGGATGGAGAGCAGACATGGATGCAGAGCTTTCCTGAGACTAAGAAATATTGTGTGCCGATCTGATTACTTTTCTTTGCTTTTACGTATTAAAAAGGCTTTCCATTTGAGTGTGGAGGACCAGGGAAAAGTTAAAAGACCTGTGCTATCATTATGGATATTAAGCTGAAATGCTTGTAAGGCCAGAAATGGTCAACTATGACACTGATTTCAGTAGTTTCATACTTCTGAGTCCTGGGTTTTGATCAGTTTAATACTCTTTACCAGGGGTAGGAAACCTTCAGTCTCTAGGCCACATGTGGCCCTCTAGGTTCTCAAGTGCAGTCCTTTGACTGAATTCAGACTTCACAGAACAGATCCTTTTATTAAGGGAATTTGTTCTGTGAAGTTTGGATTGAGTCAGAAGGCCATACTTGAGGACCTAGAGGGCCATATGTGGCTTCAAGGCTGCAGGCTTCCCATCCCTGCCTTAGCCTATAGGAGCTAACATTACTTGGGAAGTAGAAGCCAGTCTGAGATTTGGCTTCATCTTCTTTGCTTTACCAGTCTTAGTGAAGCTAGAAAATTGACCCCCAAAGTAGAAAATAGTTCATGGGCTTCGCCTAGGTATTTGCCAAAGCCAGGGAGTGGCCCTGTGGACAACCAAAGGACTTTTAAGAGTTCCCTCTTCTACAGATTTCCTTGGTTTGACTGCACATGGAAGACCTATCCTAAGCTTTATGTATAGACTCCTTAAAATCGGTTTAAATTGTGGTCCTATATTTTATAGTTTGTGTCACCCTGAAAAGTTGAAAACAGAGTACTTAGATGTCTGTGCTTCACTTTGTAGAACTGAAATTAGGTTCATCTGATTTATTTTTTACTTAATATTATTTTTCTCTTTAGATGTTTTATTGATGTTCTTTTTTTTTACATCATTGTCACTTCCCAGTGACTCCTCTTCAACCCAATAAAACTTTCTCTTGTAACAAATAAGTACAGACAAACAAGAATAATCAACACCCTGTCCAGATCATAGGAATTAGAGCTAAAAGAGAAAACAGAAGTCATCTAGTCCAACTCATTTCACAAAGGAGGAAAGTGGGACTCAGAAAAGGAAAATGATTTGCCCAAGGTCACACGGTAGCATGTAGAAGAGCTGGTGTAAATAAATAACCAGTGTTTAAGAAATGTCTGTAGGAAAAAGTAGGATTGGTATTATCTGTAGATATAGGTTTACTCTTCATTGCAGAGAATGGAGACCTGCAATTGATGCTTTTAATTAGTATAGTAGAGCAGAGGACTTTCTGTTACCTGGTTATATTAGATCCTTCTAAACAGAGAGACTGGGAGAAGATAGGTGTTTAATGTTAGCTTTCTGATTGACCAGGTTTTGTTCATAATAAATTACCCAGCTAATATCCAGTTAACTGCATTTCAGTTCTAAACAGAGGTAGAGGTCTTCATGCAAATTTTGTGTAGAAAAGCTGAACAGGGACAGTCCAAAGTGAGGCTGGTGGAGTTTTGTTGCTTTCACCATCTTCTGAGTGTATGCTGGGCTTTGGGCCAGCTTCCTGGGAGCTGTGACATTCCATCTCCATCAAACATGTTCTTTCCCTGCCAATGCTCCCAGGAGGGAAAAAGACCTTGGAGACTGAAAAAAGGGAGCCAAGTGTTGCCTGAAGCATATTTTTCCTAATTTAGCTCAGTAGTCAGGCAGGGTTGATCTACAATCTCAGGCACTACGGGCAGAGCTGCATGATATTGAGATGTTCTGAGTTAGTCACTGCTCCCCTCAAAATATCAGACAACTGTTTATAATGAGAAACATCAAAATCATAAGATGGATTTAGAGCTAGAAAGGGCCCACCAATGTCATCAGATTCAACCTCCCCTTTTTACATTTGAGGAAACCGAGCCCCCCAGAGGTGAAATGACTTGCCCAAGGTCACATAGATGACAAGTAGCAAAAATGGGCTTAGACCCTGGTACTCTAATTCTAAATCCATTGACTTTTCCAATTTGCTGTGTTGCCTGTCTATCGCGATTGTCTTGGACCAAAGCCCACTCTCTGAAATGTCACCCATCAGTTTCTGGGAAGCTTCAGTCTCTCAATTCATTCCTCTCTGGGCCAAAATGGTATTATTTACTGCAGGATAAGTCTTGCCTTGTTGAGAGGTTGTCCTTGAGCTTTGCTGCTATAGGAGTGTATAGAATTTGAAATCAGGTTCTAGTCCGGGTGGTGTGCTGCACTGATGTATTTCACATAGGCTAGTACAATGTAAAGATATTGGAAACCTAAGCAGTGCCAATTCTCTTAGTCTAGACCGTACTCTTGCTGTTCCCTTGGTTTTGGATGAAAGCTGGTTTGTTACCTATGAAATGGGCAGTTCACAGGACACAGTGGAAGGAATGGTTAGCTATTGAGTGAGATATTGGGAAGGTTGGATTCAGGGTGATTGGAATTAGGGGGCCATCAGTGTAAGGAGAATGGTGCTTAAACATTGGCAGCTAGGGGTTTAGATTTACTACTCTGAGAAGGATATGACAGGGTAAGAGCATGTTAATCATTGGGGAAGGAATTTAAGTAGATTATCATTGTACACAGGGGTTCAGCCCGAGATGAAGTTGTGCCAGGACATCAGACAGTTGAGTGTAGCTGAAAAGCAAGCTCGGTGGGGCAAGGCAGCTGCTGTGGGGCTGTAGGAGTCCCAAGAAGGTGCCTGTACCATGATGAAATGGATGCTTAGGGAGGAAAAGCAACTGCTATGGAGTTTTAGAGGGCCCAAGAATATGCCTGGAGGGCATTGGCAGTGGGGGGCACCAAGAAAGGCTTCTTGAAAAAGTCAGTGCTGGGTCTGTCATTGAAGGGAAAGTGAGATTCTCTGAAGTGGAAATGAGAAAAATGTGCATTTCAGAGATGATGGACATCCAGTGCAAAAGCACATAGATGAGAGATGGAAGGTGGATATTGTATATGAATGTTATATAGAGTTCAGCTGAATCATGAGGGGAGCTAATGTCAGATGAAGCTGCAAAGAGGATAGGACCAGATCGTCTGGTGCTTTAAAAACTAAACAGAGGTGGTTTCAACAGCAACAATAGCTTCAGGAGCTCACAGCCCAGAGACAGTAAGGGGTTCTGACAGCCAGATAGAAAGAGATTACAGGGGACCCCTTGCTGGCACTGGGTACTGCCATCACTGATTAGCAACTCTATGGCCTATACACAATTCTGCGTCACAGTTCCAGGGTGCAGAGGAAGGCTTGTGGTTGGTCACAAGGGAGCAGGGGCCCTGATCGAAGTTCCAAGGCAGAGAGGAGCACTAGTACTTGTGGCTGCAGGGAATCAAGGGCCATTCTTGAGTAAAGACCCGAGCACAGTGACCATACCTCTTCCAGCATCACAATGCCTTGGAAGCACCAAAAACTTGCAGATCCCCAGAACTACCTCTGAAAACGGCAGCATGAAAAAGCCTGAAGCTTGGCACAGTTCCTCCCCAACCCCAGGTGAGCAGAGCCCAATTTTAACATTAAGTTTCAAGTCAAGAAATAGGCTGGGAAAATGAGCAAACAACAAAAAGAAGGAACTTGAAAAAGCTACTACAGTGGCAGAAAAAACCAAGACATAAACAAAGAAGAAAACAATGTGAAAACAGCTACAAGCAAAGCCTCAAAAAAAAAAAAAAATGCTGATTAGACCCAAGGCCAGTAAGAATTTCTAGAAGAGTTGAGGAAAGCAATGAGTGGTAGAGGAAAAATTGGGGGAAACAAATAAGAATGATACAAGAAAATTATAAAAAGAGAATTAACAGCTTGGTAAAGGAGGTGTAAAAAATTACTGAAGAAAATATCACCTTAAAAAATAAAGTTGGCCTAATGGCAAAAGAGGTACAAAAGTCCACTGGAGAAAAGAACTTAAAGAGCAGAATTGGCCAAGTGGAAAAAGAGGCTAAAAAAAAAAAGACTCACCTTAAAAATTAGAGTTGGGCAAGTGGAAGCTAATGACTCCATGAGACTTCCAGAAACAAAGTCAAAAGACTGAAAAAAAAAAAAAAAAGAAGAAAATTGAAGTATCTCATTGGAAAAGCAACTGACCTGGAAAATAGATCCAGGAAAGCTAATTTAAGAGTTATTGGACTACATGAGAGCCATGAGCAAAAAAAGAGCCTAGACATCATATTTCAAGAAATTATCAAAGGGAACTGCCCTGATATCTTAGCTCCAAAGAGTAAAATAGAAATTTAAAGAATCCACCCATCATCTCCTGGAAGAGATCCCAAAATGAAAACTCCCAGAAATATGGTAGCCAAATTTCAGAGCTCCCAGATCAAGGAGAAAATATTGCATGCAGCCAGGAAAAGACAATTCAGATATCATGGAGCACAGTCTGGATCACACAAGATTTAGCAGCTTCCATATTAAAGCAGTGGTGGGGCTTGGAATATGATATTCTGGAAGACAAAGGAGATAGGATTACAACCAGTGTAAGAACAGATACCATGGGCAGCTAGGTGATGAAGTAGATAGAGTGCTGGGCCTGGAGTCATGAACACTCATCTTCCTGAGTTCAAATCTGGACTCAGACACTTCCTAGCTGTGTGACCCTGGGCGATCATTTAACCCCGTTTGGCTCAGTTTCCTCATCTGTAAAATTAGCTGGAGAACAAAATGGCAGTACATTCCAGTATTTTTGCCAAGAAAACTCCAAATGGGTTACAGAGAGTTGAACACAACTGAAATGACTGAACAACAAGAAGAACAGACATGCATACAATCTCCCTGGAATAGGAATTGAGATTCAGAAAACATCAACTCTTTTCATTTTGTGGGCAGATTAGTTTTTGAAATTTGTGGAAGGTAAATACATGTTGGGAGGTTGTGGCTAAGATAGAAGAAACTTTTCCCCCCCAAATCCTCAGTGATCTTTCCTACATTAGTGTTTACTATTATTTTCTTCCCTGACATTTTGTACCTTGGAAATTAAACGTGTGGTCCTTCACTATATTCTTGCTTTTAGCTCTTCCACCACCACTACAGGGGCCCACATCCTTTGTAGTGGTCCACTGCTGAAACTGGATGTTTAATAGGACAACAGTTTTTTTTTTCCACTCCATACTTTGCTGTCTGACTTGGTGGGGCTATAGAATAAAAGTTCCTGTGAACTGTGACTGTGTTTTGTCAGAATATTTGTATTTGAAGAATGTGGGCTTCCTTTTCCTGGGTAGGGTGTGTGTGTGTGTGTGTGTGTGTGTGTGTTTATGTATGATCTACACATATGACTCTATTACTACATATTAGTGTGAGCTCACATGAGTACATTTATGTATTTTCATCTGCTTTGAGTGTGTATGTAAGAGAAACATATCTGAGAGTATATACAGTGTCTACATTTGTCTTCCTGAATGTTTGTCTTGTCTTAGCATATGTCCATTTATATAGAGAGTTGGTTGCACAGAGTAGGGTACCTGGGCTTGGAAACATTGCTGAACATTTGTTTGTCATTGTGAGCACATGTTTAAATGTGTTTGCATGCCTTTAGCTCTCTAATGATTGTTTTCTTGTCTTGCTTTCTGTGCCTTGCTGCTATATGTTGGCTGTTGTTTTTGTCACTTCGCTGCAGTCCTCGCCAGTCATGGAGGAAAAGGTAAAGCCCATAACAGTGTTTATTTACTATAGTTCTGGGGAATGGAGATGAGGGATTGTTTTTCATATTGACTATGGCATGGAGTTCTATTGGATAATCCTTCTTGAATACAGATGGACCATTACTGTTTGAATGGACCAGATCATGACAGTAGCTTCTTGATCTTTGTGGAGCTGCAACACAGTAGTTTGCACCTTTTGAAAGGTATATGAAGTAGCAGGGTGGTTAAACAGTCCCAAATTATGTTGAACTCTTTGTTACTTTACACAAAGATAATTCCTACTTCCTGCTTCTTCCGTAGGTGCACTGTTTACAAAGTAGAAACTGGACATGAAATTCTGGTTCTTAATTTACATAAGGAATAAACCAAGAGTTTGTCCTTTTCTTAAAGTCAAAAACCATTGATGGTTATTGCTGCTTATAAAAGATTTTGCCAACAATGTGTACTAGACCCTAAACAGGCTATAGAATTATCCACTCACTGTTGATTGGACTGCAGTCTCAATTCATCTCTCCTGGTGTTCGTTGTTTGACTCTCAGTGATCCTGTCAGTGAGTAATATTTATTAAATACACACCTTGGAGCCCTGGCCTAGGTTGTATAGAGAAATCCAAAGAAAGAAAAAGACAATCCCTACTCTCAAACTGATTGTACTCAAATGAAAATGCCTTGGTTCTTTCTACTGTTTGTAGAAATGAGCCTCTACCACCAATCCCTGGCTTTCCATCATCACCTTTAACAGCCCCTGGGTTACATTTGCTTTTGTTCCTAAGGCTTGAGATTCCATTATATTAATTTCACAAGAGGTTACTGAAGGAAATATTTGTAATGTCTCTGATGGGGGTCCCTGGAGAGGTATTCCATGTACAGGAACTGTGTTCTCTACATTCTACTTGGCCTAATGGAGGAAGGATTGTATGTAATGGAGAGCTGTGTAAGGGAATCCCAGATGGAGCAGACAGGAAATATCAGACCCATCTTCTCTGCTTCTTGGGTAATGCTTCTAACATGCCGACGGTCCAGAATAGGTTATTGCTATTTGTATTTTTGTACTGTCTCCACCTGGTCTCTCAGAGTTTTGCTGATTTGCAGTGGGGCCCAGCTGTCTCAGCGATAGCTGAATAGGTATGCCTGACTTTTGTCAGGAAGAGTTTATTTGTAAAATGAGAAGCTCAGACCCTCCTGACCTTTTTATGATTCTGTAGTAACACTGCTTTGGCACTTTCCCCTCTTATCTGTTTCCCTAACCTTGACAAAGGAGAGATTTAAGAGTGAAAAAGTATATAGAATGAAGAGTATTAATTACTTAAATAGTAATAAATTAGTCTTTATATTATGTTTTAAGGTTGTTATGTTCTTTACACACATTATCTCATCTGATTCTCACATCACCCTTATTAATAGGTCTTATTCTTTTTCCCTTATTACATTAAAAGAAACTGAGGCGTAGAAAGTTTCAGTGATCTGCCACACATCACTCAGCTAATGAACATCTGAGGTGACATGTGAACCCACTTCTTCCTGATCCCAAATCCAGTACATTCTTTACTGAGAAACCCCAAGACCTTTTCCGCAGAAAATGTTACAACGTGAATAGAAGAATACACTTGGAAAATCTGCTTGCTAAGAAAACTTCCATTCATTCAACATTCATTAGACCCCTACCAATTAATTGTAAGGTACTGTGTTAGGAGCTCAAGATACAAAAATGAAAAAATGACATATTCCCTACCCTTGAGGATCTTACAGTTCAATTCGGGGAATTAAAAATATATCCAAATAGCTAGAATACAATTTTAAAATAATAAAGGTTTAATAGAATATAATATTTTTAAAATAAGAAAGGTTTAACAGAAGCATGAGAGATTCAGAAGGGAAGGTTATCCTTTTCAAGAAAGGCCTTAGGGGAAAAGGAGAACCTGAATTAGACCATGAAGTAAAGGAATGACTTCAGTCAGTGAGTCCTATTAAGAAATGAGGAAAGCTCAAGGAAAGGAAAGTAGACAGCAGCCTAGAACAGGACTGAGAACTGGCTCCTAATGTGGAGAAAAGCAGTCTGAAATAGGGCTAGCAAGAGTGACAGTGCAGTGGATCTGTATTTAATCCTGTGTAAGTGCTGCTACTAAAGTAAATGAGCTGCTGAAAAGTTTAGCTTTCATTTCAATTTCATTCAAATTGTTTTGAAAGCACAATGAAAAGTGGATTGGAGAGGGGGAGGACCAAAGGCAGAGAGGCCAGTGAGGAGGCTATTACATAATGGACCAGGAAAGTAAGAGGTAATGAGGACTTGGACTAGTGTGAGGAGGCAGCATGTCATGGTGGTTAGCACACTGGACTTGGAGGCAGGAAGACCTGATTTTGAATTCTGCTTCTGATATTTACTTTCTTTGTGCCCTTGGACTAGGGACTCAACCTTTTGAACCTCACCTAGAAAATGAGAGTGTTGGAAATGGTGGCCTCTGAGATCCTTTGTAGCTCTAAATCTATTACCCTATTTTTAACATTCATTTTTTTTTTAGATTTTGAGTTTCAAATTCTATCCTTCCCTCCCTCTCTTCCACCCTCCCTGAAACAGTAAGCAGTTTGTTAGAGATTACACATATGCAGTCATGCAAAAACATGTTTGTAAGCTATGGGAAAATGGCCAGTAGATCTGGAGAAGATGAAAGAGAATGAGGATCAATGGACCAAGATCCCAAAGGACATGAAGGACATTGTTGGAAGAAATAGTCTTGGACAGGAGGAAAGCCACCTCATCCTCTGAGATCAAAGGAAAGGAGAAAATAGGGTAAGACATAGGCAGACTTTGATCTGTGGAGGACAGGAGATGAGGTCACCTTCTGGAGTTGGGTCCAGAGTTGAAGAAAGGAAAGGAAAGGAACGAGATGGGGAGGGAATTATTAATAGGGGATGAGTAAAAGGATTGCTGTGTACCTATTGGGTCCTACTTGAGGTTAGGTCATACACATTTGTAATGGGCCTATTATGATTTCATAACTCCATCCAGTAACACTTGATGCTTTTGAAATAGCTACAGAAAAATGTAGAATGGTGACTGTTAACCTAGAGTTGGGAATTAAGAGTGGGAAGGTCAAGGGAATGAGCTAATAATAGGTGAAGAGGCAATCATTGAAATGGTTCATCATTGTGTCATAATTGTTAAGGTGGGGTGGGGGTGGAGAGGAAGTGAAATTCCAAGAGTTGTGATATACTGGGAGAACAGAAAGGGATTAAGGGACCACAGGATCTTTAGGAGTGATGCATGGGGAAAGGTGGAAGGACAAAGAATTGTGGTGGTATAAAAAAATTAGAACAGGCTGTATTTAGTGTTCCATTCATGCCATGCAGTGACAATTGGGATGACTCCAGCCATCACAGGACAAACTGTTTCAAGAAAACACTTCTTCCTTGAAGGAAGCCTAGAACAGCGCAACCAAATTAGATTCATTGTGAATAAAGTTTTACGTTTTAATATTATGGTCCTGATTTATCATGTATCCTTTCTACCAAATTTCAATGGTTATATTAGCCTAATACCTTGCTCTTTCTTACATTCACATATACACATGTTGCCTATTCTAATCTATCAGGCCCCTGAATCGTGGACTTCTTACAGCAAACCCCTTACATTTACTTTCCCTCCCTCAGTTCACCCTTCTTATAGATTCTAAGACAGTCTTTTCCTCCATCTCTTTCCAGGATCCAGTTGAACCACCCTCTGCCTTAGGGTTCCCAAACTCTTTCCTTTATTATATTCACCAGAATAGAACTTGACCATCCATGCCTTCTTCCACAAGTCTCTCTCCAATTAAGTTTAAAAACATTTGTTTAGTACCTATATGTAGAAAGCGTTCCTTCTTTTATGCTTTTCACCTGGTCAGAACTTTTCAGTAAATATCAGAGGATTAGAAGGAAATTCACTTCTTTAGATCACACACACTGTGTTTCCACACATTGTGTTTCTGAAGGAGTAGACTTGGCTTCAGCATTGTTGAATCTAGCATACAAGATTGTTTTTAATTCAGTGCCTAAGTAGTATCTAAAGCATCATTGTCTTGAGCATATTTAAGAATTATCATTATTTTGGGGGAAGCTCCATTTCTCAGGGTGGAAAAGCAAGCTGGAGAGATGAAATGGCTCACCAAGATGGTGCTAGAGCTAGGACTCAAACTAAGGTGACCTCATCCAGGCCTCTGGCTGCTGCCTCTGCTGTCTGTGCTCAAATTCATAGGACGGGCTGGTGGGTAGGGATGAAAAGGATTGAGAAGTTTTGTGTGGGCCTGGCATCATGCCCCACAGAACAGATTCTTTTTTTCACCATAACAGTTTCTGCAAACTGTACTTCCTGGATCTTCCTACCCCACTGAAGGTATAGTTAGAACAAAGTTACCCAGTTTTCAGTGTTTATACTTTGTGATAATAGAGGGAGAAGGGAGTAGATGTATGTGCAAGAAAACAATGCCTTTGATGGAATTTGAAAGGTAGGAATGTCACAATAAAAAGAATGAACAGTGGCATTGTTATGCCAGGGAGAGCTAGTGTGGTATAGCTGGATTTGGAGTCAAGAAAACCTGGGTTCAGATACTGTTTTCCATACTACCTGTGTGACCATGGCAAGTTACTTAGCCACTTACTGCCTCTGTGTCTTCATCCGCAAAGTGAGGATAGCAATATTCTATAGTACCTACTTCACAGATTTATTGTAAGTGAGGCTTAAATGAGATAAAGTATGTAAAATAGTTTGTAACCCTTGAAGTGCTAAGTAAATGACAGCTATTCATGTATTAGCAGTTCTTCATTCATCATTTTAAAATGAATTCACTTTGTTTAAAAGCATTTATAAATAGGAAGAAGTAACTTTCCCAGAAGATGAGAAGTTTAGAAGCGGTGAATAATTCTTAAAGCTGGGTAAAGTTGGCAGAATGTAGACATAAAAGGTTTTACAAGTCTTCGTAGCCAATTTCTTACTCCCTGAGTTGACAGAGGTGCTTTTTATTTGTGGACATAGGAGAAACACATTGTTAATTTATACGATACTTTATAAAGCCAAAAACTTTGTAAAAATGTCAGCTTTTGTTACTGTTATTTGTGGCAATAGTGTATATATCTGTGGAAAAGAAAATGTACAGTTTTAATTATTATTTTATGCCTTATAAACCAGCAGTCTAACCACCAGCCCATTTGTTTTTTCTCTTCTCCCCTGTTTCAGCAGGAAGGAGCGCCCAACCTCTCTGAATGTCTTCCCCCTTGCAGATGGAATGGTACGTGGACAGATAGGGGGCAAGATCATCCCCACAGTGGACCACTGGCACCTGAGTGACCTCGGCCAGCTGCAGTCCAACTCCAGCTACAAGGTTTTATACACATGTCGTGGAATAAGGGTCTCCTCTTTCCCACTGTCAGTGGCATCCACATGTTCATAAAGACGGAGACCAACTTGTGTCCATAACCCTTTGCAGCTTCTCCCTTTTTCAGGTTGGATTAGACTCCTGAGCTGAACCATAGCAAAAAAGGGGAGGGGAAGGACCAGAGTGTGAAGATAAAAGAAAAGAGGGAGGATGTTGCTGCCTTAATCACTGCTTTCCTTTGATTCTTTCCTTTTGGTGGCTTCTATTTAGAGCTGCTTTCCTAAGATTGACCTATTGCAGCTGGTGTTGTTGTAGTGTGAATTCTTGGCACCCAGCATGTGTTTGATGTTTAGAATAGGACTGGTCTAACAGTAAGTTCAACTGCCTCCATCTTCGACACCCCATGTCAGACTATTGACTAAGAGAAGGATAGAGTCGATTCTGTGCTCTTACAGAGCAGACCATTGTATATTCCAATTCAAACTACAGCTTGGAGAGTATTTTACCTTCGTTCTAGCAGATTCCAGTAGCTCATTTTCTAATCAGATATACTGCATGCATCTGGGGCTGGTACTTGAGCTCAGAATAAGGAGCTAGAAAAATGTTATCTTCTCTTTCCTAGTCTACCCTCACTATGCTAACTTCCCATGCTATAACCTGAAACTGGGAGACTGGAATCCCCCTAGGCGGGCACCTGTTGATCCCATTTCTGAATGTAGATAACAATCCATACTCCAATAAAACCTTTTAAGTTTTCACTATAAAAATGGCTAGGTTGTGTTACTGAATAACACTGGTCATTTAGTGGTTGCTAGTTTTGATCTATAAGCTGATTTGAGAGTTGAGTTGCAAAGCATGCTTTGTGCCATTCTCATCAGGTAGTGAAGGATGTTATTTTGTAGCAGGTGCCGGCTTGTAGCAGATAGCACTAAGAAAGGGTCATAGAAACCCTGGTGAAGTATGTTTCTTAGAAATTATATCTGGGGCATCCTGTAAAAACCAAGAACTTACAGATTCTCCCTTTAAATGAGTAGGGCAAGGTGGTTATCTGATGAGTTTGAGGGGAGGAGAGCTTATGCCAGTCTCCTTTCTGACTGTCCTTTTAGACTCTTGGTTTTCAGTTTGGCCGTGGAATGTTTCTGCACCCTGAAAATTCTTTAGAAAAGCTATTGCTTTATCTTTTTCTGTTTCTGCTTTGTGCTAGGTGGTGAGCATGTCTCTGACATTATCATGGGTTGGATAATGCACACATACATACATACATACATACACATACAGTGTAAAGTATACCTCACATTAATGTGATACTGGCATTCAGGCAGATAGGGCAGCAAAATAAGGGAATGAAACAGAATTTTAGTATCCTAGATTCAATACTGGTTGTGTCATGGACTTGATTAGTCACTTCAGGCTTCTTGTTTTTTTCTTTGTGTATTTCGTTGTTAGAATGGGCTTCATGGAGGTGACTCACCTACTAGATAGATGTGTGGTGAACTGAATTGAATTGAAGCTATATTGGAGTACCGGTCAGCAAAGTAGCTAGAAAGCTTTGTGGTTTGCATGTTTTCCCCTGCAATGGCAACGAGAATCCACATCATGTCTCTTAGACACTTCTCATTGCTTTTTTGTCCTCTGGCATCCTTTCTTTGTCCTGAATTTTCACCTGACATAGTCTTCCATTCATTATTTAAGTAGTGTTGAAGTTTGGCTCCACAGATTTGTTTTATTTAATTTTGATTTTTTCAATGTTATTACGTTTAAGTTTTATTTGTTCTTTTGATTTCATGCATTAGGTTTTAATGTTTTGGTTTTTTTTCCGTTTTTTTAACTCCTTAATGTGTTTTGTTGTTCTTTATGTACTGTATTTTCAGTGTTTTAACCAAACAGTTGTGACTACTCATGGTGAGAAATGACTGCTAAGAATTTTGGTCCTTTGCAATGCATTTTGGAGGCCACTGCTACACACATTGATGTTTAGGAGGTTGAGAGGTTTGACTTTAGGTAAGTGGTGGCCAAGGAGAGTGTCCTTTGGGTAAGTGGTGGCTCCTTAGGATAATAGTGAGTTTGAATGGCGTCTGGGAGGTGTCTTTGTAAACCAGAATCCCCACATTTTATTAAAATGGTAAGCCATGTTTGCCAGGAGTCCCTTGATTGTCTACAGTATAAATTTGTGGGTTATGGAAAAGGCTGTGAAAAATGTTGCCTTTGGGGACAAAGCTAATAAGGACCAGCAAAGAGAAACTTGACTGAATATGCGTACTTTCCATCATGTGCATGACTTCTCTCACTCTATTCAGTGGAGTTCCTCATTGTCCTACCTCCTACATTCTTATCTCCCCCATATGTCAGCAGCTGCAGCAAGAATGGCAGAAGGAGTGGGAAGAGAGATGTTCCCATCCCATTATCAGCAGCAAAACATGGGGTGGCCAGGAAGTCTGGGAGTAGGTGAGGTTGATGTGAAAATTTAGTCATCCAGTAATTGTTTTGGTACTGGTGATTTATTTTTCTTTCCATTTTGCAGAAAGAGCATTTTTTCATATGATGCTAAAACCACAGAAAGCAAATCTAAAATGTTAACACAAAACTACTTCAAAGGAGTGGGCAGAGTTCAGAATTTTAATCGAGGTCTCCTAAACACAGGTCAAACATACATACCTGTTAGACAAAGCCAGCAAGTGAGATCTTAGGAGGAACATTTGTCCTGCCTCTTATTTACTGCCTGACTTAAGGTCTGGTAGCTTTCAGATAGCTAGAGAAGAATGTAGGGTTGTTCACTTTTAAGGAAATAAATCTATTACTAAAGATCTGTCTCTAAACTGACTTCTAGTCCGTTCACAATTTTTACCCCAGAAATTCCTAGACAAGAAAATTTATTCTTTTTTTTAAAACCACTAAAGGAGATTATCATCTTTTTATCTCTCCCAGTTTGTAAAAACTTTCACTTTTAGGAAATTCTTCATAATGTCTTATCTCATAAATGACATCTCCCCTATCCCCCAGAAATGACAGTAATCTGAGTTGATGTACTTAGGTCAGTTATATATTTTATTATCCTGCCCAAGAGGCAAGCAGCTACTTTCTTTGTAAACTTAAATTGGAGGATACTGACAAGGAAGAACGGAAGGTGTGCAGGATCCTGAGAAATTTCTATTGAAAGAACGAAATTAGTTACTGTAAAAACAAGGAGATTGTATCCAGATTATATATAATAATAGTTAATAGATGTGGGATTTTTAAAATTTACAGTGATGAGCAAAAATTTGGCTTATGAGCCTGTATGTGGTATTGGAGTTTATCTTAAATTCATTAAGAAGAGAAATTGACATGTTTTATCTCTCATGAGTATTCAAATAAAATGGCATTTAAAAAATAAAATTCTTAGGATAAACTACTAATTACATTTCGGGTTTTTTAAAATCAGTTTTTTCATAATAATTTTAGTCATGTCTCATTCCGTAAAAGTAGAATTGTACTATATTTAAATCAGCAGCGATTTCTGAGGTCTAGTGTTTAGATAGGAATGGGGTGGTTAGAACTTAGATATTAATTAGCTTTTTGACTTTATGGAATACTTTTTGTCTTTACTATATAGCAAATCATGGCCAAAAGACTGTGGTATACATTTTGATGTTGTGAGGTTATGTATCATATCCCAAGATACTGGCTGAAAATGAAGAAAGGTTCTTTTCCTATTGGGAAATTGCAAAAGTCTCTCAAGTATTTATAGTTACTCTAGTTAAGGAGGTGAAATTTAACTAGTCTTTATGTAATAACCTAATGATATTCTTCCTGCTTCAGTGGTTACAGTGCTGTGGTAGTTTGGTTTTCAGAAAAACCATTTATCTACTCAGGTCAACCTTCTCCCCAAACCCCTCAATTTGGTTACTCTTCTCCCATACTGGATTACAATTTGATTCTGATATCTGGCTGCAAAGGGTTGCATTGCCATTTTTCATGCAGTGTTCATCTTCATCACATTCTGAATTGTTTGATTGTATTGTGGAACAGTGACATTGAATGCCAAGTCCCAAACCACTGAAATGCAGATGGCACAGATAACTGAGAAAAGCTGTTTTCTAATAGTTGCATCTTCTCATTTCTGAGAGGCATTAGCTAAGCAAAAGCAGGTACAACTCCTTTTGAACCACCCAAGTATAGTTAACCCAGGGAAATAAAGATATATAACATCTTAAATAAGACATAAAATAGCTTATGTAAAAGTATCTTCCTCTCTTATAGTCCATGGTGTTGTGGGACTGAAGATATCCTCATGTTCCTTCCCAAGGAATGCCTCTTCTTAGATCAAATAAACTTTTTTTTGTATCATGTTAGAACTCAAAATCTTTAATTGCTTTCCTGATAGTCGAAGAGAGAAACATGGGAGTTTTGGGACTCCACATGAAGAGAACTTGGTAGTTCAGCCAAATTTAGGGCCCCAAAGCCACTGCAACTGTCTGTTTTGGTCTTTGATTGGCGACCGGGAGGTCTGATGCTAACTGTGGTACCCAAAGGCAGTGACCAAATCATAGAACTGGAGAGTAGTAGAAACACATAGAAGTACTTCCTGTCTTCCCCCTCTGTCCTCTATCCTAGTGTCCACATGATGAGATGTCTGAATCAGGCCAGTCTTCTGCTGCTGCCACGCCCAGCACCACTGGCACCAAGTCCAATACACCAACATCCTCAGTGCCCTCTGCTGCTGTCACCCCCCTGAATGAGAGTCTGCAGCCCTTAGGCGACTATGGTCTTGGAGCAAAGAACAGCAAACGCGCAAGAGAGAAACGCAACAGTCGCAACATGGAAGTCCAGGTCACCCAAGAAATGAGGAATGTCAGCATAGGTACTGTAGTCTCCTGCTTTAGCCATGTGTAACCTGGGGAAGTGCATAAGCAACAGGCACCTTCTAGTCTGTTTTCTTTAGAAACCCAACGCTGAAGAAGGGCTAGAGTCTTTGTATAGGTTTTGGCTTGTGTGGACTGCTCGTACTCAATAGGTGTCTTTCGATCTCATACAAGTCTGCAATCTAATAAGGAAAAAGGAAGATAGGGCATTTTCTACTCAGTTTTAACTATAAAAATAATGACACAACTCACTCAGTTGCTCAGTCAAATCTTTATTGGTTATCCAGCAATATTCAACAATATACCTTTGAATAGCTTTGCATGCATCATAAGTGCAAACAGGGCTTATAGTGCACATTTTCCCCTACTCTGTGACTTCTAGGAATGCAAATAACATTGCTCTCATTCCTGTCCCTTCCATACACATATGTTTGTTAGGTTGTATTAGCCAACTTGGAAAAAGTCTTTCCTGATAATCCCTGCCCCAGCAAGTGATCCAGGACCTTGCCCCTTGAAATTTCTTAAAGTAATCTTCTGGTGAGGGTCCTTTATCTCAGTAATTAAAAAGGAATCACAAATTTCCCTCTTGTCTCTTCTAGGGATGGGCAGTAGTGATGAATGGTCTGATGTCCAAGACATCATAGATTCCACACCAGAGCTAGACATGTGCCAGGAACCTCGATTGGAACGTACTGGAAATAGGTACAATAACTGCCCTCTAAATCTCCCCCTTTTTCTAGTCTTAAGTGGGATAGCTTTTTACTTGTATTTTCTCCATGAGAAACTGCATGTCGTAATGAATTAGATAAATAGACTGAGAATTGAATACTGTTCCTAACTACCTAGGTGAACTCAGTCAAAGTTATTCCCCTCCTATGTCTTTTCTTTGCCTAATGAGATAATTAGTTTTCAAATTACTGTATCTCACCATCTCTGAGTGGGAGACTCCCATTCTATCTCCCATTTTATGTCTGTAACCTGAAAGAGCAATATTGGTCATGTAATGAGAGTTACACGATGCATTTAATAAACCTATAATAGTGTTCCATACCAATATTGCAAATTAACCCTGCCGTGTGTGTGTGTGTGTGTGTGTGTGTGTGTGTGTGTGTGTGTGTGTGTGTGCATGCGCATGTGCATTTTTTTTTCCCTTACAGTCCAACCCAAGGAATTGTCAACAAGGCCTTTGGCATCAACACTGATTCCCTGTATCATGAGCTGTCTACAGCAGGTTCTGAAGTCATTGGGGATGTGGATGAAGGTGCAGACCTACTAGGTAAAAGTTGTTCTTCATGACTGTGTGATGCAGCTTTTCATATAAAATAGACCTTTCAACAGCCCTATGGTAAGAACATTTTTGGAGGAGTAGACTTGGACTAAAGGTTTTGGCCAGCAACCTAAAACAGATCCCCTTTTGTCCACCCCACAGTTCCCCATGATAACAGTGAAATGCCTGGAGGATAAGAAATCTTGGGTGCATTCAGTGTGCTGTGTTTCTCAGAAGAAAGGTCTTAGAAGAGACATCCCCCAGATATTATAAGACTTTTATTATAATTTCCATGTCGCCATAATTTCTAAAATGAACTGAGAGCATCTCTTTAGAAAGTTTCTTGTTTAAAGTCTCTTGCTCAGTACTTACCTTTCCTTCCTTCTGTGCTAAAAACCAAATACCTTCAAAGTAAGTATAGAATTTTTCTGACATACTTTCTAGAGTCACTTACTATTTGAGGCAAATAAACCAGCATTGACCATAAATGTTTTTGAGAGCCACTAGAGCAAAAGGCTTATATCCTCTGTGATCATAATTATGAGCATCACATTTCAGTGCATCATTGAATTTAGTCCATTGTGTGTTTTCAGTCCATACTGTCTTAGAATTGACTTCCCTCTCTGACTCTTCTGATTGATAAGATAGGTGAGATCCAGAATGTCTTCCCACCTCCCCTTAACAAACCCTGTTTTGTTGACCTTCAGGGATACAAGCTGATGTTCACTTGAATTAATAATGTAGTTTTATCTCTTTCTGCTGGCCAGGAGAATTAAAGAGATTGGCTTTTTCCTTATACATGATCTAATTCATGTGGTTTAAGGTCCAAGAAAATTGTTGCTGCTGGTTTCCCATTTAAATGTGCCTTAAGCAACCACTCTATGATGAGTTCAGCTAATTAATTTGTAAATATGTTCTTTAGTTTGATATCTGCTACTTGTGACATCTTTGTTCTACCTCATCTGCTCATCATTAGTATGTTTTTTTCTAAGGCATGAAGTGAAGTGACCCAACTTCTGAGGTTTCAAGGCAGAGTCTCCCTGCTGTGGGTAGTTCTTATCTAGTGTACTTGATGCCATCCTGCCTTGCTGTTGTTCAGGGTGTCCTTAAACTTTGTTATGTCTTCATAGTCAACCCCCTTTTGCTGTTAGTGATTGTTCACTTAGGTGCTTAGACATTTGCAGTTGTACAGATCCAACAGTGAAGTGCATATTTTCTGATCTGAATTCAGAGAGGCTAATCATGCTGTTGACTATAGTGTCCTCCTGGTCTTCATAGATATTGCCATAAACTGAAGATTAGTTGGCTTCCTCAGTTTGGTATTGTTCCAGTTTTTTTACAGCCTATGTGTCTTCCTCACAGCCTGCTTAAAAGTGAATATATCTGCACTTAGTGATTGGTGGGGGATGGAATGCATGTAGATAGATTTCCGTAGTGTTCAGTAGCAGAACTCCAGCCTACCTGAAGGGACTATTTGGGCCTGAAATGATCAGTTTTTCCATCCAGGCTTAATTAATACCAAGAAAAAGTGGAATTTCTTTTTACTTCAAATGTTTGAACATTTATTCTTTTAAAAACCATTTTTTAATTTCAAAATTTGTTATGGAAAGAACCTAATTAATTTAATCACTCTTCATACATTTGGTTTCATTCATTAAACATAGCAAATTGCTGAACTTTTTTTTGCGAGGAGAGTTTGTCATCTGAGGTAGTGGTCATGAGACTGTGAAAAATTACATCTCACAGTAGACAGAGAAAGAAGAGATTTAGCAACTCGAGACAATATAGTAATGATGTTTTATTAAGCTATTCCCTGGACTTGCATAGTTATTCCTTCAGTGCATCATCATATGACCCCGGATTTACCACGGGTACACTATCAGGCTATGACCTCTAGCTGTGTACATTGCTAGAAAGGCTTTGAGTTTAGGCACGATGACAGACTGGATGTCTATGTTCGATTAAGCTAAGTTAGGTTCAGATTCGCGCTGGCAATAAGGCACACTCCCAACAGAACAGAGTTTTTTATTGAAAGACAGGGAAGATACTCTATCAAACCCACAATCACATTAATCACAACAATTCCTAACAAACACAGTTAACGCAGCGACCAAGGCAGAGACACAGACACACAGAGGCATCTACAAACGCAGCGATACCGACAAAAAGACACACATATAACATACAACATATATACATTCACCACCTACACCAGAGCTTTTCCTAAGCTGGAGAACCCCATCTTTTACAGCCACTTTGGTGAGTCCCTTCTGAACGTAATCCCAGGTGAAGCGTCCTCCCCATGGGTGATGTTCCAATGTAACTGTTCTATGTGGTGACTTTTATAGGACGCTGAACAAAGAAAGTTTTTCCTCCCAGAGAGGGGAGCCACCCTCCCCCCCACCTCATTCCTAAGACCTGGCCAGGTTGAAGTTTCTCCAGGGGGAGAGGAGTTATTTCCTATCCTTTGTCGTAGGAGTTTCTTGTTATCAGTCTCCAAGTAGGAGAGTCTGCAAAAGGGGGGGGCAGGGACCTTGACACATACGTGCTGAGCTTACACTTTAATATGGAGGATCTTCTCTAATGATTTATCATTCAGTCTATTGCAAGAGGATCTGCCTAGCCAAGGTGGGAGAAGACTTACCATCCTGTTTGTTTTGAGGTGATTATTTGGATTCAGCAACTCACAAAGACTTCTACTAAAACATAATGACTTTGTCAATGGAGGGAGTACCCATGTTGATGAAGTGACAAATTCGTGGAGTATTGAGTTATAACTAAGTTAATTTCTTGGATTTTATTATTAAATACCTTACCTTAGTTTTTGTCTCCCTGCCATTTTACATGATTAAGTTGACAGAGCTGCTGAACCTAACTGCAGTGTATTTTTCTGATTTGTCTTGACTCATGGTTTGGGCCATCATCCTATACTACTGTACTATATTGTACTGTTCCTCGACCTTTCTGTCCTTTTCTTTGTCCTCTTTCCTCTTGTTACCAGAATCATCCACAGTGTAGAGAGTGTCCTCTCTAAGGTGCTGGCTGTTGCTTCACTTTATTTTATCCCACCTAATGCTGCCCCAAAGCTTCTTTCTCCTAAAACTATGAGCTGATTTGCACTTTGGTGCAGGAGAAGGATTTCTTTTGGCAGATCCCCTGAAACAAGTTTTGCTTATCCTTATTCCTTATGTTGTGATTACTGTCCGCTTTTATTTATCTTGACTTCCTTATCTATAAAACGTAAAGGACAATAATAAAGAAGGGACCCTGGGAAGCATACACAGTGAGTGCCACTTTCTTTGAAGTAAGCTGTCAAAATCTAAAAAAAAGGAATGGCGTTAAAGAATACTTCAACAAACAGCTTTTGTGAGAAGAGCAGCTGTATTTCTATGAGGGAAAGTCATGTCCAGTCACTCCCTACTGGAGTAAAGACATAGATGAGGAAAACTTGTGGATATAATTTCCATTGCTTTTCAGATGGCCTTTCATAAGGTTAATTCAGACTTAAAATAATTGAGTCACCCTAGGATTGTGGGGAATATTCTTAGAGATGGGGAAAGATAAGAAGAGGAATGGGGAAGTTACCCAGTGAGGAAACTCCCTCTCCCAATGCAGGCTGGTTTTTTCTCTATATAGTCTTAGTTATCAAGAGCACTGAGCAGTTGTGTGACTTGTCCAGGGCCACATGGGCAGCATGTATCAGAGATGAGATCTGAATCCAGGCCTTCTGGGCTTTGAGACTGGCTCTCTCTCTCTGCCAAGTCATGCTGCTTCTGTTATAAAGAGAGGGGAAAGCAGGTGTATACCTGAAATGGTGTATACGGTGAGATTACCCAAGGGATTAGTGCTGAGGTCAGTCTTAGAATTTTTAATTTTTATGAATGGACTGGAAGGGGAAGTGCTAAGGAAATCTTCAAATCAGCAGGTAACATTAGGTTTTTCAGATTAGTGAAATATCCTGCTGATGGGGTTCTGGGAAAACCTGTGACCTCTAAGTGACTCCCATTTCACAGGTAAACTTGGACTTGGCGTTGAAACTTGGCTGTCCCAGCATCTGGGAAGATAGCCCAAGGCACTTGGAAATGTTTGGCTGTGTCTAAACAGTGGGTGCACCAGGAGCAGGGGCTAGGAGTCACTAGTAGTTTGCAGGCAGGTATGTTTAAAAATAGTTTCCAAAAACTCTTGTCTGCAGCTCGCTTGAGCTTTGCATGGCTTGCCTTTGGCTTTTTCTCTGTTCTTGCCCCTGGTCTATCCTCAGGATTAATCTCTTTATGCTTTTGTGTTAAGGTTCTGAACTATGAAGAATTTAACAAGCTTATATTGCCCCTAACTGTGACACCTGGTTTGCTCCATTCCAATAAACTTCCCCCTCCCGGATCTCTCAGGCCTTGAGAACTTGTTTGTTGTGCTTCTGGCATAGCAAAGTGAATCATAACTAAAAAAGGCCAACTTGTGGAGGCAGTTTGTGCCAGTGAAGGAGCATCCCCACTGGCTACAACAACAGATGAGTTGGCACCTTCCCTTACCCCATATGAATGAGCCCCCCTAAGGAATTGTCAGTGCTTATCAGCAGTCTTGACCAACTTCTAGCCCAAATACAGTTATAAATGAAGTTCTGCCATTGATCAAATAAGAGGTGAGGTTCTTGATACCAAAGGTTGTCTGGGAGATAATATTCATTACTACACACAACTTCTGCTAGTAAATATCAGAGCTTTAGCACATTTTTGAAGCCCCACTATAGCATAGGATTTCCACTAGCAAATTGGTCAAGTGCAGGAGAAGCACATCAAGTGGTAGAATATGTCAGCACCTTCAGGATGCCCTCATGACCCAATTTAGGAAGAATTTATGAACTCTATTCAGAGTTTCAATGGCCATGGCCTTCCAGGGTATCTAAAAGAGCTTTGACAGAGATTAACATCTCTCTGATTCTGCCCCAGGACATGTACATTGGGTACCTAAGCTACAAGTGGCCTTCTACACAAGATCTAGGAAAGCCGATACAAGTTAGGGGAGGTGTGACTGGTTGACCTGTTGTCCAGGCCCCATCCCCCAGACACAACTCAATGAGCTGTCTGATCCAACTGGTCAAGCTAATAATCCTCAACCATTTACCAGGTATTGATCCTACATTAATGCAGCCTTGAGCAACTTCATACACCTGATACTGTCCCAGGGTGAGCCACTCCACTGATCAAGACCATAGACATGTGAATGCTTCATTTTGGCCTAGTGACTCAAAAGATCCACTTGCTACAGATTTGAGGGGGTTAATAAAAAAACTTTAATCCTTGAACTCCACTAGGGTCTTCCCTATTCCTGGTGGTACATAAAATCCGTTGGTTAGAACTACATGAGCTACATACTCAATAGACATTTATTAATCATTTTCTGTGTACGTGGTTGAATACAAAGATAAAAGTGAAACAGTTTCTGCCCTCAAAAAGTTTATATTATGCAATATTCTACATCACTTGGCATTTCACACAAATAACCTTTAGTTCAGGTTAACACTTCTAGCCTCGTTGGCACACCACCCTATTGACTGTCCTTGGAAACTCCGTTGCCCAAGCCCATCTTAGAGCTATCATGCCAGTACCAAAACTTTATCAAAATAGTTTGCCTTTGGGAGTTTGAATGACTTACACATCATAATTATGACAACATCAAACATGTTATCCCTTTTCCACCTTTTCCTGCATACTTTATGAAGCAAGTCTCAACCACACTGAATTACACCATCTGCAGCAGGATTGTTGATAATAAAAATCTGTATTCAAGACTTGACACCTTAAGGGAACATGGCATCCCATCATTGTGCTATCTGATCATCAGAAACTGGAACATCTCCAACTGGCTAAAAAACCTAAGCTAGTGATAAGTTGAGTAGGCCCTGTTCTCTAGCTACTTCAATTTTCAACTCGGTTTTGTCTACAAATAGTTGTAGAATATTACTGCTGAATGGAGTCCCCTTTTCCCTCTCCCTGCTCTCCATCTTAGGGACTTGGTAGCCAGATTGACAGTCTGGTATGACAGCTGATAGGGAACGTCTATTGGCAACATTGGGTGGATGGATCTAGCTGCCTTGTTCTCCCTCTTTGGATGAAGTGTCCCTCACCAAATGGCCTTGAGGGAATCTCTTGGAAATCATCTAGATCCATGACCTCCCTGATGATGTAATTTGAAATTAACATAGTTTGTCTCACCTTTTTGAACCACATTTTCATATTGTATTAAACAGGAGCTCCTTAGGAGCAGGGATTTTTTTTTAACTTGGGACTTTTAGGCTATTGGTCTTTGAATGAGTGTCCCTATAGATTTTTTTTAACATCTGTAATCAGTTAATCAAGTATTTATTAAGTACCTTCTGTAGTCACTAGGGATTCATGTACAAAGAATGAAACAATCCTTTCCTACAATGAGCTTATGTTCTAATGGGGAAGACAGCAAGTACATATATATATATATATATGTATGTATGTATGTATGTATGTATGTATATATGTTAAATATAGAGTAGTATGGGAGAGGATACTAGTTGCTGGGAGGAGCAAGGGTGCCTGAGCTGTATCTTAAAGGAAAAAGAGGTAGAAGTAAGGTGGTTGTTGTTTGTCCTTCATTCTTGAAGAGCATCTTGACATCAGGAAGGTGATGTCATGACTTGCAAGTGAATTGGATTTAAGTGAGGAAGGTCTGTGCAAAGTCACTAGCTTCGCTTTCTCTCTGGAGCCATTTGGGCCCAGTGGCAAGATGTAGATCTGGAGGAATGGAGATATAGTGGGAGACCTTGACCTTTTTAAGCTAAGGTCTTTCAGGTCTCAGTTTGACTGAGGCGACACCCATTCAATGATTAAAGCTAGGTAAGAAATGCAGGAAAGAGTGGACTCTTTTACCTAGTCAAAAAAAAAATCAATCTGGTAGGGGAAGACCCTCAGGGTTTCTGGCCAAAACAGAAACAGTTGCTATTTATATTCATTCTGAGCCCTCTGGGCCCAAATAATGACCAGGTGGGGCTTGACTTGGGACTTATTGTTGGCCAATCTGTGAGAAATAGGGTGATTTGGGTTTAAGGCATGGTCCTTGAGAAAGAAATAAGCCCCAAGATATCTTTTCCAGGTTTCTGCAATCAAAATTTACATTCCTTTGGGCAGAGCATCTGCAGGTTAAGGATATTATACCCTATGTGGGCAGAGGAAGAAGGAGAGGAGAGGAGAGGGTTTCTGTAAAAGTACAGTTAAGAGTACAGTTTAGGTCATTGTTGAAATGAAACAAAAACACACTGATGGGTCATTAACAAAAAAAAAGTTTATTTAGCCATAACATAGATGATCAACAAAGAGACAGCAGCACTTAGCTCAGATAGATTCAGTACTCCCTCTCCTCCTTATGGAAACTTGTCTAGTCAGTAGGGCAGAATTTGGTGACTCATGTGGCCTCCTCCAAGTCCCAGAAACAGCCTCGTTGCCTTCATGGGAAAAACCCATGTTGAAAGGAGAAATGAATCATCTGAGATTCCATTTTAAGTCTTCTCTATTAAATCTTTATAGACCCCTCTAGCTGAAGTTGATCTCTTCCATCTCCCAAATACTTTGTTATTTTTTGTCCATATAGTACAATTTGCCAGTTAAATATGTTATCTTGTTATCTCATGTTATTAATTTAATAAGCTTCTTGAGGGTAAGGGCCTTGGCTTCTCTTTTTCTTGTATCCCTTCATAGTATTGAGGTTTAAGGGTGCTGGACCCCGAAATAGCGACACATCAGGCCCTGCCTGAATGAATTCGACCCAAGCCTTCTTTCAGCCAAAGAGAAACAAAGTTTATTAAAGCTCCAGCATATTGGGTAGAGTCTTAAGCAATCTCAGCACTGGCTAGACTTTTAGGGAATCTGAGCATTTGTGACGCTTGTATTGACAAGTGGACCAATCTGAGCCAGACTGAATCTGAGCACCTTCATGGAAGCCAAGACTGGGAGGGATCTAGGGGTAGCCAAGTAGTCTGGGGTGATGCGAGGAGGGGTCCAGGGAGGATCTTGAGGAGGAGTCTAAGGAGAATCTTGATGGAACTGGGGTGACTAGAGGTCAGATTCCAGGAACCAAGAGAATGGGATCAAGGGTGGGAAGTAGCTGAAGGCTACCTGGAGATAACAGACTGTGGGCTAGGTCAGGTTATGGGTAACCGGGACTTGGGCACTGCTAAGAATGGAAGGCCTATAGCCTCAGGCAAACACCGGATCAAGTGGGAAGATTCAAGGGGATTCCCAGAGCCTATACCCCATCAATAGCACCCAGCTTTCTGTTGGCCCAGAGTAGGTGTTCAATAAGTACCTGCTAATTAGTCAATAACTGACATGATGGAAAAATATCTTCTCCAGGCTTGAGTTTCCTTTATTATTTTCCCTCTTCTGCTAAAGCCTTCATATGGGAAATAAGAGTTGCTTTGTTTGTACCTACTTTGAGCTTTAAAGTTAGCCCTTACACCTCTTTTTTCATCTGTCTTTTAGATGTCTATGCTGTTATGAGACAAAAGCAAACATTTGTCAAATCTATGCCTCCCAGGAAGGAGAGTAACAATTTTGCAGGAAGGCCTGTATTAATCAAGCCCTCCTACAAAAGCAACCTTTCTCTTTCTGGTGTGGAAAGATGCAAAGAGATCTTTAACTGTATTTTTCCTTTTTTTTTTCCTGAGCCTAATCCTGCTGAGAAAAAGCGGTAACTCCAAATTCCTCCTTCCCTATGGCCTTTCTTTCAGCACTATTCTGGAGGTTGGGTCAGATGATCTCTGTGGTTCCTTCCAGATCTAAAGTTCTAGTGGTCTTCTTGTTCTCCCTCCCCACCCCACCTCCCTATCCCCCAGCTGTTGCCTTACCTGTCTTTCTTTGCTTAGAATGGAGGGACAAAGGTTAGTAAGCGTGAGATAGGAATTTCTCTTCCATTACTTCAAATTGCCTGTATTTCTTGGATTCTTTGTACTTCAAAATGAAGAAGTGGATTAACAAGTATTATTGGTAAGTTATGGATTTCTCATCCCAATAAGGATCATCAATCTAGAGTTTAAAGGGACATTAGCCACTATCTAATGGAACCTTATTTTACAAATAAGGAAACTGAGGCCCTGAGAGGTGCAGTGAGTTGGCCAAGGTCAGACAAGTGACAGAGGCAGCTTTTGGACCCTCAGGCTTGCTGACTCTAGAGACAGTGCCCTTCCCACCATATTATGCTGCTTCTCAGCCTTTTAGATGGCTCCAAACCTTGGCAGTACTGTGTGGAAAAACTGCCTGCTAGAGCTTTTCACAAGTCGTTGAGAAGACAGATTTATTTCCCACAAAACCTACTTTGTAGGTAAGCCCCCTCAGACCATGGTCAGAAGAAATCAGAGGGAAATGGGAGCAGGCCTTCAAGGGCAGAATAAAATAGAATAGGAACCTGAACAACTCAGTCCCTCTGGTGGTATTTGAAAACCTAGCTTCTGGATTACTGAAACCATTTAGCTCTTGACTTCCCTGCGAGACCTTTACCTTTGTATTTCTGCCCCTGGGTAGCCTTATGACACCAAGACAGACTATTCAGTCCTTTTCCTTACTCTCCATACCCTTTCCCATTGAAATGGCTGAATCATTGTTAATTTTTCTTTAACAAAAACTTTTTATTTTGTTGGTTTCAGTCACCGATTGACCTTTTTGTCACTTCCTCTTCCCCTTGTCTCTCTGTGCTTCGCTGGACATGGCCCATAGGGGAGTTCTCAGGTGTGTATCTCTCCTGTTCAGTGTCCTTGTTTATTTTGGGTTCCTTTTTCCCACTATGGTATACACATGTGATACTCCCCTGCTGTTTCCAAAATCCTGTTGACTTTGGGGCCTTGGTCCCACCTCCTTGCTTTTTGCTTACCCTCCTATAGCTTAGTAAGCTTCCTTGGTTTGCTCTCCCAGTTCTGTTGGTGCCATTCCTCAGGTTTAACCGGATCTACTCTGCCGATTATCCCTCTCCTATTAAGGTAGAAGTTCCCCATTTAGACTACTAATGTGTTGAGGTAATGGAATAATAGGGTGTGCCTTACTTTAGGTGCATTAAACTTACCAAAAGATTTTTGAAAGATCACCTAATTTCCTGGATTCCTCTCTTAGCTTAGATTAGGCATTTCCCTCAGAAGGCAAGCACTCTGTGATAAAAGCAGTCATAGGTCCTGCATGTAGTGTCCTATGATATGGTTACTTAGCCAGACTTTTTTAGGAGTCCTTCCCAAATAAAACAGAAGGTACTCTAATTGCCTGCTTTTTTTTTTTTTTTGCTATAGTCCAGACTATTCTTTGCTTTGTTGGCAGGAAGTTGCCATCTCCTTGCTTTCCTATAAAGAAAATTGGACTTCCAAACTCTGTAGCTGAAGAATGCTGACAGCTAGCATGTACATCCCTCCCTGGTTCAGAATTGTTCCTCTGACTGTTTAAAAATGGCCTAAGCAGCTCAGGAATTTTGATATACTGTAGCCCATTAATTTCATTTCTAACTCTCCCTCAGACTTTTCCCTGCCTCACATATGTTCTTAGTATAGTGAAGAAGGGAACAAATGTATTAAATTCTTCCTAAATCTCAAAAATCAAAACCTTGATGTGTCAAGGATAAGGATCTAACACTGTCCCCACCCCCATCCTATTTTTCATCTTCTCCTTCCCGTCCCCTCCTCTATGATCCTTTTCCAAAATGAAGTAACCCATGAGCACTGTGACTCACTGCTTGGTTTTCTATTTGTGATGGATGTTTAATGGCTGCTTGTTTTTTCTTCCTTCCTTTCTTTCCCTTTCTTCCTCCCCGTTTCCCCAACTCCTTCCTATGGGATTGGGACGGCTCTCATAGTGCGGGATGATTTTTTTGGTAAGGCAAAGGCCATATTTAAGTGTATGTTTTTTTCCAGTTTCTGGCTTTTCCTCTTCACCCAACATCTTGTCATGCTCCATGGGGTTTTGTGGTTTGGGTTTTGCATGGAAATGGTGTAGTAGTGGTGGTGGTGGGGCCTTTGGGGAGATAGTCTGCAGTGTGGGCTCCACGTCTTTGGTGTGGGGTTCTTTCCCCATGTGCGTGTCTGCTCTGCTACTTGGAGTGTCCTGTTTTTCTCCTGCCAGGCCTGGAGTGGGCTCTTCAGAGAAGCCTCTTCTCCAGACTATCTCCTCCCTTTGCCTTATTTTCACAATGGCTGAGGCAGTCTCTGTAGGCTCCCCACCCTGACTCTCCTTCATATCTCCTGGGGACTCTGTCCTGTCCTTCCACCTTGGCCTGAGGCTAGATGGGACAGGGCATTTCAAGTCACCTGCTAAGAGGAGGCCAGCTCTGAAGACCTCTGATCCTCCACTAACTCAGGAAAATGCCCTGTTGTCGTAAGCACTCTCTAAATACCAATGGATGCTGTGGCCTGGGGTCTGCTCTTTGTTTTGCAAAGAGAGAAGCAATGCCATTACTTCCATGGCAGAGGAGGTCAGAATGGAGATACCAGGGACTCTCAAATATAAAGCATTATTTTTTTTATTCGTGTTTTTTCTTTTTTGGATGGGATTGGAGAAGTGGGGGGAAGTTATTAGAAGGACTGAGGCTGAAACAAGGTGATATTGTGGTTTTTTTCCTATACGGTCTGGATTTGGTTATTCTACTGTCCTTTCCTAGAGAATTGGTTTTAGTACATTTATTTTGTGCTGTCGTCAAATACCTCCAGGATTAGGAGCAGTCTTGTTTTAGTCTCTGGTCCTAAAGAGCTCAAGAGTCTTTCATACCGCCTGGTGGAGAAGACCACAAGCAGCCCCACCTCTGGTCCCCTCGTTTTTCTGGGGACCATGCAGAGGGAGACATCTCACCCTCCTCCCTTCCTGCCATCCCCATCTACTTTTATTAGACTCTGTCTAAAAGGCTGTGGTCCCTGCACTGTGTCTTCTCCTTCTCCTCTGGTCTGGGGGTGAACACACACTCTGCAGTGAAAATTCAGTGGCACTTTTTCTTAATTTTTCCCCCATAGCTTGGGCTGCTTCTAGCCAGTCTGGAGAGCTGCATTTGCCATCCCGTGTCCATCCCATCTCCTGGGGAAGGGTTTTTTGTTAAGTGCTGTGTTGTCCTCGCTATCCTCTTGTCACCATAGTGCCAACTTCCATTCTCTTGGGGAACTGGGGACTTTTTTGTACTTGTTTACTAAAAATTTAAATTTTTGAAAAGCTCCTTTGAGAGATAATGCCTATGAAGCATGGGATTGGGGCAGAGGCATAGGTTTAATTCAAGTTTGGTGCCTGATCCCATCCAACAGTCTCTATTCTAATACAAAATAGTTTCTTTAAATCCAGACTGATGGATACTACCCTACTTTTCCTAGGATCCCATCTCCAGAGGATTTTTTCCTACTTCCCAGTGCCTTTTGGCTTCCTCCCCTTCAGGGTCTCCTTCCTCAGTCCTCAATTTTTCATTTGGATTCTCTTCAGTTCTCATTCCAAAAGTGTTTTCACATCCTCCAGAGTTGGAACCTCTTGTCAGTATTTTGAGCTTATCTGATCAGAGGACCTGTGGGACAGCTAAAGCTGATCATGGCCAAGAGAGATTATTCATTCCTCAGGGGTTTTATAGCCTTATTAGAGATTCAAACTGTGAGTCCCTAAGAATATTCCTGAAAGGGGCATCCAAAAAGTAGGTGGTTAGCTCTGCAGGGCCATGTATCTGAACCCTAAAACAATGCATTGGAGGAGGCTTCAGAAGGACACCCAGGAGGAGGGAATCCTAGTTACTGTTTCTACTGAAGTTTGCTCCAAGTATCCTTCCTCACCAGTGAGTGATGACTTTGAATCTTTCTTTGAAGGACATTCTAAATACAGCCAAGGAGTGGCTGTCCACTGGGAATAGGACCAACAAGTAAATAATCTTTTTCTACTGAGGTAGTCATGACTAGGCATGGTTGAAACTTCCTTACTTTTTGTTTCAGGAATGGGCAAAGAAGTGGGAAATCTATTGCTAGAGAATTCACAACTCCTGGAGACCAAGTAAGAGCCCAGTGCACCTTCTTAAATCTCACTTCGGTGTTCTAGACTATTTCAGTAATTCTCTCACCAGGACCTGGGATCCCTGGTTTGAGCATACCTCCCTAGTCCTGTCCCATCTCACAAGCAGCCAGCTGCCAATACCTGGGAATGGTTGATTGTTCCTCACTAGATAGTTGCCCATTTTAAACTTTGAGACTCATCGAACCTTCCTGATCCCTAGGGCTCCTGGATTCACTGACGTTCCTTGTTGTCTTTGTTTTGGAGGAGCTTAGATACCAGCTTCATAAGTTGTTTCTTTAGCTTGGCCACTGACTCTAACTCATATACTTGATCTCTGGGGCTGCTGAGGTACTCAGCTGCAAAATGGACTGGCCTCTCTTTGAAGCTTTCTGTGTACTCTAGAAGTAGTCCCATGTAATTTTCTTATATTGTTGCATTTTTATAGAAATGCTTTGAATGTGGTGAAGAATGATCTGATTGCCAAGGTGGACCAATTGTCTGGGGAACAGGAGGTGCTGAAGGGAGAATTGGAAGCCACAAAGCAGGCCAAAGCCAAAATGGAGACCAGAGTCAAGGAGCTAGAAGAGGAACTCAAACGGTAAGGGATGGCAGGCATCAGCTGGTTGGGAGGAAATGTTTGAAGAGTTATCTAACCAAGATAGAAGTACCAAGAACCTTTTTCCAGCTTGACTGGAAATCTGATAATCCTCTTTATTTTATGAGTTTGTTTAAAGAGAAACTGAATAGTTGCCACTTCGTCTTCCTTTTCCTCAACTTCACAGGGCCTTTTACTACTCTCGCTCTTCCTCACCCTTTCACTGTTCCCTCTGGAGCAGCATGTGGCACAGTGCTGAACACATAGCAGGTGCTCAGTGAATTCTTGTTGACTTGACTGTAGCAGTCTTCTTTCTTGCCTCTTCCAATATACCTTAGTATCTCTTAATTTCATCATGTGAAAGTAAGACCCTTCCAATTTTTATTTTATTTCTTCAGATAATGAGTTACTTACCTCTGCCGTGACTTTTGTATTTTCTCATAAACTCCTTTGTAACTGTATTCTTTCATCTACATTCTACTGAGATCACTTTTTTTTTCATCAAGTCTAAGGAGAGACCTGTACTCCTGAAGCTGAATTCCACCTGGAGACATTGGCATGGGCTGAATTAGGGCTTGGCTGAAGAGTTCTTTCTAGGCTCATAATTTTTGGATTCCGTTTTTTTTTCTTTTTAAAAATATAATATAAATAAAGATAGATATATAAATATATATTTTTCAGTTCTTCTTTCTGCTCCCCTTTTTTATTTAAGAGAGGATTAAAAGGGATTCCTGAGAACACACTGTGGTGTTGATCTGTGGTGCCTTTTTCTCTCTCTCTCTCTCTCTCTGCTAGGATTTAAGGACCCCATGTGGCATTTTGGGGGATGTAATAGGTCTTGATTGTGACTTACTCCCATGCATTTCCACAGAAGCAGCCTCCCTTTGTGTCTCTCTTTTCTAAATTGAGTTGCATTCCCATTCACCTGCCCTAAAAGTTTCCCATGGAAGACCTTATACAATGAGTAGTGAGCAATGGGACTAAAGGTACTTCTTGGACCCCTTTTCTCTACCAAACCTTCAAAATCAGTGTCTCAAACTTACCTACCGCCTGTATTTGGCTTTTCTCCCTGTAGAGTGAAGTCTGAGGCCATCATTGCACGACGTGAACCCAAAGAAGAGGTGGAGGATGTAAGCAGCTATCTCTGTACAGAATTGGTATATTTCATTATTAAAATGCCTGGGAATGGGTGGTAATGGGTATGTTTGTTTTCTCCATACATTCATCTTTCCACTAGTTCTCTCCATTTCTTCACCTGCTTCCTCTTGTAATGTCCACATCAAGCCCTCAATCTATAGTGTCTCCTGCCAAATACCACAATGACTTTCTGACTAGAGCTGAAACTTAGTTTTGGTTATGTCTCAAAATATTGCTTTCCTGCCCCTCAAAAACTAGGCAAATTCAAGGAATTATGGCTTTCCCCATTTAGCTGCTGTGCCAAATGGTATTCACACTGACATGTGATGTAGTTTTCAATGTAATTTTATATAGCACTATTAAGTTAGCAAGAATGTTGATGTGGGCCACACTCGGTAACTTCATGGGCTTTGGACCCAATTGTATAAAGGTCCTTTACCCAATAGTGTGTTTGCTGAAACACCAGCAATGTTCTCCTTCTCTACCCTAGAAGCTCCATGTTTCTTTCATTAGGAGTTTGTTCTCAGTATTAGAGCAACTTTAGTTCCCTAGGTGTTGAGGTCTTCATTCTTCCCTGTGAAAAGGCCCAGAGAGTAAAAGGGACAGATACCATGAGACAGTTCTCAGGAATCCAACTGGAGATTTCTGACAGTCAAGCAGATATGTCAGTAGATGTTTATGGTTTAAGGGATATGCCCTAAAAAGCAATAGCCTCACCTCATTTGAGTTGAGCATTAATTGACCTCACCAAAGACCTTCCCTCTTTAGTTACCTTCCTTTCTACAAGGTGAAAATGGTGAACTGACTAAAATAGTAACTACCTAGGAGAAAGCTACAAGGTATGTACAGCCTAGATGTTCTTAGGGATAGGAAAGGGGACTAGCCTCTCTTCTTGTTACCTGCATCACTTATTTTTGCCACAGTCTAATAGTTAAAGATGAGGAGGGGAGATTGAGGTTCACTAAAGCTTATTCCAGATGCAGTTTGGACATTTTTTTTTTGGTGAAGGGGAATCTTCTTGGCTCAGGACTTTTGGGGCTTTATTAATCTTCATGTGTATGTTTCATTTTCCTTTCTTAATTCTGTGAAAAGATGTATGTGAGAAGGAGCAATCCTAGTTACATGTTGGGTAAAGGTTTCCTTCCAAAGAAATCAAACGAGTAGTTGTAAATCCTCTAGTTAGAGCAGCCATCCTAGGTAGACAAAGGCATTTTAGGTCCCCTTCCCTCATTTGGCAGCAGAATTACTGAAGAAACTCAATGCGGCAACAAAATCAAACATTGTTGAGTGCCAGCTTATCACTTGAGCAGTGGGACAATACACTGGGTGTATTGTCAGTCACTATTATTTCCTTCTTAGCCAATCCCTAGAATTTTAGGAGCCTAGGTTATATTGCAGGATATACATATAGTCCCATTCCATATTAATGAGTAGTACTATTTCTGTTTATTGCCTTGATCTTACCTAGACCCTACATGAACCCCTTTCTAGACCTTATGTGAACGCCTACAGGACCTAAATCTATAACTTTCCCTAAAATACCTTCTTATTTTCTAATATCTGTTTAGCTACTGATTTCCTGCTTGAAACTTTTTGGACCCAATATGAGACAGTGGTTTGGAGGAAAAGATAGCCATTTTGTCATAGAATTTAAATTGGAAAGGACCTCAGAGGTCATCTAGCCTGACTCATAGTTGAGCAGGAATGCCCAATAAATAGTCATCATCTAGCTTCAATTCAAAGACTTCATTGGTCTCACTTCCCTAGGGGAAGGTCCAGAGTTTGATAATGAAAAGATGAACTTGGCTCTTGGAATTCCTATAGCCTAGTGACAGAATTCCTATCCCTTTCCATTTCCAGGTACTCTCATTTTTAATTCCCTCCTCCCTCCCATGAATTAGCTCATTGCATGTGCTGAAAATCCATGGGAGGTCTGCATTGGGTCCAAGCTGTTCCCTGACAATCTAACTCCTTGCCTTGTGCACTGTGGCTAATGGTAGAGTGGCTAAAGTAGCTTTAGAGCTAAGGTACAGCACAAATCAGGAAGAAACTAACAATGTGTTTATAAACTCCTAGTTTTTCCTGTACTAACTTCAACCCCTTCCCTCTCTCATTGGCTGAACAGCAGTGCTCCTCCCCCCTGCAGGACAACATTCCTATTGCTCAGCGTCGCCGTTTCACCCGTGTAGAGATGGCCCGTGTCCTTATGGAACGTAACCAGTACAAGGAGAGGCTGATGGAGCTCCAGGAAGCTGTGAGGTGGACAGAGATGATCAGGTAACGCTAATGAGCCTAAGACACTGCTAAGAATAGGATGTGCTAGCCAGAAATGCACAAGGACTATTGGATCTCCATCTGTCCTTCTAGAGCTCTTCATCTTCCTCATTCCTTCCCATCCATGTTTCTTTGTTCAGTTTGATCTTAAGATGGATCCTGAGGATTCAGAGTTTGTTTACTATCTCCATATTGTATCATGTGGATTCTTCAGCACTGGGAAGAGAGACTGCATCATGTCTAATTACTGCTGTCACTTAGTACCTAGTGAAATGTTTTGGCTTCAGGAAGCCCTCACTAATAAGTAACAGAATTGGATCATAAAGTAAACTTGATTCTTGCCTTCTGCCTTTCCTCCTCAGTTAAATTCCTTGGGAGCCTACAAAGATCTTGACTGTGGCTTTGTGCTATATATACCCAAGGTCAATGGGAGTCTTCATTTCTCTCTTGATGTTAGGCCTAGGCTGGATCTGCATGAGGAATCTTCCTTAGCTTGAGCCTTCCAGTAAAAGGGAAAGTTCCTTTCCTTGAGGCTGGTTGATCCATAAGCCCTAATATGCTGAGATAAAGACCTTTAATGTATTTTCCTTATTTGGCCCAAGGCCTAAATCATTGTAGCAGTAGACAAAAGAAAGGAAAAACTGAATGAGTGAGTCCCTGCCTGTCTCAGAAGCGGTTTAGGGCTTAGTCTTTGCATGAAATAAATTTAGGGGCAAGACTTCACTTATGCAGGCAGAGGAAGATTCCAGATCTCACCTGGAAACCACACCCTGGAATTTTTTCCTTATGCATCAGTTTGCTTCTTAACAACTTCATCACTGTTATTCCCTTCTAGACAACTAAGAAAAAAACATTCCCAGAAAAAAGGTGTGTTCCCAGAGTCCTTTCTCACTTGGCTTCTCTCTCTCTCTTTTCAAAAAAATTTAAAATTTTTATTTTCCATTTCAACCATTGAGAAGGCAAGAAATACAATACCCATAATATAAATGAAGTCATGCAAATCATATTTTTATATTAGTCATTATGTGGGAAAAAGAAAAAAGAATCTGCACGCAGAGTCTATCAATTCTCTCTAGTTGTTGTTTTTGGTGTTGTTCAGTCATTTCAGTGTTGTCTAATTCTTCGTGACCCCATTTGGGATTTTCTTGACAAAGATACTGGAGTGGTTTACCATTTCCTTCTCCAGCTCATTTTACAGATGAGGAAACTGAGGCAAATAAGGTTAAGTGACTTGCCCAGGGTCACACAGCTAGTAACTGTCTGAGGCCAGATTTGAACTCAGGAAGATGACACTCTATCCACTGTGCCACCTAGCTGTTCCTCTCTAGAGATCAACAAAATTTTTCATCATGGGTCCTTTGGAATTGTTGTGGATCATTGTGTGGATCAAAGTAGTTAAGTCTTTCCTGGTTGATTATCGTATCATACAATATTGCTGTTACTGTGTACAATCTTCTCCTAGTTTGGCTCACTTTGCTTTGCATCAGTTCATAAAAATCTTTCCTGGGTTCTCTTTGATGCTAAGAATGTTGAGCATTGATATCCTCCTTATTTGTCTACCACTCTACAGAGCTGCCTCAAGGGAATCAGTACAGTGTAATGGGAAGAACACTAGTCTGAAGTCAGGAAACCTAAGATGTGGTCTTTGATCTGCTATCACCAATCAATAAACACTAATGCCTTAATGAACAGTTTCCTGTAGCTGCTATGGCTATTCCAAAGTTTTCTCTTCAATATCTGGAGCCATTGTGCCATTGATTGGAAAGCAGCCTGTGTTACAGTCCACAGAAGCTCTTCTGTCTGCATTGCCTTTTTCCCAAGGTTTTCCCATTCCCTAGATGTGTATTACTAAATTGAACTTTGAAATAGGAGTCAGCGGAGGTAGAAAATAAAGGGGAAAGGAGTATCTTCTACTCTCCAGAAGTTTATAGGCTTCATTGGGATCTTCCTCTGCCTACATAAGTGAGGTCTTGCCACTTGTACACCTCATCCTGGATTGGCTTTTTGTAGCCAGAGGTGAAGCTGGTAGAAGTAGTAGAATTATCTTCTTTTAGTTTTGGTAAGTGCCCAAGATGAATAGTTCTCTGGCCTTTTCTCTCTACAGGGCTTCCCGAGAGCACCCATCTGTCCAGGAGAAGAAGAAATCAACTATCTGGCAATTGTGAGTCCTTGAGGACACAAAGCAGGGCAGTGTAAATGGAATGAGCCTTCATAGCAGTCAGGAAAGCCAGGTTCTAATCCTGCATTGCCACTTTGGGCAAGTTGTCGTTTCATTTGTAAAAGAGCACTCAACTTTTAAGGTTCTTCTAGCTCTAAAATTCTGTTATGATGGAGAAAGAGCTACTGAATGGGGAATAGGTAATCTGATGGGTTCTGACACTAACATCTTCCCCCATGCCTGTCTCACCTGCTCCATATCTTTGTTTATAGCTTCAGCCGCCTCTTCAGTTCTTCCTCCAGCCCACCTCCTGCAAAGAGGTCCTATCCATCAGTAAACATCCACTACAAGTCACCCACCACAGCTGGATTCAGCCAGCGCCGCAGCCATACCATGTGCCAGATCTCCGCTGGCAGCCGCACCCTGGAATTCTTCCCTGATGAGTGAGTTTACTTCTTGACAGCTTCGCCTCCGTTCTTCTCTTTTAGACAGCTAAGAAGAGAATATTGAGCATTGATGTCTTAATTATTTGTCTACCTCTTTACGGAGCTGCCTTAGGGGAAGCTGCACAGTATAAGGAGAGGAAGGAACACTAACCTCAAGCCTGGAGATCTGAGTTCTGATCCTGCATCTGCTAGCAATCAATCAATCAGTGAACATTAAGTACCTACTATATGCCAGGCACTGTTAGGTGCCAGGAAATTACAGAGACAAAAATGAATTAGTCCCTGCCCTTGGGGAAGATAACAAGTACATATATAAGTATATACAAAGTCTGTACAAAAATACAGAATAAGAGAAGGCATTAGTAGCTGGGGCAGGATAGATTTGGGTTTTTTTGATTGTCTAGACTTAAGAAAATGATGGAGTTAAAATGTTAATAATGCAGATTATGCTGAAAAATATATCATGCATGCATTTTTCCCCCCAGAGAGCCAGTTGTTAAACCCCCATGTAGGGCCCAACCCTTAGAAGACACAATTTCAAACTTAGTGATCTTAACAACTGAGGGAAATACATCATGACCTGTAAAAGGTCAGGGTTCTATGGCACTCATTCATTCATTTATTCATTTTATTTGACAGGCATTTATTACGTGCCTACTTTGTGCCTTGGATGACCCTTTATATATTGCAAAGAGCCAGGCATCAGAAGGCTATCAGAAAGCAGAGTGCTTGAATCTCAGTACTTAATGAGGAGCCAGTTCCCTGTTCTGGGCTCTCAGATTTTGTCCCTGACTGAATTTCAGGACAAAGTTTCAAACCCATCTCTGACATGAGGATTTTATAAACTCTCACCTCAGTAAACCTCATAGTCCATCCTCTTCCTTTCAGAAGAGTGAACCCTTCTGGTTTATCCTGCCAGAGCAGTACTGAGGGTTTTTAGGCCAGACTTTTACACAAGACAGAGTGCCATGCTAGGACTAAAGTGTCAAGCTTCTCCTATTCCCCACCCTCAGATTACTCCCATTTCAGTAATTTGAGTATTTTATTTCCACTCTGGCTACTGGTATCTGACCAATTCGTTCCTTTCCTTCAGACCTACTTCTCAACCCTCTGCCTCCATTTCTAACCATAGATTGAGAAGTACAATTGTCACTTCTCTTCTCAGTGACTGCACATCCTCAGCCCGGAGAGAACAGAAGCGTGAACAATACCGACAAGTCCGAGAACACGTACGCAATGATGATGGGCGACTGCAAGCCTGTGGCTGGAGCCTTCCTGCCAAGTATAAGCAGGTAATCCTCCTCACCCCCCTTCACAAATTACACATACCTTTGCACATATACCAGCCTATATTCACTATAGAGAATCACACCTACACAGTCACAGCCTGCTCAAGAAACAGGCAACCCTGGCCTAGGGGAGAGAATGTCAGAGGCAGAGCTCCCTTGAGTCCACAAATGCTTCCTTACATGTCTGCCTTTAGCCTGAACAAATACACAAGAGAAGCAAACAGCTAGTAGTTAATGTGTTCTACTTTGGAGACAGGGAAAATCAGAGAAGCCTGTATTGTATGTAGGGGCATTGAAATTGTTCATGGCTAGCCCTGGTCCACGTCCTAGTCTGGATGCTCAGCAGTCCTTCATCCCTTTCTTTCCACTGTTTAGACCTTCAGCCCTGTGTAACTCCCATTTCCCATCATCTGTTGGAAGCCTAATGCTACCCGTATGATAATTTCACCCTAGACCTTCTCTGGGAGATAGGCTTGATAATGATAGTTTGTATTTACTTTACATTTAGATTATCCTAAATGATTACATCAGTTTAGATTCTGAGTCTCCTGAAATAGATAAAGCTGGAGAGAAAGGAGTTCCCTGGGGCTGAAAACCAAGAGTAGAGGAAATGCAAAGTGTAAAGAGAACAATGAGGGGAAACCAGTGGGGAAGCTCTCTCTCAGGCCTGGGCCTTGCTGTAGCCTCCAGATTGAGTTCCTTTCACCTTCTCAGTCACATGGATGTTTCTGAACAGCTACATTGACCTAAGATTTGAGTTGGCCCAGCCCTAGGATGAGGGGTTTCATACTTCCCTAATTCCCTCCATCTTTTTTTTTATAGTTGAGTCCCAATGGAGGCCAAGAAGATACCAGAATGAAGAATGTTCCTGTGCCTGTGTACTGCCGCCCACTAGTAGAAAAAGACCCTACCATGAAAGTAAGTGGCCCAGTTCCTCTACAGGAAAGGGATAGGACTATAAGAGCCCTTTTTTGGAACCACTTTTTCTCTTTCCTAAGGTCCTTAGCACCAAAATCAAAATAGCAAAATCTGAGAGTTGGAAAGGACCAGTATTTCAGAGGCTATCTAGTTTACACTGGATCTGTACAAGAACCTCCTTTGCAGCATACCTGAAAATTAGTCCTCCAGTCTTTGCTTAAAGACTTTCTGTAAGGAGGAATACACTATCTTCTTCATGGCTAGATAGCTCTGTGGGGAAGTCTATCCCTCTTCAATATTAAAGCGCACCAAATACTTAAAAATAAGCTATTATGTTGAACCCTGAGTCTTCTCTCCAGGATTAACATCCCTAAATCATTCTACTAGTCATCATGATAGGGTGTGATTGGGAAGACATTTGCCTGTCTCTAGATACTCCCCATCGTACCATTCCTGAAATGTGGCAGACCATACCTCCTCATCTTGTACTCATGAGGCTGCTTTTTGAAAGCCAAGTATAAGATGATTTTTCTCTCTATTAAGTTTCATTTTAGTAGTATATTAGGCTCAGCTTTATAGCCTATTTAAGATCTTTGAGGATCCTCACCTTTTCACCCAAAGTATAAATTCTCCCTCCCAGTATTATGTTATCTGCAAATTTGATGAGGATCCCACCTCTGCTTCTGGCCATTTCATGGATACAACAATTAAATGTCACAAGACCAGGCACAGAAACCTGGCAGCCCACTAGTTATCAAACCAGCTCAAAATTTACCTAAGACCATTATCCATCCAGCCCACAGCTCCATATTTTCCATAGAAATGGCATGAGAGACTTTGGCAAAAGCTTTGCACAAATCAAAATAAACAATACACATAATACCCCCAGTCCACCAGTCATCTTCAGCCATTCACTGGATCTCTGACTGCACAAATATGCATGCTCTATCTAGTGATGCCAGCCTCGATCTCTTGGTTCCCTTTTTGTGACTCTTTTCTACAGCCCCCTAAAACTTCTCCCCAAAAGGTCTGCCCAGTGTGCCTGAAAATCTACCTGTAGGGCTCTTTCCACCATGTGGATGCCTGCCATGGCAGTAGGTAGACATTGAAGTGTCAGGATTGGGCTGCTTACCCTTCTAGTCACATATCTCTTTGATGCCTTCTCAACTCTGCTTCTTGGGCACAATTTTTTAAAAATTATTTATTTGTTTGTTTGTTTTTCAGCATTCATTTTTATAAGATTTTGAGTTCCAAATTTTTTCTCCTTCCCTCCCCTCTCACCTCCCCAAGATGCCATGCAATCTGAAAAAGGCTATACATGCTTGAGTATAGCAGTGTGTGCTACTTACTCACACTGTGCACCTCTCTGTTGCCCTGTGGGTAACCTGCAGCTTTATTATTCAGATATTTCTGGACTTGATGCAATAAGCAGAATACCATTCAAAAACAGAAGCATCTCAGTTACTTTGCCACTTTGGCATTTGGATTCTGCACTGGACATCCTCCTTGACAGTGATAAACACCTTCAGGAAATTTTTTCTGTTTTCTGTTTTGCTTCATATTAACAATTATTAGGTCGTTGAAGAAAATTATCTCAGTTGTTACATCTTTAAAGGAATCGTTTTGACATATGTATGTACCTTGTTGAAGAAGGGCCTTTAAGGTGATATTTTGCCCTACCAAATTAAATGCTCTTTTATAATCAAACAGTAAGCACAGTGGAATATTACATTATTACACCTTTCAGTCTACTAGGTGATTGTAAGTATATGGTCTCCTGTAGAATATCATTTGCAAAAATCTACTTGTTTCCTTCTTATACCTTTATCAAGTAGGCCCTCAATGTATATGTAGATTATTCTCACTACAATTTTTTAGAGACAGGAAAATAGGCAAACACTGACATTCCTTCTGAAGTATTGGCAGGCATACTTCCTTTAGATACCTTGAGAATGAATTCCTCAATATCCCCAAAATGATGTAACCACTGTTCTAGATTGCGTGTGTCTTTTTGGTCTAGTCCAGCTGCTCTTCCCGTCCTAGTTTTCCTTGGGGCCATTTTTGCTTCTCCATGAAGAATCATTAATGGAAAGAAAATTGCCATTAAATCCTTTCCAGATCTTTTCCCTTTTCTTGTATGTTTTTGTCTACCCAGTTTCATCCTTAAATGATTTTGAAATGGTTTTGTTTAGATGAGTATCTTACCATGCTTTTTGTAATCCTGTTTTTCTCCCCACTGATTCTTGATTTTTTGATACAGTTTTGGACATAACCTTGCACCATTCTCTTCTGGAAGATTTTGTGAATGAATTTATGTTTTAAACCAGTATTGCCCTTGGTGAGGCTTTCCACTTGGCAAGGAGGTCAGGATTTATTGGCTGAGGCAGTTTTTAGGTTCTTTTAATCTTCTAACTGTAGCAGTTGATACACAGTCATTAATTAGAAAATGTCAGTACTCTGTTCCCATGGCTGCCTTTTTATTCGTTCCCCTTTTTTGGCATTTGTGGCTTTAACTTGGTTGTATGGCCCGAGTCATCTCCTCAGACAGCTTTTCCCTTTCCTCCTCGTTGTAATTTTTTTCTCTTTGTGTATTCAGAACTTCCTTTTGAGAGCTTCCTATCACTCTTAAGATGACTTTCTGTAGCATTTTAGTCCTTGGGGTCCTGCCATCCTTTTTCTGAATCCTCTAAAGTCTCCTTTATTTTATTTTATTTTTATTCTGAACTTAAACACATACCCCCAATGAGTATTTACATTTATACATATATATATATATGTGTGTATATATATATATGTGTGTGTGTGTGTGCGCATGTGTGTGCGCATGTATGTATATATGTACATGCATATACAAAAGAACACAAAATTACATGTGAAAACATTAATAGTCATTTCATACCACTTGTTTTTTAATAAAATATATAATAAATTCCAGTCATTACTTTCAAAACTCCTATTTGTGCTTCCTTTGAACTTCCTTCTCTTTTCCACTATGTATTTTTAAAAATGTTTTGGTGGCCCTCTTTTTTTGTTTGTTTTTGTCTCACTGTTAGTCCATCTCTTCTTCTCAGTGCCCCACAATTAAAAACAGAAAAGGAAAAAAACCCTTGTAACAAATAAGCACACATAACCAAAACAAATTCCCATATTGTCCATGTCCAAAAACTTTCATCTCTTCCTGCATCTTGAGTACATCACTGACCTGTCAGAAGACGGGTGACATGGAGACATGATTGGGCATTGCTGTGATCAGAGTTCTTAGTTTTTCAGAGTTGTTTTTCTTCATATTGTTGTCCTTATGTAAATTGTTCTGATTCTGCTTATTTGACTCTTCATCAATTCCTATTTTTCAGGAGTCTCTTAAATCATTTCTTTTATAATTTCTTATAACAAAATAATCTATTACATTTATATGATATAATTTGTTCAGCCTGCCCATTGATGGGCACCCCCTTCTATTATACTTCTTTTCTTTTCCTGCTTACAATTATTCCCTTCCCAGTTATCAAATTTTACAGTTACAACTTCCAGTAGTGCAAATGGAAGTACATGTAGTCACTCCAGAAGAGGCATTGTTCACACTAATTGAAACCTGGGTATGCATCATTTGGAAACAACATAACAATGATGTTGGTGGTAATGATCATAATAGCTAACATTTATATAGTGTTTGCTTAGAGTGTTATACAATTAATAATAATATAAAATTATAATTGATAATTTACAGTTATTATCTCATTCGATCCTCACAACAACCCTAGAGGTAGATACTGTTATTTTCTGCATTCAACAGATGAGGAAACTGAGGCAGACCAAGGTTAAATGTCTTTCCTAGAGTCAGGTCTTCTAGACTCCAACCTTGACACTCTGTCCACTGCACCACCTAAGTAATAGAGAATGAATCCAGGTATGTGACGCAGTCTTTTAGGAATAATGTCAAGAAAGCTGGAGCTCAGGATGAACTGAGGCTAGTGAGGAATGCTAAGAACACCTAACAGGGTTGGGGGTTGGGGGGCATGGGGAGAAGAATTGGATGCTGAGGAAGAAGAGAAGATCAAAGGAATGGGGCAGGACCTGTGCTTGGGGTGTATTTCTTATGATAAAGAATGAGAGGGGAGTAGAACTGCTCAGTTCTAATTTTGCTTATTTTTCCTCTACAGAAAATGATCTTTATATTGGAAAGGGCAAAGAAAATGGGTAACAAGTAGCTGATATCCAGATAAGTAGGGAGATAGAGAGTAGACCTAGCTACCTGTAAGGTGTTCGAGTCAAGGCCCAGATGGGGAGGTCTTTCTTCACTCTTCTGGCTGTCTCTAATTGAGCTGAACAGTTTTCATTTATAATTTCTTGTAATTTAATCATGATTTTCAGGGAGTCAGTGATTCTTAAGTTATTTATCCTTGCCCTGTTTTACAGGTTAATTGTTTTTAATAACATCCCGTATTTTCTTTAATTTTCTTACTGTTCTTATTTTGTTCTAATCATTCTTGTTGTTTCATTGATTTCTGTTTGGCCTAGTCTAATTTTCAAGGATTCTTTTACTTGGACCAGGTTACCACTTTCTAATCTAAGTCATTTATTCTCTTTCCAATTCTTTCCTCCAACGTTTTTATTTCATTTGTTACGTGTTGCTTTATTTCTTTTCAATATTCATGTAATACTTGTGGAAAATCCATTTTTCCTATAAGTCATGCTTGCAGTTGTAGTTTTTTGGGGCATATTTGGATTTACCAAAATTCTTTATTGAGGTTTATTGGGTTTTCCTATCTTCTCCAGCCTTAGTTCTTGAATTAAGTCTTTGTGCCAGAGCCATGCCCTCTCTCCTACTATGCCTCTGAGGGAATTCTTGCTTAGTCAGACTTGAATCACCTGTGCATCGGCACTGACCTACACCTACTGGGATTAGGCTGCCCTTGACCTTCAGAGTTCTCTCAAACATCCCCAAACCAAGTTCTAGGGACTTTGGTAGCCATGAGAGCTACCAAGCCAGCCCTGGTCCCTGCAATTCCCACTCACTTCCTAGGTCCTTCCTACAGGATCCCATCAACCCTGGGGTTTTCTCTCTCTGTTCTTGCTACTTCCATAAAGGCTCTAGGTGTCTCCGATCATCTCTAGGTGTGCTGGGAGTCTGCTGCTCTGCTGGCTGGTTTGCCTTCTTTGGCACTGGCTTTGCTGGCAGTCTTCTTTCCTATTGCCTGTGGGCTTCTGGCTGACCTTGTGTGCAGTTCTCAGGTATGAGAAGTCACTGTACTTGCTCGTTGGGGTTTTTTTTGTATTATTTCTTGATCTTAATGGTGCAGATTTTTAGGCTTTTGCTAAAGAGGGGGCTGATCTGCCTGCCTCTGTTCAGGTAGCCATCTCATCTGGAAGTCTCTAAAATCTATGTTCTAGAAATTTAGAGTACATCTCAAGGTGTTTCTGGCTTTTCCTGCCCTGGCACAAATTCTAGGATAGAATGGCCAGTTCTCTGCATGTTTCTGGTTCTCTTGGTTGGCAGGACTGTCAAAAATACGTGCGAAGGGGCGAGCTAGGTAGCACAGTGGATAGAACACCAACCCTGGAATTGGGAGGACCTGAGTTCAAATCCAGCCTCAGACACATACTAGCTGTGTGACCCTGGGCAAGTCACTTAACCCCAATTGCCTGAAAAAAATAATGCATGCAAAAAATTCATAGCATTACTCTCTATATTAGTTAAAAGCTAAAAACAAAATACATGTTCAGTGATAGGGAAATGAATAGATAGATTGTGGTATATGAATACAAAGGATTATTTTGACACAAACAATAACAGTTATAAAAAATTGAGAGCTCTATGGAAAGGTCTAAACATAGTAATGCCGAGTAAAGAAAGTAGAACTAAAAGAACAGTATACACAATGACTAGAGTAAAAATAGATAATGGTTCCCCATAATTATCCTTCCTGTTAACAAGTAGTAAGTGGTAGAAGTAGAAAATGAAATATCAGTTGTACTCATCTGGCAGTTTTTTGTAATTTGCAGGGAAGAATATGCTGTATTGCATAGAGTGTTGTTTGGGGGTTTGTTGATTCAAACCAAAATGTACCCATGCAAAGCATTCCACATATATTATCACATTTGATCCTCACAACAACACTTTAAGATAGGTCTCTATTTTCTTTTTCCTTTTTTTAATTAAATTTTATTGTATTTTCAAAGATCAGCCTCCTCTCCCTCCCACTTCTCTTCCCCCAACCTCCATTGAGAAAACATGAAAAACAAAATCCTCTTTACATACATGTATAGTCATGCAAAACAAAATTTCTCATAGGTAATGTCTTAAAAAAAATATATCTCAGTCTGCACTTTGAGACCATCATCTCTCTGTCAGAAGATGAGCATCATGTTTTATCATGAATCCTCAAGAATTATGGTTGGTCATTGTGTTGATCATAGTTCCCAAGGTTTTTTTTAATATAAATATATAGATATTATTTATATGGGTGTGCATATATATTTGTTTGTCTTAATCAGCCAAAATCTGCCTTCTCATCCTCTGTTCTCTTCATTGAGAGCACAGAAACACCCAAAAACCATTGCAAACATGTATAATCATAACAAATTTCCAATATTGGTTATTTCTAAAAAAAAAAATTTGTCCCATTCTGCACATGAGAGGTGGGTAGTATGTTTGCTCAAGAATTCAGCACAATAGTATTCCATCACATTTATATACAGTAGCTTGTTTATTCATTCCTTAGTTTATGGACATTCCCTCAGATTCCTAGTCTTTCCCACATCTAAAAGGGCCATAGATATTTTTGCACATCCGTAGAATTTGTTTTACTTATGAGTAATCCTTTCTTAATCTACCCTCTTTTTAGTTCCACCTCCCCACCTTTTGTCCTTTCTTTCCAGCTCTGTGTGTGTGTGTCTGTGTATGTATTCTTCCTTCTTTTGGTTTGTTTAAATGAGAGTACAGTTCAAGTATTGGTCACTTCCTCCACCCTCTCTTCCTTGTTTATATAGATGTCTACTCATGTGCCTTCATTATGTGAGATAATTTTCCTTAACCTTTCTTTCCTTCCTACCCCTACCAGAGTATTCTTATTCCCTCCCTTTCCATTCTTTTCTTAAGACCATCAAGACATAATGAAACCACTCCTGGGCTTTGTCTATTTGGCTTTTCTCAGTGGACTCTGATAATAAAGTTCAGAGGGAACACATATCATCTCCCCATATTTGAATGTAAGCAGTTAATCCTTGTTTAGTCCTTTATCATTGTTCATTCATGTTTACCTAATTTTATGTTTCTCTTCTCTTGTTTGTTTGAACTTCAAAGTTTCTCCACAACACTGGTCTTTTCATCAGGAATGCTTGGAAGTCCTCTATTTCCTCAAATAGTCATTTTTTAAATCTTGTAGCATTATGCTCCATTTTCCTGGGTAAGTAAGCTGTAAGCCCATATCCTTTGCTTTCTGGAATATCATATCCCAAGACCTTGGTTCCTTCGTGGTGGTAGCTGCTAAATCATCTGTGATCCTAACCATGGCTCCTCAGTATTTTTCTTTCTCTCTGGCTGCTTGCTGAATTTTTTCTTTGACCTAGAAGCTCTGAATTTTGGCTGTAATGTTCCTGGGAGTTTTCATTTTGGGGTTTCTTTCAGGAGGTGATTCTTTGTATTTCCACCTTGCCCTCTGCTTCTAAAGAGATCTGGGCAGTTTTCTTTTAAGATTTCTTGAAACAGAATGTCTAGGTTCTTTTTTTGGTCATGGTGTTCATGAAGATAGTTCAGTGATTCTTAAATTTTTTCCTCTTCACTCTGTTTGTAGGTCAGTTGTCTTAGCTATGAAATACCTTACCCCATTTTATTTTTCCAAGTCAGTTTCAGTGAATGCAAATCCATATTAGAGTCTTTGGTGATCTGACTTTAGGTGAGACGTCTGATATTAATGGGACGTTCAAAGGTGGAGGATGGGCTTAATTTAGTCCAGTGAGGTAGTCAGACACTGCCCCAAGAGATGTTCTAAGCTCTCTACCACATCAGACTGATTCCAGTTAAGGAAGCCAAGTGTTGGAGTCAGTAAAACCTGACATCAGATCCTGCCTCAGACACTTAGCAGCTGTGGGACCCTGGGCAAGCCACATAAGCCTTCTTCAGCCTCACCTCCCTCATCTGTAAAACGGGGATAATAATATTATTTAACTCACAGAGTAGCTCAAATAAGATAGTATGTGTGAAGCAATTTACAAACCTTCAAGTACGCTAAGTAGTTTAGCTGTTATCAATATTAACCCAAACGTGTAGATGCTGGGGGTAGAGAAACAAACAAACAAACAAAAACGTCACAGACTCTCCAAGGACCTCCTCAGATGGTCACACGTCCTATCCGTTTGTATCCCCAGCACTTAGCAGAGTGCTTGACACATAGTGGGCACTTGACAAATGCTTTTTCACTCATTTTTCATGACTGCCACTGCCCACCTTTCTACCTCTCCTGTTGTTCTTTTTTAAACAAGACATAATCATCCAGAACCATATTGTGCTTTTAGACCTGTTCCACCCGGTCTCAGAGATAGCTGTGGTGTCAGATTTGCCTCCTTACCTTCGGCTCTCCAGTTCACACTGCTTGTTACCTATACCTTGTGTGGTGGTGTATAGACAGCTGAAACCATAGGTGTTACTGCACTTTGAGAATATCTGTTACTTCGTCTTGGTAGAAAGACAAACATCACACGCTCCTTGCAGGTTGCTACAAAAAATCCTCCCTGTTCTTCATACTTTTTGGAAGCAAGATCCTCAGTCCTTTTCCATGTTAATAACTTTATCTTAGATTTCATCGTTACTTACAACTCTCTGACCGTATTATCCTCCTGTGCTTCACTAGGATGCCCAGTCCCTCCACCTCTCCCTGTTTTCCCAGTCTATGACAGTCCTGTTCTGGCCTCACTTTCTTTTCTTTACACATCAGCCACTTCAACTATACCCTATCCTTTACTCTTCCTTTCCTCCTTGTCCTTTTGTTTTTCACACTTTTGCCAAATTCTAACCTTGAGGTCCCCCACCAAATACCTTCCCTGGTGCTGTTCTCATGCTTTAGTGATCTGCAGATTTATGTTATGTAATCTCCATTGGGCTCTCACTGCTGCACAGTAATTTTTTTTTTACTCTCCTTAGATTTGACTGACTTTCTAAAGTAGTGATTCTAAACAAGTTTTATCACCCTATGCTCCCCCCACCCCACCCCCTGCCACTTTCAGCAGAGGACATCACTTCTTACTTTCCTGAGAAAATAGTCAATATAACATAAGTTTTTTCCCTACCTAGCCCATAACCCCTCTGTGTGATCATTCATCCTCACCTTTATTCTGATTTCCGAGGAAAATGTACAGTTCCTACTCCTTGCCAAGAACAACCCATGAGCTCGTGTCGTTGACCCTGTCATCTCCAGGTGCTTACCTCCTTTAACCATTTTCCCTCCCCCCCCATATCTGTACTATATCAGGAAGTTAACTTTATTCTCATCATCTCTATTTCCTCATCTCCTACTTCCAAACCCCTTGCAGCTGGGTTTATGACCTATTGTTCTTTACAAGGTTACCAACTGTCTTTTAACTGCGAAATAGAATAGCATTTTCTTGGCTTAATCCTACTTGTCTCTGCAGGTTTTGACACTGTCAACCTTCCTTCTTCCTAGATGCTCTTTTTCTCCCTTTACTTCCCTTTTCCTGTTCTGTAATTGTGCTTTTCTTCCCTAGCTGACTACTTCTAAATTTCCTTTTGCCTGGATCATCATCCATTGTGTCCCCCCAGAGCTGTGTCCTAGGCCCTCTCCTGTCTCTCTGTGTACTCCCTTGGTGTCCGACATAACTCCCACTTCCTATGTGAAACTTTTCTCAATCCCTAAAGTATTAATGCCGTCTCTTATCTTAAATTATCTTGTGTCTCTTTAACTATGTACATAATATATATCCCGCTAGGAAAATGAAAACTTCTTAAGGGCAGAGACTGAAGATTTGATTGCTGAGCTACTGGCAGTGGTTTTTCAAAAATGATGATGATTGTCGGAAGTCGCAATCTGAACTAGAAGGAAGAGGGGAGGAAACAAGAATTGATTTAAGTGCCTGTTATGTTCCGAGCTCTGTGCTTAGCACTTTACAATGATCTCATTTGATCTTCACAACAACCCTGGGAGATAGATACTATTATTATCCTAATTTTATTGGTGAGGAAATGGAGGCAGACAGTTCCCCCCTCCCCCAAAAGGGAAGAGAATAGAGTGTAAAAATTATAGGTCAGATGGCTGGACTGGCTGGCAAAATTCTAGAAAAAAATTTTTTAAGGTTTTTTTTTTTTCAGTCAGCAAAAATTCACCTTCTCCCTTCCACCCCCCACCCCAATTGAGAAAGAAAACAAAACATCCATTACAGACATGTATAGTCATAAGTTGTTTGTCTTCATAATGTTGTTGTTGTATATATGGTTCTCCGGGTCCTGCTCACTTCCCTCTTCATCAGTTCAGACAAGTCTTCCCAGGCTTCTTTGGAAGACTTCTGAAGCTGTTGTTTGTGTGCCTCCCTATTCTGACCTGGGTGGGAAAAATAACTTTTTTTTTCCCTTGGATATCCCAATCAGGATTTGTTCGAATGCATTTTCTACATCTGTTTGGAGGAGCTCGGGGGAGGAGGGGGGTCTTGCTGTACTTCCTGCTACTCTGCCATCATGTCTCTACCCCAGAATTCTAGAAGAAATAGTTGATGAATAGAAAATATCTTGACAGGCAAGAACATTCAGCTAGGAAGATGAAATTTAACAGAGATTTATATAAAGCTATATACTTGGGTTCAAAAGAATAAACTCCATAAGTGCAAAATGGGGAAGGATGAACCTCAAGCTCAGAATGAGGGAACAGTGTGACATGACACATTCATCCTAGGCCATGTTAAGACTGGCATCATGTCCTTGATTGGGGGTGTGATAGTACCATTACCCTCTACCCTGCAAAACTACATCTGGAATATCATGTTCAATTTTGAGTAACACATTTTAGAAAGATCCTCAATAAGCTGGAAGCACCCAGCAGAAGACAATGAAACTGGTCAAGGACTTTGAGTTCAAGAGGAGGGGATGATTAGCTTGGAGAAGGGACTCAAAGTAGGGACATGATAACCCTTTTCAAGTATCTGAAGAACTGTCATGTGAAAGAGGGATTAGATTTCTTGTGGTAAGGCCCCAGAAGTCAGGTCAAGGAGAAGTGTATATAAAGGGCCAAGGGACAGATTGGGGCTAGAGGTCAGGAAGAGTTTTCTAATGACTAGAACTTTCCACTGGTGGAGTGGGATGCCTTGGGAACTGTGTTTCCTCTTACTGAAAGTCTTGAAGCAAGGATTGGGTCGACATGTTTATATATCTTCTCCTTTTACAGTGGCCAAGCCTTAGCATCTCCACCTTTTCTATTTACTTTCCCTCCAGCTGTGGTGTGCAGCTGGGGTCAACCTGAGTGGTTGGAAGCCAAGTGAAGAGGACTCTGGGAATGGAACCAAGCCATCTTTGGGTCGTGACCCTCTGACCTGTGACCGTGAGGTGGAAGGAGAGAACAAGAGTAATCACACGTCTCCAGAAAAGAAAAAGGTCAGGACAACAGAATTGGCTTCCTTCTCCCTTCTGTGCATTCATGAACTAGAATTAGTACACATGCCTCTCATTAACCACCTCTGATTTCTTAGCTAGGTGCCAGAGAGCTAAAAGTCTGCTTTGGATGGGCTTTTAATTCTTGTTTTGAGGGACCTCCAGGTTTCCTGCCATCCAGGCTAGTTCTCTCATCCTGCTTCTTGGGGGAAGTCATAGGTGTGAAGGGGTAGGATGGGTGGCAATAGGAGACCTGAGCCAGAAGCCCTGTGGGCAGATATGTGGTTCAGATGGATCACATGATGGCTGATCAGTTTCCCAGAGACTGCAAGCCCTGAGTGGTCTTCCGTGGGTCATCCTTGTCTAGCTTTTGTCTAATAACTTCATCTTGCTTCTGTGGCTTCCTGTTTTGCCTGGAATGGCATCTGGAGCTCTGAGCAACTTCTGTATGTGCTCTGCAGGGGAAGGAGCTGCATGAGATGGATGCCACCTCAAGTCGAGTCTGGATTCTCACCAGCACCCTGACCACAAGTAAAGTGGTAATCATTGATGCCAACCAGCCAGGCACAGTGGTGGACCAGTTTACTGTTTGCAATGCCCATGTTCTCTGCATTTCCAGTATTCCTGGTAGGTACAGAAGTTCCCCTCGATAAAACCTGGCTGGGGAATCATTCCCTCATATTTCCCTTAGCAGATTCAACTCTCCTCTCCCACCCACCAACCTATAACTCAAAGCTCAGCCAGTCAGCACTTTCCTTCCTTTCCTTAGACATTTTAACCTTTATCCTCTCTTCTTGAGAACAAGAAACCAGAGACTTAGTAAGACCTTGGGCCAAAGTCCACAAGCAAAGTCAGCCCCTTGCAGAAGTCTTAGGCCTCCCATCACTTTTCCCTCCTATTGAGAACCTTAGTCGATCTCATAACTTCCTTGTGAGCTGAATGGAAGCAATTTCAGTGGTCACACCTTAAGTTTCTGGGGCGAGAAAGGTGGTTCAAGTTGGCAAAAGGCCAGGCTTCCTCTTGTCTTCTGAAAGAACATGTGCCTTTCAGTCTGGGGCCTTGGGAATATGATTGAAAGGATTTGTCAGATGATTAACATAGGAAGCTGAATCTAGAGGGGTGTCTGCCTGGGCAAAGGGAGTTGGTGTGGATGGGGGCTGAAGGTGGGGAGTGGGGATATAACTTTAGAGCATATATGATAGGATATAAGATTTGCCCACAGAATTGGACATGTGGCTAAGTTGCTGTTGGCAATCTCCCCACTTCAGCGGCCAGTGACACTGACTATCCCCCTGGTGAGATCTTCCTGGAGGGTGACATGAACCCCGAGGATTCAGGGGCTGATGGGGTCCTAGCCGGGATCACATTGGTGGGGTGTGCCACCCGATGTAATGTGCCACGAAGCAACTGTTCCTCTCGTGGAGATACCCCTGTGTTGGACAAAGGGCAGGGTGAGTCACAGGGTCTGGATTTATTGTGCACGCTCTAACTCTTGGCTTTTCATTATAGAGCTTTTGGGTCTCTGGGGATGGAGGCCAGCCAAAGCAGTAGTATCCTCTGCAGGCTTCTCTTGTAGCTCTAGAGGTTCAACTGCAATCTTCCAGGGTTCACAGACTAAAACTATGATGTCTGTGTCATGATTCTTCCCTCCTCCTCCTTCCTGAAGCACCCTGACCTTCACTCCTCATTTGTCCCCTTTTCTTCAGAAAGTGTTCTACCTTTAATGATTGTTCCTCCATCTTCCCTGACACTAGCACTTCTGATTGTTTTCTTTAGGGGAAGTAGCCACTGTCAGCAATGGGAAGATCAATCAGTCTCAGTCCACAGAGGAAGCAACAGAAGCCACCGAGGTGCCAGAACCAGGCCCCAGTGAAGTTGAGGTGGCCTCAGTTCGGCCTGGAACCCTCACTGAGCATGTCTTCACGGATCCAGCCCCAACTCCGACTGTCAGCAGTCAGCCAAGCAGGTGGGGATCCTGCAGGTTTGCCAAAGACTGACAGCAGCTCTAAAGGAAAGCTGGGAGATTGGAAGGTTGAGCTGTGTGATGGCTCTGCCCTGGTGAAGCAGCGAGGAGCTGAAGAACTAGGCTTCTCTCCTAGGGAATGGCACACTGAATAGAGTTTTGGCTTTCTAGGGTAATACCAGGGAGTGTTGAACTTACTTGAGGGGAGCCAAGGACTAATGTGAAAGTGGAGGGCCTTGTGATGTAGCATCAGTCGGGGCTCAGCATATTATGATGAAGCTCTACCTGGTACATGGACCTAGCTCATCTTCAAGGGCCTGGCCCCTTTTCCTGGGGGAACTCTAATGTTTTTCTCAAAACTACAAGTCTGCTCTACAAACTCACCATTGTCTTTTCAGTGAGAATGGGCCGAAGGTGGACCCCAGTACCACACAACAAGAACAGGAAGCAACCGGGGACCCCAGTGTAGCAGGCACCAGTGCTGCTCCCACCATGTGGCTGGGAGCGCAGAATGGTTGGTATGTCCTATTGTTGGGGTACAGGGTGGAACACAGCCAGTGACGTGCCTGGAGCAAAAGCTGCCGTGGAGGTAGACTGGAGCTGGGGGCAAGCTTGGAGACTGAAGTCATTCACTCTCCTGCCCACCTTTTTCCCCTCCCAGGCTCTATGTGCACTCAGCAGTGGCCAACTGGAAAAAGTGTCTGCATTCTATCAAGCTGAAGGACTCCGTTCTGAGCCTGGTGTAAGTACATTCCAGGGAAGCAGAGTAAACAGGTTGGCAGGGGGTGGGAGGGAGCTCCCTGTTAGAGCCCAGGTGTCCAAAGTCATGGTTCACTCTGGCCTGAGCCTGACTGTGCCCTGCTTAAGGAGCAGTGGAAAGCAGGGAGAAGCAAGGCTTCGCTCCACATCCCTATGTCAGGGCAGAATTAGTACCACTATCCCTGAAACTGGTTGGGTCCTGGTTCTTGATTAACTAAGATTTCTCTTGCAGGCATGTAAAAGGTCGGGTGCTGGTAGCATTAGCAGATGGAACGTTGGCCATCTTTCACCGTGGGGAAGGTGAGGCCGGGGATGGGAACAGGGTTATTGGTCCTGGACTTAACAGGGACAAAGGTGCCCTGGCCCTCTCCCTGCCTCTCTGGGAGATGATGAGTCCAAGGTCCTGGGTAAGTCACAAAATGGCCACCACGGAATCTCTTCCCCATCTTCAGTCAGTGCCTGTTTTAAGCAAGGGTGGTCTTTGGAGGTTGATGGAAACCTTGTCCTATGCATTATGAACTGATCCAAACCCTCCTCTCAGACTGTATGTAGTGGAAGTAGCTGCTAGGCTTTTTGGCCTTATCAGTCTCTGAGCTCTGGAATTTCTCTCCAGATGGCCAGTGGGACCTCAGCAACTACCATCTAATGGACCTGGGCCACCCACACCACTCCATCCGCTGCATGGCTGTCGTCTATGATAGGGTCTGGTGTGGCTATAAGAACAAGGTTCATGTCATCCAGCCAAAAACAATGCAGATAGAGGTGAGCAGCCAGGACTGGGGTGTGTGGGCTCTGGCCTGGGCTGTCGGGAAGCCCGCTAGGAGATATCTCTGTAACTGACCTTTAGGGGAATCAGATTGGGAATTCATAAGGACTCCTTATTCTCCTTGATTTCATTCTACTGAAGATTAGTCTCACCACAGGCAAGGTGGATTGCTCAAACAGATCTACTTACCAAGTACAAACAGTGAAGAGGGAAAGGGAGAAGAGTTGGGGCTGCTTATTTCCTAGGGGGTCCCTCCCCTCAGCCTTGCCTGCCATAAGGTATGATAAGCCTAGCCATGATAGCTTCAGCCTGTGACTGTATTTGTACTACAGAAGTCATTTGATGCCCATCCACGACGGGAGAGTCAGGTGCGGCAGCTGGCATGGATTGGCGATGGTGTATGGGTGTCCATCCGCTTGGATTCTACATTGCGGCTCTACCATGCCCACACCCATCAGCACCTGCAGGATGTTGACATTGAACCTTATGTCAGCAAGATGCTGGGTGAGAGGTTTGGGCCAGACTGAGGGAGGGGCTGCTGTAATTTCAAAATGAGTGCCTCGCCTCACTGATTCTGCGCTTCTCTCTGACAGGCACTGGCAAATTAGGTTTCTCCTTCGTTCGCATCACGGCTCTTCTTATCGCGGGCAACCGTCTCTGGGTGGGCACAGGCAATGGTGTCGTCATCTCCATCCCACTAACTGAGAGTAAGTGGTCTCGGGGCCTGGGCCTGAGGCACTGTTGATTCCAGGGGGCAGGGCTGGACACAGCTTTCTCTGCAGAGAAAGATTCATCATCTTCTCTGTCACATGCAGAAAGGGCAGGAAGGCCTATAAAGAAGAGTACTTGGTACCTATAGCACTCCTATGCTATACCACATGGACAGCTACAACTGTCCAGTGGCCCTGGAACCCACCCTACTGTCTGGACATCAAATCTATGCTAAACCCAGGGTCTCTCTCTGGTGCTCTAATGGGAAGGCAGAAGTGGATCTACAGGTCCCCAGTAATTCTGTCCCCATTCCTGATCTCACCTTCCCTGTAGTTGCTGCCTGGGTGGTTTGACCCTTTCTTGCTTCCCATAACAGCTTCTCTCTTTCTCCTTTTTACATAGCGGTTGTCCTGCACCGTGGTCAGCTCCTTGGGCTCCGTGGTAAGTCTAGCCCCCAAGAGGGTCCCAATAGTCAGAGGCTTCTGTCCAGAAAGCAGGGTGAAGAGTTTTCATCACTAAATCACTATACTATGCCTAGTATAGCCTTTCTTGGCCCAAGTAACCTTTTCTTTTTTAGTTGTCTGGTTCTGGGAATGGCCCAGCCTGGGACACAGGCCTGATCATGGCCTGGGGCATGCCATAAACTGTCCATGCTAGCTGCTGCACCAGACTCTTCCACCCTTCCACTCTGGGTGACTGGGTCATGCTGAACCTCTCTTCTTAAACTCCTGGGCCTTGTGGAGGAAGAAGACATATCCCATCTTCTGTCTCTTTCTCCAGCCAACAAGACATCCCCCACATCAGGGGAGGGACCTCGACCTGGTGGCATCATCCATGTGTATGGAGATGACAGTAGTGACAGGTCAGCCAGCAGCTTCATCCCTTATTGTTCCATGGCACAGGCCCAACTGTGCTTCCATGGCCACCGGGATGCTGTCAAGTTTTTTGTCTCTGTGCCAGGTAAGAATCCCACATGCCTCTCTTACAGGTGCACAGCCCCAATCCAGATTTCTTTTCCTGACCTATTCTAAGAGCCTTCTTAGAATCACGTTACTACATCTGCCACCTAGACTTAGGAGGGGAACTCTGAATGTTCCCCTGAAGCCCACTCTGCTTTCACAGGAAATGTGCTAGCGACCCTCAATGGTAGTGTGCTGGACAGCCCCTCAGAGAACCCTGGCCCTGCAGCCTCGGACCCTGAGGGCCAGAAGTTGAAGAATGTGCTTGTGTTAAGTGGTGGTGAAGGTTACATTGATTTCCGGATCGGTGAGTAGGTGGCCCTATTGCTGAGAGTGCTCTCCTCAAACTGGTTTCCTTTTCTGCCTTTGCCCCAGCTAGGACCCCTTCCTCAGGGACAGAACCAGGATGTTGTGGGCACCAAGTGCTCTTCTTTATAGGCCTTCCTGCCCTTTCTACAGGTGACGGAGAAGATGATGAATCAGAAGAGAATGCAGGGGATGTGAATCAGGTGAAACCCATGTTGTCCAAGGCTGAGAGGAGCCACATCATTGTGTGGCAGGTCTCCTACATTCCTGAGTGAGAGCCTGCTGCTCACCGGCCACCCCATCCCTCCTGCCTGAATGCCAAGGTGTACATACAGAACTCCTGCCCTCCTCCCACTGCCAGGGATGCAGCCAGCCCCTCCAGGTGGCCGAAGCACCTGCCTGCCCTTTTTCTAACCTCTCAATGTGCAGCTTTCACCATAGGACTGGAGGCTTCTCGAGCAGGCGGGGAGGATGTGGCAGACTTGGCAAAAGAAAGGGGGAATGGAGAATGCCAGAGCAAGGTGGGGGAGTGTAGACAATTGGACAGGGGCAGTAGGAGTCTAGGGGCCAACCTGAGCCAGAAGCCTGTGGCAGACTGTCTTGCATGAATTGGGCACCGGGTTCTAGACTGAATAGCAGACAACCCAGGGTACTTTCTGGAGCACATTTTTATCTGGGCTTTTGTCCACCAAGTCACACTTGCAGGCAGTGGGGGAGGTTATGCCAATGAACTCCTCCACTTTGAGCCTTCCTCTCCTCCTCTCCTGCCCCACCCCTGTTTCATTTAGAATTTCTGTGCATGTTAGGGGCCTAGGCTTCTGGCCCCTGCTAAGAGAAGTAGCCTAGGAGAGGGTGAGCACTGCCTTAAGGGGCATTGGTGGTCATACTGACCTGTTAATCCTGAGGCTTAGGAGCTATCTTCCTCCACATAAAGAGGAGGGGTCTGCTCTGGACTTTGGCCCACCACACATGCTCAGTTGGAAACCTAACAGTGAGCCCAGGTCTCATGCCCTCCCACAGGCCACTGAGCATGAGGTGACCTGCATTCTGGGGCCACAAGTTGTGCAAGCCTCTTCTCCCTCCTTCCCTGACTGGCTACACTTCAGCTTTACTGCACTCTAGCCCAGGCTCAGTGCTTAAACTGTACCTGCCACCCTGCTCCCTTCAGGTTCCTCACTCTTCCTAGGGTTTGAGAAGGTGTAGACACCAGTCCTGGACTGTCTCTCTCAGGGGTCAGCCTCTTGCCTTGAATCTCCGAAGGCAATAAAAGCATAGTGTGCCCAGGTGCTGTGTAAAGATGTCCTCCCAGAGTAGGAATGCCTATAGAGTTCAAGCTCCCTGGCCACATTATTAAGTGCCTAGGGTTGGCCTGGGAGGTTTGCTGTCCTGGAGCAGATACCTGCTACTGGGAGCTAGGAAAAGGAGCCATCTTGGGCCAGGCTCCAGTGGTGAGGGAAAGAAGCGGCTCAGCTGGGATGAGGTTTGGCTCCCAATGGGTTCTTCAGAAAGAAATTGGTGCCACTGGCCCATAGCCCTATGGCCTACTGAATTAAATAGTAGTTTCACAGACTGTGCTTCAGTGGCCACCAGCCCTGGGGGATGGCCTTACCTATGTCTCCCCCACCCCCAGATCGGAGTTGCTGTTTAGGCCCCTGGGGATAAAGGATTGAGTTTTTACAAGACTCCCAGCTGCCAGTCTCAGCCTTCTTAAGACTGTATAGGGCAGCCTAAGCATCCCCCATCCAGCTCCATTATCCTCTAAGAGAAGCACACTATCGAGGGCAACCCCAGGTGTAGAGCCCATCCCCTCCCCCTCAGTTGTGTGGTGAAAGGTGAAAGCTGACTGGCTTCTCCACTTCTCCCTGCCATCTTTCCACTGTGATGTATGTAAAGTTCATTCTATGTTATAAAAGGATTTCCAAGTGTCTTTGAAGGCCTGAACACTGCACAGTTAGCACTGAGACTGGTGTCCTTGTAAAGAGAGGGCAGTAGGAATAATCTCCCCAGGCTTTGGCCCTGCAACTGAACCATGTACCTGTTCTGTATGTAATAAATGTGTTAAATCATCCCTGAAGCTTTCTTTAACCATGGCTACCTGACTTAATCCTTCCGTATACCCTCCCACGCCTTTTTATTTCATTTTAGCTGATCCCCACAATAATGCCTGGTCCCAAAATAAGAGAGAAGAAAAAAGATTTTACAGGATTTATTATTTAAAAAGCTGTTGCATTTCCTTTGTGCCATAAATACCCTGCCCGAGGGAAGGGAGAAGGGGGAGCTGCAGCTCAAAGGGAAGATCAATTCAGGTCCTGACCAGGCCGTCAGAGCTGGATGATTCCCTCTGTCCATCCTGTCCACCCCAACCACTCAGGATGGCTGTGGTCACTGAGCTCCCTTGGCCTCTCAGATTCAGTTCGATGATTTAGAGCTTACGGTACAGCTACTCAAAGGCTCAGGGAATGACACTGTTCCCCAAAAGCATTTTTGGGGTGGGGGAAGCACTCGACACCAAAACGATTCTGTTCTTACCCTACTTGCTACTAAAAGACTTGCAGACAGACACAGACCTGCTAGAGCAAGGCCTACTGCGGGTATTTACCCAATGGCTATTTTTGCCAAAAACATCTCCTGTTTCCCATCTCCTGAGACCATAACCAGGCTTCCACCGGCCTCAGTACCCCAAGTCATCTGAGTTCAGCTCCCAGCTAAGTATCTCCCCATTCCCAGGTAATTGTTTTCACCGGGAGAAAGCCTACCCCTGCTCCGTGTACCCACAGATACTTCCGAGAGGCAAGGCAACCCAGGGGCCAGCCTGGGGAAAATCTTCCTATAGACACTTTGACTCAGGCCTCCTTTTGTATACCAGGATGAGACAAAGGATGGGCTTGGTCACGGGCCGGGAGGGAGGCTGAGGGCCTAAGCAAGCCCCTTTCGAGCTATTCATACAGCCATCGATCGGCGCTGTCCTCCCAGCAGAGCAGCTCCTCCGCACGGAACCAGAGTGCGATCTCTCGGCGGGCACTCTCCACCGAGTCACTGCCGTGGATGACGTTTCTGTCAAGAAAGGAGGAGAAGGAAAACCCTAGAGAGGAAGGAGGCAGCCAGGGTGAAGCCGAACAGGCGTGCTCCCCCAGCCCGGGGCCCCCGCCTGGCATGCGCAGCAGCTGCAGCAAGGGGTCTTACTTGCCAACTTCAATACAGAAATCTCCTCGGATGGTGCCCGGGGAAGAGTCCGCGGGGTTGGTGGCTCCTATGAGGGCCCGGGAGGAGCGCACCACATCCAGCCCCTGCCATACCTTGCAGAAGAACGGAGGGGGCCGGGAGGTTACGGCGGTCCCCGCCGCGTGCTCGGCCCCCGCCCCCGCCCCCCCCCGCGGGCCGTCCTCACCATGGCAACCACCGGGCCCGAGCTCATGTACTTGACCAGGCGGCTGTAGAAGGGCCGGTCCCGCAGCGCGGAGTAGTGCTCCTTCAGGAGGTCCTCGGAGGCCTGCGGACAGAGGCGGCTCAGCCCCCGGCCCCCGCCCGCGCTGGATCCCCGAGCCTCCGAGGATTCCCGGCTCACCTGCACCAGCTTCAGCCCCACCAGCTTGAAGCCCTTCTTCTCGAAGCGCCGGATGATCTCGCCCACCAGGCGCCGCTGGAAGCCGTCGGGCTTGATGGCCAGGAAGGTGCGCTCATTCAGGCCGGTCCAGGCTGCGGAGAGGAGGGGTGGGGGAGGGGCGGGAAGAAGCGGCGTCAGCGACCCCCGGGGCCGCCCCAGCTCCGGCCTCCGCCTGGCCTCGGCCCCTTCGCCCCGCCCCGCCCCGCCGTCCTTACCTGAGGGGAAGATGTTGGCGAAGATGGTCAGCACCAGGCAGATCATGATGGCGACAGAGGCTACAGAGGCTGCAGTGGCGGGAGCCGGCGGGTACGAGCGCGGGCGCGGGCACGCCCGGGGCGGGGAAGAGGAGGAAGGGAATGGTGCCCTCTTAAAGGGGCCGCGCCCCGCGGCAAGTGGCGCCCGCCAGCTTCAGTCGGCCGCTCCGGCAGGAAGTCGGCGAGGACCGCGGCTCCATAGAGCCTCCGGTACTGAGGCCTCCTTTCCTTGTCAGCCTCCTTAGGGCCCGGATCCTCTGCCCCGCCACGCCCCTCCCCACGTGGACGCGCCGGGAGTTTGCTGCCGCGGTAGGGGCGCCTCTCCTTTGTTTCTGTGAACGTTGAGCTCGCCTCCTCCCCTGGCCCCCGACCTGAGAACACCCCCTCGGGGAGGGCGCGGCCCCAGGCCCAGCCCCCGTTTTGTGGCCTGCGGTGCGGCGGTGTGGGAGCGGGTCGCGTCCTCTCGGGCCGCCCTCGGGGGTCACCCGCCTTACAGCCCCTCTACTCGTAACTGCAGCCTTCGTCTGGTCTCCGAAATTGGACCGTGTGCCCCGCAATGCCCGGCGTGGAGCAGGCGATCCGTCAATGTCCGTGGGCCCGCTGAATCACGTTCTCTTCCTCTGCCAGTTTCTTTGGTGAAGAGGAGTGCTGGCTAGCAGCCTGTTCCAAGGGCAGGGGCATGTCCGCGGCGTGACCGCGGTGCTAGGCAGTTTGGGGCAGAACTCACCTCACCCGACTGTAAACTAAGGGATTTGATCAAGATTAGTTCTATGGTTCCTAAATACCCCCACCCCCCGGAGTTTGGGGTGGGGAAAGCGCCTTTGTTCTAACGCTGATTAAGTGCGGGCGGGCTCCTGGTCTCCCACTCGCTGCTTCTGGCCGCTCTCCCCATCGGACCAGCAAACTTCCACGTGCCGGGTGATGAGGAATCTGGGCCCCTGTTCACCCTCTCCTCCAAAACACGGCACCTCTATCTCCTTTGCATTTGGTAAGGCGTTTTCAGTGACCCCATTTGGGGTTTTCTTGGCAAAGAGCTCCACTTTCTCCCTTCTCCAGCTTATTTTACAGATGAAGAAACTGAGGCAAACGGGGTCAAGTGACTTGCCCAGGGTCACACAGCTATGAAGTGTCTAGAGTGTCCAGGCTTGAACTCAGGAAGATGAGTCTTTCCAGGCCCTGCACTCTATCCACTTAGCCACCTGGCTGCCCATCCCCGTTGCTAGCTTATCACATAGTCATATCCCCTAAATGTGGACATATCCCAAGGCCTCCTTCTCTTTTATCCCATTTTCTCATCCTTATCCTCTTCAGTCATACCCCCTCTGTGTCTTGCTCTAGTTCTGTTCACCCCAACCACTGTAGCATCATAAAACCTCCCTTCACTTTGGACCTCTTCTTCCACCTCACACAGAGACCTAACTTCCCCCAGAAAGCCTCTACAACAGAGTACACTTTGTTTCCCACCGCACAACCCCCACAAAATACTTCTTGTTCTCCCCTGCCAGTTCCACACTTTACCTTTGCTGCCATCAGTCAGCAACCTCTCCTACTTTGAGGTTCATTCCATCCAAGCTTCTCACTGAATCCAGATCCTTTGGGGTATTAACATACCTCTACCAGGTCATTCTCTCTCCTTTCCCAAACAGTTCTGAAGCTGGCTTATACTCTCTTCTCTACCTTCAACTCAAGCCTTCATACTTTTCAAGGACTTCAAAATACATGTTGATGTTCCTTCAAATTCCCTAGCCTCCCAGTCCCTCAACCTCCAATGCCAAGAAAAGACCACACATTTGATCTCCCCATCACTCAAGTACGATACTTCCATGTTCAAAAATTTGAAATTCCTTTAATTGATCATTATATGTACCCTACGACTATTCTCGATCTTTCATTAGGTCATTGAGGCAGCTGATTGGTAGAGTAGATAGAGCACAGGGCCTGGAGTCAGGAAGACCTGAGTTTAAATCCTGCCTCAGCTCCTAGTTGGCTGTGTGACCCTGGGTAAGTCACATAACCTCTGTTTGTCTCAGTTTACTCACCTGTAAAATGGGGATAAAATAGCAACTGCCTCACAGGGTTGTTGAGAGGATCACATGAGATGTCTTTAAAGCACCTGGCACATGGTAAACACTATTATCTGATCCCCATTTCCCTCAATATATTCTCAGGCCATCATCCCTGCTCTTCTTTTTCCATCTCAATGCTACCTAAAATTCTTGCTTCCTTGTCCTACTGATTCCCATGCCTTGCCAGCCTCCAACCCTGGATACTCACCATCTTTACATGCTGGTGAACAGAACTGAAGAAGTCACAAAATCAAGCTAACTGGAACCAATACAAATGTGTTATCTAATGTCAACTGGGCCTTTACTGTAGCAAGACAATACTGTTAATTCTCCATCCCATGACAGCTATTCCAAACTTTCTGTCTTTAAGTCTTCCACATCTTCCCTTTCCATTCTCCCATGCTCACCTGAGGGCGGTCCAAGGACACCCCTCTTCATGTGCATTTGATCCCTCTTCAGAAGACAAGCTGAAAGCATCCTTTCTCATCTTCAGCCCCTCTCTATCAACTAGTTCCCTTCCAAACATCTCCGGGTATCTCCCCAAAAACCCAACCTTCACTACACCCCATCATCCCTTCAAGCTATGGTCCTTTATTTCCTCCCATTCCCAGCCAAATTCCTTGAAAAAGTTGTGTATACTCACTGCCTGCCTCTCACTCAGCTCTTTACAATCTGGCTTCCCACCTCATCTCACTCAACTGAAACTTCTCTCTCCAAACAATCTCTTAACTGTCCAATCTAATGGTCTTGGGGGGGGGCTTCCCCACCCCCAGTTCTTACCCTTCTTGACCTCTCTGCTAGCGGCATCTGACACTGTTAACTGCCCTCTCCTCCTAGATGTTCAGTCCTCTCTGGGTTTCCATGTCACCACTTTCTTATGGTTCTCAGCTGGCTGCTGCTTTGCGGGCTCATAATCCATGCCCTATACCATTGCCCCCATTCCCAAGGTTCTATCCAAGGCCCTCTTTTTTTCTCCCTCTACACTCTCTTGGTAACCTCATCAGCTTTCATGGGTTTAACTATCATCTCTGTACAGAGACAGAGGGAGACAGAAAGAGAGAAAATGTGTGTGTGTTGCATATATATTATACACACAATATATTTCCATTTCTATATCTCCATTTCCAGTCACTCCTGAAGCAACATTAATTGCCCATTGGATATTTCAAACTAGATATCCTGAAGACATCTTTAAATCGTTATAGCCAAAATAGATTCATAATCTTTTGCCAAGAACTGTCCCTCTTCCAAACATCCTATTTCTATCAAAGCCACCACCATCCACTCAATCTTCCTGGTTCATAACTTTGGCATTATCCTAGACTCTTCACCCTCACCCCTCATATCCAATCAGTTGTCACATCTTGACATTTCAACTTTCATTACATCCCCTGCATCTAATCCCTTCTCTCCACTCACACAGTTATCAGCTTAGTTCAGGCCCTCATCACCTCTTTCCTAGATTATTGTTAACAGCCTCTTAATTGGTTTTCCAGCCTCAAATCTCTCACCACTCCAGTCTGCTGCCTATGTAATCTTCTTTATGTGCAGATATGACCATTCTAACCTACACTATTCCAGTCTCTGATAACAACGTGACCTTTTCCCACACCATCCCCTCTGCATTTAACATTTGTTACATCCTTTCCTCTTCTCCAGCAGATTGCTGCCAGAAGCTTTCTTTAATCTTCAGTCTGGACATGCTCACATCTCTCCCATCTTCAAAAAATATTAATTAAAGACTACCTCCTCTTCCCTTTCAAACTCAAACTTCTTAAAAAAAAAAAAAGCTGTCCACATCTCCTTACTCACTTTTCAACCCTTTGCAACCTGGCTTCCGACTTTGTCAGTCAAATGAAATTGCCCTCTCCAAAGTTTCCAGTGATCTCTTAGTTGACAAATCTGACTGTCCTTTCCTCAAATGCTCATTCTATTTGACCTCTGGACTCCATTTGACACTGTTGACCACTCTCTTCCAGGGCAATCTCATCTTCAGGTTTTTATGACAGTGTTCTCTCTTGGTTCTCCTATCTGATTACTTTTTAGTCTCCTTTGTTGGCTCGAGATCCAAATCACACCTTCTACAATACTGTAAATGCACCTCAAGGGTCTGTTTTTGGCCCTCTTCTCTACTTTCTCACTTGGTGACCTCATCAACTTCCACAGATTTTTCTTCTCTATGCAGGTAACTCTTAGATAACTCTAGTCTCTCTCCTGAGCTCTAGCTGAATATCACAAGGCTCTCTCTTCATAGAAGTGAAGTCATTACTAGTTCAAGTCATCACCTTTCACCTGGACTACTGCAAGTCTCCTAATCTTATCTCCCTGGCCTATCTAATCCACCCTCCACACAGCTTCCAAAGTCATTTTCCTAATGGTCTGACCATGCCACTCTAAAACAAACTCCAGAGGTTCCCTATTGTTTCTAGGATAAAATGTAAGTTCTTGTTTTACTTTTGAAGCCCTTCACAACCTAATGCCAAATCTTTCCAGCCTTGTACGTTGTTCTCCTCCATACACTCTGCAGTACAGCCACACTGGCCTTGCTGTTTTTTGGTATGGCTTTGTACCCCACACCCAGAATTCACCTCCTCCTTACCTTTACTTCTTAGAACCTCATTTCTCCCCCCAAGATTCATTTCATGCAAACCTTGAATTTAAGCCTTTTCTTATCCTTCCAGCTGCTGATATTATCCCTCCCAAAATTACCTGGTATTTATTTTGTAGGCAGCTAAGTGGCATAGTAGGTAAGAGCGCTAAACTTGCAGTTAGGAAGACCGGAGTTTAAATCCTCCCTCAGATACTTACTAGCTATGGTCCAGTTATTTAACCTCTCAGCCTTAGTTTAATCATCTATAAAATGGAGATAATACCCTACATCCCAAGATCAAATGAGGTAACATGTAAAGCAAAACTGCTACGTAAATGCGGGCTAGGACTCTATGTTCATTATATTTATTTTGCCTTCCTCAATGGAATGCAAGTTTTTGGGGAGCAGAAACTGTTTCATTTCTCCACCCCCAGCGCCTAGCTCCGTACCCCATATATAGTAGTTACTTTAATAAAATATGATACAAAAACAAAAATGAAAGGCCTCAAGCTTATATTCACGCACTCCACTTACCATCTGCTGATGTGTCTGGCCTCAGCTTCATGGAACAGATGCCCTCCCAGGATAGATAAGCCCACTTCTAAACTCACCAGCTCCCTCAGCCTCTTCTTCCAGGATTAGGGGGCTGGAGGGCACAAACTGCTTTCAGCTACATGAATAAGATGTCCCTCTGAGCCCATGGGGTGCCAGGTACCTTCGGTCTCCCCCTTCCCCTATCCTGACTCCTCCTGTGGTGTTTCCCCCTTGAAATTAAGGTCTTTGAAGGCAGGAACTTTGCTGTTGTTCAATCACATCTGACTCTTCATGATCTTATTTGGGGTTTTCTTGGCAAAGATATTGGAATAGTTTGCCTTTTCCTTCTCCAGCTTATTTGACAGATGAGGAAACTGAGGCAAACAGGGTTAAATGACTTGACCAGGCAGTGTCTTGAGGCCAGATTTGAACTCGGGTCTTCCTGACTGGCCTGGGGTTCTATCCACTATACCATCTAGCTGCCCAGGGCAGGGGCTGTCTTTGTCCTAATTTTATTTCCAGGGCTTAGTATGCTTCCTAACACATAGTAGCTTTAATAAATGTGTATTGGATAAGATTTTGGAGATTACAAAGCACTATAGAAATAGGCTTCGAGGAACGTGAAGCCTTCGGTATCTTTCCCCTATAACCCATCATCCCATATGGCTCTCCTTCTAGCATTTGTGAGTCATCTCCCCAAGCGAGCTGGTCTGACAGTTTAGGGCAGAACTGTTTTCTCCCAAGAGAACAGGGGTACGCCCACAAACACTTAAGGACCTCACCTCGCCTGGCTCAGCGTTGGGCTAAATAGCTCAGCACAGTCCCACAAGGCCCTTCGGAACAACGGCTCACAAGTGAAAACTCAGCTTCCCCACGTTCGGATCCTGATGATTTATGAACCAGACAAACTGCACAGCGAGAGTTTGCCTTCCTTTATTTGTACTCGTACAGAACCTGGTTCTGGCTCCCAGTGAAAGGTAAAACGAAACAGAGTAAAGGAAGCCCTAGGGTGGTTCTACTGGCTTCATGCCTCTACCTGGACTCCTTGAAGAGCTCAAAGAACGTCCACTGACTTTGAAGTACAAACACAATGTGCTACGGAGCACTTGAGGCACCTCTACCTCTGTGATCTCTCCCAAAGACACCTCTGACCCTTTCTAAAGGAGTAAGAGGCCCAAATGACCTGAATGCTCAGTGGTGGTACAATGAGGTATGGTGAAAGAGCGTGGGCCTTACAAAACGCTAAATTTCGACAGTACTTCCGCGGCTCAGATCAGTCAGTGCATCACCAGAAATATAGTATAAAACTGGTTTTGTAGGACATACATTCTAGAAATTCTTCTTCATTAAAGAGAATGTTCCGCAGGTAAGTTCACACTGCACATGACAAAACAGCTCAAGGCCTTTATACTGGAGTGCCTTCTGCTTGGTTATTGGCATTCGGCTTTCGAAAAGAGAATCTTTTCTCCAAATCTATCATGGGCTCCTCAGTACTGAGGTTGCCCTGCTTCTCTCGTTCTGCAAAGATCATTGCCCGGAGCAAAGGAGGGTAAGGCACATATCGAACAGTTTCCTCTGACTTAGGGGTGAAGTTCTTAAAGGCTTCTTCCTCATGTTTGGGCACCAGCCTCCAATCGTGGTACATGACCTGGTCAATCTCCTTTTCTTGGCTTTCCGTTTCACCTGGGGAGAAATTGAAGCAAAAGGGTGCCGACTGATGGCACAGTCTTGCCACCATGAAGTATAAGGTGGTCTCTCCTATAAGCAAATATAAACAAGGAGCAAATGGCCTCAGAATTCTAGCCCCCCACTTTCCTTACCTCGGAAGGTCAGGATCCCCCAGGCCTTTCCATGATCCAAATTCTATAAAGCAATGACAAGGAAAGGGGGAAGTCAATCCAGTGACATAAAGGCTCTCTGCTGTAAACCTTTTCCACCACTTGGGAGTAGGGTGGTCAGGCAACCCTCGGTATCATAAGCGATAAAAATGGAATCACATAATCTCAGATGGATGGGACCTCAGATAACACCTAATCTGACACCTAAATGACCAGGAATCCCCTTTATGTGTCCACGATGTGGTTGCTGAGCCTGTGCTTTAAGCCCATTCAAGTTTTGAGCAGCTAATTATTAGGAAGGTGTTTCTTATCACGAGCCAAAAACTGTTTCTCTCTGCAACTTCTACTCCTAGACCTCGATGAGATAAATGTACAAATAAATCAGATACAAACTGGAATGTGACAAACAGGTAAGATAGAAATTAATCTATGCTAAGTAAAACAGACATTTAAAAAAAACCCCAAAACTGAGACCCTTCCTTGCCCCCAATAAATGTGACGTGTTAAAAGGCTGCTTTATCGGGGAGATGCGGAGACCAGCGTTCTACTCCGAGCTCCTCCACTGCCTCGCTCACTGTGTGACCTTGGGGGAAAGCCCCTCTGCCCTCTGGGCCCCAGCGTCCCTATTTACAACCCGAGGTCCTTCGGGCTTGGAGCCCGAAGTCCTGGGTGGGCTGGGCAGCGCAGCGCTGGGAAAGGACCCCGAGGAGGCCCGCACGCGGGGAAGTACCCACGCACCTGCGCCGTGTAGTCGGCGCGGACCCGGGTGAGGCGCCAGTAGCAGGGTTCGTCGTGCTGCCACAGCCAGGACTTGCGAGTGACAAGGCGGCCCAGGCCGAAGAGCGGCAGGCGGCTGAGCAGCTGCAGGAGGCGGCTCTCGTGCCGCACGTCGGCCCAGGCTTTCAGGGGGAGGCGGCGGCCGCTGCGCGGCCGCGTCATCGTCTCGTAGTCCAGGGCGAAGCGCTCCGAGTCCCGCGGCCGCGCCTTCAGCTCCCGGTAGGCGCGCACTTTGCGGGCCAGCTCCGCGATCAGCCGCGGCCGCACTTTCTTCCGCGCCATCACGCCGGCCCGGACCTCCCGCCGCCGCACCCAACCCAAGCCGCTAGGAGAGTGGGGACAGCGTCAGCGCTTCGTCGGAGCCGAGGCACCGCCCACCGCAGCGCAGCGCCGGAAGGACCTGGTGTCTCCCGCATCCGGGGCCGGGCGGCGCGCACCGGAAGGAAAAGCTGCGGAGGAAGGTGGCCTTGGGGGGCGGCAGAGGCATGACTGTGATCGCTTGGGGCTGCTATCTGAAGGGGCTGAGGGGCCTTAAAGGAAAGCAGGGGAGGGGAAGACTCAGTGGCAGCTGAAGCGGAGAAGACGCGGAAAGGGTGAGGGGAGGGCCTGAAGGAACCTGGGAGGAGGGGCGGGGAGGGACAGTACTGAGAGCCGGACCAGGGTTCTAGGAGGAAGTGGCGTGCGGGGGCGTGGCCCGAAAGGCGGAACTCAAGGGGTGTGGCCTATGGGAGGCGGGACGAGCTGGGAGGAGGGGCGGAGATTGAAGGTGTGGGCCCCAGGGTGGGGAAAGGGAGCAGTCCTGTGGCTGCGGTGGGACGGTCAAGCGGTGGAGCCTCTCTCCCTTGGCGGGGCCCGTGGCTGCTCCGGTGCGAGTCCAGCCTTGGGAAGGGGCGGGCGCTGTTGCAACACCAAACAAGGCCCGGAGGAAGGTCCGGGAACTGGAGAAGCAGAGACGGAAGGAGGCATTCTAGGCCCACAGGCTAATGGGGCGGCACCGCTGCCTGAAACACTGGGCTCCCCTTCTGGTCTGCACGAGGCATTCGGGCCAAATCAGAAGGAGGACTTGTGGACGGCCGGGGAGCTTTGAATGGGCGGGGGGTGACATCCTTCCCTTTCCCTGCTGGCTTTAGGAGCTGGAACGTGGCATTTCGCTAGTATATGACGCCTCCCAAGAGGAAACTGTTTCCTGGGCTTCGCAAAAGCAAAAATGAAGTGTGAGATTACATCCTATCAGGGAAACAACATGGGCACATGCATACCAAATACAAAATACAGACACCTGTAAATACGAGGTTCTTTCAGGATAAGAAGAAGGCACTGGCAAGGTGGGGACAAAACCACGTTGGAAGTGGTGGTGCTTGAGCTGAGCTTTGAGGGAAAGCTCAGGATTCGATTCCAAGGTGCAAAGACCTACGCGTGCAATGCCATCTCTGAGAAAGGGCATGGAGGCCAGTTTGGCCAGACTAGAGAGAGTTCAGGAAAGGTGGTATGTATTAAGTCTGGAATGGTGAGCCAAATAGGAGTGTTTTTTTATCTTAGAAGTGAGAGGGAGCTTTTGGAACATTTTAGATGAGTGTTTTTAGGGATATCATTTTGGCAGTCGTGAATGTTAGATTGGAAATAAAAGTCACTAGAGGAAGGAAGACCAATTAGGCGTGTATTTACTGTAATAGTCTAGCCTAGAAGGGACAAAGGACTCGGGTTGGTGGCCATGTTGAGTGAGGAGAAAGCACTGATGCAAGAGATATTGTGGAAATAGAATAAACAAGAGGACAACAGAATAGGGTGGGGGCAGGGGGTGAGAAGAGAGGACATAGTGGTGGGTGGTTCTGAGGTGTGCTGAAAGATGGATGGCACCCTCAGTCCAAATACGGGAAGTTTGGAAGAGAGGTGGGTTTGGAGGAAAACTATGATGAGTTCTGTTGTGTACGTGTTGAATTTGAAATACCTTTAAGACATTCAGGTAGAAATGTCCATGGGCACTTGTTAAGGCAGGACTGGAGCTCAATAGAATTGGGTTGGATGTACAGATCTAGGAATCTTCTTCATAGAGATAATTGAACATATGGAAACCGAGTATAAGACAAAGCCTACAAGGGGGCAGAAAATGGATGATGACCCAACAGAGGAGATTGAAAATGAATGACCTGAGAGGACAAAAGCAGCATCACCAAAACCCAGGTAGAAGAAGGATAGTCAGTAGTGTTGGATGCTGCAGAAAGGTCAAGAAGGTTGAAGACCAGTAAATGACACTGGATTTGGCAAGTACAAGATGTTAAGAAGCAGCAGTTTCACTTGAATGGTGAAGTCAGAGAAGCCCGATTGAAAGGGGTTGAGTGAGAGAAGAGTAGATGGAAGCAAAAAGTATAGGCGTGTATACAGCTTTTTTAGAAATTTGGCTCTAAAAGGCTATGAGATAGGATGATAATTTGAAGAATTAACTAGGGTTTTTTAAAAAGGATGGGAGAGACTTGGGCATGTTCTTAAGCAGCAGTTAAGGAACCTGGATAGGGAGAGAGATCAAAGAGGACATAGCAGTCTGCCCAAGAAAACAGAGGTGATGGAGGTCACTCTTCAGCAATATAGGATCAGTGTTTTAGAACCTGTAAGTGAAGGAGGAAAGAATGGAGGGACTTTGAAGTGTGGAGTAGGGGAAAGGGGAGAGCTCTGTTTTCTCAGCATCTAGGTCCAAGTCCTCTACAAATACGGGTGGGAGAGGGATGGTGTGGAAGGCTCGAGGAAAGATGAACTTTGGAACACCACCTTGGAGAATTTGATCAACCGTTAGGGAAGACAATCTGGTGTCCTTGTGACAATGCTATCCTGCCATTCTAAAGGTCACTTGCATCTCTGTAGCTCTGTTTTAGGTCAGTATTTATTCTACTGGCGTATACTGTGGGCTCTAAAACATTCAGGTTCTATATTGACTGCCAATTCTTGAACCTTCGAATAGGAAGAAACAGGATGCAAGAAGGGTCTCTTTTTCACATTAACAACCTTTAATTAAAAGTCAAAATTTCCACAGAATGGTCAAAATTTATTATGTACCAGAGCTGGGAAACCTTGTCATAGATAGATAAGCATCCTTCCCCACCTCCCTCTACACTTCTTCCATCAAGCCGCTTGTCAGCAGGAACAGTAGTGGTATTGAGTGGGAGTAGGGTAGGGCAAAGTGACTGCCCACCTGAATTACAAGCAACTACTGTATTTGCTGGAACTTCTGGACAAGTCGAAGTATTCTTTTCTCCTGGCTTCTCCCAACCCCCTAGCTCTCCTAGAAGGTGCTGGCTCCAATGTCCTAACAGGATTTGGGGTCTCTAAAATGTGAGTGTTGTCACTGAGCCCCAGCCATGGGTCCAAAGTCTCAGCTGGAAGAGAACGGTGCCAGCCATCTGCCAGGGCAGCGTGATAGTCTTCCTACATCTCAGAATCCAAGGCAGGAAGTGCCCTGTCTCTTCCCTCAGCAATAGTCCTGTTTCCACCATGCCCATTGTGGGCAGGTTCCAGTTCTGTCAGTACTGCCAGGCAATTCTGGAGTCCTCTTTGACTTTAACCCTTCAGTTCTGGAAGATGCTGGCTCAGATAGCCTAGTGACAGCTCTGGAGTCAGTCCTCTTGGCAGCCTGGGGTTGTGGGCTTTGGTTCAGCTAGCTGGGACAGGCTGCTCCTGCTGCACTGTGGGTTGCAGAAGTTCTGGTGGTCCTGGAACCAGGAGTTTCTCAAAGGCCTCATCTCACTGGCACAGGTGTTGGGGGCTATGAGAGGGAAGGAGTCAGGGCTACTCCCTGGCAGCCTTTCCCTTTAAGACACTAAACTGTTTTCCATCTCTGTCCCACCCCCTAACACAAAGGTGGGGAACCTGCTGCCTTGAGACCACATTTGTTCCAAGAAGTTTGTATTTAGTCAAGAGGGCCACACTTGGGGACCTAGAGGGCCACATGTAGCCTAAAGGTCACAGGTTCCCCACCCCACCACCATACATACATCTAAAACTGAGCAGGGAAGAAGTCACCCTTGGAGCCAGAGGTTCCTCTTTAATTTTTCTGGTTAGACTGAAAAAAGGAAGGGATCCAGGGTGGGGAACCTGCATCCTTAAGGCCATATATGGCCTTCTAAATCCTCAAGTGCAGCCTTAAATGTTTGACAGAACAAATCCAGAATTGGATTCAGTCCAAAGACTTCACTTGAGGATTTAGAAGGCCACAGGTTCTGCACCCCTGGACTAACCGATGACAGACTCTTCCAGCTATAAACTGGTGGTTCTTAACCACTCACCCTCCCCTGCTCAGGAATCTCCTTTTCATTGAATAGCTCCCACCAAAGCCATCCATTCAGGTACCTAATCCTCCTTTGGGGGGAAAACAAAACAAAACTGGTGTCCCTTTTCTATTAGAAGGAACGTCACAGGACCCTGGAGAAAGGCAGAGAGGATGGGCCTGGAATACAATTTGAACAGTAAAGGCAGCCTCTAGAGAGGCTGGAAAGGGCCATGAATAGAGCCGGAGAACAGGGATTGCTGGCAGCATTATTCAGGAGTGTGGAAATGAAGAGGGGAGAAGGTGGTGCGTGGTTGGGCTGTTTGGGCTGGAGGCTTCCATGCAGGGTCTCGCACTTTGGAGATCATGGTCTGCATGTGGCCACAAATGACTAATGTTTATTAGCAAGAAAGAAGAGTTGTCAAGTTCATTGCCAGATGCCATTGGCTTTATTGAAGGCAAATCATTTGAAGAAAACACTAGACTTAAAATTTTCTCATTGTTCTTGCTCACTTTAGGTTCTACCACACACCAGCTTCTTCCTTTTGGTTGCAGGGTCATCCCACTGCCTGCTCTGTGCTTTGGATTGTACCCGAGATTACTGCTGGCCCGACTCACTGCCACCTGGCTGGCACTGGACTTAACGGTTGTCAGTGCTCGTTCTTGCTCTGCCCAGCTCCAGAGGCTATGGAGATGCCATAATTTAGCAATATGCTCAGTCAGATAGGGGATACTTCCCTTAGACTCCCTCAGTCTTAGCCAACCCAGACTATCCACAGGTCACAAAGGATCCTACGCCAAGGGGAGCAGCAGGATTTTTCTCAGAAGGGAGGATGGAGATAGGAAGAAAGGATGAACCAGAAAGACATAAATGGTTCTTGCCCAGGTTTTCCCAGTCTGGTGTCAAGGGAGTTCAGCAGGAATCAGATGGAGTGGCATCCAGCTCAAAGGTGGCTGTGACCCAACAGGAAGTGGAAGAGGTGAAGACCCGGTTACTAAAGGCCCTGAGGCTGATTTCTGGCCCTAAGCAGCCTTTAGAGAGGCTTTTTCCTCTGAGGCATGGCGGGCACATCCTCTAATAATGGGGATGCTTAACATCACCTGCAAGGGAGCAAACTGTCCTATTTGCAGTTGCTTCAAGTGTGTGCTTCCTTATGTTATTAAACTGTTGGATTGGTAGGGCCCTGCCCCAATTCAGCTTGAACTTTTTGTCCTTCTCTTCTTTACCTCCTCCACAGGCCTTGGTGCTATTGTAACGGCAGAAGCAGCTGGCTGTGCGCTCAAGGCAGGAGCTGAGCCAGCATGTGTGTGCAGTGCCTCAGTACCTGGGCATGGTGGACTCTGGGGACATCACTGCCACCGCTTTAGATTATCAGTTGTAGTAGCATCCATTTGATCAGAACTTTGGATATTCTCATTTCCAGCCCTGACTTCATTACTCTCCAGATGAGCAAACTTGCTCTGCCTATGTGTATCTCATCTATACAGTTGAGTTCTAGAGACACTGGGGCCTCAGCCTTATCTGTAAAATGACAAGTCATGATAAATGACCTCCAACATACCTTCTCCCAACATACCCTTCGACTTGTAACATATAAAAAAATACAAGACTCTTTGTTCTGTGCCTTCCCCTAGGGGATTGACTTCTCAAGGGAACATGCAAAGAACATCCCACATTGTCCATGTTCTTAGTCTGCCTTCCTAAGTAAGCTGACCTCTTTTAGAAGCAACAGCAATGCTGATTCACACCAAGGTTGGAGAAGTTGACAGTGGAAGCTGGGAGAAAGGATGCAGGAGCACTTATCTGCAGACTGCTTGGAAACACAGGCTTTCTTCTGTACTGGGGGAGATGGGCTAAGGCAGCTAAGGCTGGTTCCAATCCCCTACCTACAAGTAACTGGAGCCAGGGGGTGGGTTCTAATCTCACTTCAGTTGACTTACTGTTCCTCACTTCCCCTTCTACAACAAATGTCACCCCCCCACCCCCTGCCCCCAGGCAAGAGGGTTAAAAAGCTGGTGTCAGGTTACTGGATAAGGGAAGGGAAGGAGGAGTGGACATTACCAACTTGTAAGAGGTCTCTTGGCCCCTTTAGGCATATGCATTTTGTACCACAGAACAGGAAGGCCTGTCTCTGCTCAGTGACGAGAGGATCAGATTCAAGTCCACAGACTTAACATCAACCAATCGTGACCTTTCGCTGGGTTTGAGCATGTTGGTAACTATGGAGTTTGAGGGGGTGGGCTACAGATCCCCTTCCTACCCTTTTTGGGTCTGAAGTGAGATCCATTGGAAGAAACCTTGGAAATGAAGGGGGAGAACTTAAAAAACCACGGGAAGTGAGGGTAAGGGTGTTCAGTGCAGAAACTGTGGCTGGCAAACATAAAAGGGGCATCGAAGCAAGGGGTGTAACTAAGGAATGAAGTGGGAAGTATCAGCAAAGCTGAACAAGGCTATTTGTTGGTGGGAGAGTTAAAGGGCTAGTGCATGACAACTAAGCCAGACAATAAAAACTGGTAGCCTCTCTACTGTGACAAGATTTTTTTTAAGAGTTCCCTAAAGATGGGAAGGAGAACTCTCGAATATTCCAATTTCCAGCCCAGATACGATGCACCTACAATTTTAATAAGCAGGGAATTAGAGACCCTGGCAAGCTAACATGATCTTAGCAAAATACTGTGTCCCTCTGTGATTCACTGAAGGCCCCCTTATTTCTCCAGAGGCACCAAAGCCACAATTCTGGTCTTGGCTCTGCCACTAAAAATCACTTCAAGCTTCAGTTTTATCAGTAAAATGGGGCTAATTCCCTACCTCAAGTGCTTCACAGGGTAATGGTAGTACTTTTAAAATCAGGGTAAACTGATGCCTGGACCAACCCTCAGCCTCAGCCCTTAAACATCACACAACCACCCAACTCCTAAACACAGGCCCATTTACTTCTGTAGCATCTGTAATTCAATATAAACTATTTTGACTTTATTAACAGTGATTTGATACAGTCTCTGATACAGGAACAGAAGCTGACAACATGCAAAAGCAGGTTTAAAAAAAAAATTTCTAGATCTGAAGCCCCAAGGGGTGGAGGGGGAACATAGACACATCTTCTTTTAACCAGACTTTTCTCCTGACCCCTCTCAGCTGGACATTTGAGAACAGCTGAGGCTAGGCTGCAGCATTATTTTCCCCTCCTCTGAGATGGGAGTGATCATACACTGTCCCCAGAGGGCCGAAGTAGCACTGCAGTCTCCACCACCCTAAAGAGGACCTGGAATGACCCCTGGGCTAAGTCCAGAACAATGGCTCAGGGAGCCTTACTGTGATCATCTTTTTCTGAGCTGATGCTCTTGGGTTCATGGCACAGTCTTCCAGTCCAGGTGAGGAGCAGGTGCTGTGACCTAAACTAGTTCCTGAATGAGGGGAATATCTTGGCAAATTCAAACCAGTGGAGCTGGCCCCAAGGATGGGGACAGGCAACCTCCCCTCCCAACCTTCCCTCTTGTCCCAAGAATATGTGGAGGAAAGGGAAAAGAAAGAGAAGCCACCCCAAGCCCAACAAGGCAATTTTCATTGGAAAATAAGTTAAGTCCGTCGACACCTCTTCCTTTGACATGGCTTGGCCTCGGGGGTCCCTGAGCATGCTGCCACCTTGGGTGATGGCGATGGCAGGGGATTACAGTTCATGCTCAGGACCCAGCCCAGTTTGTTGTGCAGCACCTGCTTGAGGCCAGGTGGCAGAGGCAATCCTTCCAGTGTGTCCCCAGAGTCAGGCAGCAGTTGGCGCAGGCGGTAGCAACACAGGTACTGCAGGGAAGTGAGGCTGGCACAGGAACGGATCACCTTCATGCTACTCTTGGCTGCAGTGGAGCAAACCATAGGGTAGAATTTCTTGTTCTGCAGTTTGGTGGCGGCAACTCCTGGCAGGAGACATGATGTGAATGGAAGTGTCAGGTAAGTCACTGACCTCTAACCTCTATGTGATGGGACAAATTCAAGGGTGCCCAGGCCTAATCTACATAGCCCATAGTGACACAGAGCAGGATCCAAGCTTCTGAAGAGAGTGGAGAGTGAAGATCAGAGAGTAACCAGAAAAGACCCTCCCCTTTCTTTCTCTGGGTTGGTTTTTTTTAACACCAAAAACCAAGTACAGATCCAAGGATTCCAGATTCCTCTGATTACTAGAGTTAGCCATACCCTTTCTAAGGGCTCCAAAGCCAACAGCTTATTCTTAGTGGGCGCCTTCAGGCCCTCCACATATAGCTGACTAGCTAGCCTCCCATTAAAGACATTCTATTTTGTAACTTGGGCCTTCAGCTCCACCCTTACCTATGCATTTCCTGTTTTTGAAGAAGGTCAGTGTCCCATGCCAAGTGTCTAGGTGAACCCCGATGATGGAGCCCTGGCCAAACCGTGATGAGAAGCTCATCTTGTCACCCTTGTGATGGAGAAGTCCTGAAACAGCAGCCCCCAAGCAGGGAAAACTACATTTGGTGGATCTTGCAGTTTAGTGTCCACTTCTAACATAATCCACTTTTTCTAGCTCTGCCTGTTGAATGCTAGAGGGATACAGCGTACTCTTGCCTACAATCTGACTCCTTTCTCCCCATCCCCACCCCCACTCTACCTACCCTGAGATTTCAGTCACCTAGAGCCAGAAAGCTTCCAACCCCAACCAGTCTCCCCTCCCTGAGCCTTAGTGACAAGCCCCTTTTTCTCTGTATTCTCATCAGTCCTCCCACGCTCACCTGTGTAAGAAAGGCCCCAGCTGTCTTCATCCTTGCCCAGCAAGCTACAGAATGTGTGGCGATACTTGTCCAGATTTACGTCTGATGTCCCAATGCCAACCATCTACCGAAAACAGTGGGGAGAAGGGAAGGAGAACAGCACTAAGCACTAAGAGGTGGTCTGTGGCCAGTACCGTTGTTCTAGAACAGTGTCCCCCAGATCCCCCTAAATATACCATATCAGTGCCGTAGACTGGAGAAGTCATCTTAATCTCCCAAAAGTGCTGGCCTTCACATAGTTCCTTGTTCCCTCGTATGGCTGCTGTGCCACAGCTATATTCCATGTGAAAATTGACTTTGCGGTTGTCACAACTTAGCAGAGTGGCTGTTGATTTGTTCAGATCATCCCATACCCAATCAAAATCTGTATTGGAGGATGAAGAGGCTGCAATTTGAGACAGACAAAAGGGACCCAACCCCCCAACATACCCAGCTCCAAACCTAACATTTCTCGGTCACTGACACAATCAGCTGGTGACACTGATGCTAACAGAGCAAGGAGGAGGCCCAGTAAAACAGGCAAAAGCAGGCTCATGCTTAGTGGGGAGAATGAGAACTGCTCATGAGGCCCAATCCAGAGGATTTCCCCCCAAGAGTTTGCTTGTCCTAGCTCAGCTATACCGGATCCCGATCTGGCAAAGAATTGCATCTTGTTATGTTACCGATGTGTTCTCATAGCTCCCCTTCATTTTTGAGACTTATTCTCAATCCAGGAAAACAAAACAAAATTTAAAAAACAAACAAACAAACAAAAAAAACAGGCCTATGGACAAACTAGATGAGCATAAAAATTCCTTGTAATTTTTAACCTCAGTTCTATGTTCTTTTTGGGGTACTGAAGCCCAAGTATATGCGTTCCTTATCAAAGGTAGGCTGAAACTGACCACTGCTCTCCCTATAAGAGGCCACTGTTATGGCTGCGTTTGATAAAGCCAACCGTCCCCATCCCTATCCCACCCAAGCGTCTTCCTAGGGTTGTCCAACACCAGGGAAAAAGACAAGTGGAGGAGGCCTCTACAAAACCAGCTAATTCCCAAATGATCCCTGCTAGCCTGGAAACCAAGTGCCAGCAATACTGAGCCAACTACCACCCGGGCTCTGGAGCCCTTAGAAACAACCAACAACCAAGAAAATGAGGGGTAATTCCGTTGACCATCCCCACAGGGAGCACGGAGGCGCCTTACAGTCATCTTCCTCGCCACACTGGCAGTCCCTGCTTCGATGGCTGGTATGGAGGCTGGCACAGAATGGAGTTTCACTTTGGCTCTCACAGTCGCAGTAGGATTCCCCAGTCACAGGCACAGCACTCGGGATGGACGGTGGCAGGGAGGGGAACTCTGCCTCTGAGTCTGAGTCACTGTGCTATCAAACAGAAAGCCCAGGGTATAGTCAGGTCATCAGCCTGTCCAAAATTCAGGCATAGTGATGGCACGGAGAGGGTAAAGTAGAAGAGAACAAAAAACAACAAAGCCATTACCAGGATCCCTCCCCACCCTTCTAACTAGTTGGAGCAAAGAACATCATACCTTCTCTCCTTGTGGCACCTGGCACAGGACAGTCCCACACAGGAACACGCACCTCATGGAAAAACAAGTTCTCTGCTTCACCCTCCCCTTTGTGTGTCATATACATTTGAATGCCTACACTTTTTGAAATATATTCCCTGTGGGACTTGACCTACCTAAAAAGCCCACCTTCTAAGGGTTTACCTGACTCATCATAAATATTAATAAACAATCTCAGTGACCTCACACTTTCATACGGACTCTAAGCTGCTGGATCAACTACCAAACTGAGTGATGTCCAGTTTTCATCCCATTCATTGCCTTCACTTCGAGGTCCCAAATTTGACTGGGGTGAGTGCAAGGTAGATAAGCACCAGTTTAATAAAGAAACTGTCCTGTGACTGAAGGTCCTCACCAAGTCAGAACTCTGCTCTGGGGCTTTGTCACAATCCATGGATAGTTCCTGAATATTCGGAAACATAGTAATTACTGAGATGCTACAGGGAATCTCAAGCAATATTTATTGAGTAATCATTACACACAGCACACCTGCCTATTCTGGAAACTGCTGAGGGTTCCTCTTGTCACAAGTATATTATTATCAGTGATTGCAGAATCAGGGGTGTCTGATGACCAAAAATTCCATGGCTGCAAATCCTCCGAGTCAATCCTGTGACTCATCAAAACTGAGAAATACTACCTGCTTATCCAAGGCCAATGCAAATGAACAGTGCTCTTGAGTGGGCAAAGCCAGGGGCCTGTACAGTTCCAGCGACACTGTCCAAACTTCTTCCTCCCTACCAGTCATTTTTTTTTTTGCAGGGGAGAAGGTAGGGGTTGCCCAAGGTCACACAGTTAGTGTGTCAAGTGTCTGAGGTTGGATTTGAACTCAGGTCCTCCTGACTCCTGGGCCGGTGCTCTACTCACTGTGCCACCTAGCTGCCCCTCTACCAGTCATTTTCAAGAGCAACATGGTAGCCCAATCTAAGTACCTACATTAGAGATCAGGATAAAGTTCTCTGAATGAGGAGAGTTAGAGGAAAAGCTAAGTCTTGTAAAAACAAAAGATATAAGTAAAACATTTTAGTGCAGGGTGCAAGGAAAATTAACTTGTAACTAGGCGGCTGGCTGAGGAGCTGGAGGGAAGTCACCACTTCCCAACAGAGTTGAAATCAGAGATATTCCATTGAAAGAGCAGTTCAGCCACACACAACTTGTACCATTTAAGGTCTCTGAGACTTGGTTTTCTCCTATGTAAGAAGAGGGTGCTGAACTAGATCTCTACGATTCCAAACTCCAGGTCCTATAACCTTACCACTAAAGGGATGTTTGTAAGAAAGGAACATAGGGAGTGTGCTGAGGAGAAAGACAGGAAGACTAAGTGCCAACTGAGCCATTAGCTACAAATGGTGAACACCAGGAAAAGAGAACATGTAGTCACAACGGTAAAAGTAGTCTTAGAAAAGCTGTCAAGTCTGGAAATGATCTAGAACAATCACAGGGGTCTGCTGATCAGTGTTCCTGAGGAGTGGGCAAAGCCAGGGGCCTGTACAGTTCCAGCGACACTGTCCAAACTTCTTAGAGTTCTTATACACAAGACATCTTCTACGATACCTATTCACTGAAACCTATCCCAGTAGAACCCTAGCTCTGTCACATCCTACCAAGCTGAAAAGGTTTTATGTAGAGCTATCCTTTGCAGATCAACCTAGCTATGTGTGGAAAGGCTCATCTTCAGGATTAGGAGTACAAAGTAATAACTGTTTTAATCAATTCATGAAGCCACAGTCTGCATCAGCAGAGATTAGAGATTTTGAAATACTGAAAGTCTGTGGAAGCAGAGGCCACAGGAGAGCAACACCTCCTCTCAGACAGAATTTACTTGTTCGTCCCCCACCCACTTATCCAAGTCCCCAACATGTATCCCTCTCCTTTAGAAATCTCTATTCTTATCTTACCCCTTGGAATGCTAATGGCCCCATCACCCAGATGCTTTATGAGATTTGTCACCTAACCTTGGCACTTGACCACCTGCCACTGAAAAGGGGAGGAGGCTGCAGATTTTCAAGGGCAGTCCTGACAAGAGAGCTCTCACACCCAGAGAAAGGGGCTCCAGACATGTGGCTCTGGACTTGCTTTGGGAAAGGTTCCAATTGAGGTTATAATAAAAAAAAAGAGACTGAGAACAGCTAGAAGCATTCCAACAGCCCAAATCAATGCCAGAAGGTTCAAGAACGGTGTTGGCCATCAATGCTAGAAATAAAGAGCTCAAGATGCTGCCTCACCTTTGTCCATCAAACCAGAAAACTTCCAGTGAGCACCAAGTTATCTAGTCCCTACGGAGGAAGGGACAATCTCTAAGATTCAGTGAATATATTTGTCTCAGGATTGACTGACCTAGAGCCAGAAGAGACTTCTGAGGACATCAAGTCCATCCTAACAGAGGAAAGAAGCTGCTCATCAAGAGGTAAATTTAATGCAAAATTTGCCCCTTTCCCCAGATGTGGCTTTGTTAAAATTGTGTTCAGATGTTTTACTCAAATGTTTACGAAGTTTCCTTCCCAGTAATTACACCTCGTATTTAGCACTCCAGTGTTTTTAAACCACCTTCATGTCAATTCTATCAGAAAGTAGTTCAAGTATTATTTATCTTCCCCACAAAAAAAAGGGTTGTTCCCACCTTTACAGATGGGAAAATCGAGGCTCAGAAAGACTGCCTGTAACTTGTGCATAGGTTGGTTATGTGGCTGGTGAATGAGGAGCCAAGATTATTCTGTATCCTGATACAGACAAACTGTAGCGGGTGTTTGAGTTCAGCTCTACTACTGTAAAAAAATGAGCGCCACAGTTGGGATTTTTTGGTTTTTAAAATTTTTTTATGGATGCCTCTTGTTTTTGTACCATACTTTCAAATATGCCCTGACACTCCCCACTAAGAACTTAAATGCTCTTTTGTTACTCCTTCAGAAAAAATGTTTGAGACAAAAATGAGACCATTCAATACAATCAACCTATCAGTTGTATCTGACAGCACATGTAATATTACGCACCCAAAGGGGCCTCAAGATCATGCCAGATGAAGCCTGGCTAGAGGACCTAGGGATGCCCAGACTTTGTAGAGAAATGATGGCTGTATTTTGAAAGGCTGGTATGTGAAAGAGGGATCTGGCTTGTTCTTTCTGAGCCCTGAGGGCAGAATTAATAGCACAGGGCTTAAGCTGCAAGTCAACAAGCATTTATAAAGTGCCTATAATTCTGTGCCAGGAACTGGAGATAAAGATGGGAGCTCATATTCTAAAAGGACAGACAATATTCAAACAACTATGAATACAGAAAACCCAAGATTAAATGGAGCTCATCTTAGGGGGAAGGCACTAGGTGGTACAGCAGACAAAGCCCTGGACCTGGAGTCAAGAAGACCTGAATTCAAAGACATTTACAAGCTGTGAGACCCTGGGCAAGTCATTTAACCTGTCTGCCTCAGTTTCCTCAACTGTAATAATAATAGTGCCTAACCTCCGTGGTTAGGATCAAGTAAGATAAGAGTTGTAAGGTGCTTCAGATATCTCATTTCTTACCCAGACGCACTCATTTTGGAATTCTTTACACCACCACACCCCAACACCTAGGTATCAGTGGGACCAAAATGAGCCTCAAAGATATACAGACCTGCCCCTTTCCCAGGGATTTCTGTTCTTGACTGTTTAGAACATGAGGGCAAAGTTCTCAATCCCTTCTTTGCAGAGATGAAGGCTGTACGTATGGAACACTATATAAGCTGTCAAGACTCAACCCAATGTGTTGGTTAGTTTTGCTGAATTGTGGTCTGGGTTTTTGTTTTTTAAATTTGCTACAGGGGATGGCTCACTGAAATAGAAACTGGAGAAATTTAGCTTCCCTCATTGGAGAGAAGTTAGAGATATTTAAAAGATCCGGTAAGCTAGAACCTTCAGAACCAACACTGAGCATTCTCAAGGAAGGCCGCCAACTGTTTAAGTGGAACTCTTGTCTAGAAGTTTCTAACATACCCTAATTTTGAGCCTGGAGAGAGGCATTTTCACAGCTACCCAGACCAATTCTAATGCCCTAGGAAAATCATGTGCTCATCTGCAACTTATCAAGATCCTCACAAGGGCTAAGGGCCAAGGAGAAGGGTTAGGTCCTGAATGAACATATTCAGCCTAGGTTCTTGGAGATTCTCCAAGACAGAAGGTAAGGGAGGGATGTGTTTTGCATCGGCTCCTGCAGGCAGAGTACAAAAGGGATGTAGACCATTAGATGACAGGTAAAAACAGCACGCTGAGTGTATGTGCTAACAACTACAACAAATATCATAAATTTCTAAGCCACACTGTCAACAAACATAACCCAAGCTCCCCTGATGCAACACTAGATAATGAGTCTCACTTCCCTTGATGAAACATACAGGAGTGAATTCTCAAGGCCACTAGCTAATGTAAGGTGGAGGTGGTACAGGAATGTAGGCCAGGCCACATGATGGACAAAATAAATAGAAACAAAAGACAATACACAGTGACTACAACATAAAATAAAAGGTCACTATAAGGAAGTCAAACACAAAGCAACTGGAAAACTTGGAAATTCCAAAGAAAAGGTAGATAAACATTCCTCCCACACCCCTTTTAAAATATAATCAGATGTAGTTAGCATATCAGATATTTTTGCTTAATTGCTATTCTTTGTCACTAGGGAGAGTTCAGTCTGGTGTGAGGGTGTTTTGTTCCCCCCACTATCTCCAGAAAGGCTAACACCCTAAAGACATCAACATGAAAAAAAAATGTTTTTAAAGAATTGGAAGGAAGCCGAACCTGAGGAATAAAACCTGTTTGGATTCACTGTTGCTATGATTCAGATAGAAACAAAGTTATGGGGAGGCTTCAGACTGCTGTGGTCTTGCCCACCACCCCAACAGCACAAAAGAACGTTCATTCCTATTCTAACCATCCCTTTACGGCACCTCCAAGTTGTATAAGCTTTTGACAAGGGGTTAATTCCAGCACCTCCAGTACCAGTCATTTCAGATTTGGTATTTCCCCTAAACCTTAGTGGCCACCATCCTCAGAGACCAATCAGCTTCCCCACCCTGTTCTGTCCATATTATCCCAGGGGAAGAAAGCAACTCTTTTCCATTCTTAGCTTCAGTTATACTTTACATATCACAAACAGGGTTTTCCCTTCTCTAAAAGTCAAGCCCTAAAACTAGACACAGAACTCTGGCCAGGTTCTCACCAGTAACATGATGAGAGCGAGGACAATGGCCTGGTGACCTAAACACAGCACTCAAAATGTAGCTGGTCCATCTTGCCACTGGCCTGCAGCATTGTTGACTCATGTTCAGCTAAGGGCCTTAAATTTCACTCAACGACCGTACAGAGCAGAATGGAAAACATTTCTTTGCTATTTGAATATAAACCTAACATGATAGCTCAACTATACACTCCTTTCCTCCCCACCCCTCTAGACTCTCATGGACTTACTTCTCCCTACCCTAAGAAGGGTATAGCTTTTAGGCCTACAGGTGGTCCCTAGATCACCAGGGCTCCCTCCCATTTCTCAATCATTTTCCCTACAAAAGCAAAGAAAAACAGCACTTGCACTTGTCAGATCCAGCTTGCTCTTTTCATACTAAGAAAACACAAGCTTTAGGCCAACTTTTGCCAACTCCTGACGTAGAATAATTAATATCTGGTGGATAAGAGAATCTGGTTCTGTGCTCTCCTCTTACCCACCACTCCATGTAGAGAGCTAAGCCTGAAGCTGATTTCCTTAGACACCTTCTTCTGAAGGTGCTCCAGCCAGAGCTAAAAATACCCTGCTAATAACTTTTCCTGTGAAGGAAGCAGAGACCCACCTGTCCATCGGAATCATAGCCCCAGTTGGTGGTGCCAGAGGCCAAAGCCACAGCTCGGGCATCTGCCTCCCGGCGGGCCCCGCTCAAAACAAAATGCCAGGCCCGGCTGCTGCGGGTGCGTCGGGCCATGGCGGAGAAGATCTGGAATAAAAGAGAGAAACAAGCAAAGGGTAAGATGAAGCCTGTGATGTAGGAAGCTCCCTCAGAACTCAATCTCCAGCAATTAAAACTTCCCCATGTCTGTCCCATGAGTTCCTCTCAACAGGACAGTAGTTCATAACCAGAGTGACGCAAAAGTGTGGTTTCAATAAAACCACACAGTTCTTGGGTCCAGGCAATAGGTTATTAGAAGCACAGAGCTACCTTTTTTGACACCTAACTACTCTACCATCACCCAGAAACTACTAAGGGTCATAACCAACACCAAACACCCCTCCTCCCTGCCTTCTCCAGTACTCACTCATTCTAGGGAGTCATTCAGACAGCAGCTGCAGACTCTTCCTATTTAGCATGCGTACCACACCCTTAGGCATGCCTACCCTGGAGGCATCCTATGGCTATAGGAGTGCTAGGGATTGATTTTCCTACTCCTAGTCCTACCCAATGAGCATGTCAGACACGGCCACTCCCCCACACCCTGTAATTCTTCACTTCATGCATCATCAAGAATGTAATTAAAAACCACTGAATTTGGAGTCAGAAGAACTAGGCTTAAATCCTGGCCTCTGTCACTTACTACCCGTGTGACAGAAAGCCTCAGTGTCTTCATAGATAATTTCCAATATCTCTTCTACTTCTAAAACTTACGATCTTTATTGGTAGCTTTTGGGCCCTTGAACCCTTGGTGGCCACCTTCAGTTGTAGTCACTAAAGCATATAGCCAACTCATTCAGCTGATATGTTCTAATCTGAATGTTGACCACCTATTTCCCACATCCTCAGTAACTACCAGCTAAGAACTGGAGCTGGCTTTGGACTTGAGAGAAATCTGGCTTTTAATCCCGCCAAAACCTCAACAGACTCCAGTTTATCCATCTATAAAATGGGGATAACAATTCCTGTAGTACATAGTTTGAAGATGTTGGGAATGTTACACATGGAAGGAGCTGAGTGGATTTGACTGCCTGGAAGACTTGGGCCTGAACCCCACAATCAAAATAAGTTTGTAGCCATGTGACCAACTTCTCTGAGCCTGTTTCCTCATTTGTAAAATAGGAGAATCCACACTATCTACAGCTCAGAGGGTTGTTATGAAGCTGAAATGAGATACACAGATTCAAGGTGCTATAGGTATTATTACAGTTCTTGAGACAGCCCTTAGAGCTTTATGTATCACCTATATTAACATACTTTCTACCCTCCATTAGGCCAAGGACTATATTTAATAATCTTTGCATCTCACCCAATATCTAGCACAATGCACAATGCAAGCACTTGAGGGCCAGGTTAACTCTTTCCTCTGATAATTCCTACCTGTGACTTGAGGCAAAGAGTTAAGGATTTCTTGGCCTCTAGCAGGAATGATTTAAGGACAGACAAGGGAAACTGAAAATGGCCTCCCAACTTCCTACTAAAGTGCAGCTCATTTCACCCACCACTTCCAGGTTTTCCAGGAGCCAACATGGATAATGACAACAATACTTCCCATTTATAACAATAGCTCTTCCCCTCTACACATTCCTCAGCTCAACCACAGGCAATGCCCCCCACCATCCCACTATGACCTGAGAAGTCCAACCAAGACCTTACTATTTCCCTTAAGCCTCCCTGCCACAGACTGAGTGGGAACGTTTCTAGAAGCTATGGCAGAAGCCCGACCCATAAGCAGTCTGTGACAGCAAAGAGAAAGGCGGTTGCTTCATTGGCCCAGAAATTACCTCTACGAATACAACCCCTATCTAGCAACAGCCTTCTTGACATGCTCTATTGCCTACAACCTGGCCAACAAACATTTACATGGTGCCTAAAGGAAGGACAATGGAAGGCAGCACCATTTTCTTTTCCAGTCCCAGGCTGGGATAAAGCTGCCTCATAAATAAACAGGGAAGTATTTTGGCCACAGCCTCATAAATTACAAATTAAAACTGAAGTTTTTATGCCAGCTGTTACACTAATTGTTGAACTAGATGCAACAAGGAGTCATAAGTGCATCACCAGAGTTGAGACATCAGGTGATGCAAGGAATTTCTGCCCTGACCTTCCACCAACCTGACACAGCAGTTGTTCAAGTCCAGAGGGTGGGCCACAGGGTGGGTGCTATTTTTTTTAAACTGCCAAGGATGACATAAAATACCCAGAACTTGTATTTACCCTCCGCTCAGCCTGTGCATTCTAACACCACTGCATCTCAAATGTAATACTTCTAAAGGCCAGTAATCCTTAAAAGTGATAAGAAAGCAAGAAGATGAGTTCCATGATTTGTCTAGGTTACACATCCAGAAATAGGGAGAATAAGTACCCTGACTTCAACCCCACTGGGCTCAATCCATTGGGCAGCTTCCTAAAGAACAAAGCATGATGGGAGAAACCATAGGCTACGGAGACAGGGACAATCTAAGTACAAACCCTTTTAGGCAGCCAGAACTAACACAAAGACAGAATCAGACTATCTGAGCTGGGAGGGACTATGGAGACCAACACAAATCAAAAATAGTACTGTGAAGGAAGACTGGGATGAGGAAAGTGAGGGCACCTTCTATTTCATTTATGTGAGAAAAAGAAATCAGATGAGACCTGTATTCAAATGCTGGCTTTAATCACTAACTAAATTTCATCACCATGAGCAAGCTATTGTCATGGCATAGTGTCACTTGGAAAGACCAGATTTGGAGTTAAGGCGCATAGGTTCAAAATCCTAGGCTTGCCAATCACTAGCTGCAATCTTAGGCAAGCTACAACATCTCTCAGTTCCCATTAAAAACTCCATGGGCTCCTTATTACCTCCAGGTTCAAATATAAATTCCCTGGATAAATGTCAGTCGGTCAATTAATATTTATTAAGCACCTACTATGTTCCAGACACTGTGCTAAGTAACCTTCAGAACCAGGCTTCTTCCTGTCTTTCCAGTTGTTTTTTATACCTGACTGTCTTACTGTGATTCAGTGAAATTCTCTCCATCCTCACCTGTTTCCAGGCATCAAATCCCAACTAAAATCTCATCTTCTGCAAGAAACCTTTCCCAATCCCCCTTCAATATCAATGTCTTCCCTCCTATCCATCCCGGGTGGGTCCAGAGTTGTTTGCATATGCTAGACTGAAGGGGTAGGGAGGGATGGGGGAGGGGCAGAAAGGGTGGGTCAACCTTTTCCGGAACGGTAACTCAATGCTTGCAAAGTAGACACTTAAAGGCTTGTTAACTGACTGGCTAAATCAGGAGAAAAATCTAAAATGAAACAGACGGAAGATAAACTGTGATCGAATTAAATTCATCACAGGGTATGACAGCTTTTAATGGCTGACAAGGAAATTGGCAATGACTTCAGAAATATCCAGCATGATGACGAGTGCCAACTCTTTACACAGAAAAATCCCTAAAATGCAGGGCAATTCATACAGTTCAGCTATATTAAAATATCACTTAAGACCATATAAATAACTTCCTCAATTCTTATTTTTATTATCAATTCTCTTGCTAGGCAATCTTCTGACTTTAAATTGGTCTCAAGACCTAATCACTAAAGAGGTGTGAAGCCTTGTAGCATAATAGTAGCAGCTAGCAATTACATAGTACTTTAAGGTAAAGGAGCTTTATAAATGTTATTTGATCCTCTCAACAACCCTGGGAAGTAGGTGCTGCACTGATTCCCACTTTTCAGATGAAGAAACTGAGGTGAACAAGTTAAGTGACTTGCCCAAAGTCACACAGCTTCTAAATGTCTGAGGCAGTATTTAAACTTTGATCTGACTCCAGGTCCAGCACTCTCTAAACAATGCCCCCAGCTGGCTTAAGGTAAGATATGTTAGTGAGTTGTCCTTTGTTCTCGAAGGAGACCAAAATGACATCACTACGTTGAAGTCCAACTGTGGCTGATCAGACCAATACTAGCTCAAAAGGCTCTACCAGAGATCAGGTACAAATAGTCCATATGAACACAAGATTTGTATGAATGAAGGCAAAGAAAGCAGAGCCAGGAAAACAATGTTCAGCTTGATGTCAACAACATAAGCCCCCAAACAATACTAAACATAAGTATACTTTTTTTTTCCTTGGAAAGCACCTCCCATCTTACCCAGTCACTATGGAAACTTCTACTCGCTCTGTTCTGACCTGGGCTAGTTTATCCCCCCCCATTTTTTTTGGGGGGGGGAGAGTGTAGGTGCTCACTACATTGGTGCCAGACTTAATGTGGACATCTGACCACCGGCTCCCCAGCAGAAAATTCTGCCTCAATGGTTTATTAGCTGTTTGACCCCCTGGGGCAGATCACTTAACCTCTTAGCCTGCATGCCTGGGGTCTGAGTCATCACACCAGGGAACTGTGAGCTCCTAGAGAGCAAGGAGAGCTTTGACTCCTGGACTGAATGAGTGAACTATACTCAGATTAAGATGTTTTGTCTGCATGAATAAATCCCTCACGGCCTGCTCACCCCTGGTTAACCAACAAAACCATGTTCATGATCATGCAACACCCATGTTTCTTAACTTCAAGAAAACACGTTGTCCACTGGTGTTTTAAACTTTACAAAGTGCATTCCTTAACTTTGTAAGGGAGGCAGTGTAATTATAGGCCCATTTTATAAGTAAAGCAAGGCTGAGAGGTAAAGTGTGCATGTGGCCTGAGTTCAAATTTCTGGCATTCTTAATACTGACATTTATATGTTGGCTTTTTGCACATATTATGGCACGTGATTCTCACAACAAGAAGGCGCTGGGGAGGATCTTTATTGTCTTCACTTTTGAGGAAGCAACTGAGGCTGAAAGATATAAAATGACTAGCTTGGATAGTTAATCTGATAATAAACGCTGGCGGCAGAATTTAAACTCAGGTCTACAGACTTGAGTCTAGCACTTTCCCCACTACACCAGATGGTCTCCCACCAACTTACCTCAAATCACAGACAACAACAGTAAGCTGAGTCAAAGGAGACAGATTCAAAGTAACAGGTGGCTAGAGGATTGGGAATTCACCCTTCCGAAGGAACATGAGCTAAGTAACACTAAGTGACTGAACAGTTCTCCCAGTTGTCAACCACACTTAGGATTGAAAAAGGAGAGTGACGATGCAGACAGCAAAAGTGGAAGACGCCAGAACTCCGCACCTCTCATACCTCCCCTCTAAGCAGAGACCTGATTTGGTTGCTCCTGTGTTCAAGGTCTCTCCTCCCAGGTTAAAGCGCTCCAGTACCTTCACAATCTGGGGCCACCTCCTCCATGTCTGCTTCACTTTTTCCTTCCCTTCCACTTTCATGCCTGTTCACGTTGTTGGCTGATGTTTCTATTGCCTTCTACTGTACTCCACCTGTAGAATTCCTATCCACCTTTTAAGCACAGCTCACACACCACCTTTTACCAAGCCCTCCAACATTCTCCAGGTCACAAGCAGCCTTCCCTCGCTCGCACCCCAGGACTTCCCAGATGCACCGACCACACATCCCCACTACCAGACTGACCAGCCTTCCTTAACCTTTGGTCTCTGCAGGCCACTTTCAGAAATGTGAACTCAAAGGCACAGAATCCAGGCCGGGATAGATCCCGGGGCCACACCCACAACCCACATTCAGAAAGAACCCGGAGGAGGCCGAGGTCAGGAAACCAGCAGCAGCCGAGCGGCCTCAGAGCCCCCAAGTGGTAACAAAGGAAGGCAGGGACCCCGGCCTGGTCCCCGCCGGCCCATCCTCACCGGGACAAGGAAGAACGGAACGGGAAAAAGGCCAGGTTGGCCCTGGCCCTGCGGGGCTCCGGGGCCCGACGCGCGCACCAGCCGAGGTGAAACCGGCGGCCCCGCCTCCCTCCGCCCGAGGCCAGGCCGGCGCAGCCCGGCCCTGCCCACGGAGCTTCTCCCTTCAAGTTCCCAGACCTCCGACCAAACAACAGGAGCCGACCACGAGGTTCCGTTTCCCCGACAGGTCGGCTGAGGCTCGGCCGTGGCCGGTGAAGGCCCCTCTACAATAGGATCGGATCGGAGTGGCTCCCTCCTTCCCCGCCCTCCCCATCCCGCTTTCTATCTTCTGCCCTCCTCCCCGCGGGAGCCGGGCGCTTCCAGGGCCTGGCCTCCGCCCCGCCCCGCCACCCCCGGGCCCTCCCGCACCAACCGCTGCACCCCCTCCCACTGGGCGGTGCAAACCGTTCGGTTCGCTGCCGAGAGGGATCGCCGAGGGCTGGGCAGAGACGAAGGAGATGGGAAGAGACGCCTGAGGGGCCGAGGGGGCAGGAAGCGCAAAGGGAACCCGCGCTGAGGGGTCAAGGAGTCAGGGGACGCGCGGGGACCGAGCCATCGGGGGCCCCACCTCGGGAGGCGCCGATCTCACCTCAGGCGCCGCCACCGCCGCGCTCCACTCCAGCCCCGCGCTCTGACCTACTTTCCCCTCCCGAGCGAGACGTAAACAATCTCCTCCCCCCGAGTCCCGCCCCCACCACCCCATTGGTCCCTCGCCTGCGTGGAGAGTCGGGCCTAGATCGCCATCTCCGTTGGAGGAGCCACCGTCTGGGGAAAGGGAGAAGGGAGGGACTCACAGGGCCAGTGGCTAAATATTCTGTCAATCGTCAACCCGTGTCCCCATAGGAGAAACAGGAGTAAGTCGGAGCCAAGTCTACCACGCACATTGGCCCAAAGACCAATAATTGAGGGAGTAGCCAATCTTTCGGATTTAGAAGAAAGCCCACCTCCATTTCCCAGGAGTCGCAGGGCCGGGTGGCAGGCACACCTTCGCAGATTTGATTGGTTAAGAAAAGAGGACAAGGACAAAGGGGAGGGAGAAGGGGAGAGATGTTCCTTCAGATTGGATAAAACGTCCCTCACTCTAGGGGGAAGAAGGGAAAGGGTGTGTATACGCAGATGAAGGCGGAAGTTGTGACGTGAGGTAGCGCCCGGCAGAATGGAGGCCGCACAGGGTGAGTGAGTTCAGGAGGAGCTCCCCCGAGAGCCTCTCTCTAGAGATTCGCAGTCCCAAACCTCTTACCTTGAAAGGTGGAAACCACTTACGTAGTCCAGAGTCAGGACGGGTCCGCAGGAGCCAGGTAGACTAGGCGCCTCCTGGAAGTCGACGGCTCGCTCTCCTCGAGTACCTGAGCATGCGCGAGGAGTTTCCCTCCCGCGGGATATGAGGGTTCTTCCCCTCCCCGCCCAGGGGGTGGAGTCGGGACCGCCCCTGAGTTGAAGGCCTCGGGTGATCTAAGGCGGAGGGGGCGGGGCTCTTGGAATTTAGCGCGGGTGTGACTAGGCAGGACTGGGGCGGGTGGAGGCGGCCCCAACCCCAGCTCCCGGGTTCCTGAGAGTCCTGGCTCCCGGCGCCGCCGCCCCGAATCCTGCACACCTGGGCGTAGCCTGTCCAGGGCCGCCACCCCACGTGACCCTGCTCCATCTGTCCTGTTCCCCCAGGGCGACCCCCACCACCCGAGTCAGCCAGGGTTTGCACTAGTGGACCCTCCCTCCCCTTCCAGCCCACCCCCACCGGGTGACAGCTCCCCCAGTCAAGCCCGTCCCCCTCTCTCCACAAGTCCATCACGAAATATTTATTAAGCACCTCCTGCATGCCAGGCACGATGCTACACGATGAGGATACAAAAGGAGGCTAAAGATAGCGCCCCCCACCCCCACCCCAGGAGCTCACAAATCAACGGTCCGTACAGGTCCCCTTGGGTGGACGAAGTCAGGTTCTCTCTCTCTCACACGCACACACACACCTATATATACACACTTAAGCTCTTAATGGTTGATACAGGCCCCCTCTCTCTGCCCCCTCCCCACCTGCTCTCCAGGATGACACGTGTAAGTCTGGTTTCCACCCCTCAGTCCAGTCCCCCAAGTCACATCCCCTCTCAACTCTAGTCTCCCACCACTCCAGCGCCCCCGAGGGTGACACCTCCCTTCCAGCAGTCATTCTAGATTCTTAGGGTTCCCCTATCCCACCCCTGTCAATCCAGTCCTTTCTCTTCCCTTCTCTGTCAAGTCTGGCTTGGGGGGAGGATGACACTCCCACTGCAGTTCTGTTCCCTGAGGGTGATAAACCCCTTAGGGTCTAGAATACTTGACAGTTTACCAGAGTTGCAAGGCTCACATGGGTCAGGAAATTTCCTCACCCATGATTGTTCCCACCAGTGAAAAAGTTTTAGGTAGAAATTACTGAAAGATTATTTCTTTTTACCTTTTCAAAGAAAAGGATTTTGCTTCCTGTTAACTTTTTATCTTTGATTCTTGATCCAAATCTTGCATCATTTTCTTTCTCTCATCTGAACCAATCTCAGTGTGGTAGAAATGATACCGGGACCACCAGCTTACATCATATACCAGGATAATTTCTGTGGTGAGAATTTTCAGGGTCTTTATTAAGCTATTGCCTGAATAAACCAGCACAGAGTAAAAACACAAGTAAACTGTAGTCTATTCACTGAAGATCGTGTCACACAAGATCAGTAGGTGATGCACAGATAAAGGGAGAGAATCATTTGCCCAATTAACATAAATGTGATGTATGTAATATATTCATTTTATGTGTGTGAACGTGGGTCTTTATATAGAGACACAAAGAGAGATAGATGGATAGATATTTTTTCCTCCTCTCCAAAGCTACTTGAGCCAGGGTAAGAAAAAAAAAAAGCTTTCACAAATCAGTTTTATTCTGCTCTGTTACTTTAGGTACTTAGGAACAGATACCTAGAAGGGATGACAAAATTGTTACTTAGGAAAGAATGTGTCCTTGTTAGCAAAGCTTTTTACACTAGACCTAAGAAAACTGTAGTCAATCCAAATTTAATTGCCTGGTACTTCATTATTAGATAGGATAAACAGGAGTCTGTTTCCTGGAGCTATCAGGGTTCTTTGATTTTTCTTTTGTATTGGAGGAGAGACGTTTTGATGCAATATCCCATAGCAAACTCTCCCCCACCACCCAACAAAATGGAGTTAGTGTCAACTCTTAACTTTTTGCCCATAAAACTAGAGCTTTTAAATCACTTTTAACACTTAAAAACATGTTCTTCTAACAGTTTCAAATGAACATGTGGCTTAGATATAAAAAGTTAAATCAAAAACAAATTAGAGGAGCAAGAAAGGAAATACTTTTTGCAACTATGGATAAGAATTCATAACCAAACAAGGTAGAAAAGATCATAGTTGATGAATGGACAATTCTGATTACATAAAATTAAAGAGGTTTTTTGTTTGTTTTTTGCACAAATACAACCAATTAGGGAAAAAAAAAACCCTTCACTGGTAAAAACAATCCTTGTAGCAAGCTTTTCCAATAAAAGTCTCATCCAAGAAATATAAGGAGCAGATTCAAGATTCATATATAAAATTTAAAATGACCAAACATTCCCCAGTGAATAAGTGGTCAAAGATATGAACAGGTAGTACTCAGTGGAAGAAATCTTAAGAAAGTGATGTATGTAAGCCTATGCTTAAATTAATGAAAATTTGAACTACTCTCAGTTATACCTCACACCTGTCTTGGTAAAGATGACTAAAAAGGAAAATGGCAGTTTTGGAAAGGATTTGGGAACACAGTATGGAAGCATATTAAACCTTTTCCAGACTTTTTTCTTTATGAGACTGTGTTTTAAGAGGTGAAGAACCAAAGCTAAACTACTGCAAGTATCACTAGTCTTGAGATCTCTGTCTTTCGCATTAGCCTAGGGTGACAGCACTGTTATTCACCCTTCTTTCTAAGGGATTAAGACATTGATGATTGATTCTTGAGAGGTCCTGGAAGGAATTTAGCAATTCTAGTAGATATATTAAGTCATTATTTTTCTGGAATGTAAATTCAAAACCTTTTCTTACTCAATATTCCTATAAATATTGCTTTCAATTGTCTTGGGGTAGAGAAATGTTTAATGGCATACTATGCCAGCTTGGACTATTACCTAAGCTAGAAATGTTTGGACCTAGGAAAACATTAAACTAATAAAAAAGTATTTCTGAAATATCTTTACCTAAAACAGTACAGTAGTTTCTTTGTTGACAACAGGCACACTGTGCTGTGAATTGGTGCAGCCTTTCTGGAAAGCAGCGTTGGAGCTATAACCAAGCCATTAAGCTGTGCCTTACTATGCCTATGCGCCAAAGAAACTAAAGAAAAAGAAAAGAACCTATATATACAAAAGTATTTATAGCAGCTATTTTTGTTTCAGCAAATAACTGGAAACTCTCTATCAATTGGGGAATGAATGGCTGAAGAAATCATAGTATATATATATGCATGTAATGGAATATTATTGTAAGAAATGATAAAAGGAATGGTTTCTGAGAGACCTGGAAAAACTTTTATCAAGTGATGCAAAGTGAAATGAGCAGAAACAAAACAGTGCATACCATAACAACAACCTCGTAATAGACAATTTTGAAGGACTTACGAGTTATGATCACAGACATTCCAGAGTGCTGATGATGGTCTGTGGTCTACTCGCAGAATTGATGAACTCAAGGGGCACAATGAGACTTAGATTTGGCAGATATGGAAATTTGTTTTGCTTGACTGCAAATTTGTTATGAGGTTTTTGTTTTTGTTTTCTCTTGGGTAGAGGGGGTGGAAAGAAAGGGAGGTTTTTGATAGGGCTGACTAAAAAAACTAAAAAGGTGGGGGGAAAGACTAATTTATCCTTTTTTTAAAATTCCTACGTCAAGTCCTGAAATAAAGCCATGAGCTGAGGAATAAAGCATCTTTAATTCAGATAACGTAGAAGCAAACCTGCCACTTTAGGGGATGTCCTATGAGTTCAGAGCTCAATGGATTTCCCAAACAAGAGACTCAAGAAAGGTTCTTTATACCTTTAGGAGGGGAGGGGGAAGAGGTAGTATGAGGTAGCAAGGCCTGGTCATGAAATCTCAGCCACCCTCAGTAATCTGAGCAGGGACAACCACTTCATTCTAGCTGTTTTGCCCTTCATGCCATGAATCTCAGTGGAAAGGGGTGTCGACCTGAAAGTTTGGTTAAAGTAGGCAAACAGACTAGGTGATATATAAATTCATATAGTATATTTCCTTGAAGCTAGCAGATACATGATCATGGAAACTTCTGATTGACTGGAAGAAGACAGACAAGGTTTAAGTAGCAAATCCCAACTGCAGTTTATGAACTCCATGTCAAAGAAAGGAATTTCTTAGGTAAACAAGACCATTGACCAGGTAGGGTCGCTTAACGATTATGATCACAAGATGCACATGTCTCTAGCCTGCTGTTCTGGCTGCAGACACTCTGTGACCAGCAGGAAAGATACCCCTTGTCAGTCTTATCTGGTCTTTGAAGTTGCTGACACAGAAAGGGGGATTTTTAGAATAGAGCAAAGCAGTTTGAATGCTTGGGTATTATTGGGGTTCAAATGATCTGAAAGGATCGACCGGGGCAATGACATTAGAGGCTGAGATCCAGCTTAAACTGGGCAGGGCGGTGGAGAGAGAAGGAGATGGGACTTAGGGTGTGGTTCAGTTCAATCTAATCAAGAGTAAATATCTTAAGAGTAGGAATGTAAAATGACCTTACTGGGATCATTAAGAGAAAGGCTAGTAACATTTGGTATTAACAGTTTTCTGTCAGATGATTACATTGTTCGTTTTTTGTGGGGGAAAAGCAGGGCAGTTGGGGTAAAGTGACTTGCCCAAGCTCACACTGCTAGTAAGTGTGTCATGTGCCCTCTGACTCCAGGGCTGGCACTCTCCGCACTGCACCACCTAGCTGCCCCTATATTAACAATTATGTTAATAATTTTCCATCACCTAGAAGAGAACAGAAGAAAGGTCAGAAGGAACAACAGGACAGCTTTGAAAGTTAGATGTTGAATCTGTTATATAGTGGGTTTTTTTTTAAAGGAAGATAGACCTAATAGATATTTTCAGTTTTGCGTACAATCCTATTTCTATTCTACTCTGTATAAAGAAACCTTAATTTTATTTAATGTTTAAGTTCAGAATTAAAAAAAAAATTAAGTTGACTTTGAGCTGGGCCAGAGGGATTCTAAGTAGAGGAAATGCTATGATTGAATAAAGTCATGAAAATGGGAAAGGGCAAAGCATGTTTCAGAGAATGGCAATTTAGGCCATTTTGGCTAAAATATAAGATATGAGCAGGGATGTGATGTGAGAAAAGAAAGGTTGATGACACCTTGCGAATGGCCTTGAATGCTCAACTAAACACTTTGAACCTTATTTGACAGGTGTAAAGTCATTGAAGGTGTTTGAGCAGGGGAATGCATTTGATCAGACCTAGGCACCAGGAAGACTAATCTGGTATTAGAGTATTGACTAGATGCAGAGAGACTTGTTAAAAGGTAGATCAAAAGTCAACACTATGGATCGAGCATGTCCAAGTTTGGCCCCCAGAAAGAAATATAAGTATACATTTCCCTCCCTTTGCTGAAGTGGAGGAATATAGGTGGGGAACCTAATTTCTGACTTGTTTGACATATTAGTTGGGGGAGAGGGGATTAAGTTATTTTTCAAATTCTTTTTTATTATTCGTTATAAAGAGTAGCTCCCTAGGAGGGATTGTACAGCAGGATATATTAGGAAATGTGGGTGATGCTAAAAACAAAGGTACTCCTAAAGGTTTTTATGAGGCTCCTTGTGAAGAGGTCTTATGATCTTAGGGGTGCTTGAGACCCCAGAATACCAACACACCGGGTCCTGCTTGAATGAATTCAACTCAAGTCTTCTCACAGCCAAAGAGATAAAGTTTATTACAGATTCTCCATATTGGGTTGTCTTAAGAAATCTCACCCTTTGTGAAGCTCATTTTCACAAGTGAGGTAGATGGAATCTGAGCACCTTCATGGAGGCAAGATGATGGGACTGGGATGAGGTCAGACTCCAGGAACCAAGAGAATGGGATTAAGGGTGGGAAGTAGCTGAAGGCTTCTTGGAGATAACAGTTTGTTTAGGGCTAGGCTAGTTTAAGGGTAACCAATTTGGGCATTGACACTTTAACAAGATCAAGGGTGGAAACTAGCCAGACAATAGAGGGCTAGGCTAGGTTGAGAGTAACGTAGCCTAAAGATTTGGGCCTAGCAATAATGAAAGGCTTATGGCCTCAGGCAAATGCTTCATCCTGTGGGAAGATTTAAGCGGAGTTCAAGGGGCCTCCCACAATCTAAACCTCATCATTTGTGATAAGAATAGACTAAAGCATGAAACTATATGCATCTAAGTGCTGATCCCCATTTCACTCACCGGAACATTATGTTGCTTTAACTCCTTAAGAGACAGGGAATCTGACTGGCATCAGACAGATCATCTTGGTCCTTTCTGGAAAAGGAGGGGTAGGGAAAAGCACCATTTCTACAGAGCTGGCCCTGGCCCTCCGGCATTCGGGCAAGAAGGTAAGTGCTGCCATTCTCTGCTCTGCCTATTTTATCACCAGCGGTAATTTTGTAGGCTTCGTGCTGAGTTCATTTTCTTTCTTTTGCAGCAGTTGAACTCTTCATTAGGTAAAATGAAGTGTTATTATCTCTTTTCTCATAATAGCTAAGGTACCTGAGCTGAAGTCCTAAGGGACTGAATATCAGCTTTCTTTGACCAGTGAGTGGCTGCATTGAACTCTGAGCACCTGCTGCTGCCACCCTGTGGGACATTGTTAATCTTGCCTGGACAATCTCACACTCTACTGGGCCAGATATCTCTATACTCTTTTAGAGAAGTCTTTAGACTTAAAATCAACATGAACTCCCAGTTCTCATGGCTGACTTCTCCAATGACTTGGCAACAGTTTATGCCATAGCATTGTGGTGATGCATTATCTCTCTGAGTTTTGCCTTAGTTTTGTTTGTTTGTTTTTACCAACCACTAAAAATACCATTGCTCTAGGAAGACTTTTAAGCACTGCTTGAACTTGCCTGAACTGGACTCCGTGTCTTGTCACAGGTTGGGATTCTGGACGTGGATCTCTGCGGTCCCAGCATTCCCCGAATGCTAAAAGTACAAGATAAAGCTGTGCACCAGTGTGACAGTGGCTGGGTGCCTGTGTTTGTGGACCAAGAGCAAACCATCTCCCTCATGTCTGTGGGTTTCCTACTGGAGAAACCAGACGAGGCTGTGGTGTGGAGAGGCCCCAAGAAAAATGGTATGGCTGTGTTTGAGCTGTGGCAACAGCTCTAGCTGCTCGCTGCTACCTGGCTGGGTGTTTTGCAGGACTCCACACTAAATCCTTCCCAAAGGAGAATGCAGAGTTTTAAAGCTAGAAAGTACATTTGAATCCATCTGATCCATCCTCCTTCTTGATGCAGGAATGTTCCTTATCTCTAAGATACAGGTGTCTAGCCATTGGGTATTTGAGGGAGAAAATTGGAAAGAATGAATGTTCAGGAGTATTAGAATACTAACCAGCAGTTTCATTTTATGCCTCACTTAAAAGGCTTACTGTTTGCTTTTCCACTTTAAGAGGCCAAGTATATGCATATCATGATTTCTCATATATTTCCTTTTACTGTTTTAGTCTGGTAATCTTCTCAAAGCCAGAAAGTTCAAGTTTTGATTCAGCCCATGTGAATAAAAATGAGCCCAAATTGCTTTGACTAAAGGGATTGGGAAGATCAGAGGGATGATAGAAGCTGATGATTGGCTTTGATCCCTGTCTCCTAGGACTAGTAGACAAGATAGAAGCTCCCTCCTCAGTGGCAGTACTACAGACTTCCAAGGAGCAGGACCATTGTCACAAGTAGGTAGCTGCTCATTGGCCATCTGAATATGAGATTCAGTGCTTGCCATTCTGATTGAGAAAGTTGTTTCTTTGCACCTTGAAGGATCACGGTAAATGCAGATACTGCTGACAGGGCTCATGTCTTAAGCTGTTATCAGCTAGGTGCCTTGTGCATATTCCTTCATATACTGCAGGATTACAATAGTAAAGGACTAGAGAAAAGTTAAGCAAACAGGTCAGAGGTCACAGTTTTGTCAAAGTTGGTCCATTGAAGAGAAGGTATTCATTCCTCTCCAGCCCAGACTTTGTTATCCTGGTTGTACAGAATTGTAAGTCTTAGAGTCAAAGACTCTCTGAGTAGTAACATTATGAACTCTAGTAATCTAAGTTTTCATGTTTTTTAGGCAAGGGCAAAAACTTAAACATGGTGCTGAGGTAGAATGTTCAGGAGGCTTGGTAGTTGGGTTTTGGCTGTCTTCTATAAAATGTCATCCCTAATGGAATAGCAGGAGTTTTAGGACATCTTTTAGAGCAGTTTTAGGACAATACCTTAAGAGAAAGGTGCTTAATCTTACTTACTCAAAGCCAATTAAAGTAGTAGTTCCCAACCTTTTTGAGGATGAGCAAATCTTTTCATTCCCTAGACCTCCATATAGTGACCTCTTGTATTACTGGTATCCACTGACTGAAAAAATACATTAGGGCAGAAAGTAGTAACCCTTTTAAAATGGATTTGTATTTTTAGTAATCAACAGGATTTGCAAACATTTGAAAAATAGTAATATGTAAGAAGTAATCTTCAGTCTAAAGAAGTTATGTTTTTTTGTTTATGGGTATGTAGGCCCCTAGCAAAAACTCCTTGGGGCCTTCAGATTGGGTGGTGACCACTGAATTAGAAGATAACTTTGTAGTGGAAGAGAATCTGAGCTCCCCCAAGAGACTTGTGACTCCACCTTCTTTTGCCTTGTCAGCATTGATAAAACAGTTTGTCTCCGATGTGGCCTGGGGTGATCTGGACTATCTCATTGTGGATACACCACCAGGCACCTCTGACGAGCACATTTCTGCTGTGGAAGCCCTTCGCCCTTATAAGCCTCTGGGAGCTATTTTGGTTACTACACCCCAGGTATGCTATGTTCCCAATGGTCTCTTTGCCCGGCTCTTTGAAGCATCTGGGCAGCTAGGTTGCAACAGTGGTTAGAATAGCACCAGGCATGGAGTCAGGAAGACCCAAGTTCAAATCAAGCTTCCGACACTTATTAGCTGTATGATCTTGGGCAGAACACTTCACCCCGTTTGCCTTAGTTTCCTCATCGGTAAATGAGCTAGAGAAGGAATTGGCCAAACCACTCCACTATCTTTACCAGAAAACCCTGAATGGTAGCCGAAGAGTCAGACATAACTGAACAGCTCTTAAATGTTTTTGTGTCATGAACTCCTTAGGATCTCTCGTAGCACCTCTGGATCCCTTTTCAGAATAATGTTTTTAAATGCATAAAATAAAACATACAGGGTTGCAAGGGAAACCAATTATATTGAAATTGTTATCAAAATGTTTTAAAAAACAAGATCTTGGACTCCAGGTTAAACTAGTGCTTCTCTCAATATCTAGTTGAGAAGAATGTACTGCCCCCATGTTCTTTGGTGCTATGTAGAAAGTCACTTCGCCTAAATGGCCTTATGTTGTACTTGGTGATTTTTTTTTCCTTCTGCTTACTCTCATTTTGACAAAGCATTTAATCCTTATGTAAAGTGTCTCTATGAGAATGATAGACTAAAAGACAGGGTCCTCTTTACTTTAGAACCTATTTCTCTTCTGTAAACATGCCAACCCACTTATGATAGATTCTTTCTCTGGTCTACAGGCAATATCTGTGGGTGATGTCAGGAGAGAGCTCACCTTTTGCAAGAAGACAGGGTTGCGGGTGATTGGAATTGTGGAGAATATGAGTGGTTTCGTCTGTCCACATTGTTCGGTGAGCCCTGGGGAAGTTTCCTCAGGTTTTTCCTGTTTTATCACAGGCAATTGGTTATCCTAGCAGACTAAGGTGGTTCAGTGGGACTCAAAAGAAGCTCCATCTTTGTTTCCTCAGGACCTAGTATAGTGCATTGCATGTAATAGGTGCTTAACACCTTTATTGAATAAAAATATTATTCCTTCTGATGTATTCAGCTCAGGGAAGCTTGCTCTGACTCAGAACAAGGCCAGCAATCTCAAAAGAAATAAGCATAGGTACATGAAATGGAACTGAACCAATTGTCTTCTAGATGATGTCTGAAGTCTGCCCTCAGTGTCTGTTTTTTATTAAGATCTTTTCCTTTTGGGGCAGCTAGGTGGCGCAGTGGGTAGAGCACCAGCCCTGGAGTCAGGAGGACCTGAGTTCAAATCCAGCCTGAGACACGTGACACATTTACTAGTTGTGTGACCTTGGGCAAGTCACTTAACCCCAATTGCCCTGCCTTCCCCCTCCAAAAAAAAAATGTCTCTTCCTTTTGCACTAGATTCTGCATTTAACTATTTTCACCTAAAACAGTGACTGGCAAACTAGGGTCAGAGGGCCAAATCCAGTACTGCTTGTTTTTGAACAACCCAGGAGGTAACAATGTTTATTTTTTTAATTTAAATGAATTAAATAATTTTAGTTATTTGAGCAAATTAAGTGATTTTTAATGGTTTGGATAAATTTTTAAAAATTATTTTAAAATGTAAAAACCATTCTTACCTTATGGACCATACAAAAACAAATGACAGACTGGTTTGGGCCTGTGACCCTAGTTTGCCAACCCTTGATCTGTACTGTGAGAACCCCTTATCTTAATATGCTGCCCTTACCCCTCTCTAGTCTGGAGAATGTGATCTGTGAGAAAACTTCTGATTAAGTAGGCTACTGATAATAGCCAACTTTTTGTTTCCTCTGATTCTAGGAGTGCACTCATCTTTTCTCTAAGGGTGGTGGGGAAGAACTGGCCAGACATGCAAAAGTCCCCTTCTTAGGTGAGTAGTAATTGAAACTTAGGAACATGTATGGGGTCACTTTTTCTGAGTCCTTTGAAAACATTTTCTCTGTAATTATCCTAATGTAGAGGCAGGACAGGCAGAAGAGAAGGGTAATTCCCTCTCATTATTAGCTTAGATTATGTGAAGGTCCTGTAATTTCATCTGCATGGAATCTCCCAACAGAGATTGCAACCTAAGTGACTTAATAGATAAGTCCTAGGGAGTTACTTGAGCTACATAAATCAAACTACTAGTTAGAGTCAGAGAAGGATTTAAACCCGTTGACTCCAGCTCCATCAGTCTGTCCCCAGTGCCATGCTGCCTCAGTTTAGATTAGATGAGATTATGGATTGAATATCAGAGACATTATTTGTACCTGTAGAGTCTGCGTCATTCTCAATAATAAATTGAATATGAAAAGAGTTAAAACTTGGGTAAGTTTTCTATACCATCTTAGATTTCTGTAATTGTCCTTTGTGTCCCATCTGAAGTCTCTGGGCAGTTTAAGAGCAGAACTAAAAATTAGCAAATTGACACAAACTCCCCAGTACTGAGCGTATTGTTAATTGTAATGACTTGGTAGAAAAGAACATGGACTGGAAGATACTTATAAAGGATGAGAGGGCTGCTCCTTGTTCTACTTCAGGGCCGTCCAGCCTTAGGTTTTTATTGAAACAATAGACAATATATTTTGATTTGCCATTTAATGAGAGCTCTGCAGTAGCTCACCTTGATTTACTAAAGCATTTATGTAAATTTCTATGCTTGTAGGCGGGCTGCGTTTTGGACAGCCCTGTGTTACTTCATAGAATTATACTCATAGATGTAGGCCTGGACGGGATCTCAAAGGCTATCTAGTTCAACCTCTCCTACCCTTATTTTACATATGAGGAAACTGAGGTCCAGGTGAACTGATTTTCCTGGAGTCACATAGGTAGTAAACTTCAGAGTTGGGCTTTGAACCCAGGTCTCTGACTCCACAGTCAGTCAGTCAAAAAGTACATCTTAAGTTTCTACTGTGTGCCAGGCATGTGCTAAACACTGGGATTATAAAGAACCAAGGCCCTTCCAGCTGAATCATGCTGCTGAATCTTGCTGCTTCCCCTGTTCCTGTTAATTTTTCTATAGAGTCTTGTCATATGGACCTGTGGTCTCATGAGCAATAATCTAAATTCAAAGAGAAGGTTTGAGTTGTGATCATAAATTTAGACGTGTCAAAAAAGAGAAAGTGGCTTAATCCATGTTTAAACATTGGTGTTTTCCATATGCTTTCCCTTTCCTGTTGTAGGCTTGCTATCAGGCATCTAACTAAGTATCGCCTTCTGCCTTCCTCTTTTTCTTTCCATATAGGCTGTGTTCCCCTGGATCCTCAGCTCACAAAGAGTTTAGAGGAAGGCCAAGACTTCATCCAGGAATTCCCTAAAAGCCCTGCTTTCCCTGCATTCATTTCTATCACTCAGCAGATCTTGGATGGGACGTTGGCTCAGACCTCCTAATGAAGGCATCTCAGGCCCTTGCCTACTGCGATTCCTTTTTTTGCTGCTTTTGGATACAGCCCTTTGTTTGAAAGACTTGTAACCACAAGAATGTCACAGAGAAAAATCCTCTAAACAAACTTCCTGGATCATTCAGAAGCCCTCAGTGCAAAGGAGCCAGTGTCATTTCTACAATTTCACTGCTATTAAAATAGACTTACTAAAGACCAGGTAGTTGTTGCCTCTGGGGCATTGGCTTTGTTTCTTTTCCACCATTCCTAGCAGCATGTCGAATTCAGGCATGCTTCTACTCAAAGTGGGCTTATGTGGATCCACAGTGGTTAGTGGTACTCAGTTTTTAGCTGCTTCTCACAAGACAGGACCATGGAGGGCATGCTAACTTTGGCCGAGATGTAGCTAACTGTAGAGACATCCCAACATAATGACTGGCATTTCCCTCTCTGCCTCTGGTACTAACACTATTGGATACACTATGGACATCTTTCCTTGGCTCTGGGTGCAGGATTCTTACTTCTAAGTGCTAGAGATGGAGTATTTTCCTTTTCAGATGTGTAAGTACCATCTGGCAATTAAGTCCATATGATAACTTGGAAACATATGTAGTCTGAAGGAATGTATCTCTAGCCCCACCATACCATAACCTTAATGTCACCTGATGAAGATTTCCTCATTGTTAAATATGCCTCAGGAATGCTTTGTAACTTTAAAGGAGCCTACAATTAAAAAAATTCACCCTGGCTTTGCATCTTTGTGACCATTCACATATGATCTCCTTTGGTCTCTTTTTAAAAAAGTAAGTTTTTATGAGTTCTCCTTACTCCTTGCCTCTTATTTTTACTAATCTGTTGTGCTGATCTTAGTTCAATTCAGTAAACATTTATCTAGTGCTTACCATTAAGTGCACTAGTTTCCTTTATTTAACCTCTGGTAACAGGTGGGATCTGGGTCTGGACAGATGGGTCCGTTTCATATAGGTTGAGGAATCACACAATGAAAATGAATTTGGATCTAGGTAAGCCTGGGTAGTGGAGGAAAAGTTCTGTGATAACTAGCAGAACATGAATGTAACTGCTTGACATTGTAAATAATAAGGCATCCAGTGTCAAATAAACCAGGGCATCTTCCTGTCACAGCACAAGGCAGATAAGTGGCCCGGGTGATAGTGATTTGTTCAGAATATGATAGGGTGTTTGTTTGTTTTTTAAGTGACATCGATCTTCATAATTTTTTGTTCAAGCTGAGAGAACCAATATGTATTTACTTCCTCTTTCCTATGGGGTTCTACTTTTTCCTTTGCAGGAGTTTTAGTACCGGTTTGCTGCTGAGGAATGATGTTAGAAAACAATGAGCTGAGAAGATTTAGGTGGTAGAAGCAACACCACAGGTTCGAATATCCATCTTAGCAGTATTCTTCTCCTATATCTGTGTATATGTGTGGGTTGGAGGAGAGGACATGGGATGTGCCCCTGTTTCATGTCATCCCTCTAGGACTGGAACAGGAAGTATCACCGAAGGATGGAGGGAAGAATGGGTATCAGGGAAGTATATCAAATGAGACAAAAAGAAAAACCCACAATCTGACATAATCCCTTATATATACAACACCTAGTATCCTTAGGTATTGTGCCATAACCAACTTGCCTATTATGCTGCTGGAGAGAGGGTTTGAGATTCCAGTAGCCCCCAATTACTGATTTTCAGAAGAATATTCTGCTGGGACTTCTATGCCAAAAATCATAACCCTACATCTACTAATATACCGATTGGGAAAGCACCCAATTCACTGTTCATATTCAGATATATTCAGGAGTATATCTGCTTAGCTAGCCCCATCTTCATGGCTTCCCAACACAGTTTTTCCAACAATCGTTTAAATTTCCCTATTGACCATTTGAACTTTACAACAAATTTTTCTGTTTAGCAGATAGGGTAGTTTTGGAAAATTCTCAAGACTCACTGAGCTTGGTTAAGAAAATTGTACCAGCTCTCTGAGCCCATCGTAGGCTCTAGGGCTCTAGCTTTCTTAGACTAGGTAAATTCAAGGTGCCATTTCAAGCATTCTTCCTTAAACCATGTGGGGTTGAGGTACCAAGGCAAGCAAGTTACCAAAGCATGTGCTCACGTGTCTGTCTTGTGTGTGTGTGTATAGAGAGTGACAAAGAATTCTTTAAATTTGGTCTGATTCAGGCTTGCCTTCACTCAGGAACCATGTGTAATTCTGTGCCTCATAAGGTGAGGAGTGTGGACTGTTAAATCAAATTGTTTAAATGGTTCTGTTAGTTATTAAGGAGTTAGAAAGAGGAGCATAAAGTGAAAAGAATTGGAATGATAAAGCCTAGAAAAGGAAAGCTTGAGTGATTCACTCCCAATCTACAAGTGTATGAAGGAATCCCAGCAGAAGGATGTTGACCAGTTCTGACCTACTGCCTTCTAAAAGAATAGCACAAAGGAAATAGATTTGAAAGAGCAACAGAAAGGTGAGGCATGAGAAACAACAGTCTGAATGTCAGCATTCTGAGGTAGGTATCAGAGCCTATAAATACTAGAGAAGATTTTAGAAAAATAAGGGACACTGGTTGGTGCTTGGTAACCGAAGGGATGGGGAATTGCGTGACCTCTGTATGTTCTATTCTACTGACAGATTCTAAGATAAGTGAGTGAGATGAGTGAGAAGCAACTCTTTCTGACCTGGGCTAACTCACTCTTTATCATTGTCCCTCCATTTGATTTGAGGAGTATAACATGTTATGCTTTTTTTGTGAAATTGCTTTTAATTGACCATGAGCATCTTATCAGATAGGAGTAGAAACTGCTTTATCCATCCCCTTTCCCCATTGTGATTTGCTGTACTCTCTGGTCATAGACCTTTTGAGGACTGGGCCAGTGACCATCTGTTCCAAACCTACAGAAGACCAAGTTGAATGGCAAAGTCCAAAGAACTTGTTTGTACCTTGGCCACCCAAAGGCCAAGGCACCCTACTAGAGTTGAGAGAAACAGCTATGGAAATATGAAAAAAAAAAAAGGGAGTTGAACTATGAAGTCATCCCTTTGTCTGCTCTGGTCTCACATGGAGGCCTGAGGAGCACCATGCAGCTCGCTGAAGTGTTCAGACACCATTTGCTTGAACACCAGGAGACTGGCTCATCGTTTCTTCTTGGCTAGTACAGGAAGGGACACCCCAGAGGAATGAGTGAAGTTGATTCCACAGCATAACCTTCACGAACTCCTGCTTCCACTCAGGGGAAGTTGGGTATGGGGTTAACAATGAGCAAAGTGGTCTTCTCCAACGTCACGAAGGTCAAGGCCAGCCACTTCCAGGGGACTCTGACAGGTTAGGTTATTGTAGGTATACACAGGAATCTGGCAGTCATCCCTCTCTTGAATGGCTCGGACAAAGCGGGGCACCACGCTGGGCTTCTGCAGGGAGAACTCTCTCAGCCCCTTTAGGGAACAGCTACAGTTCCATTGGTTTCCTTCTAGCCACAGCTGTTCCAGGGCTGGGAGCTGGGTGGAGAAGGCCCTCAGAGAATTGTTCTTGAGGTTAAGATACCTGAGGTTCCCCAAAGATGCAAACAGGCCATCAGCTATGGTTTCTATGTGGTTGTGGGAAAGGTCAAGCCAAAACAAATGCTGGAGAGAACTGAAGGTGTCTGTGGAGAGTTCTGCCAGCTGGTTGTGGGAAAGAAGCAGATATTCCAGGTTCTCGAGACCCTGGAAGAGCTGGCTGGAGAGAAGCGTCAGTGTATTGGATGTGAGGTCCAGCTCCAAGAGTTCATGTAGCTCCATCAGGCTCTGGTCCTCAATCTCGGAGATGCTATTATGCTTCAAGAAGAGTCTCCGTAAACGAGGAAGGCCAGAGAATGTGTGCCTCTGGACCCTGTTAAGGCAGCTGCCTTCAAGATGGAGGCTGTGCAGTTTGCTGAGCCCTTTGAAGACCTGCTCAGGGAGGGTTTTGATGCAGTTGCTGGACAAGTTCATCACAGCCACATTGAAGAGGCCAGGGAACGCCCCAACTTTGATATCTTGGATCTGATTGTGGTTAAGGGTGAGGACTTCCAGCTGGCCCAGACCCTCAAATGTCCTCTCCCCAAGGCTCCTGATCTTGTTGTGCCCGAGCTGCAGCTCCTCCAGGATTTGTAGATCTTTGAAGGTCCTGGGCCGGAGACTGGTGATGGCATTGTTGGAGAGGCGCAGGACATGCAGACTGAGGAGGCCCAGGAAGGTCTCCTCAAAGAGGACACTGATGCGGTTGTGAGACAGGTCCAGCCAGCGCAAGGACCTGAGGCCCAGAAAAGCCCGGGGTGCAATGGTGCTGATGAGATTGTGGCTCAGGTAGAGCTTCTGCAGCTTCTGCAGCTTGATGAAGACGTTGGCCTTGATGCTCCGGAGAGCGTTTCCACTTAAGTCCAGCTCCCGGAGCTCAGTGAGGCTGCAGAAGAGCTGGGGCTGCAGGTAAGCCAGCCTGTTCCCAGCCACGATGAGCTCTCGGAGGTTGGGCAGGTCATGGAACAGCGTGTCTGGGAGAACCACCAGAGAGTTCCAGCCAAGATTCAGATCCCAGAGATTGGAGAGCCCAGCAAAGAGGCCCTCTTCCACCTTGCTGAAGTAATTGTTGTTGAGGCTCAGGGAGACCAGGTTCTGGGTGTGCAGGAAGGTGTTGGGGGCAAGGTATTTCAGTCGGTTCCGTTCCAGGTGTAGGTGATATAGGGCCCTGAGTCCATGGAAAGCATGTGGCTCCAGGCTGCCTACCTGGCTGCTTTGCAGGTTGAGAAAATCCAGGCCAGAGAGGTTTTTGAAGGCGCCTGTGGGGAGAGTAGTGAAGTTGTTGCCATCCAGCCACAGAGCCTTGGTAGTGCCAGGCAGGTCATTAGGGAGCTGAGTGAGGTTTTTGGAACTACAGTATACGTTGAGCTCTTCACTGTAGTCATCGTAGCTACAGGCACAAATACCAGGGCACTTCAGGAGCTCAGGATCACTGGGCTCTGCTCCCTCTGGGCTCAAAGAGCACCTTGCTCCAGGGCACACCATTGCCCATGGGAGCAGCAGCAGCCGCACTGCTAGGGGAACGGCTCCTACAGGTGAGGAACAAAGCCTGAGTAAAGTATGGCACCAGGACCAACAACTGCTAATACTGATAAAGCACCCATTCCCCCATCCAGATAACTAAATGGTAAAACAGTCCTCTTCTCTGTAGAAGGAAGCATGGCTCTTGGGGAATCAACCCCTCCGACTCTACCACTGAGTGTGATTTGTGGTGGACGGGTTCTTCCTGGGCCTCCATTTCCCTAAACCTCTAAAATGAAAGGGTTGGCTCTATTAAAATCCTTAAAATGTTTCTGGTTCTTTATGGCACTGTAATCCCTAAAACCTTTCCCTTATACCTTCCCCCTTATTTTACTGGGGGAAAAACATAAGCTCATAGATGGTGACTCACCCATTGTCACACAAGTTCTGAGCTTGTCTTGTTCTGATGAGCATGGATTTGTCCTTCTGTGCATGAGTTCTATTCCAGAGCCAAATCTCCACCTCAGAGCCACCTGCCCTGGTAGCTGCTTCACAATCAGCCCCTCATTCCACCCCCACGTTCACTTCATACCCTAGAGCAGGGCTGTCCAAATTGCTGACCCGAGCTGGCCCCCACAGTGCAATTTATACAGTCCACCGACAAGCATAGAAATTTACATAAATGCTTAGAGTTCTCACTAAAATGGCAAACCAAAATATGTTGTTTATATTGTTTCGATGAAAACCTAAGGTTGGACAGCCCTGCCCTAGAGTGAAGAAGACTGCATCCCTCTTTAGGACGGATTTTGTAATATACCTGTTGGAGTACCCTACCCTTCCCCAATCCCATTCCTCAGACCAGGGCTCTCCTGCCCTCTCTTCAACACTTGTGGGGACACTGGACCCAAGAAGGCTCAGGTCCTGAGTTTTAGCATATGTGGACCACGGCGTTCTATGAATATGACTTTCCAGCCAATGCCCTGTCTTGGCTCTTTAGTCTGAGCCCAGGACACTTGGAGACCAAAGCCTTAGTAGAGGCTCAAGATGGGAGAGGGTGGAGGGAGCAAAAAGGGAGGTACAGAGAGGTGCTGCCATTTGGATGCTGCATTCAGCAGCGAAAGGTGGAAAGGGACATTGTGGCATTACATATTTTAACTCCTCCATGTTAGACTGAGGCTTGCTTCCCTGCCACAGGGCCGGTTTTTGTTTCTAGGAGCTCTCTCCATTTCCATCCCTGGTGAAGTCAAGAAGGGAAGGGGCCAAATCTTAGTTATTTTCCTTTCTGTGTGCCTAGCACATAGTTGGTTCTGAATAAACAGTAATTGAATCTATAAGCTCATGGAATTTAGAACTGGAACAGACCTTAGAGATCGTGTAGTCCAAGGTGGGCAAACTTCAGCCTCTAGGGCCTCAAGTGTGGCCCTTGACTGAATTCAAACTTTGTTCTACGAAGTTTGGATTCAGTCAAAGGACCGCACTTGAGGCCCTAGAGGGCCACAGGTTCCCCCACCCTGGTCTAGTCTAACGTTCATTTTACAAAGGAGGAAACAGGTCCGGCGAGGGGAAGGAACCTGTCCAAACTCAAGCAGTTGCCGGACAGATTTATCACAGATATATCAAAGAGGCCATATTGGATAGGAAGTAAGTAGCAGGACTGGAATTTGAACTCTGATCCGATTTAAAATCTAACTCCCTTTCTACCACACCAAAGGCTTGTTCCAATCATAAGGGTTTGTTGGGTGCCCTCAGACCCCTAAGAACTTTGGCCAGGGGCAGTATATACAAAGAACCAGGTGTTTGGGGCAATAGGGTTCGGCAATGGAATCATTTCTCATGTGTTGTGATGAAGGCGAGGTAGTTCTGAGGCCTTTCACTGATCCTAACAACACATTCATAGAGGGCTTTAACATTTACGTAAGCCCTTTTCACCGCAGCAGCCCTGGAAAGCGTGCAAGTATTCTCATCCGTTATTTTCGATGGGGAAGCTGAGGTTCACAGAGGTTCAGTGACTTACCTATAGTCACCCAACTAAGTATCAGAACCAGGATTTGAACCTTGCTCTCCTGCCTCAGAGTCCAGTGCTATTTCTGTTGTAAGTTAGAAGGGGTCCTTATCCCCTGAGACGAGAGAGACTGGGTGTGAAAGTGTATGTCCCAGGGACTCCGGGTTTCCAGAGGTGGGTGAGTGTGAGCACCAGCTCCCAGCACTGCTAGAGGAAGGCTAGCCAGGGAGGACTGGATCCCCCTTTGGGAACCCTCGATCGTCTGAGTAGATACAGGTGTGGCTCAGTCATCGTTTGACTGCGTCCACTACTGCTGCTCTTGTTCCAACTGAGGGGTCAAGGTAGCAGGGAAAGGGACCTCCTCAAAGCCAGAGGGGTGAGGGAACATTTCAAGGGGCTGATGGACAGGGAGAGGAAAACCCCTAATTGTCTCCAAATAGGAATTTAGTCCTCTTGAGATGGTGGCAAAGACCTAAGCCTGCCCTCTGCTCCTGGATAAGCCGCTACTGCTTCTAACTCACTTCTGCTCCTTTAAGACCATGTGTGTGCCTGAGGTGGGGGGGAGGGGAGAACCCAGGCAGCAGCACAGAGACCCTCCAGGGGCCCTTCATACCAGGCACTACCCCATCCCCTGGGCCCCCCACACACTGCCACCACTCCAGCTGAGGGGCTGACTCTGACCACCTGGGAGTATTCTCATCCTTCCCCTTTTGCCTCCACCACTGATTGGAGAGGTCTATTGCTGGAACACTAGCATCTTTCCCTACCCCACCCCAGGAATAGGAATCTAGCTACCCCTGAGCTAGAGGCTGCACCCAGGCTCCTGGATAGACTGTTCAGGATGTGGGTCCCTGGAAAGATGGATTTGGGTACAGGGAGCCCTTGTTCCCCAGGAAGGGAAGAAAACCTGGACACCCAGCCTATGGTTCTGATTTCAACTTTGGAGTAGAAAGAAGTTGGGGGTGGGGGGGTGGGGAAGGTGCCTGTCTCTGCAGGAGGTTCCCATAGAAGCTAGTTTGGTCTGCTCAGTGCCCAGGGCATGGGGCTCTTTGTGCCCCCAACCTTACCTTTCCTTTGGGTCATCCTACTGGAGGCCAGGCTAGGCAGGAGGGTCCCGTACAGCAGTGCTGCTCCTGCTCTCTGGATTTCCCCACTGCTAGTAGTGCAACAACCACCCTGACACCCAGCCAGCACAGCCCAGCTTGGCCCAGGTTCCTTTAACCCTCCAGGTGCCAGTTCGGACTGGAGGGAGGCTGTGTGTCTGGGCGGGTGCGGGGCACCTATGAGAGGGGCTGCTCTGAGTTGCCTTCTCTCATCCCTAATTCTTTCCTGCTGAGTCAGAGGTGCTTGGAGCAGCATCTCTAACTGAAAACAGATGCCCAGAGCAGCTCAAAAGAGCTGGGGGGTGGGGTGGGGGGCTTCTAGGTTGGGGACCGTGAAAGGATTAAATCAGCTGCTTTAGTGAGGCTTGTGCAGATACCTGGCAGGTATGGGGGGGCCCAGGTTGAGAAGCTAGCTCTGTGGGCTCCCAAGAAGAGTTCAGCTCTCTTGGGCTACTCTCCCAGAAAGTAGAAGGTTGCCCACCTGGAAAGTTACCCCTTTTCATTAATACAAGCTACCAAGGATCCCGAACTCTGAACTCCCAGAAACTCAAGCACAGCCTGTGGCTCAGGGGCAGTTAGATTCCTGCCCTCAAGTTGGATCAGAGGAGATGCTGGGCCTTCAAGGGGACTTGGGGGCGGTTGGGGAAAAGAGGGATTGCTTGGCTCCCTCAGAGTTCCCTCCTCCCAACTCTGAATGGGCAGGCCATGCCAGGGGTCAAGAAGCTGCCACCATATTTCACCACGAGTCTGGCTTTCTGGTCTGGATCGATGAACAACATGCCCTCAGACTGAAGTTCTCTAAGAGTTCTGTTGGTGTCAGCTGTCTTGGCTTTCAAGAATTCCTGGGGGAGGTGAGAGAAGGGAGCTGTCTGGCTGACACTGCCCTGTTCTCAGGCTCAGCCCCTGCCTCTTTGGGTGACCTCACTATGGCCCTAGGGCCTCAGTCTCCTCCCCTCCTGGCTGGGATGGATTGAGCTAAGCACAGTGGCTGGCTGTCCAGGCTCTGGCCCCGGTGCCACAAGCAGCCCCCTCTTCTAGGAAAGCCTGGCAGGGTTATTCACTAACTCATGTTTGTTTTCCCCAGTGGCTGTTCTCCTACACTGGGGGTGCTGAGCTGTCAGAAGGGTAGGCAAACGAGGTGATTATTTTTTCCCATTAGCAGACCAAGCAGATGATCCTTTCCTAGGCCACCTCAGGTGCCCTGACCTTGAGGTAAGTCACACTCTAGAAGTCACAAGTACTGACTCTCTCCTGGGTCTACAGCCTTCTCAGCTCTCCCCCTGCCTGCCCAAGCATAAAACAAGGTCTTTGACAAAAAGTTTCTGGACAGAGGTTTCTGACCTCTTCCCATGGCCAGGGGATGTCCCATGTCTCCAGGAATTCTTAAACCCGTGTTGCAGCAGCTGGCTCACCAGATCTAGGAATCCTGGCCTGTTGAAGGGTCTTTAGCCTACCCTTAAGCTCTGGGAACATTTGTGAACACTAATGAAGGTAGGCCAGAGTTACAGCTGTTGCTGTTTCTATCATGGGAGGAAGAGAGTGGGGAGGGGAGTGAGCGTGTGTTAACCCTGGCCAAGTACTTTAACTTTTCTGAGCCTGTTTCCTCAACTGCAAAATGGGGCTAATAACCTATCATACCTACCTCACAGGGAATTGTGAGGATTTAATAAGATAATATAAAACATGGTGTTTCACAAGCTTCGAGTTCTCCATGCATTACCTCTCCATAGTAATCATCGTAGCGGTGTATTCTGTGTTTCTGTCCATCTCACAAAGTCCTTTTTGGGCCTTGCCTGCTAGGCCTGTGGCTCAGCTCTCCACATGCCAGGACTCATTCAGAGGGAGAGGGAAAGAACAGAGCTCTCAGAGAGTGTTGGCTCCACAAGTTACAGAGAGTCCATGGATCCTAGGAGACACATGACTGCCCATCCCTCGCCTCCAGTCTCTGCCATGCGGGTGGTCCCTGATCTTCCCTGTGAGGAAACCCCTCTGCCACTACAGATGGGCAGCTGAGCACCTGGAGGGGAAGGGCTGTCTTTTGCCTCTTTTTGTATGCCTAGTGCTTAGCACAGTGCCCACAAAGTGGGTGCTTAGTCAATGTTTATTGATTGATTAAAGAGATGCCTAGAAGCCTAGAGGTTTGGGCATGGTCAGAAGCTTGGAAAGAGTGATGGTGTTCCTGAGAAAGGGGAAACCAGGAGGAGAGAGAAGGTTGTTCCAGACCGGGGCAGTCCTGGAAAAAGGCATATAAGTAATGGGGAAAGATCACAAATTAACAAGAGAAATCAGTCTGGAACAAAATGGAAAGAGCCCTGATCTCTAATCCTATCTAATGTTTCCACCCTGCTGTGTGACCTTAGAAATGTCACTTCACTGCTGTATAACAGGGAAAACTACATTTATACAATATATCTCAGAGAGCTACTGGATCAAATGAGTTAATAATAATGTTAATAATAATTCTAACATTTACATAGTGCTTATTGTATGCCCGACACTGAGCTAAGCTTTACAATTATCTCATTTGCTCCTTACAATAACCCTGGGAGATAGTGCTATTATCATCTCCATTTTACAGATGAGGAAACCGAGGCAAACTAGCTCAGAGTCATACAGCTATTAAGTGTCTGAGGCCTGATTTGAATTCAGATCTTCCTGACCCTAGGCCTGATACTCAACCACCTACCCTCCATATAAAGCTCTATGCAAATGTAAAGTTTCCAAAAGTCATTATCGGTGGTTTGGAGCAGCCAGGAGGGAACAGGTTTTGAAGTCAGGAAAACTTGCACAGGACGTTAACTTTGGGCCCTGCCTCTAAGGACATTTACTCCACTTCCGTCAGTGTTCTCTTTCTTATGCCTGGGTCAGTTCTGACCTGTGGAGTGTCTCATCGTTGGTGCTCGCCAGTGCCCCCTTACCACCTCAGTGCCCCTGCGCTCAAAATGGATGTCACTGTTCTCAGTTTTGTATCCTAAGTTAGATACCTGTTGGTCGGGACCTTTGGGTCTGGGAAAACCATGGGTGTGTTTGTGGCAAATGAACATCCAAGTTCTATAATTTTTTTTGAACTGTGGATGCTAAAGGGGCTAGGGGAAGATAGGGCCATGATTTGGGAGGTGCAATGATAAGTGGTCAGGGATCATCATAAAACTCCAGGAGACCCCAAGATTTTTAGAACCTCTCTGTGTAGTTAATACAGAAGAATGCAAACGTGTGTGTGCGCGCGCGCATATGTGTATAACTAAAGGAATGAACCCGTGTGAGTGTAATGGGTTTAGCAAAGACACAATGAGTGTGGGTATATATACTCCCTGGCTCAGCTTTTGACTTCACTAAGAGTGGGGCTAGGACCCACAGAGAAAACCTCTGGGAGGGCCTGGTGGCTTTGATCAGTTCAACAAGGCCGTTTAGAACTGAGGGGGCTGGCTGCTGATTCCCCTTTAGGTCTAGGCACTTTCTCCATTAAACCTGTCCAAGCCAGGTGGAGAACATAGCCTGGTTTCCTGGAAGAGGACACAGCCTAACTCTGTTGGCCCCCCAGATCCTGTCCCTCCCTCTCCCTCTCACCCCCATGCAGCTTTATTCTTCCTCTGGCCATCAATCACCTTGAGCTTAGGAAGACTGGGAAAGACCCTCCAGATCTAGGAAGGCCTCCTGTGGCTCCCAGTATTTCCCCCTCCCTAACACTCTTCAGGCTTTGGTCTTCATAGAACCACTTCTCAGTCTCTCTGGCATCCCACACCCAAATCCCCAGCCAGGCCTTGTCCCCTGCTCTCCCACCTACACATTGCTCAGTGGCAATCAACTTTATCTCCTTTCCCTTTATTGAGCTTTGATTCTTTTCCAGATCATTTCTCAGCTTCTATTCTGAGAAATTATAGATCCACAGGGAGAAAGTCCACACCCAGAAAGGCCTGAGGACAAGTTTACACAGTAGAAAGTGCAGATTCAGCAGGGATTTTGGGGCCAGGAATACTGGAACTAGGGACTTCTGAGGATTCAGAAACTCTGCTCGAGAAAGTTCTTCAACCACTGACCTTTCCTGTCTGGTTTCAAAGCCTAATCAGGCTGAGAAGTCAGCATCTCAGGGAACGCTGAAGCCTGGGCCCCATAGCACAATCAACAAAGGAAACCCCAAATTTCCTTTCTAGGAGCTCAGATTAACGCAACCCTGGGTCAGTCCTAGAATACTTACAGTTCATTAGCCCCATCAAAGGAGGACAAAACCTTCTCTTCTTTTCCTTAGGACTCCTTCAACTTCTCTCTTGGGTAGGATCCCTATTCCCAAGGAGGCCTTATCAATAGCTTTTCAGGACATTGTCGTTAGACCAGGCCCCATTTGTTACATCTGTTTGAGTGTTTAGCTTGAGAGTAGAGAAAAATCCACATATATATATATATATATATATATATATATATATATATATATGTATATTTATATATATATATATTTTTTTGAGGTGGAGAGAGAGGATGGAAAGGAGCTTAGTATGCACTTGTGTGTGTGTATATGCCTCGATCTTTGCTCTGAGATAATGCTGTCACTATTTAGAGGTTGATGGTATGTCTCATTCATCATGAGTCTTCTGGAATTGTGGTTGGTCATGATGCTGACCAGAGTTCCAAAGTCTAAGTTCTTTGTCTTTACAATATTGTTATCTTAGAAATTTTTCTCCTGGTGCCTCTCACTTCACTTTGCATCAGTTCGTACAGTCTTCCCAGGTTTCTCTGAAACCATCCCCTTCATTATATTTTACAACAACAATATTCCATCCCATTCATATACCATAACTTGTTCAGACAATTGATGGTACCCTCTCAGTTTCCAATTCTTTTTTTTTTGAGGGGGGAAGGCAGGGCAATTGGGGTTAAGTTACTTGCCCAAGGTCACACAGCTAGTAAGTGTGTCAAGTGTCTGAGGCCAGATTTGAACTCAGGTCCTCCTGACTCCAGGGCCAGTGCTCTACTCACTGTGCCACCTAGCTGCCCCTCAGTTTCCAATTCTTTACCACAAAATGAGCTGCTATCAATATTTTTGAACATATGGGTTCTTTTCCTCTTTTTTGATCTCTTTGGAGGTAAAAACCCATTAGCAGTATTGATGGGACAAAGGGTATGCAAAGTTTAGTCACTTTGGGGATGTAGTTCCAAATTGCTTTCTAGAGTGGCTGGACCATTCACAGTTCCATCAAGAATACATTAATGTACCTGTTTTCCCACAGCCCCTCCAGCACGTCATTATCCCTTTTTGTCATCTTTCTCGGTCTGATGGGTGTGAAGTGGCACCTCAGAACCATTTTCATTTGTTTTTCTCTAATTATTAGCCAGGTGGTGCCATGGATAGCACCGGGCCTGAGTCAGGAAGACCTGAGTTAGGACCAGGCCTGTGTGTGATCCAAGACAAGTCACTTAACCTCTGTCTTCCTCAGTTTTTCAGCTGCGATATGGGAATAATGAGAACACTGAGCTCCCAAGATTGTTGTGAGGATCAAATGAGAGAATATTTGTAAAGTACTGGGCTCATGGTAGGCATTTAATAAATGTTTTGGGTTTTTTTTTTAATGTAGAGCATTTAAAATATTTTTAATGTGAGACACCTGGGTGGTGCAGTGGCTAGAGTAGCAGGCTTAGAGTCAGGAAGACTATTTCCCTGAGTTCGAATCTGGCTTCAGGACCCTGGGCAAGTCACTTAACCCTGTTTGCCTCAGTTCCTCATCTATAAAATGAGCTAGAGAAGGAAATGGCAAACCACTCCAGTATCTGTTAAGCCACACTAATTTCTGCTACTTGGAAGAAAAGGCCAATCTTAATGTTACATTCATTTTAAAGTAAAGGAACTGAATTGATTTAAAATCAGAGGTGTCAAAGCTCTTCTAGCCAGCAAAACTCTGAAGTGCTGCCACTGGGTCACAAAAAGTAGCACCCTACTGAAAAAAACAAAGGCTGATGAACAACTGAATGACTTGGCTGCTGCATGGTTCAATGGATAAAGTGCTGGGCTTGGAGTTCAGAAAAACCTGAATTCAAATCCAGCTGCAGAGACTCACTGGCTCTGTGACCCTGGCAGACTACTCCAGTATCTTTGCCAAGAAAACCCTATACAGGGCCACAGAGTCAGATATAAGTGAATGACAATTTTTAATATAGTTATTGATAGCTTGGATTTCCTCATCTGAAAACTACCAAATATCCTTTGACCATTTATCAATCAGAGAATGGCTCTTCTTCTTCTTATAAATTTGAATCAGTCCCATATATATAGATCTGGCAGGTAAACCATGTTCCTCTAATTTATGATCTCACCCTTTATGTCTAAGTCAATTACCCATTTGGAGTTTGTGTTGGTATATAAGATGTTGCTCTATACCTGATTTCTGCCTGGTCGAAGGATGTGAACAGGCAGTTTTCTTTTCCTTTTTTTAAATAAACTTATTTTTTTAGTTTACAACACCCAGTTCCACAAGTTTTTGGGTTCCAAATTTTCCCTCCCTCCCTCTCCTCCCCCTCACCCCCAAGACGGCATATAATCCAGTGTAGATCCTACAAATACCTTCACATTGAAATTATTTATATAATTGTCCAGTTGTAAAGAAAAATTATAACCAATGGAATAAATCATGAGAAAGGAGAAATGAAACTAAAAAAGAAGGAAAAAAATAGAGAGCAAAAAGTTTGCCTTCATCCGCATTCAGACTCCATGATTCTTTTTCTGGATGTGCATGGCTTTTTCCATCATGAGTCTTTTGGAGCTGTCTTTGAACCTTGCATTGATGAGAGGAGTCAAGTCTATCAAAGTTAGTCCTTATAGATGCCATGTGTCTGTAATCATGTATAATGATCTGCTGGTTCTGCTTCCCTCACTCAGCATCAGTTCATATAAGTCATTCCAGATTATAATGAAGTCCACCTGCTCTTCATTTCTTATAGCACAATAGTATTCCATTACATTCATATACCACAATTTGTTTAGCCATTCCCCAATGAATGGGCAGTTTTCAGAGGAAGAAATTAAAGCTATCTATAGTCATATGAAAAAATGCTCTAAATCACTATTGATTAGAGAAATGCAAATCAAAACAACTCTTATGTACCACACGACACCTATCAGACTGGCTAACATGATAAAACAGGAAAATTATAAATGCTGGAGAAGATGTGGGAAAATTGGAACACTAATTCATTGTGGGTGGAGTTGTGAACTGATCCAACCATTCTGGAGAGCAATCTGGAACTATACCCAAAGAACTATAAAAATGTGCATACCCTTTGACGTAGCAATACCACTTCTAGGGCTGTATCCCAAAGAGATCATAAAAACGAGAAAAGGACCTACATATACAAAAATATTTATAGCAGCTTTTTTGTGGTGGTCAAGAACTGGAAATCGAGGGGATGCCCATCAATTGGGGAATGGCTGAACAAGTTGTATATGAATGTAATAGAATACTATTATGCTATAAGAAATGATGAGCAGGTGGACTTCAGAAAAATCTGGAAAGACTTAAATGATCTCTCATAATAACCTGGAAAGACCTACATGATATGATGCTGAGTGAGAGGAGCAGAACCAGGAGAACATTGTACACAACCACAGACATATTACTTCCGTGATGACTAACTTTGATAGACTTGGCTCTTCTCAGCAACACAAGGTTCAAAGACAACTCCAAAGGACTCATGATGGAAAGAGCTATCTACATCCAGAGAGAGAACTAAGGAGTCTGAATGCAGATTGAGGCAAACTATTTGCTCTCCTTTTCTCTCCTTTTTTTTTTTGGTTTTGTTTCTTCTTTCTCATGATTCGTTCCATTGGTTATAGTTCCTCTTTACAACTTGACTATTGTGTAAATAAATTCAATGTGAAGGTATATATAGAACCTGCATTGGATTCCATGCCGTCTTGGGGGTGAGGGAGGAAAGGAGGGAGGGGAAGAAAATTTGGAACTAAAAAACATGTGGAACTGAGTGTTGTAAACTAAAAATAAAAAATCTGAATAAAAAAATTAAAAAAACAAGAAAAAAAGGCTTATATGAACTGATACTGAATGAAGTGTGCAGAACCAGGAGAACATTGTACATAGTAACAGCCACATCGTTCAGTGACTGCCTTTGATAGACTTAGCTCTTCTCAGCAATGCAAGGACCTAAAACAACTCCAAAAGACTCATAATGGAGAATGCTATCCACATCCAGAGAAAGAAATATGGAGTCTGAATGCAGATCAAGGCATACTATTGGCTCTCTTTTTTTGATTTGTCTTATTTTTTCTTTCTCATGGTTCTTCCCATTCATTCTTCTGTACAACATGACTAATGTGAAAATATGTTTAATAAGAATGAATATGTAGTGCCTATAACAGATAGAACACTGTCTTAGGAAAGGGGAAGGGGAGGAAAGGGGAGAAAATTTAAAACTTATGGAAGTAAATGTTGAAGACTAAAAATAAATAAATTTTTAAAAATAATAATTTCTGTCATATATTGAGTTCTTGCCCCAAAAGCTGGGATCTTTGGGTTTATCAAACACAAAGCTACCATGCTCATTTACTTCTGTATATGTGTACCTAATCTTTTCCACTGATCAGCCTCTCTTTTCCTTTTGTTATTGTTCAGTCATCCAGTCATGTCTGACTCTTTGTAACCCCATGGACCATACCATCCTTGGAGTTTTCTTGACAAAAGATTCTAGAGTGGCTTCCTTCTCTACTTCTCTTTTTCCTATCCATTGCTAAATTGTTTTGATGATTGCAGGTTTGTAATATAGTTTGCAATATGATATTGCTAGGGCCCTTTGCTTCCCACTTTTTTTTTCATTCATTCCCTTAATATTATAGACCTTTTTTTCCCCCTTCCTGATGAATTTTATTATTTTTTCTAGTTCTATAAAGTAATCCTTTGGTACTTTAATTGGTATGGCATTGAATAAGTAAATTAGTCTAGTATGATCATTTTTGTTATTCTGGCTTGGCCTACCCATAAGCAGTTAATATTTGTCCAGTTATTTAGTTCTGTCTTTATTTGTGTGAAGAATGTTTTATTGTGTTCATAGTGTTTCTGTGTATATCTTGGCAGGTTATCTTAAATGGAACTTCTCTTTCTAGTTCTTTCTTGCTGGACTTTGTTGATAATAAACAGAAATGCTGGTGATCTAAATGGGTTTATTTTGTATTTGCAACTTTGTGAAAGTTTGTTGTTTCAGTTAGTTTTTTTAGATAACTCTAGGATTCTCTAGGTACTGTCACTTGCAAAAAGTGATAATTTTGTTAGCTTTTTGCCTGTCCTTATTCCTTCAGTTTCTTTTCCTTATTACTATAGCTAGCATTTCTAGCACTGTATTTAATGGTAATGGTGATTATGGATATCCTTGTTTTACCCTTGACCTTACTGGAAAGGCTCTAGCTTATCCCCATTACAGATAATGGTGTCTGTTGGTTTTAGATAGGTACTACTTATCATTTTAAGGAATGCTTCATTTATTCTTATGCTTTCTAGTTTTTTCATGGGAATAGGTGTCATATCTTGTCAAAAGCTTTTTGTGTACTTATTGAGGTAATCATATGATTTGTGTTGTTTTTATTATTTATATGGTCAATTACATATATAGTTTTCCTAATATTAAATCAGCCCTTCATTCCTGGTGTAAAACCCTGCCATCTTTTCAATGAACCATAAGAAAGTTGTTGGCAAAAAAGATGGACACATTCTCTTGTCTGAAAGCCTGTCTTTAGGAAGGCAACAGCCTAAGTACAGAGCCCGAAGAACCCCCAGATGTGGTGTAGTAAACTCAGGATACTTGGGTTCTTAGAAAGGATACTAAAACTTCCAGGAGTCCTAATCCTGCATTAACTCACTGTGTTACATTGGAAAGTTACTTTCTCTCTGGGCCTTAGTTTTCCCCTCTAAAATGAGTGGGAAGATCACTAAAGTCCCTCCCCTATCCAACAATCTATGATTCTTTGATTCCAAAGGAGTTGAAAAGGCATTTTACCTTAAAAAAAATATTCATGGAGTTCAGAGATTTCAGGGCATTATCCACATCCCTATATGTCTGTTGCCTACAGGCAAGTAATATCTACATTAGAGGGAAGATACTGGGAAATAGCCTGGTCCCCACAGGGATCCTCAGCCTAGTAACCAGAAGTGTTCTGACCTTGTAAAACCCAAATAGTTTCGCTGAGGCCTGAGAAAGCCAAAGGACAGGCTGGAGAGAGCAAAACCTCCAAGAGTCCACAGTGCCTGGGACTCTGATTTAGGGCCCAGAAATGTGGGGACCTAAGGCATGAATATATCAGGACTATCCAAAAAGCCATATTCTTGAATTATCAACAGTATTTCAACTGTGGATGACAAATCATACTAGAGTTCTTGGATGGTTTTTTTTTTTTGGACATGACAAAAAATTTCGACTGATAACTTCTTATTCTTGGGTAGCAATATTGTATACATGTTAGATAAAGAGAAATTGAGTTCCCACATACTTTAGTAGCTTGCCTGAAGTGATGTTGTTATCCAGGGTCAGAACCAGAGGGTTTAAGGGTTAGTAATCCCAGACCCTAAATCCTTGGGCTTTTTAGTATCATGGAAGTATTGCATGGGATAATCTTTGAGGTCTCCCCCAACTCTGGCAATCTGTAATGCTAAATGAGGCATGTGGGAGGCTTTTTACCTTAAATAGAAAGGATCTTCAGGAAGCTCAGTAAATTCAGGGCATCATGCATGTGCTCATATGTCTGCTGGCTAAAGGCATGTAATTTCCATGCTAGAAGAAGATGTAGGGAGATAGCACAGTTCTTACAGGGGCCTTCAGTTTAGTAAGCAGGAATGTACTAATTGGCCAAGTAAAGGAGCAAGGACTAATTTGGGGGGTATGGGAACCATCTAGGCTGAACAGAAGGTCCTTTTCTCAGATTTCTGCAAGGAGAGCAGGGGTGAGTCTTGGAATCAAATGATAAACATTTCCGATTCTAGACAGCAAGTCAACAGATCCAATTCAGCAGGCTTCTATTTTCAACAGTGAAGGGTTTATTAGCGAAACCATTACACGCAAGCCTACTCAACACTGATCACAGAAGATTAAAATTAATTCAGAAACAAGAATAATACTCCACAGTGTTTCTCTTTGAGGAGCTCAAAGTGCAGAACAGACACAGGTTCTATCTTCCCCTCCAATAGGGAGCGGCAGGAATTCTCCCTTCCCACAGGAGAGTGGATACACACCCCTCACAGGCTCACTGATTCACAGCTGCCTTTGGGCTTACACACTGGCTTCGTCACCTTGCATAGCATGAGAGGGGCAAGCCAATGGCTGCCTATTTTTCATAAAATTAAACTCAGACTTATTAAAAAAAAGATTCAAGCCCTGACCCCCACATTCAAATGCAGAAATGAAACTTTGTAACTAGAAACAGTCTGTGAGCTGGAGAGAGAGCTGCTGGAGTACCAGAGGCCCTCTTCTCCTTGCCAGTCAGTGGGCAATTACAGAATGGGGACCACTTCACCTCCCTACCTCAGCACCTCCAGAGAAGCCCAGTGTGAAGTAACCCAACTTCTCCGGTGTCTTGGCCTGTTTTCTGAATAGGACATGAGCAACCCTGAAGGCTGACCTCTGCTTGGAGAATGTGTCTGAGACCATTTGTTCAGGGTCTGGTGGCATTTTGTCTGTGCTCGAGAGGTGTTAAACTCCAACTTCTACTGAATGGTAACAGTAGCCACAAGTGAGATTAGCCAACGACAGAAATGCCCCACTAGAGAATGGGTGGGGGCAGCAAGTTATCATTAATTATGTTTCTATTTTATCTTGGGCACTAAAAGCACATCAGACGGTGGGACTATGGCAAGGATTCACATGGGGTAGGATTTTCTCAAAGCTGTGTGGCATTCAGGGACCTCCCATGGGAGGATGGCAAGTGAGAAAAGGGTAAAAGTCCCTTTATCTGAAAAGCAAGACTCAGCAACTGTAACTGTTTCCACTGTCATTCTAGATGCCCAATTGAGACCTGACTTCTCTGGGAATTTCTATAGTTTTAGACCATAGTCTTCCTCACTTTCTTCTTCCTCCTCACTTCTGCAAAGGGAGCTAAGCAAGCCCTGCTCTGGTCAGTCGTGACCAATCTAGGAGTCAAATTTTAATGGAGGATGATGAGACAAAAAGGGACCGGACAGAAACAGGTTTATGTCCTCACTCATAGGCGAGGCAAAGAGGAAAAAAAGTTCTTATCAAGCCAACCTAATTCACCCTGGGCCCAGTCACTTTCTCATTAAAAACAAACCAAAAACACAACTCACTAAGCACCCAAAATAGCCACTCTTAAGTGTCCCCTGCTTTGGTTCTTCGTTACTGGAGAGCTGGCCTCCCAGGGTCACCCTTTCTGAGTGAAAATGCAGGGCGTGGCTATAAAGAAATGAGACAAATTTCCATGACGACTTAAAGAAACTACTCTCGTCACTTAACAATCATGCTGTGTTTGAAGGCTCTGAACTACCCTTTTCCCTCCCGCTTAGAAACATAGAAAAAATTTAAATGTTAATGAAACCCCTGCCAGCACTGAGCTTAAAACCTACTATCTGAAGTAATGTGCCCAAAAGAAACCACACTATACCAACATCTTGGGTCACATGTTATTAAAAGAGACACTGGAACTTTAGGGGCTAAATGCAGTTATCAACGTAGGAGAAGGCTTACTCTTTGAACATCCATTGCATATGATGGCTACATCTCTATAGGAAAGAAATTTCAAGTTCCCTTTGATAAAACCTTCCCAGGCAAAGAGCATGTTTTTGACCATATCTAACAACAAGATGAATCACTATAGCTGGAAAAACGCCACAAAATACTGTTTTTTGACAACTGGAAGAAACCAGTTTATGGAGACCAGTTTTAGCCATGACAGTAGCCATAAAGGAGCAAGCATGAGTTCCATGGACTGAATAAGGATGGACTTTCTTTTTCCAAGCATTCCTTGCCACTCTGCCAGTTAACCCTTTCCTATCTTCCTAGACATATTTCTGTCCAACAGGGGGACAGTCATGGCATGATCTTTGTCACATGCTCTCCAGAATGGTTTCCATTACCACTCAGAGTAGACATTGGCTTAATATATCAAAGGAACTCCAGGTTGCTATGGGACTTCAGTCTATCACGTAGTAAGAGCTGAGGCCACTTAATGTTTAATAATGATAACACAATCTTGGACAGACAGAATACACTTGTAAGCATCTGCCTAGGGACAGAGGCTCCTTCTTAAATAGGCGATTCATGTCAAGTCAAGAAACAGAGCAAACAGCAAAGCAGATGTCTACGTTACTTGGCTTTGGTGGAGTTAAGAGTCTTTAATATCTGAAAACTGAATTTCTATATACAGCAATGTTACGTGTTTAAGGATGTTTTCAAGTTTTTGAATCTTTAAATCTCTCAAACCAAGATAATACTCTCAAAGGTTCTTTTTTACCCCCTCCAGATCCTATTCAGATTGGGATGGGATGCCAACTTTACAGAGGACATGACCTCAACAATTTTTGCTGATACGAGCAATGGAAAATAATGGCATAAAATTCTGCAAAACATTAACTCCAAACATTAGCCTCTGGCCCTAGAAGTTATCTTGAGGATAGAGAGGGGTCTAAAGTAAAGAACTGGGAAAGGAGAACTCATTTTAAATGCTGGGTCAACTTGAAGCAACAAGAAAGACTTCTTCTGTAGAGGAGCAACGAAGGAAAAGGGTCCAAATTGTAATACTGACCAGACCTTCTTCTCCCTCCCTCTGGGTCCAGGCCCAAGTGTCTCCCTAGGGTTTGGCCAGACTTGTTCAGCACAAATATGAACTTAGGAGTTGAAAACAGCTCAAAAAGCTAGCTGGGCTGCAAACAAAGCCTGGAGCCTCTTGCTGGGGTCAGTTTCCAGGGTAAGGGTATTTCATGAAAGCATAGTATTGACCACATTAGAGTATCTCCTCTCCCCTTAAGCCCTTAAGGAAAGCGTGCTTGCAGAATCACAACTGATCATTACAGAATCTGAAAGCAAAAATTATATGAATAAATATTCTTTAAATTTTTTATCTTATAAATATGCCACAGAATGTTTGGCAAAAGAAACAAAGGGCTTTTAAAGACAATTTTAAAATAAAACACAAACCACAAACAAGAATGATTCTCCCACAATAACAGAGAAATTAATTACCTAAAACATCAGAATACCCAAATTACTGTAAAAAGGACTAGCAGGAGGAATTTGCATTGTGATCATTCCTGCGGGGAACTTCAGTCTTTGGGCACCTTGAAATTATCCTTCTCCTTTCGGATGGCCCTCATGGTGGTCACAGGGTCTGTCTCCCCTGCATGCTGTTGTACTGTCTTCTCCCTGCCAGGACCAAAGCCAGAGAGTGAGAGTGCAGTATGTGGACAATGGGCACACTGGCTTACTATATTCGGTACTGCCCCCCACCCCAAACCACAAAGGAGAGGAGCCAGAAAGCAGCCAGACGTGCCAAGGAGGAGGCACAGCCTTGTGGAAGCTCTCTCCCCTTAGAGTGCTTTCTCTCCAGCGAGGCTGACAAAGGAGGTACAGAAGAAGAAAAGCATCCCACTTGGAATTTGCTGATATTCTTGAACATGCAGTCCTGGTATTCAGGGGTCAGTTTTGCTTTTCTTTATTACAAAATAGGGGAAAGTGAGATGGATAACCAGGGCCAACTCAATTTTGATCCATCTAGTAACCTTGCCAATTCTTATATCAACAGTCCAAACACAGGTATATGAAGATACTATTTTCAGTAGCATGTTTTTAGACTAAATTACACCTGAAAGTTGATTTCTTTATTCTTCCATGATGTGGGTCTGAGGTTGCGAGTTTTCATCATCCATTTTTTTTTCATAAGCAATGTTACAAGAGCCTAAAGCACAATATATTCCAGTCATCACCTTTCATTCCCAGGTTTTGAAGGTGCTCAAGGCCTCCATCCTAGCTAGCAGTTTTGTTAAGTGAGGGAGAAAGTGTGGGAAATGAGCCCCAGGTCTGATCACTTCTCAAGCACTGCATATTATTAAAGGCCTACTGGTTGTGGCCCCATGTCCCAGGTGTTTGGGGAAGAGAGGTGTAAAGTGCGTGCGTGCGTGCGTGCGTGTGTGTGTGTGTGTGTGTGTGTGTGTGTGTGTGTGTGAAGGGCTCTACAAGTTCACAAAGGCACCAAGAAAAAAATTCTCCAACTTTAAGAAAAAACTACAGAAGCTTTTTTTGGCTGCACAGATCTTGCTAATTCTGCATCACTGTGTTGACAAGCAGGTGGCCATATCACATCTCTTTCAGACACAGAATCACTGACACATAAAAATGTTCCTCTGTTTTCAGGGACACTGCAGAAACTGTTGATTTTGGGAGTGAAAAGAGCAAATGAGAAAACACAGAATGGCTAGACTTCAGACCCAGATGGACCAAAAAAGCTTTATGGAGCCATATCCTGAGAGCTCCTTCTCTGAACTTCAGATGGCTTAAACAAATGAAACTTTCTCATGGTTCAACTCCTTCAGTTCCTCCCTCTTAATGTGAGATCTTTTTTTTTTCAACTTTGAACTGCCCCCATCATGTCTCCTTAAGACACATAGAGAAAGTACATGTACTTACACTTACCTCACTCTCATGAATGGGTTGTATGTAAACTCCTCAGCAATAGTAGATGGTACAGCTGGTTCTCCGATGCCACATTTTGTCTTCAAAAGAAATATATCACAATTCAAAAGAATTTTGTATTTCAGGTATTTCAAAAGAAATATTTCACAACTAGTACATTTTTTAAAAGACTGAACTTAAAATATTTTGTTGTAAACGTAAACATAATATAACTTGAGGAGGGCAATGGGTTTAGAAATGTGCAATGCAAAAGTTTATGAAGGATTTCACAGACTTAATTCAGAGAGAAATTTCCTCCTCTTTTACTAGGAGTTTCATTAAAAGAGGAATCCTGCATTCTTAAAACTCCATTATGGGCACAGGAGAACAAGTACCACATCTGGAATAAGAGGCTTTTCATCCCAAGGCCCATATTCTGCCCCTTGTGACAGGTGTGATGCCAGACAAATCACTCCGTTCTCTCCCCATCAGTTAGGACCCTCATCTATAAAAGGAAGAAGTTGGACTAGATGACCTTTGTGGTCTCTTCCAGCTCCAAGTCTAGGATCCTCTTGGTACCCAGGCTGCCAGCTGTGACTCCTTGCTTCTTCCTCCTACTCACTTTAATGCTAGCTACTACCTAGAGAGGTAATACCTATCTGCTATATTGAAGAACTTTCTAAGAGCTCTTCAGCAATAGCACAAGTCACTGGGCGAGTTCCACATCCCCTCTATGTGGAAGCCGAGACTGTATGACATCATCTAGTCTGCTTTATATCCATCATGCTTTAAAAGTCACCACGTCGATACCTGAAAACAATTCCCTACATCTGTAACTTGCCTATGGTAATTATGGATTTGAGATGAAATTCAAACCCACGTCTCCTTGACATTAGGTCCAGGACTCTTTCCGCTATCAGGGACACTGTAAGAAGATGCCAACATGGGGTGGGAGGTTGGACAGGATAACCTCCGAGATCTATTCCAACCATGCAATTCTGTGCTTTGACCATCTCATTGTGTGGTATATCTGATATTTTTAGTGCTTGGGGAAGCCTCAGTTCATATAAGGGAATGCCTGAACAATCCTCAGTTTCTATTGGGGACTGCCTGAACAGTCAGTGCAAACTGAAAATGAGATGGAGCAGGTTCCTCAGGAAATGTCTTTCTGAAATGCTCAGAAGGCACAAGCTCACCTCCTCTATCTCCTATTAGGTCTTAGCCTCCCAATCCACCATCACCAATGGATCTGTCCCTGCCCTCTTGCCCTGGTCATGATTCATCACTTGCCTGCATATTTAACCATAAAGTGAACAAAGAAAAGCCATCAAACTAAACCGACAATTTGGCTGATAGTTACTGTCAGAAGTCTGAAAGGGAATAAAAATGAAAGCGAATGGGTTTTCGGAACTGCATATGGGCCAAATCCGAGTAGAGGGAGTTTTAGAATGACTGAGAACACCGACTCCTGTTGGGTAACAATCTAAGGCATTTCCTCACAGATAACAATGACATTTACACAACTGGCAAATATTCTAAGAACCCACGAAGATCTCATGGAACCTTCTTAATCCTGTAGGAAGGTCTCAATAACTGCATATTTCCCTGCTGTGGAGAGAATTCTTTTGGAGCTCTAGGGACTTCTTTAAAACACTTGCTTTTGGGGGAAGGTTTGCACAGATGTTAGACTTTATGGCAACAATATTCCCTTGCCTCCACTCCTCTATGTGTTGTATTCTTCTATTAGATGGTAAATTCCTCGAGTGTAGGGATTGTCTTTGTTTTTGTACTGTTATCCCTAAGACTGAGCACAGTGTCTGGAACATTAACACACAAAATAATATAACATTCCCACGTAATAAATGCTTGTTGTCTGACACAATCCAGGATACTGAATGATGGAGCTCTAGCTACTGGACACTATACACCCAAAATCAAATACATCTGAAAGTAACAGCCCCTGTGGAAATACATATATGCCCTATAGGCCAGGGCCATTCCCCTATTCAAATTGTCCCCTTTGTACAATAACTTAACAGTTTCAAGATGAGAGAACATTAAAGCTCCTATTCCTCCCCTAAACCCATCTCACTCACCTTAGCCCAGGCCAACTTTTCTTGAATAGCAACATTGTTTGGTTCAACATGACGTGCAAACTTGAGGTTATTGATGGTGTACTCATGACCGCAGTACACTCTCTGGAGAAAGAACAAAGGATGCCATCTCTAAGAGGACTTGTGCAAGGGGACGAATTAATTTCTCTTTCCAGACTCTCCTAAATGAAAACATTCAAAGTTCTCCACTAATTCCCTCTTTCCCCTATGTAAGGTAATATCCTGCCTGACTTTATCTCTAGGCCTTAGAGGAATATGACAGTTGTTGGCTGATAGGTTTATGCATAATGGAAAATACTCCTCAAGCCTTTGAGGGACTACGGGGCTCATGGTTTTAGTTTGGCAAAGACCAGAGAGGAGTAAAAGCCTGTCAAGAAATGCTTACAGTGGTTGGGTGCCCTTCTGCCACTCACTGAGGTGGCCACATCTGGTGCATAGCATCCATATGCCTGGGAACAAAGTGATTCCAGCAGAAAACAAAAAGAATAGGATAAAGAGGGGATAGCGAGAATCTAAAAGAAGAAAATCAAGGTAGAGTACTGAGGAAAGGGATGTGCTTCTGAGAATTTGCAAAGGGGTGATGCTATTTCTCCTTATTCTACAGGTACCAGGCAAGGCTAACTGAGCTCCTTCCCACAGAGCTTACAGGCAACCACTCCAACTGGCTTTAAAGTATACTTGCCCTTAGTACAACTAACATACTTAGAAAAAGAACGCATAACATACTGTTTCCGGGGGAAGACGGCCCAAAATTTCAAGCAGGGCTTTGTACATTTCATCTGCTGTTCCTTCATAAAACTTCCCACAACCAGCTACAAATAAGGTATCACCTGGAAGGAAAAATCTTGTTCAGTGAGACCAAAGTAGAGCCTAAGACACATGAATGACCACTAAGTCAGGTCAGCAGCTGGGCCCCTGAAGGCTCTGGCATCATTTATTTTTATTATCTTCAAGCTTTTTAAATTCAAGTTTTATTGATACTTTTTGTTTTTCTTCCACAGCCATTTCTGTATATGCTGCCCCCCACTCATCCAACCAGCAATGGCCCCTCCCCACCCTGGTAGGGCAGGTGATTTCATTAGTACAGGAAACTCCCAAATACAGATCCTGGTCAACACCTTCTCTGAAACTTCTAATCTCAAAGAGTTGTCTAGGACACTGAGATAACAGGTGACTTCCCCGGCCATGTAGCCAGTATGTATGTCCTAGATATGGGACTTGAACCCAGGTTTTTCTAGCTCCAAGGCCAGCTCTCATCTATTGCATAATGCTGCTTCTCATCCTTATAACAAGGAAAAATAGTTATGGAAAACTATGTGACACAGTGACAATGTGGAGAGCGCAGCAATGTTCTATTCCCCCAGGCCCTTACTTTTCCAAGGAAAGGGAGGAGGTTCATTTGCTCATCTCTTCTCTCAGGCCAAGCTTGGTCATTATAATTATATATTGCCTATGGTTAATTCAGGGCAAATGTAAAGTATAAAATACAAAGCTCTCTGCCAACATGTGAAAACGACATGACTAGACTGCTCTTGATAGAGATTGTGCTTTGAATTGTTTTCCTTGTAGTGGGCTTAAGGCTAGAATTTGGTTAGACCACACGAAATCTGCCAGTCCTTGCCTCAGAAGGCATGAATGTACACATAGTGGTTGGAATGGGTTAGGGGTTAGCGACTAAGGGAAGCTTGTTCCCTTCATGAGACTAAACTCATGACCTTGACTTCATGAACACTTTCCTTTAACCTTATCAAGGAGATCAGGTCACAAGAGGCATATAGGTCAGATGTCCAAATTTCAGGACACAAAGTCCTATCACGAGAAAATTTGATCCTTTCCATAAAGTCAGTATTTGGGGGGTAGGTATGACTTTTTCTCTTTCATAGAAAGTCAAAGTCATTTTTGAGATAACACAATTTCTATTCCCAAAGGAGAAGTAGAGGTCACAAAAGCTTTAATGCCCATGGACTCTCCATGGCTACCATCTTGATTGGGAAGAACCACACTAATTGCGAAGCCAATATGATAATCAAAGAAGACATCCCAGAATTGACTCCTCCCACCATCATTTGACTCAGCAACTCCATATGAAAAAGTCTTTGGCCAGAATCTCCTCCTGAGGGAGAAAAAGACAAAATACAAGGCACTGGGGATAGTTTCACAGGGTGTGTAGCACTTTTCTCTTCCTCTAAATCTACTTGTCTGAGAGAGCAGAAGACACAGATGAGTCCCCTGAAACAGTAGAAGCATCATCAGGAAGACAAACCAGGGGAGGCCAAAGACCTTATAGGGATCATGTTACCAATGATCCCCCACTGACAGTAACTCAGATTAGGCCTGGCTCTAGGACAGCCCTTTGTTTCATATGGCCACTACCTTTTCTTTTGGTTTTCTGAGTTCTGGAACTTAAAAAGAATAGACTTCTCAACATGGCTAGCAATTTAAACACTGTCCAGGGTGGTCCCATGTGCCCACCATCTTCAGAAATCAAATTCATTCTGAACACCTACTAGCTATGTGACCCTGGGCAAGTCACTCACCTCTGTCCGCCTCAGTCTTCTCAACTGTAAAATGGGGATAATAACAGCACCTTCCTTGCAGGGTTGTCGTGAGTATTAAATGAGAGAATCTTTGTAAACTGCTTGGCCCAGTGCCTGGCACGCAGCCAGTGTTGTGTAAATGCTTATTCCCTTTGCTTCCCTGCTAGATCACTCAGTGAAGAAAGCTCATCAAACACAGAACTCACCGGCAGGGCTGTCTCTTCAACAGCCTAGCTCCTTCTTTCATGTTGTCTTATTTGTCTCTGATTATTATCCAAAGCATCAAAACCAAATGAAACTCAACTTTTGTTCCACAGGAACATACCCATTCATCACATAAAAATGTTTTCTTTCCTTGGTCTTCTGACCCTAAGCAAAGTGACAGCCATTCTTTCCTAACACTTGTTGCTCCTGCTGGCCCTGGGGCTGGCCTGGCTAGCTTCAGATGTTCTCTTACCTGAAAGACTATGTTATATCGGAAAGTCCTGAATTTGGAGCTTAAGGTCTGGATGAGAATCCTGGATCTACTTACTACTTATATGACCTTGTGCAAAAGACTTAACCTCACTGGGCCTTGGCTTCTTCCTTGGCAGAATGAAAGGTTTGTATCTTAGAGGTCTTTTCCAACTCCAGATCTTAGGATGCTCTTATGACCTCTCCTAGTAGGGAAGAGAAAGGCACAGTCCCAGAGAACATCCTGCTATTCTCTGAGATGTGGCATGTTTCCCTTTTCCTCTTTTCCTCAGGGAAAATTGCTAAACATTGGCAGAAGTAAAGAAGTTATAGAAACGCCTTTCCTAAAAATCTTCCTAAAAATTGGGCATTTCTCTTTGCTCAGTGACCCCACTGGTTTGCAGGTAATCTTCAGTTTCGTGAGGCTGACGGACTATGTATTCTTACTATGGGGGTATTGCTTTCTAGCCTTGTAGGATCTTAGGTAGGAAAAATAGTCTTTTTTAAAAATTTGTTTGTTTTCTTTTTGGTAACTGACAAGAACTAACATGAGCATCTCCTGAGCAGCTAGAGGTCTTCAAATGCATGCACGTGCTAATGAGGTACATGCCTAGGGAACAGCTGCAGGTAGGCATGCGTGCTCGCGTGCACACACACACATATCATTACTTACCTGTAAAAACAGCAGGTGGCTCTGAACTATTGGGCTTACTCACAAAATAACAGATGTGTCCAGAAGTGTGACATGGTGTTGCCAGGCATTTGACAGTGAGAGATCCCACCTTGAATAAAGTAAGCAAAAGTGGGTTCCCAAAAGAAGTTCAAGAAACATGCAAAGTGTAAACCTTCACATAAGTCTCTCTTGGTGTACATGGATTTCTGCTCAGATACTCTGCCCCCCCACAAGGTGCTTGTATAGCCTGCAAGAGGAAGGACAAATGTCCTTGGACAAGGGTTGCCAACCTCAAGTTGTTTATCTTACATGTTACCCAGACTCCTGTTTTTCAAGTAACCATAGCAATTAGTCTTAAACTTTGCTCCTAGGACAGCAGACCCTGTTCTGTAACACAGACAGCAGCCTCCTTTCAAACAAAGGTACCAATTCTGTTCTTTTATTGCTAAATCGTGTCTAGGCTGAACCAGTCATCCAGGAATGATAGGAGTGATTATTCAGACACAATGGGCTTGATTTAAACTCCCAGTTCCGCGGCCTTTGAACTGTGGTTCAACTTTGAAACAAACCAAACATAACCCAATTGATCTCAAACACTTCTGATCAAGAAAAAGAAAATTGCAGTCCCAGGGACAAGAATGAAAAGTTCAGTCATATGTGGCCAGTTTTAGGCAGATGTGACTTAAGACAGTCCAGGTACAACTACTCCAGTTGTTAACCTGTTCCCGGACAGAGAAGGCAGTTAATTCCAAAGTCCTTAGTTGCAAACTTCAGCATGGGTGCCTCTAATAATCTACCAAGAACAAACAGCCATTTTTAAACACACAGAAAGGCACTTTCCTGTCAAGCGTTGGACCTCTTCCTAGGGAAAATTTATCTTGGTGGGACAAGTGTGAGAGAAACCAGTGGCTTTTTGTGCCAGGTCTGAACTCTTGGGCATTTTACCTAGGCTGTTTCTGGTCAGTCAATGTTCCTCACACAGTCATTATATACTGATATACACTCAAAATAAAACCACACTTCATACCCTTTCCATTTGTTTCTTTTTACCTGTATCGTAGTAAGGTGTGACACTTTGTTAGTGAGGGCCCCAACTCGATCATCTCCCCCATATACTTTCAACCCACGTTCCATCTTGACGAGCTTCTCATTGCCCCCAGCATGGTCCCTAGAAGGTAAAAATAGGAGACTCATGGCCATCTGCTACTTAAAAAGAGAATGCTGCTTGCTTTTTAAATCTGATTTAAATCTTGTTTGCATTTAACCTAGTGATGGCTTTGTTTTAGAAAAAAGACTCAGTGAGCATGCATTCCAAATGCAGAAAGCAATATGTTTCTTATCCCTTTGTTCCTCAGCACAAATGGAAAGAATTCCCTTGACACTACCAGCATCAAGTTGATACCCAACCTCTAGTAGGCCCTTATGGCTGGAAGCATGTCCCATGGCTTTAGGTGTGCCTTCTGAGCAGGTGAACAAAGCTGCTGAAAAATCTGTACAGTTCTCTGGTGCCTTTTAACAAAGGGCCACCAAAAGTTTTACAAAGAGGGATTTAGTGAGGGCTCCATTTCAGAAAAGGAGAAAGAGTAGCAAAAGAGGTTGTAGGGGACCTGCCTGGGGTTTGGTAGTGAATCTGAAGCAATGTGGAATTTTGTACGACAGTGTGATTCTAAGCCCTATGCCAACCACTCCTGGGACAATCTCTGGTATAAGGATACCTAAAGAATGTGTCTTAATGTTGAATTTTAGACTTTCAAACCATGGAGGAAACCTCCTCTCCTCTTGATCCTGGAAGTCTACACTTTAACTTCATCCTACTACCTCATTTGCAGGGATAAACTAGACAGCTCTTTTTTTTTTTTTTTTGGTGAGGCAGTTGGGGTTAAGTGACTTGCCCAGGGTCATACAGCTTATAGGTGTCAAGTGCCTGAGGCCGCATTTGAACTCAGGTCCCTCTGATTCCAGGGCCGGTGCTCTATATACTGCACCACCTAGCTGCCCCTAGACAGCATATTTTTTAAAAAAGAAAACAAAACAACGCTAGAGAAAACCATGTAGCACAGAGGCCTGGAGGTGACACTGCTGTTTCCCTATATTCAGTAGGGCACAGCTAGAAATCAAAAGAGACCTCACTGTGAATTAGTTTAATGCAGCACATACTTACTTGGGAAAGAAAAGCTCACTTCAGAGAAATGTGGCTGAGAATTACAACTCAGGAAGATCTGGGAGGTCACAGTAATTACTTAAAATACTGATTAGATCCTGGCATACGTGACATACAAAAGTAACTAGGCTAGTTTATCACTAAATTTGGAACTGGTCAGCCACTAACTAGAGTCCAATTTTGTGAAAAGGATTCCAAGTACACTAAAAAGCACTTAAGGGTCAGAAAATAGGGCCTATGAAGTGAGAGCAATTTAATATGGAATAGGGAATGCTACAGAAAGGGACAATTATCTTCAAGAATATTAAAGGACTACTAAAAGGAGCATAGTGAACTAAGAGGAACATCAGAAAAAATGGACTGAAATCACAGCAAGAAAGCCTTATATTTGAGAGAAGGAAAATCTTTTTGACAGTGGAAGCTGCTAAACACTGGTACAGCTAAAGAAATGATACAACTTATTTCTTATAGGAGGTAGCTATCTGCCCAGATCCCTTCCCCCACCTCCTTCCCTGCTTTTCAGCTCCCCTTTTATGGGTTATCTCCCTCCGGTAGACCGTAACCACTTTGAAGGGAAGGAACTGTTATTGTTGTTTGCTTGAATATCTCCAATATTTAACACAGCATATAGTAGAGCTTAAAAAATACTTGTTCCCTGCCTCCCCAGAGTTTCTAAAAATCTTTATGAATATTTGTCTCAGGTAGTCTAGGGGATTAAGAGCAAGGGATTGGCCTAGATGGTTTCAAGTTTATGGTTCAGTTACAGGTTTGTTTAAATCAATCATTATGCTTATCATTTTACAAATATTAGCCAATCCTTATCATATTCCCATGAAGTAGGGATTGAAGTTCTTACTTTAATGAAAAGAAAAAGGAGCCAAAAGAATGAAGTTTCTGGTACGAGGACAACGGAGTCCAATTGAGGCCATGTTACAGCAGTATGATCTTGCAGTGACAAGGTTCAAGGACACTTTTTTTTAAAGCGACAAGAAAGTAGTTGTTCTATGGCTCGATAACTAGAAAAGAAAACCTGGGTAATTTGTTCCAAAGTTGGCAGTCTGCTAGCAAATCAAAGAAATACTCTGTTCTAACCAAAGAAATAAACCTTTCTTCCTAGTTTTAATTTTAAGTACCCCTAAAGTTTTTATAAGATCATAGAAAAAGACCTTTGGCAGACAACTTTCACAAAAATTCATTATATTTAGGTCTGTTCACTTTTTGCTGATCAAAGGAAGGTCTCCAAACATTGCTCAGTCATTTGATATCCAGTATTTTTTTAATGCTTAAAAAAGTTTAACTAATTTCGTTATGGAATTTAAGGCAAAAATTCCATTACATAAGCTAACGATGATCTGAGAAGAGCCTATCAAAGTCTGCCTCCACAGAAAAAGAAGGATCAGGCTAGTAATGAAGCATTTTCTCCAGATCTGTTGTCTCACCTCAGACCTCCTCTATTGCTGAGCCTGTCCTCTCCCTCCCTCTGCATTAGGCAATGATTCTCCTAAGACACACCAGCTTTCTATGCTTGTCATCACATACTGTAAGGGATCCAATTAAGCAGGACTGAAAAGTTGGGACATTAGGGACCTCATGCAGGAGCACACGTTAGGAGACAGAGAACAGAGAACTGCATTGGGAGTCAACAGGCTTATGGCTAAAACTGAAGTTATTCTTATGATTTTAGGCAAATCATTTATCTTCTCATGTGTAAAGTGGAGAGAATACCAACTACTTCAGGGGTGTATAACTTCCCCTCAGTGAGATCTACTTTAGAATGCTTTTGCTTCCTCTGGCTGTAAACTCCCTCCTGAACTCCAGTCCCCAGCTCACCAATTTTACACCTGTACACAGCTAGCTGGATGTTCCATCAACATCTTAAAACAATATGTCCAAAAAAGCAACAACACCTCATTATCTTTCCTTCGAAACTTACCCTCCTCTAAATTTCCCTATTTCTGTTGAGGGTATCATCATCCTTCCAGGCACCTTGGCTGGAAGACAGGCTCAAAACCTCTGTCATCCCAGACTCTTCCCACTCCTTCACCCTCCGTAAGCAATCAGTTACCAAATCTTAATACCTCTTACATCTATTGCCTTGTTTTCATTTGCAAAGCCACCACCTTATTCCAGATCTTAATTACCTTTCACCTGGACTATTGCAATAGCTTCCTAATCATTCTTCTGGCTCACAGTCTCTATCCTCTACACAACTGCCAAGATAACCTTCATAATGCAAAGATCTGACCATGGTACTATTTTGCTCAAAAATCCACAATGGTTTCCTAGTTCCTTTAGGATAAAATACACTCAGCTTGGCACTTAAGAACTTCCACAATTTTGTTCCAACTAGCTTTTCCAGAATTCTTTCCTGTTCCTCTCCGTCACATACTCTGAGTTCCAGACAAACTGGGGCAGCCCTGAACTTACCACTCCATCTCCGTTCTCGTGCCTTCATCCAGGCCGACAATGGGCTCTGTTCTCACTTCTGTTGCTTAGAACCCTTGGCTCACGTCAAGGCTGAGCTGAGGTGCCACATCCTCTCTGAAGGCTTTCCAGATTTCCTCCAAGTTCTTGGTGCTCTCAATCCCTCCCTCAGATTATCTTGCATTTACTTATCTGTACAGATTTTTCTGTATTTCCCCACACTAGGAAGAATGTAACGTCTGGGTACTATTTCCTATCACTCGATCTTGCACATAGCAAGTGCTTAATAAATGCTTGTTCAATTGGGTTGAAAGGTATATATTCAGATACTACTAAATTCTTGCTTTGATGCCTGCCTCAGGACCCTTCGAAGAACTTGTGCTTTCCTAGTCAAAACTGTGCTCAAAACTCATAGGAATATCAAAATGAACAGGGGCCAGGTTACAGCTCTTTCCAAGTCTCACTATACCTCTGTTTACGTAGGCAAAAAGCAAATGTTTATAGAAATGCTTGCTTAAAATGGCAAAAAATAAGAATAGCCAATGATGGTAGGATTGCAGAAAACAGGCACACGAATGCATTGTTGATAGAACCGTGAATTAATAAAAACTATTTTAGAAAACAATTTGGGATTATATAAATAAAGTGGCTAAAATGTCCATACCCTTTGATCTAGTAGTGATTCTACTAAGCATATACCCCAAGGGTGTAACTGACAAAAAGAAAGCCCTCATGTGCACCAAAATATTTCTAGCAGCACTATCTGTGGTAGCAAAGAACTGGAAACATCATGGGGGATATCCATCAATTGGGGAACTGCTAAACAAATTGTGGTAAATGAATATAATGGAATATTACTGTTCTATAAAAAATGATAAATACAATAATACAGAGAAGCAAAGAAAGAATTAACATGAACTGATGCAGGGTGAAATGAACAGAACCCAGAAAACAGTGGAAGACAATGACTACAACAATGTAAATGAAAAGAACAATCACCATAAAATAATCAAAAATGAATGCTGCAAAATTACAGAGAACAAGCTTATTCCCAAAGAAGAGATGTGAGAAGACAGTTCCCCGCTCCCCTTTGCAGAGATGGAGGTCCATAGGTGTGGACACTACAGATTCTGTCAGATTTTTCAATACATTGATTCAATTTGCTGATACTTTTATTTCTTCTCTTTTTCTTTTAAAAAAATGTCTGTTGTATGGGATAGTTCTCTAGAGAGGGAATGGGGGAAGGATATAGGGGGAAATATACAGGGGGAAATTTAGGTGATGTAAATACAAGGGATAGCAATAAAAATTTATTAAAAAAAAAAAGAAGAAGAAAGCTTGCTTACCAATGGTGATGGGTAGTAAGAACAGTGGTCAGTTTCACTCCATGTTTTTTTACTGTTTCCACAACCTACAACCAAACACGGGGAAAAACAAAGAGATCACGACCCCAGTTACTCCCTAGTTCTAGACTTCCTTGATTAACCAAGAAGAGGAAGTACAGAACATCTTCTTCATCTTCTTCCTTGGTCCCTTACCCAGTTATAAAGTCTGACTTAATACTCTTTTTTTTCTTTTTTATTATTATTATTTTTTTTAATACTCTTTTTTTTCATAAAATTTCTTAAGCCTTATAATGGTATCTAAGATTCACTCTGATTTATTTTAGTCATACACACAAAAATTACTTGTCACAAATGTACTTTGATATCAACCATGTGTGGGAATTGGAAAAATACTATTCAGTGATGAAAAAATAACAAAAGGGAGATGTTGTGATTAAATTCTGCTTGTGCCTGGAGTTCTGCACCCAGTAAGGTCATTCAAGGGAGTTAAAAAGGACCCAAAGCTGAAGCTGTCTCTAGAATTCCTGAGGGACTTGACACAAGGGTCACTCTCTGTTACCTTCTGGGGTTGTACTGGATCCACAATAGCCGCTTCCTTGGTATCTTCATCAATGATCAAGTACATGTAGTTATCAGTTAGGGCTGGCAGTAACTCAATCTTCATGATGCCGTGCTTAATTACCTGACACTTTCTGTAGTCAGTATGTTGACAAACAGCTCCCAGAAGGGTTGAACCTTGGAGATGTAAATAATATAAATGTAGGTCAATGGCAGAACTTTATTATGACTGAACTTAGTAGAAAATCAAAGACAAATCCTTCCAGCCCCAGTAGTAAAGCCTCATAAATCCTGCAGAAGTAGGGAAGATGCTCCTTGGCCTGACACATTCAACTTCTACCTGTTTTTTCTGAGGGTTTCTTTTATAAATAAGAAGAATCTTCATCTATCCTATATTTATTACCAAATCGTTGAAGGTATGAAAAATAATTCATCTGAATGAGGATCAAATTACATGGAAAACTACCATTTAATGTCACTTACTAAGTATTAAAATGCACACACCAATCAGAGTTTAAAAGGAAAAAAAAACCCCACCAAATGTAGAGAATAAGTGAGACACAATTCAAAAAATGTTTCGATGTGGTTACTGCTTACTCTAGAGAAAAGCGGAGGCTCGAAACCCAGAAAATATCTCCAAAGCCCACTTATGCCATTTGTTTAATCTCTACCACCATACCATGGCAGTATTTTCGATAAGGAGAGAAGGAATCGTCTAAACTAAAACAAAGATTCTCAAAATTCTTTAGGGAATGAGTATTTTAAAAATGTAAAATGTGTCAAGTCCCATTTATGTGCGGTCAGTCCTGGGGTTAAAGTTGGCTGGCAGGGCAGGTGCCTCATGGGGGAACTTTCAGTTCAAATGAGAGCAATGTCTGAAAGAGGAGCTGAAAAGCAGGCCACATCGATTTGAGGATCTTCACAGACTTTACTCCTTGGGAGCACTATGCAAAAATCAAGCACTTCCATGCTTCTTCATGCATGGCAGAGAAACAAAAAATTGGAGTTTTAATGATTAAACAACACATACCAGCTCTGATTCTCCCTTTTCTTTGCCTCATGCTCAGCAAAATAAATATATATTTTTAAAATTGTAAGCTTATGTTAAATAGTGTCCTACCTAAGCCTCAATACAAACCTTCATCATGCTCTGTTCAATTTTCTAACTCTTTCTGAAATCAGTGTATTGACAAATACTGACACGACCAAGCTAGGCTAAATAACTCAGTTAGACCTGGCAAGTCCTTTACTCCCAGGGAAAGAAGGGACACAGTAAAAGATTAAGTAAGCATTAACTAGGACTCCTTATACTTAAACCATCTTCCTGGAAAGATCTCTAGGTTCTCTTCTCCATTTAAATTTCATTTACTCAAACTACACAAATAACTTGTTCCCCTTGACTTCTTCTTCCTCCCCCACTCCAAACCTTTGACCCGCAGTGGGTTAGTTTGTATATTTCCCATTAGGACTAAGACGATGTCTTGAAGAATGCAGTATTTTTGACAACTGGGTCTGTGATCTTTTCTAAAATGAACATCCTAAGTAAAGTCCATTTCAAAGAAATCAATTTATTTATCTAACTCAATTAAACAATCTGCTTCATTTCTCTACAAAAAAAACCACTGCTCAGCATTGCTTGAGAAAGACCACAGTCAGAGGCTTTTAGGCCAACAAATAAATGTAGTAAGGGCCAGGTCATATGCATGCTAAAGCTCTGACTCTGATAAGCATCCATGAGGAAAAGGAGGAAGTATAGTCTTCAGGAAACTTTTGTACTGAGGGTGTTTTCCCCATTTCAGACCTTGGGCCACACTTATCTAGGCTGAAAAATGTAAACATCCAGAAAATGAAGGCAATGTCTGCTGCACGTCCTACTAAACAATCCTAGCTACTGTAGCCAAGTATGAAAGTTGAGAGTCAGTGCTGGGAGATGTAGCAATTGGCCCCACAGCTGAAGCTCTAGCCCTAGCTTTTCCCTCTAATTTCTTGCAAAGCACACAAAGAGAAAAGGGCCAATTTCTAAACTATTATTAAGATAGCCTAACACATCAACCGAGCAAGAATGTGACATAGCATGAATCTCTTGAACAAGAAAAAAATACCAAAATATAAACCATTTATTGAGATTTATACATTGCAATCCCCTGAGCAGAAAATCTAGGCACATATATCATAAAAATGTAAATGCTATTAAAAAAAAACCCCAAAGTACTGACTACATCAGTAGAACACCCACTGCCTTCTTCTACATGTATGGGATCAAAGACTTGAAGTTGGAAGGAAACCCAGAGGTGATTAAGTCTGACCTTTAATTTTAGAGATGAGAAACTGAAGTCCAAAGAGATTTAAGAGATTTTCCCAGGATCACTCCACCAGGAAGTGTTTAAAGCAGCATTTGAAACCACAGTCTTCCTGATTCCAAGTAGGGGGCTTTATCCACTACATCACATAACCACTCTAATCAATTAAAGAGTTGGATGTTATGCAGTGAACCAAAAGTCTTAGTGCAGCTTTAAGTTTTAATATTACACATGCAAGAAAGACCCTTACAGAAGCAGGAATGGGAAGAAAAAAATTAGCCTTCTAATCCATGTAGTTCTGGGTCACAAAGAAAAACACCAGAGAAGACCTCAGCTACTATACCACCAGTACATATGGAAAGGAAGAGGTCCTGAAATGGGACTTGAAACACCAGAATACTTTTTAGCCTTTTGGTAACAAACATCTCCTTATCAAATACAAGCCCTTCAGAACTCCTCTACCTAGCTGACAAGCTACTTTCAGTCTTTTTTTTTTTTTTTTTTACCATGTATTCTGGACCCCAATGGACTCTCCTATTAATGACCAATGAAGAGGTAGATGTCCTTGACTTTAAAAAAAAAAGCATGACCTCAAAACATTTCTTTGTTTCTCCCATTGTCATCTATCCCAGTGTTTCACACCGTTTCATTAATTCCAAGATATTATTATACTCCTTCGAGTAAGAGCTTCTCTTGGCATACTTAGACAATCTTGTGTAAGAGCAGTGGCATCTGTCATTATTACTACCTTGCAGGAGAACCACAGCCTTAAGCATTACTTTGTAGAAAAGACTACCTCATTTTTAAGCACTCCACTCTGAGTAGCAAGCAAGTACCCCAACAGAAGCAGCTTCTCTGCACTTTGATATTACCACCTGTGGTGTCAGGGAGCTTGCACAACTCTCCAGACCCGGGCCAATTAGTCCTCCATGGCTGGAAATGCTATGGTGGCCTTTGCAATGTCAGGGCTGGGATTCATCTGGGTGATCCAGGACCTCCGCTACCTACCACGGGACCGGAGCCCTGCCTCTTCCTTCTTCTCACCAGCACCTTATTTGGGGGTCAGTGAGCACCGGCTCGGCCACTCTATTCGTGCCCCTCGTCCCCTCCCCCCCTCCCCCAGCGGCAGTACTGAAAGGATCAGGAGATTACGTAACCAAGTCCAAACCCAAGGCTGAGGATCTCTTCTCCTCGACTCATAGGTCGATGGAGACATTTTATTTGAACCCCCTAGCAGGACAACCGAGGACAGCGGAGGAGGCCTGGCACTTTCGGGATGCTGCCCTGGACTCCCCGGCCCGCCATCACAGGCAGCGAGCGCCTCACACTGGGCTCGCCAGCCTGGGTCGCGGTCCCCGGGATGCCTGGGCTGGCGGGCGAGCCCCGTCCTAGCCGGGTGCCGGGCCAGGAGAACGCAGACGTGACATCCACGGGGCCTCCCCCGGCGGGGCCGGGGGCGTGTGTGGCAAGGGGCTGGGAATGCTCTCCACCTCCGACGCGGGAGTAAGATGATCCTGGCCCCGCACGCACGTCCCACGGGTCCGCCGTCGCGGAGCCGCGCGGAGCGCCGGCCGGCAGCACCTGTCAAGCAAGCCGGGGCCGAGGGCTAGCTCCGGAAGCTTTCCGGCTTCTCCTCTCCGGGCCGGGCTGTCTCCGTTCACCTACCCACAGCGCGCCTGGCCCAGGTGGCTCCCAGGACAGCGAGGCTCCGGCGGCCCAGGTGCCCAAAGCCCCAGACCATGTTCCGGAGGGAAGAGGAGTGCGGCGCTCTGAGAGGCCGAGCCCTGACACCGTGTTCTCGTCATCGACGCGCCTCAGCCAATCCCCGCTGGCCTCCTCGCCACGCGCCCGCCGCTCCCTCCGCCCCGAACCGCGGCCGCAGCCAATCAGAGTGCTGCTGCCGGGCTCCGGCCCCCAGCTCCCCCTCCGCTCGCCCCTCCCCCCAATACCGGCCGCTGAGAAGTGTCGTTGTAGTTGCGGGGTCGTCGGGGACCCCTGGGAACAGGCGGCGGTGGGGATAAGGAAATAAGAGGCAGGAGTGGGGTTGCGTCCTCCTCCCTCCGGAGCAGCACGGCCCTGCCAGGAAGGGCAGCGCCACTTCGACCTTCCCGAACTGCGGTCACCTGGAGCAGGGTTCAGTGACTCCCAGCCCCCAGCTGAGGGGGGAGGAAAGTCGAGAGCGGGCTACGGTGTCTCCTTTCGATGGTGGAACGGAGAGTTCCGAGAAAGTTTGGCTCCGTTGAGTAGCCGTAGGCGTCAGGTGACTGCCCTTGGGCAGAATCCACGTGATACAGTGACACTTCGCTTGGCTCGCTCCGGACGTTTAGACATGGCTGCGGCTCGTCAGTTACCCCGGTTTTGGGAATGGGGCAAAAACATCGTTTGCGTTGGAAGGAACTACGCGGATCACGTTAAGGAGATGAAGAGCGCCGTCCTGAGCGAGCCAGTGATCTTCCTGAAACCTTCCACTGCTTATGCTCCGGAGGGCACCCCGATCCTCATGCCCCCTTACAGCCGCAACCTGCACCATGAACTGGAGCTGGCGGTGGTGATGGGGAAGCAGACCTGCGCCGTGTCCGAGGCCGAGGCCATGGACTTCGTGGGTGGCTACGCCCTGTGCCTGGACATGACTGCCAGGGATGTGCAGGACGAGTGCAAGAAGAAGGGGCTGCCCTGGACTTTGGCCAAGAGCTTCACTTCCTCGTGCCCAGTCAGCAAGTTCGTGCCCAAAGAGAAGATCCCGGACCCGCACAAACTTAAGCTCTGGCTGAAGGTCAACGGCCAGCTGAGACAGGAGGGCGAGACGTCCGACATGATCTTCTCCATCCCCTACATAATCAGCTACGTCTCCAAGATAATAACATTGGAAGAAGGGGACATTATTTTGACGGGGACTCCGAAAGGAGTTGGACCTGTTCAAGAAAATGATGAGATACAGGCTGGAATAGATGGGATTGTCAATATGAGCTTTAAGGTTGAAAAATCAAAGCGTTGAAGTTATGGCAATTGGTCTAGTTCCCAAGCTGCCAAATCACGATGAACTGATTCACTTTTTAATGAAGATAGGTGGGTAGATAGGAGGTCACTGAAGAAATGAGAGCTATTTGATTGGTTGTGGATACCTGCTAAATCCAAACATTAATTGTCCGCAGAAACCTGTTTTTCTGCAATCTAAATTACTGTTTCTAGAAAGGACTAAGTTTTTTTCTGTGTGTATCATTCCGGGATTCCTGCTGTACAAAGGCATTAAAATATAAAAGATTCTGAGAGTTATACTTGAGATAGATCTGTGTATGAGTTTTTAAAAATAGCCATTGATTGATGGTTTTTAGAGTTGTCAAGGGATCTGAAGGATCATCCAACCCACCATTAATCTCCTACCTTCTTATTCTTAGCTTGACTTGATTTATTGAAGTGCCCTTTGAGATTGGCATGATTTTTGTGGGGACAGTGTTGACACTGATGCCATAAAAATGATTGTGCTGTGTCAGCTATCCATACTTCCTTCTTGAAGTGACCTTGTGACCAACTGAATGAATTTGGGGTTGCAACAGAACTTTTATGAATATCAACTTTTTAATATCGGCTTCCTTAGTACTATACTCTTAACTACTAATTTAGTGAGCCAGTTGTCATAATATCTGTCCTTTTCCAACAGTAAGAGAGAAGCTGAAATACTTAGAAGAGCTACTTTGCCTGTTTCCTGTTCCATTCTCTGAATGTCTGTGGGGAGACGTACTATAGGGGAGAGGTACAGATGGCTGGGTTTTAGTTGGTAGTCCCTCATACTGAGTTTTCAAGCTTCTCCAGTTTGCAAAGAAAAAAATGTTTTTCATGTCCTTAAGCAGTAAAAGTTTCTGTAAGATCACAAATTTAAAGGCATTTATTGGCTGGATAAAGACCTCAGAAATCTAGCTTGTGAGTAGTTGCTAATTAAAAATCTTTTAGTATTCCTCTGGTACTTATTAATACTTCTGAAATTGGAAATGATTTTAGAGAAATGCCATGAATGAATGTCATATTAAAATACATTTTATTTCAAATGCTCAACTCTTTCTTGTCAAGAACCACATATGTTATTCACATGAATATCATACATTTTGTGTCTGTTTTGAGATGCAGGTCAGGTTTCCCCCCCCAATATATTTTTATTTATTTCATTAAATATTTATGAGTTACATGCAAAAAACATTTTCACATTTTTTTTTAAATTTTGATTTCTAAATTCTTTCCCTCCCCTTTCTCCAACTTGAGAAGGCGGGCAATTTGATATAGATCATACATGTGAAGTCATGTAAACATTTCCATATTAGCCATGTTGCAAAAGAAAACATAGACCAAAACAAACAAAAAACCAAGAAACATAAAGAAAGTTAAAAAGGTATGCTTCGATCTTCATTCGGACTCCATCAGCTCTTTCTCCACAGTTGGATAGCATTTTTCATCATGAATCCTTTGGAGTTGTCTTAGATCATTGTATTGCTGAGAATAGCAAAGTCATTCACAGTTGATCATCATACAATATTGCTGTTGTGTACAGTTTTCTGATTATGCTCTCTTCACTTTGTATCAGTTTACATATTTCTTCTCAGGTTTTTTTGAATTTATCCTACTCATCATTTCTTATAGCACAATAATATTCTATCGCAATCATATATCACAACTTGCTTAGTCATTCCACAGTTGATGGGCATTCCCTCAATTTCCAATTCTTTGCCACAACAAAAAGATGCTGTAAATATTTTTGCTCATATAGGTGCTTTTCCTTTTTTTTTTTAAATCTCTTTGGGATACAGACCTAGTAGTGTTATTGCTGGATCAAAGGGCATGTACAGTTTTATAGCCCTTTGGGCATAATTCCAAATTGCTCTCCAGAATGGTTGGATCAGTTCACAACTCCACCAACAATGTATTAGTGTCCCAGTTTTTCTGCATCTCCTCCAACATTTGTCATTTTTCTTTCCTGTCTCTCCTATTAGCCACTATGGTAGGCTTGAAGTGGTACCTCAGAATTGTTTTAATTTGCATATCTCAGTGATTTAGAACATTTTTTCATATGAATCTAGATAGCTTTGATTTCTTCTTCTGAAAACTGCCACTTCATATCCTTTGATCATTTATCAATTAGGGATACAGGTCAGGTTTACATCTGTTTTCTAAATTAAATTTTATTCTTTTCAAAGAAACAGAAATCTTCCTTCTCTCCCTCATTTCCTCTTAAGAAGAAAAGAAAAAGACTTACATGAACTGATGCTGAGTGAAGTGAGTAGAACCAAGAGAACATTGTACACAGTAACAGAAACATTGTGCAAGGACAACATTGTACATGGTAACAGCAACATTGTGCAATGACCAACTTTGATGGACTTTGGACTTTGGAGCAATGCAATGATTTAAGACAATTCCAAAAGACTCATGATGGAAAATGCTATCCACATCCAGAGAAAGAACTATGGAGTTTGAATGCAGGTGGAAGCATACCATTTTCTCTCTCTTTTTTGTTTTGTTTTGTTTTTTTTTCCTCGTGGTTTTCCCCTTTTGTTTTAATTCTTCTTTCACAACATGACTGATGTGGAAATATGTTTAATATGATTGTACCTGTATAGCCTATATCAGATCACGTGCCATCTTGGTGGGGAGGATGGAAGGGGGAAAATTTAGAACCCAAAAATCTTATAAAAGTGAATGCTGCAAACTAAAAATAAAGCAATTTTAAAAAGAAAATACTTACTACAAACGTGTAATTAAGTAAAACAAATTTCTGTGCTGGCCATGACCAAAAGGAGATAGATAGATAGATATCTTATTCTGAGCTGTTGATTCTTTCACTTTTCTATCGGGAGGTGGATAGCATGTTTTATCATTAGTCTTTTGGAATCATGGTTTATCATTACACTGATCGGAGTTCCTAAGCCTTTCAACATTGTTTGTATTTACAATTTTGTTGTCTTTGTATAAATTGCTCTCCTGATTCTTTTCACTTCATTCTGTATCAGTTCATACAAATCTTCCCAGGTTTCTCTGAAACCATCCCTTTCATCATTCTTATAGCACAATAGCATTCCATCACATTTCTATACTGTAACTTGTTCAGCCGTTCCCTACTTGATGGAAACCACTCCCTCAGATTTTAATTCTTTGCCACCTCAAAAAGAACTCTTAAGTATTATTGTACTTCCTTAGGTCTAATTCCTCCTTCAATGTGTCTCCCTCCTCCCCTTTCCCTCCTATTTCCCTGTTCAGTGAAATGTATTTCTGTACCTAGATGTGAATGTGTATATTCTTCCCTCTGACCAATTCAGATGAAAGATTCGTGTCAGTCACTACACCTACCCCTTCTTCCTCATTTATATATTTACTTGTGCACCCTGATTATGTGAGATAATTTCCTCATTGTAGTTCAGTCATTAAGTTGTGTCTGACTCTTCATGACCCTGTGGACCAGCACTGTCCAAAAAGTTTTCTTGGCATTGGTTTGCCATTTCCTTTTCCAGTGGATTAAGACAAATAGGCTAAGTGATTTGCCCAGGGTCACACAGCTAGTAAATATCTGAGGCTAGATTTGAACTCAGGTCTTCCTGACTCCAGGCCCAGAGCTGTATCCACTGAGCTATCTAGCTGCCTCAAGATAATTTCCTGGCCTTCCTTTACTTTTCTCCCTTAATATATTCCTCTTTCTTCTCTTTCTATTCTTTTAAGATCATTAAGACATAGCAACTTTCCTCTTCTTCATAGTAGTGGCTGCTAAATCATCTTGACTTATTCCTCAGTAATTACATTCTTTCTTTCTGGCTGCTTGTGGTATTTTTCTTTTGACCTGGAAGCTCTGAATTTGGGCTATAGTATCCCTGGGAGATTTCATTTTGGGATTTCTTTCAGGAAGTGACCAGTGAATTCTTTATATTTCTATTTTCCCCTCTTGTTCTAAGAGACTTAGGCAGTTTTAAGATTTCTTGAAATATGATGTGTAGGCTCCTTTTTTGCTCATACCTTTCAGGATTTTTAATTTTTTTCTTCTTGATCCTTTTTATGGATCAGTTATTTTTACTATTATTTTCACCTTTCATTTTCTTCTATTGTTTTTAAATTAAGATTTTTATTTTTAGTTTACAACACTCAGTTCCACGTGATTTTGAGTTCCAGATTTTCTTCCTCCCCCTCCCCCTTCCTCCCCAGACGGCATGGAATCTGACATATCTTCTACATATAACTTTGCATTAAACTTATTTACACAATAGTCAAGTTGTAAAGATGAATTATGATCAATGGGATGAATCATGAGAAAGAAGAAACAACAAACAAAAAACAAAAACAAAAAAAAGGAGAGTAAATAGTTTGCCTCAACCTGCCTTCAGACTCCATAGTTCTTTCTCTGGGTATAGATAGCTCTTTCCTTCATGAGTTCTTTGGAGTTGTCTTTGAACCTTGTATTGCTGAGAAGAGTGAAGTCTATCAAGGTTAGTCATCACAGAATCAATATATCTGTGGTTGTGTATAATGTTCTCCTAGTTCTGCTCTGCTCACTCAGCCTTATATCGTGTAGGTTTTTTCAGGTTATTATGAAGTCCTTATCATCCGCATTTCTTATAGCACAATAGTATTCCATTACATTCATATACCACAACTTGTTCAGCCATTCCCCAATTGATGGACATCCCTTTAATTTCCAATTCTTTGCTACTACAAAAAGAGCTGCTATAAATATTTTTGTACATACAGGTCCCTTTCCCACTTGTGTGATCTCTTTGGGTTACAGCCCTAGAAATGGTATTGCTGGGTCAAAGGGTATGAACATTTTACAGCCCTTTGGGCATAGTCCCAAATTGCTCTCCAGAATAGCTGGATCAGTTCACAACACCACCAGCAATGTGACAGTATTCCAATTTTCCCACATCCTCTCCAGCATTTATCATTTTCCTGTTTTGTCATTTTAGCCAATCTGACAGGAGAGATGTGGTACCTAAGAGTTTTTTTGATTTGCATTTCTCTAATCAGCAGTGATTTCGAGCATTTTTTCATATGCCTATAGATATCTTTAATTTCTTCCTCTGAAAACTGCCTGTTCATATCCTTTGACCATTTCTCAATTGGGGAATGACTGGTATTCCTATAAATTTGGCTCAATTCCCTGTATATTTTAGAGATGAGGCCTATATCAGAGACACTAGTTGTAAAGATTTTCTCTCAGTTTTCTGTTTCCTTTCTAATCTTTGTTGCACTGGCTTTTTTATATAAAACTTTTCAATTTAACAATCAAAATTATCCATTTTACATTTTGTAATGTTCTCTGTCTCTTGTTGTGTCATAAATTCTTTCCTTTCCCATAAATCTGATAGGTATACTATTCCTTGCTCTCCCAAATTGCTTATAGTATCAGCCTTTATTCCTAAGTCATGAACCCATTTTGACTTTATTTTGGTATATGGTGTAAGATATTGGTCTATGCCCAGTTTCTGCCCTACTATTTTCCAATTTTCCCAGAAGTTTTTGTGAAATACTGAATTCTTTTTTTTAATTTTATTTTTTAAAATTTATTTATTTAACATATTTAGTTTTCAGCATTGATTTTCACAAGAGTTTGAATTATAAATTTTCTCCCCATTTCTACCCTCCCACCCACTCCAAGATGACGTATATTCTGGTTGCCCTGTTTCCCATTCAGCCCTCCCTTCTGTCACCCCACTCCCCTCCCATCCCCTTTTCCCTTCCTTTCTTGTAGGGCAAGATAAATTTCTACGCTCCATTGCCTGTGTATCTTATTTTCTAGTTGCATGCAAAAACTTTTTTTTTGTTTTGTTTTTGAACATCTGTTTTTAAAACTTTGAGTTCCAAATTCTCTCCCCTCTTCCCTTGCCACCCACCCTCCCTAAGAAGTCAAGCAATTCAACATAGTCCACTTCAACAATACTCATGTTGTGAAAGACTAACTATATTTTGCTCCTTCCCAACCCATCCCCCTTTATTGAATTTTCTCCCTTGACCCTGTCCCCTTTCCAAAGTGTTTGTTTTTGATTACCTCCACCCCCATCTGCCCTCCCCTCCATCATCCCCCCTTTTTTATCATCTTCCCTCTTCTTTCCTGTGGGGTAAGATACCCAATTGAGTATGTATGGTATTCCCTCCTCAGGCCAAATTTGATGAGAGCAACATTCACTCATTCCCCCCTCATCTGCCCTCTCCCCTCCTCCCACAGAACTGCTGCCTCTTGCCACCTTTATGGGAGATAATCCACCCCATTCTATTTCTCCCTATCTCCCTCTCTCAATATATTCCTCTCTCATCCCTTAATTTGATTTTATTTCTTTTAGATATCTTCCCTTCATCTTCAACTCACCCTGTGTCCGCTCTCTCTCTCTCTTTATATATATATATATATATATATATATATACACATACATATATACATACATGCACATTCACATATATATATGTGTATATATATATACATAAACGTATGTATATGCATATTCCTTTCAGCTACTATGATATTGAGCTCTCATGAATCATACACATCATCTTTCTATGTAGGAATGTAAACAGAACAGTTCAACTTTAGTAAGTCCCTTATGATTTCTCTTTCTTGTTTACCTTTTCATGCTTCTCTTGATTCTTGTGTTTGAAAGTCAAATTTTCTATTCAGCTCTGGTCTTTTCACTGAGAAAGCTTGAAAGTCCTCTATTTTATTGAAAATCCATATTTTGCCTTGGAGCATGATACTCAGTTTTACTGGGTAGGTGATTCTAGGTTTTAATCCTAGCTCCATTGACCTCCAGAATATCGTATTCCAAGCCCTTCGATTTCTTAATGTAGAAGCTGCCAGATCTTGGATTATTCTGATTGTGTTTCCACAATACTCAAATTGTTTCTTTCTGGCTGCTTGCAATATTTTCTCCTTGATCTGGGAGCTCTGGAATTTGGCGACAATATTCCTAGGAGATTTCTTTTTGAGATCTATTTGAGGAGGCGATCTGTGGATTCTTTCAATTTCTATTTTGCCCTGTGGCTCTAGAATATAAGGGCAGTTCTCCTTGATAATTCCTTGAAGGATGATATCTAGGCTCTTTTTTTGATCATGGCTTTCGGGTAGTCCAATAATTTTTAAATTATCTCTCCTGGATCTATTTTCCAGGTCAGTGGTTTTTCCAAGGAGATATTTCACATTGTCTTCCATTTTTTCATTCCTTTGGTTCTGTTTTATAATATCTTGATTTTTCATGAAGTCACTAGCTTCCACTTGCTCCAATCTAATTTTTAAGGTAGTATTTTCTTCAGTGGTCTTTTGGACCTCCTTTTCCATTTGGCTAATTCTGCCTTTCAAGGCATTCTTCTCCTCATTGGCTTTTTGGAGCTCTTTTGCCATTTGAGTTAGTCTATTTTTTAAGGTGTTGTTTTCTTCAGTGTATTTTTCAGTATTTTTTGGGGTCTCCTTTAGCAAGTCATTGACTTGTTTTTCATGGTTTTCTCTCATCCTTCTCATTTCTCTTCCCATTTTTTCCTCTACTTCTCTAACTTGCTTTTCCAAATCCTTTTTGAGCTCTTCCATGGCCTGGGACCAGTTCATGTTTTTCTTGGAGGCTTTTGGTGTAGGCTCTTGCACTTTGTTGTCTTCTTTAGGCTGTATGTTTTGGTCTTCTTTGTCACCAAAGAAAGAATCCAAAGTCTGAGACTGAATCTGGGTGTGTTTTCGCTGCCTGGCCATATTCCCAACCAACTAACTTGACCCTTGAGTTTTTCAGTGGGGTATGACTGCTTGTAGACTAAAGAGTTCTATGTTCCACGTTTAGGGGGGATGCACCAGCTCTACCACACCAGCACTCCTTCCCCAAGAACCCCCAACCCGGACTGGGCTTAGATCTTCAGCAGGCTGTGCACTTCTGCTCTGATCTGCCACTTAATTCCTCCCACCAGGTGGGCCTGGGGCCGGAAGCAACAGCAGTTGTAGCTGCCCCACCTCCGCTGCCCCGGGGGCAGTGGCCAAACCTCGAACTCCTTCCACTCCCGCAGCATTTCCCACTAACCTTCTCCGCTGTCTTTGGTGTTTGTGGGTTGAGAAGTCTGGTAACTGCCGCAGCTCACTGATTCAGGGCGCTAGGGCCCGCTCCGCCCCGGCTCCTGGTCTGGTTGGTCCAAGCAGCTCAGGCTGGTCTCTGCTCTGCTCCGCTCCCAGCTCCCAGCTCCGTGTGGGATAGACCTCACCCAGAGACCATCCAGGCTGTCCTGGGCTGGAGCCCTGCTCCCCTCTGCTGTTTTGTGGGTTCTGCGGTTCTAGAATTGGTTCGGAGCCATTTTTTATAGGTTTTTGGAGGGACTCGGCAGGGAGCTCACTGCTTTCCAGCCACCATTTTGGCTCCTGAAATACTGAATTCTTAGCCCAGAAGCTGGCCTCTTCAGGTTTATCAAAGAGTAGATCGCTATAGTCATTGACTACTGCACCTTGTGTACCTAGCCTGTTCCACTGATCCACCACTCTGTTTCTTAGTCAGTACCAAGTAGTTTTGATGACTCCTGCTTTATAGTACAGTTTAATATCTGGTATGGCTGGGCCACCTTCCCTAGCATTTCTTTTCATTAATTCCCTAGATATTCTAGATCTCTTGTTCTTCTAGATGAATTTTGTTATTATTTTATCCAGCTCTGTAAAATAATTTTTTGGTAGTTCAATTGGTATGGTGCTGAATAAATAAATTAATTTAGGTAAAATTGTCATTTTTATTATATTAGCTCAGCCTAACCATGAGCAACTGATATTTTTCCATTTATTTAGATCTGAGTTTATTTGTGTGAAAAGGGTTTTGTAATTATGTTCACATAGGCCCTGGGTTTGTCTTGGCAGGTAGACTTCCAAATATTTTATAGTGTCTACAGTAACTTTAAATGGAATTTCTCTTTCTATCTCTTGCTGTTGGGCTTTGTTAGTAATGTATAGGAATGCCGAGGATTTATGTGGGTTTATTTTATATCCTGCAACTTTGCTAAAATTGTTTATTATTTCAAGTAGTTTTTTACTTGAATCTCTAGGATTCTCTAAGTAAATCATCATATCATCTGCAAAGAGTGATAATTTAGTTTCTTCTTTGCCTATTCTAATTCCTTCAATTTCTTTTTCTCCTCTTATTGCTACAGCTAACATTTCTAGTACCAAATTGAATAGGGGTGATAATTGACATCCTTGTTTCACCCCTGATCTTATTGAGAATGCATCTAGCTTACCCCCATTACAAATAATGCTTGTTGATGGTTTTAGGTAGATGCTATTTATAATTTTAAGGAAGGCTCCATTTCTAGTGTTCTTAATAGGAATGGGTGTTGTATTTTGTCGAAGGCTTTTTCTGCATCTATTGAGATGATCATATGGTTTCTGCTAGTTTTGTTGTTGATATGATCAATTATGCTGATAGTTTTCCTAATATTGAACCAGCCTTGCATTCCTGGAATAAATCCTACCTGGTTGTAGTGTATTATTCTCGTGTTAAGTTCCTGTAATCTTTTTGCTAATATTTTATTTAAAATTTTTGCATCAATATTCATTAGGGAAATTGGCCTATAATTTTCTTTCTCTGTTTTGACTCTTCCTGGTTTGGGTATTAGTATCATATTTGTCTCATAAAAAGAATTTGGTAGGACTCCTTCTTCATCTATTTTCCCAAATAGTCTATAAAGTATAGGAATTAATCGTTCTTTAAATGTTTGATAGAATTCACATGTGAAACCATTTGGCCCTGGAGACTTTTTCCTAGGGAGTTCATTGATGGCTTGCTCAATTTCTTTTTCCAAGATGGGGTTATTTAGGTATTTTCATCCTAGGCAATTTGTATTTTTGTAAATATTCATCCATATCTCTAAGGTTGTCAAATGTATGGGTGTACAATTGGGCAAAATAATTCCTAATTATTGTTTTAATTTCCTCTTCATTGGAGATGAATTCGCCCTTTTCATTTTTGATACTGGTAATTTGGTTTTCTTCTTTCTTTTTTTAAATCAAATTGACCAAAGGTTTATCAATTTTATTGGTTTTTTTATAAAACAAGCTTTTGGTTTTATTTATTAATTTAATAGTTTTCTTGATTTCGATTTTATTAATCTCTCCTTTGATTTTCAGTATTTCTAATTTGGTATTTAATTGGGGATTTTCAATTTGTTCTTTTTCTAGCTTTTTCAGTTGCATGCCCAAATCATTGATCTCCTTTTTCCCTATTTTATTAATGTAAGCATTTAGAGATATAAAACTTCCTCTAGGAACTGCTTTTGCTGCATCCCATAAGTTTTGGTATGTTGTCTTATTACTGTCATTCTCTTGAATGAAGTTATTAATTGTTTCTATGATTTGTTCTTTGGCCCACTCATTCTTTAGAATTAGATTATTTAGTTTCCAATTAATTTTTAGTTTATTTTTCCATGGTTCTTTATTACAAATAATTTTTATTACATCATAATCTGTAAAGGATGCTTTGACTACTTCTGCCTTTCTGCACTGGATTGTGAGGTTTTTATGCCCTAGTACATGGTCAGTTTTTTAGTATGTGCCATGTACTGCTGAGAAAAAAAAGTATATTCCTTTTTATCCCCATTCGGTTTTCTCCAGAGGTCTATCATATATGCCTTTTCAAAAATTCTATTTACCTCCTTAACTTCTTTCTTGTTTATTTTGAGGTTAGATTTATCAATTTCATAGAGGGGGAGGTTGAGGTCCCCCATTATTATAGTTGCTGTCTATTTCTTCGTGTAACTCCCTTAACCTCTCCTCTAAGAACTTGCATGCTATACCACTTGGTGCATATATGTTAAATAATGTTATTGCTTCATTGTTAATGGTGCCTTTTAGCAGGATAGACTGTCCTTCCTTATCTCTTTTAATTAGATCTATCTTTGCTTTTGCTTTTTCTGAGATTAGGATTGCTACCCCTGCCTTTTCTACTTTAGCTGAAGCACAATATGTTCTGCTCCAGCCTTTTACCTTTACCCTGTGTGTATCCCTTTGTTTCAAATGTGTTTCTTGTAAACAGCATATTACAGGATTATAGTTTTTAATCCATCCTGCTATTCACCTCTGTTTTATGGGAGAGTTCATCCCATTCACACTCACAGTTATGATTACTATCTGTGTCTTTTTCTCCATTCTATTTCCCCCATTTATGCTTTTATTTTTCCCTTCTCCCTTCCACTCCTCAACAGTTTTGCTTTTGACCGCTGCCTTCCTCAGTTTACCCTCCCTCTTGATTCCCCTCCCTTATCTTACCTTTTTCCCCTTGCTACTTCTTCCCTCCCTTCTGACCACCCCACTCCTTTTTCTTTCCCCTTTCCCCTCCTACTGCTTGTAGGACAAGTTTGATTTCTATATTTATCAAGGTATGTTATTCCCTTCTTAAACCAAATCTGATGATAGTAAAGCTCAAATACTGCTCTTCTCCCTCTCTTCTTTCCCTCTACTATGTTTTTGTGCCTCTTCATGTGATGTAATTTACCCTTTTCTACTGCCTCCTTACCTCTTCTCCCAGAACCATCCCTTTATATCTCTTAATTATATTTTTTTTATCATTATATCAGTTATTTTATACTGACACTCACAGTCTATGAATATCCCTTTCAATTGTCATAATAACTATACTATTCTCAAGATTGACATATATTTAAAACATATATATAAAACAAAATAATCCTATATAGGGATGTAACTAATTAGTCTTATTGATTAACTAGAGTTTTCCCCACCATTTACCTTTTTATGTCTCTCTTGAGTTTTGTATTTGAGGATCAAATTTTCCACTGAGCTCTGGCCTTTTCATCAGGAAGGTCTGGAATTCCCTTATTTCATTGAATGTCCATCTCCTTGCCTGGAAAATTATGCTCAGTTTTGCTGGGTGGTTGATCCTTGGTTGCAGTCCAAGCTCCTTTGCCTTTTGGAATATCATATTCCAATTTCTCCTGTCATTTAATGTAGAAGCTGAAGAATCCTGCATGATCCTGACTGTAGTTCCGTGATATTTGAATTGTTTCTTTCTAGCTACTTGCAGTATTTTCTCCTTGACCTGGTAGTTCTGGAATTTGGCTATAATATTTCTTGGGGTTTTCAATTTGGGATCTCTGATTGGTGGAGTCTTTGGATGATAATTTTACCCTCTGGTTCTAGGACCTTTGGGCAATTTTCCTTAAAGATTTCATGGAAGATACTATCCAGGCTTTTTTTCATCTTGGCTTTCAGGTAGACCAATAATTCTTAGATTGTCTCTCCTGGATCTATTTTCTGGGTCAGTTGTTTTTCCAATCAGATATTTCATGTTTTCTTCTTTTTTTCATTCTTTAGATTTTGTTTGACTGATTCTTGATGTCTCATAAAGTCATTAGCTTCTACTCGCCCAATTCTAATTTTTAATGTACTGTTTTCTTCCTTTAGCTTCTCTATCTCCTTTTCCATTTGGTTGATTTTACTTTTCAATGAGACATTTTCTCCGTTTATATTCTGATTCTCCTTAACATTTTGCCGATTTTACTTTTTAAAGATTCGTTTTCATCAGTGATTTTTTTTCTGTTTTTTTCTTTTACCTCCCTAATTTGGTTTTTAAAGTCCTCCTTTAGTTCTTCCAGGAATGCTTTTTGGTCTGGAGACCAGTTTACTTTCCCTTTTGAGGTTTCAGATGTGGGTATAGTGTCCATGCTGTCCTCTTCTGGATTGGTATTTTGATCTTCCCTGTCTCCATAATATGAATCAATGGTCTTTGGCTTTTTATCATGTTTTTTCATGGTAGTTTTTTTTCCTCCTGTTGGAATCTGTGGGCCTGCTCACTGGCTTTGTGTTCTATGGCCTCTGGTTTTGTGAGGTGTGGGAGAGGGGTGGTCTGGCTGCTGGGAGTTGAGTCTCCTCTTCCCCAGGACTGCTCTACAGCAAGAGTGGCCTCAGCTGTTATCTGCCACTTCCCCTGGCTGTGAAAAGCCATGTCTGGGATCCTGGCATTGATGTTTGTCAGCTTCACCCCCTGGGGCTCAATTACTCTCGTTGTTCTGCTGAGGTGTGGGCTGCTGGGACACCTCTCTTCCTCACGCTACTAGTCTCCTTCCACCACCACAAAAAGGGCCCTCTCCCCACCTTATCTCACTACTGAAGCCCCACTTCTGGCTCCTTTGTTTCTCCTGAGATAGTATTCTCTTGGTTTTTACAAGGAAGGGATGAGAGCCATTGTTACCTGGACATCATGGCTCCTGGAAGTTCAAGAAGGGAAATTTCAAACCTTTAGACTGTGGGTTGGAGGCCTCCAGGCTTGCTGATCCCACAGCCACAGGTTCTGCACTGGTGTCTCCCATAGCTCCGAGGGATTCCCACCCTGGGCTGAGAGGTCTGGGGTTCGATCATGTCTGTAGCCGGTACTTCCGGCCTGGGCCTGTTTCTGCTCTGGTGTTTCTCTCACCCAGGGAACCTCCCAGATGGGCATGCTGGCTGGATTCTTCTGCTGTTCCCAGTTGGTTTGGTCTGGTGCCCTCCTGCGTGCTTCTAACTCTCCTCTACTAGTGGCTTCTAACTCTCTCAAATGTGCTCAGATTCGCTTTTTTAGATGTATCTGACAGAATTCATGTGAGAGCTCCAGTAATTCCTTCCTTTCACAGTGCCATCTTGGCTCTGCCCCATTTTCTTCTATTTTTAAAATTTTTTTATTTTGTTTTAACTTTTCTTGTTGTCTCATGAAGTCATTGGTTTCAATTTGGTCCATTATAATCTTCAGGCTGATTGTCGCTTGGGCAAGGTTTATTTTAATCTCTTGTGCTAAACTCCTAATTCTCTTTCCAATTATTTCTTCCCTCTCTTATTTCTTTTCCAATTTTTTCCTCTAGCATTTTCATTTTATTTATTTAATAAAATGAACTTTTAAAAACCCCAAAACCTCTTGCTTCCTTTCTTCCAGGAGTTCTAGTTGAATTTCTCCCTGGGCTGGGTTTTTATCTGAGGCTTTGCTTGTAGATACTTTGGAGTAATTCTCTTGTAGATACTTTGGTTTGTGTCTTGAGCATCCCTATAACTATACCAACTTTTTATGATATAATTATTATTTTTTTGTTTGCTCATTATTTCATCATACTTTTTGACTTCAGGCTTGATGTTAGGACCAGGCTCTGTGCATTTCTGGAGGGAAGATCTGGGCTGGCCCTGCTATTTCTTTTCTTGGGGTATTGAGTGTTATGTTATTCCTGGCTCTCAAAAACAGTTTGTGCAGGGGATTTGGAAGTTTTCAGTGCTTCCAAAGTAGTCTGACCATGACAAAGTCTGATCATTGACCTCCTGTTTTGAGCTCTGCAATTTTTTGACCTGGGATTGGTCTGAGCAACAGTAGGCTGCTGCTGGACTCAGATGCTATCAGCCTGCCCTAGTTATTTCTCTGTAGGCTTCAGAAACTGGAACTGAGATCCTACTCTGCTCCCAGGGACCAGGCCACACACCACTGCTCCTTGATTCTAGATTTGCTTTTTCATCGGTGCACAGGATAGGCTTGCTTCTTACTTTGGCAAGCCCCTCCTGGGTGCAGGTCCTGTCCTCATTCCTCCCTGACTTAGTAGTGAGCAACAGAGCTGCCAAGTTGCCCCTGTTCCCATTCCTAGTAGGAGTTCAGAATGAGTCTGGGACCTCTTCCTCCTCCCTGGTGCACAGCCTCTTCCTGTGCTAGAGTGTCCTGACCTTGGTGCTCCTGGCCACATCTTGTCCCCAGTATCTGTCAATCCCTCTGCCTGTCACCTTACGCTGTGCTGGACTAGAAAAATGATTTTTTCCCCTTGGATTTCCCCAACAGTGTTTGATTGTGGACCCTATCCTACTACTGATTGTCATAGGAGCTCTGACCTGCTCCATTTCTGGACCAAGATGATGGCCTCTCCTTAGGCATCCTTTCTGCTCCTGGTAGTTTACCATATTAGTGCCAGACTTAGTTCAGACACAAGATCAATTTAGCATATTGCATCTCGGCATTCCAGAGCTCAAACAATCCACCAAACACAGTCTCCCTAAAGTTGATCTTCTTAAATAATAAGTTTTTCCATGTCACAACACTACTCAAGGACCTTCAATGCCTCTCTGTTGGCTCTGAAATAAAATTCAAACTACTTGACATTTATAACCTTTTACAATTCTGGCTGCAACTTACCTTTCTAGACTAATTTCATATTATTACCTCTTCAGGCATTCTGCATTTGAGCAAAATTGACTTACTTGCTGTTCCCAGTAGACGACCCTAGTTCCATGTGTGGAAGTCTACCTCATGGAACCACTAGCTTCCATCAAGACTTAGTTGTCATGCCATCTCCTGCACAAAACTTTTCCTGATCCTTCCCCCCAGATATTAATGACCTTCCTTCATGCAAATTGCTTTGCAAGAAGCCATACAAAATATATTTCTGCACTAGCCAGAACAAAAAGTTTTTAAAAGAATAAATACAAACTAAAACACCTGAAAAATGTTTAAAATCATTAATGACTAGAGAAATGCAAAATATGAGTCAGTTCTGCTATACCAAGGTATAAATACATACATTTTTTTTCAGACATGACCATTGTTATGATTTGTTTTGTTTGGCTGTACTTATTTGTTACAAGGGAATGTTCTGTTCAGGATGGGGGTAAGGAATTTTTGGGAAGTGACAATGATAAAAAATAGAAAATATCAATAAAACATTGGAAAAGAAAAAAGTGTAGGGCAGCAACTATATGGGGAGTAGGAATGAAGAAGAGAGAAAGAAAAGTACAGTTTGACTGAAGCACAAAGTGTGGGAAGGGAAATAGTATGAGATAAGACTGGAAAGGAAGATTGGTGCCAGATTGTGGAGGATGTGGAGGACCTTTTCCTGGCAAAGAAGTCTGACCTTACATGATAAGTGTTAGAAAGCTGTCACTCATTAAAGATTTCTGATCTGAGAAATAATAATTATATGATCATATCTACACATTTAAAGAAGCAATTGTAATTATAGTCCAGGAAGATGGTAGTGAAGGCTTCTGTACCACAATAGTGGTAGAAAAGGAAGCAGATTTTAACACCGAAATGGACAAAATCAGGTAATTGATTTGCTGTCAGAGAAAAGGAACTAGGAAGAAATAATGCTAAGGTTTTGAGATTGGGTGATTAAACTCCAGATTAAGTTCAATAAGTAAACTACATAAAGCCAAGATTAAGATGGAATGTTTTAAAATATCATTTCCATTGTTGTTAATCATTTTCAATGCCGTTAATCATATATCAAGGCTAGATAAAATATATTAAAATATTTATTGAACTTAATATGGCTATAAGACATCAAACTGGAATACTTAGTAAAACAATTTAAGGAAGACTATCTTACTGAAAATTTGGGCAATGGAGAGATACTACTAGAAGGTTAGGCAAAGTTCAAAAGTTAACAACTTGTTTTATCTCGAGAAGTATAAAACGTAGTTATGATAAGAGACTGGAACAACAATATAGAAATCCTAGTAGAAAGAGAGACAGGAGAATGGCAGCCCTAAAGATGAGGGAAATTTATTTTTATTTTAGACAATAAAAGGTAGGGCTGAAAAGAATAGTACTTTCAGTTCTAGGAATGAATTCATATCTGAGTTATAAGTATCCATCCATTTGCAATCTTTAATTTATTAACTGAACAGCAGTATCATAAAAGAAAGTTACCATGTAAATTCATTGTGAAATCATATCTAGACTTTGCAGTGCTAATTCTTCTCAGATCTGTGGAGTCATGTGTCACAAGTTGAAATAGAAAGATCCTTGACCTTTCAATGAAAGGGCTATAACGTTTCCAATCCTAAATGCAAATCTCTAGCACAGTGCAGTGGAAAGAGTGCTGGATACATACGTAGTAAGATGGCCTGGCTTTGAATTCTGGATCTACTACTTGGAACCTGTTAAATTAGGGCCATTCATAATGTAGCTAAGGGCTCTCTGAATTCCTGCATTTGGCAGAAAAGGCTTTTCCAAATGAGTGATTATGTGGTAACTCAATGTACAAACCAGGGAAAAGGCAAAGGAGGAAATCCACATGTAACACTTGTCCAAAGATATTATTAAAAGATATTCTGTACAACTACCTGAGATTTAAGGCAGATTGGGGATAAGAATAAAATACTATAGTCCCACAAATCTGGGTCAAGATTGAGGTGATGGTATACAGCAGGTACAAAAATGGACTCTGTGGGTTTTTTTCATAGAAAAAGTTTCATCTTTGCCATGTGTTAGAGATGCTTCATGGGTTCCAGCATAGTGAATAATGAGGAGGAACAAGTTGCTATCTCTTACCTCTGCTTCCAGATCTATACTTTGGGATCTTTGGTTGATAATTGGGATAACTGGTTGAAAGGGATCAGAATTTGCGACTGAAATGTTTCCCATTTACTCAAGTTTGGTTACCAAGGGGGAATGTGAAGTCATTCCCCAATTGATAAATATCAAAAGATATGAACAGTCAGTTTTTGGATGAAGTAATCAAAGCTATCTATAGCCATGACAAATGTTGGAGGGGATGTGGGAAAATTGAGACATTAATGCATTGTTGGTGGAGCTGTGAACTGATTCAACCATTCTGTAAAGCTATTTGGAGCTATGCCCGAAAGGTTACAAAACATGCATACCTTTTGACCTAGCAATACTACTACTAGGTCTGTATCCCAAAAAAGATAAAAAACAAAAAAGGACCTATATGTACACAAATACTTATAGCAGTTCTTTTCTGGTGGCAAAAAAATTAAAAATTGAAGGGATGCCCATCTATTGGGAAATGGCTGAACAAGTTGTAGTATATGATTGTGCTGGAATACTATTGTGCTATAAGCAATGATGAGCAGAATGCTCTCAGAAAAACCTGGAAAGACTTACCCAAATGGATGAAAACTGAAATGAGTAGAACCAGGAGAACACTGTACACAGTAACAGCAATATTGTATGATGATCAACTCTGAATGACTTAGCTATTCTCAGCAATACAGTGATCCAAGACAACTCTGGAGGACTTACGATGAAAAATGCTATCCATCCCCAGAGAAAAAATTGATGGTATCTGAACACAGAGCAAAGCATATTTTTTAAACTTTATTTTTCTTGAGATTTTTTGATCTATGTTTTCTTTTATAATATGACTAATGTGGAAATATGTTTTGCATGACTACACATGTATATCCTATATAAAATTGCTTGCCTTCTCAATAAGGGGAGTGGGATGGGAGGAAGGGAGAGAATTTGGAACTCAAAATTTTAAAAATGAATGCTAAAATTTTTTTTACATGTGATTGGGGAAAAATAAAATACTAAGTAATTTTCAAAAAGGGGAGGGATGTGGAAGATCTTGTCTAAACTGGAGAGGGAAGAATCTCATGGAGCATGAGTCAAGCTGAGCTCCCCTGGCCACTTCTGGCGAAAGCACACAGCTCAGTGCTGAAGGATTTTTGCTTTTGGATGACAAAGCCATCATTTTATTAGTCCCCATTATACAGGATCTCAGTTGTTTTGGGGCTACTTAGGCCCAGGTGGGTCTTTCCAAGGAATTCTACTTCTTAAATTGCCTGTTTTGTGTCAGAAGAATGGCACTGGATTTCTCAAGTGATGATCAAAGGCTGTATGGAGGTACTTATGGTTTTTTCCCATAAGGACAGGAATGCTAACTCAGATTCTATAGGAGAGGGAGAATAAATTTCTAATATCCACAATCTTTTAATTATTAATATGGATATGTATAAATATAGGTGTACATGGGTATATTTTCTCACAACAATAATCAATTCATTTATATTCACCAAAGTGAGAAAGGCTAAGACTTGCAGTTTCAAAATTCTAAGATGCAAACATATCCCTTTACATATAGTAAGAAGGGTTATAGAAACCACAAAGCATACACCATGAAATGAATTGTCACAGTCACAGTGTAAGGGGACCTACAATACCTGTGTAACCTTGGGTAAGTCAATCATTCATGGCCTCAGTTTCCTCTTCTATGAAATGAGGGGATTGGACTAGGTGACCTCTAAGGTCCTTCTAGCTCTAGCTCTATGGTTTTATGCATTTCTAGGGACTAAGACCACTGTAGCAAAAGGGAAGCAGTTTTTTAGTATATTGGTAGAACAGTCCATGTACTTCCATGAGGATATAAGCCTATTTTAGCAACAATAATAGCTCATACTTTATATCGAACTTTAAGATTTACAAACCATTTCCTTATAATAACCCTTTGAGGTAATCAATACAATAAAGCTGAAGAAACTGCCATTGTTCAGCAACTTGACTATGGTTACACAGGTAAGTAAATGGCAGAGCTAAGACTTGAAGCCACATCTTTTGGCTCCAAATCCGGTGTTCTCTCCATTGTGCCATGCTGAAAAGATAATTTTCTAACATACCTTATTATTACTTGAATTTAGATTGAATTATTATAATATCAATTAAGTTGGGTGTCTTTGATTGAGTCTTATTAGGTGCTAAACCCCAGGCCCAAACCCCTATCTACTAGGTGCTAAGCCTATGTGGGCGTGAAGCCCTCAGGATCCTAAGGGGAGTTGCTAAGACCAGAGCCAATAATAGTAGGAGCCTGAGTTCTGGTTGCTCAGATGATGTTTGATGACAGCTAAAGAGTGTATAAAAAGAGAGAACAGAGCTATTTGTGAAGGGCTCTCACTCTTGGCGGAGTGCTGATGTGGAGACTCTGGACAGCTGTAGTTAAGAGCCCTCCAGCTTGTAAACCCAGATGTTGGGACTTTGTTAAACTCTGGTAACTATGCATTGAGATTTGAATCAGACAAGGTCTGTCTGCTGATGTTTGTAATTTGTTTGTATTTGCTCTGAAGCTCAGGGTGCTGGCTTTTCCCCCTGAGCTGAGTGAATGATATTTGTATGTTGGATTAAAGATTGTTAACCCCTTAAGTTGCTTTCCTTAGTAAAGCAGATCAAAAGAACCTGGGCTTGCAGCATTCCTGTTGTTGGGCTTGTATTCCTTTTTCACCCCCACAGCGGCTGCTAGCCAAATTGTTGAAACAATTATATACCCCAAAATATGACATACTACAAAAACATGATAAAGCATGGTCTCATTGATAAATTGACTACAAATTCTGTCTGTCAACACTAAGATTATAAAAGGTTTTCACTTACTTTACACATTTGGTCTTGATGATGAAGTAATAACTTTTGAATTACTGGCTCCCAAATTTTGACATAATTTTTACGGACTGTGGGATAATGTTGATTATAGTAGTTGATCCTCCAAATTTGAGCCATATACAGTGGAACACAAGTTCTGTATTGCTGTCCATAACTGACCAACTTCTTTAGTGTAGGTATGAGAAAAACTGAGTTTAAGAGAGGCTCATAATTTAATATCCTTGGGAACTTTCAAAACCTTTAAAGTTCCTGGGACTACAGCACTACTCTAAACTAGTAAAACTTTTGAAGCCAGTCTCCTCCCAGGTGACTCAGACTCTTAAATGTAAATCTGCAAGTCATCAAACCTTCAGCAAAATGTGGATAATTCTGTTTTGCCATCACAGAAGGTAGATTCCCTGCCCCGCCCCCCCTCCCCCAGGAAAGTACTGACAAACTAGTTGTACCATACTGTCCATGGACTATTTCCACTTTCACTCTGACACTGACAATTCTCTTTCCATGTTACAGATATTATTTTTCTGCTTTAGAAAGCCACATCCATTCTGTAGTGAAATAAGATTTTAAGCTTTAAAGTTTTTCTTCTGGAAAGATAAAGGACTGAGGGTTAGGGTGGAGGATATGAGAAGCACAAAGTGTCTAGGAAAAAGAGCTCACACATTCTGGTAGGAAAGATCAGTAAGGTTTATTAATATTAATGAACATGTTCCAATTTAGTGAATATGCCCTTTGGAAGAAATATGGTACCTAAACCAGTAGACAGAATTTCAGAGAATATGAGCTCTGTGGCCATTTTCCTCTCTGTCCAACCCTGTAAAGACTAGCCTTAAACAAAGAGTTTAATCTACAGGAGGGAAACCTAAGAATTTACCACAATAATAAGAAATAATATTTGGACAAAGTACAATTTAAATATTTTTTAAAACAAATATTTTTTCACTTTTTAAAAAACATATTCCTTTTTCAAAGTAGGTGAAACTTTTAGTAGCTTTTCAGATTTTCTAATGTATTACTTTTTCCTGACAACATCCTACTGGCTTCAATAGGATCAGCAAGCTTACATGAAAGCACGTAGGTTCTCAGTCCACCTCTTGCCTTGGGTGATAACACAAACTGTATGGGAAAAAAAGAAAACCACTTTATTCTCTTGTATTTGAAGAACTGTATGGTAAACTTTGTAAGCATTAACATACATTCTCACCACAATGCAAACACAGATCCTATAGACATCAAGATCCCATTATTACATTTAAAACAACACAATTATACATAGCCACTGATAAAATAAACCCCTATAATTATAACGATCAATTCTGACCCTGGAAAAGAGATGAGAAAATGTACCTCTCTCTTTTAGTTGAAGATTTGGGGGACTTCATATGGAATGTTATGCATATTGTCACGTGGGGTTGATATGTGGGTTCTGTTAAATTATTTAATTTCCTTACAAGAGTTGTCTCAATGAGTGGGGGGTGGGGGTCAGGGTCAGGGTAAAGTAGAAAAGACTGATATAAAAACAAAAGGCATCGATAAAACTTTAAAAAATAAAATGAAATGAAACAACATAATTCATAATAAAAATATTAACTAGATCAATACTTAGTTTATCCAAAGGATGCACCTGTTGCCAGCATGTATTTTGAAATTATTTAAATTTACATCCCTTTTAAAGTACCTCGGAGTGCAACCATTCAATTCAATAAACATTTATCAAGCCCTGTGCTAGCTTTTGGGTGTACAAAGACAAAATTAAAAATCGTCCTTTCTAAAAAGGAGTTTACATTCCCCTGGTGAGATACAACATTTACATAGGAAAGTAAATACAATGAATTTAGGTGGAAACGACCTCTAAGAACTAGGGAGATCAGGAAAGCTTTCCTGAAGGGTGTGGAGTCTGAAAAAGGCTTGGAGGAAGCTAAGGATTCTAAAAAGTGGAAGTGAGAAGGGAGTGCCTTCCAGGTTTAGGAGACCTGCCCACGAAGGGACTCAGAGGTAAGATAAAGAATGAAAAATGCAGAAAACAGTAAGTAGACCAGCTTGGTGAGAGAAGAGGAGTAATATGAAATAATTCAAGAAAGACAGGTTGGAGCCATGCTATGAAAGGTTTTAAATGCCAAGCTGAGGAGTTTGTACTTTGTCCTAGAGGCAACTGGAAGTTGCTGAAGCTTTTCAACCAGGGAAGTGACGTGTTCAGACCTGTGCTTTAGCAACATTATTTTGGCAGCTTTGTGGAGGATGGATTATAAAGGACAGAGACAGGAAGCAGGGAGACAAATTAGGAGGCTATTTTGATGGTCAGTTAAAGAGGTGATGAGGGCCTCAACTAGACTGCTGGTTGCATGAGTAGAGAAAAGGGGATGGATGCCAAAGACACTGCAGAGAGAATAAGACTTGGTAACTGACTGCATATGGTAATGAGAAAAAGTGAAGAGTTGAAGATGACTCTAGAATTGTGAAGCTGGGGATGGTGGCTCTCTCAACAGAAATTGGGAAATTTGGAGGAGGGAAGGACTTAGGTAGGAAGATAATAAATTGCATTTTAAATATGTTGAGTTCGAGATGCTTTTGAGATATTCAGGTGGAAATGCTAACTAGGTAGTTGATGATGTGGCATAGAAGCTCAAGAGAAAGATTAGTACACAAGTGAAGGTTGTTTAAGGACAGGAAACACTCAAAAAAGGGCAGCAGGGAAGGAGCTGGGAAAGATTAAAGATGTGTATGTGTATGTGTGTGTGTGTGTGTGTGTGTGTGTGTGTGTGTGTGTGGTGTGTGAGAGACAGAGACAGAGCGAGAGAGAGAGAGAGAGAGAGAGAGAGAGAGAGAGAGGGAGAGAGAGAGAGAGCGAGAGAGACAGAGAGAGAATATTTATCAAGGGGACAAGTTCCTACAGTCAGTCAATAAACATTTATTAAGCACCTACTGTTTGCCAAACTGAAAATGCTCTATCTAAAATTTTTTTGGGGAAGAGTGCTTACTTTTGAAATAGGGACTATTTAGTTGAATTCAATGTTTATTAAAGTCTGTATGCAGAACTCTGTATTAGAAATAACAAAAACAAAAATGAAACAGTCCCTGTCTCAAGGAACTTCTATCAGTATTCTCTTCTTAAAGGATATGATAGCAAGATAAAATACACTGTTGCTTTAAAATAGGCTTATCTTGCATTTATCAGTTCTTTCTCTATTTGTGTGTAACAGAGATTTGAAACAGCATGGGTTTTCTACTATGCAATTTCTGGGATCTTTTGGGAATCAGACTACAACAGAAAATGCAAGGCAGAGAATTGAATTCCCTACTACTTTTAATGTAAAGGCAGCTGCTTAAGATCATTTAATGTCATATTATTGTAGGACATTTAAAACAAAAGTGACCTTCTATACCTTATGGGAAGCACACCATAAACACACCACAGAAAGATGCAGTTTATAGTGTGAACTTACTAGATGGTTACTTGGTTACCCCTGGGCTCAAGGGCAACATGAGATAACTAAGAAATCATTAACAATACACCCCAGTGACCCAAGGGAGGAGCTAAGACCTGGCTATGTTCCTCAGGGCAGCGGGCTGCGGTGTCTGATGACAGATTCCTTAAATGACAGCAAGTTGTTTAAAAAGTGTTATTATAAGAGCTAGAGGTTAAAGATTTTAGCATGGCTGATTCCAGTATGTGCCTGTTAATTATTTATTTTACTAAGGGTTAAGATATTTGAGGAGATAGTTTTGTTGTTGTTGATCTATTTATTTTCTTCAGGTTAATGGAAAATGCTCATCCTTCCATTTGTGTTCTAGCTCATGCATAGTTCTGTACACCTGAGTATCAGGCATCATTAAAATAAACAATTGCCTGATTTACTGTGTCCATATATAACAATTATGCAAATTCAGTTCATTCAAGAAGGATGCACTTATGTGTTACTAGAACTTGCTTGGATTTATAATGTAAAATATGGCCACAAAATTTACCAACTTTTAAATAAATTTTGCTTCTTTCCAAGAGAAATTGCCATTTTATTGTTGTTTTCTGTTCTTCTGTTAGGGCAAGAAATTCATGAACCTATTTTTAGAAAAAAGATCAAACATATATTAAATATACAGAGAAAGAAACTGTAACATGAAGATAATATGAAACTTAAGATTATTAACTGGAAATGGAATTTTATTTGTACTGATCTTTGATCAGTTCTTCTGATAAGGGTGGTAAGTAAAGGAATGTAAAGAAGGTAATGAACCTGAAGAGGGACTGACTCACTGGCAGCCAATCAGGATGCTCAATATGGAAATGTTTCCCCTTAATACGGAAGAAACAACATTTGAAACAAAGATGTGCTGAAAAATATCATGGGAAATTTTTACATTAAGAAACTAATGCCCATGCCCAAGTACGCTAATTAATTATACCCTAATATTTGCTAGTTATGTTATATAAGATTCCACATAGGAAACTCATAGTTATCTTTTTCAAGAAACTTAATATCAATACTTCAACCTACCTTATGATTAGTGTAATTCACCCATGTTCATAATTTACCCACTGTTATCTGAGAATTATTTTTAATCTTAATTTTCTTTTTTGACCCAAGGCCTCAGTCACTGTGTTCAATGTGATCATAATATATGTATATTGTTGGCCCAGTGTGACTTTAAAAAGAATTTATTTAAAATAGGTCATCCTACATATGAATGCATTTGTCTAATGTGTTAAAATAACCTGATCAATATCTTTAGCCATGTTGGAAGAACATAGAGAATATTTATAAACTCTTTTTATATTTACCGTGAAGCCCAGAGTTTCCTCAGCAACAGTTCCTGTAAGGCTACAGGAATGAAGAGTGCCTGTGTGATCAGTGAGGTCAATCAGCAAATCAAAGCTGAGAAATACAGATTTATGTCCTGAAGAATCTTTGTTGCAGAATGGAGATGTACAAGTGCTGGATGCCTCACTTACAATATAACCACAGCCTGAACTGTAAGAGACAGAAAAATGGAAAAAATGAAATATGTATTACAACACTGCAAACCCCTGACAGTCAAAGCTGACTAGAATGTTTGATTGTTGACAATGTTTTTAACTTGCTCTGAACATTTCTCCAATACAGTCTTTTAGGGGAAAAAAACACAGAATAGAAGTGAGAAGAAGAGTTATAAAGAAAGAAAAGAGGAGACCAAATACAGATGGGATCTGCTGTCTCTAACTTTTAGTAGCCTACTAAACATTTATAAAGTATAAAGTATCATATAAATTTAAGCTCCACTTTATCTATATTAACCAAGATGTGGACAAATGCCTTCCTTCTACCACTCCAATTTAAGAGGTGTTAAGGGAAGCATTATTAGACAACTGAATCTATGGCTAGACTTTGGTAGAATAAGTTTAAGAAATCGCTAATGTTGGTTCTTTTGTATTTGTTTCCCCTTTCCTTAGCTTACTAAGGTAACTAGACATTTGTATTGAAAAAGTCCAGCTTCATCTCAGCTGAACTAAGAGAAAAAGGCCTTATGTTCACCTCTTATTCAGGAGAGACAGAGTAAGCAGTATGCCCCTAGGAACTAAGAGAGTCTAGGACAACTAAAGGCAATATCCCTTTGCATTAAGGCTTTTTTTTTTTCCTACTTAAGGCCAAAAAGAAAAGTTTAAAGACAAATAAAAGCAGTTTTAGTGGATTTTTCTATTCCTCACATTCCTGCCCTTAAGTGGCATAGGCATGAGAGCAAAAGAAAAATTAATGGTAAGTAGTGGGATACAGTAAGAATTGTCCTCAGAAATCAGAAAGATCTGACCCCATCTCTGACACAAACTGGATGAATGACTATGGGTAAGTCATTTTATCTCTCAATGGCCCACACAACTCTCTAACACTATAAGCTACTGATTTGCATAAGTGAAGAACACTTCCTTACCAGCAAATTTCCTACCCCAATGAAATCAAAGGTCCAAAATTAATCATAGCCATAATCACAGGAAAGTACTTTGTGAACTATAAATCATGATGCACATTAGCTATTATTATTACATTTCTATAGGATTTTACAATTTTAAAGTGTTTTGCATTCATAATTTCATTTGACCTTTACTACAATCCTGTGAGATAGAAGGAGCAATTATTAACAAATAAGAAGAAATAGATAAGAAAACAACCCTAGAGATAAATGACTTGCCCAACATCATACCTTAAGTAGAAGAGGTGAGACTTTCCAGATACTAAGTACAGTGAATAGAGTGCCAGACTTGGAGTTAGGAAAGATTTGAGTTCAAATTTGCTGCTGCCATTCCCTGTGTGACCATTAACAAAAGTAATCTAATCTATCTGAGCCTCAGCTAAATCTTCACCTACATATACTGACTCAAACTTCCACTGTCAAAGGGTGCTATTAAGAAACTGTCCCCAGAAATTAACAAAATTAGAGTACAACACAATTATTGCTTGTATTGGGATACACTGTGGGTTAAATAATTTTCCTGAAATACTCCTTAAAGGCCGAAATTGCTAATATTATCAAGATGTTCTCCTTTATAGAGTCCTAAAAAATGTTTTCAGCTTTCGCACAAATAGAATGAGAAGAAAAGATACCTACCTACTGGGGAAAATTTTGCACTAAATGGATCTGATAAAGTTCTGACAGAAAATTTGTAAGGAACTAACAAAAATCCATACAATTATATGGTACCATTCCTCAGCAGGTAAATAGTCAAAGAATATAAACTAAACGGAGCTTTTAAGGTTTTACTTGACTTCTCTTTTTAAAGTAAGTTTTTGTCTTTTTTTTAATAGTATAATTTCCCTTCCTCATATCCTTACCATCCTCTCTTCTAGAGGGCCATTCTATATAACAAACAGTATTTTTAAGACAAACAAATAAAAGGAAAAAAAGAAAAAATTAGCATTAAAGGATCAATATATTGAAAAAGTTTGAAAATATATATCATGTATAACACTTGTGGACCTTCGACCTCTGTCAAGGGATGGGGTGGGAGTTTCTTCTCACAGTTTTTCCTCTTGGACCATGCATGTTCTTTATAATTTTGCAATATTTTCTTTTGATTTATTATGATTTTTATAATTCTATCTGCTTATATTGTTGTAGTATTTGTGTACATATTTTTCTTTGGCTCCGTTTATTTCATTCTGCAGCAGTTCATATAGATCTTTCCATGCTTCTCTGTATTAACCACATTTGTCATTTCTTACAGAATAGTATATTCATTTACCACAATTTATTTAGCCACTATCCAGTTGATGGCATCTACTTGTTTCTAATTCTTTGCTATTACAAAAAAACACTGCTATAAATATTTAGAGAGATAAACAAAAAGGTTTGATTTTATGTTTTAATTTTTTTTTGTTTTCAGCTTCAAATTCTCTTCCTCCCTCTAACCCTTCCCCACTCATTGAGAAGGCAAGAAATACAACACTCATTATACATATGAAGTCATACAAAATGTTTCCGTATTAGCCAGAACAAAAAGTTTTTAAAAGAATAAATACAAACTAAAAACTATTACCTGATAATCATTAATAATGATAATTATTAAAGACTAGAGAAATGCAACTGATAATAACACTTAACAATTACCTCATAGTCATCAAATTAGCAAAGATGATAAAAGTTGAAAAAAATTCATTTGATGAGCTATAAAAAATTAGGCACATAAATTCACTATGGATGGAGTTATGAACTGTTTTTATCAACTGTTCTTTAAAAATAACTTAGAATCATGTAAGAAAAATTACTAATTTGTTCATATCCTTCGGCACTGGGGATAGAGTCTAGAATCAGGAAAACCTGCCTGATATACCTAGCTATGTGACCAAGGACAGGTCACTTAATCTTTTGTATTCCAAGCAATTCTCTAAGATTTTAAACTGCAGAGAAGGTGCCAACCCACATTAGTAAAAGAAGTTTCTTTATCCAGAGGAAGTTTCTTATTACAGGTCTGGTTCCTAATCCTATGTTTTTGACCCAGAGATTCCATTACAGGCATTAAAACACAAAGATGTTACAGACAGCAAGAAAAGCCACATGTACAAAAATATTCATAGCAGCATTATCTATGATAACAAAAACTAGAAATAAAACACTTGTGCATTAACAGGCGAAGGTTGAGCAAACCTGTGGTAAATGAATGTAATGGAATATTATGGTGTGATAAGGTTAACAAGTATGTTTTATTCAAAATATATTTTGTTCTAAATTGAAATCTCCTGTTTAAATCTGGGTCATACCTGTACTTGCTTCTAAATAGTTATTGATGTTGTTCCTTCTCCGTGGATGGATTAACTTCTCTCTGTTTAGCCGGTGCTTTACAATCAACTCAAGTTCTGAACCTTCTAGGAAACCTTTTCTAGCCCTTTTAATTCTCACTGGTCTTATTCTGTCCTGAACTTCTATAACATACATAAGCCAAAGCCACTCAGGTACACACTTAATTATATTAAGGCTCATATTATCCTGTTTATTTATGTGTGTTAGGCTTGTTTCTAGGTTGCAAGTTCCTTGAGGGAAACAACAGACGCACATAAACATTCAACAAATACTTGTTGATTAATAGTTATGCATTCTCAGCTATGGACACTGAGGCAGTGTGGTGCAGTGGATAGAATGCTAGACTTGAAGTCAGGAAAATCTAAGTTCAAATGAGACCATGGACAAGTGATCTGACCTTCAGGTTCTTCATTGAAAAATGGGGATAATAATACAGTTAACCCTTTCATATCATGACTTTCCCCATTACAGTTTCGCTATATCGTGGGTCAGCATATGAAATTAAATGGGAATTTTGGGGGAGTTTTGCAGAAGCCGTAGATGACTTGCAAAGGTCAGCAGATGACCCAGAAAAAGTTTAGAAACTTAGAAATGCATAAAATACATGTACAGTATTATATAATATCAAGAAAAAAGAGAAGAAAATCTGCAAAGCTAGAAGACTTCTCTGGTAGGAAGAGAGGGCCAAAAAATTTTACACAGACTTTCCAGATGAGAGTTGGGGGAACCATGCCCCTAACCCCCAAGACATGGCAGGGATAACTATAATACCCAAAGTACCAACCCCACAGGTTGGTATGTGTCTCAAATGAATTGATGTATATAAAAAACTTGGCAAACTTTAAAGTCTACATACACACACTCACCTACACCCCGCCCCCCCCCCAACATCTGTCTCTGGACAGCAACCTCTACTTTCCCAATTTCAATACAAATTCAGAAAATGTTTTTGCACAGGTTTGAAATTTACCATGGTTTTAATCTGTAGGCAAATTTCTAAATAACATTTTCCCCTCTTAAGCCTGGCATTTCTTGGAAAGTGCTTTTACACCAAGATATAAAACATCCTAGAGCTTAAGTTTTGTGAACATAGTTTACGAAACAAAGGTTGGGAAATTATGATATTTTTCATTGTTTTTTTTTAAATATGCCACAAGATATGGAAAACAAAATGATCATATACTAAGTTTTTAAAAGTACATCACTCCATATAAAACATTTGTCAATATTTATTTATTCTTTTATTCATTAAGATTATAGACTTCTAAAATATATGACAATGTTTGAATTTAACTAGTTAGCCATTATATAGTATTTTCTGAATGATCATTTGAAACATGAAATGACTTCTATTTTTGTTTCCAGAGCTTAGCAGTGCTTTTTACATAGTAAACTCTTATTTTATTAATGCTTTTTAATTCATTTATTCACTCATTTACTTCAATGTCAAATAATTTATTTGTCTTTTCTATAACTCCCATTATATTTTAACAATACATCTTTGTTTTTCAGACAAAATACATCTACTAAAAATAACTTGGCTGCTTACCATCTGTTTCGTGCTATTTTCACAGTTTCATTATCAATGTTCAGTGTAGAAATGTAAGCATAAAGGATGCCATAGAAAGGGTAAGTTTTTCCCTCATTCTTCAAGGCTACTGCCTTTAATTGTTCTACTGTATACACATCAACTATTGTCTGTACTAAAAGTAAAAAGATATATGTCACTCCATCATTTCTAACAACAAAATTAAAAACAAAATAAATTTTAATATAGCATATGTAAAATGAAAAAGCAAACTAATGTTAACATTTATTAATTATATTGAAATTGATTATATTTTTATTTCAAAATATTTCACTATATTTTTGTATATGCTGCTCATTAAGAATGCAATAAGGTACTCTCAGATGGACATTAACTCTATCTTCTCCCCAGAGTACTATTTTATAAATTATTGATACCCTAAAATATTCACATTTTTGTTGCTACTTTCAGTATATGAGATTTTTATGTACCACTTAACCTATATGCTAGTATGACACATGATCATTTATTTAATGTATTTGAATATTGATTTAAGTGTGCAGTCCTAAGACTGCATATGATTGCTTTCAAGCACACTGTAACATTACTTTAAAAAATGTCTCTAAACTCCATTTTTTCCCACTTGTCTTCCTCTTTCTTGCTAAGAAGAAATTAGAAATGGTACTAGAGAGAAACAAAAGTTTTTATAAGAATAGATACTAATGCTATGAATGTAATTTGCTTGTCAACTGTGGGAATAAGCATTATTGAGGAAAGCTTGACAGAAGAATAGGGAATGGGATCTTGGGTTTGGGAAAGAAGATTATAGGATAAGAAGTTAGAACAACAGGGATAGTGATAGAGATGGGCAAGAACAGCCTGATATAAAATAGTCATGTAACAGTGTACACGAGAGATAGAACCAGACTGAAGCAGAAATTGACAAAGAAAGAGAAAAACAGGAAAATTCAATGTGGAAAAACACACCAGCTAAGCTTTCTTTTTGTAATATTTTGGAATAATTTTGATATGGCACACTGATCATGTTAAAAAATGTTTCCATGCAGTAGGACATTGGGTTGGATGATTTTGGCAGCCCTTAAAGAAGCAAGTATAGAAACAAAAATCAACAGAGTCCACCTCACTTCCAAAGTATGTACTTGGATCTCATGGAGAATTCTTGATGTAGCTATTGAACTATGTCGAAATGACCTGACATCTTTTAAATTATTTTTTCACACTCAAATACAACCATGCTATGCCAATCATTCCTTGTGGATAATAAGATGGCTGCTAAATATTGACCAATTGGTAATTATGAGGTCCAACAGCAAAAAGAGTTGGCATGGAACATGCTACAGTATATAAAGAAAAAGCAATAGCATTTGTTTTTGGCATAGCTCAAGGTGACCAAATCTATGTGATAAACTATTAGTTTCATTTCTAGGTCAATTCAATTGTTGGTCTTCTGAGATGACAAGATGTGTCAATCGGTGTTCCCTTTAATGATGAGACTTTTGATCTATTAAATTCTGTTAGGAAGTTTCAATTGGAGGCAAAGCGAAATGTATCTCTACTCTGTTACCCCAGTCAGCTTCACATAAGTGAGAAATAAGACTAAACAGAATACTTAAATTACATTACAGATAATAATAAATAGAAGACTCTAGTAATATTACCTCATTTAGGTAAGATAATGTAATTATAAAATATAAATATGATTTCCTTTGCTGTAATTAAAAGTCCTCTTATGTCAAACCAAACTTCAAAAACTAAGATTTTGGACTGTCAAAAAATGCAAGGAACATTTAAAGAATCACTTACAATTTATGGATTCTTTTAATTGAGCCTCGATTTCATCATCTAGAGCTGTTGCTTCTGCATTTTCTCGTGCAAAGTTTGATAGGATATTAGCTTCTGGTGTGTCTTAACAAAGAAAAATAACATAAATAAATGCAGCCCACTAAATAGAAATAATAGCTAGTGTCTATATAGCACTTTAAGGTTTGCAAATCGCTTTACAAATACAATCTCATCCTCACAACAACCCTAGGAAGTAGGTACCATTATTATCCTCACTTTATAGATGAGGAAACTAAGGCAGGTAGAGATGAAGTGATTTGCCCAGAGTCACACAGCTAGTAAATGTCTGAGGCTGGATTTGAACTTCCTAACTCCACATCCAGCAATCTATTCACTGTATCACCTAGCTGCCTAGACATTTTGCTTCTTGGATAACCTGGATAGTAAAAACATGAAGACATACAAAAACATAAATCAAATTAACAAGCGTCAACTAGAAAACTTGTCTAGGACATCTAGGAGGACCTTACCTTTCCCATATAGTTTTCTTCTAATCCAAAATATCATATAGCTAGCTAACTGCAGAAATTAGAATGAGGATAAAATGTTTCAAGAGCTCCTAAAATGTTCACTCAGAAAAAAAGCAATAATAAACTTTTAAAAATTGTAGCTAGAAAAAATTTGATTGTGAAATTAAATTTGTAGGATATATTTTAAGTTCTTAATAAAAATTATCACTTGTTTTTTTATGCAGGCATTTGTTATTTATAATTTGCTGTTTATTATAGAAAATCAAATTCTGTGATAACTATATTAAAAAAGTTACTAATATAGAATGGTCTTTCACAAAACATAATTATATTACACCTGGATTTTATTTGAAATAAGCATTATTTGATATAGAAAGAAAGATTACTATGACAGGATATTCACAAACCAATCAGCAACCAGGTGTAGTGGCTAACATCTGTAATGCCCACTGCTGAGGAGGCTGAAATATTGGATCTCAGGAGATCTCAGCTACAGTGTACTAAGATGATCTGGTTATCATGCTAAGTTTGGCACCAATATGGGGAACCTTGGCAGGGGATGACTAGAATGACTAAGGAGGAGCAAACTGGTCCAGAAATGGGACAGGTCAAAACTTTCTAGCACATCAATAGTGGGATCCTGGCTGTGAATGGTTGTTACAGTTTCCTGACTGGGTAGGATAGGGAGACCTACTCTCAAAACAAATGAAATAAAATCAACGAATAATAATTTATTAAGGGCTTACTGTGTGCCGAGGACTATTTTAAGTTCTGGGGATAGAAAGACAAAAGCTAAACAGTCCAAGGTTACATTCTAGAAGGTTACATTCTAACGGGGGGAGAGACAACATGCATACAGACAAATATATACAGCATATATGCAAAATGAATACAAGGTAGTTTCAGAAAGGAAACTTGGTGGGAGGTTAGGGGGCAGAGGGGGAGAACTAGAAAAAGTTTCATAAAGAATGTGGCACTTGAGCTGAGTCTTTAAGGAAACCAGGGATTCTAAAGGGTGGAGGTGAGAAGGCGGTGCATTCTAGGCAGGGAGAACCTCTAGTGAAAAGGCATGGAGATGGGACAGTTATGTGGGCAGAACAGCAAGTAGGTCAATATGGCTGAATTGCAGAGTTTGAGGAAGGGAGTAAAGTGGAAGAAGATTGTAAAGGTAGGAAGAAGCTAAGGTATCAAAAGCATTAATGCCAAGCAGAGGAATTTATAATTGATCCTAGAGGCAAGAGGCAACCACTGGAGTTTGTTGAGTAGGGGATGACATGATCAGACCTGTGCTTTGGGGAAAAGTTAATGAGGTCTGTTTTGGATGTGGAATTTGAGATGTCTATGGGACAACCAGTTTGAAATGTCCAATAGGCAGTGAATGATATGGAAATGGCACTCAGAACAGAAACTAGGACTAGATCCATAGATCTGATTGATAGTTGAACCCATATGCATTGATGAGGTCACAGACAGAGAGCGTAGATAGAGAAAAGTCAGGACGGAGCCTTGGTTTATATCTACAATTAATAGACATGGCATAGATCAGCAAAATAAGCAAAGGATTCTGAGAAGCATTAGTCAGACAAGTAGGAGAAGAACCAGGGGAGAGAAGTGTCCTGAAATCCCAAATAAGAGAAGTGAGTGAGTGGTCAGGAGGAGAGGGTGGTTAATTAACAAAGTCAAATTTAGCAGATAGGTCATTCTCAGTAGTAATGATGGACTATACTTTTTTCCTTATAATTATACTTTATTTAACATTCATTTAAAAAAAATTTTGAGTTCCAAATTCTTTCTCCCTCCAGGCCCTCTACCATGCATTGAGAAGGCAAGTGATATTATATCAATTATACATCAATTATACAAGTGATATTATATCAATTATACATGCAGAACATATTCCCATATTAGCCCTGTAGGAAAAAAAGGCAAAAAAAAGTAAGTGAAAAAAAATGCTTCAGTGTACATTCAGAGTTCATCAGTTCTCTCTCTGATTGTAGATAGCATTTTTCATTGTGAGTCTTTTTGGAATTGTCTTGGGTCACTGTACTAATTAAAGTAGCTACTGGACTACACATTTTAAAATTATTTTTCTGTACAAGCATTTATCTCTGCCTCTCCCACTTCCCTTGACCCCTACCCCAATGAACAATAAAAAAATAAAACCCTCATAGTTCAGCAAAATAAAATCCCATTCTAGTTATATCCAAAAATGTATGTCTTATTCCATATTCTAAGTCCATCACCTCTCTGGCAGAAGCTGAGTAACATGTTTCACCTTCAGTCCTCTGGAATCATGGGTTTATCATTGCATTGATCAGGGTTCCAAAATCTTTCAAAGTTGTTTTTCTTTATGTCATTGTATAATATTTTCTCCTAGTTTTCTGCTCATTACATGCTAAATCAGTTCATAGAGGTCTTCCAAGTTTCCTTTGAAATTGTCCATTTTTGTCATTTCTTATGGCACAATGATATTCCATTACATTCATATGCCACAGTTTGTTTAGTCATTCCCTAATAGATGGGTATCCATTTTTCAAGTTTTTAGCTATTATGAAGAGAGCTGCTATAAATATTTTGTCTATATATGGGTCCTTTTCCTCTTTCTTTTATCTTGTTAGGGTACAGGACTAAAATTGTTATTGCTGGGTCAAAAGGTTACACATTTACTTATTAAAATGGTTGTAGTGGTTTGAATGTAGGCCATACTTTCTATTCAAAATCAGACTTGTATATCATATATATATGTATAATCATAGCTTTGAAAGTTTTTACTAAAGGGAAATGCAAGTGTAGTATAAGTGGCATAGACCCCTACTCTTTGGCCCAGGGCTGGCTCGCTCATGCCACCTTTCCACAGAAATAGAATTTTGTTTTCCTCCAATCAGCTCCCAGAGCATCTGTAGAGCTTTCAGTCAGGTGCTGCAGAAGATAAGGGAGCTAGCTAGACCTAGAGTCAAGAGGACCTTAGTTCAAATCCTGTCTCAGAAATTTACTAGCACGGTGACCCTGGACTAGATACTTAACCTTGGTCTGCTTCAGTTTCCTCTGATGTAAAAAGACATAATCTACTTCCCAGGGTTGTTGTGGAGACAAAACAAGATAAAATTTGTAAAGCACTTTGGCTTTGTCTCAAGACAATGACAAGGACCATGTCCCAAGGTCTAAACTAGGTTAAAGAACCCCAAGCTCAGTCAGCTTTTTAGATAGCCACAATTTGCTTCTAGTAGTTACAGAGTCTTCCTTCAAACCTATCAGATTTCAGTCAACTCTCTAAGTTGATTTCATCTGAATCTCCTCTGTTCTGTATCTTTGAAGCCTCAGGGGTCCATCTCCACTATCACTTTTTCTTTCCTGGTAGTTGGTATATCTTATTCTTCTGATCTCTTCTTATTTTTTCATCTCCTATCACTTACATTTTCTAATCTAACGCTCAAGTCAGGCCCTCTTAGTGCATTAATGACACAACTCTAACTTGGGTTGAAGTTTACCCTAAATCCTTATTCAATCAAGTTTAACACCAGCTAGCATATACTGGTACTGGTGGTTCAAAACCTATTAGCATAAGGCTCTCCTCATTGATGGAGAATGATTACTCAGTGCCCTTGGCCTGACTTTATGAGGGGCGAAGCTGGTGAGAACTTTAGAGAGAAAAGATCCTGTTTTGGCTTCCAGCCTCAAGAGAGAAGACATGCTGTCAGACTCTTTTCAGGTCCCCAAAGGGAAAGAGACCCTAGGAAGACACCAAAATGTAGAGGAGACAACACTTCCACGATATCCTTATTTCCAGCTACAGAAAAGACTTTAGGATATTTGCTTTTGAGTGAGATCTGAGACTCTTAGTCGAGCTGTTATTCACTCTCTGTATATTGATTGCTATATATTCTATAATATGTACTTTCTCTGATTTCTGTTTTGCTATTGATTTGCGTAAATGGATTTACCCACTATTTACTATATGTGTTCATTGTGGAACTGGTATTTGGTGGGAAAGGAGTCAAGCCTTTGGATATAAAACTAGGGGCACCCTTTCTCTTTTAAGGGAGATTGATCACAACTTGATATAGCACAACTTGAATCTAAAAATTATTTTCCCCTAGACTCACAATATTTAAGAGAGCAGACAGATATAATTATAGACTTGTACCCCCTCTCTCTGAGGAGAATGACCAGTTTCTGGCCCCAACCTCCTACCTCCCCTCCTGGCAGGAATCAAAGTGTCCCTTGGAGAAGAGTTGGGAGAGGAGACTCTACAGATATCTATTCTTGCCTTCTTAGAAGCCACATTTAGACATTCATGCAGACACAAAATAACTTACATGGGCAAGACACAACATATATACACACTCTCTGCATATAATTTTCCCATAGTCCCACAAAAGTTTTATGGTTTGTAGTTTCTCAGCTCTATCCTACAAAACTCTGAAAACAGTCATGAAAATATTTATGAAAACATAAATGAACTGATGGACAACAATGGTATCCCTCCATTTTCAGTCAGTACTCATGCTTTTACGCTATTTTCAGACAGGTCTTCCTCTCAGCATATTTATCTGAGGGGCAATATTCTCTTAAGTCCTCAGAACTGTCTCAAGATGTTTTTGTTACATATATGTCCTTTATCTGCCTCTTTCAGCAATTCAATGGCCATTTATGAAAGGTGCAGTCTCTTGCATGAGGAAGCTAGGTGACTAAGTGGATAAGAGCACTGGGCTTGGAATCAGAAAGAATCATCTTCATGAGTTCAAATCTGGCCTCAGACATTTATCAGCTGTGTGACTGAGCAAGTCACTTAACTCTGCCCTAGTTTCTCATCTGTAAAATTAGCTGGAGACAGAAATGGCAAATCACTGTAGCATCTCTGCTAAGATAACCCTAAATGGGGTCATGAAGAGTCAGACATGGCTGAAGTGATTCAACAATAACAGTATCTTTCATGAAACTAGACTAATAATGTTAAATTACACTAATTTCTATGATTTGGAAGAAAAGGCCAATCCTAATGCTACATTCACTTTAAAGCAAAGGTGTCAAACTCTTCCAGCCAGCAAAACTCTGAAGTGCTGCTGGAATGAGATTAAAATGTAACTGGGAAAGGTTTAACAAAATACAATACAACACAGATAATGTAATTCATGGTTTTCTAAGCCAATATGCAGCCCACAAGGATAATTTCTATTTCACTTTGACACCATTGGTTTAAATAATATAATTTAGATTTTTAAAATTCAGATTGACCTTCTCTCTCAAATAGTTTTATAAATTCATTTAAATGGATCCCAACAATCCTTTACCATTTACAAATAGCCCAGATTAATGTGGTTTAGATTATTAATCTAGTTTTTCCTTTAGTGAATATCTATGTATGTGTGTGTGTTTGCTTTTCCCCAGTAGCTCCTTGAAAGGTGGGATTGGTTTTGTCTTTTTATCCCCAGTGCTTAGCACAGTGCCTAGAACATAGCAGGTCCTTAAGAAATGGACTGGTTAATTTAAAACATTCTAGTGTTGTTGTTGTTGTTGTTAAGTCATTTCAGTTGTGTCCAACTCTTCATGACCCCATTTGGGATTTTCTTGACAAAGATACTGGAGTGGTTTTTGCCATTTCCTTCTTCAGCTCATTTTGTAGAAGAGGAAATGAGAGAAACAGGGATAAGTGACTTGCCCAGGGTCACACAGCTAGTAAGTGTCTGAGGTTAGATTTGAACTCCAGAACACGAATTTTCCTGACTTCAGGCTGGCATTCTATCCACTGTGCCACCTAGCTGCCCCTAATATTCTAGTATTAGACATTATGGAAATGTTAAAACAATCAAATTGACCACACTTACTTTTTTGACTCGCTTTAAATTCAAACTTCATTTATATCACTAGACTCTACAATAAGTGAATTTCAGAAATGCATTTTGAAGATTTTTACCTGGATTAGCTGTAATAATGGTTTTCGAGATGACAGTTGCAGTCATACAGCTTCGAAATTTATCAAAACTTATTCTTATATCTGCGGCAAATATTACTGTGGGGGGGGGAAAGACTATTATTTTATTATTTGTCTTAATGCTTATGGGTCAGAACAACATGAAAATATTAAATACAGCTATGAGTATGATACCTGTTTCACGTGGTATCCAACTCTGTGCAAGTAGAATAGATTCATTATCCCAGCTAAATAAAAGGAAATTAATAAAAGGACAAATAAATTAGGAAAAACTAATAAAATAATATTGTTTACAGCTTTAGAGGAGGTCAATCCTACTGAACTGCTCATATTATTACGTTGTCTTTGTATAATTGTTGAAATCTAATACAATTTTGCTGATACTAACATTAGCAGAATTATTCCTTACATTAATATTTTGTTGTTGTTCAATAATTTTAGTTATGTCTGACTCTTCATAACCCCTTTTGGAGTTTTCTTGTTAAAGATACTGGAGTGGTTTGCCATTTCCTTCTCTAGCTCATTTTACAGATGAGGAAACTGAGGCAAATAGGGTTAGGTCACTATACCAGGGTCAAACAGCCAGCAAGTGTCTGAGGCCAGATTTGAACTTAGGTCCTTCTGACTCTAGGGTTAGTACCCTATCCACTACACCACATTAATATTTAGTTGAGACTGTCTTGAAGCTAAAAAAACAAAAATCCCCATAACCCCACAAAGAACACGTATAGAAATAGCTCCACACTATGTTGATTCCCATTCCAACTGATTTTTTGTAGTAAACTACATTCTCACCTTCCTTCCAGTGGAAGCTACTGAATGTTCAAGTTATACCTAGCCTAGTATCTTTTAATTTTCTCCTGTATTACTGGGAATTCATTCATCTATGTCATAGAATATTTGACCCATAAATTATAAATGTATTTTTATTCTAAAACTACATGTTTTCTCTTGGCATTTTGTTTTAATTACTTATCACTCTTCTCTCTGCCTTGTCATTCCTTGAGAGTTAATGATGTGCAATTAATTATTAACTTTTTCAGGCCATTAAGACCCAATTGGCACTGTGGATTAAATGGTGCCATAGAGCCTGGTGAGAGTTAATGTACCTCCTCTCTACATATCATTGATTGTAGTCTACTCAGGACTTTTTTCATCAGAATCTCTTAGCTCTAAATGTTATTTTATCCCTCTTTGGAATCAAATTTCTGACAACATCATCTTTCTGTGAATTTAGTGTAACTTACTACCAGAGAATGATAGGTTCTAGGGAAAACTGGGTACACTAATCGTTAAAACACCTCACTAAACACTGTTTGGTATAAATTGTAATTCACTTTAAATAATTGTTTAAAACTATATTCAAAGAGTTTATTATTTTGGTGTGTTTCAGTAGAAAGAATGTTAGATTTAGAGGCAGAAAGTCTGGGTTTGAATTCTGGCTTTGTTACTTCCTACTTGTGTGGTCTTTGACTTCTTTGGGCTTCAGTTTCCTCATGTATAAAATGAGGAATTTGGACTAAATGACCTCTAGGAGTCCTTCTAACTCTTGACTCTCTTACCTCAGTATAAGATAGTCCTACAGAATGGACTTTAAGAATAGTGTTACAGTACATATTCAGAGGAACAGTAAATATGTGAGTATGTGAATGTCTTCAAGTTTTAAGGCATTATTTAACTTCCCTATGCCAAAAAAATGAAATTTTTTATGAAAGGAAACCTTTTCTCTTGATGGGATTAATTTTTAACAATTAGTTCTTAGTAATATAAAGCATTAAAATAACTAAATAGATCTTATTCTTTTATTTTAATTTATGTTTTCATTTACGGTTCAAAGGAAAGGCAGTTTACCATAGCATTGCAAAAGAAGACTCTGTTTCATCATATAGCTTTACTTCACATCTCTGACCCTTTCTTCTGTCTGAAGTTGTAAAGTATTTTGGTTCTCCAATCTTAACGAAATAAAGAAAACCATTACATTTCATTTACAATCACAGTAGATACGTAAGTACTTGTTGATTAACTGAAATATAAAAGGGCTACCCATTAAAGTACCAAAGTGGGAACATTAAAACTAATAAATAGTAATTTGCAATGATAAGCTTTTGATTAAAAAATAGCTGGCCTGACAAAATATTTAAAATTATTTATGCTTTACACAGTACTTGCACAGATATTATCTTATTTGATTCTTACAACAAGCCTGTGATGTTAGCAGGCATTATCGTATTCATTAGGTAGATGAAGAAATTAAGGGTCAGAGAGGTTGACTTGCCCAGGGACTCAAAGACAGGTCTTTCGATTCCAAGTCCAGTGTTCTTTCTACTATATTACCCACAAGCTTCTGTTTGGGCCCTCTTTAATTCTTTCTCTTTTCTATCCCTTAGTGATTGCATCTACTTCTTTGCCTTCATTCACCATCTCTATGTAGATGCCTCCCCAACCTATACAGGAAGCTTCAACCTCCCCAGAGCCCTCATTTCACAGCAGCTTATTGCTAGACATCTAGAACTGGAAGGCATCTCCAACTCAACACGTCTATAACTGAACTCATCATCTAGCTGCTAAAACTTAACCCTGTTCTCATTTTGCACATACATATGGCTCTGGAAGAATGCACATGTATTGAAGGGCTAGCATCAGAGAGAGATGCTAAAACAGTGACAAAACCAGATGAAGTGAAGGATACCTCCAGACCGCTGCATCATTCTGTCCCTGAAGATAGTATCAAAAAGAGTAGCACACAAGGGAAACAAAGCCTTAAAGATACCTATATCTCAGGGAGTAAGAGCGGAAAGAAAGAAACATAGCAGGGAAATATATGTTAGCAAGAAATGTGGCTCAGGGCTGCAACATGGGCACAAATTCACAGACTTTCTCCTCACTGCTGTTAGATAGAATAGCAGGGAACCAAATGCATCAAGGAACAATCTGAACCCGTCTCTTCAAAGTACTGTGGATCAAGCAGACTGCGTAGGTCCAGGAGGGATGGTAGACACAACTGTGGGTAAGGATGCTTGACGCCCTTTGAAAAAGGGAGAATTTTCCTGACAGGCAAGGGAATTTTGTAGGAGCCCATTCTTCACTTTTTATCCCATTAAATCAACTCAAACCTTTTGGTGTGAAAAGTCAGCTATTTGTACTGAGTCGATCTGGGCAACTCCATCTTAAAACCTTGTTTATAATGGTAGGGAGCATGCTCACTAATCTCATCTCCCATGATACTGTAATGAGGGAGGAGCTGGGTGGCACTAATCCATCTTCTCATAATTATATGAACCAATTAATACTTTTGCCCTTATATGGAAGTTGCTTACTGCTGTCTATAAAAAGCAGGGCACAGCTTGAATCAAAGCTGGCCTACCCAATGCTTGCTGCCTTGGCATGCTAAATAAAATCCTTTAAAATTTACCTGAGTTTGCCTTATTAATCAGGGCAACCAGGATTTCTTTTAACATTGGTCTCAGGACTCCTTTATATTCTTCAAAATAACTGAAGACCCAAAAGATATTTTACTTACATAGGTTGTATCTATTGATGTTTACATGGATCAGGGGTGAATTAACATTTATTAGTGCTTTCTATGTGCCAGGCACTGTGCTAAGTGCTTTGCAACCATTACCTCATTTGATCTTCACAACAGCTCTAGGAAGCAGGTGCCATTATTGCTCCCATTTTACAGATGAGGATGCAAAATAAACCCCTTGATTTTAAAAGAGATAATGAGAAAAACTACGTTATCCTTAAAGGCACCATGGACAATGAACACCAGTACTTACATACTTGTACCAAATGGCATAGTACCTAAATACTTTAGGAAAAGTTAAATGAGTTACAAGGAAAAATAGACTATAAAATTATAGTAGCTGGGGACCCAATGTACCTTCAAGCCTAGACACATTTAACCAAAAAAAATAATAAAAAGAAGAAAGAAAATAAGAAGTAAAGGACCTGAACAGAACTTTAGAAAATGAGATATGATAGATCTTTGGCAATTACTGAGTGGGAAAAGAAAGGAGTATATGTATTTATCTGCACTGCATGACAACTTTACAAAAATTAAGTGAAACAATAACTTTAGCAAAGTTGCAGGATGTAAAATAAATCCAGATAAACATCATCAATTCTGTACATTACCAACAAAACCCAACAGAAAGATATAAATTCCATTCAAAACATCTACAGAATGTATAAACTATCTGGTATATTCTACCTAGCAAGCTACACACAAGAACTATACAAATACTTCTACAAAACACTCTTTGTGGAAATAAAGACAGACCTACATATTTAGAGAAATACAAAAAATCTCAAGAAAAGTCTTGGGGGCTTTTGGAACCCCCTGTACTAATTGCTTATGGATAGGCCAAGCTAATATAAAGAAAATGTCATGCTGTATCTGGACATTAACTCAGTGCAACTAGTTCTGTGTAGCAACTGAAGTGAGTTGAGCCTTCTTTCTTTCTCTTCCTCACCAGAGACTAAAGTGGTGTAGGGGAGAGTGTGGCCCCAAGGTGTTTAGGGAAAATATTTGTACAAGGTTCTTGCTGTACCTCTGAAGCCAATCTATATTAAGTTAAAATGGTCCCTAATAAAACCAGAGCCACATGGTTTTTAACATTACCAAAACCATAGTCATCAGGGTCTCAAGTAGTAGATGGTAGTAGAGAAGAGAAACACCTCCAACAGCTCACAGTTACCCCCTAAAGCCCTGAGAGGAGATGTGACTTGCCTGATTTTAAAGGAGGGACAGAGGGACATACTACATAGATATAAAAATATCACATTATAAATAAATTAGAGGAGCAAAGAAGAAAATACCTACGAGAACTATGGAGGGGGAAATTTCATGAAAAAAAGGGATAAAGAGGATCACACAGAAGGGAAAAAAGATAATTTTGACTATATAAATTTTAAAAGTTTTTACACAAACAAAAACAATGCAGTTAAAACGAAAAGAGAAATCATTAACTTGGGGATAAATCTTTGCAGCAAATTTCTCTGACAGAGGTCTCATAGCTGAAATATAAAAGAAACCGATTTAAATTTACAAGAATAAGAGACTTTTCCAATAGATAAATAGCTGAATGTTATGAACAGGCAGTTTTCAAAAGAAAAAAACCTAAGGTATCAACAACCATATAAAAATGCTCCAAATTATTAATAATTAGAAAGATGCCAATTAAAGCAACTCTAAGGTTGCCAACACATCTTGTTGGCAAAGATGACCAAAAAAATGATGAAAAAGCCATGGGAAAATAGGCATATTCATGCACTATTGGTGGAGCTATGAATTGATCCAGTTAAATGATCTAGTTTCCATTCTGAAAAACAATTTGGAAGTACGCCCCTAAAATCACTGAACTGTATATACCCTTTGACTCAATGATACTATTACTAAGCCTATACTCTAAAGATATCAAAGAAAGAGGAGAAGGACATACACATATAAAACTATGTTTGAAGTGGCAAAGAACTGGAAATTAAAGGAGTGCCCATAAATTGGAAAATGGCTGAACATGTTATAGTATATGACTTTAATGGAATACTATTGAGCCCAAAGAAATGATGAAAGGGAGAGTTTCAGGGAAACCCAGAGACACTTGTAGGAACTGAAGCAAAGGGAAATAAGCATAACCAGGACAATAATTTGTGCAATAATGACAACATTGTAAAGACAAATAACTTTGAAAAAATTAAGAAAATATGATCAGTGAATTGACTGACCGCAATTGCAGAGGACTGATGATAGAGCATGCTACCCACATTCTGATAGAGAGGTGATGGACTTGAGATGGAGACTAATAAATGCTTTTGGATATGACTAATGTGGGAATTTGTTTTTGCTTGACTATCCATATTTATTACAAGGGTTTTGTTTTTCTTTTTTCAATCTGGGAGGTTGGTGGAGTAGGAGGGAGAAGAAAGGTTGATATAGGATTTCTTCCTACCCATCTACTCCCCCCTCCACCCAAAAAGGGAAGAGAACAGAAGATCAGAAAGAATCATTGACAAGTAGGGCTGCACTGAAAATTCCATATTGAGTTTATTACATATTTTTAACAAGCTCTTCATAATAGAGATTTGCCGTTTTGTGTATAATGATCTTCTTCTGTTCTATAATGCTTACGGAAAAGCTGATCTTATTTATTTCTATTAAGGTCAGAATAAAAAGAAAAAAAAAAAGAACACTGAGTCAGATATTGACATTGCTAGAGTTCATTTCAGTGGGAGTACGAACCAGAAAAATTGTGAGAGTTCCTACTATATGTAATTTGTGCCAAGCATGTGCTGGAACCAGTTCAAACTGGCTTATGAGTTAATTGTTAATTTTTCAGCATGAGCATCTGTACCTGGAAATTGGCAAATGCTATGGGTCAGGCCTTGATTTATTGCTTTGCTGATCTAAACTGAAGAAAGTGATGGAGAAAATGTTGAAAATGCAGCTTAAACTTAAAAGTGTGTCCTACGTACATTTTTTTGAAAGCCAGTTGTTAAACATTTACCAGCATACTCCTGCTTACTCTCTTAGCTCTTTGAATTGTTTATCTGGGAAATGGGGTGATGACTGAGAGAGATATTGGCAGAGAATATTCTTGGCATATGTGAGCATAAGTAACTACCTCTCCCCTCCTAACTAAGGTTCCGGTGAATTCCTGATTGTTATGATAAAAAGTCCAACAGTAGGAGAAAAGGATATCCTGTGATCCTGGTCTGGCTTCCAGGCTGCCATGTGAGTTATGGGTCTAAGGGCCAGTGAGTGACCAGGACCACATGGAGAGGTATAGAAACTGCAACCAATATTTTGCCCTGAAGATATAACATCCAAAGATGAATTCCAGGAACCATAAGCAATAACTATCCTGATTGCTGAGACCACCAGCTATTGTGGATCCTATTGCACTGGTGCACCAAAGAAGTTTGCTTTCCCTAGTCCTCTTTCTTTAATTGCTTTTCCACTAGTATATGGTCAAGTCCCCTCAGACATACTTGCATACCTGGGAGAGTAAGCAAAAGTGGTTTGGAAGATGGCTAGATGCAGATGTTCCCATAGGAGCACTTGATGGAGTTCCTTTCCACCTCATTGTATCCACAATAAACTACAAGATCACAACTTTTAAATATCTGAGTCCTGTGAATACAAGTGACTACAACCAAAGAGGAGCCCACATGAGGTGGGGAGTTCATGAGCTACCTATGGCCCATGGATTTGGTAGCTCAATATTTTGAACAAGGTTCCATTATATCCCTTAGATTTATTTCAGACTTGGCCAGCAGGAATTTTTCTAAATGGTTCAGAGCCACAACCAAAACTTAAGCTTGTGGTGGGGGTTAGAAGCATTTGCAGGTTGACTGCCATCTGGTGGCCAGTAGGCTAACTTTTTAGGGAAACTCCCTTTCATGAACCAGAAACTGAAGATGCCACTGTACTGATGGTGGACTAGAACACTATCTAGTGGACAACATAGGTATTGCACCTCTTGCCATATAACTAATACAGTGATTGCTGTCTTGTAATAGTCTTAAGGCATCATTTCAGGGGACCCAAGGACTTCTGGGGAATTAGGACCAAACATGTCGCAAATATTTTACCATAAAACTGTACCCAGATCCTTATATCAAGGAGGAATGCATTGACACTAGGTAAGAAAAGATGAAAATGTTCCTAGAGTTGTGTGGTTAATCATTGCATTGGTTAAAGTTCTCAAGTCTTTCAAAGTTGAGATTTTTTTCCTACTCAACTGTTTCCCATTTAATTATAAATGCACTGATTTTGTGTGTGCAAAAGCTCTTCAACTTTATGTACTTGAAATTTAACATGTTAGTTTCAAAACTGTATCGCTTGTTTGTCTTCTGAACATCCTGTTCTCTTCCGTGCTTAAAAAAAAATGCTACAATTCTCTCTCTTTTTTTTTTTTGGCACCACTATCACTAGTCCCCTTCTTCCTCACAAGTCTCTCCTCACCAAATTAAAAACAAACGTCCCTTGTAACAAATAAGCATAGTTTAGGAAAACAAATCTGTACCTTGGCTATGTTTGAAAATGTAGATCTCAATTTGCCCCATGAGTCCTCCATCTCTCCATCAGATAGTGGTATCAAGCTTTGAAACTAACATGTTGAATTTACTATATTATTTTAAAAATTATTGTACATAATAGTGATTCACAGTTTCATGTACATTCCTCTCTGTTCTGTGTATCTGGAAATACTTGTGTTTGTTTATGATTGTCAAGTTCAGAATTACAAAAAAAATTTAAATCTTAAATTAAAAAAACACAATTGCTTAAGTATAGGATTTTATACTTAGCCCTATCAAATTTCACCCTATTAAAAATGAACAAATTAGAGGAACTGGAAAGGAGATACTTTTCACAGTTATGGATAGGGGAATAATTTTTGATCAGATAAGTCCTAGCATTACAAAATCATAATAGAAGATAAAAAGACAATTTTGAGTACATATAATTAAAAGGATTTTGTATGAGCAAAATCAATGCAATTAAAATTAGAAGGGAAAGTTAACTCAGAAAAATCTTTGTAGCAAACCTCACTGACAAAGGTCTGATATACAAGATGTAAAAGAAATTGGTCCAAATATATAATGAGAATAAAAGCTATTTCCCAATAGATAAGTGGTCAAAAGATATGAATAAGCAGTCATCAAAAGAAGAAATACAAACTAACTACAGCCATATGAAAAGATGCTCCAAGTCACTAATAAGAGAAGTACAAATTAAAACAACTCTGAAGTTCTACTTCACACTATCAAATTGGCAAAGTTGGAAAAAAAAAAGAAAAATGGCAATTGTTGGAGAAGAGGTGGGGAAAAACTGTTGCTGTAGTTATGAATTGGTCTAGTCATTCTGGAAAACAAATTTGGAACTATACTCCCAAAATCATTAGACTGTGTAAATCCTTTGATACGGCTTTACCACTTGTTGGGTTATTTCAGTCATATCCAACTCTTCATGACCCCATTTGGGATTATCTTGGAAGAGATACTGGAATAGTTTGCCATTTCCTTCTCCAGCTCATGTTAAAAATGAGAAACTGAGGCAAACAGGGTTAAGTGACTTGCTCAGAGTCATACAGCTGATAAGTGTTTGAGGCAAGATTTGAACTCATGAATATGAGTCTTTTTGATTCCAAGCTGAGTACTCTTAACCACTTCACTGCCTAGCTGCCAGTGATACCTTTACTAGGCTTATATCCCAAAGAGATCTTTAGTATTTAGTATTTTATTTTTATTTAGTATTTTATTTTCCCAGTTACACGTAAAAACAAATTTTAACATTTGTTTTTAAAACTTTGAGTTCCAAATTCTTTCCCTTCCTCCCTCCCCACAGTCCTTCATTGAGAAGGCAAGCAATTCAATTTTTTTTTCTTTATTTAGCATTTCATTTTTCCCCAGTTACATGTAAAAACAATTTTTAACATTCATTTTTAAAATATTGAATCCCAAAGAGATCAAAAAGGGGAGTGCCCATAAATTAGAGAATGGCTGAACAAATTATGATATAGCAATGAAATATAATATTATTGCTCATAAGAAACGGCAAAAGAGAGATTCAGAGTAGAGAGAAGACTTTTCTATGAACTGATGAATTGAGAACAATTTGCATAATGATTTCATTCTAAAGAAAAACAACTCTGAAGGTCAAGAACTTTGATCAATGCAATGACCAACCACAACTCCAAAAGACCAGTGATAAATCATGCTTTAGAGGTGATGGATTAGGGGTACAGAATTAAACATGCATCTTCAAGAATAGCTAATATGTGGATTTGCTTTGTTTGACTACATGCATTTGTTACAAGAGAAGGCTTTTTTGTGCATGGGTGGAAGAGTTATGGAGAAAAAATATAGAGTTAGTGATAGTGAAATTAGAAAAAAAGAAAAGAGAGAAAAAACAATCATTTAAAATACACAGAATAGAGAATAAAATTCAGAGGGAGACACAGACAAGCAAGATTGGGGACCGCCATGTCAAATTTTTATTTTTTAAAAAGTCAATATGGTGTTGTGTGTGATGTTCTTTTGCTGTTCTTAGTATTTAGAGATGCTCATACATACTAATATTTATCAAATTAATAAAAATAAAAAGAACATTTTAAAAAGAAAATTGGAGTGATAGCTAAATTTCTTGAGTCCTGTTGTATCTCCTCCGTCTTCCATTATCATTTAGATATAACTGACATTGGCTCAGCAATAACATTCACTAGTTCTTTCATTACTTTGAGTTATAGTTTATCCAGGACTGCTGATTTTGAATTCACTGAGTTTAAGTCAATGAGGTAGATTATTGTAATAGCCTCCAAATGGTATCTCTGCATGAAATTTTTCACCTTACAATCAGTCCTCTACCTAGCTGCCAATTGATCAGCACAGGCCTGATCTTATCACCCCTCTGATCAAGAAGCTTTAATGGTTCCCCTTTGCTTTTAGGAAAAACATAAATTCTTCTCTTTAGCAATCAAATCCCTCCAGCATCTGACTCCAGCCTAATTTTCCAGGATGATTCTATATTGTTCTCCCTTACATGCTTTACACTCCAACTAGTCTACTTGCTGTTCCTTGCATATGACATTCCATCCAGCTGCCTCTATGCCTTTCCACAGGCCTAGAAGACTCCTCATCTCTTTCTCTTGGAGCTGCTAGCTCCCTTCAAGGATCAGTTCAATTGCCAACTTCTTTAAAGGGCCTTTCCTGATTCTCACAATGGTTAGTATTCCCTCTACCCCCATATGAATCACTGTATGTTTATTTTCTATGTGTCCTGAATATCCTTATTTGTAGAAATGTTATATCTTTTAGTAAAATGTAAGTTCCTTGAGTATAGAGACTCACATTTTTACATTTATATCCCCAGCACCTAGCACAATTCCTGGAGCACTGTAGGTGCTTAAATGAATGCTTGTTGATTGATTAATAGGTGGCAACTGGGTGCAATCTTATTATTTCCTCATTTGTTTTGCATTTCAGCTCCCTGCTAACTATTTTTGATTTCTCTATCCAAGTTCAAAGATTATTATTAGGAAAGAAAATAGAAGCAAAATAAGCTGAACAGTTCTTCCCTCTCACCGTAATCTGTTTACCATACCAAGGAATAGTCTGCTTTCCTCCTTGATCCTCCTTTTGTGACAACATAGCTTAAAAAAAATCCCTTTTTGTTGTTCTGTTTTTCTTGCCAGTCTCAGCTCTTTCTAAGATTTAGAGCTTTTGGCACTATTCTTCCACTCATTTGTATTTTTTCTTCTATTACTTGCCCTTTCTTATATCTATAAATGTCTTTTAAAAATTTAAGTTGGTCAGTGTGTTCCCTATGCATCCAAAGTAGTCTCTTAAAAGGAACCTTTTTTATTACTCATTGGAATTATTTATTTTTATTGTTTCCTGCCTGTCAAACCATAAGGTCTTTAAAGGTGGGATTTTGTAGCAGACTAACCATAATATAATAAACTGCTTAATGTGTTTGTTGATTTATTCTGCTTCTAGCATTTAAGCAATTCCAACTTTATGTAGAGCAACTGACAGCAGAAACCACTATATAATTGTTAGACTGTCATTTTCAACAAGAACAAAATATCTATGTTCAACAGGTAGAGTAAAGTTTCTATGAATACAAGTCACTAAGTACAGCTTCCTAGATTTGGAGTCATTCAGTGAATTGTGAAAGAACACTGGACTAGAAAACAGGAGACTTGAGATCTAGTACTGCCTCTGATACTTATTAGCAATGTGACTTTGGGCAACTCAATGTCTCTGAGCCTCATTAAAAAGAGATGATGATAATTACCCTATACTTAAAAATCATCATTAAATTATTCTTATTCTTGTTCCTTTAACTCTTCTTCATGGGCTTTGTTTTGCTATTTTTTTCATTTTTGTGGCTTTCTCTAAATATAATTTTAAATTTCTTCATGACCTCCTTAAGCTGTGGTTATCAGAACTTAATACAATTTTTAGTAAAAGGCTGACTAATTCTGATACACTGTAGAAGAGGATCACATCTGGAGGATCATGGATTTCTATAATGTTTCAATACTTCATAATAAAATGTTGGCCAAAGTGAAATAACATTGAGATGTTAGCCCACCGCAAACCAAAGTATTATTACTACTCTACCCATGTATCTCAGAGTGGCTCTGGAAATAAGTGTGTCATGGGTGTGTAACCAATTTCCTTTGTTTATAAGCTTATATTTCTTTGAAGGATAAATCTATTATCTAAGTATCAGTAACTATTTTGGATCCATGTTCAAATGAACCCTATAGAAACCTAATATATATATAAGCACATAACAATTATATACATATATATATATATATATATATTACTATACTACACTTGGCATTCACGTGTAATTTATTTTGCTATTTGTTTACAAATAAAATACAAAATTTTTTCCATAACCGGGAATTTTTATCCCTTACCTATATCAATTCAAGTGACTATTGATGAAAGCATAAAATAAGACTGAGAACAGACAGAAATGACACATATTAGAAAAAACAAATTGAGTCACTGAGATTCCAGATTAAATAGATTTTACCTGCTATGGGGTTCTTTGAACTTACCGATCTTACTATTGCAAGCACATTAATAATTCTTCCATCAAGAGTCTGACCATTTGCAACAATATCACCCAGTGAATAGTAATCCTGAGAATCTTTTATGGGTAAATGCAACAAGGAAAGTAACTTAATGTCCACTTGATAGCTGGAACAAACTCTGACCACAGAATGATTCTCACTGAGCAACAGTTTATAGGAACTGGATTGCAAAAATACACATACACACACACATCAAATAAGTTATTAGAAAGTTATTTTGCATAGAAAGATTTTGAAGTTAGCTTAACATTTCATAATTTAGTTAACTTTTGTGTATTTAAATTTATGACATGTTAATAAATACTCAACTTTTTAAAAAAATTGGAAACACTCAACAATAGTGCTATTTAATTTTTGGCTAAACATCCAAACATAAAATATTCATTGAGTGTATACTATCCGCCCAGCCCACTGCTAGGCATTATCAGGAATCCTTTTTAAAAAAGTATAATAAACCAAGACAATATCAAAAGACACATGATACAAAATGCTATACACTTCCAGAGAAAGAACTGATGGAGTCTAAATGCATATCAAAGCATACTATTTTCACTTCTTTGTGGTTTGTTTTTCATGTTTTTTCCTTTTGTTCTGTTTCTTCTTTCACAATATGACTAATGTGGAAATATGTTTTACATGATTGTACATGTATAATCTATATCAGATTGCTTGCTCTCTTGGGAAGGGGGGAGGAGAAAGAGAGATGGAGAAAAGTTTGAAACTCAAAATCTTTCAAAAAATGAATGTTGAAAATTGTATTTATATGTAATCAGAAAAAAATAAAATACTATTAAGTTTTTTAAAAATAAAAAGTATAATACAAGAGCTAAGAAGTTTATTTCAGGAGATATACAAGTAAAAAGTTTTTAAAAATGACACATGACAGTATGTCACAAGGCAGCACATAATTAAATGTTAAATAAATAGTACAGAAAATAAATGATATAGGAATTTAGAGGAGGGAGAGATCCCTATAGGTCCTTAATGAAAGAAGTAGAAATTGAATTTTACCTTGAAGGTAGATAGATAAAATAGAGGTTAAGGAATTCCATCTAGGGGAAATGATGTGACAAAAGATGCAAAGGGAATATGTTTAGATATTTGTGGTTCAATTCAATAAATAAACTCTTTGGGCTAGAATGCTGGAGACAAAGTTGAAAAGGAAGGTTGGAAGGAAGATTATAAAAGGCTGTGAGTCCCAGGTCCTCTAGTTACAAAAAGTTTTATGTATGTTTATCAGTCAATTAATCAAAGAATGTTAGAGCTAAAAAAAGGACTTTAGAAATCATCTAGTCTAACACCTTACTGAAAGGTGATGAAAGTTCTGAGACAAACAAGTGATGAAAAGTTTTTCAGAAGGATTAGTCTGGCTTAAGGTTTGAAGGATGGAGTGCAGTGGGGAGAAATTGGGACTAAGGAGGCCAGCTTAGAGACAGTTGTAGTGTTAGATGTCCCATGACAAAGGTCAACATGTGGATAGATTTTTAAAATTTTAATTTTTTTTTTTAGTGAACAAAAATCTCTCATCTATCTCCTACCTATCCCCAGTGAAAAAAGAAAGAAAAACAAAACCCTTGTAACAAAGATATATAGTCAAGTACAACAAATTTCCACATTGGCCACATCCAAATGATATATGTCTCAATCTGTATTGTGGGTATACTTTTAAAGAAACTGTTGTATATTGTTACTCATAGGCTATGCTTACACAACACCAACACAAAAGAATTTAAAATGAAAACTTAGTTAACCAATCTGTTTTGCTTAACCACTGTAAAAAATTATTTTGAGTGATTTTTTTCAATGAATTGAGTTATTAGCTAAACTAATCAATAAATTAAAAATAATGGAACAATTTGGTTTGTCCTTATCATGTAATTTAAAATTTTTTAACATAGTAATCATTTCAGGATTCTATACCTACTGTAAATATAAGCTATACATTTTAACTAAGAAGTAGCATGGTTCATTGAAAGAGTATGGATAAGAATCAGAAGATTTGGATCTTAGGCTCATCCCTGCCACCAATTAGTAACATGACCTTACAAATCCCTGTGCCCTGTGTTTTCTTTATCAGTTTAATGAAGATAATACTACTTGTCCTGTCTCCTCAGGGGCCTGCTATAAGGATAAAAATGAGGTGACACATGTGATAGTGGTTTTAAAAGCTAAACTATATTTTGTAAATTATTGAATATTTGAGGGTTGGATTTTTTTGTTTGTTTTTAGATTTGAAGCCATCTAGATTGATCTCATTTTATGGATAAGTAAAACCAGGCCTGGAAATGTTCGGTGATTTATCTAAAGCCATGCAATAATATTTTTTATCTGCTATTTAGAAGCTGGAATCTTCTATTAGGCTAACATTTTTAATTCTTGCTCTAAAAGTCCAATACCATCTTTGCCCATATCTAGTTTATCTTCCCCAAGGGTTTTCATGAACCTACTTCATATTCTTCCTGGTCTAAATATTATTATTTCATATTCTCTCACTTGATGTGTCTACAAGTTTGTTCTTTGTTCAGTCATCTCAGTCATGTCTGACTCCTCGCAACCCCATTTTGAGGTTTTCTTGGTAAACATACTGGGGTGGTTTGCTATTTCTTTGTCCAGATCATTTTACAGATGAGGAAACTGATGCAAACAGGGTTATGTGACTTGCCCAGGGTCACACAACTAGTAAGTGTCTGAGGCTAGATTTGAACCTGTGAAGATGAGTTTTCCTGATTTCAAGCCCAGTGCTCTATCCACTGGGCCAACTAGCTGCTAATGTTGCCAATTTATTAAGTTGGTCATCTCAGAGTAGGTTATCTGAGCTTCAGTACTCTATAAAGAACTACTGTTATTTTAATCACGGGCAATCCAGCATAAAATCATAGATTTAGAACTGGAGGGGCTTAAAAAGTCCTGCCTTTTATTTTATTAATGAGGAAATTGAGGACCAAAACATAAAATTACCTGCTCAAGGTTACACAGATAGCAAGCTGGGAATTGAACCCTGATCCTCTGACACCAAATCCAGCATTCTCTCTACTATACCACATTGCCTCTGTCATTATTTTTGCCTCTTCCATTTCTTGGGTGCTGTATTTGTACTTTTTGAATCTTTATTTTGTCAAGGTACATTTTGCATGGAAATAGAAAAACATATAATGCACTGGCCCACATACACACAGGTATAAGCAGAACAGATTAGATGATTTGAGCAGATGAAGCCCTTATGTTATACATGTCATTCATCCGCCATATCTTTGCCTGCAAAATCCTCCTCGTTTTCATCAATTGAACATCTTCTTCCCATCTTTTAAATCACAACTTAAGTGTCACCTTCTCCAAGAAGCCTTCCATAGCAAAATAGGACTATAGGAATTAGAACTAGAAGGGACCTTAAAAAATAACCTAGTGCAATGTCCTTAATTTACATATGAAGAAACTGGAACCCAGAGAGAATTTAAGTGACCTTGAAGTTGCCACTCATATAGGTAGTAAGTAGAAGAGCCACAACTCCCATTCAAATCCTTTGACCCCAGCAGCTAGAAGATTTTGTTTTCTCTGAGTGATGTCAATTGCAGATGATTTGTTTGGATACTTTTTTCGGAGCATTAGTATGCATGTCATATAAAGTGCTCTTTCCACTAGGCTATTCTGCCACCCACCAGCCCCGCTTTGCCACCCACCAGTCCCGCTTGTTGATTGCAACATTCTTGCTTGGTCAGTCATTCAATTAGTCAGTCAGTAAACATTTAGTAATTATCTACTGTGTGTCAGGCACTGTGCTAGGTGCTGGAAATACAAAGAAAGGCAAAAGATAACGTCTGTCCTCCAGGAGCTCACAGTCTATTGGGGGAGACAACATGCAGACAACTATGTATAAACAAGCCAAAGAGAATTAGGAGGGACAGAGAAAGACTTCCAGCAGAAGGTGGGATCTTAGACGGGACTTGAAGGAAGCCCAGAAAGCTAGGAGGGAGAGATGAGGAGGGAGAGCATCCCAGGCATGGGAGACAGCCAGGGAAAATTCCAAGAGTTTGGAGAGGGAGTATCTTGTTTGAGGAACAACCAGGAGGAAGAGTCACTGGATTTGGTTTGGAAAGGTGAGACGCATGGGAGGGGGAATAGGTTACGAAAGGCTTTGACTGCCAAGCAGCACTTCATATTCGATACCGGAGATGATAGGGAGCATTGGAATTTATTAGTAAGGAGAAGGGATGTGTGTGATAGGAGCGTGCTTTAGGAAGATTACTTTGACAGTCCGGACCTTTTCGACCTCACACTTTTACTAAGTGTCTAAGATACTGTAATGTAATGTCGTGCAGTTTAGTTACCTGTGTTGCTGTTGTTGTTGTTTAGTTGTGTCAGACTCTTTGTGACCCCATCTGTTGTTGGTGGTAGGGTTTTTTGGCAAAGATAGTGGAGTGGTTTGCTGTTTCCTTCTCCAGCTCATATTACAGATGAGTAAACTGAGGCAAATGGGGTCAAGTGATTTGCCCAGGATCACACAGCTAGTAGTGTCTGAGGCCAGATCTGAACTCACGAAGATGTCTTGCTGATTCTAGGCCCCACACTCTATCCACTTTACCACCTAGTTGCCCCTAGTTACCTGGTGGTGTCTTATTCTATACTGTACTATAATAAGTTTCCTGAAAGCAAAAATCCTCCCTACTCCTTACTTTAGTGCCTGGCAAAGTGCTGTGCATATAATAGGTGCTTAATAAATGTTTATTTGATTTTGAGTTGATAACATAAAGGTAATATTTATATAGGGAAATTATGAACATAGGTAAATATTTGAGATTGTAAAAACAGGATATTTAATATCTATCCTCTTCGAGGTCTAAATAATTTAAAGACAAAATGTTACAATAGGACTGTCCTAACTAAAGCACAATGGTTGGCAGCATTAATGGGGATCCATGTGCCAGCCCTTGCAATTGGATTATTGCAACCTATTACTCTTGGAACAAGATTGTTCCCTTCTTTCTTCAAAATCCTTCCTTAATACTAACTTCTCAAAAGAAGATAAAGGAGAACTGAACTTCATATTGAAGCTTTGAGAAGAAGAATTTTTTAAGATTTATTTTTCCTGCATATTACTGTCATTACCAAAATATGAAGAGCTAAGAATCAGAATCATTTTTCTGAGGATAAATGCTACATTTTCTCTTCATAATACATATTTGTGTAGGCAATGAGAAGTTACATGTTGTAGGATTAATCTTATAGTTTTCAAAATAAAGTGTACCACCTTGTGGCAATCTAATTTGATACTTAGACAATATTAGTCATGCTAATTGTATCAAAAAGGTCGTAGTTCTCTGTCATGAATTTACCTTGGAGTTGTAGGATTGAATTTTTCTTCTTTTTCTATTTCCTTTGTCTGCACTAATGGATTTTCAATTGTCACTAAAACAGAGAGAAAAGTAAGATATAATTTCAAAATGACAATAATCCTAACAAAGTAAAAATCAGAAATAATAAGTGGTTTATAATAAAAAAATGCATACTTATAGCATAATGAGTTTGAAACACTATTTTCCCCAAATTGCACAAACATATACCTTTATACTCAAAATTTTCGTTATTAAGTACATCATAAGGATTGTTTGTTTTTTTTTCTACAAAATTGTTTTATACCAATATGCAATCAAAATTTACAGCACAGATTTAATCTTATAGCAAATACCATTAAAAAGTATGGGGATCTCTATGATAATAACAAAACAAGTACTCTGAAAGGCAGTATGCTATAGTGAATGAAGGGCTGGCTTTGGAGTCAGGAAGACCTGGGTTCAAGCCCTGACCTCTGATACATATTAGTTACGTAATGAGGGACTAGTCACAACATCTCAGTGCCCCAGACAGCTGATGCCCTACATTGGCAGGAGTTTGCACAGAAGTTTCCCAAATTGATTAAATCACCGATAAAGAACAGGAATAATTAAAAAAAAGTACTTTATACGTTCATGGAGCTTTACTATTCACAGAGTAGTTATACATACATTAACTTATCTGATCATCATAACAACTTTATGAGGGAAGACCTGTGTTTTGGTTCTAGCTGTCACTAGTTACTTAACTTTCAAACTCAGTTGCCCCATCAGTAAAGTGGAGGTAACACCGGCACCATCTAGCTCATAGGGCTGTTGTGAAGATTAAATAAAATAACATGTAAAGGGCTTTGTAAACCATAGATACTATCATTGTTGTTATTGTTGGCAGAGTAGAAATTATTATTCTGATTTCACAGATCAGGACACTGAGGCTAACAAAAATCAAAGCCACATGGTTGGAAGTAGGACTAGAAATGGGACTATGTCAAAATTATTTCAAATCTTCTGAAGATAACATAATGGAAGATAGCTTCTATGTTCTCTTATGAAATATTACTTGAAGTCACTGTCAGAGACAGAGCAGTAGGCTGTTGGGATCAACGCTCTCACCCATGTAGCATTTTTTATGGTTCTCATTCAATTAGCAGTAATCCACAACAACTGCATTTTCTTTATAGCATAACTGGGGAGAGAATAAGGAAAGCTGAACTGAGCCTTAACTAAGTTCTATATTCAACAAACATTCATTCAACAAAAACTTATTAAATACCTTTTATATGCAGAAAACTATACTAAGTGCTAGATGAGGTTGAAAATTTAAATAAGACGCAGTCCCTGTGTTCATGGAGTTTATTGACTAGAAGAGAAAATAACCCTCTAAGGACATAGAGTCCAAGAGTAGCAATCATAGCCTTGATGTTAGCACTTATCTCCTGAGTTCCCCATTTAAGCATCAAGAGGCACACAGAGCCTCCTAGGATCTGGTACTCTTAATAATCCAGCTCCACTGATCTTGCCTTAGCTATTAAGGGTCAAATTGTATGGGGTTCTGGTAGGACCCACTGAAGGCTGGGCTACAGTAGAGATGGGCTTCTCTCTGGAACTAGTCAGTTTTGCCATTTGGTTTTCACTTTAGTTAGTAGCCTGAAGGAAGTAGACCTATGTCACTTTGGACAAAATCAAACCTCATCTGTTGAGTGAGGAAGTTGTGCTAGACAGAGGTGAAGTGACTTGCCCAGAGTCACACAGGTAGTTAGTGTCTGAGGCTACATTTGAACTCAGATGCCTGGCGCTCTATCCATTGCACCACCTAACTGCCCATACATATATGTATACTTACATATTATATACATATGTATACATTTACATTTATATATATAAGCTTTAGTGTAAAGTGGTTATTTAATAGATTATTGTGAGGGATAGTGATAAGATTAGGGGTGAAACATTAAAGAAGAGACAAGGGAAAAAGGATACCTTTATCCTTTTAACCCATGTTAAACTTGATTCTCTAACAGTTAAGAATAAGACAGAGCTTTCCCAATATTCTCCAGTTACTTTCCAACACGAAGTCTTTTATGTCTGATGAATGCTGAAGTACATCCAAAAACTTTTGTTACCCTGCTGTGTCTTTGACCTAGTATTATATTCTTAGGTTTCTTTCAATTTGGAGTCCTGGGGCCAAAATCAAATGAATCTTCCTAGGAATGATTTTTCCATAGAAATGCTCAACTATAGAGCTGAAACCTTGGTTTCAGGTATAGTTTTCTAATCTGAACTTGTGCTTCCTGGGGCTTCTCTTTCTTGGATCCATTGGCATTTCCTCTTTCTCTAGATGGGAAATCATCTTTACTTTAAAAATTGATAAGATGGGGCAGCTAGGTGGCGCAGTGAGTAGAGCACCCGCCCTGGAGTCAGGAGGACCTGAGTTCAAATTCGGCCTCAGACACTTGACACATGTACTAGCTGTGTGACCTTGGGCAAGTCACTTAACCCCAATTGCCCTGCCCCCTCAAAACAAACAAACAAAACCCCCCAAAACCCAAGAAATTGACAAAGAAAAAGTAGGTTCTGGGGCAGCTATGTGGCGCAGTGAATAGAGAACCGGCCCTGGAGTCAGTAGGACTTAAGTTCAAAGCCTCAGACACTTCACACTTACTAGCTGTGTGACCTCAAGCAAGTCACTTAACCTTAACTGCCTTGCCTTCCCTGCTCCAATGAAAGAAAGAGAGAAAGAAAGAAAGAAAAAAAGAAAGAAAGATTAGGTTCCTATAGTTCTCCAGCAGCACACCTCCATAAAAATCCCTCTGAGCTAGGTCCACTTATCTCCATTCCTTTTAGGTAAAGTTCATGCTCACATTCTTGAATGACCCTGGTTTTTGATGCTTGGCTCTCAGGAACACAGGTCTCATTGCATTGCCCTTTTAAGTTCTCATCTTAGGAAAAGGTGTTGTGCTGAGCTTAGAGAGGAATCTTCTCAAGCATTTGGGACAAATTGTCTATCAGCATTACCACTTTCTCACTGTTCTTTGGATGTTGGGACTTCGCCCAAATCTTAACATCCTGGACAGGATGGTCAAGGATTGCTTTAGCACCAGCAGTTCCAAAACTTGTTCCTTTGTATGAATCTTGAGTCCTAGTCACCGAATACAGAGCTCTTGGAACTAGTTCCTAATCTCTCTTGACCCATTCGCTTCTGGATACTAAAACAATCTGAAGCTCTGATAAGAGACCTTGAGGTCAGATGTGCCTCTTCCCAGGATGACTTTCTTTTCTCTGGAGATTCATTCCCTGATCCTGCTTAATTTATGTGGAAATGGGATTGGGTAGGTCAAAGAGGTGACCATCATCTAGCTTTGAGACTTTATTTTTCTAGATGGGAATCTTATCCCAGAGTTAAGATTGAAATGTAACTCCTGTCCCAAAGCCCATTGGTATGGGACTCTCCTTATTGGTGGACATGAATGCCTTGCTCTGTGTGAGGGTGAGGGGCTGGGTAGAGTTGGAGATAAGTGAGACAGCTCAGCCTTCACCAGTACCCCTTGGTACTCTCTAAAGGCCAGTACTCTTTTAAACTCTTCAAACTTCAGGAGACTTCAAGTGGCAAGTTGCTCCAGGTTCTTCAGGCTTTGTGGCTAACCCTACTTTAGGTTGCTGAAGGAAAAAGACTTTGGGAAGACATATGAGGAGCTAGAAGTCTCCATCATGTCCCTATCCAACTTGCTCTAGAGACCTTGGGGAGTTTCCTCTTAAGAGAGATCAAGGGCAATTTCTAATGGTTGAGCTGACTTACCTTGCTCCCAACGGGAGAACTCTTTCTATATTGTCTGGTATATATTCTTCTACGCGTATGTTCTCTGATTTCTGTTTTACTAAGATTTGGATGAATGGGTTTCTTTGCTATTTGCTATTTGTGTATATCATAGAACTCATATTTGGTGGGAAAGTGGTCAAACCTTGGATATAAAATTTGGGGGGTCTCCCTTCCTCCAATAACAATAATAATCTCAAAGTGATCAGAAGTTAGATGAAACCTGATCATACCCCCTAGATGACCCATATTTAAGGGAGCAGATAGATATCACGACTCTCTCCTAAGGAGAGCAGAGCAGCCTCTGGCCCCAACTTCCTGCTTCCCCTCCTGGCAAAGATGAATTTCTCCCTTGGAGAAGGGGCTAGAAATATTTATCCTGTCACCCTTCCAGACACACAATGACAGGCCCTCACCACAGGTGGATATCACTACACATGTGGGGCTCACTTTTGTTACCCGTATGTTCACTAGGGGGCCAGGCCAGACCTTTTCAGGCTCAGGCTACAGTCCCAGCAAGGAATCCTGGGGATGAGTTCTCCGGATCAAATGAATGATAAATGCAAAAAGCCTGGGAAAAAAATTAGCTATCTCCCAATGTCAACTGGGGGCGGGGCTATGTGCATTCACATCCTTAACTCACTACACTATCATAGCTGGAGATACCAAACTACAATTCCCAGAATCCTGCAGGCTGTTTTCCATTTCCAGGAGGCTCTAAGAATTCTAATTTCCCATAAGTTCTGCTTCCTAGCTTTCCAAATTTCCTTTCTGCTATGATCGAGAGATCTGGTGGTTGTTTTCCTACAGCTCTATCTTACATTTCCCTATCTCTACCTTAAAAAATATCTTAACCTGCCAATCCATCCAGAAAACCTGTATTCCACTGGCTTAAAGCAAATCACAAGGAAGATAAATGTTAAAAGTTTTCCTACTGTGTGTAAAGCTATTTAAGAGGGGGCAGTTGTGGCTGGAGGGGGAAGCCTTTGTGAATATTCATAATATTCTGTATTTGAGCCAAAAAAAAAAAAAGACTTTTTGGATTCCAGCATCAGTTCTTCCATAGCACTGAAGAATCCCCATGGCCATGATAGAGGTTTCCGTAAGCGTGACACTTAGGTGTGAAATGCACCAAGTAAAGTGATACTATAATTAGTTATTTTGATAGCAAACCTGATGCCATATAAGGTTCAGTGAAAAATATTAGGGTGGGACTAAGGAGGGAATAGTTGAGAAGGCAAGAATTGTGTGGAAGTGGGATTAGAATTGTTCTGCAACAATGAGAGAATGGACAGAATGGAGGGAAACTACAAGGAAGCAGATTTTATCTCAATATAGGGAAAAACTTCCTCATAATAATAGCTAGCATTTATGTAGTGCTGGAGCCATATCTATCCGATCCTTGAAAGGAGAGGTAGGTATTATTATTCCCATTTTGCAGAGGAGGAAAACTGAGGCTGAGAGTTTTGTTTTTGTTTTTTTTAAACCACTTAAGAGTCACTTTAACGTACAATGGGCAATCTTTTATAGGTAGTGAGTTTCCTGTCCTGGGAGCTGTTTACCCCAAGGCAAGATGACCACCTGCCAGGCAGTTAGGGATGTGGTAAATCAGATACATATTTCAGGTAAGAGTCAAACTTGGATAATTTCTGAAAACTCTTAAAATTCTGAGGTCCTATGATAAGGAACTGCTAATTCTCAGTTTACCTGTTTTAGGTTAATTATTTGACTTATATTCCCTTGATACGTAATAAACCTGGATCATTTGTTTCCAATCAAACTGCTTCAATTTATGGCCTTAGAGGAAAAGCTGGTTTACTTAAACCACAAACATTAATGTCATGGGAAAGAATTATAATAGCAATAGGTGAAAAATAAATAACTTACCACACTCACCAACTCTAAAGCTTTTGGAAAGTGATTTAATATAATCTTCCTTTCCCCAGGATGTTACATTTATAAAATGAGTTGGCGAATCTCGAATGGTGAAGTTGAAAGTGTACCTTTCTGATCCAATATCTAAAGAGAGAAAAGATAAGGCTTTTAGTTTTCAAATGTAAAAGCTTGGTGTCATTGATTCTTATTATTATGTGAACTAATCCAGATGCCAAGCACACAGTACCTAATTAATGTATACCAATTACAAATTCTTTATATTCTGATGGATTTCATTTGTGTGAATTCCCTCCACTGGTGCAGATCCCAATCTATACTTAAGTTCGCATCCTTTGAAATTATATGTTGTAATTTATTGACTTGTAAAGCAAAGTGGAGAATGGAACCAACTCTGAATTCATGGCAAACATCCCCCTCTTCCCCCTTTTCCTCAATTTTCTGTCCATTAGGCTGGGGGTGTGGTTGTCTTTTTTTTTTTTAAACTTGAATGATTCAGAGAGTTACTTCAATTTTCTCTTTCACTTTGTGTAGTCATAATTCCAAAGTACTGAATTAGAACAAAGGGTTTGTGCTTCTGAATGACGGCCTGATGAATACCACAAGGGGTCAGTAAATATTTTAATGACTTCTGGTTCCTGTAGTAGTAAGCATGCCTTGAAGCACTTAGGAATCAGCCTGGGTTCCTTATGCTATTCTAACAATTCTTTTGTCTTTATCCTTATTAGTGAAATTTAGGGGTCTGACTTACAGCATAATGAATGTACATTTTTGAGTATAGATGTATTAGTGCTGACTTTTTAAAAAAATTCATTACAGATCTTTTAAAACGAATGGGAGAAAAAATTGAAAATAAAAACTAAGGTGTGCATTAATACACTAGCATTGATTGGATAAATGAGATTAAAACAAGTCAGTTACCCAAATGATTAAAACAAAAGTGGAAATTTTTCTTCCAAAATTCTTGAGGAATAGCCTTTAGTTTCACTTACTCCTTCTTACACTGTAAAATTTAAATAAAAATTGTAGAAAAAGCTGAGATTAACATATTTAAAATTCTGCATTTTGTATATGCCATTTTTTCTGTCATCCACAAAAATTTGACAATGCATTTATTCAAAAGTCCAATTCCAGTTTAAGGATGTCTATATAAAAGCAAGACACTAATTTAGTTTAGTCAGAATGAAGAAAAAAATCAAAACAAAGCATAACATAAAACAAAACATGTTAGTGGAATTTGGAGGTCTGATTTAGTATGCAAAAACAAAACAAATGACTATCTGACAACTCCATTTAAAGTAGTTATTTTAAATCATATAGACGTGGTTACATAGAATTTACATCACTAAGAGAAAATGGTATAGATCACTAAGGTTGCAAGGTACATGAGAAAACAGACTGAAGTACTTGAAATTTGTATAATATATTTAGAAGTTATTACGTATTCATACATATCCCAAGAATTCCTATTAAAGTTAAAAATAATGATTAGGTGATACAGGATATGGTAGAAATAGTTAAAAGGGGGAAAATGTAGTCAAATGAATTTTTTCCTTACCTAATCCTAAATAATAATTTTCCTCCTTTTTTCACTTAATTAACTAGCTCATTGATTGAACTGACCAAGTCAGCTAGTTGTTTTGGTATTATATTATAGACATAGCCTTGAATAATTATTCACTAGAAACATCAAATAACTTATCAAATAATATTTCTTGAGTATTTTCACATACATGACTCTTAATTAGGCACTTTATCAAACAGAGAAACATGGTTCTTGCCTTTTGGTAGTTTGACATGCATGACAAATTCAATCATTTAAATATCCTTGACTCTAATCATATAAACTTAAGCTACAGCTTATGAAAAATAAAGAGTTAAATGTAACTCTACTTTTTCTGTCTGGAAAGCCTTTGACATCTGTTTTCCCAATAACCATACCGATTATACTCTGAAAAACAAAAAGGTTATAGAACCAATATTAAACACAGATGTACATGGTAAATTTGATTTCATGGACTTGTTATATTTTACTGGTTATAACAAACATATTTTTGACTAGTAATCATTTAAAAGCATTTATTCTAGGGTGGCATGTAAATGAACAATATAAACATTAAACAGCATAAGGACTAATACAAAGTAGTTGGATAGCTAACTGCATTACAAATATATTATAGCACTAACCATGTTTCTACTTTATTTTTAATCACTAGGTGGAGCACAGTAACTGTCCTATGCTTTAGATACTTAACTGAATTCATTCAAAGCACATGTATAATGCAATTTAATTTCCTAAGGCCTTCAAAGCTTTCTTTTATACGGGATTTTTTTTTGACAATTCACATAAAATTGCTTCATTTCTTAACCCAAACGTGCTGGACAGTAACATAAATTAGATTGTAACAAAACCTATATATTGCAGCTGATAAATCAAAGTTATAAGCTCTAGTTCTTAAAATCTAGGTAGGTCATTAAATATCTTCTTTAAAACTTTATTGTTTATTTTAGTGTCTACCAAGAAGAATAAAAAATTAAAACACTTTTAAAACGTCAAGATTACAAGCTTTTTCTTACAAAGGATAAACCCATGCTTATATTAATAGTTCTAGCAGCTGTTGTTCATGTGGCAATAATTTGTTGCACTCAAACTTTAAAGAATTCCACATCCTAACCGAACTTCTGGCTACCCCCCTTGCATTTATGACTAATGTTACTATTTCTTTAGTTCTATATGAATATAGGGAACTCCTCTGAACTTTACTGAGGAAACTCAACTTGCTGAAATATTGGAAAAAATCTTTCTGACTTCTGAATCAGGCGTTTAGGAATCAATTTATATCCCCAAGATTAAACTTTGAAATGCAAACAATGGAAGTTATTTATAGGCACTCCTTCCATTAAGAAAACTAGACAACCAAAGTTAGAAATCAGGCAAATTGGGGTGCATGTGTCATCATTTGTTTCATAAAGAGATTCTTCACTTTACAAATGTATTCATTCCAGATTTTTTTATCTCCTTTTGTGCATTTAAGATTCTTCAATTTACACGCACACTCACAAACATATACATTTAATTGACATACAACATTTCAGGAAACCATGAATCTATCTAATTCATTTATTGGTGTGTGAGTGTGTGTGTGTGCTTGCGTGTGTGTGTGTGTGTGTAAATGCATGTACGTGTGACCGCAAGTTCTAAATTAAATGCATCTCAAGAATTTGAGGGGAGGATAAAAATTAACATTAATACAAATCAAAATTAAATCAATGAGATTATCTATATGAAGAAATTGACAAAAATTATTTGTAAATCTGTTATTGATAAGACTAAGGGAATTCCCAAGTCCAAGCAAATGACTAGGATGCTTCTTAAATCTCATAAAGCAGATGAAATTGTATTTAATGTAAGAAAAGTTGTGATCTAGTTAATTGTAAAATATTTGAGTTAATGTCATCACAACAGAAGGGAAGAGATTTACATGGAGTCTAGGAAAAAAAAGAATCAAAGGGTTGGATTTCTGTATTTCTTGAGCACTGTCCAGGAGAGGTGATCTGATGGTAATGACCACTACTAACAATTATCTAGACAGAAATATCCCTAGAGTAGAGAAAGGCAATTCATCAGGCTTGACAGAAATATCATTTAAGAATAACTGCCTTTGCTCTAATTCTATTGTCGCCAATTAGCCTTCAGATCTATAACTTTAGTCTCCTGAGTGGATCTACCCACTAGAAGGGAATGCCCTGTGCAAATGACCAGTACTAGTAATCCTGCCTGATATATCATCCATTATAAATTAATAAACTGGCATTCTGGTTTATAAATCCTTCTCTAGTGAGTTTAGTCAGCATGAATTGATTCCTCAGAGCTTTGTCACCACTGGGTGAACTAATAAAATCAAGATTCAGACCCTGCAAAGCTAAGGACCAGACCCTGGAATCACAATGTAGACATGCTGTGAACTCAGCCTAACAAGCTAGACAGCTTTCTTCTCTCACCCCCTTCTTTCTCTCCCACCATTTATATCCTCTGTGAAAATTGAGAATTCCTGTAGTGTGAAATTAATTTATGTTTCGATCCAAAAATTCAATTCAACATGCTTTTCTGGTGACAGAATACTTGAGATTTTTCCTTAAATCCATCATAATAATATAATCTAAGTCTATAATTGCAGTCACCAGGAGAATATACTATAAAAAAAAAAAACCCTTTTGGCTTCACAATGCTGAGCTTGACTAAATCTCAATTCAGCATTCAATTAAAATGATATAAGGAAGTTTCTAATAATTTCAAATAATGAATTACCAGTCATATTGGTCACATTGCCTCCCCTGTAGACAACAGAAGCATTAGTTTCCATTTTCCTAGAATATATACAAAGGAACAGGGCTACTTTACATCCAATAATTATAGTAATGCAATGGGTATCTATATACATGTCAATTACATTATTTTGAAGTAACATAATCTCACCATATAAAATTTCGTCAGTAAATAACAAAAGGAGTATGTCAATGAAACTCACAGGATGAGCCAGATTTGGACGGAGATCTGAAAGTGCAATGAAGTTCTCTGCTGAAAAGGAGTTCGCCATTCTTTTATCTGTAATTTTAGAAAATATCATTTGGATATGTAAATTATATAACCTAAATACATCAAGAAAATTTATGTTTAAAAAGCATTTTCTCTAGGAAAATACTTTTAATATTAATAATGTGATTTATACTATTAATTATATAACCCATTCTCTGGGAAAGGTTCATTCAACCACAAATATAATCAAGAAGAAAACAATGAAATGAATTTTTATATAGCATAATTACATTTTAAAGTTGATCTTTTACTATTCAAAAACAATAATTTAGCAATTTGGGGGTATTTAGTTTCACATAAGGGACAATTCAGTGGGTCATTTGCTAAGAAAAAATGTTTCATGAAACTTAAAGCAATATAAAAATGTTATAATTTAAATAACATAAAATCTTTTTAAAAAATACAACAAAACCACATGTATAAGACCCTTATTCTTTTCATTCAGTTACACCAAGGGCCAAATTATATCTCGGATATACATAGAGATGGATAGTACACTAATATGTGGGCATTTAAAAAGAATTTGTATATCCTTTACTAGATTGTAAGCTCCATTAAGATAATAATTACGTCTTATACATCTTTGTATCACCCACATAGCACCTTGCACACACTATGTATTCAATAAATATTTTTTCATAAAGAATAAAGTAAAGGGTGTTTTTGGTTACCCTTTATACTCATTATATTTTATATAGTCATTATGCTGTGGTTCAACTGTAGTGAAAATATTAGCTTTACCAAACTAACATGTGTGGTTACTTTTTCACTTTCTAAACCACAGATTTTTCAGGGAGGACCATGTATTTATTGTCAAGTCTATATGAATAAGCCCTCTGAGAACCTTATCATTGTAGGCTTCTTTACCAGAGAATTCCCTATGGCATGAGTGCCACTTAAGTGGTGTCCCAGTCTTCAGTATAGGCTTTCTGATGCGAGAGAAAAATGACTAGGTAATAAGTATTTCTAAGTTTCTTGCCCTGTGTGAAATCTTTCTGGGAGGAAGGTCAGGCTTGGTCTGATAATGACTGCATTGTGCATTTTCACTCCATGAAATCCCTGGCACCTTCCAAACCTATCATTTCATAAGGTCACAGAACTGGAAGTAGATTTGTGAATTTGTTGATGGATTTTCTGAAGTAGAAACAGTAGATGCATATGTATTTATATGCATTTTAAAAAAAATCTACCACTGACCAGTCTTTTGTGGCTTAGTAGCTCACCTTCTTGAAGGGGGGGGGGTGTTAGAACTCACAAAGTCCCTTCAGGTTTATGGTTTATGATTCAAAGAACATAAAGCATATGCTTATATGCTCACGTGTATCTAACAGCCACAAAAAATTAGTGGTTTGTACCTTTACTTGTAGACATTCTAGAAATAGAAAAATAGGTTAATCAAAGAACACTGACCAAAAAAATTTTAAAAATACTGACTCAGCTCTATGCTATAGTGTAATGACTATGAAATATTTGAAATGTTTCTAAAGTAAATTTTATTTACAATTTGGAATTAACACAAGATTGATGGCACCAACTACTTAGTTAAATAATTTTTAAGCTTACAACTAATTTCACTTTTGTGTTCGTATTATTTGAACAACTCGCATCTACTATCTCTTAGCATGGATAGTTCCCAAAGAACTCAGTGGACATTCTAGTCTTTTCCCCTTCATTTTTCAATGAAGCACCAGGCCAAAATCCTGTGGAGGACCTCTCTTTCACAGGACTGTATAACTGAAGGATAGCATTGTGATAGAGAGGAAATGAGTGTTGGCTTTCCAGCCAGAGACCCTGGGTACAAATCCCAGCTCTGTCACTTAGTTTGTAAAGCAATCAGAAATTTCCAAGATTCATGTTCAAATGTTTTTGTAAAATTTACCTTTGGTGCTTTTCTCATAGAATCACAGAATCTTAGAATTGGAAGGAACCTTGGAGACCATTTAGTCCAACCCATAACTGAACAAGAATTCCCTCTACAACAACCAATAATTGGTCATCTACCTTTGTTTAATTTAGGGGGAGTCCACTATCTCTTGAGGTAGCCCCTACTACTTTTGGATAGCTCTGTTAGGAGGTTTTTCCTGATAGCAAGTCTAAATTTGCCTCTTTGCACCTCCCACTCATTCTGGTTCTGCCTTCTGGGACAAGCAGAAAAAGTGTGATCCCTCTTCTATAACAAAGCCCTTTAAAAACTTGAAGACAGTTATCATTTTGCCCAAATAGTTTCTTCTCCAGGATAAACATTCTGACTTCTTTCAGCCAATCCTCTTATTACATGAGAGGCACTTCACCATGCTGGCTTCCTTTCTCTGGATCAGAGGTTCTTAACCATTTTTGTGTCAAGCATTTGGTGAAATCTAAGAACATCTTAGAATGTTTTTGAAAGCATAAAATAAAATACACAAGATTACAAAGGAAGCCAATTATATTGATAATTATAAAAATATCCTTTTAAAAAAGTTCATCGTTCCTAGGTTAAGAACCTTTGCTCTAGTTGTCCTCCAGCTTATCAATGTACTTTCTAAAATGTGATTCCCACAACTAACTACTCCAGATTTGGTTTCACCAAGGTAGACTACTGTGGTACTACCACCTCCCTAGTCCTGGACAACATGTTCTAAAATGCAGCCCAAGATCATATTACCTTTTTTTTTTCTTTAACTGCCATACAACACTATCGACTCATATTGAATTTACAATCCACCAAAAAAAAAAAAAAAACAACTGAACAAAAAATCCTAGACTTTTTCCAGAGGAACTGTAGTCTAGTCAGAGTTTCCCTATCTTGTAGTTGTAAAGCTGAATTTTGTAAGATGTAAGATTTATGCTTATTCTATTAAGTTTTGTCTTTTTAGGAAGTAGTATACTACAGTGGAAAGACCATTTGTTCTGGAGTAAAAAGCCCTAGGGCCAAACCTCACCCCACAATCTTACTACCTGTGTGAAGTTCGGCAAATCCGAAAAAGCCTTCGTGAGCTTCAGTTTTCTCAATAACCTCTCATGCCCCTTCTTGCTCTAAATCTGTGGTCCTATGAAAATCAGTTCAGCGTTCTAGCCTGTCAAAATCTTTTTAGATATTCACTGTTAGCTATCCCTCCAGTTTTGTGTCATCTGCTTACATATCTAACAATAATGGCTTTGTCCAAGTCATCGATAAAAATGTAAAATAGCATAGCACCAAGCATAGCTACCTGCTGTTTTCCATTAGAGACTGACTTCCAAGTTGGCATCAAGCCATTAATGGGTCTGACCATCTAATTTTAAATCAATTTGTGACTTATAAACAATTATAATTCTGACTTGTTTAGGGCATTTAAACAGTATAAGATGGGATCATTCTAAATTCTGTAATAAAGTACACTATTTCTTATATATTTGTTTAAATATTTGAATGATAGAAACCTATCTTGGAAAGAATTTGACTTGTCATGTAAAATGCATATGAAGTATGCTTTGAATAGGATTGGATAGTATTACTCTGGACAGAGTTTGTTCAATATAAAAATATTGATAAATATATAAAAGATTTAACATTGCTGCCCATAACAATGGCTCCCCGCCCCTCCCCCCCAATCAACGAATTTTTATTTGCTTGATAAATAACAAAATGAGAAATCTTAAAGGAATGTTTATTTCTGTGTCAGGCATTATTAACCTCTTTTTGGGTCATAGTCTCCTTTAGCAGCATGGTGAAGTCTTTAGACTCCTCAGAATAATTTGCATTTTATAATTGCATAAAATACACAGAATTACAAAGGCAATCAATCATATTAAAACTTTTTTTTTCCTATTCAAGATCAAGGATCTCCTGAAATCTGGACCCCAGGAGAGAATGGAAGAATCTTGGGATCATAAATCAAAACGATCAAACTCAGGGCCAGAAAGTTTAAATGATCTGGCTAAGGCTGCACAGCCAACCCTAATTATTTGAACCCTGGTCCTCTTACTCCTAGACCTGCTGTGTAGCTTTCTTCTCACTGCAGCATGTTAGTCAAGAGAGATCCAGCCTAGTAGCCCTTTATTAGGACCCCTCCTTATCAGCAGACTTCTTCACAGCTTGGGGAAGGGTAAAGTGGGGTTGAGGGAGGGACACTTAGGCCTGGGGTCTCAAACTTCTCGGAGATTTGCTTTAGCTTGTCGTGTAACTGAGAAAGAGCCCGAGACCCTGAGAGAGGAGTGGCCTCTGGGCCCACACTGGCCATTGGTTGCTACAGGGGTTTTCTTACCCAGGACCCCAGACTTCTAAGCCCCTGCTCTCTCCACACCACGAGGCCCCAGAGTTCCGCTGCCCCTCCCCCCACCCCTTCCTGCGCGTGCCTCCTTCCCTTCTCTTTAAACTCAGCTGCCTTCAGTCAGGCTACTGCGTTCAATCCTAAGGGGCAGGGACCGAATCTTATTTGTCTCTGTCTCTCAGGGAAGAGCAAGCACAGCGCCCTGCACGTAGTAGGTATTTAAGAAATGAAAGGGTGAACAGAATCCCACAGATTCCAACAAAACCTTCCAGGGCCCATGAGTGAGCCCTGGGGTCATATTTGATAAATTTAAATGGACTTCTATTAAAAAACCATGTGTTAACGTCAGTCAGTTGAGGCACTGTGGGCAAAGGCGCGGCTACGCGCCCAGGGGGCTGCTCCGCTCCGCCTCCTGACTGAAAAAAAGGCCCCCTCTAAGGAGGCCGGCCCTGACTTGAGAACCCCGCCCCAGCTCGTCCCCTTCCCCGTAACTTTGCCTCCTTCGAGGTGAGGTCGCACCCACCCCTGCCAGTTTCGGCCTCCAGTTCCGTGCCAGGCAGGTGGGGCAGGGGTAGCTAGTGTTGAGAAAGGCCAGCAGCAGCAGCAGCAGCAGCAGCAATCGCTTCCCGCCTTCTCCGAGGCTCGCGCCCAGCATACGTCCCGCGTGCCACTTCCCGCGTCCTCAGCCTCGCGAGACTTTGAGCCCTCTTTCCCCCTCCCCCCCCAACCCGCGCGCCTGCGCGCATGTGTGTTAGCGTTTTCCGCGCCTCGCTCCGTGCTTCAGTTGAGGCCTGCTAGGGGTCTGCGTCCCGTTAGCTGGGAGCCCTTCTTAGCCACCTCCTTTCCCTTCTCCCGTTTTTTGAGAGCTCGGGCTGGGGAGCATCGGCGCATAGGGCCACCTGTTTAATTTATTTCTGTGAGGAGGAGGGCGGATGGGGGGAGTAATGGCCAAAGGTCTCCACCCCCTGCCCCTGAGTCACCTCAGTGGAATAAAACCTCTGCGTAGCCCTGGGGAGAGTCCCCCTCCCCTCCGCCCCCGCCGGAAGTGCACCTCAAAAAGGAAAAAAGAGGCAGCAGGAGGGGAGGGAATGGGAGTGAGAATGGGAATGCCAGCTCACCTACTTCCTGGCTGGGTGACTTAGCCTCAGACTTGAGTAACGAGTTGGGGGAATGTGAAAAGGTTTAGAATGAATTCTCGAGTTAGTCAAAACTTTCAAGTGGAACCTACTTTTAAAAAAATAAAAAAAGGAGGGAAAAGAATAAACAAACCTAGAAGGGTAGCAGTGGCCCATTTGGTGGCAAATCTGAACCACTTCACAGGTTTTAGGCCCAGGAAGTATGTCAGCGTTGTACCGCAAAGGACTTTGTACTAGGCATTGGGTTTGGATAAATCCTGTCTGTAGAGGGTTGGATTTGAGGTCAGGAAGAGCAGAGGTCTTGAGAGCTGTCTCAGACAAAAGCAGGGTGACCCTCGCTCAGCCTCAGTTTGCTCATCAGTAAAATAGAACTATAGTAAAGCCAGCCTCATAGGGTTGTTGTGAAGATCAAATGAGATAATATGTGAAGTGCTTTCGCAAACCTTAAAGTGCTAGGTAAATACTAGCTATTGCCTTTAGTCAACACACATACTGGTGAATTTGCTATTATAAAGTCTATGGCATGCACTGTTCTGCGGGGCTCTCTTATGAAGATGTTGGTTGTGATCATTTAGTTCATTCACTCTCCTAGCTACATGGAAACAATGTAAATTAGGTATGTAGAGTGGAAGTAAATTCAAGATATTTAATTGCTGTGTGCTTCAGTAGGGGCTTTTTTTAGCTTGTCTTTCAATTAAACTCATTAGTAAGCACTTATCAATGTGCTATATCTATCTTCTAGGCCCTGGAGATGGTACAAAATAAAACAAAACAAACAACCAACAGTTCTTGCTATCAAAGAGTTTACCTTCTATCAACCAGAAATTTAATATGTGTATATTTTAATGTATTTAATATCTGACTTTAAGTCATGTAAAATTTATGGGGAGAAAATTTGTAACTCAAAATCACGTGGAAATCAATGTTGAAAACTAAAAATATTAAATAAATAGAGGAAAGCAAAAAAAAAATCATGTAAAATTGAAAAAAGATTGCCATTCAGTGTTTTTAATACTGTTGGACAATACTTGTGTCAACATATTTACTGTATTAGTAAAAAATATAGCCATATTTACTATATTAAATATATTTTAACTCTATATTAATAATCAAGAGGCAGAGAAGTTACGTTCTTTAACGAGCCAGATCTAGTGAATTTGTCACCAACACTACTGAATACATGAGGGCACCTAGGTGGCACAGGCTTGTAGTCAGGAGAACATCTTCCTGAGTTCAAACATTCCTCAGGCAGTAGCTGTGTGACCTTGAATGAGTCACTTAATCCTGTTTGCCTCAGTTCCTCATCTGTAAAACCAACTAGGGAAGGAAATGGCAAACCACCCCACTATCTTTGCCAAGAAAACACCAAACGGTGTCAATGAAGAGTTGGACACATCTGAATTGACTGAATAACAACTGAATATATGTGAAACTAGTTTAGAGTTATTGACAGTACCTCTAAAAAATCAGCCCTGATATTATAAAACCAGACTTTGATACAGTATTACAAAAGATTTGCCAGAGACAAGTTTTGTCTAATATTATTATAAGAATATAGACTTAAAAATAGCAGTTTTTAATCTTTTACAATGGATAAATTACGTTTATTGTTAAAAATGGCATTTTGAGGGATTAAAATTTTTCTCTTAATTTATATTTAAATTCATGAGAAGCATATTTCAAGAAGGAATAGCAGTTAAATATTTATTTTATTATTTTTTCATACTCATCACTTAAATTAATTTTTGCTGAAAACCACTTCTGAAATTAAATAGGCACAATCAGTCTTACCACCTCATAACAGGCTTTTTATAAAAATCCTTATGCTTCATTGCACATTGTTTGATTCCGTAGAATAGCTTAAGAGAGTAAAATTGTTTTATTTTAATAATGAATTAGGACCCCTCGATGTGTAAAGAATTCATTTCTTTTTTTTGTAACAATACTATGAAATTGTTTTTGTTCTTAACAGTAGAATTGACTTGTCAATATAGTTTGCTTATACATGAACAGAAATAAGGAGGAGAAATGTCTAGCTCTTTCGACTTGATAAAGAAGTCATGGATGGCTGAACAAAGGTCAGGGCTGAAATAGCTTCCATGTATGGCTAAAGAAATGGTATCAGGCTATATCTGTCACTTCTTTGAAACATGCCAGCTGCCAAATGATCAACACAAGAACATGTGCATATCCAATCATGAAGGCAATATGGAAAAATCTATGGAAGTACACTGTGCGTGTACTGGTAATAATGGATATATATTAAACTTGAGGCAATTATTTATAATGAGTTATGACAACCTTATCTATGTTAAAAATTATAATTATAAACACATTTTTTTTTCTAAAAGTTAATTCTACAGTTACAATATCTGTTCTCTTCTGGGTCTCAAATGTAAAGATATTTTAAATCAATTTCTACTGTATAACTCCAGCTCCCTACAACATAAGTGTATTAAGTACTATATCATTTGATAAAAACAATAAAAATTCAACTGGGTTGTAGCTAATGTTTATGCAAAAGTTGCTATTATGAGAAGACAATGTAACTAACATGTATGTGATAGAGGTAACTTCCTGAGTGGAGTGGGAGGACCCAAGATGGGAAGTTGAAAGGTCTATATGTGGAGCACTATTCAAAGGAATAAGGTAAAACAATATAGGAAAAAGAAACAGCTATAAAGAAAAAAGAGACTATTTTAGAGGAAGTGAGTTCAGAAAATATGAGAAAGTTCAGAGCAGAAGAAAATAAATGGCTTAAAACATAACTAGGAAAGGCTGAAAACAGGAGCAGCTTTAGGTGCCAACCAGGAGCATGTGGACTCTGAAGAGGATGAGTTTTTTTGCACAAGATCTAAGAAAATGAAGAGTCAGGGTTTGGGTAACTACAAGCAAAACATGAGCAGAGGGGTGGTCCTGTCACCCTAGACAGTGAGGGCTTTGCTTCCCTAGTGACTAAGGAAGCAGAGGAAAATAATTGACATTGGACTGGGAATAGAAGTGTGGCCTAGGAGCAGCAACATGGCACAATGGATAGAGCTCTGGGCCTGGAGTCAGGAAGATCTGAGTTCAAATCCAGTCCTAGACTGTGTGACTTTGGGTAAGTCGCTTAACCTCTATTTGCCTTAGTTTTTTCAATTGTAAAATGGAACACCTACCTCCCAGGGTTGCTGTGAGGATCAAATGAGGTAATGTTTGTAAAATGCTTACCACAGTGTCTAACACAGAGTAGGTGCTTGATAAAAGGTTGTTTCCTTCCTTCCTACATAGTGAAGACAACAGAAACTTTTTTATGCTTTATCTTGTGACAAGCTAAAGTATATAATGAGACCATACTTGAAATTTCTTACCTGTGTGCAATTGTACTGAAATAAAGTAATTTTATGTTAAAAATACCTGACTATACACATACTATACTAAAAAAGATACTAAGGGGGAGTGGTACTTAAGTGAGAGGAAAACTTGTTAACACAAAGGCATAGTGTTTAGAGGGAACTTTTCCTCTTATTTTCTTGAATGGTGGCAGTAAAACTGGGCAGTAGGATCCATCTGTTTATGGATTGTTCTGGATAGCATTCATCATAACTTCTATTAAAGATGTAGTGGGTATCCTTCGGCTGCCCTCATCTCCCTCTCCCTTTTGGAGAAATCAATATTATTACCATTGGTTAGATTAATTCACAGCTTCATCAAAACCATATTGGTGTACTTGGCTTTCCACAACCCTTCCAACGTTGACTGTTCCCATTTTTTGGTCTGCCAATTTGTAGGGTATTTGTTTTAACTTATTACTAGTGATTTGGAGCATATTTTCATATCTATCTCTATTGTCTTATCTCTCTGTTAACTTCCTCAAAGTATCCAAAGGTAATCTAAAAGGTATGTTCTGAGTCATACTTGGAAGTCACCAAAAAGTGAAAAATTCTCTCCTTGGCTCTGATTTCTTGAACCCCTAAATTCGTAAAACCAGAAACCCACTGTTACTGATCATGGAATTCATTATCAATATCAAATAGCATAGAAAAATGTAAATAGACATTTTAAAAACGCATAGTCAGACAATCAGCCCTGTACTAGTCATTCCTCCTTTCCCTATCTTGACCCTTTGGTGAACCAGTTTAACTCTACTTTGTCCTCTTCTTTTAGGCTTCTTTCTTTCTTATCGTATCACCTATTATGCCCTGGCAAGCCTCAGCCTTGAATGACTCCCAACATCCTTTGCCTTTGCTCCTACACACAAGCTGCTGAATAAAGGTGGAGAAAACCATGTAACTGTTCTGACTTGGGCCACTATGACGTTATGTTACATAACCACAACAGAGCCCTCATTGCAAACTAGTAACTCTTTCTACACTTTCCTTATCAACTCACTATTGCACTCTCCACAGCAGCTCTCCCAAACCTTTTCATCCCTCAAACTTTCTGTGGCTCCTCCTCCCCCACCCTTTCAGTTAAGAAACTTGCCTCATATTTTACTGAAAAAAAATGAGGACATTCATTGAGAACTCCCCCTTCTCCCTTTTCTTCATCTCATATCACTCAAATGCCTTCTGTCAATACTGCCTCCTTCACTCCCATCTCACCGGATAACCCTCCTCCTTGCCAAGGTAAATCCCTCTACCTGCACATTCCATCTTAACTCCTTCAGCAGATTGTCCCCTTTATTATCTCCACTCTGTCACTTATCTTCAATCTTTTTCTGTGTACTGGCTACTTCCCTACTGCCTATGAACATTCTCATGTTTTGCCCAACCTCAAAAAACCCTCGCTTGATCCTCCTATCTCTGCTAACTTTCAGCCAGTATTTCTTTTGCCACTTGTGGCTAAACTCCTGTCTACAATAGGTGCTTCCACTTCCTTTCCTCTCACTCTTCTTAACTCTCTATAGTCTGGTTTCTGACCTCATTCAACTGAAATTGCTTTTTTCAAAGTTACCAATGACCTCTCCATTGCCAAATCCAAAGGCCTATTCTCAGTCCTCATCCTTCTTGAGTCTATAGTCTTTGACTCTGTTGATCACCCTCTTCTTGGTACTCTCTTCTCTCTAGTTTTTTGAATCACCACTCTCTCCTGGTTCTCCCACCTAACTGCTTCTTCCCAGTCTTCTTTGCTGGATCTCCATCCAGAACATGCCCATTAACCATGAATGTCCCACAGAGCTCTGTCCTGGGCCCTATTCCTTTCTCCCCCTATACTGCTTTGTTTGGATACTGAGGCAACTCCCATGGATTTAATTATCATCTATATGCTGATGATTCTCAGATCTACTTATCCAGCCCTAACTTATCTCCTGACCTGCACACTTGTATCTCCAGCTGCCTTTCAAACATCTCAAATTGGATGTCCAGAAGATCATTCTGCTCATCATTTAAACTCAACATGTCCAAAATGGGACTCCTTATCTTTCCTCTTAAACTTTCCCTACTTTTAAACTACCCTATTACTGTCAAAGGTACCACCACCCTCTCAATAACCCAAGCTTGCAACCTAAGTAACATCATCAACTCATTCTCTCTCATCACCCCCACCCCCATATCCAATCTGTTGTCAAAGCCTGTGGATTTGCAATGTCCCTCAAATACATTTCCCTCTCTCCTATGATACTATTATCACTCTGGTGCAGGCCCTCATCATCCCACTCCTGGACTATTGCAATAGGCTGCTGGTTAGTCTGCTTGCCATAAGTCTCCCACCACCCCACTCCATCATCTATTCAACTACCAAAGTGATTTTCCTAAAGCACAGGCTCCTGACCATGTCACACACACACACACACACACACACACACACACACACATACACACACACACCCCTTCCCCCCACTTCCCCTTCCTCTCAATAAACTATTCTTGTTCAGTCATTCAGTCTTGTCCAACTCTTTGAGACCACATGGACCATAATATGCAGGTCCTGGCATGCTATGGTCCATGAGGTCACAAAGAGTCATGGTCCCCTATTAACTCCAGGATGAAATGCAAAAATGCTCTGGTGTTCAAGGCCCTTCCTTCATAATCCACCCCTCATATACACACTTCACCCCTAATCCACATACTCTTCTGGAACCAGTGATACTGGTCTCCTTGCTGTTCTTTGAACAAGACACTCCATCTCTTGGCTCTGCACTTTTTCTCTGACTATCCCTCATGCCTGGAATGTTCTTTCTCATCTCATCTGGCTTTCCTGGCTTCCTTCAGGTCCAAGCTAAAATCCCACCTTTTAAAGCCTTTCTTGACTCCCCTTAATTCTGATGTCTTCCCTCTGTGGATTATTTCCTATATATCCTTCATAAAGCTTATTTGTATGTATTTGTTTGCATATTATCTCTCCCATTAAATGGTGTGCTCCTTGAAGGCAGAGACTGGCTTTTGCCTTTCTTTATGTGCCTAGTGCTTAGCATAGTGCCTCTAATAGAGTAGGTATTTAATAAATGCTTATTGACTGGCTAGCCATTATTTTTTAATTATCTAACAAAAGAAAAACCCAAATCTGTATGAAGAGACAAACTTTTCCTGGAATGGCAATTAAGTAGAAATTTATCTTATGCCTCTTTGCAAAACAGTAAGTAATATACTTTACCTATTTTCAGCTATACAAAAGATTTTTACAAATGATGGCAGTCAAATGGACAAGTTGTGGGACAAAGCTTTATAAAAGCAAAGATATCAGTGTGTCTTTGGATTATTATCGAAGCTACTATCTTCTCTGTTTTTCATATTCTTTATCTCATATGAGAAAATTCACAATTCTTGGACACTGAACTGTCTGCCACACTAGGTAAAGATTTTGAATTTGTCAAAACTATGAATCATCTTTGCCACTTGTAATCATTTACTAATTTGCATCTGTAACATCAAGCTCTGCTTATGCAACTATCTTCTCACCTTTCAAATCCAGGTGCTAAGCCACATCAAAAGAGCAGAATGGAAGGTCAATGAACTTTAAAATGTTTTTATTATAAACTTAATAACCATCAACAAAGACAAAACCAAATAAACATATAAAACAAGGAGCAAAATTTTATATAAAACCTTTTGTATTTAACAGGGTAGAACCAAACAAATTAAGACAGAAAAGAAACAAGAAGTATGTGGTACCTGTGTCCAGTTCAAGCCCGCCTGGGATTCTGCTACCTTTGGCTTTTTTTAATTTTAAAAAGTTTTTTTAGTTGTTAATGTGTATACATTTCTGGTTCTTCTGATTTTGCTTTCCATTACTTAATATGGTTTTTAGCATATTTATCTGTGTAACTGGGGAAGCACAGAATATGCCCAGAGCTTCCCTGCTTGCATACATTTGGTCGTGTATTTTTAGCTTACCGCTTGGGCGTTTGGGGGATGATAAGGCTTCTTTCTAGCTGTTTTTGGCTTTCTGTATATGATGCAGGGCTGAAGGACCTAGGTGCTCTGGGGATGACAAAACAATCCCCTTACTGGCCCTTGAGCAAGAAGAGCCAATTACTACATAGGCAAAGGGGGATTGTCTTGGCTTGGATCTTTCCTTTGCAGAGGCCATGAGTATGAGGTCTCCTCATTATTCCTCCAATATGCCTGCCTTTCTCTCTCTCTCTCTCTCTCTCTCTCTCTCTCTCTCTCTCTCTCTCTCTCTCTCTCTCTCTCTCTCTCTCTCTCTCCTCCCCCCATCCCTTTGTGAGAGATGTTTCCTATTCTTCCCTTCTTCCTCTCCTCCCACCTTTTGAAAGGGTTACGCACTTTATCAATAAAAATTCACATTTATATAGTGTTTTGAGGTTTGCAAAGCTCTTTCCTCACAACGACCTTGTAAAGTAGGTAGTGCAAATTTTATTATCCCTGTTTTATAGTTGAGCAAATGAAGGCTCTGAGAAATTGTGACTTGCTCATGATCACAAAGCTAGAAAATAAGTATCAGAGGTGGGATTTGGACTCAGGTCTCCAGATTCGAAGTCTAGACATCTATCCCCTTGGGGTTTTATTGACTAGGGTTTTATATGTTATTCAGTTCCTCTGTCTTATATTAATAACTAAGATATGCTTCTTTAATTTGGACTTTCCTTTTATCAAAGATAAGAGCCTCACTTTGGGATTATCTTATTCAGCTCTCCTTTTCCTTTTCTGTTTCCTCTTCCTTTTTTTTCCTTTTGTTTCTCTAAAATATTCTCCTGAAAAGTTTGTGGTCTAGCTAATATAATACTTGGAAGGGTCTCACATTGCTAGTAACTGGTTTATCTTGATCAGAGAAGTGTGAATTGTTTTAAGCAGTTATATTTTTTGGCTGGGAGGCTTGGCTATTAGACTTCCTTGAAGTGAATGCCTTTTTCTGCAGACTTTTCAGACTCCTTTTCAAATGTATATTTCTGGCCTTGAAATAGTATGATGACTTTTACTGGCTAGATAATTCTGGATTCATGACCTATGCTTCTTACTTTTGTATATGTTATATTCCAAATTGTCTGATCATCCTTTGTCTTCCTTCTAATGACATCTAATGTGACCTTGATTAATTTCCTTGGTAAGGGAGTTCTGTCTCTTGGCATCTTAAACTACTTTTTCATTGTTTTACATTTTAATTTTACTATATCTAGAAATTTTGAATCTGGTATACTTTATATTTCAAAGGATTATAGATTAGACCTGGAAGTAATCCTAGAGGCCATCTAGTCCAATCCCCTTATCTTATAGATAAGGAAACTAGGGTCCAAAGAAGGGAAATGACTTGTCCAAGGCTACACAGAGTTGGTGGAAGAGATGACATTCAAACCCTGGTCCTCTAACTTTAAATCTGGCATACTTATCACTATATCATGCTGCCTCTCTCAATGGCTATTTGTTTTTGCTAATTTGGGGAATCTTTCTCTAACAGTTTGCTGACACTTTATGTTTAGATGCTTTTATTTTACAAATTTTCTGGGTATCAGCAATCTTGGTGGTTTTGAATTATGATCTTCCAAGATCATTTGATTCTAAATGTTTTCCAATTCTTTGGACAATTCAGTGATTTTCTGTGACCATTTCCTCCAGTTAATCTGCAATGATTATAATTCCATATTCTATTCTATGAAGCCTGTTGTTAGTTGAGTCTATTGTTTTCTATTATCATAACTACATTGGTCACTTTCTTCATTATTTGTTCCTGATCTTTGAAAGTATCTTTTCATTCTCATTTGAATTTATCCCATTTCTCACAGTCTCTTCTTTTTTGTTTGTGATTTTTCTGACTAGAGTTAATTTTTGTTTAATTGCTTTGAGTCTGTTATTTGTCTATTTGATGAAATATCATCTTTTCCCATCTGTGTAGCTTCTGGTATTTTAATGATTCAGTTATCCCCTGGCATCTTATTTTATTTATTTTGCTCATTTCCTTTGTTGGTTTATTTTAACTTTCTTGCATGGTTTTCTAGCTGTTTTTCTTCTTTTTCCTCTCTTCCTATGTCTTATTCTACCATATTGACTGGAAAAACAAGGTCAATAAACTTATAATAGTTTACATTTACAAGTAAGATTTTATTATGTCATCAGTCCAGAAACCATTTGTTCAGTAAAGAGAAGGTCCATATATTATTATTATGCATCATGCATACTGTGGGCAGCCACTAAATAGATGTGTACCCTTTCCATTGTACTTGAAACTTAACAATTATGCATGTAAAAAAACCCAAACAACAACTGGAAAACACCAACCCAGTGCCCAGATATAAGACAATAATAGTTCCGAATCAAGTTTGACTAAATAGGAAAGCTTGGGAAAAATGGATCATGAGGAAAAATTTGAAGGAGTCCAATTCTTTAGTTCTAGTTTGTTAAATTTGGATTCTAGAGGTCTTAAGGACATAAGTCCAAGTCTTTCCAAGTTTTTCTAAATCAGCCAGCTCATCATTTCCTACACCACAGCAATATTCCAACCCGATCCCATTCTGTCTGAGAGGTTGTCTATGAAAGTTCCCCACCCCCACCAATTTTCTGCGTTCCTTCTATTCTTGGCTGTATAAGCTTTATTTATACAAGAAATTTTTAATTTAAAATGATCGAAATTATCCATTTTACACATCAATAATAATTTGGTTTAAGGTCTGATAATGCTGAATTTGCTTCCTTTACATATTTTTTCCCCTGATTTCATTGAAGTTCCTGATCTTTTGTTCTTCTAAATGAACATTGTTATTATTTTTTCTAACTCATTATGATAATTTTTTAGCAATTTAATTGGGATGGCATTGCATAAATAGATTAGTTAGGTAACAGTATCCTTTTAAAAAAATATATTGGCTTTACCTACCCATAAACAATAAACATTACTTAAATTATTTAGATCTAACTTTATTTGTATAAAAAGTATAGTTTATATTTGTATAGTTCCTGTGTCTGTTTTGGCAGGTATATTCTCAGATATTTTTTACTGTCTAGTTATTTTAAATGGTCTAAAACAATATTGAATAAAATGGCTAGCATAGTGTAGTTTCCCTGTTTTTCTCTTTTGATTAAATCTGTTTTAGCTTTAACTTTTTCTGAAATCATAATTACTACGCCTGCTTTTCTATATAATTAATTCCACTCCTGATCTTTATTTTATGTTTGTGTGTATTTCTTGAAAGCAACATATTGTTGAATTCAAATTTTTAATCTGTATCAGTTTCCATTTTATGGGCAAATTCATCCCATTCACATTCTAAGCTATAATTATTTGTGTATTTTCCTCCTTATTTTTCTTTACTATTCTCACTCTACTCCTATCACTTCTCACTTCTCTGCTTTACTTCTACCTGTTACCTTGTCCTCCTATTGCTTAACCTACCCCTCCAAGAATCTCTCCCTTATCCTCTCCCCCCACCATATCTCCTTGTTCTCTTATTTCTTTCTGAATATAGAAGACTTTTATACCCTTCTGGATATATAAGTTGTTCCCTCTTTAACCCATTTGTGATGAGAGTGAGGTTTCAGCACTACCTGCCCTCTCCCCCTCGATAGTTTCTTCTGTATCAATTTTCCTTTTCTGCTTCCTTTGTATGAGACAATTGCTCCTTTTACTCTCTCCCTACACAGTTTTATTATTTTTAAGAATCATCCCATCAAAGAAAGGCTCAGCCCAAGCCTTTCTTTCAAACTACCCAAATAAAAATGACAGCCACAATGGAATTGACAATGTTTTCATATATAAGAAGTAAACAATTTGACCTTATTGAGTCCCTTAATATTTACTTTATATTTCTCCTGGATGTTATATATCAATTTTTCCCTTAAATTCTGCTGTTTTTGTTACAAATAGCTGAAAGTCTTTTAGTTTGTTAAATAATCCTATTTTTTTTCATTCAGGATTATAATTAACTTTGCTGGGTAAGTTTCCTTTGGTCATAACCCCAGCTCTTTTGCTCTACCAAATATAGCATTCCAAGACTTACAGTTCTTCAATATAGTAGCTGCTAAGTCTTGCATAATCCTTATTGTATCTCCACAATATTTAAATTGTTTTTTTTTCCTTGTTGCTTCCAATATTTTCTCCTTAACCTGGGAGCTTTGAAACTTGGCTATGATATTCCTGTAAGTTTTCCTCCTGGGATCTCTTTCAAGAGGTTAACTAGTGATTTTTTTTTTCTATTTCTGCTTTTCCTTCTTGTTCTAGAACTTCAAGGAAATTTTCCTGAATAATTTCTTGTAATATTGTATCAAGATTCTTTTTTTATTCATAATTGTCAGGCAGTCTGACTATTCTTATATTATTTCTCCTCTATCTGTTCTCCAGATCAGTTGTTTTTCTGATGAGATGTTTCATATTCTCTTCTATTTTTTCATTCTTTTGATTTTGTTTATTATTTATTTGTGTCTTAGAACATCATTAGCTTCCCTTTGCCCAATTCTAGTTTTCGATGAATTATTTTCTTCCTTAAATTTTTGATTCTCTATTTCAAGTTGGTTGAATTTCTTTTCATAATTTTCTTGGATTACTCATTTTTTTTCCCCTAAGTTTTCTTTGATCTCTTTTATTTGGTTTTAAAAGTTCTTTTTAAGTTCTTCTAAGAAATCTTTTTTTGTGCTTGGGATCATTTGACATTTCTCATTGAAAAAGGAGTGGCTTTTTTAGTTCCATTATCTTCTGAATATGAACCCAGATGTTCTCTATCCCCATAATAGCTATCTGTGGTTGGGTTCTTTCTCCTTTGCTTGCTCATTTTTACTTTTTTTTGTTTTATTTTGTTTTTTTGCAGCCATTAGCATGATTAAGTTCTAGTCCCAAGTTATGGACGGTAATGCCCCAAGCCTCAGGTCCTTCTCACTATTATTTTTTGAGGTCTGTGAGTGGGGCACAGCCTTAGGCTCTCCTCTCCATGGTTAGAGCCCCTTGTCATGCTATCCCGCAAATGATCTTACTCCCTGTGGTCTCTCCAGTGGTTGCAAATTACAGCTGTCCTCTCTTCCCTGGAACTGAAACCAAGGACTCTGTTCTCTTGTAAGTGCCCACAGCCAGTAGGGTCCTGGCCCTGCTACTGCATTCACCAGGGTGGGCTAGCTCCTTCTCCTTGCAACTACAGCCCAGGATACATCTGATCAGCACAGCTGTGCTTGGGGTTCCTTGACAGTGGAAGGTCCCTCAGTCTTCTCCTCCTCAGCTGTCAGATCACCACACTGTCTGGGAGATGAAAGTTTCTAAGGCTGAGGCTGCCTCCCATCCTCAGCTGCCTCCAGAGCTTGTAGTTTGTTGATTCCACAGAGATGTCCTGGAGGTGTTTACACTTCACTCATGATGAACCTCTATCCCTGGAGGTCAGGTTGTTCTTGGGGTCTTCTTAGATCGTCTTAGGACAATAATTGCTTTACCCTGACTTTTGTTTATTTCTGCTGCTCTACATTCCCTCTGAGGCAAAGTTCTGTCTTTTTCTGTGGAGGAAATTTGGAGAGTTGAAAGTTTTCTGACCTACTCTACCATCTTCCTCTCAAGAAATAAAAATTAAAACAACTCTAGGGTACCATGTCACACACATCAGATTGCCTACATGACAGAAAAGGTACATGACAAATTCTGGAGGGGATGTGGAAAAATAGGTACACTAATGCACTGTTGGTAGAGTTGTGAACTGGTCCAACTATTTTAGAGAACGATTTGGACGATGCCCAAAGGTCTAAAAAACTTGTATGCTCATTAACCAAGCAATGCAGCTACTAGGTCTGTACCCCAAAGAGGTCAAAGAAAAAGAACCCATATGCGCAAAAATATTTACAGCAACTTTTTGTGGTGGCAAAAAATTGGAAATTAAGGACATGTGCATCAGTTAGAGAATGGTTGAATAAGCGCAGTGTATGATTGTGATGTGCTATAAGAAATGATGAGGTGGATAATTTCAGAAAAACATGGTAAAACTTATATGAACTGATACAAAGTGAAGTAAACAGAACCAGAACATTGTACACAGTAACAGCAATATTATGATAATTGACTGTGAAAGACTTAGCTATTCTGATTAATATAATGATCCATGACAGTTCCAAAGTACTTATTATAAAAAATGCTATTCACCTCCAGAGGGAGAACTGATGAAGGCGAAGGCTGAGCCTATTTTTTCATTTTCTTTTCTCTCTCTCTTTCTCTCTCTCTCTCTCTCTCTCTCTCTCTCCCTCTCTCTCTCTCTGTCTCTCTGTCTCTCTCTCTCACACACACACACACTCACATACACACAGCTAACATGGAAATAAGTTTCGTATTACCACACATGTATGATGGGTATTGTATAGCTTGCCTTCTCAATGGAGAGAGGAGGGGTTGAAGGGAGAGAGAGAATTTGTAACTAAAAATAAATTTAAAAAGACCAAATTTTAAAATGGGGAAAAAACTAAACTAAATTTATTTTTCTATAACTTCACACCTTGCTTCTGGTTCTGCCCTCTGGGTCCAAACAAAACAAATTTTATCCCTCTGTATCACTGCTCTTCAAATCCTTAAAAATTGCTAGCATTTCCCTTTTAAGTCTTTTCTTCTCCAGGCTAACGTGTTCAGTTTCTTCAAACAGTCCTTACATGAAATGGACTCAAGACCTTTCACCAGTGATGTCAAACTCAAATGAAAAAGGAGCCACCTAACCATACATAGGGATCCCCTGGGCCACATATTGACTTTGTAAACCACATGTTAACATTACCTCTATTCTATTTATTTTGTTAAATATTATCCAGTTATAGTTTAATCTGATTCCCGCAAAGAAGCCTACAATGTGTTTGACACCTTTGCCCTTCACTATCCTAGTGTGGTTCTTTGGATACTCTCCAGCTTATCAATGTCCTTTCAAAACTGGGGCTCTCAGAACTGAGCACAAGACTCCAAATGAGGTCTGACAATGGCAGAGTACAGTGGGACTATCACTTCCCTGTTCCTGGAAGTTATACCTCTTTTGCAACCCAAGATCATAGTAGCATCTTTGGTTGCCATATTACACTACTGACTCATAATGAACATGTAGTCTGCTAAAATCTTCAGATTCTTCAGAACTACTATCTATGCCTTCCGAATTTTATACTTTTTTCTTTCATTTTATTTTTACTCTGTACTTAATAATGCCAAATAAATGAACATTTTAATATATAGCATGCAACAGAAGGAGAGGGTTGTATGTGAAACTGTGAATCACTGTGATTGCTGGGTCAAAAGGTATGCATAGTTTTATAACCCTTTGGGCATAGTTCCAAATTATTCTCCAGAACTTTTGGACCCAGTTCACTACTTCACTAGCAGTTCATTAGTGTACCTATTTTCCCTCATCCTCTCCAGCATTTGTCATTTCTGATAGGTTTAAAGTGGTGCCACAGAGTCGTTTTAATTTGCATTTCTCTAATCAATAGTGATTTAGAGCATTTTTCATATGACTATAGATAGCTTTGATTTCTTCATCTGAAAATTGCCTGTTTGTATCCTTTGACCATTTATCAATTGGAGAATAACTCATTTTTTTAAGTTTGCCTTAGTTCTCTATTTATTTGAGAAATGAGACCATTATCAGAGAAACTTGCTATAGAAATATTTTTATGTTACTTTTCTGTCTATTGTGCCTTTTAGCAAAATGTAGTTTACCTGGATAATCTCTTTTAATTAGGTCTAATTTTGCTTTTGCTTTGTCTGAGATAATGATGGCTAACCCTGCCTTTTTTTTTTTACTTCAGCTGAAGTATGTTAGATTCTGCTTCAGCCCTTTATTTTAACTGTGTGTCTTTCTCTTTCAAGTGTGTGCAGCATATTATTGGATTCTGGTTTTTAATCTGTTCTGCTATCTTCCATTTTATAGATTAGCTCATCCCATTTCACATTCACAGTTATGGTTACTGTGTATTTCCCTCCATCTTATTTTCTTCAGTTTATCCTTTTTTTTTATCTTGTCCCTTCTCAAAAGTCTGTTTGTTTTTTTACCACTGCCTCCCTTAACTCACCCTCCTTTTTGTCATTCTCCTTCCTCCATATCGCTTATCCCTTTCCTTTCTTATTTCCCTATTGGGTAAGTTACATTTCTATATACAACTGAGTGTGTATGTGTGTGTATGTATTGTGTTTGTGTGTGTGTATCCTTCCCTCTTTGAACCAATTCTGATAAGAGCGAGGTTCAAGTATTGCCCACCATCCTCCCCACCCCCCAATTTCCACGATGTTCCCCTCCATTGTAAGAGAATATTTGCCATTCTACCTCTCCCCGCTTCTCTCAGTGAATCCCTTTTTCTTGCCCCTTCACTTTTTTTTTGCAGATCATTCTAATGCAATTGGCCCATAGCCTCTGTTTATGTAAACTTTTATTTTAGCTACTCCTAATAATGATAAAATTTTTAGGAGTTACATGTATCATCTTCCCATATAGGAATGTAAACAGTTTAATTTTATTGAGACCCTTATGATTACTCTTTCATGTTGACCTTTTTATGCTTCTCTTGAATCTTGTGTTTGAATGTCAGATTTTATATTCATCACTGGTTTTTTCATCAGGAATGCTTGAAAGTCTTCTATTTTATTAAATATCCATCTTTTTTCTCCTGAAGACTAATACACAGTTTTACTGGGTAGGTTATTCTTGGTGGTAATCCTAGCTCCTTTGCCTTCTGGAATGTCATAGTCCAAGCCCTCCATTCACTTAATGTGGAGGCTGCTAACATTTGTGTGATCCTGACTGTGGCTCCACCATATTTGAATTGTTTCTTTCTGACTGCTGGAAATATTTTCTCTTTGACTTGGGAGCTCTGGAATTTGGCTACAATATTCCTAGGGATTTTCATTTTGTGACCTCTTTCAGGAGGTGATTGATGGATCCTATCCCTTTCTATTTTACACTCTAGATCTAAGCTATCAGGGCAAATTTTCTTGATAATTTCTTAAAATATGATGTCTAGGCTTTTTCTTTCATCATGGCTTTCAGGTAGTCTGATAATTCTTAAATTATCCCTCCTCAATCTATTCTCCAGGTCGGTTGTTTTTCTGACGAGATATTTCACATTGTTTGCTATTTTTTCGTTCTTTTTACTTTGTTTTATTGTTTCTTGATGTCTCATGGAATCATTAGTTTGCTTAATTCTAATTTTTAGGGAATCATTTTCCTCAGTGAGCTTTTTTCCATTTGACCAATTCTGCTTTTTAAGTTTTTTTCTTGTGAATTTTTACACCTCTTTTACCATTAGGCCAACTCTGTTTTTTAAGGTGTTATTTTCTTGAATATTTTTTGGTACCTGTTTTACCAAGGTATTAATTCTCTTTTCAGAATTTTCTTGTCTCACTCTCATTTCATTTTTTTTTTTAGGCAATTGGGGTTAAGTGACCTGCCCAAGGTCATACAGCTAGTAAGTGTCTGAGGCCAGATTTGAACTCAGGTCCTTTGACTCCAGGGCTGGTGCTCTATCCATTGCACCACCTAGCTGCTCCTCATTTCTTTTTCCATTTTTTCTCTCTACCATTCTTATCTTTTTCTTTAACTCTTCCAAGAATTTTTGTTGGACTTGGGTCCAATTAGTATTTTTCTTTGAGGTTTTTCTGCAACTGTTTTCACATTGTTGTCTTCTTTTGAGTTTATATTAGTCTTCCACGACATGTAGTAGCTTTTTATGGGCAAATTATTTATTTGTTGTTTGCTCATTTTTTCCAACCCATTTCTTGACCTTGAATTTTATGTTAAGGTTGGTCTCTGCTCACCTGAGGATAGAAAGGTACTGTCCCAAATTTCAGGCTTTCTCGTGTTGCTGTTTTCAGAGTTAGTTCTGGGGGTCTGCAAGTTTTCCATGCTTCTAAGATGGTGTGATCCTGGGAGAGGTATGGTCATTGCTTTCCTGGTCTGCACTCTAGTCTTTACCAAGGAAGGGTCCCTGGTACCCTGTAGCTGTACACACTAGTGCTCCTCTATGCCCTAGAACTGTGACCAGGGCCCCTGTTCCCTAGTGACTGAGAACCTCTCTGTCCTGGAACTGTAACCCAGAACTGCATATGGGCAATAAAGTTGCCGATCAGCACCAGTCATACCCAGTGCCAGCAAAGGTTCCCCTGTAATTTCTTTCTGACCAGTTGTCCAACTCCCTCACTGTCTCTGAGCTGAAAGCTTCCAAAACTCCTGCTGCTGCTACAGCTACAGCAGCTGTTGCCACAGCCACATGTGCAGGCTCTGGATAAGTTTCCCATGTCATAGACTTCTCCTACTGAACTCTTAAGTTTTCTTAGCTCAGAAAAATGCCTCACTCCAACCTTTTGTTGGCTCTTCCACTTCAAAATTTGATTCGAGGTATTATTTTCAAGTTTTGTTGAGGGAAATGTTAGGAGAGTTCAGCTGGGTAGCTGCCGCTAATATACCATCCAAGACATTTTTATCAAAAGCTTTGCTAAAATCTAAGTAAACTCTATCCACAGCATTTCTTTCATCTACCATTTTAGTAATTCTGTCCAAAAAGTATATAAGGTTGGCTTGACATGAGCTGTGAAATCATGCTGCTTTTTGTAATTACCTCTTCCTTTTCTGTATGTTCACCAATCATCACTTTAGTGATTTCTTCTAGCATTTTCCCAGGAATCAAAGTTAAGCTTATAGGCCTATAGTTTAAAGACTACTCTCTTTCCTTTTATTTCATTTTATTTTTTTTGAAAATAGGGGTATTTGCCCTTCTCCAATCTTGTGGTAATTTTCCATGATCTTTTAAGTATCATTAACAGTGACTCAGCAATCTCATCTTCCAATTCTTTTAGGAACCAAGGATGTAGTTCTTATGGGACAAGTGATTTGAATTTGCCAAGGACAACTAAGTGCTCTCTTACTCTCTTCTTACTTATCTTGGGAATCAATTCTCTGTTAGTTATTTTTGTTCTGTCATTTCTGTTGTAAAAGTTATTCTTCTTTGGAGAGAAAACAGAGGCAAAATAAGAATCAAGAGGGTCTACTTTATCTCTTCTGTCATTTAAAATCATCCCATTTAACCCAAGCAGAGGTCCTATCTTTGATCTTCCTTTTTTCCCAGTATAGTCTAAAAATAATTTTTTTGTTATCTTTCAGTTACTTCACCAGCCTTATTCTGAACTTTTGCATACCTGACTGACACTATTTTTACAGGATTGTGTCACACTCACATTCATTTTCTGGCTTTGTTTTTATCTTCTGCACATTTCTTTTAAGACCTAAGTTGTTTGATGAGTTCCTTGTGCATCCACATTTATCTCTTCAGACAAATCATATATTTTTTTCTCCACCGGAATATTTTCCTTTTGTGTCTTCAGAATTTCATTCTTAAGCATCTCCTACCTCTACAAGGCTAACTTCCTTTGATGTATTTTACTCCATGGGATCCCACCTGCCTTTCCTTTCTAGTCTTTGAAATATGCTTACCCAAAGTCTGGGTTGCCAGTCACACAATACTCATATTTCCTCTCCTCTATCAAACTCTAGGACAGAATGGTCACTCCCCTCTCATTTCTCAAGTTCCCGGTATTTCTATTCCAACAAACAGCTCTACCTTGTTGGTGAGAATCGAATACAGAATACAGTCTCTTCCATTGGTTTTATTTTTTGATAGATGAAATTATTGCTGGAAATTATCATCTACTCAACTTTTGGTAGAGGGAGAGCTCCAAGAAATATCTGGACACTTCAAGTACCCTATTACTACCTTTTCACGTCTGTGTGCCAGACATGGTCTGTTTCCCAAAATCCTCTTTCAACACAAGCGGTATCAATGACAAAACCACTTGTTTCTCCCTCTTTTAACCTTCACCCAAAAACACTCTGTCATGCTTCCCTCTACTAGTTCCTGGATTTTTTCACGTAAGTATAACTTCTTAATATACTCTGCTTCCCCACACCCTTATGCCTATCCATATGTGGGGTAGGCAATCACATCTAAGCAACATCGACCCTGGAGTGCCCGGAGCAACATGTGCAAGGTTTGTATGGCTAGGTATAAAAGCATCATGCAGAATCCTTTCCCGAAAGGGCTGTTTTCCAAAATGCTCCTTCCCAAGCATGCTCTTTTCAAAACCATATCCTGATGCTTTATTCCTCAAACCTGTTCTTTGTTCCTTTTGCTCTCTGATTGGTGGACTCACTGACGAACCCACATATTCTCCTCAGTAAGTGGAAGCCCATTTTGAGTCCCCATGCCTGATACCCAGTGCTCTCCTTCAGAGTGCATGCTCATCATATGCCTAGGTACCTCATATACAGGGTTTTCCTAAAGTCTAGACACATAGGCAAAAATGCGTATTTTCAAGAAATGAAATGAATGAAATTTTTGACAACATTTTATTTAATTGGAATATTAACAAATAACATCTTCAATATGATTTCCATCATTTGTGATGCAAAGGTTGGTGTGCTTTGCAAGATTCATGTGGATTCAATGCAATAACTCCACATTGTCATCAATTTTAGCACGTTCCCTCTTTATGTGTTCAATCAAGTGTGTTGCATCTGTGATTTTCATTGAGTACACCTTCTCCTTTAGCATACCCCAGAAAAAGAAGTCAAGGGGGCTAAGCTCTGTTAATATTCCAGATATTTCAAAATATTCATTTTTGCCTATGTGTCCAGACTTTAGGGACATCCTGTACTGCTGGTGGGACACTGAGGGTGCCAGGAGTTGTATGATCTTCAAACCTATAAGTCTAATAAAGTCATTTCTTGCTCTGATCCTAAGCAGAATCTGTGTCAGTTTTTCTGCACCCTCTCCAGCTCTTTGCCACCTGTTAGTTTATCTATCCAGAGCCATAGTTCAGTCAGGGGTTTCATTCCCCCAGGTATTAGTGATACTTACGCTCCCTTGAATTAAAATCTCAAGTTCCTCTTATTTGTAACCTAAACTTTGGGCATTTGTATATAGATACTTGAGGCCATGTTTTTTACTATCGGTTCCTTTCTTGAATTTCCAGTCAGGGAAAAGTTCCCAAGCAGTAAGAGTGTTAATGTCACTTATCCACTCACAAATCTTCAATGGCTTCCCTTTCCCTAGAGAATTAAGTGTCAACTCCTCAGTCTGGTTTACAAGACTTCTGTGATACAGTACTATCTTCACTTTACAATTTTATCTCTTACTACTCCCCTAACTCTTACTTAAACTTCAGCTAAAATGGACTATTTATTATCCTCTGAAAAAGTTTAGAGCTTTTCTACCTCTTCACTTCTGTTTGTCCTGTTCCTTCAACCTGGAATGTTTTCCCTGCTCAATTTCACCTGCCAAAATCCTAACTGTCCTTCAAGGTGCCACCTCCTTTATGAAGCTTTTTCTGATCCCCTAACTAGAGGCGATCTCCCCCTAACCTGATCCATCATGAAAATGCTATTCTTCTCTTTGGTAACTTATCACATTCTGCTTTGCATTACAGTTATTTGTGTACTTGTCTTTCCCCTGCCTCCATTACAGCATAAGCTCCGGGCCTCAGTTTCCTCATCTGTAAAAGCAGAGGGCTGAACTTGATCTCTAAAGGTTTTTTCAGCTCTATCATTTGATGGTTCTAATTCTGCCAATGAAAATAACAAAAATATTGATATTTTAATGGTTCTATAATCTCATTGGCATGGGTACTCCCTCCAGTGGTGCAGGTTACAACCTATTTACCCTTTTCCTTCTGCGTAACTCATCCACATCCCTACTATACTGTAAACCTGCCTCTAGACCGCTTGACGTCACACGGAAATCAATGGAGCATATGGAATGTCCCATTTTTCCTTTGCTCTTCCCATATGATTGCCCTCCCTTTACTTCTGTTCATATGTATTTGATAATGTCCTTTACACCACTCTTAAATAGCTCTTCATTGACAGTATATTATAGCCTTCTCATGTATACCGCACACCTCACCATTTCCCTTTAGAAAACCAATAACTTTGAGAAAAACTGGAGTACATGTTTATTCAGATTTGCTCATTGCCTTTGGATTAAATCTCCTTTTTGTTACCTCATTTCTGAAGAACTAAAGAAGGAAACAAAAAAAAATACTTAATCCAAAGGCAATGGACAAATTAAAATTTAAAATAGAATCACAATTTTTCTGAGTTCCAGTAAGAAACCATGATTGATACAATCTTGAACTTCCCAGCATAGGAAAATCCAAAACATAGCAGTACGGGGAACATTTAGAAATTTCCATGGTTAAAAATGCCATCTTTAAAGCTCTGGTTTGGTGAGCAGGAAACACAAGATATTCTTGAAACCAATTAGCTGTGTTTAAATGCAAGTTTATCAAGCATGAGTTACTGTGAAAGAAATACAGCAACAAAAGGTTTCTTTGCTACAGAGAACTTCATTAATTGTTACTACCGTTAAATAAAGGGAGAGGAAAAATGACAGGCTAGAAATGATTAAGTTCATTTCAGCTGTTTGAGTTAAAGGGCCAGCATAGGTTATGATGTTTTAAAAGGTCATAGAAATTTGTACAGCTGCTTTCATGTTTATGTTTAAATCAAGTGTTATACTGACATATTTCAGACCTTTAAAAAAGAAAACATGTCTGCAGCATGGTACCATACAATTGTTTTTTTGTTTTTGTTTTTGTTTTTTTAAATCCTAGTCCTTTTTTTTCTGTAAGTTTTCACTGTCTGGATGTTCAGATTAACTTGGCCATAGAGTAAAATTCCATAACTCTTTACATTCTGCAGTCCTCTCATGAAATAAATGTCCACCACATTTCATAACTGAATTATACCTTACAATTTTAGACATTATTTGTATTGATTTGAAGATAGGATTGGTGGGTTTCAGATGAGGCATTGGTAGAAAGCAGGTCATTCTCTTCATTTGTGTTACAGCTAAAAATAAAAGAAATCAATAATATTCACCTCTATATCATAAAAATTTTTCCTCTTGATCAGTAATTTTGTGACCCTAAGGTCACGGCTATTGAAAATTTTAGTGTGGCTTGACAAATTCTCTGTGTCAACTCCACATTACAGGATCTTTCATTTCTTCAATTAAACAACTGAAAATGGATACCACCTGTGCTCTCATATTTATTATGTCAATAAAGTCCATTATAATTATACTGTGCTGGTGACAAATGGCATGCCTGGAAACTGACAGTACGTTTTTTTAGGTCACCGTTTTATACAATACAAACCACTAATCTAAGTCTGTTTCAAAGGCTTTGGGCTCCTGATTAATAGAAGGAGAGACTTAGCATGTGGCTATCATTTTCATTAGTATTTTGCCCCACTGTCCGATTAGCAAAAGATATTTATTGTTTTAAGACATTTTATTTACCTAAGTATGAAAAATGTGTAGAAAATTTGAAAAACTCAAATACTTTGGGCCATAATTATAAGGGAAGGGTGTTAGAAGATTGTGATTCTGTACAAACAGTGATTGATGTTTGAAAGAATTCTGTTATAGTGTAAGATGCTGTCTTCCATTCCAACATGGCTTGTTCTTCCATCAAAGAAAGATAGCAATGTCAAAAAAGGGCAGAAGCAGACCCTTTTTATAATAGTCTTGTGAACTTACCATTAGTTATTGGACAAATTCTATATCAGATTATTAAAAGGACAATTTATTAATATTTAGAAAAGGAAGTGGCGATCACTATGAGTCTGAATATGTTCATCAAGAAAAAGTTATGTCAGACTAACCTCTTTTCCTTTTTTGACAGGACTACTAGACTGATAGGGAAAATATCATAGACATTATTTACCTGGGTTTTAGCAAGGTATTTGAGTCTTTTACAATATCTTAGTAGAAAACTGGAGACTTATAGGTTAGGTGCCTATAGATTTAGAACTGGAAGGGAACATAGAGGTACCTAGTCCAGCCCCAGAGAGGTTAGAGGGCTTGACCATGGTCACACAGCTAGAATTGAAATTGGTTAAATAACCACACCTAAAGAGTGGTAATTAATAAATTATTGTCAGCCTGGATGGATATTTCAACTGTAGTGCCACAGCGCTCTATCCTCGACCCTATTCTCTTCAACATTTTTCTGAATGACTAGGATGAAGGCTCAGATGATATGAAGTTGGGAGAGGTACCTAATATAATGAAGTAGATAGCAAAATCTGCACCCCAAAACATTGGAAAGCAAAATCTGGTAAAACAAATTATAATAGGGATAGATGTAAAGTTTTTCACTCAGTTTCAAAGATTCAACTGCGCAATCCAGAATTGAGAACATGTACCTATAAAACAATTGATGTGAAAAGGGCCTTGCGCTCTCAGTAGACTGCAAGATCTTTGTGAGTCAACAGCATGCGGTGGTAGCCAAAGAAGCCATTTTGGTCTCAGATCATGTTAAGAGGAATCTAGTATCTAGAATGAGGGGCTTGAGAATCCTGTGATCTTTTGCTTTGGTCAAGCCACATCTAGAGCGTTGTGTTGAATTCTAGAGGTCATATTTTAGAAAAGACGTTGATAAACTGGAGTGATTCCAGATGTGGGTGGTGTTGATGGTCAGGAGACTGGTGACTATGCCTAATTAAAGTAATGGGGGATAATAATGATAACAGCAATAACAAACATTTATATAAACACTTCCTGTGTGCCAGGCATTGTGCTAAGCATTTTGCAATTACCTCATTTGATCCTCAGAACAATCCTGGAAGGTAGGTGCTATTACCATCCTCATGTTACAGGTAAGAAAACTGAGGCAAACATAGGTTAAGTGATTTGCCCAAGGTCACACAACTCACAAGTGACTGAGGTCACATTTGAACTCGGGCCTTCCTGAGTCCGGCCCCAGGGCTCTATCTACTTTACCACCTAGCTGCCCCAGATGTTAGCTAGCCTAGAAAAGCAGAGACCTATGGATAATATAACTGCTATTTTCAAATTTCTGAAGGGCTATGAGGTTGGAAAAAGAGAGCGTGCTTATTCTGATTGAGCTTATAGAACAGAACTAGTACCAACAGTTAAAAATTGGAGGAAGAGACAGAGTTGGACTCAACACTCATTTCTTTACTTTGTCAGAGTTTATCAGTATAGATCATCTCTAACAATGAAGAATACTACCTATCTGTGCTTTCTCATCCTGTGAGACCCTCGTCAGTGTCTTCCCATTAATCCAGCTAGGTGGTATGGTGGATAAATTACCAACTTGTCTGGAAGACCTGAGTTTGAATTCTGCCTCAGAGACTGACTAGCTGCATGATCCTTGGCAGGTCACTTAAACGCGATCAACCTCAGTTTTCTCATCTGTAAAGTGGGGACAATGATAGCATCTACCTAAGAGAGTTGTTAGAGGCAGCTAGATGGCTCAGTGGATAGAGCCCTGGGCCTGGAGTCAGGAAGACTGAGGTCAAATCTGACCTCAGACACTCACTAGCTATGTGACCTTGGGCAAATCACTTAACCTCTGTCTGCCTTAATCCACTGGAGAAGAAAATGGCAAACTACTCCAGGATCTATGCCCTTGGATAGTGTGGTCCATGGGGTCATGAAGAGTTGGACATGACTGAACAACAACAACAGAGGAGCAAATGATAAAATCAAATTTAAGAGTTTAAAACTGCACTAATACTTTGGGGACACTGTACCTGTAGAATGAGTCCCAAACCTTAAAGCTCTGTATAAATGTTAGCTCTTATTATCATTTTTATTATTATTATTATTAATCGTCTACATGGAGTTTACTCAATATGCTGAGGGCTTTCCTCTTGATTTCTTTATTTCACATAGCTATCTGTGGATATCCTCAGACTATCCACTGGCTATTCGTAAGGAACTCTTGCTACGTGATTAAACTACATTTTTTTCTTGTCATGTTTCTTGCCAGTGATATCCTTTATGCCACTTCTCTCATGCAACAATTCACTGCTCATAATAACCATGTATCTCCCCATTACTCTTTGGGAGACCCTCAAATTTTAATTCTTCAGAGACTGCAGTATTCTAGGCCTTGCAGCCATATAGCATCACCGGAAGAATTCTGTTGCTAAAAACCTGGGCTTTTGTTTCAAAAAGAAACTTGGGATCACTAAAAGTACTACATAATTTCCAAAAGGCAACACAGCCTGCTCTCCCTCTTCGATTCTAGTCCCAACTCGTTGTCATCTATGGTATCTGTTGAAAATAAAGATGATGATAGACCAATAAAAGATAACAGACCAAATAAAGATGACGATAGACCAATTCTATGGGTCGTCCATCCTATAAATAATGAAATGCGTACAGATTATAATCTGGGCAACAGGCACTCTTGTCTGCTTGGTTTTTCCTATGTGGATTGTCAGGCCGAACTCTTGAGTATGAATGGGATGCCACACATAGCAACTTATTTAACTCAAAATTAGGAAAAAAAAACTCCTAAAAATTAGAACTGATGAGAAACAAAAAGGTTTGTCTTATAACAGGAGTTCCTTGTTCCTGGAGAAGTTCACAATGGGGTTGAATGGACATTTGTGGAGAATGTAATAAGGAGGATTCACGCATGCTTCAGATAGGGATCAGACCCCTGATGTCTCCTGCAACTCCAAGATTCTCTGAGTCTATGTTAGGACTAAGTTGAAGGAATCAGAATTAAAAGACTAAGGTTACAATTACAGTTCTACCATTGACTAACCATTAACATCATGAGCAAGCATCATGGGACTAAATATTAACAAAACATGACCCGCCTCAGGAGGTAATGAATTCCCTCTCACTAGAGCTCTTCAAGCAAAGGCTAGATGATCGTTTGTCAGGTATGTTGTAAGGAGGATTAGACAACCTCTGAACTCCCTTATAAATCCGAGATTCTGTGAATGGGCTGCCTCAGTAGTTAGTGAATTCCCTATTACCAGAGATCTTCAAACAGCCTGGATGACCATTTGTGGGAGATGTTGTACAGGGAATTCATGCTCAAGTATGCTTTGGACTAGATGAGCTCTTTTCCTATCCTGAAATTCTATAATTCTGAAATCAGGAAATCTCTTAAACAATCAGCAAAATATCACCAATGGAGCAGAATTCAGGGACTACTTTCCTACATGTCAGGGTTGGTTGACACGAGATGGCATGCAACACTATTCTCGGCTGGTTTCTGTTTGATTGACACAGCATGCTGAATCTACAGAGTAATTCAAATTCTCTGTATGCTTCCAGGACTCTGTCATCAGCACATCCTAGTTAATATATAGTATGTGAAAGATGTTGGGGCAGAAAAATCTCCCAGATGAGCAAAAATTTATATTTGAATCCCAAGAGCCAAGTTCCTTTTCTGCAGCCTTACAGATTGTAGCATAAAAAAGATTAACTAGTACTGAACCTATGATGGGAACTTATTTTAAATAGGGAGGGAGTGACTCTGGCAAGGACTATCAAACACTAACTTGATTAACCAGTCAGAGAGCAGATGAACATCTCCGAACATACAAACTTGCGCTGTGTTCTCCAGGTTTCTGATCTATTGGTGGTGCCAGAAGTTTTTGTCAGATTGATAAAATTGATGTGAAGATTTTGATGCTAGTCTTTGCATTTTTCCTGTATCCAGTGTGCTCCTGACTGTGCTTCATAGTGGCATAAAACTAAAATGTATGTAATTCCAAGAGTGCAAGATTTGTGATCTTGTGGCATCTACAATTCAATAGGAGTCTTGCTATCGTCTTACCTGCTATGTTAAGTAACAAGATGACCTGAAAATTAACCAAGTAGCATGATTGCACATGCATAACCTGTATCAAATTACTTACCATCTCAGGGAAGGAAGAGGGGAGGGAGGGAGAGAGAGAGATTTTGGAACTCAAAATTTTTTTAAATGAATGTTAAAAATTGTTTTTACATATGATTGAGAAAAATAAAATATTCCTCAGAAAAAAGAAAAGTAACCAAGTAGGATTTTCTTTGTGCAAACTAAGTGGGAAAGAAAATATTTAATATTTTGTAGTACTGTCAAAGGCATAGTTATTAGAATATTACTGTACCTAGTAACCCATGAAATTCCTTTCTCATCAAAAACTTAGAGTTCAATTCATTGGGGGTACTCTGGATACAGAAACATATTTCTGATTTCAGAACAGAAATGAGAAGAAAGTAGATTTGCTTTACAACATTGGTGGTACATATTTATAATATAAGGTGAGGGATAGCTATATTAGTGTGGCTTATATAGTTGGCAATATGAGTAACTTGTTATAAAAACAAATTAGTGGCTTACAGGACTGGGAAATACTTGAGAAGGGAATTGATAGAACTGAAATTCCGGGATAGTTGGTTTTCTTCTCCTTGTTAATTATAACCCTGTGGTGCTAGTAAAACTATAGTTAAGATATTCTTGTGTTCCAGCCAAAATTGACAAAGAGACCAGAGTTTTGTTTTTTTATTTTGGCATAAAAATCATGATTCTAGAAAGAAGAGACACTTTTCTCAATTGCAATTTGCTCTGCAAAAATATGCTACTTTTTTTTTAAACCAAATGCCCCATGGTGAGAAGTCATTAAGATGGAGAAAAAAGTAAATATGGGTAATAAATTTCCAGATTTTCATGACATTTCTTTTCTGCAAATGTGCATGTAAACTTGGTAGCAGAGAATCTCTCCTAAAACAAGTATAATATATTGAGTATAATATTGGAGGCATCTCATGAAATCTTTTTGGCTTGGGTTTTGCTTCCACCCAGGGAAACCCTAGGAACTTCAGAATTCTTAATTCAGGAAATATAGCTTGTTTTACTGCCCACAAAAGGGCCCCAGATCTCCTTCATGAGCAAAGGAATACCTTTTTTTAAAAAAGTATTAAGCACAGTTTTATTTTTAGAATTTAAACTAAACAAAAAAATCAAAGTCAGCTTCACTGTTTGGTCATCTTAAATGACCAGGCTGACAAAAAGATTAAAATTTAAAAACATCACAAAAATCCAAGATCTTTTCTGCATTAATGTAATAATAATAATTATGTAACTGTCTAGTAACAGAATTTGTTTTACTAAGAATATAATGAAATGCTTACGTGTGTGTATAAAAATTTTCCATTTCCTATCATTTCTTCCTCTACTCCATCTGCCCCTCAAAAAAGAAAAATACGTAAATACATAATACATATTTTCTATATGTATGTGTGCATATACAAAATGGATCTGTGATCTCATACATTTGAATATGCCCTCTTGTAATACAGATTTTAACCCATCCATTCCTGCCCATCTGAGCATGAGGGCATCTTAACTGTAGCTTTGCCGTTACCACAGGTTTATAGTTAATAAACATTTAGTCTAATAAGATATCAAATGTGGAATATGCTTTCCCCAAAACAGCAAAGATAATACAGAAAGGACTCTTAACTGAGCCTGTAGGTGGTTAAGAAATCTCTCTTCCCTTTCTCAACAGTTCAAGGGCCCCACACAGTTGCTCCTGACTTATGATACTCCTAAGGTGATACGCACTGCCTCATCTTCCAATCAAGGGAAAAAATTTGGTCCCATTAGACAATCAACCTCTATCCTCAATCCAGACCCATATAACTAACAGTGCTAGCAAAAGGCAGGGTCTGGGGGGGATGCACTCTTCTATGTTGTATCCTCGCTCCTTGGGCTTTTCATCTGGTCCTCAGTCCCATGGTTACCAGAAGCATCTCTCTCTCTCTCTCTCTCTCTCTCTCTCTCTCTCTCTCTCTCTCTCTCTCTCTCTCTCTCTCTCTCTCTTCCTTTCCCTATTCATACCACAGTACTCCTATTTCTTTCCTGCTGTGTCTCAGTAAAGTGGTACATTTGTTTGAGTATTAGATAGTCAGGGACAACATGGGGTTGGGCTACTTGACACATTTTTAGTTTTTCCAGGCAGCCCTCTGAGCCATTGAACACATTTCTTTTCACTTAGGACCCATAGCTGGCTGAGCACACAAAATCCCCCAAGGTAAACTCTGAAGACATGTTTTTACCCTTGGTCTTTGGGACAACCAAGTTACATATTTTTTTTTCTCTTCTTCAGCACCCAGCAACTCCTTCAGCACTTCCCACTGAGTTTTTTTGAGGAGGCTAGAAAAAAACACCTTCCATTTCCCATCATTTCTCCCTCTACTCCCATCTCCCCTTCAAAAAAGAAAAAGAAACTGGGACCAAACCATACATATTACCCTAAGACTTAAAGAAGTCTGGTGAAAGCATTAGAAATATCAGTGGGATAAGAAGCACAGATGGGGACTGCTGGGGGTAACCCCACTACAACAGCAAAGACTCACATCCCCACCACACATGATCTAAATTTTCAGCCTAGAGCAGAAATAGGACAATAGAAAAAGCTTAGTGGACTGTCCATAATCTTTCTCTCACAAGGGGGGAAAACTTATAACAAATGCTCAGAACTGCCAGATTTCTGGCTCTGTGCTGAACATCTGCTAAAAGTTCCCACTTCTTGGCCCTTTTCTGGCTTTAATTGCCTGTTTGCACTCAGACCTAAATGTTAGGTGTAACTTGAAGCTTACTTCATTTCTTCCCACACCTTTAGGGCAACAAGTGATTGTTTAGTTAAAAGGCCAGTAAAACAAGGGAACTGTTGTAGGACTTATCTGTGACACTGCAGCTGGACTGGAATGTTTAATAACTTGGTAACCAAGACCATCAATTCTTAGCCTTTGTGTCCTTTCCTCTTCCCTCTCCTGTTTGGACTAACTAAAGTATCTGGTTTTTAAAAGCACTTAGAGCTATTTTCCTATTATTTCAACTTTCACAAGGAGTGGCTTTTGGATTTTCTAAAATCTAGGAAAAGAATGAGTGATTCTAAATCACAGTGGCAGGCATGTTGATGAAAAAGAGTTGAAATATAGGGAACTGATTTAACATTAGTCTTTAAATATAACTTTAAAGGTGATTCTATTTCCAAACTATTGAAAATAGGAGAAATTCTCACGACGTGTTCTTGTGTTACTATTAAACCTAGTTTCCCATATTAGAAATCTTAATGCAATAGGTATAATTTAAAGCTAGAAGATTTTAGAGATCATATAGTCCACAGGTTTCCACCCTGGGGTATGTGTTTGTAAAAGGGGATATGAGAAATATTTGGTAAATAATTATATTATCCTATTGAAATATTGCAAAAGTAGTAGTGTTAGTGAGAAAAAAAGTTCTGTACTGACTACAATGACCTTTATGAAAAATTAATTGGCCTCTTCATTTTTTTTCCTTTGTGCATATACATGGTAGCCTCTAGAATTTATTTCCTTTTATATTAAATTGGGGAATCTTTACTGAAAACCAAGGAGTACAGGAACCAAAAAAAGTTAGGAACCTTTGATTTAGTTCACCTTTCTCATTTTACATTTGAGAAGATTGAGGTCCAGAGAGGTAAGGCTACTTGTTTAAAAGTCATATAGCCAGTAAGTGATTTAAACCCTTGGCTTCTTTTTTTTTTTTTGGTGTTAACACTTTTATTTTCCTAGAAAACACTTGACTTCTAACTCCAAATGCAGTGCTTTTTCCAAGAGATCACATTTTGACTCTAACTTTTCTCTCACCTTTTTTATCCAGTTGGTTACGCAGTCCTGTAGATTCTACTCCACAATATCTCTCACATTCATTCCTTTCTTTAGATATCCATTATTACCACCTTAGTACAAGCCCTCTTTACCAGTCATCTGAACTATTGTAATAGCCTCCTAAAAAGTCTCCTTTAGACTTCACTCTCTAATTCATACTTTATGCCACCACCAAGGTTACTTTCCTCATACATAGATCTAGACCTGTCACTTCTTTGCTCAAAACCTCTCCATGGGTCCCTATTGTTTAGAGAAAAGATCTTTATGACTCAAGAATAATATTGCAATAAGAACATACCCATCTGTGACCCATTGAATTCCCATTGGTGGAGCTCTTTTGAGGTCACATTTACCATATTTGGCTCAGCTATCATTTCAGAATAGCCATTGATAACAATTCATGCTGATGCTCTGGCACTCTGACCTCCCAACACCCCAAGCACCACCATCACCTCCTCTACAGCTTGCTCTAATCATATTATGCTTAGCAATCTCCTCAGCCCCCTCCCACCAAAACATTCCTGGAAGACCTTGTGGCCTGTCTCCCTGAAGACAGACTCAGCACTCTTTCTGCCCCCAAAGGAGAGCCTAATTGCTGTCTTTCTCCCCAAGGTTCACTCAGTCTCAGTGGAGAGCCGCTGCTTCCTGACAACTAATCTATTCACCCTCTCTTTTGCCTATCCAGAGCTCTAGCTCAGCTTTCTCTTACCTCTAAGACTCCGCTTTTCTCTTCCCTTCTGAAAACCTTAATTATCAGCCACCCAGGAGCTTAGTCTCTCCAATCTCTCCCTCCCTACCAGGTCTCCTCCCTCCACAAGCCTGGTTGCATTATTTAAAAAAACAAAAAAACAACTCAACTAGTGTGGCAGCTGCCCTTGAAAGTGTTCGCTACAGGCAAACACTAATGTCTCTTCTCTTGGATTACAAGGATTTAAGCAGAGTTTCAAAAGTTATTTTTAACAGAGTCAAAGTTAACAGAGCCTGTAAATACAAAATATTTAAAGGACAGAGCAGAAAGTGGATTTAACTTCTTTTTTCCTGTATTAATTATAAAAAAGACTTTATTGATACTCCTGCCCTAAGCATTCGATGGTAGTTAATGGGCCTAATAGGTCTTTAGGAATCAATTCAAATTTTGCTGCTACATCTATACTGAGTGGTTTCCGGTAGCATCTCATAATCACACAGTAATTTGTTAAAGATTAATACAATTTTCTTATGAGAGCTCATCTGGTTTTCATCTCTACCATAAGCAATTTAGCCATAGATTTAATTTTTCTGTCCCTTAATAAAAACTGTTGTGATCCTAAAACATGTCACCAGTCTACTAGGCAAAAATTTAGCTTCTGAATTTCATAAGTCACCATGTGCTATAATGCTTGGTTCCAAATTACTAAAAATAAGGAAAACCCTACAACATGTTCATTTAACTCAATTATCATTCCTACCATTTTTTGTCAGTGAGACCATCATTTTACCAAGTTCCCCAAGTGTGAAATCTTGATATTATAGGATCATACACTTTAAAGTTGGAAGAGATCTTAGAGATCATCTAATCCAACCTTCTTATTTTGCGTTTAACTTTTACATTTAAATTTCACAGAGAGGGGAGATCTCATACTGTACTCTGTTATTGAACAGAATAATGTAATATTTATACACATTTCCATGTAGAATACTATATAAAAGGAAATGAACAGACCTGTAATTTAATGTAATTGGCCAGCTGAGGCATTAAAAATAGAAAATTTTAAAGGTATTCATTGTTCTTTGACTTCATTTGATACCTGTTCTTGTTGGGAATGAGAAGTGTTGATTGAATAATAATGGCATTTTAAATAGCATTGATACAGGTGTTGATGCAATGAAACAGATGCTTGGTATACTGGGCGATATTTAATCTAAATCTTCTTCCCATTGCTTCAGTAAGGAATTGTTAAACTTCACCAACTTTCTGGTTTAGCATTCTGATGGAGTGAGTGCAGCTCAGCTACAGGAATGCCAAAATGTTTATTTTAAAAACTCAAACTTATACTTGGTAAAGAAAATAAAGTCTGGTTAATGACCCAGAGAATTTACAGAGTTGAATACCATTTCCTGTCCAGCAAAGTGCTTTCTAAAGTCTATATGACTCTAACATTTACTGTGGAGAACAGGTGAATGGTAAGGATTGAAAGGAAGTGCTTTGGAGAGAGGGGAGAGAATTGTGTGATGAGCTGCTGAGTAGATAGATTTACTTTATTAAAAATATGTATGATTATGATTACATTAAAGACAGACTTGGAAGATTATATTAGAGGCATTATTCACATGTGACACATAGGGATGCATAGCACCAAAAACCCAACTATCACTTAAAAAAAGAAAGTTATTTTAGGGTCAAAAAACTTTCAGAAAACTTGTCATGCATATAACAAATTATAGTTGTGATGAGTCCAGTCATAATTGAGCACAGGGAGACAATTCAAATGAATGATCAGAGAAGTTGATAAGAAAGACAACTTAAAGGTAATTTCCTAAACTAAACTCAAGGTACTTTTCCAAGGAATGGATTATAAACAGACAATGAACCATACTTTCCTCCTCTTGGTAGAGATAAGGGAGAAGGAGGGCATGGAATGTTGCCAGATGGAGTCACTGGGTCAGTTTTGCTTAACTGTTTTGTTTTTCTACAAGGGAAGATTCATTGCATGAATATGTATGACAGGGTGGTAACATGGCAGGAAATATGAGTAAAAAACAAAAGGAGTAAATGAAGCTTTTGAAAAAGAAAATAAATATGTAGCTCTGAAAGGAAGGCATCAATTCTTAGAGTGGATCCCTGAGACAAAGCTGTCCCAAGCTCAAGATACTCTCCATATCCTTATCCACACCAAAACCATAGCTTATCAACGCACGTACACTCATTAGTCAGCCAGAGGTGCAATTAGTTCAAAACAAAGGTATTTAATGAAATAAACAGGGATAGGGATTAGACTGTGGCTTCACTGATGTAAGGAACTCCCAGGTAAGAAAATTTCTATTGATATAAGTTGTCACCTTCTCTATTCTTGAGAGCACTGAAAAGTTACATAATTTGTCCAGGGCTACACAGCCAACATCCATCAGAAGCAGGACTTGAACCAAGGTCTTCCCGGCTTCAGAGTCGTCTTTCTATCTACTACACCATGCTTCTTTTCAATAAAATCCAATAGTAAGAAAAGTTGCAATAAAAACATTTCTCTCAGAAATCTGTAATGCACTTTCTTACAGCTGTGTACCCCATCAGCTCAAGCCTTGATTGACATCACCTCTCCCCTAATTGGAGTCAGAAGGAAGGTCCCAATGGCTTCCTTTATAGAGAGCAAAAGCTGGATTTTCACTCCGCATCTGCTGCCTTGCTTTGTTTCAATTCCATGGAACGAGATTCCCCGACTCCAGGTACTTCCCAATCTCCCCTGCCACTTTCCTGCCCTATTTTGTGGGTTTTCACCCCCCCCCCTTTAGATTGTAAGCTCCTTGAGAGCAGGGACTTTCTTTTTGTCCGTTGTATCCTCCATGCCTAGCACAGTGCTCGATACAGGGTAGACGCTTAATAAATATTTATTGGACTGGGTACTGGATTCTTCCAGCAAACTGCCAAGAGCTCTGGGGTTTGGGAGACTCAGTGGTGGGATTCAAATGAATGAACAACAGGTTCTCCATGGAACTGAGCCGAGGCCCCACCCCCCTGCTAACAACTGGTTTGTAGAACTCAACCTAAAGTTAAGTACCGGTTCTATTGAACCCGGTGCGAACCTGCTGAATCCCACCACTGGGGAGACTCCGTGTTTCTCAGTTCCCAAACTATTTTTCTTCTGCTCCATAAAAATGATGAGGGAGAGGGAGACATTAAAACAAAATTAGGCTCAGGAAACAAGGTCATTATCTTCCCTCCCCTAGCTACATTCTTGCTTTTATTATGTATATGCTCCAGCAAAGCCTTTTAAGGCTTTGTGCCCACCCTTACAAAAGTGTCGGTGGATCTTAGGAAATAATGGCCCTATGTTCTCAGCCATCCTAAGAAAAACACCCCTTTCTAGCCTGCCCACTTTCCTGAATCACATGACCCCTCTAATCTATTTAGCACAACCAGATTAAATGTTATCATTATGCATAGATCTGGTCTGGTCACTGTTCTGATCAAAATTCTTCAGGAGCTTTCTAATGACTATGAAGTAACCTGGCCCTCCACAACCTACTGCCGTTCTATTCAGCCCTAACTCATACTCTTCATTTTTTTGTTCATTTGCTTTCTTTTTTTTTTTTTGCTTATTTTATTTACATGTGGTTTTTTTTTAACATTCTTTTTTTTTTAAGTTTTGAGTTCCAAATTCTATTCCTCACTTCCCTCTCCCCTCCCTGAGACAGTAAGCAATCTGATATAGGTTAAGCATATGCAATCATGTAGAACATTTCTGTATTAGTCATTTTGTGCAAGAAAACTAAAAAAAAAAAAAAGAAAGTGAAAAATAGTATACTTTGGTCTGTATTCAGACAATATCAGTTTTTCTCTTGAGGCAGATAGCATTTTTCATCATGAGTCCTTTGGGGTTGTCTTGGATCATTGTATTGCTGAGAACAGCTAAGTCATTCACTGTTGTTCATCATACAATATTGCTTTTACTGTGTACAACATTCTCTTGGTTCTGCTCACTTCACTCTGTATCAGTTCATGAAGTCTTTCCAGGTCTTTTTGAAATCATCCTGCTCTTCATTTCTTACAGCACAGTAATATTCCATTACATTCATATACCACACCTTGTTCAGCCATTCCCCAATTGAACTGTAGGCCTTGGTGTTGTTGATCTTCTTAAGGAACAGTCTGTACCATGTATCACCTGCTGGGTGGAGTCACTAGGCTTGGGCCACTGAATGCTCCCCTAAGCCTGGGCTGTGCAGAGCTATTCAAGTTCACTCTCTTGCCTGAGATTTGAGACAGTGGTAGCTCTTTCAACAAAACAGTTTTCTTAGCTATGGAATCTACTGTTCATTGGATTTTGAAAGGTTTTCCCCTATCAGGCTATAGGAGTCAGTAAAGAGCAAGGTAGACACTTTGGAGGGGTCTCTATCTTTCAAGCTCTAGAAGGGCAAAGCTGCTTAATTTTTCCTTTCATTGGCTAGCTCTTCAAACCTATAGTAGTCTTCTTTTCTCTAATCAACTCTGGATAATACAGCTTTTTGCCAATCAGATCTGTTCTCAGTGGTACCTGTAAAGGAGTAGTGGCAAATGCAAATAGAAACAGATCTTGCAGGCTACATATTGACTTAGAAAACCACAAATTAACAGTGTCTATGTTGCATTGTATTTTTTACTTATTTTCTTAAATATTCCCAATTACATTTTAATCTGGTTCAGGTTACTCTGGGGAGTTTTGCAGGCTGCTTTATGATCTACAAGCCTCCTCCAGTCAGCCAGTACAGACTGTGATCATCTCGAATCAACCGTTCTTCTCTTCTTGCTTCTCTGCTTTTTTGAGCCACTCTCCTGTGTTTCTCTTGTATTCAGCATCTGTGTCTCTGCTTCTACTGTTTCTGGTTGATGACCCCACTCACTGACTCTGGTCCCTGATGGACCTCCTGATGTGAAGTGACTCTCTTCTACCTTAGGGGGAAAATCCCAAATCCACATTTTTGTCAGATATATGAGAGATAATTATCCCATGGCTGCCAAAAATTCTAGGTATCAGGGTTTCTCAGTTTTCACTATCAAAGTCTTCACAATAGAGTTGTATGTAAATGTGCTGCTGGGAAACAAGACACTTTGGCCATCTTTGCCTTCAGTATGTCTCTTTTCTCTGAGCTGACTCCTTTCTCTCAGATTCTCTCAAAACAGTCTGTGTTTCTGCCCAAGTAATGAGGGATTGCTTTTCTCAGTGTTTCTCACACAAATATCTGTTTTCTTACTCTTTTCAATAAATAAGAAATATGCAAGTAAGAAAAGGGTATTTCTTATGCCTATATAAATATATACAGAATAAATATAAAATAAACATAAAATAGTTGGCAAACTCAAAACTAAAGTTATACTGAAGACATTTTAGTCTCATCTCAATTCATATAATGTGGAATGTGAGTTTTATTTACAGGATAGTAGATTTATATTGGCAATTTCTGGAGTGTATTAGGTTCTATTGCCTTCTTAAAATTAAATTATATTCTAATTACTTGTTCTTAGACACCCAAAGTCCTTCAGGCATGAATGTATTATAAGGTAGATATCTAAACATTATTAGCAATAAATACAAAGGGTACAATGTCAATAACTTTCTTAAATTAAAAGTAAACTTCCAAAATATTCCACCTTTAAATAGCGTAGAAAGCACTATGCTGGATACATACATTTCTAAAACTGATTCATTTTTAAAGAAATGCTTTCTCTGTTGTACGCTGAATGAAATTATACTATCATATTCATGGGTATCTCCAGACTGGTCTCAGTAGCCATAGTGAGAAAAGTGGCCTAATTATCTGATATACTCATAACTGACTAGACTGGTTTCTACGATGAAATTCCCCAGGGCCACATTCAGGTGTATGAACCAAGAGAGTCTCTGTTGTATTTGCATATAATTTATCTGTAATTCACGCATTGCAATCTAGTCCTGGTTGGCAAGCTAACTTTTTTTGAAGTTCTCAAAGATCTCGGTGTTTTTGGGAGTGGGGTGGGGAGTTTACCTTTAACTTCCCAACAACTTTTATTATGTAGCCTTCTAGTACCAGAAACATAAAGCAGAGATAGGAGAAGAAACACAGAAGGAGGAAGAGGATGAGTAAAGATCAATGATGAAGGCCAAAACACACATTGACACACAGTGCCGGACATCATCCCCACATCCTTTAAATACAAATAGATCTTTATTTATCTGTGAGGCTATGTACCAATTTGCCCTTTTCCAAAGTCACAAGGGAACGGCAGTATATGACTATTGAGTGCCTGGCAATGTGGGACTTTGTATAATGTCTTGAAGAAATTGTACAAATCTGCTGCAAAGCCACAGTTTGGAGTGTCCCAGTCTAGAAGAATAGCTGATTGTTCTCGAAGAATTTGTTTACTTTCCCTTCAATTCAATCCAACAAACATTTATTGAATTATTTGAATGGCCTCCCCGGTCTGGACCAGAAATCAGATAATTAGATTATTCTTTGCTTGGATTTAACTGTAGCAAGTTTATACTCTGACCCTTTCTCCCAGAGCCAAACAGGCTACAACTGCCCCTCAAGGATTTAGGATACCCTAAGGGATTGGGGTGTCTCTCACCAAAGGCTAATGAATGAAGGAGTTACCAACTTCCCTGAAGAGCATAGTTCAAGGGAATGAGGCAAAGAGATTAGGCCGAGGCTGACTCAGCCTTTTTGAAGATGCTCTGAGACTTGGCTTCACAGCCAATTAAATAAGGTTCTTCCTGACCACATGATTAACAGATTCAAACCAGTTTTAGAACGTCTGTACATGCTCAAATCTCTTAAATGCACTTCCATTGCACATCATTATGATTGTCCTAGGATCAGACTCTTCAGCCTTTCCATGTGGGGAATTTGTATCAGCCAAGCACACTGATGTTCTCTGTACCTGCCCCAGCCCCTGAAAGAAATCCTGTTGAATCTTTCTTATTATAGCTGTGTTCTGGTTGGGCTTAATTTCTGGAGCAAAACAAACAAACACAAAACAGTGAGGCCTGTTTCTATGTTTCCGAAGAGAAAGAAGGGACTTTAATAAGCTTTAACATAGGCTTGTAGTTAAATCTAGAGCAGGGGTGGGGAACCTGCAGCCTTGAGGCCACATGTGGTCCTCTAGGCCCTCAAGTGTGGCCCATTCAGTCAATTCAGTCATTCAGGCCTATTCCCCACCCCTGCTCTAGAGCTATTTATCCAGTAGTTCCCCTTTATCCTCCTCCCTCTCCTCACCATAGTGTGGTCCACTCATTTATAGCAAACACTTGCTCAGAATGCAATGAAAATTAGCTTATCTTTATCTAGAGACAAACTCATTGTAAAAGAAGACAGCTAATAAACAAGGTGATGCCACTTCACCAGTAGCAATGACTCAGGAGAGAGGAAGAAGTATAGAAGGGGACAAATTAGCCCTGTTCAAGTGTAGCAGCAAATTCTGTCCAAGGAGGTCATTACTTAAGTGGAGTGAGCCAGACAAGGCTCCAACTGCTAATGATTATATCCAGTTTGGGGTAGCTGTGCACTTCTTTTATAATCTACCACTGGACACTTGTCATGTGTGAGTCCAACACTAGGCTCCAAAGTTCTTGGGGTTTCCCCAGTCCTAAGAGGCTTCTCCTTCCATGGTTCTTCAGTCTCTTTTTCCAGCTGGGAAAATTATACTTCCCATCATCACACTTCCTCTCAGACCTTGATGGAGACAGTCCAGGACCCTGAACCCAAGAGCCTCTACACCACCAGACCTGCTGTTAGTTCAGCCCTCACAGACATCATGGGGAGAAATTGTTGTGGATGGGGGACCCACCTTCCTCATCACCACCAGCCATAACTGATGGCCAACTACCACCAACAGTCAGATAGACACAAGAGCCCAGGGATTGAAGACCATTAGTCCTTCTTCTAATCCAACCCTCACAAATATCATCTGGGGAGGCAACTCCTGTGGGGAAAGGGCCAGTCATCCCCACCAATTACCAACCGTCACACACAAGGCATGCAAGCCAGCTAGCTGAAGCAACAAGGCACCCTGAGGGAGAGAAAGGAGGCAGCATGTGCCAGGAGAGGCTAGTCAGACCACCACCACTTTGGCCACTATCTACCCTCAGATCCTGATGGAGATAGCCTGGAACCCTTGAACCCAAGAGCCTTGGAAAAGCAATGTTTCCAGCCCATAGCTATTATCCTGGGAAGCAATTCCTGCAAGGATACAACCTGGTAACTGCTCCTTGCAGGCCCTATACGCACAGCTACTAAAGACCCAGAAAAGAAAGTACTTGTCACTAAAATCTTTGACACTGTCAAGTGGCTCAACATCAGAAATTCATATTTTGTCAGTGGAAGATGACATTAAAGAATAGGCATTAATATTTGTTTTGCTGCTACTCTAGGGACCATGGGACCTTTCCATCTGACTTGCAACTGAAATCTTCCATAAAAATTATGTCTTTTATTAGAACGTGAGTTTCTTTTCTGTTTGTATCATCAGTGTTTAGCACAATACTTTGTATAAAGTAAGCATTTAACGTTTCGTTCCTGATTTCATCAGCCCTCTTGCCGATAGGGGGCTAGGAAAGCATCGATATAGCTTTGTTTATTCTTCCGGACATCACTTCTTCAATGGAGCCCCGAGAGGAAAGTTTAGTCATCTCCATCTCTTTCATGTATGTTCTCATCCATATGCCTGTCGTAGCCTAGAAGCTTTGGGAAGTTTTCCCAAAAGGAAGTATTCTGACTGCTAGAAGAATGGGGTGACAGTGAAATGGACAGAAAACCCTGAGATGAAAAATACCAGCAATCTTTGAAAGAATGAATATATTTAAAAATATTTATAACACCCCACTATTGATAGTAGCAAAAAACTGAAAGGAAGATGGGTGGTCTTATCCAGACAGGCCTCATTCATGATCTACCCACATGGCCTACGACTTGGACGATAACGATCTCACCATACTACTTCTGGGTCCCACTTCTATGGCTGATGCAGTTTTTCTGGCTCTACTGTGGTTCCGGCAACCCTGCCCCCCTTCAGATTCCTGTGCTTCCCTTCTCCAAAATCCCTTAAGATAGGAGAGGCTATTTTGTCAGTTATAGTCCATCAGTCACAAGGTCAGGGAAACTCCCCAGGGATTGGAGGAGGGGTGTGTTGGGGGATGATTTCTATCTAATCAGTGGCCATTCACCTACAGTATCTTGATCTTCTTGGCAATGCTAACACTGAACTACAAGTAACTTCAGAGGGTGAAACACTCCTTCTTTCTCTTAGCTGAGAGGTGGTGTTTAGTTGTGAAACGTGGCACATATTTTCAGACATGGTCCATGTGTTGATTTGTTTTACTGGATAACACTTGTTACATCAGTCAGTCAATAAACGTTTAGTAAGTAGCTACTATGTGCTAGGTACTATGTTAAGTGCTGGGAATACAATGAAATATAAAAGACAGTCCCTGCCTTCAAAGACACAGTCTAATGGGAGAAATAACATACACACAAATAATAGCCAAATAAGCAATGGGCAGTATACATTGGGCGTAGTCTTACATGAAAGTACTAGAATCAAAGGGGATCAGGAAAGACTTCCTGTAGAAGGTGGGATTTTAATTGTACCATGAAGGAAGCCAGGAGACAGAAGTGAGGAGGGAGAACATTCCAGGCATGGGGGACAGCTAATAAAAATGTCTAAAGGGGAGAGATGGAATGTTTTGTTAGAGGTACAGCAAGGAGGCCAGGGTCACTGGCCTCATAATGTCACTGGAATTGAAGAATAAAGGAACAGGGGTTGGAGTGGAAGATGTAGGAAGACTGGAAAGGTAGGTGGGGAGCAGTTTATGAAGGCTTTGAATGCCAAAAAGAAACTATTACCCTTGATCCTAGAGATGATAAGGAGCCACTGGGGTTTATTGAATAGAGAGAGAGGGGTGACATGGTCATAACTGCAGTTTGGGAAGATCACTTTGGTGGCCAAGTGGAGGATGCACTGGTGTGGGGAGATGTAACAACAATGTGGCTAGCAGCTGCTGCAGTGTGTAAGACCAACAACAAGAGAACATAGAAGGGCTGCCAACACAGGTTCTTTGATATGCTTTTCTAAGGAAAGCAACTTTAAGGGTTTAACAATCTCAGTTTAATTAAATATACATATATCATTCACTTAGTTCAGGAGGAAAAGATCAGCCCCCTGAACTTCAGGGCAAATACAAGCAGACATTACAAGCACACATTATAAACAGAGCAAATAACACAAAACAGCAATACGTAGTTACCAAAGAAGCACCAACATCTGGGTTATCAAAGCTAGGGTAGGGGGGCCTGTTTCAGCGGCTTGCCTAGAGTCTCATCACTCTTTCAACGAGTGTACCCCCAAAAGTCAAACGCTAACCTTCCAGTACATATACCTCGTTCAGGACCCTGTGGGCTGGGGCCAACTTAGCATTTAGAGTGTGTGAAACCAGGGTGTGGGAAAGTTCCTCAACCACCAGCACCACATCACATACAAATCAATGACTCCCAATTGTCTTAGTGCTAAGAAGCATTCCAAGACAAAAAAGATCCTACTTTACCTGCCACATTCAAACAAAGGCCAGACTCATTAAAGACACTTGATAGCCTTAGCATCCCAAAAGAGAAGAACAGCAAAAAGTCCTGCCCTGATTACCATTACAGGAGATACTCCTGGTAGGAAGACCAACCAATAAATAGGCTATTGCTATAGTCTAGGCATGAAGTGTTAAGGGCCTGTACCAGGATAGTGACAGTGTCATAAGAGAAAAGGAGGAGCATGGGAGAGATATTATCAAAGTTAAATCTACAGGCCTTGGCAACAAATTGGATATGGAGGGGTGAGAGAGTGTAGAGAGTTGAGAACAAAACTTAGGTTGCAAGCCCGGGTGATTGGGAGGATGTTGATACCCTCAACAGTAATAGAGAATTTTGGAAAGGGGAGGATTTGGATGTTGAGTTTAAAATATTTGTGGGACATCTAGTTAGAAATGTCCAGTAGGCAGCTGGAGATGCAATACTGGAAATCAGCAGAAAAGTTAAGGCTGGATAAGTAGATTTGTGAATCATTAGCTTAAAGATGATAATTGAAACTAAAACCATGGTTAGTGGGCATGACCTGGATGAAACTCCAGGAAAGGAGACTGAAGAAGAGTGGTCAGATAGGTAGGAGGAGAACCAGGGAAGAACAGCGTAACAAAAACCAAGGGAAAAGAGAATATCCAGAAGAAGAGGGTGTTCAACAGTGCCAAAGTCTGCAGAGAGGTCAAGAAGAATGAGGGTTGAGCCATTAGATTTGCCCATTAGGAAATCATTAGTAACAGAAGGTTCCAATGGTGTAGAGGAAGTCTTTATGAAATCATAGTGATATTAAAATGAAAAGAAAAGCGTGTCAATGAATATTTAAAAAGAATAAATGTAGACAGTCCAAATGCCAAGATAACTGGGGTATGTCTTGTAACAGTTTAGACTCTTAACTTCTTTGAAAATCATTCAAATAATTGAAAAGTATCTTTGCTTTACTGCTATTATTTGAATATTGGTGGCAGCTAGGTGGCATAGTGCATAGAGTGCTGAGGCTGGAGTCTGGAAGACTCAACTTTGTGAGTTCAAATCTGGCCTCGGACAATTCCTAGCTGTGTGACCCTGGGCAAGTGACTTAACGCTGTTGCCTCAGTTTTCTCATCTGTAAAATGAACTGGAGAAGGAAATGGCAAACCACTCCAGTATCTCTGCCAAGAAAACCTCAAATGCGGTCATGAAGAGTTGGACATGACTAAAAAATAGCTGAACAATACAACAATTACTTGAATATTAGATCACTATATCAGATTTTAGTTCAATCTCAAAAGTTAACCTTTCTTTTGAATATAGAAATTCAGATAAATTAATGGTGAAATTCAATATAGTCTATTCTATGACCTTACATTTTAGTAAAAGAATAATAAGTAGAAATAGGGGCATTTTTTGACTTTTGTTCTTAGTTGGTCCTCAAAGCAGAAAAACAATAAAGTCTTATGAATAGATCTGCACCTCTCACAGGGGGTGAGTTGAACTGTCCTAAAGAAAGACCAGATTTATTTATTTTATTTGGCACTTGACTGTGGGGAATAACGTGATATCTGGGAGATGTCTGCAGGTTATTCTTGCCTTGCTCTCAGTTTGACAATTTCTGTTAAATGCTGCTAGATCTCCATTAGCAAGAATCATCTTTTAAAAGAGAATACCCTATTAAAATGCTTCATAATTAGAATTCAGTGCTTTCTTTCAAGTGAAACTTACTAAGCCAAAAGGAATTTTTTAAATGTAACTTTAAATTTATTTGACTTATTTTAATTTTTTTTCTCCCTCCCACCTCCTCCCCAACTCCTACTGAAAAAGAAAAAGAAAACGAAAACCCTTGTAGCATATGCATCATCAAGCAAAACAAATTCACCTACTGGTCATATCCAAAAATGCATGTCTTATTCTGTTTTGAGTTTTTCAGGAGATGGGTAGCATGCTTCATAATCAGTACTTTGGAATTATGGTTGTTCATTGCATTGATAGAGTTCTTAAATCCTTCAAAGCTATTTGTCTTTATAATGTTGTTGTTTTTGTATAAATTGTTCTGATTCTCCTTCTTTGCATCTGCAGCAGTCCGTACAGGTCTTTCCAGGTCTCTGGGAAAATTTCTTTTGTTATTTCTTATGGCACAATAGTATTACATTCATACACCATAATTCCCTCCTTAATGGGCACCCCTTAATTTCCAGTCCTTTGTCACTACAAAAAGAACAGTTATAAATACTTTTGTAGATGTGGGTCTTTTTGCACCTTCTTTAATCTCTTTGGGGTATAGGGTGAGTTGTGGTATCTCTGAATCAAAAGGTATGCAAAGGTTAGTGACTTTGGGGATGTAGTTCCGAAATGTTTTCCAGAACGGTTGGACCAATTCACTCCCACGTCAATATTGCATTAATGTTCCTTTTTCTCCCCACGTCTCCTCCAAGAACTCCTCATTTTCTTTTTTTGTAATCTTCACCAATCCAGTGGGTATGAGATGGAACCTTAGAGTTGCTTTAATTTTCATTTCTCTAATTATTTAATGATTTAAAGTATTTTTTCCAGATGGCTGTTGATAGCTTCAAGACAAAAGGAATTCTAAGGGCATATTTCTTGAAGATACATTAATGATAACAGTTTACAGCTTGGGCTTTTCTAGCGTGTCTTATTTCTTAGGAAATGAACACTGGAGATCAATCTTACAGCCATTTGTGGAAATGAACAATTCTGAATGATCAATTATGAACTGATTTTCGGTTTATACTGATTGGCCCAGTTCCTCTTTCCCTTTACCCACACGCTCCTGTTAAAATTAATAGTGCTTAAATGTGTGTGGGGAGTAGCGAATTGGGCAGTATATCTTATTAATGAAAGTGTGTTAGTGGTAATGGCCCTATAACCTGTGCTTGGCCCAGTCAGTTGGGTCACTTGGATAAAGTACAGTGCTAATGAGGCCAAGCCTGTGAATTCAATTCAGTTTCACAAAGAGAAAAATTCTGTCTGATCTAGTGGCCACAGACTACCACCCTGACCTTGACTATTCATTTATTCAACAAACATTCACTGCATAGTTACTTTCTGTAAGAATCTCTGTTGATGTATTCATTTAAAGGTAAGTAAGCTCATGGGTCCCTGTCTGTAAAACTCCTATTATCTAACAAAGGAGAGGCTATGATTAGGGTCATGAGAAAGGCAGAAACAAAGTGCAGGGTGCAAGGAGGAAAGCATCACTCCTAGCTGAGGACTGGGGGAGATCTTGGAAGGCTTTTGAAGGATATAGTGTTTGGGCTGGACCTTGAAGAATGGGTAGGTTTTGACAGCTAGAGATGAGGAAGTGCATTCTAGGCAGAGAAGAACCGCATGTACAAAAATATTAAGGATGGAAAAGGGGAATAGGATGGTGGGAAGACACAAAGATGACTCTCAGATTTCCAGTCCTGATCCCTAGGATTGTCACAGCAAAGCCAAGACAAGCCATTTGTGTGCCATAAGCAAGGTTTAAAATTGTGCATTTCATGAACCAAAAGCTCTGAATCTTTGCTGCAACACATGTGACTTGACTTATCACAAAATAAATAACTGTGTCATGAAGAATGGAATTTTTGGCACTGAAAATATGCACATTTATGAAAAGTAATATTAAAAAGTACTTTAGTACATATATGTTGGACAGGCACTGCAAATGAATAATGAGCTGGACTCAGAATTGCCTAGGAAGGGGGGAATAAGCTGGATTATATTTGGTGAAATTGCAAAGAGGCTTTCAATGATTCCAAATTTCTTTCAGCCACAAACACCAATATTAATAGCAATTTCTCTTAGTGGTGCTATCTAGTGATTTCTAGACACAAATCATAAAACACTATGATCTCAGAAGAATCATAATTGCAAATGACTCAAAGAATAATGGAAAGAGCCATGGTGTGTCTAAGAAGACTATGTATATACAGATATATGTGTGTATAAAATATATATACACATATATACATGTATGTATAATATGTCTCTATACAAACACATATATACACACACGCATATATATTATGTATATATGTATTTTTTGATGCCTTGCTTATTCCATACTCTTTTGCAGATATACCACTCCATCTTGCCTAGAATCTTCCCCCATGATAAAGAAAAATAGTTAAGTAATAATGACACAATGATTATATCTAACAGTGTATGCAACATTCTATATCCAGGGTCAAAAGAAGGGAGGACTATTTAATTTTCAATTGTCCTGGACCAAGATTGATCATTATAAATACTCAGACTTTGGCTTCATTTTAATTTACATTATTTTAGTCACTATGCACAGATGTATTTCTTTTGCCACGTGTACAAAGGAATCTATTGCTGGAGGAGATATTTGAAAATGGAGAATATAAACACAACAGAAGCCCCACTTTGAAGTACAAGATGTGAAGGCCTTTGTTGGAATTCTGGAAAATTCCTCATAGGATAGAAAAAGAAGAAAACTATTGGTGTTAGGTGAGCCAGAGTCTCCCAACTTAGTCCCAGGCCAGACTAAGAGCCTGATATATGGATCTGGGAAGAATTTCCAGGGGAAGGAGGCTTAGCAGATATGGAGAATAACAAAATAAAGGAAATTATCTAGTTCAAGCAGGAAGTATGTTTTGTGGAAACCATAATAATGAGACTGGGGCAAAGGGAAAATCCTCACCACAGGAAGAGAAGGGCAATAATATAGCTTAGCTCCTATTCTCCTTGCCAGGATTAGGTAACTTTTCCCAATGTTCGGGTGCTAAGACAGAGGACAGGGAATGGAAATATGTTTTACTCTTTTCCTGAAGTGAAGTACTTTCCTCACAACAACCCTTCTAGGTAATATAATCTGGGGCTCAAGCCTGGGTATTTACATACACAAATGGTAGAGAGAATGATACTTAGTGCTCCATGCCTGCATAAGGGTAGGAGTTGGGGAGAGTCTGGGAGAAAAGAAATTTTTCTTCTGGATTCTGGCTTCAAGGGAAGGCATGCTCAGTCCCAAGTTCTCTTCAGGGAAAGGTCCCTGGAGGGAGAGAAAGACTGAGAAGAAGTTGACATGTAGAAGACCCAGCACCTCAAGGATATCCGTATTTCCAGCTTGTTGTATTTGGGGGAATTTCGTCTTGGTTGAGCTGAGGTGTCTCACTCCTGGGGGAGGGCTCATTTACTCTGTATATAACCTGATGCATTCTAATCTGTGTCATTTCTTCTTTTCGATTTGCTATCAACTTGGATAAATGAGTCTATTTGGTATTCACTGTTGTGATAGTCCTTGTTTAACTGGTGTTTGGTGGGAAGAGAATCAAGCCTTTGGATATAGATTGGTGTACTTCTTCCCTAAGGGATAGTGACCATGAAAAGTGGTGTGAACATCAAAACTAATTTCTCTTAAACTAATAACATTGGGGTGGGGAGGATAGATTTAATTCTAGTCTTATGTCCTCTCTGAGGAGAGCAGAGCAGCCAGCATTACGATCCTAATCTGCTGCTCCCCTCTTGGTAGGAATCAATGTCTCCCTTGGAGAGGAGTGGGTGAAATTCCAGAATTATCTCTTCACATCTGCCACGTTTAGATAGACCCATGTGGATATACACATAAACCTACATGGTCAATAGTCTACAGAGGGGAGCTGGAACACCTTATTCAAGGAACAGCAAGGTGTTCAGTGTCACTGGATCACAGAGTATATGGAGGGTAGTAAGATGTAAGAAGACTGGAAACATCAAAAGGGATCAAGTTTTAAAGAGCTTTAAAAGCCAAACAAAGGATTTTATATTTGATCCCAGAGGTAATAGGGAACAAATGGAGTTTAGTGAATAAATAGATGATATGGTCAGACTTATGTTTTAAGATGATCAATTTGACAACTGAGTGGAGAATAGATCAGAGTAGGGAGAGACTTGAGGTAGCGAGACCAACCAGAAGGCTATTGTAATAGTCCAGGTGTGACACAATGAGGGCCTTCAGCAGGGTGGTGGCAATGTTATAGGGGGGAAAGAGTGCATATGGGAGATGTGTTATGAAGGTAAAATCAACAGGCCTTGGGAACAGATTGGATGAGGGGTGAGAGACAATGAGGAGTCGATGACACTTTGGTTTTCATCCTGGGTGACTAGGAAGACAGTGGTTTGGAAGGGGAAAGGTTTTGTGGAGAGGGATGATGAGTTCAGTTTTGGACATACTGTGTTTAAGATGTCTATCCAGTTGGAGATGTCCAATAGGTGGTTGGAAAGGAGAGAGGTTAAGGATGGACAGGTAGATTTGAGAGTCATCTCCAGAGACGATAATTGAAATCATGGGAGCTAATGAGATCACCAAGTGAAACAGTGTTGAGGGAGAAGAGAAGAGAGCAAAGTATACACAGACTACTACAACAGGTATTATAAGTACCATTATCTCCATTTTACAGATGAGGAAATGGAAGCTTAGACAAGACAGGTGCCTTGCTCAAGGTCTCCTAGTAAGTGACAGAAGTTGGCTCTGAATCAGGTCTCTGCTGATTCTAAAGCAGTGCTCTTTTCACTATACCGCACTTCCTATAGCAACTGCTCCTTAGTAACTGAGGGCACCATACCATGTTTTCCAGATGAATGGTTATAAAGTTTGGGTGCTGCCACCTTCCCCCTCTTTTCAGCAACTCCTTTCCATCCTTGTACCATTTAATTTGCATTCCGTTCTCTTTTACCCACCTCAGTTTTGCCCTCCTGACCCCTTCAGAAAATGACTCCTCATTTCCCTTCCTTGATTAAAACCTAACATAAAAATATCAATTTATATAGTGCTTTGAGGTTTTACAAAGCACATTTCTCACAACAGCACTGCATAAATTGCTGTATAAATACTCAGTGGCATTAACAGTGACAATAATACTCTATTGTGTAATTATTTAGTGAACATAAAGTATACCGATGATTACTGTGCAGAACAATAGTAACCAATTATTCACTGTTTTCTACTTAGAAGCTTTTAATACAGAGTACCCCACAGAAAGCTTTAAAAACCTTTAGAGTAGTCTTTAACTTCTATGTGTAGAAGGACAAGTCTTAAGGGAAAGCTTTTCCTTTAGAAATCAAAACCTATCATCACCCCCCTGCTTATTGGTTAAATGAAAGCAGCTCCATACAGAGTCACAGGACCAGGACTAGACCTGGAATTTATGAACTAGGAAAGATCTTGCCTGAACTCATGCTACACTGGAGGTCTGGATTTGACTACTCCAGCATCATGGAATCACATGCTCTCAGGGTTGGGAGAGACTCAGAGTTCTGTTAGGCTAATCCAAACCTGAATAAGAATACAAGTGATTATTCTGGGTGATGTACATCCAGAAATGACTATGATGTAAAAACAAAAGGTGTCAATAAAACCTTCAAAAGTGTATCTCTAAAGCTAGAAGCTAGCATCTACAATGGAAAAAATGCTATTAGCTTTTCCATGAAATATGGGGATAAAGAAAAGATATGTTAGTTGTTGCTTTTAGTTCTGAAAAGGCTAGCATTAAGACAAGGGAAAGATAATTAAAGGCATTAGCATCGGCAAAGAAATACAAAATTATCCCTATTTTTCATCACAGTTTACTTAGAAAACCCAAGAGAATTAGTGAAGAAACTAATCAAGATGATTAATAGCTTCAGCAAAGTAATAGAATACAAAATTAAATCCACAAAAATCATCAGCATTTTATAGAGAAGTAACACAAACCAGGGGGAAATGATAGTAAGAAAAATTCTATTTAAAAGGATTTGTTTTACATAGTGTAAAAATAAAATATTTGAGAACCAACCTTCCAAGACACTTAAGATATAAATACAATTATAAAACACTCACTTTATATCTTTAAGATAATACTTTTCCTTTATAAAGGAAGAAAAATAAAAAAGAACATTCACTGCTCATGGTTGGACCACATCAATGTAATTTTAAAACGATGACATTACCCTAAATTAATTTGGAGATATAGTGCTATATTCTATTTTTTTAAAGGAATGCTTCATCCTCCCTGATAACCTGATAGAGAGTGAGGAGTCATTCTTTGAATCTTTTAAGCTTGTCTTCTAGGAAGGAGACTGTCCTTTGATGCAGGTTGATTTCAGGTTAGTAATTCATGGTCTCAAAGATTCAATTGTGAGATGCACACTCACTTTCTAAAGTCATAGCCAGAATACGACACTTCAAAATTTGGGTGATGTGTCTTTTAGAGGTAACTAAGTGGTGCAGCGGATAAAGTGCTGGGCCTGGAGTCAGGAAGACCTGAGTTCGCATTTGACCTCAGACTATGTGACCCTATGTGTAGCTGCGTGACCCTATGCAAGTCACTTAACTGCCTCAGTTTCCTCAACTGTAAAATGGCAATAATAACAGTCCCTACCTCAAAGGGTTGTTGTGAAGACCAAATGAGGTAATATTTGCAAAATGCTTAGTGCAGTGCATGGCACAGAGTAGATCCTTAGTGAATGCTTATTTCCTTCCCTCCTTCCCTCCTTCCTTCCTTCCTTTCTTTCTTCCTTCTTTCCTTCCTTTCTGTTACTAGTGTAAGGGAGAAGACAGATTAATTTGATAAGTTCTCCCACCCCAACTTGATGAGATGACAGGTGCCTTAAGAGCACCTCCCTTGAAGGTAGGCATGCATCTTAGCCCCTTGTTAAGAGAACACATGAAACTCCTTTCATTGGTCCCCATTGACTGGAACTACCTCTGCAATAACAAGCCACTGAGAACCAAGCAAAATACACTCTTGTGGAAGAAAACTATACTTTCTCCAGGATCTGTAAGAGAGAGCTGTTTGCTCCCCTCTCTCCACTTTGCTTTTTTCCCTTCCCATGATTGATTTCTCTCCCTTGGATTTCTAGAACTAAGTGCAGTAAGGAGAGGTAAAGGGATTTCACCTTTCCCTGTCCCCTGTCCCCCAGGAACAGAAAATGGTGATTTGTAGGAGAAATATATAGCAAGCTGCCTGTGCTTATCCAGGTTTTCTGAGAGGTGAGGTCATGGACCTTGAGTTCCTATCTTTTGCCTTTCAGTTTCTTTTTCTGAACATAAATTACTGATCATGAGAATGATCCAGTCTTATAGTTTACTTTACAAATAGCTCCAAGCTCAAGAGAACTCCCAAAAGATTGAAAATTTCCTGAGTTCTAGAATTCCTGAGAGACTGAGTTCCTTAGTTCCTAAATTCCTAGTGTAATGGGGGTTGTACTCCATGGAACATTTATGGGAATGGACGTGTATGGGGTTCATCCCTTGGGTGCTTTATAGAGTTTCCCTGACAACTTTTGGGGACAACACCACAAGAGTTTGCTACTTTGAAATAACAAAGCAATCTGCTTATTGCTCACCTCACAGGAAAAGCCTTTAAACTCAACCTTTAAAAGGGAATGACCCTGCACTCTGTCTCTCTCTCTCTCTGAATCAAGAATATTTGAGCCTTTCTCTAAAGGAGTAGGGAAAGAGGCTGGTGCCCTTCCCCTTTCCCAGCAGCAGAGTTCCTGCAAGCAAATTGCAGCCAAGACATGTCTTGTCTAGGTGAACTTGAGCTGAATTTTTTGGCTGTCTCAGCTTGTTTTGTTTTGTCTTCCTGAGTATAGGTGACTGATAGTAATCTTGAGATGGACATTTCTAGCATTGGACTCAACCTTTTAAGTTTAAGAGGTCCAGAGTTTCTGGTTCCTTTAGGTGGAGCTGATTGGTGGCAGAAGGAGTGTTCAGAAGCTACTCTAGTGCTTCTTAGGGAAGATGATTATCTCAATACCAGTTTGGTAACTTCAGGATAGTCAGTGCAGCTCAGTAGCTCAGTGCAAGAAAACATGGAGGATACAACAAGACAGTACAACAAACCCACTTTATTAAGGAACCATATTTATAATAAAAAAAGGAAGTCAGATAGGATAGTTAAAACAGGTCAGGTCTCCCGGGGCCCCATGTGGAACTGTCACCAAACCAGTAAAGTTTCTAATATTTTTAGTGTTCTTCTCTAGATTGAGCAGGACCAGGCATTAGAGGAAGGGAGTTAGGAGCCTAAGTCTGGAAACTGGTTCTGATTCAAGCTAGTGGAAAGAAGAGAGAGGAAAACTCCTGGGGAATTGTTAGCTGACTGATATTCAACTTTCCTCCAACAAAAGAAAGGGCTTTTGGCTATTACTGCTGGACTTACTCTGACAGGGTGACACAGGGATTTTGAGCTTCCCTTGGATTTCCTCATTTAGCAGTGTGGGTAGGCTACTGACACTCTTACAATGACCACTGGAAAGAGGGTGAACCCAACCCCCGACCTGACTTGCCAGAAGATATAGTAGACCTATAGGATATTTGTTGGACTAAAGGTAAAATGTAAGAGATCAGTTCAGCAATCTTACAAACTGCTTCATGTTCTGATATTTAAGTCTCTATCTCTTTGGAGGGTGTAATAGTATTTGTGTTATAATTGATGCTTGTTTTTAGTCTTTTGTCATTGTGAGCTTCTGAATCTCTTATGTTACACATTTCTTTTTTGTAGAGGAAATAAATAGCTGTCCTATATCTGATTTTCATTGTCCCTTGAGTACCTTTCTACTCCTATCTTTGGGGGAGAGATGATCCAAACCTAGGCTTTAAATAATTTTTCCCAGGGCTTTGGGCTGTGGCTTTGAATAGTCAGAGAGATAGAGAAAGAGTCTAACTCCTCTCTTTAGAGGGCTAAGCACCTCCAGGACCAAACCCAGTCCACACATTTGTGGGTCCAGAGCTGGGAGGAAGAAGTTAAATTCCCTAGTCCCCCTGGGCCCAGCAGCATTCCAAGAAGTACTGAAGTTTTTATGGTTATACTAAGTTTGAGAGTTTGGGTACTGAATTCTTAGAGGGATGTTGCATTAACAACTTGATTCTTGGAAAAGGAAGAGCATCCTCACTGGGACAATTATCCTACAGCTGAAGAATTGAAGCCACGACAGGGAGGCACAAAGGATCTTACTAATTTTGCTATTGTTTGGTACAGGTTTGATGTGAAGGGGAATTGTTTGTTCATCAGATCACCAAAGTATCTTTACCTTGCAGGGGGAATCTAGTGAGTTTAACGGATTTGTAGGTGCTTTATGTTTCTGAATTTGATCATAGGCTCCTATGAGTCATTTTTATCTTACACATTTCCATGGTGGGTAAAATAAAGACTTTCCTAAGCACAATAACCATATTGTATACTAGGAACCTACGTGGGAGTCGTGGACCCCATTACCCACTCTCAGAGAAATCTAAACATGAGCTATGCCTAAACTTTATTCAAAAGATTTCCCCAGAGTTTCCTGGATGGGGGCAAGAGCCAAAGAGAGACACTGACTCTTTTGATTCAGGTCCCCCAAGATTGAATATAATACGTGTGAGCCCAGAGTCCTTGGTGCGGCCCTGGGCCATAGGTAACACTTGCTTGTGTCAGAAAAACAAGCATTACTCACTCTACTGTTTGTTGTTGTTCAGTCATGTCCTACTCTTCGTGACCCCATTTGGGGTTTTCTTGGCAAAGGTGGAGTGGTTTGCCATTCCCTTCTCCAGCTCATGTTACAAATGAGAAAACTGAGGCAAACAGGGTTAAGCGACTTGCCTAAGGCCACACAGCTAATGTCTGAGGCCAGATTTGAACTCAGGAAGATGAGTCTTCCTTACTTCAGATCCAGTGTTCTACCCACTGAACCACTCTATTGCAGGTCACTGAAAAATTTCTGACTCTCCATATTTCTTGAAAGCCAGTTCTTCACTCCTTTATCCTTCTTCTCATTAGTTCTAGAGGCAGTCCCCTGGGGCACTGTCATGACAAAAGATCTGTTAGGATAGTCAGCTCCAGAGCTGCCGGCTCTCCTCACTTTTCCTTTGTCTGAACAATTTCCTTCCCCACTTTTTCCTCCTTTTCCTTGGATCATTCTCCTCAAGCTCTTCTTTTCTCCTAATTCATCACCTTTTCTTCCTTTTAGCTTGCCTCTACCTTTAGCTTCTTCACCTCATCTTTTTTTCCTCTCTTCCTTCAGTTCTTCCCTTCCTTCAACTTTTCACAAGTCCTCAACTCATTTCCCCTCCCTTACTTTCAACTCCTGGCCCTTCTCACAATTTTAACACTCTCCAAATTCCCTTTATAATTCTTTCTCCTTTTCCTCCCTTTGAATCTGAAAGTGGAAAGTTCTCGGAAAAAAACTCAAGATGGGTTTTGCCTTGTGGGGGGATAAGCTCCTCTAGGGAGACTCAAGGAAACTCAGGTAAAAGGAGGAAAATACAGTTGTTCTTTCTTAATGCAATGTTTTTCCTAAGAACTTAGTAAAAGCAGAACTCCATCTGGTACACATTCAGTAGAGAGTTTTGCTGAGTACTAAGAGGAAATGATCCAGCAAGAATGAAAATGGAACAGACTGCACCTGCCTTCATGAGTAAAATATGCCTTTAAAATCCTGCAAAATAGTCTCAGAAAAAACACTTTCAGGGAATGATCCTTTGACACTAAAGAAAGCCTAGATGTTGGCCTCAAACTGGGAAGACTCAAACCTCAGGAACTCTCAATCTTTTGGGAACTCTCTTGAACTCAGGGGTTACCTGTTAAGAAATCCGTAAAGCTGGAACATACCCAGATTCTATTGCTTTCAAGGGAATAGCTCAAAGATTGATCCTAGCCTTGATTTCAATGGGGGAGGGAGGGCATCAGGGAGGAATGATTTGATGATTCACAGGAAACCTTGTACTTACTAGGAAAATATTTTTGATCCTGCTATTTCCCCCACTTAATGTTTAAACGGATAGGCATCCGTTCAAGCTAAATTATAGTGGCCCTCTTCTCTAACCCTATCTTCTGTTTCCAATCCAATTACATAGTTTTTTTGGTTGTTTGAGGACATACCAAAAAAAAAAAAAAAGAATGGATTAAAAAGCGGCATTTTGCTACAGCTTTTGAAAACTAGGTGGAGGAGGTAGTTACATCCTTGCAGGCATTCATGCTTCATGCCATTCCAGCTCCATAAAACTGCCTAAGGCATCATTTAAACCTTTCCATTTCCTTTTATTTACATGACTGTCCTTCAAATCTTTCAAACCACTGGCCACCAAGGGTTTGTTTTGATCTTAGTTCAAACCAAAGGATTTTCTAGACCCTCAAAAGTTGAAGCTTGGAAACACCCTTTTTAAATGCTTGCACCATTTTTTTTTTGGCTCCTAGTTTCTGGCAATGACCACATGTAAAAGCAAGGTAGAGTGAGGCTTTGTACTTTGAAAGCACTCCTTCATTTGAAGGCCTTTTCAAAGACCCTTAGTGACCAGAATAATTTTTTCCATTTTGCAAATGGAGGTACAGAAACATAAACACTTGCTAAATATCTAGAATGAGCCTACCACTGGCCGTAGGGAAAATGAATGCAGCTTTAGTGTAATTACATCATCTCAAGATTGGAAGAGAATTTAGCATTCAGAGTTATCCTTACATCACCCAGAACTGATTGGCAGTAAAGAGAAAAAATAGTTTCTTCCTTGGAACCTTTTGTATGTACTTCAACCAAAAGGCCCATCTTCACTAGTAAATGGACCAGAAACAATCAGAGAATACCTGCAAATGCTGTCAAGTGGAGACCTAGATCTCTCTATGGCATAGGCCTGGAAGCAGACTCACCTAGCCTCCATGTCGGGCACTGCATCAGGACGAACACACAACAAATGTTCCTAAGGACTGGGATTTCCCTTATATTTAACCAAAATCTTCTCCCTATAACTTGCACCTGTTAGTCCTAGTTTTGCCCTCCAGGGCCAAGAGAAGCATAACTACTGTCTTTTAAATATGACAGTCCTTCAGATATTTAAATATGGCTATCATGGACTGTCCTCTCCTCCCCAAACCCACAAAGTCTTCCCTAAATATCTTCATTTCCTTCATTGAATAATTGTATAGTTTCAAGTGTCTCTACCATCCTCTTTTTTCTGCTCTGGACCTGCCTCAGCTTGCCAATGTCCTTCTTGGTGCTCAGAACTAGAAACATCACTTTAGAATGTTTGACTCATCTTCCCAAGAAGATATATTGGGTGGATAAAATGATGGGTTTGTAAAATAATCAACGTTTATTACATTCAATTTGGCCAACGGAAGAATTCTACCTGGGCCTTTCTTTGTCCCCCATTCTCATTGCTCCCTGCCTGATTGGTCAGAGCTTACCTCAACTAACCTCACTCAACTAACTGAATAGCATTGCCCAAAAAAGGAATCTCTTTGGGTGAGGGCTGAACTGAGTCAAGTGCAAATGAATCACTCACAACTCTTGAAAGGACTAGTTGGGTGTTGCCACAGCCTCTAGGGGAGCTATCAGAAGTCAGCTCCAAAGTGGCCATCCATGGTAAGCCGTTGAGCCTTGCTCTGTGTCTCTAGAAATAAGGAGGCTGGATTCCAAAATGGTTCTGTAAAAATTCAAAGGAGAGAGAGAGGAAGAAAGGTGAGAGGGGGATAAGAGAGGGAAGGAGAGAGGGAGAGTACGCTAGGGGAGAGGGAACACTAGGAATCTCAGTTTCCTCATCTTTAAAAGGGAAAAATAATATTTGCACAATTTACCTCACAGGGCTGTTGGGAGGAAAGTGCATAAACATAAATTATTAGAATTTTTATTCAAGTCTTCAGACTCGCATGCTAGACCCTCTTCCCACACAACTGCTTCTCAGGCTGGCTTCTTCCTGATACCTCATCAAAGGGGAAGGTCAATCCCTCTTGGTAGACCAATGTTTATCGCTTTAGATCCACAGGGAACGTTAGGCTATCATCTCACATACTTGAAGTTTCTTCCTTTGGCCCAGTTAATAGAGCTTCTGAACTCATTATATCCGGGGGGCTTCAGCTCTACCCACTTACCAGCATTCATTGTGCTCATCCGTCTGGTATTACCCTGAATTACCCAAAGGCCACTGTTAAAATACGGAAGATGCAATGATATCCGATGTAACGGGACCAGTCCTTAGAGGGTAATTGGGATTTTCCTTTCCTGGTAGGTCATACTGAGTATGCATAATATTCCCGTCTAGTTTTAATCCAATACATGGAAGCTTGATGAGACTTCTTTCAGCCTGAAGGGCAAGTGCTATGGGGTGATGAATTTTCTGGTTGGCTGAGGAGCTGAAACTGAGAATACACACAAAAGTTTTGGGTGGAATAATTCTTACTCTTTTCCCTGGCAGTTTTTGACTGAGGAAGACTACTGTGAACCCTAAGCATGGGAAGGGTGGCTGCAGCCTTTGTCTCCCTTTCTGGTTACCGTGTGTCTTTGAAACCAAGGTGACTGTTCCTTTTGTGTTTATTCTTCTGTGATCTTAGGTGAATGGATATCCAGAGCTGGAAATGACTGGGTTATGACCTTGTGAGCTTTGACAGGTCAGAAGAGTCATCAGAGGTCCCATCAACAACAGGGGTCAGTAGCAGAGACCAGCAGCATGGCAGATAAGCTACCTGCTTACTTCAGCCTGGCAGCCTTGCCCTCTCAGCAGAGCCATCCCAACCCACCAAAACAGCAATTTGTCCTTTGTGATGCCACACACTGAAGTGAACTTGGTGGGGGCTCCGCAAAGTGAGGAAAGGATCCTAAGGCCAGCAGACAGAAGAAACTGCTTGGTTTTATGCTATCCCTACATATTGCCTCATGAGCCAGTGACAGCAGTCTGTTGGCTAGTCCAAGAACAAGGCACTCCATTGCTTGGCTCCGTGCATTCTCTCTGGCTGTCCCCTATACCTGGAGCACTCTTTCTAATCCAGTCTGGCTACTGGCTCCTTGGCTTCCCTTAAATCCCAACTAAAATCCCACCTGCTACAGGAAGCCCTTCCCTAATCCCTCTTAATTCTAGTGCTTTCCCTCTATCATTATTCCCTGTTATTTCCTGTTTATCTTATATATAGTATGCTTTGTATATATCTGGTTGCATGTTGTCTCTCCATTAGTTTATAAGGTCCTTGAGGGCAGGGACTGTCTTTTGTCTCTTTTGTAATCTTGACACTTAAGTGCCTGGCATGTAGTAGGCACTTAATAAATGTTTATTAAGTCCACTTTCTCAAGGACCTTGTGTTTGCAAGAGAATAGTGTGCCCTGGTTTGGTGGATGTTTTTGTAATCTGCCATTTCTATTCTTTCTTAATAAATATCCCTTTATAAAAATGAACTTGTATCTACTGTTTGGTTGATATTGGTGGGAGCATGATGAACAGGGATGTGTAAGCAACAGTATTAAAAGTTACAGCCCCTCAGGGTTGCCTCAGAACCTTAAAGTAGTCTTTGCCCCTTTGGGACTTCAACCTGTCCAGTCCGGTGTGAGCTGGAAGAGGGAACTCAGAGGGGGAACTTCACAAATAGCATATTTTTAAGAGTTCCGATAGAACCAGACCCATATTATGCATAGTTTTAGGTTTGTCCTTTAGTTATACTATATCTGCAGGCAAATACTATTTTGACTGTCATCTTTCTGACTTGGAATTTTTATCTTATTTACAAAAATACACTTCTACCCAAGAGTAGTCAACACTGTAGGTAACTGATGGCCTATGAATAGAAAAAGCAGCAACAACAAACCCTAACAACTTGAGGAAGAACTCTCATCTCGTTAATTTGTAATTGGAAAATGCCAACACAGACATTCCAGTTCTCAGTACCTTTATATAGGCATACCTCAGAGATATTTCAGGTTCAGATCCAGACTACCACAGTAAGGTAAACATCACAATAAAGCTAGTCAGAAGAATTGTTTGGTTTCCCAGTACATATAAAAGTTGTGCTTACACTATACTGTAGTCTACTAAGCATGCAATAGTATTATATCTGAAAAAACAATGTGCATACCTTAAGAAATACTTCATTGCTAAAAATAAAATGCTAACTATCATCTGAGCCTTCAGCAAATCGTAATCTTTTTCTGGTGGAGGGTCTTGCCTCAGTGTTGATGGCTGCTGACCGATCAGGGTGGTAGTTGCTGAAGATTGGAGTGGCTGTGGCAATTTCTTAAAATAAGACAGCAATGAAGTTTGCCACATTGATTGACTTTTCCTTCCTCAAAAGAGTTCTCTGTAGCATTTGATGCTATTTGATAGCATTTTACCCACAGTAGAACTTTTGAAAAAATTGGAATCAATCCTCTCAAACCCTGCCGCTGCTTTATCAACCAAGTTTATGTAATATTCTTCAATATTGTTGTGTCTCAGGGAATGGGGAGGCCCAAGGAGAAGGAGAGAGATGGGGGAATGGCTGGCCAGTGGAGCAGTCAGAACATACACAACTTTTATCAATTAAGTTTGCTGTCTTCTATGGGCACTGTTCATGGCACCCCAAAACAATTACAATAGTAACATCAAAGATCACTGATCACAGATTACCATAACAGATGTAATAATAATAATAAGCTTGAAATATTGCAAAATGACCAAACTGTGACAGAGACACAATGTGAGCACATGTTGGAAAAATGGCCCCCAGCAATAGACTTGCTTGATTGCCACAAACCTTCAATTTGAAAAAAAAAAAAAGCAGTATCTGCAAAGCACCATAAATAGAGTTATGCTTGTTGTGGTTGTTGTCATATGTCCTTCACTCTCTAAGAGGACCAATGACATTGGATTCAATGAACACTTATAGAGTACAAGAAACTGTGGCTCAGAGGATGTAAAGACAGAACAAAAACAGTCAGTTTCCTTGAGGATCTCACATTCTACTGGAGAATACAACATGGAAACAAACAAATAAATATATGGTAACTTGAGGATGAGAGAGAGCATTAAGCCTAGGGGCAAGGGTAAAGACTTCCTGTAGCCAATGGCCAATGAGATGATCCTGGGATAAGCTAAGGATTCTGGGAGACCAAGGTGAGGAGGAAGACCACATACCCATAGCCTATGCAAAGACAGAACGCTGAGTCTGGGGAATGGTGAGTAGGGCTGTTTGCCTGGAATGTACAGTGCATCAAGAGGAATTGGGTAAAATAAGTCTAGATGGATAGTCTGAAGTTAGATTGTGAAGGCATTAAATGTCAGGCTGAAGAGTTTTCATTTTACTCTAGAGGCAACAGGGAGTCCCTGAAGATATTTGAGCAAGGAAGTGATATGATTAAACTTGTGCCTTAGGAAGATTATTTTGGCAGTTGCATAGAGAATGGATTAGAGAAAGGAAAGACTGGAAGCAGGGATACCAATTAAGAGACTATTGCAATAGCCCAGATGACTAGCCCCGGGTGAGGAGAGACTCAGAAAGGATAGTAACTGAGTGGGGAGAAGGGACAGGTGCAAGAGATGTTGTAGGGATAGAATCCACTAGATTTGGCAACTGATTGGTTATGGGGGGGGGGTGAGGGGGAAGGAAAAGTCAGGGATAACTACAAGGTTATTGACTTGGGTGACCAAAAAAGACAATGGTGCCCTCAACAGAAACTGGGAAGTTTAGGGACCAGGAGCATTTGGGAAGAACATAGGATCACAGAGTTGAAAAGGATGTTAGAGGTCATCTAGTCCAACTTCTTCATTTTACAAAAGAAGAAATGTTCCCAGAGAGGTGAAGTACCTTGACTAAGCTCATACAAGGTAGTAAGCAGAGTTGTGATTGGGATCTACTTCCTCTGATCCTAAATCTTGCCCACTGCAGGCTTCTTTACAGAATGTTAAGTTTGAGATAACAATAGGACACCCAGGTGGAAGATGTCCAGTTGGTGATACAAGCTTCAGGAGAGATGTTAGGGGTAGGACATAAAGATCTTGGAGTACTATGCAGAGATGATAATTTAACCCATGGGAGTTGATGAGCTCACTAAGAGAGAAAATGTAGAGACATAAGAACAGAAGGTTTAGGTTGAAGCAAATGCTCAGGAAAGATTTACTAAATGTGTTATTCTGAGCCAAGGGATCATAGCTAAATAAATGGTCCTACTGCATGTGGCCAGAAAGAATGAGCTATAGAACTTTTCCCTGTAAATTCCAGGATGACTTAGGAGAATCTCAAACAATCATTTTTATGTTCCTTGTCCTACCAGCTGCTAGAAGAGATCCCCAGGAGATAAGTGGCCAAAGGATATGAACATAAGTTTCCAAAAGAAGACATACAAACCATTACAACCATAGGAAAGATTACTCCAAATCACTCATAATAAGAGATATGCAAATTATAACAAAAGACAAAAATAGTCAATGTTGGAGGAGCTATGAGAAAACAGACACACTAGTACATTGTTGATGGGTCAATTAGAAAACAATTCATAATTGTACGGAAATATCACTAAACTATGCATACACTATGACCCCACAGATCCCACTACTGGTCATAAGCCTCAAGGGGGCCAAGAACAGAAGGAAAGCCCCACATATGCCCAAGTATAGAAGGAGCAGTGACCAGCAGTGAGGCTCTTCTCCTCCTCCTTTCCCTCCTCCCCCACAACTCCAGGCTACCCAGAAACCACCCTGGCATCAAAGTCAAAATAAATACCAATGGGTGCCCCCCTCCTCCAACCTTCCTGCCAATGCCCTCTTTCCCTTTTCCTCTCCTAGCTAGACACTCTCCATCTCATTCTTCTTCTCCCCCTTGCAGAAAGAAATCTAAAATTCATGATCCTCACATACGCCTCAAGTAGGCTAGGTTTCTTCAGGTCCCTTACCATGTGGAGTGGACATAGTTCACACTGCTTGCATAAACAAGGAGCTACCAACTACTATCCTTCCTGAACACAGAGGGCTACTAGGCCTTACCATCTTCCCTGCTTCTGAGATCTAAGGTCCTTTTACCCTTACCATCAGGCACTCTGATCTGACCAGCCACACACCCTAAGAATCCCTGGGTCTTGTCATCCACCGTGTGTCTGAACCCTTAGGAAGTCCATGCCTTTCCTTCTATTCCGTAGCTGAACCCTCCTAAATGTGTCGTTGACTCCATTCAGAATGTGATCTCGAGACTATCTAACTTTTCTGTGCCCATCCCTGGCACACCCTACAATCCTTCCCCAAAAGTTAGTGCTTATTAGATGTTTTTTCACTTACTGATCAATTCATTCATTGAAAATATTCATTTTTCTGCAGTGGCAAAAAAACCATTTGGAAGTGAAGTGGGAATGACTGAACTAACTGTGGTGTGTGAATGTAATGGAATATTATTATACTGTGAAAAAGGACCAATATGAAGAATTCAAAGAAAAATAGGAAGACTTGTGTGAAGTGGTAAAGGGCCAGGAAAATGTGAAAACAACACTAATAGGCAGTTGAATTCTGACTAATAATGATGATCAATCTCAGCCCTGGAGAACTGATAATGAAACATACCTCTCTCTTCTTCATAGAGAGGGAGACTATGGATGTGGAATGTTGTATACTCGATCAGTTTTTACATAGTTGGTTTTGCCCAAATGTTTTCCACTGGTATTTAGGGGTAATGACTAAAGGTAAAAATGTGGCAATGGTAAAATGAGAGGTGGGGAGGGAGGGAGAGAGGGAGGGAGAGAGAGAGAGAGTGAGAGAAGAAGAAGAAGAAGAAGAAGAAGAAGAAGAAGAAGAAGAAGAGAGAGGAGAGAGAAGAGGGGAAAGAGAGAGAGAGAAGAGAGAGACAGACAGAGAGAGAGAGACAGACAGAGACAGAGAGAGAGAGAGAGAGAGAGAGAGAGAGAGAGAGAAGAGGGAGGGGAGGAGAGTAGAGAGAGAGAGAGAGAGAGAGGAGAGAGAGAAGAAGAGAAGAAGAAGGAGAAGAAGAAGAAGAAGAAGAAGAAGAAGAAGAAGAAGAAGAAGAGAGAGGAGAGAGAAGAGGGGAAAGAGAGAGAGAGAAGAGAGAGAGAGAGAGAGAGAAGAGGGAGGAGAGGGAGAGAGAGAGAGAGAGAGAGAGAGAGAGAGAGGGAGGAGAGGGGAGAGAGAGAGAGAGAGAGAGAGAGAGAGAGAGAGAGAAGAGGGAGGAGAGGGGAGAGAGAGAGGGAGGGAGAGAGAGAGAGAGAGAGAGAGAGAGAGAGAGAGAGAGAGAGAGAGACAGAGACAGAGAGACAGAGAGAGGGAGGGAGGGAGAGAGAGAGAGAGAGGAAGAGAGAGAGAGAGGAGAGAGAGAGATGAAGAAAGGGTTCTCTTTATGTGGTTTGTGGTGTTCATGTAGCTACATAGCTACTGAGTGGAATTCTGACCCCCTGGAGTCATGCAGATGAGGCTTCATACTGCAAAGAGCCCTGGTACCCAAGGGCTAACTGCTCTTATTTGGCCACGTTGGTGTTTGCCTGGTTTGGTTTAGATACAGTCCTTACCTTATGCTCTACCAAAAAAGCTTCCAATCTTTGGACTCGCACTTTTGAAACCATTACAAGAATTATCATTTACAGTTCCTCCAACATACAGCTCCAGCAATCACTCTAGGGCTAAATGCCCTGCAGCACTCAATTGTCATCGACCAATGCTCCATTCGATCTTGCCCCTTCACCTGAAAAACTCTCTCACAGAGGATATGTAATTTACTATAACAACACACAAGTGTCCCAGTCACTGAAATAATTTTCCTTTTAAGATTGTTCCTTTGAAGTTGGTAACAGAAGGATATGCACACATATGTTCAATCGTTCCTATTACAAAGGGATTCCATTTCCCCAGGGCCCATGTTTGGGCAGCCTGCAACCTCAGTAGGTATGTCATTCCCCTTGTTCTTCCCTAAGAGGTGGTCTGTGCCAAATTTTTTCTTTAATTGACATAGAACACAATTAAATGAAGTTAACCAACATCCACTCCCATCTCAGGACTGTACGGCGAGCTGGGGCAGCAGGCTGAACAAAGGAAAGTCAGACTTCAGAAGTGTGTTTACATGCACTTGACTCATTAGAGTTGTTTCCTTGGTTGGGGGGCAGGCTTTGAGCGCCAGAATTCTGTTTATAAGCAGTTTCCATTAAGACAGACTGGATAAAATAATCTACAATAAAAGAGAGTAGGATGTCAGAGCTAGAAGGGACCTGAGAGATTATCTAATGAGACTCTTCCTGAAAAGGATATCTTGCCATCTGCCCTGGTGAAGTCCCCCTCCTTCTCATGGAGCCTCCAGAGCTACAGCTCCAGAGACCAAACCCGGCACCTTCCAGAAGGAGTAAATCCACGTAGTTTTGACCCTCCAGCTTGGGGCTGAGTGAAAACTCACCTAGCCCACTGTATCTAGCAGCCTCCAGACTGTGCTTTACATCCAGTCCAGCCTTTAACCAGGGAACCTGGACCTACCTAGGAAGAGCATCTTGCCATCTGCCTTCCCCCACAAATGTCCCCCTTACTAGTCCCCCCCCTCCCCAATGTCCACTTCTTTTTGCTCTGGGAATAGTAATCAAATCAGTGCTACTGTAAAGGGTGTGATAATTACTTACCCTAAGGCTCCATAGTCCTTGTGATGCACCAGACCAAAATTTCTTTCCCTGGAGTCCCCAATTCCTTGTTGTATCCCCCTACTTAGGAATAAACTCCTTGAGACAAGGACTGGCTCATTTTGTATTTTTATATTACTGCACCCAGCATGGCACCTGACACATAGTAGGTGCTTAATAAAGCCTCATTCATTCATTCATTCACTGAGAGACTGGGACCTGGATATCATAGAATATAGAATTAGAAAGGACCTTGGTTGGTTGTTGTCCTTTGCTCTGGAAGAAGACCAAAATGATCAATTATGCTATTAGTTTTCCTAATATTGAACCAGCCTTGCATTCCTGGAATAAATCCTACCTGGTTGTAGTGTATTATTTTCCTAATAAGTTGCTGCATTCTTTTTGCTAATATTTTATTTAAAATTTTTGCATCAATATTCATTACGGAAATTGGTCTATAATTTTCTTTCTCTGTTTTGACTCTTCCTGGTTTAGGTATTAGTACCATATTTGTGTCATAAAAAGAATTTGGTAGATCTCCTTCTTCAATTATTTTCCCAAATAGTCTATAAAGTATGGGAATTAATTGTTCTTTAAATATTTGATAGAATTCCCATGTAAAACCATCTGGCCCTGGAGATTTTTTCCTAGGGAGTTCATTGATGGCTTGCTCAATTTCTTTTTCTGAGATGAGGTTTTTTACGTAATGTACTTCCTCTTCTGTTAATCTGGGCAATTTGTATTTTTGTAAATATTCATCCATTTCCCTGAGGTTATCAAATTTATGGGCATACAACTGGGCAAAATAATTCCTAATTATTGTTTTAATTTCCTCTTCATTGGAGGTAAATTCACCCTTTTCATTTTTGATACTGGTAATTTGGTTTTCTTTCTTTTTTTTTTAATCAAATTGACCAAGGGTTTATCAATTTTATTTTTTTTTTCATAAAACCAGCTCTTAGTTTATTCATAAGTTCAATAGTTTTCTTGATTTCAATTTTATTAATCTCTCCTTTGATTTTCAGTATTTCTAATTTGGTATCTAATTGGAGAGAAGAAGACCAAAATGACATCACTATGCTAGAGTCAAGTTTCAATGTGTCTGACTGTGGCTGATTAGGATTTGAACCCTGGTCTTTTGATAGCAAATACAGTGTGCTCTCTTTCCTACATGGTTGTACCTTCAAACAGCTAATTCTTAAATAAATTTTTATAATGAAACCCATTTCTTGGGTATTTATTTTGCTGTAAAAAAGATTCCCCCAGAGTTCACAAATTCATGGACTCAGGACCTGTCACTAAAGGGAAACTAAGAAGTTTGGGGAGGGGGCATATTCTGAATATTCAATTACTAAAGAAAGCAAAGGTATACTTAGGGGCCATATCTTTAATATTTTGAGATTCACATTAGTGATGACAGCCCCTTTGCTTACAAGCATATCTTGATGCTACTATAAGAGACAGCAACCTTGACTGGAGAGACCACAATCTGGACTCAATAAGTCAGGGCATAAATGTTGAATCTCAAAATATTAGAGCTGTTGGGGATCATCAAAGTTTTCTAGTCAAACCTCTTTACTTTATAGATAAAGAATTTGAGAGCCAGGGAGATAGTAACAAAACCAGGACTAAGACCCAAGATCAGTTCTCTTTTCCTTTTAACATATTATGTGTCTTTTTTGGTCTGGACCTATAATTTCCTCAAGATGGGAGACTCCTGGTGCAGAAACTCCTTTCACCAATGCAAATTAGTATCTTAGTCTTAGATGGTTACCTGAGGGGCAATGGAAAGTTAAATGACTTGGTTGCTGTCACGCAGCCAACATGTGTCAGTGGGAGAACTTGAACCCAGGTGTTCCTAATTCCAAGACTATGCAACTCCTTCTCCTAACATCTTACCTTAACATCTATCTAATGAAGTATATGTATTGACAGAGCAAGATGTGAAACACAAAGGGAAAGTCTTATGGAAGGCAAAGAAGTTGGTGAATTTCACTTCTGAGAGGGCACATTCCAGTTTTCCAACACTGTCACCCAGTTGTCAAAACCCTTTTCCATCATATTGAAGAAGCTTGTAGATTGGTTTGAGAAATTCTATCTAATTGTAATGATTTATCCTTACCCAGAGACCATCCAGGCTGTCCTGGGCTGGAGCCCTGCTTCCCTCCGCTATTTCATGGGTTCTGCAGTTCTTCTCTGTGGTCTTTGGTGTTTGTGGGTTGAGAAGTCTGGTAACTGCCACAGCTCACTGATTCAGGGCACTAATGCCCGCTCTGCCTGGCTCCTGGTCTGGGGTCTGGTTAGTCCTGCTGCTGCCCACGCTGGGCTCTGCCCTGCTCCACTCCCAGCTTCGTGCACGATAGACCTTACCCAGACACCATCCAGGCTGTCCTGGGCTGGAGCCCTACTTCCCTCTGCCATTTTATGGGTTCTGCAGTTCTAGAATTTGTTCAGAGCCATTTTTATAGGTTTTTGGAGGGACCTGGCGGGGAGCTCATACAAGTCCCTGCTTTCCAGCCACCATCTTGGCTCCTGTAATGATTTATCCTTACCCTACTTTTTTTACTGACCTCATTGATACTTAAAATATTCTTTCACTTTGTGTCTCCTGATGCTACTCATCACTAGCCACAAAGAACTAAAAATTTGTCAAAATTTCTTAAGCTCCTACTATGTGCCAAACCTGGGCAGCTAGGTGCAAAATGGTTAGAGCACTGGACTTGGAATCAGGGAAACTCATCTTCTTGAGTTCAAATCTTGCCTCAGACACTTACTAGCTGTGTGACTCTGGGCAAATCACTTAACCCTGTTTGCCTCAGTTTCCTCATCTATAAAATGAACTGAAGAAGGAAATGGAAAACCACTCCACTATCTTTGCCAAGGAAAACCCCCAAAGGGTCACAGAGTCAGATATGAATGAAACAACTGAACAACAAAAAATGTGCCAGGCACTGTGTTAATTACTGGGGATACAAAGAAAGAAAAAAGACAGTCCCTGTTCTCAAAGAGCCTAGAGAGAGCATGCAAACAACTATATGTGATAGATATATACAGAATAAGTGGAAAATAATGAAGGGAAGGCACTGTCATTAAGGGGGAATAAGGAAAGGAAGGCTTCTCATAGAAGTGACAAGGTCACAAAGCTAGCTACTGGTAGAGTTAGAATTAGAATCCAAATCTCTTGAAACTTAGTCTAGAACTCTTTTCCACAATACCACACTCTCTCACTTACTCATGTTTATATAGTACTTTCAGGTATATAAATCCCTTTCCTTGCACCAACTCTTCTAGATAGATAAGTAGTACAAGTAATGTTCCATTTGAGGTTCATACACATTAAACGATTTATCCACACTCATATTTAAAGACACTCAAGTTATAAGAGGGTGAAAGCATGTTCTGGGTAGCTCCAGAGTATGAGATTAGGACCAGAGGGTTCAATTCCATGTCAGGAAGAACTTCCTACTAATCAGAACTTAGTTCAACAATGGTGTAGGCTGCCTCAGAAGACAGTAAACATCCTATCACTGGGAGCATTTAAGCAGAGGCTGGTTCATCATCTGTCAAAGATTCTCTAGAGGGGATTTCTACACATGCAGAAAGGGTAGACAAGATGACCTCAGGGGGCCTCTTCTTTTTTTTTTTTCCTGTGCTTGTTCTTTTTTTTAATAATTTTTTTTTAATTTTTAGTTTACAACACTCAGTTCCACAAGTTTTGGGGTTCCGAATTTCCTCTCCCTCCCCCCTCCCCACAAGACAGCATGTAATCCAATGTAGGTTCTATATTTACCTTCACATTGAACTTATTTACATAATAGTCCAGTTGTAAAGAAGAATTATAAACAATGGAATGAATCATGAGAAAGGAGAAATGAAACCAAAAAAGAAGGGAAAAAAAGAGTAAATAGTTTGCCTCCATCTGCATTCAGACTCCATAATTCTTTCTCTGGATGTGCATAGCTTTTTTTCATTAAGAGTCTTTTGGGGCTGTCTTTGAACCTTGCATTGATGAGAAGAGCCAAGTCTATCAAAGTTAGTCCTTACAGAGACCGTGTGTCTGTAATCGTGTATATTGATCTCCTGGTTCTGCTCCTCTGGGGGCCTCTTCTAATTCCAAGGACCTACAATCCTGTGGGTGCATCTGAACCAAATCTGTGGGTGAGGATGAGCCACCCAGAATAGATCTGGGACTTTGCAGCTTGTTAGTACTCCCTGGTTGAAATCTTGGTGAGAACTACAGGTCTAGGTGATTGGGGGTAAACAGTGAATGAAGCACCCTATTCTTTGGGTTCTACCTCTGAGTTCCTTTTTTCTTTATGTATTTTTTTAAAAGTCTTACTTTCCTCCATGAGTGAAGCCTTAGAAGGAAGCCAATATGAAAGGGAAGAAATGCCCCTTTAATCTCACACACTCATCATCCACTGGGATTGAAAAGCAAGCCCTATGGATTGGCGCTTTTGCAAAATGCGCAGAAACTGACATTTTGCAAAGGTCCCTGAAGGTGTAGGAAACAAGAGCTAAGAGACATGGATGCCAAAAATGATTGGCATTAATCAATAGGGAACTATGTTTGTGCTGGACTATTGATATCTGATGTGTTCATTATAATTGGTTTTCCAACCAACTCTGCTTTCTTTTTTAATTGCACACAATCCACTTGATGAGTGATATGCTAGCAATGATAGGGTAAGAATTTAGGTGCTTTTCAAGCTGATATCAAACAACTTTCACAATCTGAATGCAGGACCAGGCAGCAATAAACTGATTATACCTTCTCATCCAACCACATAGGGACAGAGGTGGTTTCCCCAACTGTCTCAGTCATTGTGGTCCCATTCATCTGGCTCCACAGTGAACATCTTCCTGAGTCTTGGTCACAGTGATCTTTGGAAAGCATTGTTCTATTATAAAGTCAGCTAGCTGACAGATTGAGTTCGAGGTTCCATGGGAAGGGAACAGAGGCCAAGAGGGGATAGGCCATCAACTTTTGTAGCCTCCCTGTTCCAGATGAGCCAATCTTGGTGTTGGCAGATTATATCTGTAGGACCTTTCTGCTGTCACTGGCCTCACAGCATTTCATTCGTATTACTGCGAAATCAATAGGTACATCTTCATAGTAAATAATTGTGTCAGTGGTTTTTTAATGGTCTCTGGTTTTCATGTTGTCAAGATAATTTTTGTCAGCAGAGCAAAACCATTGATTTTCTGCACACCAACGCCTCTCCTTTCTCATGCGTCCAGCACCACCTACAAATAACCAGAATGGCCAGTGAGGCCAGCTTTAGAGTGACGCAGCTTCAGTTTGGGACTGGCACCTAAATACAACAGAGAAAATGCATTTTATCATCACTGAGTTAGATACTGTTGCCATGTAGTTTCTGGGCTTGGGGAGGAGAAAATGTTAACCCCCAATAGACTAGAGAGTGTTGCTAAGAGGGAATAGGGTGGGGAGTCCCCTGCCATTTATGTGGTGTGGATATCTGACCATTTCAAACTCCTTATGGGCATCAAGAGTTTTTCCGGGGGCAGGTGGGCATCATTACCCCCATTTTGCAGATGTGGAAACAAAAGCACAAAATGACTCAGTAAGGCAGATTGGAAGGCAGGAAGAAATCCAACATGTTCCTTTCCTCTCCTTTGTAAATGTTCTCCTGACATCTTGTCCTAGCATCTAACCACATCACAGACTTAGCTGGGTGAATGTGAGGGGATTCCTCAAGGCAGGTTTTAGAATACTGTGCTAAAATCTCAGATTCAGAAGGGGCCTCAAACACCTACCAGAGCTAGACCTTCCCCAACAATAGCTCTAACAAGGTATCATCAGTCTCTGCTTGAATCTCCTCTTTGTTCAGAATCATGTTGGTGAAGGGGTTGGGGTAAGAAACACTGTGATTAAATGGTGAGCTTTTTTCATAACCGTAATTCCCATCACATATCCTTTTATGCATAGAAAGTCCATGAATGTGCTGTGTCTATCAGCCTAAACTGTGCTTGTTCCCAAGGGAGGGGAGAAAAGGAAAGTCTGCCTGAGTGAAATCCATTGTGTCAAAGCACATAGTTCTTCTGCCTAAGAGAATCCCAATCCCTCCCCCCTCCCCGCACCCCTAGCCCCCAGGCAACCCAAGACAGGACATTAAGGGATGGGAAGTTGGCTGGGCCAACCACAAATATTTGCACAGGTGAATATAATTTAGAAATGAAAGGTAATTTAGGCCTTCAAATGAAAGGATAGCAAATACACAGGTCTGATTGGGCGCCACACCCACACTGTATAAAATGGTACATATTGTAAGCTGTTCCTTCTGCCAGCTAACAATAGCTGACTTGCCTTTCCTCCCACCTTAGAGGGATGTTTCTGGGCTCCAGCAGGACATAGAAAGTGCTTTGGGCTTTATAAATGGAGCTGTAGACATTTAAGGTCATCTTGTTATAACAACTGTAAGAACTGTAGTGGATAGAACCCTGGGCCTGGAGTCAGGAAGACTCATCTCCCTGAGTTCAAATCTGGCCTCAGACTATTACTAGTTGTGTGACCCTGGACAAGTCACTTACTTCTATTTGCCTCAGTTTCCTCATCTGTCAGCTGAGCTAGAGGCAAACCATTACAGCATCTTTGCTAAGAAAACCTCATATGTAAGGCAGCTAGGTGGCTCAGTGAATAGAGCAACCAGCCCTGGAGTCAGGAGGACCTGAGTTCAAATCCAGCCTCAGACATTTGACATGTACTAGCTGTGTGACCTTGGGCAAGTCACTTAACCGCAATTGCCTGGCCCTCCCCCCTCAAAAAGAAAAAAAGAAAAGAAAACCCCAAATGGAGTCATGAAGAGTTGGACACAATCGAAACTACTGAACAACAAAACAATTCATGAGGTCATTCATTCTACAATTATTGAGTTTCTCTTATGGAAGATCAGTGCTAGAAAGGGCCTTGGAGATCCCCTCCAAGGAAACTGAAAACTACAAAGATGAATTGATCTGCCTAAGATATCATAAACGGCAAGTTGCAGAGGCAGAGCAGTATAGCACAGAAAGAGGAAGGGATCTGAAGGCAGGGGACTTGAGTTCAAATTCTACCCCTGACATGTCCTCTAACTGCAAATTCAGGACTGTTGTAATTACGGAAAAGAAAGACCAGCATGTTGTTGTACATTTGTATAGTTCATTCCGAAGGTTCTAACTTATTAAATGTGATTTCCTATAAAAGCAACTGGATACAAGTCCTATTGCATACAGAGAAAAACAAAAACTCAGGGGGAGGTAGGTTATGCACGCACTTGCTCAGGTGAGGGGTACACATGACTCTCCTGTCTCCTGTGTTAAACAAGAACTGTGCCTCGGATCAGGATTCCTCTTTCTGGCATCCATCTTTTCCTGCTTTCTTGCCCAAGTGATGAAGGACGGGTCGATGGAGGCAATGCTCAGATGGAGACATTTGCTGTCCATTTCTCCACCATTCAAGATGAATGGAATGCCGTTTTGCAAATAGTATTCCTAGATACAGCAGATTTCTAGATCCCAATGTGAGAGGTTGTCAGAGGCTCAAAGGAAGCATATCATAGTGGAAAGAATACTGGTCCTGGAGCAGGAGCTCTGGTTCTAACCCTAGGTCAGATACTTATCATCTGTATACTCCTGGGCCTCATCATTTCATTCCTTTAACCTGTAAAATGGGGATAATAATACTTACACTATGCACCTCAAAGCGTTATGGTGAAGTCAGTGCTTTGTACACCTTAAAATGCCCCAAAAAAATGCAAACTATAATTATTTATCTATGGCCAGAAAAGGCATTTATGACCACCCAGAAGCAGGATCTGTTTCAGAGCTATAGGAGGGGTCGGTCTCTGAGACTATGACTGTATCTCAATGTTCAGCAGCCTTAACCCCAACCCAGGGGTGGAGGGGAGGTCTTGATAGATGGAGACCAGCCTCAGGAGGAAGGGCTTGATAAATGGAAGTCAACATTTATTTTATTGACTGTTTTTCCTTCCTTGTTTTCTAATTCCTCCTTTAATTGTGCTAAGAAAATTCAGAAGAAAATGGCTTCTAGAGCCAATCCTGTGTTTACATTTCTTTCATGGTAGGAGAAGAATGGGCACTTATAATCACAGTCTATGGCTCCCTGTGAGCCCATGGACAGCATGTGCAAATATGACCCTGTCCATGCCCTCTTCATAATGATAGTCACCACTAATAAGTAGAATTTCTTCAGCTACATGAAGCCAATCCCTTAGACCAGTTCAGCTTCTAGAAATCACATTAGGAATCACACAGATTGCTTTTCTTTATTTCCTCTTTTCTTCCTTTTTTTTCAGGAACAGCAAATGTAAATATGATGATCTCTCTTCTCTGTAATTACATCAGGAGCTCAATGAAGCTAAGGGAGAGAAGGTAGGCCATTCAATGGGACCCTCTGGCCGTCCAGGAGGTTATGGACACAATGGCTGAAATGTGGCGAAATAGCCGGGAAATTTCCATTAGGATTATTATGTCTATTTCCCAATAGCTGGCCACCAGTACTGAGCAAAGCACAAGAGTGGGGGGTCTGATGCTAAGGGGAAAGAAGAGTTAGAGCTGGTTTCACAGCTAAACAATAGAGCCTTATTAAGCTGGAGAGCCCAGTGCAAGATCTTTTTTATGTGATCTGTGCACAGTTCAGGGGAAGAGGAACCCATTAACCATCTGCAGATAAATAAAACCATTCACAATTGGCATACTTAATATAGGTATAATTTATTCGGTTGGTGAATTCCAAATTTTTTTTTCCTGCATGAAAACGACAGAAACATCTGCGTAATGCTGCAAAGGCAGAACCTTGTCTCTCAACTGTCCCAAATATTTCCTCCATCACTCTTCTCGCCCCGCCATCAAGACTGAAGATTGGAGAAGCAGGCCTTCCCTTCAGACTTTAATGCTGACAGATTTGTACTCATTCATCTTTAGTCAAAGTCACCTACAGGAAGAGAATGTGAGAGGGAGAGGAGAGAGATAGAGACAGATACTCAGAAGACATTTTGTGAGCTAGGAGTCGGGCTGAGTTTAGAGGTGCTAAAGATCTTCTTTTTCTAGACACTGTAACATATACAAAATTATAGCTGCCCTTTTGGTGGAAAGAGAAAAGAATTGGGAAGCAAAGTAGGTGCATGGAGATCAGCTGGGCAAACTGTGGGATGCAAATGGAATGGAATATTATTATACCACTAAAAAAACCAGCTATGCATAGGAAGAATCCAGAGAAACTTGGAAGACTTGTATGAATGGGCACAGAATTAAATTAAGTAGAATCAAGAAAACGAGTTATACATTTACTACAATAATGTAAAAGAAAAGACCATTAAAGGATGCCAGATCTCTGAGGCAGTATGGTACAATGGAAAGAGTCTGAGGGCCTGGGTTCAAGTACTGCCTTTGTCACTACCTGTGAGATCTATAGCATGTCATTTAATCTTCCTGGGCCTCAGTTTGGTCATCTGTGTAATGGACTTCAACCAGATGACCTCTAAAACTCATTTCTTTTTCTAAATCTATGATCCTGTGATCCCATGTCTTTCAATCCAACCCTCTTTCCATTATAACATGACACTGGGCGCTGTGTGAATTTGCATAGTTCATTCTCTAAAACTGATTAAAATACTTTCCATGTGAAATAAGTTAGCTTTTGGGCCCCTTCCAGCTTTAAACTTATGATCTTATGATCAATATAGCTTGCCTCCTTCCTTTCAGAAAAGAGGTGATGTAATATAACTGGGAACTGAGGCATAATGGGTTCAGTTATGGCTAATGTACTGATCTGTTTTATTTAAACCATACTTATCTGTTACAAGGTGTGTGTGGATGGCAGGAGAGGGGAGTGCTGTGGGGGTTGAGGTTCCATGGAGAAGGGAGAGCAATATTTTTAAAGTATCAATAAACCGTTTATAAAGCTACCAAAACTAGATTCTCAAGGAAATGTGTCTTCCATCATGTGTAAAAGTGACATCACTAGGGAGTGGGCACTTTGAATTCCCAGCAGCGAGGACACACTGCACAGAATTGTCCTTACATTCAGTCCTGGCCCTCCTTGTGACCAAGGACAAAAGTTTCAGTGAGACCAAACTATGGCTGAGGAAACAAAATAAATCTTACTGAAACAGCATGGTCCTGGTTTCATTTGGACTTACTTATCTGGGTGCATGCTGTGTTTCCCAAGTAGAAAGCAAGGTCCTTGAGGGCGGGGAGTGTGTGTCTTTGTCTCTCCTTCCCACCCCCTCACCTCCCATGTTTCACATAGTACTTGCATGTAGTAATGCATTTAATAAATGTTCATTTAATCAAATTGGATTCTAAATTAATAGGATCCAAATTAATAACGATAATAATAACAACTAGCATTTACATAGTGATTTATGGGTTGGGAAGCATCTTTACTGATGTTATTTTGTTTCAGCTAAGCTAAGTCTTGCTTAGAAGACTTAAGTTTGAATCTTACTTGGAACATTTACTAGCTGGAAAGGTTGCAACCTCTCCTACCTCAATTTCTTCACCTGTAAAACAGGGCAAAAATGGCACGAGGATCGAAAGAGATAATGCATTTAAAGTACTGTACAAGTCTTAAAAGTACTATGTAAATGTTACCTGTGACTAGTATTATTTTTGCTAAAAATTAGGTAAATATTCTAAATCCCACGTCAGTCCCTTGGGCTTGTAATTCTATACGCCTAGTATGAAATCTACACATTAGAGCTAGAGCTGAAAGTCCCTTAATAATCTTTGGAGGGTCCCACGAAATACACACCCTTTGCCAGGAAAGCAATTGGCCTGGGCATTGGTCAGGGTTTCTCACTAGGTCTTTAAGTATGTAAAGAGAAACAGCAAATCCTTGTAAGAAAGATTAAATGCTTGGGCTAGAGGGTTGCCAGGTGGCAAGGGAAAGGGGGAAAGCTGGCAGAGGAAGTATGAGGAAGAGAGTGGAGGAAGAGGCCATAGCAGGGAAAAAAGGGATAGAATGAACCATGTGAGAGTAAAACAAGAACCCCTGGGTTCTGGAGCTCCCTGGATCTCCTTAGACCTTTTGCTTTTCTAGTTTCTGGGGCCTCCCGGCTCTCCCACACCAGCTTTCCCTACAGTGACCCCCCACCCCACCCCCGCAGCTCTGACAGAGGATGGCCCTGGAGTCCACGGTGAGGTGGCCCACAGCATAGAGCTGAACATCTGGATGGAAGCCTGACAAACTGAGGCAAACACCATCCAAACGTTTGTTCTACAGGTCACCCAATACCCGGTTATTTAGAAGTAGCCGAATAATTAAGCGACTGAGCTCCCCAGTTTTGGTCTTTGACCAAGAGCCTAAAACTCTACAAATCAACCCCACCCTAGCCCCCAAAGCCCCAGAGCCCAGGACTGCTCTGTATCTATTCCTTTAATAGATGAAAAACCATAGCTTCTTTGTACACGAGCAACACCTCAGGAGTAAATAGAGCATCTTGGAAAGCTTCACGGGTGCTTCCAGACCACGAAGTCCATTTAGGGCAAGGAGACAATGATTTATTGCTGTTATTGCTCGTCATCCCTTACAGCTTTCGAGCAATTTTATCTTCAGGGTGATTTCCCATCAATTATCTTGGGGAGGGGAGTGGGGGAGGGGAGACAAGGCAGGGATTAATTTCCTGTTTTATAGGTGAAGAAATAATGGAGGTTGGGGGAAGGGCAGAAGTGACTTACCTAAGGTAATTCAAGGAATGGGGGAAAGGCAATCAATCTATCAACGATTGTTTATTGAGAGCTTATAATGTGCCAGGTATGATGCCAAATGCTGGGGATGGAAACCAAAAGCAAAAGCAATCTCTGTCCTCAAGAGGCTTACATTCTAGTTGGGGGTGGGGGTGGGGGTGGGGATAGGGAATTGTGGCACGGCCATATTGAAGAAGCACTAGGTTTGGGAGCGAGAGGCCCTGGATTTGAATTCCTTCTCCACTGTTTACTACTTGTGCGATCTTGGGTAAGAAATTTAACCTGGTTTCTGTAAAATGACACCACTGGATGAGAAGATTTCATAAGGCCTTTTCTATAGAACTTTAAAGCTCGAATGGTAGAAACCAATCAGTATGTGACTACCCATCCCAGTGCAGGATCTCTATTGGTTCTAGGTAGGGGTGGGAGTGTTGGGGGAGAGGACAGTACAGAGAACCATAGGAGAGAATCATTACCCTTGGGCCCTCACTATCTCGTCCCTACTGACAGACATGAAAATAGAAGGAATAAGACAAGACAGTAGGAGATAAAAACTCTTTGGAGAAGGAGAGGTCAGTTAGCATAGACAGTCACTGGGTCATAGACTGAGATCTGGAAGAGACAGCCATCGAGTCCAACTCTCTTATTTTATAGTCAAGGTAACTGGGACACGGATTGGCAAAATGTCTCATGAGTAGTAATCATCACCTGTGCAACACAGAAAGTTAGTAGGGAAGCTGGGAATAGACAGCAGGTTTCCTGACTTCCAGCCTCTCTGCGTGTGTCTCCCTGAGAGAACAGGCTGCCTTGAACAGACCTAGGGGAGACTCCAGCTCAGCCTTGTTAGTTTTGACCTCTCTTAAGAACACTGGTGACCCAAGCAATGGAACAGAGTAGGTAGAAACATGAAGGCTTCCCCAGAAGTCAGGAAGGTCAGTCAGACCCCTCTCTCAACTCTTAAATATCTGCACAGGAGACAAAGTCCTCGGCCTTTCCTTCTAACTCTATTGATTGTTAAGCCTAACTGAATATTTCAGAGCTGTGAGGTGGGTCCTCAGAGAGATGCTCATAATGTATCAAGCCAGTCTGACTAATGACTGGGCCCTGGATTGCACTGAGCATGTTGCAGGAATATAAACTTCCCCCAAAAAGAATTCCCGACACTCTCAGCATCCACTTGGGCAACACCCCGTCTCCCACAACCACCACTCAATGGCCACGTGGAAACAGAAACACCATCTCTCTTGCCTGCCTGGTTCTGCATTTGAAAGAACCCAGGGATCTGATTGGGGGTGGATTGGGGGGTTGTTGAGATAGTCTTTCATTATTTTCCCTCTCTCCTCCTTTTCCTTCCAAGCCAGGAGCTCTCCAAATGTGGTCTGGGGGCTGCTGAAGAACCATGAGGGTCCCCCAGATGGCCCATAGACTGATGTCTTGCAGTATGAATGTTTATATTGTGACAGTGTCTAAACTGTTCTTTCTGGTGAGAATTAATACTGTACTTATGATATTTAATAAAAACCAGACAGTACCTCACTGGCGTTTCATCTGGAGTGGCGCCTGCCTTCCCATTAATTCCAGCGAGGGTTTTTTGAGGTGGTAAGCAGGAAGAGTGGGGTAGGTGGTCCTTGGGATTTGCCCACCCAAGTGGCCCATGTCTTACCTAAACTTTGCATCTCTATGCACACAGTAGGGACTTTATAAATGTTTCTCAAATTGAAGTCTTCTAACTAAAGTATGGTCCTTAGCAAGAGAGGCAGCAATAGTGTAGTAGATAGAGAACTGACCTTACAGCCAGGAAGACCCAGGTTCAAGTTTCTTTCTCTAACGTGGACTGCCTGGGGGACCTTGGGCAAGTTCCCCACAGTCCCTAGGAATATAAGTTGCAGCACAGTTGCTGATCTGCATCAGTGAAAGGATTTCCCCCACAAGGGAGTTCCCTACATAAGTAATCCTTTTCCGTGTCTCATTCCTCAGGCATTTAGAATGAGCATTGTCTCTGCTGGCACCATCTTGTTCTCTGGACTTGCTCTCATCTAGGCAGCATCACAGAGTGGGTAGAGTGTTGGACCAGGAGTCGGAAAGACCTGGGTGTAAATCTTACCTCAGATGCTTACTAATTTTGTGACCCTGGGGAAGACGCTTTAGCTTTCTAAGTCCATTTCTAATGACAGCATTTATCATACGGAGTTATTGTGAGGCTCAAATGTAAAGCACTTTGTAGACCTTAAACCTCTACATGAAGGTGGGTTGCTATAATATTGTATAGTACCATAGGACAGCTAGGTGGCAACGTTGGTAGAGTGCTGGGCCTGGAGTTAGGAAGACCTGAGTTCAAATCCAGCCTCAGATACTTCTTAGCAAGTCACTGAACCGTTTGCCTCAGTTTTCTCATCTGTAAAATGAGTTAGAGAAGGAAATGGCAAACCACTCCAGTATCCTTGCCAAGAAAACCCTGAATGGGGTCACAGAGAGGCAGACACAACTGAACCACAAGAATAACAAAGATTGATTATTATTACCACTGTTGTCAACATTATTATCAATAATTATGACTATTATTAAATAGTATTAATATGATCGCTGTTGTTATAAGTATTATTGATATTATATTATATAAAATTGTAGCTATCATTACTACTGTTGTTCTTATCCCCAGCTGAGCTAGGTCTCAGTAACCAGGGCTGAGCAGCTAGGTTTCATTCTCTGCTCTGCCTCATTCCTCTTCTGAGGGGAATTCTTTACCTCTGCCTTTTAACATCAGATTTGAGGTTCACGTTCCTATCCATGCTTTTCAAAAATCCCCTCCAGGAGGGTTTACTGTCTACTTTAATCTCTTCCTGAAACTCCTTGTGGAATTTCTGTTTCTCTCTCTCTCTTTTTTTTTCTGTAGCTTTTTGTGCTTCACCATCTCCTACAGCTCCCCAAATCCTATATTGTCATGATTCTGGGCTAGTCATTTGTCTTCTCTGGGACTCAGTTTCTTTATCTGTAAAATGAAGGGGTTAAGCTCATTGAGAGAGAATTGGATAATCTCTAAGATCCCCTCTACTTCTACGTCGATGACTACGACCTCTGGTCTCCTTACAATCACATAATTAGACTGCGAGCCCCTTGGAGGGTAGATATCATGAATCCTTAATTTTCAGAGTAACCACTTAACAAATAATTCGTTGAATTGCCCTGAATTGCTACCCCGCCTCATCTCTGCAAGAGCCCTAGAACAGAGCTTTCTACCCTCATGATTGAAGTCCATGGCGCTGGTTGGCTGATCCATGTTCATTCCCCAACCTTGGACCCTGCAAAGTACCAGTGGGCTGAGAGACAGAACAGAGTCTCCTTGGCATACCTGCCTTTTCAGTATGGTCATTAGCCAGTCTTTTCAAGGCAGGAAACTCAGGCCAGTGCATAGGGAAGGGCCATGTGATGCAGCCAGGCTGTCTCAGGAGGTTTCACTCAGGGTATGTACAATATTTGGAGGATGAATCCCCTCAGCCCGCTAATCATCCTTTCTGGTATGGTGGGGTATGTGTGAGAGAAAGAGAGACAGAGACAAAAATCAGAGACAGAGACAGCAATTCATTTTTTTTAATAGGGTAACCAAAGCGTTTGTTTCTGGATTGGTTTTCAATCAGATAAGAGCTCATAGCCAGTCTCCTTTCTGGAAGACGGAAGAGAAGACGATAAGATCTGACCTGCTGAAAGCTATCAAGTCCAGCCAAATCTTCCCCAGGAGTTCTAGCAGAAGCCAGTCAGAGAAGGCCGGGAAGAGAAAGAACAAGGTCACTGATTGTTCTCTATTGCCCAATTTCATATCTATTTTTTCCCTTAATCAGAATACTTGCCTATGAAATTCTTCTGGCAACAGTTTTATATTAGCTGCTTTGGTTGACTGCCTTCTTTTATATGGTTGGACCAGCAAAGAGCACACAAAATGTGGCTTCTATTAAGCAGTATTAAAGGAATTCCTCTCCCCTCAAAGCCAGGAGCTTAAACTGAAGCAGGAGCAGGCACTTTGGTTCCTTGTTTCATGTTTCTTGAGCGCTTTGCCTTCCCTGTTGTTATTTATCTCATTAGAGGGGCCATCATTTCTCCAAAGCCACATGGGCTGCTGGGTCTGGGTGGGGCTGCCTCCTGGAGAGGCTGAGCTCCACCCCTCTCTGCCCACTCCCCTTTCCAGCCTCTGTTCTCTTCGATAGAAGATGACAGGGCTGACAGCAGCGTTTCCTATGCCAGACTGCCCATTTGGGGCTCCGAGCAGCACCTGGGCCTGAAATGATGAAAGTTAGGGAGTTGGGCCTCCCACCCACTGTCTCCCAGCCCTGAAGTATCTGGCCTCCTCCTCTCCTCCGCCCCACTGCAAGATGGCTGGAAGAGATTAGGGACATCTCTGCAGATGCTAAAGAAGAAAGGCTGGGGGGAGAATAGGAAAAGCATAGCCAAGGAAGGAAAGAGATGGCCAGCTTTAAATTCTATCATGCTAACCCTTTAGGTATTTGAAGAAATATCCATTCTAAAATTTCTCTTCTCTGGGCTAAACATCCCCAGTTCTTTTAACTGATCCTCATAGGACATGGTTTTAAGTCCCCTTACCCTCTTGGTTTTGCTCCTCCAAACAGGCGTCAGCCTGACAAGGTCATTATAATGTGGGACCAGAAATGGAGTATGATATTCTAGATGTAGATTGGCCAGGGCAAACTGGTAATCACTGAGCCCAGTCAGTCAATAAACATTTATTAAGCTCCTATTATGTGCCAGGCACTGTGTTGAACATTGGAGATGCAAAGAATGGCAAAAGATGGTCAGTCCCTCCTCTCAATGAGTTCACAGTCTCCTGGGGTAGGCATTATGCAAACCGCTGTGGACAAACAAACTATAGAAAGGATAAATAGGAAATAATCAACAGAGGGAAGATGGTAGAATTGAGGAAGATCAAGAAAGACTTCCTGCAGAAGATGGGATTTTAGCTAGGACTTGAAGGAAGCCAGGAGGTGGGGGTGGGAAAAGAAAAAGCATACCAAGCATGAGGAAGAGCCAGTGAAAATGGTCAAAGGTAAGAGATGGAGATTCTTGTGTGAGGAACAGTAAGGAGGCAGAATTACTGAATTGAAGAGTATTTGGGGTGAGAGTCCATATAAAGTTTAAGAAGACTAGAAAGGTGTCAGGGTGGCCAGGTTATGAAGGACTTTGAACACCAGAAGATTTTATATTTGATCCTGGAGGTAATAGGGAGCAACTGAAGTTCGTTGAATCAAGGGGAGTGACATGGTCAGGAACCTGATTTTTAGAAAAATCACTTAGTGGCTGAGTGAAGGATGAACCAGAATGGCGAGACTTGTGTTGGGAAGACCAACCAATGGGCTATTGCAGTAGTCAAGATATGAAGGAATGAGGGTCTGCGCCAAGATGGCAGCAGTGTCAGAGGGGAGAAGGGGATATATGGGAGATATGTGATAAAGGTAAAATTGACAGATTTTGGCAGCAAATTGGCTATGGAGGTGGGAGTAAGAGACTATGAGGAGTGAAAGATGACACTTAGACTTTGAGTCTGGGAAACTGAGAGGATGGTGGTACCATCAACGCTAAGAGGGAAATTAGGAAGAAGAGACATTTTGAGGGGAAAAGAGTGAGTTCCGTTTTGGACATGCTGCATTGAAAATGTAGGCCCTTACATATGTTCACTGCCTCTTACCCAACACTGCATAAGATGGACTAAATCTCACCCTGGTCACCTTTCTGTCATGGACCCAGGTTATATAGAGGGATAATTTGTCTGTGACTAGAGCTTTAGATTTGTGGGTCCTGATTCAGATTGTAGGGGTTCTTTGGGAGAGTCATTTAGAGAGCTATAGATAACAAGAACAAGGCTAACCAAGACTGGAAACCCTCTTCAGAGTCAGACTAGTCCATCACCAGGAAGATGATTACATCTAGGACCTAGGTCAGAGCTGCTCCATTCCACTCCAGAAAAGAACCTATTAACCAGCTCTCATCTACTCCATTTGTCCCCACTCACCAACCTACCTCCTTAAAACCCAGTGATCAGGTCTGCTCTGTCCATACAAGCATATTCAGGAATTAAAGAGTTAATATCTGGGGTGTACTTGGAGACCCCTGGAGGCCAATGCCACATACTGTATGTACTATTATTGGAAAGAATAAGAAATTTCCCAGGGTGTGCAAACAAATTGAATTGTAAGTGAAATACCTAATTATTTCCCTCTTGTTCAGAGTCCCAAATACTGAGTAAAGCATAGTAATTATGTTTATGTTAAAGAAATCACCAATTACTATTAAGTCTTATAATCATTTCAGCCCTGCCTGCTTCCTCCTTCTGAAGGACTCACTTGCCAGCTCCTTAAGGAAGGTTGTCGAGTGTGGAAATTATCGGGAAGTCTCTCAAGGTTGCAATTTTTCATTTAATTATTTGACCTGCAAAGCTGGCTGCATTCTCAGTTACAGTTCTTACCTGGCACTTGGGGACAAGATCCCAGGTGGAAGCATCAGTCCCAGGTCCCAAACTCAATGACTCTGACCTAGAGTCGTAGACCCTAGGGGTGATGCCACAGGCAAGAAGAATCTCAGGATCTCAGAGTCAGAAGGGGCCTCCAAGGGCCTCTGGCCCAAGCCACATGTGAACCAAAATCTCCGGAACATTCAAACAACCGGCCCTCCGGCTTCTATTTGAACATCTCCAGTGACATGGAACTCACTACCTGTTGCCTGAGGAAGGCCATTCCACTTTTAGATAGCTCTGAGTATTAGGAATTTTTTCTTTGCGTTCAGTCTAAACCTTCCTGCATTCTGCCTGCCCACCCCCTCCTGTCCCTTCCCCAGCTGTTCCTACTTTGCCCATTAGGGCCTGACAGAATAAATCTTATATCCCTCTTGCACACGACAGACTCCAAATACTTGAACACAGCCAACATATCCTTCCTCAATCTTCTCCTCTCCCAGTTAAACATTCTGAGTTTCAGCAACCAGTCTTCCCAAGGCACAGTCCTCAGTCATCTCACTATCTAGGTTCCCCTCTTCTAGACACCTTCCTAAGCAGTGACATCTAGAATAGACCTCTCTGCTCCAGGCGTGGTCTGACCAGGGCAGAGGAGAACAGCGCCATTCACCTCCTTCATTCTGAATTCATAGTATTATAGATGGAAGGCTGGAGAAGAGACCTGACAACATCTAGCCCAAATGCCCTCATTTTATACATGAGGAAATCGAAGTCCCTAAAGGTGAAGTGACTTGCCCAACATCATATAGATAGTGTCAGAGGTAGGATTGGAACCCAGGTCCTCTGACTCCAGTGCCAGTGTTCTCTCTTCTTTACCACACTGCCTCTTCCAATACAGCTTAAGATGGTGTTTGCTTTTTTACTGCATTGTCACACTGTCCAGTGTCCTGTAAGAGGGAGGGAGGAAGGAAGGAAGGAAGGAAGGAAGGAAGGAAGGAAGGAAGGATGGAAGGAAGGAATTATTAAGTACCTACTATGTGCCAGGCACTGTGTTAAATGCTTTACAAATATTATTTCACTTGCTCCTCACAACCACCCTGGGATTTGGTTACTATTATGATTTCTATGTTACAGTTGAGGAAACTGAGGCAGACTAGGATTAAATAATTTGCCCAGGGTTACATAGCTAGGAAGTTAAGTGTCTGAGGCTGGATTTGAACTTGTGTCTTTTCGACTCTAGGCCCAGTGCTCTAATCTTCTATGCTACCTAGCTGCCTCCTGTGGTGTCTTTTGAGCTCAAAACTGGGGGTAGGGGTGGGGGTGGGGTGGGTAGGGCTGAGGGCCCTATTAAAGAAATTAAATTAAAGAAATTAAAGAAAAATTTGGCTGGGGAAGGGTCCCCTTCTGTGTGGGTAGGCATGTGTCTAGGCCATGGCATGCAAGAGTCCCCCATCCCATGCACTTCCCTGAGGGCAGAGTTAGCAAGAGTGATTCTCTTTCTGCCAACCCAGGCCCCTCACAAATGACACCTTTGCAAGCTAGAACACATTTAAGAAATGAAAAAAGGGCAGTGTGGATAGCAAGGAGTTAGGCCTAGTGCCTCTCGCTCTCCTATTCATAACATTGGTCAGTAGTAATAGTTAACGGTAACAACAGAAGCCCAAAACACTTTATATACATTATTCATTTGATAGGACAGTGATAGGAAGACAGGGTTTCAGGTTGAGGTTCAGCACAGAGATCTTAAGCTCTTTCAAAAAGGTGTTGATCATTTTGCCCTGGAGAACCTGAGCTGCTTCCACATAACTCCCAGCTCCTTGATAGGGAGGGCCTCCCGTATGTGGAGTCTAGGGCAAAGCCCAGTGGAAGCATCTAGAATCAGTCAACTAACAATTAAGTACCTATTGCATGAGAAGCACTGAGTGAAGACTCCCTATCATCATGGTACTAGCTAGAGTAGAGGATTTCGAGGCAAGGGGACCAGGGTTCTGGTCCTTGGCTCTGCCGCTTCCTACTTGTGAGCAAATTACTTAAAGTCCCCGGGCCCCAGTTACTGCCACTGTAAAATGAAAGGGTTGGACGAGGCTTTTCAAGTCCCTTCCAGCTCTGATTCTCTGATCTTATGATCCTCGGTTTCTCTGAGATTGTTCTGAAGTCAGGGTCCTTAACTTTTTCTGTGCCTTGGACCCCTTTGGCAGTCTGGTGAAGCCTATGGACCCCTTCTCAGAAGAATGGGGTTTTCAATTAATATTTGGAAGAAATGCTAAATTTCAGTTAGAGATTAGTGAAAATGAAGATTTAACTTTTTTCCCATTCAAGTTTACACTCCCCCTGAAATCTGCTCACTGTCCTTGGATCCCAGGTTAAGAAGTCTTACTGTAAAGTCTGTTATCTGACCAAAGAATTGCTTACTAAATGGACTAACCACCCAGGTGCCTGGCTGGGCTGAGTTTCATATCGAGCCTATGGCCTCCCTCACAGAGCATTACACTGAATCGTGGGTGGCAGCTGGCCCAGGGGATCAGGCATGATCCAGAAAGCCTGCCACACACAAAAGGCAAGGGCCTGGGGAGTATGAGTCAGAGGCCAGGTAAGCCAGCAAAATCAAGAGGACAGAAATATCCTAGGGCAGAGCCAGATGGCACATCTACATCTGGGCAAACAGAAAATGAGCATGATATTCATGGGAGGCAGCTGGTCAGCCACCAAAATGTCCTAGGAAATGAGAGCCAGGACTGGCAAAGAAAATCCATTTGCAAAAACAGGACCTTAACACTGAAGCAGCTTTCTGACACAGCCAGGGCAGTCTTTCTACCTCTCTGAGCTGCTTAGAGTCAATGTAGAGGGAACTTGGCCTATAGCAAGGATTCTTGACCAGGTCCTGTGAACTTTAAAAAAAAATAATTTTTTTTTGATAACTGTATTTCAATACAACTTCTTTCCTTGGTAGTCCTGTGTATTTTATGTTATATATTTTTTAAAATTATTCTAAGAAGGGGTCCACAGGGGCCAGAAGACTACCAAAGAGGTCTAGAACACACACACACACACACACACACACACACACACACACACACACGGCTAAGAACTCCAGGCCCATAGGCCTTCAGGTAATGGCACGAAACAGCTAGCTGGGTGCTAAGTTGGGGTGGGGGAGCAGACACAGATCTCTTGGAGAAAGGGATAGTATCTTGGCATGGGGATGAGAAGCCTACAGAGCAGGGGTCATGGTTTAAGCCTCTTCATTCTGGAAGTACTAGGGACAAATTCTGGGGGTCTGAAGCAGAGAAGGCCAAGATCTTCCCCTGACCCTCCTTTGGGGGCAACCTCGTACCCTTGCTCCTGTTCTAATGGGGAGAGTATTTCACATTCTGCCAGCAGCCACCACTGCTCAAATAAATCTGTGACCAGTCAGTGACCTTAGGAATAAGCCCAAGGGACTAAATGTGTAGAGATCTCAGAGCCACGAGAAAGGAAGGGCCAGGGGCTAACAGGCTTTCTGCAGTCATGGGAAAGGGGGAGGGAGGCATCTAAGGCCTTACTTTTTATGGTGAAACCTGAATCTGGGCCAGTATTCTGGGACTCTCTCAGACTTTACAAACCAGCACCATGCAGAGGGTTAGGGTTACTATGTAATCTGTTCCAAAATTGGGAATAAGACTGATCCCTCCGTGATATTCCCCCAGTCCTTGGGAGATGGGAACCACCTAGTTCTTAGCAGAGGTCTTAAAATGTCAGGCTCTCTTCAGGAATTCTGAGGGCCGATGGGACGGTAACTGGGGAAAAGAGACCCACATTCAAGTCCCAGTTCTGACAGTAGGAGGTTTATAACTGAAGGCAAGCCTCAGTTTCCTCAGCTGTAAAATGGAGCTAATAATACTTGCCTTGCCTACCTCACAGAAGTGTCGTGAGGAAAGTGCTTTGTCAACAGCGATGGGCTAGGGAAATGCTTGGCAGGTCTCCATAATGGATTATGGGCGCCTCAGACATTCACCACCACCACCCCCACCATCCCCCACCTCAAGAACCGAAGCAGATCCTGAGAGCCTGAAGGAAAGAGAGCACATTTCAGAAATGCTCAAGTTTATGAGCAAACTTTTTCAGCCAGGCCTGGAGCCTGGCCATGATTCTCCTCTTTGCCTTCATTCACAAGGCCTTTTTCTCTGCTCCTTTCCCCATCCTCTGTAACATTACAAGAGGACACTCTCACTTGGGTCTTTATTCGGAATGGGAGAAGATAAAAGGGTGGGATGGGAGTGGGGTGGGGAGGTGGGGGAGCCAGGAGCCAACCATATCATTGGAGTTGACAGACTGGGGTGTTTCCTGCTGGGAGGGCTGTTGTGGGGCTGGTGGGCCCTCTCTGGGCCCCATGCAGACGGAGGAGTCAGGCCGTCATTGGCTGTGCCCACTGTGCCAGCCCTTTGATCAGGGAACCATTTCGAAAGAGCACATTTCATGTCTGAAAACAAGCTTCTCCAACTTGGAAATTTCCTCTTTGCAACAGGGGCTGCAGGCTCTTTGGTCTTGGGGCTCTGGTTTAGGGTAGGAATCTTGCTGCTGGGTAAATGAATAAAACCTAGAGTTTTCTTACACAAATGGGAGCCATTAGGAATAAAACTCTTTAGGCGATTTCTGGACAGAAATCTAAACTAGGAAATAAATCTCTTGCCTTAAAAAACTCACACAAACACCTCTGAACTGCAGTAGCTTCTGAAACTCCCAACCCACAGTGTGAGCGCCAAATAAATGGATGGATGCTGCATCCAGAGCCAAGGCCAAGGTGAGGCCACAGTGGCTGTGGAAAGTCCCATAGATAAGCTCAGAGTTCTCTGGCCAAGGAGACATAGCCCCTGCTTGTTAGAGCCCCAGGACCCTGACATTCGGCATTTTCCCTTTTACTGCCTCACCTCTCAGTTCAAAATCCCCACCCAATGGCTCTTCGTTATCCACAAGTTCATTTTCAAACTTCTTAACAGCACAAAAATTTCAGTCTGGGAGGGGAATACACTTGAAATTTCTGACCAGAGCAGAAAACAATTGCTATTTACACTCATTCTAGGCCATCTTTTGTCTCAGGTCTTACCTAGCCATTGAATGGGCACGAGGCATCGGAAAGACCTTAATTTAAAGGCCAAGGTCATTCACTGCATCCTGGGCCAAGGCCAGTCACCTTGACTTTTGTCTTGCCACTGGACTTTGAGGAGGAGAGAGTGAGGCTGATGATGATTGCTCCTCTGTCTCACTTAAAGCAATTCACTCAAAAATTAAGACATCACCCTAGTGATGTCATTGGTCTTCTTTGAGAATGACGGACAAACAACAAAACTCCTTTGAACTCCTTAGCCTGGTATTGAAGGCCCTCTACAATCTGGTTCCAACTTAATCTTCTAGTGGTCCCTGGCACATAGGCCAGCTGGTCTCCTCATATGCTAAGTACATTCCTACCTCCATGTCACTGCTCATACTGTGTCCTTACCTCTTCCTCCTCTCAGTCTCTTCAAATCCTACCCATCCTTTAAGGCCTACCTCTTCAGGAAGGCTTTCTGTAATACTCCAACCATCAATCATCTGCTTCTCTTTTCAAATCCCAGGACACTTATCATACCACATAATTTACCTTCCCTACTGAAATTGTGAACTAGAAGGCAAAGACCCTGTATTCTCCCCCAATACAATCTCCATCCCCACTCCAAACAAGACTGGGCAAATAACACAGATATAGGTGAATAGTTGAATGAATGAATGGATTGATGAATAAGTGAATTTGTCATTTAAAGGACCTACTAGTAGCCTTCAAATGTCTAGAGATACCTCTCTGTACTGCTTTCCCTGATCTCAGCCACCAGTGGCATATTAGAACTGAAGGGACATGTTATTGAGTATCAGGACCTGCCCCCCTCTTATCCCAATTTCCTTCCCCTGGGGAAGGCACAGACCCAGAGAGAAGAGAGTAATAGGAAAGGGTTTATTCAGGTTTCTCAGATACAGACTCAGGAAGAATGGGGAGGGTAGGATCTGTGCCCCAGCTATGGTGGCTGGTCTACCTTCTGAGAAGACACTTCTCCTGACCCAGCCCAGGCTGCTGAGCTCTTTCTTTACTGCTTGGGTGTCCTCCTGGGATCTGGGTGTCCAACCTTCTCCCCTGCTACATTAGACCCAGTTCCTCTTGTGACAGTGCTGACCACATAGGAGTCAGGTCATCTGGGTTCTAGTTCGTGCTCTGCTGCCAACTTGTTGAGGGGAGGGCCACAATCAAATCTCTTAACCTTTCAAAGTTTCTTCATCTCTCAGATATGGATGATACCCACCTGTCCTGCTCCTCTCCCCATCTGTCATTGTGAAATTGTGGATGTGAGAGCTCTTTGGAAAATCTGAGGCATGAACACATGAAAAGCAACATTACAGTATTGTAATGGGATAATGACAGCGCCAGGCCTGGCTCTGGGCTATTGGTCTCCAGTGTGGCTTCTCACCCAACCTCAGGCCTTCTCCAGTTTCCCAGGACAGGCTTGGCTCTGGGCACTGTGGGAGAAACTGACTACAGCTTCAGGAAGGACCAGCACTATCTCACTGATGTTTTGGGGAAATTAGGGCTCTAAGCAGAAGAATAGCTAATATTTGAGTGGTACTTCATGGTAGATAATACTTTTAGTACTTTGAGTTGTGAAAGAAGTACTTTGTAAACTCTGTCCCTATTATGCAGATGTGGAAGCAGAGGCTTAGAAAAGCTAAATGCCTTACCCAAGGTCACACAGCTATAAGTGGTAGAGCCAAGATTCAAACCCAACTGTCCTGAATCCCAATAGAATGTTCTGCCTTGTGTCATGCTGATGAAGAGCCTTTGAATGTCATATGGTCCAGTCCTCTGCTTCCAGGAAGGCCAAGCTGGGGTGGGGAACAACAATCCCTTTAGTCCTAATATTTAAGCTATTAAATATTCAAACTAAGACTTTGGAGACACCACAAATGAGGATTTCTGATCACTCGTGATTCCCCATGAATGAGGTTGGGGGGACTAAGAGAGAAGGTGAGCAGGGCACAAAATTCTATGAAAAAGTCAGTGTCCAGGGATTATAAGGAGGTTTGGCTACTGTCTCTTTCTCTAAGCAAACTTCAGAAGGAGAAGGAGCAAGATTGTACTCAGTGGAAAAAACTAGAGGTCCTTAAGTTGCCAGAGTCCCTGGAAAATTACCAGAAGCAGAAAAACAGGCTTAGATTTTGCTGACCAGGTTAGCTATGTTTGCTTGAAAGAAAAGTCAGCTCTCAGCCATGTCAGGGCTGTGCCCAAGCCTGACTTGGGGGGACCATGTTTCTGAAACATGGAGTAGGGACAGCAGGAGGACTTGAGGGGATGGGGCAGTTGAGGATGCCTGATTCCTTTGCCCTCTGAGATCTGTCCAGACTTCCAAATTTGAACAGAGATGGGAAGAGGCAATGGCTAGTCAATACAAACACGTAATGAGAACGATTACGCCCTCAGTGAGATCCATTGACCCACATTCACTAGTACCTGAGGCCATTTCTGCACACTACCAGGCACTGAGAGTAAGAGAAACAACCAGCTATTTAAGAGACCCCTACTCCCTAATTCAGAAGCAACTCTGATTCTTTTTCTTAAAAAAAAAAATGTTTTTTAGTTATTCTGAACCCAGCAAACATCAACAAACATTAGGATTTCAATATACAAGGAAGAACAGAAAAAGAGGATTCCACAATATACCATGCATCTCCATTACCTATAACTTGTATTTCTTTTTTAAATTATATAACAACTTTAACATGCTAATTTTACAGCTGTCCTGCTTTTCTGTGCCTCCTAAACCTGTTAATATATTTTTAAAAAATTCTATAATGACCCTTTTTTCTTTCTTTTCTTTTTTGGTGTCACAATTACTGCTATTCACTCCCCCTCAAAAAAAAAATCAACAAAAGACCCTTGTAACAAATAAGCATAGACAAGTAAAACAAATCCATACAGTGGCCATATCTAGAAACACAGGCTCCCCACCACTGGACACCTTGAGTTCTCACCTAGTGACATTGATTCTGAAGGACCCAAATAGGGATCAGGATCCCTTTGTTACATTGGGAACCTACAGAGGAGTTGTGGGATTGTAACTGAGAGGGCAATGGTGGGAGTCTGCCTCAGCACAGAGACAATGGTTGCATTCCATAGTGGACTCATAGCTGCAGTAATTGGCACAAGCTCCATACTGGTTCCTGGCCCAGAGACTTAGAATCTCCCTATCCTGGTTGTCCAGGTGAATCTGAAATTGATAGAGCTTCCATCACCCTCTAAAATTATATTTCCTCAGGGTAAATAGCCACAGCAGTTTAAAAAGTAAACAAGTAGCTACTGATTACTAGTCAGTGGCCAGTTTTATGTTACAAAAGGAAAAGGCAAAGAATGACAGTAGAATGTAACCTCCTCGAGGGCAGGGATATTTTCATTTTTGTCTTTTTGTGCTCAACACATAGCACAATGGCTGACACCCAAAAATGTTTGTTGATTTGAATTGAAGGCTACGGGCTTCCTACGGGCTAAGTTCAGAGTGGTTTGTGATATAGTGACATGACAAATATAAGGCCTGGTACTTGATGTGTTTTTACACTGATTTGTGGGTCATAACTAATGGCACATGCTGAGTGATCTCAGGCATGGCTAATGCAGGGGTGGAAAATAAAAAATCTGGGACAGGAATCTTTGGGAGAATCTCCCCAAATGGAATTGGCCTTTAACCACTTGTCTGTCCACCTAGAAAAGCCCCACCACTGAAGAGGTGTATAGTGAGGTCTACCAGCTTACATAACCTACAACAGAAACTACAGCTGCAAGATGCCAGGACTCCCTGGACCTTGTATGAGGGGTGGATGGGCAGAATGGACATAGAAAAGAAGATGAAGAATGCATATGTACTATGTGTCCCAATATGCCATTCATTAAATTCAACCTTGCCACCATGGTGATCAACTATGTCAGTTGCCAGGTCACATGACCTACCTTGAACCCCAAATATTGCAAAATCTCTTAGGAAGGGCAGCCTCCTTGTCAAAGGTGGAAAAAAGCCATTGGGGATTAACAGAGTGCCTGATACACTGCCATAGAATCTTACGCTTTGTAGCTTCTGATCTGAGACTTCAGGTTTCTGCTCAGGAATTCCAAGAATAAGCCTGGGAGCACAGGATAAAATGTACTTTCCACATATCACATAGCACCTTCGAGCAGATGACATTATGGAACATTGGACTGATCTGTTAAAAACTCAAATAAAACAGCTCTTAGGAAGCCAAAACTTACAAAACTGAAGAGGCATGTTGCAGGTGGCATTTCAGGTGTTTGAAAATTAATTCTGTTTGTCGGATGTAATTACTGCGGTATGTTTGATCAATGAGCATTTATTAAATGCCTATTATATTAAAGGCTGTGGATACAAAAACAAAAACAAGAAAATAAAACCGTATCTGCCCTTTAAGGAGTTTATGGTCTATGAGGGATGACAACAAGTATGCATCTAAGTTATTATTGTGGTTGCTGTTTGTTTTACGTTCTCTTTTCTTTTTTTTTTTGAGGGGGAAGGCAAGGCAATTGGGGTTAAGTGACTTGCCTAAGGTCACACACAGCTAGTAAGTGTGTCAAGTGTCTGAGGCCATATTTGAACTCAGGTCCTCCTGACTCCAGGGCTGGTGCTCTACTCACTGCGCTACCTAGCTGCCCCTGTCCTTCATTCTCGAAGAGGACCATGACATCACGAATGTGATGCCATGACACGCAAGTGAATTGGATTTAAGTAAGGGAGGGCTGTGCAAAGTCACCAGCCTCACTTTCTCCTCACAAGCCACAAAATATATACAGTGGCAGCTAGGCGGCATAGTGGATAGAGCCCCAGGCCTGGAGTCAGGAGGACCTGAATTCAATTCCAGCCTTAGATACTTCCTAGCAGGGTGTCCCTGAGCAAGTCACTTAACCTCTGTCTACCTTAGTTTTCTCATTTATAACATGGGGATACTAATAGCACCTACTTCCCAAAGGTTGTTGTGAGGATATGTGTAAGTAACTTTGCAAACCTTAAAGCCTTATATAAAAATCAGTCAATAAAAACAAATCCAAGGTAATGGGTGGGCTCATGAAAGGTTTCTTGTAGAAGGTGTCATTTCAGCTGAATTGTAAAGGAAACAAGGAATCCTAAGAAGCAGAGGTCAGGAAGGAATGCATACCAGGAATGGAAGACAGCCAGTCTATAGGCATAGAGACAGAAGGTCGAGTAGCATGTGTGTGTGAGAAACATCAAAAAGGCTAGTCTGGCTGGACTGCAGAATGTGAGAAGGGGAGGACTATATAGCAAGGTTGGAAAGGGAGATTTGCCGCCATGTTGTGAAGGGCTTTAAAAGAGAAACAGGTGGGTGGTACAGTGGATCTCCAGGCGCTCAAATCCAGCCTCAGACACTAATTAGCTGTGTGACCCTGGGCAAATCACTTAACCCTGTTTGCCTCGGTTTCCCCATCTATAAAATGAGCTGGAGTATGAAATGGCAAATCACTCCAGGATCTTTGCCAATAAAACCCCAAATGGGGTCACAGAGAGTCAGATGCAACTGAAATGACTCGACAAGAACAAAATCAATAGAGAGCCATAGGGCCATAGGAGTTTATTGAGTGAGATGTCACATCATCAAACTGTGCTTTAGGAAAATAATTTTAGTAACTAAATGAAAGTTGGACTGAAGTGAGGAGAGACTTCAGTCAGGGAAACCAATTAAGAGACTATTGTAATAGTTCAGGTAAGGCTGGACTAGGGTGCTGTGTGAATAGAGAGAAGGAAGAGGAAAAGCAAGAGAGGAAGGAGAAACAAGATTCAGGAAGTGATTGACTATGTGGGATAAGTAGAGGAAAGTGAGGTTTTGAGGCTAGCCAAGGTTGTAAACTCAAGCAACTGGAAGAAGGATGGTGCTCTCTCTCTCTCTCTCTCTCTCTCTCTCTCTCTCTCTCTCTCTTTCTCCCTTCCTCCTTCCCTCCCTCCCTTCCTCCCTCTTTCTCTCTCTCTCCCCCTCTTTCTCTCTCTCTCCCCCTCTCTCTGTCTCTGTCTCTCTCTATGTCTCCCTCCTGCCCTCCAAAAATTAGCAAATTCAGAAAAAAGAGGTACATTTGGGGAGAAAGCTAGTTCTGTTTTGGCCATGGTGAGTTTGAGATGACTATGAGACATCTAGTTTCGAATGTCCAATAGGCACCAGGTAGTGATATAGACCTTAAGGTCAGGAGAAAACAAAGGTGTTTCTAGAAACCTAGAAGTCATTGGCAAAATTACACTGATGAGAGTTGATGAGGTCACCAAATGAAAGAGTAGAGAGAAGAGGGACCAGGCCATAGCGTTGCAGTACATATACAGTTAGAGGATGTCTTATGAATGATGAGAGCAAAGGATACTGACAAATTGCTTTTAGATAGCTAGGCAGACAATCAAGAGAAGTTTCTTACTATGATATTTTGTGCTAAATATAAAGTATTGAGATGTTGTACAGTGGCGTCAAATTCAGAAACAGGAGCCACTACACTTTACATAAAGATCCCTGTAGGCTGCATATTCATTTAGAAAACCACATATGCTGTATGTATGTATGTGTGTATGTATGCATGCATGTATACGTATGTGTATGTATGTATGTATACATATACACTTATATACATATGTGTATATAGTTACATATTTTATTAATATATCAACTCATTAAAATCAAATAGGAACTACATTTTAATCTGGTTTGGGAGGCACTCTGGAGCACCAGGTGTTTGACACTTCGTTGCAGTGGCTAGGGCCCTGGACTTCGAGTCAGAAAGACTTGGGTTCAAATCCCACTTCCCACACTTTCTATCTGTATGACCCTGGGCAAGTCACTTAACCTCTCTGGTTAATTTTCCTTTATCTGCAAAAGGAGGGAGTTGCATTCAATAGCCTCTAAGGTCCCTCCCAGCTCTGATCCCAAGTTTAAGTATGTAATCAATTCAACAAGCATTTATTAAGTGCTTACTATGTGTTAGGAACTGTGCCAAGTGCTGAGAATACAAATACAAATACAAGCTTAAAAAAAAGGTTGCTTCCATTAAGGGAACACATAGAAAGATGTTTTAAAAGTAGGACAGTTGGATGTGAGGGGAGAGAGTGAAGGATAAATAGTCTGGGCCCTTCCTCAAAACGCTCCTTGAGAAGGGGCCTCAGGGGCAGAAGGAGAAGACAGCTGAGTCATCCTAGTCTAGTCCAAAGAATGAAGGATGTAGTTATATTAATATATATTAAAATATGGGGGTAACTTGTCCATAGTCTTGATTCTGCTGAGCGTCTAACACTGTTTGGAGTACCTTTCAAGGAAAGACTTTGCCAGGCCCTTGCCACTGCCAGATCCTGAAATATTTTACGAATATTTTCCATCTTGGTAAGGTCTCATGGTATCTGGTAAACAATGTTTACTGTTAAGAGGAATAGGTCTAGGAATAGGTCTAGAGAAATGCTACCTCTTGGACCAAGAATTGTGACTACTAACACAATTCTGTTTTAAACTCAGGACTGATGGGAGAGGTGGCACCCCTCTTAGACACTAATTAAATACTCAAAGCTAACTCCAACAAGGTACTTTTTTCTTAACCAGATCTGCGATTTTATCAGTACACCCAGTGAGGCAACTCTCTCCACTGGTGCAGGTCAGCACCTGCTCGGCAAGTTACAGTCTTGGAGCTACCCAAGGCACTGATAAGCTCATTGGCATTCCCAGGGTCACACGACCTGTGTGCATCAGAGCCAGGACACATGACTTTTTAACTCTGAGGCCAGTTTGTTAATCACTATTCTATATTGCTTCTTAACTTACTTTATCATTATGAAGTGCGTCTATGCCCTCCTAATGAGTTTTCTTTCTAGATACCATGATTCATATTTGGACAATCGTAGATCAATTCTACTACGATAATCCAGGGTTGGGCCTGCGTAGCTATGCAAAAGGAGACAGACAGGCAAGCTGTCCTATACCTTGTGAAGGAAATATAATAATACCTGCGGGCCTTTTTGGATAGTGGTGGGGGTACCCTTTGTTTGGTAAAATCTGCTGGGAAGTGTTATTGACATTGTGCATAATTGTGAAATATCATGCATGCTGTTTTCAAAAATGGGGGTAAAGGAAGACGAAGATTAATCAAATGCTGTTGTAAACACCTGTGGTGCCTATGCCAATCCAACAATCCAGCATGCATTTATTAAGCATTTACTATGTGCAAAGCACAACAATGGGATAGAAAAGAGGGAACAGAAAGGAGATATAAGCCTGTAATAACATAGTGAGAGAAAGAGGGAGAGAGAAATGGGGGGGAGAGAGACAGAGAAAGAGCATTTATTAAAATTTTTACTCTGTGCCAAGCACTGTGCTAAGAACTGAGGATACAAATACAAGAAAGCAGGACAATCCCTGCCCTCAGAGAGATTACATTCTAAGGTAGGAAGATGATGAGTAGAGGGGAGCTGGAAAGTGGGGGAGGGTTGAAGGCTGTCTGGAAAGTGCTGTGGAGGCCTGGATTTGTACAATATGAAGCTTAAACTGGCATCTAAAAGCCAGAGTGATTCCAGATTTATGTATAACTGGGGTTGATTGGTACTGCTGCACTTATAGTGTGATGTCTGATTATTTTACTTTTATTATTCTGTACAGAATCTCAGAGTAGGAAAGGTTTTCAGAGGCCATTTAGAACAGAGCTGAACAAGAATCTATTCTACAACATGCTCCCAAAGGGGTCATTCTGCTTTCGCTTGAAGACCTCCAGTGACGGGAGACCCACTAGCTCCCAAGGCAGCCTATTCCAAAAGTCTTTCCTGACATCAAGCCTAAATTTGCCTCTTTGGAACTTCTAACCATTTCTCCTTCTGTCTTCTGGTCCAAGCAGAACATCTCATCCCTCTTCCACACAATGGAAGTACTTGAAGGCAGCTGTTACATTCCCCCTAAGACTTCTCTTCTCCAAGCTAAACATCTCCAGGTTACTTCAAACCATCCTTGTCGGACATGGATTTAACACATTTTGGCTGCTCTCCTATAATGCTACCTAGCTAATCAATGTCTTTCCTAAAATGTGGTACCTCAGATGTGATCTGAGCAGGACAGTCCTTGGGCAGCCAGGTGGCACACTGGATAGAGTGCCTGGCCTGGAGTCAGGAAGACCCTTCTCCATGAGTTCAAATCCAGCCTCAGACTCTTACTATGTGACCCTGGGTAAATCATTTAACCCTGTTTGCCTCAGCTTCTTTATCTGTAAAATGAGCTGGAGAAGGAAATGGCAAACTGTTCCAATATCTTTGTCAACAGAGAGTTGGACACAATTGAAAAATGACTGAACAAAACAATAGCAAAAGCTGCCATCCTCTGATGCTCCCTAGCTAATCAACATCTTTCTTAAAATGTGGTGCTCCAGATATATTCTGACCAGGACAGATTATAACAGTATTATTGTCATCTTCATAGTCCTAGACACTATGACTCTTATTATGAAGACTAAGATCACATCACTGTTTTTGGCATGTTCTATTACCCTATTGAGTCCTGTTCAGCTTGCAGTCCACTTTTCAGATCATTTTCAGACAAACTTCTATCTAACCATACATCCCCATCTTGTACTTGTGAAGTTGATTTAACCCAATTGTAAGACATCCTATTCAATTCTCTTGTATTCCAGTTAGACCACTATTCTGTCAGGATTTTTTTTGTCTTGACTCTATCATCCAATGTATGAACCTCCTGATTTTATGTTGGTTTCAAGTTTGACAATCATGCCATCTCAAAATCATTGATGAAAATGTTAAACAGTGCAGAGCCAACCCCAGATCCTTGGGGCCTTCCACTAAACACTGCCTTCCAAGCAGAAGGCAAATCATTAATGTCTACTCTTTGGTCCAATGATTCAAACAGTCCTGGGTCTAACTAACTGTACTCTCACGGAGCCCGTATCTCTCTACTTTGTTCACAAAAAATAGCACAATGGGCTTTGTCAAATGTTTGACTAAAATCTAGGGAAATGCTATCTGTAGCACTCCCATGATCTAGAAAGTTAGCAATCCTGTCAATAGAGGAAATGAAGTTGGTCTGGCATGACCTGTTTCTCGATGAAGCCATACTGGCCCTTTGTGATCACCACTTCCTTTCCGAGATGTTCATTAACCATCCTTTTAATAATGCATTATAGAATTTTGCCAGGAACCTTCCTGGCCTGCAGTTTGAAAATCCCATTCTCTCCCCATTTTTAAAAACAAGGACCATTGCCTTTTTCCATTCATGCAGCAACTCTTCCTGTCTCCATTATCTTCCAAAAGATCACTAATAGTGGCTCTGCAATTACATCCAGTTTTTTTTTTCCTCTAGTACCTTGGGAGGCAGTTCACTTGGACCCAATTACCTGAATTCGTCAAGGACAACTAGGGGTCCTTTTACTATCTCCTCACCCATCTTGTGTGTCAACTCCCTATGACCTATTTTTGTTCTGTAGAGTCCAAAAAGTATTCTCCTTGGCAAAGGAAACAGAATAAGAATAAGAATTAAGTAGTCCTGTCTTCTCTCATCCATTAGCAATGTACCTAACACCCCCAAGCCACAGTCCAGTCCCATCTTTGATCCTTCTTTTTTCTCTGTTATGGCTACAAAAACAATAGCCCTTTCTTGTTGTCCTTGGCTTTTCTTGCCAGCCTCAGCTTCCTCTTGGCTTTAGTGGTCTTCATCCTGTTCTTACAAGGTCATATCATGATTTTTTATCTATGTTGCCACCCGTTCTTCCTTCCATCCTTTATATATGAGCCTTGATGGGGTATAATGTTTGATGTGAATGATAAGTGAGTGATGGCATGTACTGGGTAAATAAACTAGAGAGGTTTGCACTATATTCTAGGTGGCTCACTGGATAGAGCGCTGGGCCTGGAGTCAGTAAGACCTGAGTTCAAATTTGGCCTCAGACACTTACTAGCTTGTGTGAGCCTGGACAAGTCACTTCACCTTTGCCTCAGTTTCCTCTCCTGTAAAATGGAGATCATAATAGCACCTACATCCCAGGGTTGTTATAAGGATCAAATGAGACAACAATTATAAGACCCTTAGCACGGTGCCTGGTGTATAGTAGGCACTATACAAATAGAAGCTTTTTATTATCATTCTTATTATTATTGCTCAGTTCTGGAGCTCTTGGGCTTACAGCATTCAAATGCTCCCTTTGGTCAGTGATGTCTGACGTCATCAGTTTGCTGCGGTCATGGCCTTGAGGACTATAAGAATTTGTGGTGGTTCAGTCATTTTAGCTGAGTACGACTCTGTGGTCCTGTTGGAGATTTTTTTGGCAAAGATACTGCAGTGGTTTGCCATTTCCTTCTCCAGCTCATTTTATAGATGAGGAAACTGAGGCACAGAGGATTAAGTGACTTGCCCAGGGTCATACAGCTAGTGTCTGAGGTCACATTTGAACTCAGGGCTTCCTGACTCCGGGCCCAGTGGTCTATTCACTGAGCCACCTAGCTGCCCCCTAATTTAGCTCCATGGCCATTCAGTGGAACTTGTTGCCCTAAGTAACTGATCAGCCTAGGTAGTGTCTGGCTTGGACAACCGATCACTCCAAAGCTAAGTGCACCTCTAGGGGACAGGTGACTTGAAGTCTGGAATGGCTACATGGTCATTCTAGCTAAGGACCATCGGAAACCATCATATAAATATAAATATGTATGCACACATATAATATATACTCATAGGTATGTATATACATGTTTGTGTGCATAAAATCATTTCAGTCATCATGTTTCTTTCTTTTTTTTTGAGAGGGGAAGGCAGGGCAATTGGGGTTAAGTGACTTGCCCAAGGTCACACAGTTAGCATCATGTTTCTTCATCTCTTGGTTGACACAGTTGACACTATGCTTGCAGAATATCCTCATTTGGGCAATATGATCAATCAGCCGGTGGTATTCCCCAACCAGGCATAGTGGTGAAAGGGAGGAGGAAGGCCAGAAAAGAATGGCTGGGTGGGATTTCCCATCAGCCAAACTGAACATTTTGAATGCTATGAGCACAAGAGTAGCAGGATTAGGTGTGGTAAGGGTTGAGCAATAATAACAGCTAACATTTATATAGTGCCGACTCTGTACGTGCCAGACTCTGCCATTTATCTCCTGTGATCCTTACAAGAACCCTGGGAAGTAGGTTGGGACCTTTTACGCCCTTCTAGACTAGGAAGCCGTGTCAGAGTCAGGGAAGCTGCTTCAGGAAAGGGATGATCCTACCACATTAAGGCTGAGGGAAATTAAGTAACTTCCCCAAGGTCCCACAGCTAAGTATCTAAGGTGGGAGGCAAACTCAGGTCTTTCTGATTCCAAAACAAGTCCTCCTCTACTGTGTCACCTAGCCATATGTATCTGAGATATGACTTAAACTTAGATCTTCCTAATGCTGAGGCTAGCCTTCCTGATGCTGAGGCTAACCCTCTGTCCACTTCTCAGACACTTACTAGCTGTGTAACCTCTGAGCAAGTCGCTTAATCTCTGTTTGCTTCAATTTCTTCGACTGTAAAACGGGGATAATTGCAACACCTACCTCTCAGGATTGCTGAGAGGATCAAATCAGATAATATTTGTAAAAAGGGCTTTGCACCGTGCCTAGGATAACAGGCATTGTATAAATGTTTATTCCTTTCTTTTCCCATGATAAACCTAGAATCATAGAATGTCAGAGCTAGAAATGACCTTTTAGGCATTTTAAGTCCAACTCCCTTGTTTAATTTTTTTCAATGAATAAAAATCTATTTTTCATTTTCTCCCCTTCCCATCTCTTCCATTGCTGCCCCTCTCCCCCAACCACCCACCACTGGAAAAGAAAAGAAAAGCAAAAGTGAAATCTCTATCTATCAAATGTGCATAGTCAATCAAAGCAAATGCCCACATTGGCTGTATGCAAAAAAAAATCTATGTTGCAGTCTACACCTCAAGTCCATCCCCATTCTCTGTCAGGAGGTGGGTAGCATATTTTATCATGAGTCTTCTGGAACTGTGGTTGGTCATTGAGTTGATCGGTATTCTTGAACCTTCCAAAGTTGTTTTCTCTTGAAGAATGCTGTTTATAAGTTGTTTAAAGTGTAAAGATCCTGCTCACTTCTTTCTGCTTCGGTTCATGTGAAATTTTTTAAAATCCTTTTTTAATTATAAATTTCAAAAGTTCTCTTCTGTCGCCTACCTTATTGTGAGGTGAAGGTAAGTCCAGCTTCCGGAAGGTCATGCCTGGGGACCTCAAGCTGTGTCAGCCTGGAAAGCACAGAACTTGGTGGTCAGCTCTATCTACATGCCTCCTCTAGGACCGGCCTCACTCAGCCTAGGGAGCCCATCGCCAGAAGGCTGACCACGGGGTGATGAATGTTTCTGGCCACAGCATCCCACAAAGATCATTCTAATCGGAGGAGCTGCAATCTGTTCTGTATTAATGGAGGGAGCGCCCCCCCCCATCAAGGAAATCACTGGAATGAGAAATGTACCATGTTATGCTACTAAAAAAAAACCCAACTCCTCTTGAGTAATGGACATCGATAGCACATAATCTAAATGATTTGCTCTGCTTGCTACATTTTATACTGTATTACTCTGATAAAAATAAATAAAATTATTTAACCACTGACAGAGTCTGGGGACTCCTCCCTCCCCCACCCCCATCTCCAGGCCCAGGCAGGACCATACTCCACCCACCCAAAGGGCTGGCCCAACTATGTGAGCTGCCACATCTGGGATGCATGCAGTAACCGAGGCAATCAGGGCTCTGTCAGCCAGAATAATGCCAGGTTTGTCTGGGCAATGAGAGGGCTCAAGCCTTAGAGATTGAAACAGCTTGCTTTTGAAATTAAGCTGCAGAACATATTAGCATCCCTAATGAAGCTAATTTGATTTAGTTTTCTTTAAGATAAAATGGCCCCAAACTAGAATTAAAAAGGCCCACACTCACCATCCCTCTGGAGTAGTCACAAAGCATCAACCTTCTTCTCTCAGGGGGCCAGGAGACACCAAATCTCCCTCTCTCCTGGAAGTAAACAATGTCACTGTAGAGGAGGGACTGGGAAGGGGAGGGCAGCATTGACATGACCTCCTGTCACCAGATCTCAGATTGCCTCTGAGGTCTCCTCTCTCAAAAAACTCTGCTCTTCAGGAGGCTGTGTCCCCTCCAGTTTGTCTACCTGTCTGTCCCCCTGTGTTTCTTACTCTGTGTCTCTCCTTGTCTCTCTCTCTCTCTCTCTGGCTTTTTCTCTGTACTTGTTTCTCCACAAGAGTCTCTCTGTGTGTCTTATGTCTCTGTGGCTATCTTGTTAAGTAGCCACAGGTATGCCTGGGAACCCCTGGAGGTGTTTGGGGTTTTTAAAACAGAGTTTACTATTTTGTCTCAGCCAACAAACTCAAATACTTCCCAGTTCTGGAGTTGTGTGTGCATGATGTTTTCATGTTTGTTTGTTTTGGGGAGGTGGAGGTGGGGGAAGGATGGGAGTGGAGGAAAGATTCTGTGAGTCCCAGGCCCATTCCTTGATGAAAACCCCAGGAACAAAGTCCCATCTGCCTTCCTTCGCCACTCCCCCCCTCCCCCTTCTACCTAGCGTTGAACTCCTGAAGGGAACACTAGAGCCTAGTTTCAACTAAGTTGAAAACTGAGCTCTGCCCACCTCCTTCCTACTCCAGGCTTCTGGCCCAAGACTTTTTATTCCCCACAGAACATGCCACACACCCCACATCTCTGCCTTTTTGCTTTTATCCACATGGAATCTGGGCCTTTGGAGGAGGACTCTCTCTCCCCAACCTCAGCCCATCCCAGGACACTGGGTTTCCTTGAAGGCTGACTTTCTGTGGTCATGCCTCACAGAAGCCCCAGGTCAGCAGCAGTCAGACCTTCCTGGTCCCCAGGGTGGCAGGGCCACCCAGAATCTGCTGCCTCTGGTTTTCTCCAGCTATTCACTTATGTCCAACGAGGCGAAGAATTAACAGTCAAGCCATGAGATTCTCAGGTTCAGGAATACCAGCACTGCTTTCTCACCCATTCTTTAAAGCCCAACTTAAATGCTACCTCTTGTAGAAGTCTCCTGTCATTGACAGTCTCCCTTCTCTAACCTCACATAGCAACCAGAGCTGTATTTAGGAATTATGGCAGCTGGGTCAAATTCAGCTGGGTGGGGCAAAGGGCAGTGCCAAGGACAGTTTGTCTTGACCAGGTATAGTTGCTCCAAGAGAAGAGATAGCTCATTCCCCAGTGAGTCTTCCTCTAGCTCCTAGATCATGGCCTACCATCCAACTCCTTCCCAACCACCAGTAGCAGGGTGGGGTGGGCATACAGCAAATCTGGATGTAGTCATACAGAAAGGTGGGACCAAGGAGAGTCATAGGATCCTGAAGGTTGGCCATGGATGGTACAGGGCCAGCAGAGGACCACGAGGTTCGAGAAGGAAGCATGACCCCTAATGTTGGCACCCATAGACAAAGTCCTTGTCACCTCAAACTATTTAAGGCTCTGCACAGCATTTTTGTTTTGTGACTTTTTAATTTATGTATTTATCTTATAATAATTTGTATTAAAGCTGTCTGTGTTTGCAGATTACTCTTCTATAAACTCTTTGAGAGTAGGGAATACATCTTAGCTAAACTTTACATCTTTGGAATTAATCAGCACAGTGTTCAGCATTTACAAGTCACTTAATAAATGTTCGTTGAATTTGTGTTTTTTTGTAAAGTATCCTCTCATCTAGACCTAGATACCACCGCTTTGAGTAAGAGGAAGTGGAAGCAAAAGGAGAAATCTTGGGCCCCTTCCTCTGATGAACTAGGAATTAGGGTGAACGGTTGGAGGCACGCTACCCCCATGTGCTTTGGGCCTCAGTGTCCTCATCTGGAAAACGGACTAACAATTCCAAGCTGCTGCCTAGGGATCTGAAGAGGCACGATCCAGTATCAAGTGGGCAGATCCTGGGGCACTACCTCTGAATCTCAGGGGCATAACAGGCAAGCAGGTTCTTTTCTTGATTAGACAGTCATCATGAGAGTTTTCACCATTCTTGACTCCAGTTTCCTCCATATAGAGGTACTTTTTCCCAGCCCTGGAGAACAAGGGGTTTAAAAAAAGACAGAGTTAAGGAAATAGAAATATTACTTAGTTGAACAGATATGTCTGTCCTATGTGTGAAAGAAACTGAAATACATCTAATCCAGAAAATGCTCTCCTATTCAAAGTAGTGGAAAGGGCACCAGTTGGGGGAAGACATAGGAGATCTGAATTTTCCTCATGGTTCAGCCATTAACTCCGTTTGACTCTAGATAAATTACTTGCCCTCTGAGCTTCAGTTTCTCCATCCATAAAATAAAGGGGTTGGGCTGGATAGTCTCAAGAGTTTCTTTTAGCTCTAGAACTTTATGTCTTGGAGAAATTGGGTAATAAGCCTAGAGGGTAAGGAGGCAACGGAGCTGGGGGACAGAAAAGTCTTTCTCTCCATGAGATGGGCTATGATCTAGTCCTTGCTTCAGGCCATAAACAAGAGAATTTGGCTACTTCTGGGTGATTTCTTGCCTTTGGGGGCATGAGGTCTTGTCAGAGGGAATATGAGACTTTTAAATTTTTTTCCTCCTTCCTTTGGTAATGTTTGGTTGGGGGAGAGGGAAATGGGAGAAGAAGAAAGAAGGTAAGAAGAAGGCAAGGCACAGTATTCCTCAGCTCATGGGGCCATAGAAAGATTCCAAGTTTGGGAGTGGGGAGACCTTAGTTCTAATCCCAGCTCACCCTATTACTTTGGTTAAAGCTCTTAGGTCCTCAGTTTTCCCATCTGTAAAATGAAGGTGTTGGTTAGGTGATCTCAAAGGCCCCTTCCGGCTCTGACATGCTATGATCTATGACTAAACAGGAAGAGGGTAATTGAATCAACGCTTTTTTTTTCCTTTTTGAAACGTTGCAAGATGGCAAATCCACCAGGCAGCTGGGAAATCACTTTAACTACTTTTAATTAAAGACTGACAAATCTGTAAACCCTTTCCTGTCCTAACCTTAGCCTCCTGGGCTCCCACCCCCATTCTGTTTCCAGTGCATTTCCCCAGCAGACCCGCCACATCTGTCCTCAGCATGTTAAGAAATGCTCTTTGCAGGCTCTGCATTTGTGGTCAGGGCTAAGTTTCCATCCAGGAGGGGAAAGGGCGTAACAAATCTGACTCACCCCCCTCCGCCCCCATTTGGCTTCCAGAGGCCACCCTCTATTGGGGGACAGCAAAGCTAGACCGAATGGCAACCTGGAAAGGAGGGGGTGAAGGCAAGAGGGAAGGGTAGGTGAGCGAGAGATGTGAACAAGAGTGGTAGTCATCATGAAGAGACTTCCTGCAAAAGTAGACAGAAGGACAGGCTATTGAGTCTGGAAGACAATATAAGACAAAATTAGAAAAATCAAAGCCAGCCATGGGTGGGTGGGCAGGGTGGTGGCATGGTATGCTTCTTGTCCCAATACACCACCTGGCTTGGAGACCCACACCATGCAGAATGTACAAGATCAAGACGTGGGGGAAGTATCTCTGAAGTCAGCACACACCAGCTGCCCAATATACCCCACTCCAACAGTAGACATGGCCCTCGCCCTCTCCAGTCCTGTTCTCCTCTCCTCTCTTTTCCCACTGTATCCCCTGGGTCTCTCCTATTTGTACTAAAGGGAGCAAACTCCTTTTTGTCCTACGTCTCTTCTTCCCACATTCTTTCCACCTATCTTCTGGTACCCATTGAAACCCAGCTTTCTCCTGAAGGTACCTACCACATCTCTTAGCCCCATCTCCCAGGATGCCTGCTCCTTCTCTCACACTTTGGCCAGGTAGGGCCAAGAGGAGGAGTCAGCATACTCTTTGCTCCCCACTGTCTCTTTCAGACCTTCCCTGAGGCCCCATCACTCAGTAACCCACTTGTCTTCCTTTGAAGTTCACTCTATCCCTCCCAGATCCCAACTGTTTTTATTTTTGAAACTTCAGGTCATTATCCTTCCTCCTCAGGAAGCATAGTATCAGGTCCACCTCCTTTTTCTCTACCCCAAACTCAGGCCTCTTTGAACCCAGCTCCTTAGTTCCTTCAACTCCCATGACCCCTGTCTCCAGCCTACCTCAAGCATGAACATACCTTAGATGCATACCCCTGTTGGAATGGAATTTTCCCCAAATGCTGGAATTCATGGATTTGGCTCTGCCCAATGCTAAAAATGGATGCACCATATCTACTTATTGGTACCCGGGAAGTCAAGGCAAAAAAGCAGTACAATATAGCAGAAAGAGCCCTAGATTTAGAGTCAGAAGACTTATTCTGCTATTTACTGTCCTACCTTAGTTACTACAGCTTTGCTGTGGCTGTCTCCCATGCCTGGAATGGACCCTTACCGCACCTCCAGCTCTTAGCATCCCTCCTTTCCACCAAAATTCTGCTCACACCATGCCTTCTAGATGAAGCCTAGCTGTTAGTGCCTTCCCCTCCACCATTTACCTAGTATTTATTTTGTATATACTTATTTATTCATATGCTGCCTTTCCCCAATAGGATATAAGCATCTTGAGGGCAAGTTCTGTTTTTTTTTTAATCCCTCACCCCTAGTATGGCACCAGGCACTTAATAGGTGCTTAATAAATGATCGGTAATTGATTATATGACTTCAGACAAATTACTTAACCTCTTTGAGATGGTATCCTCTTCAACAAAATGAAGAGATTGGATTAGATGATCTTTAAAGTTCCTTTCAGCTCTAAATCCCACAACACTCAAAAGAAAATACACAAAAGAAAAGTCACCAGTTGAGGATGATTTTTCTGAAACCTGGGAATGTTTCCACTTTGAGATCTGATGAAATTAAATCCATCATTGGACAAATGATAGTGCCTACTGAGCGAAGGGCACTTCTCAGGGTTAAGGGAGACGCAGAAATGGTCAAAATAGCGCGCTGAAATGAACATTAGATACAGAGGCCGGAGACAAGAGTTAGAGCCCTATCACTAGCTCACGTGGGCAAGTTATTTCCCCATTCTTAGCTTCTGGAAACTTCCATTCAGTTCAGTTCAATAACCATTTAAGTATGACAGGGGTTAAAGGGAGGGGCTCCCTGATGACCTCCATTACATATTCATCTATGTACCAATTGAAAGATGAGGATAAAAACACAAAGTTACCCTCAAGAAGCTTATACTCTACTGGGAGGAGGGAGGAGCAGAGACCAATAGACACAGATAACCAAATAAAAATATGAATAAATCAATGCAAACTAATTTCAAGGGAGAGGAAAAGCCAAAAAAAAAAACTTCATACAAGAGCTTGCCCTTGACCTTAGCCCGGAATGGAACTAGGGTTCCAAGGGGAAGAGGTGAGGAAGGGGAGCATTCTAGGATGGAGAACATGGAGAATAAATGCCAGAATCAGCAAACAGCGCATTGTGGACCGAGCACAGCAACTGGCTGGTTCGGCTGTAGCCAAACTATGAGGAACATGTGAGGGGAAGTGATAGGAAATGTCTGGAAAGGTAGATTAGCTCCAGGCTTTACATGCCGTACAAAGAGATTTCTATTTTACCTTAGAGAGAATAGGGAGCTACTGAAGCTTCTTAAGCAGGGAAGTAACATCATCAGAGAAGTTGGAAAGGTTTAGACTGAAGTTCCCTGATTCAGTAAGAATCGATTAAAAGACAGGAACCATTCTGGGTATTGGAAATACAAACACAAAAACTGAATAGTCCTTGAACATAAGAAGCTTATATTCTATTGGAGGAAACAATATGTACAGAGAGATAAGTAAATATATAATACATATGAGTATATCTACTCCACTTGTGAGAATAATCTCCAGTTTACATGTAGAAGGAAGATGTAAGTAAGGGGGCTGAGGAAAGTCCCTTAACTCAGTAAACATCCTCACCCACTGGCAAACAGCTGAAAGATGGGGTGATTACGGAAGAGCAGTACCATGTACACTGACGAATCCCAGCTGGATTCACGAGGTGTCCCTGGAATTCCTCTCCTCCTGTTTTCTTGGGCTGGTTGGCATCTGCCCCCATGTAGCTTCCTTTCTCCTGGACAGTGGTATCAAACTCCAGTAGAAAGGAAAGGGCACTAGTGCATACATATGGATCCCTTAGAGCAGCATATTGACTTAGAAAACAGCATGTTAATGATATTTGTGTTCTATTGCATTTTTATTTATTTTGTTAAATATTTTCCAATTTCATTTTAATCTGGTTCCTGCCTGCATTTAGGAGGGCCCTCGGCCTGTGTGTTTGACCCTTCTGGTCTAGGGTATTTTTTATTCACTCCAGGTTATTAATCTCTCTGTGTTTACACTCTCTCCCATAAACCAACTTTTTCCAGCTGGCCATTTAATAAGATTGCAGTGTGACTTAAAAGGTTTGCAATCTTCCCCCGGAGAAATCATTACTTTGCTGTTCACGTTAGAGGCTGGACATGTCTCTCAATTTTCCCAGACTGACCAGTTTTCCCAGCCTCCATCCACAATGCTACCATTGATTACATACCAAGGGTTAGTGACAGGGGAGTACTGGAGCCAGATTTAGCTGGACTTTCTGAGAGCTGATTGTTAAATTTTCAGTGTAAATCATTTACATTTTGGAAATCAGTAACACCCTACAAATCAGAGCTTGATTTATTGTTCTGTTAATTATCTAGACTTAAGAAAGTAATGGAGAAAAAGTTAATGAAGATTAAACTTAAAAGTTTGTCCTGTATACATTTACCCCCCTGAAGAGCTGGTTGTTAAACATTTACTAGCACACCCCTGGTTAGCAGCCATTAATTTATTCAAATGTAAAGGGGAATAGACCATACAATAACAGTGTGGAAGGCAAAAGGACAAAAGGGTACAGAAGCAGAAAATGACTTTTCTACTTGGATTTCTTCCCCTTATGGGAAGGAGGAAGAGATAGACCTCAGAGTCAATCAGTTAGGGGGGTAGCATCTTTCCCCATCTCAGAGGAGGGAAGAAGGGTGATGCCTCTGAGGAGTAGTCAGGCCACTTGGGCTGGAAGTAGATCATGAAGGAAGAAGACATAGTTCCTGACCTTGAGAAGTTTATAGCCTTAGCTAGAATACGCATAGAGCTAGAATACTGGCAGTATATGATAAAAGCATGGGACACCCAAACAAGGTGCTTTGGTGGGGTCAGAGCAAGGAGAGGTCACTTCTGGCTTGTGGAAACAGGGAAGGCTTCATGGAGGTGGGCTTTGAAGGATGGGTAAGAATTAGGGAAGAAAAAGGGTAAGCGCATTCCAGGCTGAACGGATGGAACATTGTTGTGTTTGGGAGTGGGGAGTCATCCATGGGAAAGAGCTTAGCTTGTAGAGAGAGGTTGAAGTATGTGGAAATCCTAAGAGGAAGAGAAGGACTTTGAGAAGGCATTTGGGAAAGGAAAATGGATAGTCCTCAATGTTTTAGATCTGCCAGCTCCCTGTGGGCTTGAGGGAAGGCAGGATAAGCCTCTCAGGGGCACTAGGAAAATACCCCAGACACTTGTGGGGTGGAGACTCCCAGCTCCCACGAGACCCCAAAACTGCAACTTCAGCCATATGGAGGCCACCCTGGGTGGCAGACCCACCCACATACATACATTTAAAGTTCTTTAAAAAGCTCTTGGGGGTGGGACAGGGAAAGATCCTTCATCTTCTTCATCTCCCCCACAGCAAATCCCTCCAGCAGTGGTAGAGGAGACCCTATTTACATAAGAGACTGTCTTCTGTGGGAGGGCTAGGCCAACCAGACTCCTGCTGTGAGCCCCAGTCAGAAGCTCTGTTCCCACTGAAGCTCAGCTCAAAAGCCCCACCACCGTCTCCACAGCCTCTGCAGGGCCCCAAGGGACACCCTCTACCTTTCATTCTTCTCCAAGGATACAGAGAAGAGAGATGTAGAGTCCATGTTTCTACTTACATCTTCAAACCAGGGGACAGGGAGGGAGGCCAGAGTCAAGGGGAGATTCTGAAACGTTTGGCAAGGACCCAAAAACTGAGCCCTCAATCCAGGAGATGGACAAACACCCTTAAAGGCAACCAGAGGTTTTGTTTGTAATGAGACCTAAGAGCCAGGAGACTCCTTGCACCCCAGAACTTCTAGATCTCCTTGGCCCCTAGATAGAGGGGACAGGCATCAGGCAGCCAGCTGTAATGAAGTAGTGGTACCCAGCTGCAGAGAATCTGAGGAGAGGGGCGAGGTCCCATCTGTGGGAGGGGAATTCTGTTCTGCCTCTGAGGGGCAGGTGGAGAAGCCAGCTGGCCCTCAGCAGTGATAGGGTGGAAGAAAGAGCTAGACTATAGCATCCTTTTTTAAAAATGGGAAAACTTAGGCCCCTCCCTCCTGCCTCTTGCTCCACAATTATCTACTTGGGAGGAGTATGGACAAATGCTTCAAAAGGACCGGCCATTGACAATGGGAGTTGTCTTTCTACTCAGCACATCTGGCCCTTGCCTCTCATTATTTCCATGGAAAACAGAGGAGACCCGCCCCTCCTCTGTTTCTCTCTCCTAAGGGAAAGGGGGAGCAGGGTCTAGTTGGATGTCCTAGCAGGATTGACTGTACACCTGCCCCAGGTCAGGCTGATCATTAAGGAGTGTGGAATGTGCCCTTACCCCCTCTACCCTCAGTCCACCCATCTGCTGCCTCTTCTGTTCTTTGTCTTCCATTATCCTTCTTCCATCTGCCTCTAGCCTTTGGCCTAGCTTTTGTTAGTCCTTCACTCCATTAACATTGATTAAGGACCTACTGGGCACAGACCCTACGCTGGGCCCCAGGGAGATAGAAAGTCTAGAGAATATCTTTCAGTTCTCTCCCTGCCTAGGAGCTGGTAGGGTTGGAGTCAAAGGCCCCCATGAAAGCTTTTCTTTGGAGCATCTCCAGGGGATAGGGGCATGGGCCTATAGTGATGTTGTTCCCCTTTTGGGCTCGGTGTTTGTGTTGGGAGTGGGGAGTGGACAGAGAGCAGGGCGTTAGCTTCTTAGATACTCAAGATACTCTTCCTTTGGCCCAAGGTAGGAACAGCATGAGGTCAGCAGAGACCTCGAGAACCACCCAGGCTTGGAGCACGGAGACCTCCATGACGAATGGATGAATGAATGAAAATCCTATGTGCAAAGCACTGTGCTCAGTGCTGGTGATACCAAACAGAAAAGCAAGACAGGCCCTGCTCTCAAGGAGCTTACATTCTAATGGAGGAAACAACCCAAGCAGCAGATTTCAACTGCAAGTCAGATGCAAGTCAGATAATAATAATACTAATTAATAATAATAATAGCTAACATTTCTATCGTGCCTATTATGTGCCAGGCACTGTGCCAAGCCCTTTATAATTATTATCTCACTCGATTCTCACGACAACCCTGGAGGGTAGGTGCTGTGATTAGCCCCATTTTGTGGTTGAGAAAGCTGAGGCCAGCAGAGGTTAGGTGACTTGCTCAGGATCACATGACTAGGGAATATCTGAGGCCACCTTTAAACCCAGGTCTTCTGACTCTGGGCCCAGCACTCTATCCACTTCACCACCTAACTGCCAAGCTCCCATGGTGTCTAGGCCATGGTTGCAAAGCAGATGGTGATGCTTCTTCTTGATAATTTAGATTAATATCTAATTCTGGTTTTGAACCATTTGACAGGGCCAAGGACTTTGGTGTCAAAAACTTCCTTTTTCTGAATCTTTAGTAGCTATGGTTACTGAGGAGGTGGAGGCTTTAGCACCTGTAGAAACAGTTTCCAGGTTGCATCTCCATTCGAGGCACTCGCTATGGCCTTGACTTTCGCATCAGTGGCAGAGTCAGTGGTTAGTGCTGGCAGCGTTGAGGAAAGTGGGCTCCTTCTCCTCAGGGATTCCCCTGACTAATGGGCCAGGTTGGAAGGAAGCAGGGCTGGTGGTCTTTGGGGGTTAGGGGTAGGTAGGGGAGGATGTCCCATTATCGGGGCTTAGGGTCCTGAGCTGTTTCTGTGAAGGTGTGAGGGGAGGTGACGGCAGTCATTTGACTTTAAGGCTTATCCCGCTTCCTATCTCTCCTTCTTGCAGCTTCAGCTTCCCCAGATGCCTCAGTATAACCCAGCCTTGTGTTTCAGATTCGATGCTCTGGTCTGGGGAATCATCTGCTGTGTAGCTCATGGAAGATGCTTTTCTGTGTTTTCTGTCGAAGGCTCAGGGCTTGGATGGGGGAGCCTGGTGGTATGGGAGGGGACATTGGGCTGCGTGTTCCAGGGAAATAGGAGTCGAGGGAGCCAGACTACCCTGTCCAGAGGCCTTTGTCCCTCTGGGTCCTGGGCAGCTGACCTTTGGCCCCCATCCTCCGCAATCCCCACCTCATCTCCCCACACTCCTGACTCTCTAGGAAGCTCAGCCCCCTTGTCAATTTGGAGAACTTTCTCAGGGTGAGTTAGTTAATCTCCCTGACAGGCCCCAGACCCTCTGTCCAAACATTTGACAAGGTCACATGACAAGACACCCAGGGAGAGGGGCCAGGGCTGGTGAATGACAAGGTCACATGATCACGGGCTGACCCTGCCAGAAAGTGTGAATGTGACTGACAGTTTCCTTCAATGTTTAAGCAGGACGATTCCCCATAGAAAACCACGGGGCTGTTTCTGGAGGCCGGCGGAGCGGGGTGGGGCATGGAGAGGGGCCCGAGAGCTGGGCTTGGATGTGCTCCCGAACATCTGAGCCTGGGTCTGATTTGTCATCTCCAAGCCTGAGCCTGAGGGCTTTGCAATCTGATTGTTATCTCCGAACTGGGGCTGGCCGGGGGTGGGGGAAGGTGTCCCGTTATTGTTTATGGGGAGGGGGGGATGCAGTGTGGAGTCTGCTTAGGGAAGGCAGTGGGCAGTCCACTTGTGGACCGGAAGCCCAGCCTGGGCAGAAGTTGGGTTTTTGTTCCAGAGCCTTGGGGTAGGTGAGAGTCCAGTTGTTGGACTGGGGACCTGGGCTGGAGAGTATCTGGTTGTGGGGATGGGGCACGGTCTGCTGGGTGGTTTGATTGTCCCTGAGAGGAGGAGATGGAATTCTGGTGCAGTTGTCTCTGAGTCTTGGACTGGGGGGGGGGGGCGGGGGGGAGAGTGTATGTGTCTTTGGGTTGGCGGGGGGGGGGGGGGGGGGGGCGGGAAGGATGGTTGTTGCCTCCTAGTTAATTGTGGTCTGAGAGCCTGGCTCCAGGACTGAGAGTTGGTCTCTGTCTGGGAGCCTGGACTGGGGGAAAGTTCAGGCTTTTGCAATTATCCTCCTCCCTAACAGACCTGGGAAGTGCTGGGGTTGTTCCCGGCAGATGTTTCACCAGCAATCTTCCATTCATCCGGCTTCTCCTAAAATAAACATTATTTCCTTGCTGGCCCCACCCACCTTGGTTCTAACTGAGTCTCTCCAAACCTTCCAGAGAGGACCCTGTCCTGAGTTGAAAAATAAGCATGGGGCTGGGGGGCGGGGGGGGGGGGGTGGTGACAGAATACAAACTAGAGTGTAGAGACCACAGGTTGGTCTTCGACAGCCTAGGCTAGGGACAGAATATGCTCCTGTCCAAGTCTGGTTCAATCCTTAGCCCTCTGTTCTCTCTTCTGCCCAAGGGATTGGAGTTGGACAATATGGGTTTGGATCTCATGCTCTGTGACTATGTGTACGATAGTGGGCAACTCATTGGGCAGCTAGGTGGCTCAGGGAATAGAGCACCAGGCCTGGAGTCAGGAAGACCTGAGTTCAAATTCAGCATTAGACACTTACTAGCTGTATGACCCTGGGCAAGTCACTTAATCCTCTGTGCCTCAGTTTCCTCATCTGTAAAATGAGCTGAAGAAAGAAATGGCAAACTATTCCAGTATCCCTGTCAAGAAAACCCCAATGGATTTATGAACAGTTGGACACGACTGAACAGCAACAGCAGGGAAAGCATTCAATCTCTCTGAGCCAGTCTAGATGGCCTCTAAGGGCTTTCCCATTTCTTTATCTGTGACTCTCTCTCTCTCTCTCTCTCTCTCTCTCTCTCTCTCTCTCTCTCATACACACACACACACACACACCTCTTTGTCTTCAACTTTCCCGAATCTGAAGAGGATTACCAAATTTTGAAACCCTGACCTCCATCTCTGAAGCTTCGGACTTATCTTTACCTGGATTCAATTCAGCAAATATTTGTTGAATGTTTACTGAGTATTGAGCATAGTGTTAAGGCACTCATACCTTACACTTTTGTGCCCCTTTTCAATTCAACCAACATTTATTAAATGCCTACTGTGTTCAAGGTACAACACTAGATGCTGAGAATACAATGACAAAATAGCCCACTGGGGAACATACCACATGTAAGGGTGTGCTTCAAAGCGCCTCAGAGGCTTTGGGCTGGATATATCTGCATATGAAAAGGGCAAAAATGTGGCTGAGCAGGTGGAGGGGATAATAACTTTGGGAAGGAGGGGCAGTTAGCTTGGCATTCTCTGCTCTTTTTTTTTCCTACCTACTAATCTACATGGGAGAATAGAAAAGGCTTAGCATTTTAAAACTGGGGAACCCTAAATGCCAGAGCTATTCGGTAGCTATTGGGTAAATAGCTATTTCACTAACTTGTTGTCTTACCTTCAGAGATTAAAATTTAAAATTATATAAAATGCTCATCATAACATAGGGGTGAGGTTTCCTCCAGAGGGACCCAAGCTCCCAAGGTCCTGATCTAGAAAGAAAAATCTAAGGAAAGATTAAGCTGGAGGCGTCTGACAACCTCTATAGCTAAAACCCTGAGAGAATAAGACAGGAAAACCAAAGGGGAGGTGTTTTTTTTTTATTGGTCCCAGGAAAGAATTTATGTCTTTTTTTGACAGATCTAACAGCAAAGTCTATGGGCTTTAAACTACTAGTAAGGTTCAATGCCTGCTCTCTCCTTAAGGAAGAGATAGCTGAAGATTTCTGCCAAGCCAGAAGCTACAGATGATGGGGATTCAGAAACTTAAGTATTCAGTTAAGTGGCATCCATCCAAATAGCTTTGGACAGAGGTATGACTTGGCCCTCCAAATAGGTGTGTCCTGGCCATAAATGTTCTCTGTGTGTGTTCCCCTTCATGTATGTACATTGGCCACTCATGTTAGCTACATATGTGTCATTCCTGTATTTTTCCTTTATGTATGTTTCTTTCTGCTCATCTTGTGTGTACTTAGGGGAGAAAGTACCCTGGTTTTATAGAGTAAATGTTTCATGGCTATTTTTCTTACTATACCATTTCATTAAGTGCTTTTGCTTTGCTTTGAATGAATTGTGTTCTCTGACTGACTGGTAAACTCAATGGTGGCGGCTCGTGAGCTATATACTTAGGCGACACAAATCTATAGAGTATTTTGATCCTGGAGTAGCCATTCCCGGGGCAACCTGCCTATGTGGCATCATAAGCATGCACACAAATAAGTATGGCAATAATTTACATTTATACATTATTTCCAAAGTTTATGAGATCCTTTATAATATTTTGTCATATTTTTAATCATCTTGTCTCTGTCACTATCTGTATCACCCGGAGCAAATTACTTAATCTCTCTGGATTAATTTCTTTTATCTGTAAAATGAGGGGGTTGGCCTGGGTAGCTGGCAAGGTCCCTTCTGTCTCTAAACCTATGATCCCATTAGCCTCACAACAATCCTGTAAGGTAGGTACAATGACTATTATCATCACCCCCCCTTTGCAGAGAAAGGAATTGAGTTAGAAAAATGTAATGATTTACCCCGGATTATACCAGTAATAAGTGCTAATAGCAGCAACAAAGACAGAATTAGAACCAAGGTCTTTCTGAACTCCAAGTCCAGGACTCTGTCCATAATACCACACTGTTTTTCCAAGAGAAGGCAATCCAAAGTAAACTGAGTAGAATGAGAACACTGGAAACTGGGAGAATTGGGAAAGTCTCCTAGTCAGAGGTGGCACCTGAGCCACCCTTGGAGGAAGACGGGCATTCTGGGAGGTAGAGATGAGGAGGGAGAACATTCCAGGTGTGTGGGATGACATGTAAAAGCAACAAGCCAGGAGATAGAATACCAAGTTTAGAGAACAGTTAGTCATCCAATTTGGCCAGTAAATACATGGAGGTGTGCTGCAGCCAGCTCTTACCAGCCTGAGGACCAATTGTTAAATTTTCAATGAGAGCATCTACGCTCTGGAAATTGGCAAAGGTTACAAGTCAAGGCTTGATTTATTGTTTTATTGATTGTCTAGACTTAAGAAAGTGATGGGGGAAACGTTAATAATACAGGATAAACTTAAAGGTGTGTCCTGCATATTTTTTTTTTGGAGAGTAAGCAGCTAAATATTTACCAGCACACTCCTAAATATAGAGTACACGAAGGGAGGAGTAGTATGAAATTAGGTTGGAAAGGAAGTTTGGAGCCAGATTGTGCAGGGGCTTAAAAGCCACACTGAAAGAAGAGACCTCAAGGTATAAAACCGTTCACATCAGCACTATTTCTAATAGCAACTAACTGTGTGCCCAGTAACTTGGGAATGGCTGAACAGACTGTGGTCTGTGTATGGAATGGAATATTATTGTGTGCTAAAGAATGATGAATACGAACAGTTCAGAGAAATATGGTAAGGCTTGGATGAAACGACACAGAATGAAGGAAGCAGAATCAAAAGAAGTAGGTATGAAATGATTACAGCTACATGAATGAAAGCAACTTTGAGTGGCGACAAAATTTAGATGAAATACAATGGACAACTACCTGGATTGGTGCTAACGTCGAGATTAAAACTCACATACCCTATCTTTCTCTTAACAAATGGTAAGTTTGGAAGCTATAGTGTAAGGTTGTATACAACATGCCAGGCCAAAGGGTTTGTCTTTTATTCCAAGGCAATAGGAAGCCATCAAAGGTTTTTAAGTGATGTCTTCTTCTTAGAAGATGGAAGCAGGGGGAGAAATTAGATTGACTTGAAACTAGTCCCTTCTCCCACAAACCAACTCATCTTCCTGACTTTCCTATTTGATTTAAAAACCAAAACATATCCACCATACAGAGTTGTGAAGAAAACAGTTTGTAAATTGTAAAGATATGTGTGTATGTATATATCTACATACATATATACATGTGTATATCTACATGCATATATACATGTGTGTATATCTACATGCATATATACATGTGTGTATGTATGTCTATGTATGTATATACGTGTGTATGTGTATGTTTGTGTTAACTATAATTATTTGCAGTTCAGCCAAGACTGCTGCCATCCTCCCAGTTTTGAAACCTTCCAATAACCTGATTCCCCCTTCATCTTCTCCCTCTCTGCCCTGCTAGTTCTTTCAAAATCTCTCCTAAATCCTTCCCACTTTTTCTTTTCTTTTAAAAAAAATTTCCTGATGCCTTTTGTTTTCCCACACAGTCATTCCCCAACTAGCCAATAGCTGAACTCAACCCTATAACAAAAAACCAGTTAAGGCAATAGAAACACCCTTACTCATTCATCCTCTCCTCATTGTTGTCTGGGATGAGCATTGGTTATTACAATTAATCTGAGTTCATCCGCCTTCTACTATTGGTTTTGTCGATATTTTTGCAATCATTGTGTATACTGCTTGTTTTGTGCTTCATTACCTCATATGTACAGTATTTCCATACTTCTCTGAATTCCTCCTATTTGCTATTTCTTATGGTGCAAGCCAGCCAATCAAAAAACATTTATTAGGCACTTACTGAATGCTAGACACTGTATATACTAAGCACTGCGGATACCAAAAAAAGCAAAAAGAGCCCCTGCCCTCAAGGAGTACCCATTCTATTGCGAGAGGCAGCATTTAAATATCTAGATATATATAAGATATATACAGAATAGATGGCAGGTAATCTCAGAAGGGAAGACCTCAGTAGCCAAGGGGGCCAGAAAATAATGTCATTACATTCATACATGACAATTTCTTCAGCCATTCTCCAATCGATGAGTGCCTTTCCACTACCAAATGACATTATGTCAGGGCCCCCTTACATCTCATCTATACCAATGACTGTATTTTCTAAGGAAATGTCCTGATTGGGTGGAACAGGGCCTTAGAGGATGTGGGTAAATGAAAAATCACAGAATTGCTGAGCTTATGATCTTTAAAGCTTTGCTTCAGAGAAAGGACCTGGAGGTGGAGTGCTTCACATCTCAGAGGGACTCGCTGGTAGGAGACTTGGTATCTGAGATGCGGTACCATGGTGAGGCCCCTGGGCTACGAGTCTGGAGCCCTGGGGTCTAGTCAGATCTCCATCCCTGATTTGCTGATTGGAGGATATGCGTTGGAAATGATAAGGAAAGCATTTGAAACCGATGTGGATCAGAGGGTGTGAACTGTGGGCTGTGGCAGCAAATGGGCCAGGCAAGCAGGGAAGGGTAGGTAAATAATCCTGTAACAACAACAAAGTCCTAAATAACTCTCAGAAAACCCCCGGGGATACACGTAACAGGATCCAGACTGAGTCAGCTTTGTGGCACCCAGGGCCAAACTGAAAAAGCTGGAGCTTTATCTTCAGCACAACTGCCTAGTCCAGATGGTTTGGAGTCACAGAACCTGTGTTCAAATTCTGCCTCTGACACTTCTACCTGTGTGCCCTTGGGCAAGTCATTCAGCCTTCCGGGATGTGGGTTTCAATTTCCTCCTTTGTAAAATGAGAAGGTTGGACAGGATGGGCTCTTCAGATGCAGGTCCTTTCCTACTCTAAATCTAGGATCATGGGCACATGTCATTATACTCGGACCTTTTTCTATGACTTTTCCCTTATCTAATCACTCCATTTATGGCCCAGACCTTTCAAGATGCTCTGAGCTTCCTATCAGAGAGGAGAGTTCTCCTAATTCACCGGAAGGTGTAAGGATTAATGTGCTCCTCCCAGCCACATCAAGAGAAGATTTAGCACAGGAGGAAGACATGCTCTCCGTCAATCATTCGAAGGGCTGTCCTGCAGACCTGAGATTGCATCTGTGTTGGCAAGTGCTAGGACCAAGCAGGCTTCCCCTCCATGTACACTTCCATACAGAGCTATCCAAAAGTGAAATGGACTGTTTCAGAAGGGAGTGAGTTCCCCATCATTGAAGGTCTTTATGCAGAGGCTGGTAATTATTTTGAGAGTAATGTTATAAAGAAGATTTATTTCAGATAGGGATTGAACTACATAATCTTTGGGGTCCCTTCCAGTTCTGAGGTTCTATGATTATATCCAGGCTAAATTCTAACTTGCCTTTTTTTTTTTTGAGAGGAACCTGGGGTTAAGTGACTTGCCCAGGGTCAAGTGTCTGAGGATTTGAACTCAGGTCCTCCTGACTCTAGGGCTGGTGCTCTATCTACTGTGCCACTTAGCTGCCCCACTGACTTTCCTTTAATATTCCTCCATCCTCCAGACCCGTCTTACCTGCCAGTATAATTAGAGAATCTCAGAATAAGAAAGGATTTCAAAGATCATTCAGCCTAATCCCATACCTAAACAGGGATACCTTCTACATCATCTCTGACAGTCTCCAACTCCCCACTCCCTTGCAATATTCTAGCCAGGCAAGGGTTCTCACTGTCCTCCTATGTTCTATCCCACGTACACACATATGTCAGCCTCATTCCTGCCTTTGTACTTCGATCATACATCCCCCCCTTCTTCCCTACCCTCTGCCTATCTAGATCCTATTCATCTTACTCATAATTTACCCAGATCCTATGCTGTCCCCGTCATCCAGCTGTTCCAGTCATTCATCTAGGAACACACAGAGATGTTCAGTACACTGTATCTGCCTCAGGAGATGCAGTGGAAAGTGAGATGAATTTGAAGGCAGAGGACTGGGTTTCAAATCCCGAGTCCCTTCACCTTCCTAGGCCTCAGATACATGACCTGAGATCATAATCAGAACCCAAGGCAAACAAGTAGCTTCTGGTTACCCTCTGAGGGGTGGTGAATAATGAGAGTGAGGGTGAGGGGATGAGGAAAAAGGAAACCAAAAAAGGGTAAACCACCCAGGCCATGGACCGAACCAAAGTCTGCAGGGGCTCTGCTTGCCCTTGTAAATAGGAACCCGGCTGGGTAAATCATTTTTCAATTCAATAAACATTTATTGAGCATCTACTATGTGTGTGCCAGGTACTGTGCTGAGCATTAAGGATGCAGAAAGAGGCAAAAGACAGTCCCTTACCTCAAGGAGCTCATGCCCTCACATGATCTAGTTATTTGTGTGTACTTCTATGCACCCATTATCTGTGGGATCTTGGGCAAGTCACTTAACTGCCCTAGGCCTCAGTTTTGTCAGCTGTATAATTTAGGGGATTAAACTAGCTAACATTCAAGATGTTTTCCAGCTCTGAAGCTTGTATTATGAGTTGTTCACATTCTGGAAAGTCTCCCTGTCTTTGAACTAAAAGGAAACCTTCATTTATTACCAAGTGAAAATAATGCATCCTGCCTGTGTGACCTTGGCCATGTCTTGTGGCTTCTCTGTACCTCAGTTTCCTTCTCAGTAAAATGAAAAGATTGATCTGGAGGATCTTTAAAGTTGTTCGTTAGATTGTAAGCTCCCTAGACTTCCAGGAGCCAAGAAGGCAGAGTGAACAGTAAACCGCTGTAACTCTCCCATACTCACCTCCAAACAACCATAAAATAGAGACCCAAAACAACTCCTAAAACAGCAGAACCAGCAAAAAAGATGGGGTGAAACAATCTTTTAGCCCAAGAAACTTGGAAGATCAGCAAGAAAGGTCTGTCTCACTCGGGTGAAACAGGATGGGAAGCGTCCTAGCAAACCAACAGCAATCCCCACCTCAGCAAAGCAGCAGGAGATCCTGAGCCCCAGTGTGGTGGAGCAGGCAAACACCAACACCAGGACCCCTCACATGCCTTAGTCTAGCCAGAGGAACCTGCAGACTCTAGCTTGGAGAAACCACCACGTACTTAAGTGTAGCCCAGAGCAAAGAGGCATCCTTCAGTGGTCAGGCCTCCAGGTGCTTCAGCACAGCCCCGGGCAAACAGGTAGAGACCTTACCCTACAGGTGCCTAAGCAAACTAGCAGCCACCAGCAAGCCCCTGTTCCTCTCCCCTCCTCCCCCCCCCCCCCCCCCACTCCCTTCTTCCTCCTCTTCTCCGCCCCGCCCCCCCCCCCCCCCAGCTTCAGTGTAGCCCCAGGCAAACAGGCTGCCTCCAAACGCTTGACGGCCTGGTGTTTCAGTATAGCCACAGGGAAATGCAAATTGGTAAGCTCCTTGAGGCCAGGGATTGTCTTTTGCTCCCTTTTGTATCACTAATGCTTAGCACTCTGCCTGGCTTGCAGTAAGCACTTAATAAATGTTTAATTGATTCTAACTCAGCATCCCAGAACCTCCAAATTAGAAAGGGTCTCAGGCCCAGGGCCATCTAGTCCACCCCATACCTAAACAAGAATTCTCTCTGCGACAAATCCAGAGAAAGAGGCCTTCCAGAAGACCTCCCAAGAAAGGAGGACCCTGACACCTCCCAAGGCAATATACTCCACTTTGGGATCGTTTTTTCCTACATTAAACCTAAATCTGCAACTTCTACCCACTGCTTTGGCCCTTGGGAGCCAAAAAGAACAAGCCGAATTGGTTCTTCTTTGTTGACCTTCAGACACGTGGGCCACCCTTCCCCCGAAAGAAAGCGAGTGAGGGTGATGCGGTGGGAAGAACCCCAGGTGAGAATTCACTTTCCTACCTCTGTGATACTGAGCAAGTCATTTAAACTTTGCTGGGCCTCCGTTTTCCAATCAGTGAAACGAGAAGGTTGGACTAGAGAGCATTTTGAAGTCTACAAATTTTTTTCTCACTTATTCTCACAACAACCCTGAAGTAGGCGCTGTGATTGTCTCCATTTCACATTTGGGGAAACCGAGGCAGAGGTTAACATGACTCGTCCAGTGCTAAGTGTCTGAGGCCATATTTGAACTCAGGTCTTTTCCGCTGGTCTCTAGACGACCTCTCAGGTCCCTTCCAGCACCTGATCTGTGGGCTTATGATCTAGATTTAAAACCCAGCTCTGTTACTACCTGATCCCCTCCGGACTCTCCCCAGCCAGCGCTCCTTGGAGAACTAAGATTCAAAGCTCATTTTAAAAGTGGTCAAATTCTTCTCTCTGTGATTGGAGGGAAAGGGAGTGTTTAAGTTCAGAATTTTTAAAATAAAATTGAAAAAAGAAAGTTGTCCATTTCTGAGCTCTCTAGGTGTTTTATCTTGCCTGAGGAAGTCTGGAAAGGATTGATGCTCTCTGGAGGCAGCCTCTTTCTCGCCTCCCTCTGCCCTACCCGGCTCTTCCCTTTGCTTGGCAGGGGGTAGGGAGTGTCAGGCTTCCTGTGCTGGCCAGCTCTTGTTTGGCTTCACCTGGGAAGCCCCACAAGTGGCCCCTCTGGAGTACCATGAATACAGACACTTGACCCCTGGCCGCAGCAATTAGTTTAAGCCGGGGTTTGTGTACCACTTCACAAGCTTTAATCCTGGCTGGGCAGCTCTGAGAGCAGTGGGCCGAGAGCCTTTCAACGCATTTGGGGTCGCCTCAGATGCTCTCAATGGCCTGGCGGGGGGCATTGTGTGGCCAGAAAGGCCTGGCCGGGGGGGAAAAAAGGCGCCCTCTCTTTCAGGGGAGACAGAGCAGCTTTAGACCTGGGGCCCTGGTGGTTTGCATATCAATATGGCCCTAGCTGAATGGGGCCACTGAGCTGAGAAATAGGATCACTATCAGCCTGTCCAGCTTTTCAGAGGTACTTGGGAAACTTTAAAGCCCCCATGTCAGCTAGAGCAAGGCGATCAAGCTGGGAAGGAGGGAGGGGAGAAGAGAGGGAGACTCGGAGGCATTCACTGGCCAGACAAGGGAGGGCGCAGGCAGACAGGCAGGCGGGCATTCTGACCAAGCCAACCACAGCCCAGCTTCCAGTTGCTCTGACAGCCCCCCAGGAGGGCCTCAGAGCCATTCTGGGTGGCAGGGCTGACCCTTCCCCAGCCAGCAGCATGACAGGGTATTGGGGGGCACCTTTCTCATGCAGTAAGAATAGGCTGGGGCTCGTGGGGAAAGAACAGAGGTGGGGAGGTGTGAATAAGAAGGGGTGGAAATAGAGAGAGGTATCCACCCCATCAGAGGCTTCACTGACCCTTGCGTGGAGAGGAGGGCACCAAATCGCAGAATCTGAGGTTGAAAAAGACTTCAACTGTTGAACCCCTGGGATTCTTAACCTGAGGTCCATAGATCCCTTGGGGGTCCATGGATAGATTTCAGGGGGTCTGTGAACTTGAATGGGAAAACATTACATCTTTATTTTCCTTTGTAATCCTGTATATTTTATGCATTTTAAAAGGGGTCCATATTCTGAGGAGTTTATAGTCTGCCAGACTACCAAAGGGGCCCAAGGTCTTAAAAGGTTAAAAAAAAACCCAGCCCTGATCTAACCTAACCTCTCCCCCAACAGTAATCCCTGTCGTAATATAAAGTCCTAGTGGGGACAGGTCTAGTCCCAGGCTTGCTGGAGATCTAGGACCAGGCTCACTGTCCACTTACAGAGCCCAGTTGTGCTACAGCTCTCCCTCTAAGTCTTCTTCAGGAGAAGAGCTCACACAAGGCCCTCTTTTTTGAAATCCTAGTTCCCAAGATCCCAGACTAGAATCCTCTGGTCACTGAAGCTGGTCCAGCTCTCCAGATTCAGTCCTAGCTCAGACAGACTAGCCCACATGCCCTCAAGTCTCCAAAATTCCCTCTCTTGGTTTAATTTCTGCTGGTTTCCAGTACTTAGAACATTTCCTGACACACAGTGGGCACTTAATAAAGGCTGGTTGACTTGACGATCTCCACACTGCTCCTTTCTATCTATTCCTCAACCTCATCCAACCTGCCTGCCTCTTGTTTAGAGTTTCTTATCATCTACGCCTAGCTCAGCTTCCCCTTTCACACCACATCACCTCCCCCCCCCCCCAAACCTCCCCCGCCTCCTTCCCCATTAGTATCCTGGTCCCGGAGTCCCAGCAACAAAAGAACTCCTACAAACCTCAATTTTTGTATAAGGTGGCTCCTGTCTCTACTACAAAGGATGCCCTGGACAAATCCTGGGGAGAGCTATTTGTCCTAAGGACCTATAAAGAACAAAGAGCTTCCCTGTGACAAATGAGGCTGAATTCCTCTTCCTTGGGTAATGGGGATACTTGTCTATGTCTGGCACTTGGTATTTATTCCCACTCCTCCACTAAAAATCCTCTTCTGATGCCTCCAGGGGACATTGGAGGAGGACCCCTCAACTCTCCAAGACTGTGCTGGTAGGGCACTTCCAGATCCCAACAATCACCAACAGGCTAGTAGTAATGGACCGACTCTGTGTCTGTTGTCAGAGGAACAGCCAGGCCAAGGTTGGAGACGCTCATCCCCAAAAGGCTGAATAGATGAGTCATTTTGGCTGCAGCAAATCAGAGAGAACTACTTATGAAGGCATGGGGGCTGTGGGCTAAGTTCATATTGATGAAATTATGGATCTTTTCAATACTTTTGAAGGACCCTGGGATGGGGACAGAGAATGGTCACTAAAACCTATGTGATAATAACAACAATAAGTCAGGTAGGACTGAGACTGTGAGGCTTGATGTCATATGGAAGCTGAAATGATGAGGATAATTATGGTAATTACCATTTATATCATACTTTAAGGCTTGCAAAGCGCTTTATAAGTATTATCTCATCTGATCTTCACAACAACCCTAGAGGGGAGGCGTTATTATTTTCCCCGTCTTATAGATAAGGAAACTAAGGCAGGCAGAAGCTAAATGACTTGCCCATTGTCACATAGCTAGTAAATGTCTGAGGCTGGATTGGAACTCAGGTCTCCTGGATTCTAGGTCCAGCACTTATGCACTGTGCCACCTCCTTACACATAAGAGATGGAGGACTTGGGGAGCAGGACAAGACATATACTTTTTTGGACATGACCAACAGGGGAATTGGTTTTTCCTGACCATGAGTATTTGTTACAAGGGCTTTTCCCCCTTTTTTTTCCCAATGGAAGAGAGGGGTGGGAGGGAGAAAAAAACGAATTTTTGTCTTATCTGTCCTCTACACAACTATCAATTGAATAGTGCTTTCTGATCATGCCACTACCTTGACACCAGAGCTTCAGTAGAGTCTTATTGCATCTAGGATAAAATGCAGACCCCTGAAACTAGCCCTTAAATAAGCGACCCAGGCACAGGCCACACCAAGTCCACAGGGGCCCTGCCTGCCCATGACTGCACCCAGCTTTATGGCTCATTTGTGTACACTGGTCATCCAAGGTGCCAGACCTGGAATGAGATAGATTTTGCACTCTGGCTAGAAGTCCAGTCGGTCATACTGCTAGACTCATTCTCCCTCATCTTTACTACTCTTCATTTTTTTTTGGAGGGGGGAAGGCAGGACAATTGGGGTTAAGTGACTTGCCATGGTCACACAGCTAGTGTGTCAAATGTCTGAGGCTGGATTTGAACTCAGGTCCTCCTGACTCCAGGGCTGGTGCTCTACTCACTGCACCACCTAGCTGCCCCTTACCACTCTATTTTATGCCCAAGCCTAAAGTCCTTCTGAGCACACTGCAGACAGAGAAATGGAACTCTAGCAGTACCTGCATCTCCTGTGGGAGAAGAATAACTGCGCTGGTGGATCTCAGGGAGGGCTTCTTGAAGGAGGTGATTTTGAAGTGATTTTGACAAAAAGATAGAGGGAAGGGCATGATTCAGTAGAAAGGAAACATAGGAACTTATTTGTGTTAGAAACTCAGTATCAGAGGTGGAAAATTTCTGATAGAGAAAGGATTCCCGGCCTGGGGTACGAGGGGGTGTGAGAAGCTTGTCAAGGAAATACAGGAATATTTGGTCATTTCAATAGCTTATTAAAATAAATCTCTTTATTACATTTCTCACATGCATATGCATGCGAAACTCTAGAATATTTTTCCTTTCATAAGGGGACAGGAAGGTTTGCCGAGAGCTAAAGACTACAAATGAAAATAGCTTGGGAGCCTCTGAGATAGAGGGTCTTACACTGTAGGGTGGGGCTGAGAATATGAGCCTGGGTGTTATATGGGAACCAAGATGTGAGGTTCCAGGGAATGTGGGGAGAATGAGGACACTAATTAGCAGAAGCCCTTAAATCACAAGATTAGAAGTTATGGAAAGAGCCTTGGAGATCAAAGGATGTGAACAGAGAGTTTTCAAAAGAAGGAAAAATAAAGCTATAAACAACCATATGAAAGAATGCTCCAAATCACTAATCATAAGGGAAATTCAAATTAAAACGTCTCTGAGGTTTTACCTCACATCCATCAGATTGGCAAAGATGATAGAAGACAAAAGTGTTCACGTTCAAGAGTCACTCAACACCAAAGAAGATGGGCACGCTAATACTATTCTGGAAAACAATTTGGAATTTTACTTTAAAAGTCATTAAACTATGCAAACCTTTTGTGGAGCAATACGCCTTCTAGACTTATGGCCCATCTAGAGAAGTATTTATAGCAACACTTTTTGTAGTAGCAAAGAACTAGAAATAAAATGAGCGTCCATCAATTGGAGAATGGGTGAACAAATGGTGACGTGTGAATGTTAATATTCCTTATTATCATGCCAAAAGAAATGATGACTATGAAGGATTTAGAGAAATTTGGGAAGATTTGTACAAAAGAATACATAATGGAGGAAGCAGAACGAGGAGAACAATTTAAATCATAACTACAATGATGTAAAGAAAAACAACATTGAAAGACTTTGCAACTCAGTCATGACTTTAAAAGACTGATGATGAAGGGAGCCTTTAGGCAGAAATGGAGCAGACTAGAGGTTTGGAATCAAGCATATATTTTCAGACACAGTTAATGCATTCATTTCTTTAGTTTGTACTAGTTACCAGGGAGGGTTCTATTTGGTGGGGGAGTCGGTGGGTAGTTACAGTGATGAAAAAAAGAAAAGAGTATCAATAAAACATTTTAAAAACCAAATAGAAAAAAAAAGAACTGAACTTAAAGTTGGACCTACATAGCACAGTGCCTTGCATGCAGCAGTTGTTTAATGTTTGCTGAACTGAATAGAAATGGAGTCTACTAAAGGCGACTGCTCTTTGTAATAGAATGTACACTAGAACTGGAGTTAGAACACACAAGAGCTGAATGCTCAAGTCACCACTCCTAGTGTCTTTCAACTCCACTTTAATTCAACTTGGCCCAGGGAATGTGACTCAAGCCAGGTCACAGTACTCCAGCCTCCACCAGGTCTCCCCCACCAGTCAATGAAGTTTCCCTGATCCATATTTCCAAGAAACTCCATCGTGCTCCTTTCTCCGGGCACGGGCCCATTTTCCCTTGCCTCTTGAAGATCTATTAGAGGTAATCAGGCTCCCATCCTTTAGAGAAGCTATCCATTCAGGAGTTTTTCTGACACAGTTTAGATCCAAGTGTCTTGGCTTAAGTTTCCTGAATTTGGGGCTAAGCATCTTTGAGATTTGGGAGCAACTAGGTGGCATAGTAGGTAGATAGAATGCCAGGCCTAGAATCAGGAAGACTCATCTTCCTGAGTTCAAATCTGGTCTCGGATGCTTACTAGCTGTGTGACCCTGGGCAAGTCATTTAACCCTGTTTGCCTCAGTTTCCTCATCTGTAAAATGAGCTGAAAAAGGAAATGGCAAATCACTCCAATATTTTTGCCAAGAAAATCCCAAATGGAGTGACAAAGAGACATGACTAAAATGACTGAACAACAACAAATCATTGAGAGAAAGCAAGGGACAATGGGGAAGAAGAGTCTGAAAAGAACACTCATCTTTGAGAAGTCAAAATACTTGAGAAGTTCCAAGAATCTCATTGGCAAGAGAGCATTAAAAAAGTAAGAAGAGATAGAAGTGTCTAGCAATTGGATTTTACTTGAGACTGCTAATTTCCAGGCAGAGGCAGGTGAACAATCGAGTTTCCTCTTCTGAGAAGAGTTGGGAAATCTACTATAAATAAATAAAGCTTTGCATTTGAGCCACCAAAGGCCTTAAACAAGCATGACCAAGAGGCAATTTGCTGAGACAATTAGCCATGAGAAATACCAACAAGAATAGAGGATTGGATACCTCACTTTCAGTATGGTGTGAAAAGAAATTTTATAGTGATCCTTCAGGGAGCATGCTATGTTTGTGTTTCAGCTGCCCATGCACAACGTGCATTTTGTCTCCCTCATAGAGCAGAAGCCGAAAGGGCTTTCTACACTCCAGGTTATCAGAAAGAATGAAATCTTCCTTGAAAAAAAATGGTGGAAGGGCTTGAAAGTAGAAACAAAGAAGATAAATAATTTTAAGTAGGGAAAAATCCCAACTTGTGCCAGGAAGCTGGAGGGTAGAGGAAAGGGACAAGGATTAAGCTGGACTCTCTTAGGAGGCAGCAATTTCTCACTCTCCAAGGAAAGACAACAGGAAGCTACCAGTGCCATCAGGAGAAAGGCGTTCAGTAAGAGGCAGAAGAAGAAGAAACGAGCAGTAATGATTGAGGACTCCCATCTTGAGAGGGACAGAAGCAGCCACTTGTCAACCTGCCATGAATGATAGAGAGGACTGCTGTATTCAGGATCATATATCTACAATATGTTGGAGAACCTCAAGAATTATGAAGTCCTATATATGACCAGTATACACTCCAGGAAATTCATCAGGTGACAAATGATATCACCAGAAGAAACATGAAAAGAATTCCTGAGGAGTGTGAGATCCTGGGCCAGAAAGTGAAGGTCTTAGGGGTACAACTCCTCTTTCAGTTACTGTTGCTGTTTAAAAGAGGGATTCAGATGGGAACAGCAGACTTGGAAAGTGAAGAACAGCTGGTTAAGAAGACGGCATCTGAGAATGGAATTTCAGATTTTCAAACCACAGCTTAAAATATAGGAATGAATTGGTTGATGTGCTGGTTAGCTTTCCTGAAGCAGTTTTTTTTTCCTCTCTTTTATTCTTTGTTATAAAGGATGACTGAGGGCAGGGAGGTGCTGGGATGGTGAATGGCTACACTGAGAAATGTATGTGATGTAAAAACAAAACATATCAATTAAAACTTTAAAATAAAACAAAACAATAATAGTAGCTAGGAAAAGAATGTGCCTCCTAATGAGGAACTGGGTTCAGACCAGACTGATTGCTGAAATAGGAACAGTGGAAACCTTTCGGGCAAGTGACCATTCTGTCATACTGGGACAGAGGAAACCAGGTTCTTTCTGATTTTCGGAGAGCAGATTTAGCTAGGATCCAATAACCTCATACTCTGGGGGTTGGGGCAGGGTGGGGGTAGGAAATCAACCCAAGAAGGATGGGATCACTTGACTTCATCAGGAACAGGTCATGCCAGACTAATCTCATTTCCTTTTTTGACAGGGTCACTAGACTGGGAGATCAGGGGAATGCTTTAGCTATAGCACACTAAGATTTCTGTGAGGCATTTGACAAAATCTCTCATGTTATCCTTGTGGACATGATGGAATGATGTGGGCTAAATGATGCTAGTTAGATTTATTCAGAGCTGGCTAAGTAACCAGACCCAAAGAATACAGTGGCTTCCGGTTGCTTCTAGGATAAAATACAAACTCCTTCATTTGTTATTTAAGGTCCTCCATAATCTACCTTTCCAGCTCTATTTCCCACTACTCCTCCTCACACAGTATCTTCCAGCTAAACTGAACTACTATCTGGTCCCTAAACCTGACATATGATCTTCCTCCCTCAGGATATTCACACAGGTCATTCTCCATTCTTGGAATGCACTCTCTCTTCATTTCCATCTTTCAGAATCTTTATCTTCCTTCAAGATTTAGCTCATGTGCTACCCATTCCACACACTCTTCCAAAATCTGGTCTCCCCCAACAGAAAATCCCTAAGTCCCATAAGTTTCTTGAGGGTTTTTTTTCTTGTATCCTCAGTATTTAACACAGTGCCTTGCATAGAGTAGGTGGAGAGTAAATGTTTGTCAAATTGAATTGACCAAAAAATTGGTCACCTGCGCCAGGAAGAGCCAGTTTGGCAGAGTGGATAGAGAATTGGCCTCAGTACTAAAAAGATCTGATACTTACCACCTGTGTGACCCTGGGCAAGTCTTCTAATATCTTTGGGTCTCAGTTTCCTCATCTATACAATGAAGGGGTTATACTGGTTGACCTCTGAAGTCTCTCTTGGCTCTAAATCTTTGATCTCTGAGGCATGGGTTGGGGAGGTGGGGTTCCGACAAAAGGTGAGAAATCCTGTCTCCCATGAGTCAGGAGAGGGCTATCAGGACTTTGAGGGTACCAAAGACCCTGCCTTAGGAGAGCCGGTTGAAGGAGCAAGGATGTTTAGCCTAGAGAAAAGGAGATTTAGAGGGAACATGATAGCTGTCTTCCAGTATTTAAAAGGACTATCCAGCAGATGGGGGATTAGATTTGTTTTTCTTGGCCTCTGAGGGCAAAATTAGAAGCTGCAGGAAGGTAGATTTAAGGTTGATGAAAGTAAAACTTCCTTAAAAAAGGGTTTTCCCAAAGCAGAATGGCTTGCTTTAGGAAACAGTGGATTCTGCTTTAACGAGGTCTTCAGGTGGAGGCTGGATGTCCCCATTAGGAATATCGTAAAGGGAATTCAGGGATGTTTTTAAATGAATGACCTCTGAGATCCCTTCCAGCTCTCAGATTCTGTAAGATGAGGGGCATGTGGAAGATAAAGATTAGGGAGATGAGAGTTTGGCACGAGGGAGAAGAGGAGAGATGATGACTTAGTGAGAGGCATTGATGAGGGGTGGGTGATTAAGCTTGGGGTAAGAGGCATGTGGCGGATGAAGCTTGGAGGGAGGGCTGAATAAGGGATGCAGGTTTTGGGTAAGGGATCGGTGTGGTGAATGGGGGGTTAATGAGGGGTGAAGGTTTTAGGGAAGGCGTCAGTGTGGCGGTTGAGGGTTGGAAATTTGGGGTGGGTTTGGGGTGAGAAGTCAGTGGAAGTTGAAGGCTTTAGGGATAAGTTTTAAGTGAGGAATCAGCAAAGGAAAAAGATTTGGAGGATAATGTTTGTGGTGATAGGTGCATATATGGGGAGGGAGGGTGATTTGGAAATTTGGGACATAGATAGCAGTTATATCATTACTTGGGTCACATGTCCAGCCAGCAGTTAGGTACCAGAAAGTCCAATCCCTACCCTTCTGGCTCCTGCCATTGACTCCCTAGATTATTCTCAGTAAAGGACATGCTGCCCAATGACCATGAGCTACACAAATATGAACAAGATTAAAACTCGGTCCTCCCATCTTCCCACTTTTTTTCCCCTCCTGAAAATATATACAAGCCATAGAGACCACAAGGGTTTATGTGGAAGAATATTTATCTGACTGTTTTATTTCTTAAATATCTCTCTCTACTCAGTAAGTGTACAATTGCTTGCTCTCTACTAGGAGAGCAGATATAAATTAGAACCATTGTCAAATTTTCCAAAGCCTGGTACTAGCCTCAAGTCCAAGGCCCAGATGGGTGTCTTCTGAGATCTTTCCCTTGTCTTGGCTGTGACCCTCATTGCTCTTGGCAGCCCCTGCCCTGGCTCGGGGGCTCCACACCCCACCCCACCCCACTACCATCAGGGTACCCGTAGTCTGGGTCAGTCCCACCCAAAGTCCTGCCCAGTCATCTGGTAGAACTTGAGGTTGAAGGGTCGATAAAACTCTCGCAGGCGCTGGACCACATGCTCCTCGATGTGGGGGTGGGGTCGGCCCTTGGACTTGCCGAGGCATCGAGGGCGGCTGCTGCCTTCTGGCTTCTTCAAGCAAGGGAAGCCTTTGGTCTCATTGAAATAGAAGTGCTTGTCTGTCACAACCCTCTTGAGGCCCAGGAAATCTTGCACTCGGCCCATCTCCCCAGCTGGGTCGCTCACCAGCCTCTCACCGCTCACGAACAGGAAGTGGGACAGAGGGAAGTACTGCAGCCAGTTGTCCAGGTGCTTAGCGTAAATGCCAATGCGCACAGCACTCCATGCAGTATCGACCAGCCCAGAACTGCCATTTCGGAAGGCCAGTGCCTGGAAGCTCGGAATGGATGGGTTCTTGGACAGCGTCTGAGTGTAATCCGAAATGGCCCGGGTAACAGGGTTTCGTACGACTACGATCAGTTTGGTGTCCTGGGACATGTTATGTATGCGCCGAGGGGCCTCCTTTGTCACAAAGTAGCTGGGGGTCTTCTCCATGGTGATTTGGCCATCCAGTGTCCGTGGCATCAGGCTTCTGGGGAGACAAGAGGGCAGGGCTCATGTGAATTAGTTGTTTGAGGCCTTCTCTACCCACCCATGAACTCTAGAGAGCATTTGTCCTTCCCCCATCCCAGGGCCCTCACATCGCTGAGCTTCTTATCTATAAAATGAAGGGGTCAGACTACACAAATCCCTTTTAGCTCTAATGTTTTTTGGTTCAACATTAGGCATTACATCTCCTTCCTTCAATCAGCAGCTCCTTGAGATCACAGCCATGTCTTCCACTCTGAGCAGACCCCCACTAAGAATGAGGACTGTGTCTCCTTCCCAGATCAGATCCCACAGAACAGCCATGTTGTATAAATAACAGGAAGGACAGCTCAGGGCACCCTGAAGATTGGAAGGACAAACCAAGTCCTTCAGTCTGATTCATAAATGTACTTTTAGAAGCCCTAGACTAGATCGTTTGCTCTGGGACTCACTGCATTGGGATTGGGGCAATTTACTTTTATCCTGGCATGGCTCATCTGGGTGAGGTCTAGACATCAGTTTCTTGGGTCCATTCATGTGAGACTTTGTCTAGGGAGAGGTCTCACACATACACACACACATACGTATATGGATATACATGTATGTATGTGTGTATGTGTATATATACACAAATATATACACATGCATACATATATATAAATGTATTTGTATTTTATTTTCCCCCCATCTTTTTATATTTTTTAAACAACACTGTCCTTCCCCAATAACTGATCCATCCTTCCAACCGGAGAATTCTCCTTTATAACAAAGTAGTTAAGCAAAACAAACTAACAGATTGGCCACATCTGACTACATGTCATCCTGTACTACCTAGACAAGAGAGTTATCATTTCAGCATCAATAATGTTCCCACAACCTTACTGACCCCTTAGGCCTACCACTCCAGGACAGGCATCCTGGCTACATTCCATCAAACTGGTAGCCTATAAAATGCAGTGTAAAGAACATTAGATTTGAAATCTGAAGACCTAGATTCAAATCCTAGCCCTGCGACTTACTACCTAGAATTCTTTGCCTCTTTGGGGCCTCATCCTCAGCGGATGGGACCTCTAAGCTTCTCTCTACCTTGTCTTCTAGGGCAGAGGAGAGGGGACCCATTGCCCTTGTGCATTCTCTATGGTGCTGGGCCAGGACACAAGTGTTAAGGGCAGTGTGAAAGGTTTATTTCCCTCATAACCCTGTGATTAGAGTCCCCATCGTAGTGACTGATGGAATCATTAGGGCTCTACTACACAGATCACTAAGTGGAACAGTAATAGCTGTAGTTATCACAACTTTCTTCACATGGAGCACCCATGCTGAGAGACAGTTAATCTTCCTAAAACACTCTTTTATCCCATCGTTTACCAGCTCAAAAATCTTGCCAGGTTGCCCAAAGTCCTAAGGAGAAAAGCAACCTTTCCTAGTCTGGCATTCTAGGTTCCCCACAATCTCCCTCCCCCATCCAACTTACCCCCAAATTGTTAACTCTAGACCAACTTGGCACACAGATGGAGCCCGAGCCACCATCACAGCTGACTCCCATCCAGGCCAAACGCTGATTCCTAGCCCCTTACCAGGACTGCCCAGGAGCACAAACCAGCTTCAGTAACTTTTCTCCATCCCTCCCACAAGATAATCTACGGTAGAGGCAGGCAGAGATCTAAGGGAACCCCAGTTGTCAAAGTATCCAAATGAGAAGCATTTAAGGTATCTGGGCCCCTGGGACCAGAAAATACCCAATGAACATGACCATATGGCCACCCCTCCCCTTCAATTATACTTTCATTCTCTGAGATAGCTTTGGGGACACACTGTAATCGCTGCATACATCCAGTTTTAGGAGCAAATATGGGGAAGAATGGGAATGTGGGGGGATGCATCGCCAAGCTCTATCCCTGAGCCAGGAAACCTGGGTTCAAATTCCTGCCCAGATACTTACTAGCTATGTCACCCCCAGACAACTAGCTTAATGTCCCTGGGACTCAATTTCATATATAAAATGAGGGGGTTGGCCTAAATGCTCTCTGGAGGTTCCTTATGGTTCTAAATCCTAAAATCCAGGCCCCAGATTGAGCCCTACCCCTGGCCCCCACCTGACCTCTAGCCTCAGTCATAGACTTAACCCCTCACTCCAGCTGAAGAGCAAACTTTCCTAGCCATCTTACAAATGCCCACCATCGATCCTAAGATGAACAGAGCTGAGAGTGTAGCTAATGCTGCCCGTTCCCACTCCCGGAGATACAGCTCAGAGCTCATGGCCCTGTGATCGGTGGGGTAGAGGGTCAGGGCTGTCCATCCATCTAGTCATTCAGTTCTCTGACAAGCATTTATAGAGCCTAATACTGCGGGGGAGACAAGAGAAGTATTGGGCTGAGCTCGGGGTCTGGCTGGGGAGACAAAACACACAGGAAACAATTACCGAGCTAGCGCTAAGAGGTTAGGCTGCAGGAGGCACTCAGTAAATGTTTGCAGAATTTGTTGAACTGAATTATCTGGGCCAGGCTTGGAATGGAGGCAGGGGTAGAAGTGCAGAAAGAGCTGTTTCCCAACTGCTTTGGGGACCTAGCTCATTGAGCATCAAGGATTGGATGTATAAAAGTTGGAATGGACTCTGGCCCCTCCTGTTTCCTGCCTTGGGTCTTGTTTCCTCACAGTGTGACTGCCCCTCAGACAATGAGGCTGCCCCTCTGGGGGGCCAGAGGCTCTTGTGAAAAGCTCCCATAAACCATAGGACACCCCCCTCCAACAACGAAGCTGGTTTGAGGACTGGTCCGTGTTGGGCTGTGTCCAACGCTATATCTGCCAGGAACACTTTTCTCTCCTCGTACCCTCTTCCCCTGTCTCTTCCGTTGCTGTTACCCCAAAACTCCTGGTGCAACCCCAGGGAGACATAATTTCTCACCTCCTTTTGGGGAAAAAAAACCCAACAACCAAAAACATGCTTCAGTGATCAAAGATTTATAGTCATATAACTTGGGGCGAGGGGGAGGTAAAAGACCAAACATCGTTTCATAGACTTAGAGTTGGATATAGAGAGGGCATCTAATCCCAATCCCCTCATTTTACAAATGAGGAAAAAGACCCAGAAAGGTTAAACAACACACCTAGATGGCAATCAGGATTTGAACCTGGTCCTCAGGCTCCATATCCAGCATTCTTTCCCACTACATTATGACGATGGGGATTCTCCATCCAGTACTTGCTTAATGAGTGTTTGTTGACTTATTCTCAAGATGTTCCTGCTGGACCTCCGCCTAGGCTGCAGAAGAGGGAAGAGGGTCTTTCCTCCCAACTTCCAAAAACCTAAGAGACAGATGGAGCCTCCATGTCCCCAGGGCAAAAAACATCTGTTCCCTCCTGAAGGAGTGCGGGGCCAGAACAAAACCTGAAGTCTGTCCTAGATCACAGGCAAGAGACAAGAGAACCAAGGCCTGGCTCCTTCCGGGATTCAGAGATGAAGAAAGAAGCCATTCTGGCTCCCTGCTTTCTGTATTTTATTGGATACATACCCGCCCCACCATTCAAGGGTCTATGCCTGGTCCTTAGTTCAGCTACATTGGGAAGAGGGAGACAGAGAAAGAACAGCCTGAGACCCAGCCCCTGGAGAGCTTACAGGATTAACACAGGGAAGAGGCAGGCAACAGGGGTGGGGAAGGCATCCCTTCCTGGGATGTAACCTAAGTAAAGCCTGGAGAGATGGCTGAGTAAATGATCCAATGTCATTTTCACAGGTTTAGAGTCCAGAAGTCATCAATCCCAACTCAGTCATTTTACAGATGAGGAAACCAAGGCAGGACATTGTGACTTGCCTGTGGTTATACAGGATATAGCTGGTCCAGCACCCTCATTTTAGATACATGCAAACTGAGGCCCACAGAGGTTATCAAAAGTCATAAAATGACTTAGCGTCTGGACTAGAATCCAGGTCTTGTGACTTCCACCCCACAGCTATTCTTTCCACTGCAAGTGTGTCCTAGACCCCTCTGGCTGTGTGGTGAAACCTTTGGACTCCTTTGCAGCAGTTTTTTAAATGCACAAAAGAAAAGTACAAAAGAAATCAATCAAAATAGTTACCCCCCCCCAAAAAAAATTAAGTTCCAAGGCCCTGGGTTAAGAACTCTTGCACTTAAGCATGCCAGTTCCCTAGGATCATAAGATTTAGCACGGTGAAAGCCTTTTACCCCCATTTTCCAAATGGGAAAACAAAAGCCTGGAGGGATAGGTGACAGGTCCAAAATTATACATGTAGCAAGGAATCAAAACCAGCTCATCATGTAACTCCCAAATCCAGTCCTCTGATCAGTACTCCCCAGTGGTTAAGGATAGCAGGTAAGCAAGATTTCCCTGGCAGCTGAAGACTTAAATCTCACTCCCATCTCCCCCAATTTAGACCCACATTAGCTTTCTCCTTTCCTTCCCTTTCTCTCCAACTTTAAAATGAGAAAGCTTGAGCCGGAGAAAGGATAATTTCCCTTCTACTCTAGCCTAGCACTTAACCCACACCAGCCACACCCTCAGCACAGCCCCACCTGTGAGTGGGAGGAACCTGGGATGACCAGTTTGGGACAGGTGGGGTATAGGGAAAATCTCTCTGAGGTTCAACAAGGATCTCCAATCCCCCTCAACAAGGCAGGGAGATCAGATAAGATATAAAGAATCCTAAGATTTAAGAGCTAATGGCACCTCAAGAGAGAATCTGACATGGGCTCACTCTACCGTTGGGGGAAAGGCCCAGACAAGTATTTAACTATTTCATGTTCTTATCTTCTTTAGGTCTCAGTTTCCCTATCTGTAAAATTAGGTGGTGGTACTAACAACAGACCTTTAAGGACCCTTCTAGCTCTAAATCTTATGACTGTACATAACTAGATAAGAAATGGCAGAATCAGGAATGGAAGTCAGAATTTCTGACTTGAGAGCCAGTGTTACTTCCATTAGACCACAATTCTTCTCCCTGGCCAAACATGGTCAGAGCTCCAAGTTCATTCTGGTGACTTCTGAGCCCTCTGACCTAGAGCCTCTGACAAACATGCATCTTTACCATCAGGAACCCCAGTGGGGCTACTTCCAACCTATAAAGAGCTCCTGGGTCTTCTTTGGGTACACTGAATAAGTACTGAGGTTAGGAAAGGCCCATACAGGATCCACCCCTGTTCATGGTCCTAGCTAAACCAATGTGATACCCTTATCAGCTGGAACCCATCTCATCCTCTCATTGACAGGAGGCTGTGAGAGTTGGTTTCTCTTGGCTATCCTCCCTGAACTACTCAACCAAAGCTGTCCTAGGCTTTTTCTGGTTCTCCCCCTACACAAAGGCTCCCACCATCCTCTGTAATTACTCCACTGTACATTTTCATTAACTCATACCTTGTCCTAAATTACCACCATTAATTATTGATACCCCTCCTCCTTCCCATAAGGGACAGTTTCCTGAACTCCTCCACTCTACTGACAGACTCCCTTTAATTACGATCATGCTAATTCTCATTAACCTTTGCCAGTTGGCTCCAGAACATGAAGCAGAACCATCTGGTACCCAAGAGAATTCAGAGTGGATGCACCCAACTGGTCCAAGGGATCCTTCTGATACAGTTTTCATTTCCTCACCTAAGATTCTGCGATGTTCCCTGCCTCCCATCACACTGGTTGCTCACAGACCTCCATCAGTCCAGGCAACCACATCCCCAGGACCACAAAGAACTCATCTTGGGGAAAGATGTTACCTAAGAGACCTTAAGGTTAAAGGTCCCAGCCCTTACCCATCTGGGGTTCAGTGTTTGAAGCTGATGGCTCCCCAATGATCAATGATCACACTGCAGCAGGATAGAAGGCAGCAGGTTGTGGTGAAAAGAATTCTGAATTTGCAGGCAGGAGACCAGGGTTCAAATCCCAGCTAAGTGATCAGCTTTAGGCTCCCCATATTTAAAGGGGGGGATAACAGCATTAGCACTACTTCCATTTCAGGGTTGTTGTGAGGAATGTACTTTGAAAATGACAAAGCACTACATCAATGTGAGGTTTGCATTTATTATACAGTGGTGCTGGTGATGGGGCAATCAATACCCAAGTTACAAGGTGGAAGCCCTGTGGAGTGATGGGGTTTGGGGGGAGCCAGGGTAATAGGTAATGGGGTAGTGCCAGATGGCCAAATAACAAGGTGATGATAGTGGGTGCCAGGATGATGGGATCACCCTGGGAACCAGGCAGGCACTCTCTTAACAGCTCTCAAAATGCCTCTGAGTCTGCCTCCTTTATTGACTCAGGCATGGCGGGGGAATGGAAGGAGAAAGGGGAAAAGGAGTTAACGAGCTCAGACTCCCAGACCCTCTAATTGCCATCCCTGTAGATGAATTTCCAAAGCCCAGAACAAGCCAGCAAGCAGGGTTTCTGCTCATTCCTGAGAGCCCTCGTATTTTATTCCAGGGAAATTTCAGATCTCAGTGGCGTCTGCCGTCCTGGAAGCATGAAGCGTTGCCCCTCTCCTTGGGCCAAACAAGCCTAACGGGGTGGGCACACCCTCCAGCCTCTGCCTTTCTGATTCGGGTTGGCAGTCGGGTTCTCCCATCAACCCCACCCCGGGAACAATTCCAGCCTGTGAAACCCATCACCCAGAACTAAGAACCCAGAACCCCATAAATTCTGCCAATTGATCCCACTTCTCCCTCCTGGGAGCAACCTTAATCCTTCAACCCCACAGAGAGACCTTTAGATGTTTGAAGACAGCTGCTGCATACCTTCTAAGCTTCCTCTCCTCTAAGCTAAAAAACACCCTTAGCGCCTTCAAATGATCTTCCTTTGGTATGATTTTGAGACTCCTCCTTCATCGTACTGATTGTACTCCCCTAGACAATTCCTTCCACTTGTCAATTTCTCTCTAAAATGGGACTGTCAGAACTGTACACAGTACTCCAGGTGTGGTCCTTCCTGGTTAGAGGATGTCCCCTCTCTCATCCTGGACATTTACACAAACACACACACACACACACACACACACACACACACACACACCTAAGATTAAAATACCCAGAAGCCATATGACACTTTGGGTTCATGTTGGGCATGTGATCATTCAAGATCTCTTAGATCTTCACATGAGTTATGGTACTGGTATGGTGAGTTGGTTGTTGACATCTTAGAAAGTGCTTTCACAGTGAATTCTCAATGCATCATCATGGGTAGGAGCTTAGTAACTGTGCCTTAGAACTGAGGCAGCTGATGAGGGAAGTCCCTTGGGCTTCCCCTCTGGCAGTTCCTGGCAGAAGGCTCGTTCAGTGGGTGTGATAAGTAGATGATAAGATTGGCATGCCCTCCTAGGCTATCCCCATTCAGCTAAATAGGAAAAAAAAAAGAGCCAAGAGCCCTCCAGCAGACACACACACACACACACACACACACACACAGTCACCCACCCCCACCAACTGGATCATAGGATATCTAGATTGCAAGCTGGAAGGAAATTTAGATCACTATGTGCAATCCTTTCACTTTACAGAGGAGGAACTGAAGCTGAGACTTTCTCTGGGTAACATAATAAAAAGCAGGCTGATAATTGAACCCCAGTTTTCAAGATTTTGAAACTAGTGTTCTTTCTACTGTTAAAACACTGCATTAGACTCCTTGGTAATGCAAAAACAAAAAGGGGGGGCAGGCAATTAGGTAATTAGGGGGAAAGGAAAGGAAGGGAAGGAAGGGAAGGGAAGGGAAGGGAAGGGAAGGGAAGGGAAGGGAAGGGAAGGGAAGGGAAGGGAAGGGAAGGGAAGGGAAGAAATGAGGGATTCCACAGTGATATTCACACTCCCCCCTGCCCTGGGGAAGGACAGGTGCAGCCTCATGGTGTCTGCCATTTGAAATCCTGTCATAGTTCACCTGCCCTCCCACTCAGTGTCTGAGAAAGACACAGGTCCCCAGGGTCCTGTGACAGGTGTCCTGCCTGTGACTTCATCAGCACCAATAGGCAGGCTATAGTCTCCTGTCGGTCCCCTCCCCTTTCCTCTTCAATTATTCAAAGCAGAGGAGACTCCCTGAACAAGAGACTCAGACTGAGAAACATGGTGTACAGTGAGATGAGTGTTGGAATTGGAGTCAGAGGACCCGGATTCAAATCCTGCTTCCACTATTGTGTGACCTTAGGCAAGCCACTTAATCACTTAAGGCCTCAGTTTCTTTGTAAAATGAGGAGATTGGAAGTAAATAACCTCCAAGCACCCTTCTAAATCTTAAGATCTATGTATGGTCTTCAGACTTTGGTCACTCACAGCTGATGGGTGAGGGAGAACAGAGAGAGGTTCGTTCCCTAGACACCTCCTTCCTTGTTTCTATTGCAAAATGAGAGAGCAAGTCACTGGATTAACCCATACCCACCACCGCACATCCACACATAGATACTTCCTCTGGGAATGTGTAAAGAGCAGCTGCCTTCCCAGGCTGAGTCCTCAGGGGACCAGGCAAGAGGCTAGAACCTCCAAAGGCTCATCTCTCAGAAGTGATCCTTCCCTGAGAGCCAGGAGGGATCACTGCAGAGTCACAGTTGCTAGGGATGGCATTGGAGATCACCCAGCCCCTTTCATTTTGCAGACAAGAGTCTAGCCGTCTGAACCCACATCCAAGGTGATAAATAAATTACTTTCTTTCCCTTTATTGCCCTCTGGAAGTCAGGGAGAAACATCCAGGTCCACCCCTCCATATACACACACATCGACATTGAACTGGGAGGCCTGTGAGCCCATTCCTATTATTACAAAGTCGGAGTGGGGGGGTGGAACACTCCTGAGAAGGTGTCTCAGAAAGACCCTTTAAAATGGGATGGGGTCATCTTCTGGCTTCTAAGCTGATGCCAGGGCCATGGGGAGGACAAGTCATCCAACACATCTTTCTTGAGTTCCTCTCAGATCCAGCACTGACTAGGAAGCCATTCAGGACGGCAAGCCACCAAGCATTTATTAAGCATTTACTATGGGCTCTAAAGCCTGGACAAGTACTTTAACCTGACACCCTCTGTTTCCCCACCTATAAAATAGGCAGGTTGGGGAAGATGATCTCTTGCAGTTCTAAAATCCTTAAATCCCCTCTGTTCTTCTTTTGGGGGGAGGGGGGACAGGGGGAAGAGTAGGGGGTGAGATTGGCAGCTTCAGGACTTCCAGCATAGAAAGTTTCCCAAGTCAAGCTCTGAGAACTGGAGATTCTGAGACCCCCAATAGTTCTTTCCAGCCCAGCACCCATACTACCCAGAGAGCACATGATTTCAGCTGTTAAATTCACAAACAGGGTAACCATGGGCAGCCCTGCCTAGGAACCAGTTTGTGATACTGTTGAAAAAATGTCCTATTTTGAGCAAGAGACCTCAATCCTAATCTCATCTCTGCAACTAGATTACTGTGTATGTAGCCTCCGGCAAATCTGTTCCTGATCTGGATCTCAGTTTCTTTGTCTACACAATGAAGAGTTGGTTTAAAAAACATTAAATGAAGAGCAAGAAGACTGACATGCAAAAAATATTTATATCAGCTCTTTTTGTAGTTGCAAAGAGCTGGAAACTAGGGGAGTGCTCATCTGCTGGGGAATGACTGAATACATATGGTATATGAATGAAATGGAATATTACTACATTGTAGGAAATGATAAAAGGGTTGGTTTGGGAGAAATCTAGAAAGACTTACAAGAACCACTGCAGAGAGAAGTGAGCAGAACCAGAACTATCTAAAGAAAAACAACTTTGAAAGGTCAATGCCATGACCAACCACCATGCCCAAGTACCAATGATGGGGCATGATACTCACCTCCTGACCTAGACAGACTCAAGATGTAGGATGAAATAAACATTTTTGGACATAGACAACATGAAAATTTGTTTTGCTTGACTATGTATATTTGTTAAAAGATTTTTTCTTTTTTTTTTCCAGTGGGAGGGGAAGGACATAAGAATATTGTTGGGGGGGGAAGAAAAGAAGAGAAGAGAAAGGAAGGTCATTGAAGATTTTTTTTCAATACACAGAGGAGAACATAAGGAAGACCAGAAGGAATCATAAACAAGCAGGGCAGCTTTGAAAGTTATGTTGAATTTATTATATACTTAAAAAGAAAAACAAACTGCATATAATGGAGATAAACAGTTTTATATACAATCTTCTTCTTTTGTTCTATTCTCTATACAGAAATGCTCTCTTTATTTGATGTTTGTTCAGTCCAGAATTTAAAAAAATCCAAAGGATAAATATGAGGGGGGGTGGAGCGGGATGATCTATGAGGTCTCTTCCCAGTTCTGAGCTTCTTTGATTCTTTCCCTACCTCCCGGTGCCAGCCTCTAGGGCTGAGCTCTCTCTCTAACTGAGCCATTGACATTGTGTTTGCTGTAAACCCTCCTCTCACCAAGCTGCAGATGTTGCTACAGATGTTCCCTTATGATCAAGCTCTGGTTCTTCTCAACTCTGGAACTACCATCCCCAGCCAGGCCCATAGCCTGTAAACCCAAATGAGGACAGAAGAAAAACTCCCCCAAGTCTGTTCGACCTAATTCCCATCAGATGGAGCTGCTCAGGCTGGCTTTGGCCCAGGTCCAACGTAAGGGCTTCCTGAAGAGGGAGGGTGGGGCTCAGCCATAGGCCCAGGCCCAACCCTGCAGGTCTCCATCTAATTGCATCCCTTCTTAGGTTGGCTGGCATGAGCATGCCTTAGGGCACCCAGGTAGCCCCAGCCTGTTTAATTATTTAGCACCTACTTGACCCTTTCTAATTGGGGCTCATGGGACAGTGGGAGAAGAGAAAGGGAAAGAATACACCTAATACCAGCTCCAATTTCTATTGAGTTTTGCAATATACAAAACACATTTCCTACCATCAATACCAGGAAGTAAGTAATGTGAATATTATCCCCATTTTGCAGAAGAGAGAGGTGAAAAAAACTTAATTCAAAAACCACATATTGAATAACTCTGGTTTTCCTCACCGCTTAAAAATGGTCACCATCCCTGCCCATCTACTACTAGATACTAGGAAAATTAACCAATGCATCTCCATCAAGCTCATAGGTGCCTAGTAATATACTGAGCCCTATAGGAAAGAGAAGTACTGAACACAGAAGCTATGTCCTCTGAACATCTCTGGTGCCAACACCCTGCCTGGCTGGTCAGCCTCAGGGCTGCCAGCACAGGAAGTTTCTAATCAAAGGCGGGCTCTGAGAACTGGAGGTGTCCACAGCCAGGACCCCCAACAGCTCTTCCCAGCCCAGCACCCACCCTGCTGAGAGAGCCGAGAACTTCAGCTATTAAACTCACACAACAGTGTAACCATGGGCAGCCCTGCCCAGGAAGCCAGGCAGTGCCAAGGGGCTGGTGCCCTAACCCACCCATACCCATTCAAGAAGGTGGCCCAGGGGGTAAAGGATAGCAAACTGGTACTCAGACACACATATTCTCTCTCCCTCCACAGTCCCGTGGAGTTTCCCCTCCTGTGCATCGATACAGAAAAACAGTTCCATGTGCAGCCCCCGAGCCAGCATGGCCAGGCGGGCGCTGAGACGGCTGATTCCAAACATGCTTGTGGCTTCATTCCCACCTTGGGTTTCAGGCTTTGGGAGCTGCTCAGCAGAGACCCGCCAGAGTCAACAGGCAGGATCCACATGGCAACAGAGAGTCCCTGCCATCACTCCATCCCACCCTCCCCACCCCACCACCCCACCACCCCACCTATGGCAAGTCGGAAAAAAAAAATCAGAAGACTATGTTGGACAGGAGAGGCCCCCAGCTCAGTCTATCCCCAACACATAGGGGCAAACAGGGCTTCTTAACCTTTTCTGTGCCATGAGCCTCTTCTCAAAATAATATTTTTAAATGCATAAAACACATAAGATTACAAAGGAAACCAATTAGATTTAAAAAATAGTTATCAAAATATTTCAGAAAACAAATTTGCTGCCCCCAGGCTAAGAACCTCTGCTAGACAGTGGAAACATCCTTGGAGCCTAAATTCTGAACATTTTATAATTTTCTTCTTACTTTGGTTAACTTTTGTTGGATAAAAAAAATAATCACAAGACCTACAGCTAGAAAGGGCCTTAAAGATCATCTAGTGACCCACCCCTGACCCCTAAGAAAAGGAAACTGAGGCTGAGAAAGGAGCAGGAGAGTGAACTGTCCAGGGTCATACAGTCAGAATTTGAACCCAGGTCATCCCCTGACTCCAAATTCAGTGCTTTTTCCACTATAGAACATCCTGAGTTTCTCATCCCTTGTTTCCACTGTTGATTCAAGCTAAACCTAAGTGAGGTATTTCTCTTATGGGACAGAAAAGCTGGAGAGGAGCTGCTTTGTAGCATTTGGATGCAAGGTCCTCAAGACCTGTCTTGAGGGGTAAGGAGCCTGGGGCTAGTCCAGGAGTCTAGGGGGCTGGGCTATTTTCTTGAGGCTCAAATTCGAGGGAAAGAAACAGGGGGTCCTTTATTCATATATCTGTTTCTCTGTCTGTAAAACAAAGAGGTTAGACTAGGTCACCTCTCCAGTCCCATACAGCTCTAAATCAATGCTCCCCTATTCTGTCAGGTCACCTGCTACTTCTGTAGCAGGGATGGATCTGTTTCTGGAACCACCAACATATCTACCAGTATCCATCTAGACCCTGACTAAAATCTGTGCTTGTTAGACTCACTGGTGCTAATTTCCTGGATGATTTAGGATAAGTGACTCTCATTCTCTGGACTTGTTTCTTCTATTTGTAAAATGAAAGAGTTAGAATGATAAAAGCACCAAGGTTACCTCTGGCTCTGACCAGAGATCAACTATTTAGAACATATTGTTTTAAAAATTCAAACGCAAATAGAACGAATTCCCTGGACTCCAGGCCCATGGGCACAGTTCCACCGAGGCCTGATCCTGGGAGTGTCTTGCACAGCCCGCAAGGATTCACAGCCCACAAGGCCAGCCCTTGGCCTCCGCTGTTGGGGAATCCCAAACTACCCTAGGAACAGTTTCACATAGATCATAATCAGAATTACTGGGGAAGTTCACACAACCTCCTTATAGCTGGAGGAGAAACTTCGAATCTAGAGCCAGACAGTGATTTGCCCAAAGTCACACATCCCTCAGGGGCTCCTTCCCTCCTTGATGCCAGGCCCCTCTCTGCACTCTCTCTACCCCATCTCCCAGCTTTCCCAAAGCTTGAAAAGGAACAGAACATGTGTATACATCTCTGCAAGTATGTACGTTTGGGCCTGTATGTTCCTGTTTATGGCACCCATATCAATCAATAAACAAGCGTTTATTAAATGACACTATGCTAAGTGCTAGGGATACAGAGACAAAAAAAAAATGAAACAGTTCCTGACCCCAAGGAGATTCTGTTCTAACAGGAGAGACAACATATGCACATCCAAGATGCACATAAGGCAAGACACAAGGTAACCTTGGATGGGAAGGTACTAGCAACTGCGGAGAGAATTGGGGTGATGGGAGGGAGCAGGAAAGACCTCCTCTGTGAGGAAGTGGTGCTTGAGCTGAGTCATGAAAGAAATAGGGGTGGGGGAATCCAAGAAATGGAGATGAAGAGAGCACTCCACGCACGGAGGGGCATCCGGGACAAAAGCGAAGAGATGGGAGGTGGAGCATCTTGTGCTCCATGAGGGAAAAGAATGTGGAAGAAAAGAAGGAGGAAAGGTGAGTTGGGGAGAGTTTTAAAATACAAAAAAGAGGAGAATCTAAAGCCATTCACTGGAGCCCTTGACAGTGTCCAATATTATTCTCTTCTAAGAGTTTCTGCTCTCCTCCCAGGCCATGAACACCCTGAGGGTGGATAGGTACAAATCTCCTCCTCCTGTTCCACCAAACTGAGATTCCCAGAGACAGGACATGGGTCTGCTTCCTGGTTTCATCCCATACCATAAGTTTGCCTCACTTCCCCTGGGCAGACATTTACCAGCTCTGTGACCCTGGGCAAGTCATTTAACCGGGCCTTGGTTTCCTCATCTGTAAAATGAGGAGGTTTGACTCAACTTTCCTTCCAGCTCTAAATCCAGTTATCATCTCTAATCTGATTCCTTTATATCACAGAGTGGTAAAATGAGACCCAGAAAAAAAAAAGATATAACTTGACCACAGTTATATAAAGAATAAATGACAGATTTGAAGCTAGAACCCAGGTCTCCTAACTCCCGGGAAAACATTTGTTCCACAATATCACAACCCTATTGGAACAACACTAGACATTCTTAGTCTGGAGAAAAAGCCCAGCAGAAAATTCTAAAAAAATTTGCCTCTGGCTAGTCTGTGTATGGGGCTTTCCACGTGTCTACGCACATTTGGAGGGAGAAGCTAGAAGGGGAGGTCTCCTGTTGGAACTCACAGAGAAAGAACTTCTATGAACTCTCTCTCTCTCTCTCTCTCACACACACACACACACACACACACAATCCCAGGGTGGGCACCATGCATGGCTCAGCCCAGGCACCCCTAGATCACGAAAGACCATGTCTCTACCATCCCCGCCCCCTCCATTCTGGGAGCTCCCCAAGGGTGTTAGCCGTGGCTCCTGCTTCCTCTATCTACCTCTGGAAAGTCTGTCTATACATACCACTTTCTAGTTGCCAGTGACCACAGTTGGCCTACGTCCTGCCCAGTCTATGATCTGAGAGGCAGCTTGCTCTAGTGGAAAGTCACAGAACCTGAGAGAGCTCATAAAGGGAGGGAAAGAGGGAGGGAGAGAGGAAGGAAGGGAGGGAGAGAGGAAGGGAAGGAGGAAAGAAAGAAAGAAGGAAGGAAGGAAAGTAGGGAGAGAGGAAAGAAGACAGGGAGAAAGGAAGGAAAAGAGGAAAGAAAGAAAGAAGGAAAGGAGGGAAGAAGGATTTATATAAGGCCTACTATGTGCCAGGCATTGTGCCAAGCACTTTCTAAATATCTCATTTGATCCTCATTTGAGGATAATGAGGGGAGACAACATGCAAACTACTATGTTTATAGAAAGATATATACAGGATATAGTGAAGATCATCTCAGAGGAAAGGCTCCAGCAATATAAAAGGAGAGATTTTAGCTAAGCATAGAAGGAAGCCAGGGAAGCCTGAAGGTGGAGGTGAGGAGGGAGAGCAGTCCAGGCATGGGGGACAGGAGATGGAACGTTTTGTATGAGCAGCATTGAGGCCAGTGTCACTGGACTGTAGAATATGTGTGTGGGAAGTGGGGGGCGGGGGGGGGGGGAGCAAAATGCAAGCAGTCTGAAAATATAGGAAAGAGTTAGGCTATGGAGGCCCTTAAAAGCCAAGTAGAGGTTTTATATTTGACCCTAGAAGTAATAAGGAGTTGCTCGAATGAGGAGGATGTGATATGAAGAGAGTATTGGACTTGGGGGGGTATGAGAGAACTGGAGAGGAAGCCCCCCTCAGACACACAATGGGCAAGTCACTTCACCCAAGTCTCAGTTTCTTCACCTGCATAATGGGAAGAGTAAGGACTTACTTCATGTCGAGAGGAGCACATGAGAAAATGTATGCGTGAGACATTTGACAGACCTCGAAGCACAAGATACATGTCAGCTATTGCATATGCTTGTTCCCAGTCCAGTTTGGGATTCTCCAGCAGCGGAAGCCAGGGGATCTCTGTCCAGTGCTAGAAAGAAAGAACCCTAGAGGCCCTGGGAGAGGGGGAAAGGGGGGTTCTGTGCCTCCTACCCCAGGCTGCTGCTCTTCCCTGGAGCTGACTCATAGCAAGAGGTTAGGGAAAGAGGGATCAGGGAGTACCCATGGGCTCCCGAGGAGAGCAGTATCACAGATATAGGGCTGGAAGGGACCTTAGAAATCATCTCATCCAATCCTCCCATTTTGCAGGTGAGGAAGAAAAGTTAAGTGACTTATCTGAGATCTCACAGTCAGTAAGAGGGCTGGGATTTGAACCCAGGTCCTCGGATTCCAAAGCCATCATACACTTTCTGCTGTATGATCTGATCTTTCTGGTGGGGGCTAAGACTTCTGCCCAGGGAGCCCTTGGAGTTTCAACCAGCGCTGGACCTCACAAACCATCTTACTGTCTGTCTCCTTTGACAGTCGAGGAAAGTGAAGTCCAAAAATGGAAGGTGTTTTGCTCCAGGTCACACAGCCCTCTGGGAGCTCTACATGATCACTGCCAGTCCCACCCAGTCCTGTTTCACTAGCCCTAGTTTTTAACAACAGCTCTCCCAGGAACATGTTTGCACATGGGTGTCCATGCACATATATGCCTTCATGTTTCTGCTGACAGCTCTCCAAAACTCTGAGGTCCCCCCCCTCCATCTTTATCTCCTTTACTAAGGAAAAGGCTGCTGAGACCAAATGTTCCTCTTGTGCCCTTGATCCCCTCTGTATCTAAAAACATATTTGTTGAATGCAATTTAGCGCACGCTCCTCTAACCTACATGTGGGGGCTGGTGGGGCAGCAATCGCCAGTTTGGGCAATTGGGGGAAGACCAGCAGAACCTGGTATAATGAAAAAAACAGTGGCCTTGGAGGCCACTTGGCTTGTTCTGCCATTCATTAGCTATGCTTCTTTGGGCAAAGCATTTCATTTCTCTCAGCCTCAGTTTCCTCATCTGTAAAACAGACAGTAATACTCAAAACTACCTACTCTGTTGTAAGGAAAATGCTCTATGAACCCTAAAGGGGAGCTGTTGCTGTTGTTTGAGTTGTGTCTGTGGTAGTAAGGGCATAGTCCAGAACCTTATCTATCATACCACGGCATCTCTGGAACACTCTCAGGGGTAATGTGACTCGGTTAGGTCTGACACCATGTTTTCCAGACTCATTTTTGCTTTTATAAAGCAATGCTGCTAGTTATCTGTCTTCCTCCTCCAAATTGTTTTACAAATGAGGTACAATAGATAGAGCATTAGACCTAGAGTCAAGAACTGAGTTCAAATCCAGTCTCAAACACTTACCAGCTGTGTGACCCCGGACAAGTCACTTAACCTATATTTCCGTTTCTTCATCTGTAAAATGCAGGGAGGGGGCGGAGAATAGCAATAGCACCTACTTCCTAGTGTTATGAGAATCAAATGAGATAATATTTGTAAAGTAGCTTGCAAACCTTAAAGCTCTATATAAATACTACTACTACTAGCAGCAGCAGCAACATTAGTATTAAATTGGCTGTCATGTCTCTCTAACAGGCAAAAGATGTACCACATTTGCTGCCTAGGGCAGTTTCTAGTCACTTTTTAAAATTTCCTCATTGGGGTGCTTGCTGTATACTGGTTAAACTTTTACAGGCAATGATCACAGTCAAGGTCGATTTCTCTGCCTTTTTCTGCTCTCCCCACCCCTTGTTTTTCACATTGACGGCTCCTTTGAACAGCTAGGTGGTAGCTTTTGCAATTGTTCATAGCGTCTTCTCGTCTTTGTCCCTTTCCCTAATTTGGTGTTGATTTTGACCCTTGCTCTGACTAATCAATAGACTAAATGGGACAGCACTAAGTGTTCACTTCCTGTCTCTCCAGATATATCCAGAACAGATACTGTTCAGGGCTCATCATTTTCAGTGCCTTGACTCTTTTCTGGAAGAAAGCATTAATGGTACAGCAACGTACCAGAGGTTTCTCAGGCACCGACATCCCCTCTTTCACTGCTCAAACCTGAGTGACATTTTCCAATATACTTTTTTTTTTCTGGCCATCCTCCCCTGTCCACACTGAAGTCACCAAGTGCCAAACTCTATTGCTAAACTTGGCTTGAAGGATCATGTCAAGTTCATCATAGAATTTCTTCATCCATTAACAGATATTGGCATACAAGTTGGAATTCAAGGTGGTCTTTTTTCAGCCATGGTCATCATAAGCACAGCAACAAAATAATCCGAATGTCCCACAAAATGATGGTTCTCATTTCCTCCGGGTGTCTGATGAAACCAGCTCTTTGTCTCTCTCCAGGGACAGCCTGGGAGCCATATTTCCTTTCATTTGGTTACAACTTCCTTGTCTTCTGGTTTTGTTTATCACAAGAATATCAGTTCTGATATGGTTCAAATGATCCTAGAGGTATGTCAAGACTGGCCATTAGACAATAACCTCTGTACCTACAGGTTAAGCTGGTCTAAAAAGTTTGCATTTTTAAAGTATCCTCTGCCATCTTTTCCTCACCTCTGCCCCTGGTACTATAGAAGAGGAGCCTGGGCTTGCATAGGACTAAGGGCCATCTTGTATTTTGTTCCATGGATTGCTATGGCAGCCAGTTCCTTAAAGATGAGTTCCTTTGTACCTGGCTAGATTCTTCCCTGTACCAGTGGACTCAATCTGTCATGGAGAAAGATTTACTCAAAGATTTTCTGGCATGGTAGAACTTGTCAGAACTTATGCTCTACCGAAAGAGCCTTCAAGAACCCAGAATCACCTCTACACCACAATGAGGGACAAAAGTAGGCTTCTGAGACAGCTAGGTGGTGCAATGGCAAGTCAAGAGGACCTGAGTTCAGACCCTGGGCAAGTCACTTAATCCTGATTGCCTCTACCCACCTCCCTCCAAAAAAAAATTAAAAAAGGCCTCTGTGTACCAATACAGTATATAAAATAGAGTATGGCTTTTCATAAATCTATAGTGTAAGAATATAATAAACTCAAATGGTTCTTCAAAAGGGCCAATGCAGCAAGTACCTGAGTTCATTTCTGTTTGGCACAATAACTCACAAAAGCAGCCACTTTCCTAAGCAGAAAACTAGTGAGCTGAAAGGACTGGCTGTTAGCTTCTCTTAGTCTTCACCTCTCTCCCCATGTTGTATCGTAAGAGAGCAGACAGCCCTCCCAGTTATTTGGGAGTGCTGAATTTGAAGTCAGAGGAAGAGAGTTCAGATTCTGACTCTGCTGATATTATCCGGGTGACCTGAAAAAAAAAATAACTTAATAACTCTGGACTTCAATTTCCTCACCTAAAGCGTTGAACTAGATGATCTTCAGGGAGCATGGCATGCTGGATAAAGTGCTGGGCTTTGAGTGAGGAAGACCTGGGTTCAAATCCTGTCTCTGAACTTTAGTAGCTGTTTGACCCTGGGCAAGTCATCTGACTTCTTTGAGTCTAGGTTTCCTCATCTGTGAAGTAAAGAGACTGGACTAGATGGCCTCTAAGATCCCTTCCATCTCTAAAGGTGAACCTGTGATCCCTTCAAAGCTAAAGATTCTGTGATCCTGCAATCCCTGGACCTCCATGGAAAGTCATAAACTCTGAAAATCACGCAAGTTGAAAGAAGAAAGAGACACAGAAATACGGATGAGGTGGTAGATTCCAAAGCCAGACATTAACAAAATACTAGGGGAGCCCGAATGCTGATTCATCCAGCCGGGGGGCCCAAGTAGTCCAAGGATCAGATCCTTGAGTTCTAAATCTGATTCTGAAAAATATTAACTTATCCCAGACCCGCCATTGCCTCCCAAATGATCTTCCAATTCCTTTGACCAGACTAGCCCTCATGGTCCATCATGGTCTGGAGTTATCCCACCTTTCCAGCCTTATATAATTCAACTTCCCCCTGTACTCTATGCTCTCGTTAAATTGGTGCGTTCTCTATTAACCAAACATGCCATATGTTCTCTTGGCTTCTTGCTCACATTATTCCTTAAGCTTATAATTCCCACCCTCTTCCCTTGTCTACCTCCTCTATGAAGCCTCCCCTGATGTCCCATCTATAGAGACCTTCCCCTCCACCTCCAAACCTCACATAGCACTTTGTTCTGCAATTTTCTAATGCAGTTCTCCTATTAATTATGGTACTATACATTACCTGCTTTGGTGTCCTATCTCCATTGAAGGAAAAGCTCCACTCAGCAAATTTAACACCTTTTTTTACACATAGGACGTGATTAATAAATTCACAAATAAAGTTACCAAGTGAGCTTCATTATATCGGGGTCCAGCTATACAATGACTGACCAACTGTGAGACTTGGACAGGTGATTCAAGGACTGAGGATCAGGGTGAGAATTGAGTCTCACTCCACCACTGAGACACTGCCCTTGCTATCTGTGGCTGGGTGGGGGCCATGGGCCCACAAGGAACAACTGCTTTTGGTATTCTTAATCTAAACCAGAGAGGCAGTGAGCAAATGTGTGTGCCTGTCTCTCTTCCCCCCCCCCCCCAAGCAAAACCTCAATTCAGCAGCCCCAGTGCTCACAGGGAATGCTTTCTAACAGGACTGGAATACAGCACAAGGGGGTGGGGGCGGGGGGGGGGGGTTGGGGGGATGGGAATGGTGACAGAAGAAGCATTTCTGTACTCTGGCTTGAAACAGCCCTCCAGGAGGAGGCCAGAAGGGATTTGTTTCCAATCCAATTTAGCACCATTGTTTCAGGACAGGGTTGGGAGGGGGGTAGGCTCCCTTAGATCCAGGGGCCAGAGACAGCTGGGCCTTCCTTCCAGCTCAGGGTTCTCACACAGCAGACAAATAGCACTAGTTATCTGAGTAGGGGGCTCAACCTCCTAATCCTACTCCCTTTTCAGTCAAGCATTGGGTTATGTCTCTGCCACCCAAACCTCACAACTCTGGGAATGGGCTATTAGAAGAGTTTCCCTTCTGGACCTAGGCAGGGGGCAGAATACCAGTGACTGACTACAGGAGAAACTGAGGCTTCCCTACCCTCAGTCTGGGCACGTGGGGGATTAGCAGAAGAAAGAAGGGGTGGTGGGAAGCTGGGAGGAACCCTGGGTGTTCAGACACTAAACAAATCATTAGGGTCACCAGTTTCAACCCTTGAGATAAAAGAATGGCCCAGCTGCTAGGAAGAGGTATGGGAATGCACAACCAGGGGTCCTAGATCTGTCCTGGTTGATTCCCTAGACTATCTGCCTCTGGGTTGGCATCAGCAAAATGGGCGTGTGTGTGTGTGTGTGTGTGTGTGTGTGTGTGTGTGTGTGTGTTGAAGGGGGAAGAGGTTTCATCAACTTAAAAAAATGTATTTCAATGATGTTTCATCTTTATTATCACAGTCATTTTAACCCTCTCCCAAGACAGAACTCTCTCATCTGACAAAGGAAAACAATTAAGTGACCACATCTGACAATGTACACAAAATTCTGCCCTAGTAGTCTTTGGCCTCTGCCATGAGATGGGAGGTATGTTTCATTATCTGTTCTCTGGGGACCTTCATTGGTTTTTCAATTACTTAGAGTGTGACTTCCTTTTACTGATCAAAAAAAAATAGAAGACAACCACATTCATGTGGTTGAGGAGGCTGCTACTAAGCTGACCCCAGGGGCAGGAGAAGTAGAATGAAACCAGGGATAAAAAACAGCTAAAGGCCTCAGGGAAGCTCCCCTGGGACTACAACTGGAGGCATTGCTGGTGACTTTCCAGAATCACTCATTTTTACCTTTACAAGACTTCGTTTCCCCAGGACCTATCCCAAACCAACACAACTGCCCCTAATTGAGAGCGGATTAGATTCTGACTAACCCACCCCCCCCCCACAATTGGACCTTTTGGATGTGCTACTGCGATGTGGGTCTCTCCACCCCTTTCCTTCCCATAGACTTTCCCCTGTTGAGTCACACGGGGCTGAGCCAGTCTGGAAGAATTCCTCCTTGGTTTCTACCCAGGTGAGCCCATACTTGGGGGCTGGGGATGTGAGAAACTATTCAGTTTCCCCTGCCCTGTGCCCCTAGCCTTTGAGACCTAATTCTGCCCTGCCCCACCACCTTCACCAGAATCACAGCATCATAGATTGTGAGCCAGAAAGGACCTCAGAGATAGACTTTTACAGATAAGGAAACTGAGACCAAGAGATATTAAGTGATTTGCTCAAGGTCACACAGGTAAAACAGTGAGTCAGCAGGATATGAACCCAAAGCTAGTGGGTTTTTTTCCATTGTACCACACTGTCTCTGAAGGTGTGAACCTTCAACTTTTCCCAGCCATCACACAAAAACAGCTCTACTGGCCACTTTACCTTTTAGGTCAGTCCCATCTTCAACTTGGGCTCTGTGTATCAAGAGAGACATATAGTCTGGAAGCAGCCCTAGGTGATTGGTTCACCTTCCCATCCTGCATCTGAAGCAGTACTCAGAAAGACACCCTTCCCCCAACTCCACCCCCAGTGGAAAAGTCTGTCTTGTTTCGAGAGATCCTGGGAATACTTGGCCCCAGAACAGGAAACGAAGAAGCATCTCCCCAGAGCCATCTTCCCCTCCCCTTCCCCAATCCTGGGGGTCATGGGGAGAATTCAAGGGAGAAAAACTGACTCTAAAACTTTTAGATCAGAAAATCGCTTTGCTAAATCCTTCTCTTCCGGACAAAGGGCCGGCCTCGGCAGCAGCTAGGCTCCCCCAGCTCCAGGAAGCCCTGCAGGATTTCAGGGTCGGCTACAACTTGAAACTGGCTAGGGATTTCCTTTCCGTTCCCCGCCTATTTGAAAACCGATTACCCTCTTCAAACCCGGATAGATTACCAACTCCCCCCTTCTGCCTTTCCCCCTTCTTTTCTGGAAAGAAAAATCGACAAGAAAGGGGAAATTAATCAGAAACAGCTTCTGAAGTTTCCTAGTCTGCTGCTCTGTTTTCAGTCTCCCCAGCACAGTCACGGCTCGATTCTTTGAGGGACCGCTTAAGCGCTGGAGGGAGAAAAGGATGGGCCCTTGGGTTAGTGAAGAACAATCACCCAGAACCAAATGTTTGTGGTTCCTGACCCATTAAGATGAATTCATGGTGTTCTAGATTTGAGAGGCTAATGCTGGTCCTCCCCAAATCCACTGCCATCCCCTACCCTATTCCCTGCTCATGAAGTACCCTGTCTTCAACAAGATAAAGAGTATGGGGCCATGGGTCCCTTCATTCATACTCAGACCCCTAGAGCTGAAAGTGACCCGGGAGAGCTATTCAAAACCTCTCTTTTTATAGGTGAGGAAAATGAAGGTAACATAACTTGTCCAACACAGCTTCAAAACTTGGCCTTCCTCAGGAAGCCTTCTCCCACCGGCCCAACTCCCCAAGATATCTCCTTTTCCTGACCCCTCCTAGTCCTTTTATGGTATGATCACTCACCCAAGTGGGATGGAGCACCAGAGTTCCAGAGATGGTTTCCTCCAAAATAACTCCTGTCTCCCACTTCAATCCAACTATTACCACCCAGAAGGGAGGGGATAGGATCAGCTGAGGGTAATAACCATACACTATTCTATTCTCTGAGCACTGTGATAATACTATGACTCCAAGTACCCTGTAAACCTTAGAAACCACTTTTTACAAGTTTCAGCACTTTTATCAGATGCATGCTGGTCTATGGCCTGCTTTCTTTTAGGCTTCCAGAAAAGGGCTCTAATTCCAAACCAGGCCTCCTCCATCCAGAGGAATATCCCCTCAGGGGGTATCTACAGAGGGCAGCAGGCTGGAGATGGGCACAGCTAATCCTGACCAATCACAAGAGCATTCAGGGTACCTTCTGTGTACCCTCCCCTAGTAGGGCCTCACTTAAGAGACTTCTGGGGAATAGGAGAAAAAGGAAAAAGGGACATAGTCACCTCCCATCACACCTAACACCATTGTGAATATGGTTCCCTGCCCATGGGGGATAGAAGAGAAACGGAAATTTCTGCCTAAGACCCCCAGTCTCCCAGCAGGTACCTTCCCCCAATCCTGCCCCATAGGCCCCTTTCTTCCCTTTGGGGAGGGGGCCAGGGTCTGAGTCCAGGGGACTGAAGGGGAACCACACCCCCATACAACCAGCATCTTACAAATTGTCTAACAAATTATCTCTGCTGATCCACATCTGGTATGCATTTCCCTGTGGCTTTCATCAAGCCCCAGGCGACCAACTGCTCCCTCAGTCTCGCCTGACCATCCAGATAAGTTACCCAGACAGGCAGTAGAATGGACGATCCCTCCCTTGACTCACAGACTCATAGACAGCTACAGCTGAAAGAGACCCTGGAGATCTAGTCCCAGACTACTCATTTTACAAATGAGCGAACCGAAGCCCTCAGAGGTAAATGGACTCGCCCAATGTCACACAGCTAATAAACATCAGAGCCAAGACTCAAACCCCTGACTCCAAGTCCATTGAGTTTTCTTACATCACTCCATAGGTATCAACACTAAAAAGGCCCAATTGGGATATTGCCCCTGGACCCCCACTCAGTTAACTCTGGGACCACAGTAACTAGTATCATTTTAACAAATGGCCCTCATCCTGGGGGTGGAAGGAGACCCTGGGATATGGGTGGGACCTGGATTACCATCCTCATTACAGATAAATAGCCCTGTCTACCCCATCATCTCCCCTCCCCCTAGCCTGAGCGTGGGGCTGAGGCTCAGAGAGAGACTTGAATAGCAAAGAAAACCCTATAATACCAGAGGAGTTGCATCTGCATAAGGTCCCCCTAGAGGGGTGTGGCCTGTATTTCAGGGAACAAAGCAACAGAAAGGGAGGGTACTCTCCTATCCCCTCCTCCACTGTGAATCACCCAATCATACTATTTTAGAGTGTAAAATCTACTCTGTAGCTCTGCAAAAGAACCTCAGGTAAATTGGATTAGCAGGTTATAGGTGCCCCACTTGGTCAAAGATCCCACTTGGCCCCAGGCCAACTCAGCGATCCCTTTCAGTGTTTGGGGGTGCCAGGGCCTTTCTGGCAGGGCTCCAGGAGTCTTTGTACCCAACCTGGAGGAGGTGGGGACTGACTAAATCTGAGGCCGAAGAAGGAAAGAGACACTCTGAGATATTGTCAGCCCACACCCACCCTTCTAGAGCCTGCTTAATGGCCACAGTGTTGTAACCTTGCCCCTCCCCTCACTTCTAGTTTTGGGGATAGGGGCTGCAGGGAGGAGAAAGGAGAGAAGAGGGAAAATGCCCCTTGGGTAAGAAGATGGGGAAGGGAGGGGGGAGGGCAGCTTTCCACCCCTAGTCCAGCCCTAATTCAAATATACTCTAGTCCCTTCTCTAAGAAGAAAGCCCTGCCCCCACAAGCTGGGCTGGAGGCCTAAGGAACCCCACTCTGTTCCCCACCCCCAGAAGCTCTGAATAACCAAAAAGAAAGGACAGAAAGAAGGATGGAGGGAAGGTCACTGCACACAGAAAAAGCAGTTCCCCGGGAAGGGGTGGGGGTGGGGGTGGGGATGGGAAGGGGAGGAGAGGAATGAGAGGGGAAGTTCGCCTGTTAGGCAAGGGACCAGGGCCTGGTATTCAAGGACTCATGGGTTTCGAGTCCTGCTCTCTACCAATGACCTGATGGGTACCTGAGACTCTCTGTGCCTCTTCCCTCTATATGTGTCCCCCTCCCAAGTCCCCTTCTCTAAAGGTCTCAAGGGTTGTAACTCACTGCTGTGAGAAGAGTGAGAGAGCCCAGGGCTATCTCTGTTGCATTCGGCCAGTGGCTCTACCATATGGTGCCCATCCAGAAGGATTGCTCCCTGGGGGGCCATCCCCCCCCCCACCCGCCTCACTCAACAGCTGCCCCCTCTGAAGCTGTTCCAATTAGCCAAGGGTCACAGAGCAGAAGATTACAATGGAGACTTCAGAGCAGGCAGCAGCCACAGGCGTGTGCTCGGGGGAACACTTCAAGTCAATGTATGGGAGTCATACGTTCACACATACATACATACATATATATATATATATATATATATATATATATATATATACTCTTCAATATGTAGAGAGGCCCAAGGCATCCTTATATACCACATCTGCACATAGTAGCATTCTGCCTCCAGAACCAAAATTCTGCTATGTGGGCTGAATCAAAGGGAAGGGATGACCTCCAGACTACTCAATGAATCAATAAGTCCCTGATCATCAGTAGGGGCATTTAATGAGGTCACATGTCTGTTCCCTGCAGACTAATACACGCTGATTAGTAATAAGGCCCTAGTGACTATATTAATGCAATTCTCCTTCCTCCCCGTCATCAATCCCCTGAAGTTTGGATTCCCCATGACCCCCTTGGGTCTGACCCTAATGCTGCAGGTTGTAGAAAGATGCACAAGATTGGCCTCCAGGGACTTGGGGGCTTCCTACCATCTCTGCTGGAGACCCATCCTGTTGGCAAAATTCTGCCCATTACCTGCCCTATGGGGACCTCCACATCCGGTAGACCCTCTAAGAAAAAGGCTAAAACAAGGTGGCTATTCGAACACAGCATAGGGCAGGGGAGAGTCTTTTAGGCAGGGAAGTAGATAATAAGTAGGAACTGCCAGTCAGTCCAGCTAAACCCGAGAACTCAGGTCCCTGAAACCACTTCTCTCTCCCCTCTAACCTACTCCACCTACCTCTAGTCTACTGAATGGCTGCCTCTTCCCAAGGGGCAGCTAAGTGAAGTGGTAGGTACGGTTCCAGTCCTGGAGTCAGGGAGACCTGAGTTCAAATCTATGGGATACTCATTGGGTAACCTCACAGCCTCGATTCCCATGCAGGGTTGTTGTGGGGATCAAATGAAATAATACATATAGAGCACTTAGTAAACTTCAATATAAACCACTATTACAAGGTGAAAATATCTCAATTCTGTTGAACGCACTAAAGAACTACACTTTTCCAACCACAAACACTGGTCCTGCCAACAAGTACATTCACACCCACATACAAACACCCCTCTATGAGAACTCAAAGACCCATATAAACACATTGAGAAAAAAAAAAACACCCACCCAACACCTTCACACCCTCACATATCCACAATCACACATACTCCTATTCTCCCTACTCAAACAAATACAAGCCAAACAAACTTCTTGGAGGCCCTAAAGAGATGGCCTCCACCCCCCTCCTCATCTATAACACTGGATCCTGGTTGGCAGCTGAGCCAGGCAGCCCTGGCCATGGCCCTGCCCCCTCACCCTAAGGACCTTCCTTCCTGGGCGGGCACCCCCGGTCCAAGGCAGGCTACCCTTCCAAATGGCTCCCAGCAAGACAGCAGGGTGAGGCAGTCGGATTCTAAGGGCTCTTTGAAAACTGTTTTAGGGCTAAACCCTGGTATTAAAGCGCCTTTGCTCAACCCTTTCATTAGCCAAGTTCTCAATCCCCACCCAAGCTTAATACAGTCAAAACTTCTCAAAGGTCAGTAATAAGCTCTTAAATATGGGCTCCAATTAACATTCAGGCTTCCCCATAGCTTCCTGCTCTATCCTACTTCCTCCTCAGGGTGAGCAGCTATAATTATTTGCTTCAGGATTCCTGGGCAGAGCTAAGTAGCAAAATCCACTTTAGCTTAGGCATCTAAAGACCCTATTAGACTAGCCAAGGCTCTTGGAAATTAGGACAGCCATTGAGATTTTCTTAACTTCAGGGGGAAGTAATGACCTGGAGAGACAACAGGATTATTTCAGAATAGGACAAAGATCATTAGAGACAGGACCAATCCCTGGGGGGGCAGAGTGGTTATCAACACTGTGTTTCAATCAATAAATGAGGGCCTGGCCCAGTCCCTTCCCACTGACTGCTAGAGTTGGCAGGCTTGAAGGGATTTCTTCACTTGAACCAATAGGATCATGGCAGAAATTTCAGAGATGTTCATCCATCCATATGTAAGAAGTAGCAACTCCTCAACCTTGGGTGTGAGTCCCAACTATCCTCTCCTGGTCCCTCTCTTCAAATTATCTCCTGTTTTATGCTAATTCTTTAAATTAAAGTGGGCTGGGGCCCAGGTTCCTATCTTCCCTTTCCTAATTAATTACTACCTTAGGCAAGTCACTTGACCTCTGAGCCTGTTTTTTCATCTGTAAAATAAGAAGGTTGGATTAGAGGGTCTCTGTGGTCCCTTACAATTCTATGGTACTGTAGCTGAAATTGAATCTGCTTGATGGGGAGGAGGAAGAAGGCAGAGGGAATAACAGTACCTCTGGATAAAATCAGAGACTTCCTGGGGAGATTTAGAGTCTGGGACTGGAAGTTCTAGTTCCAAACCTCTCTCGTTTTCAGCGTGACCTGCTAATAAACCTCTATCCCTTTTTCAATTTCACCATCTGTAAACTGAGGGAATTGGACCAGATGACCCCAAAGGACCCTCCCAGATCTGCCATTCTGGAGGTCTAGAATGTGTATAGGGGCTTTGTTTCTCAGGAACCATCTCTTCATTATGCAGAGGCAAAGTGGTTTTACCTACCCTACATAAAAGACTCCCCAAGAATTTGTTTTGCATGACTATACATATTTGTAACGGTTTTGTTTTTCTAGCTTTCTCAATTGGTGGGGCAAGGGGACGGAGAGGCGAGGAGGGAATTCACAATTGAAAATAAATTTGAATTTAAATTAAAGAGTCCCCAAAATAATATTTATCAGTATCTTCATTCAGAAATACTTATTTCCAAACTTTCCTACCCAATTCCAGGGAAGCCCAGATTATCTCTGAGAACTTACTCTTCCCATGAACATTCGCCACTAGGAATGCTGGGGGAAATATAGCTGTTCCCTCCTGAACAGACATACCTGCTTCCTGCAAGCTAAAAACTGTCTCCTCTGACCCCCTCTTCCGCCTAAAAGAGGTCCCAGAGAGGCCCCTACTCAGGGACACCCTTTAAGAGATTGATTGGGCTGTGATACATGAACCCAGAACCACTAAAAAAAAAAAACCAGCTTCTATATCACTATCAGTATAAACTCAAGGGCTAAAGGGTTAGGAGGGAAAAAACTACAGTCATTTATCTTGAGGGGTGGGGGGAGAGGAAGGGAGGAAGGAGGGCAGACAATCTACAAATCAGACTGTCAGAGTTGGAAGGGACCTTAAAGATCATCTGGTCCAAATTCCTCCTTTGCTATAAGGGGAGACAGGAACCCAGACGGGAATTGACTAGCCCAAGGTCACAGAATGAAGCAGAACTGCAGTCGGGATGCCCAGACTCCCCATCCAGAGAACTTTCTACCGCCTATAGCCTCTTTCCAGCTCAGTCTGGAAAGCCCAAGAGGGAGCCTCATTGTGCCTCTCAGGGTAATTATCATCAGAAATGCTTTCAACATAATTCAATTCAACAAACCTTTCTTAAACACAGACCTAGTGCCAGGCACAGTGCATTCAAATGAAGTCATTCCTGCCCTCTAGGAGTTTACATTTAACATCAAGGAAATGGGTCTAGCCAGTGCACAAAGCATATTCATTACCCAGGCTCACACAGACCAGACAATGGGGGCCAACATGGCATCAGAGGGAAACTGGGCTGGAACTGGTATAATGGAAAGAACACCAGACTGGGAGTGGGGAAATCCAACATTTACTATGTGACACTAAGAAGTCACTGAACTTCTCCTTTAAGCCTCAGTTTTCTCGATCAAATCAACAATTAAGCACCTACTATGTGTCAGATAATATACTAGGTTCTGGAGATACAAACATTAAAAAGAAACAATCCTTACTCCCAAGATGCTCACATTCTCATCTGTAACATGGAGACAATGAGGGTATATGCCCCATCCTCAGAAAGTCATTGTGAGGAAAGCATTTTGTAAATTGCAAAGTGTTAGACATATATGAGCTTCCTTTACAACCACAAATCCAATCATCAATAGGGTGGTCCAACCTCCAAGATAAATTAGAGTCAATTTAATATAGTCCTATGGTCTGACCATCAAGAAAGTACAAAGGAAGAAACCGCCCACTCCAGGGCTGGGTGGGTGGGTGGGGTTGGCCCTCTTCTCACAGAGATGATATCACCTAGATCATAGTGTTTCTTGGAAGATACATGGTACACTATTAGAGTCCAGGATAACCAGGAGATAACAGTGATAGAGGTGGACACCAAAATGTCTACACTGTCTGAGCCTCTATCTGAGAGATCACAAGGCTTCTGTTTCCCTTCCTCCTAGAGGCATCTCCTTAATTCCACTTTCCAGCTGCCAATAACACTAAATCCTGAAGCTAATGGAGTAACCCTGTAATTGGATCGGGGGCTCACCCGGATACACACACACACACACACACACACACACACACACACACACACACACACACCAGGCAGGCCTCTCTCAAACCCACATCAACTCCTTGATTCACTTCACCCTGTGGGTTGGGCCACAATGTTCAGAACAACGAAGCCAGGCTCTAGCCCTCCCTAAACAGACAGATAGGTGGATGGACACACACATACACACACGTTTCTAAACTAAGGCAGAGAAAAAGGGGAAAACTAAACATCTGTAAGGTCTATGGATTTCTGACAGTCCCAGACACTCCATCTACCTCTTTCCTGTTAATTAAAATGCCAGTCAATAAGCTTATCACAGAAATGGGAGCTAGAAGGGATCTGAGAAACCATCTAGTGCAACCTACTCATTTTACATATAAGAAACTTGATGCTCAGATAGTGAAACATCCAAGGCCTCCTCACAAGTAGTAAGTGAAAGCAGATCTAGAATTCAAACCCAGGTTATCTTTGCCAACTCTACTCTTCTTTCTACTATACCAAGATGCCTTCTGAGTCCTTCTCAGGAAGCATTATGTCTGCAATACCATTCCCTATATTCCCTTACCCTCGGCCCAAAGCCCATAGGCTTCTAAGGCCCCCAAACCTAAAAGGTGCAGGATGTAGGATTACGTGCCTGACATCCAGACCTGACATTGAAAGCTAGGAAAATCGAGGAGGCAAGTTCCAGGTTAGCCAGCCTAGGCAAGGACCAACAGCCACAGACCAGTCATTTCTGTGGCATTAGTTCCAGGACCATATAAGCTCATTCACTCGATGCTGGGCCAGCTGCTTCCTCCAGCAACGGTACTTAATTTCTGCTTGTGTCAAAGGAGTCAGCAGGGGAGTTGTGGGACCTTTTCCTGCTAACTGCCATGAGACAGAGATTTTACCTCACGCCATGGTGATATTGCCCCAAGTCCCTCTTCTGGGGAAAAGGAGTCAGAGTGAGAAAAGAAAAGGGGGTGCTAAAGCACTAGAAATTTGTGTAGAAAAATTGTTCTCACAACACCAGTTCATTTCCACCCCCCAAGTCCCCCCAAAATGCCAAAGGGCTTTGCATGCCCCCCAAAACAAGGTCCTATACTTTCAATGCCCGGATAGGGCTTGTTAGGAGTGAAGAGAGAGAAGACTCTTTTCCCAAACATTTCTCACATGTCCACTCGGACCCTGAAACCCCTAGAGCTGCCTGTCTGTGTGGTTCACAAAGCCTGAATCCCTGAGAGCTGGCAAACAGGGAGGGCGGCTCCCTGCAGGCTTAGCACAAGAGGGAAGGTCTTTAAGCTTTGTGATTCTATTCGCTTTCCCAAACACAATGTCTTTCCCTATTAGAAAGGGTTAGTTAAGACTTCCAGTCATGGGAAGATTCTCCCTTTGGGCTGCTTCCTGGTCCCAGATGAGCTAGGAACAGGCCAGCAGCAAAGATACAGTGAATACAGTAACAGCCAAAAGGGAAGATTCACCCCCAATCCAAGAGGAAGGAATTACAGATCATCTAATAAAACTCTTTCACTTTATAACAGGAATTGTAATTAAGGCCTAGAGAGATTAAGTAATTTATCCAAAGTCAAGCTGGTCATAGGTGGCAGACACCCCCCCCTCCAATTCAGTGCCCATTCTACTGCACTATTCCCCAAGTTCCACTCAAGAAAACTGAGTAACTGTGCCTGTTAGAGGCAACTCCTAGCCCGTCATTTTGCCAGTTGGCAATCCAGTAGACTCTTGGCTTTCTGCATTTTGGGGTTTCCCAGCTAATAGGAAACATGTTTATACCACTCCAAGACATAAAAAACCATCTCCATTGCCTACCCTCCATAAACCTTCAGCCAGTCCCTTACCCTTTGGAAACCAAAAAACTCACAAGACTTCTATTCTGATTCTACTCGCCATAGATATAGAAGCAAAGGAGATCCCTTTCTGTGTCTCAAGTCTTGGTTGCCTTTCCTTAGATTTGGTTCTCTGAGCCCCGATCTTACAGGGCTCTGTTACTGTCATGGACCGGACCGCCCCCACCCCTTACTTACTCATATCCCTCTCCCATCTCCAGTGACTTTCTTCAGGCTCCTACCAAAGTTTGGGAGGTGGTGGGGCTCCTGAGCCTACATCCCTACCTAATTCTCCTACTCGCTAGTTTCAAGGGTTCAACAGAGCCCACACCAACACGCCCCCCCCCCCCCCCGCCCATATGTAGAAATCACTCCAAAGGCCAAATCTGCGGAGGTTGTACTGTTCCCCTGCTTTCCACGGGGGCCTAATTAGATACTGGGCCACAGTCCGGACAGACAGTTCTTCCTCCCGGTAAAAGACAATCCTTTTCTAGAGGACCTGGCCCGGTAGGGTGGGGTCTTGAAGGATACCATACTCTTCCAGGCTATTCGCTAAAAGCCGTCCGTAACTGCTGGGACCCACTTCTCTCGAAGCTGCTATAAGTTTCTGGGCAACACCCTCCCCACCCCCTACCCTCACTGCCTGTGACAGACGTTGAAAACTGTTTTAAGTAGCTTTAGCTACAAAGGAGACTGTGATTGAGGGCTTTCCCTCTCCCCCCCAAAAAAGAAAGGCGGCGGGAGGAGGGTGTCGAAAATGACATGAGAGGCAAAAGCTCTTCTGGGTGCCCGGAGGAGACTTTTCCTGAATCTACAAAAAGAAAACCAGGAGGCCTCAGTTCCCCATGGAGTAGAAGGATCTGGCTGGGAGGAGGAAAGAAGATCCAGGCTGGGGAGGAAGAAGAATTGTACCAAAGTGAAAAAAGGTGCACCAAGTTTAAGAGAAGTGGGCATCATCTCAAACGGTGGTGTACCAGAGAGGAGAGAGGAGGGGGAAAGGGTCCCAGACGGGGCGAAGCTCCCAGGGAAGCAGGGGATCAGGAGATTCCAGCTGCTTTCAGGGGTGACTATACCCCTAGTCAGACTCGGGCCGTCTAAGATCCCTATCCCAGGTTTGCAGAGGAGCACGACGGGACGCTTACCTGTACCAGGCGAGCCCCTTGTTGTAGCACCTGTCGAAGAAGTGGGGCTCTGCGCCGAGAGCTCGGACGTCGGGGTGTACCCTCAGAAACTCGAGCAAGGCTCGCGTGCCACCCTTCTTCACGCCCACGATGAGCGCCTGCGGAAAGCGCCGGCTGCCGAAACTGCTGGCCAGGGGCAGCCCGCCCCCGCCGGGTGTCCCCGGGCTTCGGGGAGCCCCAGCCCCGCCGCGCTCCGTCTCGGGCTCTGGGGGTTCCTCAGACTCAGCTGCCTCTGCTGAGAGGAGGCGTCCGGGCCGCGGCGCCCGGGACGGCGACTGCGGGGTGCGGGTGGCTGGGGGAGCGGCAGGCTGCGACGGGGGGCGGGCAGCGGCGCAGGGGCCGGACAGGCAATAGAAAAAGTAGGTGCCGAGCAGAAGCACAGAGAGCAGCAGCGGCGCGCGGGGCGGCGCGCGGAGCAGCGCCCCGAGGTGCGCCCGGAGCCCCGGCCCCGGGCCCCCCGCGCCGCTGCCTTCCCCGCCGCCGCCGCCGCTACGTCCCATGAAGCCTCGTCGCGCCCGGAGCCCGGAGCGGGGGCCGTGGAGCGCCGCGCGGGGCGTGCATCCCGGCCCTGGCCGCGCTCCCTCAGCCGGGCGTCTCGGCTTCTGCACGGCCGCCGGCCGGCCCAGGCAGAGGCAGCGGGGAGCGGGGGAGGAGAGGAGGGGAGGGGAAGGGCGGGGAGGGGCCCAGCAGCCCCCGCCCCTGCCTGCCCCGCCCCTCCCCAACTCGGCTTGAGCCCGCCCCGCCTCGCCCCGGCGGAGTGCGCTTCCCCCCCTCCGCCCTCCCGCTACCTACCCAATCCTTCTCCGCCACCGCCTACTGGGGTAACTCCTGCTGCTTGGGGTGCGAGGAGCTGAGAACTCAGCCCCGGCCGGGTCCCAAGCTCGCTACCTCTTCCCATAGAAGTGCTGCAAACCCGGGGCAATCACTAGAACACAGGCCTCGGAGACACGCTTAGATACGTGACCCGAACGAACATAGCCCAGATGTACGCCTTCCTGGGAGAACAAAAACACACACGGGACCCTAGGCACACACGTTATGAGACACTTGGGCACACATCCCAGGAGTACATGAGGACGCGTGAAAAGACCCTGGATAGATTTTTGGTGCTTTCCCAATTCCGAGAGCTGAGGACTCCCGGGTAAACTCTGCCAACCTAGTCCCAGTGCCCGGATGGTTCCTTAAGTCCTTCACCCCCCACCCTCCAGGGCCACGCTCTCCTGGAGCCCCGATTAACTGCTCCTTCTTCCAACTCGGGCGGGGACCCAGTGGAACGGGGGTCCTTGGAGAGCGGGAGCGATGACAAGTTGTCTTAGGTGAGTCGCCATCGACTGCTTCGAGGGGGGCACAATTGGGCGGGGAACGTCCCGTTTTGCTTTCCCAGAAGGGCCTGAGCGTGCGAGGGTGTAATTTTAGGAGTCCGAGTACAGCCCCGGGGAGGGCTGAACTGGCTCCAGTTCTGGGGCAACAGACAGAGCTGGTTTCTTTCCCGGGCGCCGGAGCGGGACAGAGAAAAAGGCAAGAGCGAAGCTTCTTATGGTTTGGGAGACTGCTTCTCAAAGCCAGCATCTGCCCCTGGGGCCTTTCACTTGGGTTTGGATTTGGGGATTCTCCCAGAGAGGTTTTGCCTCTCCTGCCTCCTTTGGTGCTTCGTCCCCCCCTTCTGTGAGTTGTCTTCCCCCCAGTTCGTGCGCGCGCGCGCGGACACACACACACACACACACACACACACACACACACTCCGCAGCCTCTCCTCTCCCTTCCCCTCTTTCACTACCTGTCTCTCCTGCCTTCCCATCCTAGTTCCCCTATCTCCTCCTTTCCCTTCTCTCGGTCCCAGATTCTCTACCTCCTCCAATATTCTCTCCCCATGTTTCTAGTCTCCTACTTCATCCTTTCTCCTTTTCCCCTTGCCTCTCTTGTCTCCATCCTTATTTTCCTTCTCTCCACAGCCTCCTTTCCTCCTTCCTCTACTCTCCCTATTCCTTTCCTTTATTCGTCCTCATCATTTCCCTCTCCCTGTTTCCCAACTTCCTTCACCCCTTCCTTCCTTTTTTCCCTCCAAGCCTTTTCCTCCCAGTACCATCTCCTATACTCCCTCTTTCCCTTCTCTGTCTCTCCTGTCCCTCCTCCTTTGCCCCCCCCCACTCTCCCCTCCCCCTGCGCCTCTCAGTGTCCTCCACAGCCTCCCGGTGTAAGCTATGACTTTCTTATCCCATCTCCTGTCTTCTCATGTCCCCACTTCCCTGACTGTCCCCCCATCTCTCCCTCCCACATCTGGAAAATTTGCCCAGTGACCTGGCATGAGGGGAGGTGTCTGGCTTGTGGTCTACAGCTGGGCAACCGAGCTACCCCCAGGCCTCCACCTCCAGAGTCCGGTTTCCTTGGCATCCCTCTCCTAGGAACCTTTCTCATCCCTACCCCACAACTCCCCAGTGTCTGGTTGACTCTGAAGGAAGGTGGCTGGCCTACCTGTCCCCATCATACACACACATACACACACAATCTCAGCAGTGTGGAATGATAATCCTTTGTTCAGAACTTCAGGGTTCCACAACATAGTGGTGGCTCTCTTCTTGGAAAAGGGCTGGCACAAAGCCATAATTAGCTGTAACTACTCAAAGACAAATTCAGTTGAGGTAGGGAAGACAGAGTAGAAGACAGGCTCAGAGAACAGCCCTCTCTTGGGCTGGGACTTGGACTTGGGTTGCATTGGAAAAGACATAGTCTGGCCCTCACTTCCCCCCACACACACACATACACACAGATGTTCTGAGGGAAGGACCCTTGGCTATGGGACCCTGGCAGTAGCCCTGGGTAGTTGAATTGCTCATCTGAGGACTTTAAGACTAGGCCTGTGGGGATGGGGGTGCCAGTTTTCACCAAGGTGGGGAGAGGTGTGCTCTTCTATGTAAAATACATTTGAGAAATGTCTATTTGTCCCCACTCTAATTATGGCTCTGGACTGATGTAACTAACTCCTGGGCCAGAATCAAAGCTTTGTCTCTATAAATACCTAATGGCCAAGTATTTGGAGGTGACTCTAACATGCACATGAAATGGTCCCACACCTCACACCCTCTAGGAATGAATGAATGAAATGAAAAAAAAATTATTAAGTGCACACTTTGTACAAAGCACTGTGCTAAGTTCTAGGGATACAAAAAGAAAAGCTAGACAGTCTCTGCTATCAAAAAGCTCACATTCCAATGAAGCTCTAATGAGAGATAACACTTAGAAAGTTTTAGTTGCAAATTGGATGGAAAGGCTCCATGATCATTTGGGTAGAACAGCAAAGCAGGTGGTAATGATCTTCTTTAATGTCATTTCCACCGGGGAAAAAAACCTAAATCTATTTTGATGTTGAATTATTTGACAGTATCAAGGATTTTGAGTGGTAAGAACTTTCTTTCCTAGGTCTTTGGTAGCTGTGGTTGCTTTGGGAATAAGAGACATAGCATGCCTCAGCACCTGCAGAAACAGTCTGGATAAGGGTTGATTCTTTGCTGGGGTACTGGGCTGGAAGCAGGGCCAGTGGTCTGGGGTTCACTGCTATCCCTTGTCCTTCCACTCTAGGTCGTGGGCAATCTCCATTGAAGTCTGAAAGGTAGTCAAGTGGTGGTCAAGATGGTGACTTGCCTGACACATGCTACCTCCTGTATGTTCCCCAGGGTGCCTTAGTGCTTCACCTAGACTGGCTTAGGGTAGTAGCTAGTGGGGATGGCCTGCTCCTCCATAAGGATTGCTCCTCAGATTGTCACTGTGGAAGCAGGTCCAGTAGTATGGGGGAGTATTCCTTTTTCTGGGACTTTAGGAATTATCCACCGATCATTGGTGGTTGGTCACGGTATATGAATGTAATGGAATCCTGTTGTGCTATTGTGTTTTTTCGTTTTGTTTCTTCTTTCTCATGATTCATTCCATTGGTCATAAGTCTTCTTTACAACTTGACTATTGTGTAAATAAGTTCAATGCAAAGTTATATGTAGAAGATATGTCAGATTCCATGCCTTCTTGGGGAGGGAGGGGCGGAGGGGGAAAAGAAAATCTGGAACTCAAAATCATGTGGAACTGAGTGTTGTAAACTAAAAATAAAAAATCTTAATTAAAAAAAAAGAGGAGCATACGGACTTAATAATAACCTGGAAAGACCTATATGACCTGATGCTGAGTGAGGGGAGCAGAACCAGGAGAACATTATACATGATTACAGGCACACAGTATCTGTGATGACTAACTTTGATAGACTTGGCCCTTCTCAGCAATGCAAAGTTCTAAGACAGATCCAAAAGACTTATGATGGACAAAGCTACCCGCATCCAGAGAAAGAATTACAGAGTCTGAATGCAGACTGAAGCAAACTATTTGCTCTCTCTCTCTCTTTTTTGGTTTTGTTTCTTCTTTCTCATGGTTCATTCTGTTGGTTATAATTCTTCTTTACAACTTGACTATTGTGAAAATAAGTTTAATGTGAAGGTATATGTAGAACCTATATCAGATTACATGCCATCTGGGGTGGGGGGAAAGGGAGGAGAAGGGGGGGAGAAAATTTGGAACTCAAAAACTTGTGGAACTGAGTATTGTGACTAAAAATAAAAAATAAATTAAAAAAAAAGAAAAAAATGGTGGTTGGTCAGCAGGTGGTGAGGATGGTGGGTTGCTCCCCTTGATGATGGCTGTAAAGGCCTGGTTAAAAGCAGAACTGTTGGTTTGAATGGGACATGGAGCTTTACTATTCCCAGGACTCTTGGGCTCAAACTTCTGAGCTATCTCTGTCCAGGTCTGAAGGGAGGTGGTGACTGAGGTTTCAGCAGGAGTTTGACTTGCCTGACACACAGCCTCCCTCAGGGTACTTTGCTGCTTCGCTAGGCTGACTTGCCCGCTAGGAGTGTCCTTGAACCTCATACTCCCTACCTCCACCTAGACATGTAAAGGCATATAAAGAAGTACCAGCAAAGAGGTGGATGGAACCAGCTGAATTCCAGAACTGTTTGCCAAGGCATTTTTATTTCTAAGAGTTTCCCCAGCATTTAGAAGGCCATCATGATATTGATATCAGTGACCCTACTAGATACTCAGAGTTACCCCCTAGTTCCTCTGCCCTAGTGAGGAAGGAACCCCTTCTTTTTACTCTTATCCCATGGAGACCAGATTGGGTAACGAATAAATAAATAAATATGCTTATACACACACATATATTGGGGGGGGGATGGGGGTGTCCTCCCACTACCAGTTGATATATTCACTGAGGTAACCAAGTGTTAATGAATTTTAAAAAGTGTAGTACAAAGACTCTCTATGTCTCATTATCCCTTTAGGAAGTGTGAAAAAATTTCCCTGATGGAATTGGAAGGGAAGCTTGCCAAAGATTGGCCATGTCCCTGGTGGCCTTTAAAAAAATAAACTTGCCAGCCCTGGAGGCAGCAGAGACATTTGAGGCAGGAAGTGGCTTTGTGGAGTATGACTCCCTCCTCCTCTTCTGGGGTGGGGTGAATTTCTTGCAGTGGAGCTACTCACTAAGTAGACACATTGCATTCAGGAGGGAGAGAGAAAGAGAGAGAGAGAGAAAATGAGAAGGCAAGAAAGACCTTTAAGGAACATGACCATGACCCCTGGCAGCAGAGAAAAGAGTCATATGTGAATTCAAGCCCTAGCAAACAGGAGATGAGATTTGGAGAGGAACCAGTCCAGAAAGTCTGACAGAGTAACCTGTCCAACAGAACACTACACACAAACTGGGACACCAGGAAAAGAGAAAGTATATTAGAGACCACCAGTGCTGGAGCTATGAGTTACCTCCATGGTTCTCACCACCAGCTTACTCTAAGCCTATATCTATTCTTCCCTCAGATGATGAGCATATTTGTGAGGGAGAATGCCCCAAGTTTATGGGGGAATATTCTGGAGCTACTGTTCTTATCGTGCCATCTTGATAAGCACTTTTGCTTTGAGCTAATTGTGGTTCATTATTAAAGATAACTTCACTGAAGTCTCATAAAAACCCAACCTGCAACCTGTGAGTGCTGAGTTGGGGAAGTACTTCTAGTAAGGGAATACTACATATCTGCACATAAATAGCTTTAATATTCAAATATTAATAACAATAAATTAATTATAATAATTTAACAAATTTATTCTGGTTGATAATTTAATAATAATGGTGAACAATAGTAAATTAGTAATAATAAGTGTTTAATATATTTAATACCAAACATTTATCAAGCACCTACTGAAAGGCCCTGGGCTGGGAGGAGATACAAAGTCCCCAAAGGACCTTGAACTTCAGAAGATCATAATCTAGCTTTTCTAGATAAGTAAGGGAATTCACAAATTAGAGCATGCTTGGTACAGAATTCAGACTAACATTACAAAAGCACAAAGTTATTTGCTCTTAGTTGTATCCTAACTAGAGGGATCAATCAGGGTCTACTGCCATCTCCTCAAAAAAAAACAAAACTATTTCTCCCCAGCTACTCCTTACTGAATAGTATGTCAGAGAAGACAGAGACCTAAATTCAGGTACCCTTACCACTGGAAAACAAATGAATCATTAGATTAAGGACCCCAGTCCTTTTTCCTAGACTTACTTTACAATGCCAATGGTATGACAAAATTCAAATTCTCTCAGCCCCCAAGGAATGAACCCATGCCATATTATATATATACATACATACATATGCATATATACATATACATATACATATATATATATACATATATATATATATATATCTCAAACTGCAGTCTGCAGAGCTCCCCAAGAAAGCATGGTTTCATGAAAGGATCTGGAGGTCCCCCCAAGGGAAAGGTTTTCCCTCCTGAGGGAAAGCTGTAGACATAGTATACCAACCTGGCTGTCAGCTAGGCCTTTGTCAAAGTTTCTCCTGACATCCCTGTCGACAGGATGGAGAGATGTGGGCTGGATGATAGTTGTTAAGTGAATTCAGAACTGATTGAATGACTAGATCCAAAGAGTGGTGATTAGCAGATCGATGTCAACCTGGAGGGAGTAGAAAGCCCCAGAGATTTCTATCCTTGGCCCTGTGCTGTTCAAAATTTTTTATCAATGGCTTGAATGAAGGCATAGTTGGCATGCTTGTCAAATTTACAGATGACTTGAAGCTGGGAAGGATGGATAGCCAACTCACTGGATAATAGGATCCAAAAATATCTCCTCAGGTTAGAGGAACAGGTTAAATCTAATAAAATGCATTTTAATAAGGATAAACGCAAAGTGCTATGCTTGGAATCGAAAAATCAACCATTCAAGTACAGAATGGAAGAGATTCAGTGAGACTAAAATTTATGTGGAAACTCCTAGGAGTTTTAGTGGACTACAAACTTAATATGATTCAGCAATTGATGTGGCAGCCAAGGAAGTTAATGCCATCTTAAACTAAATTAACAGAAGCATAGTGTCAAAGGGCAGCTACGGGTCAAAGTGAATAGAATGCCAGAGCTGGAGTCAGGCAGACTCATCTTCCTGAGTTCAAATCTGGCCTTAGACACTTACTAGTTATATGACCCTGGGCAAGTCACTTAACTCTGCCTCAGTTTCCTTATCTGTCAAATGAGCTGAAGAAGGAACTGGCAAACCACTCCAGTATCTCTGCCAAGAAAACCCCAAAAGAGTCAGCTAAAATGACTGAACAAGAACAACAGTGTCCAAGACAAAGCAGATAATACTGTTTACTCTGCCCTGGTCAAACGAGGTCTTGAATATTGTATTCTGTTCTGGACATGACATTCTGGAAAGGTCATTGACAACTAGAGCATCTGTAGATAAAAGCAGTCAGGATAATGAAAGGATTGGAAGCTCTATCATATAAAGGTCAGTTGAAGGAACTAGGATCCCTAGTCTCTGATTGGTGAGCTATTACCTTATCTTATCTAGTCCCCAGCCAACCACTCTGCTCATTTATTACATCTATACTGAATTTGCCTATACATCCATCCCCAACGCAGCACCAGGTAGGAAGAGGCTAGTCCACTGCCCACAGAGAGCTCCCAGGAAGTTTCACTAGGGAGAGAAGACTCAGACATGGAACGGTTAAAGGCCAAGACTTGATTGTGTGTGATCAGGGGCTAGAATATGTCACTCAGACTCTAAATGTCATTTCTAGAGTTCAGAGAAGAGAGAGATCTTTGTGAGCTGGAGGGATAATGATAGCTCACATGCTATACAGAGCTTCACAGTTTACAGATCACTTTCCTCACAACAGCCCTCTGATGGATGTAGCACAACTATTTTTATCACCATTTGACAGCAGAGACTAGTGAGGTCCAGATAAGTGAAGTAAGTTGCCCAAGGTGACCCCGCTAGTAAGAGGAAGGGCTGGGAATTAAGCACGGGCCTCCAAGCTGTCCCTTATGCCTTTCTCATGGGGTAAGCATTCATCCATATCTCTACTGAGCCCCACTGTGTGCCCACTCCTGATTCAGCCATCCTGAGGACTAGGTGGAAGAGGCCCATGACCCCTTACTCTGTTTCCACTATACACGAGTAGGGGTATTTCTTGAATAGTCAGGGTGGGATCCCTGGAGGTGTTGGGATTTGAAGTGGACCTTAAAGGATGGGCAGGGTTTGAATAGGCATAAGAGAACGGGGCACGTGTGAAGGATAACAAATAAACAGCCAAAGTACTGCTGACAAAGTCAGGCCCAAGTAAGGAAGGTCTCCAGGAGGCTAAGTGACAAACTCTGGGCTGGATATGAGGATGTGTGGCAAACTCTAGGGAGAACATGAACAAGAATCCCACGGGGTGGGCAATCACGGGGCAGGGGGTGGAGGGGGAGGGTTCGATCTGTATGATTAGAAAGGACTTCCCAATCCAGAAGACCCCAAACCTACTGGGGAAGCACAGTCTACTCAAACCAAACTGGGAGGAGGGGAGGAGACTGAGGACTGAGCCAGAGGCCAGCTGGCTGGAAGGCTGAGGCTGGGGACTTGGAGAGAGAAGCACTGTGCTGCGTGTGAGGGGCCATGTCTAGCCCTCTGGGATGGCTATGAACAGGAGGGGACCGGATCCAAGCAGACAGGAGATGGCGCTAGAACTGGAGGGGAGCCATTCCTCTGCAGACGTGTGTGGCGCTGCTGGGGCAGAGCTTGGATTGGGGATCTCTGTGTGCTCGAGGCTAATTACTATTTTAACCGAGTTGCTTCTTCCAGGGAACCTTAAAGCAACAAAAGCCAAACGTGGCTCTCGCTGCAGAGCGTTTAATCAGAGGGGACAGGGGATTGTAAACATTGTTGAGACTGAGACACCGCCACATGACGGGAATTAACCACCTGCCCCCTAAAGGCAGCGGAAGGAGGTCCTGGCTGGCTCCAAGCCTCCAGGTGGGAATCCTTCCCAGACAGACAGACCAGCAACCTCAGCTCAGCCCCAGGCCTGCCGGAAGTTTACATTCCTGGCAAGTTTTTTTTTCCTTTCCTAAAGAAATGTAAGAAACACAAGGTGGAAAGAACACTCTCTCTGGAGTCAGAGGACCTGGGTTCAAATTCTAACTTGACCTTGGGCAACTTCTCTGAGACTCAGTTTCTTCATCTGTAAAGTAGGCAGTTGAGTTTGATAACTTCCCAAGTACCTCACAACTCCAAAGCCATGATCCTACTAAGTCCCCCTGGAGATTTGGCTGCTACCAGCTTCACTATTGTTTTCTACTTCAACAGACCCAAAGACTTAACAAGATATCCACTCAGGACAGCCCAGCAAAGACATCAGTCAGAGCCAGGCAGAGTTTGAGGCCCGGCTCAGCCACTTACCATCTGTGTGACTTTGGACAAGTCATTTCCTTATCTGTCAGATGAGGGGACTGGATTAAGGAAACTAATGGGCTCTAACAGACTTGAAGCCAGAGGACCTGGTCTTGAGTCTCAGCTATAACATAGCTATAACTAGCTGTGTGATCTTGCATAAGTCACTTATCTGAACCTGTTTTCTCTTCTGCAAAATGGTGATTAAAATACTTCGTCTTTCTGAGCCTCAGATTCTTCAACTGAGGGGGTCAGATTAGAACAGGGATTCTTAACTTTTGTGTGTGGTGGTCCTCTTCCATAGCCTGGTAGAACCTGTGGACTAATTCTCAGAATGTTTTTAAATGCAAGAATAAAAATACAAGATTATAGAGGAAACCAACTATATTAAAATACAGTTATCAATTTTTTTTATAAATCCAAGTTTGAAGACCCCATGTTAAGAGCCCTTGGACTAAGTGAATAAATGAGTAAATGAAAAAAACATTTATTAAATGCTTATTGTTGGCCAGGCACTGTGTTAGGCACTAGGGATAGAAATACAAAAAGTGAAATAGTTCCTGCCTTCAAGATGAATGCATTCTAAGAAGGAGAAACAACATACATACATATATATAATATGTATGTATGTATGTGTATGTGTATATGTATGTATATATGTATATATGTGTGTTTTATAGCCAGAGAATGGTTAGAATTGCAGGGATGGGAGACTGATCCATAGGGCAATTTATTGACACTCTCTTTCCATTAATAATGGCAGAATAATATTATTTGATTAACTACTACAACCAGAGCAAGAAGAGGAAAGAGAGGTGGGATTATACTCAGGGTAGCAGGGCTGATGGCAGATAACCAGACTGGGCAGCTACATGGGATTCGAAGCATGGTCTGGTCTGGTTATCTGGAGCCAGCTAGACATAGTGGGTTATATGCAACAACAGATGGATGGATAGATAGGTAGATAGAGAAAGAGAGAGAGAGAGAGAGAGAGAGAGAGAGAGAGAGAGAGATGTGTGTGCATATATGTATATAAATATACACATGTGTGTTCACACACACACACACACATATATATGTATGTATGTATGCATGTGTGTATGTATCTATATACACTAGACTTCCAGAAAAAATGTGCCAGTTCCTAGAGTAATTAATCCATTCATTTTGGGAACTCATCCCCTGGGTAAGGCTGTCTTGATTGGTGAGTAAGTACAAATTCAAATCTATATCTCTATCTCTACTCATATATTATACATATATATACATAAATATAGTCTATATCTCCAGTCCTTTCAGGTTAATATGGTTTGTGGGAGCCTGAAGTGTGGTTGGGAACACAAGACACATTCTTGAAACCATTACATAGCATCATATTACACACATAGGGAAAGATTGTAACCAGTCCAAGGTTGATGAGAAAGATGGCCATAGGCTAGAGTAGTCTTCCCAGGCTTCCCAGAGAAGGTGGGACTTGGATTGGTTTTTGAAGGACTTGGAGAGGCAGAAAGGAAGGAGGAGGACATTCCAGGGGCTGGGGACAGCCCAAGCAAAGACACAGATTGTAGTGAATCCCAGACCACAGGGACCTACTTGGTTTCTCCACCCTCCTCTTTTCCATTCTGCACCTGTCAGGCCCTGGGCTAGAATGACCTTCAGCGCCCTCCAGGAGGCTTTCTTGAAATGTCCCAGCCCTCTCTTTGCCTGTCCCGGGCTTGCTGAGCTCTGCACCCACAGGCAGTTTTGCTTAGGATCAGCACTCTGTTAATTAGTCAGTTAATACAATTATCTAGATCTAATTAGGTCTCTAGAGGTTCCAAAGAGAGAAAGAGCCTTTGGAGGAGGTTACTTCAGGCAGAGTTCTGGCTTCCTTGAGCCCATTTCCTCTTAGCATCATGGGATTTAGAACTGGAAGGGACCTTAGCAGAGTTCCACCTCTCCCCCCTCACCTTCTGAGTGAGGAAGGAACCCTGACTCTCAATCCTCTCTCATGCTCCAATACCCAGAGCAGGGGTCTGAATGGGTGAGGGAAATATGGAACCCTAAGTGCGGAGGGGAATGCTAACCAGGCTGGACCACTTGGGATCATAGGCTCCTAAGACATCATCTTACCTAACCCTTTTATTTTATAGAGGAGAAAACTGAGGTCCACAAAAATAAAGTGACTTGCCCAAAGTCACCACAGAAAGGAACAGATTCAGGATTTGAACCCAGGTCCTCTGACTCCAAATACAGTACTCTTTCATTGTACATTGCATTTTTGATGAAAGGTAATCACTGCTATTTATTCCACGTCCATCCAAGCACCATGGAGCACCAGATTTGGTATAAGATGTCACCTTTCTTGTTCTGGACATTTGTGTCTCACTTTGTGCCACCTGAGATTATTATTAACTTTTTTGATCGCATATCACACTATTGACTTAAAGTTAGCTTGCAGTTCCCTAGTGAGCTCTTGTCTAGCCTTCTCCGTTACACCTACCAATTCTCTTACTCACAATGAACCAAAGACAGTTTCTGGTCTGTCTCTTTTCTCTTTTCTTCAATCCTTCTATCCTTCTCCCAGTGATCAGGTTCTGAACCCATATCTTAGACTGGGCCTGTCTATCTGTGGTTGTTCCCACTCTTCTTGTTCCCCCTAAGCTATGCGATCAAGTCTCCCATCACTCCTGATCACAGGCCTAGAGTATTCAACAAAGATAATTCTATTCAGGGATGTAGTTTGGTTTAATCTTTCTAGTACTGGTGAAAAAGGGGTGTAGAGGGGAAAAAAAGCTTTCATAAAATGTCTAGACAGATTGAATTGTCACCCAGTCTTTCCACTCCCTCCCAGGTGCTAGCCCCTTCTTCTCCGGGATTACCTGCCATCTACTCTGGATATATCTTATACGGACCTAGTTATTACATGTTGTCTCTCTCATTAAAGCTCCTTGAGGGCAGTGACTGTTTTTTGCTTTTCTTTGTATCCCCAGCGCTCAGCCTAGAACACAGTAAGTGTTTAATATATGCTTTTTTATTGAATGATTGATAGCTGCATATAAAGGCATTTGGGTCATAGACCATAGACCATGCCACACTATATGAACACTAGCTAGGCATGACTGAATGCCTAGGGGGTATCTGGATGGGTAAACTCCTAGAGAAACATCCAGATGAAGGAGATTTCAGAGCTGGGAAATGATAAAAGCTGAGGGAGCAGTCATGCCAATGCTGTGCAGTAGGAAAAATCAGAGTAAACCACACCATGAAAACAGAGGCCCTAGGCTTGTATTTAAGACCTTCCTCAGATTTGTCATAGTGCTTTGCCTGGACCCCTCCCGTGTTTTTATCTCACTCATTTGTTGTTCTTTAGTCATTTTTCAGTCGTGTTCTACTCTTCTTGACCCTGTTTGGGGTTTTCTTGGCAAAGATACTGGAGTGGTTCGCCACATCCTTCTCTAGCTCATGTTACAGATGAGGAAACTGAGGCAAACAGAGTTAAGTGACTTGCCCAGAATCACACAACTGTTAACTGTCTGTGGTCAGATTTGAACTCAGGAAGATGAGTCTTCTTGACCTCAGAATCAGCACTCTATCCACTGCACCACTTAGCAACCCTATCTCACTCTTTACTGTATTACAATTAATTTTGTATTTATCCTCTCTCTCCTCCATTTGATTGAAAGCTCCTTGGGGGAGTTCGCGTTGGGGTTAAAAAGCTAACATTTTGGATGCAACATCTTTTGTCTCCCCCCTTTTTCATCTCTAGTGAGTCACATCCTCTCCCCTGGGGACCCATACAGTTCTCCTGAATAGTAGTGGCACCCTATGGTTGGAACTCCCTTGAAAAAGCTATGTACTTGGGGTTGTTAAGGAGTCAACCACTGAAAGAACCCAGTACAGGTGGGGTTGTGGCAAACAGGTACATTCATTCGGTTCTAGTAGAATCGCAACTTTACAGAATCTTTCTGTAGACTCCTCTGGAAGTATATGATCAAAGTTACAAAAAACAATTATATTCTTTGACTTGATAATTCTTTTGTTAGGAATGTAGCCTGTTATTTTTTTTAAGGAGAAAAAAGAACTCCCTATTCAAAGATTTTTCATAGCAGCATTATATGTGATTGTAAAAAACTGGAGGCAAAGGGAAATGGTTAAACAAATTGTGGTATATTAATGTAATGGGATACTATAAAGCAATTAAGATGGACAAGTGAGGGGAATACCAAAAAATCTGGAAAGACCTTTGTGGAATAATGCAGAGCAAAAAAAAAAACCCTCAAAACCAGAAGAATGGATTATACACTAAGATCCTACAAGAAAAAGTGGATGAGAATGAATGGACAGAGAATCCTTATGGGCACTTAATGGAAGAAACTGAAAGTGTGATGATACTACAATGAACTGCATTTAAATTAATTTAAATGTAAATAGCAATTAGGGCAGTTAGGTGGCACTGTGGATAGACTCCAGGCCTGGAGTCCTGAAGACTCATCTTCCTGAGTTCAAATCTGGCCTCAGATATTTACTAGCTGTGTGACCCTGGGCAAGTCACTTAATCCTGTTTGCCTCAGTTTCCTCATCTGTAAAATGAGCTGGAAAAGGAAATAGCAAATCATTCTAGTATCCCTGCCAAAAAAAAAATTCAAAAGGGGTTATGAAAAATCAGACAAGACTGAACAACAAAACCAACAACACAGCAATTAAGAAAATACAGGGTGTCCTTAAAGTCTGGACACATAGGCAATGTGGAGTAGTTATTGTATTGAGTTCATGTGAATCTTGCAAAACGCATCAATTTTTGCATCATAAATGATGGAAATCATATTGAAGATGTGATTTGTTAATATTCCAATTAAATAAAATGTTGTTGAAAAATTCATTCATTTCAATTCTTGAAAAGATGCATTTTCTGCCTATGTGCCCAGACTTCAGGAACACCCTGTATAGCTATTTATCTTGATGTTTAATGTTACCAAAAAAAATTTTTTTAAGTCAATGCCTCAGCCACCTGCTGGTGAGCCCCGCCTCTCCCCACTTCCCCTATGGATCCTTTACAATCGTTCAGATCTATCCTAAGGATTTGGGGTTCCCTCAGAAAGGAATTTTGCACTTGGCTACACTTTGCACATTGTGGCCATAAAGGCAAAATCATCCATTCCCAGGTGACTCTTCGCACTCATCATTCTTAAGGACCTAGTAATCCTCCAGATTGATTAATATTACCCTAAATGTTTTGAGCTTTCCCAGAAAGGAATTTTATATGGGATTTCTGGGGAGTTTAGTTCCTTCCTACATTTCCAGTCTTCTTCTATTTGACTCCCCTCCATGTACTCCCTAATCCAGCTACCCAGCCCATTCTGTTCCTCACACCTAACACTATCCCTCAGTTCCGAATCCTTGCGCTGGCTGTCCCCAACAAATGAAAGGCTGAACTCCCTCTCCTCGGACTCCTAGGTTCCCCAGCTTCTTTCTAGACCAAGCTCAAGTCTCATCTTATGCAGGAGGCCTTTCCCAGTCCCCTCGGCTTCTAGAAACTTTCCTTTCTGTCACTACCTGGGTGACTTTGAACAGTTCACTTCATTTCTCTGGGCCTCAGTTTCCTTATCTGTCAAAGGAGAGAATTGGATGAGATGGCCCCTAAGGTTCTTCCTAACTCCATATCTACACCTCTTTGATTTTGTACTTCTCTTAAATGCATAAGGAAGGGGATACATGACAGGGTGAAACAAGGGAGATTTCCTCTCTCACCTAGGGACAGTGGGTAATTTAAGGCACTTTTAGTCCTTTTCTAAGGATACTTTCTTCAGTAAAAAGCTTTAGTTAATGAAGGAAGGAAAAAATATACAATAGGAGAAAAGTTATTTCTTTCTAGTAGCTGTAGACGTGAAGAGGGAGTCTAGTTAGGAGCAGATTGTAGTGATCTAAGTGAGAAGTGATGAAGGCTCAGACTGGGGTTGAGGTCCTGGGAGTAGAGAGGTGTGAATCATCATTGTAATCCCAATTTCTATAGCACTTTAAAGTTTTAAAAACATTGCCCTACAACAACCTTGCGGAATTATGTGGTGCAAGTATAATGAGCCCCACTTTACAGATAGGTCAAATGACTTTCCCTAAGCATAGAGCCAGTAAGTGTCAGGACTGGGATTTGAATCCAGGCCTCCTGGCTCCAAGTCCAATACTCTTTCTACTATATCCCCGTTGTGTCTGGCTAGAACTTGGAGATCACTTGGTCCAAACAAACCTTGGATTTTATCATTGACGAAATCCCAAGAAGGTTTGCCACATTCACCTAGGCATCAGGAGATTTGAATCCAGTTCTTCTGACTCTAAAACTACTCCAAAGCCTACTGAGAGAGAATAAAGCAATACTGAGAAGGTAGAATCTACAGGATAGCGCAGATCTTTGTTGATTGTGGGGAGATGTGACAGGGTGGGGGAGAGAGACCCCAGAATCTAAACTTATTCATTCTGTGTAGTGAGACGAGAGCATGCCCATAGTCCAAGATGAAGGCCTCTCCCTGATCAAGTCAAAGAAATGGGTCCCAGGCCATAGGGGGAAAATCTGTGGGAACTTAGCAGGGCAGTACTCTCTATTTCCCAATATGACCAAGTTTCAGGTACATATTCCATACCATATACCATATTAGAACTAGGCAATATCTTCAAGATCACATGGTTCACCCCTCTCATTCTGTTAGACCAGTTACACAAGGTCATATGGCTGGTCTCTTAATTCCCAGTGTAGGTTTCTTTCCTACTATATTAGGCTGCCTCTCTCAGATTTCTGGCTGGAGCTTTGGGGATGTTATCATCAAAGGAACCTCCTTCCTCCTGCCTCAGGGCTCCTGAGACTCCCCTGTTCTGTGAGGACAAGGATGGGAGTTTCCACAGGCCAGGTTTTCTCAGAACTTGGGATTGCCACAGTTGCACAGAGGGTGTGTTCTGTATAAAGGAGAGGGTAAGGACAGGGTAGAGATTTTCCACAGGGGGAGCCTTCCCAATAGTCTTTTTGGAGAAGGGGTCAACCTATCCTGAGCTCGAATCCTGACAGGACCTCAGCTTCATCTCCTATTAAGGGCTCACAGTCTAGGCTAGAAGCCCCTCTCCTGCCCAAGCCCTGGAGATGGCTTCCAGGCCAAGGGACGAGCCCCGGGGAACCCAGCAAAACTTGTCCCAGGAACACACCATACACCACAGACCATGTTGGGACAGGTCTTAAGTGTGTTAGGATAGTAGGGGAAGGTTAGGAGTGAGGCCTCCCATCTGTAATTGGGAAAACCAGACTGCTTGCATTTGAACATGTGAGTACATGCACCCAGTGAGCTATATACATCAAAATATGTGTGTGCACATGCAAACATGAGAGTACTTCTCATTGTACATATATGAACATACATGTACACAGTCATATAAACATGCACATCCTTTTCTCAGCTCTCCCCAAGCACTCTGCTGAATACAGAGTTGCCAAAGATTTCTGCACAACTCTGCTCAGAGACAAGCAATAACAGCTCATTTTTCTATAGTGCCGTCAGGTCGAATAAGAGCTTTCCTCCCAACTAACCCTTGTAAGGTTAGTAGGAATAGGGGATAAGGACTGAGCCTGTGATTTTATTGATACAGAAAACTCCTGGGAGAGGAAAATCCCTTTACCGCCATAGGTCAGCACTTTCTCTGCAATTTATAGTCTTAGAATTGCTAGGGCACTGGGAGGTTAAGTAACTTGGCTAAGGTCACACAGCTCATGTGTAAAAGACTGAACTTGAACTCAAGTGTCCCTGGCTGCATGGCCAGCGCTTTTTCCATTATGTCAAAGTTACCTCTATGAGGTCAGTAATACAAATATAATGAGGACATTGTAGCAGGATTGCCAGCAGTGGTTGCCACCTCTGCCCCTCACCCTACAGGGTTCCTAGTGTGATATTCATACTTCTCCAGACTTCGGGGTAATTTGTAAGGCCTGGCACTAATCACTAGACAGAATGATGGAAGTTGTGACGGCAAATGGAAAATAATCTGAGTGTTTTTCCCTAGCCTCGTAAAAACTCAGTGGGAGGTACTGTGTATGTGTGTTGGGGAGGGTAGAGGGTGGGGGATGTTGGAGAGAGGAGCATACTACCTGCCTCTGGAGACTGGAGAGAGGTGAATAGAATTCAGTTACCTTGACTCAGCAGAGAGTGAAAGCTAGAGACCTTCGCTTGATAAGAATGAGACATTAAGTCTTAAAGAGGTCCTTTCAGCTGCCTAATGAAATCCTTTTGTAGGCCCTTGTGTGGGCCTGAATGACAAAGAGTCTGGCAGCTCAGTGACTAGCTCAAAGACCCTTCACCCCGGCCAGCACATTCTAAGAGAGCTGAGACACCTCCCTAAGGATGGCGCAGCTGGAGCTAGGTGGCAGCAAGAGAGGAAAGCAATGGATGTGCCAAGAGATTCTGGGGCCAAAGAGAGGAGTTCTGGACCAAGTGGAGGCATTAGACCCAGCCTAAGGACCTGGTTCAAGAGCAGGAGCTGGGATCGGTTAATGAGACACAGAGCCATTACAAGGAGGAGCAGATTGATACCCTGCTTTTCACTAGTACCATGAGTTCCATGGACTATGCAGGTCTGAGGTTGGGGGTGGGGAGAGGGTAGCTCTCTCCTCACTAGGGGGCGACATCAGTCCCACGTTGATGCCATAAGGACCTGGGGAAGTGAGGGCTCACCAGATAGGATGCTATCCTTGATTGTCCATGAGTACGGGTCTTTTTCACAAACTTTGAATGTAATAATTTGGTGCTCGCTAGGGAACTGAGGACATCGAAACAAAAACTCCAGGTATTTTCCCTGGCTGTCCCCCTGTGCCTGGAATACCCTCTCTCCTTATCTCCACCTACTTGCTTCCCTAGCTTTCTTCATATTCCAGCTAAAATCTCATCTTCTACAGGAAGCCTTTCCCAACACCTCTTAATACTAGTGCCTTCCCTCTGATAATTATTTCCTATTTATCCTGTGGGGGATATGGAGTGTGCAGGGAGGACTAACACCCCCGGTGTGAGGGCTTCCTGAGCCCTTTTCAGGGCTGCTCAGCCACCTCTGGCTCCAAGAAGCTGCAGCAGCCACACCCTGGTAAACCACCTCTGCAAGCAGGCTAAACCAGGCTGAGGGTAACCGACGTGCCTCAGAAGGGAGATTCTACCCTAAACATGTGAAGACTTCCCCCGGTGGAATGGGCAAATGAGAACAATTTGTTCCAATGACCATGAAGGTGGCTGAAGCAGGTGCTGCGGGGCTTGGTGAGGCATCAGAGACACCAAGGTCATCCTCTGCATCCCAGCCATCAACAGTCATCTTGACTTTTGTCTTGCCACTGGAACTAGCTCACCATTTGGATGATTCTGGAAGACAGAGTGAGGCTGATGACTTTGTGCAACTCCACCTCACTTAAATCCAACTCACTTGCAAGTCAAGATATCACCATGTCATTGGTCCTCTTAAAAAATGAAGGACAAACAATAACATTTATCCTGTATGTGTTCACTTGCTGTCTTCTCCATTAGACTGTCAGCTCCTTGAGGTCAGGGACTGACTTTGGCTCCTTTTTGTGTCCCTGTTTATTGACCCACCAACTAGAAATGAGCCAAATGCTGATATTTCCAGGGGAAACCCTGGCTGAAGGAAAAAATGAGTCATAGAGAGATGTTAATGCTGATAAACCTCTAAGATTGAACCCACTCTGCCCATCTTAGTTAAATAATTATTGTATTCATTCAAAGGAGAAGCCGAAGCCCAGAAAGCCTTAACTCGCCCAGCTCACATAGCTAGTAAGTATCAAAACTGAGACTTGAACCTTAGCTTCCTGATTCCAACTTCTGTGCTCTAGTCTTTGGGATATCAAGTCCTCCTAGGCCAGGAGGTGAGGCTACCAGGGTTGGAAACCAAGATAGCTCTCCCCTCAGAGGCTGAACACAAGGGCCATGACATAGAGACTCCTGTGTCCTAACATCAGGACCCAAAGGAGACCTCAGGCAGGATGTGAATGAGGGCACATTCTTCCAGTTATGTTGGCTCCTTTCCTCAGGGTGGCTATGTAGGGGGATCAGCATGGATCAGCATCCTTCGCCAAACTGAAAACAGGCATATGCGTTTTCCTTCTCCCTCAGTCTGGATCAGCGAGATGGTGCTCCTACTGAGGCTTCCCCTAGTCTGTCCTTGAGGTCCACTGAGTCCTAGGACCAGAAACAAGACTAGAGATCTTCTTCACTCTCTCCTGGACCACTGCAGTTCTGTCTTCTGTGAACAAGTAGGGGAAATGAACCACTGAAAATGGCATCTGGTATCGATAGAGTTATACACAGTCCCAAGTTGAGGACCTATTAGTAGGAGGGTGGAAACATAGTTCTGTCTTCTCCTTCAGGAAATCCTTGGTATAAGAGGGAACATTCTTGGAGTCCTGATTCCCCTAAAATCTGTGGTACTGTGGGGGCCATGAGGGTTGTGAGATGCTCAGTCCTGTTGGGAGCAGACATAGTAGCAGCGTCTTCTCACATACTCTATGCTGATTCTGAGGTCTTTCAGGGCTGGGGGAGTATACAGCCTAAGCTTAGGCAATTTCTCTGGTATGGTCAGAATTGTGTGATGGGGGTAGATGGAGTGGGTGGGAGGAGGGGAGACACACTATTTCAGTTGTTTTTCAGTTGTATGTGACTCTTCATGACCCAATTCGGGGTTTCTTTGGCAAAGATACTGGAGTGGTTTGCCATTTCCTTCTCCAGCTCATTCTATAGGTGAAGAAACTGAGGCAAAGAGAGTTAAGTGACTTGCCCAGGGTCACACAGCTAATAAGTGTCTGAGGCCGAATTTGAACACGGGAAGAAGAATCAGTCTTCCTACTTTAGGCCCCACACTCTGTGCCCTATGGCGCCACCTAGCTGCCCACACACTAGGCCCCCACAAGTTATCCAGGGGCTTCTTTAGACAGGGTCAAGACTCCAGCCTCTCACCTTCCTGAGTTCAGAGTTCCCATACCCACTCCCACCTTCTACATGAGATAGTAAACAGGGAGAATAAATTAGGAGTCAGACGACATGGGTTTGAAGCCCAGACTGCTCCCTGTGTGTCCATGGGCAAGCTTTTTCCTTCTCTGACTGTCAGGTTCCCTCTCTTAGACTTAGGTAGATTCTAACACCCCTTCTAGATCTAAATCCCATGATACTAGGTTGAATTAACACCTAAAAAGAAAAGCCAGCTATACCTAGCAGAGATGAGGTTTGTAGTACTTGGCCTGGGTGCAAAAAGTCCTTGTTACAGCTCCATCCCTAGCATATACCCCACTTGGGAGCCTCTCTATGGGGAAGGGAGGGTGACCAGTTGCTATCTCTCTTGGCCTGAGATCAGTTGCTAAAGCTATGGCCATTCTGATCTGTCCTGGCAAACCCAACCAAATGAGGTGGAAGACTGAACAATGTGCTTCTTCAGGGAAGAGTTACAGTGTGTATGTATGTGTGTGTGTGCGTGCATGTATGTATCCTGGCATGGTGTGGAAAGGGGAGTGTGTGTATGGGGGGGTGGAGAGACAGACATACTGAAGCCTCTTGGCTGCCATGTTCTTGCCCAGAAATCCCCACCTCCTTTCACACAAGGGCCCCAACCATGGCACATGTTTCCAGTTTGCTTTTCTTACCCCCAGGGTTGTTCCTGGCTCCCCTCACAGGCAGGAACCCCTCCTCCCTCAAACACATTCCAAACTCTGTTCCTGAGAGGGGGAGGGGAGACTTTCAGCTCTCCGGCTCAGGAACCCAAGAGTCTGAGCACTGGTCCTTCTCACTCTGAGGCCTGGGGATCAGGCTCTGCCCTCAGCAACCCAGTCTAATAGAAAGAGCCCCTATCTGTAAATCAAAAGAGCTGGATTCTAATTCAAGCTCTGTCACTTGCTAGCTATGGGTCCTTAGGTAAGTCACTTCTCTCTGGGCCTCAGTTCCCCATCTAAAATGAGAAGGTTGGACTTAGTAACCTCCAATGCCCCTTCCAGTCTAGATCTATGATCCTATATTGTGGGAGAGAGCTTCCCTATCTGCCTGGGACTCCAGACCAAACTTATCTTTCAGGAAACCATCCCTGACTGTCACCCCAAGCTGCAGCAAGCACTTAGATCAAGCGTGGGGAACCTGGGGACTCAAGGTCACATGTGGTCCTCTAGGTCCTCAAGTGCAGCTCTTTGGCTGAATCCTAATTTCATAGAAGTAGGTCCACAATCTGCTTCTCCTCCTCTTCCTCCTCTTCCTCATTCTCTGCCTCTTTTCCAACTGGGAACCCCCAGCGGAAAACCTAAGTCTGTCCTTCATTCTGTTTCCTCCACAACTTAACTTGGCTGATTATTGAATGAATGAGTGAAGGAATAAGTAGCCCTCAGTAAAAACTTGCTGAATGAATAAGTGGGTCAATGAATGTGGGGTTGGGGAGGGAAGGATAGAGGGTTTTCTGGGTGTCACACAGATAGCATGTCCCATTCTACATAATTTGGACAAATTATTGGGGAAGTCAGGTGATGCAGTAGATAGAGCATCAGCCCTGAAGTCAGAAGGACCTGCATTCAAATCTAGCCTCAGACACTTATTCGCTGTGTGACCCTGGGCAAGTCATTTAACCTCAATTGCCTCTCCTCCCCCCCCAAACCTCAAAATAAAAAATAACCAATTTTCATATCCTTATGCCTTAATTCAATTCAATGAAATTTATTGCACATCTACTATATGCCAAAAGCTATGTTAGGTAGATGCTAGGGATACAATAAAACAGTCCCTCCTTATCTTAATGTCGGCTATTACAGAGGTCTTTCTGTGACTTTCTAAGTCACAGTCATGCTATGGGGGTAGTAGGGAGGTATGATCCTGACACCCCCCCACCCCCACCCCTACCCCTACATTGTGCATGCCCTGTATAAGCTATAAATGTAACCACTCAGCATTTGAAAAACCTTCACAGCCTATTGTCTTTTTTTTAAATAAGTTTTCATTGATATCTTCTGTTATTTACATCATCATAGTTATCCCAAGCATCTCTCCTCTGCCCCAGCCCCCAAAAGAACCATCCCATATAATAAATGGCATTTTTAAGACAGGAAAATAAATTAGCACAACTGATCAATACACTAAAAAATAAGTCTGAAAACATTTGCAATCTGTAACACCTCCCACCTCCAGAAAGGGAGTGGGTTAGGGGTGTCCTCTCATGTCTCTTCATTCCAGCCCCACTTGATCTTTTTTAATAGTGCTATATTTACTTTTGGGTTTTTTTTTGGTGTGTAGATGTTCTTCCACTTTACATTGTTGTAATTATTGTGTATACTGTTTCCTTCGCTCTGCTTACTTTACTCTGCATCAGTTCATATAGGTCTTTCCAATACTTCTTTGTATTCATCACACACATTTCTTACAGCACAGTAATATTCTATTATATTCATGCACTACAATGTGTTTAGCCATTCCTCAACTGAAGGGCACCTATTTTATTTCCAATTCTTAGCTATCACAAAAAAATGCTGCTATAAATATTTTCGAGTATATGGGGACTTTCTTCTTTTCATTGCCTTACTTGGAGTATAAACCCAGTTCAAAGGGTATGGATATTTTAGTCACTTTATTTGCATAATTCCAAAATGGTTGTAACATTTCACAGCTCCACCAACAATGTATTAGTGTGTCTATCACTCCACAAGTCTTTCAACATTAGCTATTGCCATTTTGGGGACATTTTTGCCAATTTACAGGGTGTGAGGTGAAACCTCAGGGTTGTTTTGATTTGCATTCTCTTATTTGGAGCATGCTTTCATGTGACTTTGATTTCTTCGCATTTCTTCTTTTGAGAATTGTTTGTTCATATCCTTTGACCCCTTATCTATTGAGGAAGTCTTCTACATTTATTAATTGCTTATATATGTTACATACCAAACCCTTATCAGAGAAATTTGTTACAAAGATTTTCTTCCTATTTGACTCCTTCTCTTCTTATCCTTGGTGCATTAAGAAACTTTTCAGGTTTGAGTAATCAAAATTATTTATTTCATCTTTTGTAATTGCCTCTATCTCTTGTTTGGTTAAGAATATATCTCTTACCTATAGCACTAAAGGCATTTGATCTATTTCTCTTCTAACTTTTTTTATAGTATGACTTATGTTAAGGTCAGGTATCCATTTTAAATGTATTGTAGAATATGGTAAAAGGTATTAGTTTAAGACTAATTTATGCCAGACTGCTTTGCAGTTTTCCCAGCAGCTTATGTCAAATAAAGATTTTTTTTCCTAGGTAATTTATGTTTTCCATATAATTATTGAGTTCTATTGTTTCTGAATTTTCCTTGTCTAGTCTGTTCCATTGATCTATATATTTTCTAACCAATACCAGATGGTTTTGATAACTGCTGCTTTATTGTGTAGCTTGAGAACAGGAAATGCTTTGCCCCTTCATCTTGACTTCTTTTCATCATTTCCCTTGTTATTCTCAATCTTTTGTTTTTCCAAATAAATTTGTTATTATTTTTAAAAGTTCTTTAAAGTATCCCTTTAATTGAAATAGCATCAAAAGTGTAAATTAATTTTGATAGTATTATTATTTTTATTACATTAGCACAGCCTAGCCATGAGCACTGAATATTTCTCCAGCTATTTAAGTTGTTCTTTAAGGAGCACTTTGTAATTGAATCTATACAATTTTGTGTGTGTGTGCTTTGGTAGGTGAGATCCCTGAAATTTTATGGATTTTGTAGTTATTTGGAATGAGATTTCCCTTTTTATTTTTGCTTCTTGTGTTTTATTATGATATAGAAATGCTATTGATTTTTGAGTATTTATTTTGTAGCCTTCAACTTTGCTGAAGCTCTTAATTGTCTCAATTAGCATCTTTGCTGATTTCCTAGGATTTCAAAGTAAACCATCATATCATTAGCAAATAGGGATAGTTTTACTCATATTTCCCTATCTATGCCTTTAATTTCTTTCTTTTATCTTATTGCTATTGCCAGCATTTCCAGAACTAGATCAAATAATATAGGAGAGAGTAGGCATCTTTGTTTCACTCATATGTTTATTGGAAAAGGTTCTAGTGTATAATAATAGCTAACATTTATATAGTGCTTACTATATGCCAGGTACTATGCTAAGCATTTATAATTGTTATCTCAATTATTATCCCCAGTGCATATGATGCTTCCTTTTGATTTTAGATAGTTTTATGATATTAAAAAAGGTCTCTCTGCACCTATAGTTTGCAAGGATTTTAGCAAAAAAAAATATGTTATGCTTTGTCAAGGGCTCTTTCTGCATCTACTGAAACAATTGTGTAGTTTTGGATGTGTTGGTTTTTAATTTGATTAATTATGTTGATTGTTTTTTAATGTTGAATCATCCTTGAACCCCTGGGATAAATTGCTGCTGTCTGTCTGACAGGATTTTGTTTAAAATGTTTTGGTCAATATTCATTAATGATATTAGCCTATAGGTTTTTTCTATATTTTTATCTTCCCCTGGTTTAGGTATTAGGACTATATTTGTCTCATAAATGGATTCTGGTGCTTTCTTTCTAGGATGCTTTCTTTCTCAGTTTTGGAGAATAATTTGTGAAGTATGGGTACTAACTATTCTTTAAAATTTTCATAAAATTCTCCTGAATCCATCAGGATCAGAAGTTGTTTTTTTTTTCCCCCTCTGGTAGTTCCCTCACAGCTAGATCTATTTTCTTTTCTGAGATTGGGTTAGGTCTCTAGCTGGTCTTCTGATAGTATTTTATATTTTTGAAGGTATTCCTCTGTTTCTTTTGTGTCTTCAGTTTTGTTAGCTTAGAATTGTACATAATATGTTCTGATTATCCTTCTGCTTTTGCTAGGTTTTCACCTTGCTCATTCACTATTTTACTGATTTGATTTTCTGTTCAGTATATTATCTTTTACCTAGACCTTACATCCAGTAATTTCACCAGTTTGGCTGGGGGACACTCAATCAGGAGTCTCCTGATCACCCTCCCAACTCTATTCTATATCTGATAACCTTTACATTTCTAATCACTGAAGTTTTATGACTTTTAAAGAACTTTGGGCATTTTTTTACAAGACTTTGCATACTCATCCCTTCACACCTTTATTGTAAGTATAAAGGAAAGCACTTCCATCCTTTAAACACTAAGTGACAGAAAATCTTTTCCGTTGGACCAATGTGAAATCTAAAGGAATCAAATTGTACCTAAAATGGAAGATTCACAAAGGTTAAAAATTAGATTTTCCCTACCCCCAAGGAGCTAACATTCTATTGGGGGTAAACATGTACACAGATAATTGTGTACAAAATATAGAGAAAGTCACTTGTTGGAAAGAAGAAGGGATGAACTAACAATTGGAGAAACCAGGAAGGGCCTCCTATAACAGTTGGCACCTGAGCTGTTCTTTAAACAAAGCTATGAATGCTAGGATTCTATAAGGAGGAGATGAGGAAGGCATTCCCGAAATGGGGAACAGCTCAGTCCTTACTATCTCACTTGGATTAGGGTTTCCTAATGGATGTCCCTAACGCCGATATCCTCTTCCCACTCCAATCCATCCTCCATCTCTTCTGAGAAATCCTTGCTATTGTTCTCCAGTTGTGTCTGACTCTTCATGACCCAATTTGGGGTTTTCTTGGCAAAGACACTGGAGTGGTTTGTCATGTTCTTCTCCAGCTCATTTTACAGATGAGGAAATTGAGGTAAATAGGATTAAGTGACTTGTCCCAGGTCGCACAGCTAAGTGTCTGAGGCCAGATTTGAACTCAGGAAGACAAGTCTGACTTTCTGACTGCAGGCTGGGTGCTCTATCCACTGCATCATCTGGCTAACCTTCAAAAAAATGCCTAGTAGGTCTCTATTACCTCTAGGATAAAATGCAAACTTCTTTGGTATTTAAACCATCATGAGGCTCCCTCTTGCCTTTTTAGTCTTAACACATACAACTTCCCTGCACACACACACACACACACGCATGCACACACACACTATTCTAGCCAGTCACTCTCGTGTCAAAATCATGTCATTCACACGTCACAATCATGTCATTCACATGTCAAACGCATGATGCTTGCATGTCGCTCACATGTCAAATCATGTCATTTGCATGTCACTCGCATAGCAAGCTAGCCGTTCATGTCGCTCACATGTCAAAATCATGTCTCTCACATGCCACGCACATGGCAAAATCATGTCGCTCATGTCATTCGTATGTCGTTCACATGCCATTCACATGTTACTCATATGCCACCCACCTGTCAAAACCACGCAATTCATGTCAAAATCATGCCCACTCACATGTTGCTCGCATGTCATTCACATGTCGCCCACTTGTCAAACCCATGTCATTAACATGTCAAACCCATGTCCACTCACATATCACCCACATGTCAAAATCGTGCCACTCACATGTCACTTGCATGCCATTCACATGTCACTCACCTGCCAAGATCACGACACTCACGTGTCACTACATGTCATTCACCTGCCAAAATAATGACACTCACATGTTACTCAATGCCATTCACATGTCAAAATCATGTTGTTCACATGTCACATACATGTCACTCACATATCACATGTCTTTTAAAACATGTCACACATATCATTCACCTGTCAAAACCATGTCACTCACAGAAAGGTCCAAGCTATTTACCTTCTCTGAGCTTTGGTTGTAAAATTGTGGAAATAGGTCTCCCAATAGGATTTTTATAAATGGAGTGCCTGGAGGAGAACCCCTAATTTGCTCTCCAGGGTGGATGGCTATCCAAGTTTCAAGGCACTTTGTGGGTCTACATTCCTAAAACCATAGTTGATAAGCCCCCACTTTTTATTTACCTTTAGTAGTTAGCCAAAAGATCCAATTAATGCAAAGATGTGTGGCAAGAAAAGTAGCAACCAAACATTTCTCTCATAAACCTGGGCTTTACACTCCCAGAAATACTCCCGCTTTCTCTTCCTTTTCTGTTAGCTGCTCTGCTTGGGATAGACTCCATGAACATTATGCCTTCCCCAAGATAAGCTCAGCACCTGAAGTCTCGTCATCACTGAGACTGAATCAACTTTAATACCTTTGCAGCACCTTCAGCTGCCTCTCCTCTCTGATTGGAGGGCTGGAGATTGGCATAATCAACTCCTCCTAAAGCCTTCCTGTGTAAAGGGCTCAGAACTCTCCAACTAACCTCTTCATTTTCCACCAGTTGCTCTGCTTGGTTTCACCTGCCCCCATTCCTTCTGGTGCCCCCCTCCTCCTTTTAGCTTCCTTTTGTGTATTATCTTCTCCCCAATTAGGATTCTCTGTTTCAATCCTCCCCCACCCCACCCCACCACTACCTCTCTGGGCAAACAGCCACAATTCTGCAGACCCAAGAGTTGGCTGTCCCCTCTAGGGAGGAAGAGAAAGAAGACAAACCCATGCAGAGCTGTTTCCCAGCTGACAAGCCCAATCTGTCCAGCCACACGAACACTATCCCTCATAGGCTGTTTCTGGAAGCTGGCCACATGAGCCTTGAGACATACGCTTGTATGAACAGGCAAGGGGGCTCCCCACAGCCCAGATGAATGGGCAGTGGGGGATGGGATGGGAGCTTTGGGATGAGGGGCTGGTAGTCAAACTTGGCACACTGGTCCCACCAAAGCTGACAGGGGAGGGATTCATTCATTTATTCAGTAAAATTAAGCACCTAGGATAACAGAGCTCTGTGCTGGGTTCTAGGGGAGATACAGAGACAGATAAAACATGGTCCTTCCTCTCAAGGTGATTACAATCTAGCAGGAGTGATAAGACAAATACTCAGATAAATAGAATATGAATTAAAATATAACAAGTATATGAAAGGAATACAATGTTCTACAAAATCACATAAGGGAATGCAATAATTCCATTGCTGTGAATGAATTTACCCTAAAAGTGTTATTTTTAAAAATACCTCTTTTAAGATTTTTGTGGCTGCATTGTATATGGAAGCAGCATGGAGAACACTCAGTTTGGGCTTGAATCCTGGCTCTGTCACTTACTACCTATGTGACCTTACCCTCTCCGGGCCTCAGTTTCCTCAACTGCAAAATTTGGGATCTTCCAAGGTCCCTTTCATATCTTAACAATAACAGTAACGATATCCAGCACTTGTGTTGTGCTTTAAGGTTTATAGAGCGCTCATCTGTATTATCTCATTTGGTCTTCACAGTAACCCTAGGAGGCAGGTGGTGTTATTTTTCCATTTTACAAATAAGGAAACTAAGTCTGAGAGAAGTGAAGTGATTTACCTAGGGTCACACATAGAATAAATTCCTGAGGCAGGATACCAACTATGGTCTTCCTGACTCCAAGTTTAGCATTCTATGCACTTTGATACCTTTGTTTTGCTGTTTGTCGTTCAGTTGTTCAGTTGTATTGACTCTTTGTGACCCCACAGGCCACGGCACACCAATACTATCTGTATTTCTTGGTAAAGATACACTCCAGTGGGGTTTGCCATTTCCTTCACCAGTGGATTAAGACAAACAGAGGTCAAGTGACTTGCCCAGGGTCTCTCAGTTAGTGAATATCTAAGGTCAAATTTGAACTCAGTTCTTCCTGACTCCAGGTCCAGCGCTCTAGCCACTGAGTCACCTAGATGCCTCAAAATCTAAGATCCTATGACTTAAGAGGAAAAAAGTGAATTTGAAAGAATAGCCAGACAAAAAATACTGATGGGGATTTGGAGTCACTAAAAAGTAATGATACTTTGTGCCTTGAAATTAACTGAAATGTGAATACTTAGGATGCGAGTTTAATTGGTTGTACTGTTTCATATTGTCTTTAAGAAAACACTTAATTTAAATGTTGTTGTATTTGTCCTTCATTCTCCAAGAGGACCATGACATCTAGGAAGTGATGATATGACTCCTAGTTTGATTTGAGTGAGAAAAGGCTGTGCAAGGTCACCAGCCTCACTTTTTCCTCCAGAGCCTTCTGGGTCCGGTGGCCTGATATTCACCAGGATGACTGGTGATGGCCCAGGATGCATTGGGAGACCATGGCCCTTTCAGGCTAAGGTCTTTTCAGGTTTTCACTTTGAGTGAAGTAATGTCCATTTAGTGAATAGGCTTCTTTAAGAGCTAATTAAGGGATGTCCCCTTTAATCAAAAATCAAAAAAAAAATCAAACTGGGAGGGCAAGACCCTCAGAGTTCCTGGCCAAAAAAGAAACAGTTACTAAATGTAACCCAGTTTCAATAATATTCCCCCACAGAGGCGATGGATACTGTTTCAGTATTTTTAAGAGGGAATAAAATCTTGGGGAAAGTGGCTGGCAGTTTAACTGTCTTGTAGAGGCAGCTTGTCACCACTGGAGAATGTTGGAGGTACCTTGAGAAAGAACTGATAGAACTTCTTTCCTGAGACACTGAAGTAGTAACTAAGAGGAGAGTCTGAAAAGATATTCTTGAAGGAATGCTGTTTAACTGTTGTCCTGTGGAGTAGATACCCTGAAGAGGATTCTTGGAAGACTGACTACCACTCTGAGATTTCAGCTGAATGATGGGACTATGTTTCCAGAGTTAAGAGGTCAGGAGTTACATGTGATGATTCTGGCTATGACTTTCCTCACTGGGATACATGGCTGAAATATTTAAATATCTTTGTATTCTTTCTTACACTGTTAATAAATTGTAAAATCAATATCTTCTTAAGTTTGAGATGTAAGGGCTTTGAAATAAAACTTATAGGTAAAGTTATAAACTTATGGGGGGGTCAAAACTTATAATTAATGAACAAGATTATTCATTTCTATTAATTTTTTTTTCAATTTTTTTGGAGGGGGGAAGGCAGGGCAATCAGGGTTAAGTGACTTGCCGAAGGTCACACAGCTAGTAAGTGTGTCAAGTGTCTGAGGCCAGATTTGAACTCAGAGTCCTCCTGACTCCGGGGCCGGTGCTCTACTCACTGAGACACCTCACTGCCCCCATTTCTATTAATTTATAAGGAAATATGAGAACATACTCTTTGATTACCTTTGAACCAAATGTGATGAACTTAACAAATTAACAAGCTAAGTAGCAGGCATTTAGGGAATATATTCCAGACATAGGTGAGAGCCTTTGTAAAGGCATGGAATTTGGAGGTAGAATACTGGGTTCAGGGAACAGCAAATAGCTTGCTTTGGCCTGGAACATCTGGAACATAGAGTGGGGATAAAAGGGAAGGGGACACTTGTGTGCCAGGCACTGTGCTAAGCTCATCACAGATATCTCATTTGATTTGAGAGTACTCCAAAAGGAATAGTAAGAAATGTCCGGAAGGGTAGGATGTGACCATATTGTCAAGAGCTTGAGATGTTTGTATTTTAATCTAAACAGCAAAACAATACTTTGTTACTGCCCCCTTTGTTGTTCATCCTATCTCGAAGAAGACCAAGGACCCTAGGCTAGTGGGCAAGGAGCTATTTCCAAGATTGGCTAAGGCAGCTATAGCTTTGGTTACCATAGAAGCCTACCTACTTGTCTCTATGTTAGTCCAGTTAAGTCAACAAGCATTTATCAAGTGCCTACTCTGTGCCAGGCACTATGTCCTAAATTCTAGGAATACAAAGAAAGGCAAAAAACACTGGCTGCTCTCAGGGAGCTGACATTCTCATGGGGGAGTCAACATGCAAACAGCTACTTACAAACAAGATACATTCAGGATTAATTAGAAATAATGAGTAGAAAGTGGGGAGGCACTATCATTAAGGGGGATCAGGAAAGGCTTCTTGAAGGAGAAGACAGGGAAGACAGGAGAGGGACATGAAGAGGGAGAGACTTCTAGGCATGGAGAATCACCAATGGAAATACAGAGTTGGAAGGTCAGTGTTTTGTGCACGAACCAGCAAGGAGGCTGGGGTCACTGTAGTAGAGAGTACATAGAGAACAATAAGATATAAGAGGATTGGAAAGGTAGGAATGGGCAATGTTATGAAGGGCTTTAAATGCCATCTAAGCTAGGAAGATGGGCCCTGTTCTCTCTAAAGAGCCATTGGGTGTAATTAGCTCACGGTTAGTTAGCAAGTCTGTCTGGATGCTACTTACTCGGGGGATGCTGCCTCAGAGGGGAAGGATGTGGTGACCCATATTCCCATTAACTCCCTCTCCCATACCAGTCATTCTTCCTCTTGCGGTCTATGTACATGTGCGTGGAAAGCTATTATGGATAATGAGACCATAATTTCTGCCACGAGATCATAGTTCCTTTGACTAGACAGTGCTATGGAAATGAAACCTGTGAAATATACCTTCTTTGTTCCAGTACAACTGGAAAGCTTTTGAGTTTCCTCCCAATATTGCCTATAGTTTGGATTTTGCTGGATTAGAAATAGTTCCCCTGTTCCACAGCCCCAGTGGAGCAGCTAGGGGGCAGTGGATAGAGCTCCGGGCCTGGAGTTAGGAAGACCTGAGTTCAAATCTGGCCTTAAACACTTACTAATTGTATGACCTGGGTATGTCACTTAACCCTGTTTGCCTCAGTGTATTCATCTGTAAAATGGGAAGGAAATGGCAAACCACTCCAGTATCTTTGCCAGGAAACCCCAAATGGGGTTATGAAGAGTCAGGCACTCTATGTTCCAGACGTTCCAGGCCAAAGCAGCCTATTTGCCAATCCCTGAACTCAGTATTCCACCTCCAAATTCCATAGGCTTTACATAGGCTCTCTGGAATATATTCCCTTCATTTCTTAAAATCCTTTGGCTCTCTTTAAGTCTCAGCTCTTAGATTCCTCTTTAGATTCCTCTAAAATTGTTAGTACTCCGCCTCTTCAAAATACTTTGTATTTCCTTGTCTAGCTCATTTCTTTCCCAGTGGAATGGAAGCTTCACAAGGGGAGGAACTTGTTCATTTTGTCTTTGCATCCTCAGTGCTTAGCACATTGCAGCTTAATAAATTATAATTGAATAGATTTAGATGACAGTGTAGCATGCGTTCCTCAGGAATGATCTGGAAGGAAGGAGAGAGGTTTGTCTTTACTTGTAAGGAAGTTCTGAACAAGGAAAGGAGGGGGTGGGGAGGATAAATTATGCTAATAGTTGGTCCTTGACAAATGTTTGCCAGACCATTAAGTATAAATTGATCTTCAGCACCACAATCCAAGTAGGCCAAGAACCTGCCACCTGGCTATAATGGACATCTTAGGCCTTGCTGACCAGGGCAGCTGCCTCAGATCTCTATTGGACCTGATCTAGGGAACCCTCTGGTCTTGACCTAAGGACTTACTTTCTTTGTCTAAATTTTCCCAACTTCTCTGGTACCATAACTAGGGAGCCAGGGCAGTTGGGCCAGAGAATCAAGAAAGACAGCAGTTGCTGCCAATAGCCATTGAGGCTGCCAATGTTTCTTCTACTCTAAAGATTACTTATAGGCAATGCTAAAAGTAGAAAGATCCATCACTTCTGGTCTAGTGCTCCCTAAACTGATGCATACTATGGCTGCAGAGCTAACTGTGTCAACAGTAGGGGGAACAAGAGAATCTGACTCTTTGATACAGCAGTAAAGTTCTGCGTAACTGGGTGTTTTCCCTTGTGTGGCTGTTACTCTGCTATATTGTTCATATCCCTTGGGAACTAGTGTATTGAGCTGTTTTTACTGCCCTGAGGGGGCAGCAGTGACTCTGTATCCCTGCCAGCCTCTTCTGAGCCCTCCTCTATTCTCTCTGTCATGACTGGCAGTGGGATCCTGACCAAGTCCCAATTTGAGTAACTAAGCTTCCCCAGTTTACCAACTGTGGCGGGTGTCCCTGCTTTATGTGGTGCCTGTATGTGTGTATGGATGTGCATGTGTGTATTTCTGTACACGTGCATGGATGTTTAAGGACAAATTCAAAAGCCTCGTAAGTGGCTCATTGTGGCCACAAAAAGGCAGTAATTTGAAGCAAAAGTGATTGAGGTAGACAGCAATGCCTTTAAACAGCTCCACTCCAGGGGTTTGGTTTCTTTGCTTCTTTCCCTTCCATCATTTGCATGGGAGTTCCAAAAAAATCTTGGGGCAAAGAAAACCAATGATGTTTAGTAGCGGGAGGGAGTAGAGGTGGGGTAGCAGGGTATCCCAGCCTTTAGTGATTTATAGAAACAAAAACTCTTAGGGGACCGGAAGAGAATACACATTTACATAGTACCTGCTAAGTGCCAGGTACTGTGCCATTCACTTTATAAATATTATCTCACTTGATCCTCACAACAATAATGCAAGGCAGGTGCTATTGTTACCACCATATTAAAGTTGAGGAAACTGAGGCAAACAGGTTAGTTGATTTGCCCAGGGTCACACAGCTAGTAAGTTTATGAGGCCAGATTAGAATTCAGGTATTCCTGACTTCAGGCCCAATATACCACCAAGCTGCTTCTTTAAATAGACAATACTTGAGAAAATTCCTTCGCTAACTCTATAGCTGGTTGCTCTGTGTTCCAAAAGAACTTGGATGTTAGAGGCAAGAGTTTCCTTTTGGAGAGGAAAAGCCCATTACAGCCAAGGCTCTGAGGACTGACTGAGTCTCCTATGGGGCAAAAAGCAACTAGGTAGATGGCTAGACATAGGCATAGCCTGCCTTTTTTATTTCTTTGGAGGTAATGGGGTTAAGTGACTTGCCCAGGGTCACACACCTGTGTAACAACAATTCGGCTAGCAGGTGCTGTTGAGGTGTAAGACCCAACAAGACCAGCAGCAAGAATTGCCAGCACAGGTTCTTTTGATCTGCTTTGCTAAGGAAAGCAACTGTAAGGGGTTAACAATCTCACTTTAATCCAACATACAAATATCATTCACTTAGTTCAGGAGGAAATGCCAGCATCCTGAACTTCAGAGCAAATACAAACAAATTACAAACAGAGACAATATAAACAGACCAAATCACAGTTCAGTTACCAGAGAAGAATCAACGGGACTGGGTTAGCAAAGTGGGGAGGGGGGCGGGATTACAATGGCTTGCCCAGCCCAGTGTCTCAACACTCATCTAAGCCCCATCACTTCCATAAGTGAGCCCCAAAAGTCAAACACCAGGGCCCTGAGGCACTTGATTACCTCAGTGCTGAGAAGCGTTCAAACAAAGAACAGTGAAAAATCCCATTTTGCTGGTCATTACATTTGCAAGGCAAGACTCATCAAAGGTACTTAATTACCTCAGCATTTCAAAGGAGAAGACAAAAAGTCCTTCCCTGATTACTGTTACATTGTCTTAGTACCGAGAAACATTCCAAGACAAGATCCCATTTTACCAAACCCATTCAAACAAAGGCCAGAATCATTAAAGGCACTTAAGAGAAGAACAGCCAAAAAAAAAAAAAAAAAAGCCCCATACTGATTACCACTACAACCTGGTAAGTGTCTGAGGTTGGATTTTAATTCTGGTCTGTCCTGACTCTAGGGCTGGTGCTCTATCCACTGCACCACCTAGCTGCCCCAAGAGTCTGCCTTTTTAAAAGAGCTAAAGCTTAAGCTTCTGGGCTTTAAGCTCCAAAAGGATATCAGAACCCACTTTTTGTCATATAGAGAAGAGGTAGCATCTTAGCTGAGAATCCCAACTAAAGCCAGAAGCTAGAAACAATGAGAAGCTCCACAATTCCATGCCCAGTGGAGCCATACCTGGCAGCCACCAGCAGTGACCACAAAAACAAGAGAGTACCCTGAAAGGGACTATATGCCTGGCAGAAACTGCATGGCGTGTGTATCAGGAAGGCAGAATTTATGATTTCAAAGAGAATCATATACATGTCTGAACGGTTCAGAACCGCAGGATATAAGGAATTCCCTAAGTAGAAGGCAGAAGAATTAAAGCATTTATTCAAGCTCCAAAGTAGCAGACCCACGAACCAGCGTCCCCATTTTGATATCTTGGTCAAGAGCTTCCAGGCCCAATAAGTCCGCCTCACAAGAGTAACCAGGAGGCCACAGAAAAACATGATGGCATTAAACCAAATCATATTCATGCTTCCCCTCTCTGGTAAGAAGATTACCCAATCTCCAAGCTGTCTTCTCTCCTCTTATAGAGTTTTTGATGTCATCAAGTGGCATCTGAATAACCAGAACTTAGGCTCTGGTGATTGGTTCTTGAGTTGGCCCCTCCCCTTAAGACCCTGGGAGGCTCACATCCACATAGATTAGGTTAACACCTAATAGGGGTTTGGGCCTGGGGCTTAGCACCTAGTAAGGCTCAGTGAAATACACTGAATTACTCAAAGCAAACAAAAGCCAAACTCTTCAAGGGCACTTATTGAACTAAGTGCTAAGGAGCCCATTTTGCTTACCAACACACCATGTGAGACCAGGAGGGAGTGAGCAGACCCAGTGGGAGTGAAGTGATTGATCCCATTTGGAGAAGACACCAGCCCCCCCCAAATCTGAGGTGCCCCTCCACACATGTTCCTTCAGTATGTGCTCTTCCAAATGTGCTCCCTGATGCCGTACACTCCTCTTCACCAATGGTGTGTACATTTGTGGAATAATGTGTCCCAGGTGTATGGGGGCAATATTCTATTTCTAGTTCTTTTTAATGCTATTTCGTTAAATATCTGACTTGAGCTAATTGTGTCCTTTGATTAGTAAAGGTAAACACATCAGTGAGGGCTTGTGAGCTATGATTTTTTTTTTTGAGTGACTGAAAATCTATGAAGTAGTGTGAATATGGAATAGCCTGTTTGGGGGCCCCTGTGTGCAAAAGGAGGGGTGTCCCAGGTGCTACATATACATACATATGTTCATACACATGTGTGGTGTAGAGGGTTGACTTAGCCCCCTTCCACAGTTCTGGCACATAAACCACTCCTAATTTTAAATTGTGGTTATGCTTCCCAAAATGTTCCAATCTGGAAACTCCTCCCAATAAGATCTGCCCCTAGTAAAGTGATCCGCATTGATAATCTTTCTAGTCATCCTCCCTGAAGCCCCAAGTTAGGCTCTGCCCTTCCTGTCTTTTCAGAGGGTGTTTGAGAGACAAGTATGCAGAAACAGGACACACAGGAAGCCTTGTCCCAGATTGTGGCGGATCCCTGAAAATCCTCTTCCAGTTCACTGGGCTCCTAAAGCACACAAAGTCTATCCCATAGGCCTAATAGGTAGGGACTAGCTGTTTGATGCTATTCTCTACTACCTTGTCCAAAAGGTAGTCCTGGAGGCTATTAGACTGTGAGCTTCTAGAGATGAGGGATCATTTATTGTTGCTGTTGTTGTTGTGCCAAGGTTGGAGTCAGGAAGACTCATCTAAGACTCAGTATTCCACCTCCAAATGCCAGCCTCAGACTCTTACTAGCTGTGTGATTCTGGGCAAATCACTTAACCCTGTTTGCCTCAGTTTCCTCATCTATAAAATGAGCTAGAAAAGGAAATGGCAAGCCAACTCTAGGATCTTTGCCAAGAAAACCCCAAATGGGGTCACAAAGAGTGACTGAACAACACTATGTGTCAGGCACTGTGCTAAGTCTAGGGATACAAATAAGAAAGAAGATGGTTCTTGCCCTCAAGGAACTCACAATCTAATTCACAAAAAAAAAAGTGAAAAGCTGGGGTGGGGAGGCCACCAGGGGGTCCCTGGCTCAAAGGCATGATATTCCCTGAAGTCAAAACCAAGTAGAACTGCTGATGGAAAAATGGAGAGTTCCTTGAACATATCAAACCCTCTGTAAAGGAAGACTCTATGAGGAGTTTATTGCTCCACTCTCCAGCCCTCCAATCAGAAGAGAGGCAACAGAGGGAGTTGAGAAGGTGTTGAGTATCAAAAACTGAGTCAATTGGCATGCTTGCAAGATTTCAGTTGATCTGCTTATCCTGGAAGGGGCATGAGGTTCCATGGAGAGGAATCAATGGAAAACGGAAATTGACAATGGAAAACAGAAAATGCTAATGCTAATGGAAATGACAAATTACTTGGGAAGAGGATGTACCACCACACCTTACCATCTGACCTGCCACTGTACCCTAAGGATTCCTGAGCCTTGATATCTGCCCTATTGCTGAACCTTAAGGACAACTAGGACTTGGCATCTTCCCTACAGCTAAACCTCCCATATATGTTGTCTCCCCTAATGAGAATGTCAGCTAATTTAGAACCAAAACTGTCTCAATTTTCTATTTGTGTCTCCAGTGCTTGGCACATTGTAAGCACTTTATAAGTATTTTCGTTAATTTACTTATTCATTTATAAATAGCCTCAATGAATCAAATCATTCTCCAAATTCTGAGACTCAATTGTTCATTCTCAATGAGGTACAAATGGGCCAACAAGTAACCACACCCAAGGAACATCCTCACTTCTCTCAATGTGCTACCAGAGATTGTGTCCACTCTCCCATTAGTGATATGCAAAATCCCAAACAGTGGCCTACCTTCCTACTTCCTCATCAACTTGAGCAGGCTACTCTGATCACCTCCTTTCCATTTATTTCCATTTTGTTGTTGTTATTCAGTCATCTTCAGTCATGCCCTCCTCTTCGTGACCGCACTTGGGGTTTTCTTAGCAAAGATACTAGAGTGGTCTGCCATTTTCTTCTCTCATTTTACAAGTGAAGAAACTGAGGCAAACAGGGTTAAGTAAATGGCCCAGGATCACAAAGCCAGTGTATGAGGTCAAATTTGAACTCGGGTCTTCCTGATTCCAGGCCCTGGCACTCTACCTACTGTGCCACCTAGCTGCTGCATTTTACATAACACTAATAAGCAGCAGAGTCTCAGTCTATGAGCATTGATTGCTCTTTTGACTATAACACACAGTCTCCTTTCAGTGGAGAGGATTCCCAAAGAGTGGGTGGCTCTGGAAACTCAGTAGATGGTACTGATTTCCTACTACCCTTGGAGGGCTGTATTCACCTTGTACCAGGCAGTGGGTACTGCTAGACCCTGAACTGACAGATGGAGGGGTGCCAGTGGAACATGCTTCATATCAGTGTATTGGCCCCTGATCCCAGGGATGGAGCCATATGGGACAGAATGGGAATTGAAATTAGCCTTTCTGACTTGGGACTGGCCTGGCCCATGGTGTCATTTCAGCACAACCATCTTCTGCCTGACAGTTCCCTCATTCTTTTTTCTCTGAGAATTGAGGTTGCATCACTAGTGAACAAACACACCTGGATTCATCTTGTCTTTCCCCTTGACTCCTGGCAGACTTATGCCTAACAAGTCCTGAAAAGAAGTTTGGGAGAAATTGATTAAATCAATAAACACTTATGATGGGCCTACAATAGGCCAGGCACTGTGCTAGGCACTAAGGATTCAAAGACAAAAAAAGAAATAGTCCCTGCCCTCAAGGGGCTTACATTCTAGCTTCATATCAGGGACGAAAGCACATATGTAGATAAATCTATTTTTAAAATAGCAGCTGAGGGGAATCCAGAAAAGATTTGTGTGTGTGTGTGTGTGTGTGTGTGTGTGTTTGAGGAGGTGGGGATGTAATCGACCTCAGCTTGGAAGGAAAGGAGGGGATTCTGAGAGGCAGAGGTGAAGAGAGAATGCATTCCTATTATGGGGGACAGCCTATGCCAAAGGCACTGAGATAAGAGATGGCCTGTCATGTGTGAGGAATAGCAGGAAAGCTAATATAATAATGATATTGTAATAAATAAAGATGGAAAGATGGGCTGGAGCCAGGTTATGAAGAGCTTTAAATGTCAAATGGGGGTGGTGTATTTGATCCTAGAGGTGAGAGCGGGCCACTGGGGCTTATTGAATACAACACTGCCACAGTCCTTTCCATGAGTCTCTCCTAAGTACCTTTAAGAAGGAAAAAAATGTATGGAACAGGATCCCCCTCTCCCAGTGTGGGGTTCCCAGTTAGCCCTGGTGCCTGGGAGGGGCCCTGCATGGGGAGACATAGCCTTAATGCCCTCAAGATGAGCTTTAATGCAGAAAACTTGAGCATGTCGATCCAATAAGCTCAGAGACTCTGGCCAAGAATCCTAATGGCTGGGTTGAGCTGCATGTAAGATGTGGGGGTGGGGTGAGGGAATTTTTGGTGTCCTTAGGAAATAATCATTGAACAAAAGAACAAGAGAAAGAGATGTTCTTTGTAGGGGACCAGAACATCCTCAAGTGCCCTGGCCTCGATGGCATCGGGGAAGCCTAGTACACAGGAAGGCCCCACACCCAACTCCCTCCCTCAAGGCCTGGGTCTGTCTGCTCTAGCTTGAATGACTTTGAAGCTGTGAGTTGATTGTAAACGTCTTTTGTTGGAGATGAAACATGATAAGACATTAAACCAGGAGGCTAAACCAGAGTTAATCTGCATGGTTTTACAAGCAACAAATCACAGCTGGAGACAGAGGAGAGAGGGGGAGAAAACTGCAAGAAGGCATCAAAGCCCCTGGTTCAGCCTTCATAGAGTATTGCAGAGCACCAAAGCCTCAGACCTATACCAAGAGACAAATTCTGGTTTCTGGGAGTCCCTCTTCCTCCTATCCCCAACAAACTGCACCAGAGGACATGTTCTTAAGGTTCCTGTTGCCCAATATCCCACCTTTGCCCTTTTTAAGCATCTTCCAGCATGGCCACCCCATTCTTCCTCCTCCTCTAGCCAGCCAGCTACCCATCTTCATTCCCACAAGTTCCATTAGCTAGAGTCCAAGTAACCCAGACTCTTGGTTAAGCAAGATTTTTGAATAGGTTGCCCTCATCCCGGGGCAGATTCAGCCCAATTACTCACAAGCTAGACCTTAAAGCATCAGATCTAGAGGGGTCCTTAGAGATCATCAATTCCAGAAGTTCTTAAATTTTTGGCCTTTACACTCTTAAGATTATTGAGGACCCTAAAGAGTTTTTGTTTGTATGAATTATATCTACCAATATTTACTATTTTAGAAATTAAATTTGTATAAAAATAGCTTTGACTTAATGATCCCCTGAAAGGGTCTTGGGTACCTCTAGGATACCCAGGGTACCTCTGGACCTTGTACTACTGGACTGGACACCTTTAAGAGCCACTGATCTAGTCCAGTCCCCTTATTTTCAGAGGGAGATTCTAAGATTCAGAAATACAATGAGACTTGACCAAGCCTCCATTGGGATTTGCTGTCACAGAGCAAGGACTAATATCTGTGTCTCCTAAGGATCTCCTCAGGCCCTTTGCTAGAATACAGTTTAAGAGATTAGCACAGAGCTGGACCCTGAAAGGCTGTGACATAGGCCAAGCCAATATAATAAAAATGATAATTCTATCAAAGTTAATTTACTTATTCAGTGCCATACCAATCAAATTACCAAAGAAATCATTTTATGGAACTAGAAAAAATAATAACAAAATTCATCTGGAAGACCAAAAGGTCAAGAATAGCAAGGGAATCAATGAAAAAAAGAGGTGAAGGAAGGTAGCCCACAGCAGTACCAGATTTCAAACTATACTAGAAGGTAGTAATCATGAAAATAGTCTGGTACTGGCTAAGGAATAAAGTGGGGGATCAATGGAATAGATTGGGTATACAATACACAGTGGTAAATTACTAGTAGTAATCTAGCGTTTGATAAACCCAAACATCCAAGATTTGGTGCTAAGAACTCACCATTTGACAAAAATTGCTGAGAAAACTGAAAAGCAGTTTGGAAAAAGCCAAGCATAGACCAACATCTCATACCACATACCAAGATAAGGTCAAAAATGGATAAATGGTTTAGACCAGGGCTGTCCAACCTTAGGCTTTTATTGAAACAATAAACAATATATTTTGATTTGCCATTTTAGTGAGAGCTCTGCAGTAGCTCAGCTTAATTTTCTAAAGCATTTATGTAACTTTCTATGCTTGTAGGTGGGCCTGGGGGCTGTATTTTGGACAGCCCTGGCTTAGACATAAAGGGTGATATCATAAGTAATTAGGGGAGCATGGAAAAATGTACCTGTCAGATCTATGGCTAAAGAAAGAGTATGACCAAACAAGTATAACAACAGTGCTGCTAGCAGCTGCTGTGGAGGTGAAAGACCAACAATAAGACAACAGCAAGAGCACACAGGAGGGCTGCTAGCACAGATTCTTTGATCTGCTTTTCTAAGGAAAGCAACTTTAAGGGGTTTATAATCTTACTTTAATTAAACATACATATATCATTCACTTAGTTCAGGGGAAAAAGTCAGCACCCTGAACTTCAGAGCAAATACAAACAGAAATTACAAGCAGAGAGAATAACAGAAACCAACAGATGGGCTTTTATTTGTCTGACCAAATCACAATACAGTTACCAGAAGAGAAGCACCAACATGTGTGTTTTCAAAGCCCGGGGCTCCATGACAGCTACCTAGAGTCCTGTCTGGTCAAATCACATGACACTCTTCTAGTGAGTAAGAGCCCCTAAACAAAACACCAACCTCAGATCTTATATACCCTTCTCAGGGTCAGAGGGTGTCACAACCATGCTACTCAAACTCCCGTGAATTAGGCTTTCTTGTTTCTTAAGCAGGTCATCAAAGACTCTTGATTCAATCAAAGAAACGAAGACAAGACTCATCAAAGGCACTTGATTACCTCAGTGCTGAGAAGCCCTCAAAAAAAAAAACAGCAAAAAGTCCCACTTTGCTTGCCATAACATTTGAAAGGCAAGACTCAAAGGTACTTGATTACCTTAGCATTGCAAAAGAGAAAACAGTAAAATAAAAGAAAGTCCCACCTTTCTAACCATTATAACAAGACATAAAGAAGATCATGAGAAGTAAAATGGATAATTTTGATTACATGCAATTAAAAAGGTTTTGCACAAATAAAACTAATGTAGCTAAAATTAGGAGAAAAGCAAAAAACTGAGGAAAAGTGTTTATAATAAGTTTTTCTGATAACAACTTCACTTCTCATATATTTAGGTCATGGAGCCAAATTTATTTTAAAAAAAATAAGAGCTATTCCCCAATTAATAAATAGTCACAGGATATGAACAGATAGTTTTCAGAAGAAAAAAAATCAAAGTTATCAATAGTCACATGAAAAATGCTCTAAATCACTATTGATTAGAGAAATGCAAATTAAAACAACTCTGAGCTACTACCTCACACCTATCAGATTGGCTAACATGACAGAAAAGGAAAATAGCAAATGCTGGAGGGGATGTGGAAAAATTGGGACATTAATGTACTATTGTTGGAGTTGTGAACTGATCCAACCATTCTGGAGAACAATTTGGAACCATGCCCAAAGGGCTATAAAACTGTGCATACCCTTTGACCCCACAATACCACTGTTGTTGCTGTCGCTGCTCCTACTACTGTTGTTGTTCACTGGTTTCAGTCATGTCTGCTCTCCATGACCCCATTTGGGATGTTCTTGGCAAAGATACTGGAGTGTTTTGCCATTTCCTTTTCCAGCTTATTTTACAGGAACTGAGGCAAACTGGGTTAAGTGACTTGTCCAGGGTCACACAGCTAGTAAGTGTCTGAGGCCAGATTTGAATTCATGAACATGAGTCTTCCTGATTCCAAGCCTACTAGGTCTATATCCCAAAGAGATTAAAAAAAGGGGTGGGGGGAAAGGACCAATTTATATAAAAATATTTGTAGCAAGTCTTTTTGTGGTAGCAAAGAATTGGAAATCAAGGCGATGCCCATCAATTGGGGAAGGGATGAGCAAGTTGTAATATACAATTGTGATGGAATACTATTGTTCTATAAGAAATACTAAGTAGGATCATTTCAGAAAATCCTGGCAAAACTTATAAGAACTGATGTAAAGTGAAGTGAGCAGAACCAAGAGAACATTGTACACAGTAACAGCAATATTGTAAGGATGATCAACTGTGAAAGACTACAATGATCCAAGATAATTCCAAAGAATTCATGATGAAAAATGCTATCTACCTCCAGAGAGAAAACTGATGAATTCTGAATGTAGACTGAAGCATATGTTTTTTACTTTATTATTCTTGGAGCTCTTTGTCTGTGTTTTCTTTTTATAACATGGCTAATATGGAAATGTGTTTTATATGACTTTACATGTGTGATCAATATCATATCGCTTGCCTTCCCAAAGGGTGGGGCAGAATGGAGGGAGAGAATTTAGAACTCAAAAATTTTTTTAAATGAATGCTCAAAAAGCTTTTTTACATGTAATTGAGGAATAATGAAACAAAAATATTTTTGAAAGAAAAGCTATGACACAAAAGGATTAATTTTGACCAGGGAATGGAAGATTTGGAGGGAGGGGACCTCTTGGAAAAGGGAGAAAAATGTCTTAAGGGTTTGGGGGTAAATGTTTAACAACCAGCTGTCTGAAGCACTACATACTTTTAAATTTAATCTGCTTTGTTAACATTTCTCCATCACTTTCTTAAGTCTAGATAATCAAGAAAACAATAAATCAAGACCCAGTTTGTAGATGTAAATTCTCACACTAAAAAATATAATAATCATCTCTAGATAAGAAGCTGGCTGTAGCATAGCCCTGGCTGTGAGGCAGGAGCACCAGAGCCAGGGCTCTGGGAAGGGAGAGCATTGGGTACATGTCCACCCTGTGGGCAGGTCAGTTGGCAGATCTGGACACTGACAGGGATCAGCAGAGGGCCAGCTTCTCCATTCCATTCTTCCCTGAAGACATAACCTCATCCCCATCTACAAATACATGTCTGTTTATTTCTATAACTAGTACTCAAAAGGTAGGAAAGCTAAAAAGGGAAAAGAGGAATGAGGAAGGGGGAGAAAGTATAACAGAACTGAGTGCTGGACCTCTCCATCTGGATATCCCGGTCCCTCAAACTTACCAGGTACACAATGGAACTCATCTTCCCTTCAAAACATCATCCAAGGGGCAGCTAGGTGGTGAAGTGAGTGGAGCACCAGCCCTGCAGTCCGGAGGACCTGAGTTCAAATTCAGCCTCAGACACCTGACACACTTACTAGCTGTGTGACCTTGGGCAAGTCACTTAACCACAATTGCCCTGACTTCCCCCCTCAAAAAAAAATCATCCAAGTCAATCAGGCTCAAAATTTCAAGTCATCTCTCACTCTTCCCTCTTCTTTATCCCTATATCCAATTATTAGTTGTCAATGAATTTCCACCATTCCTCTCTCTGTCCCTCCTTTCAACTCCCATGGTCTCCACTCAGTTCATCCTTCATCTGCCTTCAGTCTCCACACTCTAGCTCATCTTTTATACCAATGCAGAATCTTTCTAAAGCATCACTCTGAACATATAATGCCACAATTCAAAAACATCCCATATTTTTCTATTACCCACCAAATAAAATGAAGACTCCTGAGCCTGGCATTCCAAATCTTCCACAATTTGTCACTAACTTCTCTCTCCAGTCTTATTTCACATTATGCTTTCCTTTATGCACGCCACATTCCAGCCAAACTGGATTATTCTCCATCTCATGTTGTCATCCTGCCCTCAACAGTCTCTATGCCTTTGCTTGCATCATCTCCTAAGCCACAAATATCATCTCCATTTGTTTTTAAGTAACTCCTTATCAGAACTGATGTAAAATGAAATGAGCAGAACCAAGAGAACATTGTACACAGTAACAGCAATATTGTAAAGATGATCAACTGTGAAAGACTACAATGATCCAAGATAATTATTCATGAAGGCTTCATGAAGCCTTCCCAGTCTTCCAGATCCACAATGGTAAAGGCGATCTCTCCCTTCTTAAACTTCTCACAGCACTTCATTTGAATTTCTCTTTGGTACTTCCCTTGCTCTGTCAGCATAGGGATTTGTGCACCTCTTTCCTCCCATTAGATTGTAAGCTCCTACAGAAGTGGGTCTGTCAAAAGCATCTTTGTATCTTCAGTGCCTAGCACAATGCCTCATTCATAATACATACTTAACAAATATTAGATAAATTTAATTGCAGAAGAGGAAAGGAGAAAGGAAAGAAGGAAATTAAGGAAAGGAGTAGATAGGGGAAGAGAAAGAGGGAAAGATGTAGGGGAAAGGAGATGAAGAAGGAAAATGAAGGGGGAAAAGGAGGGAGAAAAGAGGAAGGAGGAAACAGAAGTAGAAGAGGAAATAAAGTTGGGAAGGGAGAAGAGGAAAAGGAAGGGAAGGGGAGGAAAAAAAAGTTAGATGAAATAAGGAAGAAGTTAGGTGAAAAGGAAAGAGGAAGAGAGAAAAGTGGGAAAGAGGAAGGAGAAAGGAAGGAAACCTGAAATTAAATAGGAAGGTGTAAAATTGAGCCACCGAACTTCCAGTTACACTCTTGGAGCCACTGGGAGACTAAATTTATGATTTTGATTCGTTGTCCATCATGCTGAACTCAGGCCTGAAGTTGTCCTTTTAATGAATGTGGTTTACAAACATGAAAAATCTCAGCAGCTCCTGTCTGGAGAGTGGGCTTAGAATGAATAAATTTAGCTAATTCAGTGGCCTGGCCATCCCCCTAAGGAACCTGTATCTAATGGGGCTTGATTGGCCTAGGGTTAAAGAGAGATGGAGCTATTATCTGAGAACAAAGTGGAGTAATTCTATCCAGATGTTACCAAGGCTAGCCCTTAGCAGGTGTGCTCTAGAGGGGGATCATCATGGTCCCATCGGAGGAATTCTTTAATCTCATTAGGCTGTTTTCTGCACATCAAGAAAATAAGGGGTGTGTGTTGTACATGTGGTATTTTTTAAAGTCTATTTTCACACTCTCAAGTCCATGATCTCTGAAAAGAGATTGGCCTAACCATCCAAAGAGAAAAAACCAAACCAAAGGTGCCCAGCAGGCCTGTAGCCCAGACTGTGACACAGAGCTGGATGGGCAGTCCACGGAGTTAGTCCATCATACATCTGTCTTGGGCAGACTTCGCAAGCAGATGGATGAGCTGCACCCAGGACTAAGTGGGAAGAAGAGAAGTGGCTGAATCCCACTTGGGAAAATGCAGAGCAGTTTCAGCAGACCCAAGATGCTCTCTGATCCCAAGACCTACTGTTGCCCCAGTCATGCTGTGTAGTTACAAGTACTAGAACACCACCACAATCTCCAAAGAATCAAAATTACAAATGACCCAAAAGGCAACAGGGAGACACAGAGTGAGCACATAAGAAGGTGGCTGCAGATTTTCAACAAAGGCCTCCACGTGAGGAAATGAATGATTGGAGAAGGAGGTGGGTCAGTCCTGTGGCAGGAGCAATGGATGATAGATGAGCAGCCCTTGTGCTGTACTGCTATCCATTAAATGTAAAGAGATTTGGAGGCAAACCTCTAGCTCCTTTGTTTTGGACTTATGGGAAGATAGCCCAGAATCACACAGAGTAAGAGTGATAATAGCTAGCATTTATGTAGTGCTTTGAGGTTTGCAAAATGCCTTACATATGTTTTCTTACTTGATCCTCACAACAATCCTGGGATGTAAGGTGCTATTATTATCCCCATTTTACAGAAGAGGAAACTGAACCTGAGAGAGGTTGAGTGACTTGCTCAGACTCACAAAGCAATTAAGTTATCTGAAGCAGGATTTGAACTCCGATCCTCCTGACTCCAAGTCCAGCGCTCTCCTCACCACTGCTTCTGTATGAATAGATTATCATATGTACCAACTGAGGGAGTATGCACATGACTGTAATCACAGATCTAGTGAAATATGGAAGTATAACACTCCTTAGCTGCTCCCAGGTTCATTATGGCTCTTTTGAGGTCATCACTATTCAACTCATACCTGGAGTCTCCATCTAATATGTTGTTCTATTTCTAGACTACTATGCCAACAAACTTACTGAACTGTGCATATTCTTTTACCCAGAGACACCTCTACTAGGACTATATACACATAGCCTTAGTCACTGAATGGGTGTTGCCTCAGTCATACTGAGACCTGTTAAAGACTTTAGCTTAGAAAGGTCAAGGTCTCCCACTGCATCCAAGACCATCTCTAGTCCTCCTGATCTATATCTTGCCACAGGGCCTGAGTATTTTCCTCCAGTCTCCTACTGACTTGCCTGCAGGATGGGGACTGTCAGTAAATAAGCTGATTGTTTGATGGACACATCACTCCTGCATACTCTACGTGGCTCTGGAGGAGAAAGTGAGGCTGGTGACTTTGCACAGCCCTGCCTCACTTAAATCCAATTCATTTGCATGTCATGGTGTTACCTCCCTGATGTCATAGTCCTCTTTGAAACAAAGGACAAACAACAACAACAAGAAATCCAATAACAAAAGCATTTAATTAAGACATGAAACAAAATAAATAACAAGGAAGGGAATCAGGTAGTAAAACATTCTCTGCACCCATACACAAATGCCTTTTAAAACCCTCTGACCCAGCATTTAGCACAATGCCTGGCACATAGCAGCTGCTTGATTTATGTTTGTTGACTTGAATCCCCAGTATGTGCCCCAGAGGGCACAGGCACTTTAGAACAGCCCCAGTGGTGACTGCTTAAACTATGGTGCCATCTTCACATCCTACTCTCTTTCCCACGACACCCTCAGGGATTCTTGAAAGCTGCCACCTAAGGTCTGAGGTCGTTATGATCAGCCACACCTCTGGAGTTCAAAGATACCATGGTTACGCTACTCTACAAGGTCATCTTCTCTCCCCACTTGTCCCATAGCTCTGTGTCTTGAGCCCTCTCCTCTCCATGCTTCCAACCTGGGATCCACATTGGACCATGTTTTTAAACCTCCTACCTTATAGGCTCTCAGCGACCCCCAATCGGAGTCCTTATTTGAACTGTGGAAGACAAATCCAGAGAATTTCTTCAAATAAGTGATGCTCTCTAGGCCCTACCCACTGTGGGAAGTGAAGTCTGGTGGACCTGCCTGCCTTATATAGAAATATCATTTTGTATTATTTCAGACAAAATGGAATTATAGACATATATTGTATCTTTCCAAGTCTGGAGTTGTGGATTAGAGGTCCCTAAAGGGCAAAAGCCTCCCTCCAGTGTGAAAGCTAGAGAAGAAGAGCTCTCCTAGAAGATTTTCACTGGATAACACATCAAAAGAGACCAGAAAAACAGAAACTGATATCTCTAAGTATAAGGCTTCTGGATTTGAACTCAGAACAGTCTTAGTTCATTATCTCACATTGGTGAAGACATCCCAGCAGCCAATTGGGTATTCTCTAGCCACACCTTCCACAGAGCCCACTAAATATGAAAGAAGGAAGATATGGGGATATGTCCCTGGTAGTCTTACACTACCTGAAATCCCACCATTATAGCTTCGTGGTTTTAAAACAGGGGGTTTCAACTTTTTGTGTGTCCTGGACCCCTTAAGCAGTCCGGTGAAGCCTATGATCCCTTTTCAGAATAATATTTTAAGTGCATAAAATAAAATGTATTAGATTACAAGGAGGAATAAATCATATTGAAATAATTATCTATTAAAAAAACTCCAAATTTATCAGCCTCAGTTTAATAACTGTTTTAAAGGCTTTTTGGTTTTCCACAATCTCGAGTGAAATTATGGATATGTTAAGACAAATGATATCTTAAATTATTAACAAGTTCATTTATTCAACCAACAAACTGAAGTACTAAGTCTCAGTTTTGCCAGAGGCCTTCTGCTGGATGCTATGGGGAAGTAAGAATTGACACTCCTCCCCCTCAAAGAATTTACAGTAATGCAACAGCTTAAAGGAGATCCCTAAAGGCAAAAATAAATAAATAAATAAATGACTTACTGAGTACATGAGAGAGTGATAGGATTGTTGTTGCTGTGTGTTTGTCCTTCAGGAAGACCATGACTGTAGGGAAGTGATGATATGACTTGCAGTTGACTTTGATTTGAGTGAGGGAGGATTGTGCAAAGTCACCAGCCTCCCTTTCTCCTCCAGAGCCATCTGGGTCCCGTGATACTCACCAGGACGACTGGAGATGGTACTAGGGGGATCGTGGCAGTCCAGAAAAATGAATGGTTTCTTGAGCCTGATCTTGCTGTAAAAAACGGTGTCTCTACCCATAATTCCTCCTCCCTTTTCTGACACCTGCTTTCCACGCTAAAAACTTCCATATTCCAGCCTACATGATTGGCATCTCTATCATAGTGACATCAAAGGTAGGAAACCAGTCATATGCATTTGAGTGAGATCCCGTCTCTCCTGAGTTGCCCTGGTACATGGAGTGATGATGGGAGTGGACAGAACTTAGTAACATGGGCTAAGTCCCAGGGGCAGCCTCTCAAAGGACCACCTTGGACTTCCTTCTTCTTCTGTCATATCTTATGTTCAGTAAACATTTGATAATAATAGCTACCGTTAAATAGGACTTTAAGGTTTGCAAGGTGCTTTAAAAATATCATCTCATGTGAGCCTCACAAAAACCCTGGAAAGTAGGTGCTATTTTGTTGTGGTGGAGGTGGTTCAGTAGTGTCTGACTCTTTGTGACTCCATTTGGAGTTTCCAAGCAAAGGGAGTGGTTCGCCATTTCCTTCTCCAGCTCATTTTACAGATGAGGAAACTGAGGCAAACAGAGTTAAGTGACTTGTCCAGGTTCACATAGCTAGTGAATGTCTGAGGCCAGATTTGAACTCAGGTCCTCCTGACTCCAGGCCCAGTGTTCTATCCACTGAGCCATCAAGCTACCTTATAGGTACTATTATTGTCCTCATTTTTATAGAAGAGGAAATTGAGGCAAACAAAAGCTTAAGAGACTTGCCCAGAATCACACAATAAGTGCCTGAGGAAGGATTTGAATTCAGGTCTTCTCAACCCTAAGTCCAGGACTTTACCCATTGCACTACCTTACCAGTCTGCTTTCTACAAGGCACCCTCCTAGGCTCCTGAAGACCACTGGGCTCCTCTTAGTCACAGCTATTCCTTATCGAAATGTCAGCTGATGCCCCAGTTTGGGGAGGTGGGTACTGGGTTCTTTCCACTGCCTTCCCCCTAGAGCCAGGCCAAAGAATTTCCCATCATTCCCATCATTCCCATCTCCATATTCCTCTCCACCAACTCACACCCTTCCTGTTCTGGACATTTTGACTGTACCTCCTCCCAAGAAGTCATCCTAAGCTAACACCATTGAGGAAGATGTTAATCTTACAGAAAGAAACCTTGTCCTCTCTAACACTCCCTTGCTCCCTCAGTTCCTAGGTTCCCTGAAGACAGAATCCACTGCCCTCAGTAGAAGGCATTCTCCTTTCCCCCACCTCCAATCCCCTCGAGAAAGTGTATACTGACTGATCTTAGCTGCCAAGCACAAGACCTGAGTGTCTTCCTCCCATCTCCTACTGATTTGCCTGCAGGATGGGGACCATTAGTAAATAAGTTGATTGTTTGATAGACACATCACTCCTACACACAAAATATAGGCTGCTCCATAATCTCTGGATGTTGACCTGGGAAGAGGATTCAGGGGAGAGAGAAAAAGAGCAAATACAAGGAACCGAATACATCACCAAGCTGACCCGCTCTGCGAGCAGTACTGGGTTACAGGGCCAGGGCAGGGTCAACGTCAGGCTGGCCTGACACTTCTTCTCCTCCTTTCCCAAAGGGGTGGTGCCCCTGCCATGGGTAATCCCCTACACACTGAAATAACAACAAACCCCAGGGGGAGGGTACCTAGAACTTCTTTTTCACAGCTCCCCTCCTGGGCTGTTGCAATTCCTACCTTGCCCTGCCCTGCCCTACCCTACCCCGGTCAGGGTTTGGCCTCAGAAAGTAGACAGGAGACATTTTAGAAAGCACGCAATGGTCCCATCTTTGTCATCCTCCAGGAAAGGGGAGGGTGAGGGCAGACTAGGACAACTAAGCAGCCAGCCCCCACCCCCACCTCACTCTCTTTCTCTCTCTCTCTTCCCTTTCCCCTTCTTGTCTTCAGCCTCTGAGCCCCCATCCCCAAACTGGGCCCCAGACCCAGCTTTCCAGTCTGCTTGCCTCCCCCCCCAGCCCCCCTAGCCTGACACTAATTGGATGCAACACTCTCCCTGACAACTTGCAGATGGTAATGAATGGAGCTCTCTGTTTTTCAAGGGAAGGTTAACAGGCTCAGGAAACTGTAGACACTCCCCCAGCTGTAAGATCAAGATGGTCAGAATTCCCCACTCTGGAAGGGCAAGAGGCCTCTGGGACCCGACCTTAAGCAAGGGGCCATAGTACTTAAGAGGGACTAGTGTGGGAGGTGAGTTAACCCACTAACTGGATTTCACTGAAGGCTCATCGCTGACAACAGGGCTTGGGGATGGAGGAAAAAACGGCCATCGATACCAGGTCACCTTTGCTCGGCATAGAGGACAGACTGTGCCATATTGCCCCTCCCCTGTCATCTGGATCACACACTTCCTTCCTAAAAAGAAAACACAGGCGAGCAGCTACCTCTGTTAATAGCATCCTGGGCACACGCCCATCTTGTTGTTCCCTTAGGTCTCCCCTGGGTTCAAATAACGTATTAGAATTGAAGGCAAACATACAAGCATACCCAGATGTATTTATGTATTGTGTACATATGTGTCCAGGCATGTGCAGAGAAAAGCTGAGATTATTGAGGATAAAATAGATAAAAATGAAGTTGCTCTTCTCATTTTGATGAGGTAGTGTAGGGAAGTAGAATTCATGTATGCAGGCAGTCATTCCCTCATTCAATCAACAAACATTTCTTAAGGGGCTACAAGGAAAGCTAATTTCTAGCAGCGGGAAGAGTCGGGAGGCCATAGATTCAAATCATGCCCCTGTCACTTACTACTTGTGTGACCTTGAGAAAGTCACTTAACCACTATGGGCCTCGGTTTCCTCACCTGTAAAATGAAATCATTGGATGAAATGACTTATGAACCCCCTAGCCCTACAGAGAACTATTCTAGGCACTGAGGATATACAAAGTTTAGATAAGACAGGATTCTTGCTTTCATGAAGCTTACACTCAACTACTCTAAGAACAGAACCTGGAGTCAAGAGACTTTGCCACAGACTCACCATGTGACCCCTGAAAGTCCTCCCTTCTCTCTGGACCTTATTCTCCTTCCATTCCAAATGAATGGCTTGGATTAGACCAGAGAGTTTCTAAGATCCTTCCCACTCCGAAAGCCTTTATTTCTGAGACCCTGGCTTGGTCCCCTCCTCATCTCAGCTGCTGGGTGTTTTCAAATGGTCTATGGGTCCATACTTAGTAAATGCTTTCTAGGGGTAAATAAACTCTCAAAGAGCAGCTCCCTCTGATTTTCTCACATCTGAGTCCATAGGCTTAGCTCAAGTCTCCCTTTCCTTTCCTGTATCTTGGCAACCAGAAGATAAGCTGTGCTCTAATGTGGACATGGGCAGGTTCCCTCCTGGTTCTACGAACCCTAACCCAGAAGAGGTATTCCAGCGTTGTCTCCGGTTGGAAGGTCAAAGCCCCAAGGGCATCTGGGCAGGGAGAGGAAGTACTCAGAATTCCAGAGTAGGGGTTAGGAAAACCTGTGCCCAAATCCCACCTTTGACCTTTAATAGATGTGTGATGACAGGCAAGCCACAGAACTTTTAAGTTGGAAAGGCCATCAGATGCCAATTAGTCCAACCCACACCTCCCTCCTCCATCCTCACCATCATTGGACTGCATTGAGTCTCAGTTTCCTCATCTATAAAATTGGAATGATACTTGAAGAGTGGTTGCCCTACTCAGTGAGATAATGTATGTAAAGCCCTTTTCAAATCTGGAAAGCAGCGTCTAAGTGTCATCTGTTATTACCCCATGCCCTGGGGAATCAAAACCAGGAAACCTATTCACTTCCCTGGACTTCACTGAGCTGCTGGGTAACTGGAGCTCCCATTGTCCTTTCTCTGTTTTGTGTGAGACTTTATTTCTGCATCTAGACTACCAAGTCCCCAAAGAAGTCCCCCACGATCTTTTTAAATTTTTTAAAAGTTTTATTCTAAACTTAACAAACACCAAACAAAACAGGCACTTGCATATGCACTGTGGAACAGAAAATGAGGATTGTACGTGAAACTACATTCCATTTCCATTTTTTAAAAAGATGCCTCAGTGACCCTCTTTTCTTTTTTTTTCTATCCTACCCCTATCCCCCCTTGTCCTCTCATCACCACTACTCCATTGGAGAAAAAGAAAAAGAAAAAGCCCTTGTAATAAATATACCTAGTCAAGCAAAATAAATTCCCGTGTTCATCAACCATGTCCAAAAATGAATTTCATTCGGCACCTTGAGTCCATTACCACTCAGTCAAGGGGTGCCCGTATACCAGCAGCAGAATTGCTGCTGTCTGGGAGCTGTTTCTATGCTCCCTAACCCCCTGCCTGGGGCAAAACAGCTGCACCCCAGGTAAAGTGAACATCCCACCACTTGACCTCACCCATCAGCTTTCAGAACTCCAAGACCATTGGGCAAAGCAGGCCCAGGCAAGAAAGTATGAATTGCTCATAGAAGTCCTGAGCCCAGACCCTAATTCGAGGAGGAGGGATAGGAGCAAGATCCGAGGCCCCTCCCCACCCTCAGCTGATTTGCCTGATTCACGTGCCCATTGGCTCAGACCTTTGCTTCACCCCCACCAAAAAGAAAAGGGCTCATGAAGCAAGTTCTCCCCCCTCCAGAAAGCCACCCATGCCAGGTACATTTCTGCCCAAGATGGGGCCCTTGGTGGAGTGAGGCATGGAGATGGGAAAGCAGAGCCTACAGCTAAACACAATTTGAAAAAAGCCTGTATCTATGGTCTCCTTCCCACCTTCCCATCCTCCCACCCTTCTCTCCCAAACTCACATATGTCCCAGCCCCAGGAGAGATCCTTGATGTCCATGCAGACTGAGGACTCAGGGCTGTGTGGGCTGCTGCCAGTTTCCCAGAATAAGGGAAATGTGCCTCTATGGTGCAGCAGGTGGATTCTCTATGCCCCATTAGCACCAGGGAAATTCTAGCTCTTGAGCCAGAATGCTATAGGCAATCCCCTCTTTTCCTGCTTCATTTTTCTCCATGGAAAGTGTACAGGGGAATATCAGTAAAAAGCAAGGTTTTCAAATGACTGTCTGCTGTTAAGGGGATGGTAATGTGTCTGAAATATGTCTTATGTGTGCATATGTTATTTGCATATGCCTGTATCTGAATACTCAAAGCATCTGTGCTAAGTCCTAGGGAGCTAGCTGAAGCATGCTAGGATTAAATGACTTACATGGGGTCCACAGCTAGCAAATGTCAGAGGCAGGATTTGAACCCATTTTCCACTGTTAACTCTGCCTGGATCCAGGATTCTTCATCACTTCCAGGCCTCTTCCAAACCATACTGTTGAGTAGAATTCTCCCTCTGCTCCCTTCCCCTTTTCCAGCTTTCCTTCATATGTTGTCTTCCTCCATTACTTGAGGGCAGGGACAATCAGGCAACTTGGATTTGTATCCCCAGCCCTCCCTGTGCACAGTATCTTGCACTCAGTAAACACTTAATAAATGTCCTATCATTCATTTTTGTATGCAAATATACATCTGAGTGTCTATAGAAATGTGTCTGTATGTCTGTGTATATTTGAAGAAGCGTGTAAATGTCTTGAAATTCTTAGGCTTACAGAAAAGTGGTCCTACATGCCAAATCTACTAAGGGACATTGGATTTTGCAAGGAGTCCTCTAGCAGGGTTTAGAGATAAAAAACTTTTGGGGAAGGAAATTAAATTTAGGCTTTCCCCTCCAATGGCCACATGCCTGCTGCTCTCAGAATCAGCCTTGCAGAAGTCAGGGCTCCTTCAATCACCTTATCCCATGGCCAACAGGTCATTCCAGGGTCACCAGGAAAGAAATAGATGAGTTTCTAAACAATAAGGGAAATTTACCTCAGCAGTCAGCCCCTATAATCCAATTTCTGTTCTAAAAGACTTTTATTGTGTTTTTTCTTGGAGCTGATGGGCCTCCCCTTCTGCTTAGCCAAGCAAAATGTTCTCCACTGGAATCTGTATAACCATCCCCTTAAGAATGGAAAGAACATCTCCAGGGGTCTCTGGGTGCTGCCTCAGTTCTGAATCATACTGGGAAGGGCACTCGAAGCGAGGGGAAACTGATGCCCAGAAGAAACGTATAGCCCACGAAAAAGACTTGAGTATCTTGGTGCTTGATGGCTGGTTCCACCAAGGTAAGCCCTGATTGGTGAATATGGGGATGGCACCCACCCCCCAGTGTCACTCACTCACCTGACAACCTGAATACTTTCCCCAAGCTGGAAGAGGAGGAGGGAGTCTTCCCTGAAATGATGGTCCCAAAAACAAGGGTTGGAGAAACGAAGACTTGAATCAATAAGCAGCTAGGTGGCACAGTGTATATAGGGTGCTGGGCCTGAAGTCAGGACGACTGACCTTGGGCAAGTCACTTAACCCTGTTTGTCTCAGTTTCCTCATCTGTAAAATGAGCTGGAGAAGGAAATGGCAAACCACTCCAGTATCTCCGCCAAGAAACCCCATTGGGGTCATGACTGAAAACAACTGCACAAGAACAGTCTCTCCCTACACGGAACTCACATTGCAGGGGGTCAGGAGGCGGGGCAGAAGCAATTTGTAAACATGCAGATTAAAACTATACATTTGGGACTTTTGGGATATTGCATCTACAAAATAAATGCAAGATCATGTGGTTGGGGAAAGGTATTAGCAGGTGGGGGCATCAGGGAAAGCCTGATGTAGAAGGTGGCACTTGAGCTGAGTTTTGAAAGAAAATAGAAATTCTAAGAAGCAAAAGGTGAGGAGGGAGTACATTCCAGGCAACGGAGCCACAAGGGGTACAAAGCCACAAAGATTGGAGATTTGAGTGGCCTGTGTGAAGAGCAACAGGAAGATAAGTTTGGCTGAGCTATAGATCAGGTGAAAACTGGCCATGCACAATAAGGCTGGAAGCGCGGCTTGAGGCCGGATTGGGAAGAGTTTTAAACACCAGAGGAATTTATACTTGATCCTGGAAACTTAATCCTCCGATATGTATGCTCACAGACATTCGGTATGATATGGTGGGGGGAAAATACTGTATCAAGAGTCAGGAGACCCAGGTTCAAGTCACTAATCATAGACTCAAAGATTTAGAGCTGGAAGTAAGGGTGTACCGGTAAATGTTTTAACAATCGGCTCTCCAAAAACCATATACAGAACATTTTAGGTTTAATCTGCCTAAAGGTTGAGTGACATCCTGGGTTACACAGTAAGTGACCAAGGCAAGAATAAGATCTTCCTGACTCCCAAATCTAGTTTACCATATCAGGTTGCTTCTACACTCAGTGACTTGCCATGTGAACCTGAGCAAATCCTTTTCCTTCACTGGGTCTCAGTTTCCCCATCTGTAAATAGAGAGAGAGTTGGACTAGATGATCTCAAAGATTCCCTGAACCTGGATGATTTGCAAACCCATGCAGGCTGCCAAGCTGACAGGGAGCCCAAAAGAACAGGTGCCCGCTCTTTCCCCAGGCATTTTCAGCCCCACCCACACTCCTAGAGCCTCTCCTTTCCTGGCAGAAAGCTCTCAGCCCTGTGACTCCATCTCTGGTGTGGGTGGGGCTGGGAGTGCACATCTGGGCTGCCAACACCCACCAACCAGGCTCCTCACCTGACAGGACTCAGCCTCTTTCACCGGATGATGGCAGAACACCCAATGCCCCATTTCAATCTAACTTGTGCTCTGCGAATGGGGCCACACGTGTTCCTCAGCATTCAATGCCTGGGCCAGGCCTGCCTGCCTGCTCGCCTGCCACCTGATTGGAATGGGCAGGGCAGGAACAGCCTGGGCTCATTACTCAACTTCAGCACCTGGTCCTACCTCCAGCTTGCCTTATTTGCACAGGGCTTTGTGGGCTCTAAGTGGCTGATCTATCATTAGATATGAAGCTTCCGGGAAGAATGATTGCACCCATCATTTAATAATGGGCTGATCCCACTCCCTCAAGAGGCCATGGCTCTGAGGGGTGTCCCCTAGTAATGGAGTTGGGCTGCCTTGAATTTTCCTTACACCCTAACCCAGGTACCCCCTTCAACCAATAATACACATTTGTGGCACGTTTTATCAAAGTGAGAGGTACAAACTGTAGTCACAGACTAGAGTTTTTCTCTAGGCTATAGGGGGACCAAATCTGTGATGCACTGCCTTCTAACCACTAGGCCATCCAGTCCAGATTCTGTCATACATTGCACTGCTACGTTGTGTAAACTAGAAGATGGCTTTGGGGACCTGCACTGCTGCTGCTTTGGGGCAGAGTCAAGTTGCCAAAAGCAATATAAGAACAATAGTCCCACCCAGGTACACATGCAGAGAAGGGCCTAGGGAGCCAGCACTTCCTTCCCTTTCCTTGAATGCCTCTTCACACCTCAGTCCATGGGGCCAACGGATCCTGCCCCTCCTCCCCAAAAGATTTCACCTCCCCCCATCCTCAAGAGACCCCTGCTGTCAACTCTACACCCAACACTCCCCTCCTCCCAATCCTGAGTCCATTCCCACCGCCTGTGTGAACCGGCCTTCCCCGCACACCTGCCTGGCATCTGCATCCTTGGCTCGATACCTGCATTCTTGTCAGCAACTTACATAAGTTTTTATTTAAAGAGTTCAGCGTGTGACTCTGTAATATGTCTTACGTTTCTTCTGAGAGGAGGGGCAGACAGAGAACCCCTGTCGAACCTCTCCATTTGTAAATTGCACTCAGCACCTCATCCAAATGGCACTTACTCCTCCCTTCAAAGCCCAGCCCCAGGCTCGCCTCCTCCACGAAGCCTGCTTTGTGAACACTAGCTTTTAATGATCTCTCCTGTGTCTGGATTCTAACAGCACTTAGAGGTAGAATTGCAGAGTCCCATGCCTAATTATATGCTAGCTTGTGCTGTGCTGTAATCACTTTGTGTGTACATATTGTTTCACTAGCTAATGTGGGAGCTTCCCCAGGGGCAGGGACTGGGCTTCTTAGTCCTTTTTTTTTTTTTTAATTTCCACTCCACCTCACAGAAAGCTAGACACCCAGCAAATTCTCCCCAGAATCTTTTTGAATGAGTTAAAGATGGTCCGTGCAGTGTCTCCTCATCCTATCAAAAGAACTTGCACCTTTTGTTCTGTGTTTTCCCCTAAAGTAATGGGTTACATCTTGGACCCACAGAGGTCCCGATGAGAGAAATGTTTTTTGCCTCAATTTTGCAGTAACTGGTTGTCATAGAAGCACTTTTGAAAGCAAAGAGTCCTGGGGTCCTTTTCATAAATTCTTGTTCTCACTTCTATTCCCAAGCAGGTACTTATGCCGGGCTCATACTTCCAGCCTGCCAAGCAGTCTTTCCATCATTTAAATGTGTTTCTGACAGTTGCCAAGCCTATCAATCCTACCTCCAGAATCTCTCTTGAATCAATCCTCCACCTCTCCATTCATGCTGTCACCACCCTTTGTTACCTCTTGCCTGGATTATTGTAATAAGCTCTCCTAACTAGGTTCCTTGCTTCCAATCTCCCCCCACATGAATACATCCTTCTCACTATTTCCAGAACAATCTTTTTAATGTACAGATGTGAACATATCACTCCCCTGGCTCCAAAACTTTCAATGGCTCACTACTACCTATAGAATAAAATACAAACTCTTTAGTGGGTTTTATTCTTAACATGAGGACCCATAGGACCCTTAAGGTTGGAAACAAAATGACACAAAAAATGCCCATCCCTTGAGGCATGCTGGGTATGGGCCTGTTCCCTGACCCCGTTTGGTGGACCACCTGTGCTCTGACACTTTGCTAAGGACAACTTAGCTGGTTCCTTTGTCCCCATGGAGGAGGAAGAACAGGAAGGAAGTAGGGGTCTGAGTCAAAGACCATTGGTAACTGAAAGACTGAAGCCTAGAAGGATCATCTCCTTAGTAGGTTAGTTAAGAGACAAGGAGAAAGATTCTTCCCTCTCTCAAACCTTTTTAATAAGACAGCCAACACCAGCTGTCCCTTAGACTTCCTGGCTGGAGAGGACAGGATTCCTCTCCCTGCCCCTCCCTTTCCCCAACAGCAGCTACAGTGGCTATAAGAACATTGTAATGAAAATGTTTGTTTGCTCAAATGAATCTGAGCCTGGATGTCAAGTGCCCTGGGATGCCTCTTCTACCTGGTGTTTCTTTCCTTGAACACAAGTGACAGAACTGTGATTCTAAGGGACAGACATTCCCACTCTTGGCAGCTATCTCACAGGCTCAAGAAGTTCAGAGATACTGAATTATGTGCCAGTTGTCCAGCTGAAAGGCTCCCCTGCAATTACACCCTTCTCAAAAGAGAAGATATTCACTTCAGGAAGATGAGATATGCTTACCTGGCTGATTATAAGATGTGAACCTTGAATGAGTTGTTGCTTGGACAGTCTAGATCACAAATGAATATAAAATAAACCATCTGTTCAGCAGGTCCACAAAGCTCTCCAAAGTCTTTACTTATCTCTAATATAATAAAGGTGATAGATTATAGTTTATTCTTAACATGCATATGTTAATGTATGCTTGTGAATCTTTTACAATCTTAAGAATTTTTTTGTGTGTGGAGGAGAAAATAAATAGCTGTCCTATTCCTGGTATCTACTACTTTGTACTTTGAGACTTTGCTAATCCCGTTTGGGAAGACCATAAACATGAGCTACACCAAATGTTATTTAATTAAGACATATTCCCCAAGGCTCTGAAATGGGACCACAATGATCCAGCGTATAAAAAAAAAAGACTGATCCCCTCTCTGGGCTCTCTGGGATCAAGCTACCCCAGAATTGAATCTAGTACTTGAGCCTGGAGTCAAGTCCTCTTTGTGGGAAGCCCACCTCCCAGGCTGCAGGTGACACAATGTCATCCCCTTCATAATTGTTTCCATGAGAAGCTGTACTCTTATTCTGAGGCCACTTCCCTTATGAGTGACACTTCTGTTAGAATTCTTCCAAGAATTACCTTTATAGCTTTAAGCAAATCCTGAAATGGATGTCCTCTATCCTTCATCCTTTTAGGATGTATTTGATTTCTAAAAATGACTTCAAGTCATTTGAAGGCAAATCTTGTGAATCATGTGGGTGAACACTCTGGGTAAGACAGTTTGGAAGATGAAAACAAGGCGTGACTATATGTAATGAAAGCGGCTTCCTTGTGTATCTTATAAATTGCCTTTGAAGAGGATTCTCAAAGAGGAGTCCAGACATGATCTGAGCAACAGCAGCCTTGCTGGAATAAATGTGTAGCCTCCCAAGGGAAACATTCTCATTTACATGTACAAATTCTGGTGTTTGTTTTAAAAAAACAAACACTCAACTCATTAATTTATAGTCACAACATGGGCTTAATAGCTGAGAGATCTCAACAAGACCAGTTTCCTAAACTGGGCAAAGCTGAATCTTGTATCTTCCCAGGGTACCTGTCATTAAGAAGCAGCCTGGGGCATTGGAAAAAACAGGGCTGAGAGTCAGGAGGCCTGGCCTCTGAACAGGGAGGCTAACTCACCACATGACCTCAAATCACTTAACGTCTCTGGGCCTCACTTTCCCTAAATGCCAATTATTATCATTAATGTTAAATGTCTAATAGGAATACTATTATCTGTCCCACCTACCTTACAGAGAGAGAGAGAGAGAGAGAGACATAATTTCATATTTTTGAGAATCTGTTTTGAAAAGCACAAAAGATATATTCAAATTTAATCTATTACTATACATAGTTTGTACCCTCTTTTTTTTGGCTTTATTAGTAGTCGGTCAACAAGCATTAATTAAGTGCCTACTATGTGCTACTATACAACAAATGGAGAAGTTTTGAACACTGTGGATAAGTTCACTTACCTTGCCAGTATGCATGTACATGTAGATGATGAGCCTGAAACACGAATTGCCAGAGCTAGCTCAATGTTTAGGAGGCTCCAAAGGGAAATGTGGGAGAGAAGAGGTATTAGGCTGCCTACCAAACTGAAGGTCTACAGAGCCACTGTGCTGACCTCATTGTTGTATTGCCTATGAAACCTGGACAGTGTATCAGCAACCATGCCAGGAAACAGAATTGCTTCCATTTGAATTGTCTTAGGAAGATTCTGAAGATCACTGCAAGACAAGGACCAGACAAGGTCCTTTCTCAAACTGAACTGCCAAGCATTCAAACTTGACTGCAGAAAGCATAACTCCAATGGACTGGCCACATTCCACTGCTAAAAGTATATTTGCCTAAAGGCTCACATAGAGGTCAAAAGAAGCAATACAAGGACACTCTCACGGTCTCTCTGAAAAATTTTGGAATCAATTGTAAGATGTGGGAGACACTGTCCTAGGACCACCCAGAATGGCATGCCCTCATTAAAGAAGATGCTATGCTCTATGAGCAAAGCAGAATTGAAATATCTCAAAAAAAAATGTTAGATGCGCAAATTTAGACATCTCTACTCCAAATGTTCACATGGATTTTTTTTTGCCTGACCTGTGGTGGAGCCTTCTAATCAGCCACAGTTGGACACATTGTACCTTGACTCCAACACACTGATGTCATTTTGGTCCTCTTGGAGCATGAAAGACAACAACCAACCAACCATGTGCTGGACACTGTGCTAAGCCCTGGGTATAGGATAAAAGGTAAAAACAGGATTCCTGCCTTCAAGGAGTTCACATTCTGATGGGGAAGACATGTCAAAAAAATTGTACAAGATTTATAGCATAAGTCTAAGGTAATCTCAGCATGAGTAGAAGGTAAGCTCAGAGGGAAAGCACTGGGGGAAGGGGGGTGGTTGAGAAAGGCCTCCTACAGAAGCTGAGATTGGAGGATTGGAGCTGAGTCATTAGGAAACCAGGGAAGCCAGGAGGGTGAGGTGAGTTAGATCCTTCCAGCCAAAGCCAACAAAAAGGCAGAGAGGAGAACTGTTCTGTCGTTCTCAATAAGACTGACTGAGAGTATATTGCTATCAGGAACTTACTATGAAGGAGACAAAAGATGATGATAATAATAGCTAACATTTATATAGAGGTGTGAGGTTCGCACCTTACATACCTTATTGCATTTGATCATCACGAAAATTCTTTGAGATAATTGCTTTGACTACCCCTGTTTTACCGATGAGGAAGCTGGGGCTCAGGTAGGTTAAGTGATTTGCTCAGGCTCACACAGCTAGGGCATTTAAACCCGGGTTCTCTTGACTTCAGATCTAAGGTTGCTATGTTCTGAGGCCAAAACTCTCTCACAAGGGAGACCTCAAACTCCCTTACAAGGAAGAAAGGAGGTCAGGGGTAGGGGGAAATGCTGTTGGGTCCCAATAAAAATCTAATCAAGTTTCCTTTCAGGTTTTCTGAGCCAGAGGAAAGACACCTGAGCCAGGCAGCAATGGTGAATGCCTGAGGGTGACCCTGTATGAACATTCCCTTGGGAGAAGTTCATTAAGGTTTAGGTCAGAAAGGAGTCTCCTGGACCCAGAAGGCAGGGGAGAAACTAGAGTCCTTTCGAAAGGCCTGTTCTTCTGCAGCTGAGGAAACAGCCTCCCACCATACAGATGTTACCATGTGGGAGAGCAATTCCTTCCCCCCCCCAAAAAAAATCAGGACCAAAGGGCGGCAGAGGAATGTTTAAAATGCTGCTAAAGGCTCACTGGAGGAGGTACACAGCCTCTCTATTTAATACATAAAAAGGAAAAATCCCCAGCTTTGTATAAACAATGTTAAACAAGTTAATAACCTCCAACTGTTAGACTCCCAACACCATATCATCTCCGACTTGGTGCCAACAACAGTAATGAGTTACAGATGAAGCGTAACTGGTAGCAGCAACATCCACAGAGAACTTTCATACTATATAAAACTGTTAGAATATCTAAACATGGCAAGCTCTCCCCAATCGGCTGGCCAGCCAGGAATGCAGCGCAGTACAAACCACGGAAATTAGAATCCAGAACAGCCAAGTCGACTCTAAATTCTTTTCTGAAATGTGCTGCTTGCTTCAGTGAACCACACTTCTCTCCTGAAGAAAATAATCCATTCACTCCACTGGAATTATCTATGTGTTTAGGTTTAAGTGTGCCCATTTGCTGTGTTGCCTCTCCCAACTGAAGTCATTTTATGCTGAAGTCCAGGACCATTAACAAATTCTTCTAAGGATAGAAAGAGCAAGGTATGGCACTGAATACGGCTGACTCTTTGGTTAGAAATAGCAACTCTGCCCCTTAGTGGTTGCTTTAAGAACTGTAGGCCATGTTCAACATTGGCCTCAAATAAACAGCAGTGTTCACATAGTTCTTTGTCTCAAACTTCCATGTTTTCACTGATGCAGCCTCATTTATTCCCACATCCTGAGGGTGGGGGGCAGGGGGGGAGTGGTTTGGCAGAAGGACTACTATTATTAGCTCCATCTGACCCATGATCATCAAAGAGAACTGCATCAGCCAACTAAAAACACTCTGCCTTCTGTTGAGAAGATGGGAAGGTAGGTCTAGCTTCTAGCATCGAGACCCCAGATTGATCTCTGGGTTGAAACCAACATGGGACAGAGGACATAGATCTTACTGGGGGAAGCTATCATGCAATTCCAGGGATGAGATCTCAAAAATTCCTCTCCTTGTGGCTTACTCTAGGTAACAGCCAATTTGAATGGGGAAATGCTAAGTAGACATTTAAATGGCAGCCTAACACTGTGGAGACTGGTTTAAGGATAGGAGAAGGGAAGTGAGAGAGAGAGAGAGAGGAAAAAAAAAACCTCTCCCCATCTAGAAAAACTGAAATGAAAATTCCACCTGTGTAATCCTGTGGTTTAAGAATATTTTTACAGCCCACTTGATTCCAACCCAGCAGGGCCCTGGCAATAAGCCCAGGAGCACCCCTGGGATAGAATATGTCTCTGAATCCCTGGCCAAAGGCCCCAGACTTACTAAACTTGCCTTGAACATGTGTCTCCACTTCTATTATGGTGTAAGACAGCCAGGAAAATACAGTGGGGGGGGGGGTGGGCAGGGAGGGGGATGACCCTCCTCCCCAGAATACCCTGGGGCCCGGTTTATAGGTCTTTCACTCAAAGATCTTCCTTGGCCTGAGATCCCACAGTAGGCCCAAGGCCTCGGCTGCATCACTGTTCCCTCTGGATCTAAGAGGTTCAGTTCACTTCAACTTGGATTGATTTAAACTCTTTAAAGTCAAAAATTGTTTCATTCTTGTCTTTGTACCTCCGGTGCCTGGTACACAGTAGCTCCTTGAGTGCTTGTTGATTTATTATTAAGTTCCTTCTATATACTGGGTCCTACCTGTACTAATTGCTGGGGTCCACAGAGGGAGGGAGATAGGAGGAGACATAGTGATTTCTGCTTTCAGTTCAGTTTGCTGGGGGCAAATGATAAAAAAAAATTATATAGGATTGAGTACTAAACAGAATATATTATGCAAAAATGTATGATAACATTCAGTCAGTAAATACTCCTTGAGAGCTGGGGCTGTTTTTTGCCTTTCTTTGAACCCCCGGTGCTTAGTATGGTGTCTGGCACATGGTTGGCACTTAGTAAATACTCATTAACTGATCAAAGGCTTCATAGAAGTAGAATTGGAGACTTCAGAACAATCTTAAACCCAGAGGACCACAGGAACAAAGATCTAGGGATGGAAGGGGAAGAGGGAAAAGGAAGAGAACAAAGATTTATTAAGTGCTTACTATGTACCAGGGGGCAGCTAGGTATTGAAGTCGATAGAGCAATGCCCCTGGAGTGAGGACTTGAGTTCAAATGTGTTCTCAGACACTTACTAGCTTTGTGACCCTGAGCAAGTCACATAACCCTGTTTGACTCAGTTCTTCATCTCCTGGAGAAGGAAATGGCAGACCACTCCAGTATCTTTGCTAAGAAAACTCCAAATGGGGTCATAGAGAGTCTTTCACGACTGAAACAACTCAAGAACAACATGTACCAGGCCTAATGCAAAGCATTTGACAAATATTCTCTCATTTGATCATCATTCGAGGAAGGGATCTTAGGGCATCTAGTCCAATTCCCTAATTTTACAGATAAGGAAACTGAGGCCCAGAAAGGCTGTGCCCAAGGATACAGAAGTAGAGAGGCAAAGCTGGGATCTGAACCGAAGTCTTTTGACTCCAGGTTCCATATCCTTTCCATTTGCCCACCATGAAAGAGGGAGATTTGGTGGGGCTGTTTCTAGATGCCAAGGAACCTGGACAACAGCTTTGCTCCTGAAGGCATAATGAGAAGTAGCCTGAGGCAACTGCACTCTGTCCACCCAATAGCCACCTAGCAATCAGAGGACTTTGGGAGGGTCCTATTTCTTGTACTGGTACCCAGACAGCAGCTTGCACCAAGTTCCCAGGGCCCTGAGTGAACTGGACCAACCTCGCCATGAGCTCCGGCCTCTCTTACACAATGCCTTCTATTACCTAAGATTAGGAAGTTGCTGTGAGTTGCACAAAGATTTCTGAAATCCAACTCATAAACACAAATGTGTTTCCTCACCAGTGGAGGTAGGGCTTTATATGGTGCTGACAGTCCCAGACAATGTAAAGACAATTCTGGGCATGTATAGTTAGAAGGATGCAGATACTAAATTGAATTTTGAGACTGAAGTCTGGCAGTTAGTACAAACTCTTTGTTCCGTAGAGGCCTAGATAGATAGCTCCTGTCTGTTGAAGCCACAAAATTTAAGGTTGCGTCTGCAATTCTATTACAAACCTTGTGTTGGAGAGGTTTGCGGACAGGCCAATAAAAGTCTAGTCTAGGCTGGAGACCCAAGATATAGAATCTCACGCTCAACAGGATTTTGAATATGTTTATTTAAAATATGTACATATGTGGAAATGATGAAACGAGCCTTGGAAGGGAGCAGGATTGTCAGCTGCAAGAGGGTTCAGGAGAAGGCTCGGTGGGCTCACTGAGGGGGATGGGAGAAGGAAGGCTGTGTTCTCAAAGAGCTCTTTGTTTGCTAGAGAGGAAAATGATGTAGTGGCAATGTGATTCTGATATAACCCAACAAGGACATAGGGCTTAATTTATGATTTCATCTGAAATGTTCCTACTGGAAACACGACTCCACATGCCTCCCCCTTGCCTGGAATTGCGACGAAAAAAAAAAAAAGGACCAAGACAGAAACAAACTGATAGCCTGGCTAGAAATCAACAGGGACCTCAATCCTCAGATTTCCAGGTGCAAAATGTACATGAGCCCAGCAGGAAGAAACTTCACCCCTTTGTCTGGAGAGGATTTCTCCCAATCCTCCCTGCTCTACCATCACCAAGTTTCCTCTACAGCTGCTACCAAAGACTGTTTTCAGGTCGGGTACAGGGAGCAGTTATTATATTTGCCTTTCCCAGTCTAAGACAGAGCTGGCAGGAGACCCTGAGATTCACAACCTGTTAAAAAAAAAAAGACTCACCACCCAACTTGACCTTTTACAATGAATTCACTGGGTGAAGAGAGTTTCAGAAAGGGTCTTCCAGACTTGGATAAGCTGATATACACATAAGTAATACTAATACTGGCATTCCAAGGGCCTGAACACCTGGTGCATTCTCCATGCTACCAACTGGGACATATTAAGTATCACCTTCCCTGTTCCACAAGGTTATGTTTCAGATAGGAGCCACAAAGTTACTAAAGTTTCATTTTCAATTAGGACAAGTTCCAGGTTATTTTCCCCCCAAGGTCTCAGTGACCTGACTGATAAACCTTGGCTCTGGCTATAACACTTCCTTTTAATCAGATACCACTAGAGTCTTCCTGGAATTTCCTTTACCCACACTAAGTGAACACTTGACATGGGGAAGAGAAAGCCTAGAGGCATTTCCCATTGGAAAAGTTTGAAGATCTTTGCTAATTAGGCCAATTTACTGGATGAAGATTTCATTCCTATAATCTGTTAATCAAAGATTTGTCAACAGCTCTTTATGGCACTCAGGGACCCTCTAACAGGATGAAGAGCTCAGGCCACCACCCTGAGCAAATGAGAAAAGGCTCACATTCGAGCAGTCAGGCTAGGGAGTTAATTGGGCTAACCATGCCTTCATGACTGTACCAGCCTGCTCATCCCTTAAATTCAACCCACCCCCCCTTCACAACTGAGTTATAAAATAAACAGACAAAGGATCATGTTCCCAGGCACCCCGTGGACTTTAAAAACAAGCAATAATGCTTCGAGAGCACTTTCTCCCTAAGGCTTCGAGGTATCTCACATCAAATAATTTGATATCCACACAACCACCCCCACACCATCGTTTTTAAGTCGATGGTGAAAAATGGACACAAATGGAGAGTAGGAGCAGATATCTTAAGTCCCTCCAGATGTAAAAATTCCGTGAATTTGATTCTACAGAACAAAAGAAAGTTGGCTGGGTGGATTCTCACCTAGCTAGGTTGGGAGAAATAGGTTGGAAACTAAATCTCAGGAGTGAAGCTACAGCTTGGTCAACTCAGCTCAGTCTGTCCCTGATCCCCATATTTCACCCAGTTGTCTGTTGCTTAAGGATAGGGAATGGGGAGATATTAACATCTTATTCAGATTCCCCCTTGCCTGCCCCCACCCCAAAATTTTAACAAGTGACACACTGACCTTACCAGTCAAGGTGCTAAGTCACCAAATGGTCCCGACTTCATGGGGTCCTGCCATTACCCAGGAGGATAAAGGAGAAATTCTTAGAGTAAAGGAGATAGTCTTAAAAGTAACCACACCAAAGGCAGAGCTGGGATCAGAGGTTTTATCTGCTCTTTGAAGCTGGTGAAAAAATCTGATTAAAGAAGAAAAAGAAACCAAATCAGCCCTGGAGCTAAGCTTTATTTCCAGTCGGGGAAGGAGTACCATAGTATAGCTGTGGGAAGTCCATGAAGGAGGAAGTCAGAGAAGAAAGGGAAGAACATGATTAAAAGGGGAGAGGGGGGGAAGGGAGAGGAAAGAGGTGCTTGCTGCACATATTTTCTGTAGGTTTTTTGAAAAAGCGAGAAGGCACATCTCACCAAAGCAGTGGCAGTAATCTCTAACACCTGAATTTCAACCCATGATCTGAAGAACAGAAATAGGTGAAGATGGAAATTGCCAACAAAATACCCAAGGCTATTTCGAAGCTCTAAGGCTTGTAAGGCTTGAACTCCCAAAGCCTGTCCAGATTCCTTCAACTTTGTTAGGTCTCAACCCCTCCATACCTCAGCAGATAGTTCTTCCCCACTTCAGAGGCAATTGGTGGCAGTCAGTAGAGCTCTGAGTATGGAGTTAGGAAGATCTAAATTCAAATCTAGATTTAGGAATTTACTAGCTGTGTGAAACTGGGAAAGTCATGTAACCTCGGCTTGTCTCGGTTTCCTCAGCTGTAAAATAGGGATGAAAAAAAAAGCATCAACCTTACAGGTTGTTGTGAGGGTAAAGTGAGATTTTTTTAAAAACCTGACACGTAGTAAGTGCTATATAACTGCCTAGCCCCTTCTCCTCTCCCTACCTGCTGTGCCAGTTGAATTCACCACTTGTTGGTCAACCTTCTTTGAAGAGGAGGCTGGGACTCAGATAGCAGATACTTACAGGCTTTGAAGCTCAGTCAGCAACATAGCCTTGAGAAGCCAGGGTCACTCCACAGAATAGAAAAATTAAAAAACTTCTGGAGGACTTTTGGAGTAGTTTGCTAATTTTCAGCTGATAGATTTAGGATACCTCCACTAAAGACCTTAACTATCTGGCCCCGGAATCTCCAAGGCTATGCCAGTGAAATGCAAGCACGGGCACTGCCAAGCTGGAAAGGCTCTGAAAAAAAGGCCCCTTCAGTGGATGATAATATATTACATTATAGTACGCAAAAAGGCATGTTATAGTTTGCACAGTACCCATACTAGTGAAATCTCAGATGCTGGATGTATCCTAAGTACTAAGATAACTGAATTGAAATCCCTTTACATATTGTTGCTTTGTTTTTAATGAGTATTACTTTCATTTTCCTTGGGCATCCACCATTCCCCCATCCCTTGCTACCATCACTACTGCCAACATGATCCCCACTACATAACCAAGAAGCCAATACAACCCAGGTTAAAGTTCAAGTTTGTTATGGAAACACAAGAGTTCTTCAGGACAAAGCCATTACTGACTCAGCAATAACAGCCTGGCTCCATCTCTAACTAATGCATAGAATCAGCAGCTAAATTGTACTCCCCTCCTTTTCCTTCCCTATCTCTCTGCTCTTTACAAACAGCTAATTACACCACATAGTGAGATGGGTCAGACTCCACAGATGGAGAAACAGAGATGCAGAAAGGTTAAGTGTCTTCTTGCTCAAGGTTGCACAGTGAGTCAATGAAACAGCCAAGAACTGACTCCTGATGTCTTAAGATTCTAACAGCTGCTCAAACTATACATAAAATCAGCAGCCTTAGCATAAAAAAAGAGGCTATAAAAAGGAAACATGACAATTCTTCCAACATTAAATAAAGGACAAAGCAGGTTCAAAATGATACATACTTTTATTCAACATCATGGTTTTTTCAAACAATGAAATGAATTTTTATTTTTTGTCCCATCATGGCCACATAGACAAAGAAAACAGGAGGATACTTCAAGGAGCTGTGATTTTATGGGTACTGAGCTCTCACAGCAGCTGGGCTTAACTTAGCAAGATGAGTCTTAGACAGCTGCCTGAGCCTCAGAGAGGTCAAGTGATTTGCTCATAGCCACACAGCTAATAAATGTCAGAGATGAATCTGGAACCAAGATCTTTCTGTCTCCAAATCAGAGACCCTCTTCTTTGAGACTGCCTCTATTAGGATAACAAAATGGTAAAAAAAAAAAAATCTTTTGAAGGATGACATATATTGCTTGCTGTCATCTCTTTATTGCAAAAAGGTGACAAGTATACAGAACTTATGGAGTACATAGGCGCCATAATGATGGATATCTTCCTTGCTGAAAATGAACCAGTCGCTAACATTTATGACAGATCATTTCTAAGAACTTTACATTGTTTGTGTCAACAAGACTATAATGTGCTATTCTTAACAGTAAAGGAGGGACTTGGCATCCTTGGGTCACTAACACTGACAAGAAACACAGTATGTCTTGGGAATTGTAAACTGTGAAGGGCCTTCTCTTCAATTCATTTATGGGAATTGACAAGACAAAAAAAAAATCCATGAGGCTTTTTCCATCTCTGCCAGAGAAATGAAAATTGATCATTAAAATGAGGGAGGTACCAAGCAAAAAATGGAAGGACAAAATCCTTAAATGTAATAAAGGAAGTAGCCCTTTCCAGATTCAGAGGTAATTGCTCAACTATGTGTTTCATAAACCCAAGAAACACAAATAGCAGTGAAACATTTTTAAATCTATCTTTAAAATCTATTGTATGCAAAACAAGATAAAAAAAATCTGTCCTGTTTTCTGGCCTGGTCACTAACCTTCATCACCATGGCCATCCTACAGGAGTTTAACCACAGTAATTCATACTGTGACCCCAAACCAAAATAACAGGATGAAATTTTCAGGATTTGCATTCTTTACTAAAGCTTTGTGGAAATCTGGTTTATGCTACTCAAAGTCAACCAAATTCTCTTTCAAAACTAGACCACATGGAATTCAGAAGATCATCATTTGGAACCTCAGAAGGGGAGAGGGCGTGCTGATAAAAAATATGATGAGATTAAACATGAAATGAATGGCCTATTCACACTAAGAATTCGATTTCCTTATGGTCAAAAAAAACAATAAACCACCACGTTCTAATTCAGCTCTACAACTTGATGCAATAGGTGGTTGTTCATCATTGAATTTTTACTTATTCTGCCCATTCCCTAAATATTGGCCCCTTTCTAGACAGAACCTACCTAAAGGAAATGAGGAAAAGCAGCCCAGACCTTGGCAAATGTGCTGGATTTGAACTCAGAGCATCTAGATTTCAATCCCCTCTCTATCATCTTGTCTGGCCTTCTTCAGTTCAGCTGACTTCCCTGGCCTTCCCTTGTCTCAGCTGTAAGGAAGGGGTTGGACAAGATAGCCTCAAAGGTCCCCTTCAGTTCCACATGTAGGATCTTCTGATTTCAAGGCCTTTGTAGTTTCTTCAGCAGCCTCTCAGTCCACCAGTCTGAACTCTGATGAAGTCCAATTCCAATCAATGACTACAAAGTAAATTGGTTGCAATGTGTCCATAACCAGTATTGGGCAGTATCTACTGCCCAATTACTTTCCCTTTGGAGCTGAAGTTTCATTGTCTGAGAAAAAGAAAAAAGAAAAGTAACAGCTTTAACTTTGTCCATACTGAACTACTAACACATTCTGAGAAGGCCTTCCCATTAAAATGAGATCACTGCTATTCCTCTGATATCATCTGGATGAGAAAACTCCCTCGGAATCTCCATGTGCACTTTAGCCTCATCCACACTAAGTTCTGGCTGTGACACAGGGTGAGAAGCTCCCAGTCATGTCATTAGTCAGTCAGCAGGCTCTCTTCATAAGCAGGATCCCAAGATCCCTACAAGTCTTCTTGTTCCACCTACGAAAGAAAACAGGCTACAAGCCTAATCAGCTCTTGGCTGCACTTGTCGGCACTCCCAACACTTAGACTGTGGTGACCCAGACTACTGGAGTTTCAGGCTGGTTCTGATACAGACAGAGAGAGCTTGAAGGAACCTTTGAGGCCATCTGGGTCAATCAACCTCTTCCTCATCTTACAAGAGGAAACAGACTCCAGAAGACAGAGACTTGTCCAAAATCACAAATATGAAATGTCTTTCCTTTATTTAAGAATCATCAAGTCAGAAGGAACCCCATCCTTGAAGTCTGAATTTCTAAACTGAAAAGCTCAAGTATTTTGGACCATAAGTTTTGGCAGGGTAACAGTCCCTGTGATTTAAAATTTTTTTACATTTGTCCAGTGATCCTCAGAAAATGAACAAAGTTTTATTCATCTAAATAGTAACTCCAACTTATAGAGAGCTTTCAAATTTGCAAAGCACTTTACATATATTTTATCATTCAATCCTCATAACAATTCTCTAGGTAGAGGAAATTGAGGATCTGAGATGTTATGAAATGTTAAGTCATTTACCCATCTTTACACAGTAGGTGTCTAAGAACGGAACCCAGGTCTCCTGATTCTATGTGATCTGTTTCAAATAGACAAAATAAATTTCTACATTCAGGGTCACCTTTGGATAGGGGTATAAAAATTCACATGCATGCATACCTACATACATTTACTTATATGTATGTATATCATAGAGCACAGTAAGACAAGTAAGCAAAAAGAAAAATATACATTATACATATATACATAAAGAGACACACACACAATTATGTAAGATTAAAATCATTTTTTGTGAAGGCATACAGATATGGAGAGAGACAGCATGGCATAATAGAAAGCCGACCCCAAAGTCAGAGAGATAACATATAGGAGATAATATTTACAAATCACTTAACACAGCGGCTGGCACATAGCAGAACCTTAAAAAATGTTCATTCCTTTCCCTTTCTCCGGTCCATACTGGTTGTGTAATTCTGGACAAGTCACTTAACCTCTAAGTTCTCCAGGCAACTTTCTAAGAATATAAATTACAGAAGAGCTGTTGATCTGCAATGGTAGGAATTTCCTAATTGGTAGGAACTGCCTAAATCAATTAAATCACAGGTCCAGATTTAAAAAAAAAGCGCATGTCTCTGGTCTAGTCTCCTTAATGTGCAGCAGGGACAAAAATGCCAAAGTCTGTCTTCTTTGGAACAACAGGAGAAAAAGACAAGTTGGTGGCATTCGGGGCCTGGGAGTGGGTCAAAAAGGGGACATTCAATAAAACCATGGGGAGGCCTCTTCTAGGGTACTTCTCTGGGTACATGCTAGTTCCCCTCCAGGAGAACCCAAGATTCTTAAAAGCAGGGATTGTTGCATTTTTGTCTATATAATCTGTGCCTTGCATACAGTAGGTGCTTAATACTTGTTGAAGTTCAAGTTATTGATGCTTTCTGAAATTCTTATTGAGACTTTGGATCAGGGGTAAAGAACTTTGGCCTCAAAGCCACAAGTGGCCCTTTACATCCTCAAGTGTGGCCCTTTGACTGAATCCAAAGTTCTCAGAACAAATCTCCTTCATAAAAGGATTTGTTCTGTAAAACTTGGACTCAGTCAAAAGGCTGCACCCAGGGACCTAGAATGACACATTTGGCCTTGAGACTACAGGTTCCCCACCCCTGCTTTAGACCTTTGGCCAAAGCAACAACAAAACACAATTCCAGAGGCCTGAAGATGAAGCCTGCCACCCTCTCCTAATGGAGAGAGGATGGGCCTTGAAATGCAGAATGAGATAGATTTACACTGGACAGGGCCAATGTGGGAAGGAATGTTTCGACTGACAAAACATCTTTGTTACTTTTGTTACTTTCTTTTCTTTTCACTATTCAATTACAGGAGGGAGAAAGTGGGAGGGAGAGGAAATAAATGCTTAATTAGAAAAAATAAAAGAAATGGATGGTCAGAGACACCTCCTCCACCCTGTAATCATGCTGATGGCAAGTGAAGTGTTTCCTAAAAGGAACCAAGGGATGGTTAGAGAACAAATGAGGCCACAGGGCATATCTGGCAACATAATAAATTCTTACGAGCAACATTTACATTTGATGGTGCCTAACAAAGCAAGTAACATGTCAAGAGGGCTCTACACATATGTTATATAAAATTGGTAGCTAAAATATACAGTAACAAAATTGTTGCCACAGAGAAAGGCCAGTGCCCTTCCTTGTAGGCTCACGCGGGCCCAGGAGAAAGAGTCTTCACCCTCAGGTGCTTCTTCGGGGTATTAGCTATTGCTTGGTTGGAACTATTCACAACAAGAACTGGACTAGGTCAGAAGACCAGGGCTCTGCAGTCAGCTCCACATACTATGTGATCCTGAAATAGCGGTTTGACTAGATGGTCTCTAAGGTCCTCTCCAGCTCTAATAACCTATGATTTTAATTAAAATTAGAAACGTAACATGTGATCACTTCTGCAAACCAAAAGTAAATCCACTTAGAAATAGCTTTGTTAGAAAGCACCATCACACCTGAGAGAGAGAGCTAGCTCACCTTTAGGAACAAACTTCAGTGTGTTACTGAATATTCAGAAGCGGGACTGGCCCTTCTTTGGTCCATCATTGAGAAACTCATGACCCAGGCCATTGCCACACTTGCCACAGGACACCTGTAAGTTAATCAAAGGAAGTAACATGAGATTTCAAAAGGACATTCTGGAGCTAAGGCTGATTATGAAAACACATACACATATATAAACATACACATACATACATACATACACACACACACACTCTCTGTCTGTCTCTCTGTGTCTCTCTTTCTCTCTCTCTCTCTCTCTCTCTCTCTCTCTCTCCTGCTTTAATTCCCAGCCGAGAAATCATAGATTGTTTTTACTTCTATTTCCAAAGCTAATTGTTCCACCCTGATTTCTGGTCATTCTAAAGAAAAGAGTCCATAATTCACAATGACTCCAAGAATTGAAATGGAAAGGATAATACAATGAAACTATTTTGACCTCAGAGAAGAGCTGACAAAATATACTTCCTCTACTTTATTGAACAAATGTGGGGCTTTGGGTATGGAATACAGCATAACTGTCAGACTACACTGATTCTGCTAATCTGTTTTTCCCTCTTTTTCCTGGCACAAACAATGGTTTAGTGGGGAAGGGGGTATTCAGAAATGAATACGATATAAAAAAAAGATATCAATTTCATAAAAGTTCTTTTTAGGGTTGTTTCAAATGGTAAAAAAAAAATCATTTCACATCTGAATTTTATAAGTTTTACATTTCAGACCAGTCTCAAATAATCTTATGTAAAATCAATTCTTGGGCAAACAACTCCTAATGCTAAGGAAGCACAATTACTGAATTTGTTAATTATCCTAATATGCTTCCCTTTACCTTTAAGGCTTGTGGCCGACCAAACTCTGGACGCTTTGACACACTGTCAGCATGTATTGTCTCAGTGAAGGCTGGCCATGGAGAGGAATGTTCATACTTCGAGCGACTGGAAAAGAGCTCATAGCCACACTTGGCACAGACGTAGATACCTAATTGAATAAAACAGAGAAACTGTCAGTTTCCCAACTTTATACTTAGTAAGTTCCCTTTCTCATTTGTTATAAAAGTAATCTGTCTTCCCTCCATGGTCAAAAATTATTTAGAATCCTCTAACTAGAGACTCCTCTGAAGGAGGAGGGGGGAATGATTTCACTTTAACGCTGATGTCCAAAATGGTGTCTCAGCAATAAGACAGCCAGTTTGCACTGGCTCTCAGATCATAGCATAAATTTAGAGCTGGAAGGAACCTTAAAGACCATGGAGTCCAACCCCTTCATTTCACAGAAGAAATGGATACACAATGTTAAGTGTTAAGTTAAGTGACTTGCCCAGCATAACACAATTACTAAACAGCAGAGGTGGGATCTGAATCCAAGTATTCCTGATTCTTAAGTTGAGTACTCTATCCATTGGGAATGAAATAATAGATGGATAGCAGGAATGGTTAAAGCTAAAAATGTATTCAAGTGCATTAGGGCTACAGTAACTGAACCCAAAGGGCCCTTCAATGTCTCCTTTAAAAAAAAAAAGAAAGGGGGAAGCAGCTAGAGATGGTAGAAGAGGAACACATGGGTTCTTGTCAAACTGATCCTGCGCCATCAAGATCAAGGGTTAGGCACCTGGTGATTTCCAGTTTCTCATTAAGAAATTTTAAAATGCAGGAACACTAAATAGAACAGAAGACTTTATGCAGCCCCTTTATTTTTTTGTTACTATTGGTGTAGTAACTATGCTGATGCATTATGCAATGCAGCATCAGGAGAGAACTGTTCACGTTCAGTTTCTCAGAGCCAGTCTAATTTAGAATTCCTAATCCGTGGTTTGTTGTGCCATCCACTGGAGAAGGACAATAGTTCAACTTGGCTACAAAGGCTTTTAATCAGAGAACTCAAACCATCCAGGCTTTACCTACCAATTTTGTTATGACTCTCTATGTTCTAGTTTTTGCCCTTCACTTTCTAAAGTACTTTTTATAGTAGCTTTCAATTTCCTATGCCCTCTACCCTTTCTAGGAGGCACTGAACTTCACAAACATTTGGTCATGTTTCTAATTTCCAATGATAGCAGCCCACTGAATTAGGTAGACAGTATTTTATGATCTGATTTGTTCCTCACAACTTTTCAAAGGAGGCAGAACAGCACTTCTTATCCCAGTTTGACACATGAAGATGCTGAGGCCCAGAAAGATTAAGTGGTTGTACCTCAAGTCACTAGTGTCTGAGCAAAGACTCTAAGTCAAGGCTTCTTCACAATGCCGGGCCGATTCCTTCTAAAGCAGGGAAATTTGCCATTGTCCTGACCTTTGCTCACTAGACACAAGAGAAATTAAAGGATACCAGGGAAGGCAAATAGAAAGGAAAGGAAGATGATTTTAAGTTGATTGCCAAATGAAAAGGATAAAAGTAAACCATCAAAAAGCCCACAGTCCACATATAAAATGAGCAACACAAAATATAAACTTAATGTGAAACTTTGTCTTTTTTAATACCAAATTAAATGCTAGACAATTTAAGTATACTTAAAATTCCACCTACAAAGAGTTGGAAGGGATAACCATATCTGCCTTTTGTTGGACACCTGGCCATCCAAATCTAACCCAGATGGATGGAAGGCCTGCTAGGTGGATCCCCCAAAGCAGGGAAGAGGCACACTTATCAGGGCTGTTTGTCAGGATCACTCACCCTAATTCATTCCACTCATCCCTTAACTGTTGGGTTTCAGCTCCAGATTTCAATGCCACCATCATACCAGCTCATAGAAGCATTAAACATCTGTCTCTCTGACCCTCCATGTAAAGTGCTACTTTAGTCCAAACATCATAAATTCCCAACTAGAAGGGACCTTAAAACCTATCTAGTCTAAACCCCTCATTTCACAAATAAAACTGTGGCCTAGAGAGAGTGCCTTACCCAAGGCACTACAGATACTAAGCAGTAAGTGAAAAGGTTAGGATTTAAATTCTGGTGCTTTGACTCCAAAGACAGAAATCCTTCAATTTAAAAGGTATTTACTGAGAATGAACGAATGAGCATTTATTAAGTGCTTACTATATTCCAAGCACTGTGCTAAGGGTTGGAGACACAAAAGAAAAGCAAAGACAGTCTCCTACCCACAAAGAATTTACATAATAAGGGAGAGAGCAGACTTAGAGAGGAATAGTGGTGGGGGAAGGTACTCTGAATCAGAAGGTTATTGGGAATGGTGAGTAGGAACATAGGGAAGTAGCCTTGCATCTCTGTCTTTTAGATATCTCCAACTGGATGTCCTTTGGAAATCTTAAACTCAACATGTCCAGAACTGAACTCATTATCTTTCCCCCAAAACCTTCCCTTCTGTATAGGTAACAAGGTGTTAAGGGGGACAGATCCACTGGAAGGTGTAACTGAAATCCCAAAAGTTCACCTCCTTGTAATGTCTTTTTTTCATTTTGTTTGGGTTTTTTTGTTTGTTTGTTTGTTTGCAGGGGGGAAGGCAGGGCAATTGGGGTTAAGTGACTTGCCCAAGGTCACACAGCTAGTAAGTGTGTCAAGTGTGTGAGGCCGGATTTGAACTCAGGTTACAAGAGATGGCTGGCTGGAGAGACGAGGAAGAGGAGGGAAAGAGTGTAACTGGAGATTAAAGGGATGTAAAAAGAAAAGAGAGCCATTTTCTCTAAAAAAGAATAGAAGCTCCTTGAGGCCAGGGATTTCAGTTTTGTCTCTGTATTCCCAGTACCAAGAACAGAGGAGGTACTTAATGCTTATCAAGGTCCAGCTTCCATACTAAAAAACTGTGGGAGCCTTTATAAATCCTTAACCTCTCTGAGGTACCATGTCATAATCTGCAAAATGGAGGCTTATACTACCTCTCTCACAGGGTTATAAAGAGTTTTTAAACCTTAAAGTACTAACTAAATGTGTTATTATTAGTCTATCCTATGCATATTGTATAATACTAAATATCTGTGTTATAACACAAGGTTAAACAGTTACTATCCTATGCTAGAATTATTGTATAGTACTGAATATTGGTGTTATAACACAAGGTTATACAGGTACTAAGTCTATGTAGTCTATCTTACATTAGAGTTACTGTATAGTACTGAATATTTGTGTTAACACAAACATTTGTTGTAATACAGATATTCAGCACTCTATAATAACTGTAGTGTAGTATAGACCATAATAATAACAGTATCTTTTTCGGGGGAGGGGGAGAAGGCAATCTCATCTAGCACTTGCTCTGAATATTCTAGATGCTTAAAAATGGCTGTTCAATGATCTAATCCTCTCCAATGCCCTCATGAAATCACAGATCCAGACCAAAAAAATAAAATCCTGCGACGTAGATACTACAGATATTATCATCTCCATTTCACAAAAATGGAAAGAGATTCAGAGGGTCACATGACTTGATCATAAGCACCAGTGGCTACATTTCAACACAGGTCTTTCTGATTTTAAATCTAGCCTTCTGACAACCACACATAAAGAAACCAAGCTCCCAAGAACTAAACCCCCATATGTTCAGGTGTTCCCAGAACCATGTGTCCAAAGTGAACTTATTACAGTTTAATAACACTGGGTCTTTAAACATACAAGGAAACCACAGCCTTGGCTAACTAATTTCCCTTCTCTGAGCTTTAATTTCCTCATCTGTAAAACAAAAAAAGAAGTTGGACTAAATAACTGCAAAGCCCGGAACATTTTGAGAGTCTGTGATTATATGATTTAGTCCCACAAAGGGGAGGAAAGGCAAGAATATTCCGCCACAGTTGCCTTCTTCTGAACCTTGACTGGCTGAAACCCTTAGTCTTGGACATACCAGGAATTTAAGCTGAATTCAATCGAACAGGGTGAGCTTCCTGACTGCTTACTGATGTACTGAGGAGTAGAAACAAAGGAACCCTGACCCCACCAAAACGGATAATAACTGAGTGCCCAGGAAGAGCTCACAAAGTTCACCAGAATCCATCATACAAGAGGCATAATTCAACAACAGATAATATAAAAGTGTCTTTATGATATAACAGGCTTCACAGGATCCCTTTACAGTAAGACTCTTGCTAAATACTGACACCTCACCAGTAAGAGAACAAGATATATTCCAATGTAAAATAAAAATGAAAACGGACCCCGGTTTTAATACCAGATCTGCTATTTACTATCTGTATGATCTTGGCCAAGTCCCCTAACCTCTCAGAGTTAAGTTTCTCCATCTGTAAAAGGATATTGGGGGGCAGCTAGGTAGTGCAGTGGATACAGCACCAGCCCTAGAGTTAGGGGTATCCAAGTTCAAATCCTGCCTCAGCCATTTATTAGCTGTGTGACCCTGAGCAAGTCACTTAACCCCAATGGGGGGGGGGACAGGATGGGACATTGGACTTGATGGCCTTAAAGATTCTTTCCCATTCTAAGTTTATGATCCTTATGGCCTGAGATACTTTTCAAGTCTAAACCTATAAAACTAGGTAAAAGAAAATGAAGAGATAAGAAAGTGAATCAGGAGGCACAGTTCATTCCAGCTTCCAGAAGCCCTGTTTCACAAAAGAAAAACACAACTAGTTATATAAATAGCATAGGGGAGGGGAAGAACAGCAAAATTAGGACAGATTGTACTTGGCAAAGGGCTTTAACTGGAAGGTCCAGAACTTTGTACTTTTATCACATTACCAAGGGGCAAAGAACTCTCCAAGGAGAGTGAAGGAGAGGGAGGGGGAGGGAAAGGGGGGGAAAGATGGAGGGGGGAAGAGAAGGGCCTGAGAGCGAACATTCAAGGCTTCATTCAGGCCTTCTCTCTCTGTGATTATCTCCAATTTGCCCCCTATAATATATCTTGTTTGTACATTGCGGTTTGCATATTGTCTCCTCCACTAGATTGAGTTCCTTGAAAGCAGAGACTGGTTTTTGCCTTTCTTTGCATCCCCAGGGCTTAGCACCCTGCCTGGCAACCTAATAGGCATTTTAATAAATCCCTGTTGACTTGATTTGAGACTGGCCAAAGTCTGGCAAAGGGCAAAGAAGCCAGATTCAGACTGCCCTTCTGCTGTTGTTCAATGGTTCCAGTTCTGTCAGACTCTTTGTGACCCCTTTTGGGGTTTTCTTGGTAAAGATAAGGCAACAGTTTTGCCATTTCCTTCTCCAGCTCATTTTACAGATGAAGAAACTGAGGCAAACAGGCCAGAGTCACACAGCTAGGAAGTGTCTGAGGTCAGGTTTGAACTCAGGAATATGTCTTCTGGACTCTAGGCCCAGCCCTCTATCCACTTCGACATCTAGCTACATTTTCTTGAATTTTTGAAGAGACCACAGCTTAGGATGGTATCAGGAAAACAAAACCAAAAGTTAATGTGGGGGCAGGAAGTAAAACATTGCCCAGAATCCTCATCAACACAGACTCAAATTCATCCTACAAAGTGTCAGCCTTTATCCATAATTACGTACTTTGGAGCCCTCTAACACTTCTTCCAAAGTTCCCCATTAGAAATGAACCCTCAGTGCTCCTCTATCAATAGGAAAAGTCCTTAGCAGCTTCCTAAATATTGGGCTCACAATAACCCTCACTAAAACTAGGTCCCCATATAACCATACAAGCCTCACACACAGACACAAGCAAACCTTACTTCTTTCTCACAGACAGGGACCTAGGAATTCTAGTTAAAAGCCAGTGGAAAAGCTTAAGGAGCAAAATGATCAATATATCTTAAGCCACAGATATAGCACAGGTAGAACTGCTTTAAAATTAGTAATATTAAATGCAGTTTTCTTTCTTTCTAGTGCTGGACTACAAGTCTGGGTTCAAATCTCATTTCTGAAAATTCACTAGCTGTGTCACCATGTCCGTAAAATAAGGTTGGATCTCAAAAGTGTCTTCCAGCTCGAAATCTGTGATTCTATGGTCCTTTTTCGATTAATTAAAACAACTTCAAACAAAAAGTTAAGTTAAAACTTCTGCTCCCGGTAAAAAAAAAATAGTGGTTTTTTTAAGAAGCTAGCATTACTAAAGTTTTTACCTACAATGTTTTAAAACTGATTCTTGGCTACAAACATTAAGTTTTATAAACTTTTATATAGAAATACTTTTAAGGTGGTCGGTTCCTCTGAGTTATATAAGTTTTTTTTTTTTAGTTTGCATTTTATGTTTCAATAAAAAGCCCTTTCCAGTGGGAAAAAATCCCCATTGATGAGACTTCCCCTTCTACACACCGTCATGTAGTAATTTCCATAAAAGGACTTTTAGCGTTTGCAAAGAGCTCTTAAGTGCCCTTAAAGTATTATTAGGTCTATTTTACAGATGAGGAAACTGAGGTTACCTGCCCCGGCAGCAGGGCCCTGGGTCTGAGTGGGATTCGAAAGTAGATTTCCAGATTTTCCAAGTTCAGAGCAAGCTTCCCCTCCCACACGCCCCCACCCCTTCCATTCTACCCCCACGCAGATTGATTGGACTCTCCCTCTCGCCTTCCTGCCTCCCTCCCGGGGGAGGGGCTTCTACTCGATCCCAGCAAGCCCCAGGTCCCGAAGCCAGTTACCTGGCTCAAAGTGGTTCTGGAAAATCTCTCCGCCAAAAGAGCAGAAAGACATGGCGGCAACCACCCGCACAGACTCGGGCTCCGAAAGCGTACTCGCCGCCAGCCGCTCCGCTCGTCCGGGTCTCACCGTAAGCCCCGCCCCCGGCCGCGAGGAGGAGAGAAAGAGACTCGCCCCAAGCTATTCAGATAGCCCCGCCCCCAGACCTCTCGGGCGGCCTCTGCGGAGTGTCGGAACCTCAATAAGCCCCGCCCCCGGCCTCGTGGGGCCGGGAAGGGAGCGGAGAAAGAGACACCCTGGAAAACCCCGCCCCTGGTCTCGCGGGAGGCGGGGTGAGAGAAGGAGATACCTCGCAAGTCCCAGCCCCAGCCCCTCCAAGCTCCTTGACCAGCCGCCGCCACTCCCCCACCGCGCCTCCAGCTGTTGAAGATAGCTCCGCCCCCTCATACATCTCTGGAGGCCTGGGCTAAGTAACGGAACCTTCAGTAAGCTCCGCCCTAGGCCGCGCCTCGTGCAGGGTTCCCAGAAGCTTCAGCTCCCCTGCCCCCAGAACGCCTTCCGGCTCGCTCTGCGGGGGGGAAGGGCAGGGCTTCTTAGCTTGCCACGCCTACAGGCGTCCTTCCTTCAGCTCCAGCCAGCTTCTTACCCAACCCTAGTCACTCCAGTAACCCTCTCCCCCACCTCCACTCCTGCACCTGACTCCTACATCCTCAGTCCTCCCTCCCTCCTCTCCTCTCACCCTATAGCGGGTCAGTAGTAATTAGCCAGTCGATCAATAAACGTGTTTTATTTCAAGCACCTACTATGTGCCAGCCACTATGCTAAACGCTGGGGAGATGAAGAAAGGGAGTCCTTGCTCTCAAGGAGCTCACATTCTAATGGTGGAGACAACAAGCAAACAACTGTGGACAAACCAGATAGATACTTGGTTTGGAAACAATCGGAGGGAAGGCACTAGTTTTGAAGGGTCTCTGGAAAGGAATTTTAGATCAGACTTGAAGGAAACCTGGAGGCACATCAGGCACGGGGAGCGGCCGGTGAAAATGCAGGGAGTGGGGCAGTGCAGACAGTGTGTGTGTCCGTGGGACTGCAGAGGCCAGTATCACTGGAGCAGAGAGAACATAGCAGCCGCTAAGGTGTCAGAACACTGGAAAGGGGCAGGTTATCAAGGACTTTGTTTTTATGTTTGATCCTGGAAGTGATATTGAATTGGGTCGATATGCTCAGACCTGTACTTTAAGATGACTTTGACAGCTGAGTGATGGATGGGCTGGAGTGGGGAGAGACTTGAGGCAGGCTATTGTAATAGTCCAGATGTGAGGGGAGGAGGGCCTGTACCAAGGTGGTAGCAGTGTCAAAGGAGAGAAGGGGGCATATGTAAGAAATGTCATGAAGGTAAAATCAGTAGGGGGTGCTGTGGGGTAGCAGGACATCAGATGAAGGCAGCATGGCTTCCAGGGTTCATGGACCTGGCCAGAGGTCCAAGAGGGAAAGGAACAGCTAGCGTCCCTGGGTTGTAGTTTAGTCCAACAGGAGTTCTGATGGACTAGGTGGGTGCCTAGGTGTAAAACACAGTGGGAGGTGAGGCTCTTGAAACCACACATTGGTAAACTTTTGTCTTATGTCATTGACCACCAGAACTAGAAGGTTATTATTATTTATATATTATTATATATAACAAATTATATATTATTGATATATTATTATTATAACTCAAAAGTTATTCTGTCCAACCCTTACCCTCCCCACATCAATGTGAGAGATAAAGTGATTTGTCCAAGGTATCTTGGATAAGGTAGAGTCAGGAGTAGAATCCCAACCCAGGCTACAGCTACCCCTTCACTGCTCATCCCAAAAATCACCCCCAGAGTGATTGTTCCTTAGATCACCAAGCATTCTTCCTCCCAATAACACGGTCCAAGAGCTAGGAGCTTCTGGTCTTAGGAAGCAGTGGCTTTGGCAAATTCAGGCTCAGCTCCCTGGCAGATAACACTCTGGCCCTGCACAAGAAGAAGGGAGAACTTTAGATGTAGGACATATACATGAATGAATGAATCAATGAATGAATGAAAAAGTCTTTACTAATCACTTGCTATGTGCCAAGAGATCTGCTCAGAGTTGGGGATGCAAATAAAAAGCAAAGTCAGTCACTACCCTCAGAGATATTACATTTTAATGCAGAAACAAGCACATACATGAATGGTGATCAACAAAAGGCACATTAGCCAGGAAAAGTATGTGGAAGTTATATTTTAGTTGCTCTAGAAATATTAAGAAATAATATTTTCCTCTGAAGCCTTCCCAGATTCCTGGAGAAAGCTCCTTGAAAAGATGGGTGATAGGCTGAGGACAGAAAGGCTATTCATAGGGTAAATAGATTGAGGATGGTAACCAGAAATTCAGCACTGAACCACTGGATTTCTCACACTGGAGTATCCTCCTCTCACAGCCTTTTTCTTCTTTTTGGCTGGGTCCAGAACATCCATTTTAAGGACACCCAGGCCAACTATGTCTTCATTTCTCTCTTGATGCACTCCAGATTTTCCTGGCTTTCTATACTTTGTCCCTAAGGAATACCCTTCTCCCCATCTACTTGCTTTTATATATTAGGATGTTAGTCTTGTGTATTAGAACCCCTATTAGAATATAAACTCCCTAAAGTCAAGGACTTTTTGTTTCCCAGGATTTAACCAAGGAAGCATGTAAATGCTTGTTGACTGAATTTAATAGACTGTATTGGTCTAGTCAAAGTCATTGCCTCCCCGTCCTGGAGAAGTGAAGGCTACCCTAACCTACCTCAAAGTAATGCCCTTTTTTAGCATTCAAGGTAAGATAATGATCTCAGGAAAGAAACCCTTTTCAATACCTGAGGGAAATAGTCCTGAGAGGAGCAGAATCATGACTATTCTGGAAATGTTAACCCCAAATTGTATTTTAACATATTATGATCTTTTCCTTGTTCATGATTCCCATAAATGTTAGCTAAAATTGTCTTGGGGCAAAGAGACAAGTCAGAAGGCATTTGTGGTTCATTCCATTCCCACAATTCCCTCTATAGGGAAACTGCCATATTGGACATCTCTCTAAATTAGAAATGATTTGGAATTAAACTAATCTTAAATTAAATAAAATTGTTTCCAGCAGACTAGTGCCTAAACACAGTAGAGTGTTCATGTTTTTCCTTTGACAACTTCTAGGGAAGTAAGTGGGGACATAGGGGAAAAAGTTGAAACACCCCATCAAGGAACCATGGCAGAAGTTGATTTATCAAGGTTTAAGGTTCCAGAAGGATAAGGAGCAGAAGGGGGGAGAAATAGGTTCTGAAATGAAGAGAGAAGGAGGACAGAATATTCCGTTTACTTTTTCCTTACCTCATTCTACTTGCCCTCTCTACAGCTTTTGACTTTAGATATTCTTCATTCTGGATACTTTCTCCTCTCTTAACTTCTTTTATTGTTTTATTCTTAATATTTTTTATTGATGCTTTTTTTGTTGTTGTCACATCACATTGATGTCACTTAACCCTGTTTGCCTCAGTTTTCTCATCTGTAAAATGAGCTGGTTAGAAAGAAATGGCAAACCACTCCAGTATCTTTACCAAGAAAACCCCAAATGGGGTCATGAAGAGTCAGGCGTGATCAAAAAACAACCAAACAACTAAAAGAACCCAAATCAGTTGAGTCTGAAACTGGGCTTTATATGTGTATCAAATGGAAAATTAGAAGCTGAAGGGCAATCTTCACAGGGATTCTGGGGGGTAATTCAGGGCTTGGGGTGCCATCTGGTGGCTGATGCCGAGATTGCACCCCGAGTAGCACTGAAATAGGCTGTGTATGTACTTTTGCCCTATTTAAACCCACTTGCTACAAGACTTGTGTAGTTTGCCATCAGGGTGGTGGCAGTGCCAAAAGAGAGGAGGGATATTATGAAGATAAAATCTATAGGCCTTGATGACAGATCGGATTTTGGGGGTGGTGATGAGAGAGTGTAAGAGGTCCTGGTTGTGTGGTTTGTCCTTCGTTCTGGAAGGGGACCAAGACATCAGGAAGATGATGCCATGACTTGCAGATGAATTGCATTTGAGGGAGGGAGGACTGTGCAAAGTCCCCAGCCTCATTTTCTCCTCCAGAGGCATTTGGGTCCAGTGTTCAGATGCAGTGGAGATTTTGACATTTTTAAGCTAAGTCTTTCTGAGTTCTTACTTTGATTGAGGCAACACCCATTCAGTGATTAGGGCTGTTTAAGAAGTGAGCCAAGGGATGGCCCCTTTAATAATAATAATTTTTTTAAAAATCAAGGGCAGCTAGGTGGCACAGTGAGTAGAACACTGGCCCTGGAGTCAGGAGGACTTTAGTTCAAATCCTGCCTCAGACCCTTGACATACTTACTAGCTGTGTGACCTTGGGCAAGTCACTTAACCCCAAACCCCCTGCCTTCCCCCCTCCAAAAAAAAATCAAACTGGGAGGGGAAGACCCTCAGGGTGAAAGAGGAAGGAGTTGAGAATAATACCTAGGTTCCAAGCCTGGGTGGTTAGGCAAATGAATGATGGTTCTCTTGATAGTAATAGGAAAGATACGAAGGGAATAGTTTTCAGGAGGAAATATAATGAGTTCATTTCTGGACATGGTGAGCTTAAGATAGGACATCAAATTTTAGATGTAATTGTGTCTGTATAGACAAGACTTCCTTGGCCCCAACATCTCTTCGGCTTTTCCCTCTTCAGTTCTACTCCATTTGGTTTAAGGGGTTATTTAATTCCTAACAAAAATTCATGATTTGTCAAATAGCTGTAGCCCTATTCCCATAGGTGCTTAATCTTTTTCCCAACCCCACGTTATTCATTCACCTATAGATAAATGGAATCTTGACTACAGTATAAAAAGAAAGGTAAAAGAAAATATAATTTTAGAACATCAGTGCCTTCGTAGCTGGTCTGATAAGTTCTGATATCCCAACTATCCCCACCTAATCTTCTGTTCTTGGTTTTCAATAAGAACAACCAAGGGCCTTCGTAGAGAGATACTCCAAGTTTTCTCCAGGATCAATATTACAGGGGAAGCTGACTACCTTTAGCTACTAAAGCAGTTAGCTCTCATCTTCTAGCCACCTGCTAGCCACCAGTATCACCCTCAGGGAATGTAGTCTTTCTTCATGTCACCTTATGAGCCATAACAGCCACTACTTGAGAATCCCTCAGCTGGTACAAGTGCTTAAAGGTTATCTATTCCTTGATGTCTTCTCTCACTCGTCTCTAGCATCTCTGTCATCTTTTTTGTGAAGAATAGGGACTCTCTGTCTATCTCTCTCTATGTGTCTCTGTCTCTCTGTGTGTCTCTGTGTCTATCTCTCAGTGCCTTTCTCTCTCATTGTTAAACATTAGAATAACCTCAAGCACTTCCATTTATGTTACATGCCCAGAGGCCATCCCAGTCTCCTATTTCTTGTTGTGCTTTTTTTTCCCCTGAGGTCTAAAATATCTGGCTCCTTAAGTTCACAACATAGGGGAACAGATTGATGAGACACTGGGAGGGGTGAGACCTAGGTGTGGGCATGCAGGTTCCTAGGATTCCCAATTTCCTTTTCCATTGTCTTTGGGAGTTACTTCCTATTGGTCATGTTGGGGACATGAAGCAGCTGAACTGAGGCTCCCTGCCTGCTGGTAGTGGACTTTGGAATTGGCCTCCCTGTGTTGCCAACAGCTGCAATCCACATTGCTGTGTGCTGTGACTGAGACCACATTGTGGGTGACAGCAGCAATGGATTGTGGTTGCTGCTGTGGTCTGAGACAAGAACAGTTCAGCCCTTTGAGAGAGACTTCCTGCCAGCTACATATGTGGGGAGCAGGGAATCACTGATGATTCCCTGGTGTATGTGTAGAAATAAAACAGAACATGGAGCAGAAGGAAAGAACCAGTGTCTTTCCTAAGACAGTGAGGTCATTGTGATACTCCATCATTCTGGAGTAGTTCGTGTTTCCAACCTCTTTCTTCATAAGCCATTACATTGTGGCAAATACATCAGAGCATACACTCCAATTGGTAAAAATCCAGCTGGGAAGATGAAAACTGTCTTCTTTCTGTCTTCCTCTGTTCTCCAAAACTGAGAGCCATGGACTGCCGAACAAACAGTCCAGGACATCTTGAACTCTTGTCATGGTGTATTTATTCACTTTAGTTCTCTTGTTCAAAATCTACACACACCCATGTTTCCAAATTCTTCTTCTGTACCACCCCTCTAAGTGATACATGTGGATTGCAGGACTCTCTGATGATGCCAATAACCAACAGTTCCTCACACAAGATACTCCATCTCCTGAATATGGGCATTTTTGTTAGCTATCCCCCATGCCTGGAATATTCTCCTTCCTCAACTCTACCTCCCGGCTTTCCTGGCTTCCTTTGAGTCCCAGATAAAAGCCTATCTTCTATAAGAAGCCTTTCTTGATCCCCCTTAATGCTAGTGCTTTCCCTGTATTGATTTACTCCAATTGATCTTGTATGAATCTTGTCCATGGTTGTTTGCATATAGTCTGTGAGCTGCTTAAAGGCAGGGACTATCTTTTGCCTTTCTTTATATCCCTTTCACTAAGCGGAGTGCCTGGTACATGATAAGTGCTTAATAAATGCTTATTGACTGACTGAGTTCTTCCAAGTCTTTTCTGAGGTCTTCCGTCACAGGCATATATACACACATATATTCATATATGTACATACATACATATATATACATATACATGCAGGTCTTCCATTTGGGCAAATCCTGTATCTCGCTCATGACTATCATTTTGTAGATGAGAAAATTGACCCAAACAGGGTTAAGTGATTTGCCTGGGGTCATACAGCCAGTAAGTGTCTGAGACCAGACTTGGACTCAGGAAGATGAGTCTTCCTGACTCCAGGCCCAGCACTTTGCTACCTAGCTGCTCCTTGCACTAGGCTACTTCTTTCAAATCTTCATCATGTAATTGTTCCCACTCATAGTTATCCAAGAACAAGTGGGGTATGGAAGATTGGTCCAATGTTACAAAGTTTACATCTATTTATAAGACCTGTTTCAGCAATCTGGAAGAGTTTTCCCTTTCAATAATGTTAAGGCATCATAGGAATGGAAGCGGGGAACAGAATAACTTGGCTATCATAAGGACTGGGTTGCATGGACCAACCTATGGAAAAGTATAAAATTATGTTTATGGGGGAAATATTTCTTGCTAATTATCTTACTATGATAGTTAATTTGAATATCTTTTTCTTTGAGCTAACATCTTTCTTTTATTTGGCTGGTAAAAGAAATATATTGGTGAGGGCTTTTGAATTACAGTTTTGAGTGAATGCTAATCCATGTCCATGGCTTACTTTAAACCTGGAGTAGTGTTCAGCAGGCATGCATATAAAGGGTAGAAGGTGCATGCTATACAAAAAAAAATACTTATTATTGAATTTTTCCCAACAGTCTCCTTTATTGATGAGAGGCTCTCTCTACTAGGGAAGGGACCTTTAGGCCAAGGTCCTACTCTGGATGCCTAGCTTCTTCTGCCTCATAGGTCACCTGCTGCTGCTGCTTCTGTCTTCTCCTTCTCAAGGTGTTTCTTCTGGGGACCCTGGGGTGGAAGGAAAGGAGAAGAGGAGGAGGAGAGATGGGGGGGAGAGAGAGAGAGAGAGAGAGAGAGAGAGAGAGATTGTTATTCTCAGTGTCATCTGGCTTTCTCACACATGTCCTCATATATACACACATGTGATACATTCAATCACATGGGAGGCTTATACTACCCTCATCATTCATTCAACTGTGTTTACTCACTTACTCATTGATTCATTCATTCATTCATTCTGCTTCATCATTCATTCACTCACCCATTACAGATTTGGAGGACTCTTCAGGGCCTCCTCATTGAAGATCCCAGGCTATAAGTACCCTGGGGAAGAACCCAGGCTCAAACCCCTCTTCTGCCCACCCTCCTCCCCACCAAGGCTGGGCTAACAGCCTTTCTTTCATTTTACAAGGCAGGGACATACAAACAAGCATCTGAGTTTATGGGAGAACCCCTCCCCCCACTGTCCCCTACCCTCCTTTTATCTTGCTTGCTTCAGCTGATGACTACTCTCCCTGGCCTCTGGTCAGAAGCTAATGCTAGGAGAATTCAGAATTCAGGAAAATTCAGAAACTAAAAGGGGTCCAGTCCTTAAAAGGTTTCAGGGGCTAAGGAGGCCTTTCAGGCCAATGGAAAGTTAGGAATCTATTACTAGAGGGGTCAAGGCCTGAGAGATAGCTTACCATGAAGGCTCTCTTTTCCTGGGCTGTCTGGAATCTTCCATGTCCAAACTTTGAGGTGGTATCAATGAATTTTAGCTCAATGTTTTCCAGAGCCTGCCGGCTTCGGTGGACCAGGAGGGACTGGAGGAGATGGGCGATGAGAGGTACATGGATTCAAACTAGAGTCTAAGGAAGGTTAAGATCACAACCCCCAAGACCTAACTCTGAACTCTAATCTATGTAATGAGAAATTATCCCTGGGCCCCTCTTCTGTTCCCCATCCCCCTCCTAACCTTGACCCTGTCTTTAATAGTGGGTTTAGAATTTCCCTTCCTGCTGCCTAAATGTCTTTACCAATCAAGGACCACCTCCTCCAAGAAATCTTCTTGGACCATTCTGGTCTTCACTTATCTCTCTGCTCTGAACCCCTAAAGCCCTAAGTCTGAGCCTCTCAGTTGTACCCTCTCCTGTCCTGTTCTGTTACCACTGTGTGCCCACCTCACCCCCACCCATCCCAACTATGAGGTTAGGGCCTGGATCTGCTTCTCCTCTGCCTCCCAAGTGTGAGGGACTGGAGGCCAGGTCCTGGTCTCCTCTTCTTCTGTCTTCTTGTAAGCATAGAAGCCAAATACAAAACCACAGAACTGGGTATATAAGGTTCTCATAAGACCAACAGGATCAGCTCATTCAGTTCCTCTCTGCCCCAAGGTGGCTGTTCTTGTTTTCCTGACCTTTCGGAGAGTGATGACACGCTTCTTGGTCCCAGCAATGCAACCCTTCAGCATCACGAAGTCATTATTCACTTCACCATAGTGTGGGAAGCCCCCCTAGAACAAATTGGGCACTGGGATTGGAGCCGGAAATAAGAAGGGGGCAGTGTCCAGTTCAAGGAGAAGGGAGGCCACAGCTGCTCATCTTCCTATTTCCTACCCTCCCTCTACCCCCTGGAACAAAAAGGCCACAGAGATTTGGGGGACAGGGCAAAAAGGTTGGGCCTGAGCTAACTAGGCCTTTCAGACAATACAAATACCTCTGCTTCCCAGCTTCACCCTCCAGCTGAAGGGTCAGAAAGCCAAAGACTCAGACACTGGTCAATGATCAGTGCCAAGACAGAGACAAAAGCTCTCAGTCATTACATGAAGCAGTACATGATTGTCTCAGGATTTGGGGAGGAGGGGGCTTCCACCCAGTCTGCCACTCACCAGGGGTGTGATGGATTTGTCTGTCACATCATAGCTGGTGGATGCATTGTTCTTAACCACTTTCCCATCCTTCACATGGATCCCATGGCCAATTCGGTAGATCTAGACATGAGGGAAAGTAAGGTAGTCAGGTCCCCTCAGAAGTTAATCACTGAACCTTGCCCCACCACCTGCTCTTTAGAGACTGGGAATACTGAAGCCACAAATATGCGCAATCATCACTCAGAGGTGGACTATCAATTCACTTTCAGGGTGTTCCTTACTAAATATGGACCTCCAGTACAGTTTTTCCTTGCTCTATCTTGCTCCCTCTTGCACTCATTTTCTCTGAGACTGGTTATTGAGTAAATTGGTATTACAAATCCATTTAGTACCAATCTGAACTAAAAACTCATAAAAGAATAAATAAATGAATGACTGAATGACTAAGTGTCAGTGAATGAGTAAGTGAATGAGTTAATATGAAAGAAAGAAAGAAAGAAAGGAAGAAAGAAAGAAAGAAAAAGAAAGAGAGAAAGAAAGGAAGGAAGGAAGGAAAGAAGGAAGAAAGAAAGGGTACATGAATAAATTAATGAATGTATAGAGGGGAGAGGACAGCTATAGGGTATGACTAGAAGCTGTGGGCACCTTCTTATTAAGTTCTGTCCGGTGATGGTAACCTTTCTGGCCAGCTCGAGCAATGGAGTAGCCCACTCTTGCAGGGTGCCAGGCCCCGATACAGGCCACCTTACGAAGTCCCTTATGTGTTTTTCGTGGGAGTTTCTTGGCATGCCAACGGCTGGTGACTCCTGGAAAGAGCAAAAGAAGGAATGGGTCTTTTTTAGGAGCCCCTAGTGAACCTGGTTCACTGACAGGGTCAGAGGAAGCAGAAATATTACAACACCCACCCACCCAGTCAAGTGACTTCAAAGGAGCTAAGTTGTTCCTCAACGGTCAGCTCAGGTCCCTCCTCCTCCAAGACATCTTCCCTAACCACTTCAGTTTACCCTGATGTCTCATTTTAGCCACACAATCCAACCCTTCTGGCTTTGTTCTGTTTTTATTGTGTGAACTTTGTCTCCTATTTCAGGTCCCTTAGTGCAAAGTCTGAGTCTCTTCCCTCTGTCTTCCTCCACCAACCCCATAAAGTAGGGATCAGGATCTCCTTTCCCTAATTTAACAACTTCAGGTAAGAAAACAGAGAGGCTCAAAAAGTGCTGATTTAGTATTCTTCCTCTCAGAAGCCTTTCCTGTTTCTTTCACTCTGCATCAACCTCATTTCCCCTCAAACCAAAGGTTGGGACATCACCTTTCATGCCACGGCCTTTTGTAACTGCAATCACATCGATCACCTCACTCTGGCTGAAGACTGTGTGCACAGACACCTGCTTCTCTAGCCGGGCTCGTGCCCATTCCACCTTCTCAGCTATGGTACCACCATTCAACTGGATCTCCATGATGTGAGCCTTCTTCTGCCGGAATGGCAGCAGCTTCATCTGTGCCAGATAGATCCGAGGTGGTGCCAACCTGATCATACAGGTGCCTCCCGTTCTCTATCATCCAAGGGCACCTTATACTCTGGGCATTGTAAGCAGGAGTCCCTTCACACAACCCCTTCCCTCCCCATGTGAACAGCTGAATTTGCCCCAGCATACGTTAGAGGGTGGTTACTAGCTTTAGAGAAGGATACTTCACTTCACAGAAGGATCCTGTTAAACGACAGATTTAAGAGTGTAGTATCCAATTTATAGGCAACTTTCCAGAAAAGTTAAGTCATCTCCTGAAGTCAGAGCCAATGTTTAATTCCAAACTGATTTGTTCTGTTATGGCATCACACCCCTTAATGACTATCAACCTGGAGTCAGAGGAAGCAATTTTATTTTAGCTAAGCACAACAGAATTCAGAAAGTATGTCTGTCGTTTATTTAAAAAGTTGTATCATGAAATGACAAGGGGGGTGGTTACAGAAAAAAAATGGCAAGACCTATATGAACTGATGCAAAGTGAAGTGAGAAGAACGAGGAGATCATTGTACACAGTAACAACAATCTTGTAATGATGATCAACTGTGAAAAACTTGGCTCCTCTGATCAATACAGTTGATCCAAGACAGTTCCAAAAGATTCGTGATGAAAAAATGCTCTCTACCTCCAAAGAGACAAATGATGAACTGAGTGCAAATTGAAGTACAGTTTTCTTGCTTGCTTTATTTTTTTTTTGCTTTTTTTTGAGATATGGCTAGTAAGAAAATGTTCTGCATGATTTCACATGTATAACTGATATATTGTTTGCTTTCTTGGTGGGTAGGGGAGGAGTGGGAGGGAGAGAAAGAATCTGGAACTCAAAATTGAAAAAGAAAAGAATGTTAAAAATAAATTTTTAAAAAGTTATATCATGCAAATTCTGAGTCACAGTGACTTCTAGATTCCTAGATTTTTCCAGGTGTCCCAACCAATTCTTTCCATCCCATCCCATATCTCCACTCAGTGTGGGTGATCTTGTGTTGCCCTGTTTCCACTCTTCTTTCCTAAGCTTTATAAATATTGTCACTTGATCCCTAAATTCTACTTCCCTCTTTCCTTTCAAGGAATTGTATATCTGTTTTAGAAGTGGGGAAACTGAAGCCAAAAGCTATGGTTGTCCTAGGGTCCCTGCAGCTTCACTATGGGCACAAGAACCCTAACCCCAAGACAAAGTTTATTCCTCATCTTAACCCACAGAACTGACTGTACAACTTGACAAACTCCTCCCTCGAGCTGGGACTCACTCACAGGCTATTTTTGGCCTGACCTTTGAAACAAGTGCTGAGCTGAGAAGGGCCCCTTGGGGTCTCAACACCCGCCTGGTATGGGAGCCTTCCAAAGCTGCGGCCAGACTGACCTGGGTGTGAACAATGACACGAATGACCTTGCAATACTTTTTCATGGATGCGAAGTCTTTCTGCAGCCGCTTCTTCCCATCTTCATCTCGCCATTTCTGGCAAGCCTTGGTGAATGCCTTCTTCTTGCTCTTGTACCTAAGGGTAGGGAGGGTCCCACTCACCCCATGAATCCCATTTAGTGGTCACTTTGGTTCCCATGGTCAACGAGCCCCAGTGGTCATTTAGGAGCATATCCATCTTGCCTGATGGTTACTCCAGTTCCCATGGTCAACTGGGCCTCGGTGTTCATTCTAAACTATACCCACCCTGCCTGATGGTCACTCCAACTCCATGGTCACACTAGTCCCCATGGTTGGACTCAGTGGTCATTCTGAACTGTGGCCACCCTACCTGATGGGCACTCCAGTTCCCATGGTCACACTGGCCTTTAAGGAAATACCAACTTCAGGACCTACTCTGATCTCACTGGTCACTCCAACCAAGATTCATTCATTGACCCCCTTCCCCAGGGTTACTCTAACCCAAGGTCACTCTATCATATGGTCACATTGGTTCCTAGTCACTCTGGCTTTGGTGGTCCCACTCACCAGTTCTTGTAGAAGCGGCGCCGGCATTCATCACTAAGATGCTCTGCAAAGATGGTCTTGAAGCTCCGAAGACCCCGAGGGGTGGCCACATAGCCTACGATTCCTACCACAATCACGGGTGGGGTCTCCACAATGGTTACAGCCTCTACTTCCTCCCTTTTGGACACCTCTGGGGGAGAGGGACCCAGGGAAGATCAGGTGACCTGAGTGAGAGCCTATAATCACAGCTCCAGAGGGTCACTGTAAGTAGGTGAGAGGTATAGCATTGGGGGTAGAGGGATTCCTGGTCCCAAAATGTATTCATCATCTGTAAAATATAAGCCATACTAGAAGATCCTTACACTATTCGTATATCTCTAGGACTATCACTCAATGGAAAGATGAGTTAAACTTGTTTTGCTTAACTCTAGAAGAAAGAACTAAGATTAGTGGGTAAAAATTGCAGGTGTACAGGTCTCAGCTCAGTATGAAAAAGAAATCCCTAACAAGTGGACTGGGTTGCTGCAATAAGTAGTTAGCTAATCACTGAAAGTTTTCAAACAGAGGCTAAATAACCATTTTCAGGGCTGCTATAGAGGTGATTTCTACACCAAGTGGGAGGTTATATCAGATAAAGGAAATATGAGGATGATTCCACCTTTCAGATTCTGAGTCCGGTATTGAACTGAACAAATTTCTGGGTAAACTAGAGCTAAAAGACTTATGGTGTTTTCTAAATGGGACTACAAAAGAATATAAGTATTTCTCAGAGCAACATGGAACTTTTACATAAATTGATCATGTATTAGAGTACAAGCTATTGTAAACAAATGTAAAAAGCAGAAATAGTAAATAAAATAGTAAATATTTACAGATCATAATGCAATAAAAATAGTCATTGGTTCAGTTTCTGAGTCTGAAAGGCAAAGCCATAACTAGCCTTCAGCAAAAAAGGCTTTGTTTGCCCCACGGTACCAATATCCAGGCTGGGTGTGAGAGCACATTTCCCGCTTCATTGATCTCCATCCTTGGGTCTTGATTCAGTCTTTTGCTAGTCATTGATACTGTAGGGTACCGTCCCTTGGTTCCCATCCCTGGTGTTCCGTTACCATAGTATCCTTCTCCCTGAGCCTACCTTCTCCCCCGAAGCATCTATAGAGGTGAAAATTGTATTCTAGGGGATAAGAGACTAGAGTACAGTCTTCCTTCCCAGTGTTACTATACCTGCAATAAGACTGGCCTCCAGGCCCCCTAGCCTTTTCTGTCCCTAGGCAGAAGAATTTCCAGACAGAATATAATTCCATGTTATAACTCTACTACAAAAGATTGACTATATCTCAGTTAAGTGATGATCCCTTGCTCCCCTTGCCAAGCCGCTGTTGTTTACTCACTGAGGCCAGGCCGGTGGACTTCACGCAGGGTGTGGGTCATGCCAGCTTTGTAGCCCAGGAAGGCTGTGAGATGCACAGGTTTACTGGGGTCATCTCGGGGCCAGGTCTTCACCTTCCCTCGGTGCCTCCGGCTCCTCTTTTGGGGCAGAAAGCCCAGGTGGCCATGTCGAGGGGCTGAAAACTTTCTGTGTGACTGGAGGGTCAATGAAGTGGGCAAAGGATCATTGTGGGGCCTCAGTGAGAGGAAGGCTCACCTCCCCCACCCCATCTCTGAATACAGGGTACAACTGAGTGAGTAAGACACAGTCGGATTCTTTGGCAGGGAAGAGGAAGGGGGCGGCATGGTCTAAGGATTCTTCAGCCAGAAGAGAGAGGGAGATTTTCAAGGTTGGAGGCTGGGGCTGGGACTAGTTGTGTCTAGACTAGATGTGTTTTGGACTCTCCAGAGCTTTACAATTCCTCATTTCCTTCTCCAGCTGTATTTCAGACAATGAGGTAAAGAGATTAAAATGAAATGGAGTCTCCAAAAGCAGAATCCATCATCCCCACTCTACACAGACATGATTGCACCCAAAGGCAGAAACATATGCACAGAGACATGGAGATACCCACAGCCACTCACATACACAGATACCTATATGCACAGAGACTAAACTTAGTCAGAAGCTAAACTTGGACAAGTGACATCTTTCTAGGACTCAGTTTTCTCAAATATTAAATGAGAGAATTGGACCAAATTGTTCCTTCTGGCTCTACAATGTATATTCCTGTTAAAAATATGATCTTTGGCCAGTCAGCCGATCAACAAGTCTTTATTAAGTACTTACCAGCTTCATAATTATTATTATTACGTATTTATTAAGTACGTGCCAGTGGCTGTGCTAAGTGACTATAAAGAAATAAGACCTATGACTCAGAGAGATGGTCACAGACACACTCACCAACATGCACACACATTTAGACACAAACACAGAGACATGGACACAAACACAAATATACCAAGATACAGACACACACATACATATATAGATATAGATATAGATATAGATATAGATATAGATATAGATGCATATACATACATATATACACATATACACATACACAATGAAACATGAAAATGAGGATTCTTCCTAGGAGAAGGTTTTCACATGGAGCAGAGCCATAACTACAATGGGGTGACTGGAACTTTTCCCCAGGACACTGAAATAGGGAGGGGGAAAAGAGACTTCTCCCTATGGACATCTTCCTTCCAGCCACCACTGCATCTTCAATCAGATTCCCACTAGCCCTTCACAACACAGTGCAACTGTCCCCCTTATCAAACTCTGGATGCCACCTTTCAAGGTTCCTATACTGCTCATAGGAAACCACTGGATCACAGCCAGATTTTCTGACAGACTGATCATCCCCAATCACAGCACAATTGCCCTCAAATGGAGTGTACTGTTCTCTGTACCACCACCACCACCACCACCCCCCATTCCTATGGTGACGTTTCCTTTTTCTTTCTTCCATTTGATTTTCCCTTTTTTCTTAATTACATGTAGACAAAATATTTTAACATTCTTTTTTTGAATTTTGAGTTCCAAATTCTCTCCCTCCCTCCACTCCCTGCTCCATGAGAAGGCAAGCAATTTAATATAGATTATACATGTGCCGCTATGGCAACATTTCTAGTTATAGCTCTGACATGGAGATAGATATTCCCATCTACATCTATGTGTGACTGCTAAGATCTATGAGGACAGGAATGGTCTTGTTTCATCTTCATCTCATACAGTGCCTTGCACAAACTTCAATCTCCTAGGATCTATAAAGTCCTCCATGTTAGTACCCCCTCTACCTCCCCAGTCTGAGACCAACTTCTGACAATAAATAGCCTTTGAGAGTGGGGTGGCTGAGACCTTCACCACCTTGTGACCAATCAGACAATTGGGTTTTTTGAATTGCCAGGTCCATCCACTAAAGTCTTTCCAGCTTTACAACCTCCACCAACTTTATGTCCAGTGGCACAGTCTTTGAGAACCCAGGGTAGTCTACATGCTATAGCAAGGCTTCTGAGGAGGACATTTTTAGTGGCACTTAACAAAAGCTTGTTGAACTAAATAAGCATTGGTAACATCCACACACATGCCCGCCTAGCTGCTGTGCCTCAGAAGACTAGGGGTTTTTATTTAGGGCCTCAATCCCACCCAGATTGCCTCTGTCTTCCCTGTTGCAGTTAGTAAAACACCCGCAAAGACTCTCAAAATCCTAGCCTTCTGGATCCTGGTATCTGCCTGGGGTAACCAGGCAAAGGGTCCCCTGAGGCAGCCTAGGAGCACAGGGTCCTGTAGTTCCTCTAGAAGGGACGTGCTTTGTCACTGCCCACCCCCATTCCCACCACGCGCCCCCCCAGCCTAAGTTCAAACTGACCATGGCCGCCTTGCAAGTTCTTGCTGGGCAGAAGGGCACCTCCCCGACTGGCTGCTGACGGCTTCAAATGCCCCAGATCAGACACAGGCACAAATTTAGCTCCTGGCTCTATTCTAGATGAATTTGTTTTACCCGTGATGGACAGAAGGGCAGGCACTGGCTTCAGGGGCATGGCCTGGGCTGGGGAGGGTGTGTGTGGCGGGGAGGGGAGGAGAGTTAGAAGCAGCAGGTTAGAACACCAGTCTTCAAGACTTAGCCCAAGGCAAGAGGGGCTGTGGAGTGAGGCTTTTGGGATAGGGGTTGAGGGGTACAATGGAAGATCTAGGGATTCGTCTTCTTCCTCTAGCCCCTGCTTTCTGGCTCAACCACCTGCACTGCAGGCCCTGCCAGGCAGATTTCTTCCAGAGGCACTCCACCTGACAGGCCTTGGCAACACTGCCCTGAGGCTATTAATAGACTTTAGAGCTGAAATGGGGTTTAGGGATCATCTCATTCAAATCCTTCATTTTACATCCAAGGAAACAAAGTCCTGCGAGGTTAAGAGTGACTTGCCCATGGTAGTGACAGGCAGAGCCAGGATTTAAAGCCATGTCTTCCGTCTTCAAATTCAGTGCTTTTTTTCCCAACCAAAAAGCAAGAAATGACTAATACATGCAAGTGCTACACTGAGCCACAAAGACACCGCCAACACTCATCGCCTTGAACCTGTATCGTTGAACTACACTGCTCACGAGTCTGCCTGTCACAAGTCTCTCCCCTCTCTGTTCTATTTCCTCTTTATCCTGTATATAACTTGCTTCATATATATTTGATTTCGTGCTGTTTTCCCCATTAGATCGTAAGCTCCTTGAGAGCAGGAACTCTCTTTTGCCTTTTTTGTATCCCCAGGGCTTAGCACAGTGCCTGGTACGTAGAGGTGCTTAATAAGTGTTTATTTGTTGAAAGAAACCAATTCGTCTAAGTGCTATATTGAGCCACGAAGAAACCAATGCACCTGCTAGGTGCCAGGTACCAGGCTAAGCACTTTACCAATATCATCTCATTTCATCCTTTCAACAACCAGAAGGGGTAGGAGGGGTTATTACATCCATTTTACATGTAACCTCTGTCCCAAAGCCCATTGGCACCGGACTCTCTCCTTATGAGTACAGTTGAATGCCTTGCCCTGCTTGAGGTAAGAAAGAGGTAAAGGCATCAATTCTCAGTGAGTCCCTCTTTGGAGATTTTCCAACTGAGAGTCTTCTGTGGAATCAGCTTCCAGCTTTGAGAGAGATGGAGGAGGCTAAACCTACTTCAGGTTGCTGAAGGAAAAGACATCTTCCCTCCTTCCTCATCCCACCAAAGGAAGGAAAACTCCCAAGAGTAAGACTCGTTCTTCTTTTCCCAATAGGCACTGCCCACCCTTGCTCTCAGTGACTTCCTTTCAGAGCCTACCATAGACTGCTCTGAACCTGTGACTAGTGCTGGAATATATAAACATGAAACACCTCACTTAGCTGGGTTTTCCTTTTTCTCTGAACAGTTCTCTCCTTTGAATGCATGTAGGGCTAAGTAGTCTCAGGAGATGAACATATAGTGCCAAAAATTATTCTGCTCACACTAAGATGGGAACATTTAAAAGAGATTTCACATGCTTTATAGGAAACATTCTGGAGCCACAACGGGGATACTATGTCTGTGAGTGAGCTGAAGGCAGGGGGCTGCTGATTGAGGAGACACCCCTCCATACACACATATCCAGACCTGGCAGTGACGTAAGTTGATTCTGAAGACCAGGGAAAAGAGAAAGTAGAGACCTGCACATGGCACAACACCGAGCTTCAGACTCTGGGTATGGGCTTTTGGGGGGGGGCGGGGTTAGTGTGCATTGAAAGCATCTGGAAGAACTACCGATGGCATACTCACATCACTTGAAGACAAGAAATGTTGTAGTGGTAGAAGCTACAAGACTTGGCAATTGATTGGATATGGGGAAAAGTGGGGTGATAAACAAAGAAGCCTCAAGAATGACTCTAAACCTACAGAACTAGGTGACTGGAGGGATAATGAGGGAAGAAATGAGCTTGGGATGAAGTCACAGGGCAGAAAGAAGCACTTCCAGCATGACCAGGCATTTTCTTGTTCTTGTTGCTTGTCCTTCATTCTCAAATAGGACCATGACAGCAGGGAGGTGATGCCATGACATGCAAGTAAATTGGATTTAAGTGAGGTGGGCTGTGCAAAGTCACTAGCCTCACTTTTTCCTCCAGAGCCATCTGGGTCCAATGGCCAGATATGCATCAGGACACACTGGAGTTGGCTCCAGATGTGGTGGAAGACCTTGACCTTGACCTTTTAAAGCTAACATCTTCAGCAGGTCTCAGTTTGACTGAGGAATGTTGACCTGAGAAGTTTGGTTAAAGGAGGCAAACAGAGCTAGGTGATAGAAAAATTCATATTACTTATTTATTTATTCCCTTAAGCATAGCAGACATGCATGCATGGAGTGTATGACTGACTTGTACAGAAGAATGAACAGATTTTTATATTTTTAGAATGGTCACAATTCAGCATGCTTTTGTGTTACTCAATTTTATGATCCCCATGTATGTTTAACCATGATACAAGACAAGGATTTTCCTTAATGGAATAGTTTGTAGATACAATAAGATAAGAGTATTGACAAGTGTCAGTTAAAACTACAACCCAGTGTTTCTGTGTTTAATTTACCACTAACATTCCATAACATGGTATATGCCCATAAAATATTAAGCAAGGTAGTTTCTCGGGATTAGGGTCTCATCCTTTAATGGTTAACAGGGGGAAGAATGTTCTTAGGTCAGCCCGATCTGGCCTTGTGACAGAGAAAAAGATATTCTCTGAGCAAACTTCAGAGAACAAAGAAGCCCAGGTCCAGGCTCTTCTTCAGCTGATCATTAATTCAGGCCCTGGCCCCTACTGAAATTACAAAAATGATATAAAATGGTATTAAATGAGCCACAGGAAGCAATGCCCATTCAGTGATTAAGGCTAGGTAAAAAAAAAAAATGAGTCAAAGAATGGCCTCTTTAACCTAGGTCAGAAAAAAAAAATCAAACTGGGAAGGGAAGACTCTCAGGGTTTCTAGCCAAAACCAAAGAAAGAAAAAAAGAAACAAACAAACAAACATACCTAAATCAAAAAATTGATATTTAAGTATGGTGAGGATCTCAGGACACTGGTGCATTTTACAAGATGGATCCCTGAGTACCACAGATAGCAACTGGGCTAACAGGGTCATTCCAAGGGATAAATTTCTACTGCTGTCCATATTATCCACTGAAGTTCATCCAGTATGATGGGGAGAGACCCTGTGTACATGAATTCCAAAGGAAGACATGGGGATTCTTGACCTTTGAACTCAAAACTGAGTTGGTATCTCCAACTCAACAGTCCAACACAAAACTAATCTTTCCCCCAAGCCCTCTCCTCTTTTGAATTTCACTATTATTGTCCAGGGCATGACCATCATTTCAGTCTCCCAGGCACATAACCTGGGTGCCCTCCTCAGCTCTCCCTCATTCCCCATATCTTATCATTTGTCAAATCTTGTAATTTCTTTCTATGAGATAACTTCTGCAAACTCCTTTCTCTCCACTGACACAGCTACCACCCTAGTTTAGACTCTCTTCACCTCTCCACTGCATTATTATAATAGCCTTCTCTGCCTCCTGTCTCTCCCATGCCAATCCAGTCTCCACTCAGCTGCTAAAGTGGTTCCTCATTTCCCATCTCTGTGCCTTACATCTCTGGGATGCTTTCCCTCCCAACCTTAAACTTTCAGAATCTCCAACTTACTTTAAGACACAGCACCACCTCCTCTAAGAGGTCTTTCCTCATTGTCCCCCACCACCAACTTTTTGTGCTATCTCCTCTGAGGTTACCTAACATGTATTCTGTTTTTATAATAGACATTCTGATTTATATATGTTGTATTTCTCATGTAATACCCTTGAGGGCAGGAAATGTTTTAGCTTTTTCTTTGCATCCCCGAAGCTGGTATATAGTAAACACTTAATAAATTCTTGTTGTTTGATTGACTGATTGATTGGTACTTTTCATCTTTCATGTAATAAGCTCATCCCTGGACTATGATTTAGCCTTAACAAGGTTTTTTTTGTTATTTTTGGTGAGGGTTTTTTAGGGGTGAGGTGCTTTCTGGTGATCAGACTCCCTGATACTGTGCCTGCCCTCAATCCAATTCAACTGAACCCAACCAGAGCCATAAGTAGGAAAGAACCACCCAAGCTTTGCTCCCACATTTAGAGGTTGCTGATTGCACTTGAAGTCCCTTCAGCACCTTATTCAGCAAGAATAGTTAGAACAGAAAGCTTCCCCCTTCCCTGACCCACGATGTCCCCAGATTCTCAGTCTCCTATCTCCTCTCAGTTGAGTACCTGCTTTGTGTCCCTTGTTCTGAAGCAGTTTGTGGTACCTGGAAAGCCTGGGAAGACCTAGGGCCAAGTCCCACTTCTCATCCATATATTGTGTTACTTTGAACAGATTACTTAATCTCTAGGTGGTACAGTGGATAGAGTGGTGGGCCTGGAATCAGAAAGGCACTGAGTTCAAACATGAGCTCATATATTTACTAGCTATGTGACTCCAGGCAAGTCACCCAACCTCATTTGCCTCAATTTCCTCATCTTAAAATAGGGATAATAATAGCACCTACCTCCTAGGCTTGTTGTAAGAACCAAATGAGGTAATATTTATAAAGCTCTTAGCACAGTACCTGGCACACAGTGAGAGCTATATAATAGTTTGCTCTTTGGTGGATAATCAATGATAACTGAGGAAACAATTTGATCTATACAATTGATTAGCAAAACAGGGATAATGAATAGGTCAATGGATTCCCCAGTCAGTCCAAAGACCCTGACAACAGAGTGAGACAAATTTCTATGTACTAAAAACAATTCATCAAATGAGACAAATTAAGTAAAAGAAAACAATTAACCAGAATATAAACCAGGACACAAAATTAGGTAATCTGATCTCTAATTGAAGGAAAGACTAGGAGCTTTCCATGTTGGGAGGAAGAAGAGTGAATTTCTGTGGAGTGAGTAGGTTTTGGGGTCATTCTTTTCCCAGAATTGAGAGATACCAACTAATTGCATTCACCTGCATTTATGAAAGAATAGATGGCTTATACCAACTTCACAGAACAAATCAAAAAACAAGGATTTGTTCTGTAAAACTTGGACCCAGTCAAAAGGCTGCACCACATGTGGCCTCAAGGCTGAGGGTTCCCCACCCCTGCCTTATAGCATCTGGTTTCCCATGGATGATTTGCAGACAAATAAGATGGAGGAGAATACATGTGGCAGCACAAGATGGAGTCAGTGTCCGTGAAAATAGAATCTGATTGGTTCTCTTGATTCCCACACAAACCAATTCCATTTGGTTTCCCCGCCTTCACTATCTTGTCAATTCCCTAGCCTCTGGTTAATGGAGAGGAGTCAGCCCACTTCCCCATGAAACACTTATCTATAGGCCAAATCTATAAGGTTTATCATAGGCAGCTCTCAGACCCTCTTAATGTAGCATCTTCCACCTGTGATTATCTTGTCTGTACACAGATATTTGCATGTTGTCTTGACATCAGCTGCTTTCTCTGTCTTTCTTTGCATCCTCAGAGGTGAGTACAGTGCCTGGTACATAACAGACACTTAAAAAAAAAGTTTGTTGTGGGGGTTTTTCGTTTTGTTTTTGTTTTTTTTGGGGGTGGATGCCTTTCTATTCTTAGCACTTAGTACAGTGCTCGGCACATAGCAGTTTAATAAATGCTTGCTGACTTGACAATAAATTGCAGGGTAGCTGCTGATGGGCATTGGCAGAGGGAGTCACTTACAGCACCGATGAAATCATAGGCCTAACAACAACAGAATCAAACCAAAAACCTAACCCAAATACCAGGGCTTAATTCCCTCTGGTCTAGCCTTCTTACAGCCTGCCTAGGCCCCTCCCATCAACCACCGCCGAGGCGCAGGGACTACGATTCCCATAATGCCCTGCGCGTCGGGGCCCACCCCGAAGGATGGCCTCCAATGCGCAGGCGGGCTCGTGACCCCGCCCCTTGTCCGGTCCCCTCTGACTGTCCTTTGCTCCGGAGCTTCTAGGCCGCGCGCGGCTCCGGCGGAGGGAGAGCTGTGGGAGGAGGGACGCGGCCTGTCTGGGCGTCCTGCGAGCTGGGAGCCGAGGCCTAGAGGACCCCGCACCGCCGCGTGACCGAGCCCGCAGCCGCGATGCCCAAGGACTGGGACAAGGATGCGTACCCGGAGCCGCCGCGCCGCACACCGGCGCCCGACCCGATCACGTCGCTGCCCAACCCGGTCACCATCCTGACGGACGCCTTCAACTTCATCATAGACCTGCCTGTCACCCGCTTCCGAGGTAGGGCGCCCTCGCTCCCCCAGCCCCGCAAATAGGCTGCCCCTCCCCCACCTCCACTCCCCCTGTGCCCCTTCTCCAAGGGCGGGGGGGGGGGGGGCGGAGGACCCTCCTCATGCACGCGCTTCCACGCGTGTGCTCGCCTTGGGGGTAGGGGATGGGTGGCAGAAAGTGCAGGGGTCACGGAGAACCAGGAGCAAGGTGAACTAGAGGGCAGAATGAGGCCGATAATATGGAAGCACGGGCAGGAAAGGGTCAGGTCTGGAGCCCAACCAACCAGAGGAAGAAACTGAGGCCTCCAGGGAGCTGTTGGCTTGGCCAAGGTCCGTGTCGGAGGGGAGCCCCTGACACCCCAGACAGAATTCTTTCCATTCAAACCGTGGAATAATAAGAAGCATTTGTATAGCCCTTCATCTCGGTTTTTGCCCCCACAATACATCATTTTATGGATGGGGAAACAGAAGCAGGTGGCAGATAAGTGACTTGGCCAAGGGAAGCGGGTGGCCCAGGGTCACAGCATTATCCATGTCTGAATCTGGATTTGAACACCTTCCTCCAGGTCCAGCCCTCTATCCCCTGAGTCACCTAGCTGCCTCTAGCATGTACCCATGGAACAGAGGATACATGTAGGGGGACCAGAAGGAGATAAAATTGGTGATGCATAGTGACCAAATTCTGGAAGCTTGGACTGTCACTTCAGAGAATTTGATGTTTTTTGGGGTAGCCTTTTCATCCTTATTCTCGTTTGATGGCTCTGACATCATGACAACTTTCATGTTTCCTAACCCAGGGACTCCCCAGGAACTGAAGATGGGATTGTGTGGCAGCTGGAAGGTAGCTGCCCCAACCATTCAGAGATACAGTTTCCTGTAGGACTCCGTTTATTTGTGTACAAAGAAACCCACAGTTGCCTGGGTTTTGAGTCCATTTATAAGCACTTTCTGGTGTGAAATAGAGATACAAAATAGATTTAATGTAGACCCTACTCTGAAAGAGTTTAACAGTTTTAATTGGGTGTCAGGTGGACTCAACAAGCATTAAGTGGCTACTATTTTCCATGAACTGTATATTTCCAGGAGGTATAACAAAGGCAAGAAACGAACAAAAACAGCCTTGTTTTCTAGGAACTCATAGTGTAGTTGGGGGCAAGGCAAAGAAACAACAGGTCTATGTACAAACAAGTTATGTACAGGAAAAATTGGAGATAATCAACAGAGGGGAGGCACTAGCATTGAGGGGGATCAGGAAGGGCGTTGTTATAGAAAATGAAAATTTACCTGGAACTTGAAGGAAGTCAGGGAAGCCAGGAGGCAGAGATGAGGGAGGAAAGAATTCCAGGCATGGAGGGGGGGGTAATTAATAATAAAAGAGATGATGCCAGAATCAGGAGTTTATACTTTATTCCATAGACAATGCAGGGCCATTGAAGAAGGCTTTTGAAATAGGAATGTCATGATGAGAGCATTGAATTAAGATGAGGTTGCTGTGTGAATGATGGTTTGGAGCAGCAATGGACTAGTGGCAAAAAGAACATTATTTGGTGTAGTCTAGGTGAGAAGAGGTATGTACACACTTTATTTTATGACATTAGTATGTCATCTTATTCTGCCTGCTGTTCACAGAGTGTCTCTGGGTATCTGAGGCTTAGCCACTGAAATGATCTTTATTTGCTAATGGGGCTTATGAAGGCTAGACCAAGACCCTGAATTAAATTGAATAGTCAGTCCAGGAATGTTGGTATTTACCTATAATGCCTGCTGCTTTGGGGAGGCTTGAGTTTAGGGGGGTTTGGGGCTACAGTAGGGCTAAAGCTGAGCAGCTATCTGAACTAAGTTCTTCACTACCATGGTGAACTCCTGGAATGGGAAGGCCACCAGGTTTTCTAAAGAGGGGTGAATAGTCCTGAATCAGAAAAATGATGTAGGTTAAAGTTTCTGTACCTATCTGCATTGGGTTTAGGGATGGCCATTGCATTGAGAAACCTAGCCCCAGTAAATAAATAAATTTTTAAAAATAAATTATATACAAAGGAAATAAAAATCTTACTTAGAAGTCCCATTTTCATAGACTTCAAGCTTTAGTTGGGCAGTTATTCCAGAAATATCCCCGAAGTAGCTTGGTTTGGGCTGCACCTAGTCCCAAGAGACAGCAGGCCATGTGTAGCCTTTTGTGAGGCTTGGCCCATTAACTAGAAAAGGATAAAGGAAACCTGGCATCTTGACTTCTCCAAAAGTATACTTTTTCTTTTTTCAACCCTAAGCTTCCTTTTACAGGTACTTTGATACTCTGCTTGAACAATGGCATTTGAATATTTGATAATGCTAGGTGTGATGTAAGGAGAGGAAACCTGCAAAAGCGGTACAAAAAGAATTCATTTCTTCAGCCCCTTAAGGAGCTGTTATTTGGAAGTGAATATTCCCTATTACTGAAGTGCACCCCTTTGAGTGTTCAGAATTTTTTTGAACATCTTAACACCTGACATGGAAATTTTTCTAAATTAAGCAGTATAGCACTGTGTATAGATGGCTGCACTCAGAGTCAGAAAGAGCTGGATTCCTCTCTCTTCTGACATCCCTCTAGTGGTCATTGGCAGATCACTTTTAACCTGAGTCTCAATTTTTCGTCTGCAAATGGAGATAACAGCTACTTTACAGGGTTATTCATTATAAGGCTCAAATCTATATAAAGTGCTTTGCAAATTTTAGAGCTGTACAAATGTCTTATTAAAATGCCAATTTGCTATTAAACAGATACCTGACAGTGCCTTGCTCAGTATTTTAATCATTTCCCCTTTTTTGATTATTAGGTCATCATTATTAAATATCAGTTACTATCTGCATATTTGTTTATCTGTGCATGGATTTCCTCTCTCTTCACTCCCAACTCCAACCCATTTGGATTGGCAACTTATAGTCTTAGTTGGTGGGGCCACTGACAGGTTCCAAGTGTGTGGAATCATCATCTCAAGTGCTATTGGATCCTATAATGTGACCAAATTACTGTACTTCTTGAGAGGGCAAATCTATTTATTGTGATCTGCCTGCTTCCTTTCACTTTCAGACTTGGAGTTGTCACATCTTCCTTTTCTCAGCATCTGCCATTAGCAGTCCTTAGCTTCCCTTTTATCTGCAGTTTCTGATCCACTGTAGGCTGAGAGAGGTGTAACCAAGATTGTTAGAAAGGCCTTGTGGGACTTGACTGTGAGTAAAGTGCCTGAGAGCAATGTATGTAGTTAATGACATTAATTTTTGGTGTTCAGGCCTTTTGTGTCATCTTTGTTTTGAGTGAGTTATTATACTGTAGTTCCAAAGCAAATAGAAAGGACTTTTGGAATGTTTGTGGATCAGACTTACCCATTTGTTAAGATAATTGAGATTTGTCATTTTTCCTCAGGTTTGGAGAGTGTGGGGTTTTTTGGTTGCAATACTCAGATCCATTAAGTTTGGGAGTGGGAAAGAAGAGGATGGGGAGTAGAAGAGAAGAGTGGGCAAACAGACTACCTGCAGGACTAACACAGGCAGTCTGATGGAGTTCCAGGCTAGAGAATGTACTAAATTGAGGTGTAAAGTAGGATTTGATGAGTAGAGATAAGGTATGGTGACCTTCAAGCAAGTGTCTTCCCCACTCAGCTTTAGTTTCTTCATCCGCAAAATGACAAAGATGTTCATGTGAACCTCCTTTGTTGTGGGGACTTCCGGTACACTCTCAAGTGTTTCACCCCTGCTTACCCTAGTCTATAGCAGTGGGGATTGAGAAAAAAAAATCATGGCCTCTTCCACACCCCTAAAAAAAAGCCAGAAAACGTCTAATCATTTCTGAACTAGGGTCCAGAAGCAAATCCATTCAGTATCTGTGCTGTGCAAGGGAAATGGGGGGAAGGAGGGAGTAGGTAAGTAAAACACAAGGCGTTATTTTGCTTTATTGTGTGGTTATGGTTGTCCTTTGTTTTCAAAGAGCGCCATGACATCAGGGAAATGATGACATGACTTGCAGTTGACCTTGATTTGAGTGAGGGAGGGCTGTGCAAAGTTACCAGCCTCACTTTCTCCTCCAGATCCATATGGGTCCAGTGACCTGATATTCATCAGGATGACTGGAGATGACCCAGGATGCAATGGTCAGACTCTGGTCCTTTTAGGCTCAGGCCATTTCTTTAGAGTAACACCCATTCAGTGAATAGGCCCCTGCCCAAACTCCACTTTGCTTTATTAATAGGGATAGGGAACAATGAAGATAGCTGAGACAAATAAAATATTATGAGGCTGAAAAGGTTATCAAGGAGAGCTTCAGAATAGTATGAGAGCTTGACAGATAAGGAGAGAATGAGAAAGTTACCTGTGGAGGTTAACTGGGAGTCCAGTTCGCTTTGGATCATGAGTAAAAAATAAGATTTGCAGCTTAAACGTTATTATGTATGTGACTTACATATATAATAAACATTTAATTATATAGAATGTATTATATATATAATTTAATAGTTAATATTTTATACTACAGTTAAGAGCTAGGGTTTCTAGACTCCGGTGCTACGTGAGAGAACTTTCTGTAGATACTGATTTAAGGATTTAATGACTTTTTCTCTTGCAGAATTTGTTGAGCAACAGCAAGCGAAAAACAAGACCTATTACTATCATCGGCAATACCGCCGAGTACCAGACATAACTGAGTGCAAGCAAGGAGATATTCTATGCATATTTGAAGCAGAAATGCAGTGGAAAAGAGACTAGTATGTTTGCCAATCATTGTATTTCCATGGTACCCCAGGATCACCCTTTATACCTTAATTGTAGTTGTCCTGAAGGGAACCCTACAAACAGTTCTAATTTCAGTGGGAAAAGGAAGCAGTAATAACCCTGGAATTTCCTCACTAAAGCAATGTATGTAGGCTCCTTTACTCTATCTGGTGTCTTCCTGTCCTGGGTTGGGGGGGGGGGTAGGGGGAAGGTGAATGTACTTAGAATTCTTTGGCTGCATGAGCCAAAAAAATAAGACCCCCATTTTCCCCTTTCTCTTGCAGCAAAGTTGATCAAGAAATCGTTAATATTGTCCAGGAAAGACTGAAGGCCTGTCAGCAGAGGGAAGGAGACAGCTATCAACAGAACTGTATGAAAGAGCTCAAACAGTTCTATGAGGTTGCAAAAGCTTATCAGGATCGATGTGAGTGAAGGGGTCCACATACATAAGCTACTCTGCTCCCTTTGCCTCAGTGGTCTGTGGGTGGAAGCTGGACTAGCACTAGACTTGGGAATCACAAGACTGGGTGGTTTTAAGTCTTAGGTTTTGCCAGGACCTTATTCAAAGTCTTATGGTCAAAGATAATAAGCGTTTCTGCCTTCACAGATCATGAACTCGGAGCCAATTCATCTGCTCGGAAGTGTCTTGCTAAGCAGAAGCAGCGGATGCTTGCTGAGCGGAAAGCTGCCAAGGAGGCTGCGGCGGCCTGACTTAACCAAAAAATTGTTAGGATCTTTGTTTTCTGTGATCATCCCAATAAAAGTCTTTGCAGTTCTATCTGTGTAATATGCATTTTTCAGTACTGAAAGCAATTGGGGGGGGTGTCAACCACTTCAAGCCTGCCTCCCTCTCCTCCCTGCCCCAGCCAATAAGTAACCACTACAAGCATCTAGCAGGCATAGTTCAGTTTGTTTATTAAAAACATCTATGTGGTTGCCACAGCAGCTGCCTGGGTCCTCTGGACAGACACTCGAGTGTGAGTCTTCACAAGATGGTCGGTGAATTCCTGCAATTATAAAACAAGCCTTATTCACTGTCCTTACCAGTGGGTACAATACAGCGTCTAACTTAAGAGTCAGTTGTCAAATCCCATACGAAACAGAGAGACCACGGCAGGTCAAACTGTTGTCCAAGGGAATTCTTGTTCTTTCTCCTGTGTACGACAGTCACACCATGCTTTGCCAAGTGCAACTGAGCAGAGCTAAGGAGATGGGGAATTATTTCCCAAATAATCTCAGTTCTACCTCCCAAGTTCCCATCATAGCATACCTGATAGGGAGACTTAGTGAACACAGTCTCCTTCCACAGGTCTGGGGTTAGATAGCTGTATGTTTTGGAGATGGCATCAAAGGTAGCTTTAGCTGTTGAAAGGAAGTAGTTACATGTGATTTAACAATAACTAGCCTCCTAAACCCAAAAATTCATCTCCCAAAGACCTCACGTGCTCAGTGAATTGAACCTCCCTCCATCTACCTCCCTTTCTGCATTGACCTTCAAAGAATTTCATCCCCAGTTCTCCAGAGCTGTACTTACAGGGCTGTTTAGTCTCTCATCACGACACTAACCTGATTCCCTCACCACTCCCTCTTCCCATTTCCAAATCCTAATTCCTACCCATGCACAAGTACTGACTGCCCCATGTTTTCATTGACTCTTTGCTAACTTAGAATTCTTAGCTTTGTTCACTGTGCAGTTCAAATATTACCTGCACAAAGCTTCATGATATCCCCAAATTACAGTCCTCCAATTATGTATGCCTCCTTTACAACAGAATGCAAGCTCCATCATTCTTCACTCCAAAGAACAGTAATTTGTCTCTCCTTAGGTTTTAATGATCTTATGAAGTGCAGCTAAAAGTCATTTTAAAAAGCTAAATTCCTCTGCCAACCACTGGTAAAGCTATCCTGCCAGGATGAGTACTTTAAAAAGCTCACTCACCAAAGTTGCCCAGAGTGGCAGTACAGCCTCTTGCAGAAGTATAGCAGTCATCAATTCCAGCCATCATCAGGAGTTTCTTAGGCACAGGAGCTGAGACAATGCCAGTACCTCTAGGAGCGGGGATCAGGCGCACCAGAACCGATCCACATCGCCCAGTGACCTGAAGACAAGAGCAGTTCAGAGATGACCCACCTCTCCCTGTCATGTGGCAACAAGCTTATGGCTCTTTATTACACTCCTATGTCTTACCTTGCAGGGCACTGTGTGAGGCTTGCCAATCTTGTTCCCCCAGTAGCCACGTCTCACAGGAACAATGGACAGCTTGGCCAGAATGATAGCACCACGAATAGCTGTGGCCACTTCCTTGGAGCACTTGACACCCAGACCAACATGGCCATTGTAGTCACCGATGGCCACAAAAGCCTACAGAGAAACTGCTTTTAGAAGAGCATCTTAAAACTCCCTACCATGTATAAAACATTAGCTGGGTAGCCAGGTGCCTTGTATTTAGTTGGCTATAACTGCCTGATGAGAGGGAACATTTTTTCCCCCAAGATCATTTGGAGACGGGGTAGATGAACTTCACTGCAAAATCACAAAAACAACTTTCAGCAAACTGTGAAGGCTCATAAAATGAAGCCTGGGTTGAATTAACCCAACTAGACAAATTACCTTGAACCTAGTACGCTGTCCAGCTCTAGTTTGTTTCTGGACAGGCATGATCTTCAGAACCTCATCCTTCAATGAAGATCCCAGGAAGAAATCTATGATCTCAGACTCCTGTGGAAAATAACATTAGGTTAAGTTCCTAGTTTCAACAGTACCTAAGTTTTTAAAAAGCTAATTTTACATACTTTTAGGGGGAGAACAAGAAGATGGATATTAGGTCCCTTACAGTTCTATAAGCCACATGTAAGATTCATAAGAACATTCCTTTCATAAACAATTCAAGTTTAAAATTGGATAAAATGCTTTAAACACACTGGTTCTGTGAGACCCTTATGAGCTCAATCCCACCCTCATTTTCAGGCCAAGAGAATGGACCTCAGATTCAGTGACTCAAACATATGTACTATACGTAAATATGGATACTACTGTTTTTAGGAAATGAAATCTTTAAAAAACCAAGATTTATTAAACAATTACTAATTCTGGAACACATCCACTTGCTCCCGTTAAAATGGGAGATGTCATTTATACGGTTTAAGTTAGGGTAAGCAACTTGCCAGTCCACCACCGCTTACATTTCTTGATACAGTACTGTGGCTATCTTCCTCCCTTACTACAAGTGGTCTTTCGGTGCAAAGTGGATAGAGGGGCTATGGAAAAGTATTGGGGGGGGGGTGTCTGATATTTCCTGGTAAAGACCCCTGGAAGGCTGTTAGAACATGGCCCTTGCCAGTCCCCACCTGCCCAGTACCTTGATCGGGAGCGAGAAAAGATAGATCTCTTCCAAAGACTTGATCTTCATGTCCTTAACTAGGCGGCCCAGCTTGGTGACAGGAACCCACTAGACACACCAAGAAAACCTCAGGTTACAGGTAGGCGCAGGCGGTGGCAACTGCCCCCCTCCCCAGGGTCCAGAGCTACCGTTCCCCACCCGCATTAGAGATGGATCGCCCAGCACTGCAGTGACATAGAGAAATAAATAAAGCCTGAGACTCAGGCCGCGAAAAATTCAAAAGGGAGGAACTCAAATACTTCAGACACCGCACCAAAGCAGAGACTAACCTCCTTGTCTTCGGCCTTTCCTCCCCGGGCTCCGCGGCCCCGGCCTCGGCCTCGGCCACGGCCCCGGCCTCGACCTCGGCCCCCACTGCCGAAGCCACCGCGGAAGCCACCCCGACCTCCGACTCCGGGGCCCCCGGGGCCTCCCGCACCTCCTGCAGCACCGGCGTCGTCCGCCATTTGCTGTGAGAGATGAAAGCTTGGTCACCAGATCTGAAAGCGAGCGCTTGGAGATCCCCTTCCCCCCAACCCCAATCACAGGCTCAGACCAGCAACAAAGGGCGCCGGTCGTCCCCCGAGAGCGCGGCAGCCCCCGAGCGCTACGGGAAAACACCCGCAAACCGCGCTCGGACAAGCGAAGGGGGGCCCAACGGCTGCCCGGCCCGAGCCTCCGCCGGGCGCCCAAACCGCATCCAATAGGCCCGGCCCCCGACCCGCGGACCACACCGACAGACCGGTGCAAGCGGGGCCTATCCCCGGGGAAGCGCGGCGTCGATGCCTGCGGATTCCCTCCGGTCCACTCGCCTACAACTCCTCAGCTTTCCGCCTCTCCTCCCATCCCCCCCACTACCGCAGCAAGAAGGGGACACTCACGTGTTCACTAGAAGTAGAAGGCCGTCTTAGACGCAACGAGACTTTTTATAGGAAACTAGTTCTCGCGATATCTTCTGGACCGGGAAACTCTTTCCTGAATTACTCAGATTAATGCAGAAGCTTCTGTGATTGGTTAAATCAGGCCCCCTCCAACTTTTCTTCCCAAGGCGTGGCCTAGAGCTACAGCCGCCGCTGAGGCTTGTGACCCGGAAGCAGATCTCTGGTACTCCGGAACCAGTATTTTAGCAGCGTGGGTATAAATTGGAAGGGACCTCATTCTTTTCCTTCTTTGCTGTGTTTTGCTGTGGGGGGCATTTGGGGGGCCGCTGCCCCACGTGGCTCTCTTCTCAGGTGAGGAATAACGCAGCAAGGTGGGGAAGGGGGGAGCCAAAGGCAGCTTGGGCTTCGCTGCGGCCCGAAGGCACTCGGGCTTCCGACATGCCCGGACCTCGTGGCAGGGGCTCCGCCGGGAGCTTGTCGCCCGAGTCTGTCGGGGAAGGGGGGGAGGGAGGGAGGCCGGTAAGCCGGCGTCGTCTGAAAATCACCTGCGGCCTGCTTCCATGGCCACAGGTGAGACCACGGCGCCCATAGCGACAGGGGTCTTTAAGCTTATCCTCCATAGACTGCGTGTGGGGGATAAAACCCAGGCCCTGACAGATGCTACGGCGAGATTGGGGGCGGCGACCACGAGTGGGGAAGAAGGGGCAAGACCTCCATTCACTCTTTTCCTCTCTCCTAGGTTTTAGGGGTTCCTAGCCAAGCTCAGGCCCAGCTCCTGGAACAGCCTCTTCGGATCACGTTACAAGCTCGGAAAGCTTTGCCATGGGGAGGGACATAGAACAGGCCTCCAAACGAAGTTGGAGTCCCCTACTTGGAGTCTTCACCCATGTCAACTGTCCCTGACAGCTGTGATCAGGTCCAGTCCCCCTCCACTCCACAGACTGGGGAAGTGGAATGAGGGAGAGATAGCTAAGATCATCAAATGAGTCTGGCAGAGTCTGGCTAGAATCTAATTCAAACGGACCTGTGTTTAGGAAGTATCTAGTTTATGACAGACCTTGTTCTAGGTGGAAGGGAGGGAGGGTCAGAATCTGCCTAAAGTACAGAAATGATGAGGCAGGTAGGTGGCCCAGTGGATAGAGTTCTGGGCCTGGAGTCAGAAAGATGTGAGTTCAAGTGCAACCTCAGACACTAAACTGTGACCTTGGGCAGGTAACGTAACCTGTTTCCTTAGGAGGTCGTTAGTTAGCTCAGTGAACAGAGTGCTGGGTTTGGAGTCAGGGAGACCCGAGATTAAATTCAGCCTCAGACATTTAATAGCTCTGTGACCCTGGGCAGACTTCCCTTAATCCGCTGGAGAAGAAAATGGTGAACAAAAATAGAAGTAATAGGGCTGGGAAGAGCACAAACCACTGAGATCACCAGGAAAAGCTTATTTTAAGGACTTGGCGATAACGGGAGCCCCAGGAATCTGAGTGATGGGAAGTGACAGCAAATAGAATGTTTTGATCAGCCAGTTTGGCCAGAATATGGAAGTGGGAATAAGCCTGGATAGATAAGGTGGAGGTGGATTGTGAATGATCGAAAAGCCACGCAGGAATCTGTTTTTTTCTAGAGATACTAGGGAACTATTAAAACTTTTTTAGATCAGGGAAATGATAAGATCTGTGTTGGAGTATCAATTTGGTAGTTGTAAGGAAGATAATTCTTACTTGTCTATTTTAAGTTAGAGGTGCCTATAGGGTATCCATCTGAACTGATTGGATAACCAAATAAGTGTAGAGACGTTGTGTACAGAAATCCAGGGTACCTATGCAGAGGGCCTGGCTTTCTGCAAATGCTTTCTTTGAGACTAGAAAAAAAAAGGGAGAGAGGAGGTATAAAATTGTAGATTAAAGAGCCCACCACAGATGACCTCCTATATGATCTCTAAAGTTCCTTCCGTTTTGCAGTAAATGTTTCCTTGAAATCCATGTGGGCAGGAATCAATTCCTTTTGGGGGTTTGGGGTATGTTCTCATTACAATACAACTGTTTGCTGAATGGATAAATGAGGGGCCAAGGATTTGAGTTGAGTTGCTTGGGGGAAGGTGATCACTATATTTTTATTTTGGGTTTGTTTTTTTTTTACCTAGGAGACTAATAAAGCTGAATTAACCAAATGTGATTTGGTGGAGTTTTTGCGTGTGTGGTATATTCAATTTTAGAAGCTTCCGTATCACTGGCTCTGGGTGTTTGTTATATTGCTGCCATCTTAAGAGTAATTTGTAGGTCAACCTTTTCCATTTCCCCGTTAGCAAGAGTACTATTTATCTCATGCCTCTGAGGAAATAAGAGAAGACACTTCGTAGTGCACTTGTACTGCACTATTCTTTTTGGTTGGCCTTTGTGTCCTGAGTCTTCCCACTCCAGATCATCCTGCAAGTCTGACTATGTCATACTCATTCGATAAACTCCAGTGGTTTCCTATTGCCTCCACGGTCAAATATATAATCCTCTGGCTCTAAAGCCCTCTATAACCTGACCCCCCCCCCATCTTTCTAGTCTTACACCTTCCTACCATGTACTACTGAAATCGATTATTAATTATACTGTTAAACTCTTTTTGCAGCCCTTGTACTTTAGCACGGTGTCTGGCACATGGTAGGTGCTTAATCTGCATTATTTGCCAACATAGCAACTAATGTGCTAAACTATAGATAAGTTTGAGGCTAGAAATGCAAGGTTGGACCCAGAAGCTTCTGGATTGTCATGGAGGGTCCAGGGCTCCTTTTGATCCTAAGAGTACAAATTGTAACTATCCCTTTAAAGCCTGGCAGCGGGGGTGGGAGGGCCTAAAAATTCTAAGTACTAAATCTTTCATTGTGGGAGAGGTCCATACACTGGAAATCTCCAGCAGACATCCATCCTCGATCCAAATGTCATTTTTACCAATACCCAACAACAGGGGGAAGAATTGTAAAAATCAAGAAATTAGCACAGTACTAGAACCCTGTCATCCCCTGGCAGAATTTAGGCCATTCATTTAGCAGTTGACTTGGCTCTTACATATTCCTAGACCAAGGCCAACAACTTGTTATAGGTCTGCAGTGGGAAAAAAAAATCCTGAATTTTCTTCATTTAGTAAAATTAAGGGCTACATTTTTTGCTTGGAAGAAATCTGAGCTGTGCTTCATCTGTAAAAGGGTGAAAACAGTCCCTGCCTTTTCTCAAAAACAGTATGAGAATTAAGTGAAAGTATATGTAGAAGCAACTAATAACAGGCCAAGACTGCAGCCCAATCCTGTCCCCATTGTGGGCTTCTGGTACCTAGGGAGAAAGGACAGGAACACCCCTGACTGGGTGCTGATCAGCCTTACTCCTGGCTGGGGACTGCCCCTAGGACTAGGCTGTGATTGGTTGATGGTAGACAATGAGACTGTGATGTCAACCTGAACAGAGGTGTGTGAAATGGGGTCTCAGCCTGCCTCAGCTCAGTAGTGCTGCTGCCTAAGACCACAATCATGGTGAGTTCATGCCTTCCCCTCTACTTCTGTTTTCTGTGAGGGGTCACAAAATTTTTTGTACATTACATCATAGTGCGGAAGGGCAAAAGAAGGGAGAATTGTTGCCTAGGAGCCTGTTCCTTTGGCTCCTGAGACCCTAAGTAGCACCTTCCTTGGGGGGAGGGGGGCCCACTAGAAGCTTAAATAGAGTGGTAGTGGCGGGGTGTGTGGACGCTATTCAGCCTGCTAAAAGTCTCCCAAGATTCTTGCCTGCCCTGATTTGTTTCACCTTTCCCCCAAAAGACTGGGTTCTAGGCCTGGCTCTGTCTCACAGGCAGCAGAGTGGTAAGTTATTTCTTTCTCTGAACTGGTTTCATTCTCTTTATTATGTTAGTATATTTTCTTTCCCTGCCTCTTCCCCTCACTGCAAAAGGCTGTTGAAAAGAAAAAAGCATTATAATACAAGCAATATAATAGTGTTGAAAATAAGTGGGATGTACACTTTAGGCAGCTAGATGGCATTGTAGATAGTGTTGGGCCTGGAGTTAGAGAGACCTGAGTTCAAATTTGACCTCAGACACTTACTAGCTGTGTGACCATGGGCAAGTCACTTAACCCTGTTTGCCTCAGTTTCCTCATCTGTAAAATAAGCTGGAGAAGGAAATGGTAAACCACTCCAGAAAACCCTGAATGGGGTCGCAAAGAGTCAGACACAACTGAACGACTCTCGTTAAGAAGCCTGAATCTGTGTTAAGAGAAGCTTTACTAGTTTGGCTGATGATCACTGCTAGTCCATGTTTGAATGAATGGAGGGGTATATGAATGGTCTGGCCAGAGGGTACAGGCTTCCAGAAACTCCAGATAGGCAATGTGACTTTGACCTCAGCACTCAATCCTGGAGCATGTGATTTGGGCTCATCCAGGCCCCTGTGGTGCTGGATGACTAAAGAACAGGACCAGGGGAGGTGGGGGTGAGGGGAGGAGGGTTGGCCAGAAAATGGACACTCGATCCAGTTTGTCCCACTTTCCTCTTAGTAAAGAGTTGGTTATTTGACCAGGGTACCTGCCTTTTAGTGAATTTACTTAGCATTCTTTCAGAGATTACAGAGCACTCAAGGGCTAGCTTCCTTCTGGAAAAGGAGGGAGGACTCGTATTGACATCAGACAACCAAGCCTCCTGCTGATGATGCCCCAGCGGGCAGGTTGGGGAGGGGAAGACAAGAGAGGAGGAAGAGAAGATCCCATCTTATGGTCACTAATTCTATGTCCCTATTCTTTTCTTGCTTGGGGTGAACTTACAGAGTGGTGGATATGATCTCAACCTCTTTGCCAACCCCCCGGACTGTGCCTTGCTATGTTCTGTCTGCCATGGGGTCCTCAAGCGACCTGTGAAACTGCCATGTGGTCATATCTTCTGCAAGAAATGCATCTTAACCTGGCTGGCTAGGTAGGATATACAGTCTTGGTCCCAACACAGTGGGAATGAGTGTAGGCATTTTTACCTATGTCAGTATAGGTAAAAATAAAGCAAGGACAGGATTAAAGATAAGCTCCACTTTAAGAAAACCTGTTATACAAAAAATCCTCTTTAGGAAAGTCCCAGACCAGGACTAGCCCCTCCCCAATCCTCACCCATTGTCCTTCACCCTCATCTTCCCTTTCCTTCCAGCGGTGAGGAGATACTTGAAACCAGGGGAAGGGATGTTCCCTCAATGCATTCTGCTAGCTAATAAGCTAACACATTACAAAGGGTCAAAGGAACATTTGTCCAGAATACTCTATGGTGGGTGAGTGAAGGTGGATCATTTCCTAAAGAACATGCCTGGTAAGCTGGCCTGCTGGCTCTCTGTGTCTTCCCCAGACAAAAGACATGTCCTTGCTGCAGGAAAGAAGTGAAGAGGAAGCTGATGGTTCAGGTGCACAAACTCAGAAAAACCATTGGCCGCCTGCAAGTCAAGGTATGGCAGTACCCATGAAACAAAGCAGGAAATGATTTCTCCTTCACTTTTCAAGGGGCTGGGGAAGGGAAGAAGCGGTGTAACTGTTGATGGCAGTGCCTTGGTCATCCACACAGGGAAAGGGCTGGGGGTACGGATCATACAAACTGCTACTTTCCATCCAGCATTTGGAGGCAGATTGGTTTGGTCCAGGTGTCAGGACAGGATATTATCAGTAAGAAGTGGCTGAACTTGAATTTAAGCTTCCCAGAGCTGCTTACTGATCTTTTCCATCCTTTGTCTCTTGTCTTTCTTCTTTCTTGTCACCCTCTCTGTTTCCCCCTTCTATTTTCCTCTCTCCCTGTCTTCTCTATTTCTCTCACCTCTCCCTCATCTTCACCTTTCCCTTTTCTGTCTTTCTGTGTATCCCCTTGCTCTCTGTCTCTGTCTGTGCAGTGCAAGAATTCTCAGGCTGGCTGCTGTGTCACCTGTCCCCTGTCTCAGCGTAGGATCCACCTGGACTCCTGCCCTTTTGAGCTCACCCCCTGCCCTAACGCAGGCTGCATGGCCAGGGTGCGGCGGGCAGCCTTAGCGGAACACAGCCAGAGCTGTGGACACAGGCGACAGCAGCGCTGCCCCCTCGGCTGCGGGGCCACGCTCACAGCTGTGGAAAGGGAGAGCCACAACTGCTACCGGGAGCTCCAAGAGGCATGGGGCCGCCGGAGAGCACAGGGCCGGGCCCTGGTCTCCCGCCTTCGACATCGAATGAGGCGAATCCACCGGGCCACCAGCCTCATCCGAAGGCAGCTGACCCGGCTGGAGACCTTCCTGGAAGAGGATGAAGAGGAAGGCATGAATGTATCCAACATCGACACCGAGGCACCCAGGGCTGCTATGTAATGCTTGCCCAGCTGGATGGTCAGGACTCCTGCCCAGATCCCCTCCCCTGGGGCTGACCTTCCCTAGGGAAAACTGGGGAAGACCAGGCTACTATGACTGTAAATAGAGAAGGATGAATAAAAGTGGAGCCCAAGGGGTCCCAAGCTTTGTTCTTCAGTCTTGCTATGGGTCCTCTACTGCCCCCCACACACACATAGGGTACCCCAAGTTACATCTCCCTCCAAGGACTCCATCTCCTCTGAGAAAACTACTCCATCCCCATGTCCTGCAGCCTTGAGAAGCACCCTCTTCCCCAAGAAACTGTCTATGCTGCCCAGAGTATACCCCAACAGTATTATCTATAGCTGCCATTTACTGTACTAGTTAAGTTTTATAAAGTGTTTTATTTCATTCTCACTCAATTTGCCACAACAGCCCTGTTAAGTAAACAACATTATCATCCCCATTTTACAGATGAAAAAAGCAAGCTCAGAAAGAGATTAATTTGCTCTTGATCACACAGTTATTAAGTGTTAAAGCTGAGTTTTGAACCTAGGTCTCTTCTTATATTTCGGTAGCCCCGAGGCATCTTTTCCTTCCTCCATTGACCAGTCTACACTGCTGAGAGAGTCCTGTTTGGTCTAAAGACTATCCTTCAAGCCCCAACACTGCTCTGAGGCACTATATACTGCCCCCCAAACCCTTCTGTGACCTGTCTCTGAGATAATCCCATTACTAGGACTTCCATGGCCCAGTCTCTACTGTACTCTATTTCTGTTGCCCTGAGATACCCCTACTCTACAAGGGCTCCTTCCCCATGTAGATTGCCCTAAAATAAGGGCCCTGCTATACCCCAAAGAGATCACACAAGTGGGAAAGGGACCTGTACGTACAAAAATATAACAGCTCTTTTTGTGGTAGCAAAGAATTGGAAATCAAAGGGATGACCACCAATTGGGGAATGGCTGAACAAGTTGTGGTATATGAATGTAATGGAATACTATTGTGCTATAAGAAATGGGGAAAATATAGGCTTCATAATAACCTGGAAAGACCTACATGATATGCTGAGTGAGAGGAGCAGAACCAGGAGAACATTGTACACAACCACAGACATATTGATTCTGTGATGACTAACTTTGATAGACTTGGCTCTCCTCAGCAACACAAGGCTCAAAGACAGCTCCAAAGGACTCACGATGGAGAGAGCTGGCTACATCCAGAGAAAGAACTGTGGAGTCTGAATGCAGACTGTGGCAAACTACTTGCTCTCTTTTTTTCCTCTTTTTTTGGTTTTGTTTCTTCTCTCTCATGATTCATTCCGTTGGTCATAATTCTTCTTTGCAACTTGACTATTGTGTAAATAAGTTTAATGCAAAAGTTTATGTAGAATCTATATCAGACTGCATGCTCTTTTGGGGGGGGAGGGGGGAAGGGAGGGAAGGGAAGAAAATTTGAAGAACTAAGTGTTGTAAACTAAAAATAAAAATCTAATTAAAAAAAATTTATACTCACACATATGAGTTTTTTAGGCCATCAATAAACCTCATGATTGCAAAAAATAAAATAAAATAAAGGCCCTAAGAGCAGAGTAACTGGACAGAGCAGACTACCTCCAAATTTAGAGACTGACAGAACAGTATAGTAAGAAAGGTTAGGGGCAAGGGTGTGTATGAGGGATTCTAGTATGCAGTGAATTAATGATGTAGAACCAAGGTCTAGGCTGGATATGAAGGAAAAAGATCTGACTTGTCAAAAAACATTTGAAGTATTGTTTACAGCATGTTTTTGAGTTGGGCTGGGAGTACCCCCAGGGGCATGGTTGGGGTTTGGAGGAGTATTAAGAGATGGGGTCTGATAGAGTCTAAGGAGGAAGACATGAACAAGGTGGAACACATTCTGGAAAGGGTGACTAATAAGAGGGTGAAAAGACTTGAAACTGCCCCATAGTGCTGGGTAAAGCAGAAAGCCAGGGATTAACCTTTTTTGTTTCATCGATCGCTTTGGCAATCTGATCTCTAATCTCAATGTTTTTAAATGCATAAAATAAAATACATAGGATTAAAAAGGAAACCAATTATATTGAAAATAGTTATCTAAATGTTTTTAATAAGTTCATTGACACTAGGCTAAGAACTATAATAAAGGAATTTTGGGATGCTCCTGCTCTCCTAGTGGCGAGTAGGCAAGGGGAGTAAATGTGATCATTCTTCAGGTATTTGCATAGCAATCATTGAAGGGGGATTGGATTTAGTTGATCACAAAATATAGAACTAGGACCAAAGATTGGAAGTTATAAGAAAACATACCTGGTTTATTTAAGGGGTAACTTCCTAACAATGAGAATTGCCCAACAATGAAATGGGCCACCTTGGGGGATTGTAGTTTCTCCATCACGTCAATTTAAAAAAAAAATATTTTGTGAAAAATTAGCAAAAATACACTTTTTCTCTCCTCCTACCTCTCTTCTCCTTACCCCTACTGAAAAAGAAAAAAAAAACTTGCAATGTGATGAATGAAAAAGTCCAAGAGGCGTAGTTTCTGGGTAATTAATAATCAATTTATTAATTACAGATAATGAATAATAAATTGATGTCAGTGGCCCTTTCCAAAACCAAAGATGCCCCCTGAAGAACAGTGAATGCTTAAAAGCCTTTGGAAAAGGGGTGTCCTTGAGGGTGGAAATCATCTCTGATTGGTTAATGATCATTGAGGGGGTAGACATATTAATGAAGAAGTAGGGAAAAAGTCTTCTGCTCCTGTTGAAAATGTGACCTAATCGTGGGACACTAAACTGTCTCCAACAATCTGGACAAAAGAATCCATCTCTACCACTGGTACTGGTACTCTACCACTCTGACTGGTTTTCCCCTTTATAAGCTGGGTCATCCTAAATTTTAATGGAAGGTGCTAAGGACAGGAGCTTCTTTCTTAAGGGCAAGAACTTACCTAGACCGGATTCTGTTTGTAAGGTGTTCTAGTTGGATGGGGTCCCACCCAAGATCGAAAACCACGTGTCTCAAGGACTTGGAAAATCTCCTCTATATCAGCAAGGCTCTTCAGAGATTGGCTGAATAGCCTACAGGGGTTGGTTTCTCAACGAGGAAATAGGAAGAGGAAACCTTAATCGTAATTTAATAATTGGTTATCAATATAAGAGAAAAATAATCATTTCTTTCAGTAACAAATATGCATAGTCAAGCAAAAGAAATCCTTGCACCGGCCACCAAATAAAGGTTTCGGTCTGCACCCGGAACCCATCACCTGTCAGCAGGTGCGGGTAGCACGTTTCACCAAGAGTTCTCTGGAAGAAGCATTCCTGAAGTAGAAACTGAATAACCGTCACTAGTCCTGCTCAGAGGGAACTTGCACTTCAGGGTTGACTGTGATTTAAGGTTTGTACAGGTTTATCTCATAGATAACCTCTGCCCTTGAAGTCCCCGTGCATCTTGGGGACCGTGATTGCAGGCCACAAGAGGGAGGCTGGGAGACCTGAGAAAGGCTGAGAGGCTAGGGCGGAGGAAGTGAGACTAGGACGGGTGCCATGGCTACAAAGCACTCCGTAACTCATATGAACCTAAAAACAGCCCTGTGAGCTACGATTATTATCTCCATCTTACAGAGGAGGAAACTTAAGCTCAGAGAGCTTGCAATTTGCCCAGGATCACACAATCAGTCAACAATCAATCATTGAACATTTATTAAGCGCCTACTATGTACTTAGCGCAGTGCTAAGCAGCTTAATTATATTTCGCACCCAGGTCTTCCTGAGTCCAAATCCAGCGCTCCAGCGCCACCTAGCGGCTCGACGAAAAGCTGAAGGTTGTGGGCCGAGATGGGTTTCCAAGTTCAGGCCCTGGGAGGGAGAAGGCGTAGTTTGGGTTTTTTGAGGGTTCGTAGCCCGTCTCCACTGTCAGGAAGTTTCCTGACACAACCCTCACCGCCGCCACTGCTCCATTTATACTGTCCTGACAATCCTCCCACCCGTCACACACAACTGTCTACACCACGTCCCTCCCGTTGCCCAGCGTGGGGGAGCAACATCAGGGTCTTTCAAAAGCAGCCACTCCCACCATCCACCCGGGAAGGTCCGGAAAGAACCTCGCCCGCCTCTGGTGACGTAACTCAGTGACGCCATCATGGCGCGCCGGAAGCAGCCGCCCTACGATCTGCTATTCTGTCGCACGTGCTGGCGCTGGCGTTCTGTCGCCGGGTAGCCGCAGCCGGGACCGTGATGGCGGAGACGGCCGGGACTGGCGCCCGCGGTCTGCGCTTCAAGAGCAAGTGAGACGTGGGCTGATCGGGGCCAAGCAGGGAGGAGTAGCGGACGGGGGGCGGGGAAGGGTGTCACAGGGGCCGAAGTCGGGGGGCTGCAGTCCCCCAGCCTGGCCTTTCTCTCCCCGCAGCTACGCGGTGCAGCGGCGAATCGAGCCATTCTACAAAGGAGGCAAAGTCCAAGTATGAGCCCTGGGGCGGGGGTCGGCAGGGGCCGCCCAGGTGGGGGTGGGGCTGGCGCATTGGTGGCCAAGGGGGCGGGGCTGAGGGTCCCCGCTTCTCTACTCACTGCCCTCCCCCTCCTCTCTCAGGCGTCCGGAGATGGACAGCTCCTGTTCTGTGTCTGCGGCTCTGGAGTGAATGTCGTGGACGCCACATCGGGGAATCTCGTGAGGACCTTGCAGCAGGTGGGAGCGAGTTCGATTGAAGATCCTGGTGGGGGCTGGGGGAGACGCTGCTAGGGTCCTTCCAGCCCTCACGCTCAGCCTCTGTGTCCTCGTCCGTAAAATGGCAATGCACCTACTTCACAGGGTTGCTGTGAAGATAGCATGTGGAGTGCTTTTCAGACCTGAAAGTGTGACTTTTTTTGTTTGTGTTCAGTCTTTTCGGTCGTGTCCGACTTGTTACCCCCTGTGGGGTTTTCTTGACCAAGATACTGGGGGGTGGTTTGCTGTTTCTTCTCCAGCTTATTTTACAGATGAGGAAATTCAGGCAAACAGAGTTAAGTGACTTGCCCAGGGTCTCATGACATCTAGTAAGCTTGTGAGATCAGATTTGAACTCAGGTTTTTCTGACTCCAGTCCTGGCAGTCTATCCACTGCACCACCTAGCTGCCTGTTATAATGTACATTCCTTTTTTTTCTTACATCTTCCTTCAACTTATGTTATATCCTCCTGTCTCTTTTCCCCAGGAAGACCAAGAGAACATCACAGCCTTTGATCTCAGCCCAAACAATGAGGTGTGTGTGGTGGGAGAGAGGGTGATAGGGGAATTACTTCCTGGACCCCTGATCCTAACCCCTATTCCTTTCCCCTCTTTCCCAGATCTTAGTCACTGGGAGCCGCGCATTATTACTAACTCAGTGGGCTTGGCGTGAAGGAAATGTCACACGTGTTTGGAAGGCTGTACACACAGCACCTGTGGCCTCCATGGCTTTTGACCCAACATCCACACTGCTGGCCACCGGTAATCAGTCAACACACATTTATCAAACACCTGCCATGTGTTAGGTCCTGTCATAGGTGCTGGGGATACAAAGACAAAAGTCCTGTTTTCAGAGAGTTTATAGTCTAGCCAGGGAAGGCGGTATGTACAAATAGGCAAGCTAGATACAGTATAATTTTGGAGAGAAGACACTAGAAGCCGGAGAGATCAGGAAAGGTTTCACGTAGAACAGGGCTGTCCAAAATGCAGCTGCAGTGGGATTTATATGGCCCGCCTACAAGCATAAAAATCTACATAAATGCTTTAGTAAACGAAGTCAAGCTACTGCAGAGCTCTCACTAAAATGGCAAATCAAAATATATTGTCTATTGTTTAAATAAAAACCTATGGTTAGACAGCCCTGATGTAGAAAATTTGGGGCATAGGAGATAGCCAGCACAAAGGCAAAGAAATAAGAGATACAGTGTCCTGTTCAAGGAATAGCCAAAAATCTAGTTTAACTGAGTCTTAGAGTTTGCCAAGGAAAGTAATATAAAACAAATGTGGAAAGGTAGGTTGAGGTCAGATTGTGAAAGGTCATCTAAAAAGTGACTAATGGAGGTATTTATGGTTGGTCCTGGAAGTAATGGGGAACAGCTGAGGTTATTATTGAGAATAGGTATAATATCAAATCTGTACTTAAGAAAAATAATTTTGGAAGCTAGATGGAGGACAGGTGTGGGGAGAGGGAATGCAGATAGACCAGTTAGGGGGTTGCTGTAATAGTTGAGGGGAAATGTGATGATTCCCTGAATTAGGTTAGGGTCTTGCATGAGTTAGAGAAAAGAGGATGAGTGTCAGGTGTGTTTTGGAGGTAGAATCAACAAGCTTTTTAGCAGTTTTGAGTGAGGGAGAATAAGGTGTTGAGGTGTACACTGAAGGGAAAGATGGTGGAATCCTTAGCCAAAATAGGGAAATTGAGAAGAGGGAAGAATGGGGGTTATAGAGATTATTACTTCTCTTTTGGACTTGGTGAGTTTAAGATACCCTCTAGACAACAGTTTGAAATGTCTAATAGACAGTTGACAATATACCAACCTCAGAAGAGAGACTAGAACTGGATATATAGATTTTAGAGTTTTGAGCAGAGAAATGATAAGTACCTCCAGATGAGCCAGTGAGGTCACTACAAGAAAGGATGTAGAGAAAAAAGATTACAGGTCGTAGGCTAGAGCCTTGGGGAACACTCACCATCATGGGGTGCGGTACAGATGATGAGCCAACAGGGGAGACTGAGAAGGGAAAATCAAGCAAGGTAGGTGGTGAACCAAAAGAGAATAGTCTCATGAAGCCCAGAGAAGGGACGATGTCCGGGAAGAAAAGCTGGTCGTCAGCGGTCAGAAAGGTGAGGATCGAGGAGGGGAATAGGGAAAGGCTTTCTGATTTGGCGATTGGAAGACTGTTGGTGACTTTGGAGAAAGCAGTTTCTTTTGAGTGACAGGCTTGGAAACCAGATTTTAAAGGGATGAAAAATACCTAAGAGGGGAGAAAGTGTAGGCAGCATTTTCCTGCAGTTTGATTGGAAAAAGAAGAGATACAGAATAATAGCTTGAGGGGACGGTAGAGCCTGGTGAGAGTTTTTTAAAGTTAGGAAGGATTTGGGGATGTTTGGAGGCATCAAGGAAGGAGCCAGTAGGTAAGAGATTGAAAAAGGGAAGGGTTATGCTGAAGGAGATGAGAAGGTATGAAATCTGAGGTATCTATTTAAAAGATGAGCTTGGCCTTGGTGGGGGGAAAGTCCACTTCTTCATCAGAAGAGAGTGAGGGGTGATATTAAAAGGTTGTGAGATTAGAGAAAAAGGGAGGCCACAGAGAAAGATGAATTGACATCCTTAGGTGTCAGAGTTGGAGAGGGGAATGTAGGGGGTTTAAGGAGAGAAGAGGTTTGGACGAGCCAACGTAGGGAGTGGGGCAGAGAGTTAATTAGGGAGGATTACGGCGATTATCTTGCTACAGTGAAGTCCCAGAAATTTTGGGGGGGACCGAGTTCCAAACCTGTGTATCCCTTCTCTTTTTGTCCCCCAACCCCATGTTTCTCTCTCAAGGTGGCTGTGATGGGGCTGTGCGTGTCTGGGACTTGGAACGAAGATATGGGACCCACCACCTACGTGGCTCCCCTGGAGTTGTCCAGTAAGTCCTGGGTTCAACCCATTTTGCAGGTGATGTCATCCAAGTTGGGAGTTGGGGGGATTGGCGTTGTGACCCAGGGATCTGGAAGGAGGCAGAGTTAGGTGACCCCTGTCTCTGATCATTCCCAGCCTTGTGGCCTTCCATCCAGACCCTGAGCAGCTTCTGCTCTTCTCTTCTGCCATGGACTGCACAATTCGTGTCTGGGGTCTTCAGGCTGGGACCTGCCTGGCCATGCTAAGCAGTCACTACAGCACAGTCACTTCACTGGCCTTCAGCGGTGATGGCCACACCATGGTGAGGTCAGTGGCTCGAGAGGAGCTTTATATTAGGATCATGGGTTTGGGAAAAGTAGGTCCCTTTTTTTTCATTTCTCATATTTCATTATTTAATATTTTAGTTTTCAACATTGATTTCCACAAGATTTTGAGTTATAGATTTTCTCCCCATTTCTACCCTCCCCCCATTCCAAGATGGCATATATTCTGATTGCCTTGTTCCCCAGTTAGCCTTCCCTTCTGTCACTACCACCACCCCTCCATCCCCTTTCCCCTTTTCTCGTAGGGCAGGATAGATTTCTATGCCTCCTTCCCTATATATCTCATTTTCCAGTTGCATACAAAAACAACTTTTTTTTTGAGCATCTGCTTTTAAAACTATGAGTTCTAAATTCTCTCCCCTCTTCCCTTCCCACCCACCCTCCCTAGGAAGGCAAGCAATTCAGCATAGGCCACATGTGTATCATTATGCAAAACCCTTCCACAATACTCATGTTGTGAAAGGCTAACTATATTTCCCTCCAGCCTATCCTGTCTCCCTTTATTCAGTTTTCTCCCTTGACCCTGTCCCTTTTCAAAAGTGTTTGCTTTTGATTACCTCCCCCCCCTTTCTGCCCTCCCTTCTATCATCCCCCCTGCTTTTATCCCCTTCCCCCTACTTTCCTGTGGGGTAAGATACCCAATTGAGTGTGTATGGTATTCCCTCAAGAGGAGGTCCCTTTTTCTGGGGTGGGATGGGTGCTGAGTGTGCTTAGGGATTGACTGGGTTCACATTCTTCTGCTAGCTCTGGCCGGGACAAGATCTGTACTGTGTGGGACTTGAAGACTCAGAAATCAGTGAAGACAGTCCCTGTTTTTGAGGTGGGTCTGGGGTGGTGGGAGGGGAGAGAGACCTGGAATCAGGCCCAGAGTAACTGGCCGACACCCTCCTGCTTCTCTTTCTCCTAGAGTGTGGAATCTGTGGTGCTGCTTCCAAAAGGGGAGGCTCCTGCCCTGGGCGTGAACACCCCAGGGCTGCATTTACTCACAGCTGGCGATCGAGGCAAGTAGGAGCTTTCTGGTGGGGAGGGGAGAGGCTCCCAGGATTGGTGATGCCCTAGTTTCATCTCCAACGTGCTCCAGCTGTTTTCGTTTCTCCGTCTCTGATCTGTTTCTCCCCATGTCTGAAATATCTCTTGTGTGTGTGTGTCTGGTCTAGGAGTGCTTCAGGTATGGGAGGTTGAATCTGGGAACTGTGTGCATACCCAGAAACCTATCCTTGGTGAAGGTGGCCCTGGGCGGGAGATCACACACTGTGCCCTGGTCCCGACTGCTGGGCTGATTATGGCTGTCACAGCTGAGCACAACATCCTCCTTTATGAGGCCCACACCCTTCACCTTCACAAGCAGGTGGGTGCTCTGTGACCCTCATAGCCACCACCCTTGGTTCCTGTATTTTAGAGGTTGGTAGGGCATGGGGGTGGTATTCCTGGCTTCAGTTTGCTTCTCTTCCCACCCAGTTTGCCGGCTACAATGAGGATGTGTTGGATGTGAGGTTCTTGGGTCCTGAAGATTCTCACATTGTTGTTGCCACAAATAGCCCCCGACTGAAAGTGTTTGAGCTGGAAACGTCTGATTGCCAGATCCTGTGTGGGCACACAGGTAAGCCTTGGCCTCCCTCTAGTTCTTCTGAGTCACCTTTGACCCTCTCATTTCCTCTGAATTATAATCCCTGACCCAGAGCTCCAGAGGTTTCTCTAGACTTTGAAACTTCTCTGACTAAACAGAAGCAGGGATGCCTCATTGAAGTTTCGGGGTACACCCTGGGAGCCTGTTAGTGCTGAAAAGAGCAACGAGTCTGACCTGAGTTCAAATCCCAACTTTTCTGCTTGCTGCCTGTGCACCCCTTGGGCAAATCATTTCCCCCTTGTAAGCCTGTAAAGTGAATTGGTTGAGCCAGATCCCTATGGCCCTGTGTGAGTCCAGGCCTCAGATTTTCAATCCTTCTCTCCCCGAAGACACAATCATGGCTTTGGATGTTTTCCGGAAGGGCCGGCTCTTCGCCAGCTGCGCCAAGGTGAGGACTGCCCTGTGGAGACAGGGAGGTGGGGAGGGAGGAGTTAGACTGTGTCTCCCCATGTTAACTAGTCTTTACTTCCTCCACCCCCCATTCCAGGACCAGAGTGTGCGCATATGGAGAATGAATGTGTCTGGGAAGGTGCATTGCATAGCCCATGGCTCTGGCCATACTCATGGCATAGGCACCATCAGCTGCTCCAGGTACTGCACCCGAGACCCAGGACCATTTACATCAGGCCCAGAGAATGAGGCCAAGTTCAGCCTGAGTGTGAACTGCCCCTGCTTCCCCTCCTCCCCATGTTCAGGGAGCTCCGGTCTAAAAAGAGGCCCTCCCTTAGCCTTTCCTTTGGAAGCTCATGGCAGAAGCAGCAAGCAGATGCTGCCCCTTCCCTCCCAGAGCTCACTGACTGTAGGGAGACAGAACTCAGACACAGGGGAATGAGAAAACGGGGCAAGACAGGCTGTGCACAAGGTCTGGGAATGTGGGACTCGAGGACTCAGAGCAAAGCTGTTGTGGCCTGGGGCAGTCAGGGAAGACGTCCTGGAGGGAGTGAGGGCAGGGGGGGTTGGGCTGGGGCTGGAGGGGACAAAGGAGTTTAGCATCTTAAGAAAGAAGAAACTATTCAACCATGGGTATGGGGGCTGCAAATGAAAAGAGATGGGTTGAGGCCAGACTAAGCGGTAAGTAGAGAGCTGGACCGGGACTCAGGAAGACCTGAATTCAAATCCTGTCTCAGACACTTACCAGCTGTGTGGTGTTGACAAAGCCATTTAACCTCTACCCAGCCTCAATGCCCCCATCTGTAAATAGGGATGATAATGGCGCCTACGGCCCAGGGTTGTCGTGAGGCTGAAGTTTGTCCATCCTAAAGCACTGTGTAAAGGCTAACTCTTTATTACTGTTGTTATCCTTTAAAAAGAGGCAGCTGCTCCCGTCAGAGCAGTGTAAGGCAGGCTAAAGGCAGGGGCATGGCTTAGGAGCCTGTGGCAGTAGTTCTGGGGTGAGAATATGGGACCTGGGTTAGGGTGGAGGCTGTCGAAATGGACGGTAGGCTGCAGATGCAAAGGACATCCTGAATTCTGCATCTGTTTCCTCTCTTGGTGTCAGGCTGAAAGAGGCCTTCCTGGTGACTGGGAGCCAGGACTGTACCATAAAGCTGTGGCCCCTTCCTGAGGCAGTGACATCCAAGAAAATGACCCGAGACCCCAACTGTGACCCTATTCCCCTCCAGGCCCAGGCCACTCAGCGGGCCCATGACAAGGTAACACCAGGATAAGAAACTCGTCTGGAGGTCAAGAGGAGCCACGGTCACTTTCCTCACCCCAGTCACAGCTTCCCTTCTCCCTTCTCTAGGACATTAATAGTGTGGCCGTATCTCCAAACGACAAGCTGTTGGCATCAGGTTCCCAGGACCGAACAGCCAAGCTGTGGTCCCTGCCCGACTTCTCCCTGCTGGGCGTCTTCTCTGGCCACCGTCGAGGCGTGTGGTGTGTTCAGTTCTCCCCCATGGACCAGGTGCTGGCCACAACCTCAGCCGATGGCTCCCTGAAGCTTTGGGGTCTGCAGGACTTCAGTTGCCTCAAGGTAATACTCCTTACTCCAATTCCCCAGGGGTCCAGAGTGAGTGAGGCTGGGCCTCTGCTTCATGTTCCATTCCCTTTTTCTCATCCGCAGACGTTTGAGGGTCATGATGCGTCAGTGCTGAGGGTGACCTTTGTGAGCCGAGGGACACAGTTGCTGTCCAGGTCAGCTGGGGCCCGGGGCAGGGACCCTGGTGTGGGAGGTCTGACCTAGGGCTCTGATGCCACTTCTTTCCTGATCATTGCAGTGGCTCAGATGGCCTTCTCAAACTCTGGACTATCAAAACCAATGAGTGTGTGCGGACGCTGGATGGGCATGAGGACAAGGTGTGGGGGCTGCATTGCAACCGGCAAGATGAAGCAGTTGTGACTGGAGCCAGCGATGCTCGGATCCTCCTGTGGAAGGTGAGTGAGAGCCCAGCCTCCTGGGATGGGAGGTATCTCTTCTTGGCCTCTCCTACCCTGGGCTGAACAACTCTGTTTCCAGGATGTGACTGAGACAGAGCAGGCTGAAGAGCAGGCCCGGCAGGAGGAACAAATCCTGAAGTAAGTCCCAGGGATAACACCTGCACCATCCTGCGCACCACCCCGCCCCCCCCACCCCCAGCCCATCTCAGAGCCTTCCTGGCCTCTGATCCCCTCAGTCCCCCGCATCTTGCCACTCTCCCAGCACTTCCCCATTGACTCTTCACCTCTCCCCAGGCAGCAGGAGCTCTCCAACCTGCTCCAAGAGAAGCAGTATCTTCGGGCCCTGGGCCTGGCCATCTCTCTGGACAGGCCGCACACTGTGTTGACAGTTGTCAAAGGTCAGTGACTTCAAAGGGCTGGATGTACCAGAGGGGAAGGGATGGAATTGCTTGGGGGGTGATCCACCTCAACGGTGGATGTAAATCCACAGCTTTCTCCTCTTTTCCTGGCCTCACCCTCCCTGCCCCACACAGCCATCTTGAAGGATGTTGACGGTCCTAAGAAGCTGGAGGAAAAGGTGCTAAAGCTTCGGAGAGACCAGAAAGGTCAGTGCCCAGCAGGGCCTTTGGAGGGTGTGGAGGGCGAGAGGCTGAGCTGGTCCCTGACCTCTTCCCTGACCTCTTCCCTGGCCTGTTCCCAGAGGCCCTGTTGAGATTTTCCGTCACATGGAACACAAATTCCCGCCATTGCCATGAAGCCCAGGCTGTGTTGGGTGTCCTGCTACGGCACGAGAGTCCAGAAGAGCTGCTGGCCTATGAGGGAGTTCGGGTTGCCTTAGAAGCACTGCTGCCCTACACCGGTAAGTGACTGGCCCTGCAGTGGGGTTGGACCCTGTTGGGAGGGAGGAGCTCAGTCTGGAGCCCGTTGGGGATGAAGTGGGGTCAGAATCTACCCCCGGCCTCTTTATTCACCTGCCTTCCTCCCTCCTCAGAGCGACACTTCCAGCGGATTGGCCGGACGCTGCAGGCTGCCATGTTCTTGGACTTCCTGTGGCAGACTATGAAGCTGCCTGAAATCTCAGCCTCCCCAGCCCTACAACCTTTGTAATGACATTTTGTATAAAAGTTTGTCAAACCTCACAAACATTTCCCTTATCTGGAATCGACCCTCCCTTGCCTGATCAAAGGGGTCAGCTTTCAAAACCTTCCCAAGTACACCCACAGGATTCATGTACCTTATGCCACTGAAACATGGGCCAGACTCAGGGACAGAGCTCCCTGAGCTCAGTGGTGTGGTGTGTTAGGGGTGCATGTCTGCCTGTTTATTTTCTTCGTTTCCTGAGTTCCACTCTGAACCCAAGCCATGCTTTGGGGGCACATAAAAGAGCAGGCCTGGGCCCTGCCCCAAGAGAGTTCACAGCTGGAGAGAAGGAAGGGTGTGACAGTGGATAGGTCATTGTATTTGGAGTCAAGAGTATTTCCTATGTAACCTTAAATGAGCTAACCTCTCTGTGCCTTTTTTTTTTTTGTAACAATTGAGGAAATTGGACTAGATGAGTTCTGCTCTAAATCTGTGATCCAGGCCTTCCCTCAGGGAGCCCATACTCTGGGTGTTATACAGGAGATAAAGTTGGACTGGGAAACCTGCCTGAGTGTTCCAGGAGCTCTGTGGATAAAATGCTTCCCTAGTGTTTCAGATTCCCCATCAGTTAAACAGATCCTTTAGGGCCCTTCCCAGCTCCGAACCCTATGGCCCTGTGTCACTAGCTTGTTCTGAGGGAAGATGAGACATCCTCTCGGTCATAGACTTACAGAAGTCTCCCAATATTCACGGGGAATCTTGTGACCCAAGGTGACCCCAGGAGGAAATAGCACCCTTGATCAAGCACCCAGCTAGGAGATGACAGGAATGGACACCTTCCACCCCATTCAGGGCTGCCGTTCTGTACCACCAAAGCAGCAGGGAGGACGAGCTGTCTGTGCCTATGGGGGCACAGATCATAGATTATTGGTCTGATACTGTCCTCTCAAATAGCTCAGACCCAGGGATACAAGTGACTTGTCTCAGTCACAAGGGTAGAATTTGAACTCTGGTCTTAGGAGTTGGGCAAGGGAGAAAGCAGACTCTGTTGGCCCACTCTTGGAGAGGATCCTTTATTCACACATGTACAAAAAACTTTTTTTTTTTTTAAATGAAACCATTTAGGACTGGGTCCCACGGGGACAAGGCCTCCTACTATAAAGCCAGACATCAGGGCACTGGAGAGGGCAGGACTTCAGAGCCTGGTATCAGAAGGATTTATCTGGGAGTCTAGGCCAGGCTGATTGGGTGGACAAGGAGAAGCTGGTCTGGCTGAGGGCAGGGAGGGTTCAGGAATCTCTAGCGCAGAAGAATCCTGAGTGGGCCCAGGAGACCTCGGTGCCTCAGGACGATAAAGGGCCTTGCGGGTCACCGAGCAGCAGCTCCGAAGGATGTCCCCTCGGCTGGGCCTGGGAGGTATGACAGGTCTGCGGCTGGGGCCTGCCATGGCGCCGCCTTCCTCCCCATTGTTGCCTGGGTTTGAATTTAGGTTGGTGGTCCATGTGGGCTGGGGATGAGTGGGCAGGCGCCCCTCCTCGGGCTGGGCTTCAACTCTGTTGCAGGGTTCTGGGCCCACGCTGGCTCGGGTGGCGTTCAGGAGCATGCTCAGCCCACTAGCGTTCACGGGGTCCGGGCAGAGGAGCACAGCTGGTAACAGCCCTGAGCGGCCGAGGTACCTGCGGGAGTAGGGGGCTCGTTTTAACACACGTGCACACCCACAAGCTTGGGGAGGGCGGAGCGGCACACCCTTCTCTCCTTCCCACCGCCTGTATGGGTCCAGCCTGCACCCCTACATACCTGCACTGCCACCAGCCACACTCAGACTCCTTTAGCACGGTGACGTGGGCCCCCACAGGCACAGACAGCTCGTCCTCCCGGCTGCTTTGGTAAGCTTCAGTAGCACAGAAAGGCAGCCCTGAATGGGGTGGAAAGTGGCCATTCCTATCATCTCCCATCTGGGTGCTTGATCAAGGGTGCTATTTCCTCCTGGGGTCACCTTGGGTCACAGGATTCCCCGTGAATATTGGGAGACTTCTGTAAGTCTATGACCGAGAGGATGTCTCATCTTCCCTCAGAACAAGCTAGTAACACAAGGGTCATAGGGTTCAGAGCTGTGAAGAGCCCTAAAGGATCTGTTTAACCGATGGGGAATCTGAATCATCTAAGGAAACAGCTAGTAAATAACAGCACAGATTCCAGCACAAGGTGGGACACTTGTAGCCCCACAACCTCTCCCCTCTCCTTTCCTTCCCCCTCCCTTTGTTGAATCACAGAAATGGTCGGTCCAGACTAAGATAGGGGGAACTTACCACTGTAGGGCATCTGGGGCATCTCCTTGCATCCCTGTCTCGGAGATAACTCCTCAAGGTAGGGTGCAGGAAACCAAGCTATCTGCTTGTCCTCATTCTCCACTAGCCACCAGCCTGGGGAGGGAGAAAGGGAAATTGTATAGGGATGTAGACAACCTGACCCCTAAAACTCAGTAAGAGGGAATAGGTTTTACTTACATGGGGCAGGAAGGAAATGTGGAGGTACCAAAAATACTGGTACTGACATGTAGGCATGGGTGCACCTGGACATACCCACCCTATCAAATACGAATTCCCAACATTTGGAGTATCTTGCTCCACTGTTAAGAATTAAAGAACCTGTCCTTCCCCCCGGGTCCCCATCTAAGGGTTCCCATTCCTTCCCCAAGGCTCAGACTCCGGAGTCCCCCTGGGATAAAAATATTTCTCCTGAATGTCCCCTTCAAGCTAATACTTCCATTTCCCCAGGATTCCTGTCCTCTTTCCCAACCAAAACAGGGCCACTGAGGGATAGGATTTTTAGGCGAAGACCCCCATCTCTTTAGGATCTCCACCAACCTAAATGCCCCCCTCCCCCAGGAGCTAGGGCTGAGGCCCCCGTCCTTACATCCATGTTCTTCCCCCCACCCCAGTACCCCAAGCCTTCCCACCTGTGGGTTCTTTAAGCAACACATCCAGCTCTTCTCTGGCTCTAGCCTTAAAGGGCCTGCCCCTGGTGTCCTGAGTACTGAAGCTATCAAGGCACCGGAAAGTCTGAGCCTCCAGAGTATGGATGTCTGACTCTAGGGCCACGGGCTTCTTTGGACTCCGTTCTGGCCTCTCCCAAGGGGAGGCCACGATCACCAGGCTTTAAGGAAAGAACCAGGATAACCAAGGTAAGACACAGATGAGATGGGTTAGCTTTAAGCCTCTGGAATTTCGATCCAAGATTTTCTGCCTACCCCCAGGTTATCTGCAGGGGCAAGTTCCTCCCCATCTCAGCTCCTGCCACTGCTCTCCTTATCCTGGTATTTGGGCTTCCCATCTAGCCTCATCTCTTTACCATTCCTAGCCATCCTCAAGGATGTCAGATTCATTTCCACATCCAGACCTTTGCTCAGGCTGTGGCTCTTATCTGTTATGCCTTCCTACTACACCTCCCATTTCCTTTAGCCTGGCCCCACCCATTCTTCGGAAAGGAGCCCAAGTCCACCTCCCAGTCATTCCTGACTTCCTCCCGACTACCATTCTTCAGACTGGTAATATAATTAACATCTGCAAATACTAGAAGAGTTGTTCAGTGGAATAGGGTAGGGGCCGAGTCAGGGACTTGTGATTTCATTGACAAAAAGGGAAACTCCTGATACTAATAGAGGTCAGCAACTTACAGTGTCAGAGATCCTTACCCAGTATGTGTCAGGGGCAGGACTCAAACCCAGGCCTTCCAGGTTTCAAAGCTAACTCTCTCTCTATTATACCATACTGTCCCATGCTAGACTGTTCTGCTTGGCCTCATATGGCAGAATTTGGTTGGATCAATGCATGAGGGTGGAAGCATCCTTACTAGGAGGTCAATTCCCACCAACTATAAGGAAGAACTTAACAGGATTGCTTAGACATGGAACAGGAGGTAGTGAGTGTCCTGTCACTGGGAGCCCTGTTTAGCCCAGGATATACAATTATGGGAGAATGTAGAGGGAATTGCTACACTGAGACTCTTAGAACTGGAAAAGAATTCTGAGGCCTTTCTCTTAAATCCCACCTCTTCCAGGAAACCTTTCCTGATGCAGCCCATGCAGATCTTTCTTTCCCTTCTCTCAGCTTCCCCAGCCAATGCCCTTTTCTGTGCCCTCCCTATAAGTCTGCTTCTCCCAGTCAGATTGTGAGCCCCCCCACCCCTAAACCTTCACAAGGTGGGCAATGAAAGCTCAATCTGATTAGGAAGACTGAACATATGGGGACTCACAAATACCTGTTCTGCGGCAGGACAGGCTCCAGATCACCAGACCGGGGCTGGAAAAAGCCAGTGACCACCTCGCTTCGAGATATCATCTCTGTAGCCCCCAGAAGTTTCTGCGAATAGGCTTCCAGCAGCCGTAACCTGGCCAGTCCTCTTCGTGTCCTTCCACTGGGGAGAAGTACTGAGGCATCTATAGGAAGAGCAGGGATCCCTGTGAAGCCCCAGGCCCCCGACTCCCTGAGCCCCAGACTCCCATCTTCATTCCTATTCTCCCTTACCCCTGGGATCCTACACCCTGAGGTCTCAGGACCCTTTCTTGGTCTGGTCCAGTGCCTAGCAGTCTGCTCAGCCCCAGAGATGCCCCACTCACCTACCCCATTCTTATCACCAGTCCCCTAACCTTGAAACTTGGGGAGGACACAGTCTGAACTCTTCAGCAAGCCTGCTTCCAAGGGAAAGGTGTTCTTCAGCCTTTTCTGGGAAGATAGATTCAGGGTCATGGTGTGGCTTTAAATGAGGGAGTTAGGTGATGAAGAGGTAACATATGGGCTGGGAGGGAGCCCCTAGGTTCAAGGGAGTCACTAGGTAGCTCCCAGAATGCAGCCTAAGTATACATCCCAGGATCAGGGAGGGTGAGGGGGTTGATTCTTGAGGGTCCCATGGGGCTGTGGCTGGGATGGTGTCTCACATGGAATTGGCGGAACTCCTGGAAGGTCCTATAGATGAGGCCATCACTGCCATCAGACCAAAGCACCGAGAGGATGAACATCTAAGGAACAGAAGCGTGAGGAAAAGGGATTCAGTAGATTCCGGCATCCCCCTGGCCCCATCCTCCTTTATCTAGCTCAAAAAACATCCCTCCTGCCCTATAACAGGGCTGAGTACAGAGGGCTGACCCCCACCTAATTACACACACACACACACACACACACACACACACACAAACACGCAGTCTCATTTTCTACCACATACCCAAACATCCCATCCCTAGTCCAAACCTAGAAAGGAGAGAGAAGCCACGATAGAGTAAAGGAGGAGACAAAAGACTTGAGGATGGGGAAGAAAAAGAGATATGGATCACGGAGGAGTCAAAGGAATTGTGGGAGACAGGGTGCTGAAGATGATGAGAAAGGAGGAGCAGTTCAATGGGTGAAACAGAGATGGGAGCAGCAAAAAGAGACAGAAGGCAGAGAGAGTGAAGGGGGAGAGAATGGGGAGATAAGGAGAAGAGTCAGGTTTGGGGAGAAAGTGGAAGGGAGAGTCAAAAGAATGAGAAAGAAGATGAATATGAGAAGGAATCAGAAGTGGGAGTCAGAGAAGGGAGACAGGAATGAAGGGAGACCAGGATACCGAAAAGAAGAAAAATGGGGAACTCTGTTTGGGGGAGATGGAAGGAGAGATGGGGGAGGTAGAGGAAAAGAAACAGAGGAACTGGAGAATGAACAGATTTAAGGGAAACAAAAACTGGTATGACAGGGATAGGTATGAGGAAACTAGCTGAGCAGTACCTGAGGTTGCCTGCCCAGCACAAATCCCACCCCTCGAACCGACTCGGGCTGCCGGGTACCAGTCATCCTGTTCTGTGTGATTCCCTATGCCCTCATCACCTTCTTAAATGGATGGAGAGGGTGGGGCCAGATTCAGGAGTACCACCTCCTGGCAGCCTGCCAGGCAGCTTCCAACTTGATTGTCTCCTCCCTGCTAGCAGGAAGATCTGCCAGGGGCTGGAGGCATAAATTCCCCAGAAGGAGTCTCCAGGATACCTTCCTCCTGACCTCTCCTGTAAGTCATCAGAGCCTCCAAGGCAGGGGACTGCTCTAGGTGTGGTTTGGTAGGAGACAAATCCTCTGTCTCAGTTTTCAGAGACCTGGGCCAAGGACAGCTTTGGTAGAGTAGAAAGAATAAGGGAACATGGGGCAGCTTAGATGGTGCAGTGAGTAGAGCACCGGCCCTGGAATCAGGAGGACCTGAGTTCACATTCAGCCTCAGACACATGGCACACTTACTAGCTGTGTGACCTTGGGCAAGTCACTTAACCCCAAATGCCCTGCCCTCCCCCCTGCAGAAAAAAAAAAAAGATGAGTCAAAGATGCTGGCAGGATATTCGGGTAGAGATGTTTAGAAGACAATTAGAAATATGGGAGTAGTGGTAGTTTGGACAGAGATTGGGTCCTCCTGACTTCAGGACCAGCACTCTATCCACCCTGCCACTTATTGCTACTGGAAAGGGTATGTCAGTCTGTTGCCCTGTAGCTCCATTACTATTCTAATTACTTTCCCAAACCAAAATAGCACTCCCCGGCCATTGCTGCCTCTGCCATCAGAATATAAGCTCCTGGCTAATGCTAAATAAAGTGAGCAGAACCAGGAGAACATTGTACACAGTAACAGCAACTTCATGTGATCAACTATGATAGACATATCTCTTCTCAGCAATGCAATGATCCAAGGCGACTCCAAAAGACTAAAGATGGAAAATGCTATCCACATCTAGAGAAAGAACTATGGAGTCTGAAAGCAGATCCAAGCATACTATTTGTCTTTGTCTTTGTCTCTCTCTCTCTCTCTCTTTATTCTTGTAGTTTTTCCATTTGTGAAAATATGTTTAATATGATTGTACACATATAGTCTACAGCAGATTACATGCTGTCTTGGGGAAGAGGGAGTGGAGGGAGGGGGAAAATTTTAGAACTCAAAATCTTATAAAAGTGAATATTAAAAACTAAAAATAGTCACTTAACCCTAATTGCCTTGCCTTCCTCCCTCCAAAAAATAAATAAAAACTAAAAATAAACAAACAAACAAAAAGAATTCGAGCTCCTGGATGGCAGGGACTGTGTTTGCTTTTGTACCCCCAGCGCTTAGCATATAAGAGATAGGGACTATATCTGTGACATCATTGGTATAGTGAACGCTCAGGTGAGGAAGCTTTTTCTGCCAATGAAGGTCAGCACATTTGCTGCAATTCATAGTTTTAAGAGAGTTCTAGAGTACTAAGAGGTTGACAAATACAGTGACTTATCCAGGATCACACAGCCAGTATGTGCCAGAGATGGCTCTTGAACCCAGGTCTGCCTGGTATTTACTCCAGCTCTCTATCCACTATTCTACAATGAAGTTAATGAATACTTTCTCATTGATTCAAAAAAAAATTTAAAGCCTTTTCACAAATTAAATAAATGCTATAGACTGAGAATAAGAAAAAAAGTTAGAGACTGGTGGAAAATATCTGTGCAAAACATATCTGATTAAAAAGTCAGATACAAAATTTAAAAGGCACTGGCACATACCTCTAGGATTAAGAACTATTCCCCATACCCATCAAATTGGCAAAGATAGTAAAAGATGAAAAAATCCAATGTCGGAAGGGATATGGAAAAAGAGGCACAATTATTGAGTGTTGCTAAAGCTATGAGTGGGTCTCACCATTCCCAGAGACAGCTTGAAATTATGCTGAGAACAGTTTCAACATTTTAAAAATACCTTTTGATCTAGCTTTTGGTTTTACAACTCAATGAGATTAGTTGACAAAAAGGAAAAAAAAACCTCTCTGTATGAAAATATTCACAACACCATTTGTAATAACAAACAAGAAATAGGCCATTGGAGAATGGCTGAAAAAAAAGTGAATATTACCATTCCATAATGGATAATGAGCATGAAGGGAAGCAGACCACCTCCTGAGAAAGAGGTGATAGACTCCAGTGCAGATTGAGGCCTATTTGGGGTTGTATTTTTTTTTTCACATGGGCAATGAAGGAATTTGTTTTGTTTCATTATACATGTTTGTAACAAGGGTTTTATTTTTCTCGTTTTCTTAGTGGTGGAGGGGAGGCAAGAAGGAGAGAAGGCTGATTTTGTTTGAAAGCAAAATAAAATTTTTAAAAAATTTTAAATAAGATGAGGTAGAGTGAAAACAGAAATCTCCAAAAAGAATAATATGCATAATTACTACAACTTGAAATGTTGGACAGTGTTGGTACTAATTGACAAAACATACATCCTCCTTTCTTTGAAAGAATGGCAAGGTACTGAAATACAAACTTGCATTAATTCTCAGTTATAAGCACACTTTTATGTTGTTTTAATTATTTTAGGGAGGGGGTGGGGATTGTACATTGAGGGGAATTCAACTGAGACCATGCCTGGGTGTTTCTATGATGGGGTCAAACAAAATTTATCAGTTGAAAAAAACAAACTCAATTTGGGGTTACAGAGCCTGAGTTCAGAGTTTACTCTGTTGCTTACTTCATATATGGTCTTCAAGTTTTTACCCTTCTACTTGGCATAAATAAGTCATTTGTTCACTCCATTCTAATAATAAATGCTTCTTGGTTATCAGTTGCTTTTAGTTCCCTCTTCTGGAAGAAAAATAGGACTGGAAAAGATAATGCAACTTCCAATGATCCAGTTTCACAACCACAGAATCAGCCTTGAGTCTTCTCTGCCTATCTAATCTGTGGACAAGAATAATCAATTCTAGCCTTGTTTCTCAAATTCCCTCCCTCCTTCCCATCATTTCTTCCCTTCCCGCCACTTACCTGGCCCCCCTTTGGCTAATACCCCCACCCCCTTTCCTGGACTATTCCAATAACTACCTAATTAGCTCTCTTGTTTCCAGTCTCTGACCTCTCCAAACTGTCCTCCATGGGGCTGCCAAAGTCACCTTCTAACTCATAAGTATCTCACTCGAAAATCATTCAGTGGCTCTTCAGCCTCTATGATGAATTGCAGACTCCTCAGCCTGGTATTCAAGCCCTTCTCAACCTGGGTAGCCTATGTTTCCAGACTTATTTCACATTACTGGATTTCAGATGCTCAGAGGTCCAGTCAGAAGGGCCCAATTGCTATTCTCTGAACCTCCACCTGTCTGTACATCTTTGCATAAGCTGTCCGCCATGCTTCTTCACCTCCATTTCTTAGACCAGGAGTGGGGAATCTGCAACTTCGAGCCCACATGTGGCCCTCTAGGTCCTCAAGTGCTGTCTTTTGACTGAATCCAAACACCCTTGTCTCAAACTTTTTACCTTCTTTCAAGACTCAGATCAGGTGCCACCCCTTAAGCTAAGCTTTTTCTCATCTCCCTAAATTACTGATGAGCTCTTCTCAAATTATTTGCAATTTACTCAACTGTTTACATATGGTACCTCACCCCCCACCCCCAACCCAGCAGAACTAAGCTCCTTAGAGGCAGGAAATGACTTTCTTTTTACTGTTGTTTTGGTATCTCCAGCTCTTTGCGAATAGTAGGTGCTTAATAAATGTTTGTTGAACTTAATTGAATCAAATTGTTCTCTAAAGTCTAAAATTTATGCCTCAAGTAGCCCCACCCAGAAATGGTTCTAGAAGATGTTTATAAAGTAGGGTCCTGTTGCCTGCCAGACTTTATGGAAGAAGAGAGATTTAAAAGCAATTCTTTTGTGCCCAATGGGAGACCCCCTGGCCTTGCTGTTTCTGATCCCTCTGTCCCTCCCTCTATCTACTCTGGAGTTGACTGTATTTGAGACTGAGATTGTACAAGAATGCAATGAGCCAGGGAAGGCTCCCTACAGGTGAGGGTCATGGGCCAAGGTTTAGGGAAGAAGGGAGTGAGGGCTGGAGAAAAGATATATAGCCTAGTCTCATAGGCATATGTATGGGACTGTAAGTCTGATCTCCCCTTCCTTCCTAAACCAAATAGCTCAGAACCATGAGGATTGAGAAAGGGCCGTTGGATCTGGCAACTAAGAGATCACTGGCAACTTTAGAGAGAGTAGTTGCAGTGGAACGATAAGATCAGAAGCCAGAATGTAAGGAGTTAAGAAGAGAACTCGAGGAGAGAAAGTGAAGGCACCTAGTGTAGACCACCTTTTCGAGGAATTTAGCTACAAAGGGCAGAAGAAATATAAAATGATAGCTATCAGAGATAGAAGGCCAAGCTGAAATGAAATGTTGACTGGCTAATTAGCAGTCCTGCAAACTGTTTTATATCTTGATAAGGTTTAAATATTAGTAGTTTTACTGAGTCCTATTAATCCTGTTAATTCTCATTGTGATTCTTCCATGCTTAGCATTTCTTTCTCTGTAGGAATAAACTACCTGTCCCATACCCCGATTCATATTGTGAGTCTTGGGGTACCCCTAGACTTGTGAGTCATTATCTAATTTACTATAATTAAAAATTATTGCTGGATGACTGGCATTGGGGAACTTAATAAGCTAATGAATGTGAGAGGGGAGAGTCCCCTGTCAGGAAGAGGGTAGAATTCCTCTGGGCTAAGGGATCAATGGCTGGGTGTGGCTGGGCACGGTTCAAGGAGGGGTGAGTGGGCCCTAGCCCCTATGAGCCACCCAGTCAAATGGCCTCTCTATTTTAGAGTATCTCTAGAAATATTAACACTTCTTCGTCAAAAAGGAGGAAGAAGATTGACAGATTACATCCCAGTCAGGATCATAAATTACAGATAGACTTCTGGAACAAAAAACAGCACTTCTCAGAGAGGAGGTGAAGGTTGATGATGAGTACATGCCACTGGATTTATTGAATGTAACCACTACCGGTTTTATTTCTAGACGGAGCTTAGGTAATGGCTAAGGTCCAAGACTGTAACCATAAGGCCTTCCATGGATAACAGTCCAGGTGAGCTAACCTAACAATAAGGAGATGAGGGAGCAGTGAACAAGTGACTGAGTCATTCAGATTTGACATCAGAAACTGAGGGCTTTATGATAGGGGCGAGAAACCAGGTTATTGCTACCAGGAATTACTGAGAGGTTATTTTTAGAAAATTTGGATTTATTATAAGGGTAGATTAAGCAAGGAAACAGTAGAGACTGTTGCTTTTGCAGGTCATTAAACCTTTAGCACCTAAAAAGACAATCAGGTAGGCAGAATTATATACCCGAAAATCATTATCCTTTATAAACTAACAGAAAACAAACCCATAAACTACCAATAGAGACCCTAAGATATTTTGAGAATTCAACAGATTAATCCTACTGGACCTGGAGAGTTATAAGAGACAGAACTGTGGCCCACAATTATCCAGATATAACCTTGATCCGTAAAAACTTAAGAACAATGTTTTTAATAGATATTGGCCAAACTGAATAGTCAAAAAAATCTCCAAACTTCATGGAATGAAAAACTTTCAAAATACAGAGATCCAAGAGGAGAAATCAAATCCTTTTGGGAACAGGATGAGGTATATATCATCCCTGGGGCAGCTAGGTGGCACACTGGATAAAAGTGCTGGGCCTGGAATCAAGAAACCTGAGTTCAAATGCAGCCTCAGACACTTCCTAGCTGTGTGATTCTGGGGAAGTCGCTTCATCCTGTTTGCCTCAGTTTCCTCATGTAAAATGAGCTGGAGAAGGAAATAGCAAATCACTCCACTACCTTTGCCAAGAATATCCCAGATGGGCTCACAAAGAGTCAGACACAACTGAAACAACTGAATGACGGCAACTATATCATCCACATCATCCTATCTGCTATGGGAATTGTACTGAAGATAATTTCCATAAGCAGATAAAAAGATAAGTTTACATCCTATAGTTTTATTCAGTTATGAAAAGCAGTCATTTTACCTGCCTGGAAAACATTAAAAATAAAAGAATAATTGCAGGATAGTGACTTGTCTCAGACCCTTTCTAACTGAACTCCATTAAAGAAGTTAAGAATAAAATATAATTATTATTGCAATAATAATAATTATTATAATTAGCATAGTGCCTTCAGCATTTAGAGCTATTTGGCACATAGTAAGCAATTATTAAATGCGAATTGACTTTTAATAATAACACACTTCTGTATAGTTCCATAATACTTTGCAATTTCCCCTTACCAAAAAACCCAACAGCAAACAAACCTATGATCTAGGTAGTGTAACTTGTTACCATTGTCATTTAAACTGAAACCCAGAGAAGGGATGTGACTTGCCTTTGTCCAACGAGTGTCTGATTCCTAGGTCTGGGTTTTTTGTAAGGACAACTTGCTCTGCTCTGCAGAGGTTACCTGGATTTTGGACCAGAGAGGGGACATCCAGTGCTTACAGAAATATTCCCTCCAATAGGGAACTCACCCCCTCCCTCCACTTTTGGACAGCTCTAAGGTTAAAAAGCCTTTTGCTTTTGTTTTTGTTTTTTGAAATGTTTCCTCGTAGCTCCTAACCAGTCTAAGTTTTGCTTTCTGGGACGAAAGGGAAGAAGTTGAATCTATTTCACGTGACAAATTTTCAGATATTTGGAAAAATCTGAAAGCCATTCGCAAACTGCCCATTTCCTTCATCTTCCTTCGCTCACCTCCAATCTTTTTTTCTCTGATTGGCAATGATATTAACTGGGGTAGAGGACATGGGCACGCTTGCAGTACGTGTAGTGGGGACCCAAACAGTGAGCGATCGGTGGCAATGAAGGATAGGAGAGCACATCTACCTTAACTACTGAAGGAACTCCAACCTTAAAAGACTCTGAAAGTCACTCTGTTACAGAAAAGAACTTCATAGGTCAAGATTTTTACAAATGCCTCTAGTCCATACAGACCCTATTCCTGCTTGACCAAAGAACCCTAGGGAAGCAGGAAGAGAAGGACGGATATGGTTCTGCACACATGTGATACCAAAAAAACAGATTAGAATGTGTGTTTCTGTACATATCTAACTACAGAGTGTGCATGTCTGTGCACATCTCTAATAATAATAATAGCTAACATTCACATAGCACTTACTATGTGCTGGGCACCATGCTTTTATAATTATTATCTCATTTCATCCCCACAACCACCCTAGGAAGTAGATGCTATGACTATCCCCATTTTACAGGTGAGGCAATAGAGACAGAGGTTAAGTGATTTGCCCTAATAAGTGTCAGAGGCTAGATTTGAACTCAAGTCTTCCTAACTCCAGGTCCAGTGCTTAGCTACCCTATGCTTCTCTATGTTTTTGTATGTATCTGTGTGTGTATGCTTGCATACCTATATGTATCTGTGCTTGCATGTGTTTGTATTTGCGTGTGTCTGGATCAAGGTCTCTGGGTCAACCAACGGTCAAGAGACCTTATTGGCTTCATGAAAGAGGGTGGTTCTGGGAGGAAGAGGGCAAATGTTTACGCTAAGCAAATGTTTAAGTGGGCTAGAGGGCAAATAGTTAAGCTGTCCTGTTATTTCCTTGTGTGGCAAAAGTAATGTGGGGATAACCCCTGGGCTACCACCTCTTCCCCAGAGAGATCATTTTAGAACCTGAGCACACATGGTCAAAGTTTAAAGAGGAGGCTCTCATCCTGGGTACGGCAGACCCAGACTGGCCAGTGGCTGTGGTTAGGGTCTCTGTGTTGAGGTTTAGGGGTGCTAGGGACCCCAAAATAGGTCCTGCCCGAATGAATTCAACCCAAGCCTTCTTTCAGCCAAAGGAAAACAAAATTTATTAAAGATTTGCTGTATTGGGTAGACTTTTAGGGAGCCTGAGCATTTGTATCACTAGTGCCAGAGGGCCAGATTGAATCTGCTCTGAGCTGGACTGAATCTGAGCACTTTCATGGAGGCAAGATGAGACTTATATATAGAAAGACTGTGGGAGGGATCTAGGGGTGACTAGAGGAGGGATTTAGGGAGAGTCTTGAGGAGGAGTCTAAGGAGGATCTTGATGGGGCTGGGGTGATTGAGGGGGGACTGGGGTGAGGTCAGACTCCAGGAATGGGACTAAGGGTGGGAAATAGCTGAAGGCTATGTGGAGAAAACCCACAATGGAGGGCTAGGAGATTTGGGCTTATGGAAGGCTTATGGCCTCAGGCGAAGGCCAGATCAAGTGGGAAGACTCCAGAAGACTTCAAGGTGGGGTTTTCTGGAAGCTATGGACTAATGGGACTTAAATTCTTTTGGGATAAGGGATGAAGGTCTTGGGCCTGTACTCCTTCACCTGTACAATAGGGGAGAAAGTTGTCATCTCTCATCCTGTGCTCCCTACTGAGATAGAGTCAAGGAGCCCTCTTCCCATCATCTCTTCAGGCTGAAGGCTGTGGGAAGCACCCCTGCATGGTATCAAGGGACCCTAGTCAGGGTCATGCAAGAAATAGGGTGTGAACCAAATGTGGCCTTCCTGAATCCTACTGTAATTACGGTAGGCCAGGAGACTTGATGAGCTCAGAGAGGAAAAGGCACTTGGCCAAGGACTCATAGCCAATTAGTAGCAGAGTTCAGGTGAGAACTGAGGGGGTATAGGGTCTAGGAACCCCCTTGAGCTCTCCTCAAATCTTCCTACTTGATCTGGCCTTTGATTGAGGCCATCACTAGGCCCAAATCTCTGTTACCCTTAACCTAGCCTAGCCCTCCATTGTCTGTTATCTTCAGGTAGCTACTTCCCACCCTTAATCCTATCAAAATCCCATTCTCTGGGTTCCTGGAGTCCAACCTCTAGTCTTCCCAGTCCCATCAAGATCCTCATTAGACTCCTCCTCAAAACCCTCCCTAAACCCCCTCCTCCCATCACGCCAGAACCACCCCTAGATTCCTCCCACAGTCTTTCTGTATAAAAGATCCACCTTGCCTCCATGAAGGTGCTCAGTTTCAATCTGGCCCGCTTGTGTCACAAAGTCACAAAGACTCAAATTCCTTAAGCATCTACCCAATATGGTGAATCTTTAATAAACTTTGTTTTATTTTGGCTGAAAGAAAGCTTGGGTCAAATTCATTAGGGCAGGACCGGTGTGTCAGTATTTTGGGGTCCCAAACACCCCTAAAACCTCAAATTTCCAGTACACCCAACTCTTACCCAGCCCTTACTCACTGAATGGGCATGGCCTTAGACAAACAGAGATCTGGGAAAGACTTTAATTTAGAAAGGCTCCCATTATATCCCGGGCCATTGCCAGTTGTCTTGACCTTCCTCTTGTTACTGGACTCTACCAAGACCGGAGGAGAGAGTGAGGCTGTTGGACTTTGCACAGTTCTTGCTAATTCACCTAGTCACACCTCCACTGTGGTAATATCTTTGGCCATCTTCAAGAGCCATAACTCATCCTACCGGAGGCTATGATCATTCTGATTGTCTCCCCTTTCACTAAGGCAGGCTCTGGGCGTGCTCCTCCTCTACCTTACCCAGCCTGCGAGCTCCCTGAGGGCCGGGCCCGGGGCCGCTGTTTCTCTGTTTCCCACAGACCATGATATCCCCACAGCTAGGCTAGACCTTGCTCCTCTGGCCCCCAAAGCACAAGGAGCTCAGAGATAACAGAACCAAGAGCTGATTCCTCACCCTGAGCCCCAGAACCCCCTCCTCCTCAAACAGGGGCCAAGACAACTCCTGAGCCTCACCTGGCTGAGCTCCAGGAATCAAGGAATGTGCTTCAATCTCCCCAAGCAAAGGGGCTTTGTGTGGCTTTGGGCGGCATCCTCTGAAGTCCAAGCCTGCCATCAGAGAGGCCCACCTGTCACTGAGCCCAAACTCCAGCCCAACCCAGCCAAGCCCAGCAGGGGGTTATAAGGAGCTGTTGACATAAGAGCTGAGTCAGTTACCCCTGAATGGGAGTCTCTATTCTGTTCTCCCACACCCTCCTGAGCAACCTGGCTGGGGAGTGGTGACGAGGTCCTTGAACATCTCCTGGAAGGAGTACAGCAGGTGTCCTGAGAGGGTACACAACATGCTAGAGCGGACAGGGCTAGAAAGACCTGAGTTTAAATCTCCACCCTTGGACATTTACTAGTAGTGTGACCCTGGACAAGTCACTTACCTTTCTATGCCTTAATTGAGGGGGCCCTTCAATTATCTCTAAGTTTCTTTCTAGCTTTAAATCTTGTGCTACGGTGATCTCCATCCTCCTTTTCATCAGGGAAGTGGGAGACAATGTCTGAAACACCTAGCTCTGACCCTAAAAGCTATGAGCATTCAGAGCAGGTAGAGACCCTCCCCCATCCCCTACCCCAGCTGGAGCAATCAGGGAAGGCTTTCTGAAGGAAGAGAACTTGGTATACGTTTACTAGCTGTGTAACCCTGGGTATTTACCTAACCTCTGTCTACCTCAGTTTCCTCAACCGTAAAATGGGAATCATAATGGCATCTTCCTCTCAGGGTTGTTGTGAGGATCAAATGGTAAAGCTCTTAGCACATGCCTTAAATAAATTAAATAAAAGTTTGTTTCCTTCTTTCCTTGAGCTAGGTCCTGAGGGTTTGCCAGGAGCTGGCAGAAGGGAGAAGGGAGACAGGTCAAGGCGGAGGATTATTGCTAGCAAAGGCTCGTCGGAAGGACTGGCTCTGGCATGCTCTGGTCACTGAGGAGTGGATGGTGCCAGTGCCCTGGGACGAAGGAAAAAAGCCTCCCCCTCTATGGCAGTAATTAGAGGCTTCTGTCCTTGGTAGAGCCACACTGTGTGGTAGGAGCAGGAGCTAGTAGCTGTCCATGGCTCATATGAAGGGTGAAAGCTTCAGGGAGGCTAGTGGAGGCAGGACCCTACCAGGAGTGGCCAAAGAAGGGGAGGGGACAGAGAGGGAGGAAAGTCAGTCACACCCCATGTTGCCCCACTGCAACCCAGTTCTCTGGTTTTATTTAGCTGCAAGTACTATCTCCTCTTTTTTGTCTTTTTTCTTCCTTCCTTCCTTCTTTCCTCCCTTCCTTCCTTTCCTTCCTTCCTTCCTCCCTCCTTCCTTTCTTCTTTCCTTCCTTCTTCCTTCCTTCCCCTTCCTTCCTTCCTTCCTTCCTTCCTTCCTTCCTTCTTCTTCCCTTCCTCCCTCCCTTCCTTCCTTCCTTCCTTCTCCTTCCCTCCCTTCCTTCCTTCCTTCTTCCTCCTTCCTTCCTCCCTCCCTTCCTTCCTTCCTTCTTGCCTTCCTTCCTTCCTTCCTCCTTCTTCCCCCTCTCTTCCTTCCTCCTTCCTTCTCTTCCTCCTTCCTTCCTCCCTTCCTTCCTTCCTCCCTCCCTTCCTTCCTTCCTTCTTCCTTCCTTCCTTCCTCCTTCTTCCCTCCCTCCCTTCCTTCCTCCTTTCCTTCCTTCTTTCCTTCCTCCTTCCTTCCTCCCTCCCTTCCTTCCTCCCTCCTTCCCTCCCTCCTTTCCTCCTTCCTTCCTTCCTTCCTTCCTTCCTTCCTTCCTTCCTTCCTTCCTTCCTTCCTTCCTTCTTTCCTTCCTTCCTTCCTTTTTTATTTTCTTTTTTTTTTTTTGGCCAGGAAAACCCCATGAATAGTATTGCCTGGTGTGCTGTGGTCTTAAGGGGATCACAAACAACTGAACAACCACTATCATTTCCCTCCCTTCTCTTCAGGAACAAAGGTCATGGCTGTGACTATTTAGCAGGGATATCCCAGATTTCTTCTTTCTTCCTGTAAGTGAAGGGAGTCCTCCCTCTATATCAATTAATGTAATCACAAAAGTCTCAGAATGTAATCAGTATAAGGAAGTTTCTCTCCCCATTTTGTCACAGAATCACTCCATCATTCAACAGGTCCCGCATAATGAAATCACAAAGTAAATAAAGTAGGTATTGGGGACTTTTCTACAACCCCACCACAAGTCTTTAATCAATTTGAGAGACTCCAAGACCTTGGACTCTTGAATAAAGGCACATTAATGCCACACTGGAAATATCTTGTGATTGTCTGAGAGAACCAGCCACACTCCTTGGGCCTAAATATCAAAGTAGCCAGCCATTCAGATGTTCACCAGACCTGTCACAGAAGGGTCCAAGTATAGGAGTTCATCGGTTCAGGCAGTGGACCCAGAAGTGGAGGAAAAAGATTTGAGAAGCAATTGCTCCTGGAGGGAGAGGAGGAGACTTTCCTTCCATCGATCCATATGGTCAAGACTGCAAAGAGGCCAGGTGGGAAATTAGGCTTCCTCTCCAAGCAGATTCTCAAGCCCAGCTCAGAATAGTTCACATGCTTCACTGCCAGAAGGAAAGAGAATTGAAGAGTCACTTGCTTTGGCATATAATAGTAATTACTATTATAATTTATATAGCACCTTAGGGTTTATAAAACACTTTATAAGTCATTATTTCATCATATTATCACAACACCACCAGGAGGTAAGTGCTATTATCCCCATTTTACAGGTGAGGGAACGGAGGCAAACAGAAGTTAAGTGACTTGCACACAGCTAGTGAGTGTCTGAGGCTGGATTTGAACTCAGGTTCAGTACTCCATGCACTCTACTCACCTAGCTGCTATATTCCCCCTGAGTTATCAGCTCTGATCCAGTAACCAGTAAAGGGAGTCTTCATTCTCACATACTACAGGCCTCTCTACACGGCAGATTGTAGCGACCCTCCCCACCTCCTTTCCCAACCTCTACAAGCTTCCATGAAAGGATTGGAAACCATCAGAGGACGTCTGCACGTTTTCTAAGGAACAGTTCCTATAAGCCAGCTGAACCACCTTACACGCCAAATGACAAGCAAGGCTCCAGCAGCCAAGGGGCCAGGCACAGGATCCTTTATTCGGGGCAAACCCGAAGAGGTGGGAGGTGTCCCCTAATCTAAGCCCCCACAGTGTCCTATGGCATTGGAAGGGGAAGCAGTGCAGGGAACCCGGAGGTCTTTACTTGGGGCAAATAATCAACTTGCTTGGATTTAATCGTCTCTATGCTGATGACTCTCAGATGGAAATATCCAGACCCAATCTCTCCTCTAAATTTCATTCCTGCTCTTTACTGTTGTTGTGGTGGTTCAGCCATTTCTCAGTTGTGGTGAGACCCCATTTGGGGTTTTCTTAGTAAAGATACTGGAATGACTTTGCCATTTCCAGCTCGTTTTACAGATGAGAAAATTGAGGCAAATAGGGTTATGTGACTTGCCCAGGGTCACATAGGAAGTGCCTGAGGCTGGATTTGAACTCAGGTCCTCCTGACTACAGGCCTTGTGCCCTTGCCATTGGGCCACCTAGCTGCCCACTAGTCCTGCTTTGCCAATTGCTTATTAAACATTTCAAATTGGTTTTCTGGGAGATATGTCTCACTCAACATAGCCAAAACAGAATTTATGATCTTTCTTCTCCAACACAACCGCTTCCAAGCTTGGCTATTTCTATTGCAAGCACATCATTCCTGAGGCCTCCCACGTTCATAACTTTGGTTGTCACCCTTATTATTCAATTAATTTGCACACACATGCGCGCGCGCGCACACACACACACACACACTCCATCTCCTATCTTCACCTAGGCTTCATAGAATCCCTCTCAAGTGATTCAAGACACAATTAAAGCATCCCCCACTTTTTTTACATGAAGCCTTTCCTGATTCCTCTTCCTCCAAATGTTACTGCTCTCATTACCAAACTGCCTTGTAATTAACTACTTCGTATTTATTTGCATTTATTCTGCATACAGTATCCCAAAAGTCTTAGAGCAGCTTAAAGCTTTAATAACCTTCAGAAGCATAAATGCTATAAACTTACCCCCCCCAATTTGAAAGTTTATTCAATTTTTTATACCTATTTAGTTTTGTGAATTTTAAATAATAAATTTTTAATTTTAATTTTAACCAGAAAGGATATCTTGTCATTATATGTTGAATATGTGACATTTGGATAACACTTGCCCAGACCTCTCGATACATTGAGGACACTCTCTTGTTTGGCCACCTTGGTCACCTGATCTATTGCCATTAGGTTTTTTCTTTTGGGGGGTCACATCAAAACTGTCAGGTAAGGATCAAAGCCTCATTTTCTGGATGATCTTAAGGCTAGGATTACATAGGCAATCCTTTCAGTCACTGAGTGGCAACTGATGAAAGTTTTTTCAAAATTCAAAAATCAAGTAGAACAATAGATCAAATTTTTGTTTAAAAAAAAAGCACCAATATTTTTAAAATGTGAATAATTATCCTTCCAAATTTAATTTTTTGCAAGTATGTAGCATTTATGCTTAAGAAGTTATTAAAGCTTTACATTGCACTGAGACTTTTGGGACATCCCATACTTGGCTGTCTCTCCCATCATAATGTAAGTTCCTTACGGGTAAGGATTGTTTCATTTATGTATCATCAATACCTGGCATAGTGGCTTGGCATACGGTAAGGGTTTAATAAATACTTGCTGGTTGATAGATGTTGCTGCTATATCCCAGAAGAGGCTTTTGTCTCCTTCCTTCCCACTGGTCCCTTTCCCAGATTCCTGCTCTGTGAGTAGAGAGGTGGAATGACCTCACCAGAAGTCAGTATAGAAAAGACATAGAGCTAGGATTTTTCACAGGATGAGTAGGTGAGAAGGAAAGCTAGAACAGTTGACCTAGATTTTAGTAAACCTTTTCACAAAGCATTATATATTATTCCTGTGGAGAAGATGGAGGGATATGGATTAGATAAGAAAAAAATAGAATAAGAATTGAGTAGTTGTTAACGATTTAGTGTTAACCTAATGTTGCGTGGAGTGCCTAGGGGAATACCCCAGAGATCTGTGTGTGGCATTGTACTGTTTTAGGTTTTTATCAATGATTTGGATAAATGTGTAGGTAGCATGCCTATCATATTACATTTGACACAAATCTGGAAATGACAGAAACCGTATTGGATGACAGAGTCAGGATCCAAAAAGGTCTTGATAGGCTAAAGCATTGGGCTGACTCTAATGAGGTAAAATTCATTAGTGGGGTAAATGTGAAGGCTTATTTACACTTGGTTAAAAAAAGCAATTTCGGAAGTACAAGATGGGGGAGGTAGAATCATACAGTAATGTTCTGAAAAATATCAGAGGGTTTTTATGGACTATTATAAGCTCCATATGAGTCAGCAGCATGAAGTGGCATCCAAATAAGCTAACGTAATTAGCTGCATTAAGAGGAGCAGAGCTTCCAGGAATATGGAGATAACAGTCTTACTGTGCTCTGACCTCATTAGATCTCATCTGGCATTCTGTGTTCAGTTATAACTGCCATAGTTTAAGATGGATATTGATAATCTGGAGAATGTACAGAGGAGGGCAATGAGGCCAGTAAAGGGTTTTTGGTCCACGGCATATGATGCTCAGCTGAAAGAACTGGGGGTTTTTAGCCTGAAGAAGACTCATGGCAGAACATGATAGCTGTCTTCAAGTATTAGAAAGGCTGTCAAGTGAATGAAGGATTAGATTTGTTCCATTTAGCCTCAGAGGGCAGAACTAGAAGCAATCAGTGGAAGTTGTAAAGAGACCAGTTTGGGCTTCCTGTCAAGAAGAAGATCCTAATAATTTGAGTTTTCAAAAAATGAAATAGGTTTCCTAGAGAGGTGACGGGTTCACCCTCCTTGGAGATCTTCAAATAGAGCCTAACTGACCTTTTGTCAGGCGTATTATAGTGGGGATTCCTTTCATGTATGGGTTGAACTGGATAGCCACTAAGTGCCTTTCCAACTGTCAAATGCTATTATACTATGAAAGGTACTCAACGTACTATATCAATCAAGTATGGGACAGGTACTTATTTCACCAAGTGCCAAGATACAAAAACTCACAAGTTCATATTGGCAGAAACAAATTTAAAATGGGATTCAGGAACTTATAACTACTATTACAATATCTGTTGGAAGGTTAAATCATAAACATCAGAACAGTAAGCAATTTGTGAATAGCCATTCCACAGTTCACCTCAATTGTGCCAAAAGGGGTAGAAAAATAACTTTTGTGCAAGGAAAACTAATAAAATTAACTTGTAAAGAAACACAGTCTCTCAGATAAAATATTGAGGAGAGACAAAGACTGTTCTAAGGACCAGAGAGAGAAATGCACCTCAGATGAATGTATTGAAAGAATTTCTCTGTCCATTCCTTACTTATAGCTTCTTTCACCATTCAGTCATATAACATGCTAGAGATATAAAGGGACCAGCAGGCTGTATAAGTTTTGCTTCGACAACCTATTCTACTCATCTAATTAAAACAGTTAACTTTTACATGGTATTTTACATACATTATCTCACTTGAACATCACAATAATCCTGTTAGCATGAGGAGTCTTGTATTTGGAGACAGCCACCGAGTACAAATGAGGAAACGGAGATTCAGAGACATGTCCAGGATCATGCAGTAATGTCAGGGGTGGGATTTGAGCCCAAACTTCGTAAATCCAATCCCAGAAGTATGCCTACATTATGAGGCTTACTACTTCTGGATGATAGAAGATATTATATACTCAACAAATCCCCAGGCTAGAGACCCAGTGCTTGACCTAGGATGAGAGTGACCTGCTCAAAAATAAGCCCACATTTAAGGCCTAGTATAATGAGAGTTGGACTAGACAAATCTACAAGTTTGACTTTGTGAAGAGATTATTTCTTTTTTTTTAATTTTTTATAATTTGTTTATTTTTCATTTTCAACATTCGGTTCCATAAGATTTTGAATTTTAAATTTTCTCCCCCTCCTTTTCCTCCTCCCTCCCCAAGAGGGCATGCAATCTGATATAGGCTCTACTTACACATTCATATTAAACATATTTTCACATTAATCATGATGTAAAGAAGAATCAGAACTAACAGTGAAGAGATTATTTCAACTCCCAAAGGGGAAAAGACTAGTCAACTTTTTGCAAGGTTTCAGGGGTGGACAAATCCCCAGTGGGGTGTGAGCAAGAGCTACTGTAACTCACACTGGGATCTCAACTTTAGTTAGCAGCATCTTTCAATGTTATATCTATGACCTTATTACACATCAACATTATGAGCACATAGGGCAAATATGTACAGTGACTAAATACCCCAAATACCCAAAAGCCATTCACTTGGAATATTGGCTCATTAAATGTGATCACTTAGGTAAATATCCAGCCAAGGGCCTTAAATTCACACAGGGGGCACTATCTCCCTATTTGAGCTGTTTCTCTGTAGGTCTTCTATGCCTACACACTGACTGGTCACTTTTAGCGGACTTGACAACCTGAGCAAACTCAGGCAAGTTTCCATGTCCCCAATATGGAATCTCACCAAAGGTGGCCTTTGCCCTTGACTCCCAGGTTGCAGTCTAGTCTAGAAGTTGAAGTATTGCTCAAATATTAAAATTGCTATCTACATTTTCAGTTTGTGTACCACTTAGGAACAATTTCACAATTTCAGGTCTCTTTCTTCAGTACCCATAGATTTAGACACTGTTTTATGTTATGACCACACAACTTTAATAACACAATTAAAATTCAAAAGATAACTTAAACACACCCTGCTCTCTCCCATATCTTTGGCCTGGATAAGGATTTTTCTTTCTTCCCTTCTTCTCCTTCTAAATGTTTTATAGATGCTTTTTTTCCTTTTTATACCACTTTCCAATGATTCTTCTGAATAGAATCTTCCCTTGTAACAAATAAATAGTCAGGCAAAGCAGACAGATAGATAGACCCTGTTTTTTATTTTCTTTGTGTCTTTAGTGCTAGCACAGTGCCTAGAACATAGGAAGAGGTTAATGATGGCATCCTAATAAATGTGCCCTCAGCCCCAATATTCTAACTTCCTTATGGGACTCATTGAACAGCAGGTATGTCCAGATTTAACCACACAGTCTGGCTTTAACCACACCACAGGCCCCTAGCTCCAATCTAGCCACTGCCCTCACCTCCAATATTTCAACTTCTTTATATGCCTCATTGCCTCACTAGAACAGCAAACACGTCCATGTGATGGGATCCCAACCACTGCCTCTAGCTAGCCACTACCCCCAGATTCAATTCTCATATTTCTCATAGAAAAAGCAGGTGTCTCCATGCACTCAACCACAACCATATGCATCTCAGACAGGATCATAATAGCCAGCCAATCAGAAAGTAGAACCACCAGAATGCAGAGCAGGATGTGGACCCCAAAACAACAGAAGGGACTTTCCTAAGTAGGCGCCTGCACAAAAGCTGTCCTTTAGATGAACTACAATAAACTTGAGGTTTATTATAATATCATTATCATATATACATGCCCCCCATGGGTTTTCTGTATGCATTATGGGTAATTGCATCCGCAGTTCCACTGAGGCTGGGATCCCTCCCCTTTTGCCTAATCCCTTGACAAACCCTCCTGCCTTTTTGATATTCATACATTATTCATCTTTTCTGTTGTGTAATCAGCATCATATACCCTATAAAAATCCCCATCTTGCTCTGATGAGCTTCCAGTTCTTCTTCGAACTTAGCTCACTTCCTGAGAGTTGTTACTCTCAATAAACGCCTTTGTTAAAAAAATTAAAATTAAAAAAATACTAAATGCCTTTGCTTAGGTTAGAAATGATCTGAGTCTCTGAATTCTTTCACATCATGAAACCTCAGCAGTTAATACATTTATTGACTGATTGACCCTGGCCATGTCTAAAAGTGTATATATATACCTCATTCCACACCTATAGTCTACCACTTCTCTTCTGAGAAGTCAAAGGCACAGTTTGTAAGGGATAACACTATTTCCTAAGAACACATTCTTACAGGTTGTAGTGTAGTAAAGGAATTGGTTAGGACACTTTTCCAGTGTTGTGGTGGTCTTTGGCCAAATATTTGGCCACTGAATTGCAAGTGTCTTTCAAATTTCATCAGGGAAATTCCTTCACACCACATAAAGAGGTAATGAAGTGAAAACTCTTTTAAAAAAAAATGCATTTCTTGTTTTTATTATCTGCCCCCCCTCTCTATAATTTTAACTCAGCTGGGGGAGGGGGAATCAATTGACAAGGCTCTTCTGATCAACTTCTCCATTCCACCCCACTCCCACTACATACTACTTTTATATAGGAAGAGTTTAGAAAGCATGATGACTTTAGTCAAGCTGTTTTCTCACCTGAGGATATCTGAGGCATCAGCCAATACCAACTTCTTGTTGCAGTGGTGATTAGTCCTCAAGGGACCCTTGATCTTGTGATACCTGAACAGCCAGCTATTGCTAGAAAAACCCTGCCCCCAGCCCCTAACTAAAAAACCCCAGTTTGGGTAAGAAAATCAGACTTAGTTCCTGCTGTTTGGCGTTCAGTGGGTGTCCTTGACACCCCCCCCCCCCCCCCCCCGTGACTGTTCTGGGAGTATGGAGTATGGCCAAGGGAAGGGCCTGATGCTTAGCAATCTCTGTTTCTTTCCTGAGCGGGCTGAGAGACGTCTCTATCTTGTGTCAACAAACCCAGCTGGAGCATCCCTTGGTCTGCCTATGGCCTTGAAGGATGAAGGCCTCAGCCCCGGACATTCTCTTGAATTCCTTATTCTTATCATATGTTGTGGGATGTAAATGGCAAATTGAACAGAGAGATCCTGGGTTGTAATTCAGTTGACACTTTGTCAGCAGTATGATATGCTTCACTTGCAGTCTGTTAGGAGGTTCCTCTTCATGTATCATGATCACAAAGGTGGAAGAGGCTAAATTTTATTTAATTTATTTTTATTTTAAATTTTATTTTAGCAAGTCTGCTAAAATAACATATGCAAGTTTCAAGAGATAACTAACCACTGCTCTTTGATCTACTGTATAAATTTGACTTCTCCACCCCAAACTCTTGGTCATTTTGATTTGGGTTGAACCCGAATGACTGCCGGCTAATAAATTCTCCATTTAAAACATACTCTGTGGAGTGTCTCACTCGCCTCTGGTATAACAATCTCTAGTTGTGGATTCTCCATGGTCAGTCTCTAGTAAGTCAGTGTCTGTCAATGCAAGTCTCTAAACAGATGAGGAGTTGTGGTTCCTTCCCTTCTTTGTTCTGATTGGCTGGGTACATGAACCAATAGGCTTTATTCATACCAAATAACGTGATATGTACATTAGCTATGTGACAGAATTGAACAGGACCCAAAAGACTCTAGCTACATCTTATATAGGAGGGCCTTATCATGATAGATATTGTGGTGAGGAAAATGCAATAAAGTTAAACTGACGTAGTTCTCTGAGCAAAATTGGTTTAGTGCTGTGTATAAGCGTTAACAAAGTGGGTCAGATTATGCATAACCATTAACTAAACTGGCCAGACTAGCAACCTCAGTAAAGCCAGCAATTCCCATGAAAAGGAAAAGACCCTTTTTACTGACATGAAGGAAAGGAGGGGGTTGTGGTAATTGGGGAGCCTTAAGATTGGCTACAACTGAGGAAAGTGGGTTGGTTGGTATTCAAGTGTGGCTAATCACACCCCTCTCTGACAATTAAAGAAAATTAATTGCTTCAACTGCCTCTGGTTCTCTTGGCTAGAAAATCAGAAGCACCCAGCCAGTCTAATTGTCCTTTCAGGGAAGATCCTTGTTGTTGTTGTCCTTTGTTTTTGAAGAGGACCAATGACCTCATAGGGTAATGTCTTCACTTGTGGATAAATTGGATTTAAGTGAGGCAGAGTTGCACAAAGTTATCAGCCTTACTCTCTCTTCCAGAGTCATCCAAGTCTAGTGGCAGGACAAAAGTCAGGACGGCTGGTGATGGCCTAGGATGCAGCGGATCGGTAGTTGACCTTGGAGTCTTCGACATCTGACCAAGCTCTAAGTAGTCCGCATTACCTGCTCCAGCCACCTTCATGGCCATTGGAACAAAGTGTTCCCATCTGCCCATTCCACTGGGGGAATTCACATCCTTCACATCCTTCACATCCTTGGGGTAGACGTCCCCCTAATTCACCAATGGGTTTGAGGCCTGTCCCCCCAACCTGGTTTAAACTGGCTAAAGCCCGTCTGCTGAGACAATGTACCAGAGTAAGGCCACTGCATATGGTATAGCTTCTTGGAGCCACGGGTGGGAATTGGGTTGATCAGACAGAAACCAAAAGTGGATGAACGGCCCTGAAGAAGGTGAGGCAAGCCCTGACACCAGAGGTACTAGTCCTCCTTGAACGCCCGGTCCACCCCAAGAGGAAGATCAAACCACCCCTCATTGCACAAACACAGGTAAAGGGTTGTCTTAGGTCAGTGTTTACAGACAACAAAACAGAAGTCCCAGGTTAAACTGGTTTGAGGTGTACTGACAACAAACAGATGTCTCAGGGGTTGGTTGCCTGAGTTATAGCAACATTCCCTTTCAACCACTCCAAGAAAATTTGGAGTAGGACAGACCACATTTTTGGGTGAGGGGAGTTCAGGCAGATACTGACAATTATTAATATCAATACAGTAGAAATCAGAGGTAATATCCAATTTTTATCTTTTTACAATATCAGGATGTAGGAAAAAATGTTATCCATTATTTAAGTAAGAATTTGTGAAACAATTCTTGGCTAAACATGGTGCCAGTAAGTCTGCCTCTGGAATAGGTACATAATTAACTTTCTTGAGACAGTCCTTAAACCTTGTTACAAATGACTAAGTGGATGAATAAAGAATGAATGAATGAAAAATCATTGGTTAAATACTTACTTTGTGCAAAGCACTATACTAAGTGCTGGAGATATAAATAGAAAAGCAAGACAGTCCCTGTTCTCAAGGAGCTCGCATTCTAATAGGGAGAGAGAACAAGTATAGAAGCTTTCAGCTACAAGTCAAATAGAATGGCCCCGTCATCTTCAACGTGTAGCAGCAAAGCAAATGGGAACACGACTATCTCCATTTTTGATAATGAACCATTTGATAGTCCCCAGGACTTTGGTGGCAAGAACTTTCTTTTCCACATCTTTAGTTGCTGTGGCTGCTAAGGAGATGAGAGCTGCAGCACCTGCAAAGGAAGTTCCTCCGCTCAATCTCTGCAAGAGTTGCTTTCCTGGACTATGACTATGAAAGCCAGACTGAAAGCAGGACTGGTGGGGGAAAGGGGACAGTATTGCTGCTGTTCCCAGAGACCTTGGACTCACCTGGCCATAGACTGCAGTTGGTCAATGGTTATTGCTGGTGATGGCCAGAATGTTGGGCTCTTCCACAAAGGTTTCTCCCCTTGATGGTGCAAAACTGGAATCAGGGTTGTTGATCTGAGAAGTACTGCTATTCCAAGGGCTCTTAGGTAAGGGGGAGAGCTACCAGACCCCAGGCTCCTCATTACCTTGTGTGTTTTACTTCCTTTTTTGAGCAAAGGTCAAGCACTAGAGGGTTCCTTCTGCACTTTCCCAACCCAAGAGATGGACGCAGTATCTAGGGAGCAAGAGAACATCAAAAGTTCCTGGACATCCAAGGTGGGGGGAGGGTAGAAAAGGACACCTGTAACTTTCTTGGTGCCATCTCTACCAGAACTGGACCTTGGGCAGGAAATATAAAGAAGTTGGGCTCAGGATTGGAGGAATTCACTGGGCAAACTGGAAATAGATATTCCTCTTTCCTCTCTAGTCCTTTCCCTCACTTTTCCTACTTTCCCTTTTCCTCTTTTCTCCTTTGCTTCTTCATATTTTCCAAATCATAGTTCTAACCACAGATCCATGCTTGTCATCCCATAAACTTTCCAACATTGACTATTTCCATCTTTGTCATCTTTACCAATTTGCTGGGTATAAGACAAAACTTCAGGATTGTTTCAATGTGCTTTTTTCTTATTAGTGATGTTTTAAAATTTTTTTTTCTTCTGAACTTAAAGTTTTTCATATACGTAGAGGTTCTCTTCCTACCTATCTCATCTCTCCTTCTCAGTCTTTTTTCCGGGATGACTCCCTCAGTCAAACTGAGACCTGTTAAAAACTTTAGCTTGTCCCCCCCTGCATCCTGGGACATCTCCAGTTGTCCTGATCCATATCTGGTCACTGGACCCAGATGGCTCAGGGGGAGAAAGTAAGGCTGTTGACTTTGCACAGCCCTCCCTCACTTAAATCCAATTCATTTGTGTGTCACGGCATCACCTCCCTGATGTCATGGTCCTCTTTGAGAATGAAGGACGAACAGTGGCAGCAATCCAGGTCATGCCCATTAACTGTTAATGTCTCTTGGGGTGTGCTGGAACCGGCTCAAATCAGCTTTTGACCAATAGTTAAATATTCCATGTGAGCATTTACATCCTGGAAATTAGCAACCCCAACTCATGACTTGATTTATTGCTTTGTTGATTGTCTAGATTTAAGAATGTGATGGAGATAACAATAATAATGCAGGTTAAACTTAAAAACAAGTTTTGCTTTTTCAGAGAGTTCACTGTTAAACATTTACCACCACATTTCTAGTGACTTCCCAACAATCTGTCTTGGGCCCTCTTCTCTTCCTCCTCTACTATATAGCTTGGTGATTTCATCAGCTCCCATAGGATTCAAATATCATCTCTATGCTGATGATTCTCAGATCTACTTATCCAGCCTTAACCTCTGTCTTGACCTCTAGTCTCAAATCTCTAATTGCCTATTAGATATCTAGAACTGGACATCCCATCTTAAACTCAACATGCCCCAAACTGAACTCATTCTCTTTCCCCCCATCCTCTTCCCACTTCTAACTTCCCTGTTACTGTAGAGAGTACTTAACAGTACCTGTCTTCCCAATCACTCAGGCTCACAACTTAACCTAGATGTGCCCCTCTATTCTTCACTCTCTCATCATCCTCAACCCCCACATCTAATCTGTTGCCAATCTTATTGATTCTGCCTTCCCCAAATCTCACCCTTTTCTCTCCTCTGACCCTGCCATCACCCTGGTATAGGTCTTTATCATCTCATTGCTGGACTATTGTAGTGGTCTTCTGGTTGGTCTGCCTGTCTCAAAGCATTCCTTATTCTAGTTCTTCTTCCACTCTGCTGTCAAATTGATCTTCCTAAATTTAAGGACTGACATGTCATAGCCCCTATTTAGTAAACTCCCTATTACCTTGTATCACCAAGGCAATATTCACAACAGCTGTGATTGTTATGAGTATGCCAGAATGGTTCTGAATTGCAAAATATAACAGACTCTCCATATAGGAGACAGAAGCAAAACATTTATTCAGATACCAGAAAACCCAGTCCCAAAACCAGTAAGTCCACTCTATCCAAGTAGCATAGAGGTTAATACACAATATCACTGGAGAGAGCCACTCCATCCTATAACCTTCCCCCCTGCTGGGGCCTTCCTACAAACTCACTCACAGCATAGCTAGCACACTTCTTCTCTCTCCCTCAGGTCTAACTGCTCTGAGCATTTCCTGCTCCACCCTTTCCCGTTCATCTCGTTCAGCAAGCTCCTTCCACCACATGTGACTTAGGGTTCCTATGATGTAAGCAGGTCACATGGGCCTATTAATGGATGGGAAGATCTTCAAATTTACATTACCATTACATACCTCCAAGGTCAAATATGAAAATCCTCTGTTTGCCTTTTAAAGCCCTTCATCGCCTGACCCTTTCCTACCTTTACAGTTTTCTTACGCCATACTCCCACCATTAGTCTTCTACCCAGTGGAAGAGTATTGCCTCTCGTACAAGACCCATCTCTCAGCTTAGGCCCTCATTTGATTATCTCCAATTTATCCTGAATATGTCTTGTTTCTAGATTGTTGTTGTCTTGATGTGTAACTGTGAGTTCCTTGAGATCAGGGATTGCTTTTTTTTTGCCTTTCTTTGAATCCCCAGTGCTTAGCCTGATGCCTGACACATAGCAGGCACTTAATAAATGGTTTCTGTCTTGTTGACTACATAGCAGAATACACAAAAAAGATTGTATATGAAATTATGAATTCATACATTTTGCATTAAAAATATAGTTAATTCAGCATATTATTTTCAGTTGTCTTTGATAGCAAGTATTTATTTTCTTCTTTTCTAATCTTTTGATTTTGCGTGACTATTTCTTGCTGACTCATGGAGTTACTGATTTCTCTTTGGGTCCATTTTGACTTTCAGGGAGTGTGTGTGTCTATTCGGTAAATCTATTACTTTCTTTTCTGAGTTATTTATTCTCCATCCAAGTCTTTACTCCAGAACTCTGATTTCTTTTTTTTGTTTGTTTGTTTCTTAGTTCATTTCTTCTAGGTATTTATGGATGGATGGAACAAATAGAAAAGTCCATTTGTTCCTCTGAGTATCTGGCTTGCAATCATCAGCATCACTGTCTCTTTCTAAGTTGAATCTATTATGATTCTTCACAGTGGTCATATCTTGTTTTTATTCCTATCTTTTGCCTTAGTTCCTGAATTTGGGTTTTATTCCAGGGCCAGGCTCTGCACCCTGCTGTGCTTTGGGGAAAAGATCGCTGGTCCTGCTTGATTTCAAGTTGGGTCATCTGGGTCTACCTCTAAATCCATAGGCGAAGGGCCCTCAGATCTTTAAAGTTCAGAGGGCTGGAACTTCAGGGCCCATGATGGCTTCTCAGGACATAATATTAAGCACCTGGACATGGGGTGTTGTAGTCTCAGTGCTGACATATCTGGACAAGTTGCTGAATTCAAATCCAGTCTCTAACACTTACTACCTGTGTGGCCTTGTGCAAATCACCTGACCTCCCTGGCCATTAGTTTCCTCATCTGTTTGAAATGATGTGGTTGTACTAGATGGTGTCTGAAGTCGATGAACATGATAGATTGATGATTGTATGATTCTAATTGGAGAAAGAATATTTCCCAGGTAGGTCATGCTCCTAGAGTGTACATACTGATGGAGTGCTTCTCACAGTTCTGTGTCACAACAACTGGTTAAGCCCCTCTTCTCTGAAGCTTTTAGAGCCCCTGGCAATCTGGCTCCAATCAAGCGTCTCTGCTTTGCAGCTGATTTTTCCTTTCTGTCTTCAAAACTGCCATCTGGGCTCCTCTACTGAGCTATTTGCTGTCCTATGTTAGAGCTTCTTCCATGCCTCCTGTATGCCTCCGTTAGGTGCCACAGTGGATAGAGTGCTAGATGTGGAGTCAGGAAAACCTGAATTCAAATTTGGCCTCAGACACTTTCCAGCTGTGTGACCCTGGGCAAGTCATTTAACCTCTGCCTCAGTTTCCACAATTGTTAAAATTAGGATGATAGTGATAACACCTGTCTCCCAGAGCTATTATAAGGATAAAATAATACTTGCAAAGTGCTATATAAATGCTAGCCATTACTATTAATAATAAACTAACACTAAGTAGAAGCCCATGGTAATAGAAGGAATACCTACTATACCTCTACTTCAAGATTTGGATCAAGAGAAGCTCTGTGTTAGCATTTAATAATGCCTGAGAAATGGAAAGATCATTTGAGGAAGAAACTCGCCTTAAGGACTGGTACAACCTCAAAGTATGAGTGGGATGGGGTTTGTGCCCATGTAGCAAGAGAATCTTCCTCGGTGACAAGTGGTAACAGGACCTAGCCTGCTTGAAGATGGAAAGCCCCAGAAACCATCCTAAGGAACTGTTAGTCAATGGTGTCGTCATGGAGTCCCACAGTGCCTCACCCATGGTGGGGTATGAAAGAAAACTAGGAACATCTGGTTGTGTCTTCACTTCTGCCCATGTAACAAAAGAGCTAAAGTGGGCCAATACATCATGCCATGGGCTCAGGATGTCTTTGATTGTTTCCAAGTCAGTGGTTTTCAGCATTAGACCTACAGAGGGGATACTATCAGATTTCCATGGTAGAGGATAAATAGGAAGATAGATTTAATCTGACAAGCAGAATGCTACCAGCATGAATGTAGGCCCCCAGAGAATTTTAATGGTTTCTGTCAGTTTTCAATGACTTATGCAGAAGAGTACATGAAGCAATAACCTGGAAAAACCTACACAATATAATGTTGAGTGAGCAGAGCAGAACTAGGAGAACATTGTACATAACTGCAGATATATGGATTCCGTGATGACTAACCTTGATAGACTTCGCTGTTCTCAGCAATACAAGGTTCAAAGACAACTCCAAAGGATGCATGATGGAGAGAGCTAGCTACATCCAGAGAAAGAACTATGGAGTCTGAATGCAGACTGAGGCAAACTATTTGATACTCTCCTTTTTTTTTTTATTTTTCTCTTTCATTTTGTTTTTTGTGTTTTTTTGGTTTTGTTTCTTCTTTCTCATGATTCATTCCATTGGTCATAATTCTTCTTTACAACTTGACTATTGTGTAAATAAGTTTAATGCGAAGTTATATGTAGAAGATATATCAGATTCCATGCCGTCTTGGGGAGGGAGGAGGAGGAAGAAAATCTAGAACTCAGAGTCATGTGGAGCTGAGTGTTATAAACTTAAAAATAAAAAAATCTTAATAAAAAAAAGAAGAGTACATGAACTACCTGGGTGGGGTCCTGTGTACCTGGAAGACTTTATTGTTTTGAAGATGTTGGAAGAACTTGAGAAAAAGACTGGTGAAAATGTTTGATTGGCTAGACAACATTGGTCTGAAGTTTTTAATCATAAGTGACAGTTTAATAAAGTCTCTACCAAGCTCACAAAATATCTCTGCAAAGAGGACACACTCCATACTATTGTATGAGACTGTTTTACAATGTTATGTTACATATTCCATAAGATTTGTACCTTCATTCTAATATATCTAATCTTGTCATACATATATTTATTATATGTTATATATGATGATTTTCCACATGTACTACATGCTCACAGAATGCAAATATAATATGTATTACACAATGAGCTGGAGGGGACCCCAGTTCTGGAATCAAGCAAACTGGGTTCAGTCTATGGAAGAAAAAAAATCTTGTACTGTGAATTTATTTAGACAATGACTGTCAGAGAAAATTTATTAGATATTTACGAGCACTTGGAAGGAGACCAAACCAATGAGGTTTCCCATGCTAATTAGAATTCTCCTTGCCCTAAGCAAAGTTACATTTTATAGTACTACATTAGCCTTACATTTTATAGTGTTCAAGAAACAAAAGACAAAAATTTCTTCAGCAAGATAAAACAAAGGCACAAAGTTGAAATTCAAGGCCTTTGATTTGCCTAAATGGAACAACAGCAATGTCTATAATGGTGTGCCCTAAAAGAAATTTTTTCCTCAAACCAATTATTACTTCTTTAACCATTCTCTCTAAGGCTTCCTTTCCATTCTGGTCAAGGTAAACTCAAGAGATACTGCTCTTAAATTTTATTAAACAAAGCCATTATCACTCTAAGGCTGCTTACTACCCTAATCTTAAATCTGAAGAATCAGGATTCTTTTCTGAACCTAACTGATCTTTCCACTATAGGAAATGATTGGGCTTTTGATAAGAATGAAATCAACAATTTTGGAATTTGTTATAGTTTCTATTCAAGGAAGAGATTCTTAATATTCACACATTGTCATAATATTATTTCTTTTTTTTTGAGGGGGGAAGGTAGGGCAATTGGGGTTAAGTGACTTGCCCAAAGTCACACAACTAGTAAGTGTGTCAAGTGTCTGAGGTCGCATTTGAACTCAGGTCCTCCTGATTCCAGGGCTCTATTCACTGCGCCACCTAGCGGCCCCCATAATATTATTTCTTAATGTTTGCTAGAAGAAAAAGATGCCTTAGTGGATATGCTTCCAAAGTCCTAGGGGAATTTGGTCTCTAAAGATAATGGTCAGGCTCTTTCTCATCGTCCCTGGCTCATATGCCCCCACCCTGGGACCCAGGGAAAATCCCTTAAAACTTAGGCACAGCTCATGTCTAGGGTCTCCCCAAAGGGTACCACGAAGGTATTTCATGTACAATCATGTATAAAACTTAATTTCCTCCACACAAAAGTAATGTTTTAAACACAAAAGACTTATGAGGATGCATTGACAAAGACTTAAACTATGAAATTGTAAATCATGACTTCTGTTATATTTTCCCATAAGGCTTATATTGAAACAAAACATGAAGCAATTTCTTTAAGGTTCAAAGCTTCCTGTAAGCCAGGGCTGATGGCCAATTTCTCTGAGAAGGGTGTATTTGCAGAAAATTCCCCCTGCCATCAGAATGAGGAACCTAGGGACTCTCTGATGCCTGAAAGTGCCACTCCCTAAAAGTCTATCTCTTACAATTACTCTTCTGTTACTTATGCTCAGGGAAAGAAACATAAGCAATAGGGGTGGTCAATGGCCTAAGGCCTAGGTCCAGACTCCCCTAGTCAATAGATGTGCCCACTCACATGTGTGAGCAGCCATCCTAACTGCTAGGAGGGAAAGGGGCCCCTACCTCCTTCTCCAACCAGAAGGCCAAGAGAGAGGCTCCCTGAGTCCTCACACAAAGAACAGACAGGAAGCGAGGGTCCTTATGGGCTGAGTCACTACTCTTAAGGTCTGAGTGGGCTGCTCTTCTCAGCTCAGCGTCCAGTCTTCTTTAAGGTAACTCCCACTCTTGCCATCACTGGGCCCCAGGGACTAAGAAGGGGATTCTTCAGCACTGAGCCACGCGTGTCACCAGAACTGGCCAGGGAAACTCAACTCAGCAGTGTGCATATTCCCATGGAATGGCCTCCACACACCTATCCCCAAACATGTTACTCCAATCTAACCGCCTTCTCAATTAGATACCTGCACATACACTGTATTATGTAGCTGAAGTTATTATATGTGACTGCATTACATATCACTTAATGATGCTTGTATGTGTATTTGCAAATGTTTAAGTGTAATTTTCAGGACCTGCAAATCCTTCATTGGAGGCAGGATATAAAGGGAGGTACATCCTGTCGCCAGGGCATAGACCTGTTTTCCAGTTTGTATCTCCAAATGTTTTTGTTGTTGAGTTGTTTCAGTCATTTGGGGTGGGGGGGTTCTTGGCAAAGATACTGGAGTGGTTTGCCATTTCCTTCTCCAACTCATTTTACAGATGAGGAAACTGAGGCAAACAGAATTAAGTAACTTGCCCAGGGTCACATAGCTAGTAAGTATCTGAGTCTGGATTTGAACTCAGGTCCTCCTGACCCCAGGTCTCCATATACTGTGCCACCTAGCATTTCTAGATACATTTCATTTAAGGAGTTGGGAGATGGAGGGTAATAGCATCAGAGGCAGGATAACATGCTTTGAAGTTAAGAACGAAGGGATTTAATAAAGCCCAAGCACATGGCAGTTCTCTAGTCTCGGTGGATGCTAGTTTTGGGCCTATCAGGTCAAGCCATGTGAGCACAGGACCAGTCAGTATTTCACCTACACCTTGCTTCAGTTCTCAGAGTGGGGGTTACAGGGACAGCTCAAGATCCAGCAAAACTGATCTTAAGCAAACTGTGTGGAGTATAGTCAAGGAAAAGCCCCAGGAAGGAAAGAATGCTGATTCCAACTGCTTCTAGGGCAGGGCTCCTTAGCCTGGGGTCTGTGTTTTGTTTCTAATATTTTGGTAAATCCATTTCAATAGGGATTTCCTTTGTAATCCTATGCATGCATCTTATCCATTAAAAACTTTAGTCAGAAAAGGGGTCTGGGTGTTCAGCAGAGGCCAAAGACACCAAGAAGCTTAAGAATCCCTATTTCAGAATGACCGGCAAGTCTAGCATACTGCTGGTTGGAGAATGGCTGACCCTTGAATACTGAGTAAGCAGAGGTAGGTGGGGGCAAGGACGCTGACTTCAGCCAACAAAGGGTTTCAGCCTTTCAGATAGGATGGGGCTAGGGGCCATAAAATCATAGTTCTAGAGCTGGAACAGACTTCATGGACCATCTAGTCCACCTCATTTTACAGACAAAGAAACTGAGGCCCAAGGAGGCCCTTGATCACCCAGGTAGTAATCAGTCAGTAAGTATTTATTAAGCATCTACTATGTGCCAGGCATTGTGCTAAGTGCTGGGGATACAAACGAAGGCAAAAGATGGTCCCTGCTGAAAAGATGGGACTGCTGAAAGAGCCATTTCACCTTCTACTTCATCTAGAATTTGAACTCAGGGCCTCTGGTTTTAGAGCCAGTGCTCTTTACATGATACTTACTACACTTTCTCTTAAGCAGAGTATATGATCTATGTCTGCTAGAAGCTGAGAAAGGTTTTTGTTTCTGTTACCATTTTTCTAAATCCATTAAAGGCTTATTAGAATATGCCCTTGAACTAGAGGGGTCAATGAGGAACACAACCAGTGATATAATGAAGGAAAGTAGCCAGGAGATGAAGGCCCAGTCCATTGTTGTGATGGGTGGAAACACTATCCCACCCCTTAGATAGAACAGAAGGTCAGCTGAGAAGGGATGGATCTGAGGGTTGGCCAGATCTCTAACAGTTAGAGAGGAGCCCCAGGAGCTTGCCAGTTACTTCACGGCACCCTCTGTTTGTTAGGTGGGGCACAAGGCAGGTGAAGTCAAGTCGAATCGACTGTGCCAGGCATTGTTCCAAGTAGTCCCCACCCTTGAGCAGCTCAGGATCTAATGGGAGACCATAGGGTGAAGCTGAGCCTCCGATTGATGAAGCACTGGTCACAGTTCTAAGGCTCAGCATCTATCACTTCCCACTCAGTTGGAGACTGTCTTTTACACTGCTCCTGCAGTCATGCTCTCGCCTTCTCAAAGCCCCCGGTGATTACTCAAACAAGATTCCTGGAGGTGTTGATATGACAGCCCAGCAGCCTGGGGTCATCCAGGCTCTAGCATTGACTCACTTTGGGATCTAAGATCAGTTAATTTAACCATCTGTGCTTCAATTTTCTCATCTGTTAAGTTGGTAAAATCACTACCTACCTCCTACTCTGGCTTCCTAGGACATCCATGCACTGGAATATCTGTTGAATGAGACATTTATCAGCTACACTATATGTTTAATGCTAGGGATGAAGACAAAAGAAAAAAACAAACCTGACAGGTCCTGTCATTCCCACCACTGGAATAAAAAGAAACATAAATCACAGTAACACAAGATAGGGTATGCTGGGATCGGAAGAAGGATCCAAAGTACACTCTAGGAAAATGACATCAGTTTCAATGGAAGAATTTGGAGAGGAATTTTGTACACAGATGCTCCTTAAGTTTTCCTTTGCCTTGTAAAAGTTCATGGAGGAGATGGCACCTGAGTGACACTCTAAAGGAAGAGAATTTTAGACAGGAGGAGTGTTATGGGGAAAATGGCTTTTGCAAACACACAGAGAGGGAGTTGTGTGATAAGATCAGGGAACAAACTAGTAGTTCATCATAACTGAAATACAATTTGTGAAATGGAATGATGTGCAATAAGGAGGAAAAGAAATCAGACTGTGGAGGATCTTAAAATGTCAGAGGAAGAAGTATTCATTTTATCTTACAAGGTAAACCAAAAGTTGGACAGAAGAATGAGATGATTAGACTTCTGCTCTGGCTGGGAGGCTCTCTCTTCCCACCTGGTTTCTGTTAAAACTCAGCCCAAGCACCACCTCCTACATGAAGCCTGATTCCTCCCAACTGCTGGTGTCCTTCCTCAAAACAACCCCATTTTGTCTATGTTCCACACATGCTTTTATATGTACATGTCATCTCCGGTTAAAATTCAAGTTCTGTGAGGGCGGGGGCAGTTTGACTTTTGTCATCGCCATCTCCATCAATTAGCACAGTACCTGGCATGCGGTAGGTTCTTAATAGACTTTTTTCTTCTCTAGCTTTAATCCTTGATTGGGTTGTTATTGTGTTTGTCCTTCATTCTCAAAGACGACCATGACATCAGGGAAATGATGACATGACTTGCAGTTGACTTTGAGTGAGGCACCTTGAGTGAGCAAGGTCACCAGCCTCACTTTCTCCTCCAGAGCCATCTGGGTCCAGTGGCCTGATATTCACCAGGATGGCTGGAGATGGCCCAAGAGGCATTTCAAGACCCTGGCCCTTTCAGGCTAAGGTCTTTTCAGGTTCTCACTTTGAGTGAGGTTATACCCATTCGGTGAACAGGCCTCCTTAATCAAAACTCAGAAAAAAAAAATCAAACTGGGAGGGGAAGACCTTCAGGGTTCCTGTGCAAAAGAGAAACAGTTACTATTTGATATTTACTGATTAGGTATTGCCTCAAACATTAACATAAAAAAGCCAACTTCTCTCAATGCATAGGGGCCATCTCCAATCGTCCAGATCTATCTATATCTTGCCACTGGACCCAGATGGCTTGGGAGGAGAAAGTGAGGCCAGAGACTTTACACAGCCCTCCCTCACTTAAATCCAATTTACTTGCATGTCGAGCATCATCTCCCTGATGTCATGGTCCTCTTTGAGAAAGGACAGACAACAATAGGCTTATTGATTAAGATTATTTTGGCAGATGTGTGAAGGATAGGAGAGGTGAGATGTGGAAACATATTAGGAAATTATTGCAATAATCCAGGCATTGAATACTCCAGGGGTTGAATTAGGTAGGTGGTAATGAATGGAAGAGAAGAAATATGGGAGGTATCAAGGATGAAAATTGGACAGAACTTGGCATTTGAATAGCTGTGGAGGATAAGGGAGAAGGAAAAGTCAAAGATGGTGCCAAAGTTTTGAGCATGAAAACATAAGAATAAATAAAAGGTAATTTTGAGGGGAAGGTGCCATTGGCCCAGACCCTGCCCTCCAAGAACCGACAATAGCTGTGGGTGGACGGCAAACAGCAGGATCGAGGAATTTTGAGTTGGAAAGTCCCTTAGAGATCACATTTAGTCCAACCGTCCGAGCGTTGCAGGTCAGGAAACTGAGGCCCTAGGTGGGAAAAATGACAGTCACACAGCTACTAACGGCAGGGGTGAGATTTTCGCTCTATGTTAAGGGGCCCCTCTAGAAGTCACAGGGGGCAGGAAAGGTTGCAAAGGTCTGCGATGATTGAACCGTGGAACGTCCTCGGAAAAGAACGGAGAAGGGATCGCGTCCGCGCCCCGCCCCATCATCTCTGACGTCACGGCCACGCCCCCTCGTAACGGCGGCCGTTGCTCGGCACCTGGGGCGGCCTGGACTAACGGCCCTCGGCTGGCCGAGGCCGCGAGGAGCTTAGTTCTCCAGCAGCACGATCGGCCTCCGGCCTCTCGGGTCCCTAGGGCGTGAGCGACCATGTTGGGGCTGGTTTCTGGAGGAGGGCGGGGCTGAGGGAGGGAGGAGGGGAAGGAGGGCCGAGTTGCCCTAGGGATGAAGGAGGCTCGGTTGCAGACAGCGGAAGGAGAGCCCCGACGCCCCAAGTCCCGGCACAGGTGCCACGCCAAGGAGCGGCCTAATGCCCCGCCCAAAACCCGAGCCAAAGCGCGCCGCCAGGGCAGGACTGGCCACCGTTCCACGCTGCTCTTCTACTGGAGGAAGCAAAAGAAGGAGCCTGGCTCAGGCCGGCCGGAGAATGAGGCGCCCGGGGCCAGCTCGGAGAATACCAAGGCGGGGGCGGGGCTGTGCCCGGAGGCCGGGGCGGTCTCGAAGGCGGGGCTGGGGCTGAAGCTGGGGATGGGGCTGGCGTGGAAGCTGAGGGAGGCCGCCCGCCTGCGCGCCTACAAGGCCGCCTATCCCAGAATTCCTTGGGTGACCAAGATGGCGGCGCCCGGCGAAGGTCGGCGTTTCTCGCCCGCCAGCTTCTTTTCCTTCCTGCCGGGCGGCGCGCGGGCCCACGAGGCCAAGGAGGAAGCGGCGACAGAGACGGCTGGGGCCGTGGGGGAGGCCGCCGCGCGGAAGCGTCCCTGCCGGGCCTGCGTCGACTTCAAGACGTGGATGAAGACGCAGAAGGCGCGGGAGAACTCGGAAAGCGAGACTCCGGTCGCGGTGAGGCTCGGCCGCCTGCGGCAGGGCGGGGCACGGCTGGAGGAGAAGGGAAACGCCCTCCCCTAGGCCCCGAGCCCGCCGGCTCCTCGGCCCGCATATCCAGGGAACCCCAGTTTCCTCCTGCCCAGGCGTGCCCACCAAACTCACAAGTCAGAGCCTTTCTTCTGGAACATCCACTTTTGCCCACCTCGCCTCCCACCCGGGGCCATACTGCCTCTGTCACTTTCCCCCTCCCCGGACACACGTGTCCCCCATCTCTGGATGCCTCCCAGCTCGCTGTCTCTTCCCAAACACGCGGGTCCCCCCATTCCCTCTTCTAGGGTCAGGCTTCTCTCCCTAATGACACAAACCCCACTTCTGACTCACCTAGAGCGAACCTGTTCAGCTTTGTTCTTTAGAAAAGGTTTTGAGGCTCTTAGCACTCTCCCCCGCCCCGCTAAGGATCCCCCCCACTATCAGCCCAGAAAACCCAAATTTTCTACTGGGTTCCCGTTGGCTTGGTTCCCCACAGAACCCCAACCTAAGCAGGAAACGGGAGCTGATAGAATGAATAAAATTAACCTTTTTTTTTTAACCCAGCCCCTCCCCCTTTTGTCTAAAGTGGACAGAAAGAATATAGGATTTATAGCTTGAAGGGTCTTTAGACATTGAAGCAGCCCACTGAGCCTGGAGTCAGGAAGGCCTGGGTTCAAATCCAGCATCAGGCAGTTAGCTGTATGGCCCTGGGCAAGTCCCTTAACCTCCGTCTGCCTTATTTTCCTCAACTGTACCACGAAGTGTTGTTGTGAGGATTAAATAAGAGAGTATTTGTAAAGCTGCAGCATCTGGCACAGTATGGTTGCTGTGCATATGCTTATTCCCTTCTTCCTCCCTCAGTGTATAGACAAAGCAGCTGTGGTGTAACTTTGGGTCTTTGAGTCAGGATACCAGCTCTTTCAAACGTGTGCTGACTGGATAAGTCACGTGCTCTCCGAGTCTCAGTTTACGGTTCTGTAAAATGAGAATAATGCTATTACTCCCTATATTACTCAAATTATTATCACAGAGAAAAATTGAGTTCTGAAGAGGTTAAATGACTTGCCCCAGGAGTTAGTGTGGTTTGGTGGGAAGAATGCTAGACTTAGAGCCTAAAGAAGTCCAAGTTCAAATCATGCCTCCACTCCAAGATAGGTTGAGGCCTTGGAGACTCTAGGGCGCTGCTGCCTCCCTTCACCTTGTCCGCCTCAAAACAGCCAAACACTGCTGGTTGTGCTTCAAGACAAATCTCCCGAGAGTATATTTTTGGCAGTCTGCTCTCTTGTTCTTTTGCCGAGCCCAAGAGTGAGTTTGCATAAAATAAGGTAGAATCCTCTTGGCTGAGATTTTCAAGTGAGTTAGAGCTTTCTGCCAGTTACACAAAGGGGGCTGTTGTTAAAAGATTGGGCCTATGGGAATTAGCCTGAAATCTCATTTCTAAGCTTTCATCTCCCTTCCTTCTTTCCCAGTTGGAAAACAAGTTGCCAGCTGATTGCCCTCTGGATCGGGAGGAGCTGGGGCGAAACAGTTGGGCTTTCTTACACACAATGGCTGCGTATTATCCTGACTGCCCTACCTTAGACCAGCAGGAAGAAATGGCCCAGTTTATACATCTATTTTCCAAGTTTTTCCCATGTGATGAGTGTGCTGAAGATATAAGGAGAAGGCAAGTTGTGTATGAATGTGCCGCCACGCTGATTTCCCACGTTTTGAAGGCTGGAGCAGGGGAGAGGGGTTTGGGAAAGGGAAGTGTTAGTGATGTCACACAGAGACAGCATTCTAAACCTTAACCGTAGGTGCCCTGTGAATCTTAACACAAGGTCTTAGTGCTACATCTGAAGGGTCCCGACTTGGACCCAAGTATAAGACAGCCCTAGTCTAAGAAAGAGTAGAAGTTTATGGGGCCCAGAATGATCACCAGTGGTAAAATTCAGGAAATCTATCTTCCCCAGGCTCTCCTTTCAACCTTGTGTACTTCTAGCAACTGGAGGTGGGCTGAAGGGAGGTAGAGGTGGTGGACTTTTTGGATCACATTTATCAAGGTTTGGCTTCTTCAACCCTGAGGTCTGTTGCCCCTTGACTCTTCAACTCAGAAGGCAGTGTAAAGGGGAAAATTCCAAACAATTAGACCTGTCCAAAAGTGAAACTTTTCTAGCTACTCTGGAAAAATAGTAAGTTCCTTCCTCATTGAAGATCTTCAGACAGGCTGCTTGTCCACAATGCTGTAGGAGTTCTTGGTCCAGGTCCATGTTGAAATAGATGACTGCTGAGGTTCTTTCTAAGATTCTGTGTTTCTATAACCCTCGCTTCATCCTCACAACTGGAGACTATCCCAGAAAATTTTCCAGAGAGGATTTCGCTTTTCGTGCCCACTTGGAAAAACATTGATATCAGAGGACTAGGGTCTCTTTGTTTAAGGAGTTAGGGGATTAAGCTAACCTGCTTCATGGTTTTAGCAGGACCTGAAGCTGTTTCCCTTAGCCTGCCTATTTCTTCACTCGGATATGACTCAAATACCTGGCAGTAAAAGCCAGGAGGGGACTTTTGCTCATTTCTTGTGATCCTAAAATGTTAGAGGCCTGTCTACCAAGAATGATCAGACTTTCTAAGCTCAGCTGTTAGTAGGGATCTGCCACTGCTACTTACGCTTTTTGTAAAACAGAAAGTAGTTGGCATTGATGTGCTAGGGCAGAAGAGAGTGCACGACCTTTGTTCGGAGATATGTAATTTGCCCCACCCCTTCTACTCTCTGCTTAAAGCCCCAGGGTGGAGTTTGAAAGAGGTTCCTTCCTGGGGTTAGGAGCTTGTAAAGTTCTATAGTGTGGGCTAATAACCTGCCTGAGGCTTCATAGTTCTCTTTCCAAGGGTTTTATAAGATTCATACTGGATATGCTTATTTAATGAAGGTATTAGGAGAAAATACAGGTTTCCTAAGAGCACTCTGTGTTTTTAAAGGCCTATAGGGATATTGAATAGTGTTTTCCCAATAAATCTGCCTGATTCTGTTTGCTTTGATCTATGTCTGAGGCACCTTCCCCACTCTGCTTTTGTTAAAGTGCCTTCAGGGGAACTGAACCTAAATTGTGCAGAGTTCCTCTGTGATGTCTAAGGACTTCTTCTGCAGGCATAGCAGAAGAATCCCTGATAACCAGGATCGCTCTTCAATCCAAGGAGAATTTGTCCCTTCAGGGTCCCAGGACCTAGCTTTGGGCTGACCCTGTGCTCTTAGGTGAAAGATGCTATTCCACACCTAGAATAGCAAAGCTTCAGTAATATAAGAGCAAAAAGTGAATTGTTGCTATTAGTCAGAGTATTTCAGTCCTCTCTGTCCCCATTGAGAGAAAGAACAAACATTGTAGCTCTTCTGTACCCTTTAGACTCCATTTTCCATTTGGAAAATTGGATTATAGACTTGAGGATCCCAAGAAAAATGGATCTCTCCAGTGTTGTATGGGGACTGAGAATTAGGGTTTTCTTAGAGAATCGGATGGTCTGGATTATGCCGGGCCCAGTGTCTCCTGGGGGGAGGGGTTCATATCCAAGCTGCTTCAGGGATGGCATTGGTGGGATCCAGGCTTCCCTCATACCCACTCTTTCTTGATCCTCCCTATGCTGCCCCATTCTCCTGCAGGTTGAGCAGAAACCAGCCAGACACCAGCAGTCGGAGCAGGTTCACCCAGTGGCTCTGCCGCCTACACAACGAGGTGAACTTGAAGCTAGGGAAGCCTGCGTTTGACTGTGCTCGTGTGGATGAGCGATGGCGGGATGGCTGGAAGGACGGCTCTTGTGATTAGAGTGGCAGGCCCCCGGGGGAGGAAGGCATAAACCAGATTGTAGCATCCTCCCTCAGGGCTTGCTCTGTGTGAGATTATTAAAGGGCAATGCAGTGAGTGTTGCTGTCAGTGTCTTGGCTGACAATGTCTGTGAGCTTCATGGGCTGACAGGTTTCTGAGGAACCTCATTCCCCAAGTTATTTCTTCCTCTTTGGTTTAGGAATGAACAGTCCTTTATTTCCCCCTCTCTACTGAGTCTGGTCTGCTGCTGCCAATGGTCAGTGGCAGTCCATACCCAAGAGCCTGGCTGGGGTTTGTAATAACTTCTAATAAGCAGAGCCTCTTCCCCTCTATTGTTCTCATCCCCTGTCCCCCTCAAATAGGGGCCACTATAGACATCTCTGGCCTTTTTGCCCTTGCGTCTTCTAGCCATGTCTGCAGCAGGGCCCCCGGGGGGACTCTGGGTTGGGGTGAGTATGGCTGGCCAGGATCCTCATCAAAGCCCTCAGCTGCCAGCCTCTGTAAGTGAATTCCCTGGCCAAGCTCACACACAGCCTTCCTCAGTCTTTGTGTACCCACAACAGAGGATGATCTTGGGAGGGGTGCAGTGCCTGGCCTGAGATACAACTCGGTTGTAGTTTGCTCTTTTGGAGAGAAACCTCAGGTGAAAATGTCTCCATTCTGTTTTTTGTTTTCTTCCTTAAACCATTTCACATTTTTCACGTCACGATTCTCCTAGTGTGGTTCTCGTTAAATGGCCTGCAGAGAGTTTGGCTGTCATGGAGCTGAACATGATTTATTTTCTGTAACATGATTAAGGTCTTTGTGTTTTGTATGGGCTGGTGGGTACCAGGCTCAATTCGGATGTGTCCCCAAGGGCAATCTCTCTCTGTGGTAGAGTCAAGAATAAAATCAAAAGTTGCTCTGATTGAGGCTTCTGAAACTACTGGTGACAGTAGTTACAGCCTGGATCAAGAGCTTTTTGCAGGGTGGGGTGGGGACACACACATCAAGTTCCTTCCTGGTCTGCAGATATAGCTCTCTATGTGTGGGGGGCATAGAGGTTTTAGATCAGTCTGGTGGCAGGGTCCTGGTTAATAGGAGTTACCCTGAACAGTTGTTTCCCAGGAATTGTTTTTTCTCTTACGCAGAGAGTGACTGCTGCTGTCATTCATCACAGGAATTTTAGTCTTCCATAATCGTTTGACCTCCCAGCCCTGGCAAAGCCAGTCTGATAAGGTCCTGAGTTGTGGCTGAGATTGGGGCGAGAGTAGGACTGCCCCAGGCAGCATGGGGGTCATTGATCCCAGCCCCAGCTGAATACCTGAGATCTGAGAAGTTAGCAGGATATTATCTCAAGCCCCTCAATCTGCTGTCATCTGTCTTGACTAAAGAATAAATGCTTTATTCTCTTTAGTTTGGCCTGAATGTTGGAATTTTTCAAAAAGCGTGGAGAAAGAGGGCCCTGCCAGGAACAGGGACCAATGACTGTGAAAGAGAAGGGGGTATGTGCGTGTGCGTGTGCGTGTTCGTGTGTGTGTGTGTGTGTGTGTGTGTGTGTGTGTGTGTTTCTCTGTCTCTGTGTCTGTGTGTGTATGTGAGAGAGAGATCAAGATTGATCAGTGTTTAGGGGTTGGGCTGCTTGTGCTACCCTCCCCACTGCCTGAGGTGGTGGTGGTTGATTTTGTTTGTTGCTGTTTTTTTTTTTTTCTTAAACAGAATTTGGCTAGAAAATCATAGGAATATCAAAGATTCCTAAAGCCTGGAAATGGCCAAGGTCTGGGACAGAGAGTCATGATCTGGAGTAGCTACAGATTGGTCACAGATGGATTTAGCTGGGGCAGCTTATGGCTTCTGCTTCCATGCCCAAAGACCCTCCCAGCTAGCTTGAGGATGTCCAAGGTGGGGAACTTGGTTGCCTTCATCCCTCCTGTGAGTGCCTGTTTCCATGCCCTGCATCCACGTCCTCTCTGTTAGCTTCTTAATCATAGTCACAGACACTCCAAGTTAGAAGAGACCTTAGAAAACATCTAATCATAATGTTATGTTTATCTAGCTCTTTCCTCATGGTGGCCACACTATGAAATGGGGTTGAGTTAGGGCAAGCAGGAGAGTCTGAGCTGTGGTTTCAATGGTCTTGGGGGCTCAGTAGAAGTCAGAGGTGGGTCTACTAGCACTGCTTTTTGTGAGGTGTAGGTAGTGAAAGTTCTCCTGTTTTACAGGTGAAGGAACTAAGATTTAGAGAAGTTGTGATTTGCCCATGGACATAGAAGTATTTTTGGGAGCTGAGGTTCAAAGAGGCTTCTTAACTATAAATCCAACACTCCATTTTACACCCCAACATCACTCTCTAATTTGCAGAGGAAATGGGCTCAAAGAGGGGAAGGCTTTTGCCCAAGATTACCCAGCAAGTTAAAGCTTGGCTGCTTCACCTCTAGACCGAAGAGAAACAGAAGCTGTGTGGTGGCAGTTTGCCTCAATAAATAGATTCATTTCCCTTTCCTTAGTCACATGTAAGGCCCACAAACAGACTGTTACATCTTCTACTTTCAGAGCCCAGGGATTTCCCACTGTATTTCTTTTGGGTGTTGTGTCCCCCCACCCCTGCAAAAAGCTCTGGATCCAGGCTGTAAGTACTGTCATCAGTAGTTTCAAAAGCCTCAAGACCCTGGAGCTCTCAGATGATTTTCAGGAAGGAGATAGTAGAGACTTTGAACCCAATAGTAGCTCAACCTGGCCCAGTTCAGGTTTTCTCTTAACTCACTCTGGCAGAGGCCCTTCTCCCCGAGCTCCCACCACCACATGCACACAATCCTCTCACTACAGAGTACACTGGATTTTGAATCTCTGCCAATTACTGCCTGTTTTTGACATCGAGCTAGTTACTTTATTAGTTTCTCCCTTGTGCTTAAAATTAGAGAATTAGATTAGGTGATCTTTAAGTTCCCTTCCATCTTTCATATCTAATGATATGAGGGAAAACATTTTTATACATAAGGTAATAATGGAAAATTTCCACCCAGAGAGAGAGAGTGGTCATTAGGAGGTGACAGTGGGATTGTCCTTTAAGGAGAAGACAGTGTTGTATGCCGGAGAGAACACTGGCAAGAGTCGAGGTCTTAGTTTTTGTCCAGGCTTTCCCAGTGCCAGCAATTCACTTTATCTCTTATTTTTAAATAATTTTTATTGATATTTTCTGTTTTTTACATCACCATGATATCCTGTGTAATTCTCCGCCTCTTCCTCCCAGAGAGCCATTCCATTTGACAAACAGTACTTTTTGGAGAGGTGAAAAAATTAGTATGATTGATACATTGAAATTAATATGATTGATACGTTGAAAAAGTCTGAGAATGTGCAGTGTATAGCATCTATGGACCTTCACCTCCACAAAGGAGTGGTTTGGGTGTCTTCTAGTATCTCTCCATTTAAGACCTGCTTGATCTTTATAATTTTGTTACATTTACTTTTGATGTTTTGGCATGGCATTGTTCTTTTCGTTTACACTGTTTAGTTACTGTGTATATTATTTTCTTAGTTCTGCTTCACTCTACATCAGTTCATAAAGATACTTTCCATGCTTTTCTATATTTATCACACACCATTTCTTACAGCATAGTAATATTACATTCATGTTCCACTATTTGTTTACCCATTCCCCAGTTGATGGGCATCTACTTTGTTTCCAGTTCTTAGCTATAACAAAAATTGCTGCTATACATATTTTGGAGTGTATGGGGACTTTCTTATCGATGGCTTCCTCAGTATATAAGCTTAGTAATGGAGTCTCAAGTTCAAAGGATATGGACATTTTAGTCATTTTCTCTTTGTAGGCCTCAGTTTCCTTCTTTATAAAACGAAGAGGTTGGAAACCTTTTCAACTTTGACATTCTATGATTATCTAGGTTGATCTCCATCCCCATTCTGAGGGCTGAAAAAGGAACTTGGCCTTCATCTACATACTCCTGATGGAACAGTGTGGGAAGACTGGCCCTATGTGACCTATGTGTGCATCTGATTTTGCATTATGCAACTAACTGGGGCTAGGTTTGGGCCCTGCAGAAAACTTTGGGAGAGCTTTTTCCTGTAGCTGGAGGAAGAGAAGAAAATTATTTCCACCCCCTTGAATGCCAGGACCCAGTGGAGCCCTGGACATAATCAGTGTGTGGTATACAGGAAAACACAACCTAGGAGTCAGGAAGGACATGAGTGTTGATCCCAGCCCTGATATCTAGCCTTGGATAAGTATTTTTACCTCTGAGCTTGCATTCTTCTTGGAAAGTGGGATTTATAATCTTATTCTGCCTCTCTTATGGGGCTATTATAAGTATCAAATGAGATAATGGATAGAAAAATCACTTTGTAAATTGGAGCCCTGTTTTTAAAGTAGGCTTCAGCCTCTGGCTCATCTGGGAAAGTCTCCAGGTAAGAGCCTCATGCTTTTTGGTATGAAGGGAAACTTCCACCTTGGCTAGGGCTACCTTGAAGGGAATGTTTTGACTGTCTGTTGAGTTTGGAGAACATTCTTTTGAACTCATCCTTCTTTCCCAGCCTTCCATTTACTAAATTTCCCTATTCCTGTTGAGGGTACCACCATCCTTCTCTCAGTCCTCCAGGCTCTCTCCCAGTGAAATCCTCAACCCCTCACTGCCTGTCATATTCAAGCTATTGCCAGTGCTTGTCAATTTTGCTTTCGCAAAGTCTCATATGCCCCATTCTCTCCTCTGACACTGCTGTCACCTTGGTACAGGCCTTCATCATTTCACATCTATACCATTGGAATAACTTGATGGTGGATCTGCCTGCCTCAAGTCTATCCCCACTCCAATCTAAATTCAACCACCAGAGTCATTTTCCTGAAGCATAGGTCTGACTATGTCAATCTTCTACTCAGTAAACTCCAATGACTCTGCCACCTCCAAGATCAAATATAAAAGCCTCTTTGACATTCAGATCCTTTCATAATCTGGATCACCTTGCCTCCCACCTTTCTAGTCCTTTTACACCTTGCATCCTTACGTGTATTCTATATGGTCACATTGGCCATCTTGCTGTGCCTCGCACAAGATGCTCCATGTCTTAAATGGATATTTTTTGCTGGTCATCTCCCCATACCTGGATTGTTCTCCTCTTCATATTTCCCTCCTGACTTTTTTCAGGTCTTGCCTAAAAATCCTACCTTCCAGTTTATCTGTATGTAGCTTGTTTGTACATATTTGTTTGCATGTTGTCTCCCCCATAAGACTGTGAGCTCCTTGAGGGCAGGGACTGTCTTTTGCCTTTCTTTTGCCTTTCTTTGTATCTCCAGCATTTAGCACAGTGCCTGGCACACAGTAGGTGCTTAATAAATGTTTGTTGACTGACTGACTCTTGGCAACAGCCTTTTCTAAATTAAAATTCATAGAGGTAATATGTTTTCAGTCTTTGTGTTAAGGACATAGTAAAGCATAATATTTAATAACAGGCAACATTTATGTAGTACTTTAGGGTTTGCAGAGCAACTTTACATATCTCCTTTGATGAAAGGCCTGTTTTGGGTAGCAGGGAATGGAGACTTTGGTCACCTTGATTCAGTATCCATCCCTGTCCCTACAGTGCCAGATCAGTCCATGAGATAGTTGTGCAGCTGAGCCTTCCCACTCCAAAATTATTCCACTCCCTTGACCAAACTCAGGTGGGATGTGTGTCCAAGGTCTAGTTTATGGAGTACATGAAGTACAAGATTTTTAATCAGTTTAACAAAGGTTAAGTGCTTATCACATGAAAGGCTCTGCTAGGCATTGGGGATACAAAGAAAAAACGGAATATTAACTGTCCTGTGGGAGTTTATGTTGGTGGGAGGTGGTGGGAAGAGGGAGGAGACAACTTGATCACAGATAAATAAATGTAAGATAATTTGAGGGAGTAAACACTAATCACCATCCTAGAGGGGTCTGAAAAAGCACTGAGTAGCACCTGAGCCATCTTTTAGAGAAAGCTAGAGGATCTTTAAGGTGGTGGTGTTAGGGGGTTGTATGAGACATGCAGCAGCATTTAGAATGTTTAGGAACTAGCAGGCAGGTCAAATTGGCTGAAATGTCCCAGAAGACTAACACATGAAATGTCTGGAAAAGTTGACGGGGGTTAAGATTATAGTTCATATTTTATTCCAGAGAGACTAGGGAGCCACTGAAGAACTCTGAACAAGGAAGTAACATGGTCTGACTCATCTTGGAAATAGTCATTTAGCATCTGTGTGGAGAGTAGCTTGGAAAGGGGAGAGAGACAAAATAGGGAGATTCATTAGGAGAGTATCCCAATAATCCAGATGAGAGTTGAAGAGATCCTGAATTTAGAGTAGTGTAGTAGCCTTGGGATTGGAGGGAAAAGGGCAAGAGAGAGGCAAGGAGAACTGACACCTGATAAATAAAGGAATGAGCAGGAAGGGGAATGAAAGCCCTTTGTAAACCTTGAAGCACTCTAGAAGTGTGAGCTCCCGGAATCAGGGAGAACAGAGGTGCGGCGACTTGCCCAGGTTATGTGGAGTAAATAGAGCTGTAAAATTGAATTTAGAAATCCAGTACTCTTTCCACTGTATGATAAAGTGCCCTTGTGCAGCAACCCCCAGAGGTCACCTCCCACCTCTGCAAGGACTTGATCACTAGCTTCAGAGTTTCCTTTCCATCCAGAAAAGAATCAAGAATTGGGACATCCCAGGACAGCCAGCTCAGGGACAGTTGGAATCACAGAGGAGTCAAAAGTAACTTAAGTAACTAAGTAACTTAACACCCAGTGGGAACTCATGGGCTGGAGTCAGTGAAAGATAGACTCTTCAGGAACAGGTAAAAATGTCATTGGATTAGCTCCAACCTCATTGCTAGTATGGAGGAATAAAGGCACTGGTAAGATGCTTAGCTTTAAGTGTCAGAAGGACTTCATGCCATGGCATGGTGGTCCCCATACCAGCAAGTTCCTGTCCTGTGAAGTGTGCTATGGAATTCAAGAGCCAGGGAATGGCTTCCCTTGGCCAGGATCAGTGTGGGTCCTGCCACAGTCCCCAAATTTGTCGACTCTGCTTTTCTTCTGCCACACACTTCCCTCTTCCCTCCCAGTGTAACCTCAGGCTGCAAGGACTCGGGTAAGCTCTGGAAGAACAACCGTTAAGGACAGTTGTAAAATTTGCCAAATGACCAGTCAGTTTGTGGAGTGATTGGTCAGTTTGCAGAGTGTTCACTTGGCTCTAAGGCTCTAGATCCCTGAAATGCCCACCCTAGTTTATCTGCTCAGATTCCAGGATGCCTAATCCCTTCCAGGATATCCCTTGTCTGTTCTGTTTGATCTCACGCACTTATTCTAACTCAGATCTACTCCAGAAACATCTTTTATAGAATTAGCATAGGGATTATCTATGGCCCTTCTACATATGTATGCATATATATGTGTGTGGGGGTGGACAACCACATGTGTATGCTTTAGCCCAGCCATCCTGCATCATCTGAATTTGTTCCTATCCATCAGATGTGGAAATGAAAAGAAGAACTGAGAGAAAACTTGGAAACCACAACTCAAACCTCTGTCATCCCAATTCTTATCCCTGAGTCTCTGGTGTCCTCTCTATTCCCCTGCCTCCCCCTTCCACTGGGGAGAAGGCTAGTTTCACATCGCTATTTTGTTGGGTTGTAACTGAACTGGAAGCAGAAGCCTCCTGGCCTCAGCCAAGCAAAAAATCTAAGGAAGCTGGCTTTTACTTGGGGGTTGGATCCTAACACACACTCAAGACCCACCAGACTATTGCCTCAAAGGTCTAAAGTCCCTATCCTTGGGAATGAGATAATGGAATCTTTTAAGTCCCTTAGCCATAGTGAAAATTCTCTCAACAGGACTGAGACTTGTTATCCCAGGCACGATTGGACACCTTCCCTGCACCCTGGAGACACATGGTCCCCACAGAGCCACACATTTTCAGGTGCCATTTCTCTATTGCCATCCATCTACTCAGATTTCCTTTGGCACTGAGAAGTGGAGCTAGGAAGAGACAATGGGGATCACCCAGCACCGTTCCCTGTGTAACTAGAGAGGCCCAAATTGTCTTCTCTGGACTCCTGCGAACCACTTAGATGAGTACATCTTTGAACCTTAGAGCTTCTGCCTAGCAGCCCAAACCCCTCACTTTGCAAAAGAGGAAATGGCATGCCCAAGGTTATGTGATCAAGATTAGAGTTTAAGTTGCCCAGCTCTGGGCTGCATGTAGTGAGACAAGGTTCTGGGCTTCTTTGGGAAGGCTGGGGGTGGGGGGATGAGTGGCTCCTGGCTGGCTCCAGAGGTAGAGGGTGGTCATCTCACTCCAATGGTAGGGTGTCATTTTGGAGGGTCCCCAAATAGGGGTGTGGACTCAGAGGCCTTGCCTTGGCTCCCACAGGGCCTAAGCAAGGGTCACTTTCCAAGTCAAATGAATGGGACATGGACTCCCATCATTTCCAATGCCCCTTTCTTCATTGCAGACTTCCACTTTCCTAGTTACCACCTCACCCTTTTCTACAGAAAGGTCTCTGTCTCTGTTCTGTCCCTCACCAACCCATTCGGAAAGCTACCAGTACTGGCTGAGGCTAGGTAAGACGGAAGGGAAGCGAATGCCTTCACCTCTAAATAATACGCAAATAAACATCTGTAGCTATGAAGGAGGCTAGGGAGGGATACTTAATGGAGAATGGTTAGTAAGGAATATCCAGGAGTGGCCGGTAGGTCAATAGGTAATGGTTAATGGAATGATCAGTGGGGAATATTAAAGGTGTCCCGTGGGGGTAGTCAGGAACAAAGTAAGGATGACTAGTGTGGGAGAGTAAGCAGAGGTGGTTAGGGGATAGAAAAGGTGACCAATAAAGAATCGATAGAATGGCCGCGGCGGGGAGTACTGTACTGAAATTGGTTAGGGTTTTTCGGTGGGGTACGGTTAAGGGAATGATCAAGGTGGGGGGCTTGGTGGGAGTGGATCTCGTTGAACCGGGCTTCAAGGACCTCTGCTCTGAGATGGGATTAAGAGCAGACTGGTGGCGGGGGGGGGGGGGGGTGGGGGGGGATTCCTCTCTTCGCACGCTCCCGCGGTCTTTGTGCGCACGCCCGCGGGAGGGGGCGCGCATCAGGTTGAGGACTCGCGCTGCTCGGGCGGCGGCGGCGGCGGCAGCAGCAGCAGCAGCATCAGTGGCAGTGGCAGTGTCGGCGGCATCCTTAGGGGCTCTGTCCAGGGCTAGCAAGACTGACTGACTGACATACAGAGAGTCGAAATGGAGGGGGCTTCTTTCGGAGCCGGCCGGGCTGGAGCCGCCCTGGACCCCATAAGCTTCATCAAACGTCCCCAGACCATCTTGCGGATCACGGCCTGGGTAAGGGTGCTCACTGCCAAGCCAGGAGGGCCCCCTGAAAGAGGTGGGGGGTGGTAAATGGGCCTCGGTGGGGGCAGCGGGACAGATAAGAGTGAGCCCAGCATCTGACTTCCCCAGGGTTGGTGCTGTCCTTCCCTGGGGAAGACACGGAGGGGTGGGGGAGGAGGTAGTGGTGACGGAGAGACAGAGACTAGCGTTCACTTTGCCCCGTAATGCGTAGGTGGAGTGGGGGTGGGGTGGAACATTTGAGGGGTCATTGAGCCTCTAAATGGAGAGTCCAATGTGAACAGGTACCGAGTCCCTGAACCTGGGGTGGAAGGACGCTGAGCGTCCCTTCCTCCCGCCCCTTTCCTTATTTCCTAACCAACCTGGCTGTCCTTCCCTGTCCAGGATCTCCTGTTTCTGGATTCTGGGGACTGGCAAGGGGGGGGGGGGCAGTGAAGGACCGGTAGACATTTTTCTTTCCTTTCCCATCCTGGCCCATGCACACATACATGTGATGAGGTTTGGGGGTGGTGCACCGAATACATGGGTTCTTGTAACACCAGGTGACTCCCCCACTACCTACCACCATCACCACTACACCGAGCAAGAAATGATCTACCTTTCCCCTCTTCCAAGCAAGCCAGGGATGCCCTCACTGAGATCCCAGATCCCTCTGAGACCCTTTGGGAGGGGCCCTCAAAGGTTCTGATGACGTCACCACCCAAGGGCTAGACCCAGGACTTGGGGGCGGGGGCAGCTGTTGGTCCAGGGGTGAGCTGTCCACTGGCTTCAGGAACAGAGAGATGAGATGAGAATGGAGGGAGGGGATTTGGGGGTCACTTAGTAGATGCTCTAGGACCCTAAGGAGGTATCTCATTTACCCCACTTACCCCTCTCTTAAAACCTTTAGTTTCCTCTTCCTAACGGATGGTAGACATCTTACCACCTCCCCACCCTCCACCCCCATCCCCCAGCTATACCTAGTTGGTAAGCTCCTTCAGGGGGCTCCAAATTCATGTGTCTGAATCATCTCCTCCCCCCAGCTTTCTGGTTTAAGTCTCTCCCTGGACAATAGGCAGGTTTCATCTCCCTGAAAGGTGCAACCTTCTCCCTCAGGTAAGCCAGAATTGACCTCACTGAGCACTTCAGAATGAGGCAGAGGAACGTCTGACGGCTTTTCATCATCCTGTTCGTGTTGACATGAGGGGAGGAGTTTCTAACGCACACACGCCACCCCCCCCCACCCAAGGAATAGACAATCCTCAGTGTATCTCCTCATTCTCTCCCTTCCCTGTTCCCAGACCATGTGTTAGACATGTATGTGTCTCTGAATTGCATATGTGTGTTCATACTTAAAGGAAACTTGGCATTGAGATCCACAGTAAATTAGGAAGTGGGTAGTTTTTCATTTAACCCCTCCCCTTCTCTCAGGTTCCTGTTTTCTGAGAGCTTTTAAGGGAAATGGAAGTTGGAGAGATATTAGAAAAGTCCCTGAGCTGCTAGGGGGGTGAAGAGGGCAAGGTGACTGATCCTGTCTCTTCTGCATGATATTTCTGGTTTGAGGTGTCCAGGCCAGGGCTGGATAGAAGGGCAGTGATTGGTAATGTGTATGCTACCTTTTTCCTAAAAGGGGATCATCCCTGAGGGTCAGGGCCATGTCTCCCCATCAGAATGGGGACTCCTAGATCTTTTCCCTTTCCCTCTGCATTCCCCACCTTACTACCTCCAAAAGGTCATTGCTATTGAAGTGGGTCTGTCTACAAAGTAAAAACACAATTCCTTTGAACAAATATTTATGAAATACTACATGCAATGTCCTAGGCTAGATGCTGGGAGGATTACAAAGAGAAAATAGTACATAGTCTGCTCTTAAAGAACTTACAATTTAGAAGGAGACATGGGACACACAGATAATCAAAAACCCAGCAGTTAACAGGTGTATGAGAGCAAAAATGGAAAAACCCAAGTCATTAAGAAGGGAATAACTTCTCCTAGCTGGTGGAATCAGAGAAGACCTCTTAGAGGAAGAGGCCCCTGAAAGGAGGGACTGGGAAACAGTGTGTACAAAGGCATTGAGGGAGAACAAAATTGGAGGAAGGAGAGTAGCCTGGTTTGGCTGGTGTGTGTTTGACCTCAGTGGGTGGGCAGTAGATCTCAAAGGCGAGTTAGGACCTTGAATGCAGTCTCACCACCACCACCACATCGAGCAGTCATAATCTTGTAAGCAGTAGGGAGCCACTGAGGAATTTTGAGCAGGGCAGTGATCAGATGTTTGTCTTCAGAAGATTACTCTGGCATCCGTGTTAAAGAAGGATCAGAGAGGAGGTCATGGGTAGGAAACATTACAGCAATACAAGCAGGGGATAATTAGGGCTTGATTTAGGGTGGGGTCTGTGGAAGTGAATAGATGAAAGAACATTGCCAGCTCTCACTCCCCAGGACTTAAGATCTGTGCCTTGGGAGCTTCTGGAAATGATCAGGGCATTTAGAGGAGGGACCAGAAGAATAAATGGCTTCCCTAGCTAGAGACTTAAGAGAACAGGGTAGCGTTAGGACTTCTGAGGGAAGCTATCGTTTTGATCTGAAGAGAAGGGAGATCCATTCAGATTTGAATTTTGTTCTGGTCCAGGTGGTCTGGGGCCAAATTCTAGCATTCATTTGTATCCCTGCTCCTTGACCCCTGATTACCAAGGCATATTTTGCCTCAGAACTACCTCTAGCATCTTTGGTTTCTAACATCATGTGATTTTTTTGACCGGCATTTTTCTCAAGAGTCTCAGAGACTTGCCCCTTCTCCCCTGGGAAGTTTCTGGGGAAAGATTATCATTTCCCCATCCTGTTCTAATCATCAGAAGTCAGCTGAAGGCCTATCCCAGAGGCCAGTGACTAGGTATTTTGATAGGTCTGGGCTGCAGATTTATATCAGAAGTGCCTGGTTTTAGAAGTTCCTGGTTTAATGAATGTTAAAAATAAATAAATAAAGGTTCCTAGTTGGCAAACAGCCTGATGACATAGCTTTTTCTGGTAACCAGACAGTAAAATGAGGGCATGAAATCCATGTCAGAAGCTAGTGCAGTTTGATGGTCAAGGCCCTGAGAGTAGATGCACAGTTGTTGATTGAGGCAAAGGAAGGGAAATAGAGTTCTGAATTCAACTAGAATGAGATTGCTTGATCAAGGAGGACATCATAGAGGAGAGGGAAAAGGACCTCCCAGGTGAAGGGTTCTACCTATTTCTGCTGCCCAGGTGAGGTAAGATGGCATTTGTGTCAGACAGGGCAGGGACCTTCCCAGTGTGGAACCTGGGGAGGAAAGGACAGGGTCTGAGTTTCCTGGAATCAGCTTTGCTGGATCTGCTTCTCCACAAACTGCTCTTGGCTCTGGTCTAGTCAGGGATGCCATCATAACTTGCCTGGGCAACAGGGACAGGTAGGACCTTTCGTGCAGGGAGGCTTTGTTTGGAATAAACCTAACCCTAACCCTTTCTGCCTCTTCCAGGAGGCTCTCTCACATTGGAAGTTGGGTTGACAGAGGCTGGAACATTTGGGTACAAGCATTTGCATAACCAGTTACAAAGTTTTCTATCTTTTAAAGGGTCCGAGGGTGAGGCTGTCTACTCCAGTCCCACCCCCTCAACCTAATTGCTTTGGATTGGGGATGAATGGGAGAACAGAACCTCCCATGGGGAATTATGAGAGCACACCCTTAGGAGGGTGGGGGGGGGCAGGTGTGTGTGTGAGCGAGCGAGCTGGAGAGCGCTCTCGCTCTCTCTCTCTCTCTCTCTCTCTCTCTCTCTCTCTCTCTCTCTCTCGCTCGCGCGCGCGCGCGCGCACACACACACACACACACACACAGAGTTCAGGAACAGGAGTCCAAAGAAAGACCTGATTTCTAGTCCCATTCTGCCACCTTTGGACAAGTCACTTTCCCTTCTCTCTCCCCAGATCTTAGTTTACCTTTTTGTAATATGAGGGGTGTCTTTTCTAACTCAAATATTCTATGATTCTATAACCGTTACCATCAGTAGGGGCAGATTGTGAACAAGAGAATGAACAGAGAGAGAGAGATGAGTGCATCACCCTTTGGAGCCTTCTGGAGACACCTGGTTTGGATAAGAACCACCATTTCCCATCTTCCCACATACCTAAATGCTGTTCTAGAAATATCCATTGGTTTTATTCTAATCACTACCAGGCAACATCTGACATATTCAGATGTCATAAATTAAAAATACAGATTCCAGAGATAGTAAATTCAAATATTAGCAATGAAAAATCTATATGACAGAGATAGTGAAGCAAAATGTTAGCAATGAAGAATCCAGGTGTCCAAAACAGTTCATCCAGATATCAGGGGCAGTTAGGTCAAATGTCAGACACTAAGGCTCCAAAAGTCTGAGATTAGCAATCCAGGGACAAAATTCAGACATCATCATCAGCTGCAGGGGAGGGTCATGTACTGTAGCATCACAGAATCACAGAATCAGAAGGGACCTCAGTGGCTGAGAGTATTAACAACTGGTGGGGGGAGGGGAGGGAAAGATGAGGAAATCGTATAGGAGAGGGCACTTGAGCACCTGTGCTTTGAAGGAAGCAGAGTGGGGAAGTGCATCTAAGAGGTGGAATGTGTGTAGGAGAAACAGCCAATATGCCAGATTGGCTAGAAAGAGACAGTGCATCAAAGGAAGATGTATGAAACAACTAGAAAGGGAGGACCTGGTATGGCTGACTGTGGAAGGCATTAAATGCCAGGCTGAGAGTTTTGTGTTTTCTGAGAGGCAGAAGATGTTTTGAGTGGAAGAATGACAAAACTTTTATGAATATCAGTTTGGCAGCTGTGCGGGAGATGTCCCTATGAAGCCATCTTTTCTTCAAACTAGGCTTCTCTAAGTCCTTCCCCCAGTTTTTCTGTGATACCATCTTGAGGCCCTTCCTGTGGATGCCATCTAAAATTCAGTACCCACAACTGGATTCAATTCTAGAGGTATGGCATGACTATGGCAGAGCAGAACTTACCACCTCCTTTCTGCCTATCGCTGCAGCCTAAGATGGCATTAGCTTTCCTTCCACCTTTTGCCAGCATTGCTATTGACTGATCAGATATTGAGCTTGAGGACCACTAGAATCCCTAGATTTTTTTTCAAGATGAACTGTTATCTAACCATGCTGACCTCCTCTTATACTTAGACTAATTTTTTTTCATCCAAAGATGCTTGTCCCTACTAAAGTTCAACTTATTAGAACTAGCCTATCAAGATTTATTTATTTTTTTACCTCTGACTTTTCCTATATGTTACTGTTCCCTCTAAGTTTCGTGTTATCGGAAAATCTAATATACATGCCAGCTGTACCTTTAGCCAAGTCATTGATAAAAATGTTAAACAGTGTAGGGTCAAAGTCCTAGGGGCCTTGTACTAGATACCACCTTGATATAAATCTATTAATGACCATTCTAGGGGTCTGGTCATTCAGCCAGTTCTCCTTACACCTATTTGTACTCTAGCCCACATGATTCCATCCTGTCTACTGATAATAGCATGAGAAACTTTGTCAAATACTTTGCTAAAATCTGAGTAAACTATGTCTCCTGTAATCCAATTGATACATACCAGTCTAGTAGTTCTGTCAAAAAAAAAAGGAAGGAAGATTAGCCTGACATGATTTTTTTCTTGGAGCCATAAAGGCTCTTTATTATCATCTCTTTCTCTAGATAGATATTCAGTAACCATCCCCTTGAGGAATGCATTCTAGAATCTTGCCAGGAATCCAAGTCAAGCTCACTGTTTCATAGTTTGTGATCTCTCTCTTCTCTCTCTCTCTCTCTCTCTCTCTCAGATTGGAACATTTGCCCTTCTTTATTATTCTTCTGGCACTTCTCCCATACTCTATGATTTTTCTTTTTCTTCTTTAATTTTTAATTAAATCAGTTAGATCTATTTTCTCTTCCCTCCAACCCACCCCCACCATTGAAAAAGAGGATAAAAGAAAAAACAAAACCCTTATAATTTGCCTAGGTATTCTAAACCAATCCCTGTGTTGGTTGTGTCCATTAAATGTCTTATTGTGCAGTCTTGAGTCCATCACCATTCTGTCAAGAGATAGGTAGCATGCTTCATCATTAATCCTCTGGAATTATGGATAGTTATTGTATTGATCAGAATTCTTACAGCTTTCAAAGTTGTTTGTTACTATATAAATTGTCCTCCTGGTTCTGCTCCCTTCACTCTGCATCACTTCATAGAAATCTTCCCAGGTTTCTCTGAAACTGACCCCTTCACCATTTCTTATGGCACAGTAGTATTCCATTACATTCACATACCATAATTTGTTCAGCCCTTTCCCTACAGATAGGATGAGTTTCCAGTTCTTTGATACTACAAAAAGAGTAGCTATAAATATTGCTTTCCAGAATGGCTCCAATTCACAAATCTACTAACGGTGTGTTGCTCCCACATTTGTCATTCCCACCCCCATCTCCCAAGATTTTTCAGAAATCACTGACAGTGGCCCAGCAATCACATCCAACAGTTATTTCATTACCATAAGCTGCATTTCATCTTGGCATGATGATTTGAACTCACTGAGGACAGTCGCTTACCATCTCCTCACTTGTCTGGGGTTTCAACTTCCTATTAGTCATTTTTGTTCTATCCTTTTCAGTCTGGATATCAATCTCCTTGGCAGAGAAAACAAACAAAAGAGTCCAGGAGGGAGGGAGAGTGAGGTTAAGAGAAAACTGTTGTGGAAGGCATGGTAAGGAGTCAGGTAGGTGAGGCAGAAGAGGGAGGGAATAAGGCAGAACAGAAAGGAGACTGGCTAGAGGGAATAAAGCCTCCTTTAGGGCACTGTCTTATCAAATTATTAGCAGCTAGGTAGCCCAGTGGACAGAGCACTGTGCCTAGAATCAGTAAGACCCAGGTTCGAATTTGATCTCAGACACTATGTGACCCTGGGCAAGTCACTCTGTTTGCCTGTTTCCCCATCTGTAAAATGGGGAGAATGATAGCACTTACCTCTCAGGATTGTTGTGAGGGTCAAATGAGATAATAACTGTGAAGAGGTGAGATGTGGGTCAGCCTCAGGCAATCCCTCACCTTGTATGTTCCCAGTGATCAGTCTGGGGCTGCAAGCAAGGCAGAATTCTCCCTCTCTGTCTCAGTCTCTCTGCCCTGGCTAATGGCAGCACTGACAATGTGCTTCAGCCACCTCCTTCTCAGAGGCTTCAGGGGCCAAGGAGAAAAGCACAGCCAATATGTCCATCCCTTGTCAGGAAGCCTTAGAGGAGCTAGCAGGTGGATGGATAGCAAGGCTGGACTGAGTAGGAAGAGAAGAGTACACTCCCATCTTAATCACCCCAAGCTCCCTCTGTACCTCATAAGCCATATAAGGTTCTTTGGGTCACTCCAGACCCACCCCACCGTGGGCCAGGAGCCAGGCTGGAGAGAGCCCCACACCTGCCCAATGGCTGTGGGGCTCACCCTCCAGCCAGCCCTGCTCTCACCCCCAGGTATTCTCCATTGTGGTGTTTGGTTCCATCGTGAATGAGGGCTATGTGAATAGTGAGAGCACCCCAGAGCTGCACTGCATCTACAACAAGAATGAAGGTGCTTGTAACTATGGTATTGCCATCGGCATCATTGCCTTCTTTGCCTGCATCTTCTTCCTCGTCCTTGACCTCAACTTCCAGGAGATCAGCAGCGTCAAGGACCGGCGGCGGGCAGTGCTCCTGGACCTGGCCTTCTCAGGTGGGAGACAGGATTCACTAGGGACTTCTTCTTGAATAGGGCACCAAAGGAATATAAGGGAGTCTTGGGGTTCAGGAGTCAAGGTGGGATTTTTGGATCATGGAAATCAAGGTGGGGACTTGGAAGGCATCAGGATAAACACTCTGGAGTTGTGTAGTCAGAGTGAGGATTTGAATTGGGCATTTGAGATGGCAGTTTTGGGTTGGGGTGTGTGTCAAGATGGAGGTCTTGGAGGTCAGATTGGGGGATTTGAGGACTTCCGAGGAGTAGGCATTTAAGTTTGGAACTCAGGGTGGAGGGCTTGGGGTCATTGTGGGAACTGAGGTATCTGGGGAATGTTTTGGAAGGGTTGGGGATTTGGAGTGGTCACAGTAGTGGGGGGGACAGAGACTGGGGGACATGGCGGGGAAAGGAAAAGGGATTGTTCATGGAGGAAGCAGCTTTATCAGCCTCCCCATGTGAATTATTCTCCACTTTGGCTTCAGGGCTCTGGTCCTTCCTGTGGTTTGTATGTTTCTGTTTCCTGGCAAACCAATGGCAGCAGACCAAGAAGAGTGAGGAAATAAACCAGGGGGCAGATGCAGCCCGGGCAGGCATTGCTTTCTCTTTCTTTTCTATCATCACCTGGGTGAGTATGGGACCAGTATCCCCCAGCCTTCCATCACTAAGAAGCCAAAGCTTATCTTGTCCCTTTGTGTGGTGCCGGAGATAGGGCCTAGGGCTCTGGGATGGGGATAGGGGCTTAGGAACTTCCTGCAGTCCACCAGGAAAGCCACCCAGCTTACCCCATAGGGACCAGTGAGTCACAACTGCCTCGCCACCATCTCTTCCTATCCTCTCCATCTGTTTCTTGGTTTCTTCTCTGGCTGTCTCTCACAGTTTCCAGATCTTAGAGAGCACCTAGTCTAACCCATTTTATAGATGGAGAAATCAAGGTGGGGGGGTGGGGGGAAGATTTACCTAAGGCCAAAAAAAAACAAAACCCAGAACCAGGACTAAATCTCAGATGTCTTGACTACTACCCATCAAACAATTCTTTCCACTAAACACTGCCCAATTTCTATCTTTTGCTTTCTCTACCTCTTTTTGTTTTGGTATCTAGTCTCTCTCCATCTCTCATGGTCTCCGTCTCTCTATTTTTCTCTTATCATTATAGCTATTTCTTACCTGACAGCTGTTTCCTTTTGCTGTTCTGGGTTTCCTGAAGGAGCTGACCCCCTTCCTTGGAATCCTTTGTGGCCCATTTGGGGGTGCTGGCTGCTGCTGCTGTTCCATTAACCATCCTCATTCTGGACCTCCCCCACAGGTGGCCCTCATGGTGAAGGCACTGCAGAGATACCGTCTGGGTACTGATATGTCACTCTTTGCCACGGACCAGCTTAGTGCAGCCCCTGGCACCAGCTACCCTGGATACCCAGCAGGCAGTGGCGTCGAGGGCACTGAGACCTACCAGAGCCCCCCCTTCACCGAGACGCTAGACACCAGCCCCAAGGGCTACCAGGTGCCAGCCTATTAGTAGAGCTGTCCACCCTGTGCCAGGGCCACGGGGTACTGTGAGCATGTTTGGGCTACAGCTATGGCCTGTCCCTGTGGGCCAGTCTTGTGGACTCTGTACAGTGGTCTCGGTTCTCGTCTCACCTCTAAGGGTTAAGCAAACAAAATAATCACACAGTGTTCCCTCTAAGTCTGAAAAGGAAGGAAGGAAAGAAGGGAGTTGGGGAAGGAAAGGAGGCCAGTGGGTGGGAGGGAGGGAAAGGAGAAAGGAATAAAAATGCATATGAGAAGGAAAGAGACAGGGAAAAGAAGGTTGAGAAAGAAGGCAAGAAGAAAGGAGCAGGAAGGTGGGAAATTAAATGGGAGAAGGAGAGTTAGTTGCATGCTGGAAGGGAAGAAGGCAGCCAAGTATGTTCCAGGAGGTAAGAGAAGGTGGAAAGAGGGAGAAATGAAGAACTGTACTCTGAATACAGAATGGCCTTAATAAACATTAATGTTAGAAAGTGAGAAGGGCAAAAGGGAGGGAGGCAGTGCACGTTTTGTCAATGCTGAAGGAAGGAAAAATAGGAGAGAAAGTAAGTTAGCTTGAAATCACAAGCTCTCATTGGGAATTGCTGAGCCCAAAGCTCCCTAATCTTTGTAGGATGGGTGCTACTCACCTCCTAACCCCACCCACAACTGTGCCCCTCCGGGGGGGCAGGCCTCTGAGTCTTCAGTACCTTCTGCTCAGGGCCAGCTTCCACCCACAGGCTCTGAATCGGGACAACCTGCTAAGTCGGACATTCTGAATTTCCCCAACTCCGGTACCTGGCTAGAAGGGGTTGACCCTTCTTCCTCTGCCCCAATCCTGTCTCCTTTGGCCTTCTCTAATAAATTTTCAGAATGAGCCAAACCCACCTGGGCCCCCAAACCCTGCCCTGCTGGGGAGAAGACTCAGGGTTTCCAGGGTGCTCTGTCCCATCCCTCCCCCACAGGCTGAGGTGTCTGTTTCCCATCCTGTGCTAGGCCCCACAACTTCTCATTCCCAGGTCTGAAGGAAAAGGTCCAGCTGAGGAAGGGGAGCCCCATGACCCCTACCCAGGGAAAACCAATTGCAGCAATATTTTCCTTAGAGGGAACACTGACTCATTTTAGCAGCACAAAAGGTACATGTGTCAATATTTTAGCCAATAATCAATTTAAACGGTTCCTTAAATTGATTGTATGTGTGAGATACTGTCCATTGGGTATATTGTATTTTTCTATCTTGCTCTCTGTGTATTACCGTAATCGCAACGGGCTTTCTACGGATGTCAGGGCCATTCTCGGTGCCCCTGAGCCCTTTGTGGCTCACTCCCCCAGATCCCCAAGTCACTTGGTAGTGACATAAAAGTCGGGGTTGCTGCAGAAATGTGTGCATGCCCCGAGAAAAGGTAGAAGTCCAGGTTCTTGGGAGGGTACCCCTGTTAGTGCCTCAGGGATACCTTCCCCATGTCCTTCTTTGCTGGGCTAGGGATTCTGCTCCCCAACTAGCCTCCTTGCCATGCCAGGCCTAAGCTGCAACAGGCAAAGGTGAGGAATGGGAGGTGGCCAAGAAGAGAAGTTGAACATGGTGGTTAAGCACTTTGCCTTCTATCAAGGCCAGCCCGCCTGGGGCACTGACTTGCCACCTGCCTTCCCTCACCTGCCCAGTGCTTTCTGGGAGGGGGAATCACCTAGGGCTTTCTGTCTGAGTTGACAATACGGCAACATGTACCACAGATACAGGCAGCAGCAGCAGCAGCAAGAGCCCTGCCCCTAGGCCTCGCCCAGTTCCTACTGCATGACCTGGACAACTCCCAGCCCTAGAGTGCCCAAGTTTCAATCTAGGGGATCCTTCTAGCAATTTTGGGTGTGGGTAGTACTGTTAAATAGTGTCTGTCATAGTCTGTCTTATGTCCCAGTGGTTTGTCAGGTAGGGTAGTATGCCCAGCGATACGGAATGTAATTTACTATATTCTTACGGACTCATTAGAGAAATCCTAGAGTTGTTGGTGTTATAGCTATAGAACATGCTTTAGCCTTCCTGTATTAACTCCCCAGATCCTTTCTTCTCCCATTAAGCACTCCCCTCTCCACTCCTCCAACCACCAACCATTTTCCCTTGGTCAGTAGGGGCCTGTGTTCATCTTTAGTCGGGGCCCTGCTCCACCATCTGAAGCAAAGCATGTCCATACCGCTGCAATTCTGAGCATCATGCCAACATTCCCATTATAGGCTTCTGCTCTCACAAGCTGCCAAGGATCCTCTGAAGCAGCCTTCTCTAAAAGAAACAAGGAGTCAGACATCGATGCTGATACTCCTCTTGCCTTCCTTGACAGTTAAAAATACATAGCCAAGTGCAGGCTTTGTGGGAGTTATCACCTTACAGAGGATGCAAGAGGGACCGGAGGCTCCTATGGGTAACATACATGCCCCTTGCCTGGCCTGGGTGGGGAAAGGGTATGAGTGCTTGTTGGGGGTGGGAGGAAACAAGGACATAAGAGAAAAAGGGAGGCAAGGGGTCCGAGATCTCTGCCCCTTTTCCAGATTTAAACCATAAATGTGAATGCATTTGACACATCTACAGGATGTCTAAGGAAGGCCCCCTTCCTTTTCTGCTTTCCGGTCCTGTAAACAGTGCATGCGCATACCAATTGTACCTACCACCCTCTCGGGTTGGTAACCGTGTCCCTGGCTCAGCACTGTCTCTTCCCCAAAGAGAGGCAAGCATTCACAGAAACTTTCTCAGCAGCAGGCACACAACAGGTTCAGATGATGAACTGTGTGAGAATGATTTCATGGGCTAAGTCACCTCATTTCCATCTCAAAGAACTCATCTCTACCTACCTTCAACCTCTGCCAACTCTCCCCCACAGCAGGTGGGCTGGTTGGTCACTGGCAAGCAACCAGGGGGTGCTCCCTCCCAGCCCACCCTCTTGGCCTCTTCCCTCCCTGTTACGCACAGAGTTCATTAGAGGGACCACTCACTCCTTGCTGGAGCTCAGCAGCCTGGACTCTGTTGCATTTAACCCTTCAATTCTGTACTAGTTTTTAATATCAAATGGATACCAAATGTGGTTTGCCCATTTAAGTTCTGCAGATACCTCTCTTTAAAGGCAGGCCGCTTCCCAAAGCTGCTGTTGTAAGTAAAGCTATGTATATTGTAGTCTAGGGTGGATTGTGTATGGAACCGTCAGTAAAAAAAATGTTTACAATTTTTTTGTGTATATATATATATATATATATATATACATGTATATATATACATATATCTCTTCTGAAAGAACAATCTGTGATTGTGTATTTTCAGTGTCTGTGTCCCAACTGCAACTTATTTTCAATAAAGAGTGCAAATGAACTCGGGTGGCCTGGAGACACCAGGAATGTATTTTTTTAGCAAGGTGAAGTGGCCAAGAGCCCCAGACTGGGGCTGTGCTGTGCCTCTGTCACTGGCTTGATATCCTGGCTTTCATTTAGCGAGACCCTAAAATGAGGGGAGTTGGGCAAACTCCAAGTCCCCTGTACTCCGGCTCTTGGGAGTATCCAGTAACCCCAAGTAGCCCCAGCAGGGACTGTGGGGCTTCTGCAGAGCCCCTCCCCCTCTTTCCTCAGAATCTTCTTTGTGGGAGAAGGATCCTCATGGACTAAGGTCAGGGTGACTTCTGAGGGGACAGCAGGAGGCCTATTTTTTAGTAAATGGGAAGAGATAACAGGGTAGTCCAGTAACTTTCAAGGGAAAAACACCAACATTTTAAAAATGAAGGTGGCTTTTACAATTGAGAACTAGGCTAAGAAAAACTGGTGTTGTCCTAGATAATCTAGAATGGAAGAAACCACAGGAAATGATGTCCATTTCATGGGAATGGTAAGTCTAAGACTGCTCTGCTAAGACTGCACACACATCCTGGGCCAGGCCGGGAGACCCTGCTCATAGAGTGCTCAATCCTTCCTCCCCAGCTACTTGTCCTCTTGAACCTCTGAGGGCCTGTAAGGAATGAAGCCTCGGTGGATACAATGAGCATCCCTCAGAAGACAGCCCAGCCCATCACCAGCCGGGAGCCAACAGTACGTGTTTGCACCAAAAGGCTGGAGCTGGAAATGGTGCTAAGGCCCCTTTGGCACAGCAGTCTCACACATGACTACTTTTATTTGCAGCGGATGGGGATTCCCCATAGTCTGGGCCCAGGGAAGACAAGTTCTCAACTCGTTTATCCCTAAGCAATGGCCAAAGACCCAGTATAGAGTGAGGCCTCACAGAATTTGCTACAAATGCTACTGCTCTATCTCAGGGTGGGTGGTCCTTTGTCCTGGACCAGGAGCACTAGAGGAGAATGGGTCAGGAGCCACCCTATTTTGATGGGCCAGACTTTGGTCTTCTCTAGCAAAGAACCTATGACCTGACCTGGGGATGCCTGGGAAGAGCAGCCAGGAGCCACTAGCTCTGACCAACCAGGCCTCTTCATTCTAGCACAGACTTTATGACCTGGGAACATCCATACTCTCCTAGGGAAAAGCAGAGACTAGGACCACCAGGCAACAATGTGCAGCAGTTTTTAATGTTCCAACTCAACCACATCAATACATCCAATAATCAGAAAGACGGCTGTTTTTAAATACAAATTAAAATAATCATGACCACTGCTGAGAGAAAGAGAGAAAGAAAGAGAAAGAAAAAAGCAAGCTTAGAACAATATTCTACATGCTGTACTGCAAAATAAATGTATTTGAAGATAAACTGTCTTATTATAAAAGGTCAGAGATTTTTCGACCCCGCACTCAGCTAATCCTGTAAAGATTATCCCAATTCAAGTAGCACAATTTTATTTCTGCTTTCCGTTCTCAAAGTTCTTTAGTCACAAAATTACCAACTGTTTACACACTGAAAGTCTCACTCCCTCAACATAAACCCCACTTCTTTTTCCTCACGGAAGCTCTTCCAATCTGTATGACTGCAGGCAGCTCTGGGTCTGCCCCACTGTGGCAACGACACTGGCTTCAACCCCAGGCTACAAGAACTATCTCCCCATACCCTCTCCCCACCCCCCCAGTCACTTGAAAAAAAATAAAAGAATAAAGAGCAAGATTATCCCCATTCTGGGAGGAAGGCAGTCTTTACTTGGCTCCAAAGAAACCCAGCTGTATTCCTGAATGACGGGTGGTGGCGGTGTACTGAGTGGGGCAAGGTAAACTTGGAAGATGACCCCATCTGGCTCTCCCTTCCCTGCCCAACCTGCTAACCACACCGGGTGGCTCGGTCTACTTTTCCTGAGGCATTTGGTGCTCTGGCGTTTTGGTTTCTGCAAAAGGGAGGAGAGTGTGTGTGTAGGGGGTGTGCATTGGCCCTGTGTGGGACTGTCCCTGGGGACAGCCAGCCAGCCACACCCCTGGCAGCTGTGGCTTACCAGACCTTACTTCAAAAAAGTGCAAATAGGTGGTGTGGAGATTGTTCCGCTGGTCTTGATGAAAGCTAACTGATAATTCTGCTGATGGCTTGCAAGGAGGGGAACTCTTCATCTTCAACATGCAGGGCTCTGTGGGTGCCCAGGTCATCCTGGGTCAGCACCTGCTGGCAAATGGGGCAGATGCAGCAGTCCAGTTCAGAAGGGCTGCTAGTTGGCCATGCACTCTTCTTGTTCCTTCTAGATTTGGGCACCCCCTGCTTCTCCTGGACCCGGAAATCATTGTGTGCCGACAGCAGCTCCTGCTGCTTGGCTGTGTCAGGCAGGAGCACCAGGAGCTCACTGAAGATTTTTCTGAAGTTCTCCCCCAGGAGTTCCCGGCAGCTCTTATAATACTGTGCTGCAGAAATACGACCCTAAAGTCCAAGGTGAAAAAACAACAACAAGCCGGCACAATTTCGTTTTGTTCCTAGATATCGGATCAACCTAATTCCCCACTTCTTTCCTCCCTCACCCCAGCGGCCTCACAGCCCGCTCACTCACCTGTCGGAATTGCCCTGAATGGCTTTTAAATTTGCTGAATCTGGACTCATCGCTCTGAAGGAGCTCCTTTATGGACTGGATGAGCCGGATGTTCCTCTGCTGGAAATTCTCAGGTATCAAGTAGGTTCCTTGGCAGGGACCTTGCCTGATATAGAAAGGGAAGAAGGGGAAGGAAAGGAGAGGAGAGAGATGAGGGGAGAAGAGAGAGGAAAGGAAGAGACAAGGGGAGGAGGAGTAAACATTAATCTCTGCCTATTACCCCTGGCCTCACCCTGGAAAATAAATGGAAAGAATCATTTTTTAAGAGCTGGAAGACCATCTCCTTCATTTTAAGGAGGAGAAGTTAGGAGAGGCACAGAGACGCTAGGTGACTGACTCCCCAAGCTCTCACCCAGTGAGTTCGTGGCAAAGCTGGGACTAGAACCCAGGTCTCCTGCCTCCCAGTCCAGGGCTCTTCCCCTTCCATGCCATGGCCCTGCTTCGGGGGCCCTGCTGTGGGGCCCAAGGCAGCTGCATCTGTGTCCAGCACATCTGTGTCACAGCCTTCCCACCCCACAGTGGTCTGGTGACGACTGAGGGCCTGTGTCCTCCTCTAATGGGAGCAGCTGGTGAGCATTTCCCTGCTGAGCATGCGGGAGGGAGGGCCCAAGGGATACTATCAGAAGAGTGACAGCACCTGAGAACACAGCTGCTGCAGCTACTTCTGGGGCATTTCCTTCATCCGAAGGGCGGACCGAGGAGCCAGAAGTAGGAATGTACATCCGGGGCTTCCTCTGAGTCACACAGACCCCACACCAAGAATCACTGAGCAAAATGAAATCGGTCCTCTCCAGGAGAGCTTCCAGCGACAGGGCTGGGGACAGCAACATCCCAAATGAAAAGGTTTAGTGGAAGCTGCGTTCTGACAGAGTACAAGTCTGTTACAAATGATGGTGAGGGGAAGGAAACAGGACCTGTCTGGCAGAGCTGCTGTGACTCCACCTCCCCAGCCCCTATGGTTGGGCCAGCCCTGCCTGGATGACAAGGACAACACTTCAGACATTCAGAGATGAGTCGTGTCCCCTTGGGCAGCAGCAGGCACACCACACCTTAAGTGCTCCCTGCCCACTCATTCACAGTTAGCCCTAAGGTGACCCCGTGGTCTTGGTTCCCTACCCACTGCCTCCCTCCCTTGAAACACAGACTCAGCTGAATTTGGTGTGAACAGGATGAAGCCCTCCCAACACCTGCAACTTACTCTTTTATGGAGGTGGTGATGGGTTCAGAGATGCTGTTGGATGGGATGATGGTAAAGCCTGGAGGGGGCTTGCTAATGGGTGGTGACAGTCCTGGAGGTGGTGGGGGGCTCTTTAATAGCACCACAGAGTTAAAGCCTAGAAAACCGCAAAAGAGGAAGACAACATGAAACGTACCACAGGGCACAACTGGGTGGGGACGGGGACATCTGCTTCCCCCTTCCCCCACCTGCTGCCACTACAACAGGAAATGCCAGACTTCTGGGAGCAACAGGTAATAAAGCAGGTTAGGAAATACCGGAGCCCAGAGAAAGGCCCCACAGGAGCAAAATGACTGTTACTATAAAAAAGCCAACAAATGGCACCATACAGTCACAACAGAGCCTCATGGATGTTTCCAAGAAAGCTACCCCTTTCTTTTAATCAAGGCAACTGCGCACCTGGGAGAGGCACCAGGTAGTGGTCCTCAGTGTGGTCCTCTACCCCAAGTTCAGAGTTAATATGGAATGACAGGGTAGTTGGGCCGCTTTCGGGCTCCACAGGCCAGCTCTGTCCCACCAAGATGTTACAGAGCCTCTGCTGTGGAGAAAGAGGTCACTCTCTCAAAGAAGTTCTGAGGATAGCGCAGGCCTCTTCAGTACACAGAGAATGAACCCATTCCACTGGTCGTGGGACACCAGCATTTTCTTAAGCAAATACCAACTTGCTGTTCTGAGCTGCAGCATGTCAAGTACACAATATTTTTATTACAGAGCTTGTAACCTGTAGGCAGCATCTTATGCCCACCTTCCTCACCACATGACCGAGCTGCCTCTTCTAAAAACGAAAACAGCAACAGACTCACACCAGGGCCCAACCTCTCACTACCAGGGAGAGACTTGGTAGGGATACCCAGCTACTTCTGCCCTACTGATCCCTCTCACTTAGTGAAGCTTCCATTAAGAAGAGGCAGAAACATGGAATTTTTCCCCTACAACTTCATTTCCATCAAACAGCGCTTCTTTTTAAAATCCCCATAATCCCCCACAAACATCTTACTCTGCATACTCCCCTACCAGAAAAACTCAGACATGCCCAAAGCCTCCACCCCACATCATAAAGGGATCTAAAATCTCACATGTGCGTGTACATATCATGGACATGGGGGTATAACGGATCTCCCTGCTCCCTTTTGGGCACACAGCCCTTCCTTTCATGCTGAACTAAAATGGAGAGTTTGGGCCCCACTGACCTTCTGCGGCCTGGCAGAATGTTCCCCAGCAACCCAGCCATTATAAGCCAATGTGGCTGAAGAAGCGTGGAGGTGGTTATAAATGGGAGGTGACCCAACATCAGCACAGAGGCCATAGGAGGGACATCCTATGATATGCCTGCAGGGCTCCAGGATGACATTAAAGATGGCAAGGATGTCAAGAGTCACCTGGTCTACCCTGTTCCTCTTCCAGGTGAGGGAACTGTGAGCCTCAGAGAAGTGACTCCCCAAGTTACACTCATTGCTAGACTATCAAGTGGGACCTGTGATGCCAGAGCATGCCTCTCCTTTCTTAGCTGGGACCTAAAGGAATTCTCCATCTAGATAGACCAAACCTGCCATTCTACTGGGAACACACTCAGTAGGTCCCAATGTTCCTGGTTTCAAACGTGTCATTGAAAGGAAGCAGGTCTGCTGTCCAAGTGACAGGCACTGACTAATAAATGACATTTCAGAAGCCTTTAGAACTAAGCCAGCACCCTGGAGCCTGAGGTCTGGCCCACTCCTCCTTCTCCCACCCGCTTCTGCCCAGGTGGGACCACTGCCTGACTGCTGTTACCTGGTGGAGGTTGCATTCGGGGAGGCCCCGCACTGCAGAGGGCTGGGAAGTCTTCCTGAGGTATAGGACACTGGTTAGCCAGTGGTGGCTTTGTGAGCCCCGGAGGCTCCTTGGGGACACTGCTAACATGGGCTGCCTTTTCTGAATGTCCATTCACAATGGCTGCAGGCTTCCCTGAGCCGTTAGCTGTGGCCACAGGAGCTGGTACGTGTTCAGGGCTGGGAGCCTTTTCTTGCCAACCTGGCTTTGCAGTCCCCTCTGTCACGGGTGGCTGGGGGGGAGGTGATACTGAGCTCTGCTTCTCAGCTCCTGTCTTCTTCTTCTTGTTCACCTTTATAAAAGACTGTGAGGAAGATGCAGCCAGCAGGGAGGAGACATCGAACATGGTGGGTGCGTTCCGGATCTCTTGGGTGGTCAGCCCAATGTTGTCATCCTCATCATCAGAGACCAGAGCTTTGTTGTTCTTCTTGCTTGCTTTACCGCTTCCTTTGGTGATCAAAGGAGGTTTCTTTGTGGGCTGGCTGGAAGTGGCCTGGACAGGTGCCCCTGGCTGAACAACACTCTTACTGGAGCTATTGTTCCAGGCTGAAGTGATGCTGGACACAGCTTTGCTGGGCCTCATTTTTGACACCAGGGCTGGAAAATCCTCTTCTTGGAAGGCTGAGGTCTTCTTGGCAGCGACTGTATAGGTAAGTGACATCCCCGAAGAGACAGCGGGGGCTGAGGAGGAGAGGCTTGGGAAATCTTCTTCTTTAAGTTTGACTGAAGCTGGCTGGAGGGAACTGGGGCAGAGTGAGAGATAAGATGTCACATGACCCACTCAGGCCTTCATCGGGGAGCAGGGAGTTGGGAAATAGCCTGAACTTGGTTTGCTCCACAGAGGGGAGTAGACCCACTACAAATCTCTTTTTATGCAAGGCAGGAGGCAGTAGAGGGCATCACCCATCTAAGCAAACCTTCACTCCCCAGATGGGCCCCTGCAGAGAGAAGAAATCCCAAAGCAGAGACTCCTTGGATGGGACTCAGGCAGAAAAGGGATGTGTGGCTATCTAGAAAAGCCCTAAGGAAGGACCCAAAGAAGTCATTTGCAGGTCAGACTTCATGACTCCTTTAGACACCCAGTACGAATCTGGTCATTAAACAAAGAACTCATGTTTGGGCCCCACCCCCAGCTCCGTCAGCTAGAAGATCCCTGTTGTTACAGAGGCAAACCCTTACAGGAACCAACCCGTCCCTCTATGCCCCCAGGATCTTAACCAATGCTTCTGACAAGCGAGAACAGACTCAAGCTGCCCCACATACCTCTGCAGAGCTCCCCCTGCTGCTGAGCTAAACGAGACAAAGTCCTCTTGGCTTGCAGGACCATTAGCAGTGGCCTCTTTGGGAGCTAGGATCAAGGACAATGACTTGTAACATTAAATGATGGCAAGTGCCAAAAACCAGAAACTCTTCCTATGAAAATCTCTGAAGCTGTATGCCCTAGTCTTGGGACCTTAAAGTATACCTTTCTCCTCAAAGACTCTCATGCAACAGATGTCAGACTCATCAGGAATCATGACTCAGAAAGGTCCATGAAGAACTTATTCTGAACTTTTATTTCAGGTAGAAAGGCTAAATATATAATCTAATTTTATATTTCACATTGCATTGGTCTTAAAAATAAAGGATGGTCATATATTGACTATATGTGACTTAATACTAGAGGAATGCAATCCCTTAGCTGAGACTTTTAAAAAAGCCTAAAATTTCAGCTTCAGATAATAGATTTTCCCATTCTGGATCAAGTAACTTGACTGTGACTCATTCAAAATTCATTTTCTGCTATAGAGCAGAAAATTTGTCCCTGCATGTGGAAAATGTTCCCAACCAAAGGACAATGCCATGAGTTCTCTTCTTTATGTTGAGAATCCCAGACAAAGGAGGGTGTGGTGCAGGACCTGCCTGCTGGCCACCACTGATCACCTGGGGCCTCAGCAGAAGGCTTGGGGGCTCTCCGTGAGCTCCGAGTTTCTTCCGAGTCCTTCCCCTCGTCCTTCTTCACTTTGCTGCCATCCTCTTTATCCTCAACCCATTTCTTTTCTTCTTGCCTACGTGCGGCTACTGATGCCCTCACTGCAGCTGCTACATCTCTGTCTTCTTCTTCCCTGAGGTGCAGGAGAAGGAAAAGGAAAGTCCTTTAGGGTCAGGAAAAGAACCTAAGGACTGCTATGAAACACGTCCCACGTTCTCCAGACAAGGCCTGACCTGTGGCACCATCTGCTGGAAAAGTCTGGGAACTGAGATTCTAACCAACTTCTCAGGTGTTCCCTTGCCCTCTTTCCTCCGAGAACATGGGAGGATGTGGCTAGCACCCCAGACAGGAAAGAGACAGGAACATGTAGCCATACTTGAGATTCGAGGCCAGACCTCCTTGTGGGTCTGGTCTACTTTTTCTCTGTCTCTGCCTTATTCCATCCTTTAGTCAATGACTCCCCAAGTGGCCAGGCGATAGTCCCTTCTGTGTCTCTACCACTGTCGCCAGTCCTTGCCCAGATGCCCCTTGGCTCACGCTAAGACAAAGATGGGGTTTTTCTCAAAAGGGCTTTTGTAGTCCTTTTGGGGAAAAGTAACACCAGCTCCAAATACAATGAACCTATGAAAATATACAACTATACATAGCCAACAAGTGCCAAGTTACCAAGGCCCGAGTCTGTATCCTAAGACCCCAAAGCCTGGCCTGCTGGCCTGCACAGACTTCTCAGACATAGGTGTCATGCATCCCCTGAGAAAATACCACCAGCCCAAGCTTTCCCTAGACAGGCCTACTCTCAGCTCGAGGTATCTCTTTCCTTTCAAAGCTGATGACTTTTCTGCCCCACCCTCAATTCCAGGGTGTTGGTGCTTTAGGCTTTATCCACACTTCAGTGACTTCTCGCTCACCTCCCCTACTAAAGAGGTATTTATTTAGCTAAAAATCCTCTACTGTGCAAAACTGTACATGTGTTAACATAAGCCCATAAACATTTCTCACCAACAGTAAGGGAAAGGTTCTGTGTACAGGCACTAGACAGAAATGGGAAGGGCTGATGGTTAACAAAAAGGGATTTCCACCCCCACAGGTCTGAGTGTATCTATTCAGCAGCCAGGAAGCCAAGAGCCTCTCGGAGAAGCTTTGGGGTTACCCTGTGAGCAGTGTCATTCTTTTTGCTTGTAGTGTCTCTTTAGGGTGTTAAGGAAAAAGAAGCAGGGGTCTGGATTCTCCTAAGTACACCATCCATGGGAGGAGTAATAAAGCTCTAAGCTGGACAAGAGGTGCTCAGAAACCTTCCTGGTGGGTGTGCCCACCAGTGGCCTGCATCAACACCAACTGCAACTTATCCCAAGAACAGAGGACTGGGCAAAGAAAGACTGGAGGAAATGAGGTACAGTAGACCAAGCAATGGCTTCACAGACAAGATAAACTGGGTCCAAATCCTGGTTCCAATGCTTACTAGCCCAGTTCCCTCAGGCAAGTCCCAATCTCATCTGTAAAATGAGGGGGAAGGACTTGATAGGCCTATGGCCTGAATTCGAAATCTTCCCTCTGTCACTTACTACCTGTGTCACTTAATCTCTCTAGGTCTGTTTCCCTGTATAAAAAATGAGGGGGCGGAATTAGAGATAGGCTTCTGAAGTCCCCTTCCCACTCAAATCTGTGGTTCAAAAGTAATCAGTGGTCCTGTGGCCAACATTCTTGCTTAACTGTTTTTCTTTAACAAAGTGGAAAGCGGCTTCAATTGGGGAGAAGAGAAGGCATATTTAAAAAAAAAATTAGTGTTGTAAAAGCAAAAGGAAACCAATAAAATTAACTTTTTTTTTTTAAAGGCAGAGGCTGTGCTGGAGACAGAAACTCATGTATTTGGAGATTTACTAATTGGTATGAATCTATTCACAAAACTATTGTCCTGGCCTGGTTGTGAACTTGCTGTTTAACCATGGGTCAAGTCATCTTACTTCTGTATGTTTTCTCAGCTATAAAAGTAAAGGCTGGAGCTGGTCTCTACTCTCTGCCCAAGTCTAGGATTCTCTTGATCTGTACAACTTGGGGACAAAGTGACCTTTTGGAGTCAGAGCCCCACAACTGGCCCCCACCTCTAGAAGCTTCCCAACAAGACACCCCACGGGCTGCCAAGAGAGGAACTTCAACAGCAAGCAAAAGCCTCCCACCTCTTATACCTCCAGCTTCCTCGGCGGTTCTGCTGAGCTCCACGCCCCCCAGGCCTGCTGGCCCGGCTCTGCCTGTTATGCCTGTCCACTTCGTCATAGTCTTCCCCACCGACAACACCTAGAGGAAGGCAGAGGGTCTGTCACTCCACCTCTTCACCCTCCTCAGAACTGGCCCCTCCCCATCTCCCACAAGGTCCCCCAGGAGAGCCCAGCAAACTCTGCAGGCCTGTTTGCTAGACCTCCTCTCCCCTCCCTTTTCTCCCTCAGATTCTATGGATAGCAGCTGGTCCTTCACAACAGCTCCAGGAGAGCAAGGAGATGAAACCCACCCAACCCCAAACAGAGACCAGGAACATTCTGAATCAAGGCTTTAGTCTGAGAATATGCTCTCCTAGGGTGTGACTGATAGGCTGCAAAAAGCCATGATAACAGCAAAAAGATTGCACTATTTCTTCCAGTTCATTTTTAAAGGCTTATGAAGATAGTAAACTAAATCTAATTGTCTTACTATGAAAGTCTTAATTAATTATCATGCTAGAAAAACACAGAACCAGACCTCATACAATGAAGCTCTGATCCTGTAAGCCAGGAGTCTCAGTGGGTCTCAAGCTCCTGAACCCTTCCAGGCACACTCACACTCACCCTCACCCCTCCGAGTATGCCTTGGGGCATAGCTAAACTGAAGGTCAATCTGCCGGTTCTGCCTGGCCTCTGCTCGGCTCTTGCTGTGGCATGAAGTCTTATGCGCCTTGTAGTCAATTTCTGTACGGAAGGCATGAGTGAACTGCTCAGTGTTGCACCTTCCCTCCTCACAGAGAAAGTGCTTCTCACGGAAATGTTCACGAAGGTATTCATAGTCACTGAAGGAAAGTAAAAAATGGGATAGATACGTTTAATGTATCAATTCCCAACAGCACACCACAATACCAATTAAGGAAACATGGCAAATCTCAAGCAGGACTTGCAGGAGCTTTTCCTATGAATCCCAAAGAGGGAGTTCTACTCATCTTACCCCCAATCAGATGGGGGCATCAGTATCTAAATATACTGCATAGGAAGTAGTAATAGTGATAGGGAGCTTATTCTATCCTCCACACATCATGAAGACCATAACTACTCCTGCAATAGACCAGACAGGACTGGCCAGATCTCTTTCCATCCTCATTGCAAAAGAAACACTAAACATTTACATAGCTTCTTCCCACCCCAAGGACCACAGAAAATGTTTTATAAGCACAAGCTTGTTATTTTCCACAAGACTTTCACAGAAACAACTCTAAATACATATCCATGTGCATTTTCAGGAGGAAAAAGCTTTTACCTTTCCCCTAATCCTCAAGGCTCTCATGCTGGAGCCAGTCCAACTACATGAATTAATGGATCTGCATTTAATTCTAATTAGTCCTGTTCATAAATCTGAATAGAAACAAATTTGGGTTGGGTTGGGTTTGTTTTACACCCAAAAGTATTTCTGTTCTCTGAACTCACAACCCAGTTACAAAAAGCAGCTTCAGCCTTAAAACATTTTATATTCCCAACAGAAATAAACATCAAAGGATCCTGACTTATGACTAAAGTGGAATCAGTCAGGGATAACTCTGCTGAGCTGCTCAAATCCCTAAAGACAAAGACTTCAGGAAACACTAAAGCCACCCACCCTGCTAGGACCCACTCTGGGGTACACCAAACCCTAACTTCTTCCCTAAGCAGGAAAGAGAATACAAGTGATACCAATTCCTCATAATTAGTCTTCAGTGTAGAACCCTTAGACATCTAGTTCATATTCAACCCCCAATCCTATCTGTGCTCAGTCAGTCCCTGCTGGGGCATGACTTAAGAGGGCTGCTTTTTCACCAACCTGTAATACTCTTGAGCGCCATCAGAATCACAGAAATGGCAGAAATAGTGGTCTCTCCTCAGATGTTTCAGGAGCTCATCATTGTCCAAATAACGCTCATCACAAAATTTACACAGAGGATGTCCTCGGTGGGATGTGTCATCTGGATCCCCATGGATCCGATGTCGGGCAAGGTCCTTGCGGGAATACCATTTGCGCTCATAGGTAAAAATCTTAGGGAAGAAGAGTGAAGGCATGTGAGAGCAGGAGGACCAGGAATGCTTTGCAGAATTACCTGCTAGAAGGAGCCAAATAGTCTCTTACCTTCACCACTGATTCCTCAAGCTCCAAAAATGTTTTGGAAGTCTATCCTCTAATCTCTGCTCATCACAGAATCCAGAAAGAACTCATGGCTGAATATTAGATATAATTTTCTCCAAGAAGTAACCTAGAAATCCCCACTCTACATGCTCCCAGTGCCTGATGTGGAGTGGTAACGGGCCTTGGCAACATCCATCTAGATGCTAAAGAATTTTTTTTTTACCTGAACTGACCAGCTTTAAATCAAGACTATTTTCTATCAAGTATCTCCCAGTGATTCAAATCCCCTGCCCAAAAGTAAACGACCACCCATTAAAGCCAGAATGGTACATTATGGAAAAGGCTGGCTTTATAAGCTACATAAGAAAGCATGCACTCATTTAAGAGAAGAATTTTGAATGACAACTATATTGGACTTGAAAAGACCACAGTCATCTACATGGTATGTGGCCCACACTCCCACTTTCCAACTAAACTCATGCTATTTCAGATGTAAAGATGACTCAGAGAGAGTAGCACAGGTGACCTACGGGTCAACACCAAGACAGAGAAGGGCTATGTAATACAAAAGATCTGCTGGAGGAGCCAAGGAGTCATTCACTGCCCAGCAGGTGGCCTGTGTTCACAACAATCTGTCACAATTAAGAAACAACCCAGTAGAGGTGTGGAGAAAGGGCTTTCTTTGGTCCAAATCAGTCTATCTAATGGGGAATAGCCAGAGGTGAAGTCTGAAGGTTATTACAATATTCCAGGTAAGAAGCTATAAGGATGGTAATTATGTGAGTGAATGGATTGTGATATGTGAGAAGAAAATGGATACAAGAAATATTGTGGAAGCAAAACTGAAAGGACTTGACAAACAACTGGGTACGGGGGAGTGGGGATGGGAAAGCAGGGTTAAGAAAGAATGGAGGGATCCTCAACAAGGAAGCTGAGAAAAGATACAAGTTGATGAAGACTTCACTTTGGGAGTGGCTGATGTGAAACATGAATGGCACAGCCAGGGGGAGATGGGCAGAGCACAGCAGGATAACAGGGTCAGAGTTCAGGGAAGAGATATGGAGCTGTATTTTTTTTGCAGCTGCCTTAGTCTCTTATAGAAGTACCAATTCATCAAAGAGGCAATGTCATATGGTGGGATTCAGTCACTATAGCCCAAGTCTGCAGGTCCTACCACCTGCCCTGACCATGAGCACTTCCTAAGGCCAACATGACCCCTCAGCAACCACTTCTCGGGGGTGGGGGGTGCTGCAGGATTCCCCTAAAGTTCCCATTCTCCTTCCAAAACAATTCATGAAGCCAGGCTCCTTATCTCTGCCAGAAGATAGTGTGTTAATGGTACCCTTTTGTTTCTCTTTTAGGGTTCTGATTCTTCTTTTACAATATGACTAATGTGGAAATGTGTTTATCATAATTGTACATGTATTAGCTATATCAGATTGCTAGCTGTCTCGGGGAGGGGGGAAGACAGAAAATTTGGAACTCAAAATTTTACAAAAATCAATGTTGAAAACTATCTTCATACGTAATTGGAAAAAATAAAATACTACTAAATGGGGAAAAATAATTGGGAAAAAAAATGACAAGCAGGATGGTTTCAAAAAAACCTGGGAAGACTTAATTGAACCAATGCAAAGTGAACAGAACCAGGAGAACATTGTACACAGAAACAGCAATATTGTAGTGATGATCAACTCTGAAAGACTTAGCCACTCTAATCAATACAATTATCCAAGACAATTTCAAAGTACCCATGATGAAAAATGCTCTCCACCTCTAGAAAGATATGACGAACTCTGAATGCAGACTGAAGCATACTTTTTTCACTTTCTTTATGTTTCTTGCTTTTTATTGTGTTTTTTCCTCAACATGGCTAAAGTGGAAGTGTTTTGCATGGGTTCATATGTATAACTGATATCATTGCTTATTTTCTCAGTGCATGGAGGAGGGAATGGGGGACAGCATTTGAAACTCAAAATTAAACCATAAATGTTAAAAAAAGATACATTTTATAAACATTAAAAAAAGAAAGTTACTTTTCAAATTAACTTCCATTCTAATAGTATCATTTAAAAGTTTTATTTCTTTTTTAAACCATCTTAAGTTTCTTGCTATAGCTCTAGGATTTCTAGGGAATCTGCAGAATTTACTATCTTGTTCTCTTGTTGAAGGTTTTGGCTCACACTCCTTTAAAGCAGAAACTCTTAATCTGGGGCCCATGGATTATTAGAGGTTTTGTTTTTGGTTGTTTTTTTTTTTTGTAATTCTGGGCATTTTATTTTATGCATTTAAGAACATTATTTTGAGAAGGGGTCCATAGGCTTCATCAGACTGCTGGAGGGGTCCAGGACATGAAAATAAGTCAAGAAGGTTAAACACAAATGTGATCCCTTTCATGGGGAAATTCTTATTTTTCCTTGTCTTTATAAGTCTGGAAGCTAGGCTAATGACAAGCCCCTTCCCTTTTTAATGCATTTATTTTCTTCTTAGCTTTCTTGAACCCCCAAGGACATAGGAGTTCAGCTGGGTCCTTGCATTGTACAAACTCCACCAGGAAGACTCTTCCTCTTAACCAGCTCTGAAATATGGCACCTCTATCCTCCACCACTGAATTCAATATTGAACACCCAACCTCCATCCTATGGCTGGGCACAGGATAGAAGGAGGAGAAGTATGATTTTCCACCTTTCCTGGAGCATGGGGTTGGGGGATGGGGTGGGCAAAGAGAATATCATGTGGGTAGGGAAGGAGGGAATTCAACAGAGTTGTTGTCCTAAGGGGACAGACTAGATGCAGGGGTGGGGAACTTGAGGACACACGTGGCCTTCCAGGTCCTCAAGTGCAGCCTTTTGACTGAGTCCAAGTTTTACAAAACAAATCCTTTTATTAAGGGAGTTTGTTCTGTGAAGTTTGGATTCAGTCAAAGGGCCACCACTTGAGGTCCTAGAAGGCCACAGGTTTCCTACCCCTGGACTAGAGGCTACCACAGCCCACAGCTTGAAACACGAGGTCATCAGGATGCTCTGGCCACACCGAAAATGCAGGGTGAACTTGGGGTGAGAAGAGACCTTAGGAATTTTGATTCTGGGCTGTCATTTCAGAGGGTTTTTACCTGGAGTGGAGGTGCTTCCATCTTCTCCTTGTTGAAACAACTAAGAAAGTATTCTTTTGGAGTACTTCTTTTTTTAAGGTTGTTGGAGTAGGAGAGTTATGTTGAAAACAACTACTATAACAGCAATACTGTAATAATAATCAACTATGAAAGACTTAGTTACTCTGATCAAGACAATCATACACAACAATTTCAAAGAACCCATGATGAAAAATACCATCCACTCTAGAGAAAGAACCGATTTACTCTGAGTGCAGACTGAAGCATACTTTTTAAACTTTCTTTATGTTTCCTGTGTTTTCACGTGTGTTCTTCTGTAACGTGGTTAATATGAAATATGTTTTGCATGACTTAACATGTATAATTGATGTCACATTGCTTGTCTTCTCAAGAGGCTGGGGAGGGGCAAGTGGAGGGAGAGAATTTGGGATTCAAAATTTTTTTAAATGAATGTTAAAATTGTTTAAAAATGTAATTGGGAAATGGTTAAAAAATAAATTTAAAAATATAAAAAACTACTCTGCCAACTTGCTAATCGGGTGGCCTCTGAATACAGAGAAATTTGGGAGTCTTCTGATGAGAGAGGACTAATGCTGTGGGAAGGGATGGGATCAACGATGAAGAAAATATTTAGGATGACCTAGGTCTTGGGGAGCGCACTGCTAATTAGGGGGCAGAAGAAGGGGATGAATCGAGGAAGAATGGTGAGACAGGAAACGGAAGATCCAGGAGAGGAGAGAACAATATCCAAGAGTGGAGGAGACAGGACCTAGGAAGGCAGAGTAACTTTCAGGATCAAATACTATAAAAAGATCAAAGATAAGGATTGAGAAAAAGTCACCAGAGTTAGTAACTAAGTTCACTTTAAACCCTGAAGAGACTAGTTTTAATAAAGTGGTAGGGCTAGCCCAACCCAAGGGGTTGAGAAGTTAAAAGGCAGGGAAGTGGAGGTGGAGAGGGCAGACTACTCTATCTACAAGCATGAAAAGGGCACAAGATAATGCTCAATGGCAAGGTCAAGGGAAAAGGTTTGTTTAATAACAGAAAAACTTGAGGAAGTCTGTAGGAAGGACAGAAGCAGCCTAAGAACAGTGAGCCTGAAAATGAGAGGAAATACTCAACAAAGCAAATTCCTGATGATTTGGCAGGTGTGGGATAACCAAGAGCTCAAGCAGAGAAGGACTTTCTCTTCTGAGACTGGAGCAAGGCAGGAAAAAATGGGTGAAGATAAAGAAGTTTGGAGGTGTGGAAGATGGGAACTAGGTGACATAGTGGAGAGAGCACTTGAGACAGAAAGACCTAAGTTTGAATCTCAAACACTCAACTCACTAGTTGTGTGACCCTGGGTAAGGCACTTAACCTCTGCCTCAGTTTCCTCATCTGGAAGATGCGGATAATAATAGCACCTCCCTTCCAGGATTGTTATGAGGAAAAATGAGATACTACGTTGTACATGGCTTCGCAAATCTTAAAGAGCAAAATAAATGCTTGTACCTTTCATTAAAGGTACTTAAGGCCTTTGTTTGAATGGGGCAGGTAAAGTGTTAACACCTTAAAGTGGCATTCCTTAGAAAAGCAGATCAAAGAACCTGGGTTAGGAGCCCTTTTGCATGCTGTTGGTCTCACACAGCCACAGGAGCTGCTGGCAACATTGTTGCTATAATGCTAGCTCCTATTCTCATCACAGAAGATGAGAGAGATGACAGAAAGCCTCAATTTCAGGAAAGTAATAAACAAGGGCATTTACCTAAACGGGCAGGTGTGTGTATGTGTAGAGCTGCTAAAATCTCAAGGAAAGAGAAGGTCTGATCACCACTGTGGGGAATGTGGATTGGGGATGAAATAGGGGATTTCTGTGCAGTAACAAGTGCTCAGTGGGGGTTAGGTAACACGAATATGTACTAGACCCAATCTACTAAGGGCAGCTAGATGGGTGTAAGCATAGAGTGCTGAGCCTGGAGTCAGGAAAACCGGGTTCAAATCCAGCCTTAGATACTTGCTAGCTTTGTGACCCTGGACAAGTCACTTAATTTCATCTGCCTCAGGTTCTCATTCTGTAAAATAAGAATAACAGTAACACCTACAGCAACCTCCCACCGTTACTGTGAAAATCAAATGAGATAACTGTAAAGCTCTTAGCACAGTACATGGCACATAATAAGTGCTATATAAATGTTAGCCTTTATTATCATTAGGATTACTATTGTATCATTCTGTACCTTCCCTCAACAGGGTTCAATGATTCAGGAAGAGGAACAGAGAAGGTAGACAATATAGGGGAGGGTTATAGGAGTTGTAGCTGACAGACTTCGGGGTCAGGGTGCTCAAAGTGACCAGATATTCAATCACCAAAGATGAAGGCAAATGTTAGGATGAAGAAGGAATAATGTAAGACAGGTAGGTACTGAATTCATAAAGGAAGGAGGGAGAATGCCTCAAAGATTAATAGATGACATCAATGAGGAGCTGCACAAGGTGAGAAAGTCAGAACACCTTGCTTCAGCTTTTTTTTTAACATAAGTCTTTTTATTATTCTTTTGCACATATGATGTTTTTGCTGATGATTAAGTTCTCCTTAATAAAAACAATTTAAACCCTGACCCTACACATTTCTCCTTGCTGAAATTCAATGCATCCTTCAAGTTTAAATGCTGCTTCCCTCATGAAGCCTTTCCTGAATTCCTACAGTTGAAAATGATTTTCAGAGGACTTCCACAATATTGTTAGCACTTCCCTAAGGCACTTAACGATCTATTTCGTATCACAGTTATTTGTGATATCCTACATAAACTCAATCAAAAACCATTAAATAAGAGCCTACTATGTATCAGGAACTGTGCTAGGGACCAGGGATACAAAGACAGAAATTAAACAATCCTTGACCTTCAGAAGCTAACATTCCATCAGGGAGGACAAGATATACATATATTATGTATAGGTATATACAAAATAAATGACAAGGCTATTTGAGTGAGGAGGCACAAGCAGCCAGAGTGAAGGGGAAAAATCTCATAAAAGAGATAGTCTGAGCTGAGATTTGAAGAAAAATTATGAAGAAAATCATAGATATTTTAAACCTAATTTTTTTTTGCTTTATTTTTTATTTTTAGATTACAACACCCAGTTCCACAAGAATTTGGGTTCCAAATTTTCTCTCCCTCCCACTCCACCCTCAACCCCTGCCCCAGACGGCATGTAATCCAATGTAGGTTCTACATATACTTTCACATTGAACTTATTTACATAATAGTCCAGTTGTAATGAAGAATTATAACCAATGGAATGAATTGTTAGAAATGAGAAACGAAACCAAATTTTTAAAAAAGGGGAAAAAGGGAGAGAGAGCAAAAGGTTTGCTTCAATCTACATTCAGAATCCATAATTCTTTCTCTGGATGTGCATAGCTTTTTCCATCACAAGTCTTTTGGAGCTGTCTTTAAACTTTGTATTGATGAGAGTCAAGCCTATTCAAAGTTAGACCTTACAGATACCGTGTGTCTGTAATCGTGTATAATGACCTTTTGGTTCTGTTCCCCTCATTAAACCGAATTTTTATGGAGAACTCTTTGTTTTTACATAACTTTCATTTCTGAATATATTTCTTCTTACTTTCATAAAAGAAAGCCAATCCTCGTAACAAATATTTAAAAAGAAAAAAAGGTAAAACCACCTAACACCAACTTATGTCTGTAATAGTTCATACCCACAGTCCCCTACCTCTGCAAAGAAAATAGGGAGATTCAGTCTCAACTGAAGGCCAAGTTGGGACATTATAGTCACAGAGCATTCAGTTCCCACACTTACTACCTTGCTCGAGCTTAGGTAAATCAACTTCCTGTGGCCTTAGCTTACTCAAAAGCAAAATGATGCCACAGGAGGCACTTTTCTGAGCCATCTAAGGTGGCTCGAGTCTGGGTTCAATAATACCATTTTATGGCACATGAAGTGACTGATCAAGGGAGAAGGACTCCTTTGCTTTGCTTTCAAGGACATTCTCCTCTTTCCCCTCCTGGCCCAGCCTGTATTGTCCCCACTCACCTTTAGGTGTTTCACACACAGTTTACAGCAAAAAAGCTCATGCTGTTTCCTCATGTGCTGCTCTAAGTCAACAAACAGACTGAAAGGTCGCTGTTCTGGACACTGGGGACATTCATGTTGGAGCAACTTCCTAAAAGGAAAACCAGCACCCGTGACACTGCTTACTAGTTTTACTGACACTTAATAAGAAATGGGGACAAGGGAGGAGGGCTAAGAGGAGGGAAGGGAAAGTTGCTTTATACAGGTCATAACAATGTCATAACAATCTTAGATTGAAGTGAATGGAACTAGAAGAGACAATCATTCAGTCTTGTCCTCTCATTTTAGAAATGGATAATCTTAAATTATATCTACACAGATGAGGTTCTCATTGTGTTCAAGATAAGGGGGCAACCAAAGCAGGGCTTGGAAATAGCCCTTTATTACATGAGGACATGATCTGGATTTTAATTGAGGATAAAATATTTTTTTAAAACCCACTTATTGCTTTACTTAGTACAATTAAGAAAATTAAGAGTCAGGAGGCCTAGATTCAGTCCCAACTCAGCCACTGTCACTTTGCACAAGCTGTGTACCTCTCTGGACTTCAGTTTTCTCATCTGTACAATGCTGCACAACCTCTCTATCTCACAGGACTACAGGTAAGAGAAAGTGAAAGTGAATATGCATATAACTTAAAAAGATTATAAAATGCCATAGAACATGAGGGACTTTAGAAATTCTGAAGGACCAAGGAATTTTCATCTCACCTGTATAAAGCATAAACCTTTCCATCAGCAAAATAGATGTCATATTTTTTCTCATATTGCAATTGGTGAATCGGGATTGTTGCAAATGCGGGAAGCTTCTTTCCAAAGACCACCTGAAAACCACACAATAACACGATTACAAAACAAGGACTTGTATGCTACACAACAAGTTCTGGAACAGACTGCTCTTTGAAGCGTGAGTTTTAATTCCGAAACCAAATTTAGTTCATTATAAGTCAAAGAGAGTGAGATTTAATCCTAAAGTTAGATACCTCCTTATCTAGAGTGGTTCAGGTAGCACAGTAATTCCCCAAGACAGTGAGGGGGAAGCTTCAGGAATCTTGCCAAAGGAACTTCCTCCCTTGGATAAAAAATGACAGAATACCCCCCCCCCCCAGTCACTCAATAATGCCTCAAGCCCTCCTATCAAAGCACTGCCTTACACATATCTTGCAATTCCCAACCCAAAGCTAGAGAGGAACTAAAAATGTAACCAATCATAAAGTGCTAGGCTTTTTTTTTAATCTGTTTGGTTTTGTTTCCTGCCTGGAGGGTTAGAACAGCAGATCCATCCACAGTCTTTTCTTGTCCTACCTGTAACATGCATTAGAGAAAAAGCAGAGGACAGAGCACAGCCACCTAATCCATCTACTTGAAGATCTGAACTGAAGTCATACTGTTTTCATCAACACCTGGCCTGCCAACTTGCTATACAGCTGTTGACATAAAGATTTTTTTAAAAAAGGGTTTAGAAAAAGCAGTACGGTAAAATGAATAAATTCTAAACAACCAAGTATGACGGTATAGGGAATATGTCACATCCACAGTCCCCCACCTCTGCAATGCTGTTTTCAAAGAATGCTATTTCTCCATGTTTTGTCCCTTTGTTTTTCCTGCTTCTGTTTATTTCTATATCTTAAGAATCTGTTGAGCCCGAGCCAGGTCCTTGCAAGTAACTCTTATATGGTACCTAGCAAAGTGCTTGCATCAGTGAAGATGCAGTGAATAGGAGACAATTCAATCCAATCTGACAGATATGTATTAAGTACTTATTTTGTGCAGAGCCCTGTGCTCAGTGCTTGGTACAAAGACAAATAAGGCAAGCCCCTCATGGGATTTGAAATCTAGTATGGAAGAAAAGATGTCAACACAAATAACAAGTAACACAGGACAGAACTTGAGATGGGCATAGAGAAGGTTAGGTGCCCCAGAGTACCCATGGAAAAGGAACAAAAGATCAGTTATGGGACGTGTTTGGCAGTCACACCTCATCAGTACCCTCTGACCCTTGGATTAGAGGATGAACTCTTCCACTTCTATTTAAGGAGGGGGATAAAGACTAACATCTCCTCAGATTCTCATTTCCCACCTGGCTGCACTCATTTTGGACTTTCCTGGCTTCTCTACTCCCATTCCCCTTTCTGCTTTCTTTTGTGTACTGCCTTCCCCCATTAGATTGCAAGCTCCATGAGGGCAAGGGCCAACTTTCTTTTTCATATTTGTATCCCCAGCACTTAGCACAGCCTGGCACATAGCAGGTGCTTAATAAATATTTATTGACTAAAACTAGGAATTCGACCAAAAGAAATGGGAGACGTGGAAAGGATAAAGGCATTGCAGAATAAATGAGTTGATGCACACTCCTTCCTCTGCGCCCCTCCACTCCCATTTGTTACGTGCCTACAATGTATCAGGCACTGTGCTAAGTGCTTTACAGAGATTGTCTTATCTGATTCTCAACAACCGTTCTGCAAGGTAGGTGCTATTATTATGATCCCAGTTTTACATTTAAGGAAACTGAGATCATCTGAGTTGCAGGTGAGGTGCTTTCCAACACAGAAAACCAGGGAAGAATATTACTACTACCTCTTCCAATAGCACAGAAAGCCTGCCTCACTAGTTTTTGCAAAGAAAGGAATGTCTTGGTGGTGGCTCAATGTGATAAAATTAGAACACCAATCAGCTATATACTACATAGTGGCTCTAGGGTCTTAGAATCATGACCATTCAAGTCATTAGTGATTTAACTGATGTGGAGTACAGCTCACTGTACTGTTTCACAACTCTATGAACACCTCTTCCTTAAACAATGGCACACAGGAGTAACTGCCCCCAACATCAGCATATAAGTTTGCCTAACCAGAGCTCTCTAGAGAAAAGCTAGAATCCAGGCACACCCAACACTCTCAGTACCCTAAATGTCCATCTCCACTGGGGACACAGGGGGAGAGGGAACACAATGGGAAGACTATCAAGCAGGGTACATGTATGGCTGAAAAGAGGAGTCTTTTCGATAAGAGTTGCTATCTAGTTACATTCATTTTCATTAAATAAATTATTATAAAGGCCAAAAAATACACAAATGTAACAAAAATTAGAACTATTTGCAATAACATATTAACAATAGCTTATTTCATATCTCCTCCTTATCTCTTTTTACCTTTTGCAATCTGTACACAGACAAGTCAAGTTTATAGTCTTAGTCCTAGCGGGCTAAGATAAGAAACTTCTGGCCCTGAAGGAATTTACAAAGTAGTAGGGTAGATCAGACACATACATAAATAGCTACAATACGGACTGAAATGGAAGTGTAAAGGAAAGCTCTGAAGGGCTGAAAAATTGGGGGCGGAGAGATTTCCATCCAGGAGATCAAAGAGGACTTATGGAGGACAAGACAACTAACTGACTTATTAGTCCATGAAGTTAGGAAAAGACTGGAGGGGAGAGAAAAGGAGAAATCCATTCCAGAAACTGGGGAGAAAATGAGAAAAGGCACAAACAAGAGCAACCAGCAAAGAGAACAAGGGATAGAGAATAATCCAGTCTGTAAGAACAAAAGATATGTAAAGAAGAGCAGAATGAGTAGTGTGAGATAGACTGAAAATGTAAACTGGAGGCAAAATATGGAGGGCCCTTGAAGACGATGCTAAGAAATTTGAACAATTCTCTACAAACCAATGTGAGGAATAATTATTTTCAAAATTCTCCTCAGATACTTATTAGCTTCACCACCTTAGACAAGTAATTTAATTTCTCCAAGCCCTCAAGTTTCCTCAGTCTGTAATCAGCCAACTAGTATTTATTAAGAAGACAGACAAAAATGAAACAATCTCTCTCAGGGAACTTAACAGGGGAGACAATGTCATACATACATATTTTGTATATAAAATGTATACAAAATAATACAATGTAATTGAGAGGCAGAGGCACTAAAAGCTAGAGGAATCAAAACAGGGTTCATTTAGAAAAAGGTGGTCCTGGGGCAGGTGGGTGGTGCAGTGCATGGAATCAGGAGGACCTGAAGTCAAATTCAGCTTCAGACACTAGCTGTGTGACCCTGGGCAAGTCACTTTATCCTGGGAAGGAGGGAACGAAGGAGGGAGGGAGGGAAGGAAGGAAGGAAGGAGTGATTCTTGACCTGAACTTTGAAAAGAGCTAAGGATTCTAAGAAGAAAAGGTGGGCAATATATTTTAGGCCTGAGGGTAGGACAGCCTATGCAAAGGGGAAAAAGGCAGGCAATGAAATGTCCTATGGCAGAAGCAGGAAGCAGGCTGGCCCAAGAATAACATCTAATAAAGCTGAGGCCACATGTCCAAGGCTTTAAAAATGCCAAATAGAGGAATTTAGATTTGATCCTGGAGGTAGTAAGTAGACACCAGAGTTTACTGCATAGGGAAGTGACAAGATCAGATTTGTGCCTTAGGAAAATCACTGGCAGCTATGTGAAGGATGGATTAGAGCTGGGAGATACTGGATGCAAGGAGACCAGTTGGGAGCCTATTACAATAGTCTAGGCAAGGGGAGCAGTGGCCACGTGAGTCTCCAGAGAAGGGAATGGATGTGAGAGACTGTATGGAGGTAAACATCAGTAACACTTAGAAAATGACTAGCTATGTGGGGCAAAGAAGGGAGGAGTCTTGCGTGACACCAAGGATGTGAAACATGGCAAATGGAAGGATGAAGATATCCTCAACAGAAGACAGAAGGCTAGAAGAGGAGTAGGTTTGGAGAGAAAAAGAAGCAGCTCTGTTTTGGACATGCCAGGTTTGAGATGCTGACAGGACAGCCAGTTCAAAATGTTCAAGAAGCAGTTCAGCTGGTGAGGCAGGGACTGGAGCTCAGGAAGAGAACCTGGGGACCTTCAACCTGAGACCCATCTGCACAAAGATGATAAGTGAACTGACAGGAGCTGATGAAGTGTAACCAGAGTGGACTTTGTTTTCTTTGAATGACTCAGCTTACCTCATTGAGCTTCCCTGGACACTGGGGCTTGCTCTTCCAGGGCAGGAAGCCCAGCGACCATGCCAGGAATCAGAGAACTTCCAGTGTGATGAGTCATGGGGCTGGCTGAGGGGAGGTGTGTTAACCTGGTCTACGCTAGGGGGAGGGGCCAAGTCAAGAACCAATCAGCCCTGGTCATTCAGGCGGCGCTTGATGATGTCAAAAACTCTATAAGAGGGGAGAGGACAGCTTGAAGACCCCTTTTTCCTTTTCCGGTTGGAGCCAGAGATGCCTACAGCGGAAGCTGAGCTGCCGGTAGCAGAGCTGACTGGAGGCCAGTGGGTAATCTTCTTACCGTAGAGGGGAAGCATGTATACGATTTTGCCTTACACCATCTCACTTCTCTGTGGCCTCCTGGTTACCCTTGTGAGGCGGACTTATTGGGCCTGGAAGCTTTTGATGAAAATATCAAAATGGGGACGCTGGTTTGTGGGCTTGTTACTGTGGAGTGTAAATACATGCTTTAGTTCTCCTGCCTTCTGCCTAGAGAATTCCTTATATCCTGCGGTTCCGGACCTTTTAGGCACATATGAGATTCTCTTTGAAATCATAAATTCTGCCTTCCTAATATATGAAGTCACTAAGAGGGTAGTGAGAGAAGAGAAGAGCACCTGGGATGGGACCTTGGGGCATGCCCAGAGTTACCAAGAAGAAGATGGAAGATTAACTAGCAAAGGAGCCGGGAGAATAGTCAGAACAGAACCAAGAGACGATGGTTTTCCTTAGACTCGAGGTGTTCCACAGTGCTGAATGCTGCAGAAAGGTCAAGAAGGATGAGGCCTTCAGAAATACCATCAGAAGAATTCACTGATAACTTGAAGAAGGCTATTTTGAGTTGAGTGAGAGTCAAAGGGCTGAGAAGTGTGAGGAAAGGAAATGTGTATTACTATCATAAATATTAGTATTTTAATCTATAAAATGGAAATAGCAGTACTTACATCTAGAATTGTTATAAGGATTAAACAATATACCTACCGCTCTTAGCAAATCTTAAAGTACTCTCTAAATCTTAGCTGCTACAGGCAAATGGGAAGCCCTAGAAGGTCTTTGAACTGGATATTGATGGGAACAGAATGGTACATTAGCAAGATTAATCTGGCAGCAGAGTAAATATGATGAGACCTGGGGTGAGCAGAGTGAGTGATGGAATAAATCTTGAGGGGGGCTTTTCTCCTGAATTTATTTCAATACTGCCCTCAAGAAGTAAATGTACCATTCTGCCTTAGGTGATGGCTATATTCATGGATAGCAAAACTTTATTTAAATGCATCTGAAATCTCAGAGGTATCAAAGAAGAGTGACCAAAATCAGCTGGATTGCTAATCACATTTTCCCTCCCCCCAGTCTGTGAAGGCTTCCCATTTCTCCCCACCTCCAGGAATCCCCTCCTCAATGGCTCACCAATGGGGGAGGCCCCATGGACAACCTTCAAAGGGCAGTCAGGTAGAAATACGCTTTCAGTTTTTCCCTTGAGTCTTACTCATAGACCTTCTACTTTCTTACTCTAGTTAAGTTAAGGAGTCAAGGATATTTGGACAAACACATCAATTCAATCGGTGTTTCAAATGAACAATTACCAAATTACCAATTCAAGAAACAGACCACCAACCACTTTCCAGCAGTTCCCTAGTCATCCATATTCTTTATATTCTTATTCCAGTTCTTCACCGGGAATCCTTGCTCTCCTCTCCCCAGGCCCAGTCGGAACTCTGAAGAACTAAAGTTCTTTTTTTTATTCAAATCAGGGCTGGCCAAAATGCGGCCCCTGCCTGTGGGTTTTAATTTTCACGAGCTAAAAAATAAAATAATAATTTGCATGGGATGCATATTAGATTTTTTAATTCCATCACTAATAATCTCGTTGATATTGATTTTCTTTGGTGTTTTTAAGCAGTATTACGGACAGAACATATGGCTCGGAATTTTCAGTCCATCTTTGGGATACGTTCCCTCTGTTCGATGCAGACTAGTCAGTATATACCTACCTTTTATACTGTTGTGTTGTCCCTTTGTTGTTTTGTGTTTGCTTTCACGCTTCCCCCACTTTCTATTAGTGTACTGTATTTTTTATTCTGGGTGCAGTCCTCGAATAATTATTTTATTTTGATGTGGCCCTAAGATAACCTAAGGTTGGATGGCCCTGATTCAAATGTAGAGATTCACAGGCCTTCTCCAACCCAGAGAGCAACACCTCCAGTATGAAGCAAATAGAGGGCTCCAAGAGGGGAGGAACTTAATTCCCCCTTCCTCAAGCAGGTAAATTTCATGCTTGCCCTTTCTAACATCTCACCCTAGCACATTTACTCATTTAACAACTCGCACTATGTCTTTAGGCTACCATTCTTTGCTTGCCAGCTTTGCTAGCTTGAAGAACTGTCAACTCCTCCTTATTCCTCATCTTACTCAGGGAAGACACCGAGGCCCCGTTCTTTCTCCTCTTCTACGCAGCAGTCTTTTACCTTGTACCTTACTGATTTCTTCCCTACTTCTTCCTCTCACCTCTACCATTCCTAATCTTGGCTTCCCAGGAGTTCAGACCTTGGTCCTCGGCCCTTCTTTCTGTACCCTCAGTCATTCCTATGGCTACCACCAGGTGTCTCAATTTCTAGATGGATAACTTCTGACTCTAAAGCATCTCTCTGATCCTGATACCACCTCTGCACTCTGGATTCATATTTCTTGCTGCCAAAACCTTATCATTAGAGTGTCCTGTCATTACCTCAAATTAGGCATATTAAAGTCTGAAGAGTTGACCTTTAAGGTTCCTTCCAATTCTTACTCAATGATTTTTTGTCTCAAATTTTACTCCACCCCAAAGCCATCTATGTGCTAAAAGGAAATGTTCTAAAGGAAAACAGACTAATCTTATTTTTCAGATTAATCTTAATAGCAGTAATAAAACAAAATCAGGAAGCTGAATATATTGGTAGTAAAATCACAGGCCATATTCCAAGGTTAAAAATGTACCTTTGTCATAGAATATACTACTTCCTTCAACTGGCATTCAAAATGGAGATGTGACTTTTGTGGCGAACTGTGAATTCCCAGACAGCAGGAATCACATCTTTCTTAAGTCAATCAACACTCATACCCAGGTAAGAAGAAGAATGTGAAGAAAAGTGAAGACACAGTTTAGCTCCTAACAAAGAGGTCTTTCTGTGGAGCAGTGGTGATGACTACTGTTGCCTTTATCATTAAAATGCCATCTTCTTCGGTTCTTAATCCTAATTTCTGGTCCTTGACTCTTCTACTTCCTGTACCAGATCCTGTCCCTACCACCTATATTGTCAATTCAGTCACCAGAAAAAGAAGGCATCTTCTCCTTGCTCTTCAAATCACCACCATTCAACTCAAATGGCATTTCTCCCCAAGCAATGTCTTCAGTATGCTTTAGTCTTACGTAGTTCCTATTTCCCCAGGATACCTAGCCTAGGGTTAGACTACAGTAGACGTTCAGTACATATTTGTTGGTTGAACTGATGAAACTGTTTATAAAAATAGGGATCTCACTCCATATGCACCAAAATATTTATAGCACCACTTTTTGTGTTAGTAAAGAACTGGAAATACATTACATGCCTATCAACTGGGTAATTGCTAAAGGATGTATGGTACATGTGCTGTAAGAAACAACAAATATGATGAATAAAGAGAAGCATGGAAAGGTATATAAACCACTTTGAAATGAAACAGAACTTAAAAACAATATACATAATGACTGTAACAATGTAAATGGAAAGCACAAAAATAATAGAAGTTAAATGCTATGAAATGATAATGAACAAGTCTGGCCCTAAAAGGATACTGGAAGATATTTATCCCAACTTCTTTGCAGAGTTGGAAGGTTGTGGATGTAGAACACAGCACGAGTATCAGACTTATTCAATGTGTTAGTTGTGATGAACTTTTTTTTGTTGTTATAAAGAATGGTCTGTGGGAGGGGTTAGGGACAAGGATACAGTGAGAAATGAAAGTGATGTAAACCCAAGAGGAACACAGAAGCACTCTCAAAATTCTGATTTGGAACTAGAACTTTAAAAAGAAAAACACTACATTCTCATTGCTAAGAAATATATTCACTAGAAAAATAATATAAATAGCAGATTTCTGGCTTCACACAAAGTCTGCCTTACAGACAGTCAAAAGATCATCACATTATGAAACTTTATATAATCACAAAAAAGCATGTAAACAGATCTTACGTGGAAGGAATTCTTCCACTGGAAAAGAAACTATAACAGCAGCAGAAAAAGAAACAACACTCCTTTCTTACAACTTTAAATTCCCATCCAGGTACATGAGAGCCTGTAAACAATACTGAGACCACTGGTCTCACCTTTAGTCTTTAAGGCAAATATTTTGCCACCAAAGAGCAGCAAGAATCTTCATTCTAATCTTCCTAATTAATGTGGAAGCAGTGAGGAATAATTTTCAAACTGATTTCAGGGCAGGGTCAAGAAAAACATTCTAAATTCTTAGCTCCTTATCTGTGGTCTCTTAGTTCTAAGATTCTGTTTTCTCTCTCTGCATTTTAAATACTGTCCAGTCCAGATTGTGAAAGGCTAGTCAGAGGCTGATCACTCAAACTGGGCATTGTTCTCTCTCTCCTGTTGTCATTTTAGTAATCTGATTTTTTTTTTAAAGATTTGTGAACAGCTTAGAAAGATCTAGTAGCTGAAGTGGTAGAAATAACTGATTTAAACTTGGCAATTAGTCCCCTTAACTCTATCCTAGTCATCATGAATAAAAGAACCTCCTTTGTATTTGAAACCTCAGAGGTGCTGAAGAAGATGCTGACCAAAAATCACCTTAAAACCAGACCATTTTTTCCAGATACAAAGTCAAATTAATGAGCTTCTGATGCCATCAGTATCCTTTGCCTACAGACATGCAATGGCTGGGCTTCAAATGGGATGGAATGAACAAAAAGCTTCACTGATGCAGGAGTCCTCACATAACACTCTGATATTTTGTATAGGAAAACAGCTCAGAGAGTGGAGTTCATCAAAGCTGCAACTCTGAGAGGAAGAAACCAAGCTAATTAAACAACATAGAGAATAGAAGTAGAAGAGAGAGATCAAAACTAACAAAAATGACAAGCACAAACAACTGTAGTGTCTGCAGGTGGGGGAAGGGAGAGAGCAGAGAGGGATTTTCACATAAAGCACAAAATAGGGTAGGATCTTTTGAAAGTTGAGGATTAAACTGAAGCTACTTAGTGGTGGCTAAGGCTATCTGGAAGCACCATTATTCAAATATCTACTTGCTACAAAGATTGGAAGGTCAAGCAAAAATCAGGAAAACTTCTCATGCTAAGTGAGTATTCTGTGTCCCCCCCCCCCAAACTTCATATGCTGATACACAAAAGTTTGCACAATACAGTAACATGCACAGAGTTACTAGATAAAACATACGGGACAAGAAAATACAAATCTATTATATGATACCATCCCCCAAATAAGGAAAATCTTGTATTTGAAAATCTTGGCCTGAGAAGCCAGCCAGCGAAACTGGACTTCTCTCTCACATTCTAGACATCCCCTCTTAAATATCCCTGTCCTAGTTCCTGCCTCAAATGGACTCCTCCAGTGAAGTCCCTTCCTTCCTGTTAAGCCCCAACTCAGGTCCAATCTCCCTCCTCCATCTTCCTAAAAGCGACCTCTCCTTCCTGAAATTTCTCCTAGCACTTTGCCTGTACTGATCCTTTCTTTGCATTTATCACTCTCCCTTGTAGCATAGTTATTTGTGTCTAGTCTTTCACCCCTGTAAGACTTCAAGCTTCTTGGGAGCAGGGTCTGTAGCACACGTCTTTTTATCACCTGAACCTAGCAGAGAACTTTGCACACAGCAGGAACATGTTGTTTTACCAAGAAGCAGAACCAGGTTAGAAAAGGTTGAGATGACAATTCTCTCCCAGCACATGTATTGTTCATTGATGTTTGAGATGTCTCCCCATAGAACTTTACAAAGGACAGCTCCTTTAGCAAAGGTTCCCATAGGAGGCTCCCAAGGATTCGACTATAATCTTTATACAGATAAATCCCATATGTACATATCCAGATCTCACCTCTCTCCTGAGGTCCAGGTCTCCTATTTCCAAATACCTGCTGAATATCTCTACCTGGATATCCCACAGTCATCTCAAATTTAACATGCCCAAAAGAGAACTCTTATCTTTCCCCCTAAACCTACCTCTCCTCCTAACTCCCCTGTACTTCTGATATATTCTTCTAGTAATCCAATTTCACAGCCTCAGAGACATTTTCAAACCTTCAAACCACTCATCCCCCTACATCCAATTGCTAAGTGTTGTTTCTCCACCTCCTCAACTCTGAAATCAGTTTCTTCCTCTAGTCACATAACTACTATCCTAGTCTAAGGCTTTTTATCACTTCACCTGGACTACTGCAACAGCCTCCTAATTGGTCTCCCTGCATCCTCTCACTTCCCTCTTTAATCAGTCCTCATGTAACTGCCAAATTTATATCCCTAAAGTACAGGTATGACCATATCACTCCTCTCTGTTTAAGAAACATCAGTGGTTCCCCTTGGTATTTAGGATAAAATAGAAACTCTTCTCTTTAGCACTTAGAGCCCTTCTGATTTTGCTCTAGCCCATCTTTCCGGAAAGGCTGATAACACATCATTCTGGTTCATAGACACAAAGCTCCAGTCAAATTAGCCTTCTTACTATTCACTAGTCAGGACATTCTACCTCCATGCCTTTACACAGGCTATCTCCCACGCTTAGGATGTTCTCCCTTCTCACCCATGATATTTGGGCCCCCTGGCTCCCCCTCCTTTTTCCCAGTTCCCCCAGTGGTTAAATGACACCTCTACTCCAATCACTGTTCATTTATTTTGGACATATCTTGTATTTACTTAAGCTGCATCCTAATAATAGAATGTAATCTCTGAGAGGGCAGGGGAGATCTCCCTTCCATTTTTGCATCTCCAAAGCTTAGCACAGTGCTTGGCACATAGTAGGCATTTAATATATTGGCTGGTTGATTGCTGGGCAAAGTCAGTGGTCGATAAATCTTGGTGTCATTAATTCACTTACACACAGACTGTCCCTCTTTTGATTCTCTTTCAATAGGAGTTCCCACATCAAAAAAAAAAAAATTACACACATACCCATCTCTGATTCACTTTGTGATGAGAAAGCCTGGACTGACCTGCTGGGACTCACCCAAAGCTTCCCATTAATAATTGGGAGGGATTTCACAACACTAAAAGTTAAGTATTTTAAAGAACAGTAAATTAGGGAGATCAAGGATGTTTTTTTTTTTTCTGGCTTAGAACCTGAACATCATAGAGTCACGCTGTGAAAAAGTGTCTAAGAAAACTACAGCTCGTCATCACCTTCCACCTCTGTACTGTGCCATAGATGCAAGTCCAGACAGAGTAAGAAATGTCTCTACTAAACTCAGAAACCAAGCCAGAGAGCAGAAAACTTGGGGAATACTTTGCATTTATGCAGTACCTTTCATCTCGCCCCTCAAAGCATTTTCACTCCTCAATTATTCTCTCAACACCATCCTTGGATAGGTCAGATTAACACCTCCACCCCACTACCTTGCAGAAAAAAATCCAGTTTCAGAGAAGTAATTTGCCCAAGGTCACACAATGACCTAGAGAGAGGATCAGATTAGAAATTCACAAATTCTAACCCTGGCCCCGAGATGAAGATCACTTTAAGCCGGGTCCTCCCTCCCCTCCTCCTCCTCTCTATCTTTATTACCGCCACAGCGGAGGAGGAAGCTCTTAGCAATTTAGTCCATTTCTCTTTCTGCATTAATATTCCCTTCTCCCTTGCACAACTGGGATGCTATCCTGCCTCATCCTCCTCCTCCCAGAAGCGGCGAGCTCACTCCTCACACTCACACCCAGCCAGTCTATTCTTCTTGTCCCCTCCCCAAAGGAGAAAAGAAAGACCACTCGCTGCCCGTTCGCTTCTTACCCACCCGCCTCGACCTTCTCCAACTTTTCTACCGTCCGTCAGCCCCAGTCAACCAAACTTGAGGACTGCGCCCGGCCTCACGCTGAAGGTCCCGCGGCCACGGGCCCCACCCGGCCCTCCCCGTCCAGTCGGGATGAGCCCAGACAACTCCGGCCGGGGCCGCAGACTTTGCTCGGCCCGGGGCTCATTACCGGAGCACACCCCGCCAGCGCGGCCCCAGGGGAAGGGAGGAGAGAAGCGGGGAGTCCGCCGGGATCCTGTTACCGCCTCCCACCCCACCGCGGGCCGGGCCTTAAGGGGTCCAGGCCCTGGGCCGGCCGAGCCCCAGCTCACCTGGCGCAGCTCCTCGCGGCACACGGCGCAGTAGCGCTGCTCGCAGAGGACTCGCATCTTGGTGGAGCAGCGGAAGCACACCGGGTGGTCGCACTTGCCCAACGCCGTGGCCTCCAGGTCACCGCAGCACAGAACGCAGCTCCCACCGCCCCGCTCCGGAAGGGCGGCCGGTGGCGCGGCCCGAGGCCTCCCGGGCCTCTCCGGCGCCGCGCTGCCCGCCGAGGCCGCCATGGTCCCGGAACGGGCGCGTCGGGCGGAGCCGCGCGGCCTCCGTCCCTGTTCCGTTCTGTCCCGTCCCGTGCCGCCCCGCCCCGCCTGGTCCCGCCTTCTCCGCGTCGACGTCACCGTCCTCCTAGCAACCACGCCGCCCGGCGGAACTGTGCACTGCCCCTTCCGGCTGCCAGCGAGGCGCGGATTAGAGCGACTCCGAAGCCACGAAACGCTCCGGCTCCGTCTCCATCCCTCCCTCGAGCAGCCTGAGGCCCCGCCCCACGCACGTGTCCCCGCCCCGCCCAGCGGCTGCAGGGTCATGGAGCTGGTCTGCGTGACCTCAGCCTCTGTGACCCCAGCCCGCATGACCTCAAGCCACATGTCCCCAAACCCCACCTCCTCAGTCCCCAACAATCCCAGCCTCCATATCCTTAGTCCTCACTTCCCCAGTCTCCCAATCCCAATCCCCATGTCACCAGTCTCCCATTGTTCTGGTCTAGCCCTAGACTCTGCATCCCTATAATCCCCTACAGCCCCAGTCTACTTAGCACACCCTGTGTCCCCAAACACTATCCCTATGTCACCAGTCCCTCACAGTCCGATCCCAGTTTCTATATCTCTAGTCCCATTGCAGAGTCATAGGCTCCCCCCCAATCTGGGCCCCCATATCCTGAATCCTCCACGTCTCTAATCTTTCCATTTCTCATATTCCCGGTCTCCCCAAATCCCAGTTCTCATGTTCCAGTCACTGTTATTCCAGCCTCTGTAATTCGAGTTCTTATACCCCAAATTCTTGAAGACCACAGTCTCCCACAATTCCAGTCCCCACAGTCCCAGGTCCTGTGACCCTCCTCAAGTCAACAGGCATTTATTAAGGGTTTACCATGTACCAGCACTGTCCTGAGTAATAGGAGTACGAACCCAAGCAGAAAGGAATATAAATCCAAGCAAAATCCTTACCCTTAAGGAGAAGACACATAAAAAGAAGCTGGAAAAGGGTGGGGGAGGGAGAGAGAGATGAAAGTATCCATCATGGTAACATTGTAGACAAAGTCAGGCAAAAGAGTCAGGAGTGAAGCCTGGTCAGGAATGAAGATGTGAGTAACATAGGCATCTTCCTTAAAATGGAAGTACTAGGAGGAAACAGCCAATCAGAGGGATGGGCTACAGGGTACCTCCAATGTGTCAAGTCCAGGGCTGGGATGAGCTTTCAGGATGGAGAAGTTTCTGGGGCCATTGTAGGGTTGTCGTTTGTCCTTTGTTCTCAAAGAGAACCATGAATGCAGGGAGATGATGACATGACTTGCAATTGACTTTGATTGGGGGGAGGGGGGTGGTCTGTGCAAAGTCAACAGCGCCACTTTCTCCTCCAGAGCGATCTGAGTCCTGTGGGCAGATATCCAACAGGAAGACTGGAGATGGCTCAGGATGTAGTGGGAGACCTTGGCCCCAAAGTAAGGAGTCAAGGAGAAAAGTCAGGGGTGAAGCCTGAAGAGGAATAAAGACTACCCTATCAGAGAGAGAAGCCTAGTTTCCAGTTCTCTACAATCCTCTTTGGCTCCAAACTGGCTACTTCTAATACTGTTAAGTTCAAAATTAAAATTCTCAAGGGTCGCAAATTCATGAATCTTAGGCAGATATTAATGAAGATTTCTGAGTGATGGAATGAAGGAACTGTCCTGAGAACAGAAGTGTGACAGCTGGTGTTGGCTGGTTCCAGAATTCTAAGGGCGGTCTTGGATGGTCTTGGACCATCCTGGGAACAGTAGAAGGAACCATCCTGGGGGAGGAGGAAAGAGGAGAAGAAAAAGAAGGGATCTGGCCTTTGGACAGGGCCAGGATGGCCACCTTTCCTGTCTGGACACTGTCATGACTTCTTGGCTCTGCTGTCTTGAAAATCTGAAGCTTCCTCCACCCTCATCTTTCAAGGGTGAATGACCCAGATTGGTTCTTTCTAGTAGGATATGTTAGTCTCTTCCAGAGATGGAATGGAAATCCATCCCATTCCCCACTTCCTGCCTTGTGACTGGTCCTGAGGAACTGTCCACCTATGCTTTGACTTCACAAATTAGCAGGAGACAAAAATCTGAAACCAGAGCCTCCTTCTAAGAGCAGGGACAATCTCTGGACTAATTTTTGTAAGAAAAAAATACAGATTTCCTTCATGTGTTCTGGAAGCTCCAAGAAGAATCATCATTTTGGGTGTATGGCCAGAGTTCCTCAACTGAATCCATGTCTCTTTGAATGAGAGCTGAATTGAGTACTCCTGACACCTCAGACTGGGCAAATTCAAATGTCTCTAGACCTGGGGAGTTTGGGAGAAGGATTGTAATTCATTCTAGGAGAATTGGGATCAAAGCAGCCTTTGGAAGGAGAGACCCCTCAGTGTGCATTGGGAGAAGGGAGATTTTCAAAGACATCTTCCAATGCTCAGAGTCTGAGACTAACCCCTGCAGTATTCTCCATCCAGTACCAGAGCAACATCTGTTCAGAATTGAGAAGTCAGCCTGGTTTATCTTGGATCTCTCAGTTTCCCCTTCTTTCATTTTCCTTCCTCATACACACATCTGGGGCACCTGATTGAGCAGTTTACCCTATGTGTATATGGTAGGATAGTAACTTTGCTAAGAAAACCCCATATAGGGTCCTGAAGAGTCAGACACACCTAAAAAATTGACTAACAACTAAAACAACTAGATGCCAGGCCCACTATTCTCCTCCCTCCACCTTTCCAGTCCCCCCATATACTCCAGTGGCATTGGCCTTTTGGCTGTTTCTTGCACAAGACTCCACCAGCCAACATTTTCATTGGCTTTTCCACATGCCTGTAGTGTTTGCCCTTCTTATTTCTGTCTCCTGGCTTCCCTGACTTTCTTCAATACCTTGCTAAAATCCTACCTTTCCCCTTTAATTCTAGGGCCTTCCCTTTGTTGATTAGTTTGCATATATTCTGTATGTAGTTGTTTGCACATTGTATCCCTCATCAGACTGTGAGCACCTAAGAGTAGGGACTGTCAAACCTTTCTTTGCATTCCCAGCACTTAGCACACAGTACCAAGCCATAGTAAGTAGCCTAGGTGTTAGGAACTTTTCCCAACTTGGGCCTCAGAAGGATTATGACTGAATTTAGAACTTTTCTTCTAAAAATAAACTCCCTAAAGCTGAAGAGAAGGCAACTACTAGGACTTCAGGGGTCATTATATTACTCCTATGCTTAAAATAAGCTAATTATTAATAGGGTCAGTCAATAGAAGCTCATAATCTAATTGGGGAGATAACATAAAAATAAATATGTACAAAGAAGTTATAAATAAGATAAACTGGAAATAACTAACATAGGACTCTCTATTATTAAGTCCTATGCTGATATTAAGTTTAATGTGAGGAATCTGGAATCACTAGATTGTTAGTGTTTAGCGCAAATGTTCATATACCACTTCTTTTGCATTTAAACTGACTCTGACTGTTTGCCTACAGGAAATGAGCTAAGCTGTTTGCATATTTGTTTTATGCCTCTGAAGTGGATATTTCTTTGTAAAAGCTAAAAAGAAAAAAGTAGGGGAGGGAAATCTGGAAAGACTTCCTGTACAAGATAGGATTTTAGCTATAACTTGAAGGAAGCCAGGGAAGCCATGAGACAGAGATAAGAAGGGGAGACCTTCAGGCATGGAGAACCATGCCAATAAAATTCTCGAAGATGGAGTGTCTTGTACAAAGAACAGCCTGACCAGTGTCAGTGGATCACAGAATATATGGCAGGGTTTAAGGTGTAAGAAGACTGGCAAGATGGGAGGAGACAGGTTATGAAGGGTTTTGAATTCCAGGCAGAGGGTTTTGTATACGATCTTGGAGGTGATAGGGAGTCACTGGAGTTTCCTGAGTAGGACAGGCGACATCATCAAACCTGTGCTTAAGGAAGACCACTTTGATCTCCGAGTGGAGAATGAACTGGAGTAGGGAGAGACTTAAAGATAGGCAAAACCAGTAGCAGACTCCTGCCAATAGTCTAGGTGTGAGGTGAAGAGGGCCTGCACAAAGGTAGCAGTAGTTTTGGAGGAGAAAGGGAATGTATTAGAGAGATATTATGAAGGTAAAATCAACAGGCCTTGGCAACAGATTGGATATGGGGAGTGAGAGACAGTGACGAGGAGGAAATAACACCTGATTTTGCAAGCCTAGAGGACTAGGAGGATAGTGATGTCCCTGAAAATAATGGGGAAGTCAGGAAGAGGAAAAGATTTGAAGAGAAAGCTTCCTGTCTTGTCGTGTTAGCCAATTTGATAGGTGTGATGTGGTACCTCAGAGTTGTTTTGGTTTGCATTTCTCTAATCAGTAGAGATTTAGAGCATTTTTTCATATGACTATAGATAGCTTTAATTCCTTCATCTGAAAACTGCCTGTTCATGTCCTTTGACCATTTAGCAATTGAACCCCCTTATTTTATACATCAGGAAACTGTATCCTAGGAAGAAATAACTTCTCCAAAGTCACATCATAAGTGCCAGAGGTGGGATTTGAACCCATAGCCTTTGACTCCAGGCCCTCTGACTCTCTCTTTTGACTACATCATCTGTAAGGGCCTTTCTAGCTCTATAATGCTATAATACTGTGATAGACAGAGGTAATTGGGCGCTGCCTTCTCATTGTGCTCTTCCTTCCAAAGAGTCTCCCTTTCTTTTGAAGAACTTTCTGGATTTTTTTAATGCTCCAGACTTGACTAAATGCAGTTATATCCAATCTCTGCCACTCAAACTATATATGACCTCCCCTCATTTAGTTTCAGTTCAGCCAGACTAGCATCCTGACCATTCACCACCCCCATGGCCAAACTTCCATGCCTGTTTTCCTTTGTATAAACTGTCCCCTGAGCCTGGAATACTTTCTCTCCTCACCTCCACTTCTTAGAATGCCTAATTCAGTTCAAATACAACTTCCTTTCCTGAGAACCCAGGTGCTAGTGTCTCCCACCCCCCTAAAATTACTTTGCAATAATTTTTCGTTTATTATACATATACTGTGCTAACTACTTGTATAAACCCAGCAAGTCACTTACCTTCTCTGGACTTCAGTTTTCTCATCTGTAAACTGAGGTCAATTAGTCAACAAGAATTTCTTAAGGGCTGTAATATGCCAGGAGCTGTGTTAATTGCTGGAGATACAAAGGAAGGCAAAAAACAAAAACAAAAACAAACCCATCCTTGCTCTCAAGGAGCTCATAGTCTAATAGAGAAGACAATATGCAAATAACTATATAACTTTGTACAAATAAGGACAAATTGAAGATAATTGCAGAGGCCTTAGGTTTGGTTCCTGAGCATCAAAGGAGTTCTACCATCTTCTATATGCATTCTTATCCAGCCTACTAATGATTGATGTATTCAGAGTTTCCTAGATCTGCTTGTCCTGGATTGATACATTTGTGAAGGGCTCTAATTCTCTGTTCACCTGGATATAAAACACGGCTAGCCCATGCTACTGTAAGACACTTGGAACCAACATTTATAGATGAAACTGGGAGAAAAACAGGAAAAGAATGGAAAAGATCTGGAAATGGAAAAAGAATGGAAAAGAATGGAAAAAACAAATAAATAAATAAATGAAAAGATCTGTCAACCATTCTATAACAAACTATTGTCTTCATCAATGACAGTAGACCCATCACATTTGAACTCTAATGTCTAAGCCCCAGGGTACTGCATGAAGAAGTGAAAATGATATAAAAGAAATCAAAGACAGAACAGATGGGCCAGACCAAATACACACTCTAACAAGGTGCACCACAAACTATCTTTAACCTACCATTCCAGCCTTATGTTATACCACACCCTGTTAGGTAATTTAAAAAAAAATTATTAAGATTTTTTATTTTTAGTTTACAACACTCAGTTTCACATGATCCTGAGTTCCAGATTTTCTCCCCCCCCTCCCCCCTCCTCCCCAAGATGGCATGGAATCTGATATATTTTCTACATATAACTTCCCTGTTAGGTATTCTAACCTAGGCAGGACTAGTTTCCTGGAACCAGAATGAGTGTTGCTTCATATTTCCAGATCAAAACAGTTTGAGAAATGAATTAACACACATCTCCTTGAACCCTTTTTATGTCTACATATACTATTTGGAACAATATCAATAAAGATGTGGAGCCTTGAAATACCAAAGTATACTAGCGTGCTGATTGGATTAAGAAGTGTATTAGACAATAGGAAGTCATTGAAGTTTTTTGATTTTGTTTGTTTGTTTTGTTTTGTTTTGTTTGAGCAGGGTGGTTTCATGGTCAGATCTTGCCTTTAGGAAGATGGTTTTGGCAATTGTGTATCAAGAATAGCTAGAAGACAGTAGAGACTGAAGGCAAGGGAACCAGTTAGAAAACTATTATAATAAGAGGTGAGAGGATACTGAATTTGATGGAACTAGTGGGAGTAGAAATGAGGGCATGGATGAGAGAAGTGTTTGGAAGGCAAAAATTATAGGATTTAGCAACTGATTGTATGTGAGGAATGAGGAAAAGGGAGAAGTCAGGAATGACTCAGAGGTTTCAAGCTTGGGTAGAGGAAAAGACGCCTAGGCTAACAAAAGTAGGACAGTTGGGAGGAGCCACAGGTCTTTAGGAGATCATGAATTTGGTTTTAAACAGAATTTGAAGTGCCTGGTGGGAATATATGGCAGACAAACGTAAATTTGAGAATGGAGCTCAGGGCAGAGATCAGATCTGACCAAAGACATGGATTTAGGAATAATATGCATAGATTGATAATCTACCTTGCCACTTGGACCAGAGATCATGTCTCTAGAATTTAATCCTTTCAGTTCCAGAATTACTACCTTGCCCTTCCCTTCTTCCAGATCTGACAGGTGAATGGCTTACATGATTACTTACATGATTCAATTCACTCCCTAGCAGTCTTTTTTTTTTTAACCAGGTAACTTACATATTCATCTCCTCACCCCCTTCTCCTTCCGGTTAAGATTAGTACTACCATTGCTACTGGAAAGAATTTATTGATTTACTCACTATCCCTCCACTCCTTATCACTACAACTTCCCATGACAAATTACCCTACTGCTCTCCTATATATGTATAGTCTCTCTCTGTTAGAATATAAGCTCTTTGAGGGCAGGGACTCCTTGCTTTTGTATTTGTATCCTTAAAGCTTAGGATAGTGCTTAGTACATACTAAGCACTTAATAAATGTTTTTCATTCATTCATTTGACAATTAAATTAAAGGGTAGGAATAAATGGGAAACATCGAGGGTAAGTGTTCAGAAAGAAGAGAGCTAAAGACAGGGCCTTAGGAGACACCCATACGTATGGGGTTAAAGGAGGATGAAGAGTCAGTGGGGAAGACCAAGAGAATTCTCGTCCCTGGAAAAAGAACAGGAACCAAGACACAAATATTTAGTGATTCTAACTGTGTATCTGGTTAAGGACACAGTGTTCAGAACTGATGAGGCCATGGTTAAGCTGGGAAGACTGAATGTATAAAATATTTTGTAGAGGAGTAACAATATACATGTGTTTTTCTTCTAGTCATTTGGTATCTTCCCTTTTTTCAGATATTTCGACAATGTGCCCCTCAACATTCTCCAAATAGTGTGCAGGTTTCTCCTACATGCACTTGATCTGTCTAGCTATTTTTATCTTGGCTTTCTTTGTGTCATGTCCACTTGCTTATGGAAACACTGAAGACTAAGATGTTAGAATCCAAGTTTGGTGGCTCCACTATCATCGACAAAGGAAGCAGTTTGATATACAATGATGAGGTATCTTTTGCATTTTTTTTGTTATTGTCCTCCTGTTTTCATTTTTAAGTGCTCTTGAGATGATCTGGCTTGAGTCTTACATTAAGCTTTCTAAAAACTTATATTTCTTATGACTACCTCTCATGGTTGTCATGTTCCTTTTCCACTGGGTTTCCTCCATGATATGCATGGATTCAAAATGGATAAAGAGAAACCTTTCCCCCATTCATTGCAAACTCTATTCACATCTCAGGCAAATCACCAGAAATCAAATACAAAGCATTTAACTGAATCACACTAACAAAACACTAACTAGTAGGAAAATCTGTGCTATAAAATATTTCTTAATCCTCCATAAATCACTGGAAAACAATTCCCAGCACAGTCACCTACTCTAGGAGGGAAAAAAAAGCAATTCCCTAAGAAAAGGGGAGAGTATCTTGCCTCCTTAATGCATACCCACAGATACTGTACAGTGAACATTTATTTCCTTTCTGCTACTTTACCTGGCAATACTGCTTATAATATTCTATCCTCCTCTTCCTCTGCATTGCCCTGTGCTATCATGTCTTTCTACCTGGCAAACAAATCAAATATTTATTTGCTGCTTGATTTAATTTTTGGCTTCTATATTTCCTCATTTTGGCAATTGCTTCATATCAGTTAAATATCTGTTAAGAAATGATGATAGTCTCTATCTGTGTCTCTTCCTTTATCCCTTTATGGGCAAAAATAGCCCATTTGAATGTATCAGGTTGAAGATGCTTTAATTGTATGTCATATTGTCTTCTGATCTTTATCTTCTCTTCTTATTTGGTTCTAATTTTCATCTTTGCTCTAACAAGTCAATGGTTTTACTATGTATACAGTTGATTGAGAAAATCCTGTATCAGTAATTGGAAATTTACTTCCTGTTCCCTACCAGAATTTGTTTCATTCTCACTACTTTCTCTTTATTAATTAATTTTTTTTAAGTTTACAACACCCAATTCCACAAGTTTTTGAGTTCCAAATTTTCCCTCTCCTCCCCCCTCCCCCCCAAAACAGCATGTAATCTGATCTAAGTTCTACATATACCCTCACATTAAACTTCTTTTCCAATAATCAAATAGTAAAGAAGAATTATAACCAATGAAATGAACCATGAGAAAGACATAACAAAACTAAAAAAAGAATTATAACCAATGAAATGAACCATGAGAAAGACAAAACAAAACTAAAAATAAAATAAAATTTTAAAAAAGAGAGAGCAAATAGTTTGCTTCAATCTGCATTAAGATTCCATAATTCTTTCTCTGGATGCATTCTCACTACTTTCACAAGGAGTTCAGTATTCGGCTCATAGTCTTCCTCTCCACTCTATCATCTGCCCTTATGCTAGGGCATTTCATGCTAGGGCATAACAATCCCAGCCCGCTCCACTGCCACCCTCACAGGATGGCTTTCCCAGAGGATGGCTTCTGCAGTTTCAAGATACTCTCAGTCTGCATTTCTAAAACTATAACTCACAAGCCCCCACCAGTGCATTTCTTTTTAACAGTCAGACAAAGGACACGATTAACTCAAAGCAAAGACATTTATTGAAATGTCAGAGCAAGAAAAATAGCAATGAAACATTTCCCTTATAAACCTAGGGCACATTCTTTGACAAATACATCTAGCAAGAATTAAGATGAGCATAAGTCTCAAGCAGAGGTACATGGCTAGAGAATCATATATGTAGGAAATAGGTGGAGCCAAAAAATTGAGGCTGTTTTCTGAAAGTTCCCATCTTTCCTCTACTGAGATGGGGAGTAGACTGAGCCTGGACTACCAGTGCCTTTCTTTAAAGCTGCTTATCAGTTGCTGATAAGGGTTGGGTCAAGGATTCACAGCAGCACCTTCTTGGGGAGGACTTCTTGCCTTTGGTGAAGAGAGCAAGGGCTGAGAGTTTAAATCTGTGCCCTAGCAACAGGAAACTCCATCCTTACCTTTAGGTCCATTAGTCACTGACCAGAGTTCAGTAACAGGGAATTCCCCTTCTATCATGTCTCTTAGATCCATGAGCTGCTGACTAGGATTAGGAATAGAACTCTTAGATCTGATGCCCATGCCTCAGTGGAAGTGAGTTATTTTCCTATCATGGTCGAGATGAGACTTGTACCCCATCAACACAAGCTCACAATTATCAAACTGGCAAATGACAAAAAAGGAAAATGAAAAATTTTGGAGAGGCTATGGGAAAACAAGAATATTAATGAACTGTTGGTAGACTCTGAACTGGTCTAGCCATTCTTGAAAGCATTTTGGAACTACTGTGTACCTCCAAAGTCACCAAACTGTGCATACACTTGGCCTAGCAATACCAATATTAAGCCAATATTAATACATCTTAAAGGGATTAAAACAAGGGGGAAAAGACTATATGGAAAAAAAAATTTATATCAGCACTATTTGCTGCAGCAAAAAACTGGAAACAGGTTGAATGTCTAACAATTGGGGAATGGTTGACTGGTTTTTGAGTGTAATATAATATAAATGTTCTATAAGATATGATAAAAGAGACTAATTCACAGAAACCTGGGAGAACTTGTCTGAATTGATGAAAGTGAGGAGAACAATTTATGCAATGATTACAATATTACAAAAGAAAACAACCCTGAAAGATTTAAGAACTATGTTGCTTTTGTCCTTCATTTTCAAAGAGGACCATGACATCAGGGAAGTGATGACATGACTTGCAGTTGACTTTGATTTAAGTGAAGAAGGGATGTGCAAGGTCACCAGCCTCACTTTCTCCTCCAGTACCATCTGGATCCAGTGACCCAGATATTCATCAGAATGAATGGAGATGACCCAGTGTAGCAACAATTCAGCTAGCAGCAACTGTTGAGGTTTAAGACCCAAGAAGACTAGCATGCAGGAGCTGCCAGCACAGATTCTTTTGATCCGCTTTACTAAGGAAAGTAACGTTAAGGGGTTAACAATCTCACTTTAATCCAACATACAAATATCATTCACTTAGTTCAAGGGGAAAAGCCAGCAACTTGAACTTCAGAGCAAATACAAACAAATTACAAACATACAAAAACCAACAAACAGACCAAATCACAATTCATAGTTACCAGGAAAGCATCAACATCTTAGCAATGGCTGCCTGGAGTCTCCACATCAATACTCCTCCATGAGTGAGAGCCCCAGACAAAATGCTAACCTTTGAGTTTTTGTACTCTGTTCAGGGCTTGAAGGATTTACACCTAGTTAGCAAAAGGGTGTGTGCCGGGAGCTTTGCACCTAGTAAGGCTCAATCAAAGACACTTAATTAATTTAGCATTTTAAAACAGTAAAAAAAAAAAAGTCCTACCTTAATTACCAATAGACCCACGATGCAATGGGAGACCCTGGCCCTTTCAGGCTAAAAGCATGAGGACACCCATTCAGTGAATAGGCCTCTTTAAGAAGTGAGCCAAGGGATGGCCCCTTTAATTAGAAAAAAAGAAAAAAAAATCAAGCTGAGAGGAGAAGACCCTCTGGGTTGCTGTTCCAAAGACAAGCAGTTACTATTGAAATTTACTCTAACCCAGGAGGGCCCAAAGTACAGCCATTAAGTGGAGCTTGGGCAGGGACCTATTGTGGTCCAATCTATGAGCTTCAGAGTGAACTGGGTTTAAGGTTTTGTGAAAGAAAGAAAGAAAGAAAGAAAGAAAGAAAGAAAGAAAGAAAGAAAGAAAGAGAGAAAGAAAGAAAGAAGGAAAGAAAGAAAGAGAAAGAAAAAATAAAGAAAGAGAGAAAGAAAGAAAAAGAGAAAGGAAGGTAGGTAGAAATGAAGAAAGGAAGAAAGAAAGAGAAAGAGAAGAAATCTAGCCAGTAAACCCCAAGTTAAGTGGGCAGCTTCTAGCCATCAAAGTTTACCTTCCTTTGGAGAGGAGAAGAAGAAGGAGAAGGAGAGATGTGTCAGGTAAGGAGCTAATGCTGTAGCTACAGGAATTTAGAAAATTGCCTTACCTACAGCAAGCACCTTCCTTCTCTCCTACACCTCAGCTCAGGCTCCTCTAGGCTCAGTCTAGGTTATAAAATGCAAAATCATATACACATATATATGTATAAATATATACATACATAGGTATATATACATACTTATGTATGTATGTATACACACATACACACACGTATATACGTGTGTATATATATATACATACACACACACACACACACACACAAACATATTTATCACAAATTTATAAATTTATTTAAGGAAAAGCTCCAAAGATAGCTCAGGTCCCATTTGCCATTAAGATTTTTATTTCCTTTACCAATCCACATGATCCACAAGGAAAACAAACACGATAACTTTTACTACATATATCCTGTGGTACCCTGCCTCTGATATGTAAGGTACTGGGGAACATTTTATACCATTTTATATCATTTTTGTAATTTCAATAAGACTCAGAGACTGAACTAATTAACCAGAAGAAAAGCCTGATCCTAACAGTCTCTTTGCTCTCTGAGTAAGCTCAGAGATGCCTCTTCTTATGTCAACATACTCAGATAGAGCATTCCTTTCCCTGTCCATGGCCATTAAGGGTGAAAACCTTGACCCGACACTATCTTGAATTATGCGACTTTTTCTTATCTTAATATTTTATGGACATATACTATGTTATGGAATGTTAATGGCAAATTAAACACAGAGATCATTTCAATTTCAATTGACACTTTTTCAACTATCTGACTTATTGTATTTACAATCTATTCCATTAAGGAAAATCCTCTTCTTGTATCATGGTTAAACATACATGGGGATCATCATAAAAGTGAGGTAACACAGGTTTGCTAAAAATAACATGTAAGTTTTCTCATTTCTTTGTTCAGACAGAACTGATGCTTTCACTCCTTGTACGTACAAGTAAGCTAGCTCCGCCATGCTTTAAGGGAAAATAATAAACAATATGGATTTTTCTATCACCTAGCTTGTTTGCCTCCTTTAACCAACTTTCAGGATCAACAGTACCTCTGACACGTAAGGTTCCTTGAGCTGTTCCCATGTTCAAGGTGTTGTATGAGTCTATATTCACTCAAAAAGATAGCTCCCAAACCCCTGCCAATGTGTTTACTTTTTCTCTTGTCAGCTGCATGACATAATTAGTTCAAAGCAAAGGCATTTAATGAAATAGCATAATAAAATTTGCAAAAGAATATTCTCTCCTTAAATTTAAGGCACACTACCACAATTATATAACACTGTGGCATCCCCACAATGTGGAAAATCCATAAACAATTTTTGGCCCTCCCTTTGTACCAGAGAAGGAGTCTGAATTTTTTCTTTTTCTTTTATGGGGTGTTTACAGCACCTTATTGTAAAATTGGGGTTAAGTATTTGGTCATAGGCTCTGTGTTGTCTGCTGGCCTTTATGTGTTGTCTGCTGGCCTTTATGTGTTGTCTGTGGCTTCCATAAAACTCCACAAAAATTCCCATTTAATTTCTTATGCCAACCTGCCATATATTGAAACTTTGATGGGGAAAGTCAAGATGTGGATAACTGTACGTGAGAGGCACATAGGTAGAGAATATGTGTGGAAGAGAAACTCATACCAACAATCCTGTAGTACCCCTGAAGTCTTCTGGTCACATGAACATACGTCATTTTACTGACTTCATTTGACTTCTTCCTCACTGGACATAGCATCTCTGCTAGGCCTTTCTTCACTTTGCTCTAGTAGGGTCTGCTGGTCACATAGTCTCCACTGGCACTGTAATCTTATCTGTACCAGATCAGCCATCTCAGCTTTAATCTACTAGGGTATAGTGCCCCAAACCTCTCCCTGACAAGAGCAGGCTGATAGATCTTTAGCTAGAGTCACCAAGCCCAGCTAAGAAAAGCCAGGTAGTAGGCCTTTACTTTTTATGATTTCTTTCCTCGCCTGAGATCCCAACCCTCAGTTATAGATGTTTAGCAAAGAATTCAGACAATGGGATACACTCCCAAGATCCTCTCTGGCTTAGCTGCATATAAATTCAAACTAGAACAAAAAGTAGGCTCTGGGGGCAAGGTCAGTATTCTCTACCCATCTTGTCTTTATTATGCATATCTGTCAGTAGCAAAGCTTGAATGCCTTGATTTGTATTTTTTCCATCAAAAACCTCAGTCTCCCTGAAATGGCAAGAAATAAAAAGATATAAAGTATTGAGATGCCTCAAATGGCTAAATGTTTTACAGAAATTAAAAGGAATTAAAATTTCACATTTTTACTCTTCCCAAGAGAATGGATGCTCCCAGAAGCTGTTGACCTTTCTGTCTTTCCCTCTCTCCTCTAGTACCAATATTATAGTCATAGAGTTATAGAATATTCTGTTTCACTAAAACTAAGAAAGAAAATTTGAACAACTTTTTTTGAGAACATAAAAAAAATAGAAAGGGCCCCACTCAACTACAGTGGATGATGATGGACTAGCAAATTCACTAATGGACCTTTGGAATGCTAATAATCAGCCCTAGGGGAGGTAGGGGTGCTATCTGTAATTACTTTGTGATGGTCCTTTCTCCAGCCTCCTCACCTGCCCCAAGCCATCATCCTTAATCATAGATTCTCAAAAAGGTTTTTGTGTCCCAAAGGCAGCAGGAAAGGATGAGGAGAGGCCCATTGTCAGTGAAGAGTGGTGGTGGGTTGGCACTCGATGCTAATGGATTTTCTCTGAGTCCACTCTGGGCTTGGCTATAGGTAATACACAACTTCCCTAGAGTCCTTGAAAATGAGAGGAGGCGGAGCAGTGGGGCTCCCCTCTGGTTTTTAACACTCTCCTAAGCCTGTCATACACACACTAGGACATACCCTCTATTTTTATCTTGACCTCAGAACTTTTGTGTGTTCATCCATTTTTTTCCTCCTTCTCTTCTATCTCAGAAGATGAAGTGATGCTTATTCTAAGGTTAACTCTTTCACTTCTACTCCTGTCTGCTTTGGGACTTTGTTTCACCAAGGATCATCCCCACTCTTTTCGGCAACTTTCATTTTTACCACCTTAGAACAGGATGTCAGAGTTGGAAGCGAGCTTAGAAATCATTTGGCCAATGCCTTCATTTTCTTTTTTTTTTCTTTTTTAGTTTACAACAGATGGTTCTACATAATTTTGAGTTGCAGATTTTCCCCCCTCCTTCCCCCCTCCCTCCCCAAGACGGCATGGAATCTCATATAACTACCACGAATAACTTTGCATTGAATTAATTTATACACTTAGTCAAGTTGTGGAGAAGAATTATGACCAATGGAATGAGTCATGAGAAAGAAGAAAGAACCAAAACAAAAAAACAAAAACAAAAACAAAAGAGAAGAGAAAAAGGCGAGCATGAAGTGTGCCTCAATTTGCATTCAAACTTCATAGTTCTTTCTCTGGATGTAGATAGCATTCTCCATCATGAGTCCTTTGCAGTTGTGCCTGCACCTTGTGTTGCTGAGAAGAGCAAAGTCTGTCAGGGTTGGTCCTCATGGAATCCATATATCTGTGGTTGTGTACAGTGTTCTCCTGGCTCTGCTCCGCTCACTGAGCACTATGTTGTGTAGGTTTTTCTGAGTTGTTATGAAGTCCGTATCATCCCCATTTCTTATGGCACAATAGTATTCCATTACCTTCATATACCACAGCTTGTTCAGCCATTCCCCAATTGATGGGCATCCCTTTGATTTCCAATTCTTGGCTACCACAAAAAGAGACACTATAAATATCCTTGCACATATGGGTCCTTTTCCCGCTTGTGTGGTTTCTTTGGGATACAACCCTAGAAGTGGTATTGCTGGGTCAAAGGGTATGAACATTCCTGTGGCCCTTTGGGCATAGTTCCAAATTACTCTCCAAAATGGCTGGATCATATGCCTTCATTTTCTAAGTGGGAGAACTGAGCCTCAGAGAAAGAGAGCAATTTGCCCGAAATCACACAGTGGACCAGGGGCAGAACCAAGACCAGGACCTAAGTCCCCTGACTCCCAGACCAGTATTCCTTGTCTTTGGCATCATCTCATCTTCAGGCTTCTCCAGTTCACAGTGCCCAGCATAAGATGGTTGCTCGTTGATTGATAGGTGTGATGGGGATGGGATCTGAGCTGGACCCCTAAAAGGAAAAGATCATGTCCTTGGGACCTGGACCCCAAAGCCCCTGAACCAAGATCTCTAACACCCAGCCCATCCCAGTCAATAATCCTTTTAACTGCCCTTTCTCTGGGGTTCTCCTGCCACTTAAATCCTTCTTGTCTACACTTGGCCCTCCCCCCACCCAGGCTGCTTGCCATGCCTTAATCCCATCCAGATCTTCCCATAGTCTTTCTGTATAAAATATCAGTCTTACCCTCATCAATTGCATAGATTCTTAAAATCTGGCCTGCTAGTACTGGCTTCACAAATACCAAAGACTCACTAGAAGTCTGGCCCACCCAACCCATGTCTTAATATACTCCCTACTTGGACTGAAAGAAGGCTTGAGTGGTTGAATTCTTTCTAGGCAGACTCCTGCCCTGTACCCTTCCGTTTTGAAATTCCCAGCACCCCAAACTACATTAGGTAGAATTATATAACTTCAGAACTAGAAGGAAGCTCAGTGGTTCTCTAATCCAAATTCTTACCTGACACATTTCTGGCAAGGGGGACAGTGTCATCAAGGGAGATTAGTGGGTTAGGAAATTAGTTTGCTTGGAACCAAAGATTCCAGAAGGAGGATAACATTGGAAAGGCAGGTTGGGGGTCAAATTGTAGAGGCCTTTGGGTGCCAACCTGAGTCTGACTTATTCTATAGGCAATAGGGAGCCATTGAAGACTTGTTTTTAGCAGATGAGGGACGTGCTCAGACTTTTGTATTAGGAAAATTACTCTGGAAGCTGTGCGATGATTATTGGACAGAGGATGAAACCAGTTGTAGCAAAGCCAATTAGAAGAGGATAGGCAAGGGTATGATGGCTCCTGGCTCACTCCTGTAGTCTCTATTACTGAAAAAGCTTAAGTTGGTGGATTGTTTGAGCTCAGGAGTTCTGAGTTACAGTAGGCTAAGCTGACTGGGTGTTGACACTAAGTCTAGAACCAATATAGTGATCCCTGGTGCACAGGGGGACACCAGGCTGCATAAGGAGGGGTGTACTGGGCTAGGTCAGAAATAGAGCTGGTCAAAACTCTTGTGCTGGTCATTGGGATCAGTAGGATCTTCCTCACAGGAGAAGGAGGAGGAAGAAGAAGATGAGGAAGAGGAGGAAGAAGAAAAGAGGAGGAAGAAGAGGAAGGAGTAGTAGTAGTAGAAGAAGAAGAAGGAGAAGAAGAAGAAGAAACAATGAGGGTCTTAACTAGGAAGGAGGAGGAAAGAAGGGGGCAGTTGCAAGATCTGTTGCAGAAGTAAAAAGAAAATGGATGAGTGTGTGTGTGTGTGTGTGTGTACCAGGCCAGCATGTGGTCAGTATATCTCTGTGAAATCTCTCTACATTTCTCTGTGTCTGGTTAGCTGCTTGTGCTTTGTGTGCATAAGTATCTGCTTGTGTAATAGCCTGAGGCTAATGTCTGTACATGGCTTTTGCTACCCTCCATGTGACAGATATAACACTTGGGATTTTGTTTTAAAGCAGTTTGTCATGCTGAATTGTTTTATCTTCCCTAAGCCTGACTGGCGCGAGAGTGTGTGTGTGTGTGTGTGTGTGTGTGTGTGTGTGTGTTGAGGGGGTGGGGTGAGCTCTCTTCAGTTGGAACTCCATTCTAGCAAAGAAAGGTTGCCCAAGGAACCCAAGGACAAAATTCTCCTCTATTTCCCACACACTGCCCCCCTACTCTTCCCACCCTTGCCTATAGAATGTCAGGTTGAGGAGCAGTAGGCAGGGACTGATTGGTCCTTGGGACCTCTGGGCCAGAAACAGTATTGGAGTCATAGCACATTCACTTCCCCTTCCCTTTCTTTGCCTCATTTTTACCTAGCCTTAATCACTGATTGGGTGTTGCATTAGACAGAGACCTGGGAAAGACCTTAGCTTAAAAAGGCCAAGACTTCCCACTATATCCAGTGCCATCTCCAGTCCTCCTGATTTATATCTTGTCACTGGACCCAGATGACTCCTGAGGAGAGAATAGGCTGGTAACTTAGCACAGCTCTCCCTCACTTAAATCCAATTCACTTGTAAGTCATTTCATCTTCCTGATGTCGTGGTCCCTTTCAAGAATGAAGGACAAACCACAACTCTTCCCTAAGGCAGGTGACAGATTGCTGTGTCAGGCAGGGACTATGTAGAAGAGGGGGTGTTTGGTGACACATTCTGAGATACTAGGGCCTAGGGAGGAAGCATTTTGAAAGCTGCGTGCCCCAAAGCAGCCATGTGCCCTGAAGCTCCTGGCCTCCATTCCCATCCCAATGATGCTGATGCTATCATTGGATGTCAGTCAAATACCAGCTCCTATGGTGTCTTAAAAGAGCCACCTGCGCCAGAATTCAGCAGAGGAGTGTGGGACTGAACTCTGGGGGGCATACTCCCAGTGAACCCTTTCCAGAGAAGAGGGAGTAGCTGTGGCCTGAGCCATAGACTCTCCATTCAGATATGCTGCAAGGTGTCTTCTTGAATCTATGGTAGATGTGTCTTAGTCAACAACACCCTGCCTGGAAGAAGGATGCGTCATGGGGATGCATCATTGTCAAGGGGGACAGTGACTAAGCTTGAGGAAAATTGACTTAACTTGAAAGGAAAATGTCTAGACCCCAGTGAAGTGAATAACCCTGAAAAATGACTTAGTCCCATACTTCAACACCTCTGCCCTGAGGAGCCCCTAGAGGATTTAGAGGGAATTCCTAAACCCAAAACTAAGGGTAGGTTTAGTATCCTCTCATTTGACAAATAAGAAAATCAAGACCCAGAGAAAAGTAGGACCTTACATAAAATTACACAAATTGAATTATTACAGATTGTATATATTACATAGTACATATTATTGCACAGTTAAATTATATTAAGTAACAATTACATTATTACATGTAGAATTATATGTAATATGTAGTCTATTATTACAGTATGGTAATATACAGTATGGCATAGTAAATATATAGTATATATGTGTTTATATATACATATACGCATATATGTGCATGTGTATATACACATACATACATATCTCTCTCTATTTATATATATATACACATAATGGATTGTAAGGACATCCTATCTCCCTAACCAATGTTTGATTCAAGTTAACAGCCCAGGTCTTTGACTTATCTGAAGGCTAGAGCACTGTGTAGCCAGCACAGCTGTGAAATGCAATTGTCTGGAGCAGAAGCAAAGGGGTAAATGGGGCCACAACTACAGACCTGGGGGTCAGGAGGAGAAAGGAGATGAGGGCCAGGTTCCAGCGCCTCAGGGAAATCCAACCTCACCTAGTTCAAAGACTGAAAGAAAGGGAGAGTAAGGGGAGAACTGAGCCCTTTAAGATTAAAGAAATCAACACTGGGAAGAACGAGAGGGACGAAAGGAGGAGGAGGAGAGAGAGAAAGCGCGAGAGTATGAAATGACAAGCCGCCCACCTCCCCTTTCCAAGTCCTTCACCACTTCGCCTCTCGCCAGAATATCCCCAAACTCCCGGGGCGACTCTCCATCTCCCGGAGCGGGACTCCAAATGAAAGAAGACGGTAGAGAAGAGATAGTATGAGGGGGCGTGCCTCTACTGCCCTGCCACCTCCTCCCCCTTTTAAGTGCTCAGTTATAAGTTGAGTGGAGCCCGATCCTCTACAGTGGCATTTTCTGCTACCCTGCAGTCAGCTGAATTTGCTCCAGCCCTAGAAGCTGAAGAAGCAGTCTGATCCCTGGCATCAAAATCCCGAACCCCCCTTCAGACTGTGACCTAGGCCAGAGCGACCCGGATTAGACCCTAGCTGCACCCTTACGGACCCAAGCTGGCCCCAGGCGAGGTCCCCAGCGGACCCCAGCCCGCTCTGAGAGAGACCCCTTGCTGATTCGAGGCAGCGCTAGGCTGCACAGTCTGCCAACCCCGGGCAGCCCTCAGACTTATCCCGGCAAACTCCAGGAAGCTTCCAAGCGCATCTCTTGTTGATCCCAGGAAGCTCCCAAGTTCATCTCCCGTGGACCCTTAGGGAAGCGCTTATCTCAGCCTCACCACCACCCCTTCCCATCCCAGGCTGCTCTCAAGTTCACCCCTTGCAGAGCCCAGGGAAGCCCCTAGCTTCATCCCCTGCGCACCCAAGGCAGCGCCCAGGTGCACCCCTTGCCGCCTCAGGGCATCCCTAGGCTTCACTCCTGCGGAACCCATTGGTTCCGCGGGCTGCAGCCCAGTCTGCATCCAGGTCCCGAGCGGGGCTCACCGGTGCTTGGGGGAAGAGGAGCCGACGCCCTGGCGCGCCTCGTGGGTAGCACCGGGCTGGGGCCCCCGGCCACTCCCGGGGTGTCCTGGAGGTCGCTGCTGCTGCTGCTGCTGCTGAGCTCGCCAGCCGGTGCTTGGTACAAGCACGTGGCAAGTCCCCGCTACCACACAGTGGGCCGGGCTTCGGGGCTGCTCATGGGCCTTCGCCGCTCCCCTTACATGTGGCGCCGCACTGTGCCATCGAGCCCGGGCCCGGGAAACAGAGGTGCGGACCGGGAGCTCTCTGCTTGGACCGACAACCCTCCTGCCTGGACCGCGCTCTTGGCGGGTGTCCGAGGAAGCCCTGCGGAGGCGCGGCGCAGGAACCGCAGGGAGCTAAGAGGGGGCTGGACTGGGAACCAGAGTTCGAACCGGCCTATTGGTAAGAAAAGGCTCAGGGACAGTGCACCTGCAGAAGCCCCTCGGGGCCAGATCGGAGACTTCTCGCGGCTGGATCCCCACCCCGACCCTCCAGGTACTTGAGCCTTGGATAGGAGTTGGGACTGGTAGAGGCAGGGGGCATGGGTGGGAGCAGGCTACCGCTGGAGAGAAAATGTAAGTATTAGTGTGTTGGTCCCTGACCCTGTGAAAGTGTGACTGCGTGTTTAGTGTGAGAGTAAGGGTAGGTGCAGCTCCAGTTCACCCCAGGGATATCTGAGTCAGTTGAATGTGTCTATATAAGTCTGTCTGCCCAAGTGTCCCATGTATGTTGGGGGTTGCTTGAGCCCCAGACTTACCAGAGGCAGAGAAGCAGAAGATACAGATACTTGGAAACTGGGGCTTTGGGAAGGGGGAGGCTTGGAGATATGAAGTAAATGTTTGCATGGAAGCAGGTACCTAGGGAAATCCTTTCCCTCCTCTCTAGTGGGTTCTAGCTGGGGGAGGGGAGGGGCACATGAGTCTTCCCTTCTTTACTCAGCTCACGTTCCTTGTTCCCTCCCTTACAGAGCCTTTGGATAGGAGACAACACCTGTGCCCTCCATCGACTGTGGCATTCCAAAACCTACAGACCTCTTCCTGACCCCAGTTTTGAATGTCTCCGGATCCCAGGGCCTGTATTTCAGCTGCATTATGGCCTGTTGTGGGGTAGAGATTGAGAGGGTAGGAGCAGACAGATCACAGAACCCTCAGGGACAATGACTCAACACTTACTGGGGTCTCCAGTTATACTTCCCTCCCTTTCTCCCTTTCCTTCGAAGAATCGTTGTTTTTTTGTTGGGGTCTGTGTACCTTCCCTGTCTCACTGTAGGAAGCTGCTCTCATTAAAAATGACAATTTAAAACGCATCTGACCTTCTCTGTTTTTCTGCTTGCACCCCCACCCTACAGCTGGTTCTGGAGGAGGCCAGTAGGAAAGGTGTCCAGCGTTCTTTTTTTCCCAGTCCTTTGTGTACTTTGGTATATTGCCCTACAGTGCAAATAGTGGTGTTGTGTTCTGGTAAATGTCATCAACCCCCACCCCTTCTCTGCAGATTTCCCCTCTTCCCTGGGAAAAATCCAATTCCCCTCTCCCAGCTCTTACTCAGGGTAGTGGTTAAGTTAGGAACTACTGCCTCGCCTTCCATCTATCCCCCCATCTATGTTTGTTGGCTCTCTTTCTGTTCTAAACTGAACCAGAGGAGGGAGATGGGGAGGATGGTTGAAGGAGCAGGACCAGGTGTGTCTGTTCTGTCAGGGCAGAGACCTAATAGTTGGTTAAAGGACCTGGAGGGAGCCTGAGAGTGGCATCTTTCCAGGTGGGTGAACCCTTCCTCTTTGCTCCTGGAAGGAGTGTGGGACTCCAAGCTATGCTGTCTTTTTCCCCTCTAGAAAAAGTCTATACCCCTAAGCCTCTTAGAGTTGCCTAAGCAGAAGTTTATATAATCAGAGCTGGGCTTTTCTTTCCTGGGTCTCAGCTCCATCCAATCTTCCTTCCCCAGAGCAACCTATTGACTTGAAGAGAAGAACTCTCTCCAGGATTTATTCAGTTATTCCCCAGGGTCCTCTACTGGCTACTGGGGCAGGTAATTAATAAATTCTTGGCTATCTTACCCCCATCCTGTCCCCCAGGTCAGCCTAATCTCCTTTTCACACTTAGAGGCAGCACTGGAAGAAGAGAACAACTCAGTCCCCAGGGTATTTTTTGTTGTCTCCTCCAAAATTCAGGGACATTTTACTCACGTCTCACCACAATCCTCCAGAAGCTACAGAAGAGGGCGCTGCATCCTCATGAAAATATGCTTGGGCAGTTCATGCCTTGGTCCCAGCTCCTGGATGACATTGGAACAAAGAGGCCTCTCGGTCTATAGGGGGCGGGCTCATTGCAGAGTTAAATCTGTAACCTTGTAACAAGGTATCTGGAAAGCAGAAATGGTTGGGGTTGAGCCCAATGTTAATTGGCCTGTGTCCATTTGGCCAGCAGGGTTTCTTGTACCCTCACTTCTTTGTCTCCTCATTCATTCAGCACTTTCACTGAGCACCTGCTGTGTGCAGATTTCTTTCACCCCGGTTTGGGGTTGGGGATGCAGATGAATAAGGCTTGGTCTTTGGAAAGACCCAGGCCCTGCCCATAAGAAATTCACTGTACAATGAGGATAAAACACAAACATATCACAAATCTGGAACTGAAAGGAGCCTTAAAGGCCATCTAAGGCCCTTCCTCCTCTAAGTCCATTTTACAGAAGAGCAGAGAGCCAGGAAAGTTAAGTGATTTACTCAAGATAAGTCAGAAGCAGGATTCAAACCTAGATCCTCCCACTCCAGAACCAATGCTGTGCCATGATCCTGGCTATATGCAATGATTCCATTCCACAAACATTTATTTGATTCCTACTGTGGATGGGCAAGACCTTCTTCCTGCAGTGTCTCATCTTGGCTCTGGGATAAATTTAGGGTTTTGAAGCCTATATTAGGAGAGAAAAATCTCTGGCAGGTCCCACTAAGTTGGAAAGACTGTGAGCACAGGCCAGTGTCCATTTGTATGGTCATCTGTGGAGAACCAGCCTAGCTAATTTCAAATTCTTTCATCACCAGAGGGCAGATCACGGAGTGTTGTTTTGTTCTGCCACCACAGCTCATGGAGACCACTGACTAAATTGTGAAGGAGGTTGCCACCTGCATTTGTGGAGGATCTACCTATGCCACTTCATAGAATAAGTATAAAGACAGGGGCTAGATCCATGAAGCTCCCTCATTGATGCAAGCCTGTGTCTTCTGTGTAATTTGTAATCTTAGACAGAGGACTAGAGCACTGAGACTCCAGATACTAACCCCATACTGCCTCTCTTAACATCATGGAGCCTCAAAATATGAAGAAGGCACTGTTCATACATTCAATAAGAATTATGGGGATGGGGTTGGAGAGATCATATACTACTATACTGAGGAGAATCAGAGAAAACCCTCTGGGGTGGCACCTGAGCCTGGCCTTCAAAAATGGTAGAATTTCTAGAAGTGAATTTTTCCAAGTGGAGGATATACTGCTTGCTATTTGGATCATAGACCATGACCTGAAAAAATTAACCCTTTCCCCTCCAGAGCTCTTGCCTCCCTATCCTGATTGGTGAATGCCTCACATCACCTACTTCATCTAGGCTGGCTTTAGCCTTGTTTCATTTGACTTCCAGACTCTCTTCCCAGGAGCCATTGGTCCCTCACCATGGAGCCAGAGTCGAGGTCCATGAGACATGCCCTAGTCTAGCAGATCAAGGGATTCTGTATTTGGCTAACTATGTGGAACTACTCAAGATGAGATAAGCTGCCATAGCAGATGTTTGAGCAAAGGCTGGATAATTACTGGTTAGATATGTTTGAGAGGGGGATCCTCATTCAGACTAGACTAGAAGATCCTTTTTCTAGACTTTGACTAGATGACTCCTGAGTTCCCTACCAGCTCTGAGATTCAGAGATTTGTGTTATTCTATCTATATGTAACTGCCTGTGGGCTTTATCTGCTGGCCAGGTGCTCGAGTGTGTCCTTTTCTATGCAGGCTTTCTTTGTTGAGGTGTCTCATTTTGTCAGACAAGTGCCCTAAAAAATCTTTGCATTTGCACAGTGTAAAATCACATGATTCCAGTTTCATTTAGCTCACTCCACTGCTCTTCTCTTACTTGCCTGTCCCCTCAGCTGTTTTCTTGAAAGATCTCCAATTCTCAGGGTTCTTAGTCTCAAACTTCTTGGCCTTCTTGATGCTGAAGGACATTCTTCTCTTAATCTTCTCATACATGCCTCCTCCCCATCCCCCCAAACACTAGGAATTATAAGCTAAACTTTGGTAGTGAATTAAGGGAAAGCTCAGATCAAGCAAAAGGATATACTAAACTCAGTGGATCAAATCTACAGAGGTTTGGGGTTGTTTTTCTTATCCATCTTCTCCGATTCAGTCTGCCCTAAGGAGCCAAGCCCCTTTTCTCATTCATCCCTGTCCTGACCTCTTCCTGCTCTTCCCAGGTTGGTAAGGGAGAGGAAGCTCCTATTAACTTCTCCCTTCCTATTCCCTGTCCTATGAGGTGGGGAATAGGAAGGGGGGGTGCTTGGATCTGTCCCTGGGGACACTAAGTCATTAACATTCTAAGGTGCTTAGAAAACCCCTCTCTTTTGCTCTTTTTGGCCTGAAGCTCTGGCCTAGACCCCATATTGGGTCGAGACCCACAGTTTAAGAATTGCTGAAGGGGTCAAGAGCTGAAAAGGTTTAAGAAGCCCTGGCCTAGAGCACCTGGATGAGAAAAACTTTAAAGAAGGTGCAAAACACAGCCAGAGAGAGGCCAATTCCTATGCTGGCCTACACAAATAAGATTAAAGAGGATTCTAAAAAGTCATCTCTACTTCCTTCTATCATCCCTACACTTCCTCCACTCCATCCACCCAAGGTAGAGGCACTCACAGTGCATCCTGTGACCTAACTCAGACGGATATTGACTTTTTGCATAGATTTAGGTTCTGCTCTCCAAAAGGTCATTTAGTCCAGCCCTCTGCCTCTGACTTTTGGTTAATTATTCAAGAGAAACAGTTGATATCCCTGGCATCAAACAGCCTTTATTTCCAGCAGTTATGTATCCTCTTCCACCTACAGGTAACCTATAATTTCAGGGTCACTAAGAAACTTCCTACTAGACAATTCTTCCTTACTTGTAACCAAAATATCCTGTCTCCCTCCACTTTTCCAGTCTTCTTACACCTTATACCTCATCATATTCTCTTCAGTACAATGACGCTGGCTTCCTTGTTGTTCCTTGCATAAGACACTCCATCTCTTGATTACAGGCAGGGGACCATGAGCCATGGTTCTTAGTAGATGTTGACCCAAAGAATCCCTTGATCCCAGGTGTAGTCTTCAGGTTAAATGGATGCTAAGGTGTAAGGTTAATGGGGAATAAGATCTTCCCTGCCCAACAACAGGCCTCATGTGGAGCCCATAAAGGGAAGCTTTCTTGCTTGTAGGAAGGCTTACATACCTTTTGTTAATTTCTAATTAGGCACTGAGCCTACAGAGTATATATTCTGAGAGGTGAGCTTTTGCTTTCGGGGCTCGATTATGAGAAAGATGTGAAGGGTCAAGTCTCTGAGTGGCTGCATGCTCAGAGCTCCCCAACTTCTCAGAGGTAAAGGCTGTCTTGGTCCAGTGGTGTCTGTCTGTTGGTCTTTATTTCTCTTCTCTGTTCATATTTTTTGCAATTAAAAAAAAGAATATTGACCCCTGAAACAGCTATCTTTCCTTAGTAAAGCAGATAAAAGAACCTGCACTAGCAGCCATCCTGGGTATGCCAGTGTGGCTGTTATTACATAAGGCTACATATAAATATAAGTTATTTTTGTATGTAAAATTAGACATGATATGGTAGGGAAACTCATTAAAATCTACCTTAGTAAACTCATTAAAATCTACTTTATCATAGTGTCTAGGCTTTCTAACCTGATTCTTAACTAGAGATCTTCAGGTTATATGGCCCATGGTTCTTTTTATAACAGAAACCCCACCTTATCTTAGTGGAATTCCACTCCTCATGTTTTCAGACCAAAAATGTTGTTATTCACATACCTGGGCTTTCTGGATTAAGCCCATTGGCCCATTCTTCCTATTTCAGGCTCACTCCCTCCTAATAGCATGATGGACTAGTGGTATTCCACTCATTTTCTAATATAATAATTCAACCAGTTCCTCCTCCTTCTGTTCAAAGGAGGGAAAGGGATAGAACAATCATATGTAATTTCCCCCCCATCACCTTCAAAGTCAGAACAATTCATCCTGACACCTAGATCACCCCCAAAGTTCAGGAAAGATGGCATCTTCCTCAGAGAGCTCCATTCTTAGAGCAAGAGAAGGCTTCCATGCGAGTTATAGAATACACATGAGAATATGTGATTCAGGGCTACATTGTCCAGCATAGACAATATGAGTCTGTAAGAGCTCAGTGGAAGATTACCATGAGTTGTACCAATCAGGAAGATTTTTATGGGCCTAGAGAAAGAAGAACACTCAAAGTGAAAGATGGTTGTGTAAAGAAATACATATAAGAGAAGGAACTGGCATTTCCAAGAGAGACCCAGACTGAGAGATTTTCTGGCTTCCTAACATGCTAATCCTGATTGGCTGTTGATGGCCACTAGTCTTTGCCTAGCTATGAGGAACTAGATGTCATAGATTTTGTAGATGGTACCTGGGTGTTAATGTTCTGTTTAAAGTTGTACTCTTGCTCTGTGTTCCATGAATATGGTGAAGTGAGGGAATCAAAACTTAGCATAGTGCCTGGCATATTACTTAATAAATGCTTGTTAATTAATCCATTCATTAAACTTGTATGATTAGAAAGGTGGGGAATTGCAAATACTTCCAAACTATCTGGAGGAAAGGGGAAAGGTTTTGGGTATGCATTTTTGAAAAATGAGGGATTGAAAGAGGAATGGACAAATAACATAGAGTCAAGTGGATCATCACAAATGCCCCCCCAACCTTGTATATTAGCTCTGAACATTCTGCTTTGCTGCAATTATTATTTGAAATATCTTATTTCCTCTCTCTGTCTCTGTCTCTCTCTCTCTGTGCCTTTGTGTTCCTGTGTGTGTGTGTTTTCGAGCGCCTGGCTTGAACTTGAAGAAAATTCATTTAGCCCTAACAGGTTTCCAGTCTTTAATCAGAGGCAGGAAGGTAGAAGCTAATGGTAGTCTTTGGTCTTAGGAAACTCTCATCCCCAAAGAGTGGGATCAGGCAATCTCGGTAAAAGAAGTCCCCAATAAATGAGAAATATCTGATTTGTTTACACTGGCCTTGAGGGTTCCCAGATCCCCCGTCTTTTTAATATCAAAGAAGACAGAAATTTTACCTTACTCTCAGCCATGAGTGTGCTGGAAATATTTAACAACTGGCTCCCTTAAAAAAAAAAAAGATTATACAGGCACACATTTTAAAGTTTAATGCATTATTAACATTTTCACCACCATTTTCTTATGTCTAGACAATAAATAAAACAATTAATCAAGCCCTGGTTTGTAGCTTTTGCCAATTTTGGAAAATTTAACAATTGTCTCTGTGAGCTAGTTTGAACTGGCTCCAGCACTACACAGTGGTTCTCAGCTCAAATATTTATAAATGATACTTTCAAAGAACTCGTGATTTATTATTAGATTAGAGGGGACCTAGTATTATTAGATATAGCCTAGTATAATCTCTTTATTTTACAAAAGGGGAAATTGAAGCTCAGAGAGAAATGACTTACCCAAGAGCATTCAGGTAGGAAAATAGCTTACTAGGGAATTAGGGAGCAAAGTCACATCAAAGAAAAGGAAGTGCAGAGCTTAGAGGTTCTTACATTAGTCCTTTCTGATGATCTGCAATCTGACCTCCTTGACAACTCCTGGCTTCCACTTGAAACCTGCCCAAAGCTGGTAAGGGGAGGACTTTTTGGGGTGAGGGGAAAGGACATCGGGATAATCTTCAAATCTTCAGACTTAGCGGGAAGAGATTGAAGAATTGATGAGGAAGGAAATAGGGAGTTCAGATTTAAGTGGATCGCAAAAGTACTTTCTAACTTCTCAAACAGCAGGGCCTCCGGAAGGTCAAGAGGAAAACAGATTATTTATTTGATTATAGAATTTTAAAAAATCAAACAGTGTTACTAGGTTTACAATCTAGAGTGTCTTCTCTACTGAAATGATTTTGGTATTTAGAATAGATTCTTACCTAAAAAAAATAGCCTCGATTATTCATGGGTATTATTTATGTCCCAGGTCTGAATCTCTCTCTCCAGAGATGGAAGGATTAGAGCGCTGGGAGTTGATTTCTGTTTTCTCTTCGAGTTCCATAGCCTGGGCAAAACCCGATCTGTCCCAAGGGCGGCGGCGGGCCGAGGAGGATGCTGCTCCCACCCCTCCCCCTCCTGGGTCCAGAGAACTTCCCAAGCCCCCACCCAGTCTGTCCCGGACTCCCTCCCCTGCCGACCACAGGCACAATGGCCCTGACTGAGCCAGGAAGAAACTCCCAGATAAATTTCCTCCTTGGTCCCTAAGGCTGGAGGTAGTGGGGAGTGGAAGGGAGGCAGGGGCCTGCAGCCCGGGGCTCGATTGAGAGGAGGTGGGACAGTGCGGGAGGGAGGAGGGTCTGGCTTTTGCATACTCTGGACAGAGGCCTCCAGGGGGCGTCCCGAGGTCACTTTTTGTAGCGGAGGAAGGGCGGAGTTGCTAGGTTTTTCTCAGACTCTCTTAGACACCCCCCACCTCCGCCCCCCACCCCCCTACTCCCTTTGCTCCTGTGCAGGGACTGGGCCCCCTATTCTTATTCTTCCTCCTTAAGTGCTGACCAACACCTTCTGGTCTCTGTTCTCTGTCTTTCTGTCTCATTCTCTATTTCTCTTTCTTATTTCTGTCTCTCCACTCTGGTCTGTTTCGTTCTCTCCTTATTGTCTCGCTGTCTCAGACGATCTCTTTATCCTTTCTCTGTCTCACTCTCCTGTGACTCAGCTTCTCTTTCCCCTCTTGTCTGTTTCATTCTCTCTTCTCTGTCTCCGATCGTCTACTTCTCTTTTTTCTATCTTTCCTCTGTGTCAATCTCTTTCTGTCTCTGACTTTGTCTCTTTACCTTTCTCTATCTCTCCATTCTGGTCTGTTTCATTCTCTCCTCTCTGTCTCTGGCGGTCCCTTAATTTCTTTCTTTTTTTAAAAAATAGTATTTTATTTTTTTCCAATAACATGTAGTTTTCAACATTCATTTTTATAAGATTTTGAGTTTTTCTCCCTCCCTCCCTTTCTTCTCCCCTTTCCAAAAAGGCAAGTAATCTGATATAGGTTATACATATGCAATCATGGAAACATGTTTCCACATTAGTCATGTTGTGAAAGAAGAAACAGAACAAAAGGGAAAAGCCACAAAAAACAAAAACAAGAAACAAAAAGAAAATAATATGCTTCTATCTGCATTCAGACTCCATAGTTCTTTCTCTGGATGTGGATGGCATTTTCCATCATTAGTCTTTTGGAATTGTCTTGGATCATTTTATTGCTGAGAAGAGCTGAGTCAATCATAGTTGTTCATTGCACAGTGTTACTGTTACTGTGTACAATGTTCTGGTTCTGTTCACTTCACTCAGCATCACTTCATGTAAGTCTTTCCAGGTTTTTCTAAAATCTACCTGCTCATCATTTCTTAGAGCACAATTTGTTACTTCTTATATTACATTCGCATACCACAACTTGTTCAGCCATTCCCCAATTCATGGGCATCCCCTCAATTTCCAATTCTTTGCCACCACAAAAAGAGCTGCTATAAATATTTTTGTACATGTGGGTCCTTTTCCCTTTTTTATGATCTCCGTGGGATACAGACCTAGTTGTGGTACTGCTGGATCAAAGTGTATGTATTCGCAGCTTGATTGCACTTTGGGCATAGTTTCAAATTACTCTCCAGAATGGTTGGATCAGTTCACAACTCCACCACCGATGCATTAGTGTTCCAATTTTCCCACATTGTCCAACATTTATCATTTTCTTTTTCTGTCATATTAACCAATCTGATAAGTGTGAAGTAGTACCTCAGAGTTACTTTAATTTGCATTTCTCTAATCAATAGTGATTTAGAGCATTTTTAATAACTATAGATGACTTTAATTTCTTCATCTGAAAACTACCTGTTCTTTTCCTTTGACTATTTATCAACTGGGGAATGACTTGTATTCTTATAAATTTGACTCAGTTCTCCATATATTTGAGAAATAAGGCTTTCATCAGAAATGTTTGCTGTAAAAAACTGTTTCCCATCTTTCTTCTTTCCTTCTAATCTTGGTTGTATTGGTTTTATTGGTGCAAAAACTTTTAAATTAATGCAACCAAAATGATCCATTTTGCATTTTGTAATGTTCTTTATCTCTTGTTTGGTCATTAATTCTTCCATTCTCCATAGATCTGACAGGTAAATGATTCCTTGCTCTCTTAATTTGGTTATGGTCTATACTTTATGTCTAAGTCATGTAAGCCATTTTGACCTTGTCTTGGTATACAGTGTAAGATGTTAGTCTATGCTTAGTTTCTGCCATACTATTTTCCAGTTTTCCCAGTAGTTTTTGTCAAATAGTAAGTTCTTATCCCAGAAGCTGGAGTCTTTGGGTTTATCAAACAGTAGATTACTATGGTCACTTACTACTATGTCTTGTGTACTTAATCTATCCCACTCATCCACCACTCTATTTCTTAGCCAGTCCCAAATAGTTTTGATGATTGCTGCTTTATAATATAGTTTTAGATCTGGTACGGCTAGGCCAACTTCCTTTGTATTTTTTTCCACTAATTCCCTTGATATTCTCCTGAACTTTTGTTCTTCCAGATGAATTTTGTTATTTTTTCTAGCTCTATAAAATAATTTTTTGGTAGTTTGGCATGGCACTGAATTGATAAATTAATTTAGGTAGAATTGTCATTTTTATTATGTTAGCCCAGCCTACCCATGAGCAATTGCTATTTTTCCAGTTGTTTAGATCTGACTTTATTTGTGTGAAAAGTGTTTTGTAATTGTGTTCATATAGTTCCTGGGTTTGTCTTAGCAAGTAGACTTCCAAGTATTTTATATTGTCTACAGTTATTTTAAATGAAATTTCTATTTTTCTTGCTGCTTAGCTTTGTTGGTAATATGTAGAAATTCTGATAATTTATATGGATTTATTTTTCTGACAGTCTCTTTCTCTTTTTTCTATCTCTCCTCTGTGAGTCGATCTCTTTCTGTCTCTGTTTCATTCTCTACTTATTGTCTCACTGTCTGAAAATTTTTTCCTCCTTTCTCTTTTCTTTTTTCTCCTGTGACTCAACCTCTCTTTCCACTCTGGTCTGTTTTATTCTTTCCTTTCTGTCTCTGATGATCTCCTTCTCTTATCTCACAGTCTCTCCTCTGTTTGCTTTCTGTCTCTGACTTTGTCTCTCTCTATTTCTTTTTCATTCAAACTTCTAGTTTCTGTTTCTCTCTCTGTCTTGCTTTTCTTCTTGCATCTCTCCATCTCAATGCACTTGCTGGCTCCCTAGAGTGGAGGCTTCCTGCATCTTGGCTAATTAGTACTCATCAGTGCCAGTCCATGCAGGAAGCCTGGCTCAGCTTCCTCTATTAGTGTGGGGGAATTCCCGCAAACATTCCCTTCTCTCAAGGCTCCCCCACAACAGGCAGAGTTTGCTTTCTTCCTGCCCATTACAGCATTTGGACAGTGCTCAGAGACCCAGGCCTTCCTCTCCCCACCCCTCCACACACACATCAGAACCTTGAATCCCTTTCTCAAGTCCTTAGTGGACAAAAACCTAGGTGGGTGGCTCTCCTTGCAGTGGTAGGGACTGTGAGGATGAATTCCCTACTCTGTAAGAAAGTTATACACAAACCATCCTGGGACCAGGTGACTTGGCTGTCACCCTGGGATGGTAAACTGAAAAGATCACTAGAGTGAGTAGGACAATGGGGCTAGGCCCCTTTCCCATTCCCTAGACACCATTTATGTTTCAGATAGCCTGGCTCTTTCCTGGCAGCTGCCAGACACACCACCATTCCTAGTGGAGGTGGAGAGCAAGGATCACCTTGTCTATCCCCCTGCCTCTGGTCTAACCTCCAGCTGGAATGAAGGCAGACATACAAAGGTTTCTAGTCTCTATGTCCCCCCAGCCTAAAGCTACTTCTCAGGATCTATAACGCAACGCAACACACCCACAAAATCTTACATCCACAATCACTCACACAGTTAGATTCACATCTAATTACATACATGGTTACACAAATAGAATAAAATAGAGTTAGTTACACGTAGACTTACACAGCTAACCAAAGACATTAATAATGTACTTATCTGTTGTCACAAAATATAACTTTAGACACCTAAAGTCATTCACAGATGTTGAAATTACATAGCCATACAACTATATATGACACACATACACAACTATAGTTATCCAGATATATGCAAATTCATACAGACAGTTACACTCAGTGTCTTGAGTATACACGATCACAAATATTAAATCCTACCCACAGATAGTAACATACAGTTATGTGCCATCATATACATACAGCCTTATAGAGTTACAAACATACATGCAACACACAATTAGAGACCTAAACAATTATATGAAAACTAGGTGGTGAAGTGTATATAGCACTGGGCCTGGAGACAGGAACACTCATCTTCCAAAGTTCCAATGTGATCTCAGACACTTACTGGCTATGTGACCCTGACCAAGTCACTTAACCCTGTTTGTCTCAGTTTCTTCATCTGTAAAATGAGCTGGAGAAGGAAATGGCAAACCACCCCAGTATCTTTACCAAGAAAACCTCACTGGGGTCATGAAGTGCTGGACATGCATGACTGCAAAATGACTAAACAACAACAGCAAACAATTGTACATAGTTTCACACCCAACCTGGGCTGGTTCACACCCTTCTCCCCTTAGCACGTTATTGAAACATTCACCTTCAGTCCAAAAATCTTCAGATTCCTCTCCCTCCCCAAACCTCCCCCCCAGACTAGGGGCGGGGAGAGGTAGTACACAGCGTGAAGGACTACTGCTTTGGACTGGAGAGACCAGTTACCCTTCCCCAGACTATAGGAGAGATCTTGGTTCCCCATTAATCTCAGCTGGGGGACAAAGAGCTCTTGTTTGGAAGCAGGGATAGTAACCAGAACCCCCTCAGGGAATGTCCTGGCCCAGTGGCCTCTGCTGAGCCCTGACAATTCCTATTCAGAGGAAGGAGAGAAGCTGTGACTTGTCTCATGTGTCTCTTCTGTGTGTTATAGAATCATAGGATTTAGCTGAAAAGGATCTTGGAGCTTATTTAGTGCAACCTTTCATTTTACAAATATGGAAACTGAGGGCAAGAGAGGTTTTAGGTTTTACTTGCCTAAGAACATACCATCAATAATAATAATAACAGCTAACACTTGAAAAGACTTGAAAAGCACTTTATGTATGTTATTTTGATTGATTCTCACAACAACCCTGGAAGGTAAATAGTCATTCCCATTTTAGAGCTGAGGAAACTGAAGATCAGTCATCTAAGCTGGTAAGCATCTGAGACAGGATTCAGACTTGGGTCTTTTGGACTCCAGGTTCAGCACTCTATCCCCTGCGCCACCTAGATGTTTCTCTCCTCCATCCCCACCCTGCCCCCAATACCTCCATCTGTGACCCAGTCCTTGACTCCACCCCAAGTGACCTGTGTAACCCCATTACTTCTATGGGCCTTGATTTTCTCATCTGTTTGAAAGCCCTTACAAATCAGAAGAAACATGGAGGAGTTATGAAAAAGGGGAAAAACAGGCTTGTACTGGTGTCTTGGGAGAAAGGTGATTAGTGAATAACAAGGGGTGAGTCTCTTGAGAGAAAGTTGAACAATGGGTGAGTATTGGAGGTGTGGTGAAGATGACAGAGAGCAGTTGGCAACAGAGAGTGGGATTAGGATGAAGATTGGGAGGCTAAAAGGCAGAAACAGCACCGGATTTGGTGATGGAGGACTGGGGGTCCAAAATCTATCCTTGCCAGTTATTACCTGGGTGACCTTGGACAAATCCCTTCTCCTCTCGAGTCTCCTTTGCTTCCTCATCTTTAAAATGAGGGGCTTCAATTAAAGTATCTTCCAATGGTAAAATCCTATTCTAAGTTGGGGATGAGGATGGGACAGGCCTTTGTAGGGTTAAGAAGGTTAGGCCCTTTCTCTAAGAGGAGCTAGGCTGGTGGAGGAAGTGAAGTAGAGACTGAAGAGCTACCTGCGCCCTAGGGCTCTGGGAGGGTTGACAGGGAGAAACAGGGTTGGGTTTAGAGAAGAAATAAGACTACTTGAGAGCCAGGGAGAGAGGGTGGGTCCCTAAGCTGGGCAGGCTGGGTTCAGTAAATATACTGTGAACAGGATAGAGGGAAGGAATTTGCTCTGCTTCAGCCCCAGGGCAATGGTGTGAGTAACTCAGCTCAGGAGGAGTGTTGGAGGAGTGATGGAGGAGCAGGAGCAAAGATTTTTGACTTAGGAAAGAATCTGGAGTCTTAAAGGGGGCTGTTGTGGGGAGAAGGAGGAGAGGCCAAGAAGCAGTGGAACTGAGGCCATTATACCTGGTATCTCTCCAAGAGGACTCCACCTTCATCACTGAACCTAGCTTAAACCTTGAAGATGGGCTTCTGTCACCAGTGAGTGACCTGGGTGGAGTCAGTACCAGCTCAGTGGGGCATGGAGGAGTGAGGGCAGCAGTCACAAAGGTGATCCTCATTCCACCCTAATGGCCCTGCAGGATTCATCACAGAAGTACAGGCCCTGGGCTCAAGTGTCTGGGGCCCCAGGTCTTGCTGTTTGGTTTCCCCCCAAAGTGCCAATAGGGTGAATTTTAGCTTGGCATATACTGGAGGGGCCCAGGACAAGGTGGAGGAATACATTCCAGGATTGAGAAACATACCCTATAGAGAGACAGAGCCTATAGAAAATGTGGTATGGGCGAACCAAAGTGAAAAGACCCAGGAGAACTGTGTTCAAATCTTGGCTGTGCTCTTTACTTCCTATGTGAATTTGAGCAAATCCCTTCTCTTCTCTGGATCTTTAAAATGAAGTAGAATGGGGTAGATGTTACCTAAGGTCCCTCTCAGTTTTAATCTTGTAATCTTGGAGCTGAATCAGGGTCTGGCTAAAGACAAACTCATTGGACGAGGCTAGAGAGAAATTGATGACTTAATGTCCCACCAACATTAGCCTAAGTGGCTTTTATGCCAAGGGAGTGTAGGAGAGGAAGTACCACGTGGAAGTCCACTTAGCCAGGGAGAGTTACCCGAAAAAGGGGTGGGAAGCTGTTGCTGGGATGCCTAAAGATCGAAGACCAATAAGACAAACAACGGTGCTGAGGTTGGGCGTGGGATAGCCCAGTATGGTTAATCTTTATATTGGAGAGCAAGCAGCTCTGATAAGATGCTCTAATCCTCTGCCTTCATGGGGAATTGGCTGGGTCTGCTTTGTGGGACACCCCCAAGCCTGGTAAGTATCTTTTCATCTGTGTATCTTTGTGAACTAGAGGAGGACGGGGACCCCACGAAGAGAAGCCAGAGAATCCTGGGAAATCCTGGGAAAGCCTGCAGAGAAGAGATAACTTGGGGGCTGTGGGATAGAGGCCTAGAGGGGGAAAGGAGGGGAATAGAGAGACTTCTAGAAAAAGGAGAGACAATGAGGAAGGGAAAGTGAGAGTATGAAGGATGTAATGCAGGTGGGAAAGACAGAGAGAGCCCCTGGTGGTGGCAGTGGAAACTGGGGCTTTGCTCCAGGGCACCACTGAAGATAGAAGGTGCTAACAACTAACAGCTCTTTTGGTTATTCAGCCGTGTAGGAACAACAGAGCTCAGTACTTGGTTAGCAAAAATGATTAGTGAAGGTAAGAAGTTTTCAGATAGTGGGTCTGGGTGAGCTCATATGGAGTTCACTTCTTTTCTGTGCTGTCCCCAAGTGCAAAAATTCCTGGGCAAAATCTCTGAGTCTTATCCAGGAGTGGTATGGGACCCTTTGGGAGATTGGGGAAGAGCTTGGAGGTTAAAGAAATTCTCCTAACACAGCAGGTATTACTGTCACTATGAACACACACTCAGGGTTACTCTCACTCACCCACCAGCACTCATAGTCCACCTGGAGGGGTCATCTGAGAGGCCAACATTTCTTCCTTTAATAAGATGAGAACATATACAGAAAGGCAAGTTTTTACTCTTGGGGTACATATTAACTTGAATGGAAGAGGCCTCTTTTATTGATACTTTAAGGATCTACGACTTCCTTAATGTACAGACTTCCTCTCAATGATCCAGAACTCAAATCAAGTCCACTATCCTTTATTAAGCACCTACCTTGTGCCAGGCACTGTGCTGGAGATACCTAGAAAGGCAAAACCAGTCTCTGTCCTAAAGGAGCTTACAGTCTAATGGAGGGAGACAACATGAAAAAAACTATGTGCAAGTAAGATATGCACAGGGTAAATTGCAGATAATCTCAGAGAATTTCTCCATAACTTAGTGGCCATCTTTGAAAATTGTCACCAGCCTGAAGAAGAGATGAGAAAATGCATCTCTCCCTGTCTCCCTTCTTTGGGTGAGCTGGAGGACTATGGGTGGGGGAATAATTTCAGACTTGGTTGATGTCTTGGTTAGTTTTACCAGGGTTTCCTCCCCGCTCTTTCTTTTCTATCCCTTGTTACAAGGTATGGCTCAATGAGTAGGAGGGTGGAGGGGTATATTCAGAAGATGTTGCAAAACAAACAAAAGGCAGCAATACAGTTTTAAAAATTGTGGTCAAAATATGCATCTCCCTAGAACCAATCTGGTGATGAGTATCTCAGAACTTAGTGAAGCTGGTCTTTGGACAACCAAAGTTAGCAAGAGTCTATACACTTGTTCTTTTTAAGTGCTCTTTAGCTTTTCCTCTTAAGTCAGTTTAGTGGGACCCCTGCAATCTTCAAAGCCTAATTATTAGGTCTAAATGAACAAGATTTGACCTGTAAAGCATACTTAGCCAGGAAGGCTGGCCCATTCCAAAGGACTGAGGAGTGAAAAATAAACAAACTGAGAACTGTGGAGGACTAGAAGGGGGTGATGGGATATTGGCTGAAGGGGGAGCATGGCTGGTGGAAGTGGAGCCAGAGGAAGAGGGGGAGAAGAAAGGAGAAGGGAGACTGCTGTCTCGTGGTCGATCCTGAATCTTTGCAATTGCCGTGGACAGAGCAATTTATTCCCATTAGAGACCCGAACTCCTTCAAATCCAGAGCAGTGCTAACAAGGATCCAGAGAGGTTCTCCAATCCTTTCTTGAGACCAAATAGATGTTTAAGCCTTCTAGGATGGGACTGGTCTGTTCACTATTGTAAAGTGTACAGAGGTGGAGAATTCTCCTGAAGATCTTTGTATCTGACAACAAAACTACCTGCAAGAAATCTGTTTCCTTTTTGTGGAATTTGCTTCTCACTCAGGAAAGACTTCTTGCTTGGCTCTGCATGGGGAGGGTGTTCCAGGCCCCAAGCTGTCCCTCCCTCTAACCTTCTGCTCCCATATTCAGTACTGAGCTGGGAGATTACAGGGGACTTGTCAAATGATCCTGGGAAGGGGGTCCCTAGGAGATGAAGAGAGTCAGAAGAACCAGGTCAGGCAGGATTGGGAGAGGGTCACAGCCCTGAACCTACTGCCTAACTGGGGAGGGTGGATGAAGTCTGAGATAAGAGACTAGCACTGCACAAAGAAAGAAACTTAGCCCTCAAAATGCTCCAGTTAGTGTGTTTGAGTGATTTGGGGACTGTGTGTGTGTGTGAATACAAGTGTGTCAGGCAGTGTGGGGGTACTGAAAAGAAATGGGGAAATGGGCTTGTTTAGACAGGGTGGGTGGGGTTAGGAGGAATTTGTACTCTCAGGGACCTTCCTGAAGGATGGTGGGGATTTCTTTCAGGAGCTGGTAAAGGAAGAGAAAAGACTGGGTCTGGGAAGGAGAATTTAATACCAGAGAAACATATCAGAGAATGTCAAGGGAGTTAAGGGGAGGGAGGAGGCCTCAAGGTTGAAGCAGCAGAACTGGAAAGAGGACCCCGAGTTTTAAGTAACATGCCAGGCAGCCTGTGATTAGGTACCTTCGGAGGGCAGAGCTGGCCACTCTGAAGGAGAGGGTTTGCTGATAGAGGACAGATTGGGTGTTATTAGAGGGGAGAGGTAGTGTTAGGAGTATTATCCAGGGATCATTCTTTCCTCCTGCTTTGGAAACCTAGAAACTAGGGTACCCCTTCCCCATCCCCAACCGCCACCGTATAACTCAGGGACTGGCCTGCTTCGAGGCAGGAGGACGGGCGAAACGACCCCTCAAACCCTTTCCACAGGGTACCGGAGTCTCCAGGCAGGTCCCAGGCAGTGCCCCTTCCCCCATCCTGCGGCTCCGCCCCCGGACCTCCCACCCGGCGGGGGGCTACTGGGCGGGCGGCCCGAGTCCCGGTGGGCAGAAGGAAAAGGAGGGGGTGGAGGAGGCGGGGCGGGGGCGGCGCCGAGCAGGAGCCCAAGCCCGAGCCCGAGCTCCAGCCGGAGCGGGAGCGTAGCTTAGCCACCACCGCCGCTTGGTCCCAGCAGCCGCCTCCTTTTTTGCTCCAGCTCCAGCTCCAGCTCCAGCCCCAGCCTGGACCCGTTCTTGGGGCGGCAGCAATCGCAGCCTCTGGTCCGGTCCAGTCCTGCTTGGTCCTGCCCGAACCTAGAGCCCGGCCCAGCATGGCAGCAGAGGCCCCTGCCCCCGGTCCCAGTCGTTTCCCGGCCCAGTGCAGCGTCCAGCCCCGCCTCTGAAGGACTCCCGACGGAGGTCCCTGGGAGCCCGGCGTCCCTGCCCGCCCGCCCGCCCGCTTCCCCTACACTAGTTGAACTGCGGCCCGGACTTCCCGGATCCCCCAAGTTCTGCACCTCTCTGCCTCCCTGCCTCCCTCCCTTCCTCCCTTCTCCTTGCACCTAGATCTTCAGCAACTGAACCCCTCCGCACTGCACACCCGAGTTCCATCACCCGGATCCCCCAGACTTGCGCCCGCCATCCCCTCACCCTCCCTCCTCCCTCTCTTCTAGCTCTAATCGCCTACCCCACTTAATTTTCCTCGTCCCACATCCTCGGCTCCTCCAGGTCCCAGATCCCCCCTGGCCTTGCGACCCTTTCTCGAACTCTTCAGTCCCAGAACCCAAGATCCCCGAGTCCTATACTCGGGGTTAGGGGTTCCTCGCAGTCGCCCCCGCCCCCTCCACTCCCCTGAGCTCGCGCCCCCAGCGGCGGCGCCATGGCCAAGGACCAACTGCGGCCCCGGCTGTGCCGGATGATCAAGGGCGAGCAGGGCTACGGTTTCCACCTGCACGGAGAGAAGGGCAAGAGTGGCCAATTCATTCGCAAGGTGGAGCCGGGCTCCCCGGCGGAGGCGGCGGCGCTGCGCGCCGGGGACCGACTGGTGGAGGTGAATGGGGTCAACGTGGAGAAGGAGACGCACCTCCAGGTGGGCCCGAGATTGTGTGCATGTCAGTGTGTGTGGGTGATAGACACAGAGGGTCGGAGGGTGGCGGTGGATAGCAGCTATCCTGTGTCTGTGTGATTGAACTACTCTTGTATGAGCCTGTATATTGTGACACCGTGACTGTATCGAGGTGCGATAATGTGCGATATTGTATGCCTGCGTGACAGTGTCTGTGATTATATTGTGATACTCTGTGATAATGTTTGTGTGTAACCCTGTATCTACGTGCATTACTATGGGATATTGTGTGTCTGTGTGGATGTCTGGAAGGGAGTAAGGGGAAATTGTCTGGGGCAGAGAGCATGACACATGGCTGTGTGGGTCACTATTTTGAAGATGGATTCCTGGCTGTATCTATATTCGATACTGTATAATATTGTATCTAGGTGACACTATGTGTACCATATATGACACGGTATAGCTGTATATAATTGTCATGTAGCTAAGTGTAGCTGTGACTGCATGATATTGTATCCATGTGACATTGTGTATAGTTAGCTATGTAAACAGTGTATCACTGTGTGACACCATGTGTGACCTTGTGTGATAATACACCATATATACACATACACACACACAGTGTGATACTATATACGTGTATACTGTGGGACACTAAATCTGTATGATCCTGTGATAGTATGTTACATCGTACATGACACTGTAGATCTATGTATGACATTGTGGTGTGACGTTGTGTATAACTGTGACACCATCTGCATATGACTTTGAGACTTTTTGTGTCTGTGTTTGGGTGTCAGAGACTGTGTTGAACGCTGAGAAAGACATTGCTGTCCTCAAATGATTAGCCAGCTCACAGCTCTCACTTGTCTCCCCTGGGGAAAGTCTCCCTGTATAAGGAAGAAAAAAGTGTCAGGGATCAGGAAATACCTGTCCCTATGATGGGTATCCTAGCCACTGTCACTGGGTCCTGAAGGTGGGGGTCTTTGTCTGAAACCTGACTCTGTTTGGAGGGGACAACTCTTGGGTCTGGGCTGTGGGCTTTTCTGGCACCGTGACTCATTAGTAAGGGAGGGGTATAATTCTCTGTTGATTGTGTTTCCCAAGTGTATGTATATTTCTATGTATATTTTTGACAGAGAGAACATATGGGTATATGAATACCAGACTTGGATTCAGGAGCCCTTGTTCTGTTATTTACTCACTGTGTGACCTTGGGTAAACAGTTAATCTCCCTGTTTATCTGTAAAATGGGGATGATAATGTTAGGACATCTGGTGTCACAGGAATGTTATGAGGAAAGATTTTGTGTGCTAAAGAAATGCAAGCTATTGTATCCTAGTTTTTCCTGGTTTCCTGTGTGTCTGTGTGCACGTATGTGTGCTCACATGTGCGCGTGCACACACACACGTACGCACACACACAAACTTCAAAATATGTGTGAGACAATGTATTATATAGTGTAATCTTTAGCTCCAGAGCTACCTCGAGATATACACCCTGGGACTGCAGCTGGGGCCTTATACTTTTGCTTGCTCCATCTTGGCAAACTGCAGCAATCTTAGGCTGGGCAGGGGTGGGGTTGGGTTCTGTGTGTGTCTCTCTATCAGTCCTAAGGGAGAGAAGGTTGGGTAAGGGGCTCGCCTTATAGAATCAAAGAATGATGAAGCACCTGGGAGGTATTTGATTTGGAGAAGAGAAGACTGGAGTGGGGATCAGGAGGGTCCCCTTCAAGTACCTGAAGGGCTGTCATATGGAAGAGTCTATATAAGAGTATATACATACATAGCCTATATACCTATATATACATTCATATAGATATATACATGGATCTGTTTGGCTCTAAAAGAGCCAGGGCAATGGGTAGAAACTGCAGAAGCAGAATTGACAGAAGCAAAGTTAGACTTGAATAAAGAAAAACTGCCTAAAAAGAGAGCTATGGCAAAGTGCAATGGGCTGACTGGAGCTAGTGGGCTGCCTCTCTATGGAGGGCTTTAAACAAAGACTAGATGGCTACTTGTCCAGTGTGGTGTAGTGGCCTTGCATCTCTGGTATGAGGTTGGATGGCATTGCTGATGGGGTTCCTTCCAGCTTAGAAATTCTGTGATTCTGGGAATTAAGTGCCGGGAAAGGACATAGAGATCATCTAATCTAGTCATTTCCAACCTTTTTTTATATTGAAGAACTCCCTTGGAAGTCTGGTGAAGCCTCTTATCCAATGACCTCTTCTCAGAATGACATTTTTAAATGCTGAAAATAAATAGATCACAAAAGAAATCAACTATATTCAAATGCAGTTACATGTACATATTTGTATGTATGTATTCATATAATACACATGTATAAATATAGGTATGTAAGCATATATACGTATAATGCACATGTATGTCTATATGTATATGTACGGATAGTTCCTCATAGCCTATATACCTATATATACATACACATAGATATATACATACGCCTATGTGTGCGCACGCGCGCGCGCGTGCACACACACACACACACACACACACACATATATACAAGTTTAGAGACCCTCAATTAAGAACGCTGATGTATTCCCGACCCCCTCATTTTACAGATATGGACACAGAAGCCTAGCCAGAGTGGTTACATGATTCGCTTAAAGTCAATTGACCATTCTGTGGTTGGACCTCAGTTTCCCTGCTGTAAAATAAGCGCACCTCATTCCCAGGTTGGCTATGGGGTGATGAATTTTATAATAAAAATATTAACAACTCTATAAAGCTTACTATGTGCCAGGTGTTTTACAATTATTATGTCATTTGATCCTCACAACAACCCTGGGAGGTAGGTGCTATTACTATGCTCATTTTACAGATGAGGAAACTGAGGCAGACAGGTGAAGTGACTTGCCCAGAGTCACACAGTTAGCAAGTGACTGAGGGAGGATTTGAACTGAGGTCTTCCTGACTTCAGGCCTCTCAGTTTATCCATTACACCATCTCACTGAGTAGTTGCCTTAGCAACTCTCCAAAACCATTTACTAAGGTTTTAGAAAGGTTGGGAACCTATGTTAGGCAGAAGGACTACCCACATTGACAAAATTATAGATCTTGAAGTATTAATTATTCTCCTCCCCCGAAGGCTCATTGTGGTATGGAGATGCCCTGGGGTTCTCTGGGGTTATGCTAACAGAATGCAAGTTTTGGCAGGTTCTGCCAAGCTGGGAAGACTTTGAGTGCAGCCTGGCAATGACTGCTTGTCTTTCCTCTAAGGATCAGCTTTAGCTTTGCTAAAGCTGGTGACCAGGTTGGCTGCAGGGTGGATTTTTCAGCCATAGCAACCCCTAAGATAGTTTTTTTAAGGCATAGAGGAAATGAAATTTTTGTTGGTGGAGGGAGCACTTACACTGATGAAATCATGGTCCCTTGAATTATTGAAGCTTTAATATTACTTATTTTTTTGAAAATTAACCATACACCACCCCTATTTTACAAACAGGGAAACTGAGGTCCAGAGAGGATAAGTTGCTTAAGGAAAGTCATAACAGTGAGTAAGTGTCTGAAATGGGTTTGGAGATTAGGTTTTCTAGAGCCAAATCCAGAACTCTTCTATATTATTCAAGCCCCTTTGGGAAAGGCAGAGACAAGAATGGGTAGAAAAAGGCAGAGTTGGAGTATCATACTCCCCTTCCACTTCCTGGGACCGTGGGGTATGTATTAGCACAGTTCCTGGCACATGGTAGGCTACATGTTGATTTATTGATTGGTTGCCATGGAACCTCTCCCAGCTTGAGGCTCTAGACATGAAACCAGTAGGTGGCCTGGGACCACATAGGTTCAAGGGGAATAAGGATGCTTGTATAATGTGTGTGTATGGGGGGAAGGTTTCATACTCACAAGGTTTTTTTGGATGCATAATGGAATCATAGTTCTAAAACTTAAAGAGACTTGAGGACATCTAGTCCATTCCCTTTATTTTACAGATGAGAAAAATAAGGTCTTGGGAAGGTTGTGACTTGCCCAAGATCACATAGCTAGGAACATATCAGAGGTGAGATTTGAATCCAGGTTCACTGACCTCAGGATCAGTGCTCCTTCTACTGTATCATGAGTGATCTTTCTGTGAGAATGCTCTCAGCAGTCAGAGAAGGGTCCTCTACATTCCCTGTACTAGGATTTAGGCCTCTGCTCAATGCTGGGTTAATATTTCATCATGTAGTAGGCACCTATTCTCCACCACTGTTCCCCTAGGTCCTGACTCATTAGCATTTGTTTCTTCCTGGGAGGGTCTATGGACTGTGTCCCCACCCCTGGCCAATCTAGCTTTATTGTCTGGGAGTTCTGGATAATGTCACACATAATCACATACAATCCCTATTTTACAGATGAGGTAACTGAGGTCCAGAGAGGGTGAGTTGCGAAAGGAAAGTCATACATTAAGTGTCTGAAATGGGTTTGGAGCTCAGGTGTCCTAGAGCAGGCTGTGGTGAAGGCCTTTGCTTCTTTGCCCCCTGCTCCTCATAGCATTCAGGAGGTGCCAGAGTGTGCACATGCATTATGTCATCACCTTCCTCAAGCATACACTCACATTATACTGTCATTCTGCTCCATACTCAAATATTCACTCTGTCACCTTCATACGCACAGTTGTATACTCCTTCTATCACGGATACCAAAATACACTCATGGAAGTGCATGGAAGGGCATCCATTATGCTTTAACAAGAGTCCTCTCTACAGCAAGCAGTCATCTAGTTTCTGCTTGAACACCTTCAGTGTTCATGGGAAGCTCACTATCTCCTGGGGTAGCCCATTCTACTTTGAGATATCTCTAATTGGGGCAGCTAAGGGGTACAGTGGCTAGAGCACTGCCCCTGGAGTCAGGAGGACCTGGGGTCAAATCCAGCTGCAGACACTTACTAGTTGTGTGACCCTGGACAAGTCACCTGCCAGGGCAGGGGGAGGGGGAGAGGAGAGAGGAGAGAGAGAAAGAGAGAGAAAGAGAGAGAGAGAGAGAGAGAGAGAGAGAGAGAGAGAGAGAGAGAGAGAGAGAGAGAGCTTTGCTTTAATTGTTAGGAAGTTTTAATTTACATCTAGCCCAGGCCTGCCCTCTGGGACAAGCAGACCAAATTATCTCATCCTTCTCCCACCTGACAGCTTGGAGATGGATGGTGGTTTCCTTCAGTTGATTTTTGTAGAACTTTCACCACCCTGCTTGCCAGTTTGTCTATGACCTTCCTAAGATATCATGTACAGAAATGGACACAACATTCCAGAGGTGGTCTGACCAGGACAGAGGACGATGGGCCTACAACATCCTTTATCTTGTGTACTTTGCTTCTGTTAAGAATAAGATCACAGTGGCCTTTTCGGTTGCCTTATCCCATCAATATTGGCCTGTAATGATCTTGTCCCCTGAAACCTCCAGATCTTTCCCCACATGAATTGTTTTTAACCATGGTTCTTCCGTTCTGTGCTTAGGTGGTTTTCTAAAAATGTGATTTTAGGCCCTTCTATTCATGTTCATTCCATTTCAGTTAATTAAATGTAAGCCTATTGTTCTATGGTGTCCCCCTTTGTTGGAACCCTGACTGTTCTGCAGTGGGTTGTCTAACTCTCCTGGATCTGCTTCATTTGTAACTCTGATAAGTGTGCCATCCATGCTTTTGTTCAAATTATTGGTACAGCTGTTAACAGAATAGGGCCAAGGACAGATCCTTGAGGCACACTCCACTGGAGACTTCCCTCCAGGATGCCTCGCTCACCCTGACTCCTACACAGACCCCAGTGTTCAGTCACACGCTCTGTCTGGATGGCACCCTACTAGGACATGCACGCTCATTCCCAAGCTATCTTACCTCCCCCTAAATGCACCCCATATTCACGTACTCTGTCACCTGTACACAGTTATGCATTCCATTGTATACAACGATGTATACATTGTGGTTCTGTTGCCCCCACAGTCATGGATCATTCAGATGCAGTGGATAGAGTATTGGGCCTGGAGTCAGAAAGACCTGAGTAGAAATCCAGCCTCTGATACTTACTAGTTTTGTGACCTTAGGCAAATCACTTAACCTCTGTTTGCCTCAGTTTCCTCATCTGTAAAGTGGGGGTGATAATAATAGCTGCCTCCCAGGCTTGTTGCGAGGATCCCATGAGATAATTGTAAAGAACTTGACACATAGCAAGAGCTATATAAATGTTAGCTATTACTACCCATCAGTCTTCTCCCCTCCCCATTCCCCCCACGTCCCTCCTCTGAAGGTGGCTAGTTGGCATACAACGTCAGATTATGGGACTGAGCCTCCAGAAGACCTGTGCTTGAATACCACCTTGGACACTTATTAGCTGCGCAACTCTAAGCAAGTCATGGAAACTCTCTGTATCTCAGCTTCCTCATTTGTAAACATGAGAATAATCATGATCCTTCCCTCCCAGGATTGTTGTTCTGAAAAAATGAGCTAACGTTAAAGCATTTTTGCAGTACTTAAAGTGCTACATAAATGCTACCTATTGTTCCTGCCCTTTCCCATTTTCTTATTCTTCCTCATGATGTACTTATTTACTCTGGGCTGGGCTAGGCACCCAGCCAAGGAACCTGTGCTCTAGCTTCAGCAACGCCACTGACTCAATGTATGCCCTTGGACAGGTCTCTTGCCCTGTCTGGGCCTCAGAGTTGTGTTCTTTAAAATGGGCTTGGTAATCCTTGCCCTGGCTCCCTCATAGGTGGATAGTGTGAGGAGCTACTTTACTGTTACAGCTGTGTGTCACCTAAGGTGTGTTGTTAGTATTACTAGATTGGGAGCTCCCTGAGGCCAGGGACAATGTTCTATTCTTCTCTGCCTATCCCCCAAATTTAAACAGGGTCCAACATGCAGCAGGCATGTGTCCTAAATGAGGGAAGCCACATGTGTGTGCGTGTATGCTTGTATACAAGCACAATTATGTGTGTTTGGTGGGAGGGAAGCTTGGGTACTTGCTCCCTGCTCCCAAAGAAAGGGTCAGAAGTCTTGCCTTGCCTGGCTCCAGGGATTGTGCTCCAATTGTGCATCCCCAGCCTTGGTTTCGCCCAACTTTCCTCTAATGTCTGGCATTGGGATGATCTCTGGGGCTAGATCAGGAAAAAAAGATTAGGACCAGCGTTTTCCTTTTAAAGGCACAAACTTTCATCCTTTCAGCCTGATATCTTTTTGACCAAGCCTGATTTCTTTCTTTCCTTGTCCAACTGATAAAACTGGATGAATGTTTCAGAACTGGCCAATAATCTTCATGGTGTCCTCTTGGTCAGGCCTTAGTCATTTATTTTTTAATTTTCATTTATTTATTTATTTGGAGACAAACAGGATTAAGTGACTTGCCCAGGGTCACACAGGTAGTAAGAAACTGAGGTCAAATTTGAACTCAGGCCTTCCTGACACCAGGCCATGTGTTCTATCCATTGCACCATGTACCTGCCCAGGAACAGACCTATACTGAAGCATCCATCCATACCCTGTGGAGTACAACACAGGATCACAAGATAAGAAGTAGAAGGAAACTTAGAGGTCATAGGTGGCTCAGTGGTTAGAGTGTTGGAGTCAGGATGAGTTTGACTCCTGCCTCAGACACTTACCAGCGAAACTGGCAAGTCATTTAACCTCTCTCAGCCTTAGTTTCCTCATACGTAAAGTGTGGATGATAGTAACACCTATCTTACCAATTATTATGAAGATCAAATGAGATCTATAAAGTGCTTTGCAAACCAATGAGAAAACTCTAGCCCAGAGAATGAGAATGACTTGTCCAAGGTAACACAGCTGTGACTGACAGTAGAGTTCTGAACCATAATCTTCTGTCTCTATTCACTATACTAGGCTGCCTTCCCATATGCTTTCCAGATGGTCCTTCCTACTGGAAAAGAAATCTAAGAAGTGTTCTGAGGGGAAGGCAGGTTAGGAAAGAAAGGGCCAGCTTGGGTAGGGTCAGTTGTTTGGTCAATGAGCATTTATTATGTGCCAGGTACTGGGCTAAACCTTAGAACATTCACAGGAAAGAGAAGATGGGATAAGTTCTGATAGACTCAAGGGAAAAGGGGGAGACCCAGGTAGATTGTGAAATTTCTCCAGAAACATTTGTTCAGGGAACCCCCAGGAAGCTGCTCCATCAAATCTCAGGGGAATATAGCCCAGGGCTGACCACACTGGGACAAGCCACGCCTGGGCCTTTGAAGCTTCTCTGAAATGGGGGGAGGTACCCCAAGAGGGAGAGGTCATAGGGATCATAGGATTTTAGAGGAAGAAGGGACCTTAGATATCATCTGGTCCCATTTTACAGACTAAAGAAATTGAGGATCAGAGATGGGGAGGGATTTGCCCAAGGTCACCCAGGCAGTAAGCAGCAGACAATTTGAATCAAGTTTTTTTGCACCCAAATCTGGTACTTTTTTTTTTACTACACTCTCTCTATATTTGTGGGAGAGGGAGGGGAGTTCGTACACTAAAGCTCTAAGACCTGACTTCAGGGGATAGACTTGGTTACTTGGTGGAGGGAACCAGATCCCTGGTTGAGGCATGGATTAGGTGAGCAGAACTCCCAGGGCTCTGTCCCCTTTTATCCTTAAAGCTGCTTCTAGTCACTGGCTTCCAGCCTCCATTCTCTCCAGTGCTCTGGGAGGGGAAGGAGATTTCATAGTGTGGGAGTGGGGGGCTGGCCTAGCCAGGAGGAGGGGGAAATGAGGAAGGGAACCCTGCTCAGTCCTCATTGGCAGGGCAGGGTAGAGCCAGTCATGGCCAGGAGGGAATCCTCACCCATCTTCTCTGCCCTGGGAGCTGGGCAAGGCGTGGACAATGACTGTCCATATGCGCATCTGCCTAGATTCTAGCCACTTCCTGGACTGGGTGGGTGGCCAGCTGGGCTTCTAGCTAGTAAAGAGCCTTTGGCCTGGACTTTAACCTACCTCTTCCCTCCCTCAGGTAGTACAGAGGATCAAGGCTGTAGAGGGTGAGACCCGGCTCCTGGTGGTGGACAAGGAGACAGACGAATACCTGGCCAGCCTGCATCTGACTTGCACGGAGGAGATGGCTCATCATGGGGTTCTGCCGTCAGCTCCCATAGACCCCCAGGATAATGGCAACTTGTGGGAGCGCCAGCCAGAGACCTGGCCACCCAGGGCTGTGGGGGACAGCTTCAGCAGCCAGAAGGTAGGGACAAAATGAAGGGGAGTGCTCTGTGATGTCTTAGCCCCCGTCAGCTGACCTAGTCTCTGCTCTCAGAAGCTCTGGTTTCTTCCTGGGGTGGGGGGTGGGGGATGTAGTGGTAAGAATAATGCATTTGGATTCAGGAGTCCTAGGTTGGAATCCCCTTTCTCCCTGCTACAAGCTTCACTTCAGATTCTCTGGGCCTCAGTTTCTTAACATATAAATTGAGGAGACATGGAGCCTATGATCTCTAAGGCTTAGTTTTAAAACCCTCTGATCCTCTCTCCAGAGATATGCCAAGTCCGCTGGGGCCAGCAGCCTCTCTCTGGGCTTTCTCAGTCCCTGCTGAGCTGGGCAGCTCCCTCTCCACTGGGAGCTGCCAAGCCTAATGCTGGAGCTGTCCTCCCACCCCCATCCCTCTGCAACAAACACACAAGGACAAATGTCAGCAGAAGCTGCCTTGGCCCCCAGAGCGATGGCCGCTAACATGGGGGTGGGAGAAGAATGCAGGCAGTAGGAGGGGTAGGAGGTTACTCATAGCTGGTCTGTGTGTGGATGGCGTGTGGGCATGTGAGAGAGTGAAAGCCGATGCTCCTTCAGGGTGTTGGGGGCAGTGTGTACTGTGAGGAGAGGAGCTGGCCTACACATTCCTCCACACATACTCCCTTAAGGAGGGAGCAGTCCCTGGGCACACTCTGGGCAGAGCGATTTCTCTCCCTCATCCCCATCCCTACCCCCTTCTCAGAGCCCAATGTACCATCCTCCCCCAGCTGAATAGATCTCAGAGCTGGGCTCCTGATATAGCTAAAGCCGAGAGGAGGAGGGGGAGAGTCATGGTTCTAGGCCTGAGGTTCTTAACCAGGGGCTCACCATCTCCAAAGAATCCATGGATGGATTTCAGTCAAGGATGGAAGGGGGCGGGGCAGTCTGTGAACCTGGAACTTTTAATATTTTGATAGCTATATTTCAATATAATTGAGATTAAAAAATTTGTAATCTGAGGAGTCCATAGGCTTCATCAAACTGCCAAGGGGACTCTTGTTCTAGGCAGAGATCCTCGAACGGATGGGGGTCTGAGTGCTGGCGTCATTCTGGCAATGATCTGGAGTTGGGGGCTAGGAACCAGCTGTGGTTCAGGTCTGGGCTCAGCCAGGGAAGTCATCTTGAAGCAGGTGGACTGTGTTCTCAGCTGCCACAGTCCCTTGAGTTGCCTTTCCTGGTCCTCATTGTTCAAGGAAGGGGGTCAGGACTTTGAAGGAAACTCCCCCCTCCATTGTGAGATGAAAGACCTCCCAGAGCAGTCCATAACAAACCCTCAGGAAGCCAGGCCCGAGCTTCCTGGGGCCCCACCCTAGACGCACCCTCAAGAGCCAGGGCACTGATTTCCCTACTTTAAAGCACTCTTGATTATCTTCCCTGGGCACCTTCTTCCTCCCAGGCTGACCACACCTGGCTGTCAGGTGAGGGTCTCCCTTGTTCCTTCTCTTAAAGATTCCAGTCTCCAGTTTCTTCTTTTCTTTCTTCCTTCTCGGACTGGAGCCAGGAGGGAAGGATTTTGTCCTTACTAAGTCCAGGAAGGCACACTAATAGAGAGCTATTTATGTATGTGTGTGTCAGTGGGGGTATGCCTGACTGAAGATGGGTTTTTGATTGTGCCATGGGTGGGAGACATGTCTGCTAGCTCCTCTCCGCCACATTGTCAGTCTCTGTCAAATCCCTCTCCCCACCTCAGAACTTTTCCCAGCTCCAGGGTGCCTTTTCTGCTCCAGTCAAGCTATATTCCTCAAAGCCTCCTCTCACCGGCCCCCCACATTAGGCTTACTTCATTCCTGCAGGTAAAACCCTTCTTCTTCCTTTCTGCTTAGTCAAACCCCACCCAAACCCCACCTCCTCCATGAAGCCTTCTCTGATCCCTCTGACGTCCCATCTTGGAGCTCCTAGAGCCTTCAGAGTTTGAGTATAATTGCCCTGTTCTTGTTCTCTCACCAGTCCTTATGTCCTCCTCACCCCTGATTATGAGTTCCCTAATGGCAGGGCCTGGGTTTGCTCCTCCTGTGTCTTCCTGGAGACTGTATACCCATCTAAGTCAGAACTTTTCTCTGCTGTTTCCCGACATCATAGTTGAGCACAGGGGTTGCGTGCTCCAGGGGAGGAATTTGGAGAGTATAAAACTTTAGATCTGAAAGAGGATTTGGACACAATTGAGTCCAATCCCTTCATAGACTGAGTTTCAGAAAAAGAAAATGATTTATCCCAAATTACCCATCAGATGACTGACTAATAGAGGCGAGATGGGAAGCCCGTTTCTTGAAATAGTCGAGGGCTCTTTTTCATAGTCTAATCTCCCTCTGAAAGAAATCCTGGTATAAGGAAGATCTTCAGTAAGAGGGACAGAGTGGCAAAAGTCTGGGGATTATTGGAACCAGGATTGGAAGGGCTATTTCAGGATCCCCCCTTCTAGTCCCGGGGGCCAAAGCTGGCTCCCCCTCATAAGGCACATGACCCTGGGCAGGTCCTAGGCCCTTGAGGAGGAAAATATAGCCTCTCTCCTCTCCCAATTTATTTGGACATAAATGTTCCTGGGTTCACCTTCCTGTGGAAAAATCCACTAGCCCAGGCTGTCCAGACCTTATCTATAGGCTCCAGAGTCCTTGGCAGGAGGGCAGCACCCTTTGGGCTAGCTGGGGCTGTTCGAGGAGGCACAGGGTCATTCTGGAGTCTCAGGAAGCCATGGGGCGGGGGTGCTTCCTCCTGACTATTTTTAGTGCAGCACAAAGGAATGGGGTCCCTCTGTCCTTCTTTGCGAAGCTTTGGGGCTGGATGGAGGTGGGGGACGTGTTGGGGGAGGAAACCTGGGAGCAGTGGGTGGAGCAGGACAATGATTCTGGGTGTGGGGCTCCTTAGACTGGAGAGTGAGGCCATCCCAGGGGAAGGTCATCCTGATCCCTCCCACTGCTACAAAGATGAGGACAGAGGTCAGGGATATTGCCTCTCCACCTCCATATTAAAGAGTGGGGTGCTGAGGGGGCTCTGAGTTATAGGTATCCCTGAGCCTGGAGCAGGAATGGAGTGACTCAAGCCAGCCCAGCTCCATCCTTTAGATATCATTGGGCTAAGTGGTGAGGGACCTGCCTCAACCAGGACTGATTTAAGGGCTGAGATCTTTACCATCATCATCATAGCCCAGCTATATATAGTTTTAAGGTTTTACAACTGGCCCCGCTATGCCCTGACTTTGGTGGAGGCAATCCTTCCTCAGGCTATCAGGATCCAGTGGGTTTTCAGCCTTCTATTCAAGAGGATAGAAATTGCCTTTAATTTCTCCCAACCACCCTGATATCCTCTGATTTTAACTGAGGCCAAATTTGGGGGAAATCACATCTGACCAAAAGAAAGGCCAAACAGTATTAACTCTGACCCTGTTTTCTGGGTGGGGCCAGGACGGTGCCTCTATTTACCTCTCCCGGGCTGGGAGGGCAGGAGGAGTAGCCATTGCTCTTGAAACCAGCCTCCTGCCTGTCTAAGGGAAAATGGGCTGTTAAGGTGATGATGAGAGCTAAGCAAATTCCTTCTTATTCAGCTTCCTCTACTCTCTGGGCAAATTGCAACGGTCTAGGTGTTCTAGACTGGGGCAGGGAGGGGGCAGAAGAACTGGAGGAAGGACCAAAACGCATTAGTAAAATATGTATTATCATTATATAAATATAATATATGTGATATATAATAGAAAATATATTTTATATATACATATATACATATACATATACACATATATACATATATATATGAATATATAAAAATTAAGCTGGGGTGGATGAGGGCTCAGATACCCCAAGACCAGCCAGAGTCCAGCTGAGTGTTTGTCTTGTCTTCTCTCTGCCTTCAAGGGGGCTTTTCTGGCCTGGGAGGGAAGAGTGGAAGCTGTCTTTAATAAGGGAGAGGTAGTGGGGTTATCTGTTGTCAACAGTAACTCTAGGGGGAGGTCAGGGCTGAGGATAGCCCTTAGAGATAGGAGCTGTGTACAGGGGTCATCCCTTGAGATGTGTATAGGGTATGGGCTTAGGGATGGGAGATAGTAGGGTATTTTCTATGAAGTTCAGAGAGGCTCTCAGACCAAATGAGACCTCACCCACTTCCTCTCCCCCCACCTCATAAAAAAGTCCCTGAGGAAGGAAGGAAACAAGAATTTATGAAGTCATCTACTATGTGCCAGGCACAAATATCGTCTTGTTTGATTCTCAGAACAACTCTGGAAGGTATGGGCTATTATTATTCCCTTTTTATAGTTGAGGAAACTGAGGCAGATGGCAATTAAGTGACTTTCCTCAGGTCAAGTGGCTAGGAAGTGTGTGTGGAGGGGGAGGAGGGAAGGAGGGTTACCCAACCTGAAAGGGCAGAGATGCTTTTTAAGTCAAAGGGATCGTTCCCACTTTATCAGCAGATCTCACTGAATTGGGGAGATGGGAAGTGGGGGAGTAGTTTCTCTATCTCCGTTGGGATCTCCCTGAGAACAGGATTCCCTGGATTTGTTTTTCTAATGCCAAGTTTTCATTGATTGCTAAGCATTTCATAGATACAGACCCAGCAGTATTAACCAGACCCTCAGAGTGGGTAGGTCATTTCCCTTCTGTCTCTACTCCAGACCAACTTCAAGCCCATAGGGAGGGTGGCCAGAGACAAGCAGAGCAAGACAGGATTTATTCCCTCACCAGAAGATCCCCATAGACTGGGCTGAGGGCTGACACCATCCCAAGGTAAGGGATGAGTTGACAGAGTAGAGACTCAGATGAGGGAGCCTAGCTGTGCTCATATCTGAGAATGGCTTAATATCCAGATACCCTTCTACAAAATCCCTGGGCTCTTTGAGGGTGACAGAAAAGCTGCCTCAGGGAGGGGCCATATGTTCTGGTTTCCATATCTCTGGGCTGCTTGAGCTAGGGGCTGGACCAGATCACCCTAAGAGGGCCCCATGGGTGAAGAGTGGGAACAAGACGGGAGACATATTATCCACCCCAGAAGCTGACACTTCACTATCTTCCCCCCAACCCTCACTCCTTCCTGAACTTTTATCCAGGAACAGGGCTGGGGCAGTGGCTTCTTTCCTTTCTGGGGGAGGGGGTGGAAATTGAGGGCCCATGCTTTGAACTATCCAGTCCCTTCCTTGCCGTGTAACCAGATTTGAGAGTTTGCCAGATTTACACTGACCAAGCCTGGGATATATGACTTGTGCGAGAGAGGTGAATCCATGCCCTCCCCCCAAGTCCCCTGAAGTGACTCAGGCCCCACAGCCCTGGGCTATCAGACCCCTCCAAATGACTCAGACACCCCTTCCAGAGCCCCCCAGTTCCTCCAAGGTGACTCAATCATCCCCTCCACCCTTTCAGCCGTTATCTTTCCCAGCCTCTCCTCAGACAAAGGGTCTGGCCCCCGCCCTGCCTGTCCCAGTCCCCTGGGTCCCCCAGGATCCCTGGGCCAGGGGAGGAGGTAAATAAGAGGCTGTCTGTGCTCAACTGGGGACAGAAGGTGAAGGCTGGAACTTGTTCACTTGTACTCTCTCCCCGCTGGATAGCTGTGTCCGTGTGTCCATCCAGATGGCTCGGTCTGGGATTACTGCCCAGCCTCCCAGAGCCCCTCCGAGGAGTCCCCCTGGGGAAGGCATCCAGGTCAGGCTGGGTTGAGTACCATGTATAAGTAGGACTGTGGGCTGGGGTGGGGGTGAGCAGAAGGGTAAGGGACATGTCTAAGTTTGGAGACAGACATGTGTGTGAGTAGAACTCTTGGACCAGGGGCATGTGTGACCAGGAGTGCCAGGGCAGAAAAAGTTCCATGGATGGATCCTCTGGAAGTTTACTCGTAAGGGATTAGGAGTGACCAAGATGACCTGGGCCTGGGAACTCTGAGGAGAAGAATATATCTGACCGGTGTCCGAAGCTGGCCACAACATGAGTTGGGGTGGCTGGTCCAGACTATCAGAGATTTGCAGTGGTGGATGGGAAATCATCAGCTTCTCTGCAGCCCCCCCCGGTACATCCCTTCCTGAACCTAAACTTTCTTCCTGGATCCTAGTTGACATCTTGTGGCTCTTTCTTTGCCTCCTATCCATCCAATTCACAGAGGCCTTTGAAGCCTGAGAGAGCAAGGAAGGGGCTGAGGTTTATGCTCTGCTGTGCATCCTAGGGACAGGCCCTTGTTCTCTCTGTGCCTGTGTTCAGGGCTGAGGATTAGGACCTTAGCTGTCCTATTCACTGTCCTTTAGGCCCTGCCTTGTATGAGCCCTGAGACCCTTACGGAGAGGGAGAGAGAGGCCTTAGGGAGCTTTAATATCTGTCCTAAGCCTTGTCCCTGTCTCTTCTTTTTGTTTTGGGCCTGTCCCTGCTCTTGGTTTCCTAGAGGTAGGGGGTACATGGGGTCAAGACTGTCCCAGTCTTTGCCTCTCCCTTTCCAGGACTGGTGGCTTAATAAGGAATGTACCATATGATGCAGGCCTCCCCTTCCAATTCAGGAAGTGCATGCGGGTCCTGAGTCCAGATCCTTCTGGCTGTGTCCATGCAGACTGGGTGTGTGTGTTGGGGGCTGGGGATGCCTTGTGGAGTGACAATGAGGGCTTTTCTGCTGCCCTGGGATGGGTATTCTGTGAGTCATCATGCCCCTAGGGGAGGTGGGATGCTGTCATACTGAGCCTCCTGTCCCCTCCTTGGCACAGTCAAAGGCTTTGGACAATGGTTGCCCCAGTGTGTCCAAGGCTGGGTCCGCCTTCCTGCCGGGCACACAGCTGGCCATACAAGGATCCAGAGAGATGCTGGAGTGGGGACAAGGGGGATACTTCAGTGAGTCCTGGGCCTCAGCTTGCCTGTCTGACAGATGGGGCTGAAACTAAGAGTGAGAGACATCATTGGGGCAGGTCTTCAGGGCCAGGTCAGGCTGGCCAGGATGGCAGAGGGTGGGGCAGTCAGTCAACTGAGCTCCCTGTTCAGCAGGAAACTGACTTCCATGCCTGGAGTGAGAGCCAGAGCCAGGCCAGGAGAAGAATGTTAGCAATGTGATTTGGCTGGAACACTCCCTCCTGCCGCATTCTCTCCCAGCGCTCACCACCCAGAGGGGAGCTGGAAATGAAACTGGGGACTGCCCACTCCCCATTTGGCCTTGGGCTCAACCCCTCCTCAAGTGTCCCTGGAGAAGGGGAGATGAAGGTACAGAAGTCTTACCCTGATGATCCCGTGATGCCACCAATTGTCTCTGGAGTTTCTTGTCCTAGGATGGTCTGTTTCAGGATGGTGCTTATGTGTGCCTAGCCAGGGACTGAAATAGGGCAGGAGGGTAGTTTGTAGTATGAGGTTTCAGGGCTAGACAACAGGAGGACTTACTAGCTCTATGATACAGGGGTGGAAGGCTGAGGGAAGGGAATGGCCTTGATGACCCGAGGCCCTTTTGGCTTAGTACTGGAAGGAAGAGGTGTTGGGGCCTCTATACTCCTTGGACACTCACCACCCCCCATCCCTGTAGCTTTCCCAGCCAGCTTAGCCCAGGAAGGACTGACCCTGCATGCACCCTGGCTTCCTGTTTCCCCTATTCTAAGGCATAAACTAGGGGAAGAGACCGCTGAGGCCGTGAGAAAGTTTCTGAGTGGAAAGAGCCTCTGCTGGGGGGCCATGTTTGTACATGTGTGTAGAATCCATGGGGCTTTTCTCTGTCCTCATCCTCCTTAACCTCTGCATCACTGGATTATGGACTGGAAGGTCAAACACTGTGGCATGCCAGGAGGAACCCTGGGCCTGGAGACAAGAGAGATCAGAGTTCAAACTCTGTTTCTGATACTGAGCTAAGCGATTACTTTAACATCTCTGAGTCTGTTTCCTCTTCTGTAAAATGGGTTATGAGAGGATTCCTGGACTAGTGAGTAGAAAATCCACCTCAAAGTTAGGGACATCTGGGTTCAAGTCCTCCTTCTGAAACATACCACCTGTGTGATTTTGGGCAAAGTGCTTAACCTCTCAGTGCACCCAAGCGACTGCCCAAGACCATAAAGCAGAAGAGTGAGTGCCTATCTTCACTGGTAGAAGGATTTTCCTCACTGGGAGTTCCCTGTGCCAATGAAATCACAAATCTGGTTTAAAAAAAAGGAAGGGGATTAAAAAAATCAGAATAATATCTATAGATCAATGAGCTGTAAAGCAAAATATATTGCTGTATAAATCTTGGCTCTTAGTAGCAGCTGAGTTTTGAATGACACTTAAGTTTTATGAAGCAATTCATATACATTTATCTCATTGTTCCTCAGAACAAATCTGTGAAAAAGCTGGTGTTATTATCCCCAATTTACAGATGAGGAAACTGAGGCTGAAACAGTTTGTGATTTGTCCAAGGTCCAACAAGGTAGAAAGCCAGGATAGTGTAGTGGATAGAGATCTGACTTTGAAACCTGGCATACTTGGACTCAAGTCCACATACTGGCTGAATGACCCCTGGGTATTCAAGTCATGAACCTGATCAGGGCTTTTGGCCAGAGGTGTCAAACACTGACTCACCCAAGGGCCTGAATTCAGCCCACAACCCTCTTTGAGTGCAGTGGGAATCAGATTAAAAAGTAACTGGGAAATATTTTACAAAGTGAATAAAAATACAACAAAACATAGATAATAGATTACTTTTTAAAACGAAGTGGATGTGTGGCCCACAGGGATCCTCATAATGGGCCCCAATTCTATTTGAATTTGACATTATTGCTTTAGGCAAAGCTCTAAAATTGTAAATTGAGGGGAAGGTGCTGACCTACACAGCTAGAGAGAGTTTCCTTATGTGGGGAGTTCCATTTACATCCATGGAATCACAGCCTTCCCATCCCATACAGCTAGTAATTCTCTGAATCAAGATTGGTACTCAGGTCTTCCTGACCCCCAGTCCAGCCGCCTAGCCACCACACCTTCCAGGGCCATTGTGAGCTTTAAATGAGGAAAAGTATCCATTGTGCTTTGCAAACCCCAAAGTGCAATTTAAACAAATGTTAGCCATTATTATTGCTCAGCCCTTCTGTCTGGATATTCTATTCCCCTTTATTTTTGGATCACGGGGTCTTGGCTTTGGAGTTGGACCTTGGGAGATCACCCCTCATTTTACAGGGGAGGAAATTATGGTTATTTTAGACGCAGGGGTGGGAAACCTTTGGTCTTGAGGCCACATGTCATCCTCTAGGTCCTCAAATGTGGCTAAGGGCTGCACTTGAGGACCTAGAGGGCCATATGTGGCCTCGAGGCCACAGGTTCCCCACCCCTGGTTTAGAGAGATTGAGTGACTTGGACAAGGTCACCAGCTAATAAAGGAACTCAGGTCCAACTACACCATGCTGTCTCTGTGACACTCGCTGTCTTGGTTATCTATCTTTCTTCTGGGTTTCTTTAGTGATTCATCATCTGTCTCCTACTGCCTAAATGTAGGTATCCTGTAATGAGGCTCTGTGCTAAGCACTTCATTCTCTATATACTGTCTCTGTTTTGGCAATCCCATCTGTGTCTATAGCTTGGATTATCACCTCTGATCCTCATAGGGATCTGGATCTGTAGATACAATTCTAATCTCTCTTCAAAACTCCATCTCTGAGTCTCTGACTAATGGCTAGACATCTCCACCTGCATGTCCCATCAAATGCTGCGAAATCACCATGTTCATAATGGAACTCATTTCCAGCCCCACTCCCCAAGCTGACCATCCTGACTTCCCTGTCTCTCATGATGGCACCACCATCATGCTTTAAGTAAGTCACTTAAGCTCTAAATCTCGCAATCATCTTCCAGGAGTGTTCTGGAATCAGCTCAGGCTGGCTCAGGAGAGCTGATTGTTAAGTTTGCAGGGCGAGCATTTACACCTCAAAAATCTAAAAATACTATAAACCTGGGCTTGATTTATTGTTGATTGTCCATCTAGACTTAAGAAAGTGGGGGAGAAAATGTTATAATGAAGATTAAACTTAAAAGTGTGCTCAGTATGCATTTTTTTTTCCCATTAAAACATTTACCAGCACCTCCCAGGCAAGTCTCTAAATATAAATTACAGATAGGTTGTTGATCTACATTGCTGGAAGAAGTTTTGACAGCAGGAGTTCCTGTGGACTCTTTGCTCCTTTTGACCAAATCACCCTCCAAGCTAGGTGGCACAGTGGATAGAGCACCACCCCTGAAGCAGGAGGACCCGAGTTCAAATCCAGCTTCAGACACTTACTAGCTGTGTGACCCTGGGCAAATCAATTAACTCCAATTGCCTTTAAAACAATCACACAGCAAGTCCTGCTAATTTTGCCACTGTCTCTGGCTACACCCCTAGTTTAGACTTTCATCTCCTATCTGGCATGGACTATGGCACAAACTTTCTAACCATTCTTTGTCTGTAGTCACTTCTAGTTGAACCATCCTGTGCAAGTTGCCAGGTTAATTTTCCTAATGCACAACTATGAGTAGGGTGGCCCCTGCTCAGAAACCTTCCGGTGGCTCCCCACGGCCTGCAGGATAAAATCTAGACTCTTCAGCCTGCTTTCCAAGCTCTCCGCTGTCTGGATCTTCTCTTGCAGCTCTGACCACTTCTTTATGGATCTGATCTGCCCTAAGCTTCCATATTCCTTGAACATTTCCCTCAATTTCACTCATTAGTATCCTTCTATATACCTGAAATATCCTCTCTGGCCCCTTCTTTTCATCTATCAAAATCCTTCGATCCTCTAAGGACTAACTCAGGCATTATATTCTCCTTGAAATATTTCTTGATTCCTCTCCTTGACTTGCCCCTCCCCCCCAATAATTACAGCTAGGTAGGTCCCAATTAATGTCAATTTTGAATCTTAATGAAACCTGTGAAATGGTCACATTATTCAGATTTGCCCTGCCTATTTCCATTGGGCTGGAACCATTTACTACATTTATCCATGTATAACTTTGAATAGAGCAAATTCAAACATATGTGACCATTTCATGAGATTCATCATTCCATTAATTGGGACCTAGTTGAATAACAACAATAGCTGACATTTATATAACCCTTAAAGATATTTCCTCATACACTACCCTTATGAAATACATAAAGGAAGTATTATTATCTTCACTTCACTTTGAAAGAAAAGAGATTATGGGAAGTTAAGAGCCTTGTCCAAGGTTACACAGTAAATGTCAGAGGTGGCAGTAGAACCAAGATCTCCTGACACCAAATCCTATCTCATATGTACTTTGCTATTCTATGCTATATCTCTCATTTGTGCTCCCACAGCACTTTTCTGAGGTCATGTAGACCTAGAATTTCAACAATGTAAGGAACTCCTGCTGTCAAAACTTCTTCCAGAAATGTAGATCAACAACCTATCTGTAATTTATATTTAGAGACTTGCCTGAGAGGTGCTGGGAAGTTAACCAGCTTGCCTTTGGTCACACAATTAATATGTGCCCAAAGCTGGACTTGAACCCGGGGCTTCCTGACCCCCAGGCTGACTCTCTATTCAATACACCAAGCACTTTGTGCCTCTCTTATGTACTTATCATAAGAGAACAGCTTTAGTCAAGTGGTAGGGACCAAAGCCAGATTCCTGGCAGTTGAAGAATAAGTGGGTGGTGAGGAGTGAGTAAGCAGGCAGGTAGTGAGTGAGCAGAATAGCGTAAATGACTCTTGAGATGCTTTGCCATGAAAGGAAGAAGGAAATGGGGTGAGAGTAATAGAGGATGCTGATTTTTTTTCTAACAAGAACAACATGAGTGTGTTTATAGGCAGAGAGGAAGGAGCCAATGGAGAGGGAGGGATTGAAGATGCAGAAGAGAAAGGAAATAATTGATGGAGTAAGGTCCTAAAAAGAGGAAAGAGGTGGATGGGATGAATAATTAACCTTGAGAGCAAAAGTTAGGAGAAAGGATCATAGGATAATGTTGGGATTTCAGAGGTCCATCTAGTCCCAACCTCTCATTTTTACAGATGAGGAAACTGCTTAGTGACTAGCCCAAGGTCTTCCCACCAGTCTGGGTGAAGCTATGGAGAAACTTTGAGGGGGAGGAGATGGCCTTGAAAGAGTAGGTAGGGCAGGGTGGGTGGAGTGGTAGACTAAAGAAAGATTTGGAATAGTTACTGTGCAGCCTTGTTCAATACAGATGAATAAAAGGGTTGCCCTGAAGTTGTCGGGTGTATGCCTGCAATACAGGTACGTGCACACGTGCATGTGCCTCTGTGGGTGTCTATTTGTCCATGAACACGTGTGTTTGTGTTGACTGGTATCTGGGATTCTCTAAAGAACCTTTGAGATATGGCTTTATGCCACAAGCCTTGATCAGAATATTCTATACCTCTACCCTTATGTATATGTACGCATGTATGTATATACACATAATACATATATACACATATATGTCTGAGTATGTATATAAATATATATGCATACACACATACATTTATATATGTGTATATTGATATTTGTTTTTACATCAACTTCATTTTTCATATGTCTTCCCCTTTCAGAGAGCCATCCCTTAAAAGAAAAAAGAAAAAAACAAATCAACCGAGTTTGACAGTATATGTGGTATTCCATACCCATAGTCCCCACCTCTGTGAAGGAGGAAGGAAGGGAGGGAGGAACATGCTCCTAGCTCATCTTCAATGCTAAACTTGGTTCATTATAATTACAGTGTTCAGTTTTGATATTTTTCTTCCTATTTAGAGTAGTGCATCATTATGTTTATCATTCCCCTGGTTCTGTTGACTGCACTTTGCATCAGTCCTCAACAGTCTTCCCATGATTGTTGGTATTTGTCATATTTGTTATTTCTTACAGCACTGTAACATTCTATTACGTTCATATACTGCAGTTTGTTCTCCCTGGTTGATGGGCATCTACTTTGTTTCCAATTCTTTGCTACTACAGAAAGTGCTGCTATAAATATTTTGGTGTGTATGGAGCCTTTCTCTCCAGCTTTGACTTCCTCGGTTGTCTATGCCTAGCAGTGACTCAACCCCCTTCTTTTAGCAGCAGCTGGAGAATCTCATTCTCCCCGCTCCAGGAGCAGTGTGGGCTAGTGGAAAGAACATGAGATCCAACTGCAGATCCAGGCAGTCAGTAGTTGGGTGACCTTGGGCAAGTCAGTTAATTAGTAGAATTGTATTCCTTTATTGTCATATTCTTTGCACTTAGCGTAATGCCTTATACAAGCTAGGCACTTTGATTAGGCACCTACTTACTGTGCCTATTTTACAAGGCTGATGTGAGGAAAATGCTTTGTAAGCCTTAAAAGTTGTAAAGGAATATGAGTTGATGATATTCTGGATTGATGACAGAGGAAGGAGAGTGTGTATAGCCTTAAAGACCATTGCTTCCACATAGCTCAGCCCTCAGCTTTACAGACAAGGAAATTAAAATTCTACTGTTCCTCTTCCAGGCCGGGCCATTGAGCCCAGTTCCTCTCCTTCTGAGCCTTGATTTCCCTGTGACTTGAGGGGGAAGTGCAGGGGATGTATTCCCCCACCCCCATCTGTTTCTGCCTATTCTCTGCCCAGCCCCCTCCAGTTGGCCTGAGAAATCGGAGCACCTGGGCTGCCCTGGCCCTGTCTCCTGGCCACACCTCGATGTTTAATTCAGCACCTGCCCTGCTGCCTCTGAACTAGCTGAGGCCACTGTTGCTTGCTTGGGGAGCCAAGGGGTGGGAAGGGGGAGGCCCTGCCTCCCCTTCCCTGGGGGGCTTTCCAAAGTCAGGGTGGCTTCTCACACTCCTGATGCTCAGAACTAAATGCTGCATCCCTTGAAATGGCATCTCTCAGCCTCTGAGTACTCCAGGTCTTCCTCCCCCTGACCACCATTTTGTCGGTCCATCTGCCTAAGGAAGCCAAGCATAATGAGGAAGGTAAATCTGATGATCTGATGCATAAGACTTTCATGATGTGTGGCCAGTTATGATCTTTGGATTCTCTGTTGTTTTGGATAAGCTGGGCTCCAGATCTCCTCCTGGAATCTGATAGACTGGGGTCTGGGCTCGTCAGGGTCTGATACTGATTCTGGTGGCAGGAGAAGCTGGGAGTGGTCAGGGCTGGAGACTGGGGGAACTGAGAGGGTCCTGAGAGTTGGGGCATGCTGTGCTTGGAGCTCCTCTTTTCCCCACATTCTTCTGATTCTAGGCTTGTGGTATTGGTGAGCTCTGTGGGGGGGGGGGGTTGGGGGGAGCTGACCAGCTTAAGTCAGCTGGGGGAGGCTCCATCTGCTGTTGGAATGTTAAGAAAAAACAACCAAAAGGCCAGAGGCAGGATCCCAGAAATGACTCCATCCAACACACATGAACACAGATAGACATGGATCCATTTACACATATACACATGGATCATGGGTCTGTAGAATGTCAGAGCCAGAAGAGATACACAGACCATCGAGTCCATCTCCCTCATTTTAAACCCTGGGGAAAGGGAGGCTCTGAGACAGGAGAAAGCAAAAGTTGAGGACTCTTTCCACCACTTTGTGCCATCACACACACAGAAACATACAGTTCTTCATTACCCACATGAATGTGGACAGATGGACAAATGTTTAGAACTGCCCTTATATCTTATTAAGAGTCAGTATCGGGATGAGGCAGGAATCCACGGGTGGGGGAAATTTTGCTGGAGTTGGGAGAAAGCTCAACCCAGGAAAGGCCATGAAACAGTGAGTTCAAGAGGCATCCTTTCCTCCCCTTGCCCTGGCCTGTGACCCTGCATTCCTTAGCATAGTTGTCCTGTTGTGTGTGCATGTGGAGGCACCCAGATGCTAACAGCTGGAGGAGAGGCCATGCTGACAACTAGCCAGTCTTTCCTAGGTACCAAGGAATTCCTGGCAGGAAGGAGGGAGGTGGGGGTGGGACCATGGCACAACTGGGATAGCAGAAAGGGAGGTGAAATCTCTATTGACCCTTTGAAGGGAGGAGGGCCTGGAAAAAAGAAGTGTTGCCTGTTTGGCCTCCAGCGTGTGTGTGTGTGTGTGTGTGTGTGTGTGTGTGTGTGTGTGTGGGGTGGGGTGGGATAGGGATGGAGACCTGAAGGATAGTCCTCAGGCCGAGCTGGGGCCTGTCTACTGCTCTCAGCCATTGGGAGTAGAGTGGGGTGCAGAGAGATGCCTATCTACGTATACCATGGGAAAGCATAGATGTGAGAAGTCAGAGGTGGGCAGAATCTTGTGGGTCTGGGCTATCGGTATATTTAGGTAGCTGCCTTCAGAGACCATAACTTTGAACCATGGAAGACCTAAAGGGATGTGGGTCTGAGCTGTGGGGTGAAGTGTGGGATCTGGAGGGTCCCTGGGTCTGACCTGTGTCTCAGGCCATGCACAAGGCATCCCTATTTGTTCATTCATTTTTTTCCAGGATGTGCCTGGAACTCCTCGGGAGCTGCGACCACGTCTCTGCCACCTCCACAAAGGCCCTAACGGCTATGGCTTCAATCTGCATAGTGAGAAGTCCCGGCCTGGGCAGTACATTCGTGCTGTGGATGCTGGGTCACCTGCTGCCCACTCTGGTCTTCGAGCCCAGGATCGGTTAATTGAGGTGAGCTCAAGGACTGTGCTTCTATTTGTTCCTATGCAGTCAGAACCATGTGTGTTCCTGTGGCATTGTCTCTGTGTGTGTGTTTGTGCATGGGCCCATGTCTCTGCATCTTTATGCAAGGAGCTGGGGGAGGGGGAGGCTGACCTGCTGTGTTAGGAACCTGAGCTGTGTGGCATTAGTCATAGCCTTGGCTGCATTGGTGGCTCTAATAAATATTTGATGTTAAACCTGGTGCTGGAGATGGGGGAGGCAACAGGGGATGGGGATAAATAGGGTCCCAGGGAAGTAGGGTAGGTGGGGTAGGCTTACCCCCTGACTCTTCTCCCCTGATATCTCTGTCCCCTAATTCCCAGGCTCTCCCCTGCCTTTACCACAGGGGGAAGGGCTCTGACCTTATATCCTTAACTGCAGCACTGAAGGTGACTAACTTGATTGTAGAAGATCTCTGTTTAAGGCCCCTACCTTCTTTTTCTCTCCCCAAATCTGGCCTCGCTCTTGTCCCTGGTCCTTCTTTTTCACTCCCCAAATCTGGCCTCACTCTTGTCCCTGGTCCTTTTTTTTCATTCCCCAAATCTGGCTCACTGTTGTCCCTGGTTCCACAGGTAAATGGTCGAAATGTGGAGGGACTTCGTCATGCTGAGGTTGTGTCCAGCATCAAGGCCCATGAAGCTGAGGCACGGCTGCTTGTGGTTGATCCTGAGACTGATGCCTACTTCAAGAGACTACGAGTGGTGCCTACTGAAGAACATGTCACGGGTATGTGGGGGGAGGCAGTCCAGAAAAGAGCCAGGGAACCCCATCCCTGGCCTATTATCATCTCTTGTGGCGACCACCAGTCCTGTCTATTTAGGGTAAATTTAGCCCTGTCTGTTCTAAGAGCATCCTTCATCCCATCTGCCCTGGGGATACTTAGCTCCATCCATTCTGTCTGCCCTCAACTATAGCCTCATCTGTCATGGATGCTTTTTGCATTGGCCACCTTCAGAACCCCCAGGAACTGACCTTTTTTCCATCTCGAGAACTCCCAATCATATCTCTTTCTATCCTAGGGATTTCTGGTATTTGGGGTATGGTTCCCCAAACGAGACACTGGAGTGGTTTGGGTGGGTATAATGTTCTAAGCCTCCCAAGGCTAACCCTAGTTCAATGATGTGTTCTGTTTGGCCTCTGCAGGACCATTGCCTTCCTTGATTACAAATGGGATGAGCCCACCCCAGGTGAGCAACTGAGTGACCAAAGACCCAGGAGGAATGCAGGTGGTAAAGGGAGAAGGGGAAAGAGGTGATTGCCAGGTCTAAGACACTGGGCACCTGGGTACCATAATCTTTTGGGGCTTCGACTCCACTTGAATTTGCAGTGGGTATGTGCCATGGGACAAGGGATGAAAGGCTGGATGCTGGGGTCTTCCTGATCCTTGCTTCAGCCTAGATTTCCCCTGTAAGACTTCACCTTTCCTCCTCATGGAATGGAGGCAATTATCCTAGAGTTCCCTCCTTGTGGGCCGTTAGGAGGGCAAAGCTTTGGTGTATGTATGTTTTGGGGGAAATCACACTCCACATCGACTCTTGGGACTCAAGGAAAGGCCTGAGAGTGATTAACCCCGTGATTCCCCAGATCAACGGCGGTTCGACTTGCTCATCTCGGAGTGACTTGCAGAATGTGGACAAGGACACAGAGGTAACTGCCCAGCTGATCACCTCAGAATCACTACAGCCTCTACTGTCCACAGCTTCTCTTTGTAAACAATCTCCCTCCCCTGGCCACCCTCACCCTGACTGACCTCTGGACTTTCTTTCTATGACGCCTTCGTTTTCTTTCATCTTTCAGGATCATCCCCTCTCCCCCATCCCAAAAGTTAAAGTCTCCACACCTGCCCCTGATCCTCCCTTTGTGGGTCCTTCTTCCCTTCATCAATCTGTTCCTCTCTGTTCATCCATCCTCATCGCTCTGTCTGTCTCCCCTCTGCCCTTTGCATTTCTGCTTTGACTGCTGGACACTGAGCCAGACGTATGACCTGGGCCAATGGCCTTGCCTGTGAGAACCACTGGCAAAAATCCCATAGACTGACACCTAGATGTCTTAAAATGAGAATGGGGTTGAGGGCAAGGGTGGAGAACTGTCCAACAATGGGAGGGACTATCTCATTATATAGAAAGTTCTTTGGTCTGGATGACTGCTTGGCAGAGATGTTCTACAAGGAATTCTTGTTGGAATAGGTGACTTTTGAATTCCCTTTCAATTCTGAGAATCTTTGATTTTTTGGCAATTCCACATTGGGATCAAGCTGTTGTCCACCCATAAGCTGTTGCAGTAAAAAATAGAGAGCTCAGATGAATGAATGAATTAAAAAAGCATTTATTAAGTGTGAACAGGATGTGAAGCACTGCACTAAGTTGGGCACATGAAGAGAAAGATAAGAAAGTCCAAGGAGCTCATATTCATAGTAGAGGGAGATAGCATAAATAAGAGGGTTCAGCAACTGGACAGATGGCAAGGCTGAGGGGTTATTAGGGGAGCTTAAGGCAAATGGCAATGCATCTTCTTTAGTGTCATTTCTGTTGATAAAATTATATCCATTTCTGATGTTGAGCCATCAAATGGTAGGAGATAATTTACAGATTCGTTCACCAGTTCCTGGAAAATTGAGAGCTGATTGTATATTGAGTCCTTTGCTCTTAGCCAGATAACTTCTGGAGGGAGGGCCTAGTTGCCCACCTCCTGCAGAGCTCCCTGTTCAGATGCACCGATGGCCCATCATCTGAGAGGGAGGGTTTAGCTCTTTGCCGTGGCAATCCTAGCCTAAATGAGCCGTGAGCCCACCTGGGCTTTGTGTATGTGGGTGTGCATGTGCCCACTCCAGGAGAAGTGCATGACACAGATGGACAGCTGTAGGATGAGTGTTTAACTTCTGTGTGGGTGCACATCTCATGTTGATAAACAGCAACCAGGTGGCCTATTTCTCCACTCCCTCCCCTTTTCCTATTAAGTAAGGACTGCAGAGGTGGAGGTTGATGTCTCCCAGGAGGACCCAGGGGTTTGGCCCTCTCTGCTCTGTCTTAGATTTGTCTCTGCCCCCATAGGACAATGACATGGCCAAGAGGGACCCCTTCCAGGAGAGCGGACTCCATCTAAGCCCTACCGCAGCAGAGGCCAAGGAGAAGGCCCGGGCAAAGCGAGTCAACAAGAGGGCACCGCAGATGGACTGGAACAAGAAGCGAGAGATTTTTAGCAACTTCTGAAGCCCTGTTCCTTCCCCATCCCCCACAGCCAGTGGCTCCTCCTGCTTCTCCCTGACGGAAGGGAACTAGGGAACTCCCTGCCAGGAGTCACAGGCTCTGTGCTCCACTGCCCCCACCCCCTTCCTGAGGCCAGAGCTCCAGTACTGTCTTTAACCTGTGTCTGAGGAGCCTCTGGCTGAGGTTGGGGAAGGGGGGGAACTTCCTCTTGGTCCCAAGGATTTGGTCTGGTCTGTTCCCCTCCCAAGCCTCACTGCCTGCCTGCACCCTTGTTGCTAGAAGAGCCACTTCCTTCCCCATCCTCCTACCCCGACCAGAGCCTCAGTGAGGCAGGACCAGAGAATGGGTCTCCTTAGCTCCAGGAGCCAAACCTGACCCTTGGTGCTGGACCCTTGCTGAAACTTCTGTTCTTGTCTCTTTGGGGATATATTCCCTGAGAGGAGGGCAAGAGAGAGAGAAAGATTGAGAGAGACTCAGAGAGCCAGAGAGAAACAAAGAAAGATAGAGGCACAGTAAGAGAGAGACCCTTTATTATTGTTTTTTTTTTTTGCCATTGGCCAGTGGATTTAAGGGAATTTTTGTGTTACACATGTTTTCATTTACTGCCAGGAATCTCCCCTCCCCCCACAGGGACACGGACACACACACACACACACACTCTCTCTCTCTCTCTCAGTCTTTCTCAGGCAGCAAAACAAACCTCACTGCAGTCCTTTCCTTCTCCCTCCCTTCCCCCAATCACTAGTCCTCTCCTGTTAAAGTCACAGGGACCTGGGGACCAAGGCCAGAATTGGCAGCTGATGAGCCCTGCGGGTGGGTGGAAGGGAAGGAAGCTCGTTTGGGGCAATGAGCCAACCTTGCCCAGTTTGGGGTCTCTCAAGGAGGTTGCTCCATCTGGGGATGCTGGAAACAGCTCAAGGGACCATCCTAGGCCCCTGGAGGCAAGTAGGGGCCTAGAACTGAAGGGCTCCCTGCTCTTTGTCACCTAGGTCTGGGTCTCTCCTGAGCTTTGCTGCCTTTGCTCCATGTGGGCCTAGAACCTGGGTCAAGCCCTGGTCATTGGTGGGCCACAGGTCTGCTCTGCTCTGCATGAGCCTCATTGGGCAGTCGGCTACTGCATCCACAAGCCCCCCCAGCATCTGTTCTTGGATGGGCTGAGCTGGTGAACAAGGCACCTACAGCTTGTGCATCTCCTGCCCTGCTTCTCAGATTGGCTTCTTCAATGCTTCAAGCCTTCCTGGCAGTTGCCGCTCCCTTCCTTGGACAGCCTCTTGCCTTGGAGCCTGGAGGGCAAGTAATCCAGACCTTTTGGGAGTTTCTTTTTTAATCCATCAGTCTTTTTAGTTGCTGATTGATTTGCGTTGAAGACAGATATTTGGGCTGGGGATGTCTGCTTCAAACCCTATTGGGGTCAATTATTAAAATGCCTTTGGGGTCTTCTTCTTTTCCCAAAGCCACTGCCAACTGGAAGCCTCTTAGCCCAAAACAACCTGGATAGTTTATGGAAAAGGACCTGGAGGAAGGTGGTGCCCAGGGGCTCTCCTGGGTTAAGGTCTCTGTATGTACAGTTTTGTATATGTCGTAAAAGGTGCCTTAGGATTGTCCTGGGTGTCCCAGCCCATTCAGGGAGGGCTGAGCCCTGGGGGTGAGTGGGAAGGGGAATAGTTTTAGGAACGTGCTCAGGGCTAAGGAGGAAGAGTCAGATTTGCTTCGGTAAAGTTTGTTCTGGTTTGTTTTGTTTTGTGTTGGGGGGGAGTGAAGGAGTGAAGATGGAGTAAGGATAGAATGAGGGATTATCATGGTGAGGTTGGGGGCAGGGGTCTGCAGTGCATAGCAGCAACTGGGGTCCCAGCTCTGATGAAGAGATTGTATTTTGGGGTTTCACACCCAGCTCTTCCCTGAGGAACTGGGACACTCACTGACTGGACAATGCTATCCTGGTTGTTTGGTGCTCCTCGAAGAGACAACCAATGGAGGGAGTGATTCTGGCACAGAAAACCTGTTATGAGTGGAACTCACTGTTACACTGTGGTATCAGTATTGCTCTAGCCTCCAGGTCTCTCTAGGTGTAGGGCCTGAACCTGCCTGAAGACAGGGCCTTCCTTCCATGTAAAGAGCAAGATACAGAGTAGATTGTCTCCTCTTCTGTGTAAGGGCCAAACAGGGTGGGCACACCCTCCTCATCCATAGACCTCAGGAAAAGGTTTATGGTGGCAGTTACAGTGGGGAAGGCAGAACCAAGGTTGCTACTCAGCTGAAATCAGGTATGCATGATTGCAAATGCAAAATTAAGCTGCCCACTGATAGTGCACCCTACATCACCCATCTCTCTCTTTCTTGTAGTGTAATAGTAATAACTCTTCTTTCTTTCCCCTCCCCCCACTTACCTTGAAAACCAATGCGAGTATAAGCTGTTGGCATTGTAAGCTGTAATGTGCACTTTTAACATCAATAATAAACTTGGAATCGCCATGTACAGTAAAGATAGGCTGCTAAGCTGGAAGCAAGGCTTGGTTTGTTTTCACGTAACCCAGACCACATCCACCTGGGGTGAGGGCCAGACTTCAACCTGCTGCCCCGGGTGTTCTCCCACTTTGGAGGGAGAACGGAGGACCCTGGGCTCACCGAGCTGTTGTGGCTTGGAATTCTGAGACAATGCCACAGGAAAGCAGGCTCCCGGCACTTCTTCCCTCCAATGCCAACTCAGCCCCAGGCAAGTGTGGCCAAGCCTGCCTGCTGCTCTTTTCTTCCCTCTTTCTTAACCTGCCAGGTTGAACTCCAGACAAAAAAAAAAGTTGGGTAAATGTCTTAACGAACAGGGGAGGGCACAAGGACTACATGGGGTCCCCCAAGGAGCCTTCTGACCTTATGGTGTGGTACAAAGTACTTAGTTTGGAGTCAGAAAACTTGGGTCCCAATCCTGGATCTGCTATTTATGACCTCTCGGACCTTGGACAACTCTTCTTGCTTCTCAGGGACTCAGTTTGCTCATCTGTAAAATACAGGGATTGAACCAGACAGCTCAGGTTCTGCCCAGTTTGAGATCTATCCATGATCTTAACTTCTGAGCAGGAGGGTCAAGCTCTTGGAAGCCTGGGGGAAGGCATTTCAGCTGGGTCAGGGTGGGGTTTGGCCCAGTCAGCCGGAGGGAAAGATAACACGGCGATTTGTTTCCGGTCCCTTAGCCGGACCCCTTAGGGGTCCCATGGGGATCTGTCCAAACAGCCTTCCCAGAAGCTAGCCTTCGCCCTATTTCCCAACTTCCTCACTCGCCAGTTGGCCCATGTGCTCACTGCCTTTGCCTTTCTGTGTGTCCCCTCTTCAACACAGAAATCATCACACGTAGAACCTTCCTAGAAGTCACCAACTCACTTATCCTCACTGGGGTACAGAGGAAACAGAAGGGGATGCTGATGTCCCCAAAGCCAAAACTTGGCCTCAGTCCCTTCTATTCCAGCTGAGGTTTCCCGAGATTTCCTCTCTCCTCAGCCAGCAGCTCCCAGCTGAGAGGCTAAGCCTCAGTTCCTGGGCCCCTCGTGGACCAAATTTCCAATCACAAAAGAACACCAAACTTTATTAAACAGACCCAATGTGGGTACAAGTCTTAGGCACTTGACGGGAATTCCAACACTGGCTGGCTGTCCATCTGACCCCTGTACCTCCGGGGTCTTTGCTGCAGCCTTCTTCAAGGCCTCTGTGCTGCTGGGCACAAGCCTCCGTTGAGGCAGTCCCCACACCGAGGGTTCACTGGCAGGCAGGTCTGCTGGCCAAAGCCCACCATCAGCCAGTTAATCTCCTTCCACAGATCCCTAGAAGGGGAAAAAAAGGAACAGATTCTGTAGTGTAGCATGTGGGCCAGCGGGTATGAGATTAGAGTGAGCCCTGCCCTGTTCCTCCCACCCATGCATCCTTTCCCTATGCTGAAGCAGATGGTCCAGCCTGGCCTCTTCTCTCAGGCTAGCTGCACTCTGGCCCAATGGGGGCAGGGAAGACCGAGGCCTTTGAAATCGTTCACCTTGCTCATATCCATTACTGAGTTTGAAGGTTGAGTGCTACGGGAAACTGTAGCACTCAACTGGGGAAATCAGAATTGATCAGGCTCCTCTAGGGGTCATCTAGGCCAGCTCCTGCCTCCACAAACCTTGGCAGCCAGTCCTCCAGGGCAGCTCTGGTTTCCTCAGGGTACTTGGTCTCCTTCTTGGTCCATTTCAGTCTGTTGCTGATCCTGTGTACATGTGTGTCCACTGCTACAGGGGCAGACACAGAGTGAGGTTGATAAAGCTCATGTCAAGGCTTCCCTTTCTGTCTTTGTCCTGGGCCCAGAACATTTCCAGGGCCAGACTCTCCTCACCAGAGCTACAGAGCCACAAGGGAAGACTGTGGAGTGTCCATTATCATCTTAGTAATGCTGATAGCCCTTCACATCTGTAGGGCACTTTACCAAGCACTTACGAATCCATTATCTTACCTGATTCTCAAGGCAATCCTGTGAGAGGCTAGGCAGGGATTGTTATCCCTATTTTAGAGATGGGATTACTAAGGCCCAGGGAAGTAGCATGACTTGCTCAAGTTACACAACAAATTAGTGGCAGAGCTATTTTTCTTAAAAAAAAAAAAAACAAGATTTTTATTGATATCTTTTGTTTTTATATCACCTACATTTCCCTGTGTCTCTCCCCTTGCCCCTACCCAGAGAGTCATCACTTATAACAAAGAATATAAAAAGGGAGAAAAGGAAAAAAAAAGTTCAGCAAAACCAATCAATGCATTGAAAAAATCTGATGTGATACACAATGTTCCACGTCCATGGACTGCCTCCCTTCCCCTCTCCTCCCACCCACCTCTGCAGAGGAGCAGGGAATGGGGAGTGAGGAGTGGAGGAAACAGGTTTTCTCCTAATGGCAGAATTGACAGTACAATTTAGGTTTTCTGACTCCCAGGCCTAGGATTTTTCCATGGGGTCATACTGATTCTCATCTTCATTCAAGAGTTTAACCAGGATCTGGCTCAGATGTCTGAGGTTTCTCTTAAAGTCTCTAGCAGGGGTGGGGAATGTTTGGCCTCCAGGCCACATGTGGCCCTCTAGGTCCTCAAGTGTGGCTCTTTGACAGACTCCAAACTTCACAGATTACATCAAAGGGCTGAATTTGCGGACCTAGAGGGCCACATGTGGCCTTGAGGCCACAGGTTCCCCGCCCCTGCTAGGATCTATGGAACTGAACTTGGTGGTATCAGGGTTAGAGGCAGGGGAGGCACTGGGATAAGAATCCACCTGAATCATGACTTTTCCAGGTGGAATATACCTGTCTTTTTCTATCAACAGATGGAGATGTTTGAGGTGACAGGCTGATCATGGAGAAAGAAGAGGCTGGGATAATGCCCCTCCACAGGGCCTGGCCTGCCTAGTATGGGTGGTTGCCCCTACAGTTCCATCTACTTACCACTACAGTCAAGGGCAGCCACCCAGGGACAAGTGATGTCAGGGTAGCCTAATGAAATGAAGTCCCAATAGCTGCTGCTTAGGGACTTTTAATTGAATGGATCCGGCCCAGAGCTATTTACTTTGCCTGCAACGTTCAGCGCTGAATTGCTAAACCAATATGAATTATTCACCCCCAAAAAGCTGGGAGCAAACCATAGCACACAGCCCAGGGCCTCTGCTGAGTCAATATTATGCTCTAGCAGACTCCAAGCCTCCTCCCTCTTTCTCTGACTTGCCTCAGCATCTACCTCCCAGACTCCTCATCCTCCCCCATTATGCTATATGCTCACACCGAGCTCCAGAGAATGGGACATCCCGAATGAGCACGGACATCCTTTCTTACACTAACCTGAGTGTCCCCTATGGCCAATGATGCCTCTCCTTGGAATAATGCTGTCCAACTCAACCTCCCTCTTCTCCAAGGTAACTCAGATCTCAGCTCCCATAACTTTTTCTCATTTCTCACTTTTCCTGTGGGAACCCTGTTAATCATATCCAGGTCTCTCCCCTAAACCCTCATCCTCACTACCTCAGCAGCTGAGAAAGCTGTAGACAGTAAGCTGGGGAGGGCCAAGCCAGGATGAGCAGTTCAGGAGAGGTGACCCCAGGGATCCTCTCCGGATACAGAACTCCTCTTCACTTCCTGTGCAGGGCTGTCAGGCTGCTGGGAATCAGCTTTCTTACCCTTTCCTCCCCCAACTGTCTCCTTCTCTGGGCAGTTTCATTTTTTTCCACGAAGAAATAATGTGTGGATGGCTCTGGGGTCCATCTGGTGCAAAAGGCTGTGTCAGCAGCTTGTCAGCCTGGGCTGAGGCTTCCAAAGTCCCCACACTCCCCAGATGGGTATTACAATCCAAGGAATTCTGAACTGGCGCTCAGGGTGTCTGGTCCTGTGTCACTGCCCGAGAACAACTCATCACTCTGTGTCTCTCTCTGGTGGATGGGGGGGCAGGGGGAGAGGAAGCCGATCCAACCTTGCAGTCAATCTGCCGGTCTCCAAGAACCCTCAGCACCTGCCTGCCCTCCCGCCTGATCAGGAGAGCAGCAGCCATCCCTGCAGCAGGGAATGAGATCACCTCAGCTGGGGAGGCCAGCCTTGCCAACACAGAGCTGTCACTAAGCAAGAAGGTCACAAGGATGGCCAAGCAGGGCTCAGCTGGTTTCTACCTGGGCCAAGACAGAATTTTAGCCCCTCCCTCTCCCAGCTGCTGCAGCCCTTCCCTAGCAGTGAGGGTTTATTCTGGACAAAGCGCTGGGGAGCAGAGGGAAAATCACCTGATCCCATCATGGGGGCTTGAGGAAGGAACTAGCACATTTGTACCTAGTGGACAGACCCTCCCTCCTGCCCACTCTGCCCAAGCTAGAGTTCCCCCTTCGTACTTTTCCCCTGTCACTCCAGGCAACAGTAGAGGCCCCATGGAGCCCCTCTGGCCTCAGGTCATTTATTTTCCCAACACAGCTTAGTTCCAGACAGCAAGGTAACCTGAATTGCACCCAGGGCAGGGCAACGTGTTGAAATCCAGGACATTCCTTCTTTGTGATAAGCCAGCCGGCAGAGCTTGCCAAAGACAGAACCACTCCTCCCCCTCCCCCATCTTCTCCTGCCCCTGCTCAAACCAAAAAAGTAGCCCTGCCCATTTTAAGAAGTAGCTAAATGGTTAAAAGAGACCTGCTATCCAAACATCAGGGTAGGCACAAGCCCTCCCCTTTTGGCTTCTTTCAATCCAAGACAACAAACATTTGTGTGGTGCCTACTGCGACAGTCCAGGGCACTTACTACTGTACCACGCTGTGGAGGCAGCCTGGTACAGGGTTCAAATCCCCTCTATGACACTTACTTCCTCTGTGATCTTGGACAAACCACAAACCCTGGCTCTAAATTTCCTCATCTGAAAACTGAAAGGGCTAGATCCAGGAGAGGGCCTTTAAGGACTGTGAAACGAGGGTGGGGATGAGTCTGGATTCCCTCAGGCATGAGATCTATAAGCCTGGAATCCTTGGACCTTGATAAGAAACAGAGCCCTGTATGCATAAGAGGGCTCTGCCATGTGTTTACTGTGGGTCCTTGGCCAAGCCTCATCCTCCCTGTTTCTTCAACTTCCAGATGGACTAGATCTATGGCCTTTAAGGTTCCTCCGAGATCTAGTGTGCAGCATAGCTTCCCTCGGTGTTCTAAGTCACAGTACAATGGAGGCAGACAGCTGGTGGAGGGGACAGTCAGGAAGGCCTGAGCTTGAATCCTGCCTTATATATTTATCGGTCGTATGATCCTGGGAAAGGCATTTAATCTCAGGCTCCTCAACCATAAAATGGGGATAATAAATAATGTCTACCTCACACGGTTGTTGTGAGGCTCAAACGAGGGAACGTATATAAAAAGCGTCATATAAGTAACTATTTACATGGTGCTTTAAGCTTTGCGGAGCATTTTCCCGCAGAGCCCTGCGCAGGCAGTACAGGATTCTCACATCCATTTTACAGATCAGGAACAGGTTGAGAAGTAAAGTGATTTGTCCGTGGTCACAGAAATATCAAGAGCAGGGACTCAAACCCGGGTGTCTCACCTCTCACCTGAACCGGTGTAGTGACCGCTTTGCTGGTTTAATCAGATCACGGACTTAAAAATCACCTTGTCATAGGGTCACAGATTTGGAGCAGGAAAAGACATTGTGGGTCATTTCATAGATGAAGAAACTGAGGGCCAGAGAGACGAGGTGACTGAGGTGCCCAAGGTCACACAGGCAGCAGGGGTCAGAGCCAGGATTTTTACTTGGGTTCTTTGACATCAAAGTTCACAGCACCCATGGCTCCTCCCTCAATTTATTCTTCACCTGGCTGCCAAAGTAATCTTCCTAATGCACAGTTCTGATCATGTTCCAACCCTACTTCAAACACCTTCAATGCTGGCCCACTGCTGACCAAACAAAACGGAAAACCTTGGTCCTGGCATTCAAGGCCTACCACAATGTGCCCAGCCTTATCGCATATCATGCTCCCTATTTTCTATATAAATCTGACTACTTCTGTTGACGGGATTTAAAGATAGAAAAGACCCTAGAGACCATCTAGTCCAACACCTTCATTTTACAGACAAACTGAGGCTTTTTCTGTGCCGCCCCCCCCACTCTCATCCTGTACCTGGAATGATCTCCCCCCAGTCTGCCTGTTGGAATTCTCCCTTTCCACATCTCTACTGTGGATTTATAACAGTCTATCTTGTGTTATTTAGTTATTTATCTAGCTGCTGTATCCTCCTTCCTAAAGTCCTTTAGGCAGGGGCCAGGTTTGGTTCATCTCTGTGTCGCCAGCATTTTGCACAGGGCGCCATAGCTGCCTCGTCAATGTTGGCTGCATTGATTTCCTCCATACAGAGCTGTTTTTAGGGAATCTGCTGTCCTCCCCCTGGCTAGGGAAGACTCCTGGATATCCCAACTCTGAGGCTGGGGCTGGGGAGGTGAGGCATCTGCCTAGGAGTCCAGTGATTGGGCGCCCCCTGCTGGATTAGCCTTGCCTGCAGAGCCAGTCCCCAGTCCAGCTCACACTGCTTCACTCCTACTGGTCAGCTACACAGCTGAGAATGCTACAGGGCCCCAAGTTTTAGGGCTGGGAGCCATTTTAGAGCTCATTTAGTCCAGCCTCCTTATTTTACAGAAAGGAAAACTGAGGCCCAGGGAGATGTGATTTCACAACGGTCACATGGGGAGTTAAGTGGCAGAACTGGAGTTTAAAGCTAGCTCCTCTCACTTCGAATCCATTGCTCTTTCCAGTGCCCTGTACCATACCGGGCACACTGTGGATAAAGAGCACATGGCCTGGAGCCAGGAAGGAACTGAGTTCAAATCCAGCCTCAGACACTTCCTAGTTGGGTGTCTCTGGGCAAGTCACTTAACTTGCCTGCCTTGGTTTCCCCATTTGCCTCCCAGGATTGCTGGGAAGCTAAAACAAGATAACATTTGTATAGTGCTTTACCAAATTTAAAGTGCTCTGTAGAGGCTAACTAGTTAGCTCGGAAGGAAGAATTGTTGTAGACAACTTAACTGGCTTTGATGTGGAAGAGAGGCCAGAAAGGGGCAGGTTGAGAGCTGAGTATGTAGATATAACAAGGGGAAAAATACAGGCATTGAAAGTCCTTAGATAAAGATGTCCTACACCAAGGCCTCTGTGAAAACAAAACGAGATGTACCAATCGCCCCCACTCCACCCCGCCCACCATGACTGGCTCTGTCTCAAGAGACCCATGTTCTAATAAATTTCTCTGGAGACTGATGGGCACTATAACCAGGAAATGGGGCTGTCAAATGACCTTGGCAAGCCAGGGGGCTGAAACCCTCTCCCCAAGACGTGAATAGAGTTTTCTGTCCTTTCTAGATTGAGAGGCTGCCGCTGGAAAATACCTCAAATCCTGGCTTTCTCAAAGTGCTGGCAAATGGTCCCCTTTTGTCACCTAAGGAACTGATCAGTCCTATGATCCCTGGAAGATGTGAAGTGATAGCCAGCTGTTCTCCCTCTGAGGCAGGGAGGAAGCCAACCATGCTGCCCAGGTGGATCTCACACTGCAGGGTGTGCTCAGAAGGGCCAGAATGCCCACATTTGGTGTGGATGTATGTGTGTTTGGGGGGGGCAATGGGGGAGGTGGGGGAGATGTAGGCATATAGATGAACTTGTCCCTTACCCACTTTTCAGATGAACTCAATCTGTCACTCCTATCTCCTCCAGGGTCTATGATGTGGTCTCAGTCTGGAGGATTCATACACTAGCTTAGGGATCAATTGTCTCACTTCTTTTTCTCTGGGAAACCAGTGGGAAGATGATCTGATCTTGTCTGGGAGCTTCCCAGCTGTCACCTGGGGCTTGGGAAGGCATAGCCCACCAATCTTTCCAGTGCCAGCCAGTACCAGCTTGTGGCAACTGAATCACCAGCCCCTGAACAAAACTAGGAGAATGACATTTAAACACTCATTTCCTGCGTTTCTCCTATCTCTAAATGGCCCTTTCAAAACCTTATTACCAAAGCTCCCATCAATCTATTAATTTCATGCCCTTTTTCAAGCAGCCAGCTCTCAGTAAGACAGACCCCTGGCAGAGACAGCCTGAGGACAGTGTCAGAAACAAGCCTCGAGTGCCAGTTGTGGCATGGTGCAGCATCCTACTACAAACACTGGCTCCAGGCCAGGGGAGAAAGAACTGATTCCCCAGGCCTATCTCTCTACTCCACTGAAATGGCTTCCCAGGCAAAAGACACAGCAGACATCTCAAATGCAAAACCATCTGCTCTTTTGTAGGGCCCAGAGTCTCCACCTGTTAGAGGACATATGGGAGAGAGATAATTCCAAGCTAAGATCAGGGATAAAAGAAAGAAGGTCAGTCTTCATGAGACAGGGAGTCTAGCTGACTTCAGATCCCTATTCTCACCCTCCCTAAGGCTTGCGCCCAGAACCCTGTGATGGTCCTAGAACCAAATGCCGGAGCTCTTTATTCAGGACATTTGTAACGCTGAGGCTACTTTGTAGGTTATTAATTTAAAAACAAATGGAGAGGGCAGCTAGGTGGTGCAGTGAGTAAAGCACCGGCCCTGGAGTCAGGAGGACCTGAGTTCAAATCTGCCCTCAGACACTTGACACACTTACTAGCTGTGTGACCTTGGGCAAGTCACTTAACCCCAATTGCCTTGCCTTCACCCCTCCAAAAAAAATAAATAAAACAAATGGAGAAGAATCCCTGCTATCCAAAATCCCTTTTGTGTCTTGGACCTCTTGACAGTAGAGTGTTTTTAAATATATAAAATAAAACACAGAAGTATAAAGGAAACCAATTATGTAGTAAAATAAAGATGTAATTTTTTTTTCTCCCATCCAAGTTCATGAACCCTTAGGTTAAGAATTCCTGGTCTAATGGGTCTGTTTTCAAAGCCCCCAGCCTGAAGCTCATTGGCTAGTCATCAGGAGACCTTGGTTTATGTGGTAAGGGAGAGGCTTGGATTCGAATCCTGGCTTTGACTCTTACTAGTTATGTGACTTTGGGCCAGTCATTGAACCTGTAGGCCTAAATTTTCTCATCTGTAAAAATGACTAAAATGCTATTTTTTATGACTTCATAGGTATGATGAGGAAAGTACTTTGTAAATCCCAAATAAGGAGCTATATAAAATGTGAGTTGTTAATTAGTATTATTTGACTTTTGAGTCATCGAACCTCTCTGAGCCTCAGTCTCTCCACCTGTAAAATGGAGAACAATGTCCAACCTGCCTCTCTCAGGGCTGTTCGGAGGAAAAGTTAAAGCAGGAGATTCTACAGCATTTTTAAAAGCACGAAGCACCACAGATTTATTAAGTATCACTAACAGTTAACTTACTCACCTCAATTCAAGTTACTCCACATTCCAAGCAGCCTCATGTTACCTACGGGTGGAAACTAGTGGGGGAATGGCTAAAATGCCACAGAGGAACGGGGGATTCAGGTTTCTCTTGGGTTGGAAGCTTAATTCAGTTTTTTCCAAAGCTCTAGGTCCTCAGAGACACAAGTAAAGACAGAGAGGGAGAGGCCCTCCCACTCCAGGCCTTCCTACTGCCAGAGTAATTTTCTCACAGACACTCGGTAAGATCAAGCTGCCCCCACTGCTCAGAAGCCTCCAATGACTTCCCACTGTCTACTACCAGGAGCCTCAACTCCTTGGCCAGGCTTTCAAAGGCCCCTCAATCTAGGCGTCTCCTACCTCTCCCACTACAGGGGGTCCCAAAAGCTACTCTGCCTTAGAACTGCACCAAGACTTTTGAGATACCCTGTCTACTTTGCTCCCCAACACACATCTCTGCCAGCAAGGGTCGTCTTTGTACTTGTTCCCTATATGGGGCACTTCCAAGACCTATAGTATACTGAATGATAGTTCCTACATTCTCTCTGCCTGTCCACATTTTCCTGACCTTCAGGACCATGATAAAATTCACCTTCCTTTTTACCAAGGCAGGCTGCACTGGTCCCTCCCTTCTCCAACTTCCTACAAACCTTAGTGTCTATACTATTCGTGGAAGCATCGTGATGCACTGCTGATCACTCCCTGCTGCCACCATACTGGCCTCTTATGACGATTGAGCCCCCAGGATTTGGAGTCTGATGACCTGGGTTGGAATCCCAGCCCTGTTACTTACTAACCTGTATGACCATAGGCAAGTTCCCCTGATTTCCCTGGATCTTAAATGAGAGGCTTTTCCTGAGTAATTGTATCTCATTTCTTCGCAACTAGACTCTGATTTCCTGCAGGGCAGAGACTTTTCTTTTACCACCTTCCCCCAGTGCATATATATCTGGAGGTAAAGACTTTCTGGAATGAATAATTCCCAAGTGCCTTTTCTGTTCTCATGACTGGGCGAAGAAGTTGGGGTGTACCCAAAGTCAAAACCCTCAGATTCAGAGCTAAAAGAGACCATGGAGATAATTCAGTCCAAACCTCATTTATAGGGGAGAGAAGGGAGGCCTAATGAAGGAAGGGCCAATCATTGTGAATAGCCGAGCTGGGATCTGAAACCAGGTCTCCTGATCTCAAATCCAGTGGCTTAAATAACAGCGAGGGTGAAGTATGAGACTCTGGGACAGGAAACAGGAAACTCTGGGACCGGATTTCTGCTGAAAGCCAGTGGCTCAGTGGATAGAGTGCTAGACTTGGAGTCAGACAGACTCAAGTTCAAATCTAGGCTTGAACACAAGCTGGGCAAGTGACCCTGGGCAAGTCACTTAACCAATGCCCGCCTCAGCTTCCTCATGTGTAAAATGGGGACAAGAACAGCATCCACCTCCCAGGGTTGTTTTGAGGCTTCCTAAGGCACACTGAAAACCTCAAAGTGCTATAAATGCTAGCTATTAAATATAAATATAATATTAAATAAATGCTAGCTAGGTTGAGTAAGTCCCTTTCCATCTCTCAATATCAATTTTCTTTCCTGGGCAATAGGAGACAAGACACCTATCCCATTTGTACCTCACGAGAGGAGGGACCATACCCACCCACCAGCAGGTAAAATGCCTCACTTACCAATGCCTGACACCTTGTCCCAGGCAATGGCCATGGCCAAGTGCGCCATCTTGGGTCCAACGCCAGGAAGTGCCACCAGCTCTGCCACAGTGGCTGGGATGTCGCCCCCATATTGCTGCTTCAGGATCTTGCTTGTCTGCTTTATGTACTGCACTTTGCTCTGAAACATCCAAGCTGAGATCAGCTCTCTGCTCTCTGACAACAACAGGTCTCATGCTGGGGTCCTACAGCCCCCAGGACCAACCCATTCCAATGACAGAGTATGGGTGCTTGGTTCAGGCCAAAGCTTGGAACAAAGGTGGACTGGAGCAATGATACCTCCTGCCCACCATGGGAAACTTCCCTGGTCTGGGTCAGCAGAACCTTTTCTTTGATCTCTATGGGATATAGACCTATTAATGGTATTGCTGGGTCAAAGGGTATGTACAGTTTTATTGTCCTTTGGGCATAGGTCCAAATTGTTCTCCAGAATGGTTAGATCCGTTCGTAACTCCAGTAACAGTACATTAGGGTCCCTACTTTCCTACATCCCCTTCATAATTTGTCATTTTCCTTTTCTATCAACTTGGCCCATCTGATAGGGTGAGGTAGTACTTCCAAGATGTTTAATTCTGCATTTCTCTAGTTATTAGTGTTTTAGAGCATTTTATATTTTTCCTATTTATATGACAGTGATATTCCATTACATCCACGTAACACCCAGATTTAGGGAGGGTGACTAGGAAGAAATTTAGACAAGCCCAATCCTTTTTGGTCAACTGAATGAGGCAAGCGGCTCATGGGGCAAAGGCCTGGCTTTGAGCCAGGTGCTGCCAGACCTGGCTCATATTATTTGGATCCCTTTTCTAGGACCCCAAGTCCTTCACATCTGGGTGTGCGTGGTGCCAGAATTCCAAGGATCCACAGCTTATGGCAGATTATGAAGAAACCAAACGAGCAGCAGTTCTATCTACAGTTCTGTGCTTTTTTTGGGGGGGGGGGGTAACCTTTCCTCACAACTGACTGTATGAGAAAGGTAGTCCCCATGTTTTATAGCCAAGGGAACTAAGGCTCAGAGAGAGCCACATGACCATTAAGTACCAGCTAGTACTAGAACCCAAGTCTTTGGACTCCAAGTCCAGGGGTCTTTCCATTACACTATACTGCCTGTCGGTATTAGATTACCCAAAATACCCCATGAAGGACCACAGGCTTGGAGGGATAGTATAAGGACAAAGGAAGAACCTTGCTCCCCATAGGGACTCGCTTGGCTAGTCCCTTCAAGGAATTTTCCCTTATGGTGAATTCCTTGCCTAGAAACATAGCCTCGTCAGCCAGGACATCCCTTGCTATAAGGGAGTTCCTATATTTACAGCCAGCTATGTGGCAGCATAGTTTGTGAGGCACCAATCTGGCCTGTAAGAAACTCCTGGTGTTTATGTCTTTCTCCTGGCGTTCATCATGGGAAGGGTGCCACGTGTATTGAAAGCTAACAGAGCCAGGGACCTTGAGGGTGAGTGGGGAACAGGAGGTTTGTTTGGTTGTTTGGATGGGTGTGTATTTCAGCTCAGGATGTTTGGAGCACAAAGCCAGAGAGAAGCCAGGGTCAAGTTGAACAGGGCACTGGTAGTACGTGGAAGCCTGGGACAGGGTCTTCCCCCAGCCTGACACAATAGCAGTTTCTGGCTGAGGGCCCGTGACACCGTTAGCTCATCGTTGTGAACAGCGTGATCTTGTCCTAATAAGTTAGAACATGAATTCCCCTGGAAAGTAATGGGAGAGAGATACGGGGGGAAGGGTCAGCCTGGCTGATGTCTCACCTCCCACACAAAGCCTGGCCTTTGGCAAGGCTGTATGATCCACCAAGAGGCCACAGACAGGCCTGATGCTTCAAAACAAGGCTCTCCCCCATGGAGACCCTGGGAAAAACTCTGGAGGGGAGCCCGTGAGACTTTCAGGGTTCCCCTCATTCCAAAGCATCCTGAGTTTGGGGGCACTGAGGACATGAAGAAAGAAAGCAGCATTTTCTTTGTGCCAAAGCAGGCTTGGTTCTTTTGCAGACCAGCCCCTAAGCTGCCTGTTTACTGCAGTCCCACGATCTGCAGACACAGAGCTGAGAGACCTGGGTGGGAAATATACCCTCTGAGGCACTAAATACAGAGGACTATTTAAAAACACATTTGACAAAATAGAGCCCACGCTCAATGCTGCCGGGAAATGGACTCCACCCTGCAGGGTACCTCCTCCAGGAACAGGCAGAAAAGCAGAATTGGGTATATTTAGCTTCTGCATTGCCAAGAGCAAGGCTCTTAGGCACATGGGGTGGACAGCCGGAGATGGCACCAGTGACTTGGGACTGAGGAGAGGGGGTGGGGAGAGCTGCTGAGAATACCATTTACTTGTTTCACTTGGATGAGGAGCGTGTGACAAATTCCATGGGGTAAACAGGGGAAATTGGGAAGACCGGCATGTCCTACAGATCAGTGAAAAGCAGGAAGGGAAGGGCCCAGACACGGGGATGGTGAAGAAAGCCGGCTTGGGGGTACGGAAAGCAAGAAGAATGGAAAGGACAAGTGAGAAGTAATAGACTTCCAGATCTGCGCATCCAGCACCAACCACTCCCTTGACCTTCAGCCTCACATTTCCAATGGCCTAGGGGACAGCTCTGCCTGAAGATCTCCATGGCACCTCAAACTCAACTAAATTCATCATTTTCCCCTTGCAAGCATACTGCTTCTCCTGACTTGCTTATTTCTGCAAGACATACCTATATTCTCCCACTTTCCCAGGCTTGAAACCTCTGATTGATCTTTGCCTCTTTTTGTCTCTTCTTTCCATCCCCTATCTAATCACTCCCATGCCCTTCAGGCCCTGATGTTGCCACCTGAACTGCCTAAGTACCCCAAGGACCCTCAAGACCCCACAGATCCTTTCATTGGCCTGGTTGCTGAACTCTCCTATATGTGACGTCTCCTCCTATGGACGCTTGTTTTCTATTTTTATCAATAACTCTTGGCACGTAATTAACACTTAGTAAATGCATGCTTCCTTCTTGTTCAAAGCTATTTATTCTTCTTTCTTCCAGAGCATTTACTTCACTTTTTATTTTTTGCTTCATATATATGTATATATGTATAAAATACTTTGGGGAAAAATCCATTTTTTCCTTTCAATGACTACATGTAGTTGTTACAGAGTTATACTTTCCTTCTAAGGGGGCAGCTAGGTGGTGAAGTGGATAGAGTGCTAGGCCTGGAGTCAAGAGGACCCGAGTTTGAATCCAGCCTCCGATACTTCCTAGCTGTGTGACCCTGGGCAGGTCACTTAACCCTGTTTGCCTCAGTTTCCTCTTCTGTAAAATGAGTTAGAAAAAGAAATGGCCAACCCCTCCAGTATCTTCACCAGATGGGGTCATGAAGAGTAGGACACGACTCAACAACAACACTTTCCTTCCGGGGTGGATTTTTGGATGTCTTTGGATCTACGATGATTCTCTATAGTGGCTGTATCTTCTTTTGCTTCCTCATCTCTCTATCCTTAGTTCTTGAATTCAGGCACTGTACAGGGGCTGGGCCCTCTCCACTCTGGTACTTTTCGGGTGGGGAGGCTTGCCCTTCTTGCTCTCATCTTGTATCACCTGGGTTCTGGCTCTGATCTCCACCTTTCAGCATCTGTGAAGTCCAGAGCGATGGATCTAAAAGGCCTTCTGTGGTATCTCAGAACAGAGTACTAAGGGTCTGGGCCTTTTGAGTCTTGGAGTACGTGGTGGTGTGCCTGGACTGGTCCCTGCTGCTCTTGGTCCCTTCGAAGGTTCCTGCTGTGGGTTTCTGACCACCCTGAGGCTCTTAGGGGAGCCCTCTGGATAGAGAACTTGGAAGGCTATCCTCATCTCTTGTCATACTGGGAAGTGGCCTCCTGGTTTGCCTGAGTACAGGAGCTGGCTTTTCTGATGTGCCCTACATCTTTTCTTATTTATTGCCTGTGGGCCTCTGGCTGCCTTTTGGTGTGGTTCTGTGGTGGATGAAGTCACTGTAGTTTTTCACTGGATTTACTGATTATTATTTGGTCCGATGTGGGGTTTTTTAGTGTTTTTTTCTCCTGGAGTAGGTTTTGGGGAGCTGATTGACTGTCTCTTCAGGCAGCCATCTTGGCTAGAAGTCCTTCTCATTCATTGATTCATTCATTCATTCAAGCAGACATCAAGTCTTGCCAATTCTTCCATTGAGAATTGTCTTGGTACCAAGGCCCAGCTTCTCCTTTCTATTCCTACCCAAGTCATTATTTCTTGCCTCAACTATCATAACAGCCTCTTACTGTCTCTGTTTACCCATCTGCCCCAATCCATCCTGTAACAGCTACTTATCATTCTAACACAAAGCTCTGGCCATGTCACTCCCCTGCCTGAAACCAATAACGTCCCCCACTCTCCATCACTGACTAGAAGATAAAAATCCAAACTTCTTGACTTAAAATTCAAAATTTTCTACAATTTGACACCAATTTTTTTTTCTATCTCTTTTGCTCACTCTTCTCAAGAGATCAACTGGTAAGCATTAATTAAATGCTTCCCACCTGCCAGGCACTGTGCTAAGTGCTGGGGATACAAAGAAAGACAAAAAAATACCCTGCCCTTGAGGAGCTTATGTTCTGGTGGGGGAGGAGGAGTAAAAAAAACAGGTACATTCGAGATATGTACAAAGCAGCTAGAATAGACCTGCAAAACTTGGCAGTAGGTGGGTAGCCAGAATTAAAATAGGCTAAACTTCTTTGGGCTGCAGATAGGTTTTTAGCGGCTCACTTTCCAAGTAAAGGTATAATTAATGATTAAACTACTTCTCAAAAAACATTTTTTATTGGGGCATAATCTAGAAACTGAAATCAGGAAATACTTCTTTATGAAGTCACCTTCAGTAAAAGACTTCCCAGCAGCAGCAATTTCTTTAGAAATCTGAAAACTAACCTTAGTAACTGCCTCATTTTCTGAGTTTATTTTCTTGAAAAACCGCTGTTTGCCAGAGATTTTTTCCAACAATTTGGACGCTTTAATTCATTTTTATTGGTGTCCGATTTGCTTAAGTCAGGACGTTCTGATTTGAAATGGTGACAAAGATTGTATTCCTTTGGAACAGCTATCACTTCTCGGCAAACAAGGCACAATATTTTGTCTCTCATGTAAGTAAACAAGTTATCTACTTGTCTACTCTGGATTAAACAGTTTATGTTCTGATTTGATCTTCCATGTCTTTTTATCGCCCATTTTACCAAGTCACCCAAAAAATTCAAGGGAGGGGAAGAAGCCCTCAAATTGTCGCCGCTCGTTGAGTAGCGGGCATCGGCTATGTTGGCATGTAGCTGCACTCACTTTGTCCCTATGCAACACCAATAACAACCAAAAACACAGCAAAAAGATATGACTCTTGCTCCTCTCAGACTAGAGACAGACTGATGATGGTTGGTTGCCTCAGGCCACATGACAAACAGGAGAGAGTGCATAGTGGCAACCCACCCATAGTGACTGGTGAAAGGCAGGTTAAGCAGGGCATGGACAAAACACTTGATACATCTTTACTTTCTTTTACATCCTCTACATTTTTCACAGGCTGCCTGAAATCCACGGGCCATATGTTGTGTAAACCTGAGCTAGAGGGGCAGGTCCTAGAGCAGCTGGGAGGACTGGGAAAGGATGCCTATAGAAGGTGGCATGTAAGCTGAGTCTTGAGGGAAGCCAAGGATTCTAAGAATCACAGGTAAAGAGGAAGAGTGTTCTAGGCACGAGTGAGTACAAAGGCATGAAGATGCGTGATGGAATATCTTATGGGAGGAACAGTAAGTAGGCCGGTATGTGGAAGGGAGTAATGTGTAAGAAAACTGGAAAGATAGGAAAAGGTCAGGCTGTATAGAGCTTTAAATGCCAAACGGGACTTTATATTTGATCCTGGAGGTAAGACGTAGCCTGTGTAATCTGTCAAGTAGCTGGGGTGAAGGAGAGAAGAAATATGATCAGACCTACACTTTAGGAACTTCAATTCTGTAGCTGTGTGGAGGACAGATTGGAGTGGGGGAGACTTGAGCCAGGGAGTCATGCCAGCAGACCAGGGCAAAAACCTAGGCAAGAGATGACAAAGGCCTGAACTTTGTAAGGTGTGAGTAGTGGGAAGGAAATACAGAGAGATGTTGTGAAGGTAGAAATGACAAGGTTTGGCAACACACTGGATATGTGAGGTAAGTGTGAGTGAGGAGTTGAAGATGACAGCCACCCTGGGTGCTCTGGAGGATGGGGGTACTTTGATAGTAAAAGGGTAGTTTGGGAGAGGGGAGAGTTTGGGGGGAAAAGATAATGGATGCCATTTTGGAAACGTGGAGTTTGAGATGCCCATGAGACATCCAGTTCAAAATGTCCAGCTAGGCAGTTCAGATGATACATGCCTGGAACTCAAGAGAGAGGTGTGGGTGTGTGCAAGGGGTGGTGGGGTGGTGGGGTGGTGGTGGTGGTTAGAGTAAACCTAGATCTGTTTATCTGCGAATCATCTACATGGAGAAAATTGAACCCATGGGAACTGATGAGATCACCAAGTGAGACTGCAAAGAGAAGATCCAGGACAAAGCCTTGGGGGACACCCACAGTTAGGGGAAGTAACATAGAAGAGGATCCAGCAAAGGAAACTGAGGTGTGTTGGCCATATAGGACGTGAAAACCCAGAAAGGAGGGAGAACCTGGGAGCAGATGTTGGTTGACCATGTCCAATGCTCCAGAGAAGTTAAGAAGGAAGTAGATTGAGTTCTCCATTAATTCTAGCATCTTCTTGGTTTGTCCTTTGTAATCTACCTTGACCTCAGTCACATCTTAATTGGACAGTTATGAGATTAATGATAACTTTGGAGAGAGCAGTTTCAGTTAAATGATGATGTTGGAAGCTACCACCTCCATCTTTGCCAATTTTCAAGATCCAGATCAATTCAGATGTCCTCTCCCACTCTAAACCTTCCTACCCCCATCACTGCTTTTTCATGAAGCTTTCCTTACCTGCCCTCCTGGGAAAGGAACAATCTGCTCCTTCTTCTCTGACCTCTGACATTCAGTTCTTACCTACTACTATCTCATATTGTTTGTTTTCTGTTGGTGTGAATCTCTCTGCTATCAATAGTTTGAATTCCCAGTTGTTAGGGACTAGTGTCCTCTACCAGTAGAGCTCAGTAATGAATTACTGATTGAGGGACCCCTTCCCTTAGTGCCAAGTTAGGTGCACTAGTCCCTGACATACACTTAGAATAGTTCTTCATTTAGAATGTACCCATTACTTTTCATTTATCATAGAGAAGTCTTATATACTTATTTCTCTGAATCAGTGTGTAACTATTCAGAGGGCAGGGGAAGAAGAGATGGTATCTTTGTAGAAAACATAGTAAGCTCCTAGTTCAGGAGCTAGGGGATGGAGCGAGCCATGGGCCTAGAATCAGGAAGACCTGAGTTCAAATCCAGCCTCAAGCTAGCTATGTGACTTTGGGCAAATCACTTAACCTCTGTTTGCTTCAGTTTCCTCCTCTGTAAAAAGGGGATAACAGCACCTACTTCCCAGGATTGCTGTGAGGATCAAACGAAAGAATCATTATAAAGTGCTTAGCACAGTGCCTGGCAGATAGGAAATGTTATATAAATACCAGTTATCATTATTATTAGTAATAGTAGTAGTAAATTGCTAGGAATAGAAAGCTACCAGCCCTTCTGGTGATGATAATGATGACGGTAATGAAGTCTTTTTGGAAAAGAAAGTGCCCTTTCCAAAGCTGGCTAAACTTGATGTCATACCTTGGTCCTCTCAGCCCTGGGAAAAACCTCCCTGGGCCTGGACAGACTCACCCTCCAGAAGCCAACTGGGTAGATGAGTTGACCCAGGGTATTATCATCCATCTGCAAGATGCTGTCTAGAGTCAGGCCTCTCTCTCTAAGCCGCCGCATGGCAGCTGCTGTGACCTGGTCTTTGGTCTGGCTGGAAAGCATCAGTGACAGTAGTACTTGGTATCTCATCACCTGTTGGGCAGAAACCAGGAAAGAGAAGAAGTCATATGGAATAGGAAGGAGGTGATACTTTGAGCAATGAAATGACAGAAACCTTTAGAGCAGACCCTATAGACCAACCTAGCACCCAGCTATTGGTGGCATTCACTGGAACCAGGGCTAAGTGGCAATCATGAAGTGGATGCTCTGCAAAATCTGAGGTTTAATGCCATGGTTTCCTCCCAGGTACCAATTGTAGTCATCATACAGGAATCTAAAAGGAAGAGGAATTTATTTTGCTAACCCTTAACAATTCCAGGTACTGACAGCATCTCACTGGTCCAAAAGAATGGCCAATATCTGAGGTCAGCTTCCAGCCAGGAGACTGATTCTAGACCTCCCTTAAAGGGAGTCTGACAAAATAACATTCTTATTGAATAGAGACAGAATCTGGTTTTGAAGCTAGGAACGTCCTGGGGGTTGACAGAAAGGTACCTCCTACCCTGAGAGACAAAAGAACAGGCTCTCTGAGAACACTGAGACTTGACAGGCCGCGGTGTATGAGGCAGAGGACTAGTCTGGCTTCTTTACCTCCGGAGGAGCACTTTGGTCATAACACTTCTCGGCTCCCATGTGATCGACAGGAGCATCTTTTGACTTCCTCATTTCTCGGATATTCTCTAGCTGGAGTCTCCAGTTTGGGGGTTCCCACTTGGGTTTCTTGGGAGTGCCATCATCATTATCTGCATCTCCATCTCTATCCAAAGACTCGTAGGCCATCTCCAGTTTCACCTTCCGTTGTCTTCTCGGGGGTTTTGGTGTTTCCTTTTTCCCTGCAAAGAGTCCAATCTCTAGTTCTGGATATACTTACATTACTATTATTTTAACATTCATTTTTAAAAATGTAAGTTTCCAGCCCTTCCTGTCCTTTCCTTTTGAAGTGGGGATGGGGTGGGCAGCCTGGCTCTCCAAGGTCAGAGATCACTAGAATGGGTGGAAAACGAAGCTAATGAGATCACACGGGATGGGCCTTTGGGCTGGGCCCTCTGTACAGCTGGGCAGAAAAGACCCCCTCCTTTGCTAACTCTCCCCAAAACACTCAGCAAATCTTTCCTGAGTCATCCACTGCAGCTCGACTCATTCCCAAGGAGCAAGGAGACTTATCTCTGCCTCTGTCCAGCCTCAAATGGGAAGTGACTTTGTCAGTTTGGTGGAAGCCTTATCCCAGGCAGGAAGAAGGTTTTTTTCCCCCCGAATAAACAAACAAACAAAAATTTTGGATAAATGAACAAACAAATAAATAAATGTCCACATACTTCAGAAACCCACTCGCTCTAGTCCTCCTACTTCAGGGCTCCTCCTGCCCTTCTACCTCATAGTCTGGGGGTCTCTGTCCTGCCCCTCTTTCTCCCCTCGTAGCCCCCTCCTCAGAATTCTCTCTCTCTTTCCTTCCTTCCTTCCTTCCCACCCCCGCCCAACTCAGGATCCTAACACGGGTTCAAGTTCCTCTTATCCATCCCCAGAAATATTTATTAATCATCTACCCTGGCGTCGGGCAACTAGAGATACAGAAACGGACAGGATCCTGGAGGTTATCTCGTCCAACCCCTTCATTTTACAGAGAAGGACACTGAAACCCAAGGTTTCAATGGTGGTACAAATAGCACAGTCGGGTTTCGAACTCAGATCCCGCGTCTCCAAGTTTAAGAGTGAAATATGGGTAGAGGTAGGACACAGGGGTGCTACCTGAGCTGGCCTGTTTACCAAGGGATGGTGGAAGCTTATCCTCTGTGAAAAGCTGCTGCCCAGAGGAGCGGCTCATGCAGCGGGTCACCATCCTGGGCGCAGTTGGGGTGCTCATGTCTGACTACGCACCGTGGACTACAACTCCCGGAAGGCGCTGCGGCTATATCACGTGACAACCAGTTCCTCGGCCTCTGTAGCGCTGAATCCCCGCCCACCTCATTCACTTTCAGTGGAAGAGGAAGCATCGCGAGGCCTGGAAGTGCACTCAGGGAGGCCCAGCCACGTGATACATCCTGGCTCTTCCCCGGATCCCTTGAATCTCCTCCCACCTCTCTCGGTGTCTGGGGGAGAGGGTGACGAGGCGACGAGACTACAACTCCCTGCAGGCCTTGCCCGGGGAGCGCCTAGCGGGCCACAGTTTTCCGGAAGTGGCGGGCGGGCTTCCGGAAGGCCTCTGGTCGCTCTGGGGTCGTTGCAATTCTCGTCTCCCTGGTGGGGGCTCCCCTAGTCGGTGCCAAGGGTGGTTTGGGGTGAGTCCTGTCCGGACCCCCGGATCCAGGGCCCCAAGCCCATCCCCGGATCGCGGCGCCCTAGGCAGCAGTGCCCAGGGCCGGCTGGTGGGCTGAGGCTGGGGGTGTTCTCCAGGGGGCGGGACCCGGGGCCTCCCCAGAAGCTGGGAAGCCAGTGCTGCGCCGGCCCGAGGGTCTTCGGACCTTCCGGGGTTGCAGCCGCCACGCCCCCTCCCTCCCGGTGCTAGACAGCCGTGGTTCTGGTCTTGTTGCTGCCCTCACCCCTTTTTGGTGTCTGGGGTAGGGGCGTGGATTAGACGTCGACTTGGCCGTGGGAAGCCTGCCTGGAACCCACGGGACGTGGGCAGATGTGTGGAAAGAGCCACGCTCGAGTGCGAGGACCCTGGTTCGAGGGTCTGCTCTGACATTTGGAAGTTTACAATCATTAGTGTAGGAAGGAGAACTTAGAAATGATCTGTCAGGGTCCCCCCAAGCCCATACAAACAAACGCAAAGCTTCGCAGTGTGACTTTGGGAATGCCATTTAATTTCTTTGAAGCCTCGGTTTCCTTATCTGTAAAATGGGGATACTATTTGCAGCCCCTTCCTCAAGAAACTAAGGAATGCAATTTATAAACCTGGAGGTACTAGAGAAATACAAATACTGTTAATATTAGGAGAGTTGTCCCTGGGTTCCCCATCTAGTTGGGCAGTGAGGTCACCGTTCCCTGTTCTGGCTCCATTCTCCCCTCACCAATCTCCATCCTCTGCCTCCCATCCCCCAGTGCACACCTCTTGGCTCGTCCTTGAATGGTGAGGAAAGTTGTGCTCCCAGACTTAAAAAGATCCTTGCAAAATGGAGTCAGGTAGGAAGCTTGGTTAGCTCCTGGCCCAGTGAGACTCAGAAGTTGTGGGGAAAAAAGGATGAAGTCATTCCAACTGTTGTGTGGAAGTTCTTGTAGGGCTTGGCTAGGAAAAGGCAGAGAATGAGTGTGTGTGTATGTATATGTACGTGTATGTATATATATGTATGTCTTCTGTTTTGTTTGGACAGAGGAGCCCTGGCACTGCCTTGCTTACCATGGCTAAGCCACCAAGCAAAGATTCTGGGCTAAAGGAGAAATTCAGGACTCTGTTGGGGCTGGGAACATCAAGACTTCCCAGGTCTTCTGAGGGGAAACAAACCGAGTTTATCATCACTGCTGAAATTCTGAAGGTGAGTGGCCTCCCAGCTTGATTTTTCTGTCACTTCAGAAAGATATTCCTGGGAAAAGGAGCTTGGTTTGTTATGTTATGAAGTGTGCTGGGAGCTTAGTGATCAGCAACACTACCTTGCCCTGACTCTTTGAGGAGTCTGGTGATTTGGCACAGGAAAGATGAATTAGAATTTTTATGAGGCTATGGATCCAAATATACCCAAGCTTTGGAGAGTTTCTAGTAGTGTTATACCACTGGCTTAGGGTAGCAGTCCATGACAGACCCTCATTTCAGGAAAAAATTGCTTCAGGCCTACCCTGTGAAAACAAAGGTTCAGGATCACAGGAAACACATAGGGACCCCTGCTAGAATGACTTTCATATGTCATGGCTCATGGGGTAGATGGTGGGCTTGGGCCTAATAGACCTAAAAGACTGGAGATGATTGAATACTTTGCTTTTTCAACTTCTCTTTCCAGGAACTCAGTGTAGAATGTGGCTTGAACAATCGGATTCGGACAATAGGTCAGATCTGTGAAGTAGCAAAAACCAAGAAATTTGAAGAGGTATGTTTGTGCCCAGGGGGATGCATGTGTCAGAGATGCAATGCTGAACTCTTGTTAGCGTCTGAGAGCTTCTGAACTTTAGGAATTGAAGAGATCTGAAACTTCTCCACCTTCAGTGATAGGTAGAAAAGTTATTTAAAACGTGAGTGACATTCTAGTGGAACTTAACAGGCTGCTGAAGGGGAAACAGGAAGAAAAATCCTTAGCAGATACAGAGGTGTTTCTTTGGTAGAGAAGTTGTTTTACTAACCCCTAATCTGGTGATTAGACCATTGTTAATGGGAAGTACAGAGGGGAATTAGCCTGGAGTCTCTGATTCCTTCAGATAAAAAATTATAGAATATCTTTAGAAGGGACCCTAGAGATCCCATCTAGTCTCATCCCCACATTTGTAGAGGGAGAAACTAAGTAATTTGTGCTGTCACTCAGTGAATCATTGGCAGAATTGTGACTAGCACTGAAATTTCTTGAGAAATTGAAAAGACTTGTGGCTTAACTTATGGGTAGCTGGGTGCTGCAGTGGATAGAGTGCCAGGCTCGGAATCAGGAAGACTCACTTTCCTGAGTTCAAAACTGGCCTCAGACACTTACTAATTCTGTGACCCTGGGCAAGTCATTTAATGGCATTTGTCCCAGTTGTAAAATGAGCTGGAGAAGGAAATGGCAAACCACCCCAATGACTTTGCCAAGAAAACCCCAAACAGGGTAACAGAGAGTTGTACGTAACTGAAACAACAATGACGAGGAGTGTCTTAACTCACCTTGAGCCATTCCATTTGTTAACTTAGTCATAGAGGGTTGTGGATAGTACACAACAAAATGTGGATTTCTAGCCATTGCAAAGGAGAGAAACTTGGTTTCATAGTTCTGAAATGGAGAGAGACTACAATTTAAGCTATTTCCTTCAGCTTCAGGAATGTCTCTTGGTTGTCCTTATACTAAAAGGGATGGAAGCTGAGATTATTGAGACCAGGGCAGTAACTACCATTTCCTTTCCTCCCATTTTCAGCATGCAGTTGAAGCTATCTGGAGAGCTGTCGCTGACATGTTACAGCCTGAGAGGCCAGCAGAAGCCCGGCATGCTGTTCTGTATCTGCTGAAGGCCATTATTCAGGGTCAGGTAAGTCAGGCAGGTAAGGGGCCGTTGGCCTGCTGTAACAACTTGCCTTGATGTTCCCTTCCTTGGGTCCCTGACCCCTGGAGTGAGCTATGAAGGCATTAGAAGATGTGTGTAAAGCACTTTGCAGACCTTCTAATACCCTAATCAATATCAGTGATGGTGGGCACATGAAGTAGTAGGTGGTGGTGAATTTGGCATCTGGAAAACTGGAGTCTTGAATCCTTTCACTGGCCTAGTGAGGGAAAACTGTTTAACCTCAGTTTCCTCATCTGTAAGATAGGGATCATAATAACATGTACCTCACAGGATTATTGCAAGGATCAAGTGAGATACGCAAATGACTTTGCAAATCTTAAAGTGTTGTATCTATATGAACTTTTGTTCTTATCAGAAGTGGGAGAGTCAGTATTAGCTAACTCTTCTCCCACTCTTCTAAATGACTTTCATGCCATTTGCTTTTGGGGGAAGTACTTTTGGTAACTATAGTAACTATAGAAGAGGAAGTCATATCTCTGGAGAGAGTAGGAAAGCTAAGGAGGCTATTGCTATCATTTTCTCGACCTTAGCTTGACTTCTGTTGTAATAATTTTATTTGCTTTATCCACTTATGAGTTCTGGCTGAAGAGAGAATTCTGGAAGGATCTTAAAATGGGGCTTGGCTAGGAAATGACTCCATATCCGAAGGTCTCAGTCCTTAGTTCTGTGTTTTACTCACAGCCTGAATAGCTGCTCTTTGTGATCTCTCTGGCCGTTATGGAATTATTAGGCGTGTATATTAGCAGTGGCACAGAAGACCCAGCTGCTTTTTAAGAGGACTGAAGTCTCACAGGTTCATAGATTTCAAGTAGGAGGAGACCTTAGGTATACTTTGATCCAGCCTCCTTGTTTTATTGTGCGGTGCAAGAAACAGGCTCAGAGAAGGGAGATGATGTGCTTAAGGTTACATGGAGAGCAAATGGCAGAATGGGAGTAACTTTTTTCTTTCCCCTAGGGGGAACGTTTGGGTGTTCTCAGAGCACATCTCTTTAAGGTAATCAAGAATTACCCCTCCAATGAAGACCTGCATGAGAGACTAGAAGTTTTCAAGGCTCTCACTGACAATGGCAGATACATAACATACTTGGAAGAAGAGCTGGGTGAGTTCATCTTTCTCTATTTTTCTCCCTTCAGCTTGTATGGAGAAGATTCTGTAGGTTGGTGGACTGCCCAGGAGAGGGCAGTAGAGCCCGTGGGTGTGATCAGCCAGTCAAGGTGGCCTTGGGTAGATTTGTAATTGGAGTTGGAAAGGACTTTAGAAGTCACTGAGGCTGACTCCTTACCTGACCAGAAGACACCCCTATGGTATCCGAGCAATTGGTCATCAGCTCTCTCATTGTAGACCGCTGGCAGGAGAAAACTCTGTACATCTTGAGACAGCCCATTTTACTTTGGAACAGTTATAATTATTAAGAGATTTTTTTCCTTATATTGGGTCTAAATTTATCTCTTTGCACCTTCCAGTCATCATTTCTAGCTTTGCCCCTGGAGCTAAGCAGAACAAGTGTTGTTCCTTTTCTGTGTGACAGCTCCTCTCTTCTCCCCCCGTCCCCCTTCTCTTTTAGGGAAAACATCCCCAGCTTATCCGATCCTCACATGAGTTCCCTTACCATCCTGGTCAGCTTTTCTCGGACACATTTGTCCATGTCCTTCCTAAAACCCTAAAAAGAGCTATCCTAAAGCCAGGCACCCAGACCCCAGCAGTACTCCAGGTGTAGTCTGATGAAGGCAGAGTGCATTGGAACTATCATCATCCTTGTTCTGAGACACTGTCTCGCTTAATTCAGTCTGAAATTGGCTGTCATATCATGGTATTGTTGATTTTTTTTCCCATTAACTATGACCACCGCGTCTTTTTCACATAAATCGTAGGCCACAAAATTAGTCACCTGGTGATGAGCCTCCCTGAATTATTTAGGTGCGCTTCAATCAATAGACATATAGTCTCTGACTGAACATGGACTTCTTACTTCCTGGGACCTGAAGAAAAAAGAATAACAGACTGTTATAGGTTTTGTTGTTCTGAGAAAAACACTCTGTAAACTGTAGGATGCTGTACAAATGTAAGGTGTAATACTATGTAAAAGCTCACTCTGTAATTACAGAGTGCAAACGACCTTGTGACGTGGTAATGCACATATTATCCCCATAGCACAAATGCAGAGGCTGAAGCTCAGGGCGATTAAGGGACCTGCCATGAAGCACAGGGCTAATAAAAGATGGCATTTGGCACTCGAACCCCAAGTGCATGAATACCTGATTCTCCCGAGCTTTTTCTGCTATACCAGGAGTCAGAAGCCATTTTGAGGAGGAGTAGTTTTTTTGAAAAAATTCATTTTTACCAATAGCTTTGAGCTTCCCTCTGTTGTTCCTGTACCCCTCCCAGAGTACCACCCCTTATAATAAAGAATAAAAAACTGTAAGAAAAAATGGTTTAGCAAAACTAACCACCATATCAAAAAAGGGCAGATACTGTGTTCCACATTCACGGTCCCTTATTTCTGCAAAGAAGTAGGGAGACTGCTACTTCTAAGATTTTTCATAATCTTAAGACAGACCTTTTTGAAGAACTTTTAAAAAATACTGTATTTGTATATTAATTTTAATATTAATATTGCTCTAAATAGAAGCCTTTCTCCATATTCTTTCTCCATATCTGGCAGGTATAAAATCTTAGTACAGTCTTTAATTGTGCTTTTAGTAGAAGAGATACTATTTAAGCCTCATTGGTGTCTAACAGCTTCATCCCTGATACACACATGCTAGGACAGACCCCCCTGCTACACATGCTGTACTGTAGGTGAGGTAAACCCCTCCCATTCGTACTCTATGAGTGATGCCAGCACCTCAGAAATGGCAGTCTCATAGCAGAGCTCCTTTACTCCCCTTTTCTTGTATTTCTGAGGCTTACAGAGGATATTGGCATAATGCTAGAGTCGGGGGTCCCTGAGAGTCCCCCCTCCGAAAATATTTTCCTGTGGCCCTACAACTCAGGCCTCTCTTTCATAGTGGCTCTTCACAACTAAGGAAGTGCTTCCTCAGCTTCTGATTGTAGAAATCAGAAAAGAGGGGGAGGGAAGTGGGGGGTTAGTGGCTCCCACAGGGTTGTGTGGGATCCCACAGTGTGCTAGTGGGTTTCTAAACATGACAGCTGAGAAAGATCTGACTCCCCAAGTTAAAGTGAGAGGAGGAAGAGTGGGGAAGTAGAGCAAGTGAGAGTGACCTATCTATCTGTTAGCATTCATCTCAGCCTTGAAAAATTCACCTTACCACACTTATTTGCTTTTCTAAATTTTTCATTTTGTGGGCTCCCTTTGATTTGTTTACATTTTTGTGTGGCAGAAGCTTATTTCTTTTCTAAGAAAAAAATAGAACAAATTTCCCCTGAAGGGGTTGGTGCTTTTATTATAATACAGAATTTTTTTTGTGTGTTATATAATTTTTCAGTGTATAATCTTTACGTTTTTTGTTTTTTGTTCATTTTAGGGCTGTAGTATTAAACATATCCATATGCATATATATTTTTATGTATGTATTTATAACGACAATTTAGGTTTGAAGATCTTTCCCACCCATTAATAGGCCATGTGACCTGCTTATGTCACAGGAAGTGCACCTGCATGCATGTGCATACACACAGACACACACACTACACATACACATAGATTCATTTGGTATCAGAAATTTCACTCCTGTTTTATTTGTACTTGTCTATCCATTTTTATTATTATTTTTAAGATTTATGTAAGTTAATACAAAAGAGAGGCAGCATAGAGTACTAGAAAGAGATTTAAATTTAGAGACAGGAAGCCCCAGGTTCAAGGCCTGCCTCTGACATATACTGGCTGTGTAGCCCTGGGCAAGGCGCTTAACTTCTCAGTACTCTAGGAAACTTGTAAGACTATATATTGCAGAGAAGGTACTGACCTGTATTAGTGGAGGAAGTTTTCTCATCTGGGGAGTTCTCTGTAACAGTGAAATCATGGGTCTGGTCCCTATCCCCAGTTCAATAAATAGGATGACTGGCTCCTTATTTGTTGGCTTTAGAAGGACCAGATTTGTTTATAGCCTAGGAACTGGAGAGAGGGTGCTGAGAAGTTCTGTTGGTCTTCCCATTAGTGTATTAGGCCAGGGTATTCCTCACTTTAGCCAGTTGTTACCTTTGAAAGGCAGGGAGGGCCTGCCCCTGAGGGGATGAGGTATGGAGCAAGGGGAGGGGAGGAGGAAAAGGAAGCAAGGCATCAGCAAGGCTGTTGGGGTGGCAGTTACCAAGGAGAAGAGTGGCTCACCAGAGACTGCTTTGAGCAGTGGTGGTGGTTGCAGTGGGATGGGCATAAGAACTCCACTTTTAGCAATTTGATTTGTCATATACATTGATTCTGCTTGTCAGTGAGTGAGTCAGCATATACTCACTGGTTTATTTTGGCTAGAAGAACTCCAAGTCTTTAATGTCTACACTCCAGTCATAGAGCTTCTACCTTAGTTCATTGCCTGGTGCTTGCACTAATTACCTCCTAATGGATCTCCCTGCCAGTAGTCGATTACTTCTCCAACATGGCCTCCATGTTGCTACCAAAATGATACTTCTAAAGCACAGATCCAACCACAACACACCCAACCCTCCCTCTCTTCAGAAATATTCAATGGCCTCCCATTTGCCTTTAGGATAAAATACACAATACGTTTAACTTTTAGCCTTCACGATATGGCTTTCATGTACCTTTTCAATTTTATTTCGTTCAGCCAACAAATATTTGTTAATCAGCACAGAGTGTTTATTAAGACCCTACTATGGACTGAGCCCTGTGCTAGGCACTGGTGATAGAAATGTGAATGACAGTTCTTGTCCTGAAGATGCTACCATTCTCTTGTGGCAGATGTGCTCCCAGACTAATACAGGATATATTTTAAACTATGCAGTGGTTTGCAGGGTACTAACAAATGGGGAACTTAGGAAAGGGATCTTAGAGATGTTCTTTGAGCCGAGCCTTGCAAAGGATCTTGAGTTCAAAGAAGTAGAAGAGAGGACAGAGAGCTCTGCCAGCGTGGGACAGCCTGGGTAAAGGCCCAGAGGTGGGAGATAGGCTTATGCAGGAAGAATAGCAAGCAGGCCAGGTTGCTTAGAGCAGATAGTGCACAAGGGGGGAAAGATGTGTACTGTAATCAGTCTGGAAAGATAGCTAAAACAAGGCCATGAAGGGCTTTAAATGCCAAACATTGTTTATTTTAACCTGAAGGCAATGGGGAGCCAACGAAGCTTCTTGAGGAAAAAGGAGTTATTGAGGAAGTAGAAGATGATGACTTTTTGGATACAGGGTAAGGGGTGTGTAAGTAAGAAGGAAGATCAATTGAGAATGACTCTGAGATTGCAAATCTGGATAATTAGAAGAATGATTGTATCCTCAACAGGAATAGTGACATTAGGAAGAGGGGTAGTTTGAGGGAGAAAGATACTAAGTTCTGTCTTTGACATTGAGCTTGAGTGGCCTATGGGACGTCCAGATGGCTATGTCAAGCAGGTAGTTAGAGATCGCCTACTGGGGCTTAGAAGAGAAATAAAGGTTGGCTGTGTAGATTTGGAAATCATCTGCTTAGAGATGATAGTTAAATCCATGGGAGCTGATGAGATGACCAGGAGAGAGAAGAGAGTCTCAGACAAAGCCCTGGGCTATGTTCACAAATAGAGGCTGGGACGTGGATGAGGAACCTTGAAGGAGACAGAGAAGGATTGGTTTGATGGGTAGAAAGAGAACCGTAAGAGCAACATCACAAAAACACAGGGAGGAGAAAGTATCCAGAAAAAGGGAGTGGTGCAGAGAGGTTAAGAAGGACGAGAATTAGAAAAGGCCCTTGAACTTGGGGAATAAAGAGAGCAGTAGTGTCCTTGCAGGGAGCAGTTTTTGTTGAATTTGGGGGGATGGAAGTCAAAATATAAGGGATTGGGTACCTTAGCACCTACCTCTTAGGGTTGTGAGAGATGTGGAAGAGGTACCGTCTACTAGAGGGATTTCCTTTAGTAGGAGTACCCACACTGGTGAAATCATTGATACACCAAAACCCAGAAAGTTTTGTTAACATCTCCTGAATGTAACTGGTCTTTTAACGCTGGGTCTGGAGAGTCTACTGAGTTATTGAGGATGTTAGGAGCACCAGTCCACATGAGAAATTAAAATTGGATGGATGAGAAAGATCTTGATGCTGTTTGGAGGCTAACCAGTCTCATTTCCATCTCTTTTAGCCGACTTTGTCTTGCAGTGGATGGAGATTGGCTTGTCATCAGAATTTCTCCTGGTGCTCGTGAACCTGGTTAAATTTAATAGCTGTTACCTAGATGAATACATTGCTTCGATGGTCCAGTAAGATAACAGTTTAAATGTTTTTGTTGTCATGCTCTTGATGATTTGGGGGTGTCTCTTCCCTCTCAGCCTTTCTAGACTGAGCGAGTTCTAGCCTAGGGAGGGATGTTGGTAGAGCCCCAGAGATCAGTGGGGAAGTACAGGCAGCTACTTCCTATTTGCCTGAATATTTAAAGGGTGACTGGGAATAGTAGTTTTAGTGATGGCACTCTGGGCCCGTCTATACAGGATGGGCTACTGTTGAAAGTTAATTGAATAACATTTCTTTTTTCTGCAAAAATATCCTGGTAACAATGTGGTGTCTTCCCCCAACAGCATGATCTGTTTGCTGTGCATTCGCACTGCATCTTCTGTGGACATAGAGGTCAGTAGCTCTGCTCTTTAGTTTATTTTGATTACTTGTATTGGACAGAACAGGCTTTGGATAATTAGAACTTTTCCAGTGCTAAGTTTTGTATCAGATTAGGCTGCTTTAGCAGTGTGAGAAGTGAAGGGTAAACAGTGCTGGTAGACTAGAAAACAGCCTAAAGAATATTTGGAAATCTACCTTAATCATATGTATCACACCATATACTTTCCATTATCTTATGAGAGAAGGTATGTAATGGTCTTATCTTCACTCATTTTCTTCCTACATCTTCCTTCTGCCATAGGTCTCCTTGCAGGTTCTAGATGCTGTGGTTTGTTATAATTGCCTTCCCTCAGAGAGCCTCCCTGTGTTTATCATCACACTGTGCCGGACCATCAATGTCAAAGAGCTCTGTGAGCCCTGCTGGAAGGTTGGGATTTTTACAACTGTTTTTCTGGGAAAGATTTTTCCCCAGGATAAAATAATAAGCCAGACACATGGATTGAGGGTGGGAAAAGGGCCATCTTGTCTTAAATGAGTTCCAGTCTGGATCTTCATGGGAGCCACATAATAGCCTATTTGGTGGAAATTGAATAGCATTTTGCCCTTCTGGGGAACTTAGTCTATTATTCCCAAGATTTGAGACTCCTGCTGCCTCTGTCTTTACGATGGAAGTAAAAGCAAAAGGATATGGTAAGTCACTGAGAGCTTAGATACACTAGCTAGTTTTATTGCAGCGCTTTTTTGTGAAGGGTAGGAAAGAAGGCAACACTTCTGAGGTCCCAGAGGTACATACTGGTCATTTAAAAAATCATATCTGCATATACTAAAAAGAAATATGCTTTACTCTACAGCTCATGCGCAATCTTTTGGGAACCCATTTGGGCCACAGCGCCATATACAACATGTGCCGTATCATGGAGGACAGGTGTGTGAAGGTTTATCATATTGGGTTGGTACTAAAGAAAAATGAGAGACCAATGATCATAGCATTTAAACAAATGAAGGCTTCTCTCTCCAGTGTACAAAACCCATTGATGTTTCTGCTGCTTTGGTTTAATTGTTTCATGAGTTCCATCTCTGCTAGTATGCTTGTCATTTTTATTCTTGATTCCCAGAGCTCTGTTACTTCCTGTTTCACCTGTAACTGCGTAACGGCTAGTCTTTGCTTTCGGCCTTCATTTCTCTGTCCCTTCTTCCCTCCCCTTCCTTTCCCTGGTTTTAGCTTCTGTCCTTAGGAGTTCCACGTGACCATCGGAGACTGATGAAGGTTGGGTAAAGGCACTTGGAAACGACACTAATTTATCTAGTAAGCACGTAAGTGTTTTGTACCTCTCTTGTAATTATGTTCTGTGCTTGGAAAATGGTTTTAGAGCCTACATGGAAGATGCCCCTTTGCTGAGAGGAGCAGTATTCTTTGTCGGGATGGCTCTCTGGGGAGCTCACAGACTGTATTCACTCAAGAACTCACCTACATCAGTATTGCCTTCTTTTTATGAGGTAAAGTGTTTTTCATGATAGTAGGAATAAGGGCTTCCATTGGCATAGTCTTTCCTATGTGCCATACCTCTCTGCTCCAAAGTGCAAAGCGTGTTTGAGGTGGTATCTTTAGATGCCTCCTTTAATTAATCAACTAATGTTTGTGGCTTTAAACGTGATAAATCTTGTTCTGACGTAGACAGATCCAAACAATTTCATAACTTTTTTGCATAATTCCAAATTACTTTCTAAAACTGTAAGGCTAATTCACAATATCATCAGTTCATTAGCATGCATGCCTGGTTTCCTATAGCTGAAGTGAGCACCTGGGTGGTGCAATGGATAGAGCACTGGGTCTGAATTCAGGAATATCTGAGATAAAATCCAACCTCAGATACTTACCAGCTATGTGTGACCCTGAGCAAGTCATTTAACCCCATTTGCCCTAGTTCCTTATCTGTGAAATGGGGACACACTGGAGAAAGAAATGGCAAACACTCTAGTATCTTTGCTGAGAAAATTCCATGGAAAAAGTCTGTGGGGTTACACAGAGTCAGATGTGATTAAACAACAAATTTCCTATAGCTCCTCCAACATTAAATACTTCCCGTTTTACCACATTTTCCAGTTTGAGGGTGAGATGAAATTTCAGGATTGTTTTAATTTTCATTTCTCTGATTCTTAGCAATTTTGATTATTTTTTTCAGATAGCTGTTGATAGTTTGTGTTTCTGCTTTTGAAAACTTTATACTTTGATCACTTCCTATTGGGGAATAATGACTTTCAGATCTTTCCACTTTGTGATTTTGTGTCAATTCCATAGAGATTTGGATGTCAGATTTTTGTCGGGATGTTTAATTAGTTTTTCTCCCAATCCATCTTTTCTTCTAAGTTGCATTGATTTAATTTATGCAAACCCCTTTTTATTTTTATTTTTTTTTCATTTGTCAAATTTTTATTGAGTAAGTGGGGAAGATTAGCAGTGTCCAGTTTAGGCTTTCTTGGCAGCAGTCTTCCTCATGGCAGCTAGGACGTTGCTGAGCTCCTCTCTCTTCCTCTTGGCCCGGATGTGAGTTCCCACCCTTTTTTTGATGAACTTAAGGGCTCGCTTATCCTTAGAGGCCTTTAACAATTCCACGGTGCACCTCCAGTAAGGGGCGAATCCATGCATTTCCCAGATCGTATCTCTCACAAACTTGGTGTGTTTGGTCAAGTGCCCATGGCCGTGGCAGTGTCTCGGCTTCGAAACATTTTTGGTAACTTTGTGGACCTTGTTGAGGCCCACAGCTATGGGGTATTGGATGGCCATGGCTGCATTATAGCCCCAGTCGAAGCCACAGCAGAAGTGAGGAGAGAGCATTAAACTCTGCAAACCCCTTTTTATAAAATCATTATTAGTGATAATTGTTCTAGTTCTTTTTCTTTATCTTATCCTTTCCTGGTTTGAGTATTGAAACTCATTTGTCTCATGATGAAGTCTGATAAAGTGCTTTCTTTACTTTTGAAAATACCTTACATAGCATGAGGATTATTTGTATTTTAACTACTTAATTAGCTCACTTTTTTGGACTCAACAAAATTATAATAAATTTTATTTAAGCTCCTCCCTTTATTTTCCCTAGCTAATAACTTTTATTTCTGCCTTTTTAATATCAAAATAATTTCCAAATATATCTCCTTACTGAATCCAGTGATGTAACCAAGATAAATTTAAGCAAAATTCAACTGTGTTCCAGTATTCTAATCAATATTCCTCATGCACAGTCATCTATCTTTTTACCAAAAGGAATGAATTGTTTTTTCTTAGAATGCATCCTCACCTCATCTCCCCCTCTTAAAATTCCTTATTTTATTTCATAATTTTGCTTAAGAGCTGCCTTCTACAATTCTATCCATATGAATCCTTTCCTGACCTCCTGTTGCTAGTCCTCCCTTCCCCATTTATTGTGTAGTTACATTATATTTATTTAATATATACTTTAGTGCTCTATTAAGAGACTTTTATTTTTTGTCTTTGGTACATAGTAGGTGCTTAATAAATACTTGGGTTGACTGACTGACTTTTATCTGGAACCAAAATTGGTCTCTGCAGTTCACCTTAGTTCAGCAGCAACTTAATATTATTTTCATTTACATTATTGTAGTCATCATTGTGTAGATCATTCTCAACTCCCTTTTTTTTCTGAGTTCATATTACTCTTCATGTTTCTCTGAATTCCTCTACTAGTCATTATTTATGGCATAATATACCATTACATACATACACATATATCACAGTTTGTACATCCATTTCCCAATTGATGTGTACCCACTTTGTTCCCCATTTTTTGCTATCACAAAAAGTTCTACAAATATTTTGTTACATATAGGACCTTTTTGTTATTGATATCCTTTGGGCTATATGCTAAATAGTGGGATGATTAAGTCTAAAGGTCTGATTTAGCAACTTTTCTTAAGTAATTCTAAATTGTCTTCCAGAATAGTTGAACCAATTTACAGAGGTGATCCCCCAGTAGGATATTATTAATGTGTCTGTTTCCCTGTAGTCCACCCAAAATTGATTATTTCTATTTTTAAAAATCACATTCTTCTGTGTGGTCAAAAACTTCGGTTATTTTTAGTTTACATTTTACTATTAACGATATGAAGCATTTGTTCATCTATGGCTGATATTTTACATTTCTCTTGAGAACTGTTTGATCATATCCTTTTGACATTTTTTGAATAACAGCTGTTGATCTTATATATTTGTGTGAGTTTCCTATAGATCTTGGACTTTTATCAGAAATTTTGATGTGAATTTTTTTTTATCCAATCAACAGTTAATTGTCCTATTCTAATTATATTGATTTTGTGCAAAAACCTTTTTTATCTTTTGTTACCAAAATTGCCTATTCTGTTTGTTTTTTACGATTACCTTTCTCCATTTGGTTATGGATTCTTTCTCATCCATTTATCTCATCTTGTCTCATCCATCACAAGAAGCAGCATGGTGTAGAGCAGGGGTGGGGAGTCTGGCCTCGAGGCCACATGTGGGCCTAGGACCTTGGGTGCAGCCTTTGGACCCAGTCTAAATTTTACAGAACAGCTCCTTTTAGTAAGGGGATTTGTTCCGTGAAGTTTGGATTCAGTCAAAGGGCTGCACTTGAGGACCTAGAGGGCCACATGTGGTCTCAAGGCTGTGGGTTCCCCAGCCTGGGTGTAGAGGATAGAAAGCTGGCCTTGGAGCCAAAAAGAATTGAATGCAAGTCCCCCCTCTGAGGCTTATTGGCTATGTGGTCCTGCACAAGTCACTGAAGCTCTTGGTGCTCAGGCATCTCTATAAAACAGTAAACTGCAGAGGAGATGTCAACCTGAATTGATGAAACTTTCTCTGAAAGTTCCTGTGCTGGGGAACTATAAGTCGTGTCCCTCTCCCCTGGTAGAGAATGAGGCCTTTCTGCTATGGCCTCTGATTGTTTTTTAACGATGTGACCTTTTATGTTACTTAGGTACCAACATATTGTCACATTGCTTGTTTTGCCTCCAGTCATAGTCACAATGCTGCCTTAAAGCTTCTGTTGCTTTTTATGGCTTTTAGAGTACTTTTACTTACATCATTTTCCTTTGATCCTCACAATAGCCTTTTGGAGGAAGGTCTGATAGGTATCACTCCCATTTTCAAATAAAGATGCTGAGGTTCCCAGAAGTTGAGTAATATTTCCCAAATTATGGTTCTGAGATGAGCAGGATGAACACTGGAAACCAGGCTCTGACTCCTAGTTATGTTCTTTTCATTGGGCTATGTTGTTAGGAAGGGGTATATGGGGGTGTTGAATCTGTAGTTTACTCAAGATTTTCAGCTGTCCTACCTTGATTCTCTTTGCATGTAGGCTTTGGGACCCACTTGTCCCCCAGAATCCATTCCTTTGTGAAGCGACCATTACTGGGGATATAGATATAAAGAAAGTGAAACAAACCCTAATTTCAAGGAACTTAAATTCTGTGGGGGGAGAAGAGAGATGAGATGTACTTATGTAGAGATATACAGAATAAATAAAAGACAAAGAAGTTGCTGAGGATGAGCACTAGCAGTGGGGTGAGGGGGTGGGGGCTTGAGGAAAGTCTTCATTTAGAAGGTGGTGCTTGAGCTGGGTCTGGAAAAAAGAAAGGGATTCTCTGAGCTAGAGGGGAGAAAGGGACTGAGGCATGGGGGATTGCCTGCCAGAACAAGCAGAAGGCTTGTGCAGTTAAGACCATGGAGTGTGAAAAAGGGAATAATATACAGTGAAGGTGGAAAGATGGCATGAGGCCAAGTTGTAAAGGGCTTTGAAAACCAAACAGGAGTTTGTAGTTTATCCTAGAGACAGTAGTGAACCACTACAGTTTATTAAGTAGGAGACTGAGATGGTCATGTCTGTGCTTAAGGAAAATCACTTTGGCTGCTGTGTGGAGGATGGAGTAGAGTGGGGAGAGACAAATTAGGAAGCCATTGTAGGAGTCTAGGCAAAAGATGGTGAAGGCCTGAACTAACATTATGTCTGTGTAAGAGGAGATAAAGGGTATGTGCAAGAAGCTGGAAGTCAAACTGGCAAGATTTGGTAACTGGTTGGATATGTGGAGTGAGGAAGAGTGAGGAGTCAAGGATTACATTGAGGTTACAAACTTGGGAGACTGGAAGAATAGTGTTACTGGCAGAAATAGGAAAGTTTGGGAGGGGGTTGGGTTTGAGGGGAAAGATAACGAGTTCAGTTTTGGACATTTTGAATTTTGGATGTCCCTGGGAAGAGCCTTTGAAGTAGCCAATAAACATTTAGTATTATGGGACTAAAACTCAGAGAAAAGACTAGGGCTGAATATTTAAGTCTGTGAGTCAACTACACGGAGAGGATAATTAAACCTATGGAAGCTGATGAGATCACCAAGGAGAAAAGTATAGAGAGAAAAGAGAAGAGGGTCCAGGGACACTCCCATTGGGGTAGGAGACTTAGAAGGCATAGTGAGTCAAGAAGCAGGAGAATCAGGAGAGAGGATCCAGGAGAGGAGGGTGGTCAGCAGTACCATATGCATGGAAAGATTAGGGCTGAACAAAGACTGTTAGACTTCACAATTAAGAAATTGTTGGTAACTTGGGAAAAGTAGTTTCAGTTGAGCTAAGAGCCAGATTACAAAGGGTTGAGGAGTAAGTGGGAGGAGAGGAAGTAAGGACAGTGAGCGTAGACAGCTTTTTCTAGGAGTTTGAGAAAGGGAAGAGAGCTACAGCTTGAGGGGATGGTAGGGTCTAGACTAGGTTTTTTAAGGTTTGGGGGATCAGGTATATTTAAAGGTAGTAAGTAAGAAAGAAACTAGTAGATAGGGAGAGGTTTAAGATTAGAGAGGGAATGGTTGAAGGGATAATCTACTGGAGAAGATGAGAGGGGATGGGATCAAGGTATATATGTGTAGAGAGGTTAGCTTTGGCATAGAGAAGGGCCACCTCATTTTCTGGGGGGACAGATAGACTAGAGGAAAGGAAGAGATAGTAGAGGATAATGTCCAGGAGTTTTTATTTGGAGTGTTTAATGCAACATCACATGAATTGTGAGTTGTGCCTTCTCAGGTATCTGACCCCCATGATCCTGAGGTATGATGACTACAGGAGCTTTAGGTTGGTGACCTAGAAACTGCTGATTTTGGAACATTGAATAGGAAATTGTTTTTTAGGCCATGACGTGTCCCAATGAAGTGGTGTCATACGAGATAGTCCTGTCTGTGACCAGGCTTGTGAAGAAGTACAGAAAGGAGCTACAGGCAGTCACGTGGGACATCCTTCTAAAGATTATGGAGCGGCTCCTACAGCAGCTACAGGTGAGTATTGAGGGAAAATTTCAGCCAAAGCAATGAGTGTTAATTTGTTCTAATAGATAGGCTAATTTTCTCTATCCATGTAAGTGAGTGTTGTCCCCGTGAGTGGCTATTATCAAGGTTGCCTTTTCTCTTCTAGTTCAGTTTCTGGAGGCTCTTAAGGAATCAATTCTGGAATCTGTAGTAGATGCTCTTTTATATACTTTCAATGAGGACAAATCCTAATCTTTTGAGAGTGAATTTAAATTTTGGAAATAACCAATATTTAGAGCCAAGTTCAATGAATTAAGTAGGTAATTATTGGTGGTGGGAGTCAGCTGGTTTGCATCAGTTTGGTTCAGTAAACCTAATTTTAGGTTTAGTTCCGTAAACCCCTTTGTGGGGTGGGGGTGGGGGGCCACAGGCAATGCGTGCATGTCTGCTTGGTCTGCTGGTTCCTCGGAGAACCGGTTGTTAATTCATTTGAATCCCACCACTGATAATTATATCGGGAAATGCCTTTTTTGACTAAAAATCAGTTGTAACAAGTAGGTCTAGAAAAGAGGGACCAAGCTCTTGGGAACTGGGCTTGAAGCTGAATTCTGTCCCTGGTTGGTTGGACAAGAAAATTAGTCTAACTCCTTCATTTTGCACGGGGGGAAACTGAGACTTTGCAAGATTAAGGGAATTACCTGGTACCATTTGGACAAGAACTGGAGAGCCGAGCTTTGAATGAGGATTTTCCAAGTCAATCCAGTGCTCTTTCTACTACCTTAAGAAATTACAAAGTAATAAAACTTGTTTTCTTGTGGAATTCATAAATTGGCTCTGAAGGTCACTATGAGGGAAGAGTCCAAGCCTGGCCTGAACAAAGTCTACTTTGTCGCAGCTTCCAAAGGGGAGTACTTTGAAGGGAACAACACTTATTTACATATATAGAAGTCCTAATGAGTATTTGAAAAAAAATAGACAAAACTAGTTACATTAATTTATAGTCATACTTTGTAATTTAAAGCTACACTTCATATTTTGGTTCAGTGGTTGCATGGAATTTAGTGTCTAAGAAGAATCTTAGATTTAGCGCTTCTGTTGTATATCACAGAGGTGTACAGACAAAACAGGCCTGTAGGCCTCAGTGTTATTACATGTAATGAGAACCGAGTAACACTGATACAGAAGTGCTTTAGGTAACATGACCAAGGGGGTTCTGCTTCATCCGCTCACTGGCTGGCTATTGCTTAGATGCATTATCAATATTTGCTTACTGCTACTTAGTGTTGGTGGGCTTCTCCCTTACTGTTCTAAGGGAGTCTGGCCCAAGTGTGGGAGAATGGCCATTGAGTTGATGCTTATGCCTTAAGTGGCATATACCCTTGGTAGTCAAAGTAGTCTCTTCTCGCTCTCTTTCCCTCATTGCTAGCTTAATCATCTGCTCTGATTATCTTGGGCTGTGGATGGGAAACAGAAAACAGCATGAGGTAGTGCCCTTCCTATCACTGTCACTCACCAACACTGTATTAGTGCCTGGGCCATAAGAGAAGGGGAAGAGGGCTATGCAGAATAGATGCAGTGGATGTCAGGGCTGTTTGTCTCAAACTTGGTCTGTACAATGTAAGAATCCAGTCGTTCTGGAGCAACACAAGTAATCTTCTCATCTTGATTCTACATAAACCACTTGACAACTTTGTATTACAGACTTTAGAGAGCCAAGAGCTCAAAACCATTGTTCATGACTTGTTGACCACTGTAGAAGAACTCTGTGATAAGAATGAATTCCATGGCTCAGAGGAGAGGTTCTTTGGACTTGTTGAGAAATGTGCCGATCAGCGACCTGTAAGATCATTTTCCCCAAATCCTTCTTTTCTGGCCCTCCCCTCCCAAATTCTTTTTTCCCCTGGAGCCTTTTCCTTTAAGATTCTTTGCTGCTGGAAGGGTGTATGCTCTGGGGGAGGGGGAAGATGGTGGGAGCCCACATGGGTGGAGTGAAGGTAGGTACATGAGGGCAGTTTGATGAGAGGTCTCATCTCTGAAGGAACTACTGACCAGAAAAGTCTGGTAGCATGTTGGTTTGGCTGCCTGGCTGCTATTCAACTCTCAAGTTTTGCAGGATTTATGTTCCACTGGGGAATTATAGCAGACTTTCTGTAAAACCTAATTATCATATGTCAGTTGAAGGGCACTGCAGTAGCCTAACCATCAATTTCCTCCCACCTGTGTGGAGGAAGTTGAAGGGGCAGGCTCAGATTGTGTTGCCACCCTGGAGCTCTTGCCTTTTAGCACATCTGCTTCCCACACTGCATTCATTTTTTCCAGGAATATACAACTGGAGCCCAAGATTTTTACATACTTTTTTTCCCTTTAATTTTCATTGCTACCACCTTACTGCCTTTGTTCTCAGTGAGTCACAGGTGGTGGCAAATGCCAGGTTAATCTAACTTGGCAAATTCGTGTAACTGCCAAGATCAGCAATAGGGGGACATGTTTACTTGAAAGCTGCTTCTAAGAGAGGAAAAAGATTGGATAGTTGAAGCAATTCTATTAATACCAAAGTATCCTTCTTTTTGACAGGAATCCTCCCTTCTAAACTTAATAACCTACAGAGCTCGGTCTATTCATCCTGCCAAGGATGGCTGGATTCACAATTTACAATTATTAATGGAGAGATTCTTCAGGTAGGTAAAATCTTCAAAACTGTTATTTTCAGAACTTCTTAAATCCTTAAATTTTAGACCTTGGGAATAGAGCACGACAACAGAGATGTTGTTACTGAATATAGTTTTATGAATTTTCAGTAACAGTAAAGGAAGACTTCTTTTTTATGAGGAAAGATTTGCTTTCCAGTTGGTCAGATTTCATTTCCAAAGCCATTGCATTAATTTTGGACACTGAGTCATTTTTTGAAAACTGCCCATAACTCGCATTCATACACATTTCTCTACTGTTAAATTTGGATTCCCAGTTCAGCGGTTGGGAATCTACTTGCAGAATACAGTCATGATATTATGATCAGAATATAATCTGTTTCTAACATGGACTATCTGATACTTGACTAAGGCCTTTACTTTGCTGGCTCCTTTCAGTGTCTTCATGCTCAAGTATAGTATGGAGACTGCTTGGTGAATTCTTGAGGTCTAGAGTGAGTCCATTGAAAGTTAATATATGCTGTATGTTGCTATTTTTAAGTATGAAGAAGGTGGGAACATCTCTGCTCTGTTGTCTTTGTCTTTCAGTAAACTTCCTTCATTTTCACTTGCTTCTTCTCCAGGAATGAGACCCGCAGTGCCGTGCGCATTAAAGTGCTGGATGTTTTGTCCTTTGTTCTGAGCATTAACAGCCAGTTTTATGAGGTGTGTATTTTACTAGTGTTCCTGGTGAAGCTTAGGACAGTGCTGTGAGAACAGAGGTGGTACATGGGAATGAGAGCGCGACAAGTAGAGAGTGGTTGTTGTTCGTCCTTCATTCTTTTTTTTTTTTACTTTTTTTTTAATTAATTTATTTTTTTCGGCCTTCATTCTTGAAAAGGACCAATGATATCATGAGGGTGATGTCTTGACTTTCAAGTGAATTGGATTTAAGTGAGGCAGAGCTGTGCAAAGCTGTCAGCCTCACTTTCTCCTCTAGAGTCATCGAAGTCCAGTTGCAAGAAGTAATGGGCATCCTGATGCCCAGGATGCAATGGGTCACCTTGGCCTTTCTAAATTAAGATCTTTTCCAGGCCTTTGTTGAAGTTTGGCCAAAGAAAACACATCAGGGGCAGCTCAGTGGTGCGGTGGTTAAGAGCGCTGGGTCTAGAGTCAGGAATACCTGAGGCCACAGCTGGCCTCAGACACTTACTAGCTGTGTGACCCGGGACAAGTCACTTTGTTTCCGTTCACCTCAGTTTCCTCATCTGTAAAGTGGGAATGGTCATCATCACACCAACTTCCCGGGACTGTTATGAGTGTCGTGAGATAGTGTTTATAAAGCACTCAGCCCAGTGCCGGCCACATAACAGGTTCCTTATAAACGCTAGCCGCTGTTATTAATATCATCATCATCATCATCCTCTCTAACCATTGAGCGTCTGCCTCTGCAGACCCCAGCTGCGTTCTGCTCAGGCGCTTTGGGCTCTGCATTGCTCTGGCCAGGTGCCATCCCTGCCCTTGTAGAGTTACTGTATCTTTGCGGTAACCTGGTCCTTTTATTTATTGACCATTTTTCATTTATCATTCATTTATATGTTTATTCAGTAAATGTTACTGGGAGTATACTACAGGTAAGGCCCTAAGGAGAGCACCACGATATTGTGAGATATGGATAAGATATATTATAAGATATAGATCCTACTGTCTAGGAGCTCACGTACTGATTGGTAATACTCTAGAATTTAGACCTTGTAATACATTTCCTTTAAAAGTCCTTCTGTTGAAATCTGAGAAAAGAAGGATGTGGGTGGTTTGGTCATGAGCACACCTATTTTTGGACTATCCAACCTGGAGGTTTCAGTGCTTTCTCCTCCTTATGCATCATGTGTCTGTCTGGTGGTCAAGAGGTTGTTCTCTATCCCCTCTGCTGAATGTCCAGTAGGTGTAGCAGGGCACTTGTAAAGAGTGACTTGGGAGGTAGCAGTGACACCTGTGGCTTTGCAAGTTGTGCCCTCCATAGGTCTTTATGTTACAAACCCTTCCTATGAGTGCCATTCTTTTTTGTCTATCTTTTGGGATCATACTCCTGATTTTTTTTTTTTGCAAAGAAAAGGCTTTGGGAATGTTTGTCTGAATCCATAAGGTACCTAGAAGACCAAATACTATTCTGTGATGATTATTGCTTTCTAAAGTCTTGAATAAATGCTGTTTATGAATGAGATCTGATAAGCTAATGTCATGCACAGTCATAGACTTTGCTTATAACTGTATTCTGTCTTGTCATAGGAAGAGCTGATTAACATGGTAGTCATCTCACAACTAGCCCACATTCCTGAGGACAAAGACCACCGAGTCCGAAAACTAGCTACTCAGCTGCTGGTGGACCTAGCAGAATGCTGTCACACTCATCACTTTAACAGCTTGTTGGATATCATTGAAAAGGTAGGACCTCAGAATTAGGGATGTTACTTCTGTCAACAAAATGTGCCTGAGGCAAACCAAGCTCACCTGACACAGACATTCCTTCAAGCCCAGGCAGTGAATGTGTGTATGCCTGTGCAGTCTCTGAAGACCCTATCTTAATTGGCACTCTTGCAGAGGCAAGTGGTTCGCCAAGCGTTCACAGAAAAAGGGGTCCAGTTCCAGTGAACGTACTTCCTTGATCCTCCATCCTAACCTGAAGGTCTCTAGGGGTGGTTGATGTTACTGATGCTGATGCAAGAGCCCTGGAGAGCGTTCTCATCCCATCCAGCTCTTTTTCTCCCATACGTTTTTGAATTGCATGGAAATCTTGAACATATTTATTGAAGTGAGGGAGAGAAACCTTTTTTTTTTCTTAAACAAAGGAACACTGACTTGGTCTGCCTGGTAACTAGGAGCACAGATTTAATAGCTGCTGAAGTAATGAGTTGTGAGCTTCAATATTAAAAATAGTTTTTTTTTCCTCTTAGATAATTGCACGTTCACTTTCTCCTCCTCCTGAATTGGAAGACCGAGACTTAGCTTCATATTCAGCTTCCTTAGAAGATGTGAAGACTGCTGTACTTGGTCTTCTGGTTATTCTTCAAGTAGGTTCTCTAGAAGGGAGCTTTAGAAATTTTATCCATTCTTTTCTGGAAAAAGTTTTCTGGTTGTATATGATCATCTGACTGCTTTCTCAGTATTTAGTTTGGTTGGAATTTCAGTCTCTGGGATTACCTTCCCTTGGAAGCTGTTTGTGAAGGTGATTGACTCTCAAGGATGATAGACCTACACCTGTTAGAATTCCCTGCTGCTATATCTTCCTAAGTCAGTGCCCCAAAGCATCCTGTTACTTGACAAATGGTGTGTATAACCATTATGGTTAAATCATTTCAGTTTAGGACAGAAAGATCCGAGCTTACCTTGTGTCACCCATTGATAGCACGAGGGCCTGCCAGATGCATGGCATGCATGTCTCTTCCGATTCCCTTCCAGTCAGCTTTATAAATGTAAGAAAGTTTTGTGGGTCCATTTCTTGAGCAGATTTCTGGATGAGGTACTAACTCTGCAACAGTCATTCTTTAACTCTGTTCCAGTTTTAGGTGCTAATTCCACAGTAGTGATTCTCTATATGTATTGTAGTGACTGTTTAGGTTCTTCTCTAGGTGGCCCATGGCCTAGCCCAGGGGTGGGGAACTTGCGGCCTCGAAGCCACATGTGGCCGTCTAGGTCCTCAAGTGCAGCCCTTTGACTGAATCCAAACTTGACAGAACAAATCCCCTTAATAAAAGGATTTGTTCTGAAAAACTTGGACCCAGTCAAAAGACTGCACCCAAAGACCTAGAAGGCCACAGGTGGCCTTGAGGCCACAGGTTCCTCACCTCTGCCCTAGCCTCTTAATGAATACCAAACAATTGTTACCCAGCACAGCTATTAATCAAGTATTCCACTTAATATTATGTTACTGTTCACAGATTACCAATTTTCTAAGAATTAGAAAAGACCAGTATTTACTTCTTAAATATGATGTCTTTCCTTGATTCAGAAAGGACTTCAGGAAGTGTTCTGAATTTTAGTTTTCATTACATATGACAACATTAAATTAATAATAACATGTAGAAAGCTGTAAGATTTACAAAAACACTGTATATGTATCTCATTTGATTGAGCCTTATTGCAACGTTTACAAGGTAAGTGCCTCATTCAGCCCATGAGGATAGACAGAGTTTAAATCATATGCCTCTGATCACAGAGCCGTGTAAATTAGGATGCAGGATTTGTGTTCAGATCATAAGAGTCCGAGGTGTCTGCGATGCCAGACAGTCTGTAAACATAGATATAAGAGGAGGATACTATGCTGAATCTTCCTAGATATGCTGCTAAATGCTGCTTTGGGAAATAAATCAAAGCTCTTCCACCCTTCTGTCTTAGCTGCTTCGCTAGCTATTACTTTCCCAGGGACTGGGTCTTATATCTCTGTAATTGTTTACTCCTACCTTCAAGAAAGCAAACATTCCTATTCTGCCTCGGGAAATGCTGGATAACAATGAAGCTCCTCCAGTGACATTTATACCATGAATACTCAGCATGTCCAAAATTGAGCTTCTTTGTCCTAAAACCTCCTGCTTCTGACCTCATAATTTCTAAACGCTGCTATTCACCCATGCTTCCGTATTTGAAACCTTGGTGTTATTTTTGAACCTTATTTCTCTTTCTTCTCAAATCCACTTAATCAATTACTCTTGATTCTGCCACTACATTATCTGTCGCCTACATCTTTATTCTTACTCTCACATGTCCTCATCACTGCCCATGGGACCTGTCGCCACAGCCATGTCGTCTGTCTTCCCACTTGCACTTTTTATCTCCTCCAGTTTCTTCTTCTCACCATTGAATGATTCAGCTTCCATAAACATAGATCTGGTCATTTCACTCATCTCTTCAGTACCTTTAAATGGTTCCCTAACTTCTGTGTAGTAAAAGTTTGAATATCTTAGCTTGGGATTCAAGGCTTTGAGCGAGTTGGTGCTACCCACTTCAGGGGTGAGGCCACATGTGGCCTTCTAGGTGCTTGGGTGTAGCCTTTTGACTGAGTCCAAGTTTTATAGAACAAATCCTTTTATTAAGGGGATTTGTTTGTGAAGTTCGGATTCAGTCATAGGGCCGCACTTGAGGACCTGGAGGGGCACATGTGGCCTTGAGACCACAGATTCCCCATCCCTGCAGTAGCTATATATTTTTTTTCTTTAAAAGAAAATTTTGAACTTAACAAACACTAAGTAAAGAGAGCATTTCCATATATGTTGTGTAAGAAAAGGAGGGAATCATACATGAAACTGCAAATCTCTATGGAGGACTTGCTTTTCTTTTCAGTATATGATAACTTTACTATGTAACTTTCAAAGATCTTCTTGTAGCTTTGGGATTCCTTATGGCCTTTCTTCTTTATTTATTTTGTTTGGGATCCCGATCCCTACCTTCTCTTCTTCCCACTTCTCCTCAACTTGGGAAAAAGAAAAGAAAAAAATTCTAGTAACAAACATGTGCAGTCAAGCAAAACATTAGTTATATCCAAAAATGAGTGTCTCCTGCATGTTGAGGCTATCACCTGTCTGTCAGGAGGTAGGTAAGCATGCTTCATCACCAGCACCCTGGAACCATGGCTGGTCATCACATGATCAGAATTTATAAGTCTCTCCAGGTTGTTTTTCGTGACAGTACCTACCTATCTCCTAGGTCATTGTGAGAAAAGGGCTATGTAAATCTTTTTTTGTTGTTGTTGTTTTTGGCAGGGCAATTGAGGTTAAGTGACTTGCCCAAAGTCACATAGCTAGTACGTGTGTCAAGTGTCTGAGGCTGGATTTGAACTCAGGGCCTCCTGACTCCAGGACTGGTGTTCTACTGACTGCGCCACATAGCTGCCCCTGTAAATCTTAAACTATTATGTACATATAATTTATTTATTATTCTTTTTCTATCTTTATTTCATACTACTCCCCTCTACATACTTTATTCTGGCCAAATAAAGTTTCTTAGCATGCCTTTGTTTATGCTGTTTCCTAAGTTTGGAATTCCCTTCCCATCACCATCCCTGCATTCAGGGAGTGTCACATCTGTTACTTGGGGAACTTGTTCAGTTCCTACCTATCCTTTAACATTCAACTCAGCTTTAACTTGCCTCCTCTAGGAAGCTTTTTCTGGTTCCTACCCAAGATGAGAATGATTTTTTCTTTCTTAGACCTTTATTCAGTTTCAGATTGCTCAGAAAACTTGTATTAAGCTCCCACTGTGTTTAGGTAAAAGTACTATGCTGGGGATACAAATGCAGAAATGCATGTTTTTGCTTTCAAGAAGCTAACATTGTACTGAAGAATGGCTGTACCATGGAAATGGGTGTAGTACAAGGAAAGGAGTGCTAAGAGCCAAAGAGTGAAAAGGCAGAATGCTCTAAGAAAATTGGACGGGGGAAGAGAGCACGCTTTCAGCTTCAGGGGATCAGTGAAGGCATCACAAAGGAAATGGCGCCCAAGCTGAGCTTTGAAGGAAATAAAAGTTTCTCAAGGGCAGAGGTGAAGAGGAAATGCTTTCTAGATATTGTAGACTCAGTACTGCATTGAAGGAGGTGATGAAATGCTAACATTTCATCACCTAGATTATATTGTATTTAAAGGGAAGGAATGTAAAATAAGGCTGAAAAAGATAGGTTGGAGCCAAATTTTGAAGGACTTTTAAATGCTAGGTCAAAGAATTTGTATTTTATCTTAGAGATAATGGGGAACCACTGAAGGTTTTTTTTTTTAGCAGGACAGTGACATGGTCAAATCCATGCCTTAGGAAGTTAATTTTGGCACTAGTAGGAAGGACGGGTTAGGATAATGGGGACTGGGGTGAGACTCAAGGCAGGGAGACTGGTTGGGAGGTTATTATACTAGTCTAGATGAGAGGTGATAAGGGCCTTAAAATAGTAGTACAGTGGATATGAGAGAAGCAGATGGATGTGAAAGATTTGTGGAAATAGAAGGCAAAGTTGGCAGTGGCTCGGATGTCAGATGGGGTTAGTGAAGGAAGAATGCAGGATAACTTGAGAAGTTTCAAGTCTGTATGACTAGGAGAATGGTAGTGTCATCAACAGAAATGGCAGTTGGGAGAAGGGCAGGTTTTCTCAGGAGCTGTGTTTTGGATGTAGTCAAATTTAAGGCTTTGGCAGGATATTCAAGTGAAGATTTCTGGTAGGCAGCTGGAGACAGGTTGTGAGACAGAAGCTCAGGAAAGAGACAAGAGCTGGATCTATAGATTTGGAAGCCATCTGTAGAAAGAGGATAATTGAGTCCATGGGAGCAGATGAAAAAAAAGAATGCAGAGAGATGGAGAAGAGTTCTGAAGACAAGGCCTTGGGGATGTTTAGGGGACAGGAGATGGAAAATGAGCAGTCACACAGGAGGAAAACTTCAAGAAATTGGTGCCACAGAAGCCAGGAGAGAAAACGGTGCTCAGGAGTGGTGGTGAATGTACCCAAAAGGTCACAGAAGCCAAGTTCTGAGAAAAGGTGAAGTCTTTCCTAGTGATTAGCACAGTGCTCTACGTATAGCAGGTACTTAATAACATGTTTGTGGAAATGAGTATCTGTGTTCTTTTTGGTATGAATTAATAATTCATGAAATTTAATTAGAAGATAGTACTTTATGAGAACATCAAAGCCAGACTCATCTCTCAGATTCTAGTGCAGAGATTCTGACACTTTTTTGGTTTGGGGTGCCTTGGTGTCCCAGTAATTTTTTTTTGTAGTGCCCTTAGGCCAAAAGAAATTGCCTAACAATTCTATTTATCAAGTAGTTAGGTTCAAACAATAAATACTCACGTCTTAACAACTTAGTAGCCATTTTAAAAATGATACATATAAATCGAAAGGAAAAATAGTTGTTTTATTTCATTCTCAAATCACCACAACTACTTACTAATGGGACAGGTATGCCTGTTGGGCACTGCACAGCTTCTCAAACCTGGGAATCAGATTGGACACTGCCACCTTCATTTCTTGTTCCACATAGTTTTGTGTGTGTCGTACTTGCTTTTTTTTTTTTTTTACCACAGTAACAAACAAAAAGAAAACCCAGCTATACAAAGATTTGTCACAAACAAGAAAATTTGAGAAATTACTGGCATAGCTGAAAATACAAGTAAACGAAATTGTGTCTCAGACATTTGAGAACATCACCTAAAAAATATAGCATGATCTGTACGCTACCTCAAGCCTGGGCATCCTACAGAAACAAATGTTGATCTGTTGTATTTCTCTTGAAAATTTAAAATATCCCATGGTGCCCTGAGGGTCTAGTGAATGAATTTCTGGGGACAGGATGACTAGGGCCAGGGAGGTGGTTCAAGAATCCTTGGTCCCTGGGGCAGCTAGGTGGTGCAATAATAGATCACTGGCCCTGGCTTCAGGAGGACTTGAGTTCAAATCCATCTCAGACACTTGACACTTACTAGTTGTATGACCTTGGGCAAGTCATTTAACCCCAACTGCCTTGCCTTCCCCCCTCCGCCCCCCCCTCCAAGAAGAATCCTTGGTCCTACCAGCATAGTCAGTAAACAAAAAAAATTCAGAATTTCACTACTTTAAAGGGAAAATACTTTTCTGTCCCTGCTCCCACAAAACAGTATGCCAAATGAGTATTTTGGGGCTCCATTATGGTTCCTTCTTGATGAAAACAGATGAACATTCTCACTGTTCTGCTAACTAACTGTTATGTTATTCTTCCACAGACCAAGCTGTATACCTTGCCAGCCAGCCATGCCTCCAGAGTGTATGAGATGCTGGTCAGTCATATTCAACTGCATTATAAGTACATGTACAGGCTTCCAATTGCCAGCAGCATCAGGCTTAAGGTATGAACTGGCCTCTCAGAGTTAGTGGTGGAGCCCAAATGGGTAACTGAAGGTCTTAGATGAATTAGAGAATGTCTCATGTCCAATTTGTGCCACAGAAATCATTGAATGTTCAAAGATAGAAGTCCTGCTTAGCCTACAGGGACTGTACAGTGATGTAGAGTGGGAGAAAATGTTCCAAGTGGTTTTTTCTTCTCCACGTCCCTTTCCTGCTAATTGCTGTTCACTACCAACCTCAAAACTAGAACTAAGTGTAGATGGTTAGAGCATGCATGCCTTTTGTCAGCTTGATACTCCCTTTCACGTGGTGTGTCTATTGCACCTGGCAGCTAACTCTCGTTGTGGCAGAGTTAGGCCTGGAGGAGAGGAGGAGATCTTGAAGGTGCGCAGGCCTTGGTCACAAATACCTCTGCCCTTGTAATGGCTGGGCTTTTGTTTTTTTTCAGTAGGTTATTGCAGAGGCTTTGTCAGTAGAGGGAGGGTAGGAAAGGAAACTGTGATCAAAGGCTTCCCAGGCAACTCTGGTCACGAAGCATCCCTCCCTGCGTTGGGAGCCGGTATGTCTAGGAGTACTGGTTGGCAAGACAAGCTGTGATCCGCTTTAAGGAAGGACTTTGGCCTTCCCCTTGAATCCTCTGTTGCTGAGAGATGGGGGGGTCTGCTGACTTAGGGTTAAGGAACAATATGGTGACTTGTCCGTAGGCAAATGCATTAGCAGAGCTAGTGATAGAACATGGCAGCTCTCCTTTCTGGCTGAAGTTGCCTTCTGTACCCTGGAGCTGAAGTTCCTTCATTGCTTGAGCCAAGAACTTGTACGCCTGCCATGTGTGGTTTGGTGCTGTGTCCACTGAACTTGGAAGTAGGTGGAATGTGACCCCTTTTGTTCCTTTGTCTTTGAATATTAGTCTTATCTGAGTTGTCAATTTATTCTCTTCTAGGCCTTTGACTTCTTGCTGCTGCTACGAGCTGATTCGCTCCATCGTCTTGGCCTTCCCAATAAAGATGGTGTTGTGAGATTTAGCTCCTATTGCCTCTGTGACAACATGTATGTTTCTCATCTTGTTGCCTTTCCCCTCAAATGCCACAATTATCTGCCTTCCCAAATTGGTGACTAGTTGGACTTACCATCTTCATTAATTCTGTGCTCTATAAAGGGCATATGGGTAGAGGAGATGGCCTCTATTGAGTAATTGAATTCTTGAAATGATGTCCCCAGAGGTTTTTACAGTAGTAGCTATGAGGTTCAGGCTCTGAAGCTTCCGATCTTTCTCTTCTCTTGTTAAATCGATGGCTAGCACTGGTGTTAGTTATGCAAATCTTACAGTAGCAGCAGCCACCTGAGGGAGTTGAGTTTCTTCCTGCGAGATCATTGACGGGAGTCCCCCAGGGTGGCTGACCAAGAAGGGGGCCACAGGATCTTTGTTAATGAGTAAGCACCTGTGTTTCTGTTCTCCTCACTCTTCACTCTGGCTCCCCCTTAGAGAACCTGAGAGAGGCTCTGAGAAGAAGGCCAGTGGTGGTACCCTCTCTCCACCCACGGGGCCTCCCAGCATTGTTGCGCAGGGTGCATCTGTCCGCTTGGGCTATTTGCCCTATTCCCGGTTCTTTGGGGTGCTCCTCCAATGTTTGAAGCAGGTAAGCAGCCGTTCCTTTTACCTTTAAACCCAGCTTTTCTTAGTTAAGGAAGCAGTTGAGAGTATGTGTGGTCTATAATTTGGACTTTTGCTTCAGAATAAAAATAAGACTAGTACCCCTAAAATAGCACCCTTGTGGTTGAAAGTGTTCTGGATGTGTTGTCTTCAAAGTTCTTTCTTGTCTATTAACTAACTGTACAGAACTGACTGACTCGACATACTCAAGAGCATTCCAAAGACTTCTGTGATATTCTGAGGCCCAAGCATTGCGATTGGAATCTGTGATTCCTTGTGACAGATTTGCTGCTGCATTCACATGCTTGGGAATGTACATTTTTAGAAAGAGTTATTTGGAAATGGTGATGGAGTAGGGGGAGTAGCATAATAAAATTTTACCAGGTACTAGTTTCTAGTTACTTTGTTGTTTCTGATGGATGTAAAGTGGCTAAATGTGGTGTTGGTCCTACAAAGTGTGTAGTAGGTGGCAGCTAGGTGGTGCAGTGGATAGATCGCTGGGCCTGGAGTTAGGAAGACTTGAGTTCAAATCCAGCGTCAGACACTTACTGGTTCTGTGACCTTGGGCAAGTCACTTTACCTCTGCCTTCCTCAGTTTCTTTAGCTGTAAAATGAGGATAATAGTAGCACCTACCTTTCAGGGTTGTTGTGAGGAGCAGATGAGGTAATAACTGTGAAGTGCTTAGCACTCCTGGCACATAGTAGAGACCATAAATGCTGTCTGTTTATGATGATTATTGTTGTCGTCGTGAGCTTGTCTGCTGCTGAAGAACTGCTTGTTGCTTTTTCTTGATTGACAGTGCTGCCAAGGCAGTACCTGGAGAAGATCAGGTCTGGTGTCCTGGTAGGGGGTCAGGGGAGCAGGTGGTATGTGTGTGTCAGGAGCAGAGGTCTTAAGGGCCTGGGGCAGGGGTCTCACTTGGTGTCGCACCCATGCGGGTGGGCAGAGCCAGGAACACTAGTCCAGTCAGAGTGGGGGAAAATCAGAAAAGACTTTTTACTCTTCCACCTGGTCCTGTTATTTGTTCTGAGGCCTGCTTTTGACTTGGGGGCACTTTTGAGGAAGTCTTTTCTTTCTTTCAGTAGTATAGCATCGCATAGGATCATGGGGGCTGAGAACAGAAGTCATGATTTCAGCAATTCTGCCTCACAGTGAGACCAAGAAAGAGCAATGCCGGTGGTTTTTCAGTTAAGGGCTTTAAACAAAGCCTGAAATGATGTTCCATCTTTCCAGAAATTTCTTAAATTCCTTGTTAACTGTTTCTTTCCTCTCTCTTCCCCAGGAGACTGACTGGAAAGTATTGAAACTGGTTCTCAGTAAGCTGCCAGAGTCCCTCCGTTACAAAGTTCTCATTTTCACTTCTTCTTGCAATGTGGACCAGCTCTCCTCTGCTCTCTGCTCAATGGTAATGTTGACCATTTCAGATATCTGTAAAACTTTTTTAGTGTCCCTTGATGGGAAGGTCTGTGTTGGAGTGGGCCAGGTTGAGCCAGTAGATGCTTTCCCTCTTCAGCAGGGAGAATCTGAGCTCTAGAAGGCAGGCTGCTTGGCAGGGGGCACCAGACAGTGGTTCAGAGGATCAGAACCCAAGTGCTTTCATTTACAGGCTCCTATTGGCTTTGAACCTTGTTTGTCCAGTACCTTCACCAGCAGTCAGAATAGGCCTGGGTGCTCTGATCATACTGAAGATTCTCCGGGTGTAGGCCATGCTTTTCAGAGGGTGAGGTGAGCATGTTTATGCCACGCTGCTGTAAGGCAGATCAATTGGACTTGAATGTGTATTGGATGAGGACTGATACAAAGAATAGGCATATTTAGCCTGGAGATATTTATAGCAGTTGTTGAGGAAAAAGTAGAAACATGGATGCTGTCTCCAAGTATTTGAAGGGTTGTCATGTGAAAGAGGGATTAGGTTTGTTCTGCTTGGCCCCAGAGGACTAAACAAGAACTGCCAAGTAGATGCTATAGAGAGAGAGATTTAGACTTGATGTAGGGGAAAAACTTACTAACAGTTATTGCTGTTCAAAAATAGAACAGGTTGTCTTTGGAGTTAGTGCCCTGTTCCTAGAAATCTTTAAGGAGATGACACTTTCCAAGTTATGTCATAGAGGAAATTCAGGCTTCAGATAAGCATTGAATTAGATGACCTTAGATGTCCTTTTCAGTTCTAGGACTATGAGTCAGAAGCCTAAACCTGGCTTGACTTCAAATTGACCTGCCTTACAGAGTGACCAAAGGAATTGTTTGAAAGCAAATTAGCAAGTTTCCTTTTCAAGCCCTCTGTTCTTTCTAGTGCTCCTTGCTTCTGGACTGATTTTGGGAGCCCCTTTCTAGGTAGAGCACATGCTGTACCTGACACCTTCTCTCACCCCTCGAAGGGAATTTATGCCCTGCTGGAGCCCGGTAGTACTGGGATCCTTGCAACCCTTGGCAAGAAAATACTTTATCCTAGGGCCTTGATTTCTTCTCATGCCTTAAAATCCAGCTGCTCTCCCCTCTCCAGCTTGTCCACCCCTGAAATGTGTGCCATCGGCCTTTTGGGGCATGTGCACTAATGAGAACATGTCCTCTGTTAGCTTTCAGATAAAAAGACTCCCGAGCGACTCTACGGCACACCTGATGGCTTCTCTCGGACAGACTTACACTTGGCAGTGGTTCCAGTACTGACAGCATTGATCTCTTACCATAACTATCTGGATAAAACTAAACAGGTACAAAATGGGAGGGAGTTTGTAGGAGAGAAATAGTTTAACATCAAGGTAACTTGAATGCCAGCTTAGATTAAATGAACCCGAACATTCTCTCCTCTGCCACCCCACCCTCCTCTTGTTCCCATGGCTGCTCTGTTGTTTAGGTGCTAGAAAGTGCAGCTAGAAAGAAGCCTTTGCTTCTACAGATGGACCTGACCTTCCTTCTTCCCATCCTCTTGTGTGACAGGCTGACCTTTACCTAATAAAAAAGTTCTTTCTGGTGGATGGGGTACCATTTGATCCTTTCTGATAAAACCCATCTTTGGCAAGAGAAGGACTGTAATCTCCCAGCCTTAAAGATGTTGCCTTTACCAGTGTTTGTCCTTACAAAACCATCTGATTTTAGAAAATGTTCGCCTTTAGCTATGAGAGAGCCTGAAGCTGTTAAAATCAACAACTTTTAGAAAAGTGAAGTGGTTGTATCTTCCCTTATTGTGTTTTGAGTCAATAACCCTTGTATCTCCTTCCAGCGGGAGATGGTATATTGCCTGGAGCATGGCCTCATTTACCGGTGTGCTAACCAGTGTGTCGTGGCACTGTCAGTGTGCAGTGTAGAAATGCCAGATGTCATCATCAAAGCGTTGCCAGTCCTGATTGTGAAGCTCACCCACATTTCTGCAACAGCCAACATGGCTATCCCTCTCCTGGAATTCCTTTCAAGTAAGTGGTCCGAGTAACACGATAGAATGAATGTGTCCCTGATGCTATCTTTAGTCTTGCATTCATCAGGATCATGATCCAAAACAGCTTTTTTTGGTGTGCTGAGGACTGAGCATCAGATGGCATAGTTGACCTTAGAGCTTTTGAGACTGTCTGCTGAATGTGTTGTGTGCCTCCCATTCCTGCCTGTGCTCCCTTGGTCTAGAACAGCCTTCTACGCTTGGACTTCATGGAGTACTTCATACCTTTTTGACGTATTGCTTATGGAGTATTGTACATTGTAATTATCTTTGTTTGTGCATTGTGTCCCTGCCAGACTGTAAGCCTTATGAGGGCAGGGAAAATTTCTCTAACTTGAGATCTTTTCTAGCACTGTGCTCTCTGTACTCTATTTAATGCTTTTAAAATGTTTTTTTGAATGGCTTTGGAGCACTTTGAACCTCCTTGGCCAGGAATACTTTTGTTGGTTTTTGAAGACTAGCCCGAGACAGCGCAAGTGTGCAGATGTGTGCACACAGCTGTGTATGTTTATGTGTGTGTCAGTACATGCTATTCATATGTACACACCACACATCCTCTCGTTACCAGCAGCTTCAGGCCAGCCAGGGCTTTGTGGTTCCCATTTGATAAGTCAAGGCCCAGATTTCCTGACCCCCTTTTTTCCCCTATCATGTTTCAGCTTTAGCCAGATTGCCTCACCTCTACAGGAACTTTGCTGCCGAGCAGTATGCAAGTGTGTTTGCCATCTCCCTGCCATACACAAACCCTTCCAAGTAAGTTCCTTGCTGTGCTTGCTACAGCCTGTGAGGTGCATCCATTATAAATTCAGCAGCCGAGCTTGTTCTCTGGAAATAGCATATCTGAGTTATCTACAGATGGAAGACCCACCTTATTGTTAGAATAAATGATTTGCCAAAATTTACTCACTTACTGCTTAGCCTTTTAGAGACTGGTTATAACTTTTGCATCTCTAGTTTGCTCTTGGAAATTTTAAATGCTTTTTATTCTTGGTTGCTAAGACTAACTTCCAGTTTTTTCCTTCCTTTCCTCCTTTCTTAGATTCAATCAATATATTGTATGCCTGGCTCATCATGTTATAGCCATGTGGTTCATCAGATGTCGATTACCCTTCCGAAAAGACTTTGTACCCTTCATCACCAAGGTATAACTATTTCCTAGTCCCCAAGTATGCATAGTGCCCTATCCACACCAGAACAGCCCATACCACTGAGTACAGCTAAGGGATTGCTAGAGAGAGGTAGTAGATGGGAGAGTAGTATTTGAGGAGAGTGGGTGTTCTTGGGCCCCTGGGTATGTATCATGCCATAGTTCTGCTGAACCAGATTGAGGTATTTTGATGGTTCTCTCTAGTGCTCAGCCTCCTGGGGCCCACATTCCTCTTCTCTGAACTGAATGGTTGGAGTGCTAATGAATGTATTAAATTAACACGGTCTGATCAGGCTGAGCTGCCTTAATTTTAGAGTACATGGCCTACAAGTGTTCTCAAAAAATTCAGTTAATGGCTGAAAGTAGAGATTTAGATCAAGCCACATAACCTGAGAGGAGCAGTCCTTATTAATAAACAGTCCTCAGGTGTTTCCATGTCAGTGTTAAAGTCATGCTCTCATTTGATAGGGCTTACGCTCCAATGTTCTCATGTCTTTTGATGACACCCCTGAAAAGGACAGCTTCAGAGCTCGGAGCACGAGCCTTAACGAGAGGCCCAAAAGGTAAAAGCATCTCCCTCAGGGGAACATCCAAGGTTAGGAGGAGGAGGGGAGGCTGTTGTGTGACCTGATCTTATCCTCTGTATAGGTTTAGAGGACCAGAAGGGTCACTTTGCGTCTCGTTGTGTGTTTAGTAGCCTGAAAATAGAATCATAATCTAGGTTGCCTGCATTGTATACAGAGATGCAGAAAGTGTTTGACTGAAAGCAATCCCTTGTGCATGAGACACTGAGGCTTCTGAGAAGATGACCAGTGCAGGACTCAGGGAATCGTGCCATGATGGGATGCCTCATATTTTATAGTGTCCTCTCAGGGCTTACAGAGCTACAAAGCTAAAAGACCCCCAATTTGAGCTAACGTACCACTTCTGCTTTTCTAAAGCTTTGATGATGTTGTCTAAAGCACCTCATAAAGGGGCCCCAGAAGGGGAGCTCTCCTGACTTCTCATCTAAGACTTGGGAGGTGCTCCCACAGGATTCCCTTCCTGAGCCTGGGGGTAGCGGAGACCATTTGACTCAAGACTGGGTTAGTGTAAGCAGAATGCTGCCTTGCCCTTCTTCAGTAATACAGAAAAACCACAGCCAGCCCAGAGCAAGGAAGAAGTATGGGGCTGTGAACTGCCTTCCCTTTCCCAAGTCATAAAAGTTCCCAGATGGGGCCCTTTGATTTCTGTGGAGCTGTGTCCTGCCTTGGAATGTGTCTGGAAAGGGGCCAGCTGGCCAGTGCCCCTGGAGCTGTGTGACCTGGCTGCCCATTCTCCTCTTAACTAGGGAAGATGCTCTCCTTTGTCATCAAAGCTCTTCTCCCCTCCTTCCAGATTGGCAATGAGGCTTCGGCCGGTCCTTTTAGTTCTCCTTTGCATTTCATTTGACATTCCCCTCCTACTCCCCTCTGCCTCCCCTTTCTGCCCCAAGCTTTTTTTGCCCTTCTTAGGTTGGAATACTGCATTTTGAAGTATGACCAGGTTACTTTGGGATAAGCTTGGGAAGATTCTCCAAAAGCCATGAAGCTTGGAGAGGGGAGTGGGCCTCAGTGTGGCCTGATGGGCAGCCAAGGCAGGAAGCTCATTTCCAGTCATCTTGTGTCCCTGCCTCAGAACCGGCCTTTTTATTCCTATGAGTTCCAGCTGGGCCTAATGAGCCTTCTACTCCAGTATGTCCCTCCATTAGGCGGTTAGCATTTCTCCTGTTCATGGTAAGGAGCCTGGGCCTTCAAAGCCTGTCTGACTCCAAGGTTCAGTCCTAAGGCTTCAAACATTCCCCTGGTCAGTGCAGTGTCGTATTCCATCGCTCATTCTGACCCATGCCTGTTTAATTTGTACTAACGTCATTTGTTTTTATGCCATGTGTTCAATCTTTTGTGTTTTCTTGGTCATGTTACAAAATGTATTTTATGCCTTTGTATTTTTCCCTTTTTTTGCAATAACTTTCCTTTTGGCACGTTTCTTTGTTTTGTTGGCCTCACCCTCGGGGATATCCCCATCTTGACCCTGTGAACTGTGACCTTTCAACTTCATTCCTCCAATGGTTCCTTCCCTTCCTGTGAGCTGTGCAATCATCATTCTTTGGGGCTTGGTGCTTCCTCACCTAGTAGTTTAAGGATAGCCAAACCCCCCAAGCAAGGCTTGAATAACTCTCCTCCCGTGAAGGAATTCAAAGAGAGCTCTGCAGTTGATGCCTTCCGGTCCCGCAGCATCAGTGTGTCTGAACATGTGGTTCGCAGGTAGTGGTGCTTTCATAGGGAGGGGGGGCGCACACCCTGGAGCTTGGCCCTTGCAAAGTGTTGCGGCTGGGGTGGGGGCAATGGTGCATGGGGGCTTCTTGCATGTCTTCATAGAAGGTAGAGACTTGAGGTCTCCTGGGTACTAGTTCTGGAGGGTCCAGAAGGGTTGCTCACAGAGTATGTGGTTGGGCATGGTCCAGGCTGTAGTCCATTGGGGCTTTACCAGCAAGAATGCACCCCCCTCTTGCAGAGGAGAGCCTGACAGTGAAGGATAAAAAGGTTGCATTCTGTTCCAAACACTTATGAAAGAAGCTGGGCATAGGGGCACGTTGATGAATCACTGCGTTGGGGAGGGCCCTGGGGAAGCGGAAGCTGAGGAACTTTCTCTCTGACAGTGCCAGGGTCCTGGGCAGAAGCTTCTCCAAGGTCTGTTTCCATGGAGGGAGAGTTAGCATTTAATATTTTCAACTAACTGAGAGCTTGTCCAGTGGGAGAGGGGGAGTCTCTGGATCCTTTGCTCTTTGACCTTTTCTCTCAACGTCAGGTCCTCTGAGTCTTGTTCAGATAAGGTCTACGTTGTAGATAGCCTAGCAGGAAACATCAGTGGTGTTGTCTGGCTGTGCATGTGTGTGCATGTGTGTGTGTGTGCGCGCGCGCGCGGCGCGCATGTGCATGTGTATATGTATATGTGTGTACACACATCCTTGGGAGAAGTCTAAACATTCTCTGTACTTGGGCTTTATCCAGGCTTGTTCTTTCCCTGCCATTGTCTTTCTGTGTCAGAGACATGGCTAAAAGCATTCACTCAGCAGGAGATTAGCAAGAAGGGTGTGTCTGGAAGGTTTTCCTAAAGTATTTGTGTAATAGTAGAAAGTGCCCCGATTTGTACAGTAAAATCAGAGCTGCCCCCTCGGTCTCCTCTGGAAAATACCCCCTCAGAGCTGCAGGGATTCCTACGACCTTGACCTGAGATTTGAACCTGTATTACAAATGGTTAGGACTCACATCTTGTTGCCTTGTGCCACTGCTGCCCCACCCCCACTCCCGTCCATTCCATCTGAATGAGACCTCGATGTGGCTCTTTTATTAAGCGTGACTTCTCTCTTCCTACCTCCCTATAGGTAAAAGGATTATTAACTCACATTTCTGTAGCATGTTAAGATTTCCCTCCCAAAACCTCTGTGAGGTAGGCGGTACCAGTATTATTAGCCTCAGTTTACAGAGAATTTAATGGAGGCTAAGAGAGTTGAAAGGACCTGTCCAGAAGCCCAGAGCTAATCAGTGTTGTAGCTGGGACCCAGACCCACTTCTTCTGATGCCCGAGGACCAATATTCTTTTCACTGTTCCACAAAAGAGCATGAAGTAGTTGAGATGAAACATTTCCAGTGATCTAGCATACATTTTTAATTTCTCTTCTAGGAAATTCTTTATCTAAATGCAAAGTATGTTTTAAGGACCTTTGGATTTTTCTTTCTAGTAGTTAAGGCAGCAAAAGCTGTTTTTTGGATCATAGATATTTGAGTCAAACAAGCCACTGTTTCACTTCTGAGGGAATAGGCTCCTGTGTAGGAACTAAGTCTGAACGTGGATGGGCACTGCCTGTGACCTGACCTGTGTCAGTGTCTTCAGCACTGACATGGTGAAGGCAGGATTGCTTATGTCAATCAAACACTGGTTTTGTGTGCAGAATGCAATCTTTTGTTAATGAATGTACTCCAGAGTTCTGATTCTTGTGCATGACTAAACCTCTTTCTGCAATTAAAATGTTCATTGAACTTTAACAATGTGCTTCACTGAGATTTGACACCCTGCCTCACATCTCTCCTAAAGTCTGTCATCCAGCTTGGGTCCCTGGACCTTTCAAGATCAGCCTTTTCCTTTACTCTCTGGGATAATGCAGTTGGTGCTAACTTGCAAAGATGGGGTCAATCAGAGAATGGGCCCTGTGGTTTGTCTCTTTATGGGCATGGCCAGAGGGCCCTCCCCCCAAGCCCATGCATGCATTACAGCTTTAAGCCAGGTGGCAGGCAGTGTGTCATGGTGTGTCCTTGCCCTCCTGATTTAGCTTCTGTGGTTCTTCTTTTCAGCAGGATACAGACATCCATCACTAGCTCTAGTTTGGGCTCTGCAGATGAGAATTCAATGGCTCAGGCTGATGATAACCTAAAAAACCTTCACCTGGAACTCACAGAAACTTGCTTGGATATGATGGCCAGATATGTCTTTTCCAACTTTACAGCTGTACCAAAGAGGTAGGAGCCAACAAATGGTCTTTGGCAAAAGTCAGGATTTAAATTAATGTATCTTCAAAGTGAAAACTAAATCTAGCCATACCACCCCAGCCACCCTTGCCCCCTACTTCCCTTATTAGAAATCAGAGACAGCTATACGTATGATGCCATTGTTTTTACTTAATTGGTGGTAGGGACTTTTACCTCAATCCATTTTTCAATAAATGTTTTTGTGAGCAGAGTGGTAACAAGCTTGTCCCTGTGGCATTATCTAGATGACTTTGCCCTGGTATCACAGAGAATTACAGTAGTTGTAGGCCCACCCCTGGTTGAAGCATGTGCTTTTGAATCTCAGAATTGGGAGGGATTTCAGGGCCCACCCGTACCTGAACAATAATCCCTTGATCTTATTTATGATATAACCAACAAGTGGTCATCCAGCCTTATATTTGCAGAATGGACTGTTCTCTATTAGTCCCAAAACATCAGCTCTCTAGAAACTGAGTTTCTCTCTCAAAGGTTTTAGGAGATATTCTTCCATACCCTCTGGGTTTTTGTCTTTACAGGTCTCCTGTGGGAGAATTTCTGCTTGCTGGAGGGAGAACCAAAACCTGGCTGGTTGGGAACAAGCTAATAACTGTAACGACAAGTGTTGGTACTGGGACCAGGTCCCTGCTGGGTCTGGACTCTGGAGAGCTGCAGAATACTGAATCAAGGTAACTGGAGAAATACCATTTTTCCTTTTGGTGTGTTTTTATTCAATCATTTGAACAAAAGGCATTTACTAAGTGCCTGCTATGTGCTGCCAGGTACCATTTGAGGCACTGGGGATAAACATATCAACAAATGAAACAAAACCTACCCTCAACGAGCTTACGTTCTAACAAAAGTGTCCAATTTAGCACCTAACACTTCATATTACTCCAGTGCCTCCCACTATGTTCTCCTCTGGTGCTATCTTACAGGGAAAGGTGGCCCTTCTCATTGTCAAGGCAAATCCCTCTGTATGTATGAGTGATCCCGTTCCCTTCTTCCTTCTCCAGAAGATTATCCCTTCTGTTATCCTCACTCTTAACCAGATTTCAGTCTCTCCCCATCTACTCACTGCTTCCTTACAGCCTACAAAGGTGCCCATCACTCCCCTATCCTCCACAAACCCTCATATGATTCATCCCTTCCTGCTAGCTGTCAGCCTGTGTCAGGTCCTCAAGGAGCTGTCTGCCTCATTGCCTCCTCTGCCTATCCTTCCGTTCTCTTCTTCACTCTCTGCAGTCTGGTTTCTGACCTCATTATTCAACCAAAACTGCTTTCGCCAAAGTTACCAATGATTTCTTAAGTCATCAAATCGAATTAATGGCCTTGTCTCAGTTCTTCTCCTTCTTGACCTCTTGGTAGTCTTTGGATGTTGTCGATCATCCTCTTCTCGCTGATTGCTCTCTTCTCCCTAGGTTTTTATGACGCTGCTTGCTCATTGTTCTCTTACCTGTCTTACTGCTCTTTCTCAGCCTCCTTTGCTGGATCTTCACCTAGGTCATGTATGCTAACTTTGGGTGACTCCCAGGCTCTGTCTTGGGACTTCTTTTTTTCTCTGAACTATTTTGCCTGATAATCTCATCAACTCTCATGGGTAAAACTGTCATCTCTATGAAGGTGATTCTCAGATCTTTTTTGTTCAATCCTAATCTCTGCTGACCTCCAGTTGAGCATCTCCAGCTGCGTCTTGGACATCTTGAATTAAGTGTCCTGTAGACATCCCAAACTCAATTTGTCCTCTTCCCAAATGCTTCCCTTTTGCTAACTTCCCTATTCCTGTGGAGGGTACCACCATTTTCTCAGTCACCCAGGCTTGCAACCTAGGTGACATCCTCAACTCCTCACTCTTTGTTGCCCCCCCTCCCCCGCCAATTTCCAGTCTGTTGCCAGGACCTCTTGATTTCATCTTCGCAACATTTCTTGAATATACCCCCTTCTTTCCTCTGACACTGCCATCACTCTAGTGCAGACCCTCAGTACCTTATGCCTGGACCATTACCCTAGCCTGCTGGTGGGTCTGCCTGCTTCCAGTCTTTCCTCACTCCAGTCCATCTTCCATTCAGCTACTAAAGGGATTATTCTCCCCTCGCCCCCCGCCTTTGTTCGGTCAACTCCAATGACTTCTTATTACCTCTAGGATTAAATATAAAATCCTCTTTTTCACTTTTAAGGCTCCCCTAACCTAGTCCCTTCCTACCTTTCCAGTCTTCTTACACATTCCACAGATTCTGATGTTCAGTGGCACTGGCCTCCTGGCTGTTTGAGGCACATGATTTTCCATCTCCTGACTCAAGGTGTTTTCACTGGCCATGTCCCATACCTAGAACTCATTCCTTCCTCATTTCAGCCTCTGAACTTTTCTGATTTTCTTGAAGTCTCACCTTTTACAAGAAGCCTTTCCTAGTCCTCCTTAGTCTTAGTTTCCTCCCTTCAAGATTCTTTCCAGTTTACCCTGTACATAGCTTTTTTGTACATAACTGTTTGCGTGTTTCTTCCCCCTTACGCTGTGAGCTTCTTAAGAGCAGCAACTATTTTTTGCCATTCTTTGTTATCCCCAGTGCTTGGCATAATGCTTGGCACGTAGTAGGTCCTTAATAAATGTTTGTTGACTGACTGACCCAACTGCTGTCAAGCTAGTTTACATACTGTTTTATCCTTGATGCCTGATGTACATATGTGTTTGTGTGTTTCTTAGCACAGATCCCAGTTTGCAAGTGAGACAGACAAAGGAAGCACCAGCCAAGTTAGAATCCCAGGCTGGCCAGCAAGTTTGCCGGGGATCCCGAGACCGTGTTCGGTCTATGTCAGGTAGGCTAACTATTTTCTTCTTCCTTTCTTTCCTGGCTCAGGTGGTTGCAGACACCCTTCTATAAAGGGGTACTCCTGCAGCGCCAGCTGCAATGAAGAGCAGTAGAGAAGTGTGGGATAGATATAAGGACTGTCTGAGACCTGACTGTGCTCCCTGCCTGACATTCTCACTGTCTCTGAAATGAAGATAGGCCCCTTCTACCTTGTGTTTCATGCTTCTTAAAGACATTGTCAATGTATGTGGCAGCCTGTGTACCCTGTCTTCCAGCTCTAAAAGTCTTCGGTTCATTTTTTTATTGTGATGTTTCCCTAGAAATTCTCTGGCAGAAAGAAACTCAGATATACTTATAATCTTGTCCATAAAGCATCTCTCTTTTTCTCTCTCTGGTAATTTGAAAAGTGAATCTTTGGATAGGGCCTGTAGCTGTAAGTGTTCCTTTTTCCTGGAAGCAGTACATTCCCTTCATTCTTTAGCCTCAAGTTTCCTGAGCCTATCCTCGGGGATGTTAGCCAGTAGAACAATAGGCCATCATGGAGAGAGAGGGGCCCTTTTTCTTTTCTCTCCTTTATAATTTGATGTCCCTTGTGTGGCAAAAGCACTAGGGGTATGGGATCCTAGTGCTTATCTGCATAGTTCTGGCTAATAGATTTAAAGGTATGTATTTCCTGATGCTTCTTGGCAAATTGGTACTATTCATTGCTTGGCTGTGTTCGTCTCTTGACACACAACACAGTTTTTCTTTTCTACCTATTACCAGGGGGACACGCTCTCCGGGTCAATGCCTTGGATACTCCAACCTCCCACTTCCCAAGCAGCCCTGCTTCTCCAGGGTTACAGAGTGCACCCACTGCTCGGACAGAGAAGGCTTCAGCCAGTGCCCAGACCCCTTTACAGAAAGGAAAGACCAACCTGGCTGCCTACGTGCCCCTCCTCACCCAGGGCTGGGCTGAGATCCTGGTCCGGAGGCCCACAGGTATTCACTTGTCCTTGCCAAAGTATAGCTTCCTGGCTTATCCCCACATTTGCAGGTGCTTCCCTCCTGGTTTGCTTAATACTTATCAGCCCAGTCACTGACAGAGCTTGGCCACACCTTATCCTGCCAGGACCCTAACTGTTTGCTTCCTCCTGGGAAGTTAGGAGAATAATCTTCCAAAAGTGCATTGATACTGGAATGCCAGGTGTTGGTTTGTTATGGAGCGGTGCACATATTCAGTGGGATACTCAAAGCTGCAAGGCAGTGAGCGAGGAGATCCCAAGAAACCCTGGTCAGGTAGGAGGTTTGGGTGGCTGGTTTAGCAGCTTCCAGGCAGCAGCCTTGGGGCTTAGCTTTTTCAGTGCCCTAAATAGGTCTAGCAGTTGACTAACTGAAAAGATACTTATCACAAGGCTAACTGCTTGGTGGTCTTGTCATGTTTAGGGTACCAGCAGCGAGGGGCCCTAATCCCCTAGGAGGAGTAGAGTCTGCAAAGAGCCTTCCTTAGAAGCAGAAGGCAGCTTACGCAGTAAGAGGCAAGAATCAGAATGGAGTTGTAAGTGTTGTGTCCTTAGGGAGACCACATCAGGAAAGCCTTCCCTACCAGCTGGCCTCCACAAGCCAAACTGAATGTGAAAATCCTCACTGTGCCAGTTGGCACACTTACTCTGTGCCAGATTTAGTTTCTAAGCACTCAGTACAGGTGAAAAAGCAGTTGCTTTGCTGCAATCAAGGTAGGCTGAGAGGATTGAGACCTTTTACTTTGGGGCCATCTACTTTACCCACCTTGTAGGCTACTGCCTACAAGGCGCTTGTTTTCTTTTCCTGAAGAGGGAGCAGAAGGTCTGTACCCTGGCCAGTGATGGCTTAGTTTCGACAGTAGCCAAATCATTTTCTTTTGTCATTGAGCTAGAAGAGATAGAGGAAACTGTGAATTGATTTTTGAGTTTGGTATATAAAGAGTGCTTAAGATGAAAAATGCCTAAATTAGCTGAAGATGGTTCAGATGGCTTAGCTTAGTAATGGTTGGGGGGAGGAGTGGATTTGGGAGGAAGAGCCCTGGAGTGAGAGGTGTAGGACCTGGGTTCGAGTTTTGGCTTTGCCACTAAGTTGCTTTGTGACCTTGGGCAAATCGCTTCAGTTTGCTGAACCATGGTTTCCCCATCTCTAAACCGATTGGTTTTTTTTGGAGGGGGGAAGGCAGGGCAATTGGGGTTAAGTGACTTGTCCAAGGTCACACAGGTAGTGTGTCAAGTGTCTGGATTTGAACTCAGGTCCTCCTGACTCCAGGGCCGGTGCTCTGCTCACTCTACTCTAGCTGCCCCTGGTTGGGTTTTTAATCAAATTACCCTTTTAACTCTGAGTCTGTGATTCTTTGAGAGATACCCTCTGACCAAACTCAGACTGCTGGTTTGTCTGGGTATGGGGACATGATGACCCTTTTCCTTTTTAAAAGACACTCCTTCTTCCTAGGGAATACCAGCTGGCTGATGAGCTTAGAAAACCCTCTAAGTCCATTCTCTTCAGATATCAACAACATGCCGCTTCAGGAACTATCTAATGCATTAATGGCAGCTGAACGTTTCAAGGAGCACCGGGAGACGGCCCTGTATAAGTCCTTGTCGGTGCCGTCCTCTAGCCTTACCACGGGGACAGACAAGCCTTCCCTCCTACAGCGGTCCAATACAGGTGAGAAAGGACCTTGACTAGGCCCTGGGGGCAGAGTCAGAGGGGGATGTAGCATGGGAATGCCTGTTGGGACTATAACAAGGCAGTCTCTCTCATGGGCCTGGTATCTCTCCTTGAGATCACATGGTCCATTCATTGAATATCTTGCCTTAGTGCTTCATAGAAAACATCACCTACTTGAACCAAGTCCCAAGGGAGAGACTAGGCGGGTGGAGATTATTCCAAGGGTGCTTGCGTCTGGGTATAGTGTTTGCCTCCTTTTATTTTTAGTCTTTGGGGGAATAAAGCATTTGGATGACTCTTGGTCCCCCTGGTCCTCAGGTTTTGTTTGGAAAGTTTTGTCAGAACCTGCTGTGGCAGATTACTGCGTGGGGGTAACCCCCTGAGGTTTGCTTTAGTTCTGTGATCTTCATGAGGCTAGTGCTTACCTCTAACCACAATTCAGGCTGTCAGGAATGTTCTCATTTCCAGTCTCCATTCTTCATTTTCCTCCCTGGGAGCAGAGCCTGGTATGAAAGGCCTTGACTTCCCAAGAAGCTACACCTGCCAAGACAGTGTCACATGTATGGTCTTTAGACTGCCCCTGATCAGAATTTCCATGTTGTGCTGAAGGCTCTGGGCTTGCAAGAAGGAAGAGTAGTAGTTAGGAGGTAGTCTAAGCCCCAAAATGCTCCCCTTTGAGTTCATTACCTGGGAAATGGGCATTGGCCACGTTGACCCCAGGCACGCGGTGGGAGGTGGAGGAGAGGGCACCGTGGACAGGTTTGCTGTCTGCTTTGGAAGTGTGAGCTCTCTGTCAAGGTGAACCTTTGCCTTCTGTTCTATAGCCTTTTCTAGCAAGGCCCTCCTGAATTTGTCTTTGAAAATAGACATACTGAGGGGTTTGTACTCTTGGTTATTTAGGGGAACAAAGAAGGGGTGGTCAGGGACACAAATGCCTGGCTTAACTCTAACCAAACTGTAGAAAGCTCCTTCAGTGAGCCCACACAAGGCCCTTCTTTCCCAGTAAAGGTGTTGGGGTGGCTGAGGGTCCCTGCAGTGGCTTGCCCTAGCTTACTGTAGCTGACTCTGGTTCGGACTTAAGGGCTCTTGGTCATTGTAATTTCTCTGCTGTGTGGGGTGTGTGTGTGTGTGTGTGTGTGTGTGTGTTTGTGTGTGTCTGTGTGTGTGTGTGTGTTTGTGTGTGTGTGTGTGTATGTATTTGTGTGTGTGTGAGAGAGAGAGAGAGAGAGAGAGAGAGAGAGAGAGAGAGAGTGTGTGTGTGTGTGTGTGTCTGTGTGTCTGTGTGTGTGTGTGTGTGTGTCTGGGGGGTGCATGTGTAGTCTCTCCTTCCTCTTTTATGTAGCTGCTCACGTGGTTCCCTTTGCAGTGGCCTCTTTCTCTTCCATGTACCAGTCCAGTTGTCAAGGAAAGTTGCATAGGAGCGTTTCCTGGGCAGGTATATTTCTATCTCTTTAAGGAAACAAGTATTTGCCATAGAAGAACACCTGATTCATTAGACACTATTTCCCTCATATTGTCACCCTCCCTTTCATGTCTCCTGTTTGTACCTGGTCTCATGATTCTCAGTGAATGGGATCTTGACTAGCATGAAGAAGTCCATGCCAGAAACAGTATTTGCGATTGTTAGCCACTCAGAAGTAGTTCTTCAGCTGAGCTCCATTCCTGAAATGGAAAGAGCTGGACCCTCTTTTCCTGGCCCGAGGACAATAGAAGTCCTTGTCAGACTCCTCAGGGCAATGGTCTGGCTTCTGGATTAGTTGATGTGAATGACAGTTGCCAGTTACTCTTCATTTACTCCTCTGTTGAAGGAGCAAAGGCCCATTATCTTCTCTGCCCTGGAAGCTCAGCAGACCGTCTCCTCTTAGCTCGTATAAGTGCTTGCCCGGTCATTGGCAAGGTAATTTGGCTGTAGGGAAAAAAAGTGCCCCAAACCAAATTGGCCTCTGTTTGGATTTTATCAAAATTTTGCATCGTGAAGTGAAGTCCCAGAATCTTGTGATTCTGATCCCCCATGGGTGATGAGCAGCTCTTGTAGCTCCTTCTTTCAGCCTGCCTCAGTCATCCTGGGAAGAGTGCATGGGTGGTGGTCCCCAGAGCAGAGGCCATCCTGTGGCATACTCGCTGCGGAATGGCCTCTGCTCTGTGGTCCCATGCAGCTTCCTCCTGGCTCGGGGTGTTTGCTTGTCTCCACGGCACCATGACCCCATGGCTATGTAGAAACTCCAGCTGTCCTGGAAAGATCCTGGGCCAGTTAGGAAAGCTCAATGACCGAGGCCCTGTGCAATGAGTTCTGGCTTGGACAGCTAACCAGATCAGCACGTTTCTTAGAAGGCCTGTGTGTGCAGCGCTAACTCCTTATTCGCTTCTGTTAAATAACTGCTCCCGGGAGCTGGAATCCATTCAGAAAAAGCTGCTTCAGCAACTTTCTGCTGATTTTTTTTTATGTGCTCAAGTTGGTTTTACCTTTTATTTTGGAAAGCAAATCCTAGCTTTTCAGATGGGTCTTCCAATTCTTTGTTTTAAACTTCTTACATGTCAGCCTTTTCCTTAGGACTAAAATAATAGAGAAACCAGTGGACTCTCTGAGTTCTAGAGGACTGTGTATTGTAGACTCAGGTTTCACTTAACCTCTCTACCATACATGAGAATCCCAGTGGATTATGAAGAGCTCATGAAGCTGGTTGAATTGACCATTACTCAGGTCTGCCTCCACTTGTTTGCCCCAGGATCACTCACAAGAAGAGGAGGGGTGGTGGTGCCAGTCTACTGCTAACTGCATGTCATTGAGTTTGACTAGTATACCTGGGCCTTGTCTTCCCCTCAACCCCTGGGACGAGGCACATGTATATTGGTGCCTTGGTGAGGAATACAGGGTGACTCAGGCAGATGGCCATAGACCTCATGTCTCTTTTCCCAGTTGCTTTGATGAACCTGGGCTAACCTATCACTCCCCACTCATTACTTCAGTCACAGAAAAGCTATTGCCACAGACAGACCTTTCTCTTCCCTTGTGTTCCTCACTGGGTAATAGGAAGCTGAACTGACTGATTTTGGGGGATGAGGCAATATGACCATTCATTGGGCTCATGAGTGAAGGAGAAGGGATCGAGGACCTTGTAAGGGAAGGGAGGCTGTGCTGATCAGAGTCTGATTTGCCCTTCGAAGGTCACATCTGCTGACTTTCTTATGGCTGCCCAGCAGTTCTGTGGTAGGGAAAAGGCTGACACTTCTGCAGAGCAGAAGGGGTCCCCCTTGGGCCGGTCTAGGCTCTAGTACTTACTTTTTTTTTGTTTTGTTTCTTGGTAGAATCTGCAGTTGTCCTTGAAGAAGGAAGCCAGACAGAGGTGGACTTGAGAGAGACAGAGTCACCGTGCGAGTGTCAAGAGATAGAGGATTTTGAAGGCTCTCAGTCAGCTGCAAGTGATGAGAGGTTCAGCAAACTTCAGGAAGTCTATAGTAGGGTGAGTTGTCAGGCCTTCTAGAGAATAACCATTCTTCCACCCCTGGTGTTTCTGTAGGTCTTCATCTGCCCTTGTCTTCTGCACAGCTAAAGTGAAGCATTCACTAGCAAGCCAGAACATCATCCTTGCATTCTTAGCCAAGTTTAACTCCTGACTAGATGACGACGGAGGCCCACTTGAGGTTTCTCTGGCATTTTGTTGATTGGCCATGTGACTGCCTAACCCAATCCTTGCTATTACTGTTGTGTTAAGGCATTTGCTATCCAGAGAGGAGTACCTATTCTAGGCAGCTTCTCCCTGACCAACCTTCTCAGTTGGTCTTTGTGACTTAGTATTTATTCCCTGGTGGCAATTGATTTTTGGGGCATGTAGTGTTATCTCTCACCCTTATTGCATTTGGAACATTGCGAATGGCGTGTGGAATCCTGTTTCACTGATGAGGAAATACATGTTGGGAAAGTGTCAGGGTCTCATGAGGAATGAGCAATAGAACTCAATCTTAGGCCAGGTCACTTGGCTCTGGGTTACAGATTTTAGGGACAACTTTGGGAAGACATCTCTGATTTTGGAACAGGACCCTCTCCTCACAATAACTTCCCTTTCTCAAGGGGACCATATGACTAGAAAATCATCTGTGTCTCAATCCAATCTCTTATAGATGACTTTGACTATAACTGCCCCTCTACTGCTTTTCTAAACTATTACCACCTGAATACCTGTTAACACTGACCTGTCGTGGTGATTTGGGACGCAGGTCTAGAAGGCAGTTTCCTGACCCTTATTTCATATTGCTCTCCTAACTTGTACAGCCCCTCCCTACTCCCCCACCACATGCATACATTTCAGTAGGCTCCTGCTTTTCCATCCATCTGCCGGTTTTAGCCCAGTAGGGAAGAGCTCCTTTTTTGGAGATCTAGCCCAGACCACATGAGGGAAAGTCCCAAGGATCCCATCTTCTTTCCCCATGCCTTCAGCTTATTGAAGGCATAAATCCCTTGGGAAAGAGGCTACCAGGTCTCTTGTCCGCTGGACTATGGAGCGTAGTCCAGGAACCTGAACTGAATGTAACTCAAGCCATATTGAGGGTTTTTGAAGTGAATGTTTTTCTTAAAAATCTTCTTTTGGATGATTTCATTTAGTCCTCATCCACTTCAAGTCAAGAAGAGAAATCCTTCCGCTCCGAAGAGCTCATGACATGTGGGATTCCCATTGAGAGAGCTGTCTCTTCTGAAGATGGCAGACCCATAGCCGATCACTCCTTCCAGCCTTCCCAGCCCCTCAGCAAGTCCAGCTCTTCTCCTGAGCTACAGACCCTGCAGGATGTCCTTAAGGATGCTGAGGATAAAGGGCATCTTGGGAAGCTGAGCACAGAGGTCAAAGCTAAGTCCCAGTCAGGGAATTTAGAAGGGGAAGGAGCCAACATCTGGCCAAGCCCAGGAGAGGAGAGCAGAGACCTTGGTGCAGGCCGGCAAGAGGCTGTAATGCCATCTTCAAGCTCACCACGTTCCCCAAGTGGCCTCCGGCCTCGGGGCTACACTATCTCTGACTCAGCCCCCTCAAGGAGGGGCAAGAAGATGGAGAAGGATGCCTTCAAGAGTAGAGCTGCTACTTCCAACACAGAGAAGGTGCCTGGGATAAACCCCAGGTGCTGTGCATGTCTCACCAGTACCCCTTCCCTTGTCTTTCTGGGCAAGCCAGCTGTTCTGGTTTACTTTGTTTTAGCCATGTCTTCCATCCTGGCAGTCCACTGAGTGCTGTGAGCAACCTTGACATGGCCTGGCTCTGGACTGCCCATCCCCACCCCTGAGGAGCCAGAGCAAGCATACTCTCAGGAGGTGTGGCCTTGCTGGATAGCAGCACAGCAGTCTGCATGTCAGCATTTGGGCTTAGGGCTGCAGACTTGGTGCTGCTCCCCTCTAGCTATTTGAAGGGGCCAGAGGGACAGTCAGTAGCTTGGCTGTAGTGGGAGTTAGGGGTGGACTAGCCCAAAGTGCTTCTTAGCAACCCCATATGGGGTTGTGACCCACAGTTTAAGAAACCCTGAAGGGGTACGAGTGGAAAAAGTTTAAGAAGCCCTGGACTAGAGGGTAGGGTTTAGAAAGGAGGTAGGCTCTCCCCTCATTTGAGGGGTAGCCATATTCCCTGTGCTTTAAGGCCGTTGAGATGGTTGTACCTGAAGCCCTTGCTAACACTGTCCAGAACGTGACCAGGGCCTCTGAGGGAAGGGCAGGAGGTGGTCATGAGCAGACTTTAAAAGGCGTGTGGAAGATGGAGCCCATTCCTTCAGGGTCCTAGGGAAAGTTTCTCCTCGGTTTCTGAAATGTGACCTCTAGTTCTCCCATCTTTCTTGGGCCTTGTGACCATGTCCTTTGAAGGTGGACACAACTGTGCTTTGGCCTTCCTCTAAAGGTTGCTAGAGGAGATGGAAGCAGCGTCTCGGCTATTTCCTTGTGGGATGTGTGCAGGGATTCTCCCAGTATCCCCTCTCTGTTAACATGCCTTTCCTACTTCTCTCTGTAGCTTTGTATTCCTGCAGCTCTACCATTCTCCTTTCTTTGGAGATGAGTCCAACAAGCCACTCCTCTTGCCTCCTGAGGTAGGTGGGCATCCTTCGGACTCCCCACAGCCCTCTGTGTCCCTCACCTCTAGTCTTCTTGGAGGAAGGGAGGAATCCTAACACTTTCGCTGGTCAAGTTTCCAGAGTTCCCCTTTCTCTGACTCAACTGGGCTGGGTCCCCTTTGGGGTCTCTTTACTCTTGGAAGTCATAGGACCTGGCCTTTAGCACCGGGGCTTAGTCATGGAAGGTAACAGGGTTCCCAATTTCTTGGCCCAAAATGAAGTAGGCTGGCCATCTGCACAAATCCCAGAGAGACAAGCCTGTCTCTTGAAGCAGAATCACTGTGGAGACCCCCTCCCTGGCTCCGCCCCCCGAAGAGAACCTTTGGGTTGTAACCAGTTCCAAAGGAACAGAAACTCAGTGAACTAACTGGGCTTGTGGCTGACTGCAGTAGGGGCCCCATGACCTCTGCTTTCCAGGGTCCTGGCCAGCTAGTACCTTTTAGTCCCTCACAAGAATGAATTTACACCTCACTGGTCATCCTCCTCATTCTGTGGTCCTTGAGACTTTTTTTTTCTTGAGGAGGGGAAGTGACTTGCCCAAGGTCACACAGCTAGTATGTCAAGTATCTGAGGTCACATTTGAACTCAGGTCCTTGTGACTCCAGTGCTGGTGCTCTACTCACTCTGCCACCTAGCTGCCCCTGTCCTTGAGACTTCTGCCTGAACCTTCCTATCCCTGCCTCCCAAGACTCAGGCCTTGGTTCCTCACACCTCACTCCTGCCTGCTCTGGGTTGGCTCTGTTTAGTTGATCTCAGGGTTGGAAGGTTTAGATGAACTCTGTCTCACCATTGGACTTACTGCAGACTGTCATCTTGATTGCAGACTTTTGAAAGGTCCGTGCAGCTCCTAGATCAGATTCCTTCTTATGATACCCACAAGATTGCTGTCCTTTATGTAGGAGAAGGCCAGGTAAGGTAGCCTGGACACATGAAAGCTAATGCATACAAGTAACAGCTACTGGGATACCAGAGGGCACCTTGCCTGAGGACAGAAGGGCAAGCACTTCTGTCACAGTGGAGCCCCGACCTGGCTAAGACCCTGGTGGGAAGAGGGTATGTGAGATTGTATGAATCTGTGCACATGAACTTCTCCATCTTAAGGATTTTCAGTCCCCTTTTGTTCTTGACTTTAGGGTGGCTAATCCATTGAAAGGTACTGGTAGATTCCTTTGGTTAGCATTAAGATCCCTTCTTCTGACCACCCTGCCCTTCCCTCCCCCTCCATGCTGCACCCCTTCCCCCCAGTATGCCCAAGATATAAAAATAAAAAAGAATTCAGTGTTAAAAATCTATGCCAAGAGGTAGAAGGAGAGGATACCCCGGAGTCCAACAGGCCAGGCAAAGGCCAAGATTTCAGTGGAGGCAGTAGGGCCTGGTTTTGCTAAAAGTACTATCACACACCACCTCTTTTCTCTGGTGCTTGAGTCAAGGCCCCCTGATCTCTTATCTTCTCCAGAGCAACAGTGAGCTCGCCATCCTGTCCAATGAGCATGGCTCCTACAGGTACACAGAGTTCTTGACAGGCTTGGGGAAGCTCATTGAACTCAAAGATTGCCAGCCAGACAAGATCTACTTGGGGGGCCTGGATGTGTGTGGGGAAGACGGGCAGTTCACCTACTGCTGGCACGATGATATCATGCAAGGTAAGGAGCAGTTCTCTGTCTCCTGTCTTGGGAAGCTTGTCAGGCTGCAAAGGACAAGGTTTCTTAGTCACAGCAGGATGAAACAGTGGTTTCTTCCTAACCCATAGCATTGCCCATCTGTGCCCTAAGGCTAGATCATGACAACATCTTTGTGATGACACCCTTCTCATGGCCTGCCCAGTTTCCTAGGTAGCTCCTAGTCAAGATGGATTAGGTGTTTAGAGGGTTGGGAGTAGGGTGAGGCTGAAGGGTGCTCTATAAGGGATGTTTGGCTGCCAAGATCCCTGAAAGCTGTTACCGAAGATTTGTTGTGCTCAGCCCCCACAGCTGGGTTTGGGCAATGTGACGGGCTAAGGCAGCTGTTGGCACAGTGAATAGAGCCTGGGCCTGGAGTCGGGAAGACCTGAGTTCATATCCAAGTCACCAAGTTACTTAACCTCTGCTTTTCCTCAGTTTCTTTAACTGGAAATGGGGCTCATAATAACAATGCCTTTCAAAGTTGTTGTGAGATGTTTGTAAAGCACTTAGTGTGGTGCCTGGAACATAGTAGGTGCTCTGTAAATGCTTATTCCCTTCCTCTAAGGATCTCCTGGTAGGAAGAAACCTAATCATGGTGCATGGTGCAGACCGTCCTGTTCTCCTGTAGCCCCAGATGCTGTGATGTTCCCAATCAGGTGCCAGGCAAGGGAGCAGCCTGGTATGGCACTCAGACCTCTTGAAGTAGATGACTTGGCGATGCCACCTCCCCTAGCATAATCTATACCCAGAAGGACAAATTGCCGTGGGTGGCAGCTCTGCCCAGGACTGGTACTGATCTCCTGCAGGAGCAAGTATATGGAAAAAGAAAATTCCCTTTCCTCCTATTTCACCCTTCCTGGGATGACCAGGTGTCCTCACCCTGCCCCCATGAGCACATCCCATTTACCTTAGGATGGGAGCAGCATATTCAAGCTTCAGCTTCTCCAGTGAGTGGTTGCTTGCAAGCAGTGAGTGAGTGGTATGTGTCATGCTGGCTGGGCAGCTGGCTCACATGCCCTGCTTGCCTCTAGCCTGTCCTGCTCTCCAGTCTCAGTGTGTCCCCTTGGTTCTGGTTCACAGCTATCTTTCACATCGCCACTCTGATGCCCACCAAAGACTTGGACAAATACCGCTGTGACAAGAAGAGGCACCTGGGGAATGACTTTGTGTCAATTATCTACAATGACTCTGGAGAAGACTTTAAGCTGGGCACCATCAAGGTAACAGTTCTCTTTGGAACATTGACTTTTCCCTCTTCACTCTCTCCCCAATCGCAGTGGACTTTTTGTTATAGAAACAGAGGTAAGAAAGGCCTACTGGGCCATCTCCTTTGTGACCACTCTGTGGTCTCCTTTTCCAAGGCCTAGCCTAGACATAGATGAGCAGCCCAGTGCCTGGGGCTGCCTTTCTGGAATTGTGATTTCACATATCCACAGAAGAATTTTGTTGTTTCTTCCCAGGGCCAATTCAACTTTGTCCATGTGATAATCACTCCTCTGGATTATGAGTGTAATTTGGTCACGTTGCAGTGTCGGAAAGGTAAAGGGCCCCTTCTTTGCTAGAAGGGGACTTGGATACCTCAACTTTTCCCATTCCATTTAGCTGCAGGTATGCTTTTGGGCCTAGGACAGGTTGTTGATAAAGGCTCTGCCTGGCTGGCAACTCTCTGTGCTATAAGACCAAAGCAGTGTCTAGCAGCAATTTTGGGGGTTTGTGTGGGAACTTCTTAGACGATCTACGGTCCCTAGTAAAAGGAACAAAATTTAGATTGGTTTTAGATGTCTGAGACCCAGCCAAGAGCTAACAGTAGGGTCCATATGAGCTTGGCCAGATGAGCAATGTTTGTAGTTTGTACCTGTCTTCCATTCACTTAGGGACCTCATGGAGATCTGTGTAAGCTTTTGGATGTGAGAGCACCTTGAGACTTAAGACCTCTAAAGCCTGGATGTGCAATTACAGATCTCACAAACACTTATGTATGCTCCAACATTGCCTTTTCCTCCCTTAGATATGGAAGGCCTTGTGGATACCAGTGTGGCTAAAATTGTATCAGACCGAAACTTGCCCTTTGTTGCCCGCCAGATGGCATTACACGCGAATGTGAGTGTTGTCCAGTTCAGCCTGGCTTCTATTTGGGGAACTGGGTGGGTTGAAAAAGAGGAGTGAAGGGCAAAGACTGAACTGTGGCCAATATCTAGATGGATCTAACTGGAGTGGTTCAGTCATCCAGCTTAATGTTTCACCATGGTTCCTGTGCTAAGCAATTGACCATTTAACTCTTTTTCAAACCAGATGGCATCTCAAGTCCATCACAGCAGGTCAAACCCTACAGACATCTATCCCTCCAAGTGGATTGCCAGATTACGCCACATCAAACGGCTCCGGCACAGGGTAGGTGAGGAGCAGGGCAGTGCGTGTGTGTGTGAAAAAAGTATGAAATATACAGGTAGGGAGCAGCGACCATTAAGTACTAAAACATGGCCTCCTTAAAAATTGGGGTGGGCAGAACAGTGAGGACCTTCTTTGGGGAAAATGTCCTTCTAGCTCTAGGTGAACCCTGTTTGTTCCAGGAAATGCCTAAGAAGGAGGAAGCCTAATTTGAAACACCCCTTTTCAGTTAGATGTCATACTTCGCTAAGCACGTGAGCCAAAGGGAGAACCATCACACACATCCAACAGGTTAATCTAGTGGCTCAGTAACAGATATTTGAAATCCTAACATGTACAAGGAAGGCCCTGTGGAAGAGGGTGGAAAAGAGGTATGAAGATGTAGGGGAATTCATGAACAGATACATCTTTTCTAGCCTGACTTGTTCCTCTTGTGTTTCTTAGATCCGGGAAGAAACCCAGTATCCAAACTCTGGCTTCCCCTTGATGCAGATGCATCCACCAGCTCACCCCAAGTCCCCACCCCAGGCCCCATCAGATTCTACTCCCACTTATGAGACAGGCCAGAGGAAACGGCTCATCTCTTCCGTGGATGACTTCACGGAGTTCGTATGAGCCTTGGGAGACAAAAGCCTGTGATCACTTCCCAAGGTAGCGTCTCTGGTTCTGTTCCTGAAATGCTATAGGGTGTCAGTGACTTCACAGACTGTGTCTCAATTGGCATTTCAGCTGTTGAGCCCTGAACCAGCTCACTTTCTCCTGTGAGATTAACACAGACCCTCTGCCTTGAGAGCTGGCCAGGCCTGGCCCAGAACTACCGAAGCTGCTTCCTTCTGACTGTGTTGTTCATTAGCCCAACAATGTAGTCAGAACTGTTTATAAATGTAAATGAAATAAAGTGTTTGGATGGTTTGCCCTTGGGGCCGAGGAGGGCTTAGCTTTCCCCTTGCATGATAGCTTGTTCTCGGGTGTTGTGTGCCAGGTAGTTGAAGTAGTTGGAGCCCCAGACAGTGATCACAAACAGAGGCAAGCATGTAGCAGTCCATAGTATTTATTTGACTTTGTCTTTTTTGTAATTGTGGGTTTATTAAAAAAAAAAAAAAGGGAAATGTTTGTGGCCTTGGTCATGGTCCCAACTAGAAAAGCAGTATATTGACTGCCCAGGCATGGCTGGGCAATGCATCCTGGTAGGTAAGACACAACCAATAATAAATAAGAAACCATCTCTGGGGGCCTGCCTAGCTAGCCCTGGGCGGCCAGTCAGCTTGAGGAGAGGATTTGGCTTCTTACCTTATCTCCCTCCTGGTCCTTTCTTAGCTCTTTTCATGCTCCCCCCTCCCCCTTTTCCTATGCACTCCCAGGCAGCTCCACAGCCTGTCTAAGGCTGGAGGGCAGTTGTCCTGTCTTTGCCACTCCAAGAGTGGTCTTTTGTGGTCCTCACCCAGTGCTCATACCTTCTCTTTCTCCCTGCACCACCACCCCCCCCCCCCCCCCACCTTAGGGAGCAGGCGCATGGTGTTGACCTCATTCCAAGGGCCTAAGGCCCTTTTTCCTGTACAGTGCACCCTGGGCATGTCTTTCTTAGAGGGGTTTGGTTAACTCTAACAGCTGTTGCCTGTCTCTCACATACACACAGACACAGACACACAGACACAGACACAGACACACACACACACACACACACACGCCTACCTAACTCCATCACATTTTCCTTTTGGCACTTAGTGATCCTTGCCCATCTCCCCAATTCGTGGCTAAAGCAAGATTATATCTGGGGGCCTCTTACTCTAATTCCTTCCTTTCCCAATCATTTTGGGCTGGTGGGTAGGACAAGTAAGCCTGTAAAAAGGATCACCACACCCTCTTCCCTCCCTCCCAAGGCTGGACCTGGCCCCCCAGGCCAGGTTATTGTGCAAGAAGCAGATGTAACAGTTCCCTGCCCTAGCCCCCAGGCCTCCCATGAGAAACAAACCCGACCCCTCGTTACCTGCTCCACACCCTGACCCCCCAGCTCACTGACCTGGGTCCTGCCCCTCTGGCCTCTGAACTACTCCTCACCCCAGCCTTAAAAGCCTGCTGGGAGCCCATGGCCCTGGCATGGGGACCCAGGAGCAGCTCAGCTCCCTAGGCCCCTGGCTCTGGGGCCTCCACACACACCACTAACACTTTATATACAGCAAACTCGGTGAGGGCTGTGCCCTCGGGAACATCACCTTAAATAATGGGGGGAGGGGAGAGGCTCAGCTACATGTGCTGCAGCTCTCCCCCACCCCAGTGCTATGAAAATATAGCGACATACAAAAATATACACATTTTAACCCCGTATAAATTACTGACAATATACATATACATGGTGAGACAGTGGCTGGAATGTAAGTGTAGGGGATGGCAATAACTTAGGGGTTGGGGGAGGCAGGCTGGGGTGCCCTTAGTGTGAGGAGGTGCCTGCCACTGGGGGAGGTGGGGCAGGCACAGCCCCGCTGTACCTGAGGGCCCAGGTAATAAATTAGGGTACGAGGGGCTGAATCCTTAGCCCTCAAAGGCCCCAACCTCCATCTGCTCTCTCCCCCCACCCCCATGTTCTACTTCAGACACATGGGGATCAGGGGAGGAGAATCTCTTCCTCCGTCCTAAGGGACCTGTCTCCCCCTACAACTACCATCACCACAGGGAGCCCCCCTCCCCTACACATGGTGGTCACACCTTTGGTTCTCACTTATTTCAATTTTAGACCTAAAAAAATCCAATACTGCTCTTCACCCCAGCCCTGTTCTGGAGTGCTGGGAATACTTGGGTCCCTGCCTGTTAAGAAAGCCTCCATTAAAGTGCTGAGTTTTGGAGCTCCTCCACCCAGGGCTTAGGATTCCTGTAGAGAGACCATGCTAGGGATCTGGTTGCCATCGTGTCTTCCTTTTCCTTAACCCCTGGGCCCAAGTACATCACTATTGGGGGTGGGGATAGGGAAGCTAGAACCCCTGGGTAAAAGAGCTTAATACTGAGAGGCATCCCTGCTTCAGGTATAGGGGGCTGCAGCCAGGGACAAACTACAGCCCACATCCCAAGGGAAGGAACCAGTGGGTTGGAGCGGGGCCAAAGGAGGTACCCTAGGAAGTGGTCTGTTATTAGGGATTCAAGCTGGAGCCATAATAGTACCAAAGACTCCTACTCCACCCTGGCCAGGTCCCCTCTATGTAAGGCTAGGGTGGATCTTGTTCTTTGCCCTAATCGATGCCCTCACAAGAGGTGAGCTAGAAGACTGGGCGGTTGCCATGCCAATACCCCTGCTAGCCCGTGCAATCCTGGCTGGCAGAGTGGTCTGGATCCCTAGGGTGGGGCCTGGGGAAGGTGAAGGTGTGGGAGGTCCAGGGCCCCAGGGTGGCCTGGTCAAATGGCCACTGGATCTCTGATCTCGTAGCCCCTGCAACCGCCGTTCCAACTGGTACACATCCTCTGTGGCCTGGTTAAGGCGGTCAAACTGGGCTAGCAGTGCCTCGAAGACTGAGAGGAGGCGAGAGGGCTCTGGCTCGGGGTCTCCCCGGGCCCCTGCTCGGCCCATCAGCAGGCTCATCCCATCCAGCTGACTGGACGAGGTGGACGGGCGGGAGGTGTCTGAGCCAGCGCTTGGTGGGGATGCATCCTGAGACGATTTGGAATCACTGGATGAGCGTGAGGGCAGCGGTTCCATCCCCTCAAACCGGACCTTATGTCGAAACTAGGGAGAATGCAAAGGTCAGTCAGTCAGCCCAGTCCAAGCAAGTGGAGTTAGACCTATTTCGACACTAAATGAAGTTGTGCCAGGATCGACAACTAGCTGTCTATCCCCTCCAAGGGCTCCTCTCCTCCTCTGCACTCACCTCCTTGACTTTGCTGAAACCCATCCAGAGACGCAGGCGTCGCAGAAATAGCTCCACCATCTCATAATCCTGGGGCTCCCATGCCGGACGGTAAAGCTCTCCCCTAAGGGCGTGGTAGCGTCTCCGCAACACGACGGCCCCCAGCCTCAGCGCTCCCCACAGCTGCAGCACCATGAGGCTGGTGCATAGTAAGGGGGAGAGACGCCAGGGCTCTGAGGGACACAGATGGGGATCCCCACCTGCTGGGCACAGCAGGAAGAGATCCCAGCCCATGCTTCGAAGGGAGTCGGAGCAGGAGGAAAACAGCTGTGAGGAGAGACAGAGGCAGTGAGCCTGGGCTGCAGTGTGTATGAGGAAAGGAAGGGACTGAAGATGCAGAATGAGAAGGTTCTGCACACAGCCAACGTAGGAATTTGTTTTGCTTAACTATGCTTATTTTCTACAAGGTTGGGTTTTTTCCTTCATTTGAGCGAATGGGAAAGAAAAATAATTGAAAAAAGAAATGAAACATTTTTTAAAAAGTAAATGATGAGGAAATCTTATCACACGACAATAATAGCCAACACTTACATAGCACACGCATGCCAGGCACTGTGCTCAGTGCTTTACAGTTATCCTCATTTGATCCCCACATCAACCCTGTGAGGTGGGTGCTATTCTTATCTTCATTTTATAGTTGAGGAAAGGGGCAAACAGGTTAAGTGACATGGCCAGGGTCACACAGCTAGAAGTATCTGAGATTGGACTTGAACTCGGGTCTTCCTGACTCCAGGCCCACTGCATCTCTAGGGAGTTAAGGTGATTCCCACAAACTCCCACTTTCTCTAATTAGATTCTGAATCTCCTTAGCCATTTCGCCAATTTTACTTTTTAAAGATTTGTTCTCATCAGTGATTTTTTTTTTCCATTTTTTCTTTTACCTCCCTAATTTGGTTTTTAAAATCCTCCTTTAGCTCTTCCAGGAATGCTTTTTGGGCTTGAGACCAGTTCACATTCCCTTTTGAGGTACCAGATGTGGGTACAGTGTCAATGCTATCCTCTTCTGAATTGGTATTTTGATCTTCCCTGTCTCCATAAAAAGAATCAACGGTCCTCGGGTTTTTTTGTGTTTTTCATTGTTGGTTAGCTTTTTCCTGACTTTAAAGTGGACTTCTGCTTTTGGGGCTCAGGGAGCTCTGCCCTAGGTTTCTTGTTCTGGGAATTGTGAGCCTAGTTACTGACTTTGTGTGCTATAGCACAAACTCCCACTTTCTCATCCTGCCCCTTCACCCTCTAGCTTCTGGGGACCTGGGCACAAGATTGACACTGAGGAAGCCCCCATCATCCTCAAGCCTCATCGGTTCTTTCATTCCTCCCTTGTGACGGGTAGATGGCTCTCCTACCTAGGGATTCCTTTCTGGGAAAGATGACTTACCATGAAGCCTAGTTGGGTATAGGCTATAGCCAACACTAGGAGGGCCAAGCCAGCTGCCACCAACTCTCTCACTGAGCGGTAGAGGGTTTTCCCAAACACTGACCACTGGCGGATGAAACGAAGTTGCTGGGCAGCCTGAGGACAAAGATCAAGCTGTCACCAAGTCTGAGAGAAGCCTCTGGGGGGATGAGGCAGAGCCTACAATGGGTGGTTGTGAGTCCAGGAGGGAAAAAGACGGGGTGAACTTTGAGGGTATACTGGCCTGACGAAAGAGACCCACCTTGATCATCAGCAGGAAAAGCAGGGATGCAGCCAGGCTGGCAAAGGCTGAGCTAAGCTGGGCCACTTGGTAGAAGCTGGTGAAGTGGTGGGGACGGCGTTTCAAGTAACGGCCCCACTGCTGGTCAGCCAGGCTCAGCTGACTCAGGTGGATGAGCACAGTGGCTGTGGTCAAGAGGATCAGCAGCCACTGGCCCCAAGCCCGAGCACGAACCAGGTATGCCTGGCCCTCCTTCTGCATGGCCAGGGCCTCAGCCACGACGAAGTACACGACAAAGAGCATCAGAAAAACCTGGGGGAGACAATCAGCTTGCTGGAGGGGAAGCCCAGGTGAGCCGGCAGAACTCAGCAGGATTGAGGGGGTAAGGATCAGGACCGATTGGTCCAATGGGAGAGGGAAGGGAACCACCAGGAGAGGGGCACGGCACAGGACTGACCATCATCAGCAACTGCAGGGTGATGCCTGCACTGAGCCGCTGCAGGGGAAAGGGGCGGACGCTGATGGCTGTCAAAGCTCGTCCGGACACTGGGAACTCGAGGCGCAGCGTGACTGCAGCATGGAGCCCTACAGCCGGGCTGTACTGCGTGAGCTCCACAAATACCGCCCGGCTCCTGGGGACAGAGAGGCAGGAGTTCAGCTCGTGGACCAGCCTCCCAACACAAATAATGGAGGAAGGCTGGTCCCTGCCCTCCTCTCTGGGCCTCAGTTTATCATCATTAGCATTGCTAAGGTCTGCAAGGCCCTTTACAAATATCTCATTACAGATAAAACTGAGGCAGATAGGTTAAGTGATCTGTCCAGGATCACACAGCTAGGAAGTGTCTGAGGTTGGATTCCTATTCAGGTCTTCCGGCTCAAACTCAGTAATACAAGGAGAAAAACTCCCGTCTCTTCCAGGGACAGTGTGGGGTAGGAGAGAAGAAATGAGAACTTAGAAAAGTAGAAAAAAGTGTTAAACATTTGCTGTTCACATTCTGCCCCAATGCTGTACCCTTGGCCCTTTCTGCTTCCTCCCACCCCAGGCTCACATGTTGTCGATCCAATTATGCCGCTGCAGGAAGCCCAGCAACTCTCGACTCTCCTCCAGGCTGACTCCCAGTTCCTGAATGTAGCCGCCACTGTCGTAGACAGAGAAGTAGCCCCAGTACCAGACCCTAGGAGATGTAGGGTGGGAATCAATGAGTCAACCCTGTAGGCCTGTGATACAGCCACAGCCACCTTTTGAAGCCAGGGAGATGGAACAGGCACAAGGTCTTGTCCTAAATGCCATGTCCCCTAGAGATCTACAGTCTTGAGGTGACATTTCCCAACTGAGGAGTGAGGGAGGACATGAATTCAAAGGTCACTCTATGCAGCTGTCCCTCCCTCCCTCCATAAATCTGACCTCTTCTGGACTACAAGAAAACAACCAGGGATCGGGGAGGCAGCTGTCTTATTGTGCAGTTTCACAGCTAGCCTTGTTCACACGTGGGCAACTGGGAACACGGTGGGGGGGGGGGCGGGGAATCCATACAGTCCACCTTCCATACCCGGGTTCTCACCCTGCCAAGTCAGGCGCTGAGTAGGGCCATGCCCTTGTCCCATTTGGGGAGCTGCTTTCCCAGCCAACCTCATAATCCTTGGTGCTGAAGCTGCTGGATGCTGTGCATGTTCTTCTTACAGTCCCCAGAGCATCTGGGCAGAGTGCTGAAATGCAGCCAGTCAATCAGTCATTCAACTAGCATTTATTAAGTGCTCACTGTGTGCTACAGAGACAAAAAAACCCCAAACCCCAAACCCCTCTCCTCTCAAGGAGTCCCCATTCTATCCATTTCAGGAGGGATAATGTGAATGGGTGAGAATGTTTTGGTGGGGAAGAGAGAGAAGGTGATGTTGAAATAGGGCTCCAAATGGGAGTTAGAGGTCCAAGAGAAGAGGATGGGCAGGGGGGAGGGAAGGGATCACTGTCTTCAACTCACTTTCCTGTAGTCGAACCTGCCGAAGGCGTGGGGGCCCCAGCTCCAGGGCAGATTGGTTCCCATGGACGTAGGGGAGCAGCACCCGTGACATCCACACCCAAAATTCATCTGACCTACTCCCCGCAACCCAGAAAAATGAATTACTGTCTTCCACCAGCGTCAGAGATGGTGACATCCACTCATTCCCACCTGAAAGTCCAGCTCTAACCCCAAGACACTAAATCCTTTCCTAGGTTACATAGGTCATAGCTAGGCCTGCTTTCTGATTACCCCTCCAGTCATGACCTAACATCATCTGATGGCAGCAATGACCAGTCCAGACACAGCCCCACCTCATCCTAGCGACTGGTTCTGTATCAGAGCTTTTGGTGAAACATGTAGGGGTCATTAATTTCTACAAGCAATACTTACAAGTGGGAGCTATGTTCCTGGTAAGTTACAATTTGGACTATAAAAGCTGCCTGGGACTTAAAAAAAAACTGGACTTTATTGGTCTTTACAGAGATCTGACACTATATTTGGGGGATCTTATAGGGATTGAGCTGGGCTGGGGTAGGGCAGAGCAGCTGGGGTATACTCACAAACCTGAGATGTGAAAGCCTCACAGCTCAGGTCATCAAAGAGCAACCCTGAGGTTTGGGAGAGCAGGCAACTTCCTCATGAGTAGTGACCTCCCCAAAGGTAATGGGGAAACTACACGGGGAACTAAGGAATCCAAGGAAGACTTGAAGGTCCCTCCCCTTCGATCCTCACCAAAATCCTGAAACCTTTAGTTTAAGATCTGGCTAGAAACCAGAGCCCCAGGCCCAGTGTCAGGAAGACCTGAGTTCAGATCCAGCCCTAGACATTTCCTAGCTGTGTGATCCTGGACAAGTCACTTCACCCTGTTTGCCTCAGTTTCCTCATCTGTAAAATGAGCTAGAGAGGGAAATGGCCCACCACTCCAGGATCTTTGCCAAGAAAACCCCAAATTGGGTCACAAAGAGTTGGACGTGACTGAAACAACTAAGCAGAAATGAGAACCTCATTTTCAAACATTATTCTCTTTTCTTCCCTCAAAAATAAAAATAAAAATCCATTGCCCACAGCTGGAAAGGGACACTAATCTCAGGAGAGCCAGATAGGGGAAAGCGTACTGAATCCTAAAGCGGTTTGTGAAAGGAGACCGGTAACGGGTTCGAGACTGGCTGTCCAGGAAGCAAATTTCCCTTCTTCAGGAATAACAGTAGCCAGAACTTTAAGGTTCACTAAGAGCTTTATATACATCACAGCAACCTTCTGAGGTGAGTGCTGTTATCCTCATTTTACAGGTGAAGAAACAAGCTCAGAGAGATCTTGCCCAGACTCACAGTTAGTATCTAAGGCAGGATTCGAACACAGGTCTTCCCAGCTCTAAATCAAGAACTCTATTTCACTACATTGTGCTGATTTCTCCCAGGGCCAAAAGAAGGCCAACCACTGTGACACAGTGACTTTGGATTTGCAGAAGAAAAAGCTAGACTAAAAATTTTTAAAAGCCTCAACATTTTTTTTTTCTGTTCTTGAGTTCCAAAAACAACTGAGGTAGAGCATTTGTACAAAGTGCTGAATGCTCTCTTGGCGGTACTGAAAAACCAAGACTCAAATCACTTCCTTTCTGGCTAGACTCACAGGAGTGGGGAACCTGTGGCCTCAAGGCCTCATGTGGCCCTCTAGGTCCTCAAGTGCAGCCCTCTGATTGAATCCAAACTTCACAGAACCAATCCTCTTATGAAGGGGCCTCCAGGCTGCAGGGCCCCCACCCCTGGGGGATGTCACAGGCCATAGCTCAAATCCCAGACTTCGGAGGAAGGCTTAATTGATGTATTAATAATGTTTGTGAAAGTACATAACTTCTGACTGGGAGGTCCCGGGACCCTCAAAGAATGGGGAAGGGTCCAGAAGGCCAAGATCTCCAAGGATATGGCTTTGACCTTGTAATATAGCATCATCCCTTTTCAGCAAACCACACTATGGTTCACTGCAAAAGATTCTCCAGAAGGAAACAAATAAAGACACTTTGGGAAAGCTGTGCAGGTAACCAGACTCCCCAAATGACCTTGCTCCTCCACAAAGGTCTCATGGAGCTGGGCTAACCTTCCCTTTATAGACTGGCTACTGGTAGCCTCAGAGTGGGAGAGAAGGCTGGTGCCTTCCTCTGAGTTATTAGCATTAACTTCTGCTTGCCTGTCTTTCCTTCCATCCTGTACCCCAGGGGAGACTAGATTCTTTATCTCACCCAGGCTGGAAGTACAGTGGCCACTTATGAACTCAACCCTGCTGCTGATTACCACAAGAGCTTGGACCTGCTCTGTCTCCACCCTGAGCTGGTTCAGCCCTCCATAGGCAGCCAAGTGAGGAGCCCTATGCCCCTCCTGCTTCCTAGGGCTCCTTATATCAATGAGGGACTTAGTGTGGACACCTTTAGCTCTACTGCAACTCGGAGCTCCCACGCCCAAGTGGTCTGCTAGCCTCAGCCTCCTCCAGGAGCACTGCACTGTCATAGGCTGCTTCCTTCCTGCCTCAATTGTTCCCTGCCTTCCAGATTATAGTAACGATGCTACATGCGGGGAAAGGACATTGATCGGGCCAATCTCAGGTGGGGTATGCCTGCATCATATTAGAAGGAAGCTGGCATATAGTAGGCACTTAATAGATGCTTAGTGATTAATTACTATTTCCTACTATGATAGAAGATAGAAATGAAAAGAAGCTGTAGTTAAAGACAGACAAGTTAGAACTTGACATAAATCCAGAGGACCTCACAGTGAGAAAACAGGTGCCCAGGGAGAAGGCAGAGGCTCTCTTCTAATGGCATTCAAGAAAAGAGCTCCTCTTCAGTGGATGTATAGGGAGCACGAGGCCCCGGGGGAGAGTGGCATATCAAAATCCAGGCTCTCAACCACTGTTCTACACGGCATCCTGTGGCCAGGGTGCTATCTCTCATCACAACTGCGCCCTCAGCTGAACAACTGTCTGTACTGCTACCACTGTCTTCCCCTTTTGGTCCCCACTCTACCTCCCTGACACCGGCTTTAACCATTCTTATCCCAAGTGAAAATATTCCTAATTATGGACTTTAACCGTTCTTATCCCAAGTGAAAATATTCCTAATTATGGACTTTGCCCTCTGCCTGGGACAGCTTTGCCCCTTCACCCAGGACGGCTTTGCCCCTCTGCCCCTCCACCAGGGACGGCTTTGCCCTTCTGCTTCAGGTTGTTTTCATGGGGTCCTGCCTGAAGGCTGGGGGCTAGACAAAATGAGCTTGGATATTGTTCCAGGGCGGTTACCTGGTGATCCCCAGGAAGGCCTTGCTATCCAGTTCTTGCTTGATGGAGCTCTGCAGACGGTAGGCATGGGTGTGGCTTGAGGGATCTCCGTAGTTAGTGAGGAGAGTCACCAGCAAGAAGAGCATGTACACCAGAAAATTCTGAAGATGTGGGGAGGGGCTGTGAGCAGTCACTGAAGGACTGAGAGAGCCCCAAATGCTACAGAGGACATTAGGGACTTCCTCCCCTTGAGGATCACAGCAGAAATTCAGACTTCACTCCTCACCCCTACCCTGGGGACCTGGTAGCTGGGAATATTCATGCCTAGCCTCTGGCCAATTCTACTTGCTACCTAATGCCACCTTCCAAACCCCATTATCCTATTCCAAATGGCTCCAGAAGAGACCATGTTTGCTAGTTGTATGAGGTATAGAATTGGTCTCTTGTTTCCACCCTACCCCAATAGTTTATTTCTTAACTACTTTGTAGATATATCTATTTATTTTGCTTTATATTTTGTGTGTGTGTGTGTGTGTGTGTGTGTGTGTGTGTGTGTAAAGCACTGAGTTATTCAGTATGGCTACAGTGTGTAGGGAAGGGATGTGAGATAAAATTGGAAAAGATAGCTGATGGACAGGGCCTTGAATGCCAGGCTAAGAAATCTGCATTTTTGTCTGTATGCGCTGGGGAACTATTGAAGGCTTTTGAAAAGTAATTTAGGAAGATTAATTGGCAACATGTTCACAGTGATTTGGAGGGGGAAAGATTTTGATCCAGGAAACTGGTTAAGAGACTACTGCACTAGCCCAGGAATGATGTCATATGGGCTCTAATCCAGGGTGGGGGATGGGGCCATGGGAATGGAAAGGAAGGGAAGGATGTGATAAATATTTCAAAGGAAGAGAAGCAAGGAGACTTGGCAACCAATTGGATGTGGGTGGTAAGGAAGAGGGAGGAATGGAAGATGACACTCGTGTTTCATTCGAGCCTGGGTGACGGGGAAGATGTTGGTGCCATTAATAGAAATGGGAAAGTCTGGAGGAGGAGCAGACTAGCAGGAAAGATGATGGTATTTGTCTGACATGTTGAGTTTGAGGTGGGACATGCAGGTGGAGAGGTCTGGAAGGCAGAAGCGCCAGGGTACCATGACTACCTCAATAAGGAGCAGAAGCCACTGGCTTCCCCCTGCTTACTCTGAGGCCCAACCTACTGGCAGTGACAGATGCAAGGACAAGGAAGTCCAAGGTCACCTTGAGCATCCTGTGCAATAGCTTGACTTTACGAGCCTCCTCCTTGGCCTGGAAGAGGGCAAAGCCCTGGGGGGGCCGTACTCGGGGGATCCGCTCACACACAGGTTCCACAGCTGGACACTCCACTAGAGTGTCATCCTCCTCTGGGTGGAGTCGCTTTGCCACTAGAGAGAAGTAGAGGGCTTCCAGCAGGACCTGGGGACGCAAGTGACAAAGGGGTCAGGCTCTTCCTCATGGGGTCTTTCCTTTCCTTACATTGTCCTGGCCTGTCATCCCAGGCTCCAGTAGTAAGGGCACGGTAGAGCAGGGTAGCTGCTGGTAGAGAAAGGTGGTTGGGCACCTGCCCCTCCATGTGTGATCGGATGTGTTGGCTTGTGGGTAGCTGTGAGTGGAGACAGACAAAAGGAAGAGGAAAGGGGCAGTTGTGAAGAGAAAGGCAGAGGTGGGAAGGAGAAGAGAGAAGAGAGAAGCAGCCAGACAAAGAGAGGCAGAAGGGAGTAAATGGGGGAAGGAGACATGATCTACCTTGAGAGGTTCCCAGACCAGGAATGAGGACAGGAAGCTGAAGATGCCTGAGATGAGCCACATGACGCCAACGCTGGAGGTGAAGTCGGTGCCTATCCAGCCCGAGATGCCCACGGCCACCAGTACAAGCAGGAGGCTGAGCCCATGGGCAAGGGGGGCACACCACGGAGGAAGAAGCCGCTTCTGCAGACCCTCAGCCAGCCCTACAGGGGACAAGGTGGAGCCCAGTCAGAACACACGGTGGAGAAAGGCGCTAGAGAGAAATAACCAGGGGCAGGGGATGCTGGGAGTCCTACCTTCTCTGGGGAACCTTGCTGACTGGAACAGCTCCTGTGGGGGCGCCCCGGGGGGCAGTCCTTTCCCATTCAGCCTCTGTAACATCAGTGTCTCTGTTTTTGTCCCCAGAGAACCAGACCTGGGGAAAGGGTACAGGCTGTGAGCTCATCTTAGAGCAGGGAGAATGAACGACTATTAGTGGTGGAGGGGACAGGAAGGAGTGATGAGATCAGCCTGATGGAAGAGGAGTTTTCTGACTCTCTTTTCTCTCAAAGAAATTGCTTCAAGAGCAGTTGCTTTCAGAGAGAATGTCCCTGGACTGGAAGATAGGGGTGAGAACTAATCCCAGTTCAGACCTTGGTTGGGTAATTGAGTCTTTTTGTGTTTTATTCTTCCCACCTGTGAAATGGGAAGATTTCCTTTTGGAGGAAAGGAAGGCACCAGAGAAAGCCTCCATGATGCTGATGCAGGGACCTCACTATAATGGTGTTCAGGACAGAAGCCTTCTAAGGAACTGAAGACCCCACAATGGGCCTCCTTCCCAGGGCATGAAATTCAATACAAAGTGGATAGGCCTTTGAATTCAACTCAGGAGGCCAGTTACTGAGTCACCAAGAGGCCTCTGGTATCAGCTAAACCCAGACAGATGGTCCTAATGACAGCCTCATAACAAGGCTCGGGGACTTTCATGCCTTGGGCTCTGTGGTCTTCACTCATCTGCGTGATCCAGGCCTCGGTTAGGCAGAAGGGATCTAATCAATCAACCGAGAAGTATTTATTAAGAGCCTATGTTATGTGACAGGCCCTGGGCAAGGCATAGGGGGAATGAAAGTACAAAGAATGAAACTATCCCTTCTGGTGAGGAGCTCACACTCCAAGTAGAGAGAGAGAAAACATATGTAAACTATATAAAGTGCGAATATGATGAAAATAAAAAAAAGACTTCCTGGTAAGACTAGAATGATGTTTTTTTGTTCTGGTAAGTAGAGAATTCTCAGTCCCTCAGGCTGCTTGCTTACTCTCTCTTTCTCTCTCTCTTTCTCTCTCTCTGTCTCTCCTCTCTCTCTCTGTCTCTGACTCTCTCCTCTCTCTCTCTCTCTCTCTCTCTCTCTCACACACACACACACACACACACACACACACACGTTGGAGATCCAGAGTTTATTTACTTATTATAAGCAATCACCTGACCAGTGGATGGGTTAGAAATCTGCTGCTTAGACGGCAGTTATTTCTACAGGTTCTGCCCTCTAGATTGTTCCCCATATACATTTTTACTTCTCTATCAGATTAACAATGGCAAGATGGGCTCCCTTCCCAAATCAATGCATGCAAATTTGCTAATTTCTTTGAAGAAAGGAGCTGGGAAATGGTCAATAGAGGGAGATTTCGAGCTCCTTCCCATCACACCACAGACGACCTTGCCCTCCATCCCAAAAGTTGGGCCCAGAAAGGTTTGATCCTCCCTGCCTGTTCCAACTCTGCTTCACTTCCCACAAGAACATCCTGCTCCCGCTTCACTCACAGGCCAGTGAGGAGATCCGTTTCCAGGTGAGTGTCTCTAGCAGGGGCGATGCTGCTGGCTCCCTCAGCAAGTATCTGTTGGATCAGATCTTCGTCTAGAGGAAGCAGAATCAGCAGAGGAGTGTTGGGCATAAGTCAGGGTCAGGCCAAGACCTATGGCTCTATCCATCACTCACACTCTCCCAGCCCTTCTCCCCAGCCCCCCACCCCCCTAAGGACGAGCTACCACTTTTCCCAAATGGCTCAGAACTGCTAGGGATACAGCTAGAAAGACCAAAGGTTGCCTATGGCCCAACCTAGAAACACACCCTTTCCTGGGAAGGCTGAAATAGGAAATCCTCCCTCCCCTAGGTTTTCTGCGCCTCTGCCTTGGTTTTCCATCAGAATAGAGAAGGTACTCTGATCATAAAAGAATTCCATGTCCTCCTTCATCCTAAACTAAGGCCTGCTTACTCACCTGAGGTGGAGAAGTACTTGGTCTGAGAAGGGGGGCTGCCCAGGGAGAGACCATCTTCTTCCATGACCTCCAGGGCCTGAGTGTTCCCAGCCCGAGCCTGTACCAGCCTCTGAAGTGTGTTACCCACGATGGAAGGGTCACTGAGAAGGTCTGGCCAGCTAAGAGTGCCATCACTGGATTGCCAGTGCATCAGGCTGTGAGAAGCAAGCACACCCACCCAGAGGAACACATGAGAGCCTGACAAACACACAAACACACCTGACCATACCCAGAGAAATCCATGCAAGGGACACAAACCATGTCCTCCAGGGGCAAACAGCATGGGACTGTGGAAGAGCAATGCCCACATGGCATGTGGGGAAAAATAGACACAGAATCCAGGCAGCTGCGTATGCATGATGTGATGCCCGAATGCATATTCACGTCTGCCTGAACCCAACATGATTTTGCTCTAGGGGCACCCACCTTTTAGAATCATCCAGAAACAAATCTGTTTTAGTTTGTCCAGAAAATGCCTGTGGAGAAGAATATAATGCATCTCAGAGATATGATGGCCAGGGAGAATCATGGACTTTACCAACATCTTAGGGATCTATGAACATTTAAAAAAATTATATTTCTAGGTAATTGGTTTCCTTTGTAATCCTATGTGTTTTACTTTATGAATTTAAAAGGATTAATCTGAGAAGGGGTCAAAAGGCTTTACCAGACTGCAGGAAGGGTCCAAGACACACAAAAGGCTAAGCACCCCCTGCCTGGGGATCACTGGGACCCAACCAGAGAGCCTCAGCATCAAGTGGGAGTTCTCACAATAATAATATATGGCAACATAAGGTTTAAAAAACCCTGCAAGGCAGGCAAGGTAAGTACTGTTATCCTCACTGAGGCATGGAGAGGTTACAGGAGAATCATTCCCAGTCACACAACTAGAAAGTGCCCAAAGTCGCTCTTTCAACCAAGGTCGGCTGACTGGGGAACGGGGGGAGTGTACAGCTCCCGAGATTCCATCTGGCTTGAACATTCTGTGTTTGGGGTCCCTGAGACCAAGGCTCTTTCCACATGGCCTCTTAGTTACTGAACAGCCATGCCAGGCTTCTTATAACAAGGAGGCAGGTCACATGCAAGGTCTATGCCCAGTCCCCATCACCTCGGCACGGAGCCCAGACAAAGTGAGGAAGGAGCTGTCTAGAACCGACGTCTCCAGGTAGTTCTCAATGTCCAGCACCTGCTGCCCCCCAGGGCTGCGGTCAGGGCTTACTGATACCTGTAGAAAGAATGGCACTCAGCCCGATGCACTTTGCACAGTGCCTGGCACACAGTAGGTGCTTCATAAATGTTTACTGACTGACTCGTGCAGCTGCTTTTCCCCTTTCCTAGAGATCAGTTTATTCAACTCTGCTTCCAGTTAGGACTATACTATGTCCTGATGAATTGGAGCAGGGCAGAGGACTGAATGAACTTGGGCAGCAAATCCCATAGACAATAATCCCCAAATCCACTCTCTACCCAACAAAAGGATGCTTAAATAATTACCCCCCTCCCCATCCCATTCCTGTAGGTCCTGGCCCCTCTGTCCCATGTCTACCATGCCACTGGTCCCATTCTTACCTTGCTCCGGGACATTCGGAAGAGAAACAGGATAACCAGGTAGAGGGGGTAGACAACCACACTGGACACCAGGCCAACAGCCACTGTGTCCACACTTAATGGAATCAGGCTGGACATGGGTATATTGCTGCAAAGGAGGAAGGAAACAAGCATTCATTAAGTGCCTACTACGTACCAGGTACTATGTTAAGTGCTTTACACATGCTATTTCATTTCAATCCTCACAACAACTCTGGGGGTGTTATTTTTATTCCCCTTTTACAGTTGAAGAAACTGAGGCAGACAGGTTAAATGACTTGCCCAGGGTTACACAGCTAGTTAAGTGTCTGAGGCCAAATTTGAATTCAGGTCTTCCTGACTCCAGGCCCAGTTCTGAGGGTACTTAAGTCACTTTGTCATAGAGAAAAAGTTAATAGCCAAAACACTCTTTATACAAATGGGTCAGATTTAGATAATTGGAGAAATATTCATTGTTCATGGGTAGGTAAAGCCAATATAATTTTTTTAAATGACAATTTCATTTAACTAACTTATTCAATGCTATCCAAGTTAAATTACTAAAAAATTATTTTACTGCATTAGAAAAAATAATAAGAAAATTCATTTGGAAGAATAAAAGGTCAAGAATTTCAAAGAAATTAAGGAAAAAATGTAAAGGAAGGAGACTTAGCAGTACCAGACCTTAAACTATATTATAAGGTGAGAGCACTGTTGAAGTATAAATTGAATAATTTTGATTATTTTAAATTAAAAATTACTTGTATAAATGAAACCAATGTAGTTGGGATTGGAGGGAAAGCAGAAAATTGGGAAGAAACTTTCTTAGTCAATCTCTCAGATAGGATATGATTGTGAAGGAATATTGCTGTGAGATAGGAAATAACAAGCTGGTTGATCTAGAAAAACATGGAAAGACTTGGACCTATGAAGGAAGATGCTATCACCTCCAGAGAGGGAACCAACAAATGGAAATATGTATAGTATGGTCTTACATATATGTATAGTTGTGTGTACACATATATGTGTTTTTATAGATATGTATACGTATTCATGTTTAATTGTAGCCTTCTCTAGAGCAAGGGGGCAGAGAGGGAGGGAGGAAAAAAATAAAAAGTGCACAGCAGAGAACAAAAGAAAACCTAGAAGGAAGTACAGAAAAGTTGAGTTGCTTTGAAAGCAATGTGTAGGATTTAGTACAGAGGTTTTCATGAAGCAGAAATTTATTATTTTATATTGAATCTTCTCTGATATTCTACTGTGTACACAGAAATGTTCTTTTTTTCTTTTCTCATTTTGTATTTAATCTTGAATGAAAAATTTAAAATTTAAAAAGATAGAAAGAAAGGTAATATGGGAAAATATGGCAGGAGGCAGAGAGATTCAGATAAAACCAAAAGGGAAAAGGTCTCTGATAGTGAGGTGGACCAGGTACTGCCACAGGAGACCATGAGGGGTAAGAAAATGTACATCCTTGAACGGGCGTGTATTTGGGAGAGGAATGGACCTGATGGCATGCACCTTGGCCGCTTCACTTTGGGGGATATCATTGGGAAAGGGTTGGAGATTAGATGTTACTGCCCAGGATGGCTGGGGGGCAGGGGAGAAATACCCACCTGTGATTGACATCTCCGACAACTCCATACCACACAGCATTGGCACCCAGGAAGAGGCAGATGAGGAGGGCACAACAGGTGGCCCGCTGAACCCGAGTGAAGCGACTCCGTGGAGGGCGGTCCCACAATGAGAGCCAGATGTGCTTCTCAAAGAAGCCTCTCTGGAGTTCTGCTGTCAGCAGCCGTGGGAACCGGCGCAGTGTGGCATCACCTAGTGGGCACAGAGAAAGGGGGAAAAGAAAGGCACCAACGTTGGAAGGGAGATGGACACATTCATTCTCACACACACTTAGCTTCCCCCTCACATATACATTCAATTTGATACAGTGTGGAGTAGGGAATAGAGGGTTGAACATGGAGTCAACAAGACCCAGGTTCAAATTATGCTTCAGGCACTCACTCTCTGTGTGACCCTGGGCAAGTCACTTAACCCCTCTGTGTCTCATTTTTCTCATTTATAAAAGGAGAGGACTGAGCTCAATGGCTGGCCTCTAAAGTTCCTTCCAGCTCTAAATCTATGCTTCTCAGTCTCAAATACCCACAAACATGCTTACTCCCATGCTTACTGTCACACAGACAGACAGAGACATATACAAGCATGGGAATTTCTTGGATGGAGCCAAGAATCTGAAAAGTGAAAAATCAGAAAAATCATGGAAGACATAGGGCTAAAATCAAGGGAAAGGAAGCTAGAGAAAAGACTTAAAGGAGGGATCCAGAGGCTAAGGAAGGCTTACTTGCTGCTAGGACTTCCTTCTCCACCAGGCCCCCATTGTCCTCAGTCTCCACCGACAACCAATCATTCACCAAGAAGAAGGCGCTTCGGCCAGTCTGTAGATCCCGGACAATAACGTGCTGCAGGAACCAGGCTGGGCTAAGTCCTAAGGACAGAAGACAGGAAGCCATAGGGGTTTGGACCATGGTTCATAAGAAGAAACCAGCTCATGGTGGGCAGAGGAAGGAAGGTCCCGACTGGCCAAGCCCTCTCCCCACACCTTTGTTGTCATGCCACACTCGGATCTTCCACACGCTTCCAAGGCTGCGCTGTGTGGCAATCTGGAAGATATCTAGACTGTTTCGATGGAAAGCACTCTCTCCATCCAGGTGCCGGTGTCCACTTCGGCCATCTGCCCCATAGAGGGTGATGCCCACATGGGCTGTTGTGCCTAGACAGAAGGGAGGGAAAGTAGAGAGACTTTAGCATAGAGAGGCCCTGGAGACAGTTTTTGCAAAGGCACCGTCAAAGTCAGAGTCTGGGGGATAGGAGGGGCTAAAAGCTCTGGAGCTGTCCAGCAGGGGATAGGAACCTGGAAGAGGGGCAGGAATGATATTTATGAACTTAGATTTCTATACACCAAAGCCCAGGGTATGAGCAACAAAGCAAACTAGAGATCTTTGTGCAAAAAGATGAATTGTAATTTCACAGGTATCACTGAGATTTGATGATGATCTACCGTAGGCAATATAATGGAATTCTGTTTTGCCATGAGAAATAGTAAATATGAAGAATTCAGAGACTTACATGAACTGCTACAGAGCAAAGAGAGGAGGATCAGGAGAATGCTTTATACAATGACCATGCAAATATAACAGTAAATAAACACCAAAGAAAGATCATGGAGCTCTGATCAATGTATTAGATCACTGGATCATCAACAATAAGTCCGAAGGGACTTTTGAGGCCATCTAGCCTAATCCCATTTGTTTTACAGATGAGGAAACCGAGCTTTGAGGGAGCTGAGATTTGAACGTGGTCACCGGATCCTAAACCCAGCATTCCATCCACTTCCTCAGGCTTCCTCTCAGCGGACCATTGGTGAAGCATGTCTCTCTTGCCAGGGCAAGCTTGTGTTCTCTGAGACCTCTGCCCTCATGCCAGGCTAAGCCCATTTTCCTTTTTGGCTGGGTTACTAAACTGATGGATGAGGGGAAGGTCAAAGACATTAGCTTTACTTACCTGGATTTACTCCAGTAAGGAGTCTTGTTATCAAGTCTCTTAAAATATCCTTGTGGACGGGATGGAGAGGCATGGGCTAGAGTTATATAAACCCCTGAACAACTTGACCTAAATAGCAGTAATTAGGGAACTACTTTTATCCCGACCAAAGATCTCTAATGAGTGCCGTAAGTGTGGCCTGCTGACATTTTCATTAGTGACTTGTATGATGATAACAAGCTTATCCAATCGATGGATGCTACGAAAGCTATGAGGCTGCTGTGGTCTCCAGGAAAGACAACTGAACTTCGAATTAGAGAGACCTGGGTTTGAATCCTGGCTCCACTACTTACTACCTGTGTAACCCAGGCAAGCTGCCTCCCTGTTCTGGGCCTCGGTTTCCTCCTTTTAAAATGAAAGGGCCAGACCAGATGGTTGTTTTAAGGTCCAGATCCTATGAGCCTCGCTACTGTGTTGAATAACAGAATCAAGATCTAGCGTGATCTCAACAGGCTAAAGCGAAGAAGTTTGGAACTGTGAGCCAAAACTGACAAGAGGAAGTGTAATAGAGGCAAATGTCACATCTTACTTATGACTTAAAAAAATTCAGTTGTGCAAACTCAAAATAAGGAAAGCAAACCTAAACAATTAGGTCATTCAAAAAAGACCTGAGGACTTCAGTGGACTGCAAACTCAACGAGCTGAATATCAATGAAAAATGAATTCAATCTCAGGTAGCCTTCATAGAAATCTAGCATTGGAAGAAGGGTGGTGGAAGTCCCACAGCACTCGACTCTGCTTTGAGCACATTGGAAGCCCTGGGTTCAATTCTGGAAGCCACATTCTAAGGAGGATCTCGACAAGCTGGATAATGTTCAGATGGGCAACCAGAAGGGTGAGGAGACTCAGGACCTTGTCCCAGAAGGATCAGCTGAGAGAAATTAGGGCTGTTTAGCTTACAGAGGACTTAAGGGGCCCATAATTGCTATCTTCAAATATCTAAAGAACTGTCCCGTGGTAAAGAGAGAGTCACTTGATTCTATTTGGCCCCAGAGGCCAGAACCAGAACCAATGGGTGGAAGTTACTTAGAGGCCAATTTCAATTTACAATAAGGAAAAACTGTCTAACAATTAGAGCTGTCTGAAAGTAGAATGGGCTACCTCAGGAGAGTGTGAATTGCTTATTATTAGAGGTCTTTAATCAGAAGTTAGAAGACTATTTGTCAGGGATTCCTGTTCAAGTAGCACAGGATGGATGGCCTCCGAGGTCTATTCTAACTCAGATTCTAATTTTGTCCTCGAGATCCCAGCCCTTAAATAGGGAGTGTTAAGGCCAAGATGGTCTGGTAAAGGTGAGCAGCGGGTAAGCAGGCACGGTAAATGATGTTAATGATCATAGTAGCTAGCATTTGCAGAGCACTTGAAAGTTTTCAAAGCTTTTCACATACATTATCTCATTTATATCCTCACAATCATCCTGGGAGTAAGCCTGCTATTATCCCCACCTTATAGCTGAAGAAAATGAGGCAAACAAAGGTTGAGTGACTCGCTCAGAGTCATAAAGCTAGTTAAGTGTCTAAGACCACATTTGAACTCAGGTCTTCCTGATTCCAGGCCCAACACTCCATCCACTATACTCCCTAACTGCCTCTGTGCTAGGGCATTTAAGCAAGGCTGTCCACATCCAGCCCCAAGGCCAGGCTAACCCTTCCCACAGCCCCCACCCGGTCCTGCCCGCCCCCTCCCAGCCCCTGCAACCAGTCCAGCTGTCTCTGCCTGCTTTCACCTGAGCCCTGGCCCCAGCCAGTCTTGACAAGTATCTCATACTTGAAGCGACCATTCTTCCCACAGAAGGGGATGATGCTCACTCGGCTGACGTCCATCAGGTCCAGCTTGTGGACAATCAAAGCTGTCACTGCATAGGTGGCCAGGCACACAGCGCAAGTCAGAAGCACAATGTAGTTGATGCCTGGAGCTGGGTCCTGTGCCAAGAGAAAGACTGTCATGCCCAAGGCTGGCATTAGCTCCATCATGACTACCATACCCGCTCAGGGCCCTGATTCCCCCCAGCAGTCCCCCTCCTTCTTAACTACCTTCCAGTCATACCAGTCTTTTCACCTCTCCTTACAACCCCCCTGTCCCTTAAAAAAAAGGCTCCTATTTTACTTTATTTCTTTTATTCTGGAGGCATTCTGGGTTAAGTGACTTGCCCAGGGTCACAGAGCTACTAAGTATCTGAGGTTGGATTTGAATTCAGATCCTCCTGACTTCAGGGCCCATGCTCTATCCACTGTACCACCTACCTGCCCCACTGTTAATATAGCCATTTTTTGTTGTTGTTTTTGGGTTGGGGTGGGGAGGCAATTGGGGCTAAGTGACTTACCCAGGGTCACACAGCTACTATGTGTCTGGGGCTAGATTTGAACTCAGGTCCTCCTGACTTCAGGGCCTATGCTCTATCCACTGTACCACCTACCTGCCCCACTGTTAATATAGCCATTTTTTGATTGTTTTGGGGTTTGTGGGAGGGGGGGAGGCAATCGAGGTTAAGTGACTTGCCCAGGGTCACACAGCTAGCATCTTCCTGACTCCAGGGCAAGTGCTCTATCTGCTGCGCCGCCTAGCTGTCCCAAAGGTTCCTATTTTAAATGAACTTAGAGTTCTTGAACTAAGCCTTGCAGTGAATCCTTTTGTCAGACAGAGAACATTTTTAAAAATAGCAATCTTCTTGTTAAGCTTTTCTTATTAGAATTGCTTGAAGCAAGGATCCCTAAATCTCCGGGTTGCTTGGTCTTCACTGAGCTTTAGAGGGAAGGGATTAGTTCTCTTGGTTCCAGTGCTACGCACCAGAGCCGGGCATATTAAATGCACAAGAAATGCTTTTTCACTCTCTGAGTCATTGATTCATTCAGCTTCCCAGTGGTAAGCGCTCTTTTCCTCTTGAAAATACTTTGTATCTACTTTGTACTGACTTTCTTAGGGGTAATTTTGTACCTACTTATTTTCCCTCCATTATAAATAAAATGGGGATAACATCACCCCCTAACCTCGAAGGGCTGTTGAGAGGATCAAATGAGATAATGTTTGTCAAAAAAGCTTATCACAAATGCTTATTCTCCTTCCTTCCCCTCCCCCATTCATTTGAGTCCATGGAGTAATAACTCCTCCGGTAGAATGTAACCCCCTTGAGGGCAGAGACTGTTTTGATTTCATCCCTGTACCCTCAGCACACAGCACAGTTACTTGTGGATAGTAGGCACTTAATGAATGTTTTTGGAATTGTACCAAACTGAAATCCCCTGTCTCTCCCCTACCCCTTCCACTTTCCATTTCTTGTCCAGCGCTAACATACCAGCTTGGGGATAACTGATGGCAGCTCATTTCCACAGAGGCCATTCTCCCACCCCAGGCCAACCACAACATCTGCCCCAAGTGCAAAAGACCCTAAAGGAATGGAAGTTACGCACAGGGATGATGAATTTGATGGAGCCAGGTGGAACAAAGAGGCTAGCACCAAAGGCTGTGAGGTGACGTGTGAGGCAGACAGCCTGGCTGGGGGAGGTCTCCTCCAGGGGCACGATGCCCTCTGTCTTCCACATCATCTCCTTCTCATTGAAGTACTGGCAAAGGGACGTGTAGAGACCCACCGTCACTTCTACCTCGGACCAGCGGAAATGGCTGGTCATATTCAGGTAGTAACTTGCTGTTGTGTCTTCCTTCCTAGAGGGCAGAAATGGGAATAGGGTCACAGCTCGAAGACCCTGGGAAAGGTGTCCTGGATCATCTCCTTATGGGCCTGGAGCTTCCATACCTCCTCTATCTCCACCTTTAGCCCCAGGACCTCATTTCTTCTTCTTTTTTAAAAAATTTATTTATTTTTAAAATTGCATTTGTTTATTTTTAGTTTATAACATTCAGTTCCACAAGCTTTTGAGTTCCAAATTTTCTCCCTCTCCCTCCCTTCCCTCCTCTTCCCTCCCCAAGATGGCATGTAATTCAATATAGGCTCTACATATACTTTCACATTAAACATATTTTCCCATTAACCATGTTGCAAAGAAAAATTTTAACCAATGGAAAGAAGAAACCAATGGAAAGAAGAAACAAAACAAAAAAGAGCAAATAGTATGCTTTGATCTGCAGTCAGACTCCATAGTTCTTTCTCCGGATGCGGATAGCATTTGCCATCATGGACCTCATTACTTCTGATGTGATTAGAGTGCGGGGGTTCTTGACTTTTTTTGTATCATGGACCCCTTTGGGGGCTTGGTGAAGTCGATGGACCCCTTTTCAGAAGGCATGATTCTCAAAAGTGTGCAAAGTTTTTCAGAATAATATGCCCCAGGATAATATTTTTAAATGCATAAGATAAAATGTACAGATAGATTCCAAAGGAAACCAATTATGCTGAAATAGTTATTAAAATATTTCTAAAAACAAGTTTTTAAACTTGTTTCATAAAGAATCAGCCCTAGGATGAGAACCCATAAAGGAAGTCACTTAGCCTCTGCTTTGGGAGACAACAGAACTTGACCAAGAATCAGAAAACTGAATTCTAGCCCCAAACTACCTGTGTTACCAGGGCTTAGTCACTTAGCTTTCTCTTCTGTAAAATGGGGTTGATGTTCTTCCTCACAGGGTATATATGAAAACAGTTGGAAAACAGACCACCACATTGAATGTGAGGTATTCTGATTTCTTCTTCTCTTCTACTCAGTTGTTCCTCCATACAACATTTCCTGTGGCTCCAGCACAAAAAGGAAGCACTTACCCTGGAGAGATGAAGAAGGTGTAAGGCCTGTGGTCTCCTCCGGTCAATGCCTCCAAGCCAATCTTCTTGCTGGCTGTATAATTGTACTCATTGGGCTGTGGGGCCGAGTGCAGATAGACCACAAGGAAGGGCTCAGGCTCGGCAGACAGGTATCGCTCTGGGACAGGGTACAGAGACAAAAGTTACCTTTGCAATGGCTGAGCCACCCCAGCCAAGCCCCAGGGCCCGTGGGAGGCATGGCTCTAGCAGATCCTGGGACCTCCAGTACACAGGGCCAAGAACATCAGGTGAGCAGGTATGATCTGAAGCTGGGACAACTTCTTTGCACTAAGCCTAGGTTTGAGAGAGTGTGGGCATGTGTTTACGGAGAGGGTGGGAGGTACTCAGAATTTCGACAGTGGGCCTTTCATAGACAACACTGTGAATGATCTACAGTCTCCCCCCCACCTTTTTTAAACAAGCATTTATTAAGCACCTATTGGTGCTTAATAGCCAGGCACTATGCTAAGTGATTTACATATGTGATCTCATTTAATTCTCACAGCAAGACTGAGAAGTAGGTGTTATTATTACACCCATTTTACAGCTGAAAAAATCAAGGTACACAGAAGTTAAGTGACTTTCTCTGGGTCACAGAGATAGTTAAGTGTCTGAGGCAGGATCTGAACTCAGCTCTTCCTGACTCCAGGCCCAGAGCGCTATCTACTGTACCACCTGGCTGCCTTCTCCCTTTTGCTTTCCACATGATTCCTGGGATACCTGAGCCAAGTCAGAAAAAAGTTGGGACCAAATCCAGAGGGATAAAGGGAGCGTGTGGGTCTCTCTCCTTTCCAAAGTTGAAGAGACATTATTTTTGCATTTCCAATGAATATACATATTACTTTATATTGTGGAGAACCAACGGCTTTATTAATCGCATTTCATTTATAAAGGCTTTTAAGGAACATTTTATGCACATTATCTCATATGATCCTTACAACAGCTCTGAGACAGGGTGCGATCATCATCCCCGTTTCAGAGATGAGGAAACAGAGTTTCAGTAACTTGCTCATACGGCTAGTAGAATGTCCAAGGCGAGACTTGAGCCCAGGTTTTTCCAAATTCTGAGTCTACTGCTCTATCTACCGCGCCATGCTGCCTAGTTCAGGGGGAAAAGTAAATATGCCCCTTTGCCACATTCCAGAAACATCGCATTGTTGCTGTTTTTTAATGGTGTTGTTACAAAACAACAAACTACTAGACTGAATTGGGAGAGTCGAGATCTGTAGTCTTTATCTAGGCCAACTGGTTGTAATAAATGAATTTGTGAATCAATCAGTCTTGGATAGATCACGTAACCTCTCTGCACCTCCGTGTGCTCATCTATAAAATGGAGATTTCATCTATTGAACCTAATAATAATAGTTAGCAGCCACGATTTTCTTTAAGTGTAGTTTTGACCATGTCAATCTCCTACTTGATAAACTCCCTCTTGCCTCTCGGATATTGTCCCTTCTGTCTAGCATTGAAAGCCCTCCTCGACCTTGGGCTGACCTAATCTTTCCAGCCTCATTGGACATCACTCTTTATTATTCCTCACTCTACGCTTTGGCCGAACTGGCTTTTGTCACTCTTAGCAATCCATCTCTGGTCACTGTGCCTTTCACTTGGCTGTCCCTCATGCCGGGACATCCCTCCTCACCTCAGCCTCTCCTGCTTCAAGACAGCTCTGGTGCCACTTTCTACATGAAACTGTTCTTGATCCCCACAAACTGCTAGTGTCTTCTCTCCCTAAATACTTTGTTTCTGACAACTTTGTATTTATTCTCTTCATATTTATTCAGTATGTACTTAAATATGTTGTAGTCTCCCATTACAATTCATGCTTCTTGCAAGAAGGAATGATTGTTTCATTCTTCATACTTGTATCCTCAGTATCTACCAGTGGTGCCTGGTGCATAGTAGGTGCTTAATAAATCTTGTCAATTTACAGATTTATAAGGTTTACAAAGTTTACATTAACTCATTCATTAACTATATTCTAGGGCTGCTAAAAGGAAGAAACAATATAACGGCTGTAAAATCAGTAGTAAAGGATTAAAAAAAACCCACAAGAGAAATGTACCGCTGCCCTTGAGGACTTGCCTCCTCCTGCTACAGGCTAGGGCCCTTACATTCCCTGCCACAGATCCCCTAAGGATGCTGAGCCCACTATACCCACCATTCAGCACAGTGTAGTTAAGCTGGAAGTGCAGGCCAGCCTCAGGGTTGTGGTTTTGGGGGTCAATGATGGCACTGACAGATGTACAAGGCTGGATGATGGCAGTGTTGGTGGAGAGGACTCGGTCCCCACTCCCTCCGCTGGTGTTGTTAGACACCTTGACGGTAATGGCCTTCTCAGAGCCCAGCCGTTCTATTGGGATCTGGGCCCCTGCCTGAGTCTGGAAGGCCATGGAAGCCACCTTAGTGGAAACCGTGTAGTTGCTGATGTAGCCGAAGGGGAAGGGGTTGGAGTCCACGAGGAAGATGAGCTGGATGACATCAGTGAGGTCAGAGAAGGTGCTGTTGAAAGCAGGTGGGATGGAAAACTGGCAATCAGAGGTGTTCTCATAACATAGCAGGCTGAAGGGGTCTGAACGTTTGCCTCTAGCCACAATCTCTTCCCCTGCCAGGGTCAGCGGTTCCTCATTCAGCACTCGAGACTTCATGAGGATTCGCATCAAGTCGGATGAGAGGTTATAAGCCTTGGAGGCCACTAGAAGGGTATGGGGTTTGCTGCATAGCTCTGTAGACTCTAGGTCCTGGGTATCTGAGTTTACCAGGTGAATGAGGTCGCCTGAGGGAGATAAAAAGTGAGGCAGTTACTGCCAGCCCCATAATATGAGCCCCAGCATAGAAAGCACTCAGCTGGACCTTCAGCAGAATGGGGAGCAGGTGGGAGACATAGCCACTGACTCTGGAAACTCTTAATCCAATAGGGAAGCCCCCGACTGGGAGAAAAGGGCACTTTCCCTTCCCCATTTTCTTTTCCAGCCCTCTCCCTGACCTCTGCCATCACCCATTCCCTGTGTTAGGTTTCCCTCCTGGCTCACCGGTGATGTTGAGGATGTTGTCAGCAATGGCCGTGGGGGTCACGGTGCCTTGCGTGGTCTCATTTTGCAGGATGGCCATCATGTTCTCCAGCTTGTTCAGGGTTTTTTTCAGGCAAGAGTGACATACAAACTCCTTACTTGCTACCTGCAGGGAGAGAGCCCAGTGTCATAGGCTCACCCTCCCCCCCTCCTTCCACCTGTATCCAGTGTGTCTGAGCAGACAGATGGCCATTGTTTTCTTCCCAAAAAGGATATCTGAGGTTCTACATTACTCCCTCCTTCACCATCAATCCCAACCCTTCATATTTATTAATCTCCCTCACACACAGCATGCTCCTCCCCTACTCCACATGCCCCTCATTCTTGGCTTTCTAACACTATGAATCATTGCCTCCTCATCGTTCCCCATCTCCCATCTCTTTCTCATCTTCGCCTTCCTTCCTGTCCCACAGTGGGCTCATCTGCTCACCACAATTTCCCTTGTTCTTTCTGCAGCCCCAAGAGCTTACTCTAACACTGAGATAAGGTGAAATAATCAGAGACCTGAGAAGTATTGATTCAATCTGATTCAAAGAAACACTAATGAAAGGAGCCATCAGCTACCTCTCAGCCACCCAACCTGCAGGAGAAACATACTAGCCCCAGCCAGGTTCCCTAGGGCACCCATCCTGCAGAATGGGTCTGAGCTGTTAGGGAGGAAACAGGGGTGTGGAGGGGAGCAGGGTGGCTCAGCGTACCGTGCACTGGGCCAGGGCAGCTGAAATCTGCTGAATATCATCCACAGTGTTGACACGAAGGGAGACAAGGATCTCAGTAATGTTTCTTCGCATCAGCACACGGAGTTGCCTCTCATGGCTGGCCTCTTCGTCTGAAGATGTCACTTGTTCATACTGATGAGACAGGAAGAAATAGGGGCTTCATCAGAGCACAGAGAAACCTGGGGGTTTGTATACATCTCCTCACACACACCTCAAATTCCCCATAGCAATTAATGATCTTTAAAAACAGCCTCTGATCCACTGACAGAGGGCTGGGTTTTTTTCATTTTTGTCTTTGAATCCCCAGCCCCTAGCACAGAGCTTAATAAATGTTTATTGATTGACTGATCTGCAGTGGTGGTCAGGGAATGAAGAGTCACCATTTGAGATCCCTCCCTTTCTGAAATCAGTCTAAGTAACTCAGGAAATGATCTCTTAAATTTCAACCATGACATTGATCAACTACCCTGGGGCTGCCCAGTCTCTTGCCTCCTCCCTTGGTCGCCCATCCAGGGTAGGGGTGGAGATGGCACTGACCTCATTGAGGACGGTGATGAGGGCCAAGGAGTACTCGATGACATGCTGAGGGTCGGCCTGTTTCACCAGCCCTGGCAGGACTGTCTCGGTCAGGCTGTAGAGCCAGTGGGTAAGACAGTGGAATCCAGCAGAAGGCTCAGGCAAGGTAATAAGCAGAGACCTGGGAGGAGACAGCCAGGTAAGGATGGGGATGAGGCCTGGGTGGCAATGACTGCCCAAGAGTAGAAGCCAGACCTCTAGGCTGGGCAGAAAAATGCGCATCCCTAGCAGATCCTCACGACCCTCCCCACTCTCCAAAAAACCGCTCTACCAACCCTCTTCTCCAGGAGACCTCCTCCCATGATTAGTTAGCCTTACTCCACGTGGAATACTAATTTTCTTTTCATTTTTTCAGTGCTCACAAGCTCATCCTGAAATGTATCTGACTTGAATCATAGATGTAGAGCTCCCTGAGGGTCACGAAAGTCACCCCTTTCATTTTAACAGATCAGGAAACTGAGGTCCAGAGGAGTTAGGCGGCTAAGTTCACACAGGTAGAAAGAACCAGGATTCAAACCCAGATCCTCTGGTATCAAATCCAGCATCCTTCTACTGAACCAAACTTCTTGTTTATATACTTCTTCCCAAAGATAATCACGTTTCCCTCAATGATGTCTTCTGCCATCTATCCCAATTCTTTCTCTCTAACCCTTTCAACTCCATGGGGGCCTAGCTCAGGGGTTGGCCCACAGGGGACCCTTAAATTACTTAGTATAGTGCCTGGCATATAGTGGGTGTTTAATAAATATATGACTGACTGGTTGACTGACATTCTTGGGTAGGCTGGTGCCCCAAGGTTTAGAATGCCCCTCTGCCCCCTTACCTGTTCAGGGCTACCACGGCAGCACCTAATTGGTCTTGCACAACTACCGAGAGGTCCACAGTGAAGTGGGTCTTAAAGCCAGGGGGCAGCACAGCTCCATACGCAGAGAGACTGCCTTTGTAGATGCAGAATTCCTCACAGTAGCCTTGACGGCAGCGCCGCAGAAGTAAGGAATACACCAGTGGGGCATCTTCGTCTTCTGTGTCCCTCCAGCCTGCAAGAACCACAGCGCAGCATTGTCCCTCCGGACACCTTGTTCTCCCTTCCCCTGCCTCACCCTCCTCCACACCCTACCATGGGCACACCATGACAAAAGTCAGCACCTTAGGTGGAGAACAGGAAGGAAGATAAGGAAAAAATAAACACTTATTAAGGCCTACTATGTGCTAGGTGGTGCTAAGCACTCTACAAATATTATCTCACTTGATCTCTACAACAACCCTGGGAAGTAGATGGAGTAGGAAAGTGAGACATGGAAATGGATCAAAGCCATAACTAGGAATTTGTGTATCTTTCTGATATTGAAATTGCTCTCAAAAGTCACCAGTGACCTCCAAATTATCAACTCCCATGGCCTTTTTTTTCTTTACCCTCTATGACCTTTAATTCTTTGGCAATTCAGTACGTTCAAAACTGAGCATGTTGTCTTTACCCTTAAACCTGACCCTCCTGACTTCACTTTCTTCCCAGGGCACCGCTTCATGCTGTCTCTTATGCCACAAACCCTGGGGTTACCTTTCATTCCTCCTTCCCTCTTACCTCACTTATCCAATTTGTTACCAAGTGTTATTGCTTCTACTTTTGTAAAATCTCTCCCACTATACCACCCCTCTCTTCCCATTGCTACCATCTTACTATAGATCCTCATTATAATTTACCCGGACTATTGCAATGGCTGCTAATCCATCATTGCTGGTATACTCTCCCTTGTGTATAGATCTGGCCATATCACACCTCCGCTCAAAAATCTTCAGTGACCACTGGGCCAGGTTCCAACTTCCTTGTTTGGCATTCAAGGTCCTCCCTGAAGTCATTCACATTTCCAGCTTTCTCTTTCTTTCCCTGCATATACTCTCTATTCTAGCCAAAGGACCATTCTCGGATCTCCCAACATGTCCTTTGCTCTCTTGCTTTCACATCTTTGCTCCTACTGTTCCCTGATTTGAAGTCTTTTCTCTCTTTCAGTAGCAACCTTGGCCTTAAAAGCTTGTACAGGACTTTGCTTATAGGTGTCTCATGCACTTACTGGATAGTCCTGTATATTATAGAAACTGGTGTTTGTGTTTCGTCCTCACCTGCTCTCCCCATTCAACAATAAACTCCACTAGGTCAGGGACCTCATCTTATTTAACCTTAGCATTCACAATGCCCCACCCCACCACCCCAAGTTCTAGTAGAGTGTTCTATATATGGTAGATACTCAAAGTTTACTGAATGAATGAATCAGAGGTGGTCCTTTGTCACCTGAGAATCAGAATTCCTGGGCTCTCTGCCCAGCCTCTCTCCTTTACCCACCACCCTGATTCACTGTGTGATCTTAGACAAATTGCTTGACCTCTCTGGGCCTCAGTATATCCTTTTGGAAAACAGACAGAATTCTTCCTGACCCACATGAGGGGAACAAATGAGAAGGTGGGAATATTCTGTGGGGTGAAGACTTTTGAGGAAACTGAGGGTGAGTATTGTTGGTGGCTTGGGGACTGTCCTCACCTGTACACTCAAAGTGAACCTTGGTGGTGAGAGCCCTGACGGCTTCATGAGGGAAGAGGTGGCAAGAACCTCCAATAGGAGGGCGATTGGGGAACAGGTCGATGGAAGCAAAGCCTTCTTCTTCCCCGGAGCAGCCCAACACAGTCAGGGTGAAGGTGTAGCCCTCGCCATCGCGAAGCACACCTCGCCTCAGGACCAGCCTCATGCCCGAGTTGCCTGTTGATGTTGTTGACTCATCCAGTATAAGGGATTTGTTGCTGAATGTCTGGGCTGCCCATCGCTGCCAGGTGAGACAAATAACCACGTGTACATACACAAAGACACGCACAAATGACAGCTACATGCGCACACAGGTTTGCACATAGCCACCCAGAAACATGCAGACTCAGACTCCAGTGGGTGAGAAGAAAACGTAACCAACCATTTCATGTCCTGTCCTTGCATGGCCCCCTTCTATAATACTCATCCCAGACTCGTCCCTGGCTCCTTACCCCTCTCTTAGAGCCACTACTGCAGTTGTGGCAGGTCCCCTCCAGGTACACATAGGAGCTCTTGCTCACTTCATACACTGATTGTGCTTTGCAGGAAACACATTCCAGCGACACAATGGGCACCAAACCATTCCTGATCAGCACCTAGAGAAAGGAGATTATCAGCAGAATGAAAGAGTTGCCTGAAGTCTTTCTGCCTCCATTGTCTCTCCCCTCCAATTTATCCTCTATATCGATGGTAATCCACGGTAAAGCACGATAGGACTTCTGCCTAGCTCCCTGGGGCAGGTGAGAGGGAGTAACCATTAACTTCCCACCATCCATGCCAACAGATGGCAAAACAGCCATCAGATACCACAAAGAGCCGTGGGTATGACATACCCTAATGGAACTGTGATCTCAATATTGGCAGCATTCCCTCCAACAATGCAAATCAGAACCCCTCCATGCCTGCCTCTCATTGAGTGACACTTGTCCATGTTCTACCATAAACCCTCCATAGGGTGAGCAGCCCAGTTATTCACAGGCCACAATATCCAGGAAGAGAATCAATAATAATATTCATGGCCTCTGATAGCTATGTAAGAATGTGCAGAGTAGAGGTAATATATAAAATAAACTCTATGTCTGGTCTAAGGTAAGGACGAAAATGAGACCTTGTAATATCCCTGAGACTTAGCAGGGTGTGACTCCTCCCTGGAATTCAGCAATGGGTGAAGAGACCTTATTCAAAAACAAGAGATTGTATATGAGGGGGTAGAGAAGCATTCTATAACAAAAAGTTGCACTTCTGTGCGCAAATCCATGAACTGGAAGGAGGGAAAAAGAAGGAGAACATTTTGGGGAGGGTCAAGGCAGGGGGAATTACAAGTAATCTCGTGCGGAGTGTTGACTATGGCCTCCACTAAAGCCTTACCCAAAGCCCCAGTGTCATGGAAATGACCCTATAGTCACTTTAAAAAAATTATACAGATCTCTTTTCGACATTGGTGTTGGATTTTTGACATCGGTATAATTTTGTTGATATCACCTACATTTCCCATTACATCCTACCCTTAATACTCTCCCTATGAATAGAGTCATTTCATATAATAAAGAAGGGGGCAAAAGTCGTTTTTTTTTAAATGGGGGGACAGGGTGCCTTGTGTTTTTTGCAGGACCTATTATTCCAGCAGAGGGCAAACGTGGGCAAGGCTTAGTGAGTTGGAAAGATTTAGAGTACTGTCCTCAGCCAGAGGGAGTCACCAGGTGCCTTCAATACGCTGAAGTCATCAGCCCAGATGGCGGCACAGGCATAAGGGAAAGTCCCTCATACTGACCACCTGTTTGACCTTGAGTAAGTCACTCAATCCCCATGGGCCTCAGTTTCCTCATCTATAAATTGACGTGCTTATATTAGACGGCATCTGCCTCAAGATCTATAATTCCATGATCCTAGGATACAGAAAGAACTGGCAGATAGATGTCATTACTGAACCAACATCAGGGACCTCTGAAAGACTGTGAGGCAGGGGAGATGGGCAAATATTCTCATTTTCAAATGGGATGAAGGTAAATCCTCTCAACTACAGGCTAGAGGAGCTTGACTTCAATTTCTGGAAAAACTATGGAATGCCTTCCTTATTAAAGGGATGTTTTTTGAGCAGCCAGAAAGGAAAGTAGTGATCCCGAAGAACTAATGTATCTTCCCGGTGGTTACTAAGTTGGTAGATCAGGATAATGCTGTAGATACAGTAACACACACAACACAACCGCTCATGCTAGCTTTGTGAACAAGAGGATGGAGAGAGGGGTGGGCAGTCAGGTAGATTTTAAAGTTTCTGAAAGAATGGATCCAAGTAGTAGTGACTGATGGGTCACTGACAATCTGGGAAGAAGTATTAAGTGGAGGCTAGGTCCTTGACATTGTCCTAGTCAACATTTTTAATCAATTACTTGGATGAAGACAAATATGTGGGGAACAAGGAAACAAATCCTTACTAGGTGCCTACTATGTGCCAAGCCATGGGGGCAGCTAGGTGGTGCAGCGGATAAGTGCCAGGCCTGGAGTCAGGAAGAACTGAGTTCAAATCTGGCCTCAGACACTTACTAGCTGTGTGACCCGGGGCAAGTCACTTAACCCTGTTGGCCTTAGTTACCTCATCTGTAAAATGAGCTGGAGAAGGAAATGGCAAACTGCTCCGGTACCTTTGCCAAGAAAATCCCAAAATGGGGTCACAAAAAATCAGGCATGACTGAACAATAATAACAAACGTGCCAAGCCCTTTACAAATACGATCTTGTTCGAGCCTCACAACAACTCTGGCAGGTAGGTGCTATTACCGTCCTCATTCTAGTCAACACTTCTACCAACGACTTGGATGAAGGCATTTGTGGCAGGCTGATCAAATTTGCAGATGACGGGCATCTGGGAGGAGCTGCTAATATTAATAATTGACATTTAGACAGCACTTTAAGGTTTACAGAGTGCTGTCGTAACAACAACCTTGTAAAATAAGTGATAAAGTAACTATTTCTATTTTTAAAGATGAGGAAACTAAGGCTCATAGCTAATAAGTGGTTCAGGATTTGAACCCAAGTCTTCTGATCCTAAGTCCAGCGTCCTTTCTACCGCCTCACACAGTTTAACACATTGGATGACAGTCAGGATCCAAAAAAAGTCTCAGCGGTCCAGAACAACAGGCACAGTATAAGATGAAATTAAATATTTAGGGATAAACACAATGATTTATACTTGAGTGAAAAAAAAAAAACAATGGTACCAGTAGAGGATGCTAGGTAATAGTTCATATGAAAAATGGGGGGGGGGAGTGGAGGAGAAAAGACAGTTTAATGGACTGGTGGAAGTCCCATGAAATTCCTGTTCAGGCATACATTGAACCAGACGACCTCTGAGTTCTTTTCTAGGCGAAGCGGTGAATAGAGACCCAGGAAGTCAGGAAGACTTGAGTTTGAATCTGGTCTCATACACTTTCCAGCTGTGTGACTTTCCTCAACTTTAAAATAAGGATAATAACACAACCTATCTCCTAGGGGTGCTGTGAAGGTCAAACGAGATCATAATTGTTAAGCACTTAGTACAGGGCCTGGCACATGGTAAGTACTATAGAAACGTTAGCCAAGCCTAATGAGCTCACCCCGCTGAAGGAAGCGACACCAGCCCTGACCCCAGACTAAAAAGTCATCTCTTAACTATCTGCCTCCCAGGTCAACAGTCCCTTCCTTCTTTGTCCTCTAGCTGGGTCCTTTGCTAACACTGAGCTGTGCTAAGAAAGAAATGGAATCTGTCCCAGAGAGAGTCGAGGGGAGACAGCAGGAATGTGTTTGCTTGAACATGAGTTTGTATCTGAATGCACCCATTAAAAAACAAGGATTTTTGGATTGTCCATTGTTTGGGCTCATCCACACTTCCATTTTCCTTTTCTTCTTCGTGATTTGGCAATATCACTTCTTCTCTAGACAATATAAATCATACTCCCCATGACCTGTCCCCCTTCTTTCACCTTGTCAAAGAGACGTCAGTACACTGGAAGGTGTGGATATACTTCTAATTCCTGGACTTGAATACCTTTTTTTAGGTATGTTCACTCATCACTTGGTTAGGGTTGCCAAGGAGTGTTGCCTCCCTGGAGCAATGGTACCCACCGTCTGATTGGTCACTTCTTCCTTTCTCCCTGCCTTCCAGACAGTCAGGTTGAATGTATATTCGACACCAGCCTCGAGCCGCTCCTTGGGAATGGTGATCACGCTGCTCCCTCGGGGGCCAAAGTTTAAGGGACACCCTCCAGGATGACTCTATATGCCACCAGATGGGATGGAAAGGGAAAGAGAGAAGCCATCAGACAGGCCAGGAAGGGGAGAGTGATCCTTCCATACAGCTGTCCTCTCAGGGAGATCTCCCAAGATAAGTAGTAGTAGCTGATATCTGCCCCAAGAGATAGTCATTCAAAATATCCCTCTTCTCATTTTAACTCTATGTCCAGGGGGATGGTTACCATGCAAAGATTAACCTTGGGTTTCCTGCATAAGGAGTAACCAGCGCACACAAAAAATTTTAGCAGTCTCTGGTGGGGTGCTAAATTGGTTTCCCATTGCTTATCCATCACTCTTCCTGTTAGTCACATCCAGTGGGATATGTGTATGGCAAGCTGTTCTAAACCACTGATAATGCCCCTGCCTGTTCCAATGACCACCGTCCTTTGGTCCCTGTTGCCCACTCCCATCCCCTGACCACGCCGAATAGAAATCCCACCGAAGCTTAACTGACCTTGGAGGAAGAGACACAGGCCCAGTGGAAGCTGAGGAGGGTCTGATCACCGTCCTCTAGGTTGGGGTCATAAGACTTGCCACCATCAAGTACTAGATCCCGTGTGTTGGACCAGACTCTATAGGAGCCACCATCAATGATGGGCACAAGCCGGCCAGGTGTCACCGTCACATTGGCCTGAATGCTGCGTGATAGGGGTGTATCCCCAAAGGACACCACAAACACGAAGCAGTAGTCACCCACAGCCAGGGCCAGCCGTGGCACAACCAACTGAGGCCGGCTCACATCCACGCCGGGCAGTGGCACGTGGGCGGAGCGCTTGTAATGTAAGCAGCTGGCTGCCCGGTACACTTGCCAGTGGTATTCAGTTTGGTAGGTGACACAGCCCCGTAAGTTGATATGTGCCTCCAGGTAGCTACGTTGAGACCGACGCATCACCACCTGGGTGGGCAGGGCCACTTCTACCTCTGGCTCCTCACACTCCAGCACTCGTACCGTTACTGTGGCTTTGGCCACCAAGAAACTAACCAAGTTGGAGGCGTTGACTTTTATGTTGTAGTCCCCCGGGAGCAGATAAGTGTGGTTAGACAAGGGTGTGGAGGTCATTTGGGTCTGGGACCCATCTCCAAAATCCCAGTGATAGAATACACGCCGGGGGCTTGGTGTGGTGGCTGCCTCAAATTGTGCTGATCGGTTCGTGAAGCAGCTTCCAGGATGGAGATCCACTGCCTGGATGAGGTCCTGAACCTCTATGGTCCTGGTGAGGTTAACACTGCCCAGGTCATTGAAGGCACGGACATGGATCTCAAGCTGCCCAGCCGCCACAGGGGTGTAAGCCACCTCTCGGCCGGAGAGGATAACCAGAGAGTCACCCTGAACCTTCTGCAGGGAGAAATACCAGGCATACGAGACTCTTGACCCCCTCTGTACCCGGGCTGTGAAATTTCTCTCCCCACCTGTAGGTATACCTAACTCACAGCAGCCCACAATCTGTAGCCCACCAATGGCTTCCAGGACAGATATGCGCACCTGCACTTGCTCCCAGCTCACATGATTCTCTGCCTGTACAGTCACCATATAGTCACCCACTCTAGGGAAACTATGGGAGAAGCTGGGCCCATCCAGACCTGTGGTGACCCCCCCACTGATTAGGAGACGGTAATTTACATCTGAGCCCAAGGTCAGGCGGATGCTGAAATGGACCCTTTCCCCTGGTTCTACCACCCTGCTGCTCGCCCAGAGCTCTAGCCCCTGGATGGGATCCTCCACAGTGATGTTGCAGCTGTCTGTGATCCAGCTGACAGCATTGGATGCATTAAGCCGGACGGAGAAGGTACCAGCATTGGGAAAGACATTAGTCATTCTTTGTCCACTCCTAATGATGTCTGGTAACTCCCAGGACCAGCTTACATTGCTCCCATGCTCCAGATCCCCCCAGAAGTGAACAACAGAGCCTGAAACCACAAAACTGCTGCCTAACTCCCCGCACCGAACAGTGAGGCCAGCCACAGGCTCCTGCACATCCACGTGGATTGTAGCATTGACTGAGCCAAGTTGGTTCTTGGCTATGACAGTGACTGCCCACAGCCCTGGGCTGGAGAACGAGTGGATGACAAATGGTTCTGTGGCTTCCACAGACACTCCCTCTTGCAGGAGCCAGGCATAGGTGATGCTGGTACCACTGGATATCACAGCACTGATGTTGACAGATGTGTTAATAGCAGCAGGGTTGGGGGAGGCAGACACTGCCAACTGCCCCACACTCTCCACAAACTCAAGTGTCCTGTTGACTGTAGCACTTCCCAGCATGTTGACGGCCTTCAGCTGGATCTGGTAAGTGCCAGCTTCAGGGACAATCAGTGGGAAGACCTTCCCTTGGGCAGTGTAGATGGGGACACTCTCCCGTTGCACTGTCCAGCTGTAGGAGATGTTAGTACCATCTTTCACTGCTGCCTGAAGCTGGAGGGTGTGGTTGGTAGGGAAGCAGCCACCGTCACCCCCACCCAGCATCTGTAGCCCCTCAATCTGCTGCAGCACATAAATGAAGATGCTGTCCTGCAGGGAACTGACCTCATTCTCCGCAGTGACAATGATGTTGAAGGTTCCTACAGAACGGAAAGTATAAGATATGGTGGAGGAGCCCGGGATCGGGGTGCAGCGATCACAGAGGACCCAGGAATAGTGCACATCACTCCCTGCCTGCAGTGCGGTACTGAAACTCACAGAGCCATTCAATGGTACCACCGTCCGGCTGGCATTGATGCTCAGACCCTCGACCCGCCTCTTGACTGTGACATTGAGCTGCGCTTTGCTGTGACTCACCTCATTCCAGCCTACCACACTCACTGTGTAACTGCCGGTGCGGTTGTAGGCATGGATGACCTGCAGGCCCTCTTGCCTCTGGCCATCCCCCAGGTCCCAGCTGTAGCTGGCTGGGCTCCCATTGCCCGTAACAGAGAACAGATAGGGCTGGTTTAGCTCTAGCACACGAGAGCTGTTGACTTCAATGCCGGTGATGCCCATGGGCTCCTGAACCTCCACAAATGCTGTATCATTGTCTGAGGAGACGTTGTTGGACACCGTCACTGTGACCAGGTAGATTCCAGGGACCTTGTAAGTAAAGCTCACCTCAGTGCCTCCTGAGCGGGCAGAGTCATCGGCCCCAAAATCCCAAGAGTAGCGGTAGAAAAATGGTGGGAAGGCCTGAACCTCAAGCTTGGCTTCCTCTCCAAGCCTCACAAACTGTCTTTCAGGCCGAAGAGTGATGTTGCCGACCTCAGGTTCCACACAGACACTGGTGAAGTAATGGGCCTTGTTGACGAGGCTGGACAGGACCAGCGACAGAGGGAAAATCCCACTGCGGGTGAAGTTATGAGTCACTGTGGGGTGGCCGTGAACGGTGGCATTGGATGAGCCATCCCCAAAAGTCCAGTCAAAGATATAGTGCGTATAGTCCCCAGTCACATGGGCAGTTAACTGGACCTCAGGCTGCTCAGGGATGCAGGATGAAGGCTCGATCTTCAGCACTTCTAGGACAAAAATGTGGATGGGCAGGACCTGGGAGAGGGAGCTGACAGGGTTGGCTGCGGTCACCTTGATGGTGCAGTTCTCATCCTGTAAGTAGACATGCTGGACGGAGGCCTCTGGGCCAGTCAGGACTGTGCCATCTCCCATATCAAAGGTCCATGTAATATTGTCCCCGGATTCCACCGAAGCATTGATAGTGACAGCCATGCCCTTTTCTGTGGCTACAACCGGACTCACTCGCAGCCCCTGAATCTCCTCAAACACTCGGACAAAGAGGTGTGCCCTCACGCTGCTCACAGTGTTGTTGACCACCAGGCTGATGTTATATACCCCCCTGCTCAGGTAGGTATGGCTGGCTGTTGGCTCACTCTTCAGCACAGCTGGGGAGCCATCCCCAAAGTCCCACATGTACAGAACACCAGCTGGAGAGGGCAGCGGGCATGGGGCAAAGGTGATGGGGTGGCCAACCACCAGGGCTCCACTGTCTATCTCCACAGTGACAAGGGGCAAGGAAGCCCGGACACTCAGAGGTACCTGTTGGGTCAGATTCTCAAAGGTATTGAACACAAACACTGTGAGGTTATAGTCACCTGAAGGAGAGAGATATGGGAAAGAGAAGAATCAGTCAATCAAACATTTTAAAAGAACCTACTGTGTGTCAGGCACCACACTAGGTGCTAGAAATACAAAGACAAAAATGAAAGCAGTTTCTGCCCTCAAGAATCTTACATGCTGGGGCAGTTAGGTGGCACAGTGGATAGAGCACTGGCTCCAGAGTCAGGAGGACCTGAGTTCAAAACCTGCCTCAGACACTTACTAGTGGTGTGATCCTAGGCAAGTCACTTAATCCCAATTTCCTCAAAAAAAAAAAAAAAAGGAAGCTCACATTCTATTGGAGGAGGCAACATAGTACAGTGGAAATTCTTGGATTCAAATCCCACCTCTAACACTTACTACTTGGGTGACCTTGGGCAAGTCACTTAACTTGCCTGGGCCTCAGTTTCCTCATCTGTAACATGAGGTGGTTGATCTATATGGCCTCTGAGGTCCTTTCCAGCTCTAGTTCTATGATCCTATATACAAATATAAGTACATTAAAATGTATGCAAAATAAATACAAGGCAGTTTTGACGTAGGCATGAGCTGGGGGTGTCAGGAAAGACTTTTTTTTTTGGTAGAAAATGGCACTTGAGATAGGTTTTGAAGGAAACTAGGGATTCTAGAAGGCAGAAGTAAAGAGGCAGGGCATTCCAGGCAGGGGAAGAGACTATGCAAAAACACAGAGATGAGAGATGAGAAACAAGTAACTAGTTATTACACCTAGCATTTCATTAGGAGCCCCAAATCCTGGAAATCACACCGGATTTAGAGGCGCAGTACCCTCACTCCTCATGCTGGTGGGAGTTTCTTCCTTGGGACTCAACAACCCTATAAATTGGGAAAGGACCATAAGTAGGGAACCAGACAAGAGAAATAGATTTGACCCATGTCAACGAACCCAGACAACCTACAGTCCTGAAGGAGGAATCAAGGAGGAGAGAATTGCTGATTTGGGGGCATATGTCTAGGGAATATCGCAGGAAAATTGGGAGGGGCAGGAAAACCCTTACCCCTAACTCCCTGGCTTACCTGGGACATGGTAGGTATGCGTGACATTGTGTTCAACTAGCACTTGATGGACACCAGGCTCAGGAACTAGAAAGGACTCATTGTATGGGGGCTTGAATTGACCACTCTCCTGTTCTCCATCTCCAAATGTCCACCTGGAGAAGGGGGAAGAGAAGGGGTCAGGGAGTGAGCAGGTAGCTTGAAGCGAGAGAAGGGAGGTCAAGATTATCAGCCAGACCCAGCACGGGACTAATTTAGGGTGGGAAAGGTGATGCCCACCACCTCTTGTCCCAGCAGCCCAAGGGGCAATAACTGGAATTGACACACAGCATTTGGAGAGGGAAACTACCTCTTCTAGGTCAGAGGGGTGACATTTCAATTCCAGAGAAGATGAAGAGGAAGGCAAAGAAGTATTAAAATGCTCATACGGCTCTTTGGAATTTGCTCAGGGTGAACAAATTTCCCTGCTCCTGCCCCCTACCCTCTGCTGCCTAACATGTAACTGACTGCACAGGTTTCCTAACTCTAGTTGAGGAGATCCCCCAAAAAGGGGCATGTTCTCAGACCAATGCAGACTAGCCTAAATGTCCCTAGCCACAACTTTGGCAATGGCAACTCCAAAGGGAAGGCACTGTGTCCATCTGACCAGCAGGGAAACTGAGGCTCAGAGTAGCACAGGGGCTGAGCTGGAACACAGACCTAAGAGCCCTTGTTGCCAGTCCCCTATGGCTATGGGGGAAGACTCACAGGAAAGCTACTTCCACAGCCGAGTCCACTTGGACACTGGCACCAAGCTGCAGCGTGGTGTTCTGGGGAATGATGGCTGGAACCTCTGACATCACCAGGTCTCTCATCTTATTCATCTTCTCCACTGTGACATTGTAGTTCACGGTGACGTTACTCACGTGGTTGGAGGCTGTCAGCTGTAGGACACAGGCAGGGCTGGTACCAGAGACCTTGAACCAGGTCCTCAGAGAAGAGGAAGGGGAGAGTAATAGAAAAGGAAGCCAGACAGGAATTCAAAGACAAAGCAGCATACACACACAGAGGAACAGAAGGTTAGAGGCAGAAGGTTAGAGAAAGACCCACAGAGTCCCTCTCCTCCTCCCCCTTCCCTCTCCCAACACTCCCAACCAACTCACTCACCCTTAGGTTTTTCAGGACCCTTCAGGAACAGAAGCAAAGCAGAAAAAAAAGGCAGAGGTGAGATCACAGGAAGCGGTTGCTACGTCAGCCTGTCCTGCTTAGGAAGCAGGGATGCCCAGGCCCAGAGCAGCCAGCTGGCCTCTCTCTAAAGCCCAGGAAACAGACAAGGGGCCGGGACCCTATTTCTATTTACCGAGAGCTTAAAGACAGCAGCACTCTGGTAGATGACATTGAAGACAATGTTGTAGAAGGTCAGAGACTGTTTATCATCGATGGTCCACTTAAAGACGACATCAGAGCCAGCATCAACTACAGGGCTGTATCTCTGGAATGAAGGATACAGGTCACATTCCCCATGTTCCCAAGTTGGGGAGCGGACAGCCGAGACCTCTCCTACCAAAATGGGCCAAGAAGGGCATTAGGGAATCCCAGACTATTCCTAATTATGGCTCCTTTACCTAACCCTGATTGGTAATAATTCCTTCTGGCTCCAGTAAAGAGATGTGAGGACTTGCATTCATTTATTCATTCAACAAACCTTTATTAAACTTATTGTATGCTAGACTCTGAGGATACAAAGTGAAATATGAAACAATATTTGCAGATATCCCACTTAACCAGCACATGCAGTCCTTTCTATAAACTGCCTAATGGGCTGGAGTTCTTCTCCAGCTTGCCTCCCCCATCCCCAACACTAGGCAGTCAGACTATAACTGTGATTAGGAAGAAATGCTCCCCACTTAAAATCAGCTAAACTTATTGCCCAAGATTCTAGACCTCAAGTCAGGGTATCCAGGGACTAAAGCTACTGTTATTCCTAATCCCCTGAGAAGGGCAAAAAGAGGAATCCTTTTAAGTACGTGTGACTTATATCCAAAGCAACCTCTCAGTCCTTCTGTTCCCTGGTTCCTACTCACCACTAAGGTGCTCTGCAACACCCGAGTCTGGGGGTTTGGGGTGGCACTGAGTCCTCGGATAGGCTCCTCAGCCTTCACTTGGATGCTGATGTTCTCACAGCTCACATGGTTCTCTGCCACAATCTCCACCAGCCTTTCATCCTCTCCAAGACCATCAAGTTCAAGTAACGCAAACCAGGTATCATTGGTTTCCCGGATACAGTCTTCTGTCAACTGGGCCACCCCTGGAGGGCAGGAGGCTTCAAAGGGCACACTCTGGTTGCTGCCCAGCTGACTGGCTGTGGAGTTGACCCCTGAACTGATCTTCAGCACTAGGTAAGTCCAGTTGGTAGAAACATAGAATCGACCACTCTCGGGGCTAGGATGAATGACTCTGAGTCCCACCACAGGCGAGAGCACATTGAAGCTACAGGACAGGTTGTGGCTGGACACACCATTGTCCACAGAAGCTCGAACCACATAGTGCCCAAGGTGCTGTAGCCCAGGGTTAGGGGGCTGGCCAAGCAGATGGGTTACCTGTTCTGTAGCAAAGAGCAGACGCAGGGAACAGGTGGTGCCATTGAGGGTAAGCATCTCAGAGAGGTGAGCAGGCAGGCTGTGCAGCCAAGTTGAGACACTGGCATTTAAACACTCAGGCTGGAGGTGTTGTTGGTGGGAAAGTGCTTCATGACGGGGCATACAACGTAGGAGAGCACCTGGGCCTGCATCATGTTGGATACTGAAGAGATCCCCAGGAAGCAAGGAGATATTCTTGCTGCTGAAGCTGACCTGGAGAGAAGAGCAGTACTGTTAGATATGTCAACCCAAGTGGCCCCACCACTGATTTCTGGAAAGCAGTGACTAGGATGTGTAAGGGGGTTAGGCAGAATCTTCCTTGAAACAAAAGGAATTATAAGATGACCTGGAAAAACTTCAGTCCTATTGCCCTGAAGGTGAGTGAGGACAGACACAGCCCCTCCACTGTCCCTTCTCCCCCAGTGTATGTCTTCATTGCCATCTCAGCTGGGGCTCCGTCCCTGGGTATATGGCATCAGAGCAGTCTGCTCCCTTGAATACAGGAACTCTTAAAACTTTTTTGTGTCCAGGACACCTTTGATAGTTGGGTGAAACCCTTCTCAGAATGATGCTTTTATGAGCATAAAATAAAATACACAGTATTACAAAGGAAAATAATTATGCTGAAATAGTTATCCCTCCAAATTATATATTTTGATGTGGAACTTAGTTTATTTTTTAAAAAGTCTCGACTTTAACCAAATAGCACCAGAAATGTCCTCTTTGCTTCTGCTTTTGCTTCTGGGTTGTTTTGCTATTATTTGCATGGTTGCTGTCAGTGTATACATTGCTTTTGGGATTCTGTTTCCTATCCTCTGCATCCCTTCATATAAGACTTCCCACAAAACTCCATGTTCTTCATACTATCACTGTCACATAGTCATATATTAGTTTGCCCAGCTGATTCTCTAATCCTTGGACATGTGGGTTATTTCCAGGGTTTTTATTCCTGTGAATGGTGTTTCAAAGAATCATTTTATAGAAGCAGGTGTCCTCCCGCCTTACCACCACTCCCCTCCCTTCATCACAAATATTCTCAGGGTTCAAAATATATTTTTAAAACCAAGTTCACAGACTCCAGGTTTAGAACCCTCACTCTAACAGGATTGTTCCCCAGAAAGAACTCTGAAGGAAAGAACATTCTCCTTTCCCCTCCCTTTCTCTCCCCTCCCTTCCTCTCCCCTCTTCTTCCCTCCCCTCCTCTCCCCTCCCCTCCTCTTTTTTCCCCTGCTCTCTTCTCCTTCCCTCTCCCCACCCCCAGGGCCCAGGTCCAGAGCTGGGGATACATACTGAGAACTTCGAGGAAGGGCCCGCTGGGATGGAGAACAGGAACTCCCTCCAAAATGAGTAGTAGCTAGACCAATGGTTGTCTTGTTCAGAGGAGGAATCATTAGCACAGGGTGATATGCTACAAGGACTGTCCAGGGGCAAGCACATATTTGCCAAAGGGCACCAGTGCTCTCCAGCCAAACATTCAAGGGGTAACCATGTTTGGTTGTCTAAGGGTGGACATGAAAGTTGGCTGGTGTTCTCTGGGATACCTGGAAGGAGAGCAAGAAGGGGATATGAGACTGAGGACCCATTTGCCCTAAAGGGAAAATCCCAGTCACACCCAGCTAACCCTTCTACCCTACTCCCAAGAAGATAAACTGTTTAGTATCTTTCTCTAGCAATAAACGGAGAAGACCCAGTCTCAGCACAGACCAAGTGGGTTAGGCCAAGGGGTCAAAAAACACGGGCTTGAATCCTGACTCTAAACATACTCTTTCTGAATGATATTGGGCTGATTTCATCCCTTCCCTGTAGACAAACACTATTATCCAACAGTTGTGTCTAACTCATAGGCTCTGGCATGCAGAGAGGGCCCAGGCCAGGCCTCTAAATCCTTTCCCTATTTAGCCATACTCTCCCCACCTCCCTCCCACCTCAGGGCCGAGCCATGAAAATATGATAGCATCTTACCTCCTCGCACAGGACGATACACCTGAAACCTCATTTGTACAGGCTCTATCAGGTCCTGAGTCCCAAACTCAGCAGCAGTGAGAAAACCCTTATGCTGCAGCACCATGCCAGGAAAAATCATCACCTGGACAGTGAGAGAAACAGATCTCAATATACAAGTAGAACCCTGTATGTTGCCAACCTGGATCAAATGGTCCTCTGTGTTGAAGACTCTGCTCAGAGCTGGCAGGAAAGGGGAAAAAGAGAGGATCTTTACTCTTGGAGAAACCCTTGTATGTTGCGGGGGAGAGGAAGAATTCCTGACCTCAGGAAACTCCCAGTCTAAGAAGAGGCACTGCCCAGTATGATGGGATATAAATCATTCTTGTCTTTGGGGGGAAAGGAGAGCTCCTATTCTGACAAATAGAGACCATCCTTGTCTTTATGGAGCTCATAGTCTGACAAGAAACATGACTCCATCCTTTGGGGAGCACCCAATCTGATGGGGGACACATATTCCTGTTGTCAGGTAACTTCCAGTCTCACTGGGAGATGAGGAGGCCTCAGGAATTTTCCAATCTGATGGGGAGGAAGAGTTCCCAGCCCTCAAGGGAGGGATTCTTAACCTAATTCAAAAGACAAGGTGCAAACATATTAAAAAGATCCAAGTAGGGGACCAACAAATGCTGAGGGATGGGGGTAGGAGATGAAAAGCGCATGAATAATCAGAATCAGGTGGGGGTGAATCAGATGAGGCTTCCTGGAGGAGGTGAGTTTTCAACAGGATTGGCAGGAAAGATTTAGGATGCAGAAGCTCCATGTTACCTCCACAGTCTCATGTCCTGGGGCAGAGAGGACATCCTGCTCCTCCACAGGGACCATGGGCCCTGGTAGATCCGAGTTGGCATCACCCACAAAGAAATTCTCCGCGTTAGACACTGCCCCTAGTAAGGAGAAGAGACTGATGACTTTGGTGCTCTTGAGGGTCAGAAGGTCTGAAGGAGGTGTCTGATCTTGGAGAAGAGGAAGCAATAGCTTGAATGGCCAGAGAGAAGCAGAGGCTTGTGGATTTTTTTTTTCTTCTTTCTGTGTGTGTGTGTGTGTGTGTGTGTGTGTGTGTGTGTGTATGATGGTAACGGTAGTGGTAGCTAGAAATGGACAGGTACACTTGCTATTCAACAGCCTCAGGCCTCTCTAATCCCCCCCATCCCCACAACTTGGCTCTAAGTCAGCCACTGACCCATGGATAACCATCTGGGGCAAGTGAGTGGTACCTAGCTCCAAGAGTAGCATTTGAGAGCTGTATAGCTCCCCCATGTGGGATCTAAGGAGGCAATTATGGGGCCTGAGAAAGATTCTACACTGTCAGGCTGCCTTGGCCTTGGACCTTGGAGCGCTCTTGGCTGCCAGAGAGCTCGCCTCTTGGGGTTTGTATGAGTGTGTGTGCATGCATGCGTGTGTGTTTGTGTGTGTGTGTGTGTGTGTGTGTGTGCTCTCTCCCCACCTCCCAAGACTGAATACCTGTGGGCTGGAACTCGCACACATAGCTGTGGGTGGCTGTACAGAGGTCGGTATTGCACTGGCCAGCGGGGCCCAGGCGCACACAGTGCTCAGCGTTGGCGGGGTGTGGCTCTCCAGGCAGCCAGTTCTGACAGCTCTCCAGGCTGAAAGCCTCTCCATGGGGTGACACCCCAGGACCCGTCAAGGCCGTGAAGCCAATCCACACATCGAGGCTCCTGTCAATAGTCAGGGTCCACTTAGCTATAGCCCCAGTGATATTTGAGACTAGGGAAGAGTGAGAAGTTGCTAGCCCCAAGAAACAGTGTTCTCCGGTCCTCAAGATCAGGAAAACAACTCCCTCCACATAGGGCAGAGCAAGGCACGATAGTGGGGGGAGAGAGAAGCAGCTTTTCTTTGGAGACTATTCATGTCTAAGAATAGATTCTCTGTGTCTCTGTCCCTCCTAAGCCTTAGACTCATGGCCTGGGTAGAAAGACCATGCTGTAAAAATGGAGTCACTGGTTTAAGGGCAAAGTCCTGGAGGAATATAGTCAATATACATCTGCAAAGTCAGCGCTTATGGGGAGTATGAGTTTAGTGTCTACAGAGTCCTAGTCACAGCCAGGCCTCTTCCTTCATGTAACTTCGCTGTCCCCTAGCTGCCAAGGCCTTCTCCAAGTGTTTTCTCCCAGCTAGCACTCCCTGCCACACCACGTCAGGATGGGCGTGTGCATGAATCACGAGGGAGGAAGATTCTTCTTTCTCCCAAAGTGGAAGCGCCCCTTCCCAATCCTCCCCTATCCAGACCCGTAGCTGAAGAATTGCAGTATGGACTGAGAATGAGCAGCTCAGTTCTGGACTGAGTTGTGACCTTAGAGATGGGCCCCAGGATCTCCGTTCTATTCAGCACCTCCCATGAAATCACCCGTGCAAGGTCCCCTTCTGTCCACTGATCTTTGGGGTTTGAAAGCCTCTCTGTGAGCTGGTGGGAGGGAGAGGGAGTAGCATCACCAGGAAATAAAGAGACACACACACACACACACTGCTCACATGTATTCATATGGACAAGTGGCTTTTACAGAATAACTTTGCTTTGTTTCTTGGTCTCTCAGGGTGGGGGAGAAACAGAGACAGAGACAGAGAGAGATAGAGAGAGATAGAGAGAGAGAGAGAGAGAGAGAGAGAGACAGAGAGAGAAAGAGAGAGAGAGAGAGAAGAAGAAGAAGAAAAACAGAGTCAGAAAAAAACCAAGCAGACAAGCTAAGAGATCCACTAAAATTTCTTGCTAATGGGAACCACATTTCTGCTTCATTTCCCCTAGAAATCTGAAGCCTTCAAAATGGATGACTCCATGCATGTGTCTTCTCAGAGAGGGTTGGTCACACCTGCTTTGACTAGGACTTGTTTAAGAGGGTCTGAATATTCAAGCGTACAGGGCCCAAGGTGGTAGAGGTCAAGAAGGGACAGACACACAGTCAGAGATCATAGGAGTACTCAAAAAGAGAAGCTGGTATCGAGAAACATCGTAGCCAAGACAGAGTTTCTCCCTTCCAGGGATGTGAGCACTCAGGAGACACTTGAGATAGGAGAGTTGGGGTATAAAATTCACTGAGAATATTGAGTGTGAGGTTAGGATGGGCCTGGGGCATCAGAGAATTCCAGGGACTGTTCCATTTTGCCCTGTACATCTGGGAAACAGATTCCCCTACTGGGTGGTGATGGGGGAGGGGCATGAAGTCCAGGGAGGGGCCACTGGGAAACACCCCTCCACCCCCACATCTGGGCCATTCCGTGTGCTTTCCTAGACATGTTTATAAAAGCCACCCCTGGCCAACATCTGCATCTGGTAGTGTTGACAAGAGCAAGCCATCAGGACGGAAGAGTTCTTCTCCCCAGGGCCAGAGCAATAATAGCCCTGCCATGGCAGCTGGCCAACTGGACAGAACCACCTCCGGACCAAGCTGCCCAGTCCAGCTGCCCCCTCCTATTCTCCCTCCCCTCTTCTGCCTCAGCTCTCACGCCCTTTTTCGCTCTCTGACTTCTCCAGTGGGTATTTGCAAGAGCTGACTACATCCAGGGACTAAAGTCCTCAGACCCAGTGTATACATATCTTATGTCCTGCTTCTTGCCCTCCCCCCCCCCCCCCACCCCCCCCCGCTCCGCCACCGCCCCAGGGCTTTGGGGAAATCCCCACTACCAATGCCCTGCCATCCTTTTTCCAGCAGTCTCTCTATTATCCATGCTACAATGAACAGATGTGTTCTGGATAATCCAAGAAGCATGTCTATGGGTTTGGGAGTAGTGATTTCTTTTATTTTAAATTTTATTTTATTTTTGGTCCACCTTCTCTCCCTCTTACCTCTCTCAATGCCCCCCCCATGAGAAAGCAAGGAAAACAAAGCCCATTACAAATATGTATAGTCAAGCAAAATAAATTTTAGCATTGATCCTCTCTCTCTGTGTTTCTGTCTGTATATATGTATGTATGTATGTATATACATGCATACATACATACATATATACATATATATGTGCATGTATATATATGTGCATATATATATACACACACACATATGTTTCAATCTATACCCTGTGTCTGTTCCCTCCCTATTCAGAGATAGGTAACACATTTCATCATGAGTCCTCTAGAATTGTTGCTGGTCATTGTGGTGATCGGAGTTCCTAAGTCTTTCCAACGATCCAAGACAATTCTAAAGGATCCATGGTGAAAAATGCTATCCATTTCCAGAGAGAAAACTCATGAAGTGCAGATTGAAGCATACTTTTTTTTTAAACTTATTTTTCTTGGGGTTTGTGTGTGTGTGTGTGTGTTTTCTTTTGCATGACAGCTAATATGGAAATATGTTTTGCATGATTTCACACGTATAATCAATATCATACTGCTTGCCTTCTCCAGGGGTGGGGGAGGAATGGGAGTGAGAAAATCTGGAACTCAAAATTTTTAAAAATGAATGCTAAAAAAACTTTTTACATGTAACTGGGAAATATTTAACAAAATAATTTTTAAAAACAATTTTAAAAAAGAATTCCTAAGTCTTTCGAAGTTGTGTTTTTATTATCTTAGACAAGCATTCTCATTCTAATTCTGCCTAGCTTAGATGTATAATGCTCATAACTGAGCAGTAGCTAAGCACACACTTCTTGCACTATGTGGAAAAGCGGGGCGGGGTGGGGATGATAAGGGTGGCCAAAAGTGGTTCCCTAATTTTTCAACATCTATACACTCAAATCCTCCCTCGATGCTAATAGTGGTATGGAACTGACTTTGGGTTCTCAGAGGTTATGCCAGTGGGGCACAGGCTCTATCAAATTAGTAAAACCACATATATGGGCACAGTGATTGTCTACTGTGTGAAGAGAAGTCCAGCTAAGTTCAAAAAGGATTATGACTGAGTCGACAGCAGGGTGATAGATTGTTTTGGCTTAGCAACTCTCACCAACTCATTGAGGGGCTGCCATCTACATCATCAGAGAGAATGCCCACACTGATGAACCAATGGCTTCTGTTTATCCATGGATAGTCAAATGAAGAGTCCACAACTGAAAGACTGTGATGGCCCCTACCTCTAGGGCTCCCTCTTTTATCTTTAGCGCTTGTGGGGGTTCCCCACAAGCCTGACAGTTGGATGCCTGTGTCTACAGAGTGCCTGCCAGATTTGAGACTCAGAGTTCAAAGAGCTAAGGATCTTTAGACCCGCTTCAACCATTCCTTTAGACTCCTAGGTAATAGAGATCCCATCTCTGGCCAGGAAACCAGTCCAAGTGGATTCCTTGTATCCTGTCTGTAGCAGGCAGAGAAAATACTGCCCTTACCTGGTGACCTGGGAGACCAGGAAGTGTTGAATCTCAGGGCTGCCCACAATGGCCAGGTCTCCCCCGCCCCAGGCTTGACAATGCCTCTGGGCCTGGAGCCACGAAGCCTTCTCCACTACCAGGCGGTAGCAGTGACCATTTCCAGGGAAGATCTCAGTGTCAGAGGGGCAGAGGGGGTGGACCACTGTAAAACAGGGTGGGGAAAGAAAGAGTAAGTGTTTCTTTTGAGGGAAACCCGGGAAGACCCCACTGTAGCAGTGAACAAAACTCCTGGGCATTCTGCCTTGTGCCTTGGCCTCTTCTAGGGAGTTGGACCCAGATAAGTAGGGGTGGGGGGCCATGAAGGCTCCTTCCTGGCTGTTCCATTATACTTTGAATCATTAGTAAGAACATGATGGGTAGGGAACTAGGTTATGCAGACCACGAAGCTAGAAGGTAGGGAAAACTAGTAGAATTAGTGGATTCACTTCCCTCAGATCCCACCCCAGGACCCTGGAAGGAGTAAATCTGAGCAGGAAGAAGAAAAATGGGCATGTTCCCATGGGACTGACCTCGGGCAGGCTGCTCGCTCTCTGCCATGATGCTGTAGATGGCACTGAGCCCGGTGCCTCCTCGGTTCCGGATACTAAATTCAAGGCTTTCGTTATTTTGTAGCCAAGATGGGCACAGCAGCTCTAGTTCTGTTGGCACAGCCTCTATCTGCACCTCTGTCCACAGCAAGGCTGTCCTCGCTTCCAAGGTCAGAACAGCAGTCACATTGTAGTGACCAGGGAGAGTAAATCGGTGAGATGCGGCAGGGCCAGTGATCAATGCCAAAGCCCCGTCCCCAAAGTCCCATCTCAAGTCGTTGGCAGGAAGTGGGGTGCTTACATTGAAGGCCACAGGGTGGCCAGCAGGCTGGGGGACCCCAGGCCCCAAGAGTGAAGCTTCTAGGGAGGCAGGGAAGACATTATGGAGAATAATGGGTACCCGGCATGCAGCAGGAGATGCCGTGAACCCTGGGCAGAAGAGGAGGCAGCTAGAGGAGGCATTGGTGGAGTGTGCTTTACCACAGAAACAGCAGCCCTCCTCTGAGAGACCCCCATACTCCTGACCAAGGGAAAAACAGAAGGCACTGCAGAAGCTCCGGGCCAGGACACCATCATGGGCAGCAGAGAAGACGACTAGAGCTATGGTGCTTGAGCTGTTGTCTTGGAGGCAGGCAATATACTCCTCATCTGGCAGGATAGGGAAACACGTGGCATGAGGGGCTGGCATTCCCTTTCTTCGGGAAGCCTTCCTTGATTTCCCCTTCCCTGTCCACATGCCTCCCATGGTTTGGACCACTTATTGTTTTATGAACTCAATTTGTCCTATCTCAATTTGTACTTGTTTCTAAGTGGCTTTTTCAGTCTTCATTTTCCTGTCTCTGTCCTACTTTTCCCACATCAAAAGCTCCCCAAATCAGGGACTAGCTCTCCTCCTTCCTCCTGTCTTTTCCCCACAGGACCTAGAAAAGGACTCTGCCAGAAGGGAAACTCAGCATGCAGTGCCAACTGACCCCTCCAGGAAGCTTGCCCCACTCACCACAGGTGTCATCAGAGAAGGAGACGCTGAGGATGGGGACATCTGCCAGGTGAGGTGGCTCGGCACACCGAGCCTCCCTCAGCTGAACCACACTGACCTTCTGCTCATCCACCCAGCTGGGTAACCAGGATAGGTTGCAGTCACAGACAAATGGATTCAGACTCAAGTTTCTGCCACAAGAGAAAGGATGGGGATCAGGAGAACCTCAGACATAGAGGAAATGGGGCAAAGGCAAGCTAGTTCAACTTCTGCCTATATGTAAATAGCCCACACTTGAGGGAAAATGGGAAGAGGGCTTATTTTGAAGTCCCTTAGGAATTAGGACTCCATCACTTCCCTTGGGCACCCTTCCAGGCAGTGTTCACCTCGTCCTGATGGTGGAGAGTAAATGTCTAATCTAAATTTCTCTGAGAACCCTGGTGTCTTAGTAGGTGAGACTTGCCGGGGCTCATGTTCCACTGCCATCAGCTTCGAATATTTACTACGTCCTTACTACGTGCCATCCACTGAGCTAAGCACTGAGGGTACAAAGAAAAACAAAAAGTCCCAGCCCTTGAGGAGTTTAAAAGAGGACACCACACCATGCAGAGGCATGGGAGTAAGATTTGAATGGAAGTCACTTAAAAACAATTAAGTTAACTTTTTAAAAGAATGCCCTGAACTCAAAACAATAAGATTAATTATAAAATGGGTTAAACTTGCATTTAGTAAAAAAAACTGCTGTTCTGACCTTGGAAGCAAGGACAGCCTTGCTGTGGACAGAGGTGCAGACAGAGGAATGCCAGCCCCTCATGCCACTCTTTTGTTTAGTCTTTAGAGTGTGGGAGCTCCTAGAGAAGCCCTGAACCACACAGGGAAGTGATGTAGGGAGTGTTGAACCCACACTGACTTAATCTTATTGTTTGGGTCCTGTAACTTGAAGCCCCGGGAAATCCTCAAATGTGACACTCCTGACCACTCAGGAAGTAGATATCCAGATAAACGTCTTTGTCCTCCAGGAGCTACACTCAAGGTCAGTCTAAGGGGAAAGGTGTGTGTGTGTGTGTGTGTGTGTGTGTGTGTGTGTGTGTGTGTGTGTGTGTGTGTGTTGGGGCAGAGGGTGATTCTTGAACCAATCAGACTAGTTATTATTGAATGAAAATCATCCCAGCTTACATTTCACTTAAATTAAATAAATTAGCAAATATTCCTTCTTCTAGTGTCGAAATCTTGTTGTTGCTGATGTCTCTGGAAGATAGGAAAAGAAAGAGAAAGGTCTTTTAGTTATAATGATTATGTCTCCCTCCCTCCCAGAACTAAGGACTGACCTGGGTGCTTGCTGTGCCTAACACTTAGCTAGCTTGGCCGAAGTTGGTTGTTCCCTTCTTAGAATGCCTGACTGCTTCCTTGGGCAAGTCAAAGCCCTTTCTGCCTTGTTTATAATAAATACCACTGACTTATAAATTCCCAAAGCATTGATTTGTCTTCTCTAATCTAACATTGGTCATCTTCAGTCCTTCATTGTCTTCTAATTGTTTCAAGTATATAGGTTTGGTCTTCCCCACTAGACTGAGGGGCTTCCTTAGAGAAGAGGATGTGCGTTCTTCCCATATCACCTCTCATTGGGACAGGCACACAATATTTCAGGGATCTCCACTTTCAATGGAGTGGGCACTACTTCTACTTAGACAGATTACAGTTTCTCTCTGGCTTAGCAGATGATCACAGAGTTGCTGTGATCAAAAAAATATATCACCGACTAGCCCACCGATGATGAACCTCTGCGAAGCTACCTAGGTTCAGGTCCAGAACCCTGGTGTCTTAGTAGGTGAGACTTGCCGGGGCTCATGTTCCACTGCCATCAGCTTCGAATATTTACTACGTCCTTACTACGTGCCATCCACTGAGCTAAGCACTGAGGGTACAAAGAAAAACAAAAAGTCCCAGCCCTTGAGGAGTTTAAAAGAGGACACCACACCATGCAGAGGCATGGGAGTAAGATTTGAATGGAAGTCACTTAAAAACAATTAAGTTAACTTTTTAAAAGAATGCCCTGAACTCAAAACAATAAGATTAATTATAAAATGGGTTAAACTTGCATTTAGTAAAAAAAAATCATTGAGTGTATTTATTAACTTAATTTTCTTTGACTTCAATAAAAATATTTTTTAAATTAAATTTTTCTTTTTTGTTTTGTTAAGCCCTAAATCTAGCTCTTCTCTGGAGAGATCCCATGTGGGTTGGTTTCTTCCATTTCGGCTGTCAAGTATTTATGAATGGGCTGGATCTCACTGCCTGGTGTCACCTGACCTGTAGGACCCCTAAGGAATGGTCCTGAGGAACTTGGGGGTTGGGGAAGCAAGGTGTGGGCATGGGGTTTTTTTTGGGGGGGGTGGTTTGGATTAAAAATGGATTGATGCCAACACAAGTTTTGGAAGCATGATGGGAAGAGTATGAGGGTGGTCACAAAAGGTAGTCAGAGCAGGTAACATACAGTTGTACCAAGGCAGACAGGTTTTCAAAGAACTCCGTCTCTAACGTGCTGATGAAGTTGTCCGAGATGTCCCTGGGGAAACAAAAGGGATCATGGATAAGGCCCTTGGGTCACTTCCATGAGTTAGGCTCACAGCTGCTTCACTAAAGGTCAGGTTTCTGCTAGCATGCCTCCAAAGTGCTGGGGACAGGTAGAAGGTTTCCTGTTCTCTTCTCATGCCCATCCTTCTCTGTGAGTGGGTTTTCTAGGCATGAAGGAAGGGAGGGGAAGGAAAAGGATGCAGCCCAAAGAACCCTCTCCAGGGTCCAAGGCCATAAAATAATCCCATGTTAAAGCACAATTACTGTCCAGAGCCCAGGGTAGCTGAGGTGATCATAGAAAAGCAAACTTTGATCCAGGGCCATGGAGCAGTTCAAAAGGAACAAACGCTTGCCCCAACCAAGAGAGGGCTAGGGCTGTTCCATGAATGGAGTTCAGAAAGGTGTAGTACCCTCAGTACCCTTGGCCACTTTAATCTTCATCCTTATAATAAATGCTCACCCTTATGAACAAAGCTCTTTCTTCACAACAGCACTGCACGGTAGGTAAGTACAATCTCTAGAGGAGAGGAGACCTGGTATAGTGGATAGGGGTTGACCTCAGAGTTAGGAAGACCAGGGTTCAAATCTCACCTCTGACATACTGGCTGTGTAGCTCTGGACAAATCACTTAACCTCTCAGTGTCCCCAGATGCTTCTCTACTGTACCATTGGAGGGAGTTTCCTTCCAGGGAGTCCCTGGCACTCTTAGTTAATACAGATGACCAGAGCCAGTTCACCAGTCTGCATGTCCCTCCTCTGGGTTCTGTTGCTTCATCTTTAAAGGTAAGCACCTTCATTCTTATTGTCAAGTAATTAGTCCCAGCAGAGAGATTCCTCTGCCTCAATACACAGTCAGTTCAACCTGTCCCCAAGAGACCAAGCTACAGGGCAGTGGGAAGGGGCCAGGCTTTGATGCAGAGGCATCTGTGTGGGAATCTCAGGGAGACTTGTCTCCTAAGGTTGGCAAAGATGGATTCTCTCTCCTTTTGCTGCCCCATTTCTTTCTTTGTGACCTTATCAATCCTTACCAGAAAAGAAGTTTTTGTAACAACGGTAACAATTAGCCTGAAAATGTTGCTTTGCATGACTCACTCCCACAGGGAGGATGAGAAGGGCAACTGTCCAAGGCTATCACTACAGACAGTGGTCCTCAGGTGATGGCAGCAAAACCATGGAACGAGACAATTTGCCACCAATGAAGTCCTGAGCCCACATACACCCTGGTGTCCCCTTCCCTGGGAACACTGATGGCTTTCCTCCCACACCCTACAGAAGGAGGAGGCATCCGTGCCTAGCAGATTGACCTGGGACCATTGACAATTGCACCCCTTTTAAAAAATTATCCACTGGGGGATTTGAGATCTCACTTTAACATGTAAGTATACTATATAGCTTATCACACAATAAATACAAGTACCACTTTGGGGCCTTAAAACATGCATTAATAAAAAGTAATAATAGAAAGTGCCCCCTGAATGTTGCAGCTGCCTATATTGTCTAGCGTGGTCCCATTTCTTTTCCTCCTCTGAGAACTTTCGTTTCCCTCAGAGAAGAGATGCCTTCCCTGGGTCAAGAGTTGGGGGCTCCTCCCCTAGAGACACAGCTGTCCTGGGTCTCCATGGCAACAAAGAGCTCAAATATTTACTTTCTCTCCCCAGTGACCAGGGCCAACCTGCTATTGGAGAGAGGGAAGTATGTGTGGGGGAGTGGGGGGTGGGAGGGTGGTCTCTGGCTATCTGCCTTTTTTTCCTTCCACTTTAGATAATCCTATCACCCAAAAGGGAGCAAGCTGAGAAAACTGATTACTCCAGGGGTGGCATAAACTGATTCCCCAAAGGATTAGATAAAATCCCAGGTGACAGACTAAAAAAGGTTGAACTGAGGGTAACTTGGAAAAGGCTGGGGCATTTCTCCATGAAGTGCCCAGAGGAGACATTCCACTCCCCAAAAGCTCCCTTTAGTGACCCTGACAGAACAGATTCCTGGGGGGCACAGAAGCTATGACCTACTTAATAACAAATGCCCACACTTCTGTACTTAGCTCTTTCTTCACAACAGCACCGCAAGGTTGATGTTATAAAAATAATCTTCAACTGAAAGGAGGCCATGGCGTAGAGGATAGAGTGCTGGCCTCAGGTTCAGGAGCACCTCTGACCCATGCTGGTTGTGTGGTCTTGGGTACCATCACTTAAACTTTCAGTTCATCAGACACTTTTCTACTGCACTGATGAAATCATAGATCCAGTCCAAAAAAACCCAACCAAACAAACACAATGCTAGATACGATAAGTATCAGAATAGTTCAATGGTTTTCACATAGCAAATGTCTCAGCCGGGATTTGGATCCATGCCTTCTGATGCCAAGATTCTTCCCAATAAACCCTAATTTGAGGACCAGGTAGAAGGGGCTTCTTCCCTACAGCCAACAGAGATCAAGGGCTTACAGATTTAGAGACAGAAGGGGCTTTAAAGGTCATGTGGTCCAACCTCCTCATTTGACAACTGAGGAAACTGTGGACTAGCAAGGCTGAACAGCTCGCCCAAAGTCATGCAGGTACCAAGTGGCAGAGCTGGGATTTGGAATCCTCAGGAGATTCCAAGTTTAATGCTTTTTCCACTGTAATATGATGCATCCCCGGGACCCATCCCTAGAAAGCCAGCACCTCACACAATACCTGGTACCTGTTGTTCAGTCCTTTTGCAGTCATGTCTGACTCTTCATGACCCCATTTGGGGTCTTCTTGGCAGAGATACCAGAGTGGTTTTGCCATTTCCTTCTCCAGCTCATTTTACAGGTGAGGAAACTGGGCAAACAAGGTTAGGTGACTTGCCCAAGGTCACACAGTTAGTAAGTATCTAAGGCTGGATTTGAACTCAGGTATTCCTGACTCCAGGCCTGGTGGGTGCTCTATATAACTAACTGACCCCACCACTACACCCTCAGCCTTTAGTAAATGTTTGTTGAATTCAACTGCCTCCCTTGGTTCCCTCATCTGCAGAGGTGGAGGACTACAGGTACTTCACACTGCATATACTGACCGAATATGTCACAGAGCTGGAGTTGGAAGGGACCTTAAAGGCCGTCTAGCCCAAAGGGGTGTCAAACTCAAGGTGAAATGGATCCTCGCGGGCTGCATGTTGACTGAGAAAACCACAAACTGTTATATTTTTATTTATTCTGTTAAACATTTCCCAACCACACTAGCAAGGGTTTTGTAAGCCACAAGAATGACACCTTTGATAGGCATAGTTCAACCCCCTCATTTTACAAAGAAGGTAAACTGAGGCCCGGGGAGCATCAGCAATAGGCCCAAGGTCTCACACAGATAGTAAGCATCACAGGTGGGATTTGAAGCCTGGTCTTTTTATTGTATTGGCAAAATCTGTCAAAATGCTTTTTTTCCTTCCTCTCTAATTTTTTTGTTCTTTGTTACAAGTTCTAGAAGGCAGACTTCCTTAGCAAATCTTTGGGAGCCAGGTCAGTTTTCAAAGAGACCAAGTTCTAGGCTGGGAGACACAGAAAACCTCCCGAGTACCCCTAATGTCTCCAAAGAAGTCACTCCCGAATAAGAGAATGTCTTGGATGCTTCCATCTTCCCTAGCTCTACTATACTCAAGAAGGAATAAGCTACATCTTCCCCACACACAAACCAAAGGGGCCCTCTCACCCAGTTTTGTTGCTAAACTAAATTCCATCCACTCATGGAAAGTCCATCACAGCCCTGTCCAGGATTCGGAATGTTCCTCTAACCAAGAGAGCGGTCAATATAGCCGCCTCTAACCTGGGGCTGGCCATCTGTTTCTGCGTGGTCATCATCATTGTTGTCAAGGTGAAGCTGGGGTGTGGTCAGCTGGGAGTCAGGCTCTGGGCCTTGGAAAAGGGATTCGGATGATACCTGGCAGGCAGAAGGGAAGGTGGGAGGACTTTCTGCCCTTGATTTCCTACCTGTCAGCCAAGTAGACAGAACAGGAAGCCACAAATGGAGGAAATGGGCCTGCCTTGTGGCAAGATGAGAAATTTAGGTTAGACATAAGGAAGAACTTTCCAAATCACTGGCAGGATTGAGGGAACAGAATCTGATTCTTTGCAAACTGTTTTTTTCTAAGGCAGAGCCTTATCTGCCTGGCCCAGAGAAGCAGCAGGCCTGGATGGACTGACCAGGTGGTCTCTGGAAAAAATTTTCCTACCTGATGATTCTTTGATTGCAGAGCTTTCATCAGAAATGACTACAAGGAAGCTAATCACCAAACAAGTAATGATTGACACATGGAACTCTGGAAAGAGGACCAGATTTGGAGTCAGAGGACCCTCAGTTCAAATCTTGGTCACCTGTGTGACCTTATGCAAGTCATTTAACTTTTCTTGATCTGTTTCCACATCTGTAAAAAATGAGGGCTGGTGATAGGATAGATGACCTCTAAGGTCCCTCTCACCTCTAAATCCATGATTCTATGAAAAGGGCAGATAAGGAGCTGGAGAGTAGGAAGACAAGGACTCAGGTGTCTGACACAAAAACAGAGAGTCAGAGAGGTTTGCATTTGGATGCTTGAGATGAAAGTTAAAGAAAAGCAACCTCGATGGGAATTTGAGGGGAGTGTTACAGGGCAGGTAGGTCCCAACTTCAAATGCGGTTATGTGCTTTTCCATACTGGTTAAGGGTCCTTCTCAATTTCTTTGTATTTATTCACTTCATACGCATGATTTTTAGGTTGATATGTAGGCACTTGTTTATTTTCCACATTAGAACGTAAGAGTAGGGATTGTTTCTTTCTCTGTGTTTGTATCCTGCTGTGCCTAGCACAGAGCCTGGCATGTATATATTTAATAAATGCTTATGCTTGATTCCTTCCTTCTCTCTACCCACTTCCTAAGCTTCCTAAGACTAGGAAAAGAGATCTTCATCATTAACTAGAGTCATTAGAGACCTCGATCCCAGGGTATAACAGTCCCCATGGGATGAGGTGAGAGGGGTACTTTAATCCTTTTCTCAGGCACTGCTAGGCCTCTTCAAATAGTCCCTTCCTTGGTGCCCCCAAATTCCTCTAGACCAGTATTTCCCATGGGCCTCATCTCAGGAAGACCAAACAGGAAGGGGGGTCCCTGATTTCCCACATGGCATGATTGCCAGATGCCCAGCACAGCCTCCCCTCAGTATTTGGGGAGACCAGAGAAATGTACTATGTTCAGCAAAAATGAGTTTTCCTGGCTTAGGCCTCCCAAAAAATACCTTTAAAAATAATATTTTTGAAAAATAAAAAATCCTATTCTCTGGAAAAACCATTATGGATGCCAGAGCCTGGACACTACATCAGAGAAGCACCAATACTCAGTATGTTCCTCCTACTGGTACTGGTGCCCGCCACCTCTCAAGTCATGATAGGAGATGAAATCCTCTGCCTTTTGTCTCATTGGGTACTGCCCAATTTCTGTAAAATGCTTTGTGACACCACAGAAATAGAATCCAGGCAGAGATAACATGACTGCAACCCCTGCTCTCATTTTAGTGGAGCCCTGGTATGGGAGGCTCACAGTCTATGGGCCTCAGTTTCCCTATCAGTTCAATAGGACGAACACAGAAAGACAACCCAGGGAGAAGCCTGCAACACCAATCACAGGGTTAGATAAGGCAAAGGGCACACAGCTAGCTGGGGAGTATTTCAACAGCTTGTCTGTCACCCGTTACTCAGTCTCTGTTTATCTTGCTGCTAAATGGCCGGAGCCTTCCCTGGCCTCTTAGCCAAATACTGAGGCTCTACTGTGTTCCAGCTTCCTGCCAAGAAGAAGTGAATCCCCCCTATTTGCCTGCTTCCTGGCCAAAAAGTCATCAAGTCTAAACAGAGAGCACACAGCTCAGGAACCCAGAGATCCCTCACCAATGCCCTAAGTACATCACTAAACCTCTCTGGCATTTAACTTTTCTTTCTGCCAGCCCTAGTGGGTGCATCCCCTCCCACCTCTGCTCCAGCACTCCCCTTTGTGCTAGCCACCTCTCTGAGGAGGTTCAACAGCCATCCATCCAGGCTCTTTCAGCCCCTACCACATACCTTGGACAGGCAGAAGAAAGCTAGAACCCAGGGGACCAAAACCAGAACCTGAAACTCCAACTGACTTCTCTCCAAGTACAGATTCAAAGTCTATAAAAAGACAACAACTCAATCTGGGGTCTCTGGTGACCCTGGCTTGGCTCTGCCATTTATTTATGCATGGTGTATTGGAAAGAGCATTGGATGTGGGAACTTGCTTGGCTTGAGTGGGTATATTTGTTACAAGGGTTTTGTTTTTCTTTTTTCCTGGAGGGGGGAAAGGGTGGAACTTGGGTAAGAGAAAATAAATGCTTGTTAATTAAAAAAAAAATAAAAATTGGGGGAATAAAAAGAGCATTGAATTCAGGAGCATAGGAGTTTTCAGCTGGAAGGGACCATAGGGAACATAAGATTCAGAATTGCAAAAGAACTAAAGAGAACTGGAAAAGATCATTAGACCGACCCCTCATTTTATAGATAAGGAAACAGAGACCCAGAGGAACCAGTAAATTACCCTGCATTTTACAGATGATATGGCAATAGCCAGGATTTGAACTCAGGTCATCTGACTCCAAATCCTGTGTTCTTGCCAGTACATCACACTGTCTCATCTAGTCTAAGCCTCTTGGTTTTATGGAAGAGAAAACTGACACCTGGAAAAGGCAAAATGTCTTCCTCAGGGTCATATGACTTATTTCGGAACCAGGACCAGAATCCAGTTCTCCTGACTCTTGATTGAGTCTTGAGGGTCAGATGAGATCCCTATAAAAGCTCACTGAAGTATCACATGTTAGGGATGATTACTTCTACCCAGGTATGTTTAGTGGCTGTCTGCCTTTCACTAAGAATTCTTCTCATTTCTCACCCTCCCTGATCCTCTCCTCAGCTTCTGGTACCATAGACCATCCCCTTCTCCTGAACACTCTACCCTTACCTTTGGTGACACTGTGACACTGCTCTTTCCTGGTTCTTCTCTTTCCTGTCAGACTGTTCCTTCTTCGCAAGTTCATCATCGATGTCCTGGCTTCCCTAGCATGGGTGTACCTCCAAGACAATCCTGGCCCCTCTTCTTTCTCTCTCCTCTTCCTTCTTCCTTTTCCTCCTCTTCTCTCCTCTCCTCCCCTCTTCTCCCCTCTCTTCTCTTTTCTTCTCCTCTCCTCCCTTGCTTTCCTCTTTTCTTCTCTCCTCTCTCCTCCTTTTCTCTCCTTCCCTTCTCTCCCCTCTCTTCTTTTCTTCTCTCCTCCTTCTCTCTCCTCTCCTCCCCTCTCCCCTCTCTTCTCTTTTCTTCTCTCCTCTCTCCTTCTTTTTCTCTCCTCTCCCCTCTCTCCTCTTTTCTTCTCTCCTCTATCCTCCTTTTCTCTTCTCCACTCCTCTCCCCTCTCTTCACCTCTTCTCTCTCTGATCCAATGGTTACCATGGATTCAATTATCATCTCCACACAGACGATTCCACCTCCAGCTTTGATCCCCGTCCTGAGTTCCAGTCCTTGCATCACTTTGCATGCTGGACATGCCCTTTCCCTATAAACCCACATCTCTGCATTTCCCTGTTTCTGTCAAGAACATGGCCATCTTTCCAATCACCCAAATTTATAACCTTGGAGTCATCCTTGACTCTTCCTTCTCTCTCCCACATTCATTCAATCATTTGCCAAATCTTATTGATTACAGTTCTACAACACCTCTCACATATGTCCCCTTCTAGTGCAACCCCTCATTTCCTCCCCCTTGGACTACTGCAAAAGTCTCTGAACTGGGTCTCTTGTTTCTAGTCTACCCCCTCTTCAAGCCATCTTCCACACAGCTGCTAAAATCATCCTCCTAAAGCTCCAGTCTGACTGTGTCACTCCTATGCTCATGAATCTTCCATGGCTCCACGTTACCTTTAGGATAAAATTAAAATTCCTCTGTTTGTTACTTCAAGACGTGTTCATTCTGGCTCTGCCCTACCTTTCCAGACATATTTCACATTATTCCCTCTCCATCATGTACTCTGAATTCCAGCCAAGCTGTCCTGCTTGCTATAAGGCATGATCTTCCATTTCCAATCTCTGTGACTTTCCCTTACACCTAGAATGCACCTTCCTCCTCACCTCTGACTCTTTGAATTATAACTATTTCCCCTTAAAGCCTTAGCTCAGGTGACACTTCCCCCTAGGAGTCTTTCCTAGGCTCTCCCTGCTCCTGAAATTACCTGGTTTTGACCTTCTATTTACTTATCTAATTATACGTTATTATTAAGGACAGGGATTGTTACTTTTTTTTTTTACTTTCCACTCCCAGCTGGAGTGAATTGAATTAGCTTCTGCTAAGGACAGAAACAATTTGGAGCAGGGGTTAGAAAGCTTGCCTTGCAGCCAGGAAGATCTGAGTTTGAATCTAGCTTCTGATACATACTGGCTGAGTTACCCTGGGCTCTTAGTAACTTAACCTTTCAGTTCTCTAGGCCAGAGATGTCAAACACAGGGTGCAAAGAGTACAGGAAACAGATTAAAGTGTAATTGGGAAATAGTTAACAAAATAAAGAAAAATATAATAGAATATAGATAATGTTAATGTGTGGGCAACTGGGTGACCCAGTGGATAGAGTGCCACGCCTGCAGTCAGGAAGACTCATCTTCCAGAGTTCAAATCTGGCCTCAGACACTTCCTAGCTGTGTGACCCTGGGCAAGTCACTTAACTCTGTTTGCCTCAGTTTCCTCATCTGTAAAAGTGAGCTAGAGAAGGAAATGGAAAACCATTCCAGTATCTTTGCCAAGAAAACTCCAGATGGAGTCAGGAAGAGGACAGGACTGAAATGACTGAACAAAACAATATTAATATGTGGTTTTCTAAGCAGACATGTGGCCAGCAGGGATGTTTGTTAGGGTTTGGTGGCCCCTGTTTCTATTTGAGGTTAATACCACCATTCTAGACAAGAAGAAAGGAAGGAAACAAGCATTTACTGAGCACCTACTATATGCCAGACACTGTACTAATGGCTTTACAAATGTTATCTCATTTGATATTGACTAGGAGAGGTAGCTTCCTCTCTTGGGAGTTCCCTAAACTAATGAAATCTCAGGTTTAGCCTCTATATGACATTTACCAAGAGCAGAACTATCCCAACTCACTTTGAAGAGGCTAGAGCCCAGTGCCACAGGAAAGACTGGCTTCAAAGTGCTATCTGTCAAGGAACTTTGCTCACCCCGCCCCCCCCCCCCCCGGCCTCTCATAGCATGGGAATGAACAACATACAACAGCACCCTGTTTTGTGTGGACCACAAACTCAAACCAATGAGGTAAGGTGCCAAGCAGAGCAGGGGTCTGGCAGATGGTGTGGGGATGGGGGTGCAGTGGGGGAGAAGGAGAGAGAAAGGGGATCCCAGGCTTCCAGATCCCTAGGGAAAGGTTGAGTTACTGGGGGAGCCCGACTATGAGGAGCATGCCCATGAATCTCCAGCTATGGTTGGTCTAGGACTGAAAGAAGGGGAAAGGGTGCTGGGTCAGGATCTGAGGCTCTGCCTCCCACCCCTACATGCTCAGATACCCCAAATCTGCTCCTCAACCCCCACCCCATTAGGCATCTGAAGTCCCCTGCCTTGGGCTCCCTTCCTCAGCAGCGCTTTGGGAGCCAGTCTGCACCCAGAACTAATCCTCAAACTTAGCCAGACGCCTCTGCTGTGCATGGACAATTTTCCATGTCTCAAGCTGCTTTTCCCATCACTGTTCTGGGGGAACGCCAAGGTCCCGAAGGGCCAGGCAACAGGCAGCCAGTCCTCCTCTCTCAGCCGCTCCCTCCACTCACTCTCTCCCGCCTCCACAAAGCAAAGTCCAATCGGCCCCAAGATAACGTCATGGGAACATGACATCAGCCTTGGCAGCACACTGCCCGTCCCTCCCTCTCCCTCCTCCCTCCATCTCCCCTCCCTCCCCATATTCTGGTTAACATTATATGTTCTTTGGAATCACAGAGACAGGAAAAGGGGGGGGGGGAGCCTACGATGCTACAAAAATAAAATCAGTAAAGTCTCAAAATTGACTGTATCCTACGAAAATGAAGCAGACTTATCAGTCATAGCAGCAGCTACTCCCAGGGACATGGGGCCATGGGGCCTTTCCTGCACAAAGACCCCATTCCAGTCTGTCCAAATTTTTAAAAAATCTGGATGGCTCTGAAGGGCCTTCTCTTCCCCCTGCAATCTTCACGCTTGTAAGGATAATTGAGTCAGTGGTAATCCTAAATAACTCCCCCACTGAACCTCCTACACCTCCTCACAACGTCATCCAGCCCATTCCCCAGCCTATACTTCCCCTCTCCCTTTCTCCTCCTCAACCTGGGGCAGGCCCTGCTAGGAAATCAGAAGCAGGACCACCCTCAGCCACTTGTGGTCAAGCCAGAGGCTGGTGAGGATGAAGCTGGGGCCCAAATGCCCCACCCACTAACAAGCAGGTTAACCAGTTATTTGCCCAGGCCTTGAGTGTGTGAATCAATCAGTCAATTAATTAACAAATATTTAGTAAGTGTTTATTATGAGCCAAGCACTGCGCTTGGCACTGGGGATATAAATACAAAAAAAAAATAAAGTGATCTCTACTTGAAATGAGCTCCTGGTACGTTTTATATGGTATGGGAAATAGAAGAAGAGTAAAGAGGGATGTCCTGATATGAGGGGAGGACAGTAGACAGAACTCACTCTCAGCTCATGTTGGAGCTTCATGCTTGGAGTGATTTGCCATCATCTTCTGCAATCCATAGCCTTCCAATGAAGACAGGCCATGCGGGAATGGCTGGGAATGAGGCATGATGCCCCCCAATGGCAGCCTCACTGTCCCCCTTTCATACACTCCTCCTCTCTATGGAAAAGGCAGGTGGTTCAGTCAGGCTGATACATGGTCCTTCCAGATCCATGTTGTCTTCTGACTAAGAAAAGAGCCTTTTCTCTCCCTGCTCCGGGTTCAATTATGAATTTCCAGAGCACTTACCGGAAGTCAGAACACAGGGCACTGATGCCTCAACCCTGGCAGAGAATTTTCAGCTTCAGTTCTAGATGGGTTGTAGGTAGGAGAGTGTTGGAACCAGCTCCCAAGAAAATTTTCTGGGTGAGTATTTATACCTTGGAAATCTTCGGATGTTATAAATCTGGGCTTGATTTATTGTTTTATTATTATTTTATTATTTATTTATTATTTTATTTTTACTGTTTATTGTTTTGTTGGTTGTGTAGACTTAGGAAAGCGATGGAGAAAATGTTAATAATTCAGATTAAACTTGAATGTATATCTTATGGTCTTACTATTTTTTTTCCTCTGAAGAGCTGGTTGCTACACATTTGCTACACATTTACCAGCACACGCCCAGTTTTAGGTTCCTGGACATTCTTTCTTCATGTTTCTGATACCAGAGCCTGGCTTGGTGAGGGTAGTGGCCCATTTCCTGTCCCATGGGAGGTTGAGGAGATTGATTTTTCATCAACCCATAGTCTTCCCTGCCCTTAAAGTCCAATTTAAAACTCACCTCCTCCAGGAAGCCTTCTCTGATTACCCATTCCCATCCTATCCTATACGCAATTTGACTATAATTATGGGTTCACAGAATCATAGAATGTTACTGTTGTCACACACTAACACTCATTTCACAGATGAGGAAAACTGAAGCACCAAGAGATTACTTGATTTATTGAAAGTCATACACAGCCATCTTGAAAAATGGCGGGGCTGGAATGGGAACCCAGGACTTAGCTGGCACTCGTTTACATGGTTAACTTTGTTTTTTTTGTTTGTTTCATTTTGTTTTGGACCAAACCTGTGATTTCATTGAGTAGAGAACTCCTGGTGAGAAAATACCCTCTACCAATTAAAATCTGTGACCGCTCTGCAAATCAGAGAGTTGCCAGAGACACTGAGAGACCAAGTAACTTGCGCAGGGTCCCTGGGTGTCAGAGGAGGGACCAGAACACAGGCCTTTCTGACTTACAGGTTCATAGATTTAGAAGGGGTCTTACAGACCATTTACTCAGGAGTTTTCAAAAATCACAGCCCAACACCAGCTTGAACCAGATCAAAACATTTAACAAAATAAATACAAATATAATACAACACAGATAACATACGTTTATGGTTTTTTAAGTCAATATGCTGCTTGCAGGGATCCACTTCTATTTGTGTTTTGACACCACAGACTCTAGTCCAACTTTCCTCATTTTGCAGTTGAGGAAATGGAACCCAGAGAGATGAAGTATCTGGCCCAGGATCCTACAGTAGTAGAAGCAGAATTTGAACTCTGGTTCTCCATCTCCAAGTCTAGCACTTTTAGGATGAGATGCCTCCCTTTTGTTCTAGTAAGCAAACTTAAATGTGTTCTAGGTATGTGTCTGTTTCTGTCTTTTCAATTAGATGGCAAACTTCCCCATTAGACTAAAAACAAGCCAGGAACTGTCTCCTATTTCTCTGGTCTGTGCGCCCCCATAGGACCTTATACTGAGTTTTGGCAAAGGGGTTTTGTTTTGAGCAGTGCTGCTAAAGGACCATCAGAGACTATACCTCTGAGGGAGCAGTCACTTGGTCTGGACTGGAACTCATATCTACTTGATTCCCTTCCAGTCCCCCGTACTTTATGGATTTGCTCTCAGAAGAATTATTCCGCTAAGAGGGGCTTTTCATTACTGACAGCCATGAGAGGAGGGAGGCAGGGAGCTGCCTCTGCATAGATCCATTTTAAAGACAGCTCTGGTAAGATCCCTGAGATTCCAACAAACCAATGTCCCACACTCGGCCTCAGTTTCCCCATCAGTTAAATGAGGAGATAAGACCAGATAAATTCTAGAGCTTCTCTAGTCAAGCACCGAAGTACCCCCTCTCTCCCACCATACCCCCTCCTGGAGAGCTGGCCCCTGGTACACCTACTGACTCCCCAGGGAGGCCCTAATGAAACTGCAATCTTGTCAGTCCAGATCAAAAGCAGGAAAGGCTGATCTTCTCTGGAGAAACTGACACAAGACTTGGACTCTTTTCTATAATCTCAAAATAAAGTTCTGCTGGAACCTTAAGGTCTTTGCCATAATTCCTGATGTTCCTCTCTCATCCTGGCACAGCCCAGGATGACTTCCCTTCTCCCAGAATGTCATGCACCAGATCCACAGATGCTCTGGTTAGAACATACTTGTCAGTTTGAAAATTCCCACTAAGCCTCTGCTTATCAGGAAAGGGTGGGCACACCTGCCCAACTGAGGCTTGGATATCTGCAGATATGGTCCCTCTCAAGGGGACACTGGCTAAGTGGTCACAGGATCATAGGGTTAGAACTGGAAGGGACCTAAAAGGTAATTTAATCCAATCTCATTTAACAGATGAGGAAACTGAGATCCAGAGAGGTTAGGCAATTCGCCCAAGTCCACTCAAGAAGTTAGTAGCTATGGGATTTGAACCAGTGCACTGTCTTGTGTACCATCTTGTCTCTCTCTCTCTTCCTCTGCTCAATCCATGGAGGAAAAGGAATTATGATCTCAAGAAAAGACAACTGGGTTTTCCACCCATCCTAAGAGCTCACAAAGGCCTCAACTTTCTTTACTGCATCTCGGTATCTCCAGACTTGGGCTGTGGGGCCCTCAAGATCTGGGCCAGAGGTGACCAAACTGGGAAATGTGGAACAGCAGAGGTGGGGGCCTGGCAGGGGAGTTGTTTGGGGCTTGGCTCTGGTTTGGGGTGTGGCTTCCTGCTGGAGTCAGCCTGGACAGGCAGGCGCCCCAACTCTGGCTGGCAGCAGGAAAAAGGGAAGAAGAAGGCACAGGGCCCTCAGCTCTCTACCATGGTCAGTGACCGGAGAGGACGGCACAGATTCAGATAAAAAAAGCCAGCCGCTACCTCTAGGCAATTTCTCCAGATTTCCCAAAGCCTGTTGGATGAAATGGGGAAGGGAGTCCATCTCAACCAATGAGAAACTAAAAAACCAACATATTGTTGTCCAAGTCGTCCATGGCTGGTAGATCCAAAACCAGCTAACTCTGACTACTGAACTTCCTTTCTCACAACACCTAGGGCTAAGATGAAGAGCCAAAGGGCGATGTGACCCGACAGAGGGGCTTTCAGAACCTCAAAGGACTCTACGGATCCCTAACTTCACTGGAAGCCAAGCTTTGAAGAGTTAGGCCCTCAGGGTCCCTCTGATTTGGCAGATAGGTCCTGTGAGCTGGGGGAAAGGGCTATTTATTTAAGGCTACCCTTCTCCACAAGAAGCAGAGGGATCACAGGGTGAGACCTCAGGTTATATAATCAGCAACATCTGCCTATTAGACCCTCATCTATCCTTCAGAGTGCAGTTCAAATGGCAGCTTCTTCATGACACACCCAAAGTGATCCCTTCAGATCTCCAATGGTTACTTCTGCTGGTAACATCTTAGGGGATTGGATCACTGTATCATAATTATTTGTGTGCATGTCTTAACTGTCTTAATAGACTATAGTCTCCTAGAGGACAGAATCTCTCATTTATCATTGTATATAACATTCCGAGCATTTGGTAAAAATCCTGCACGTAGTAAGCACCTAATACACATTTGCCAAGTTGAATGTTTAATGTCTCACATACCTGACACAGTCAGAATGTTTCTTCTCGAACTCAACCTCACTCTTTTCCAAGAGATCAAGATACGAGAAGATCTGTTCACAGCATGCTCCAAATAATGGATATGATGGAGAAGAACCCCATTCTGATGTCTTCCTTACTGCCCCACCCCCATATCCTTGGAAGTCAATGAATCCCAGGATCTTCCAGTTGAAAGTGACCTCAGAGGCCATCCCATTCAACCCATACCTGACTAAAAACCACCTCTACATCACCAATAAATGGTCTTCCAATTTCTTGGTGAGAAGCTCAAGCAAATGCAACACCTCCTGAGGCAGCCCATTACACTCTTAGGCAGCCCTATAATGATAATAATAACTAATATGTATATAATAATGTCTAATATTTATATACGTTATATAAATTATCTCACGTGATTCTCATAACAACCCTGGGAGGGAGGTTTTATTAATTATCCCCATTTTACAGATAAAGAAATCAAGCCTTTGAGAGATTAAGTGACTTGCCCAGGGTCACACTTCTGAGGAAGGAAAGCAGGAAAGAAAAGAGCATTTATTAAACACCTAACATGTGGCAGGCACCATGCTAAGTGCTTCACAAATATCTCATTTGATCATCACAACATCCAAGAGAGATAGGTGCTATTAATATCCCCATTTTACAGTAGAAGAAATTGAGGCAGGCAGGTAAAATGACTTGCCTAGGGTCATACAAATAGCGTCTGGGACAAAATTTTAACTCAAGTCTCCCTCACTCTTATGTCCAATGTTCTATCTACGTACTGCTTAGCTGCCTTCATATGGGCTTTAGGGTTTGCAAAGTACTTCACATATATATATATATATATATATATATATACACATATTATATATATATAATATATATAATATATAACATCATTTTATATGGCTCTAATTGTTAGGAAGTTTTTCCTTAGGGTAGAGAAAAGTCTGCCACTTTTCAGCTTTCACTCATTGTTCCTAATTTCCCTTGGGGCCAAACAGAACAAATCTAATCTTCTTTGTGACAGCTTTTCAGCTAGCATCTCACCAAGCCCTTTCTTTCCCCGGATAAATATCTTCAAGTTCTTTACTTGACTCACAATGGCTCCAAATCCCTTTACAATCTTGGTCCCTTCCTCAAGAAGCCGTGGGTACCACAGGTGCCTCCTTTCCCCCTCACTCTCTTCTTAACTCTCTATTTATAAAACGTGGATAATAACAGCACCTACCTCCCAGGGAGGTTGTAATGGTCGAGAGAGATAATGGCTTCCAACCTTACCATTCATTAAAACTGCTCTTTCCAAAGTAACTTGTTCAGTTGTGTCTGACTCTTCGTGAACCCATATCCATGGGGTTTTCTTGGCAAAAATACTGCAGTGGTTTGTTATTTCCTTCTCCAGTGGATTAAGGCAAACAGTCACCGGGCTACTGAGACCGATTTGAACTCAGGTCCTACCTGACTCCAGGCCCAGCACTCTATGCACTGAGCCACCTAGCTGCCTAAGTTACTAGCAATCTCTTAAGTGCCAAATCTAATTGCCTTTTCTCAATCTTTATCCAATTTGACTTCTCAGTAATCCTTTTGGTCTTTAACCCTTTACATCACCCACTTCTCCTTGATATTCCCTTCTCTCTAGGTTTTCATGACTTTCTCCTGGTTCTCCTACCTATCTTGCTCTTCCTTTTCAGGCTTTTTTGCTGCATCTTCATCAAGGTCATTGCCTACTGACTGTGGGTGTCCCACACAGCTCTGTCCTTCTTCTCTTCCCCCTCTATACTAGTTCACTTGGTGATCTCATCAGCTCCCCATGAATTCAATTATCATTTCCATGCTGATAATTCTCAAATCTATTTATCTAGCCCTAACCACTGCTGTCCTCCAGTCTCACATTTCCCACTGCTTACTGGACATCTTGAACTGGATGTCCCATAGCTATTTTAAACTCATGGTGTCCAAACGAGAACTCATTATATTTTTCCCAAAATCCTCCCCTCTTTCTAACTTCCCTATTACTGTTGAGTCACCCAGGCTAACAACCAAGGTATCATTCTTGACTCTTGAAGTTGTCTCACCCCTCATATCCAATTTGTTGCCAACGCCTGTCAATTTTACCTTAATAACATCTTTTGAATATGTCTCCTTCTCTCCTCTGACACTTGTCACCACCCTGGTACAGGCCTTTATCACTTCACACCCAGGCGAGAGCCTGCTGGTTTGGTCTGTCTGCCACAAGTCTCTCCCCACTCCAGTCCATCCTCCACTCAGCTGCCAAAGTGATCTTCCTAAATCACAGGTTGGACCAGTGGCTCCCTATCACCTCCAGGATCAACTACAATATCCTCTGTTTGAAGTTTAAAGTCTTTCATAATATGATCCCCCAATCCTATCTCTTCAGTCTTCTCACTCCCTGCATTCCCCTCACCCACTCACTCTGTGATCCAGCAACATTGGCCTCATACAAGATACTCTATCTCCCAACTTCAGGCATTTTCCCTGGCTTTTCCCTATGCCTGGATTTCTCTCCTTCCCTTATCTCTACCTCCTGGCTTCCTTCAATTCCTGGCTAAAATCCCACCTTCTACAGAAAACCTTTCCTGACTCCCCCTTAATTCTAGTGCCCTTTCTCTATTGATTAACTCCAATTTATCCTGTATGTTGTGTGTCTGTACATAGTTATTTGCATGTTACCTCCCCATTAGACTGTGAGTTCCTTGAAAGTAGAGACTACATATTGACTTTCTTTGTATCTCCAGGGCTTAGCAGAGAGCTTTGGCACATGGTAGATCCTTAATAAATGTTTATGACTGACTCTAGATGCTCCCTACTTTGACAACATTCTTCCTAAAATATGGTGATAATTATAACAACAGCAACAACCATAGAGAGATAACATCATGTAGTGGATAGAAAGCTGGCATCGGAGCTAGGAAGTTCTGAGTTCAAGTCTCACTTTTGATGCAAACTAGCTGGGAGACTGGCAAATCACCTAACCTTTAAGTTAGTACGGCTATAGGCCATTCTCTAAAACTAGAGCGGTCAGCAACACTCCAACTGAGGCCTGAACCAGATGAAAATGTAATTGAGAAATATTTAGCAAAACAAATAAAAATAAAATAAGATAGAGATAACACTATATTTTAAAACTAAGTCAATACATGGCTTCAGGGATCCTTATATGTAGATTAGTGAGTTTGACCACACTGTTCTAAACCCTTAAGTATTAGGGAAGGTATTGACCTGCATCAGTAGAAAGTTTCCTCATCTGGGAATTCCCTATACCAATAAAATCACAAGTCCTGTCCCGATCCCTAATAAAAGTAATTTTTTTTCATGTGGGCACTATAAAGTCAGAATAGGATTTGCCTTCCCCTTCCCATTTTCCACAGTCTTTCCAAGATCAACAATCCCATCAGCCAGTTTGTTCAGTATCCTAGAATTTGGTCTATCCAGGATTGGCGAATTGGTGACTTGAACTCATCAGGAGATAGTGACTTCAAATCCCAATACTAGCTGTTTTTATTCTGCCCTTTCCAGACCAAGGATCATTCTCCTGGACAGAAGAAACCACCAGGGACATACAAGTTCAGGCTTCTCACCATCCTTCATTCTGAGAAGTGATACTATCCTTTCTTTGATCTGTTATTCCTCAATATAGCTAAAAATAACCCTGCCCTTTTTGCTCCCATCATGAGCCTCAGATCATTCCAAGTTTTACCATTCCTGACACTATAATTAAAAGACCACGTCCTGATTTTGCATTCTATCTCTGTTACCTGACTGCTTCCATCTTCTACACGTGTCTTTTTAAAAATCTGAGATGGCCTATGAGTTTCTTTTGCATTTACATCCATCTGATCTTTAGGTAGCTCCTTCTTTTCCTCCTCACTGGTCTTTTTGTTTGTTTGTTTGTTTGAGTCTTCAGAATTTCATTCCTGAGAGATTCTCATCCTTCCTAGTCTGACTTCATCTCGAGTTTGGAGCCATGGGATCCCACATAATCTTCCTCTGAACCCTTTGAAATCCTCGCTTCCCAAATCTAGTGTGTTTGGCAGACTATGCCCAGCTTTTGTCTTCTTCTCTATCAGGAATTCCAAGATAGAGCTGGTAACTTTCCCCCTCCCTCCCCTTCCCCCTTCCCCAGAAAGGTTACTATCGTTTCTACTTCTCTTGTTGGTGAGAATTAGGTCCAGAATAGTAGTCCTTCTTATTGCTTCCTCCACCTTTGGAAGGATAAAATTATCATCAAAGCAAGCCAAGAATTTATAAACTATTCTGCTTCTGGCAGGGAGAGCCTTCCAACAGATGCCCAGATAACTGAAATCCCCCACCCCTACTCTGTCTTGTCTCTGTGCCAGTCTTGCGATCTATTTGCCAAATTTTGTCTAGTTCCTCCAAACTTCATTTATCTCATTTTGTCTCTGTACCCACAGCACCTAGCATAGCACCTTGGACATAGCAGGCACTTAATCTGCGCTCACCAGAATGGATTAGACCGGATACCTCCTTCTGCCCTGGTGGTCTGTAGTATATGATCACAGGACAATATCAATTCTATTTCTCTTCAGTTATTTTCCACCCTGAGGATCCTGCTGCAGCTGCCACTTTACTGCTGGAGGCCATTCTTGGGGGAATCCTAACCTTCACCCTAGGAGTCACCTGGGTTTTTACCTTTCTGCCCCTTTCCCCACCCCTCCCCTTCTGTCCCTGAGAACTATAATCAAATCAACACTACCATTGCCCCCAGAAAGGGTGTTAAGGGTCATCCACTTTGTGACTTCCTTCCCAAACTACAACTCTTTTCCCCATCAACCCCCCACCCCCACATACGTATTATCTCTCTCCACTCTCCACGAGGGCAGAGACTATCTCAATTTTGTATTTGTATTCCCAGCATTTAGCACAGGGCTTGGCAAACAGTAAGTGCTTTTCACTCATCTTCACTAAATGCCTGTCACCCTATCGACCCCTGCTCACTCTTGGATTTCCTCACATCACTATAGCTTCTTACTACTTCACAGACTTCTCATCCCTAACTTCTCCACTCCTTCTTTATACGGTATAATATTCCACAGTCATGGTCCCATATCACTAAATCTTTCCTATGTACATGTATCTATGCTGCCAAATCTGCCACCTCGCAGTCAGACTAGTGCCCTGCGCTTTTGTGTTGCAACACCTATTCTAGAGTCACGGCTTCTTCCTTGGATGGTGCCTCAGCCTCAGTTTCCTCCTCTATAAAACGGGCACAATAAGAACACCTACCTTCCAGAGTGATTGGGAGGAGTGAATGAGATAACCTTGGTATAGAGCCCTGCAAACCTCAAAGTGCTGTATTTGTTTTCAGTCACCTCCGACTTGTCGTGATTCTGCTTGGGGCTTTCTTTGCAAAGATACTAGAATGGTTTGCCATTTCCTTCTCCAGCTCATTTTTACAAATGAGGACACTAAGGCAAAAAGGGTTAAGTGACTTCCCCAGGGTCACCCAACTAGTAAGTATCTGAAGCCAAGTTTGAACCTAGGTCTTCCTGACTCTAGGCCAAGCGCTCTACCCACTGTGCCACCTCACTGCCCTGAAGTGCTGTATACATGCTAGCTATTATCATAAATTACTGGGCGATTCTGCAGCCATCTTAGGCTCTTTGCTCCCCTTTGTGGCATTTAGCTTTCTCTCTCTCCTGTCAGTTCAAAACTCTCGATTAGATTTATAAGATTCAACATGTACCTTCTCTTCCCTGTGTCTGAGAAAAGAGAAAGGCTTCGGTTCACCATCATACAGTTGCCCATGTGAGTGGCAGTAGGTCAAAGTGGATCCTTTTCTGCTCAGTGTCCACCAGCATCTACATCTCCCTTTGCCATCCTCGGAACTGGAATTCTCCATTGGATTGTAAGCTCTTGAGGACAGGGACTCTTTTCTTTTTCTTTTTTTCTTTACTATCCTCAGAACTTAGAGCAGTATTTGGCACGCAGTAGGAGCTTAATCAATGTTTGTTGATTCCATTTGACTTGGGAGAATGGGATCTCAACCCCAACCCTCATCAAGGGCAGGTTTGGAAGTCTCCGTGCTCTGGAACCTGCTGGCACACATAGAGGCTGTACCTATTTTGTGTCAATGAGCCCTCTGAGTAAGCAGCAGAGATGCCATATTCTCTGTAACAGGAGGATTGGCCAATGAGGCTGATTCCAAATAGTTATAATGAAGGGCTCCTCCTTCTTTTTCAGAATAGGTGCTAAACTAAGGTATACTGTTTCCTGTCCACTTACTGCAATACAAAGAAAAGTCTTTTAACAAGTTGCTGTGTCTACAAAAGGCACTAACTGGTGAAATCAGGCAGGCTCTTTTTGCTTCTGGGCTGCTTCTGTAAGAAGGATGACAAACTGTAAGCCATTGAGGCTGCTGCCAAGTGGCCTATGAACTCATGGCCCTGATGCTGCCTTTACTTCTCTTGTATCTATTCTTCTTGTTTTTAAGTGAAAGAATATAGAGATGAAATAGACTAAGGAACAACCTAGTGAGCTTCAAAAGGTCAGGAGAGCCACCCCTTTGTGGTCCAAGAATAGAAGCCCATGCCACAGTTTGCAAAAGGTAGGGGAACGTGGCATAACCTTAGATGCATCCACCTAGTACTGCTCCCTGCTCCAGAGTTTAGGTGGCTTCTTCAGTGTCTGTATTTATGAGTGTGAGGGAGCATAAGCGAATGTGTGATGATGAGCATATGTGACTGAGAGAAAGAATACTGGATCAGGAGTGAGGAGACCAGGTTTTAAATTCCAGCACTCCCACTCATTATCTGAGGGCTGCTTGTTCAGTTGTTTCAGTCGTGTCCGACTCTCTTCCATGATCCCATTTGGGGTTTTCATGGCAAAGACACTGGAGTGGTTTGCCATTTCCTTCTCCAACTCATTTTACAGATGAAGCAAACAGGGTCAAGTGACTTGCACAGGATCACACAACTAGTAAATATCTGAAGCCAGATTTGAACTCATGAAGATGAGTCTTCCTGATTGAGAGCTCTATCCACTGAGCCACCTAGCTGCCCTTATCTGTGTGACTCTAAGAAAATCACTTTCTCAGGCTCAGTTTCCCTATCTATGAAATTAGAGAAACTAGATGATCTCCAAGATTCCTCCCAGCCCCAAGTTCCTATGGATCCATGATGTGTGTGAGTACATGCGTGTGTGTGTTTGGGTTTTTGTGAATCAAGTCCTATAGTGGAGGGAACCATCCCCTCCTTGGTGGGGGGCTGGGGGGTGGCCTGGAGCTGATTGGCCACTGAATCCCCCAAAGGAAACATCTGCACATTCCAGACACATGTGGTAACTGGAGAGCAAACCATCCTGGATGTGAGAGTTTACAGCCACCAGGGGCCGACGCCTCATGCTGGCAGCCGGCTGTGGAAAAGTCATGTTTAAAATATTATTACAGGGGAAGGGCCGCCAGAGCCTCAAATTAATCATGAAAATGTCTTCAGAGAGAGCCAGCCCATCCGGGCGTTATGTAACCTCTCCACCTCCGGGCAAGGAGACAAGGATCTGAGCTAGCAGGGCTCCAGGACGTGGCCTGGGCCCAGGCACTGCTCTGCCCTCAAGCAGGAGAACAAACCTCACTGTCACCAGCAACAGAGGGGAAATGATGATTCTGTTTGAGAACAGAAATTCCTCGCCGAGAAATGAGACTGGATAACCTCCCTAGGGCCTGGGCACAGGGAATTTTTTCTTGGTGTCTGACTTTAATCCTTCCCACTACCATTAGGCCCACCCCTCTGGACAGGACGGGTACTCAATGTCTCCCCTTCGGTCAGATTCATCTAGTACTCCAGACCTTGGCTCCCCTTGGCTCCCCTCTGGGGGCGGGGTATTACTTCTTGTTTCTGTAATGTGAATTGTATCAGGATGAGCAGATTGTGCAGGGTTCCAGGATGGGGACCATAGTGGCCAGTCTGGTCCCCACACCCCCCCCCAAAAAGCACACAACACACACAAACACACACACACACACACACACACACACACACACATACCTCTTACATTTAACTTTACAAATGACCATGGAAAACACCTGGGAAGTGGTCTAAGGTCATTAGAACTGATCATATGGAACCTGGAAAGGATTTCAAGAGATGATAGAATCCATTCTCTGAGGAGCTGGCATAGCTCAAAGACTTAGGGGGAGGAGGTTCATTTGAACTACCTCTAGGTCTCATCTGTAAAATGAGGGGGTTGTACGAAAAGATTTCTAAGTACCCCGTCAACTCTAAAAATCCTATGATCCTAGGAAATGGCTCTTTTATCTGTTCCCTCATCTCATTCCCATGGCCACATCTCTCACCTTGGTGACTATAACAGCTTCCAAACTGACCTGATTCCCCCCATCAGCCTCGTCATCCATCCATCCTACCCATATTCCACCGCCAGAATCTCTTCTATGAAACATGTGTAAGAAGCACTTGTTTGTTGGTTAATTGCTTGGTGAGAGAAAAGGAATTGTTTCTCAATGTTTCTTAATGGCAGGATCTTGGACTTAAGAATGGGGATAGGGACCATGTCTTAACTTTTATCAGAAACTAACTTAAGGTATCTCAGTATCTCCCTTTTCTGGGAGATACCTAAGGGTAATCATGCTTTCTCTAAAGGCTCTCAGAAAGACCTTAATAAACTCAAGCTTACCAGAGAGTTGGGTGGCTACCTACTACATCAACACATCATGTATAAAGTGACCATCAAAGCACTGGGACATGGCACCTCCTCCATTAGTCTCCCCCTCCACCTCAGTTTCCACACCTGTAAAATGAGGAGGCCATACTAGATGACCTCTAAGGGTCTCTTCCAATTCTTTATCAATGTTCCAAAGACAAAGCTATTCTAAGATCTTCTCCCAACTTTATCCCCAATATGAAATCTGGTTTTTTCATCAGCCAAGACATAATCCCCTAGATGGGGAAATGGGGAGGAGGAGGAAGAGAGAAGGGAGAAGAGGAAGAGGTGAGAGGTGTCTCCCTTTACATATGCCTATAAACTTTCACCTGGAAAGACCAGGATATCAAGTAACACCAACTCTTCCCCATCTCTGGCATAAACCTATAGACAAATCTCCTTCCAAGAACCCTTTTTTTCCCATCTGGCTGGCAAGTTGCATTTCCTCCTGTTACAAGGATCAGTCTCTGCTAGCCAGCCCCCTACCTCCCCTTCCCAAAGTTACAGTCCACTCATTTAGGGGTGGGTTAACCACAGTCAAACTACTTTCTCTTGACAGAGTTCTCCAGGGCAGAACTAGGGTCCTTGGCTCCCCTTCTCTCCCTCTCCCCTTCCCAACAACTGCCTGGAAATCTCTTTCAAGGCCACTGACTTAAAGTTACTTCCATCTCCACAATGCTGGGAGGTCTGTTACATAATCACCCAAGGTGATAGCCGACAAGGACAATTCTAAATACTCATCTCCTTGTCAGTAAGATAGCTTTTCTCTGGAGATGTTAGCATATCTTTGCCAGCTGTTACAGGTCCTTTCCTTCCTCCCTAGTAGCAAGACTTAAAACAGGTCCCTTCTAATATCTCACTTTTCTGTCTCATTCTCAAGTGAAACTGGGAAAAAATAAAACCTAGAAAAGTTCTTCTTGGCTGCTCCTGACTAATTATGTCACTTCCCTACTCAAAACACTTATTGTATCTTGTCATCTCTACCTTCTAAATATCTCCCATATCCATCCCTTTTCCTTCTCATTCCTGCCTTACCAAGACTCATACCACTGCAATAGCCTCCTAACTAGTACCTCTGTTTCCACTTCCATCCTCAACCCCAACAATCTAATGATTCATTCACATTTACTTAATACTCTCTATGCACGAGATCCTTTTCTCAGTAATGTGAGGGATATAAGACATAACACCTGTCCACAATAATGTTGGCAAGTCACTCTCTGAACCCCAATTTCCTCACCAGCAAAATAGGGCACAATAATAGAGGTTTTCAGTCCAGTAAGGATGAAACGAGTACAAATTACCACAATGCACAAATTAGCAAAAGACACCTAGGCAGGAAAGTGTGGGACATGTTCAGAGACAGTAAACAGTCCATTTGGCCAGAACACAGAATGGGGAGAGGGGGCAATGTGAGAATGTGAGAAAAGGCTGGAAAACGGTCTGATATGGAGAGTACAGAATGACAAACTGAGGAATTTGGCTTTTGTTCAGTAGGCAATGAAGGATTCTGAGCAGTGGATTGTGCTCTGAGCAGAACTATATGAAGATCAATCTGGCAGCCTACGTGGAATGGACTGGATAGAAAGAGACTCACAGCAGGGAGTTGCATTAGAAGATCAAGGCAGAGGTAACGAGGAAGTGAGATTGGGAGTTAGGAGTAGCCATGGAAAAGTAAGGACAAATGGAAGAGATCCTGCAGAGAAATATTCATTGGATCAAAGATTTAGAATTGGGAAGGACCCCGGAAGCCATCTAGTATAATCCTTCTCATTTTACAGATAAGGAATTGAACAGACTTGTCAACTAACTGGATGTGAGAGATAAGAGGCAAGGAGTCCAAAATTAGTTAATTAGCTCAACAAATATTTATTAAGTTCCTACTATGTGAAAAGTAGAACACAAGGAGCTGGGGATACAACCACCCAAAAATGGCATGGTCCTTGTCCTAAAGGAAGTTACAATCTACTATTGGGAAAGCAGACAATAACACAGAGGGAGGACAAAATAAGTAGTGATGGGGGTTGGAGGGCAGGGAGAGAAGAGCTCTCTAGGCTTGATGACCAGATGTCACATATGTCGAAGAGGGGATTTTTGATCAGGTATGAATTAGACTAAATGGCCTCTAAGGTTCCCCCAATTCAGATTCAATAATGAAATAAAGTGCTCTAGGAAAATGAGGGATTTTGATGAAAAGTCCAAGATATTTGTAATACAAGAATCCCTTTGAGGGGCTATTTGACAGAAAATCATACCTAAGCACTGCAGGTGTTTCTATTGTTGGACAGCTCTAATTGTGAGAAAGTGCTTCCTTACACTGAGGTAAAATCTGACTCTCCTACTTCTGCACCCTTCACAGTAGAGATCTACTCCCTTTTCCTCATGGCAGCCCATATTTGATGACAGCCATCATCTCCCCTTAGTTTACTCTTCTCTGTCCTAAATATGCCTTTTTCCTTCAAATCAGTCTTTCCTCACAATGACAACGGTCTCCATTGTGTGAGATACTTTGAGTCAAAAAAAGATGTAGGTTCAAATCCTGCCCACTAGCTGTGTAATCATGTTGGTGAGTCATTTGACCTCTCTGAGCCTCAGTTTCCTCACCAGTAAAGTGTGGGACAATAATTTCTACAGTATGTACTTCGCAGGGCTTTTTCGAGGATCAAATAAAGCAATGTATGTAGAATACAGTTAGTATTATTTTGGCTGCCCTCTCTTGGACGCTTGTCAGCATTCCTTATTATGGAACCCAGAAAGGAACACACCACGTTCGATGTGGTCTGACCAGAGCAGAGTATAGTGGGCCTATCATTTGGGGGATCTTAGATGCTATATTTCCACTAATTCTGCCTAAGATTGTGTTAGTTCTTTTAGCAGCCACATCACACTGTTGCTGGCTCACAGTGAGTCTGTGGTCAGCTAAAACCTTCAGGTCTTTTGTACATGAACTGCTTCCAAGCCTGGTCGTTCTCTATCTTGCTCTTAGGAAATGGATTAAAAACAAAACTAAAGGAAACTTAAATATAGGACTTTACGTTTAATCCTGTTAAACAACTTTGAAAGACTTAGGAACTCTGATCAACACAATGATCTGCCACAATTCCAGAGGACTCATAATGAAACATGCTGCCTACCTCCTGAAAGAGAGAGGTGATAGACTCAAGAACACAAATTGAAACTTCTTCTTCTTCTTTGGGACATGGCCAATGGGGAAACTTGTTTTGCTTGACTGTACATTTTTATAACAGGGTTTTTTCTTGCTTTCTCAATGGGGATAGGGGTGGGAGATTGGAAGGAGGGAATAAAGACCTGAAAATAAGGTAAAAATGAATTTTTAAAAAATTAAGATTAAATATTGCCTACTTAAGGATCTTCTGCCCAGGCAGCTAGGTGGTTCAGTGGATAAAGCACTAGATTTCAAGTCTGGAAGAACTGAGTTCAAGTTTTCCTCAGACACTTACTAGCTGTGTAACCCTGGGCAAGTCACTTAACCTCTGTCTGCCTCAGTTTCTTCATCTGTAAAATGGGGATAATAATAGCATCTACTTCCTCCAGGGCTGTTGTAAGGATAAAATGATGTAATATTTATAAAGTGCTCTGCCAACCTAAAAGAATTATATAAATTCAGGCTATAATTGTTAATATGAATGATCTACAGTTCCTACCTCTTTCCCCTTTTTGAAAATGGGACATCTGCCTAGCTCCAATCTTGTTATTTCTTCTGCCCTACATGAGTTCTCAAAGATCAGTGATGCGGATGCAAGTCAAGGGGATAGGAACTCCTTCCGTAAATCTTGATGGCTTCCTGCATCCTCGTCACCTGTCATGGATTTCAACTCTCTCTAAGATATTTAGAAGGTCACATAGCTTTGAGCTAGAAGGGAACTCAAAGGTCAACCCCCCCCCACCACCAATTTTTTTTAGCAGATGAGGAAACTGAGGACTAGAAAGGTTAAGTGTCTTGCCCAAGGTCACACAGAGAATAAAGAAACAGTGAGGATTCAAAGACAAGGTTGGCTGACTCAAAATCGAACTCTCAACTTTTGTTCTACCTTTTCTGAAGAACTGTTCAATAGCTGAAGGTAACGGAAGGAAGATGGGAGATAAGTGGTTCGTGTTCTGTCCTCAGTAAAGGAGGACAAAGCCCCAAACGAGGGGCTTTGTCTATCTTGTTGTTTGTTGTTAATCTCCTTTTTCTGAGTGTGGTTCCAAAGGCCCTTTGTATTGCCTTGCTCATTTTACACCACCCTTAGTTGTCTTGGCCAGTTACCTCTCTGTACTCGATTCTTACAGCTTCCTGTCACTCTTTTATATCTGTCCTTGGGGATCTGCTCCTCTTGACATCCTTTGTATATGTCCTTCTAAAGACTGAGCTGATTAGAACACAACCCATGTAATCACACCGTTGTTACTGACATCTTTTCTCCCCCTTCTCCCTCTCAGCAACTACTTATTTAGTCAGAGTTTCATCCCTTATGAACCCTATTCCATTTTAGGGTTCTGTGTGTGCGTGCATGTTTCTCTGAACTGGCTATGATAATCAGAGAAGGCTTCATAGAGGAGGTGGCATCTGTGCTGAACCTTGATGGATGGGTAGGATTTTGATAAGAACTTGGGGTATGAGGGCTTTCTGGGCTGAAGATAGCAAAGACAAGAAGGTAAGAAAATTACAAGAGGTATCTAGGGAAAAGCAAAACACACCAGGTGGGCTGAAGCAGAGGTTTAGGTGGAAATTCTGTTAGGATTAGTCACCAAGTCCAATTAATTCCACCTCCACAGTATCTCCTGAATCCATCTTCTCCTCATTCCTATTGTGCTCACTCTAGTTTGGGCCTTAATTACCTTCCACTTGGACTACTACAATAGCCTCCTACCAGGTCTCCCAGCCTACTCCAGATAAAGGAGGAAGGGGCATCTTCATCTGATCCATCTCTGAAAATGTATCCCCACTACAATATTCCTAACAAACAGTCATCCAGATTTAACTTAAAGACCTCCAAAGAGGGAGAATCCACCACTTCTTTTCCCCTACAGCAAGCCTAGATTTGTTTTTGTTATTCAGTCATTTCAGTCGTATCCAACTCTTTCATGACCCCATTTGCCATTTCTTGGCAAAGATACTGGAGTGTTTTGCCACTTCCTTGTCCAGCTCATTTTAGAGATGAGAAAACTGAGGGTCACACAGATAGTAACTGTCTGAGGTCAGATTTGAACTCAGGGAGATGAGTCTTCCTGACCCCAGGTCCAGTGCTCTGTCCACTGCATCACTTAGCTGCCCAAAGCCTAGATTTGCTTCCTTGTAATTTCCACCCATTGTTTGTGATTCTATCCACTGCAGCAAAACAGATCCAGTACAATCCTAGTTCCTCATGATAACCCCCTCAGATATTTGAGGATGGTTCTCGTCAGCCCCCAAATCTTCTCCTCTGTCCAAATACATCCTCAGTTTCTTCAACTGATCCTCACAGAGGCAGAGTGCTGAGGCTTAGTGCTTAGCACCAATGTCTGGCACATAATAGGTTTTTAACAATGCTTATTGACTTGATGTGATACCCAACGTGTAATATCTTGCTTCACGAAATGGCTTGGGGAGATTAGTTTCAGTTCAGTCATTTTCACCCCCCATACTTTTTTGGGAATTTTAGGGAAGTTAGTGGTGAGAGGCAAAGATATAGAACATAGCCTATGTCCTAACCTAGTAGAACTCTGACAGAGGCAAGTTCAAGATCTAGCTGGCCTCTTCATAAACAATGAAGGTATTTCTATTTCCCACCCTTTCTTGGGTGGGAATTCAGATTTAGTGTCTAAAGACTTCCCCCTTTACCTTCTATAGTCTTTTAGCCCCTCCAGATCTTCTCACCTGGCACCCCTCTAAACACTCTTGTAACATGAACTCAAGGTCTTTCACCACCCCAGCTATCTTCCTCTGGCTACTCTCCAGATCATCAGCAGTTTCTTAAAACGTGACTCCCAGAACAGAACAGAACACTGTAGATGTGCTTTGACTAGGGTCCTGCTGTACCATGGAACAATCCCCTCCCTAATTCTGGAATCTAGAATTCTCTTAATTCTTTCCACGTTCAAAAGAGGTTTTTAGGCTGCCAAGTCACACCACTGACACATATTGAGACTATAGTATACCAAACCAATGTCTATGCAGCCTCCCTAAGTGTAAGACTTTATATTTATCTCTATTGAATTTACCCTAGCTTTGCCACTTGTGACCTATGAGACTTTGGGCAGGTTACTTAAAGTTTCTGACCCTCAGCTTTGTCATCTGTCAAATCAGGGGTTTAGACTGAAAGAACTAGGTATTTTCCAGCTCTCAAACTAGTAGAATCTTAGAAACAAACTTAAAAAGAAAGGAGAACAGATCAAGGATCAAGCATTTACTCAAGCGTGTACTGTGAACCAGGTACAACACAGCCTTGAGAAACACTCCCTCACACACAGGGCCAAATTAATTTTCCCATAGTACCACTTTCTTAATGTCACTACTCTGACTCAAAAATATTCAGTGACTTTTTACTGTCCTCGGGATGAAGTACAAACTATTCTGTCTGATCTTCAAGGCTGCCCATAATCTGACCTACACCCTTCATATCCAACCAATCAGTTTGATTAAACAATTATCAAGTTTCTAATCATGTGCAAGGCCCTATCATCCCCTCCTCCTCAGTTTGAATGAATTCTCTTGCTTGGCCACTGCACCATGGGTTTTTCATGCCTTTTACTCATCCTCTTTTCCCTCACCTAGGGTACACTTTCTCCCTTTCTCCTATCCAAAATCCTACCTTTTATGATTGAACACAAGCCTCACTTCTGCCACAAAGTATTCCCTGATTCATCCAGCCCACATTGGTCCCTCCCTCCTCAGGTCAGGGCTGAAAGTAGTAGTGAGCCTCTGTCTTCTTTGTTCCCATTCTCTTGATGCTTGAGACAGCTGAGCTGTTCATGCTGGTTTTCTGATCTCCTCTGTGGGTTCTTTTCTTGATCTCATTCTATCACTTTGGTGTCAGAATCATATCCTCACACATTCTACTGATGATCACATCCTCCCTACTTCTTCAGTTCAGTTTCAATAAGCCTTTCTTCTTATGAAGTGACTACTGTTCCTCAGGGCAGAGTGCTGGGAGTCTGGGTAATAACTTCAGGGTGGTGGCTAAAGCACTGGATTTGGAGTTGGCTGCCTGGGTTCAAATCTCAGCTTTTGTGGCTTCCTATTTGTGTGACCTTGGCTAACTCACTCCACCTCTGTGGGCCATAGTTTCCTCATAGTTCATAGAATTCTATGAACTATGGAAAAAAAAATTTAGTTAAGGTCCCTCCCCTCATGGAACTTACCATCCATCCAGCAGAAGGCTCAAACAGAATTACAATGCAAAATAATACATGGTAAGTACATAAGAGAGATGAAAGAAAAGTGATCTGGGTGGTACAGGAGAAAAGGGTCATTGTTGAAGAGAGGAAGGGATGAGGGATCCTAAAGGGTATTGGTCTTTAAAGGATCATAGCATCATAGATCTAAAGATGGAAAGCACCTTAAAGGGCCATCAAGTCCAACCATTTCATTTTATAGATGTAGACACTGAGGCCCCAGGAGGTAATAGTAACTTGAGGCAGCTCGGTGGTACAGTGGATGGACTTAAAGAGTTAGGGAAGCCTTGTGATAGAATCCTGTTTCATGTGTTTCTTCCCCAGCTAGACTTCTGAGCTCTGTCAGGGCAGGGACCATCTCACACTTTACTTGTATTCTCCACCACTCTCAGGGCACAGAGGAGAGCACAAACATATGTTCAATAGAGGCTTAATTGGCCTACTAGCTAATGTAATATAACTTCATCACAGTGCCACTGCACTATACCTGACATGTCCCCAGGCTTCTGCTATCACTTGGAGCCAGTGCCTCAGCTGGGTTGGCTGGGGGAGGGAACAAGCATTTATTAAGCGCTGATTGTATTCAGGTACTAGGCTAGATCCTTTACCCCTTTCTCTCTCTCTCTCTCTCTCTCTCTCTCTCTCTCTCTCTCTCTCTCTCTTCCTCTCCGCCCCCCCCCCTCTGTCTGTCTGTCTCTCTCTCTGTTCTGTCTCTGTCTCTCTCTCAGAGACAATCAGGGTTGACAGACTTGTCCAGGATCACACAGCTAGTGTCTGAAACCACGTTGGAACTCAGGTCCTCCAGACTCCAGGACAGAAACAATATTGTCTCTTTTGATAAAATAAAGCTTCTCATTGTTTTGCAACTGATTTAAGGGCTTTGTTTGATTGCAACAAATATTTATTAAGCACCTATTATTTGCCAGGATTCGAAGATGAGAGAAAGAAAGAGAGAAAGAGAGAGAGAGAGAGAGAGAGAGAGAGAGAGAGAGAGAAGGAGGGAGAGAAAATCGTTCTCTCCAAGAATCTTAAGATCTCTTGGAAGGATACAAGTTGCAGAAATGAGTAAAATCAAAGATATTTGAGTAAGGAGAGAGTGATAACAGCTGGGAGGACCAAGGAAAACTTCAGAAAGGAGGAGATACCTGCACTAAGCAGTGAATTAAGCTGAAGAACCCAAGAGGTGGTAAGCAGTGAGGAGGAAGTACTTGCCAGACATGGCAGACAGCCTGTGAAAAGGCACAGAAACAAGAGACAAGATGGCAAATTTAGCTTAAAACGCAAATATGAAATGAGACTGGAAAGGTAAGTTCGAACCAGAGGACCTTCATTGCCAGGTTGGGGGGCTCTTCATTTCACCCTAGAGGCAACAGAAAGCCGTGGAAGATGTCTTTCTAACAGGATACTGGCCTGGTCAGACCTGCTCCTCTGACAGATGATTCTGGCAGCTGTGTTTGTGGGATATGGACCAGAGTAAATGGGACTGGAAGCAGGGAGACCAATCAAGAAGCCTCTTCAACAGTCCAAGTGAGATGAGATGTATTTGAGATGGCTGTGTGAGGATAAAGAAGGGGATAAATTTGAGAGGTGCTGTGGATGTAGACATGATAAGACTAGACAAGCGATTGGCTACAAGAGATGGTGGAAAGGAAAGATTCAAAGAGAGCTATGAAGTTAAGAGCCCAGGTGACTAGGAGGATGGGGCCTCCGCTGAAACGGATAAATTTGGAGGAGGGTCAGACCTAGGGGGAGAAGATCATGAGCTCCATTTTGGACATGCTGAATCTGAGGTGTTAACAGTCTGTCATCTGGTGATCCAGGGACACCTAGGTATCTTTTCTCAAGCACAAAAATACGCATATTTATAGATTATACCCTCATCAATTCAATTCAACATCAAATGTTTATCCAGTGCATTGAATCAGAACTACAGTCCCTCCCCTCAAGGGTTTTATAATCCCACACATGTAAAGAATTAGCTAGTAACACAAAGCAGAACAAATACGTCCCATCCAACATCACAGAATGTTTCTATGAGAACACAATTGAGAGGAAATAACCTTACGAATGAACTAGCAATGGGCCAAACGTTATCTTGCAATCTTGTGACTTGACAGTTGGGTTTGGTGGTCCCATATTAAGGATGGCATGGCAAATTGCCCTTAGATCATGTGTGCCTACAGAGAGGCGCAGACAAGCACTCTGTACCTCTTTAATTGACTTACCCTTTTTGTTCTTAATTTGCACTAACTGTCCCCTAGTTTCCTTCAAGACTCTATTCAAGAACCATCTTCTACATGAAGCCTTTCCTAATCTCCCCAACTGTTAGTAACTCTCCCCCCAAGCCCATCTTGTATTTATTTTGTATGTATCTCTATATGGACATGGTATCTCCTCTCCATAATGTAAGCTCCTCAAGAGCAGGAAGTGTTTTACCTTTGTTTTGGTATCCCCAGGACAAAACACAGTGACTGATTTTAGTGTAAGTTCCTTGAGGGCAGGGTCAGAGTCTTTGTAGTTTTGTACATGAATTTGGTAGCTCCTCCAGTACCCAGCACCTCAGATTTTTAACACAATGGATGTTCAGTGACCACCTTTTGGATTGATCTGTTGCATTGGACCAGTATGAGGCCAAATGATGGAGGGCCTCAAAGTGAAAAGTGGGGACTCGAAGTGGGAAGTGAAAAGGTAGGGACAGGATGAAGGCGAAACTTCAAGAAGATTAATCTGGCCCTGCATGTGAGGGGGTGGCTCCTGAGTCTCTACAATATTGAGTGCAGAGGAAGGAGCAGATGAGCAAAAAGAACAGACAGATTCAGATGCCTGGGTTCAGATCCTTGCTTATCTACTTCTACCTTGGGCAAATCGCTACAGTTTCTTCATTTGTAAAATGAACAGATTGGATTAAATCACCCATAAGGTGCTTTCTAACTTTAAACCTATGATTCTGTGTTAATAAATTCTATAGGAGTTCAGGGGAGAAAGCAAGAGAATCAGTAGGAGCTGTCAGACTAGGAAGGGCTTCCTGGAGAAAGTAGACTTAGAGCTCAATCTCATGCAAATATTTATTAAGTACCATGTCCTCAGCACTAGGTGTATATATGGGGGGATGGGAGGGGCACACTCTCTCTCTCTCTCTCTCTCTCTCTCTGTATGTATGGGGGGATGGGAGGGGCACTCTCTCTCTCTCTCTCTCTCTCTCTGTATGTATGGGGGGATGGGAGGGGCTCTCTCTCATATACACACACACACACACACACACACACACACACACAGAGTTTAAAGTACCCCCCAGGAATCTGATGGCTCCTTTGGTTCTATGATGACCTTGTAAATATCCATTAAATAGATTATAATAGGAGCTGGCAAAGCCTTTCCCCCCTACCCTACCCCCATTCCCCCAGTAGCAAAACCAAACAGGGTCCCTGGGTTACTGTAGGCCCATATGTTATTGTAGCCACTGCTGTCTGCCAGCACAAACACCCAGACTTGACAATCCAACCTTTACAGCAGGGAGTCCAGGCCTATGAGGCTTCCCTGGCCCTAATTGGACACTTGGTTAGAAAAACCCACCTCTGTTAAGGGCAACTCTTGATTCACTTCCCTCCTGACCCCATCCCCACCAAGGAAGGAATTCCTGAGATTACTGATGTAGGGAATAGAGGAAGGCTTTAAAAAGAGAAGTCAGGAAAATTGATGTCAGCAAACACTGTCTTTGGGGAACACCCTATATAAACAGTAGCCATGTGCCTGTGGAGTTGCAGAGGGCTACCTGGCCTGGGAGAGGGAGCATATACTCCACCCCATGTCTTCTCTCTGTAGCCCCTTCTGAAGGAAGACAAATGTACCAAACACAAGCACACAAATTCATAATTATACAGTTACTACAGCCATATTCTTATATACCCAGTCCTCCTCTCCTCCCCCGCCCACATTCTCTCCACCATCATATGCACATGCACAACCATTCACTGTTGTAGTGGCTGAAAATCTGCTACTCCTTCTATTATTTTGGGGCCTCTGGAAGAGGGAGGAAACCAGCCCAGGGGAATGGAGAAGGTTAAGATCAGCCTTTATAGCTAGTCTATAATTCTCTCTCCCCATTTAAACACAGATCGCTGGAAGCCTGGTCCCAGCCAGCAAAGAAAGGGGGTGATTCTTGTGAACTTTTGGGAAAAGCAATGGGGGGAAAGCTTTAGAACATGGGTTCTTATCCTCAGAGCCATGAACTGATTTTTAAAAAATATTTCCATGACTGTATTTCAAAATAATTAGTTTCCTTTGAAATTCTGTGTATTTTATTTTATGCGCTTAAAAATATCATTCTGAGAAGAAGGTGATAGGTTTCCCCAGGCTGCTAAAGGAGTCCAAGACACAAGCAAAAAGTTAAGAACACCTGCTTTTGATGAGAAAAAGTTTTTCCAATGACAATAATTCAACCTGACACACAGATCTTGGCCATCCCCAAAGTTCACAACAGATAACCAACTCTTTCTACAGCAACACCTCCCCATCCCCCCCCAAAATAATTCTACGCTCCCCACCAAATATCCTACCTCCGCCCAAGTGTTCATGGCCACAGCCACCCAGAAAAACTCACATCTTCAGCCAAACAAAAGTAAAAATAGGCTGCGGACTGAAAAAGGAGGAGGCCTTGGGCCAAAGCAAACAGCCTAGCACAGATATCCAACTCAGAACAGCCCTGTGAACAGCCTGGCTGGCATAGAAAGCTGCCCCAGAAACATTTACTACAGGTATCTAGGATTGTCCCAGAAACCAGGTAGCCTTTGAGGTATTCCCCATTTTAATATACTGAACTGATTTCTGAGAAGCAGCAAAGGAAAGAAGAGAGAGACATGAGGAGAATAGAAACACACAAAATTAGAGAAGAAGGAAAAGGCACATGACAGAGGGAAGGTAAGAAACAAGAGGGAAAGAGACAGGTAAGACTGAACAGGCCTTCCCTTCCACTCCAGGGCAGAGAAAGTTGTCACTGGGTACATCCTGGAGTCCCCCTAGGTCGGAGGCTTTTAACCGAGGGTTTGTGAACTTGGTTTTTTTTAAATAGACAACTACTTCAACATAATTGGTTTCCTTTGTTACCCTATGTATTTATTTTTTGCAATTAAAAATATTATTCTGAGAAAGGATCCATAGGTTTCACTAGATTGCAAAAGGGAGGATGGGAGGGGAACATTTATTAAGCACCTACTGTGTGCCAGGCACTGTGCTAAACACTACAAATACTTCATTTGTGCCCAAAACACCAAAATTGGTTAAGAACCCCTGCTCCAGGGTTTCTTCTCAGAAAACCAGCTTCTCAGGGAAGTAATTTTCCTGCCTTTCCTCTTCCATAGCAGACTTGGGGAGAGATAGCGGCTCTGGAGTCAGAGCCTGGAGTTTAGATCTATTGTATATCTCACCTATTAACATTTTCACCTGAGACCCAGGAGTCCTTTCTGTTCCCTCTTACAAATGGAAGAGATCCCAGAATTCCTTCTATGAATTTGCCCATTTTTGACAAAGGCTGGCCTCATTAGCCTACATGGCCATGGAATGGGGGCAAAGTGTGATCACAATGACATAAGAAAATGCCTTCTGTGAGGCTCCTGCTTAGCCAGCCAAGGAAGGATCATTCCCATCTCCACTTGTGGGTTCTGAAGGACCAATCGACCAATCAGCTGTCAGAGAGAGAGAGAGTTGTAGGGTCATACCTTCTTCCAACCCACTAGACTGGGTCTGCATTTCTTCTCCCTTCCCAAAAGAGGGCTTGCAGGGTGTGAAGGACTGGATGAGGCCACTGACAAACAAGGACACTGTAAGGAACTCATGTGGGGATTAGAATGTTTGGGGCTTAGTTGTGTGACCTTAGGAAGGTAGACATACCAGGAGGGCAGGGCCTCTCAGGGAAGCCCCCTCAGCCCTAACAAAATGACCTTTCAGCCCTCTTCCACCCAGGATTATTGAGCAGGTATTGGAAAGCTTAGGGAGGAATTATGCACAATAAAAGCACCACCTGACTTGAATGGATGGATGGATGGATAGATAAATGGATGAAGAGCATGTATTCATCCCTTACTACGTGCCAGGCACTGGATATAAATACAGAAAGACAGTCCCTTCCTTTAAGAAACTTACATTAAAGGATGAAGGCAACAGATAGAGATCTAGTGTGATTTGGTGTGGGAAAATAAAGGGATGATGACTAGAGCCATAGGGTAATTTATTTGGATGGTTGTTGGCCCCAAGTATTCCTTTTGTGCCAGATCAGAAAGAATCGCCTCTCCTAGGACTCAGGGGCTATAGGCCCAGCAGAAAAGGAGAAAAAAAGTGTCTAACCTATCAACTCAATGATAATAACTATTAACTTACAAAGTATTTGGCATTTGATGTTTTCCATTTTCTATTGGAATACACAGACATTCCCCAGCTCTCCTCTTTCTTGATATTATACCCCTAATTTCCTCATCATTTAGGAGATTTCCCTTTCTTCTCTCTCCCGCCCCTTTAAGAAAGCACCCAGCCCATCTAAATATATACACCCATTAGAGGGACTGAGGGTTCTTAGACAACTGCAGAGACTGAGTCTCCCAAATTCCAAGGCTCCCAAGGTTCTCCCAGACAGGCTCATGAAAGGGAGAGAAAGAGCAAAAGACAAAGAGAAGAGGAATACAAGAGAGCACTCTGAGCCCAGACAAACCCATTTCTGCCACTCCTCTGGCACTGATGAAACTAAACAAAAAAGTCACCCAGTCTGGGGAAGGAAGGCTATAAAATAAAGATCCCCAGGAGGTACACCATAGGGGATAGGTACTGGTTGGCCAGATCAGGAAAGGCAAAAGGCCAACGAGGGCAAAGATTGTAAACCAACCAGAAAGGATCCCCTGAACCAGGAAGCAGGAGAGCTAAAAAGAATAGGCCCTACTGTAACTCAAGGAAAAAAAAAATCTTGACCCCCCTAAGGGGACAAGATCCAAGGAAATTTGCTCAGGTACCTTTCCACTTGACCCCTTCCACCCCCCATCCCAAACTATTCCCTAAAGGAACAAAAGAGGGAAACCAAGGCAATGCTAAGCCAAGATGACACTCAGATTCAGGAACAGGAAATTAGCAAGGAGGAATGAACCATCCAAGATGGCACCTGGGATGAACATGTGGCCACTACCACAAAGGACTCCCATGTTGCCTATATATATTTAAGGAGCTAAATCAGGAGAAACCTCCTGCTCACACGCTTCTTCCCCCTCCTTATACAGAGAATAGATAGTAGAGGAATGGCTTCATCTTTTCTCATCTGGACTATTAGAATTGCTGTCAAACTGGTCTACCTGCCTTTAGTCTTTCTCCTTTCTAATACATCCTTCACTATTCTGCCTGCATTACCTTTCTAAAATATTTCTTTGACCGTGGCATTACTCTACTCAGAAACCTGCAGTGTGTCCCTATTGCCTACCAAATAATGCATAAACTATTCTGACATTCAAAGTCATTTATACTCCAGCTTTAATCAACTTTCCAGCCTTAACTCATATACTACCCCCCTTCACATGGGCTACTTTCTAGCCAAACATTCTCAATTTACCCTCTCTCATCTCTATACCTTTCTGACATCATTCCTCAATATCTGGAATAGACTTCTCTTCCTTTCCTTTCTACCTATCTCATTCCTCACAGAGACAGTTCCAAACTTTTTTCTCTCTTCAAACCCCAACCACATCTCCACATCCCTAAAGCAAATGATTCCTACTAGTTAACACCACTGGCCTCCTTTCAAGTAGCCATTAAGCCACTGATGACAACTCTTTCAGTCTGGTCACTCAATTGGGTTTAAATCTACCTAGTTGTATTATTATCACGCCTAGCCTACATCTTTCTATCTTTTTCCTACGAGAATACCATGATAATCTTTGCTGATTTGCTAAATTCTAGGTAACTTTTATCAATGGCATTTCCCTGGCCTAGCACATAGTTAGTCTGTCAAAAAATAAAGAAGAAGAAGCAAGGTTAGTCTGCCATGATCTATTCATGATGAAGCCATACTGGCTCTCTGTAAACACTGCTTTCTTTTCTAGATGTTAAGTAACCATCCTCTTAATAAGGTATTCTATATCCTTGCCAGGTATTAAAGACAAGCTTACTGACCTGTACCCTGCAGATGCCATCCTCTTCTTTACTCTGAAACTCAGGATAATATTTGCCTTTTTCCACCCTGTGACACTTCTCTCACTCTCCGTAATCTTTCAAAGATCTCTGCCACGTGGTGCAACAACCATATCTGCCATTTCTTTCAGTACCCCAGAATGTAGTTCTTCTGAGACTAGCAACTTAAACTTGTTAAATAGGAGCATCTTAGGACTCTTATTATCTCCCTTCTTATCTTGGCTTTCAACTCCCTCTTGAAACTCCCTATGGCCATTTTTGTTTTGTGCTTTCTAATCCAGATTATTCTCCTTGGCAGAGAAAATAGAAGCAAAATTAGAGCTGAGTAGTTCTGACCTCTCATTGTAATTTATTATCATCATCCCATCCACCCTGTACACCCACCCCTTCCTTGATCCCCTGCATCTTGCCTGCCTACCTAAAAACAAAAAGAAAAACAATCCTTTCGGATGGTCTTAGCAGTTCCCAAGAGCCTCAGTTCATCATGAGTTTTAGGACACCTGATAATATTGTTAAAGGGTCATATGATCCTATTGTATTCATCCATCACTACCTAGCCCTGCTTTCACATCTTACCTGTAAATCTCTTTAAAATCTGTTAGTCAATGAGTTTCCTATGCATGCATCCATATTCTTCTCTTTAGACCACTTCCCCTTCTTTTCCTCAGCAGAACTGATCACCTTTGTAGCTTCAGAATTTCATTCCTGACAGTTTCCAATCTTCCCTGGACTGGCTTCCCCTATAGAATTTTAGTCTGTGGATCCTATCCATCCTTTCTCTAAGCCCTTTGAAATCTATTCTCCAAACATCTAGGGTACATGTCAGACTATGCCAAACTTTCATCTCCTTCTCTATCACAAATGCTAAAGTGGTCAAAGATCACTTCTTAAGGTCTCTACCATTTATTTCTACTTCAGCAAACAGTTCCTCCTTGTTGGTGAGAATCAGGACCAGAAGAGCAGCTTCCCTTTTCCTTCCCCCGCATTTCAAAAGATGAAATTATGATTAAAGTAAGTCAAAAAATTATGAGCTGCTCTATTTTGAGCAAAAAGACAACTTCAGCAGATGTTTGGATAATTGAAGACGCGCCCTCCCCCCCCTCCCATATCATGTCTCTGTTCAGGGTTTGAGATCTATCATCTGAACTCTTCATCTATTTCCTCTTTCTGTCTAGGTGGTCTTTAGTATATTCTGACAACAAAATTGTTTTTCTTTCTACCTGCATTGACCTTTTCCTAGATGTCCTCCACTATGTTTCACCTCCCTTCCCGCATTCTAAGATTTCCTCATGAAACTATCTTTTTAATATACAAGACACCGTACTTTTCTCTTCCTATCCCATTCTCCTTTTATATAAAAAGTATAATATTCCAGAATCATTTTCCAGTAATGGGTCTTATCCTTTAAAATCCAGCTCAAATGCTACTTACTGCAAAAAGCATTCCCAGACCACCCTGTTAATAATTTTCTTCCCTTCAGAGCTCAGGTTGCTCTTTGTATTTCTCCAATGCATTTATCAGGTATCATTTTGTACTACAGTTAATTTTATATGTATGTCCCTTCCTTCTACTAGACAACAAATTTTACCTTGATTCTGCCATCCCTTTAAGGTATAGTCCTATATCTTGCCCTCCCTTTCACTGCTAAAGGAGCAGTCGACACTTGTTGCCTCCACCTCTTACTTCTCTGTGTAACACTGGGTGGGTCCCTTCAGTCCTCTGGCCCTCCATTTCCTCACCTTTAAGCTGATGAGAATAGACTAGATGACCTCTAAGATGCCTTCTGATTCTAAATCTATGATCCGATGGTGCATGGAATGTCATGGGATGCCCAAAATAATGCCCCCTCATCTGAAAATATGTTCCCCATTGATGCCTAAATTTTACCACTGGGGATTCATTCTTTTAAGTATGCACTCTAGTTGTCTTAAAATGCACATCTTCTTGTTGTAGAGGGAGGAAAGGTGACAGAGACAGAGACAGAGAGACAGAGACAGACAGAGAAGAGCATTCAAAAACTTGCTAATTTGGGGTTTTGACTAGAAGAGGTTCCCACAAAAATCCTCCCAGAAAAGCTCAGTCCGGTCCTTTTCAGGGCCTGGTAGCCAGAGATCAGATAGGGGGCTTATGTTCTGCTCAGTGGCTCTCAACCCCTCATGCTTTACTCAAGAGCCTTATCCCCCCCGAACTCCTCTGGCTCTGGGCTCCTTAATCGACACCACTTCCCACACACACCCCCCAATTCTTCTTGGCAGAGGGAAGGTAATGGGAAACAAGAAGTGTCTGCAATGCTAGGAGGGAGAGAGGACTGGGAAGGGGTCCAGGAATTGCCAAATGGAAACTAATCTCAGCAGGAAATCATTGCATCACACTTCAGACAGATTCCCCCAACCCCCTTCCACCCTTCTGTGAAAAAATCTCCCCAATTCCTTAGCGTGGTACAATCCTGAACACACACATGCATACCCTACGTAAATCCCTCTCTCCCATCTATCTAAGAGCTTGGGAAGCCTTAGCAGCAGCGTCAATGATCTGAACCCAAGAACACATGTTGGGGACAGCGGAGGAGAGACCGAAGACCTACTCAGGCCCATCCCCCCCAGGGCAAGCTGCCTCTTCTCCCTTCCTTCTCACAGCCTCAGACAAGGTGCCTCCAGAGGGGCAGCTCAAGAAAGACCTAAGAGAGAGAAAGGAGAGCCCTTTCCCCAATGCTCCAATATTTCTGGGTGCCTGGGCTGGGGCAAATCAGCTCTGTCAGCTCCAGATGTGGGGGGAAGATGACCTCATTCTTCTCCAGAAGAAGCAAAGTCTAAAGCTAGAACATACCATATGGGAAAGGAAAAGGAGGGGGGTGGGGGTGAGAAGCAAGAAAGAACTTGCATTTCTAATGGAGAAGACAGCAGAGAACACTCCTAAGAAGCCAGGTCAAGAGACACAGAGTCCAGGATTCAGGTCCCTGAACCCTCTGGTCCTGAGAAAGTCCCACAAGGGTCAGTGTGATCCTTTGGTTTCTCTCAAGGGCATCCAGAATTCACAAAGCCAATCCTCCTAAAATAGCTATAAATAAAATGAATGCTGGATAGCCCCCCAAAATAGAATTTAAACAGACAAAAAGTTTAAAAATTGAGGGTAACTGTACTAAAGAAAATAAAGCAGAAGTAGTCACTATCTTTAAATCTACGGAAGTTATAAAATGAAAAAACAGTGCCCTTCCATTTACTATGTGCACAGCAGCACAAAATTCATTCAAATAGTAATAAAAGCCTGGAGTTAAGTATAGACAGGAACTTGACCAAAGGGAAGCTCATTCCTGAACCCCTTTCCCAGAATGCCTTTAAGAACAGGGGAGACATGCATCAGTTTTGGACAACTGAAGAACAGAGACTGGTAAGAACAGCAACTGGAAGGAGGAGGTGATCGACCCTTTGAGGGCTTTTCCTGCTGCAGTGGAAAGAAGTCTTAATTTGAAGTCAGAGGACCTAGGTTCAAATCCTAGTTCCTTTCCTTCCTAGCTCTGTCACTGTGGGCAAAGGACTTAGCCTCTTTGGGTCTCGGTTTCTTCATCTATAAAAATGAGGGAAGAGACTAGGTGTTCTTTAAGGACTCTTCCAGACCTAAATGTATGGTCCAGAAAGATTTTAAGAAACAGAAAAGACAATGTGCAATTCCAGATTCTCCCCATTAAAAAAATACTCTACTTGAGCACAAAGACGGACTGGGCTGTACCACCAGGCCCTGCTCCTCTAGTCTGAGGTCTCCAAAGCCCCTCTCCCCCCTTGGCATTCTCAAGCCCTGGGCCCCCATCCTTTAGAGGCTGCCAAACAACATGAACCTGGTGTTCAAGGAATAAACGACATGACCCTTGTTTTCCAAGAGCTCATTTTGGCACAGAGACTTGGACACATCCTCAAGTCTGCCCCTACCTCCAAAAAAAGAAAAAATATACACAGACAAGTATACACACATAAACCTACATCCTCTGGCATGCAGACAAGAATACACACACACACACACACACACACACACACACACACACACACACACTTAGACACACATCTCTTGGGCTCAAACAGGAAGAAATATGTTTTCATTTCTAAGTAAGGGGTGTGTATGTCTGATTGTACTCACACTGGAACTACTGGACAGTTATAAACTGTATTGCAAAAGGAAATATTTATCCCTACCCAAAATGGCTTCTCAAGTATATAACTAAAATGCAGTCACTTGCACCCCTGCTTGTTGGGTTTCACAATCTCCAAGCACTTTTCAGAAGGGACTCAATTATTTTTATGGTATGTCAGGGAAGACGCAATGTGCCAGATTAACCCATTTTAACAGCTTCAGTCCAAAGATGGGACAGAATGTCAATTTGGCAGTGGTACTCAAATTCTGCCCCAAAGCGAATTTAGTGGGAACACTAATCTGTCCAAGTCCACCTGGTCTGAGATTTTGGGGTACAAGGAATATTATACACACAAGGAAAACATAGCCCTTAAAGAAATCCAAATTAGTAAGTCCTGCTTCTAAGAACCAAGACTGCAATCCTTTTTATAAAAGTGCTTCAGTTCATAATTCAAATTATATTCATCCTTTCATTCAATGAACATTTATTTTGAAGCCTAGTCTTTGCAAGTCACAGGGGTTAAAATGGCAAAAATAAAACAGTCCCTGTCCTCAAGGACTTTCGATTCTACTGGAGGAAATTGCATGTACACAGATGTAATTATAAAATATACTCAAAGTATTGTGGGGCACAGCAAAAGCTAGGGGGAATCAGGAAATAACTCAGGGGCTTAAAAATACTGCTGGGCTCCCACCCCCAATGTTCACAGAGGGGGCTCAACTTTCCTTACCACTACCAACACCCTAAGTGCTAACCACTGCCACCAACTGGCAGGTAAACCCAAGAACCTTGGGAGTGTCAGCACCCCACTCCAACCCAGACCTGCTGCCCAGATCCTGCTTCCAGCCCAGCCCTGAAGGCCATCATTCCGGGATAGCAACAACCCCCATGGAGATTCAACCAGGCAACTGCTTCGGCAGGGGCTGCAGCCACAGCCACTGAAGTTCCAGAAAAAGAAATTCTCATCACCCGCGCCCAGGTCCTGCTAAATGGTTTAATATAAAAAAAGGATAATAGGGGATGTGACATTAAAGAAGCATTGCTTCTGTGTCCTAAGGAACGTGGAACCTTCCCATCTGACTTAGAGCTGAAACTTTCCATATTTGTTGTCTTCCACATTAGAATGTGAGCTCCTGTCTTATTTTTTCATTTGTATCCCCAGTGATTAGCAAACTGCTTTGCACATAGTAAGTATGTAATAAATGTTTTTCCATTCATTCATTCATTCAAAACTCAACTCAGATGTCCCTGCCTCCACGAAGTCATCCCTCTTCACATTTCTCAAACACCTCACTTGGACTTCTCCTTTGCACTTATTTCATTCTTCTTTATATCACAGTTACTTGAATACTTGTATCCTTTCCCCCCCCGCCCCCCCCCCGTTCTTTCTTCCAATCCTTCTTGAGGTCAAGTTTTGTATTGGATTTCTTTGCATCTCCAGCACCTGGCACAGTGTCTTACACATAGTAAATGCTTAATGAATGCTTGTTAAGTCGAATGACTCTCAGAGATGGAAGGTACCTCAGAGATCCATCAAGGTATAGGACCCACTTTTAAAAGGAACCCAAAGCAGCAGGGAGAGGGGAGACATTGCCACCAGGGTGTTTTTCACCAACCTTCAGCTTCCTTGCCTGTAAAATAAAGCAGCTGGACTAGATCAGGGAATATTAACCTTTCGTTTGGAGGGGAGGGGGAAGATCATCTGGCAGTCTGGTGAAGTCTATGGACCCATAGGCAAGTAGGTGATGCAGTGGATAGAACACTGGGTCTGGAGTCAGGAAGACTGAGTTCAAATCCAGCCTCAAACACTTACTAGCTGGGTGACCCAGAGCAAGTCACTTAACCTCTATGTCGGTTTATTCAACTAGAAAAGGGGATAATAATAAAAACATACCTCAAAGTATTGTTGTAAGGGTCAAATTAGATAATATTTGTAAGGTGCCTGGCATATAATAGGTACTTATTCATTCCTCCCTTCTTAATAATGTTTTTAAGTATATAAAATAAAATGCCCAGAATTGCAAAGGAAACTGACTCTATCGAAATACAGTTTTAAAAAAAAGTTCATAAACCCCAGGCTAAAAAACCCTCTGCTAGAGTTAGCTCTAGATTTCAGCCTATGATCCTGTGAACACTGCCTGGAGAAAACCTGGAAAGCCTAGGGCTGAGCATTATCCTTCAGAAAGCAAAGGGGGGTGTGGCCAGAGACCCAGAAAAGGGATGGATAGGGAAGGGACCCACCTGGCCCTGCTCACCGTTTCCCAAGTAGGAGAGGCAATAATTGTAGCTAGAATCCTGAGACACTATCTTACAGTCTGGCTTTCTGAGTTTCTGCACACTGGCTTGGTAGAGAGGCTGACCCCACCCATTGAACATTCTCCCTTCTGGGCCCTCCCTGTATCTCTTATGCACTTAACACATTATACCCCATATCACAGAAAACTCAGTGACCAAGAAGAGTGAGGAGCACAGCTGGGAAAATCAGAGAAACCCAATCAGCCATGATCCCTGAAAATCTCCTATGAAGGCTAGAACTATAACACACAACTGGGGCTTCTCCTAAATGAAATAAACTAAACAAACTAAGTGAAAAGAAGTTAAAAACCAGTAAGACTGGTAAGAAGCCCAAAACTACTCATGGATGCTATGAAAAGGAGCAGGCAAGTTAGCCAAGCCAAAAGAAGGAACTAAAGCAGGGAGGGATGGAAGGGCTAAAATGTCAAAACGGCAGCCCTAAGACCTCTATGAAACTGCCCCAGAGCACTCTGCCCCAAGATGATCACTGCCTACCCCTACAGTATTAATTACTATTGCCTGTGCCATTCATTTGGCAGTTAATCACCTGCTGCCTTATGACACCTCCTATTCTAATTTGCCTTTTATGGTTTGTACTATTGTTTAGATTTTCATGGGTTTATATCTTATTTCCTTTACTAGACTATGAGGTCCCAGAAGGCAAAGGCAGCACCCAGCAGTTGAGCACAGAGAAGACACTCGAAGCCAACAATTTTGTTGATGGGAACAATAAAGAGACTTAAGCATCCCTGAGCTGGGCCCAGAGCCTCCCTCACAGATTATCACCAAGAACAGAAAAGATAGAGTGCTCTTAGATCCCAGGGGGAAAATCAACACCCGGGGAAAAAAAGAAAAAGACAGATTGAGCTGTGAGAAGCAAAAGGTCCTTTTATAATGATTTTTTAAATTGTTTGTTTTTCTTGGATTTTAAAAAACCCAAGTCAAAATTTAACTAACATCTTAGAAAAAAACTACTTTTCAAAAAACATTTCCCCCTTCCCCAATAAATCAGTGCTGAAACCTAGAAAAATGGAGCAAGCAGCAAAAAAGGAAACAAAGAATGGCTTACTGATTTTCACAAGGCTTAACTTAATCTGGCTATACTGTTCAGGTGTCATCCCATTTCTCCCTCCTTTGGAAGGCCCACCCCCATCCTCCATTGTCCCCCTTACCCATTGCTTCTATCCTCCAGTGAAAATGTCTTTTCCAAAGTCACTGGTCAAACCTCACACGGCCTTTCCTCAGTCCTCATTCTTGACTTCTCCTTAGAATGTCTTGCAGTTTACCAACCCCTCCTCTCTCCCTGAAATGCCTTCTTCCTATTCCACTGATTTTTCACTAGTTCTTCCTGTGCCCTGTAACATGTAACTGTCACCTAAAGTTCAGTTCTTGGTCCCTTGCTCTTTTCACTATACCTGGTGACTGAGAACTCATCATGCCTCTTGGTTTCAACAATTGCCTTAATGTTGATGACTCCCAAAAGTTCCTTTCTACCCAAGAACTGAGCTCCAATCCCTCATATCCAAGTTAGAGGGAGAGGATAGCAGACTTCAGGTTTTTTAAGGGATGTTCGTGGGAGAAGAATTAGACCTATCTTGCTTGGCCCCAAAGGGCAAAGTGAGGAGCAATGGGTAGACCTTCCAAAGAGACATTGTTCAACCTGATGTTAGGAAAACCTTCCCAACAGTTATAGCTGTGACAAAATGGAATGGGACACCTCAGAAAAGAGGGTGTTCTTGATGCCATCAAGAAAAGGGGAGGTGACTATTTGACAGGGATGTCAGAGAATTCTTTTTCAGGTAAGGGATGGAGTTCATGATCACTGAAGTAAAATTACCTTCAGCTTAAATTCTGTTGTTTCCACTTGAACTCAACTGAACTCGGAATCTTCATTCTAAACTAGGTTCTCTTCCCAACTGTGATATTCTAGTCAATGGCACCAATGGCGTTCAACCAACCTTCAAGCCTTGCCATAGGCTCTGACTTTCTCCTCTCCTTAATATCCCACATTGGATCACTCACTGAGTCCTGTCGATTCTCCTTCAATATGCCTTTTCTCTCCATCATTTTCTCTCCATTCCCACTGACATCAACCTTGTCCTTTGTAAGGACATACATAACTGGATGTTATTTTAAATGCTTCCTGGGTGATTTTTCTGAATCCAATTCTTCCCATCTCCAGTCCCTCCGACATTCTACTCCATATAAATTTTCTTAAAACATTGTTTACACAGCATATCATTCTCTTATTTAAAAAAAAATCACAATGGTGCACTTTCCTGTTGGCTCAAATTCAAATTCCTCACTTTGGCATTCAAGGCCCTCATCAATTGGCCTCAACTTAGCTAGGTAGAAAATGGTAGCTAGGAAGAAATGGATTGCATGCTGGACTTGGAGTCAGCAAGAGGTGAGTTCGAATCTGCCTTAGATATTTACTAACTGTGTGACCTTGGGCAAGTCATTTAATATCTCTGAGCCTCAGTTTCCTCATCTGGGAGTAATAACAGCACCTACCTCCAAAGTTATTGTGAGGATCAAACAAGATAATATTTGTATAGTGTTATATACACGATCGTTTTTATTACTAACCAGCTTTCTCTCTCACTGCTCACCAACAAAGATCCTCCCTTCCTGCCAGGACAATCTCTTCTCAGGCTGCAAGCATGCCAGCCTAATTTTTACCTTCACATTTTAAAATCATCTATATCTTCTGCAAGGGAATGCATTCTTATCTCCTTCCTCTCTCCCTGCCCAAAGCGTTCCTACTCTTGCAGGGGAAATTTAAAAGCTGCCTTTTCCACAAAGTCCTCCTTTGCCACCCCAGGCCACACACATCTCTTTCTCTGAACTCACATAGCCCTTGTAGCCCAATTCAGAACTGGACAGAAATCTATTTACATTGCTTTTGTTTAATTGTTTCGGGTACTTCTGTTTTATCGCCTCGATCTTTTGCTTAACTCTTTGAAATCGAGGATCTTGTCTTCTATTTCTTTTAAGATGACAGGTTAAGAGCAGGAAGGGACCTTAGAAGACCATTCGGTCCAACCTCCTCTCCACACCCCTCAGCCACTCCGCAGTAGAAGAAATGAAGGCCTAGAGAGGCTAAGAGAGCTGGCGAAGCACAAAGAGACAGCAATTGAAGGATCTGGGATTTGAACCTTGGTCTTCTGTCTGTGCTATGGCACCAAGGAGGACTTCATTGAATACTTGTTGACCTGAGCCGGATTCCTCAAACTAGTCCTGAGGGGGCCTGCCAAAAAGACATAGTCTGGCTGATAAAGTCCTATTGCATATATACATAGGCCATGCTTTGCGTTTCATTAAGACAAGGCTAAGTTAATATGAGTACATAATCTTGGAAACGGCGCCTTAATTGAACAAGTTGATATTCTTCACAACAGAATTATAAACCAAACAGAAAATTAATAAATCCGTTAATGGCTCTTCCATCCCTGCTGTAGCTCTGACACATACATTAACTGACTGATTGAGTATACTCTCAGTCACAATATCTCAGCAGACAAGAGGCAGTATTAACTTTCTCTGAATCAGGCTTAGGTAGACAAGGTGGGGTTCATACATTCTTTCACATGCCGGGGTTCTCTCTCAAAGTTCCCAGCGTTTTGTTACATCTAAGAACGGGGCAAATATCTGGTCCAATGCAACTGTTGTTTTTGAGTTGTTTTTCAGTTATGTCTGACTCTTTGTGACCCCATTTGGGGTTTTCTTGGCAAAGATACTGGAACGGTTTGCCATTTCCTTCTCTGGTTCATTTTACAGAGGAAGAAACTGAGGCAAACAGGGTTAAGTGACTTGCCCATGGTCATACAGCTAGTAAGTATCTGAGGCCAACTTGAACTCAGGGAGGTGAATCTTCCTGACTCCTGAACCAGTGCTCTATCCACTGCACCTCCTAGCTGCCCCAATCCAGCTAGCACTGATTAAATGCCTATTATGTGCAGGTCACTGGGCTAGGTGCTAGAAATACAAACTCAAAACAAAAAATAAAATTTGAAAAAAGTTTAACCTCACAAAATTATAAACCTCTGAAATTCTTTCCCTATTCAGCAAAAGAAATTTTGTGAGGTTGGTTTTTTTTCACACTCATTTTTCCTCCTCAGTTTTACCTCCTCATCCAAACCCACCCTACCAAATCTAACCAGAGATACTAAACTCTTTTCTCTGAAATGCTATCATAAGTCCCAAGTGCTCCCAGACGCCAGGACATGGACAGTACCAGGATCCTTGGAAGATGAGTGAACTGGATCTAAGTAGATCAGGGAAGGATAGCTGGAGAGCGTTACTCTTATCTACTGCCCTCATCTACCAGCATGGAAGTTGAAAAACATTGGACATAAAGGAGAAGTAGGAAGGTGCACGAAGGAGAAGACAACCAGATGCTGGCTATAGATGAGGACAAGCTATGTCTTCTACTAGTAATATCTGAGCAAGAGAAATTGTAGTGAGTAAGATCTAGAATTTTTTTTTAATGGATGTCTGGAAAGATGTGTTTCCCAACTCAGTGCCAGAGTGTATCATGTGCAACAACAACAAAAAAATCCCAACCATGTGTGTACATGCACGTGTACTTAGAACTGAAGTCATAACTACAGAGGGGAGGCCAGGACTTTGTCCCAAGTGCCAACTCAGGCATCCCCTTGCTTTATGTCTCGAGGTCTATCAGCCAGAATCCCGGTAGTGGTAGGAAGGAAGGTTAGCCATGGGAGAGGGAGAGGAAGAAGAGGACAGGAAAAGGGAGCAGGATTATGAACCAGCTGAGGAATGAGGAAGGCAATGACAGATCATCCCTTCTTTTGGCAAGACTATATCTTCAATCAGTGTCCTCTGTGCATTAATGCTCCCTGCCCTGTCCTTTGAGCAAGTCACAGTTCCCCACCTCTCCCAACTGTACTCTGTGCACTACCAGCGGCCCCCAAAATTATTTTTGTCCCAGGTGAAATTTTTTCTAGTTGTGTATATGTTGCACATATAAAGGTGTAATTTAAGCATATCCATTAACATTCTTCTCCAGGTATTTTTAGTTCTAATGCAGTACACAGGCTTGATGGATACCAAATAAAACTCTCCCCTCCTTAATTTTTTTTTCTTAGACAAAGTGTTCTTAAGGCAACTAATACCTCAGTTATCTACAATAATGGGAGGGAGCAAAGAACTAGATAGTCCAAAGTAACAAAGAAGCAATTATTACTTGCTTTTAATCAATGAATGAATCAATGAAGTATTTGAGGATCCTGTGGTATGCCCAGTCCTAAGAAAATAATTAGCAAATAGTAATTGAAGAGGAGGAGAGCAAACTTGTCTTTCTTTGGAAAATTTTGCAGTTCTTTTAATGACCAAGAGTTTCTCTCCAAAAACAAAGGTTCGTCTTTGTAATAGCAATAGTCTTCTGATGAAGTATGGCTGTGAGTCATGGAATACCACAGCCTCTGAAGAACTTAATTTGAGGATCACCCAAGGGCAAGAAGAGGCACATTGGTGGGTAAAATCAAGCTGCAACAAATTAGAAAAGAGGGATTATGCAGGAGAATGGGCATTAAGAATGTCATCCAAGAAACATAGAGCGGGGCGGGGGTAGAATGGGCCAGTCATGCAGTAAGAGCAAACGCTACAGACAGAACAAATGGTCTCTGCTGGTACCCCTACAACGTCAAGAGAACTAGAGGGAAGTCCCTAGCATGTTAAATGGACCCTCTGTGGTGGGCTTATGAAAGGCCATGGACAAGAGTCACATAGGAGAGGCAGGCATGAATACAGTAGATAAGTTGTGATCTCAGGAAAGAAAACCTACAGCGATGATATCATTGCTCCAATGATATATAAGTCAATAGATAATTAAGGAATAAATTGTATGTAGTATAGAATACAAGTGCCTTAAGTAAGAGTTCCAAAGAGGGAAAATCAGTGTGTAATGGAGTAGGTCCAGAGGATATCATGAAGGAGGTGGGTCTAGAACTAGACCTTGAAGGATGGGTAGATGGAGAGGGGAAGGAACTTAGATAAGCGGAACACGGAACAAAGGCATAATTTAAGTAAGAGTAAAATGGCTATTTTTAGACACTATTGATCCTCCTATTCCTACTTAGCTCAAGCCAATACTAAAATTTAAATTTGAAGATCTTTCCCACTCATTAATAGGCCCATGTGACTTGCTTACATCACAGGAAGCCTAAGTCACATGAGGTGAGAGGAGCTTGATGAACAAGAGGAACTGGAAGAGTGGAGCTGGCAATTCTCAGAGCAGTTACAGCTGGGGGAAAGAGCAGATGTGTCCTTGCTGTGTGGTGAGTGTGTTTGTTGGGGGCAAGGCCCTAGCAGGGGGAGAGGAGGTTATGGAATGGAATCATTCTCTTCTATGATAATGTGTATTAATTTCTTTGTTGCCATGATGGATTGAGCTTATTGGTTTGGGGCTCTGGTTCTCTGGTGTCTGTATAAATGGTTTACTTCTTCTACCTTCTATGTGGAGAGTCTCATATTTTGTGACACAGAACTACATAGGCATATTGACAATTATCGTCTATATTGTGATTATTGCCTTGCTAATACAGATGGCACCACAGAAATTGAGAAATTCAGGAAAACATGGGAAGTGTTATATGAACTGCTGCAGAGTGAAAAAATCAGAACCAGGAGTACCATGTGCACAATGATAGAAATGAAGACAACACTAAAACACAACAGAACACAAATCAAGTACAATGATCAACACTGGTGCCACTTAACTAATGTTGGAACATACTCCCTTCCTCTCAGTAGAGAGGTGATGGCTCACAGGTAGAGAATGTCAATATTGACCAGTTTTGCTTAACTGTTTTGTTTTTCTTTGATAAGAGAGGGTACCATGGTAGAGAATTATAAGGATATAGAGTGAAAATAAAAATGCATTCACAAACCAGTTTTTTTTTTAAATCAAATGAATTGGCATTTCTTAGGCAAACAGTCACCAAGCGGAAAGAAACTACTCAGGATTAAAAATTGTATCAATAGTACACAAAGTGGATGGGCTATGAACAGTTTATTGAGGGCTGTCTATATTCACACTAAAACATGAAGCCAGTATGGATTGGCACTGGCCTGAACTCCTGTCTAGGAGAGGAGGGTGATTCTTACAGGCTCAGTCTGTTTACACTAGAAATCCTATACCTACAGTCAGAGAAATGTGACTGACAACCTATCAGGTTCACCCCATCCCCCTCACTCTGGTACAGTATAAACTTATCTCTCATAGGCCAGATGTGAAAATGAACTGAATGCCGCAATGAATATTTTAATATTCATGAGACCTTTCTTTCTATCTTTGATCTCCTTCAGGTATATGGCAACAAAAGAATCTCTCCCTCAATGAGTATGGACATCTCAGTCACTTTTTTTTTAAAAGCATAATTCTAAATTGCTTTTCAAAGTGATTGGACCAATGGATAGCTCCAATAGTAGTTTCAGTGTGCCTGCCATTTTACATCCCCTCAGATGTGATTTACATCCTTTATCATCTTTGCCAATTTGTATCAACTCTTCAGTTTGTGGACTAGGAAACTGATGGCCATCAATGTTAAGTGACTCGTCCAAGTTCACACTGGTATTATCTGGCAGAGTGAGGATTAAAACTTAGGCTCTCTGACTCCAAATCCAGAGCTCTTGCCATCCCCACTGGACTGCCTCATCATAAGGTTTAATAGCAAAGGTGATTACATCTTTTTATGGATCAAAATTTTAGGCCCTTCAGAAAATTTAGTCTTGGATCTCACTGGAACAAGATATAGAGGGTCTGAAATATGACTAGGAATTTGACAACTGGGTATCCCCTGATCCATACACTCCCTCACTTACATGATGTTGGACAGCTTGTTTGATTTCTCCATGGTACATTTTCCTCTCCTTTGGGAATGGAAATACTTCCTGTCATCCTCATGATGGATGCCACAGCTGTCTACAGAGACCCTACACAAGAATGATTCCAGATGTAAAGGCTCAAAGCATGGATACACCTTGGGACAGGCAGGTAGGTCAACCTAGAAGCCTGGAATCCAGTACTGGAAAACACCTCTGAGGTCATCTAGTCCAGTGCTTCTTAAAATACATGTTACTATTGAGAAAAATTTGGCAATAGTAAAAGGTTTCTGAACACACAACAACCAAAAATTAATTAAAAATCAAATGAGCAATGAATCCAAGGTGTTTCTGGCGCACTTCCCCTTGTTGCATCAAGCAACTTCACTGCAGCCTTGGTTCCGCACATAAAGCGTGTCCACCTTGTACTGCGCATGCCCAACTGATGCTGCTGAAATTCAATAAAGGTTTTCAAGTGGAAAAAGTTTAAGAAGCCCCGAGTCTAGTCTAACCTGCACCTAAGCAGGGACCCCATTCAACCCATCCCTAATAAATGATTATCTAAATGCTTCACCTCCAGTAATGAGGAACTCTCTACTTTCTAATTTTCAATTTTTGCAAAGGCACCCAATCTCACGAGGGCATCTAGGGACTCTAAGGAAGCGGACTTGATCATGGTGCTAAATCAAGTCTTGATTCACTCCACCTCCCTCAGCCTCCTCTACCCTCTGATTGGAGGGCTGGAGGGCAGAGTACTAAACTCCTTCCAATGCCTTCCTTTATAGAGAGCAGAAACTGGACTCTCAGCTCACTCCACTTTTCATCTGCTGTTTTGCCTGGTTTTAACTCCACAGAACAATATGACCCCAGGCGAGGCACCCCCTGGTGTCCTGTTCTCCCCCTCCACCTTCCTGCCTCCTTTTGTGTGTTGTCTCCCCCTTTAGATTGTAAGCTCCTTGAGAACAGGGACTTTTCTATTTTTATTAATTGTATCCTCAGTGCTTAGAACATTACCTGGCACATAATAGGTGCTTAAAACTGTTTATTGGATTAGAAATTAAAACCTCCTTCTTCTACTCTTAGCCTCCAACAACACCACTTCCACCGCCCCAGGCTTCTGTGTTTTAAAATATTCTTTAGAAGCTCACATTTGCTAGCACTTTGAGTTTTGCAAAGTGCTTTTTCTCACAACTCTATGACATGGGGCTTGCCAGTATTATTAGCTGAGTTCTGCAGATGAGGGAATTGAAGATCATAAAAGCTATTATTTGTAATAAGTAAATGCTCATTAATTACAATTTAATTCAATTCAACAAAGATGGATTAAATTCCTACTATGTGTAAAGAGGGCAGCGTGCTAGGTGTCGGGGACATTGTTGTTCTTGTTCGTCCTTCATTCTTGAAGAGACCATTACATCAGGAAGGTGATGCCACGACTCAGCAAACGAACTGAATTTAAGCGAGGGAACACTGTGCAAAGTCACCAACCTCACTTTCTGCTCCAAAGCCATCTGGGTCCAGGGGCAAGATATAGATCAGGATGACTGGAGATGTCCCGCTGGGGATATAACCCCTAACCTTGAAGAACATATAGTCCACTAGAGAGATGGAACAAGCGCACAAACGAGTAAACAAAAATTATATGCAAAGTAAGTCAAGAGGCAAAGAGTGCTGATTATTTGGGGGGAAGCAGGAATAACCTCAAGCATGAGTTGACAGAGCTGTCAAAACCTAAGGCACAACCAGAAACTAAGGGGGGTGCTCCTCATTTGGGGAGTGGCTAAACAAGTTATAGTATATGAATGTTCCGGAACATTATTGTGTCATAAGACATGATGAAAAGACATTCAGAAAATCTGGGAAGACTTGTATGAACTAATGCAGAGTGAAGTGAGCAGAACCAGGAGAACCATTTATACAATAACAACATTGTAAAGATAATTTTGAAAGATTTAAGAACTGCGGTCAATGCAAAAACCTGCCGTGATTCCATGGGATGATGCATGCCACTAACTTCCTGACAGAGCGGTGGTGGACTCAAGATGCAGAATGCAGCTTATATTTTTGAACACGGTCAATATTGGGAATTTCTTTTGCTTGACTACACAGATTTGTTTTTGTTTTCCTCTTTTTTCCAGTGGAGGGAAAGTAAATGTTAACTGAAAAAACAAAGAACTGAGACACAGAACAGGAGAAATGAGTTTCCCTCAATCACATAGCTAGTGTCAGAAGTGAAAATTAAATCTTCATAAAGAAACATACCTAGAGGAATCAAATTGATATTTCCTGTCTGGATTTCCAAGGCTCAACAGAAGGTAGTTGGTTATTCTCCTTCCCCTCCACACCCCAATCCAAAAAACCCAAAGCAATATTTAGTCATGCCCATTATGTGTAAACTTTCTTCCCTCGCATCCTTCATTCTAATGCTATGGGTGATACAATGGAGAATAAGATATATTATCTTCCCTCAAGGAGTTTCCAATCTAGTTGGGAAGAAAAGATATATATATGTGAGAAGATAAATGATATCAGAGGATAATAACAATTTAAAGCAACAATATTTTTGATAGAAGTAACATCACTAGGGACCCCATGCCAAATAGTAGTCTAGAAAGGAAGAACTGTTTGCTCTAAGTCTTCAAGGATAGGTGGGATTTGGATCCTATTTTCTTTCCCAATGTCCAGAAGGTGAAAATATGTTTCTTGATACAAACAACTCATGGTAATTCACATGCAGCTTGTCCACAACAAATGTTGAGTCCCAGGTCACCTTCCATTACGCAGAATATTTCTAAGTCACCTGACACCATGATCATTTGTGTTCAAAACATTTAAGCTCATTTTAAACACTGCACTACAATGTTTCCATAATATACATCTGCTCCAAAATATCACAATTTATTCCAAATCCAAAAATGCTTTTTTTTAGATTATCTGTCTCATTATTGCCAGGATTTGGAATCAGTGGTCCTGAATTCAAATGATAGCTCTGCCACTTACTACATTTGTGGCTGTCTGCAAGCTAACCTCTCTGGGCCTCAGTTTCCTCATTTCTAAAACGAAGGGATTAGCCTAAAGCAGTGTCAAATTCAAATACAGTAGAAACAGGTCCCTGAAAGTGACATATTGACTTAGAAAACCATAAATTAACACTATCTGTATTGTATTTTTATTTATTTTGTTAAACATTTCCTAGTTACATTTTAATCTGGTTCAGGCCACACTGCATAGTTTGGGTGACAGACGTATTCAGCCTGCAGACTTGAGCTTGACACCTCTGGATTAAAGAAGCCCTAAAGTCCTTTCCAGCTCCAAATATGAGCCCCTATGGCCAATAATGGAGAGGTGAGGTATGCAGATTTTTTTCCTTCTTGGCCTCCTTTTCAGGTAGATGTCCAACTATTTCCTTTTAAGTACTGTCACAGTGATCTGACTTTTTTTTAACTGTGTGTGCAGTTTTATTCAACATAGTAATTGTTAAGCAAACAACTCACTTTGATAAGCAAATAATTGGTACATAATAACTATTGCACAATGCATAATAAAATAATGAAAAATATGCCAAATGGTGATAAACCTGCCACTCTCCTAGACTCCAGTACACACCAGATATAAGATTGATCTAGACCCAGGAATCCTGGGGAGTATACAGTTCAAGTTATCTCTCAAGCAGGCAAAGCAGCAGAACAGATATTTCTCAAGGATACTGGACTCATACCTCTAGAGGACTGATCGTTAGACACCAGTGCTGAATCCTGGTGGAATGTTAGACCTGGGACTCACAATACAAGGAATGCACTAGGGATCTGAGTGGACAGTTTACATTCCTAAGTGACTAGACATGAACAGCAAAACAATCAACCTAACCTTGAAAATAGGGAAAGTGTTAGGAACCAGACAGCTGTTCAAATGAACCAATTCAATGACAATTAAAACTGAACCCCCTCAAAACATCTTCTAATTTGTGAAAAGTCCTTTCTTAGCAATCCTAGACAGAATGCTAGATTGGCCTGCCTGGTCTCCTCTCTCCTCCAATTCTACCGAGAAGAAGGACTTGTGAGTTTCCTTCTTTACTACAATGAAGTTCTAACTTTAGTTGCAACATGGTTCTAAGTTTTCCTTGTTTTAACATGCATCATTTCTGTGCACAGCAAAGCTCAGTTCTACATTTGGCAGGCCCCTGCTCCCCATCTAGGAGAGAAATAACAGCAATTTCACTTTTAGAGTTTGAACGACAGAGGATGGCTGGGACAGAGTCCCAAAGGATTTTTGTGGGGTTTGACCCCCTTGGCTTCAGGGCGGGCCCAAATACATTTCAGATTAGTGATAATGTCCTGGCCATCTCAATGCCCCAAACAGATTCCCCATGTTCCAAAAACCCTTGCAAAATTCCACACAGAAAAACCATGCTAAATCCCACATATCCATCACCAAGTCAAGTAAGGAAGGGAGATAGATATGTAGGTTCAGCTGTCAAAGTGTGTACGTTTCTGTTTGGGGTTGTATCTAGGTCTCTGGAAGAACTGGGAGGACAGCGGGAGTGTACATGGAGACCAAACATTCTCTAGGGCTCCATGGACCAAACACAGAACCAGAGTTCGGGCCTACTGCTTAGAGATGGTCAGGCCTTACCCACAATTTTTTCTGTCCGTCCTCCACCTCCTTCCCCACCCCCTTGCCTTCCTCCAGGCCCAAAGCCATGGCAACAGTACTGCCCGCGTCTCCAGCCAAAGACCAGCTGGCAAAGAACAGGGAAAAGTGCAGTGAAAGAAGGGGAGAGAAGGCCCCCTTGCCCTGGCCCAAGTGGTGCAAATATGGTTGCTGGTACCTAGATCCCCAATCTGCTTGCTCTTCCAAGATTATTCCCTATGGGTCTGTGCCCCAAAAGAGAAGGTGGGAGGCAATAGCCAGACCCTCCTATCTCCAAGTCGACTGTCTCTGAGCAGAAACACTGTAACCTCCTGTTGAAACACTGTAACCTCCTGTTGAAACACTGTAAGCTGTCCCGAGACAGCTACTATGTGTCACCCAGGAAGGGTGCCCCACCTCCACGTGAACCCAGAGATCCGGGATGTGCCACTTCCCTCCTGGGCATCCACAACACGCATAGCGCTGGGGTGGGGAGTGGCAAAGGTTGTGTGCGGAGAGGGGGGTCCGCAGAAGCTGGGGGTCTGGAGGGAGGTGGAGGAGAGGGCGGCCAAGGGGCTGAGGACAGTGCTGGAGCAGTACCAGAAGCCGGAGCAAGAGGGGAACGGTTACTCACAGAGAAGTCACGTCGGGAGGGATGGGCAGCTCGGGCCCAAGCCCCCGCAAGCCGCGGCCCGAGCAGTTGACGCTGCAGGCACCGCCGGGCCCCGGGGTGCAGTCGCAATCAAGGCCGCAGGGTTGGCAGCCCGGGTCTGGGGCGGCGGAGAGGCCCCCGATGCAGAGACCCAGGCAAAGGCAGAAAGCGAGTCGGGCGGGGGCGGGCGCGGGAGCAGGGGGCGGCCGGGGGCCGCCATGACCGTGCGGGGAGGGGGCTGCGAGCGGCGGCCCCTGTCCCCGCGGCATCGCTCAGTGCACCCTGCGCATGGCCCCGGCCTGGCCCGGCCCGGCCCGGCCCGGCGGCCGCGGCCCCGCAGCCGCAGCAGCAGCCGCGGCCGGAGCCAGAGCCGGAGCCGGAGCCAGGCCCGGCCGGAGCGCTCACGCCGGGCTCCCGGGCTGCATGGGCGCGCGAAGGCCGGGGACCGGGCGGCTGGGAGAGCGGAGTGGACGGACGGCGGCGGCAGCGACAGCAGCGGCGGGCTCTCGACCTTTTTCTTCCCGGCTCGGCTGCCGCCGTCGCCTGGGCCAGGCCGCGCTCGCTGTCCGTCCCCGGCCGCTAGCTGTGCAGTGCCGGGCCGGGGTCGCTAGGGCTCCTCCCTGAGCCGGGCCCAGAGGAGGGGACCTAGCCAAGCCTCCGCCTCCTGCCGCCGCCGCAGCCGCCGCCGCCGCCTTCGCCTCCGCCTCTCGGGCCAGCGTCGGCTCAGCGCCCAGCCGGGCCCACCCTTGCCGCCCAGGTTGACCCTGCCGTGCAGTTCGGGGGCACGGGCCCTCTCTGCTTGCCGGGCTCCCACCGTGGGAAGAAAGAAGCGTGTTGCCTTACCGCCCGGTCTCTTCTAGGGGCCTGTGCTCAAGAACCTTCCCGAGCTATCCCAAGTCCCGGAGAAAGGGACGCCTAGGGTAACTGTGCCCTCCTTTCTGGGCCAAAGGGATGCTGCCCTACCTGGGATGGGGACCTAGAGCTCCGAGGGCAGGGATTGGCCAGAGGACCCTCCTCCTACCCTAACCGAGAGAAGGGGCCTTTAAGCACAACTGTCCCTGGGCTCCGCGATCTCTACACCCTTCTCTGATTTCACCTGCACCCCAAATAAAATCTAGATCTCTCCAAGAACCTCGAAAATCTTTCTTTATTTGCCCAGAGTTCATATCCTCCTTTTACATCCCTTCGTTCGACCAACATTTTAAAACACCTACTGTGTACCATACCAGGAACCCAGGATAGAAAGCCAAAAATAAAATATTCCCTTCCCTCAAGGACCAGCAAACATGTTTACAAGAGTATATATATTGTGCTTAGCCCTGCAACAAGTAATGTCTTGGAGGCAACTTGGTCCTGAAACTCTAACTTCAGAGTAAGTGGATTCAAATCCTTGATCCCCACTCACTACAAGTCATGGAACCTCTGTGAACTGGTTAGCTTATCTATAAAAATAAGGGTTGGACTGGATGGCTTCTGAGACCCCTTCCAGCTCCGAATGTATGAACCTACAACACAAAGCACAGTTCCTACAGAAATTGCGGTCTCATTGAAGAGTCAGAGACAAACATTTGTGAAATATTTAAATAGCAATACTGTGATAATGATGATAACTGGCATTTAGCTTTTAAAGGTTGCAAAGGGCTTACTATACATTCTCATTTGAGCCTCATTTGAGCCTTGTGAGTGAGGGCCTGATTAATTGCCAATGGTGTTGTGGGAGTTCAAAACAGGGAGAGGTCAATAAAAGCTCCCAGAGGGAAGGCGCAGATTAGTGTTTATCTTCATCTCACTCCCAATTCACTTGTTAGACACAATAAATGGCTGTTGAATTGTTGGCCTTTAGCTGTAGGGGATGTTTCCTAGGGAAATGAGAATGGAAAAGGGCTAAATATGACAAACATTTCAAAGGAAGAATCACCAGTACCAGGTGACAATGTGGGAAGGGAGGAGCTAAAGATGACACTTAACTCATAATCAGTGTTGTGCTGCTTCGTGTTTTAAAAAGAAAAAAAAACCCAGAGAATCATGGAACTTTGGAGCTAGAGATCATCTAATTGAACTCTATTTTACAAACCATAAAACCGAATCTCAGAGAGGGTAAGTGACTTACTTAAGGACACCCAACTAAGCGATTTATGTAAATTGGCATTTTACACTGCCACAGTGAAGATTTCTGAGATCCGTGTTAGACTGGGAAGGATGAACTAAGTGGCACAGGGAGCTGCCCTGGGGTAGAATGAGCCTAGAGCAGGAAGAGGCCTGAGAGGTGATCTTATACAAGTACCTCATTTTACATGGGACTCAAACGGAGACCCAGGGAGGTTCAGAAGAGACTTGCCCAGAGTCACACGGGTAACTAAGCAGACTCGGGATTCAAACTCAGGTTCTTTGACTCCAAACCGGATATCCTTTTTACTGCATCATGTTCCTTCTGAAGATGTGTTTGGAACAGGACCTGTTTGTGACAGGAAGCACAAATGGTCATTCCCATGGGCTAATCTTTATGTGTAGGTGGAATAATAGGTACAATTTAAAGGAAAGCTCCCACTGCATTTGCTGAAGTGCCAACCATGAAATAAACTTGATGAGACTGTTTCCCCTTAACATATGAATGAAATTCTGGCCAGGCAAAAGGAATTGGTTGAGGATTAGAGGAATGGACACAGCTGTCCCTAGGGAGGTTTGGGGCCTTGGGTAACTCAGACTCTGCTTCACGTGTATATGTGTATGTGTGTATGTGTGTGTGAAATCCAATTAGAATGAATAGCAAAACATGCATAACCTCTAACTGACTGCTTACTGTCTCAGGTAGGGGAGAAGGAAGAGAGAAAATTTGGAACTCAAATTTAAATTTTAAAAAATTTTTTAGTAAATAGTATTTTTTCCAATTACATTCAAAGATAATTTCCAACATTCATTTTTTATAATATTTTGAGTTCCAAGTTTTTCTCCCTCCTTCACATCCCCCCTCCCCAAGCCAGCAAGCAATCCGATATGGGATATACATGTACAATCATATTAAACATATTTTGAAACTCAGTATTTAAAAAAATGAGTGTTCAAAATTGTCTATATGTAATTGGAAAAAATAAAATATTATTAAAAAGGAAAAAAAAGAATGAATAGCAAAGGCACCCTTGAAAAGGGTTACTGTAGCTGAGTATATACATATATATGTATGTGCATATATATTACACGTATTCGTATATATTTCACATATATATATATATATATATATCTTAAAGCTACACTAAGGCTTTTTAAGAATACTCTGTATGCCTCTGGCCTTTTCGTTTTCTTTTCTTTCTTTTTTTTTTTGACACCAGCTAACTAAACAACTTCTTTTCTGCACATGTTGACTCACTGAGTCACTGCTCAATACCAGCAGCTCAGACCAGCTCTCATCCCCATCACCAAACACCGTTCCTTGACTCTGGTTGGGAAGAGAAGGAAAAAGGAAAAAAAAGAATGTAGAGGCATGAGACACCTTACATGGGATAGGTCTGGGTGTGGAACTTTGGGCAGCCTGAGGGGCCTCAGCTGGGAGGGTTGGCATAAAGGAGGGCAGCAGGGGCACTGAGAAATAGATAGGCACCCAGCTAAATTAAGCTAGCCCTGCCCTCCTCAAAAAGGCCAAGAACTGCTAGTTAATTATTGAGGTCACTCCATCTGACTTTTTTTTGTCACTCCAAGCAGACAAAGCAAAATAGGAGATTAAGTCAGTCCCAATAAGCTGGCTCAGTGATAGTGCTTTCTTCATTCTCATTGATATTCCCATCCATTCAGCCCAAATGCTACCTCTTCTAAAAAGCCTTCTTTGATTTTACCAGTCAGTAAAACCCTTCCCTCCACCCCAGCCCGATATGTATAATGCTTTGATTGTACCTTTCAACTGTTCACATGTATTTTATATTGTAGCTGTTTATGTGTTTTACCTAATAAGCTATTGGTTTCTCAAAGCTTCAAGTTCCATTTAAACTGTTTATCTTACCCAAAGCTATAACTTATATGGAGTTACTAGGGTTTTGCTCCAGGGTGAGAAATTTAGAGGGTGCTGACAGCTTCCTCTCCACTCCTCCCACTCAGGGAGTAGCCCCAACCCAAAACAAGTCTCCTCCTGTCTAGCCTCATGCCCCCTTGGTAGTGGCTTGCAGCCTTAAGAACAAACTTCCTCTCACTTCAACGACCTAGAAACTCCAGGGAGTGCTTCCTCCACTGCCCCTCCACCAACAATAGCATCTAAAGCCTTCTCTCTAACAATATCCAGCCCTTCAGCATCGTAGAAACCTCATGGGCTCCTCCTCCTGCCACATCCTAAGGGAGCCTTCCACTATCCCACTTATCCCAAGAGGAAAAATGTCAAGTCAGGGCTTTGATCTCACCCATTGGCTCTCTTTCTGGGATGTCTTAGAGGTCTTCCGACTCTCAGGCTTGGTAGGAATATTCTTGCCCACTATAATCAATGGAAACATGTTAGAGTTAAATACAACTTCTCACTAAAATAAAAGGAATCTCCCTCATTCATTTGGAGAGATGGGAAACCATGGGTATGGAATGTTACAGATGTTGTCAAATAGTTGACTTTTAGTTTAGTTTTGCTTAACTTAAAAAAATGTTGTTACAAGGTACAGGTAAGGGAAGGAGGGAAAGAATGCATTATTAAGGGCTAGTATTTGTAAAGTGCTTCAAGGTGGGCAAAGCGCTTTCCGCAGGTTATCTCATTTGTGCCTCATAACCAGGCTACAAAGTAGGTGCAGCTATTATTCCCACTTTACCAATGAGGAAACTGAGACTGAGGGACAGGCTGGATGACTTACTATGGATCATAATGCTGGTATCTGAGACAGGATTTGAACTCAAGTCTTCCTGGGGCAACTAGGTGGCACAGTGAGTAGAGCACTGGCCCAGGAGTCAGGAGGCCCTGAGTTCAAATCCGGCCTCAGACACTTGACACACTTACTAGCTGTGTGACCTTGGGCAAGTCACTCAACCCCAATTGTCCTGCCTTCTCCCCTCAAAAAAAAAAAAAACTCAAGTCTTCTTGACTCCAAGTCCAACACTCTGGCCACTGCACGCCTAACTGCCTCTGAAATAAATGTGGGTCCTCCTGACTCTGAGGCTGGCACCTACTACTTCAAATGGCCTCTCAATTAATTCAACTAAAATGTGCTCAGCACCTGCCACGTGCAAGACATCATCCTGGGGTCTCTGTGTTAGCCTGAGTTGTTCTTAGTTGACTCTCCTTGACTCCTAGTGATCACCTTTCTAATCACCCAGACTCTATTTAATTCATTAATTTAGTTCATTTAATAGTTCAGCCCCTACAACAGTTCCTTGAACATAGTAGGTTAATACATGTTTATAGGATTGAATTTTAGAATTTTGCCAAGTATGGACAGGAATAAATGAGTGAATGATTGATTGGACAAATGAATGAAAAAATATTTATTAATTGCTTACTATGAGCACAAACTGCCCTTGCAGCTTAAATCCTCATAGAGATGATACATATAGGAGAATAGTGGCTGGGGAAAGGTATTTTGGTATGGGGACAATGACAAATCAAGCTCCTTCTCCCCTACAGACACTTTTTGAAATTCAATGCATTTGTTCATCTTCAGTCTTTTGGCCCTTCTTCCATTCTCCTGGAATCCCCCAAATTCATGTGGTTCTTCAATCACATCTGTAAGTTCTTTCCTCTGGGCCTAAAGATTTGAACTCGCTTAAAGCAAGTGCTCTCTTGCTATCCCCTCACTCCAGGTTTCAAAATCTTCTTAACCATGTTTACTTTACCCTTCCTAGTTGTTAGGTCATTCTCCTTGATTGAGGAGAGGAAAGCAAACTAACAGTTGGGTTAATTCACTTTTTTCTCTGTCATCTGTTAACATTACACCAGCTACCTCAAGTACCTGGGCCTAGCCCCTTCTCAATTTAGGGCAGTTGGACCTTTTTTTGTTGACCTTAAAATTTTTCAAAAACTTCAGCCCATTCTGGGCTTTAGCCTTCCTGACATTACCCTTAGGGCTATCCACTCATTTTTGTCCTTTTATCTTTTGTACATATTCTTTTAAAATCTGAAATCATGAAATACATTCAAGGTGAAATTAGTAGGTCTAGGAAGAGCTTAGCTTAACTCATGCTCCATGGGATATGCTTTAGCCAGAGCACATGATGGGGAGAGGAAGGACTCTCCCCCCAGTTAAATATTTGCCATCCCCAGCAAGTAGATGGGTTCATTTGGCACACTTGTTCATATTCCCAATTCTGGAAAAAAATTGGGGAAGTTGGGAAGTTCAAGCATTGTCCTTTTAAGAGCCTCCCAAATATCTTGCTCTAAAGAGTTTCAATAAAGTCCACATGGCACAGCAATGAATGGCCTCCTAAAGGCCATATAAAGTGTCTCAAGCAGGACATCCAACACTGTTCTTGGGTTATCCCAAAATTAATAGTGTCTTGTCAGGGCCTAGAGATTAAATCACCACAAAATAAAGAATTTGGCAAACTGAACAAATAAAATTTTACAAACTTTATCATGGGTTACTAACTGCTTAATATTTATTATACTGTCCCAACATGGGACAGTATAATAAATGGGAGGGAAAATAAAAATTCTACTTGCGATTTAAAAAATGAACAACTAACAAAAGTGAAAGAGAGAAAAGTAAAGGGGAAAAGTCCCAAGGAGCTTCCAAAACACATGTGGCAGCTTTCCCAATAGAGATTAGGTACCTGGGGTAGACTGAAAATCACATCACTCTCAGTTGAGAGACCAAACTGTTTGGGTGAACATTCCTCCATGGGTCCCTGTAGTATATACAGCAACCCATGTATTTCCCCAACAGATCCTCTGCCAATGCATAGAATAATCCAGATAGAGGTCCAGATGGTCACAGATTTCTACAGGTGTTATTGCGATACATAGAGCACACCAGATACAGAACCAAAATCACCTGTGATGGGATAAACAGGTTTATCTTCAAAAAGAAAGCAAATTCATATGATTCCTGAACCCACACAGAACTCTTCAAAATGGATCAAGCCCTCAAAGTTTATTGAAATCAACTTCTCAAATCTTAGACAAGTTCCAGAGGGTAACAACATAGTGGTACTGGACCCAAGGGGCTGGAGAAACCCTCTGCCACTAAGGGACCCCAATTCTGGGCTCACATGCCGACCTTGTTCAGGCCCAGAGCAGCCTGACCTCTAAAGAGAAAGGTCAGGCTATTTTTCTTGTCATTTTTGGCCCTTTATTCCCCCCACTCCAGAGCCCTGGGAAAAATCCACTATGGAAGGCTTAGGTTTGTCTCATATCTAGGCTCTCCTCAAAAAGGAATAAAACAGGAAATACAGATCATATATATGATAGCTATTTATTTCCCCCAAACAAAAAAAATTCTTAAACCACAGTGACTTCACAAAGACTTAAAATATGAAACAATAGCCCGTAACTCCTGTTATACTCTCCTGGAAGGTCAATACTTAAAACAGGAAAACATGAGATATTTAGTAGGTTTGCTGAATAGCTATTTCACCTTAACTTTGCCTTTGTAGTATGCAAAAATTCACTCAAGGTCCATGTCTTCTGACCAGTCAACCCAGGGCTTGGACTCATTCTCCTTCTGCCAGTAATCTCCAACTGGAACTTCCAAACTCTCAAACTGATGAAGGTTCCTCCAAGGCTGGAAACATCTATCTCAGGATCACTGTTTGGTCACCTATAACCAAAGAAAGAAAAACAAAATATAAGGCAGCCAGGGCTTTGACATCCTCACTCAAGCTCAACCAGATGAGCAGATCTAGGCAAGCAGTGGATAGAGCCCTAGGCCTGAAATCAGGAAGACCTGAGCTCAAATCCGGCCTCAGATAATTCCTGGGTAAGTCACTTAACCTCTTTCTGCGTCACTTTCCTCAACTGTAAGATGGAGATAATAATATCTACTTTACAGGGTTCCTGTGAGGATCAAATTCGATAGTATCTGTTAAGTGCTTAGCACAGTGCCTAGCACATAGTAAGCTTTTAATAAGTGCTTATTCCCTCCCTTTCCTCTAGCTGCCATAGGGGTCAGTGGAAATAGGTACCCCTCCTTCCACATCATGGGAAGTCCAAAGAGAGCCTTACAGATTCTTCACACACAGCACAAGACCAAGAACAGAAGTCATCTTTTCCTTTAAAATCCCCTGGAGAGGTGGTGGCTCTTCCTGGCTCAGTGACCAGTCCTCTTTTAATGCATCCCCGCCTCCCCCCACCCCATCAAGGATGTCACATGGACCAAGGACAAAGGAATTTGGAGTCATCTCAAAGCACAAATCCTTCATTGATAAGCCAGAGCACACGTGGCCCACTGAAATTGGCCAAGGGAACTTATTCAGCCCCGAAAATGCTCTATGGGGCAAACTCTAGCCAGAGTACATGGTGGGGGTGAGAGCTGATTACTCCCATCACAAAAATGGAGAGCAATTTTTTTCAAGTGTACATGGATCTGAGTATATAATTAGTCCCAAAGAAGCTCTCAGTAAATAAAAACGGACAAAAATGGAACACACCACCTTTCAGTTAACAAGTACTTACATGATAAATGTCACTGGCATATAAGCTCCTTGAAGGTAAGGACTGTTTTGATTTTGTATCCCTAGCATCTAGCATAATTCCTGGCACACAGTGGGTGCTTAATAAAGGTTTTTTGAATTGAACCGAACAAAAACATAAAGGTACCAGATTGCCTCCTCAACCCTACCATTATTTAAAGTACTGTTTTCTTTTAAAATTCAAACTAGGAGGAATTTTAAAAGAAAATAATACTTTAAATAATGGTAGAGTCAAGAAGGAAATCTGTAAGACAGACTATTTAAAGGGCAACAAAACTACAAACACAGTTCCTTCAAATAAAAAACACAGGGAAATAAAACTAGGGGGAGAAGAGCAGGAAGACAACAGCTGCTGCCCTGTCATGCTGAGCCCTCATGACTACACCAGCCTCTCTCTGTCACCGGGGCTGCCTGCTCTGGGCACATAAAGTAAGCAGAAATAGGATTTCCGTATTGGTGTTGGAAGCCTGGGCAAATCACACTGCTAGTTCTCTGCTAGTTGTACTTAGGAGTAAGAGAGAAGTGGAAGACAACAGTGGAACCATTGAGTGATGGAGCATCATGGCTCCAGGGATCTGATGCCCTGGGGTAGCTTTCCCTATATATCTGCGGCTTCTAGATGGTGTCTTCAAAAGTTTTTGTTCCAAATTCCTTCCCTAGTCATTGATGTTCTTGAGTTTATTAAAACACTAGATTAGCATGTGATTTTATTTCTAAATCTTACTTTTCTCAGTTAGTCACTCAATAAACATTTATTATATGTCTAATATGTGCCAGGCACTGTGCTGAGCATTGGGGATGCAAAGAAAGGCAAAAGACAGTCACTGCTCTCAAGGAACTCATTGTCTAATAGACTAATCCATTTCTTTAGTTGCTAATCCCAATAACAAGATATTTTGATTAGTATTTCGGAGGATCTCTGCCCTCTTTCCAAAGGAACAATCAATCAACAAACATTTAATAAATGCCTACTATGTGCCAGGAACTATTCTAGCTCTGAAGATACAAGAACAAAGAATTTTGAAATCCCTACTCCCAAGAAGCTTCACACAAGTGCAAAAAGTAGGGGGAGGAAGGGGACTTGTGATTTCATTGGTATAGGGAATGCCCAGATGAGGAAATTCCCTTTACCAATGTAGGTTGGCACCTTCTCAGTAATTTACAATCTTTTAGAAAGTTGACTAGATCACTGACAGGTTAAATGACTTGCCTGAAGTTACATAGCCAGTATAGACCAACATTTCATGCAAAAGGTGGCACTTGAGCTTTGTCTTGAAGAGATGGACTCTTGAGGGAAAGGTGAAGAATAAGGATATTCCATACATGGGGGACAAGCAATGCAAAGCCATGAAGATGGGAGGCGTAGTGCCATGTGTGAGGAATAGAGAGGACAATTTGGCTGGATTGCAAACTGCGGGAATGGGGTTGATAAATAATGAGGCTGGAGAGATCGGTGCCAGGATGGAAAGGACTATAAAAACCAGCCATTTCTATTTTATCCTGGAGGCAATAGGGAGCCACTGGAGTTGTTTGAGTAGGGGAGTTACTTGGTCAGAGCTGTACTTAAGGATCACTCTGACTGCCGTGTGAAGGATGGTTCAGAGTGGGGATAGACTTGAGGCAGGGAGATCAAGTAGGAGGCCATTGCAAAAGTCTAGGCAAGAGATGATGAGGGCCTGAATTAAAGTGGCAGTTGTGTCAATATGGAGAGGGGGGTCATATGTGAGATTTTATGGAGGTAGAAATAAAAAGATTTGGCAATTAATTGGATGGGTAGAGTAAGGTAGAGTGAGGAGTCCAGGATCTAAAGTTATGAACCTGGGAGACTAGAATCTGGGAGACTAGATTGTGGTGTCTTTAACAGACATAGGAAATTTGGGAGAGAGAAGTTTTTTTGGACAAGGTAAAGATTTGTTTTTGACATGTTGAGTTTGAGGTATTTCTGAGATTTCGTTTGAATGTCCAATAGGCAGCGTCCAAGAGGCAATGAATGTAGACTGCTTTTCCTAGGTAATATGGGCCAGAAATTCAATGAAGAAACTGCGATAGGATATATAAATCTGTGACTCATTTGCTTAGAGATGATAGAGAAACCCATGGGACCTGATAAGGTTGACAAAGCAGAGTATAGAGAAGAGAGCCTAGGACAGAACCTTGGGGAACACCTATAATTAAGGAGCATGATATGAATGATGAGCCAGAAAAGGAGACATAGGAAGATCAGTCAGACAGGGAGGGGAAAACCCAGAGAAAAAAAGAATATCCAGGATAAGGCAATTATCAACAGTGGCAAATGTATCAGATAGGTTAAGAAAGATGAGGACTGAAATGGCAGGTAATACGGGCCTGAAACTCAAGGAAGAAACTGGGATGGGATATATAAATCTGTGAGTCATTTGTTTAGAGATGACAAAAACACCCATCAGACCTTCTCTCTACCAAAAATTGTTGGTAACTTTGGAGAGAGCACTCTCAGTTGAGTAAAGAGGCCAGAAGTCAGATTGCAAAGGACTGAGGCATGAAAGGAGAGGATGTAAAGCTAGTGAACATAGATGGCTTTTCTGGAAAGCTGAAGGCTTAGGAGAAGAAGAAAAGAGATTCAGGCTTTAAAGAAACTTATCAAGAGCTTAATGAGTAAAGAGGAATTATCTAATAAATTCTATACACACTGCTATACCAGCAAACTAATTGAATACTTGCTAATCCTGACATGGAAAAGGAAATAGTTAACCACAACATAATAATTTATGTAAATATCATGATGTATCTTTCAATAATAATAATAATAATAAACATTGAAACTTACTAAGTAGGATAACACTCATGTGGATTGTGGCTGAATTTTACCAGTTACTTGTTACCCTATTTTGACCTCAATTTAATATATTGAATTGAACACTTCCCTTTTATTTGACTCACTAAATTAGAAAATTAAATTTTTATTTCTCTTTTATTTGACTCACTAAATTAGAAAATTAAATTTTTATTTGTCTTTTATTTGATTCAATAAATTAGATTAAATTGGTGCTAGAAATTGATATGGTAGGCATACTCATGATTAGCAACCGACAAAGAGGGGATGGTTGTCAGCAGATTTCTTACTCATGAAAGCATGAGACATATTCATGAAATACATACTGAAGTCATAATAATGGATCTGTTTGGCATATCTAAGTACTGAATCAATCTCAGGCTGATTACATACATACACACACATACACACACATATGTGGAAAGGAAGGGAAGGTCCTATAGAATGGTCTCTAGCACTTTGAATAGACTCCCATGGAAGTTTAATGGAAGGACATGGACAAGAGTTAGCACAGGATGAGAAAGGGCAGGTAGTTTGCAATCTGTAGCACTGGAGGGAGTATCTGTATCAATGGACTCATGGTTCCATTCTATTTTGATTGTCTATTTTTATCTCATATGACACTGCCTTGTGCATAGCAGTCACTCAAGAATTGATTTGAATTGAAAAAAATAAAACTAGGTAAGGAGGTGAGAGAGAATGTCACATACAGGTAATAACAAGTAGGTTGATTTCCAGCAAATTGGCTAGTAAGTTACAATGCATGAAGGAGTATAATATAAAATCAGTTGAGAAAGATAGGTAGAAGCCAGGTTGCAGAGGGCTTTAAATGTCAAATAGAGGAGTTTACATTTTGTTCTAGCAGCAATAGGGAACCACTGAAATTTCTTGAGCAGGGGAATGACATGGTCAGATCTATTCTCTCTTTCCTTTTTTTTTTTTCAATTCTGAACTTCAGACACCAAACCGAATAAGCATCTCTATATACAAAGTAGAACAAAGAAGATATATCATGAAACTGTGAGTCTCTATTACATATCTAGTTTTTCCTTTTACTCTTATAAGTAAATTTTAATTTAATTTAATCTTTTTCTTATTATTTTCCTTTAAATAATAAATGGAACGTGCAGTTTTCCAGGTTATCCTGCCCCCCCCTCTCTCTTTCTGTGTGTGTGTGTGTGTGTGTGTGTGTGTGTGTGTGTGTGTGTGTGTGTGTGTGTGTGTGTGTGTGTGTGGTTTTTTTCCTGGACTTCCTTCTGATCTCTTCTGTGCTTTAAAAAAAAAAAACATTTATTCAAAGACCCTCTTTTCTTTTGCTGCCACCTCCCCAACCCCACCCCCATTCACAAATCTTGGCAATTGATTGGATTGGATATGTCTAAATGAGAAATAGTAAAGAGTCAATGCTGGGGATATGAGTAAGAGGGAAGAATGATAGTGCTCTAAACAAAACTAGAGATTGTTAGAAAGAGAGGTGGGTTTAGGAGAAAGAGGATTAAGTTCTGTTTTGAAGTACTGAGTTTTGAGATGCCAGTGAGACACCTAGGTAGAGATATACAGCAGGCAGTTGGAGTCAGCTACAGAGCTTGAGGTAGCAGAGAAATGAGGGCTGCACTTGCCAATTTGAGAGTTATCTGCATAGAAATGATAATTAATCCCATGGGAGCTGATGAGATCACCCCGAGAGAGTAAAGAGAGAAAGGAGAAGACACCTAGGACAGAGCCTCGGGGCACACCCACACATGGGGGCCAGGATGTGATGATGATCCAGTAAAGGAGACTGACAAGGAGCCATGAGACAGATACCCATGCCCAGGCACAGCTACTTTTCTCTTCTTCCTATATTTAAGATCCTGTCTGATTCACTGCCAGACTGTTGCTCAGTCAGCCCATAAAACTGCACATGTCCCTTGAGTCGCTGGTTAATTGACTTGTGATTAAAAAGTTGCCGGAGGGTGAAACAAGAGCTGAGAATTCAGACCTCCAGTAGGGACAAGTGTGTGAATAATAGAATAATATCAAGAGGACAGGAGGGCAGTCTTAGCTATGCTATGGAGAGGTTGGTGGGTAGGTCAGAGAGGTAGATAAAGGCATCCAGATCCCAGCAAGGGTAAGAGCAGGGACCTTAGACCCACCACCCACAGTCGATAAGCTGCTTGCAATCTCCTCAATTTTACTGTGTGGTTCTTTGTCATCCCCTTCGGTCATCCCCCGCCCTCAAGCCCCAGCATATGTAATTGGATGAATAAATCTTCGAGAAGAAAAAATGGTACAAAATAGCCTCGAATAAAGTCCTGCTCTGCTGCCTCCTAGTGGCCCAGGTAACCTTGAGTCTAAGGCTCTAACAGTGAAATCCAATGTCCAGCAGGTCCTACCAAGCTAGAAAGGTTCCCAGTAAGGATCCAGTGACAAATGGACAAGTTTAGCTCAAGTCAGAGCGGTTCGTGGGCAGAAGGTTGGCCACTAGGTTTTATCACCATTTGGGGGGCACAGCAAGTCATTGGCATCAATGGAAAGGGTACCTACATTAGGAAAAAAATCAGACCTTTTGAAATACTTAAATGCAAGAGAAGCAGCCTGGGCAAATGAATAAAGGGCTAACAAAAATCAGGAAGATCTGGGTTCCAGTACTGCCTCTTATTAGATGTGTGATCCCAAGCAAGTTGCCTAAGCTCTTCATGTCTCCAAGCTACTTTCTAAGCCAAGAGTTCTTAACCTGGGGTCTATGAAATCCCATGGTATCTATGAATAGATTTCATTGGGTCTATGAATCTGGGTAGGAAGAAAAAATAGCTCTTTATTTTCAATAATCTCTAACTGAAGTTTGGTATTTTCTTCAATCATATAAAAACATTATTCTGAGAAAGGGTCCATAAGTTTCACCAGACTTCCAGTGGGGTCTTTGACACCAAAAAAGTTAAGAACTCTGCTGTAATAAATTACAGAGCTGCCCAATTTCCATGGAAGAAAGTTTTTAGTGTGGGAGGGAAGTATCCAACACTGATAAATTCATAGACTTACAGAACTTTAGAGTTAGAAGAGATCTTAGTGAACATCTATCCCAAGCCAGATCTGAAGAAAATCCCTTCTACCGCATACCAAACACATCCACCCTTTGCTAAACCTTTGTTGATGGGGAAGGCACTACATCCCTATGAGACTGACATTCTAGCAGTATTTCCTAATTAATATTTCAATTTTGGAGGGTCTTGATAATAAGCCTTCAATCATAGGCTTGAAAAAAAAAGTAGGTGGGAATAGATGCAGGGGTGGGGAACCTGAAGCCTCAAGGCCACATGTGGCCCTCTAGGTCCTCAAGTGTGGCCCTTGACTGAATCCAACTCAAAGAGCCATACTTGAGGACCTAGAGGGCCACATGTGGCCTCAAGGCTACAGGTTCCCCGCCCCTGGTTGTTAGTGCTTTAAACCTATAACAAATATGCAAGACGAGTTTTAAGGTCACTGGTCAAAAGCAAATTTCTGGCAGAACTCAGTATTTCAGACTATTTCCTGTTTCCAGTGGTTATAAACTCAACTGGGGTCATGGCAGGCCCTTACCCGGGGTCCCAGCTCCTCTCCTCCAACCCATTTCCTGTGCTTAAGGGATTATCATAGAAATGGTTCATCAGGCTTCAGCAGGATACCAAAACCATGTCATTTCTATCCCAGCAAGCTTTGAAGGCTGATTAGTCACACACTAATTGCAGTGACTCAGCTCTGCCTCCTCATTAGGTCCCACAGGTACTGTTCCCTGACTTTGAATTGCCAAGCTGAGTTAGGGGCTTATTTAGAAACAAAGAAGCAGCAGCCCTTGGGAAATGATGAAGGTCAGGATTGTGCCCCAGAGGATTTATTAGAGATTGATACGAAAATGAGTTTCCATCTCTTGAGTCAAACTAAAGAATCCCCTCTGTGCAATATAGGGTACTGGGGAAGATACTAAACTGGACAAGGTGCCTGACCTTGAGGAGTTTACCATCTAGATGGAGAGACAAGTACATAGTGGAGATGACAAGTCCACAGGTAAATACCATATAACTTATTGACTTAACTGTATGCAGAGCAGTTGGGAATGTTGGGGGAGATATGGTTAGATGACATAAGGCTAGATAAGATGTAGTCCTTTTCCTCATGGACTTTACAATCTAGAAGGGAGAAATGAGGGAATCTTCACCATTTTATGGAACAGAGGTAAAGAAGACAGTCCAGAAGCATTAAAATCCTGTTAGGTGGAAACAGTCAATGTTGGGGCAGGGGAGGTTGTGGGAAGACAGGCACACACTCCACTGTTGGTAGAAGAGTGAACTGATTCAGTCATTCTGGAAAACAATTTGTAATTATTTGAAAAAAGTTTATATACTGTTCAAACCCTTTGACCAAGAAATACCTATAACCCCCAAAGAGGTCAATGTCAGAAAGGTCCTATATATACCAAAATATTCATAGCAGCATTTTTTGTATTAGCAAATAACTGGAAACAGTGAGTGGATAACAGCTGAATAAATTATGGTATATGGATGTTTTAGAATATTATCTCACCATGATGTGGAGACAATGGGGGTGCAGTGGTTAAAAGATTTGCCTTAAAGTCAGGAAAAACTGAATTAAAATGCTGTCTCTGATACATAGTAGCCGTGTGACCATAGAGAAGTCATTAAGGCTCTCAGTTTCTAGGTACCTCTCTAAGAGTATCAATTATAGATAAGGTGCTGATTTACAGCAATGGAGGGAATTTCCACACCTGGGGTTCTTTAAACTAATGAAATTACAGGTTTGGGTACCATTCCCACCACCACCACCCCCCCCCCCAAAAAAAGAAACCATGACTAGGTAGGAGAAGTTCAGGGAAATGTGGGAGACTTGTATGAACTAATATAAAGTGAAGAAAACAGAACCAGAGGAACAACATACGTAGTTTTGTCAATAAAGATCCTTTACTGAAAGACAGGTGTGAGCCATAGTTTAGGAAGCATGGGGAAGGAGGGAAGACTTTGGATAGACTCTGTGGGGAATGTGATAAAAAGTGAAGTAAAGGAAAATAAAGATTGCCATGTAGCAGTGATGGCCTAATTGAGATTAGAGAACACATTTACAATGGACAATGAGGTGTAGTGGTTAAAGGACTGGCCTCATCAGGGTTGCATGACCATCTCCAGCAGTATTCAGCATCTTGAGAGTAGGAGCAGAGAAGGCAGATAGTGGGAATAGGACTCAGGGTTTGGACTTGGCAAGGCATGAAAGTGGTAGGACAAGAGGATAAGGTTTTCAAAGGTAGAGAATAGAGGTTCAAAGATAACAAAAATGGCTGAACTGTTCAGCCAGAAGTCCAAGACTGTGAAGGAAGGAAAGAGAAGCTATATCAGGGGGACAGACTAGGAGAACATGTAGATCTGTAGAATATGAAGGTTGAAATGAGGAAGTATAAATTTAGTAACAATAAGGTAGAGAAATAGAAAGCTGTTATGACCAGAAAGAAGGATTTTGAGTTCAAGATCACAGGGGGCAGCACAGTTATGGGGCAAGATGGTAAGAGTTAAGATGTGATCATCCTTCCCCATGTTTTAGGTTAAGTAAAGATATAGGATATGATAATTGAGGTGCTTAATCAACCATATGGCCAGGGTGTCCAGTAGACATCAGAGTGTAAACTGAAGTCCCACGTAGGAGCACAGTGGTTGGGGCAGAGAAGAAGAATGTCAGCTAATGATAGAACTTGTCAAAGGAGGGAGAATGACTTGGAGGTTGGCAGGTGACCGACAAGGATGTGACTACGACAAGGATCTGGGTCAGATGATATAGAGGGATGAGATGAACTTCGAAGGACAGGAAACTGCTGAGTGATGGTGACAAAGGAATATTCTGGAAGCATAAGTGAGAAGCAAAGAGTACACCTGCTTCTCCTTCTGACCCAGCATTTCAGGGGGTATGAGAAAAGGAGCAGCCAGGGAGACAGCATTTTCTGGAGTGATCTAGGTTTCTGTTCATACCAGAAGAGGAATAAGTGTGAGGAAAATAAATGGGACTTTGTTGACAAGGGTATGGATGTTCTAGAATGGAATAAAAAGGTAGGGAAGGACATGGACTGTGCATCTTTTCCCATTTTTTGTGCTTCCTTTACCAAGTGGTTGACTCTTTTCCCATGATTCTTTCATATCACTCTCATTTGTTCCCCCAATTTTCTTCTACCTCTGTTATTTGATTTTTAAAACCTTTTTGAGCTCTTCCAGGAATTCTTTTGGGGCCTGACACCAAAGCACTTTTTTCTTTGAGGCTTCACATGTAGGTATTAGACATTGTTATCCTCTTCTGAATTTATGTTTTGATCTTCCCTGTTACCATAGTAACTTTCTAAGATCAGGTTCTTTTTTTCTCATTTTTCCAGCCTATTTCATAACTTTTGACTTTATGTTAAAGTTGGATTCTTTTCCTTTGGTGGAGGAGACACTGTCCCAAGCTTCTTGCATGGGGCTGTGGGGCTTTGCTGTCAGTTTGCCTGGATGATGCCGGCACTGGACTGCACTCCTCTTTTATCCCAGTGAGATAGACCTTTCCTGATGAACTTCTAAGTTGTCTTGGGCTGGAAAATTGTTTTCACCCCATCCTTTTGTTGGCGCTGCCACTCCAGAATTCATTTTGAGGCATTATTTTATAGTTGTTTGGAGGAGGTGAATTTGGGAGAATTCAGGCAAGTTCCTGCCTTACTCTATCATCTTGGCTCCCCTTCCTGGACATAGACTCTGGAGGAAGAGATAGAAAGGAGATAGAGATCCAGATGGATAAGATTTTTACCTTAGCAAATGGTGATTAAATCATAGGGCAAAGGTGAATAGGAATTGGGAGTTGGTTTGCCATAGAATGAGGGAATCTATCTAGGATATTGGTATGACTGAATGCAGCCTCCATGCAGGAGTAGTGGTATCAGCTCCCATAGTAGCTTGCTAGAAATATAAGGAAGCTGGGAGTGGAGGTAGTGAGTGGAGGTGGTGGGAAGTTCTGTTTGGATGTCTGGGTCAGCAAATAACTGGTATTTACTAAGGCTCAGAGAATTTGGCTCTCAATTTCCAAACCCTTCTTGTTGCCTTAAATTTTTTTTTAACTTTAATGTTTAAATTATTTTAAAACACTTGAGCAAAAAGTAAAAAACGAGAAGAGTGTAGTATTTCTTGCCTTCTTAATGGATGGGGAAGAGGGTGAAGGGAGGGAGAAAATTTGCAACTAAAAATAAAACCTTTTTTAATTGAAAAAGAGAAAGAAGAGGATGAAAGGAAAGGGGGATGATGGTTTAACTGCAATTCATTGTAACTGTTCTCTAGACTCAATTTCCTTAACTGTAGAGAGAAAGGCTCGATCTTCTCTATCTCCAGGTCAGTGCCCAGAACACAGGGCTTCACACCTAGCAGGTATCCAATAAAATCTATTGAATGAAAACGGAATTTTCATTTTAAGTGAAAATGACAGTTACCATCTTAGTAAGTTCCCTAAAATTTATCTTCTCTGATTCTTGGCTAGTTGTGAGAGTCCCTTCCAGACAACAGAAGGGCAAAATTAAAGAGGTATTTATTAAGCCCATGAAGCATTTATTAAGTGTAATGTGAATAATTGCAATGGCTTACAGCTCTATGGTTCTTCAAGTTTTTTCGATCACAAACCTGTCAAGTAGATGTCATAAATCTTATTATCCTATTTCTATAGGAAAGGAAGCTAAGCCTCAGAAAAGGAATGATTTGCCCATGGTCACATATTAAGCATCAGAGCTGATCTCTTAACTCCAAGTCCGTTGCTTTTTCTACCATACCATACTACTCCCACTTTGCCCTTGGTCCTAGACCAGGATTTGTGCTCAGACAGTTTTTACTTTTCCCCCTAAGGGAGCATAAATGTAACTGTGGGACAAGGGGAGGAGACAAGAGACCTGAATTCTAATCTAGGTCCTACCTGCACTATGGGCTACATTTTCCTCATCCACAAGATGACTTGCCTAGATGGTCTCTAAGGTTCTTCTAGGTTTTTTTGTATTCATAAGAATCAACTCTTGGATACCTCTTCAAACTGGCTCCAGCACAACCCTTCAAGGGGTCCAGAGCAACAAAAAATGGTGAAGAACCCCCAGACCAGATGACCTCCAAGCTTCCTTCCAGTTCTAAAACCTCTGGTCCTATCATTTGAATTAACAGTCCCTTCCGCTAAGAATCAGTTTGCATTCTACCTGTTGACTCTACCAGGGCACCTTGGTCTTGGCCTTTTGGGGAGCTCCCATGGTGAGAGTCACATCTTCACCTTCATAGTGAATAAGGCCTTTGTCATATTTCCCTTCTCCTCTACCTTAGCCATGGAGAAGGCAAGGAAAATAAAAACCATTATAAATATGTATGGACATACAAAATAAATTTCTACATTGGTCTGTTTTTCAATTTAATTCAATAAATACTTATTAAGCTCCTATTGTGTACAGAGCACTGTGCTAGGTGCTAGGAAAGATATAAGATTTAGAAAAAAATATAATCCTTGCCCATAGAGGGTTTTATAAACAAATATTTCTGTGGGTATGGCAGTAGACAAACAAATATGATATAAATAGAATTTAAGAGAAAATGTAGTACTAGGTAAGGTCCAATGAGGGAAAGATCATTACCCAATGGAGGAGAGAAGAGGGGGTAAGAGAAGACTTCACTGAAGAAGTGGTTTTGACCTAGGTCTTGAAGAATTGGTAGGATTTTGACAGTTGGCAATGGAAAGAGGCAGGGCATTCCAGTCCTGGAAAATGGCATACGTAAAGACAAGGAGGCATGAGACTGGGATACATATGGGATGACAGGGAGTCTGATTTTGGCCAGAACAAAGAATACATGTATTCCTTGGAAAGTAGGAGATAAAGCTGGAAAGGCAGACTCAGATCATGACCTACTTTGGGGCAGGGCAGGGCCTTGAATACCAGGCAAAGGAGTTTGGATTTTTTTTCAGTAGACAATAGGGAGCCATTGGAGGGTTTTGAGCCCAGAAAAAAGCAGGTTTATCCATAAGGAAGATTACTCTAGAAGCCTGTGCAGGATAGTATTGAAGAAGAGACTGGAAGCAAAGACACCTATGAAAAGACTATTACAACAGTCTAGAAAAGTGAAAATGAAGGCTCAGGTTAGGCTGGCAATGATGGGAATGGAAAAGAGAGAATGGATTCGAGAGATATTGGGAAAGCACTGTTGACATGACAGTCTGGATGTGGGAGGAGACAGAAGAGAATCAATGATTACACCAATGTTTTCCAGGTTAAATGTTATTGGCTTCAATTGATTCTTGTTTGAGAAGGTTTCATTCTTCTGGTTGTCCTGCTCCTGAATTGCCTCCTGAAATGGGAAATCTGAGGTGCACAATATTCTAGCGGTGGTCCAACCAGGGCAGCGGACCTAGCGGCCTTTTACCTCCTTAATTGTAAACTACGTCCTTGATGTGTGAGACGTGGCTAACAAGGCCAGGGACCCATGATTAGATCTACGGCAATCAGCTGTGACTCCCTTTCTGTCCTATCCAGTTTAATTCAACATACATTTCTTAAGTATCTTCTATAAGCAAGGCCATTCTGGTATCCTCTATAAGAAGACATAGACAAAAATTGATGGGCTAGTATAGATGGGTTATGATAAATAGGTATAGACTGGTTATGATTTAAACCTGGAAGAAGCACATGCATTAATGAGATAGTGGAACCATTGAAGTCCTATATCATGCTATCTTAGCGGCAAGATTTCTGACACTGCCCCACTAACCGTGTTCCCCAAGACAGTAAGGACCCTTTTCCAGGTCCTGGGAGAGGGTGTCTTCAATCTGATAACAGGAACATCATGCTCTTTGGAATTGGGAGAGGAAAGTAGGTGCTTGCCTGCCAGCAGAGAGACAGATTTGGCACCATCTTTGCTTGGCATTTGAGGCCCCTGGTCCCTTCTGGAAGCCAACACACGCCATCTGGAAACACTGGAGGGGAGGGGAGGGGTCCAGGATGCAGCCCGAGGTGGGGAAGGGAGAGGGCACTAAGGAACCTTATTGGGTCAGGGGTGAGCTCAGCAGGACCAACAGTGACATCTGGCCACCTGGGCCCTTATTCCCAGCTCTTGGACTTCCCTAGTGCCCATCCCATATGGGGTTCACTCATGTGCCATGTACATGAGACAGCAACACCTCTCCCCCAAGAGGCCCCAGTCAGCGCCTCCGCTTGACTTTCTTCTTTCCTCTTCCCCTGCTCTCCTTGCCTTCCCTCAGTCCAGCTTCCCTCCCTCCTCCCCAGCCAAACCTCCCAGTTTCCCTTCGCATCTCTTCTCTCTTGGCTCTCTTTCCTGCACCGCCCCCTCAACCCTCCCCCTCCTCCCCAGCAGCAGCCAGGAGCCACCCTTGTGCTGCTGCCCTCAGTGCCTGCCCAGACGCTCCTGTGGCTGCTCCCACAGGCAGCTCTGGAGCTAAGACTGTCAGGAGCTCATGGAGAGCCCAGGGACCTGGGGCCAAGGTGACCGGCGACTCTCTGGTGGGGGGCATAGTCCAGATTCCACGATGGACACTCTAAAGGTAGGTGATGCCAGGCAGAGACACAGGAGTTGGGGTAAGTCTTGAGCCCTGAAATCTGGACCCCTATCAGACATCTATCTTCACTCCCTTGCCCTTTCTTCTTTTCTCTCCAATTTGCTCAGGTCAGAAAGACTGAAAGTGGGGGACTGGGGAGACATGGTAACCTCCTGAGCCCTCAATGAGAATCATTCTCAAGTGGGGAGGGGGAGCCAGACTGAAGTCCAGTAACCCCAGGGGTTCCAAGGCAAGGGGGAAAGGAGAGGCCTGAGGGAGGTGCAGAGGCCCTAGGTCCCGAGACAGGAGAATCGAACTTCAATGACCTCAGGATTCCCAGAACCCACTAACATGAGCCCTGTCTGGTGGTCACTTATCTGAATTTTCTTGAGCCATCATTGTCTCTTCTTTCTCTGCTGGTCGCTCTGTATGGCCTTTCTTCACTAATCACTTTTGGAAGAATAAAGCTGGAGAAGTAGTTAGTGTTGGCCCAGGTCTGAGGGAGAGGATTGCTTAGATCTACCCCACCACCCACCACCCACCACCTACCACCCACCACCACCATAGGCTTAGGGATGGTCAGTCCTACATCAAGAACAAGTGGGCTTTTAAGTGTTCTGTGATCTCACAGACATCGATTTAATTATTTTGATGAACATTTCTCAAGAAGCACTGTGCTATGGCCCAAGGACACAAAAGTAAAACAAAATGTAAAAAACAAGAAATTGTCCCTTCCCTCAAGGAGCTCACTGGGGAAAGAAGGAAGGAAGGAAATAAGCATTTATTAAGCACCTATTATGTACTAAATGTACGCAAGCATTGTACTAAGTGCTTTACAAATATTAATTCATTTGATCCTCACAGCGACCCTGTGAGGTAGGTGCTATTATTATTCCTATTTTACAGTTGAGAAAGCTGAGACAGGCAGAAGTTAAATGGTTCGTCCAGGGCCACACAGCTAATAAGTGTCTGAGGCTGGATTTGAACTCTGGTCTTCCTGACTCTGGTGAAATGAAGATGAGAAGGGAATGGGGCCGGCCTATGCAAAAGCATGAAGGCAGCAGATAGAATGTTGAATCCAGGGAAAAGCTGCTAGTAAACCAGTTGGGCAGGAACATAAAGGAGAGTAATAAAAAACATCTGGAAAGGTAGGTGGGAGCCATACTGTGAAAGGCTTTAAATGCCAGGCCAAAGTGTTTGTCTTTTATTCTAGAAGTAATAGGGAGCCATTGAATATTTCTGAGCTGGAAACTGACATGGTCAGAACTATGTTTCAGAAATATTCATTTGGTAGCAGTATGCAGAATGAACTGGAAAGGAGGGACTGGAATTGGAGAGACCAATGAGGCAGTTATTCCAGTAGCCCAGCTAAGATATGGACAGAAATGGAGAAAGGGGGACAGATCTAACAACCGTTGGAGAGGTAGAAATGAAAGGACTTTTCAAATGGTTGAATGTGCCAAGATGGGGAAAGGACTGGGGCATGCTAGAGCCAGCTCTAACCAATTCGTAAGAGCTGATTGTTAAATTTTCAGTATAAGCATTTACATCTTGGAAATTGGAAAATGCTATAAATCAGGGCTTGATTCATTGTTTTGTTGATTGTCTAGACTTAAGTCAGGGGGAAAACATTAATAATACAAATTAAACTTACAAGTGTGTACTATGTACTTTTTCTGGAGAGCTGGTTGTTAAACATTTACCAGCACACCACTATGTGAGGGAGAGGGAAGAGTTAAGGATGGCTCTGAAGTTATGACTAGATGACTAGAAGGATGATGGTACCCTATACAAAAATAGGGGAGTTTAGAGGAAGGGAGGGTTAAGGGGAAGATATAAGTTCCATTTTAAATATGTTGGTGATGTGGCATTGGAATTTAGGAGCTTGATTAAGGCTAGATATATAGACTAGTGGGTCTAATGAACAGAGATATTAATTGAAGCCCTAGGAGTTGATAAAATCATTGAGAGTATAGAAAGAGCAGAGAGTTCAGGACAAAGCCTTGGAAAACTACGATGCTTGGTAGTAAAAGTTAGATGGTCATTCAGCAAAAGCGACTGAGAAGGAGCAGTCAGACAAGTGAGAGCAGAAGCAAGAGAGAGCATTGTCACAGAAGTCAAGGGGGGGGAGGAAGACAAGGGAGAGGGGGAGAGGAAGAAGGAGAAGGAGAGAAGAAGAATAAGAAGAGAGGGGGAAGAAGGAGGGAGGGAGCAAGACAGAAGAGAGAGATCTAGAAGGGAGGGAGGGAAAGGGAGAAGGAGGAGAGGGTTGTTTAACAGTGGAAACAGCTACAGAGAGGTCAAGAGGACTGAGAAAAAGCCTTTGGATTTAGCTCACTGGTAACACTGGAAAGAGCAGTTTCAGAAGAGTGGCAGGGTTGGAAGCCAGATTGCAAGAGATTGAAAAGTGAGTAGGAAGTGTGGAAATGGAGGCGACAAGGGCAGGAGAAGATGGGCTCCTTCTAGGAATGTTGCTGTGAAAGGGAGTAGAGATGTAGGATGATAGTTTCAGGGGGTGGCAGGGTCTGGTGGATGTGCTTTAAGGATACAGAGAGCTGGACATGTTTGTAGGCAGCCTCGAATGAGCGAGTGGATAAGGAGACATTAAAGGTGAGAGAAGAGAAAGATGACAAGAAAAAGAAATGACTAGGGCCACAATCCTGCAGGAGACAGAGAAGGTCACATGTCATATATTGACCCTGACAAAATCAAAAGACAGTCCTTCCTCAGAGACTGGAAGGCACATTATGGGGAGGGGAGCACAGCTAAATTTTGTACCTGAGAGAAAAGGGAGTCAGAAATGTGCTTCTGAGGGGGTGGAGGAAGAGGTGGGAGAGCTGACCCTGGTCATACCTAGAGGGTTCTCACTGGTTTTGATGAGGGAAGATCATGGCCACACCTGGGGGTGGTCTCTCAGTAAGAACCAGAAGAACGAAATCATGTGAGATGAGGAAATGGGAAGGGGTCCATAGTTAAGCCCAACAGATAAGAATTCTGACTGTGACCATGGATCCAGTGGTGAAATCTGGAGCCAGTGACATATTAGCTACTTGGTGCCACCATGTGGCTGTGGGTTTCAATGTGACCCAGGTTCCCAATGAGTTTGGGGAAGTCAGATGGCCCAGCCTCACTGGCATCTCTTCTTCCACGGAGATATTAGGGAGACTGGTTACACCCAGCAGGGGATAGTGAGGGAGAGATGTAAAATACAATTCACTGTTCCTATCCCAGAGCGAAAGGAAGCGATGGGTAGGACCTAGGCCATCAGCAGGAACTTTTTCCCCAGTGGCTGAGCCATTATTTAGGAGCTAACTATTGGTTCCATTTAGAGCTGCCTCATCCCCGAGAGCTAGACCCTGACATCTCAGAGATTCTTGTCTGCACCTCTCATAGGGAAGGCTAGATGAGGTACAGTCTTCAGAATGGAACACTGAGCCAAGGAGGTAAGAAGCTTAGCATCAGTTGCCATAGGCATTTCATTAAAATGCCCATTCTGGAATATCCATCAGAGTAGATACTTTTTTCTTTCTCTGATACCTGGATTATCCAAGGCTAGCCTTGGAAGCAGAGCTTCTGGTAGGAATTCTTGCCTTATGCCTACTTTGGGGACCTCCTGCTTCAAGAAAACCAGATCTGTCTTATGAGAATGGCAAGCATCTCTTTCTCTACACACATCCTCCAGGAAGCTGGCCTGTGCAAAAATATCTGCCCTGAGCCTCAGTATCTGCAACCAATTTCACTCTCTATCTGTCTGTGTGGTGACTGTATGTCTATGATTGTGTGTATTTGTGAGATGATATGTGGTTGTGTATGTATTTGCATGTTGTATGAGGGCATGTGATGATGTTTGTAACTACATGCAATTGTATGTATCTAGGTGTGTTTTGATGAAGGAAGACCATGGCCACCCCTAGGAGTGGTCTCTCAGTAAGAACCAGAAGGTGGAAATCATGTGAGATGAGGACATGGGAGGGGGTCCATTGTTAAGCAGGACAGATATGAATTCTAACTGTGACATATATGTCTTATATAGCTGTACATCTGTGCTAACATGTGTAACCATACATGTATGATCACATGCATGAATCTTACCACATATGTATATAGGTGTTTGACCATGTATATGTATGTGACTACAAAAGCTAATAGGATCTTAGTTTTAGAGATAGAAAGGACAGCAGAGGTCATCTAGTCTAATCTCTTATTTTGTAGTTGAGAAAACTGAGGACCAGAGAAATTCAGTGATCTGCCTAGGGATGAGATTCAAACCCAAGTCCTCTGACTCCAAGTCCCTGCCTCTTTTCCACACTCATAAGTATGTATATGATTACATATGGCCACGTGTATTTCTCTGTATGTGACTACCTACATGTAGGTAACTACCTACATGTGACTACAAATGACTATGTGTATACAGAGATGTGAGTGCATGTGTGTATATGCACACATCAGACAGAATGAACAGACCAGTGGCCAGTGGTGGAGAGGCCAGTCAGTGATGGATGAACGCAGACTAACAGTCTAACTCCAGGGGGCAGCCTTCTCCTAGAGGAAGAGTTCAAAGCCTGTAGGAGACTCCCTGTCCCACAATCATTACTCCCCTCTATCACTCCCCCCTGAAAGTAATGAGAATGAAGATTTCAATAAAACTATCACATAGGCAGCCCAGCATATAACCAAGGCCCAGGGGCCTAAAGAGAAATCTTCCCCCTCATTTTCAAAGTCCTCCCTTCCACACTTTTACTAGCCACAGACTCCCTGAAGGATCCTTATTCAAGAGCCTATGGTCCCCTTGTATAGTGGGATTGCAGAAAGCACAGAGAAATAGGGATAGCTGGAGACATGGCCAACTGCAGTAGTTCCTCCTCTTAGTAAAGAGGTGGGAGTCTATGGATGTGGCATGTGGTACATCCAGTGAGATTAGGTCATTGTCTGTTGGTTCTGTTCAAATGTTTTTTCTTCGTTATAAGAGGGGAATGAAGTTTAAGGGAAAAATGACTATGATGTAAAAATAAAAAGCATCAATAAAATGTTTAAGTTAAAAATAAATAATAAGATAAGGAAGTTAGAATAGATGATATCTAAGATTGCTTCCAGTTATGTGATTCCATGAATCTAGGAGTTATAAAGCTAGAAATATTCATAAAGATAGGCTCTAAATATATATGCCTGTATAAATGCATGTATGTACATAATATAACATACGTGTATTGGGTATATGCTATTCCAAAAGTCTGAAGCTTTAAAGCTTAAAACCATACTACGACTTTTTGAACATCCTGTGTATAGAGAATAGAAGGTATTTGAGGGAATGAGGAGAAGGAGGACAGGAAGGACAAGAAGGAGGAGGAGGAGGAAAGCCTTTTCCACAGATAAAGCTTGCCCTAGCTGGGGGGGGGGGGGCGGGGAGCGGGAGCAGAGAAAGCTAGTTTCATTGTGAAAGTCTTAGTCCTGTAAGGACTGAGCCATCCTGTGTACTCTAATACCCTATGGAGAAGAAAGGTCAAGTACCAGTGAGAACAGGCCCTTCCTGCATGTCAGGCCCCAGAATCCAATTTTGAGGGCTTGGCCCTCTCCCCCAAATGAGCATGGATGAGGGTTCTGTCCACTCAACCCCACTATCCATCCATTCCTTCCCTCCATCTATCTCTGGCCATTGATCGTTGTTCCTGCTATCCTTAGGGACACTGATGGAGAGATCCATTTCCTAAGTTAGAGCCTGAGCTTAGGGGTATAGGTAAGGAAGGGACTAGTTTCTCTGGCTTAGACTGAAATAGGAAAAGGAAGAAGGAAAAACTATGAGGAAGGCCTGGAGACAACAACCTTTGCAACAAAGGCAGGGTTTGGTCACTTTGAGTAGTGACTGGTAGGCTGCCATGGCCCTGCTTATCTCTTTCAATTCACAGTTCCCAGCCTTCTTCTCCCTTAGTGGCTCTTCTTTAATAACCATGGTAGTATATTCAGTCTTTCCCCCTCTATTGCCTTCTTCTCCTCCAGAAACATATTTGACCTCCTTTAGCCCAATAACCCCTTGACCCTGATGTCCCTTTGAGTATAGAATGGTATCCTATCCCTCCCCTTTCCCTTACTATCAGATTTCTTGAAAAAGTCATCTACATTTGCCTCCACTTTCTCATTATTCCCTTACTCCTCAACCCTCTGCAGTCTAGCCTTGGCCCCAATCGCTCCACCAGCTGCTCTCCCTGGGTCATTAATGACTGCCTATTTCCGAATCCAATGGTCTTTCTTCTCATTCTACTAAAGCAGGATCATGTAATAGAAAGATCATTGGATCTGAACTTGTGTGTTCAGTTTCCTCCCCTGTAAAACGAGAGCTTTGGACTATATTTTTTTTTGGTTCCTTCCAATTCTAAAATCCTTTGATCCTGCTTGCTCCTTCTATAGCATTTGACATTTTGACTATCCCCTAGCACTAGATCTGATATCAGATGACCTGGATTCAAATCCCACTTTGGCTTGTGTGACTCTGGGCAAGTCATTTAATCTTCCTGGGCCTCAGTTTCTTCATCTATAAAATGAGGAGGTTGGACTAGATGCCCTCTGAGGTCCCTAAATCTATCGTTCTCTTATGCTTTCCCCTCTCTTGGCATCTATGACTCTGCCCTCTTTTAATCACTCTCTTAACTCTCTTGTTCCTACTTGTCTCCTTACTGCTTCCTTTATTCTTCTACCTCCTAATTCAGAGAATTTTCTAAGACTCTTCTTTAACTTTTTCCGCTCCTTCCCTCCCAGTTCTCTTCTTTTCCCTCCCCTCCCTTCCCTCTACAACAGTTCTCTAATCGAAGTCAACCAGCTCCCATGGCTTCAATTAACACCTCCATACAAACATGAAAATCTGTATTTCCAGCCTTGACCCCATGGCTCCATGCTTGCCTTTCCAATTGCCCACAGGGCATGTCCACCTGTATACCCCTCTGGTGCCTCAAACCCAATGCATCCAAAAGTGAATGTCATTTTCCCTTAAAACCTGCCCCTCTGCCAAACTTCTTTAAACTTTTGGTAGGTACCATCCTCCATCCAAGTCAACAACCATGGCTCAAAACCCTTGTCAAGCTTAACTCATCCTTTTTCTACTTCCCTCAAACATTCAACCAGTTTTCAAGTCTTGTAAATTCTACCTGCACAGTATCTATTGAGCCTTCCATCTCCTTTCCATTCAAACAGCCATCACACTAGTTCAGGTCCTTATTATCTCTGGACTCTTGTAACAGCCTCCTTTACCTCCAGTCTCCTCCTCCAATCCATCCTTCACAGAGCAGCCAGATTAATCTTCCTAATGCACACTGTTGATCGCATCACTCCCTGCTCAAATGGTCTCCATTGCCTGTGGAATACAGAATCCTCATCCTGACATTAAGGGCCTTCCACTGTTTGACTCCAACCTACCTTTCCAAGCATTATTCATATAATTTTCTTTCACAAATTCTACTTTCCAGCAAAGCTGGACTGTTTGCCCTGTTCCCGTCTTGTTCTGAACCTTTCCCACAATAGTGGGAAATGTGCCTACAATGGTTTCTGCATCCCCTCCTCCCCCCATACGCATACATCCTTCCACCTGTTGAAATCTTTCCATTACTTTAAGACCCATCTCAGGTGCTATTTCCTCAGTCAAGCTTCCCCTAAAGCTATAAGTGAATTCTCCCTTTTTCTAGTTTCTCAAAATATCCTGTTTAGGCCTCTCCTATACATTTATCCTAGTGAATTGTTTATCTCCTATACAAATATTATTCACTCTCATTTGTATTACAGTATTTTATCTCTTCTATCAAATCACAAGCTCCACAGGATCAGGTTCCTCACAATAAACTCCTTTGTCTTGGTATCCCCAGCACCTAGCATGGTGGGTGCCTTGCATATAGTAGGTGCCTAATGAATGCTGGTTCAATTGAATTGTTTCATATCGCTCACCTAGCAAAATGGCTTCCGCATCGGAGGTGTTTAATATTTGTTCAGCAGAATTAAATGTGTTTTGCGTGCCTGTCTGTACGTGTGTTCGTGTCTGTGGCTGCGTGCTCCTTTTTCTTCGTGTATGTCTATGTGTCTACATATGCATGTGTTCGCTCCCTCTCCCCGCAAAAGGTCAGGCTGAAATGGAGGGAGAGGAAGGGGAGGTCTAGATGCCGAGTGGACAGCAGGCGGGACTCCCCTTTCCCAACGTTCCCCCAACTCCCCCAACTTTGGGATCCTTTTCCCTAGGGCATCTCCCAGAGACCGGTCCAGTGTTGTTTGCATGGGCTCAGCCCTCTCCTTATTTCCACTGGTAGAGGTGGTGAAGCCCAGGGTTTGAGTAGCTGCCAGACTTGTCCATCAGAGGCAGGGTGGGCCAGGGGGCGTGCCGAGAGAGGGGCTTTGGCTGGGTTGGGCCGGGCTGGGCTAGGCTCAGCTGGGCTCTGGGCGGGGCTGGGCTGGGGATGCGCTGTGCTGCGCTGGGCACTGCGCCGCCGCCGGCTGAGGATGCTGGCGCTGCCGCCGGGCGCTCGCCGCCGTCTGGGGAACAGAGCAGCTCGAGCCCGAGTCCGAGCGCAGTGAACGACTTGCCTCGGGACCCCTAGGAACCCAGGACCCCCGACCCACGATGTCCAGGAAGAAGACCCCTAAGAGTAAGGCGGGGAGTGCGCCCGCTTCTTCTCTGCCCACAGCCAAGGAGAACGGGCCGGTGGGCTCCGGAGGGGGCGGCTGTAGCCCGGGCCCTGGCCCTGCCCCCAAGGCACAGAGGAACGGGCTCCTGCTGCCAGGCCGCCCGTCCCTTAGCAGCAGCGGTGATTTCTACGACGTTGCTTTCAAGGTAAGCGCTGGGATCCTAAGGGAAACAGCGGGGGAGGGGGGTGAAGAACAGATACTGAGAGGTTGATAGACAGACGAAGCACAGACCCGCCGTGGCTGAGACCATAGGCTAGCAGTGGTTGGCAGAGGGGCACAGACCTTGGCCTGGGGAGGTTGGCACAGGAGCACAGATCGTGGGATGACTGTGGTTGGCACAGGGACACAAACCCTAAAGGACTGAGGGCAGTTGGCCCGGACCATAAAGGTCTGGGAAGGGGAGAAGAGCGGTGACAAGCCCATGGGTAGGACAGGCAGACTTTGTGAGCAGTGGGTGCAGCAGCAGGTGGCCTAGGGCGGACTCTGCTGGTAGGGGCTGTGGAGTAGTGTGGGACCTGGAAGCTGGGCTGGCCTGATGTGACCTTTCCTAAGCAAACACATTCAGCCCCTTCTTAAACTCTGGCTTTGCTTCAAGCCCCGTAGGACCATGGTTTGGACTAGTGGATCTAGAAGACTAAAAAGGGACTTGCTAGCCCAGTACCCTGCTTCCCTTCTACTGATGTCCCCCTCTGTTTTTGACCACTGGAGCTGGGTACAGACAAAAGAACCTTTGTGCATTGCCTAACTCTTCAGATTTTCTATGATGGCTCTGGAAATGAAAGAAGTAGACTCTCCCCACAGGGCTGGTAGACAAGTAGCCCAAGGCTCTCTCCATTTCCTCTCCAGCAGGTCTGGCAGTGACCTCTCCTGGAAGTTAACTCCAAAAGATTTTATTGATCTCAAAGTTACCCCTTTCAAGCTTTTCTGGTTGGGGTCTCCTCTTTTCACAGTTCCTTAAAGGACATATTCAGTGGCTCTCTTTAATATAACCTACAAACTCCTTAGCTTGGCATTTAAAGTCTCATTCCAGCCTACCTCTCCAATTTATTTTACAAAATCCCTTTCTTTCATTGTATTTCAAGCCAGACTGGCCTACTAGCTGTTTCCCCAACTCCAAGTCCCATCTCCTGCCTACATTTGGGAAAGCACAGACTGTCTATCTGCCATGTTGGGCACATACTCCTTCTTCACTTCTACCTCTTAGAATCCTTAGCTTCCTTCAAGAATCAACTCAGATGCTATCTCCTACAGGAAGCTCTTACTGATTATCAGTATTTTCCCTTGATTATTAGTCTTGCTTATTACTACCCTTTGCCTCCTCAGATTATCCTATAGTTCCTCAGCTGTGTGAATGTTTTTGTATCCCTGTTGCCTACTATGACACTTTACATAATATGCACTTAATAAATGCTTGTTGAGTTGCCATACTGAATTGAAATTGGGGAGTACAGTTGTAACTCCTCTCATGTCAGTAGTTCCTCTATATCACCCATTCCCAAGGACTTGCCCATTTCTTTGGGCAGTCTACAGCAGCCTCTGGACACAGTGTTAGCCCAGGTTACTGAGTGCTAGAGATGGAGACCTTTGTCAACAATGAAGGCCCTTGCGCATCAGGAGTAGTCAAGCAGTCATATGTACCAGTTGGAGCTCTTAGTCCTGAGACTTCCCAAGAATTTCAGGCTGTTGCAGTGTCCCCATATAATCCCCATAGGCAGACTCCTCAATGAGTTGGAGAGTGGGTGGTGGTAGCTAGGCTTATCTATTTCTTAATCTTAACCCCTGGGGCAGCCAGCCCATCCAGAATCTGAGAAGCTGACATCAACTTGAGTAAGGAGAGGTCAGCACCCTATGAGGTCTGCTTGTCCTTCTGCCTTCACTGGCTAAAATCTAGGGCAAGTGGAGGGAAAATATGGGCTTCTGAATGAACACTTGATCAGCATTGCTGTGAGGGTCTCTACGGTCTATGGCCAAGGAAGAGGATTCTTTATTTCAGGGGACCACTAGGATCTAGCACAGACATCAGCTGATCCCTTTAGTCAGGGCAAAGCATTGACTTGTCCTAAATGAAGTTACCCCTACCACACGTAAAATATATGTAGTCATTCCCTCTCTCCAATTCCTCGACCTCCCAATGAAAAAAGATAAACCCAAGAGAGTGATTCTCCCTAGCCATAGTTCATGTTCAATTTTCATATTTTCATGAGCTCCCCAAGCTCATAGTGGGGCATCAGTGTACATCTGAGAATGTCAGATTGTGTGTATGTGGGGTGGGGTATGCTCAGATCATACCTCTCAAGGCTAAAGTTTTGTTGAGGAGTGAGATTATAGCTCCTGAGGTAAGGGCTCAGATCACACCTAATGGGTGTAGGGGGTGAAGCTTAAATCTCACTTCCTTAAAGAGATGTTAGTTTGGCAAAGGGGAATCAGATCATACCTCTTGAAGGCAAAGGTGTTAGGTTGGGAGTGCAGGGGGCATCAGATCATACTCCTGAGGGTGAGGGATAAACTAATACCTCTTGAAGGTTGGGGGTGGTGCCCATTTGGGAAGAGCAGGGTTCTGCTCAGATAAAGTCCTAGAAGGACCTGTGGTATATAGGAAAGAATATTGGATTGGGGATCAAGAGGCCAATCTTAGCTCTGCCACTTATTAATTGGGTAGCCTTGGGTAAACATTTAACTTCTTTGGGTTTTGGTTTTCTCTCTACTGCACAGGGCTATTGTGAGGATGAAGTTGTTTTTTTTTAAAAGGCTACAAATCCTTTGTAACCTATGAAGCATAACATAAACATTAGCAATTATTATCACACCTTGGGAGGAGATCGAATAGGAGGTTGACTTGGATGTTTGGTCATGGCTCTGACAAAAGGTATGTCAACCTGGGCAGAAAACTTACCTTCCTTGATCCTCAGTCTCCTTTTCTGTAAAATGGAGATAAAAATATTTGTGTTGCCTACTTCATGGGGCTGTTGGGAAGAAAGTGCTTTGTAAACCTTAAGGCACTACAGGAATGTGAGTTTTAGTATTACTGTTGTTATTTTTGAGAGGTAGCAAAGTGTGTTTTATATAGAGAGGTAGCTTTGGAGTCAGGAATACTTAGGTTCAGATCTTGACGTTGACACATACTGACCTGTGTGACCTTGGGCAAGTCATTTAATCTGCAAAGGCAACTCTAGGTCAATAGTCAGTTAGCAAGGACATATTAAGTGCTTGGTTTGTGCCAGTCACTGTGCTAAGACTCATAGAGAAGTCAACAATCTGTGTTGGTGAAAGGAGTTCCCACACTGGGAGTCCCCTGTGCCAATGACCTCCCTCCCCCACAAAAGTTAATGTTATATCAATGAGAAGTGGTGACAGGTTACAGGATTCTCTGGGGAAGGACAGAGGGTAGCCATTCAGGAGCAGTTCATAACAGGGGGAGGCTTTAGCCTTTCTATGCTTCCATCATCCCAGGACAGTCCTTCACCTGGGATCCTGGGGGGCAGAGGATTTCAGGGCAAGCAGGGACAAGAATCATTGCTATGCTAACTCTTTATTAGCCCCTTCTCTTTTCCTGCTTCCTGCTTAGTGTTTGGGGATGCTATAGGGGAGATGGGAGAAGGAACTGAGGAACCCAAAAGTATGTAGCAACTCAGGACAGAGTGGAAGGGCTTTGTTATACTCACTGTAACCTGCTGAGGATGAAGCACCCTTGCTCATCCAGGCTGTGAACCAAACATCCCAAGGCTAGGTCTACAGCTACTGCCAACACTCCTGACAGCCCCTCCAGGGCTGACACTAAGGTCCACTCTCCTAGAGGGTCCTTCTTTCCTAATGAGCTCCCTGGTCTCCAGAGCTAGGAAAATTCTTCTTGCCTTCCTAGGCCTAACTACCTACCCTATCCTCTCCTCAGGTGATGCTAGTAGGAGACTCAGGAGTGGGGAAGACCTGTCTGCTGGTTCGATTCAAGGATGGTGCCTTCCTGGCTGGGACCTTCATTTCCACTGTGGGCATAGACTTCAGGGTAAGAGCTCCAAGCACTTTTCCCAGCCCTTTAGTCAAAGCCCTGCTGATAAGGAAAGAGATTACCAAGATTAGAAATTGAAGGGAAGAAGACTGACAGGCTCAAAGTGTAGGGAGCTGTAGGGGTCTTTCTGTCTCTGGGGTAACCTCTGGCCAGAACAGCTAGAAATCCCTGGAGAATGATGTTATATGGGAAATGTCGTGGGTGAAGGCCCTCCCCGTCTCTCTCTCTGATCTCTCTTTCCCTGTTTTTATGCATGTGGGTGTATGTGTCTTTCTGTATGGGGGTAGGGTGGGAATCTGTCTCCTCATGTCACCATGTGAGGGCCTCAGTAGTTCCCTACATACCTGTCTCTCTGTGTTTGCTTTTCACTGTGTGTCTTGTCCGTGTGCCTAGTCATGTGTCTGCCTTTTTGTGTGTTTGTGAGCCCTTTTCTCTAGAGAAACCTAAATTCAGTCTTTAACTCTCTCTGTGTGTGTATGTTGTATATATCTCTAGATATGACTTGTCTGTATAGCTCACATCTCTGTCTCCATCTCTCAGTCCCTGTGTGTGTGTTTCACTGTCTGCATCTGTTTCTCTGGTTGCCATTCCAAGAGTCAGAAATAGAGAGCAAGGGGCTCATCTTAATATTCCTGGATCCTGAGGTCCTGGGTCCTAATGGGAAGTGGAAAAAAAACAACCCTTTCCTCTAGTCCTCAATCCCCTCAACTTGCCTGCTCTGAAATCCCAGGATCCAGCATTTGGTTCTAATTTCCTGGTGTAGAATAAGTGCCATGTAGACTGTCTTTCTTACAATCTAATTATTGACATGTTTTATCAGAGGCAGTAGCCGTGTGCACCATGTGGGCATACTTGGGCCTCTTTTACCCTGAGGGGGAAGTGGGGAGGGTGGGATTTGTCTGACCCTGCCCAGAGCCCCTGCTACCCCTTGCCTCCAGACCAGAATGATTCTTCCAGAGACCAGGCTGAGTAGCAGTGAATTCCACCATTCCTCAGGAGAGGGCTCTATGCTCAGCTCAGCCTGGGCCCCTACAGCTAGAGGAAGATGCCTGACTTCCTAGTGTCTGGGCCAAAGTGGCTAAATTCAATTCAACTTAATTATTTACTGATAATTCTAAAGTTCTATCTTCTGGGCTTCTAATTAGGGGGAGGAAGGCCCGTGGGAAAGGCTCTCTGGAGGCTCACAGGCACAAAGCCACTTGGCAAACCCCTCAACAAGTATGGGGAGATTGTGGCTCCCAGTCAAAGCCCCTGCTCCCTTCCATTGCTCTTCAAGCCTCTCCCCCCCCCCCACCACCCCGCTGCCGACTTCTCATAGGATGGCTAGGGTAGAAGTGGAGGAATTTGGGAGAACTCGGACTTGGATACTGGAAAGGGTAGAGGGGCAGAACAGTGATGGAAAGGGAGGGGGGAAAGGACAGTAGAGTATAAAAGGAGGAGGATAAGAGAAAATCTCCCTATAATCATACATGCCTCCCAGCTCTGCCCCAGCCAAGTCTGTGAGCCCAAGAGGGAACAAGTGGGCAGCTGAACGGAGTTCCAGGTCCATTCTCTCTTGGGCTACTCTGGCAGGGCAAAGACTGCAGGCTGCTGTGGGGTGGCCCAAATGTCCCCTAGGGCTTGGGAGAACTAAAGGCAGAGCGTCTGCTCTTTGGTCCTGACTCCCAGCAGGTGCCCCTTGGATCCTCCCCATTCTATCCGCTACAGATGGCTGGCCCTGGCTGGGTTCCCTGGGGCATCAGGAGGATGGAGTAGCAACTCAATAAATAGAGGCTTGGGTTGGTGTGAATTGGCTGCCATTTCAAGGGCTTCTCTTCCTCTGCCTCCCTTCCCCCCAAGCTTTATCACCCCTTCCCAGTCTATGATCCCCTTCCCTGCCTTACTCCTCAGCTTGACTCTAGAAGAGAAGACAACCAAGGCAAGGGACTGCCAGGTTGCCTGAGGCTATATGAGGGTGGAGGTTCCCCCCTGCCCATGCCAATAAAACCCAAGTCCTTCCTGGGCTTTGCCAACCCTGCACCTCTCTATGTATACGGAATTTTTAAGTGGGGCTGGTTTTTCAGTGGGGGCCTGACTGACCTGGGATATCACTGTGGAACACTATGTGTGTGCTCATGTGAATCTAACCAGCAGAGTACAAGCTGTTGCTCTAGCAACACCCCCCCACACCCACCCCCCCCACCCCCCAGTCCCACCTCCTCTCTCAGGTCTGGGCCTCTTGTGAAAAAATGACTCACTGGAAGCACAGGTGCCATGTACGCCCTCCCCCAAAGTCCACACCTTCCCTCCTGCTCCAGGCTCCTAGAGGTGCACACCTGATAAATGCGTTCAGTGTTCTCAAGGTCACTTGGAGCGGCCCCGTGGGCACCCTGTTTGGGCGTCTGCTACTGGGCAGCCTTACTGTGGCAGCAGGGGGGCTGGGCGTGGTGCTGCCACTACCGCCTGCTCCCTGAACACTCTGTTCCCTCCAATGTGCACATTAATATTCAAACCATAATGGCATTAATCTCACTTGGCTCATCCTTAGTCCCATAAGGTGCTGACGTGATCGACCATAATAGCCTGGGATGAACCCAGGCGCCTCTCAAATGAAGAGCATTAGCGGACTCAATAAATAGTGTTATTTGTAACAAACAAAACAAAATCCAACTTGTCAACAGAGCAGAGCAGGGCATGGCAGCTTGTCCTATTTTTTCATCTGTAGGATGGAAACAGTGGAAAGAATACTGGATTTTGAATCAGAAGTCCTGGGTTCAAATTTGGGCACAGGAATTCATCTCTCTGACTGAGTCTGTTTCATAGGTTCATGGGTTCATAAATCTGGAATAGGATCTAGTCCAATCCTCTTATTTTTACAAATCAAGAAACAGAGACTGGGGCACGTAAGTGACTTGCCCAGATTATATAAATAAGGGTTAGGGGTGGGATTTGAACCTGGGTCTTTCCAGCTCAGGAACAAGGATTTGCACTGTACCATACCACATCTTCCTCTGTAAAAAAAAGGGGGTTGGGCTGGATGGCTACTAAGATCCTACTCCAAACTGTGACCCAGCGATCTTTTGTTTTCCTGGGAATTCCAGGAATTCATGGTTAGGCTGATGCACCCCAGACATTTAAGGGGATTTAGCTTTTGATTCCTTAGGGAGCCCTAGCGCTTTGTCAGCTATTACACCACCCTTCTCAATAAGGAGGTAGGAGAGTCCAATGGATAGAGGGCTAGATTTGGCCTTAGCAACTAACTCGGGTTTGAATCCTAACTTAGATGCTTCCTAATCTGTGAAATGCGGATAACAACAGAGCCTCCTTCACCAAGACATTATGAGGACCAAGTAAGATAATACAAATAAAGGGAAAAGGAAGGGGACCTATGATTTCATTGGTATGAGGACCTCCCAGATAAGGAAACTCCCTCCACCAGTGCAGGTGGGCATCTGGTCTGCAACTTGGACTGAGGGGTTAAGTGACTTGTCTACAGTCACATAGCTAATATGTGTCAGAGACGGAACTTGAACCCAGATCTTTCTGTAGCAGCAGGAAGGTATAGTGGCTAGAGCTTTGGACTTGGAGTCAGGAAGAACTGAGTTCACTGAGGCAGTAGCCTCAGACATTTACTAGCTGCGTGTCCCTGGCCAAGTCATTTTACTTATCTGAGCTTCAGTTTCCTACCCCATCAGAAAATTGGGGATTGATAACAGTAACTACCTTGAAGTACCTTCGTAACTAACTATATGTGTATGTATATACATATACCCATACTTGGGAGTGGCCAGTACACACACACACACACACACACACACACACACACACACACAGAGACAGATATGTTATTTCTTTTTCTTCTTTTCCTCCTCCTTTTCTTCCTCCTCTTTTTACCATACTACCCTGTCTCTCACGTAAAGAACTTTGAATTTTTAAAGCATTATATAAATATCAGTTATTTTAATTATTTATTTGGTTGATTGTTATTTCCTGGACTGTTGCTCTGGGCTTTCTCTGTGTCTTTGTGGTAGGATTGTGCCTGGGCAGATCCTCCAAGATCACCTTGATCAGAGTCAGGTTTTCTGTCTTTTCTGAGGCACTGCCAGGAGGTGGTTTGGTGCCACCTGAAGCATTTTCTGGGAAGCCAGAGCTGAGGCACCATCTCTGCTCTGGCTCTGGATGCAAAGACCTCCTCCTGCTGCTGGCCAGAGCAGGCCTGCTCCTATTCTAAGCTCTTGCTCAGCCTTGCCTGGCAGCAGCTGTCAGAGCCTCAGTGACACTAACATGCCAAGTCTGTTCTTTAAAATGGTGCTTTCAGCTACAACCTGTAGGATCAGGTGGTGGAGAGCTTATCTCAGCCCCAGGACGAGGCTGAGGAAGGGGCAGAAGGGCTATTGCTCCCATCTTTCCCAAAACGGTGGGTATCCCATAGAGGCAGAATAGTGCCCCTACCTGAATGTAAAATGCTCCATGACTCTGATTGCTAAGCTTTCACAGATGTCGCAGCACCTGAATTATTGATGCCCAGCCTTTGCTGCTATAGGGAGCATGCTGTGGTGATATTTAGAGAGAGATTGGGAGTGTGCAAAAACCAAAGCTCCGAGATGATGGATAGATACCAAGTGGCCCCTTAGCCCATGGGTAGTTCTGAGCTCCATCCCACTACCCACATACACGCACTTCATGTTCTGGCTGCTCTCCACCAACCAGTCCCTGGCACAGTCTGCAGAGTTGGCAGATGGGTTGTCACCCAAGCCCTTAGCGTTGGGTGAGGTTGGTGTTTTGCTTTCTAGAGATGATCCATCATGGCCAGAGTGCCATTGTGTGTACGTGTGGGAGCAGGGAATGGCTAGAGTCAGCAGGCCACTTTTAATTAACCATGGCCCAGGAAAGGAAGAGAGGAGCCTGCAGAATTATAATCTCACGTTTCTAGAGATGAAAGGGATTTCAGAGGTTAATTAATGTCATTTTACACGTGAGGCCCAGAAAGGGGGGAGAGGGCTTAGCTGACTTCAGTGGCAGGTTAAAAAGGTGATCAGTCATGAGAAAGTTAATCACATAAGGCTTCCTGGAAGCGGTAAGCTTTTAATTGGCTCTTGGAAGAGCGAAGAAAAACAGCAAGAACAGAGATATGGAGGTTAGGCAGGGGACCCACACTGAAGTTTTAGATTTATGCCAGCATGGGGCAGGGTGGAGGAGTGGGAGGGGAAGGTAGACTAGGATGTTATTTCAAGGATGCTTGAGGATGTCAAGCTGTGAGCTGTGCCCAGGAAGGCCACAGTCTGATCAAGTTATGTCAATAAGCATTTAGTGTTTACCGTGTGCACAGCACTGTGTTAGGTACTGGAAATACAAGGAGGAAGAAAAAAAGATAGGTCCTGCCTTCAAGGAGCTTATATTTTAGCATGGGAAAATACCACATGAAAAAAGGTAAAAACTGGGATAATGAGGTGGGGGAGGAAGAAGACAGAGATGAAGGTACGTGGTATGGAGAAAAGGTAGTCCAGAGAGTCAGGAGTACAGCCTTTAAAGGAATTAACACATAGTTGGCTTGGGTGTCCATCTTAAAATGATGGCTCCTGGGGGGAACAGCCAAGAGACAGAGACAGAGACAGAGGGACACAGAGACAGAGAGGGAGAGAGACACAGAGAGACAGATTCGGGCTGAAGGGATAGAGGACACTTCCAACGTGATAGGTAGTCTAGGCATGGAGGGAGCTTCCTGGGTGAAGAGGTTCCTATGCCATGGTAGATAGAGTCAAAAGTCAGGCTTGCAGCTTGAAGAAGAATGAGAACTATTCACAGCAATGAAGCCTGTTCACAGAATAACAGAATTTCTGAGGTGAAAGAGATTCCCTCTACAACACACTCTCCCTTCTAGAGGACCTCCCCTTCTAGATCTTGCCTGAAAACCTCCAATGAGGAGGAGCCCACCGCCACCTGAAACAGCCCTTTGCACTCTGGGATAGGACCTTCCTAATTGTTAGGAAATTCTTCTTTATATGAAACTGAAATCCACCTCTTTGCATCTTCCCTCACTCCTAGTTCTGTCCTTTGGGACCAAATAGAACAAGTCTAATTCCAGGTGACAGTCCTTCAGATACCTGAAGACAGCTATCATGTCCCTCCTAAGTCTTCTCTTCTCCAGGTTAAATATCTACACATCTTTTAACAGGTTCTAATGTGATACAGACTCAAGACCCTTCCACCTCCTGGTGCCTCTTCTAACTCTTAATTGCCGAACCTTAACCAAGTGGCAGGGTGTGTACATCCCTGGGTCTAGCCAAGCTTTAGAGAAGGGGTAAACCTAGACCTGGGTTTTGGAGGAGCTCCAGGATGGCTGAAAAGATGAGACTCTCCCACAGGAAACAATTAGAGAAGAATTAAAGGCCAGACTCTTAAGAATCCTGAAACTTCAGAGGACAAAGAGCTCCAAGGGAGCTGGAGTGGACAGGAAAAGATTCTTGAGCTGAGCTTTGAAGGATAGTAGTAAGAACTTTGAGACAGAGTGTTGAGACAGATCAAACAGATGTCAGGGCCCCGGGCAGAACAGGGTTGTCTAGGTCTCAGAAGCTGGCGAGGACCTTCAGGACTGATTGGCTTTCACCAATTTAGTTGGTTACTAAGGTCTGTATCCTGTCTTCATTTTGGTGGTCCAACTTCCTCAGGAGTGGACAGGGGCTTACAGACTGTTGTTGTTTTTCAGTCATTTCAGTCAAGTCTGGGGTTTTCTTGGCAAAGATACTGGAGTGGTTTGCCATTTTCTTCTCCAGCTCATTTTACAAATGAAGAGCTGAGGCAAACTAGTTAGGTGACTTGCCTGGGTCATAGAGTAAGTAAGTATTTGAGGCCAGATTTGAACTCAGGAAGATGAGTCTTCCTGACTCCAGGCCCAGCACTCTATCTACTGAGCCACCTAGCTGCCCTGGTTTTCAGACAGAAGGTATCCAATCAATGTCAGCTGAGTTAAGGGGCTATACTGAGCTCTCTATGTCCACTCAATCTCCCAACTGGCCTTTTGATCAATATTGGTCAGGTAGCTGACCAACGAGGTAGCTGAAATAAGGGTCAGAGTTCATCTTGGGGCTAGGGTAATGAACAAAATAAGGTTGTACCAGGATGGAACTTATGATTTTGACCTATCATTAGTTGGTTCTATCATATGTTCTAATTAGTGAACTCACCAAGAATGGACACCTAACCTAATTGTGGCAAACTCCTTTCATGTCCCAAACCCACCACAGACTCCTCTTTCACGTGTCTTAACATACCTCATCGACTCCCTCTATATTCAATAGTCGGTCAATAAACATTTATTAAGCACCTACTATGTTTCTGGCACTGTGCTAAATACCAGGGATTCGAAGAAAGACAAAAGATAGCCTCTGTCCTCAAGGAGCTCACAATCTAAACTTTTTCTTTAACTAATTTTTAAATATTATTTTCTTTTTCTTTTTCCCCAATAACATGTAAAAACAATATTTAAGCTTTGTCTTTTTTTTTTTTTTTTTACAATTTTGAGTTCCAAATTCCCTCCCTTCCCCCTTCAAGATGGTGAGCAATCTGATGTGGGTTCTATGTGTGCAATCATGTAAAACATATTTCCCTATTAGTCATTCCTCACAATCTAATCTTAATAAACACTAATTAAACAATAATAATGAACTTTACCGGCACTGTGCTACAAAGACCAAACTTAAACAGACCCTGCCCTTGAGGAACTTAGATCCTTCTGGGGAGTATACTATGTACACAAGGAGGTAAATACAAAGTGATTTTAAGAGGGAAAGAGAGCTAATGACTAGGAGAAGCCTTGTGTAGGACGTAACACTTGAGCTGTGCTTTGAAGAAAGTTAGGGAAATGTTCAGCGTCAGGCAGAGATGAGGAAGGAATGCATTGCTGACACGGCGGGCTGCTTAGACAGACATGGAAACTGGCGATGGAGTGGCATGTACGTGGAAGAGCTAGCAGGCTAGTTTGTCTGGAATAGAGAGCAATGTGAAATAAAAGTGGAAAGGATGGTGAGAATTGGACTGTTGAGATCTTTAAATGCCAGGCTGAGGGATTTGTATTTATCCTGGAGGCAGTAGGGAGCCACTGATGATTTTTGAGTAGGGGAGTGACGTGATCATATTGGTGTTTTAGCGCTATCCATTTGGCAACTGTGTGGGGCATGGATAGGAGAGAGGAGAATAATGGAGGCAGGGAAAGCAATTATGAGTTTATTGCAATAGTCCAGCCTAAAGGTGATAATAGCTTGCTAGGGCATTTCCATTGGGAAGTCTAAAGCATGAGGCAAGGGAAGGGGGGAGCTGGGTGTCCTCGGCTCTGTGCAGGATACTCTTCTTCCCTGCCCTGAGAGAAGAGCCAGGCTAGTGGGAGTGTTATGATCCTACAACTTGCCCGCTCTCTTAAACAAATATTTATGAAGCACCTATGTCATGCCAGGTACTATACTAAGCACTTTACAGATATTATCTCATTTGATAGAAGGAGAATGCCCCAAAACTGTGGGCAGCTCTGGGGAAATCTGGAGGGGAATTGGGGCAAATCAGAAGGTGAGGAAAGGGCTAAGCAGGTTCCCTGGAAGGGAGGAAGCTGCAATCAGAAGTTCTTTTAAATGGTGTCTCATTTCTGTTAACTGACCCCTAGTTATCCTAGTTATCATTGGATGGATTATGGGATTGCCCATTCTGGTATTTGCTTCTCCTGTCCCTTACCCTGGTGGCATCTAGCTTGGCAGCAGAGAATGCCCAAGGCTCATTATCCTTGTGTGTTTCTGGAGGTGGGAGTGGGAGTGGGAAGGGTGGCACTATATATAGAGAGCCCTACCTGACCACGTGTCAACTGCAAGGTTTGTGGGAGGATGGGGCTCCTTTGTTAGAGACTGAGATGCGTTATGACAGGTCTGTGGAGGGGAAGGGTTAGAGACAGGGGAGCTAGGTGGAATGTTTGGGGAGCCACAAGCTCAGACAAAGGTAGAGGTGATGGGTGTGCAGTATCTAAATACTATCATTTCCAGAGCCCCAGAATGTACCCCACCCAATACCATAGGCAGCCTAGGCTGAGGCAGGGAACAGTGTCTGTGTCTCTTAGTGTGCATAGGGCTTTGTCATTAGCAAGTAAAGTTCTCCAAGCCCCTGGCCATCCCTACTCAATTAAGACCTGTTGGCCTTTTCTCTATCCTTAAGTTCTGTCCCAAGGGGATACTGGAAAATATTAGTGCCTGAAGTTTCAATCAGTTCTTCACCCACTAGTTACTCATAACAAAGTCTAATCAGTTAGATTATAATTGGGTTTGTAACTCTCTTTCCTGTCTCTGACTCCATGGCATCTGTGGATGGATTTCGGAGGCAGGAGATGGACAAGATAAGCTTGCAAATATCTCATTTGATCATAAGTCTGGGGTTCTTTCACTTCACTACAATCCTATTAGGTTTTTTTCCATGGAATATAAATAACCATCTCACATAGAACATCCAACCTGTGTGTGGTGTGAATATAAAATATTTCAATATCTGAGATCTGGACCATTGTGGCTTCAGAGAGTTAGTGTACAACTGTGGCTACACTGATGGTGGCCTTGGCAGAAGGAAGTGAGGGCTAGGTAGACAAAATCTTAGGCAGTGATTCACTCCTATGCTTTTGGATTAGAATCTTATATACCAATTACACTTCAGATGTTTGTAGCACAGAAGTATAATGCTCTTTTAGGAGTTCAGAATTTAAAAAACAAAACAAAACAAAACAAACAAAAACCACTTTCCCTGGTTGTTCCTAAGAGGAGGGTTAACAGTCAGATTACTCTTTGCCAGCTTCGCTCCCTCCCACCCAACACTAGTCACACAAAAGATAATTTTTGATAGCAAGCAAACATATTTATCCAAGCAAATAGTGGATCAGGGAAGTAATACAAATCAGAGTAGAGAATAGAACACGCAAAAGTAAATTAATTCTTCCACTCAAGAATGAGCTGAAACCTCATCTCAGTCAAGGGCAGAATGAACTCACCAGGGAAGTCTATTCTGAGCAGCATCTGTGGGTGCAGGTGCTGGGAATCAGGGTATTTGTTGGGGGACCAGATTCCTCATGTCTGTGGCTCTGGGGGCTTCCACCATTCTTTCTCCAAAGTCTTTCCACACTTATAGAAGCTTCTCAGCCAATCAGCAATCATATCTACATCTGTCCTTCATGGAACTGCCCCACCCACCTGGGGGGTAGGGTGGTGTCACATGTAGACTCTGACTCTTAACACTACCCACCCCTCCTCCTTTCTCCCCTCATTAGATGAGATTTCCTTATTTAAATTTAGCACTAAAGACTCCGACTTCTCACCTCCCCATCAGATCCAAAGCTGAGACAGGAATCAGTCAATTACAAAGTATCTGTGATGCCCCGTGAGTGCCTAATCCTGTGTTATAAGGGGAGTAAGAAACAGAGGAGGAGATGACCCAGGCTCTGTCCTTGGGGAACTTGAAGATTGGGTGGGGAGGGGAAGCTTGAAGAATGAAGTGAGGGAACTAAATGCCCAAGTGTGTGGCTCAGATTGAAGGCTATGGACCTTCAGAAGGGAATCAGTGTGGCTGATGTAGTCATGGAAGGCTCTCTAATGGGGAGACTTTTAGCCATGCCTTGAAGGATGGGTAGAATAGAGGGAAAAGAGGGGAAGGAAAGAGGAAGTAGGGAAGGAGAGGAGAAGCCAGAACTTAGTTGGCTTCCCTCCCAGCTCCTTTCCCCCAAGTGAGGTCTCAGTTTAGACATCTTTGGGAAACAGGGCAAATGTGAGCTGGCATGGGTGTGAACAGAAAGCCCATCTGTTTAATCCCTATATCTTCCCATCCCCCCATCCATTCTCCTTCCATAGGACGAGAAAAGGGAGAGGAGCATTGGTATCAGAACTCTGGGCTTGATGGCTTTGGGAGTTTAGGATGGACCTCCTTCTACCCGATACCCTGAGAGGATCCTCCTTCCAGCCCGAAGGAAGCCTCTAGCCCTGTGGGACTACAGAGAGACCTGTAGCTGAGAGTGAAGATGTGTGAGGTTGGCCTAAGACTCTCCTGTTCCCAGGCTGAGTTGGGTTGAGGATTGCTCCCTGGAGTCAAGTGGACAGACAGTACTTCAGGCTCCTCATAGTGGGGGCCAGGAGTCACGCTCTAGCCCTTTGATTGAATCCAAACTTCACAGAACAAATTTCAAGTCTGCCCTTGAAGAGCTAGAGGGCCATGTGTGGCCTCGAGGATGAAGGTTCCCCACCCCTGGGCTAGAACCTCTTCAGATTGTATTGGCTTTGCCTCTAGGCCTGGGCCCAGCATCTCCCCTTGGGGGATAGTGACTGGGCTTTCTCCCTTTTTTCCAATCTTTCAGAATAAAGTCCTGAATGTGGACGGAGTGAAAGTGAAGCTGCAGGTGAGTGAGCTGTGGAGGTGGGCTGGGAGCCGGGCTGAGTGAAGACTCCTCAGGGTTGTGTGAGGGGATGGGGAGGTGGGATCGTAGCTCTGGCTTGATGGCCTCTCTGGCTTTCAGATCTGGGACACTGCTGGGCAGGAGCGGTTCAGAAGTGTGACCCACGCCTATTACCGGGATGCCCATGGTGAGCTCTGGGCCCATGGAGCCTCTGAGTCCATCCCCAGAAGACAGTCCTGCCCAAGCAGGAGAGCAGAATGAGAGGGCTGGTTTGGATACCCATATGTAATTGTATACAGCACTTCTAATTCATACAAAGAATTGGGGGTGGGGGGGAAGTGAAGGAAAGGACGGAGCCTTAGGTCCCCCAGAGGTGGGTGGAGTCCTCGGGCACCTGGGGAAAAGGGAAGGGTTGATACTGGGCTCCCACAGTCCTGATGTCCTCGATACTGCTGAGGTGTGTGAACGGGCTAGAATGAGGTAGGCGTCATGGGAGAGGCGTGATGGGGGACTGACTGTGTGATGTTCACATCCCCTACCTTCTTCTCTTTCTGTCCGCAGCTCTCCTTCTGCTTTACGATGTCACTAACAGAGCATCCTTTGACAACATCCGAGTAAGTGATATGGGACACCATTATATGCCAGAAGCTCCCACCTTGAGGCACGGGGAGGGACAATATGGCCTGTGAGGCCCTTCATCCTAATTGATGTTAGTGTGGCTTGGGCCAAGGGCCAGGCTGAGTTTATACTGTTTGTGCTTGCAGTGAACTGGATCTCCCCTTCCCTTCCTGCCCAGATGTGGGCAGCACACAGCTCTGAGCAGAAGCTGTAATGGGGGTGGACTCTGCCCCCTTCCTTGCCACACCCAAGTATCCCACCAAAGGCCAGTCAAGCAAATATTACTTCAATATTTGCCAGGAAAGCATATGAACATATGGAGAGTGGAGTCCTGGAAACCGGGACATTGGCAATAGGAAGCAAACCTCCTAGGTAGCAGATGGAGGAGTGCTGATGGGGTCAGCCTTTGCCTCCTCCTCTCACGGGGGCCCAGCGCCAGGATTGTTGAAACCCTCCGGAGAGGCTGGGAATCAAACCTTCTTCCTCAACCCCTGTGCCCCACAGACTCCTCATTCTAAGTCCTGTGACCTCTTCTCCACCTGCTTCTGTGTCCCTACCACTATACCCCACCTGTGGGGTGGTGACTCTCCCATCCCATTAATGCCATGTCCTCCAATCCCCATGCTTTCCTCTCCCCTCATGTACTGTGTCTCCCTAACCCTCACGCCAGGTCCTCTCTCCCTCAAACCTCACCCTAGGCCCCATGACCTTCTTCCAGCCACCCTCCAGATGGTTTGAAATGCTCACCCTGCTTCGGCTCTCAGAGAGAAGGGAAATGTTAAAACCCCAATTACCCAGCTCAGAAATCTCTCCCCTCATTCTCAAATAGGGGAGAGGAACTGGGCAGCCTCATGACTAAGGACTAAGTACCTGGGCTCAGGCAGATTTGTGAATGGAAGGAGATAGGGTCAGATGACTTCCTTCCTGCTCGTGTTTCTGACCCACGTCTCACTTATGTGAGGATCTGATGAGAGGTGGTTGGATGGGGACATAGAGGATCTGACAAGGGCAGGTTGCAGTGAGTCTGACAAGAAGATGGGGATGTGGAGGGTCTGATAGACCAGTCTGGAAGGGTCAGTTCCTGACTTCCCATTTTAGGGAAAGCTGGATAGTGTGAGGGTGAGCTTACTGGAAACCATACCAGATATTGATTTCTTGGAGGGATTATGGCTGTTTCAACTGGGGGGGAGGGAGGGGGAGGAGACCTGCAAAAGCAGTTCCTAAGGGTTGGTCAGGTGAAAGAGAGACTGATTAGACTTGTTTTTACTTGGCCCCACAGGGCAGAACCAGGAATAATGAATGGAAGGAAGATGCACAGGGGCAGGCAGACTTCAGTTCTATAAATTTCCTAATCATCAGATCTGTTAGAAGTGACACTGGTTGGCTGCCTGCCTCAAGAAGGAATGAGTTCTCCATCACTGGAGGTCTTCAAGGACACACTAGTGGGCAACTTGTCAGGGACATTGTTGAGGGGATTCTTATTTACAGAGGTTGGGCTAAATGACCTCTGAGGTCCCTTTAAATGGCCATATCTGTAGGGAAAGAGGCCAGTTCAGCATCTATTTTCTCCAGATGTGAAGTGGGGAACAAATTCATTTCAACATTTATCAGGGGCCTAGTGTATGCCTTGAGGACTGGGGGAGACAGAAGCATATTTTCATACTAGTAAGGCAATAAAGAGACAAACAGAGCACTTGATTTGGAGTCAGAGGACCTGGGTTCAAATCCAAGGGCTCTGTTACTTCCTGCTTATGTGATCTTGGGCAAACCTCAGTCTCCTTAACTGTAAGATAGAGGACATCGACTTTTCTTAACATTTTGTGTGTTCTAGACCCCTCTGGCAGTCTGCTGAAGCCTATGGATCCCTTCTTGGGATGTTTTTAAATGCGTAAAATAAAATACATAGGATTATAAAGGAAATCAATTATATTGATCTATATGGACATGAGATAGATCAACAATAACCACAATATATATATATATAATACATTTAATAAAAATATAAATATATATGAAATATCTAGATATAAAAGTCAATTTGATGGACCCCAGTTATGATCCTCTGACTAGACAATCTCTAATGTCTTTTGTAGTTCTATAATGCTATGAACTTATGACATAGTTAACTATACTATGAAGGGATTTTGACCTTACCTGTGATTTCACTGCCCTGGGAGCTCCTGGTGAGGAACTTTTCCTAGGTAAGATCAGTGGTTTCTGGGGAATTCATAATCTTAGAGAATTTTCTGGGGCACTGAGTGGTTGCCTGGATTTGCCCAGGGTCACCACATCTAGTAGGTCTCAAGGCAAGATGAATCCAGATTTTGTAGACTATTCTACTCTGCCTCTCAAGGAAAATTAAGAGGGTGACTAGATGTTCTCCTTAATGCCCCTTCCAGTTTTAAAATCCTACATTTTATCATGATGGGATGTCTTCTATAACAGTATAAGCCGGCTTTAAGTTGAGCTGAGCCCTGAGCATTGTCTGTGCAGACAGAGGTCTGATGGTCTCCATGCTGGGTGAGCTCTTTATCCTGTTCCCATGGGGGTGGTTGAGGGCAAGAGTTGGTAGCCCATCCTGAGCCTGACCTACACACCCAAGGCCTGCAGGGTCAGGAGGACTTAGACTCCTTCTCTGCCCTCTGTCTAGCTTATGGCATAGAACTGATCTGAAGAGAGATGGAAGCCGAAACAGACCCACATTGGCCAGGGCGGAGAAGGGGAGGCGGGGCATCGACATCCGGACACTTGGGAAGTGTGCAGGCTCTCTCCCCTCCCCAGCTCCTTCATTGAAGAGTAGGGGCCATGGTAGCTTTGTGCTGATGTCTTTTTACTTCCATCTAGTGGTGATTCCAAGTCTAGGCTTCTGCTTGTAACCCACATTAAAGGCGTTAGGAGATAGAATTAATAACAATAATCATAACAGCTAATACGGCACTTACTGAGTCCCGGGGACTGTGCTAAGCGCTTTACAATTATAATCTCACATGATCCTCACAACAACCGGGGGTGGCGGGTGGTGGGGAGAGGTAGGTGCTTTTATTATCCCTCTTTTTACAGATGAGGAACCTGAGGCAAATAGAGATTAAGTGACTTGCCCAGGATCACACAGCTAAATGTCTGAAGCTGGATTTGAACTCAGGTTTTCCTGACTCCAGGCCCAGTGCTCTAGCCACCAGCTCATCTAGCTACCCTTAGAGGTCCTCCCTCTTAAGCCCCATTCCCCCTAAACCTTCCCAGAATTCCCCAGCCCTCAGTTTCACCAAGTGCACCTTTTCATTGAGTTGGACATGACTCTCTCAACCCCCTCAGGGAATAAATAACTAAAGGGGGGGATGGGCACTAAAAGGATAATAACTTGTAGACTTACTCCGGAAGGGGAAGTTGTGGGTAACACTGATGCCCCAATAGGGCAGAACGGGGTGATCAGAGCCCTGGGGGACCCAGTGTGGAGCCCGAGTATCTGCATAGGCTTGAGTGCCAGCACTGTCACTGAGCCTCAATTCTCTGTCAAATGGTGACAGTAGCTGTGGCACTGCCAACAGGTACCACCACAGAGAGGTTTTGAGAACTGAGACTTCTCCAAAATGCTTTATAAATCACAGAAGTGCCCTACGAGGGTGTCCAAGCAAACATTTATTAAGTATTTATTGTGTGTAGAACACTGAAGTTAAGCACTGAAGGAGATATTGAGGATTTTTTTCCCCTTTAATTTTTAAATTTTATTTTATTTCCTGTTCTGAATTCTCTCCCTTCTACCCCCTGCCTCACCCCTCACCCACTGAGAAAGCAGGAAAAACAAAACTGTTACAGCTTTGGGTTGCATGTGGAGATTAGACACAATAGCTGCCCTCATGGGGCTCTCAGGCTAGTAGGAAGATATACCACAATACATAATGATATATTAGAGAAATAAAAAATAAAGGGCTACGGAGGTCTAAGGAAAGGTTTTATGATAATGGGTGGGGGAGATTATGCACAAAGTACATTTGGCCAGGGGTGTCTGGATTTGTGATAGTAGGCACTGAATAATCATTTGTTGGATGGAAGATAAGAGGCAGTCTGGGGAAGTAATTAGAGTTGACCAGGGAGCCATGGAGACCTGGCTTCAAGAGTCCAGGGTCCAGAATCTCAGGCTATTGGAGGAGGAGGGCTGGACAAGTCTTCCGGATAAGCCTCTAGGCCATAGTTTTCCTTCTTATTTCCCTGTAGGCCTGGCTGACCGAGATCCACGAATATGCACAAAAAGATGTGGTGCTCATGCTGTTGGGAAACAAGGTAGGTGGTAATAATCGGCTTGACCTCGCCCTGAGCAGAAGCAGAGCTGGGCTGTTGGGGGCACTAACCTCCCTGATCATTACTCTTTAGTGAGGATCTATTGGCAGGCGGTTGCCATTCAGACTCAGCTAGGCCAGACCCCCTGCACTGTGTCCTTGGTGGCTGGAAGGCTCCTTGTTTCCCCCTCAAGAAGCCCAGAAGGCATTACTATGCTCCCATTCTTTGTACCCCATCTTAGGTGGACTCTACCCAGGAGCGAGTGGTTAAAAGGGAAGACGGGGAGAAACTGGCCAAGGTGAGTACACCAAGTGTACATATATTTGATTAGGAGTGGAGATGGAAATAGGTCAATTGGTAGAAGTACTCAAGGGGTATCAGTGAAGGTCCCAGACAGGGCCATGAGCAGCTCTGGTTTATGTCCAGCCTTGTGATTTGGTCCTCTTTAGGAAGGGGGACTCATTGTTACAAGCACATATACAAGCACCTAGTGGGCTTCAGGCCAAACTCTAATTGCAGTGACATGACATATCTTGGTCCCAAATGATAAAACATACTTCCCTCCTCTTATTAAAGAGGTAGGGGACTATGGGTATGGAATGTTGATGCACTCAGTGTGTTGGTAGGTTTTTGTCTTTCTTTGTTGCAAGTGGGCTTTATACAGGGTTGGAGTGGGTTTGTAGGGAAATAAGTGTTGTAAAAAAGCAAAAGGCACTAATGAAACCTTTTTAAAAATGGAGACCCATGAAACCTGCTGTAATAGCCCTATGCTTGTAGCAAAGTCCACTGGCTTTGGAATCCTAAGGTCCCTTTTCTCTTGCCTCAGCTAAGGCAGAAGAGGGAATTAAGAGCTGACAGAAGCAAGCTCCTTAGACCCTTACACTTTCATAAGAACTGGGTAGGGAGAATGCTGGTCGGAGCATCTCCCTCCCCCAACTTAGGCCAAGTGGAAGACAGATGTTCCTGGGATAAACTTTTAACATCCTCAGGGGAAGGCAGATGTTGGGGGTAAGGAATGATTTTGGAGACCCCTGGGCTTTTGGTGGTGAACCTTCCCCCTCCCCTAAAAGCCCCCAGGATTATGCAGGAGGGCCCGCCCGATTCTATGCTCCCTTACCTTCCCTCCAGCTGGCAAGCATGTTTTACAGGAGTATGGGGTGCCCTTCATGGAGACCAGCGCGAAGACAGGCCTGAATGTGGATTTGGCCTTTAAGGCCATTGCAAAGTAAGTCCCCTTTTTTTCCTTCTCTATTTTTCAAGATCTTCTGGAATTGGGTAGTTGAGGTTTTGTGACTTGGACTGTCCATATACAGTGGGAATGTATTTGTGGGGGCTTGTATCAGTTTTTATGTGGTTTGCTTTCCTGCCCATGAAATGCTTAGAGGTTCCCTGTCCTTGGGTGGCTTGGACCCACTGCTCATTAATTCAAATAGGCTGACCCCTCCTCCCCATGGCTCACTGCCCAACTGGGCTTTCTTCATACACATACATCATTTGCAAAATTGTGGGAAAGAGGTCGACACTACCATCCTCGTATCTGCCAAGTATCTTATGTAGGTTCCTAGCTTGACCTTGGCATGTACTTAAGCCCCCTTGTCCACGAGTTCAGAAATGACCAACCAGGGGCATTCTAGCTGGCTCTGTCTCTCTCCTCGCAGGGAGCTGAAGCACAGGTCCATGAAGATGCCAAGTGAACCCAAATTCAAGCTGCATGATTATGTGAAGAGAGAAGTTCGAGGCTCAGGCTGTTGCCACCCCTGACCTGGAGCTCCCAGAGCCTGCTAGCCCTGCCTAGGGACAGGTGACTGTGCTCCAGTGCTTGTGAGCAACCTTTCTTGTGGACAGTATGTGCATGTCTGTTGTGTGTCACTCTTTGTAAAGGTGAGAGAAGGGAGGTGCAGAGAAAAGGACAGCAAACTGGGTGGAAGGAACAATTCTCCTAGGGAGAAGATAACGGTGATGGGAGCTTACTTTGAACCAGCAAGGCTCCAGACCTGCCTGGAAGCATGGTGCTGGACGGCCACAGACTCAGTTCCTGGAATTAAGGTTCAGTAACTTCTTTTTGGCTGGTCAGGACACTCATTCCCTGACCCCGTAAAAGTAATGATGACAAGGGCTTCATGATGAACCCCATCAGCCCTGGTTGTTCAGCATGGCATGTTCCCTTCACAAAGCATCTCACTTGACTAAACAAGTTTTGCCAAAGCTGTTTATAGACAGGAAGAAAGGGTCAGAGCCTTAAAAAGGACTTGCCTTTGTAGCTAACTTGCCTTTCCAGGAAGAAAATGCAAATTTTATTCTAATTTCAATCAATCTGTTGGTTTTCCCACATGCTAACTCACTGGCTTTAGGTGAACTTCAGTTCCACCCACCACAAGCAGAAAACCAACTTGATAAATCATTTCCATAGTGACAGGGGCTCTGGCTCCACACTTTTCGCTGCTTCTCTTCCCTGATGCCCTTAAATGTCTGGTTCATATCCTGTTAGTTGGATTTCTCAAGCTTTCTTTGGAGATCGCTCCTTTACATAAAGCTATCTTTGCCCAAAGACAGAATATAAATAGTAAAGTTGTGGCTTCCCAAAATTTCAGTTGGAATAGGCAAACACAAGAAGAGTCTTATGAGCTGTGCTCTTATTAAGATAGCAGAAAACAAAAGGCTGCAGATGAACTTCAGATAGATCTACTGCTAAACTATTCCATAAAGGCAAGGTTACATTTCGGCACTACCAGGGTACCCAGGATTAAAATTCAAGTGGGACCTCCAAGAAGGCAGGTTACCCATAAAGTAGGCCTTTAGTACTTTGATGGCAAAAATCAATCAAAAGATAGGGACCACGGGAACTATTCCAAGAACTGTTTTGTAACCTGCCCAGAGGGAAAAGAAAAGTAATAGTTCCTCCTTCTCATCAAAATAAACCGGGCTTAATTCTGTCCCAGGAGTAATTGGGAACACTAGCATTTCAATATTAATTCCCTCCCTTTATCAGGTCAGTTTGGAGACCTACTGTGCTGACCAAATGGGACTCTAGCTTTGTACTTAGAGGGCCTGTTGGTCTCCTGGACCTGCATCCTTTGGACCTTTAGATTGTGAGCTCATTGAGGGCAGCAACCATCTTTTGCCTTTTTGTATCCCCAGGGCTTAACATAGTGCCTGGCACATTGTAGGCACTTAATAAACAATTATTTACCGACAAAAATTTGGGCTGTCCTGGATGCTGACAGACTGAAAGCTGGGATAGAGGTGGAAGTCCGGTCTGAGCACACCAGCCTCCAGTCTTGCTTTCTAAGAGCATAAATGCACACAAGGTTTGCATTTATCCTCTTCATTCCTTGGAAGGTGATAAAACCTTAAAAACAATTTTAAAACCAGGTATAGCTTACGAAGATAACCCACATGGTAGTACTTTAAGGTCTTTTCCTATTACAAATCAGGAAATAGCATCTTTTTTGTGGTCTTCTCATATAGAATAAGGTCATGGATACTGACCATAAAATTAATCCCTTACAAATGTACAGCTTTTTACCATTTCTAAGCACATCGCTGTCCTCCCAGCCAAGCCTCTCAATAACCTTGAAGTGGGCAGAGTATCCCATTTTATGGGCGATAAAACAGATCACTATTTACCCAAAATGGTTACATAGCTGGCCCTTAAACCAAGCCTCTTGATTCCTAACATGAAGCCTGTTTCAACTGGGCTCTGCCACATGGCTGTTTTCCCCCTTAACAAGTATCCACTCCTTCAGAGTGCACTCCACTCCAGTTGAAATAAGCTGAAAAACAAAATCCCACTTCCAGGGACTCAAACCATGTATCATTTCAAACCACCGGTGGGGCTTGGAAATGAATGATACTAGGTGTGCTATCAAAGCCAGTCTAGGAGGGCCCTCATACACCAGCAAACTCCATGCGTGGAGACTGAATAGAATATTTTACAGGTAACTATGAAACAATTCTCTAATTTATCAAGTCTCATTTGGCATACTGGAACAAGTTTCAGGTGCTCACCAAAAAGGGTCCGGAACAGTAAGGGTAACAAGGTCTTGAATTACTTAATTAATCAAGTCATCTTGATGGTAGCAGTGTAACCACTGAATTCCACAGAGGACCGTAAACAGCATATAAAAGCGTTCCCAATCAAGAAAGTAGATTTAAAGAGCAATGAGCAAAGCTTTTGTCTTGTTTCCAAAAAGGCTCGTAGGTTCTATAGCCCTGAATTCAGTGGTCATACTGTATTATGTCCAATGATAGCTTTTCATATCATGAAGTTCTGCTGAAACAAGACTAAGTTACTCCGACCTTGTACAAACACCTTTCCTGTTGGCCCTTCTGTTCATGGCTGTTATGTACTACAATGCTGTCAATAAAAAGTTTGTTGGTTTTTAAAAAAGCAATGTTGTATTTTGTGCTTGGCATTCAAGTCACTGGAAATTTGAAAAATCACCCAACTAGGTCAGACCATGATAATCTATTGTACTGGACTCTTCAAAGATCAGAACAGGCAGTAAGAGGGATATGTCCACTCCCAAACTGCTTCCAAACCCAGCTTGTTCACTGCTATGCCCTTCTGCTTCCTATAGCTATCTGACTGGCAACCTCCCCAACAGACTGCCCACAAGCTCACTCTTCTTTCCCAAAACAATTCAGAAAAGGAGATGACCATAAACTTGGCTCCAGTTTGCTGTTTCAGGTTGGCACTCAATTTAGGAAGAGTTGGCCCAACTCATAAGCGACTGCTGTTAAAAAAAAAAAAGACTATTTCTAGGACTAGCCAGGAAATAAGGATATCGAAAGAAAATTACTGTGTTTAAAAAAAAATACTGAATTTAGAGCAGATACTAGATACGGCCTTCAGCAAATCAACTTAAGGAACTTAAGCTGAGAGGCTTTCAAATCCTTTTAAAAAATGAGATTGGGGGCAGCTAGGTGGTGCAGTGAACAGAGCACTGGCCCCGGAGCCAGGAGGACCTGAGTTCAAATCTGGCCGCAGACATTTGACACACTAGCTGTGTGACCTTGGACAAGTCACTTAACCCCGACTGCCCAGCTTTCCCCCCTCAAAAAAAAATGCCATTTATCAGGTGTATTATAGGTATACATAGAAGGGACTCTTGTTCAAAGAAAAGTCGCAATTTACAAACATTCAGTTTATTCAGAAGAACTTTAATAGACAATTGCAATTAATGACATAATATGTAACAAACCACCAATCAAGGGATGCTAATACAAACTAAGGGTGCCATTTGTCTAAACTTGAGCTCAGATATTAGCTCCCTGCAAACTCAAGCACACCCAGATACCTGCACTAGGCACAGAATAGTTGGAGATGATGGATGGGAAGGTGTGAGTGATGATGCCCTCATACTCAACTCCCCAAATGTCCCAACACTGGGAAGGAAGGAAAATAGGCATTATACACTATGTGCCAGGTGCCATGCTAAGCACTTTACAAATACTATCTCAACTGATCCTTATAACCCTGGGAAGTAAGGCACTATGATCTCTTCTAGGTTGTAGCTAAGAAAACTAAGCCAGAGACAGCAATCTCAAAATAGGCCAGGAACCCAGGTCTGGCATCAGTGGCGTTTTTCTGTACAGGTCCTGAGACATTTGGTAACCAAGTCCTTGGTTCTGGGCTGCATTCCTGAGGCTCAGGTTTAGCAAAAAGGGCTTTGCCCTGATCATTTAATTTGGACAATTTACACTAAGACCCAGGGCAATAGATTGTTGGGGAGAGGTTAGAGAAACAGTCCAGAAAAGGACCATCTTCAGCTCTGCATTTAACTATAGTAGGACTTTATGAGTGACAGACTCCAATTCATGGCATTACTCCTACAGAGGCTGCAACTCTACCCTGTGGCACCATTATTTCCCATATGTTGTGAGGTAGATTCACAATGGATGCCAGAGACAGCAATTTATTTTTCCTAGCTGTTTTCATCCTTTTGTCAGAGGTAAACCTCAGACAAGTATCTTTTATGGCAGGTGCCGCCTACAGCTAGTATGGAGTAGCTGCATTTGCAAATTCATCTACATATATGTATGTATTCTGTCAAAATGTGTTATGGCATAGGGCCACACACACACGCAGTCACTGAATGGTACTGGGAAATGGGTCTTCTCCACACTATGTTCTCTCCTTCCTTCCCCAACCACAACAAAGCTGCTACCATGGTAGAAGTGATCCAAAGGAAGGATGCACCTTGGAGCCAGGACACTGAGAAAGCTCCTAAGCACCAGGTGATGCTGTGTTCTAGCTCTATACTTCCATCTCCTTGGCACTTAAATACCTGGAACAATGGGTGAGGGAGACGGCGGGCAGAAATGGACAACAGGAATAAGGCATAAACACCAGGAAGTAGAAAGCTGCTTTAGCATGGAGGCATGCCGTGTTTTTCATTTTTAGATACAAAGGTTTGAAAATTTTATACAGTGAATGGCTATTCAGCTATTGTCAGCTACTGGCTAGAGCCCCTTACCATCCACAACCAAACTGCCTTTTCACTGTGGGCAGACTGGATTTTATCTTCAAGGTGCCCCCCACCCCCAGCTCTAAATCTTTAACTTACCCACAACACAAACAGAAATTCATGCAGGAGAAACTGTTGTAGCTTGCCATGAAATCTAAAAATAATAATAAAAAAAAACACCACGATGTATTTAGAAGGAACAATTCTTGAGAGACTGGTGACTTCCTGCCACCCATTTTTCAGTTGATGTCCAATTAATTATAATCTTTATTGAGCCTCAGCCTTGCTAGATAATCAAACTGCATATGCAGGTTTCATACGAGGTGTCAGAAATGGAATTGTCTCATCACTGGCTCAGACTATATTAAAAATAAAAACATGTACAAATCTCACCTATTTGGTGGTGCAGTTCATCCACAGCACAGGATACACCTAAAAGTTTAAAGAGTGCAGTTATTACCTACAATTCAATGGAATAAAATTCTGAATAAATCGCAGTTCCCGAGCAGAAGTCAATAAATTGCAGCCTCAGATCTCAAGTATAATCAGGTATTGGCATTGGCAATACTCATACGAGGTGTCAGAAATGTGGATTTCATCACCGGCTACAAAGAAGGTGTGGCAAATGGCCCAAGGTAATTAAAAGCTCAGGTCTATTGTATTCCAGGTCATTTTGTGGACGGAGAATGCTTTCACTAGCAACTATGGAATTTCCAGGACCTACCTGAGATCAGGTTAGCTGATAACTTAGAACAGGAAAAATGATATCCCTAAGCTTTTCAAAAGAATTCCTCCGGTGGTCTCCCACTAGGTGGCAGCAAATAAGCGGCACAACAACTGCTTACTAAGTAAGAGTGAAGACAACCAACCCAACAATTGAAGTCGGACTCGGGATTACAGTCCCAGACTCATTATTTTCCCCAACTAGGCACTTTGTTACCTGGATTAATTACTCCATTACCTGGGTACGGCAGTTAATACATTTATTAAAGCGTCTACTATGAGCCAGGCACTGTGCTAGAGCACGAGGGATACAAAGAATAGTGAACACAGTATATCCGCTTCTTCCACGTCAGAGTGAAGCTGGGAGGGGGTTACCTTGGGGCCCATGACCATGAACGCCTTGCTTTACGACCAACGGGAGCTTACTCACGCCCATTGCCTAGCGTGGAGGGGCTCTCAGAAGTTTCCACCTTAAGAGCCTGATACAGAGAATGAGACAACTAGCCCCGGGCTCCCCAGTTAATCAGTAGGCGACCTAGACTAAGTTACGAGACCAGCCCTCCGGGAAAGCAGACAAATAAAAGTTCCATAGAAATGGAAATACCCTTGGTGGGCGTGGGGCAAGTTTCAGTTCCTTCCCTCAAATTTCACACGTGGCCTTAAAGTCAAGGCTGATTCTACCTAACTTTGCCCTTGGGTAGGCTGTGTACCCTTCTGCAGACCTCAATTTCCCCATCTGTAAAAGGAGCAGAGCGGGATAGGTAATCTTTTTAAGATTCGTTCGCGCTCCTACAGGAGTGAGGCCCGCCCACGTGGTTCGACTAGTTCAGTGTGCACGCGGAGCACGAAGGTAATAAGCGAAGGCCGGCCAGGCCAGGGCCAGAGGCCCCGCTCACCTCGATCGTCTGGCGGCGCCGCAGGAAAGCTCCACCTGCTGGAAGATGAGGCCCTTTCGGTTGTTGTTCCCAGGTACTACAGCAGGGTGACAGAGTAAGAGTGAGGCCTGCCCGGAACTCGGAGTTAGCGGTGCCCGGCCAAGCCGAAGCGCAGAAGAACATGCCTAATTACGCAGCCAACAGCAAAGCGCGCGAGCCTCAGAAAGAACGGGAAGCCTGCCTCTTCTGGTTTTTATAGAGCACTAGTACCCTGGCTCTACGATTGGCCTACCCCCACCGGAAGTACCCGCCCACTAATGCCCCTTGGCCCTCTGCCCCGTAGTTTCCGCAGCTCGCGGTCGCACTGATAGTCATTTCGACTCTAGTACATCTATCTGACGATGGCTAGCGTGCCTTCTCAGCGGGGCCACTTCCAGCCACGAGAACCGAAACTTCGCCCTACTATTGGGTCTGATCGGGATGGCCGGTGAACCAAAGCCAATAAAAATCCAAATTGTAACATAGAGTGATTTTGCCGCTTCCAATCAGGATCGGCCACGCGCGAGCCACCGGGAATTGTAGTTTTCTTCAAGGAATCCCCTCCGGCGGCTGCCGAGATCGATGAGGCGGAAGGACTACAAGTCCCAGAGAGCGCGGTTTCCGCGCGGTTCCGGCTTCTCGCACCCCGCCCCCTTCCCGGCAAGAGGAGGAGGAGGACTAAGGGGGTCACTATGTGCCCGGAGGAAGGGGCTTATTCCGCCGCCTCCGCTTTTGGGCAGCAGCTGACCGGTGAGTCCCCGCGGGGCAGCTCACGTAGGACCGGAGAGCTTTGGTGTTTAATGGGTTGCATGATCCCCGAGGAACTGGCGGCCGCCCTTAACTGTCACAGATTATGAGAAAGGGATTTGGGGGTGGTCGGGGCGGCCCCAGGACGGGGTGGAGGTGTCTGGCAGCCTCTAGCTGGGTTATTGGGGCCTGGTCGTCCCAGCCTGGGGGAAGGTGGGCACTGTCACGTCCGTGGAGACTGGGGATGGGGGTGGTCAAGATCTCCTGGGCCGTCACTCATAGAAAAGAGGGAACTGGGCTGTATGGGCTGGACTGGAGTCCGGAGGGTCAGCACTGCCTCTGGGGTGTCAGGGCCATCACAGACTTGGGGAAGGCCCGAGGCTGGCAGGACCCGCAGGCTGAGGGATGGGTTAGGGTTGTCTCAGACCAGATGAGGGGAGTCAGGCAGTGGAGCCAAGACCGTTCAAGGCTGGGGATGGGATGCTCCTGTAGTCTAGAGGGGAGAGGTTCGGTGGCATTTCAGGCTGAGGTGGCACAGGGTCGGGAACGTTCCTGGATAAAGAAAGTGGGGTGGTCAATGTCTTCACCTAATGGTAGGGACGGAGTAGGGACTGGAGAGGGGAGGATAAATGCTTGTGTTATTGGCTGGGTGGGTAAGACCCATTCCTAGGCTGGGGAGGAAGATGAAACCTGGCCACCACAGATTTGGCTGGGAGGGGTGGTGGTTAGAGCTACTATAGTGTTAGAAGGGAATAGATAGGTAAAGATCCTTACAGGCTGAAGGCTGAGCTGCCAGGGCAGTGACAAGATGGAAGTTAGGAGAGTCACTCCCCTACCTGGAAATGGGGAGAAGAAATCTTTTTATCTTAAGGTTACATGGTATTTGTGATCTAGGCTGTCTCTGGATGAAGAGTCAGAGCTCTTAAACTATGGACTATATATCCTGGCTGTTAAATTGACTGTGGTCCAAGCTATTGCCAAAGCACGTGTGAATTGGTGGTTATGGCACATGGCATGTGGGGAGAATAAAGTGACCGGCTGGGGCTATCTCCCTAGGGACTTGATCTTGATACTTTTCCAAAGGTGTAGATGATATCAGTCTTCTGACTTTCAGACTTGAATGCTGCCTGCTGTATAAACACTCAGTTGGGGGTTGGGGAATGTTTCTCCATTCTGTAGTGCGATAATTGTGTTGGGAATTAATGGTCTATGATTCTCTCTCTCCCTTGGTAGGCTGAAACTTCTGTGAAATTTTGCTACCTCTTCCATTTGTACAGATTCCATAGGCTGTGATGATCCTTCCTGCAGGCCTTTTAGCAGATGTTTCTAAGCTCCCACATTCTAAGCTCTACATGCCTTCCCAGAGTTTTTCCCTCCTTTTTCTGGCTGTGTGGCACTTATCCTTTTGACTTCTCTCTTCCTGTCCTCCTCCATAAGGAATCTCTGTTGCCTGTGGTTGTTCCTTCCTAGCTCAAATAGAAGATGACTCTTCAATAAACATTTCAGCTTCTCAAATGCTATGTCCTGACATCCACTTGGATTCTTTCTGATCCTGAGCATCTGTCCAATAAAATCTTCTTTTCCATCAGGGACTTTCTACCTTTGAATACCTTTCTGCCAAAAAGGACTGACTCTCAGACATTGCCTCTGAAACTCCAGTATACCTTTATGTTAACTACTTAGGGGTTTGGGTGGCTGAAAACATATCAAATAAGAAGTATACAAATGTAACTTTTCTAGAAAAGACAGCTCACCCTACAATGTAAAAAAAAGGCTAGTGAAGTATAGAAAAGTGCCTGGAAACTTGAAGGGAGTCCTTAGTGTTACAGTTATTCAGGATAACCCTCTGCTATTTTTGTTGCATTTTAAAAGAAATTTTGCAGAACAGTGCTGAGGGTACTTAGTCACATTTATGCTAGTCGTTGAAGGTGGGGCTTCACTTAAAAGGAGCTCCCAAAGGAGCTGTTCTTAGATTAGTGCTTTTTCTGTAGTCAGAGATGAATTTATCTCCTCCCTCCCACAGATTCCCTCACTACCATTATTTCAGAACCAGATGTTTTATACAATCAGTTAAATCATTTCCTTCTCAAGTATGCCAAGAGTTTGACAACTGAGGCTGTGACCACCTGTTAGTCGCCTATCTTAGAATGTGAGTTCTTTTTGGACAAGGGCCATGTTTTTTACCTTTCTCTGTATCCCTAGTGCTTAGCACAGTGCCTGGCATAAAATAAGTGCTTGAGTGCTTGTCAACCGACATCTTCTCTTTCCATTACCACTATGACTCAGAATTACACAAACTGATGACTGAGCTGGTATACAAGCTTCTGCCCATTTGGTCTTTCTCTGCCTCATACCTAGCAAGTCCTTCTTGATACTTTTCCAATATCCAGTTCCCCTAATGCTTAATTGCTTAACCCTTTTCTCCAGCTCCTTTGCCCCCTTACTTTTGTAATAATAATAACTCATGTTTGTACAGGGCTTTAAGATCTGCATAGCACTTTCCTCTCAACAGCTTAGTGAGATAGGCAGCACAAATATTAAGTGTTATCTCTATATTTTCCCCAAGTATTATTACTCCAATTTTTTCAGATGAAGAAACTAAGACTCAAAGATATAAAATGACCTGCCCAGATTGCCGAGCTAATGAGTGTCAGAGCTGTGATTCCAGCCCAGGCCTCTCCTCTATATAAGTCTAGCATTCTTTCTATTGATCCATGATGCCTCTGGTTCCTCTATACCTCAGCTATAATTCTCCCCAGTTTCATGTTTCTCTGCTAGCCTCTTTCACCATATCTTTGGAACCTCATTCCTTTGTAAACAAACTTCATTTCATCCTCTCACAGTCACCTGGAATTAAAGGAAACCTGGTTTTCCCCTGAGGTCATGTCACTTACCTCTCAAGTGCTGGTCACATCTCTCCTGGTCTCAGACTCGTAGCGCCAGGAGGAAGACTTGGCGTAGTCCTTGTTTCCTGTCGAAACCTTTGACCTTTATTTTGTCACAGTCACTCAGCAATTTCTTTTGAATTTCCTGAGGACCATCTGAGGATCTGGATTTAAGTGCTTACTCTGTTATTTATATATTTATATATAAATATTTATTTATATTTATATTTATATCACCCGTGTGACTTTTACTTCCCCCTCAGGGCCTCAGACCTCTCTCCTGTCAAATATCTCAGAGGTCCTTTCCAACTGGAAGTCTTGTCATTTCTCCTCCTCTCTGTTATTGTTATCTATCTATGGGAGACTTTCCCACCTTCCTCTTATGATCTCAATACCCAGTTTAGTCCTTCTCTTTAGTCTATATTTGCTGGCATCCTTAATGACAGCTCTCAAGTCCAATAGGACTTAAAGGAAACCAGGGAAGCCATTAGGTGGAGATGAGGAGAGAGAGTGTTCCAGGCATGGGGCCAGCTGGAGAAAATGCCTCCAGTGGAGAGTTGGAGCATCTTGTTCATGGGACAGCCAGGAAGCCAGTGTCACTGGGTCAAAGAGTATGTGGCAAGGAACAAGGTGTAATGAGATTGGAAAGGTGGCAGGGGACTAGGTTATAAAGGGCTTTGAATGCCAAATAGAGGACTTTGTATTTGATCTTGAAGGTAATAGGGAGCCACTGGAGTTTATTGAGTAGGAGGGTGTTGAGTAGGGGAACAATGATCTCCTATGATCATAGGCCCCTGCTAGATCTAAATCAATGAATCCATGTAGTTATAATGTACACAAAATGCTTTGCAAACTTTAAAGTCCTATATCAACATAATTATTATTATTATTAATATTTCTGTATTTGAAACCCTTCTCAGACTGGCTCCCACCTACCTTACCAGTCTTATTTTGCACTGATTATATAACAGGTAAACTATACTACTGCGACATTTAAAAAGTTCAAGAGACATATATTCTGGGTAATCAACTATTTTGTTAATAATGCTATCATTTTATTAATAAAAGGGTGTCAACCAGACTGAACCGGTCTCTAATCTGTGGGTGGCTAGAGCCAAACAGAGCAGGCTAGAGACAGGAGAGTCAGGAATCAAACAGTAGTTTAATTTCAAAGTGAAGGAGCTTGCATGCAAGGAGGCAGATTAGACACAGGTGTGGGGGGGAGCCTGTTGGGGGGACCTGCTTTAGTGTGGCTGAACCTTGATTTACATGCTTGTGACTAGAGAAGCAGTCAAAATAGTAATGAGGCACAACAGCAACAGTGAGGTAAGGTTGTTTAGTGACAAAAAGTCCATTTATAGCAGGGCTTCATGTCTGGGCCTGTTGGTGCTTGCTTGAGCTCAGAGACCATCAGTTCTAGAAGGTGAGCACAAAGGATTGTTGTTATGCCAAGTTCAGGGCACAGCTTGCTTGCTGGGCCTTAGCTCTGGAAAACAGGGTCTCTCTTAATATCTTGACAAAGGTCAGTGACACTCTTGAATGCCAAAGATCCCTCATACAGGTGGGCTTACAGTATATATGCCCTTGGAAAAGTGGGTGTTTCTAAAGGCAGTAGTCAACTCTGATTGGTTAGCAAGTGGTGTGGGGGGCAGGGGGGGGGGAATATATGAATATTACAATAAGAGGTGGACCCATTTCAATAGGGGGTTGGGGGGGTGTAACTTTATGTCACTTACTGCTAAATTGCCCAGCCTTGGCCACTCTGTTCAAAGAATTTATACCCCCCCACCCCACTACCCAAGCCTGAGCAGAATGCTATTGGACAGAGTTTCATCTTAGATTAAATTCCATGTAAGATGGGTGGGATCTGAACCAGATTGAGGAGAGAGTTGATTCATTCTATCTCATTATCAGTAATATCCTTCAGAGACTGAACTTTGAAATGAGGAATTTAGAAAAAAACTCTGGATCTCCCCAAATCAGTGGTTATTAATAGTCATTTCTTTCCCTACCTAGTTTTTCCTTGAGCTCACCCTACCCTGTCCTGACGTTATGCCTTTGTGTATGTCATCCCCATGCCTGGAATAGTTAAAATCCTTCTCTTCCTTCAGGATCCAGCTTAGGTGCCACCTCCTCCATGAAGCCTTCCTTTTTCTACTCAACTAGTAATGATTCCTCCCTCCCTCCAAACTGTCTCCCCTGTTTGGCCTTGTCCAAACAACTAGTACATTCTAACACGTAATTATTTGTACACATGCCTTATACCCTTATTGCATTATGAATTCTTTGGGGAATTATGTTGTTTTTCACTTCTGTATAACCAGACATAAGTACAGTACACTGCACACAGTAGGCATTCAATATTTATAGAATTGGTCAGTAGATTGGTATATCAGCCACATGGCTTAGTGAATGAAGCCTTTTAGATAAGTGGAGAATGTGAATGAAAGTTGTTAGGCTCAAGGGGCCCCTTTGTAGTATTTGCTGAAATGCTAATCTTCTTGATAAAATGAGGAAAGGTTGTCCCGTTTTGATGCTGAATTGGACTCTGAGCCTGGACTCCCTGCCTCTGTTATACCCTTAGCCTGCCCTAGAGAAAACCTTTAGAAGTCACTAACAGAGGCCCTCAGCCTCCAGGTATGGCTAGGCAAGCTGTTTTGGCCAGCTTGGCTTGATTCCAACAGGCCCATCCCCTGCATTCCATACTCCCAACAATGGCTGCTCCTCCAGGGGAGCTGGGGTCTAAGGATTCCAGACAAGCCATTCTTCTGCCAGCTCTTGAGGGCCAAGTGTGGTTTATTTGGAAGGAACACAGTGAAGGCTCAGCTGATGGGATTGAGTGTGACAGGGGCTTGTTTGGAAGCAAAGGAGACAGCCAGAGAGCAAGCCCCTCTCTGACCTCTGGGGGCATCACAGCCCTGCACAATAATTGATATTCACCGTGAGAGTGGCAGCAGCTCATATTTATGTAGTGATTTAAGGTGCTTTACTCACAACAACCCTGTGAGGTAGGTGCATCATCAAGGCAAGATTAATTTATGCTTGATATTCTTTGTTTAAGAATAATAATAGTTAACATTAATATAGTGCTTATTTGATGCTCAAAAAAAGCCTGGGAGGTAGGTGCTATTGTTATCCCTACTTTACAGATAACTAAGGCAAACTAAGGCAAATGGAGGTTAAGTGACTTGTCTAGGGTCTCACACAGCTAGCAAGTATGCAAGGCTGGATTTGAACTCAAGTCTTCCTGATTCCAGGCCCAGCACTTTAGCCTCTGTGCTACTTAGCTGTCCCAGTGGCATGTATTTCCCAACAGATTTCCATTCAGGCTGGTGAAAAATTAAAACAAGTTTTGGCATTTAAAATGGTAAGCTTTATTTATTCGGAGAATTTGTTGTTTGATCACCTTCCACAATGAGGATGGATAAGTGAAATGCTACTTCAATAAACTGATTATATTCCAGGGCCAGGATGGTCGACAGACCATAAATGCAGAGATTGGTTAAAAGATGAGAAATCACCCTAGGCTGGAGGAGGAAGGACTTAGTGGATCTTGAAATGATAAATAAAACAATATCCTTTTGCCCATTCATAAGCAAAGGTAGCAAGGAGCATGGTATGTGTGGAGGAGAGTGAAATTAATCTGACTAGAATTGAAGAGACATGGTATAGAATAGGACAAAGAGGGGAATAAAGTTGAAAAATCGATAGAGAATGGCCAGATTGGGGTGGACCTTGAATGTCAGGCTATGCGGTTTGGGTTTGATCTGGAGGCTTTTGGCCTAGGGAAGGATAGGATTAAAGTTGGGCAGATTGAAAGGGGGAGGCTAGATACAGTCAACAGCATTTATTAGGGGCTTACAGTGGCTCCCTATAGCAAGCATTATGTTAAGCCCTGGAGATACAAATACAAACAAAAAGAAAAATCATTCCTGTCCTCAAGGAGTTTACATCCTAATGGGGGAGGGGGAGGCAGGACATGAAAGGGAACTGAAATGCAGAGGGGATAAGCAGAGAAGGGACTATATTGAGGTGGTAAAGTCCAAAGAGTCAGAAACTGCCCTGGGAGAGGAATGAAGGAAGGCTGACCTGAGACCTTCTCCAAAATGGAGGTTCTGGGAGGAACTCACCAATGGGAACAGGGGGCCATGGGGGAAAGGAGACCAGTTACAATAAGACCTGGTCCAGGTTTGGGGGTTCTGGGAATAGAGAAGGAACTAATCTGAAGTTGTGTGCAAGGAGTGATCCATGGGATTTGATGTAGGAAAGGGAAAGGGAGAAGTTGGAGGGTGATGTTGAAAGAAGGGTGACAAATGGTGCCATTGACAAAATTTCAAGTTGAGTTGAAGGGATACCCCTAAGGCATCTGCCTCCTGCAGGCCAGTCCACAGCATACTGGGCCTCACACTATTCCAGTAGAGATGACTCAGTGGAGACTGGCAGAGTGAATGAAAGACAGAGATTCCTGTTGCCATTCAGTTGAATTGCCTTCAGGGTATTTGGGCAGTGGGCCAGAGAAGTGCCTAGATACAGCTGCCCAGACACACACTGCATGTTCCAGGGAAGAACGTCGGGGTGAGAGGAATCTAGTGGCACATCTGGGAGAAAGTCTATGTTTACGTTGCTATGGGAAATCCATGTTTCTATAGTATTTGGAGCCTTTGCTCATAGGCCCCAGTGACATACAGCTGCCTCTGGGATGTGGGGTGGCAGCCAGCACACAGCCTCATAGAGGGCGAGGAACATCTTGGCCAGGATACCAGGTCAGACTGTTCATTCCAATGGAAAGAACCCTCTGGGATCATCATCAGGTCCCACGTGCAGCTTGTGGGGCTTCTGGAAGGAATCCAACAAGCACAGCCTCCCACCTGGAGCTCTGTTTAACTGTCTCTAAAGTCAGACCAGAGTCCACCCAGCTGGGAGCTGATGTTTTCACCAGTCCAGCTCTCCACCCTTCAGGATTATTGCTGCGGAACGTGCAGCTTAATTATGGTTCCAGATCTCAGCATGTGCTGTTCTCTGGAAAATGTCAAACTACTAGGACCCGCCTGCATGCAAGCTGGATGCATAAAGGCTCAGGGCCAAGAAGCACATGCTAAAGCCTCTTCTTTTTCTCATACTCTGGCAGACCAGGCAGCCTGTGACCCTAACAGCAGGCGGCTCTGTTCTGAATACCCAGCCTCAAGAAGAATGTTGAGAGTCTTCCCTTCAAGAGTCACTTGACTCCTGAAGTCCAAGCCTGAAAATACAAATTCCATCCAAGGTGAACCAGGAACTATTGGTCTCCCCTGGGTGATTCTAATGATCCAGGACTAAAAGAGATCTCAAAGCACATCCAGATCCCCAGATTCTAATAAGAATAGTCAATCAGTCAACAAGCATTTATTAAGTGCCTACAATGTGCCAAGTACCATGCTAAGCACTGGAGATACAAAAAGGCAAAAGACATTCTGTCCTCAAGAAGCTCACATTCTAATGACAGGGACTGTATCTGTGACTTTATTGGTATAGGAAGCTATCAAATGAGAAAACTCCCTCCAACAGTGGAGGGCAACACCTTCTCTGTAGTCTCTGACCCTAGAGTACAGAGAGGGTAAGTGCTTTGCCCAAGGTTATACAGCCAGAATATATCAGAGGTATGACCTAAAGCCAGGTTTTTGTGACTCCTAGGACGGCTCTCTATCTCTTGTGCCATGTTGCCTTGTAATAAACAAAATAAATGCAAAAGAAGTAGTGCATGGTGTAGTGGATTGGTACCAGAAGACCTGGGGTTCTAATCCTCATCCTGCCACCAACTTATGTGCAAATCCTTGGACCTCTCGGATACTCCATTTCCTGACCTGTAAAATGGTTAGTCTCTAAGTGCCACCCCCTCCCCCCCCTTCTAGATCTAATATTCCATGGGTTAGAGAAGAATTTGATTGGTGGGTTAGAATGGTCGTGAAAGTGTTCATGGAAGATGTGAACCTTGAAAAATGGGTTGAAAATACAAGGATGGAGCAGTGTGGGCTGGTGGGCCAGCTTTCCAGGTGATGGAAATGTTTTTCTTCTGGGTGACCTAAACAAAACAATGGAGTTCTCCAACTGTTTCCCTAGAAGAGACCTCAGAGCCCAAAGGTGTTAGGCAGGAAGTTTGGAGAGAGAAGGAAAGGACATCTTTTTCTTCATACGTAAATATATGTTCTCAAGAAATTGCATTACTTATACCTGTTCCCTAAACTTATCATTCCATTTCTTACCTCTGTTTTCATACAAGGCATCTCCCGTGGCTGAAATACATTCCCTTCTCTTTGCCTGTCATAATCTTTATCTTCCTTCAAGGCTCAGTTCAGGTGCCACCTTCTCTGTGAAACCTTCCATGATCTCCCTCCTCCTCCTCCTCTTCCTCCTTCTCCTCCTCCCCTCTCCCTCCTCCTCTTCTCCCCTCTCTCTCCCTCCATCCTTACACCCCATCTCTCTGACTCTCTGTCTGTCACACACACACACACACACACACACACACACACACTCTGCTAGGGCTCTCTTCAAGTTCTCTTGCATTATAGTTCTCCAACAGAATGTAAACTTCTTGAGAGCAGGTACTATTTTATTTTCCCTTTTGTCTTTTTATCCTTGTACCTTTCATCCCTTTAGTACACTGTACACAGCAGGCACATAATAAATGTTAAGTTGAATCAAAAGATACAGAGAATCAGAGGGTGGGTATTTCTGGGGGAAGAAGAAAAAAAGAGCACAGGCAAGGGAGATGGTATTGGAGGAGTGAAGAACAATAGTACTAATTGAGGGAATCAGACTCCTTCGGCATGAAAGCGTCTGCTTATGAGCATCGTTAGCCAGAGGTAGCTGTAAATCTTGGCCGAGGAAAGGGCAAGAAACCTTTTTTCAGCTAATAACACATAAGCCAACTTTGAACGGAAGGACGCTGGTATGTATCAGTGAGCCAGCAATAAAGGAATGTTTCTTGAGATGCCTAGTTGAACGTAGATGGAGTTGAAGTAGTTTCTGTCTGGCAGCATGAATAAGATGGGACTCTTGTCCATAGCAGTTATTACACATAAATCAAAAGAGGGGTTAGAATGAGGGGCAGGGAGGGGGAAGACATTGTTGTAATGAAAGGTGATGTGAAAAAGAGATATCAGTAAAAAAGGAAATGTTTTAAAACATAATGGCAGCGTCCCTCCCAACCAGGAGCAGCAATATATTCATCCTTTTGCCTTTGGGGATGAACTGGGCTAACAATGTGAAGGGAGGTTGGGTCTGGATGTGGGAGAGGAAGGATTCTGTTCAGTTTATTTCATCTGGACCAAATCCCACTTCTTACACATACTCTTTGTGACCATGGGCAAGTCATTTCACCTCCTTGGACCTCAGTTTCTTCATCTGTAAAATATGTAGGTTGGACTAGATGGCCTCTGAGGGTCATTCCAGTTCTCTCTGAATCAAAACCTCTGAAAAAAAAAAAAAAAAAACCTCTGAATGTTACTGCTGCATCCTCCTGCTAATGTTGGGCCAGAACATAAGCTATGTTCTAGGGAGTCTCTCCTATGCTGAGAAATCCAAGAAGTATTTGTGAATGTATAATCTTTTATTGTTTGACCTTTGGTCTCAAAATTAGATATATACAAGGCATAAAAAACTGTTCCAATTCAAAATGCAGTGATGTTTTAATGATGGAGACAGAGACCCCTCCAAAGACCATGGGGACCCTCTACAGAGGTACAAAGTTTCCAGTATGAGAATTATTCAGATCCAAATGTTTCCAGTGCGTTGTTACTGTCAGATTTGGGTTCCTTACACATTTTTGAATGGAGACCATCAATTCAGGTTAGGGCAGTAGTCACTTGGTAATTTTATACAAAGTTCCTACTTGTATCCCTCCAGTGATATACACATTCACTTAGGATACTTTGAGGTTTTAGATAGTTTCCTTTTGGGACTGAAATATTCCTTTTGATGTTTGGGTTTTTCTCTCTGTCTTTGTCTTTCTCTCTCTCTGTCTCTTTCCCTCTCTCGTTCCTCCCCTCCCCCCTTCCTTCCCTCTCTCTCCCTCTCTCCTCCTTCCTCTCTCTCTGTTCCCTCCTCTCTCTCCATCTCTCTTTCCCTTTCCTTCTCCTTCTCTCTCTCTCTCTCTCTCTCTCTCTCTCTCTCTCTCTCTCTTCCCCCCCCCCATTCTCTCTACCTCCCTCTTCCTTTCTGCCTTTCCATGTGGCATCCATAGCCGAGTTTCACAGTGCATGCCCTGTCTACCTTTTTGTCTTAACCAAGCTTTGGGATAGCTATTTCTGAGCACTGAAATCCTGAGACATCTCAGCACTAGTTGGTGTGAAGTTGTGCTATGTGCCCTCTGCTAAAAAGCCAGGGCTGATTCTGGGGAAGAAAACACAGCAAGGCAAAAAGGTTTTGGCATCTCCTCCTCCTCTCAGTTTCCTGTTCTTTGAGGAGCTTCTAGGATGACTGGACAACTTCCTAGTCTGGAGAAAGATTGGTTCTAAAGGCTATTTGGCCCAGATATTGCCATAACACATTTTAGGAGTAGACAGGCAGGTTTTCTGGTGTGAGTTTGGGAATTTTTCCCTCATAGATAGCTAGTAAGTATAGTTTTGACCTGCATTACAGGCCAGGCATACAAGATTTCTGACAGAGATACTTCAAATTGAGTGAGGTAGGAGTCCAGACAGACTCCTTTTAAATGGCACTTTCCTTTTCCTGAAGGTCAAATAAGTAAGCTCTGAGCAGTTGGAGGTGAGTGTCACTTGGGAGCCTTTCCTGGTACTGTTTCCTGATTTTGTGTTTCAGGCTGGAAACTTTGTTAATGGAAAATTAACTTCCTCTTGGGTTCTGTGAATTTATCTAAGTAGCTCCCCAGCCTGGGCCCCATAGACAGGCCTTTCTTAAAGTGAAGGAGTCACAGTTGATAATATAATCCCATGATGATTATCAGATTAACTAAGACTCTGAGGTTTTCTTCTTGGATTTAGCAACTTCTGTCCAGCCTGTCAGTCAACAAATATTAAGTGCCTACTACATGCTAGGCACAGTGCCAACCAAGTCTGGGGATACAAAGACAAAAAACAAATAGTCCCCAACCCTTTAGGAGTCTGAAGTCTGTCAGAACTATCATATACACATATATTTATGTATAAAATATATACCAGATCTTCATGTATAAGTATATACAGAATAATGGGGGGAGAAAGGAAATCTGGCAGCTAGGAAGATCAGGAAAGGCCTCATGTAGGAGATGGTACTTGAGCTGAGCTTTGAAGAAGTTAGGGCATCTGAGAGCTAGAGGTGAGGAGAGAATACATTTCAGGCACAGGGGCAATCAGTGAAAAGGCATGCAGATGGGAGATAGGCTATCATATATGAGGAACAGCAAGAAAGACAGTTTGGGTGAATAATTGAGTACATGAAGGGAAGTAACATAAAGTTAGAAGTGTTAATATAATACAGAGTCATGTAAAGTCAGAACAGTTTTGACCAGATTATGAAGGACTTTATATGTCAAAGAGAGGAGTTTGCATTTGATCCTAGACATCCTAGGGAGCCCCTGGAGTTTGAGGGGGGGAAGTGACACAATGAGGCCTGTGCTTCAGGAATGTCAGGTTGGCAGCTGCGGTGTAGAGGATGACTGGAGAGGGGAGAGAGAGTTGTCTCTGGGGGACAGCCCAGTGGGGCCATATCAGAGGCAGATCATTGTTTAGACATACTTTTGCAGGAGAAAGAGCACACTGGATTAGGAGTCAGTCAAGCATTTATTAAACACTTCCTATGTTCCAGGTACCATGCTAAATACGGGGGATACAAAGAAAGGCAAAATAGTCCTGGCCTCAAGGAGCTCACTTTCTAATGAAGGAGGGTCCATGTAAATAACTAGACTTGCAAGATGGGAAGAGTAGATACAAGGTAATCTTAGAAGGGAAGGCACTTAGGGAACTGGGAAAGGCCTCCTCTGGAAGGTCGATTATAAGCTGAGTCTTGAGAGAAGCTAGGGAAATTAGGAGGCAGAGGTGAAGAAGAAGAATATTTCAGTCATGGGGACAGGCGGTACAGAAGGCAGGGAGTCTGGAGGAGCGCCTTGTGCAAGGAACAGTAAGGATGCCAGTGTAGCTGTATGGGAGTGGAGTAAAGTAGAAGACTGAAAGGGACCAGACTGCAAAGAGCTCTCAGTGCCAAATAGAGGATTATTTCTTTGACCCCTGAGGCAACAGAGGGCCATTGGAGTTTACAGAGTATGTGTCTGTGGAGCTATGTGGGGAGTGCTGAGTGACATGGTCAGACCTGTGCTCTAGAAAAATTGCTCTGACAGCTGAGTGGAGGATGGATTGAAATGGGCAAAGATGAGGCAGGGAGAATATTTAGAAGAGATTTGCAGTAGTCCAGGAGAGAAGTGATGAGGGCCTGAGTTAAAGTTAGTAGAGAGCGGCAGCTAGGTGGTGAAGTGAATAGAACACCAGCCCTGAAGTCGGGAGGACCTGAGTTCAAATACTGAGTTCAGATACTTGACACTTACTAGCTGTGTGACCTTGGGCAAGTCATTTAACTCCAATTGCCTTGCCTTCCCCCCTCGAAAAAAAAAGTAAAGTTAGTAGAGAGAAGAGAAAAAGGGACATATGTGAGAGATGTTGTGAAGGTAGAAAGGACAAGATTTGGCAACAGAGTAGATATGTGGGGTGAGTGAAAGTGAGGAGCTGAGGGTGATGCCAAGATTGTAGACCTGTATGGTTAGGTGGCATGATGGTGGTACCCTCAGCAGTAATGAGGAAATTTGGAAGAGGGAGGGTCTGAGAGGAAAATTATGTTTTGGATGTGTTGAGTTTGAGATGTTCAAAAGGCAGTTGATGATGTGGCACTGTAGCTCAAGAAAGGGATCTATGGACCTGGACCTATGTAGGAGATGATAATTGAATCCATAGGAGGCTATGAGATCACTAAGTGAGAAGGTATAGAATGAAAAGAAAAAAGGACCTAGGCTAGAGCCTCGGGGATACCCATAGTTAATGAATACAGCATGGATAATGAGCCAGCAAAAGAGACTGAGGAGTGCTTAAGCAATTGAACCAGGAGAGAGCAGTGCCACATCAACCCAGAGAGTAGATGGTACTCCTGAGAAGGTGCCGAAGGGAGGTCAGCAAGGATGAGGACTGGGAAAAGGCCATTGGATCTGGCAATTACAAGATTATCCGTAACTTTTGAGAGAATAGTTTCTTTTGTATGATGAGACCAGAAGACAGATTGCTGAGGCCTTAGAAGAAAATGAGAGAAGAGGAAGTAAAGGCAGAAGACCTGGGTTCTAGTCCTGGCTCTGCTTAGTTGTATAACCTTAAGTAAATTTCTTAAGCTCTGAGCCTTCAAGAGTCTCACCTGTAAAATGGGGATTACCCAATCTTCTCTATGTCACAGGTCCATTGTGGGTATCAGATGAAATAATATATGTTAAAGCACATTGTAACTTTTGAGTACTGTACAAATCTTGGAATTATAGATTAATAATGATAGCAATAATGGTGATGATGGCTAGCATTTATATAGTGCCTATTATGTGCCAGGCACTGTTCTAAACATTTTCTAAATAGTATTTCATTTAATTCTCACAACAATCCAGCATGGTAAATGCTGTTATTATCCTTATTTTACTGTTGAGGAAACTGAGGCAAACAGGGTTAAGTGACTTGCTCAGGGGCAATGTCTGAGGCCAGATTTGAACTCTGGTTGTCCTAACTGCAGGGCCCTTTCATCACTCTAGGCTTTTATCTACTTACTTGCCTAGCTACCTCCATTAGATCAGATTATTAGATTAAAACTACTAGTGACATTCAGGACTATCCAGCATAGGGCTTCTTAATGTGGGGGTCTATGAAGAGGTTTTAGAGTATCTGTCAACTTGGATTGGAGGAAAAAATTACATCTGTATTTTAATATAACTAACATAATTTTAATATAACTTGAGCTCCTTGGCTTCACTACACTGCCAAAGGGGTCCAGGACACAAAAAAGTGAAGAACCCTGATCTAGTACAGCCACTTCATTGTGCAGATGAGGAAGTTATTATTTAGAGTCACCATGAGCCTCACACACTCTCCCTTCCCAGTCCCCCTCCCACTCCTCTGGCCAAAAACAGTGGCTGCCAATGCTTGGGGCAGAGTAGCCCTGAGCTATGCTGTGCTGTATGTTCTCCCTACATGATTCATTTGCATTCAGCCATAAGAGTTTGGAATCGCTGTGATCTCAACACTTTGGACTGTGCACTGTTGGCCTGGACAAGAAGCAGTGCAGTATGGTGGAGAGCTTTTAGAATCAGAAGCTTCCAGGCTCAAACTCTGCCCTTACTGTTTCTGGGTTCTTGGGAAAGTTACTGCTTCTCTCTGGGTCTCAGATTTCTCATCTGTAAAATGAGAGAGATTGAACTAGATCTAAGGTGTCAAATAGAAACATTTTTACAGGCACACAATGACTTAGAAAATCACAAATGAATATTATCTGGGGTGTATTGTATATTTGGTTGTTAGGGGATTTTTTTGTTAAACATTTCTCAATTACTTTTTAATCCAGTTCTTAAGATTAACCCCACTGAACCAATAGGCTGTATTAAGAGGGAATATGGGATAATTGGAGGAGGAGAGAAGTCATGGATTGCAAAATCAAATCCTGTTTGTGCTCCGCTTTTTAAAAGCTTGAAATATCTTAGTATTGAGGTTCAAAATTTTAAAAAAGCCAGTCCGCTTAGTTGGGAAAACTGCTTCTCATTTCACAACTTAGTTGAATCTAGTTGGTGCCTTTCCATTGAGGATTCTATATGACTGAACATGTGAATAGAAACCTTTTCCCACCTTTCTCCCATCTTCTCATCTCCCCTAGAAAGCTTAGGGCCTTTAAGATGAATCTATTTCTGCTAATGAAGATGGTGGGGGACTGTTTGCCCTCTTAAAATCGTTCAGTTTGGGACAAACTCAACCCAGCTGCAGCAGGAGTTGTGATTGGCCGAGGCCTGGGGTTTTCCAGGGTGATTTGCATATTGTCCAGTTCTCTGCATGCCTTTCTGTTTACATCACTTCAGAGAGACACATAGAGGCACCCACGCAGATTGAGCAAGAGACATTTTGAAAGAGGATGAGTGTGCAGGACCAGCAAGAATTTCCTAGGAGGTAAAGTGTTTGTCTGTTCTTCTAGGCTTGGGGGTAACAGTTGGGTATATTTCAGCAGAGCTGCTGATGCTGCCACCACCCCCACCATCACTACGGGTTGGATTTGTTGCTGATGAAATTGGCATTTTGCATTTTTCCTGTAGCAAACTGTGGTTCCTAGTAGCATATGGATATTAAAATTCAGGTTGGCTTATAATCAGCAAACTCATACTGACCCAGCAGCTTAATTGTTTTTCTGTTCTGTGACTGAAATGGTAGCCCAGGTAAAGGGGGATTTTGAAATGAAATTAATTTCCAGTCTCTAACTCTGCATCTCTCAGGGAACACTTCATTTCATGTTTCTGTAGTGTGACTGCTGGTTTGGCTAACTTGCTGCTAACTTGTTTTCCCAGCAAAATCTTGCCTTAGACATTTCTATAGTTCCTTGGTTTCTTTGCTCTGGACTTTGGACCTCTGACTGAACAGCTTTCAAGACTGCACCTTAGCCCAAACCTGCTCAGATATTCTGCTGTTTGTCTTAACCTCCCAGGATAGAAAATAGTAGTTGCAAGTTGTCTTGTCCTGTTTGAAATCCTTGTCAAAAGCATGCTCGTGAGAGCCTTTGGGTTTTGGCTTTTCTTTTGTGTGGAGAAAGTAAATACCTGTTTCATACCTAGGGCAGGGGAAAAGTCTGCGCCTTCAAACTGGCAATTTTCCCTATGTAAAGAGCTTCTCTATCTGCCCTAGAAGCAAAGTGGTTGTTTTTGTGATAGTGCCAGCTGAGGTGTCCTAGTTAGAGCCGTGTGGTCCAGGGTTTCCAGGGTTTCGAGGCACAGTGAGTGGAGAACAGAAGGGAGACCCTGAGGGCTGTCCTAGTTTTGTTTTGTGTGTGAACCAGACAGCATGCAGGCGAGGAATTGAAGTCACATGTTTTCCTGAACAGAGACTGCTAGTGATTGTCCCCAGCTTGTAGAAGCTGGCTGGCCTTTTGACCCTTGGGAATCTCACCTTCATAGCACCTTTTCTTTCCCCTAATAGATTTTTGAAGACTCCACAGGCTGCCAGACATACTGCTTAATGCTTTATCCACCATGCTGACAGCCCTGTAGAATTTTTATTGTGCTACCAAGAGCCTGCATCCTCCTCTGAGCTAGTGTGGCTTAGGTTTGGGTTCAAACTGAAAAGTAGAATCAGAATTCCTAGCACTGGAAGGGACCTTAAAAATCATCCAGTCTAACCTTCCCATTTTGTGGGTGAAGAAACTAAGATCCAGAGAGTTAATGACCTGAGTCCAAGCTATGTAGAGAGCTGGGACCCAGGGCTGCATTTCTTTTATTCCACCAACTTGGAGATGAAGTAATACTTTGGGTTGGAATGGGTCATACATCCATGTAGCCATTCTAGTTGGAAGTGAAAGTTCCCATCCTTCCTCCTAGCCCTAGGAATGAACAGTACGGGGGGGGGGGTGGGGGGGGGGTGGGAGTGGGGGTGGGGAGGTGCTCATCGTTGGCTTGGAACCCTGTGTAGGTTCCTTCTCATTCCAGAATGTTTGCAAAGGCTACAGGCAAGCCCCTTCATGTGCATTACCTTCATTCTGGGGGGTTCTTCCCACTGGTGAGCACTCATCCTCCTGTAAGCCCCTCTGCCCATAGGGCACCGTCCTGTTCCAACTATCTGTGAGGCGCTGTAACACTAGGGTCATCCCACCGGACCGTCACTTCCCTGCCCTCTTTAAGACTGTGGTTGGTTTGTGTTTATAGACCTATTTGGGGTTGTTTCAACAAATCAATGAGGCACGGTTTCCTGGATGTGCAGGGTATTCATCTGTTTGCTCATGTAATTTCTGGTAGAGTAGAAAGAACACTGGCTTTGTAATCAGAGGACCCTAGGTTTGAATTCTTTCTCTGACACTCTCTGACCTTGGCAAGTCACTTAACTGCCCTGGGTATCATCTGTAAATTGAGGGGACTGGACTATATGGCCTCTTGAGTTCCCTCTCAGCTCTAGATCTATGATCTGCGACCATGTAGAAAAGCAAGCACTTGGACCTCGCCTTCACAGAGCTGCCAAATTAATTAGACAAGTGAGACATATGGAAAGGCGAACTAGTATGATCAGGCAAGACATGGCAAGTACCAAATGAATGGAAGAGACTCCGAGCCAGTTGTTCAGAGGAGGGAGAGATCACTGTGAACCTAGAAGGCTTCCTGGTGGAGGTGGGGCTTGAGTGATAAACAGTATTGATTGGGGAGGGAAGGGAGAGCAAGCATTCCAAGGTGAATTCTGTCAACACAGGTGCAGAGACAGGAATACACTTAGGTGTGTTTAGGGAACAGTCAAGAGACCAGCCTGGAAGGAATGAGGTTTTATGTAGGGAGATGTAGCTATGTTCATGCTAATTCCGTCCATGTGGTCCCAGTTAAATCTAGACTAGAATTCAGAGATGTGGGTCTGAGTCCCAACTTTATTGTATTCTTTGGATGAGTCCCTTTCAGAGGCTCTGTTTCTTCACCTATAAAATGAAAATGATAGCCCCTGCTCTGCCCTGCCTACCTGAACGGGGTGTTGTGAGCATCAAAGAAGACAAGGGGAAAGCACCTCATAAGCTGTAAAGTCCATACAAAGAGGGGGTGGTGGTGTTCTTTCATAGATCTTTATTAGGGAGATGGATGATAGGCCCCCTAACAGTGTCATCTTCACTTTCATACCTTCAAATCAAGGCCTAGAGCGTAAAGAACTTTGGATAATTAGCTCATGATCCTAGAAAACATCAACTGGCTCATTTTGGGATTTAATGTGGTCACCTTTCAGCCTCTATTATAATCCCTTTTCCCCACACTAATTCAGCTCCATTTCTGGAACATTTGTGGTCCTTGCCCTCAAGAACTCCTATTAGAAATACATGAAAAGGACACATACACACGCATTCACAAAATAAGTTGGCTATATGAAACTTCAGCCCATAGTACGGTAACATCCTCCTTAAGTCACAAAATTGTGTTGTGTGTTAGAGCCCTCTATGTTAGTATGTAGCACTAGGAACTATGAAATGTCAGAACTGGGAAGTAAGTTGGGGGTCATGTAATGTGACCCCCTCTTTTTACTGATGAGGAAACTAAAGTCCAGATGAATACAAAGACTTGCCAAGGATCATACGATGAGTTAGTGAAAAGAGCACTGGACATAGTAAGAGAAGAAGACCTGAATCTGACTCCCAGCACTCCTATGTCAATAAACATTTCTCAGTTAACTATATGCAAGGCACTTGGGAAACAAAGACAAATATTAAACGGTCTTTCCCTTCAAGACATTTATTTTTCGTATTGGTGTGACCAATCAGCTTAGGTTCTGCAGTGCCGAGAAGAGCCAGATGGCTGTGGTTGCTTACCTTGGGCTCTGGGACAAGGGCTCTATACCCGGAAAGGGTCCCATCTGAGAAGGAAGCAGTGTTTGAAGGCAGATATGTGGCAGGGGTCAGGGGGTCAGACAGAATCTGCTACAAAAGCTATTTAGCCCAAGCATTCTTGTCTTTGATAGTTTATGTCTGAAGGGAACAGTACTTTTCAATCCCATTGGTTTATGGAATTGTCAGGCTTTTTCCTCTCTAATCCCAGGCAGGAATTGCTGCTGGTCTCCTTGCCAGGCTGATGGCCTCCACTACCACCCCCTCACCCACCCCACCACCACCACCATCCTCTACCAGCTGGAAAAAAATTCCAGCACCTAAGGGTCTCCCATTTTTAGACTTAGTGCAGTGGTTCCAATATAACACCATCCCCACCCACTCCTCCATCCTCTGTCCCATTAGTTTCTTATCTCCTGTGGCTTCTGTCACTGATGGGACCAAGACACGCTGGCCTGGACACAAGACAGGCTGAACTACTAATGATCATCAGATTTGTTGGCATCAATCAAAAAACTTCCCTGGGTGTGGTGGCCTCAGGGTTTCTGCTGGTCAGACAAGGTATGGAGATGGGTGGGAGAAGTCTCTGAGGAGAGTGGATGGCCCTGGACACAGACTGGGCAGTGGTGTTCAGTGCATGAGAGCATTGGGTGCCCTGATGAGCCTGTCAGTAATAATGAGGATAATGGAATTTATGTAACGCTTTAAGGTTTTACCTATATTATCTCATTTTATCTTTTCTGTGAATTAGGTACTGTTATTACCTCCATTTTACAGATGAGGAAACCGAGGTTAAATTATCTGAGATGGTATTTTAACTCACTCGGGTCCTCTGACTCCCAAGTCCTGTCTCTACTATACCTAGTTCCTAGGAGCTCCTTGGTCATCCGGGCTTGGCCAAATGCCTAGGAGCTCTTCTCAGTAGGCCCTCCATACAGGCTTGCTATACCCTCCCTCCTGCTTCCCTTTTTTTCTTTCTTGGCAGAAACTGGGAAGTCACATTCAAAGTCAGCTGAGACGTTGTGGGCCTGGACCATGGACCTGTAGAATCTCATACTTGTTTTCAAGTATAATTCTTACTCTTAGGAAAAGATATGACAGTGACAATACTAAATTGGGGAACATAGCCACTTAGCCCTCTTGTGCTGTTGTAGGCCATCCAAAGGGAAATCTGGCATAGTGTCATAGAAAGATCACTGTATTTGAAATCAAGACCTAGATTCAGGCCCCAGTTTGTTCCTTACTACTCATGTGACCTTACCTCTCTAGGTTTCAGTTTTTTCATCTGTGCAATGAGAAAGCCACTCTGAAATCCTGTGATACTAGACTTGGGGGAACTGTCTGGGCATAGCAGCAAGGTACAGTTTTCTTTCCCAAGAGATGACAAGGTGGGTTGCTTTTTGTAACAGAATTTCAGTGATTTGGGGTCGAATACAACCCATCAACAGGCCTTTGGTGGTAGAGCCATGGAGAGCCATGCCCTCATGACTCGTGGAGTCCCTGATGCTGCCCATGAGACAAGCGAAATTGGTTAGAAACATGATGGCATTGGCCTACCCCTGACCCCTGTGTGGCTCAGTAGGGTGGCCATTAGGGTTCACCAGCTGCCCAGTCATGGGTTAGGGACACAAGGGACACTTTTTAATAGCACTTTTTATAAATGCATCTGGTGCCACAAGGACACAGAGATTTCCACTCCTCACAATCCCTCCTATTTCTTTTTTTGCCACCAGCAAATCCAAGTCCTCATTTACTGGGGCTCCTCAAACCCCAGATCACCTGTTGGGAAGAAGCCACCCAATTCACACAATTTTCACTGTTTCTGCTTTTTCCCTTATTGCCCAAGGAGGATTAAGTACTGGTCCACTGATTTCAAGTATAGAGAACTTCCATAAGAAGCAGTTCTTTCTACCAATGCAGGCCAGCATCTTCTCCACAATTAATGGTTTTAGAGAATTGCCTAGTTCTCCATGGTGAGGTCAAACTCAGATAGAAACTTATCCCTGTGGGTCACATATTGACTTAGAATGCCACAAATTGATATGTTGTATTTTTACTTATTTTATTTTATTTTTATTTATTTTATTTATTTTGTTAAACACTTCCCAATTGCATTTTAATCTGGTTGAGGCTGTGCTGGGGCCTCGAGTACTGAGAGGTTTAGTGACTTGCCTAGAGTCACACAGCAAGTATGTGTCAGAAGTGGGACTGGAACTCAGATCTTCCTGGTTTCAAGGCTAGCTCTACCACACTGCCTTTGTCTTCCCCAGGAACAGCACAAATAAATACACTTAGCTATTTAAAGGAGATTTACCATAAGGTACTACATGAAGGGTATCTACATTGGGGGAGAAGGCACAATAACAGATCGAAAGGGCAATAGTTTTACAATTTACAAAATTTCTTACGGTTAATTCTGACTCTTAGCACCAATGACAAAGCATATGGTCCATTCTCCTTAGTTCCTTCCTGCCTGTTTTCTTGGCCTGGGCCTTGATAGTAACTCATTACTAGTTCTGCTTCTATGGATTTGGCTGGGCAAGGGAAGCCTTCTGGAATCTGGTCGTCCAACCCTCACTATGGCATGGGAACCCAGGACCTAGCAGAGATCTTTCCATTGCTTTCCTGAAAAATGGGGGGGGGGGGGCATTGAACCAGATGATAAGGTCCCCTTAAAGCTCCATGATCTAAGAATATTTTGAAAGAGCAGAACCAGATAAAAGATCCAGTTTGTAGAATCTGTTTCAAGGTAATTGGCACAGTGGATAGAGTTCTGGGCCTGAAGTCAGGAAGACTCATCTTCCTGAGTTCAAATCTGGTCTCAGACAATTACTAGCTGTGTATCCCTGGCCAAATCACTTAATCGTTTGCCTCAGTTTCCTCTATCAGAGTCTCTGTGTCTTACTCTATCAGAGTCAGATTCTATCTTCCCCTTGCCTCAACTCGATTCTTGCTGAAGAAGGTTCTCCAAGCTGGATCTTTTGTGGTTCTTCCCTTTCACAAACTTCAGAGAAAGGGACCGCCTCATATGGCTCAAAACCTTCATTTTCTAGAGAAGTGCAATCTCTTACCCAAACTAGTAAGTAGTGAGTCCAGGACCTGAATTCAGGCTTTCTCACACCAAGTCCAAACCTTGCCACTACACCATAAATGACCTCTTCCATTTCTGCCATATGGCTTTAGCCCTTTGGACTAGGCCCATGTCAGACTCCTCTAATCTTCATCATCCATGCCTTTACTATGTGTCTGCTTATCCTAAATTAACTTGTTTTCTGGCTCTCAACCTATGCTCTTAAATAAATTCCTAATTCCTCAATATTGGCCAAGCTAAGTTCATGGACATACCTACGTCCAGAAGAGATTCTTCCCTTTTCCAGCTACTGTATGCCACCTCAGAGGCATAAGACACTCATGTGGGCCTGTGGATCTTGAAGTTGACATGGTATTGTAATACAGAACTACGTTACATTGTCCATAATCATCAGCGTATTGACTATCTTCCTCACCTTTCCCAGCAACTTAAACAAAGTCATGTCATCACAGAGTATTATCAGTGCCAAAAAATTCATATCTCTCTGATATAGAAATTTATTTTGTAATAAGTCAAATGATCTATTAAAAAGTAAACATTTAAGTGGATAGTAACACAGAGGGCACAATTTTCAAATGTGGAAGGTGGAAGATTAAGCTTGCTCAGGACACACAGATGCCTTCTGGCCTACGTTTGCGGTTTCAACCACTATACATGGAAATAAGCAAGAAGACCCTAGTGTGTTCAGGAGTAGCAGTGGCCTGGGTTGTTTCTGGTTGCTTATTTAAAGCTTTTACTAGCCCTCAGCCTGGCTTTTTTTTTTAAACCTAGACTAATTTTTCTCAGGGCCCTATGGCCTGGTGACTGGAGCTGATTATACAGTAATGAGAACTCACATTTATAAAGGTTTGCAAGTACTTTAGATGCATTGTCCTGTGTGTTCCTCAGAGCAGCCCTGTGAAGTAAATACTGCAGGTATGATTAGCCTTATTTTACAGATGAGAAAACTGAGGCTGAGAGAGAGGAAGTAGCTTGCCCAGGGTCACAGAAATTCAAACCTAGGCCTGCTGCCATCTCTATGTGTGCTGCTCTTCCTGTTATAGCGAACATAGCTCACACATGTTGAACTAAGAGGCAGCAGGACCCTTTGGAAAGGAAATCAAAGTTCCCTAGCAGAGTGAAGAATTAAGGGTCAGCATTCTACAGTGTGGGGTACATGAGGTACTGGCCCTACCTAGATTTTTTGGCCAAGGTGGGACCAAACCTGGGGATCTGACCTTGAGCCAGAAATCCCAGTTAGTAAAATAAATGTCCAGTTTAATTCAACACACCATTATTAATCACCTACTGTAGGTAGAGGCCCTCTGCTGGGTCCTGGGGTATTTAAGGTGAATGAATGAAAAAGTATTTATTAAACATTTACTATATGCCAGGCAAGTATTGAGGATACAAATAGTTTTTAAAATTAGGCCCTGGCCACCAGGAGCTTACATTTTAATGGGGAAGATAACACATGTAGGGAAGTGGTGACTAGGAGAGGTTTGTTCTGGAAAGGTGGCAGACAGATAGTGAGATGGCCTAGGTGAAGAACTGAATGGGATGTGAAGCCAAAGCATGTTCTGGTGCCTAGACCAGCTTTATTTTTTTTTTATTTTAAATTTATTTATTTTTAGTTTTCAACATTTCATTTCCACATGATTTTGAGTTCCAAATTTTCTCCCCATCTCTTCCCTACCCCTCACCCCAAGATGGTATGCATTCTGATTACCCCTTCTCCCAATCTGCCCTCCCTTCTGTCACCACCCCCCCTTATCCACTTCCCCCTTACTTTCTTGTAGGGCAAGATAGATTTCTATACACCATTGCCTGTATATCTTATTTCCAAGTTCCCTGTAAAAACACTGGGCCAGCTTTAGATAGTGAGATGAGTGAGCTATTTTGTACACGGTCACCAACCAGCTAAGTTGGGCATTAAGATGGGAAATTAATCAGACATGGTACCTGCCCTCCTAGAGCTTATACTAGCATCAGAAAATATTTCCTATTTATTAGAACTCTGCAAAAATGGAATGGCCTGCAAAGGGAGTGGGTTTCTCCCTTTCCCTAGAGGTCTTCAAACAAAGGCCAGATGATGTTGATTATATCATAGAGAAGATTCTTAGTCAAATATGACACTTGAGTGGCCTCAAAAATCCCAGCTGTCAGATTCTGTGACAAACACATAGATTTAAGCAACTATATGTTCGAATGACACCTGTATAGAAGAATTCACATGAGAGATTAGGTCTAATAAACAAATTGGAGGAGCACAAAGAACTCTGGACCTTGAACTCAGAAGACCTGAGTTCCTATTCAAGCCCAGCCACTAATAAATGACTGTGTGACTTTGGGCAAATCATCTCGTATCCCTGAGTCTGTTCTTCATGTGTCAAATGGGGATATTAATGCTAGCTGTAATTATCTCACAGGATTGTGAAGAAAATGCTCTGTAAGCTATAAAGTACTTACATAGAAATGTGACATTATTATGAATGATTATTATTAAAGGAGGGAAATGCCATCAAATGTTGATTGCACCCTATTTACATTGTCCTTCACTATGAATTTATAGTTGTTATTTTAGAATTCATAAGAATACTCTTAATGTGTTGTTTTTTAAGGAACGGTCCACATTGGGCAATATTTTTCTCTTTTCTCTGTTGCCTTTGCTCTTGGATGGGGCCCAAGCAATAGAGCAACAGCCATCCTTGGCTTCTGAGACTCGGCCTCACACATGGCCCCAAGAGAGGGAAAGCAGTGCCTTGCCCAAACAGCTCAGCCATGTCTTAGTGTGGCCTCCGAGCCAGGCCTGGGAGGCACAGCCCCGTTTCCATCATCAGGGCTTTCTAACCAAACGCCTGTGGAATCTTACCCTCTCATCTGTGTGGTCCCAAATCTTATTTTTTCCCAGTCTAAAAAACATAGCCACATAGTTGCTTCATCTAACAATCCAGGCAATAGAGCCCTTGGGTGGGTTGGATAGAGAGAGTGTGAAGTCTGCTGCCTCAGTGGTCCCCAGGACCAGCACTTGTCCTGGACATGACTTGTCTCTGCACCAGGAGGGTCTCCCTTCCAATCCCTGAATCACCTCCGGTACACAGCTCATAGCTACTCTTTCTGCTCCTGCTGGTTTCTAGCTGTAGCAGCCTTGACAAATGAGGATCGATGCAGGGGGTGAGGTTGGAGCTAAAACTATCCTGCCTCTCCCTGTTCAGACTTCAATCACTACTCGGAGCAAAGAGCTAGGACAAAGGCTAGGAGATTTGAGGTATGGTCAGGGAGCAGGATAGTAAAGGTAGAGGAAAGAAAATCGGGCAGCACAGTATTGTCTGTTTCCACCTGCCTGTGTCTTTGACTTCTCTCATTTCTTTTTGGTTCTCTCCTCTGAGGTAGGCTGGATTCCCTACCCTCCCAGGCTATCTCCTCCTTTGTCTTCTTTCTGAGAACGCCCAGCACCAGGAATGATATCCCATTGTCTGTCAGGGTAACTAGATTGTCCCTTTGCTGCCCCTTTATATTCCTCCTCTGGGCCTGCTTCTCCCACTCAGTGGACCAGGTCTCTGGGGCAGACACGAGCCCAGTCTGCTCTTTGGTAAGGAGGAAATATGTTCCTGCAGCAAAGTCTAAAGCTAAGCAGACAGTGGGAATGTTGATTGCCCATCCTCCTCCTGACTAGTTTCCCTTTCACATGTCCTCAACCTCCTTGCACACACCCTGTGTCCTGCAGACCTGAGGCTATTTGACCATTAGCATCTGTTTCTGTTTTCAGTGCAGGCACCGATGTTAATAATCATAAAATTCTCATAATTTTCCAAGCATGATGGCTAGGATGCAGTGGCTTAGAAATCAGGAGCCCTGGGTTCTAGTCTTGTCTCTGCCTTTAACTAGGTTAAATTACTGATCTGGGCACCTCATGGGGACAATGAGACTAGTAATCCCTGGCCTACATACCTCACAAGGCTGTTATGAGGACCAAATGAGAAAATGAAATGGGAAAGCATTCATGACCCAGAAAGCCCTGTCCACATGTGAGTGTCAGTTAACTAGCATGGACTAGGCATTGTGCTAGATGTTGTAATACAAGGAAAGACCAGAACAATCTCTGCCTTCCAGAATTTCACATTGTAATGGAGACGGCACCGTGTAAATAACTAGGACATACAAGCTATAGATGCTTGAGTCACCACCCAAGGTAACATAGCTAGTTGGGTGACCTCTCTGAGCCTCAGCACAGCTAGTCAGTGGTTGAGATGGGACTAGACTACATGACGCCTGATTCCACATTTAGTGGCATTTTTTATGCTACACTGCATCATGGCACATCAGGGACTCCATCCTTATTCCTGTGGGGGTCTTCAGCATCTGCTTGCCTTCAAGGCTGATCCTAGAGGGTAAAGCCACTGGCCTTTTAAAGTCAGTGACAAGAGGTAGGTCCTTGGGTTTAGCTTGGAGATAAGTGCTATCTGCAGAATGTGGAATTGCTATTGTGGGCAACAAGAGGGAAGTCTCCCTGCCCACCCTGAGCATGTGATGACTCTTCTCTCCTCCTCCACCACACCTCCTCCTTCCCCCACCACTTCCTCTGCACTGCTGAGAGGCTGTGTTCAGGGAAGAGGGAAGGAAGTGGCTCCATCCTGGGTCTCAGACACCAGAACAAGAATCAGGAAGTGAGGCCTTTGAAATGGGATTGGCTGTCTGAGGGTAATGGGAAAGGAAGGCCTTTAGCCTGATCCGAGTTCAGACTGAATCCCTTGTGGCCTCACCCAGGTGCTCACAGGCACTCAGCACTGTAACTGCTCAGTCTCATACTGAAGGGGGGGAATGGGTTGGTGACATGCTAGCCAAGACTTTGGAGTCTGCTTGTGTTCTTTAAAGAAACTTTGCTTTTTCTCCCCTCCCCACAGAGAAAGCTGCCCGTGGATACTAAATGCTGCTCTAGATTATGAGCTCAAGCAAGAGTGCACGATATAATCGTTTCTCTGGTGGCCCAGCAAACCTCCCTCCCTCGGACAGCACAAACGGGGTAAGGGGGAGAGCAGGCACTCCTCTGAGTTCCTCCCAAATCCCGGATCAGGAGATAGCCTAGGACCCCATCCCGTTCTGTCTTGCCTGTTGATGGCTCAGAGAGAAGCATCCTTTCTAGGCAGGAGGAAGGACTAGTGTACTTTCAATGCTGTCACTGAGGAGCCAACTTCTTTATCCCTATATGCCCTTCCAGACCTTACTACCATGGCCTGTCATAGGCGAGGGGCTTCTTGAGAAACAAACAGCCAGTTCTGGAGCCAAAATCCTGCTAGTGCAGATGAGTGACTAGATGTGGGAGGGAGAGAGCTGCCTGAGCAGCATTTGGTATTTACAGAGGGCTTTACAGACACTTTGGTGAGAATAGCTGCTGGCCTTTCTGACTGCTCCTATGGTTCTCTGCTGGTGGCCACAGGTATAGACAGTACAGAAAATAGTGCTTCCCAGACTAAACTGACCACAGAACACTTTACAGGCTTGAGATATATTCACAGAATCCATAAATCCTCCCGGGAGACTTGGGGTTATGTAATGCTGTTGGGATAAGTAGGGATCTGGGAAATTTTGAAGCAACATAGCAACATAGAGGAAATTAAATTAACTGCTCTACCAAAAAAAAAAACCTGCCATGCACAAATTTTTGGATACGTTTGCAAATTTGATAATCTATTAGAGCAGAAAATGGCACTAGCCTAAAATTTTCATGGAACCCCCCTGCCCCCCCAGTTGGTGTTGGTGGAACAAACAACCTAACCAGGGTTTTATGAAACACTGTTTAGGAGATGCTGATGCAGGGGTGACTACTTGTTTTTACATACTCTGGCCAGCCCCTCCCCGTCCTGATTTTTGGGCACTAGTAGCCATACCATCTGCCCTGGTTCCTGCCCCCCAGAATGTGGTCCCAACTCAAGACCTATTGACCATCCCGTTATCTTGGGTACCCTCATCTTGGTGGAATTTGACAGAACGTGTCTGCCCGCCAGGTTAGTCCTGGCTGAGGCCAATGGCCTGGGCTCGCAGTGGGGAACATTATTATGTTCTGAAAACAGAACTGTGGTTTTGGGAATGACAAGGACCCCTTGCCCATCCTTAGCCTGTGATAGCCTGCCTATTCTGTAGGACTGTGTGGAGAGAAAGAAGGGTTTGGACACAGTGATAAGGAAACTGAGTAGCAGAAAGACTCCAGGCATAGGGTGTTACCTTGAACCGTCTTTAGGAGTCAGAGCCCCACAAGCATTTTGGGGCTTCCCTGGGGCAGAGGTACGGAGCCGAAGGGCCCACATGAAATCTCCCAACGTGGCTCCATTTCTTACAAAGGTTCCTTTCATTGAGGAGTCTCTGAGACTGCTGCTCTGTGCCCTAAGGGGCTTATGTCTGATTCTGGCATCTTCTCTATGTTGAAATATAGGAAGTGGACTGACTATGCACAAGGCTGGGTGGGGGGGTGCCAGTGTTTTCTAAGGTTCTATTGATTGGCTAATTGTTGCCTTTTGTGCCTTACGTAGTAATCCTATCCTAAGTATACCTTACTTCTCTACGTCTCTTAGTGGACAGAGACATGTGCATTAAGTGTTGGGCACTCAGCGGCTAGCCCTGTAAGAGGCAGAAGGCACATAGTGGGTGGAGCGCTGGGCCTGGAGTCATGAAGACCTAAGTTCAAATCAGGCCTCAGACACTTCCTAGCTGGATGACCCTGGCTGAGTCACTTGGCCTCTGCCTGACTCAATTTCTTCATCTGTAAAATGGGGATAATGATAGTACCTCCCTCCCAGGGTTGTTGTGAGGATCAAATGAGATCATATTTGTAACATGCTTATCAAACTTCAAAGCGCTCTATATCATTATTATTATTAGAGCCATTTTAAAAGGCCCTAGGTTAGTCTTTAGGAATCCTCCTCCTTAGCCTCTGGCAGTGCATTAGCTCGAGGGAGGGAATGTGATTATGTCATCTCTGTTCTCTCTTTAGACCAGAATGGAAACTACCTTTGGTCCTGCATTTTCAGCTGTTACCACCATTACTAAAGGTGAGCTCCTGCCAGGATCCAGGTGTTACTCTGAACCTGCCACACAGACTTTGGTCCTTTGGGGGGAAACCTTGGGTGGAGAGAGATCAGGGAGGAGGAATTCCAGTTGTGAATTCACCTGGAGAAAACAGCCAGGTGCCAAAGCCAAGAGGAGGGAGGCGCTTAGGATCATGAGATCATCACTGTAGAAAAGCTGGTAAAAGCCTTGGAGGCCATCTCATCCACTCTCCTTATTTTGGGGGGAGGAAACTGAGTCCCAGGAAGATGCAGTGACTTATCCAAGGTGACTGGAGAGCACAAGTAAGCTCATGGGCTCCCCTCCCTTGTCCACAGTATGGCCTTGACCCTGGGATCCTGGTGGACACCTCCTCCCTTCTACTGCTGGGTAGGTAGGTAGATCAAGTGGGTCAGCCTGCTCCCCTCCCTTTGAGCTTGGGGTCTCAAGATCCAAAAGTGTAAAGCCTTTACTTACCTTAAATAACACAATAGTAGCGTTAAGTTCTCAAGCTGGAGGCAAAGCTCACTGGAATTAGAGGAGACAAATCTGGCAGAGTTGCAGGAAAATTTAGGAGCTCTGGGCTTTCAGCACGACCCTTTTTAATGCTCCGTCACTTAATTGTCCTTCAGATCAGCTCCGTTTCATGATAGCAACGGCCCCTGCTCACACAAAGTGCTTTGTGCACGTGGGTCTCCCTTCAGTGGTTTCTTAAGTGTTGTGTATGCAGCCCTTGGGGAAAGCTCCCAACCCTCTCCTTAAAGAAAGGAGAGCAGGCCATAGAGTTGGTGCCTTTGGTGGACCTGTCTCCCTCCCCCATCCCAGCTACATATACATGTCACTGAGCTGTCTATGGAATTATAGCCGACACTCCTGGGCAGAGTTAGAAGCTGGCAGTCCTTATCTTGCTAACTACCACTCCCCTCTCAATTCACACACACACACACAGCTTTCCTTCTGTGCAAATTTGGGTAATGCCTGAAATGTATCATCTTAAGATCTGAAGGGAAATGTGCTTAACCAACAGTCATGCTAGTATCTAGCTTCCTGGACTGACCCCTCCTCTTTCTTCCTCAACTGGAGCCTCCTTAAGGCCCAGGGAATCTTGGCGCTGGCCTGAGAAGCCCATGGGGGTTCCTAGGGACAAATATTTTTCCTTTGGCCCACCTGCAGAATAAGCATCCATGCTCTAATAGGACTTCAAAAATCCCCAGCCAAAACCAATCCTAATTTATTTACTTGACACTGTGCAGAAAAAGGCTACAAACCACACTTTCCACTGTAAGGGACAAGCTCTGGAACACTTCCGCTCTTTAGCCCAGTGTAATGGAGAGAACCTCAGCAGGGGGTCGGGCAGCCCGGGTTCTGGGCCTGACTCTGTCCCTAGCAAGCTCTGGTCCCATCTGGTTCTGCCATTCTCTGGTCTAGCTACAGCGTTCTTAATTTGAGTCCTTTACAGTTGTGCAGAATCTCAGAGTTCAGAGATCTCCAGATCATCATGTGGCCATCTTGCCTGTGCTCAAACACCTTCAGTCAGGGGTCATCTGCTGCCTCCTGAAGGAGCCCAATCCATTTGTGGACATTTGGCATATTAACATCATTGTTAGCTGGTTTTTCCTTCTATCCAGCCTAAAGTGGCCCCATTGTAATTTCCACCTGTTGCTCCTGGTTCTCTGCCTCTGGGGCCAAAATTAACAAGTATGACCCCTCTCTCACATGGCAGCTCTTCAAACCCTGACTATGATTTCCAGCTCTCTCCACTCCTGCTCCACTGCTTCTCCCTCTTTCCCCCCACCCCCTCCCCTGCATCTTCTCTTCTACAGATTGAACATCTCCTTTTCTTTTAACTAATCCTTGTATGGCACAATCTTAAGGCCTTTCACCATCCTGGTTGCCTTTCCCAGGAAGTTTTCCAGCTTATCAATGTTCTTCCTAAAATATAGCCACTGAGAACTAAACACAGGACTCTAGCTCTAGTCTGACCAGGACTTTCACCCCATAGTCCTGGGTGCTGTGCCTTCCTTAATGCTACAAGGAGCCCCATCACTACTTTGACTATTGTTGGGCGGTACCAGTTAGAGTGTTATACATAACATTGTCTCACCTGGGAAGCTCTAAATTAGTCCGTACTTTGGTCTAAGCTGGATCTGAACTAGATTAGGTTCGAATGTATTTGATTTTGGGATGCGATCAGAAGCTATTTAGACACACATACACACACACACACCACTACCACCACCACCAGGTCTGGTTCTTCCTATCACTCTTTCTGTCCCCAAACTGGACTATGGGGAGAATGGAGATTATGGTTAGACCATTGGTTAGACCATCACTTCTTAAACTGTGGGTTTGACAACAGTAAAAGTTTTCTGAATGCGCAATGACCAAAATGTATTCAAAATCAAATACATAATGAATCCAAGGTGTTTCTGGCAGCATTTGCCATGTTGCATCATACAACTTCATTGCAGACTTAGTTCTGAACACAGAGCTTGGGTACTTTGTACTGCACTTGCTCTCAAGCCATAAAACACCAATTAATGCTGGGAAACTCAAAAGAAGTCTCAAGTGGAAAAGGTTTAAGAGGCCCCAGGGTAGCCAAGGCAGTGGAGACTCAGCTGTATCTCGCACCTAATAGGATTCCTGGCCCAATGGCCCCATTTTCTCCTACAGGTGAAGACTTCCCCTTCCCCTTCCCCAGATGCTTTCTAGGAATAGTTTGAATTTCTCTTCATGCCCTGTCAGTTGGTTTTTCCCTACTAAGACAAAGGGTATGGTTTCTTTGTTTTCCCTACTTTTCCTGAGGATACTTATTTAAGCTGACAAGGATGCTTCTGGTTTTGCTGAAGCTATGGTGAAAATGGTATGTGGCAAATATTGCTCATTTCATCTCCAAAAGTACATGCAGAGCTGTGGATCCAAGCCTACTCCGAGACACTAGAAAAAGGACCCATGTTGTGTTTCTTCCCTCTGGTTTGTCTCAATCTCCTTCCCTTCCACCCCCCAACCTTTATGAAACTCAGAAGTTAGACATAAACCACTCTAGGGCTTTTCCATCTGTTAAAACCATTTTTTGTTTCAGTAGCTGATGGGACCAGCACATACAAACAACACCGTAGGACTCCCTCCTCCTCCAGCACACTCACCTACTCCCAGAGAGATGAAGAGGATGGCATGGTATGTCAACTGTCAAATTGTCTTTCCAGCAAACAAGTTATTGCAGTCAGATAGTAAGCTCAGGAGGCATGAACAGAGTTTGCATTTGGGGCTGGCAGGGCCTATACTGACTTCTCAAAGAATGTGAAGGGTTCTCTCCTGCAAGAATGCCATTTCAAGAAAGGTGGGAAGGTGAGGCCATGTATGGATGAGGCAGCTCAGTTGGTACATGTGTACATTTGAGCTCAGGAGCTCATTAAGGTGAACTCATTTGTGGCTCTTTGGGGGGGGGAGGGGGGCTATTGAAAGCTGTGCCCTGAACCAGACAGAAGCCTGTAGAGCCTTCTGCTCTTCTCCATGGCCTGGGCTCTGGGACACATGGAGAGTGGGCAGGGTGTGGTGCCAAATGGGGGAGGCTTGTTGCCTTAGCCAGTGCCAGGGGCTTTGAAGAAAGAACTTCTGACGTCTTTGAAAGTTCTCAGCCTTGAGGAAGGTGGTGACTGGCAGAGGGGCAGGACACTGGCCGGTTAGTGCTCCAGCCTTGGCACTCTTGGGTGGTCGAGTTTGAGGACAAAAGTTGGAGATACAGAGGTGTTTCAACAACCTGGCTAGCAGCTTCTGTGGGGGTATAAGATTCACCCACAGCCAGCACCCAGAAAGCTGCCAACAGCACAGGTTCTTTCGATCTGCTTAATTAAGGAAAGCAAGGTAAAAGGGTTGACAGGCTTAGTTTTAATTCAAATATCATTCAGTTAGTTCAGGGGAACTGAACTTCAAACCCTGAACTTCAAAACAAAATGCAAACAAATTACAGACATCAACAGACTTTGTCTGATTCAAGTCCCAACAGATAGTTACCAGAGTTCAACAAAGTTTCAACATCCGGGTTTACAAGCTGGAGGGCCCCTTAACTACAGCTGCCCGGAGTCTCCTCATCAACACCATCTCCAGAGCCCCGCAGCAATGGCTCTCTCCTCCCTTCTTATAGGGCTTCAGCCATTAAACATCATCTGAATCACCAGAGCTCAGGCTCTGGTGATTGGTTCTTGAGTTGGCCCCTCCCCTTAGGACCGTGGGAGGTTCACATCCACATGGATTACATTAACACCTAATGGGGTTTGGGTCTGGGGCTTAGCACCTAGTATAAAGCTCACTGAAATAAATTGAGTCACTCAAAGAAAACAAAGGCCATTCTGGTTACAAGAGGCAGGAGCTCTGACCGTCAAGTCATGGGGCCTAGGCTCAAAGCCTACCCCTGTCACTTCACACCTGTGTGACTGTGGGCAGATCATTCATGCTCCCGGAGCCTTGGTTTCCTCGTAGGTAGAATATGGACTGCACTAGATGGTTTTTAAGATCCTTTCCAGGTCTGCATCTCAGGGCCTCGAGGTGATGGAATCCTAATAAAGCTGCCCTTAGCCCCAACATTCTAACTTCCTTATGGGCCCCACTGAACCGTAGAAAGGACCCCTCCCCTATTACCTAATCCCTTAACAAACCCCTCCTGCCTTTTTAATACTCATAATTTCTGTTATGCAATTGCATCCTTACACTATAAAAATACATTTTAATTTCTCTGAAGTTGCTGGTTCCTCTTGGAACTTAGCCCACTTCATGAGAGGCATCATTCTCAGTAAACGCCTATACCTGGATTGGAGGTGGTCTGACTCTGAATTCTTTGAGATGGTTCCACCACAACACATGATGAAACCACAACATGCGTAGCACAAGCAGATGAAACGGTAAAGAGGTTGTTATGTGTAGGCACAATATGTCTAGGAAGCTTTTGTAAAGCCCTTGTGGCTACTTTTGATAACTTCCAATCAATCAGTCTTGGGCTTTTTGGCTTTGTTTTTAACTTTCCATTCCTGTTTCTGTTTTTCATTCTCTTCATGTGAGTACAAAGTTATCAGACTGAGAGCTTTCCTCACCTCTAAGTGCTCTGAACCATGGGAGGGTTGGAGGGTCCTGATGTTGAAGCTGAGCAGGATATGGGGCTCTCAGCTACTCTTTTTTAGCACAGTGCTAGAACAAATGCTTCAAACAGCCAAATGATTGGAGATTTAAAGAGATGGAAGAGGGGGAGAGAGAGGACTGTCGATGCAACACAACAAAATTAGAAGGTCTGGCACGTGCCATGTTCCCTTCCTACCCCTCACCCCAGGCCCCCAGAATGTAAGCTCTTTGAGGGATGGGGGATGGTTTGGGTTTTGCCTTTTATGTCCAGTACCTATCGTTGGTGCTTCACACACAATAGTGCTTAATAAATGTTTGTTAAATTATTTAGGTTTTTTGTTTTTTTTTAAAAAAGAAAGAAAAAACACAAGAACAGGATAGGTGGACAGCCCAAAAGCCTGATGATGATAGGAGTCCCCAGTATCAGGGAGTGTACCAGAGAGGGTCTACCCTTACTGGGCCTGAAAGGCTGGTGAGACTAATCTTCTGTCCTTAGGGCAAGGGCCTCAGCTAGATATTCTCCTGAAGGCAAAGTTGCCCTTTTAAACCCAGGCTCTTTTGTTCTGAATCCTAAGTTTTTCTGTTTGGGGATGTTTGTAGCTATTGCTGTTTTTGTTTTGGCTTTGTCTTGTTTTTTATCCTCAGCACTCAGCCTAGCAGAAGGCTTGTAGAAGGTACTTAATGCTCTTGACTGACTGACTGACTGACCATTGTGCTGGCACCTTTTCTCCTCAAACATTTCTGGTTTATATTTTGCATTTTTCAAGGCTCCCCAGCCTCTTTAGTATAGATCATCCACCAAGGGCTGCAGCAGCAGCTTGGCATTTGTCTTCCAGACTCCCCAGGCACGAAATAGGAGCCTTCATTCCACTGCCTCCTCCACATGGCCACCCTGGCTTCCAGAGCTCTGCTCTGCTCCCAGCCTCCTTTCCTCAGGAAGCTCCAGGCACCCAGTTTGTCCTCCTCTAAGCTTTAGTAAACACTTGCTCCGTTCTAAGCACTGTGCTAGGCACCTGAGATATATAGGCAGAAGTGAAACAGTCCCTGACCTCAAGGTGCTTCCATTCCATCAGGGAAAGTTACTCTATTAATAAATATGTACTTAATGCTTCCCCAGGCAGGAGCCTCATCCTAGGAGCCTCTTGGGACCTGGTTTCCCTGCCACACTCTCCCCACCCTAGTTTCCCATGGCTCAGGCACACAAACGGCAGTGACAGAGCTGTAGGCCAACTGGCTTGGCCGCTCTCCCCGTTTTTTGGAAGTTGTACTTGGCCTCTTGCTGTGGTTTGGATCTGTTCTCTGTGTCTCTCCTGGTTTTCCATTGCCCGTTAGGATGTTTTGACTCATTTCCTTAAACTTTCCACTCTCATTCCTCTTGTGGTGTTTCCATGCAAAGATAATAAAGGAAAAGCTATTTGAAGCATTTCTGAGTGGTGGGAGGGTATTGGCGGGATCTGGCAGCCCTGTTGAGCACACAGGGTACAGAATGAACGTGGCAGCCCTCCATGTGAGGAGCAGGCTGGGAGCACCCTGAAAACTGGCTCTGCTCTGGTCACGTCCTGTTGGAGTAGTGGAGGGCTCACATTTCAGCCCAGACCCAGTTCCCTCTCCTGCCCTCTCACTGGTTATTTTGATTTTTTTTAATGATTAGAGTACAGGGTAGCTCAGCAAGACTGAACAGTGTTCACTGACGCTGACCCAGGGAGAGGATAGATTCGACTAGATGGAGAGGCAGAGGTAATCGTGAGTTCAGCTTCTCTCCTTTCTGGGCTCTGAGCTCCTGTTAGGGGACTGCCCTTCTTCCAGTAAGGCTAGGCCAAGCTTGTATTCTAAGGTCTAAGACCTGTGATGACCAGGTCCCCAAGCACTCCCGGTGCTTAGCAGTAATTTCTGGGCTTGGTGGGAAAGCTGATGGAGTTGGAATTGGAATATGTGGACCTCTCTGTCAGGAAAAATAACTACGACATTCACCCAGGGGGAAGATGTGTTTATGGTTGTCCTGGGAATGGTGAGCAGCAATTTCCATCTCCTCCGTGGATAAATGAGAAAAGATGGGTTTGTACTGCAGCTGGAGGGATTTCAGTTAAGCACAGGCAAGTTTGGGGCTTTAGTTTAGTTGTTTGGTTCTTTGTTTTTTTCTTATACTCTGAGCCTGAGAAATTAGAGCATCTGAACACAGGAAGGTCCAGGCATCTCTGTTTCTGGAGACATATCTGATGAGCCATGTAGGCTCCCCTGGGTCAGGGATGGGTTAGCTCCAGTCAGGTCTGAAGAGGGGGTGGCCACTAGAGGTCCCTTCAGCCTTGGAAGGAATCCTGTCTTTTATGGGATCCTTAGAAACTCTTTGACCTTAACAATCCAAAGCAGCCTCAAGAGCTTTCCAGAAAAAGTGGAGCAGTGTTTGTGGCCTGAGCAGGCCCCCTCCCTTTCCCCACTAGAGGCATGCATGCATGGGCCCTTCTCAGGCTACGGAGAAGGTATCACCTTGCTTTCCAGAAAGAACAACTTTGTGTTTGTAGATTTAGTCTTTTGCTGTTTCAGCTATTCTGCTCCTTCCCTATGTGCCTGCCCACTAGGTCAAATTGTCTGATTTTCATGGCCTGGCCTGGCCTGACCTTTTGGAGGATGGAGAGAACTCAGGTTTAGGGTGGCAGCAAAACCCTTTCTAGTGAGCTCTGAGGATCATGCTAGCACCTCCCTCTCGATGCCATCGATGGTCAGATGGTAGTAAACTTCAGTAGCAAGGGCCTGATTGTCTCATGCCGTGCCCACCCCCCGCATCCCCAAAGACTGGTGGGAGCAGGATTTTGTGTTGGCCTTTGGACTGCCCCACTAAACACAGGAAGCAGGAAACAGCCCAAGAGTGTCCTCATTGAATTGAATAGGAGGAAGTCACTCCATTGACACAAAGAAAGTTGGCAGATGTTAGATAGGGAGTAAAACAACAAGTTCTTGGGCTGCGGCTTCTGGGCCAGTCAGCCCCGGGTGCTTTCTCTTTCTTCGGGGAATGATTCTGTTTCAAGGGACTCTGCTCTTTCAGCGCTTCCACAAGTAGGCCCTAGTGGGATGGGTGGAGCGGAGCCTGGTGCGTTGACGTGAGCGTGTGACTGGTGCTCATGCTTGAGAGACTTTGTCCACCATCACACTCACATCCCTTCCTTTATGGGGATCACCACAGGCTGGAAGGCAGCAGGGCTCAGGAGCCAAATCTGAGCTAAGCCCTGGCTCACTGTTGCCTGACTTGAGGGAGCCTCACCGCGGCTCCAGAGCCTTGGAGGATACGGAGGTCTCTGCCGAGCTGCCAGGCGAGCCAGAGCACCAGATCTGTTGGGGCCTGGCCTTAGAGGTCACGGCTGACATTTCCTGAGGTAGGGTCTGAGGCTGACTCTTGTCTTTCTGTCTGTCTTCCCTTTGCAGCCCCCAATCAACACTCCTCGTCGCTCTGATTCGGCCATATCTGTCCGCTCCTTGCATTCCGAATCCAGCATGTCCTTACGGTCCACGTTCTCCCTGCATGAGGAGGAAGAAGAGCCAGTACGTATCTGGGTTGTGGGAGGGGTCAGGAGAAGCACATGCAGCAATGTGGAGACCCAAGGGGGCCAATATTCTTCTAGTTGGTCATAGAATTTAGAGCTAGAGGGGGCCTTGGAGGTCATTTAGCTCGACTTCCTCATTTTACAGATGAGATAGTGAAGCCCAGAGAAGTGACTTGCACAAGGTCACACAAACATCAGTAGCAGAACTAAGGTTAGAAGCCAGGTTCTCTGACTCTACATGTCCTATCCTTTCTGCCATAGCGCACTGCGTCCCTCAAGGATGGCCCCTGATCAGTGTATGGAGCAGGGTCCTCAGCCTCAAGGCATTTAAGTGAGAATTAATGCTGCCCCCTCTGCATGCTCATAAGAATATACGCTACACCTTCCCTGCTCAGCCAGTGAAATGTTTCACTGACCTTTGAAGAAATATCCCAGGCAACCTCAGGAATGAATTAATACTAAACAAGGAAATCAATAGTGTTTTTCTCTCTGCATTCCCATCTCTATCGCAGATGGCACTGCACAGACCTGGTTCTCTTTGTGATTTTCCTGGGCTTTGGTGTTCTTCTGTCTTAGTCTGTTTCATAGTACCCTGGTTGGATGCAGGAGATTTATGATTTGGGGTAACTTGGCTCATGTCCCTGAATTCATAAGATTCCCAGAATTCAAAGTGGTTTCAGATTCAGTCTGTCCCCTACTTCACTGTAGTAGCAGAGTCCTGACCCTGAGCCTGCTCGAGGCAGGTACCCTTTTTACTTCTTGGAGCCTATGTCAGACAGCTACAGATTTAGAGCCAAAAGGGACCTCAGAGGTCACTGAATCCAACTTTTTTTTTTTACAGATGTGGAAACTGAGGCTCAGAGAGGTTAAATTACTTGCCCTAAGTCATAAAGGTAATAAGTGGCAAAGACAGGACTGAAACCCAGGTCCTCTGACTCCAGGTCTAATGTTCTTTCTGCCACATTATGCTAAGTACAGGAGAAAGCCATAAGACCCCACAGAAAATTTGTATATAATGTAGATGGGAGCCAGCCCTACTTCCACTGACCCTCTTCACCTATCTGTGCCTCTGGAGCCACATTTGCAAGACCTAGGAATTCTTTTTGCAACACCTAGGCTGACATTTTCTCCTGTGGAGAAAGAAGGCTTGCAGAACCATCTCTTACCCAAGAGCTGTGGCCTCAGTGTCACTGTTCTAATGACCCTGGCACTGGCCTCTTCTTTGCTGAGGAGTGAAAGGAACTGGTGCCTCAGCCATTCCTGTGGTATCCTTAATTCAGCAGATTTAGTTTAATTCAGCACATGTTTTTAATACTTTTTTGGTTCTTAATTTTTATTGTCATCTTTTGTTTTTACATCACCTTAATTTCCAAATATGTCACTCTGTTCTTCTCTCCCCAGTAAGCCATCCCTTGTAACAAAAAGGAAAAAAAATTTTTTTAAGTGTTCAGCAAAAATAAACAAGACACCAACCAAAACCAACAGTAGATGCAAATATTGTATCTCACCTCTGCAAAGAAGGAACAGAGGTGCATTTTCTTATCTCTTCTCCAAGACCAGGCTTGTTCATTATAATCACACAGCATTCAGTTTGGGCATTTTGGTCTTTGTTGTTGTCACTGTATAAATCGTGTTCCTTGTTCTGTTTACTTCATTCTGCAAGAGTTCACTTAGCCTTCCCATGGTCCTCTCAGTTTTCCATATTCTTCATTTCCAGCAACATGACAATATTCCATTACAGGCAGGTATCATAGTTAGTTTAGCTGGTCCCCAATTGGCAGGCATCTACTTTCCAGCAGACATTTATTAAAACTCCCACTAGGTGCCCTTTACTGAGCTCTGGGATGCACAGGTAGAAACCACCCAGACCCTTTCTTTCAAAGGCCTTACAGGCCACTAAAAGAGGAAGCCAGGCACATAAATAACTGACTCACAGGAGAGTGCACTTCTATGCAGGGGGGGAAACCAAACAAAATCAGAATACTCTGTGAAACTGCAAGAGGGAAGAGGCCTGGAAGGGTTGGGGGAGAGAAGAGGAAGGTTTCATGAAGGGTTGGCCCTTCACCTTAGAGGAGATGGGGAAAGGAAGGAGCGACGTCTGAGTTCGGGACAATGTTCACTGTCTAGCTAGAAACTGCCTTTGAGTGATACTTATTCCTTGAGGAAGTTGTGTGTGCAGAGGGCTCGCCATCTTGGGGGAAGGCAGCTGACTCCCTCCCCAAAGCAAGATGCTCTTCCCTGAACTTGTGGACCTCCTCTCTCCATGTGGCACGCAGCACATTGTGGGTGCTTTGGGGGTCTTTCCAGAGGGAGGGAGATAGCCCCACTATGACTAGAGCTGAGTGATGATTGTTACTGGACTGGCAGTGGTGAAGGGGCTGCCTGTGCTAAGATGGAGGCTCCTCGAGGTCAGGAATTATTTCCTTTTTATGTATGTGTCCACATTGCCAAGTGCTGTTCCTGACACATAGTAAACACTTAATAAATGTTTATTGGATTGGATTTGAATACTAAGGCTGCATTTGGCACAAGGCGTCAGTGGTCCTTCCCTGAACACCTGCCCATTCAATCAGATCCTTGTCCTTTTGAGGGACCGATGGTCACCTGGCCATTGGCAGTGTCTTCTCCCCTCCTGTGGCCTCTGAGGGAAATGAACCATTCGAAAGGATTTCAATAGCCCTTTTAGAATGGATCTGACCAATTAGGTCTGGCTTGGGGGTCATGTACTGAGCAACCCACCTTGGTTCACTAACTTCCAAACCTGTCAACATGGGTGGAATGTCTCCCTGAATCTTCCACAGTAGCTTAGTTAGCAAGAGTACAAGGATCACTTTTTCCACAGCTCAGGCCACCAGTGCTTTGTGCCCAGCAGGCTGGTCCCTTTGGGGCTCTCCTTGAGCCCCTCATTCTTGGTCCTCCTTGGTCCTGCTCAGAGGGAGGCAGGGAGGCATCTCTGCCCGCAGTGGCCAGCCTGACCTGCATGCTGAGAACAGCCCTTGGAGGAGGTTTGCCACCACCAGCTTCACCCTGGGGCACAGGCAGCTTTTTGGCTTTTCTTCCAATGTCCTCAGCCTCCCTTTTCATCTCGGTTCTAGGAGCCTCTGGTGTTTGCGGAGCAGCCGTCAGTGAAGCTGTGCTGTCAGCTGTGCTGCAGTGTGTTCAAGGACCCAGTGATCACGACCTGTGGGGTAAGGAACCTACCCCCTACCCCAGAGCACCAGGGTTGTGGGACCATGCTGTGCTCTCTCTCTGCTCAGGGTTTGCAACCCCCAAATCCTCAGTGGGAGAGGCAGTGTGGTATAGTTCAAATCCCACCTCAGACCCTCACCAGCAGCTGTGTGCCTCTGGGCAAGTCACTGAACTGAGATTTGCTAGCAAAATCAGAAAGCCTGCCACCTGCAAAAGACTGGCTTTGTTAGCTGGATTGTGGGCTCCAGAGTCTGCCTGCCTTAGGCTGGGGTGGAGGGGGCGGCATGGGAGTGGAGGAAGGGGGAGTGGGGAGAATAGGGCACAGTCATTGGATTTGGAGCTAGGAGTGACCTTTGAAGTCATTTTGGACCATCTTCTCCATTTCCAGCCTAGGGAAAGGACATGACCTGCTCGGTGTTACACAGTCAGTTAGTGGTCAGAGCCAGGATGAAATCCCAGGTCTCCTGACAGCCAGTTCAGCTGCCTTTGTTGTACCATGCCACAATATCTGAAATGTAGCATTGCTGTGATAGGGACATGCGGCCTTCCAGGCCCCAGACCAGAATTACCAGTGCTGACACCATGGGGAGTAGTTCTGGGGACAGGTTCACTTCTGTGGTTACTATAACTTCCCCCACAGCAGATTCTGTGTTTTCTACAAGTCACCCCTAAATGTTCTCTGGTGGTCACCTTGTCCTGGTAGGAAAGGCAAAAGGAAAACCATTCTTCAGCAGGGGAGTCAGGCCAAGCCAGGCCACTGAGCTGAGAGCAACAGTGATCAGCCAGGCCGTGGCCTTCAGACCACCCGAGGGCCTCTCATCCATGTCTTTAGTGATTCAGGGACCGATTGGGCCTTGAGGAGTAGCCGTGGGATCATTGGGCTTAGGGCTAGAGATCTCAGAGATATCTCCCTAATCCAACTCCTGTAGGTAAGAGAAAAGGAAACTGAGATCCAGAGAAGTTAAGTAACTTGCCCAGAGCCATAGAGATAGTAGTTGCACCCCTGGGATGCAAGCTCAGGTTTTCTAACTCCAAAGCCAATGTGCTTTTCTCACCATGGGGGGTTGGGCCCTGGTTCCCAGAGCATGAGTCTGTGTGTGAGCCAGGCTAGTTACCAGGTCTCCTGGTCTGAGCTCACCCAGGTAGCAGGCCCCTGGCGCAGGCCTGGGGGGTGGGGGCCAGGTCCAGGCAGAATCAGACACTGACAGCTTTTGAAAACTATCTGAATGAGAGTCCTGTTGTGAGCCCACTTTTTCATTGTCTCCACAGCACACATTCTGTAGAAGATGTGCCTTAAAGTCTGGTAGGTACTCGACCCTCTGCACCACACTCCGCAAGCCTGCCTTGTATCTCTGCCAGTTTGTTAACTTTCCTCTGTACAAAAATGCAGCCAACTTCACAGCCTGGAGAAGGGCTTTTTAAGGGCATCCCAGGGTGCCGCCTCTCTAAGCTGCCTGGCATTATTGATGGATGCCGCTGCTCCGGCCTAATTGTCACCATTAGCAGCGAAGTGCTTTTGGGATTTGCTGTGATTAAAATTCCAAAGAGCAAATCGGAGATGCCTGAGAGCTTCCGAAGGGGGGTGGGGAATGGAGAGGAAAGGAGATGCCAGGGGCTCAAGAATGGTCTAGAATATGCCCTGCAACCTCTGCAGCCCTTCTGTTCACCTTTAAGGGGGGTAGTGGGGCAGGGCAGGAGGCCGTCACACATCTTGCCACATCCTTGGGAATACCTGTGCCCTCTTTCAGACAGTCACTCAAGGGGACACGGTTAAAATAGCTAGATGTTTCAATAAGAGAATAAAATTGGCCCAGTGCTTCCGTTAGCCCCTAAGCTCTCATTCCATCTGGTTGAAGGTGACTACGGCTGTGAGCTTGAGCCCTCACCTGAGACTCACCTCTAGGTGGTATTCTGTGTTAGGAGTGATCAGTTATGATTTGGGTCAGGTGGAGGAATGTCAGCCCAGCCCAGGGTCAGGGAGTATGCAGCTTGGTGCTCAGTAACTTTGACCTAGATGCCAAATATCTCACCTGCCTGACAGTCCCTTTTCCCATCCTTGAGGTCTGCCCACCATCTCTCTATCCCACCTTCCATCCTCAGAGAGAGAGTCTCTTTGAGACCAGTCACTGCCCCATACCCCTCCCCTTACCTAAGTTTGAATGAGGCTCAAGGCAGGCTTTTGGGAAGGTAGAGATCTTGGGACAGATGTTCTAGCTTCCTGATTCTTTTGTCTTATGACTCCCAGATCTGAAAACCTGTCCTCCAGGGCGAGGCCGGCCCCTGGGAAAGAGCGGAGGAGAGAGTCCCCTCTCAGGGTCTTTGTGCCATCCCCTGCTAGGGCTCCATGCTGGTACCCTGGTTGATAAAGGCCCCTTTTGCTGGGCCTCAGTTTCCCCATTTGTAACCTGGGGATAATAGTAGCAGCTAGCATTTCTGTGACCATCTATTGTCTCAGTCGATCATCCTGACAACCCTGTAAGGTAGGTGCTGTTACTGTCCCCGTCTTACTGAGAAGGAGACTGAACAGCGGTGGGCTTCAGCCAGCTCATGCCCCTTCGGCAGAACCAGTGCCTGATTTTAGGTTGAGCCAGGGCGGGGCCTCGTCTCGGTTCCATGGAGAGCCGGTTGTTAATTTGTTTGAATCCCACCACTGAAAGTGAGGCTGGAAGCAGTTTAAATGACTTGCTCATGATCCTGTAGCTAGTATCTGGGGCAAGATTTGAACTCGGGTCTTCCTGAATTCATGTCCAGCACTCTGTTTGTTGTAGCACCAGCCCGTTCACCTATCTTCTCCTTCAGATAAGGAAGGGGGTGATTTAATATAGAAAATAGTTCCCTGGAGACCGAATGTTCTCAAGTGAGCCCCGCCCCTCCCGCCCCTGCAGTCCCTGTACCCCCCCATGCTTCTCTGAAGCACATAACAGGCTGGACTGTAAGCAGGTGGGGTGGGAAGGAAGTGGGCAAGCAGAGGCCCCCCAGAGAAGGAAGGCCCGGCCCCACAAAGCTTCTCCCTCACTCCAGGCCCCAGGCCTGACTAGCTTCTCTGCCAGCTCCCTGGAAGGGCGGTGACTCGTCTGACCAGGGAGGCACGGGTCTTGGCTTCCTGGGAACTTCAAAGCCCTCACAGTGACAGAACACATGAATACCATTGTCACCCGCTCCCTGTTTGCGGAGCCCTCTCCTCACTTGCCACATCTCGCCCTCCCTTCAGAGAAGTGCCCAGTGGACAACGCCAAGCTGACCGTGGTGGTGAACAACATCGCCGTGGCTGAGCAGATTGGCGAGCTCTTTGTTCACTGCAAGCACGGCTGCCGCCCCGTGGGCAGCGGAAAGCCTGCCACCTTTGAGGTCGACCCCCGAGGCTGCCCATTCACCATCAAACTCAGCTCCAGGAAGTAAGTGAATGTGCCTGGAAGCCATTCTTCACACCCTGGGGGCATGTGCTGAGACTGAGGCCATCTCCAGCCTCTCCTTTTTGGGGACTTCTCCCTGGTGGGCCTCTCCCAGGGCCAAATGGATTCAGTCAGAGGGCTGTACTTGAGGCCAAGGTGCAGGTTTTCCCATCCTGGCCCAGCCCCTTCAGGAGCTTCATAGCCAGCATATCCCCATTTGTTACCACACTTACACCTCTCTCTAGTTCCGGCTGGTGGCCCAGTTTCAGGAGGGACTTCTAATCCATGTTCTGGGGCTGAGGCCTGGGGAAGTGAGGCTTTCCCCAGGTCAAGTCCCTGGGCTCAAATTCTTGTCGTGTCCTTGAGCAGAGACCACGAAGGCAGCTGTGACTACCGGCCTGTGAGATGCCCCAACAACCCCAGCTGCCCCCCTCTGCTGAAAATGAACCTGGAGGCACATCTCAAAGAATGCGAGCACATCAAGTGTCCTCACTCCAAATATGGGTGAGTGGCCTGAGCCAGGGCCGAGCCTGGACAGGGCGCTGCAGCAGGCCACTTGGCAGGTGGGGGGACCACCCTGCCTAGGCCAAGGCTTGGGGATGGGGGCCTCAGCTGGCAGTCCTGGCTGGGCCTCTGGCTTCCTCGAGCCTGGAAGAAGCTGTTGCTTATGAAGATGACTGTGAAAGGGTACTAAAACCCATTCTCTGACAAGGGCAAAGATAAGCCTGTCCCTTGAGGGAGGTCTAGATTCAGAGGTCCTAATAATAGTAGTAGTTCTAAGAGCTGGCATTTTCATACTGATTTAATGTTTACAAAGCATTTTACTTAGGCTGTCTCATTTGAGCCTTACAATAACTCCTTAGGAAGTAATTATCCCCAACTTACAGATGAGGAAACTTAGGCTGAGAGTTAAGTGACGTACCCAGGCTCACATAGCTAGTAAGTGACTTTGGTGGGATTTGAACTCAGGTCTTCCTGACTCTGTGCCAAGCACTCTATCCACTAAGATACCTAGCTACAGAGGTTCGTCCCCAGCCCCAGTGGGGAGCGCATCCTGGCTGATTGCCTTCCAAGCTATCGGGGAGCATTTGAAGCCTAAACAGGACAGGAGCTACTTGGAGCACATTCTTCACTCTAGGTGCCGGCGCTGCCAGCATCCAGATGGCCAACGCAAGCCTCCTCCGTGCCCCTAGGGAAGGAAGCTAAAGAGGGGATTCTGAGAGCTCATAGAAGGGGGGGAGGCTAGTGGGTAATATTGGGAATATTGGTAACTCCAGCTACCAACTGGAGCCCTTGGTGTGACAGGGAGAACTATCTACGTCCTGCTAATATTTATCCGTAGACAGCGTAGGGTCTGGGCCCAGCCATGCCTTTTTCTTTCCCCAGCTGTACATTCATAGGAAATCAGGACACCTATGAAACTCACCTGGAGACCTGCAAGTTCGAAGGTCTGAAGGAGTTCTTGCAGCAGACAGATGATCGTTTCCATGAAATGCATGTGGCCCTGGCGCAGAAAGACCAAGAAATCGCCTTCCTCCGATCGATGCTGGGGAAACTGTCCGAGAAGATTGACCAGCTGGAGAAGAGCCTGGAGCTCAAGTTTGGTACGGGAGTGCAGTCCGGGCCTCTGCGGAGGAAAGCAGATTCTAGTAGTACTGGGTCCTGACCAGAATCGGGCCTCATCTGCCGCACAAGTCAATGCCCAGTGGAGCATTTCCTGAGAACCCCTCCTGGGTCGGCAGAGAGAACTTGGGGAGTGATGGGGAGGCCTCTTATCTCCTTAGCCCCAGGGCCAACGACAGAGAGAGAGAGAAGTGCTCCAATTCCTGAGCATCCTTGGGGGTGAAATAGAATTAGTGAGTAACCTCAGCAATACCTGCAGCCAAGTGATGGCTGAAGAGTGCCCCCCACCCTCCCTGGAAGATGGGCGCCTTCTTCCCCTTTCCTTAAGCAGTGACCACCTTTGCTCTAATCCTGGCCATGCCTTCTGACTTGTTCCTTCTAGATGTGTTGGATGAGAACCAGAGCAAACTGAGTGAAGACCTCATGGAGTTCCGACGGGATGCATCCATGTTGAATGTAAGCCTTTGGTCTTTGGGGCCACTCTTTGTTGTCTGTAGCTCCTAGAAGTCTGGGCATAAATTCCAGGGGGACTCAAACTTGGGACCGAGCTTGAGCTTTACCTTCTTTGGGGCCAAGTGATAAACTGGGATCTCTAGCAATAGGGCCAAGGATGGGCCTCAGCACCCCACTGCCCCCCCCCACACACACACACACGCATGCGCACCCACGGGTACATTTAGCAGGCTCCAAGTAGTATGGGATCCTTCCCCCATCCCCATGCAGTAGGACGTTTTACAGGACATTTGTTGGCTAAAGCCTCCCCTTTGTGAAATTACTTGATATTAGTCATAAGGCGAGCCTTTGTCTGAAGCTGATCCTCAGGCCCTGGCGCTGTGCCAGTGAGGGGAAAGGAGCAGGAATCATGACTCTCCCTGCCCATATTTTTCAGGATGAGCTGTCTCATATCAATGCCCGCTTAAATATGGGAATCCTAGGATGTAAGTATTCGCTCCCAATCTGTCTTTTCTCCAAAAGGGTTCAGACCTTTCTGATGTTCCCAAGGGTCCCTGTTTATTGAGGTTCGGGGTGGGCTTAGCGGGGAGCAGGGCAGAGCTCAGTGCCAACGTGAACCTGCACCCTGGGGCAGGGACCAGCCGCTGGCCTTTAGCCTCACAGCTCTTGTTTGTTTCTCAGCCTATGACCCCCAGCAGATCTTCAAGTGCAAAGGGACCTTTGTGGGCCACCAGGGCCCTGTGTGGTGTCTCTGTGTCTACTCCATGGGGGACCTGCTTTTCAGCGGTTCATCAGACAAAACCATTAAGGTAGGCTAGGTCCCCTGGGAACGCGAGCATGTGTCCCCAGGGCACAAATTTCAGACCTGACTGTGGTGTTGTATTGTCCTGTGGTCTCCTGTCACTCTGGGTCTTAACGGCTCTGGGCATTTTGGCAGCTGAACTCCCCATTGTTCCCTGTGCCCCAGGGGTGATGGGGAACAGCATGTCATTATTCCCTCTTCTGGCCTCCAAATGCTGTCTTTTCCCAAGTGTGTTTGACTGAGCCTGTTGCCCTGACAGCTCACACAAGGTTGTCAGCCTCTGGCAGCCTTGAAGGTGACCTGTCAGGGGTCAGGGAGCTTTGGGAGCAGGACTTGCCTGAGCCATCAGGGAAAGGATTTTGTTTTGCAGACCCTCCCTAAACAATGGCCATGCTAGCCTCAGTCTAGTGCTTTCCCCCTCTGATTTGGGAGACCGTGAGCATACCCTGTACAGTATTTAGGAGGGAGAAGAGAACACTGGAGCTCCTAGGGTACCACTAACCTGTCTAGAGCTGTCAGGTGGCACAGAGCCCTGGGTGAAGCAAGAGATGGCAGCTGCTAATCACCCACAGCCTGTTGTTTTTGAAACAGATAAGGAAATAAAAACATCTTTGGGCTGTTCTTCTCTAGCCAGATCCTCCCATGCCAGCATTCACTGCCCTACTAGGAAGCCTTTGTGTCTGGGTCCAGACCTGTGTGTCTGAAGTGAGGGGGAAGCAGCCAGGGTCTCCTGGCCTCTTTCTCTGAGACTCCTGGACCAAAAGTTCAGCCCTCCCTCCCCCCTTCCCTCATAAAGGCCTTTCTGCTCCCTGAAGGTAGGATTGAGAAGCCTCAGGCAGGACCCAAGCACATTACGTTCTTCATACTCCCTGCCCTTGCCTCCTCTGTGCCTGTGCCCCTTTCTAGAACCCCTGACCACAGAGGCCTTCAAATGCTGCCCTACTTCTGCAGAGTCAATGGGCATCTGCATTTCCAGTGAGTGCCAGTGCAGGGTCTGTACTTAGAAGGGGCTTTTCCAGGAGCCCCTGGATCCTGGGGATTATAGGTCCAGAGTCAGAAGGGACAACCTAGTGCAACTCCTTCATTTTGTAGATAAGGAAATTGGGGCACAGAGATCCAGGGATCTGGCTACGGTCTTATAGGCTATAGGCTGTAAATTGCCTGGCTAGAATCTGAACCCAGGGCCGCTGACTCTTGGGACAGCTAGGTGGCACAATGCATAGCGTGCCAGGCCTGGAGTCAGGAAGACTCATCTTCCTGAATTCGAATCTGGCCTCGGATACTTATTAGCTGTGTGATCCTGGGTAGGTCACTTAACCTTATTTGCCTTGGTTTCCTTATCTGTAAAATGAGCTAGAGAAGGAAATGCCAAACCATTCTAGTATCTTTACCAAGAATACCCCAAACAGGGTCACGGAGAGTCGGATGTGACTGAAACACCTCAACAGCAACCACCCCTGACTCTTATGCTCAGTCAGCTTTTCCACACTATGATGCCTCATCTCTCTAGAGGGCAATTGCTTTCTTTGCTGGGGGGAGGACCTTAGGGCCTCATTGCTTGTTGTCAGGAGTGAGAGGAAACAGCTGCAAAGGACAGGCTCTCCTTTGATTCCTGCTTCCTCTCATCAGCTGACTTTCCAGCCTGGGGTCAGGGCGGCTGTCCAGGCCAGGTCTGCAGCCTGAGACCTGTTTTTCCTGTTAGGTGTGGGACACCTGCACGACCTACAAATGCCAGAAGACCCTGGAAGGCCACGATGGCATCGTGCTCGCGCTCTGTATACAAGGGTGAGTGTGGAGGAGGAGGCCGCTCTCACCAGCATGCACACACATATCTCTGCGTATGCGTGATGGTGTTTGTAGTCTGTAAGGGGCGAGGGATCAGCGCTCATCAGCACTAGTGTACAGAGGATGGAGGCGTAAGCCTTTGGTAGCTCTCCAAGGAAGTTCCTGGGTCAGTGAGGCCACTGGCACAGGGAGCAGCCCTCGGGCAGGTGGAAGTGGGGTGGTGAGTGAGGGGCCTGTGATGTGTTTTGTTTAGGGGCTCAGCAAGCCACTCATGGCCAGATGCTACCAAGATAGCAGCTTTGCTGTGCATAGACTGCAGATTTATTCAGCGCTAATGTGCACAGTAATTACTTCACAGCTCATATTTGCACAACGTTTTCCAGACATTCATCAGTACACAGCGACGGGGATGGGGATGACAGGCAGGGGCACTCCCATTGTTCAGATGAGAAAACTGAACCCAAGGCTTGGGGAAGGTCCTTTTGGTCCTGTGTGTAGACGAGCTGAGGAAGAGCATGAGGGTCCTGGCATCTGATGCTGACCCTGGCCTTCGAGGCCGCAGACGGGAGCAGCACTTGAGAGCTGTGTACCAGCTGGAGGTCTCTCCCATGTCACTGCAGCTGTTCCCTTTAATTCTCCAGGTGCAAGCTCTACAGTGGATCTGCAGATTGTACCATCATTGTGAGTGTGGCAGAAGAAAGGGCTGGGGCAGGCTGGAAGAGAGTGGGGAAGGGGCTGGGTGTCCTGTTCTCCAGAGATGGCAGTGACTTCAGGGCAAATGTGGGAGGGATACTGAGAACCCTTGCCACAGCCTGTGCTGCAGGGACCTTCCAGGAGAGGCTCTGCATCTCTGCCTCCATGGGTATTCCTCAAGGCCTGCTCACCTGAGGGGGCTGTTTCAGTAAGGCATCAGGTCTTCTTTCCCTGCCTTTGTCTTATTAACCTAAGGGTCCAGGCCCACTCCACTCCCTGAGAGAGAAAGCAGTGGTACTCCTCCCAGAACATGCTGCCTTCTCACCTTTTCTAACATTGACTGCAGCTTCAGCCAGAACCCAGCATCATAAGCCCCTGCTCATTTCAGATCATAGAAAACAAGTTCATCCTGGGCTCACTGATGAGCTGGGAACGAGTTTAAAAACCTGTACTCGGTCTCCACCCCTAACACTCCTAGCCTCAGAAGCCCAGAGTTGAGAAGGACATAAAGGGACTAGGTCTCCTGGAGCTGGGCTCTTGCCTTTGGGAACCCTAGATTGGAGATGGGTTTTTTCTGGGCCCCAACTCTCAGATTCACTGAGACTGAAGGGACCAGGCCCTGACTGAGCCTAATTCCCCACATGTTTGCCCCCCAGGGAAAACAGGAAGCTGGAAGCCCAAGTACTGAGACACCCCTCCAGAGCACCGAGTCACAGTTAGCTCCTGTCTCTTCCTTCTCTAGGTCTGGGACATTCAGAACCTGCAGAAGGTCAACACCATCCGAGCTCATGACAATCCTGTTTGCACTTTGGTTTCCTCACATAACATGCTCTTCAGTGGTTCCCTCAAAGCCATCAAGGTACAGAGAGAGTCGGAGATGAGTGTCCCTCAGGGCCCTGCCAAACGTGAACCATGTATAATTTAAGGGGTTGGGGGAAAGAGTATTGTGAACTAGCAGTGCCTGGTTGAATATTTCTCTAGGAAAAGGAATGTGAGACTGACCATAACTCATAGAAGAAGTGGATAGAGAGGTACAAATGTGGAAAGTGGTGCCCAGTGTGTATGTGGGGATGGCTGCCACAGAAGTTGGTGGGAGGAGTCAGGGGAGGTCTAGATTTAATCAGAGAGAGGAGTCTGGGTATTAGGAAGAGGATACGCAGGGATTTTGGCAGCTGACCACAAATGGAGGGCTGGTTAAAATGCCAGGTAGATGATAGCACAGTTAGTCCAGGAAATTGTGCCAGTCTCTGTGGCTCAATTAGAGTTGTCTTCAGCTAAGGTCCCTATGCTGTGTAGGTCAGCACTTCTATGCTCTTTATATGCATTTTATTTTATTGTATTTCCCTTAAGTGCTAGTAAAGTCCTTTGGAAAAAAGCATCTTCTATTTGAAGTGAGCTAAAGAAGGAACACAAGAACTGAGAGCGGTGGAGAGAGACACAAGGGCTGGCCTCTTCATCTTTGGGGGCAAATTACTAAAGGTAGAGTACAGGATAGAAGAGGAAAGGAAACCTAGCTGGAATGGGCTGGCTAGTCTTCTTTGCACTTAGGGTCTGCTTTCCTTATTGGGTAGGTGTGTGCATGTGCATGCATATGTTTATATGCATGTATACACACATACATGGTGGCACCTGCAGAGGTACCCACTGTGTGTGGCTCTGACACAAGTAGCCATTATCTGCACAACTAGGCCTCTCGAATGGTCTCCCCCCCGGCATGTTGATGTCCACGGTGCCCAGGCTCTTAGGATACACATGCCTTGTCCACTAGAGCTGTACTGTCTCCATCAGCCTCAACCCACGTGGCTCTCCTACAGAGGGGGAGGCAGGATGGCCAGTTTTTGCCCAGCCTCAGAGGACTTTTTGACTGCCCTTCAGGTTCACCAGAAGTTGTAGGCTGCTTCTGGGACCCCTGGAGAGTACCGTCCCATAAGCTTGGGTCTTTAAATTTAATGCTCCAGGTTAGCCTGGTCTTACAAATCCAAAGACTGGTTCATTTTTCCCCTCGTCCCCTGGCCGCTGGACCTCCATAGTACCCTGAAGCTCCAGCTGCCCAGCATTCCTTATGGTGGCTTTTGACAGCAGGGCACTCGCACATATAATACATAGAAATATACCCATGTGGATAAGAACAATCATCTAACAAGGCTTTATTAAGTACCTACTATGTACCAGGCACATGGGGCAACTAAATGGTGCCATAAATAGAGTGCCGGGGTCTGAGTTCAAATCTGGCCTCAGGTGCTAACTGTGTGACCCTGAGCAAGTCATTTAGCTCTCTTTGCCTTGGTTTCCTCATCTGTGTAATGAGCTGGAGAAGGAAATGGCAAACCACTCCAGTATCTGCCAAGAAAAGCCCAAATGGGGTCACAGGGAGTCAGACACAACTGAAAACAAGTGAACAACAGCCATGTGCCGGACAGTGTGTGCTGAGCACTAGGGATATAAAGAGGGAAGTGAAAAGCTCTCTGCCCCAAGGAGCTTATATTCTAACCAGGGAGACAACATGCACATATCTATCAGTATATACTAAATGAATGCAGAGTAGTTCTGAAAGGGGGAACACTAGCAGCTTGGGGTTTCAAGAGAAATAGAGGATCCATTTGAGTCCTAGGTGACAAGAGAGCATTCCCAAGAACGGGGGGCAGCCAGTGAAAAGGCCCACAGAGGAGAGCTAGAGGGAAGGCATGTGTAAGAAGGATGGGACGATCGAAAGGGACTGAGTGTCAAGAGCTTTCTATGCCGAGCAGAGCTGCTTCTGTGTGACCCGAGGTGGGATAAGGGCTCAGAGGGGGTGACACGGTGGGTGTGCTGGGGGAGACAGCAGGCCAGGTGGAAGGAGGTAAGGGCCTGAACCAAGGAGGTAGTTACGGAAGTGAAGAGAAGGAGATACCCCCAAGAGATGCTGGGTGATATGTGGGAGAGAAGTAACACGATTTGGCAGTGGATTGGCTTTGTGAGTCGAATTTGAGAAATATCCAATAGGGCAGGTTTATAACTGAGGTTGTTTTTCTGGCCTTTTGAATGAGGGGAGGGGGAAAGGACAGACACAGGTAGGTGGCAGGGAAAGAAGGCAGATCTTCATTTGAAAAAAAAAATCTAATTTGATTTTTTAAAATGTCCAAAAGGCAGTTGGTGACACTGTATTTTAGTTCAAGAGAGAGACTGAAGCCGAACAAATAGATGTAGGATTCATGTACACTGAACCCATGGAAGCTTACGAATTCAGCAAGGGAGAGAGTGTAGAGAGAAGAGAAGGCTCAGGACAGAGCCTTGAGAGAATATCCACGATTAGAGCATATGATAAGGATGATGATTCAGCAAAAGAAACCAAGAAAAAATGGCCAGGCATGGAGGAGAACCAAGAGAAAGCAGTGTCACATGAGCCCAGAGAGGAGAGCCTCCCCCGGAAGAGGAGGTGGGCAAAGTGTCAGGAAGGCCGGGCATGGAGAAGAGGACCTTAGGCTTGGCAAGGCCAAGATCACTGGCCGCTTTGGAGAGGGCACCTTCAGCTGAGTGATGAGATTGGGGGCTGGACAGCAAAGGGTTTAGGAGAGAATGATAGAAATGGAAGCAGCAAATAGAGATGGTTTTTCAAAAAGTTAGACTGAAAAAGGAAAGACACAGAGGATGCTAGCCAGTGGGGAGGGAGGAGGGTATGTTTGCAGACAGCAGGGAAGAAACCAGGAGATGGGAGAAATGGGATATTAGAAGGAGGAGTGAGAGTGGAGGATTTCTGCCCAGGAAAACAGGCAGGGTCGGGATCAGGGGTGTGTTTAGAGGAGCTGGCCTTTCAGGTGAAGACCCACCTCTTCATCAAGGACTGGACTAAAGGAAAGAGTTGGGGACTGAGATGAGGCGGGGAGAAAAGCGCTTTCAGCACAGAGCCTCGGTAAAGTATGAGATGAGGTCTTTGGGTGAGCCGGTGGGAGAAGGTCTGAGGGAAGAGAAAGGTGAGACAGCCCTTGAGAGGGGGCTAGAGGGTCAGCAGAGATGGCTCCTGGTGGACATTCGCCTACTGGAACTTGCAAGCAGGTTCCTCTGGGCCGCTGGTCACCAGCTGTTCTGTTTACTTGCAGGTTTGGGACATTGTGGGCACAGAGCTGAAGCTCAAGAAGGAGCTCACAGGCCTCAATCACTGGGTACGGGCCCTGGTGGCCTCTCAGAACTACCTGTACAGTGGCTCCTACCAGACAATCAAGGTACTGGGACCGGAGGGCCAGAGACCAGGAATTGCCTAAAGCAGGGGCCTGGCCTGGCCTAACTAAGCTTCCATCCCCACCCCAGCCCTGAGAGAGATGCTCCAGAGGCAACCCATTTGTGATACTGTGAGGAGGGAGCAGGGCCTGTCTCCATGGCAATGCTCAGCTACCATCTCCTGTGCAGAACCACAGCTTTCAGCCTGCAGCAGAGGGGAGGCCAGGGGCTGGCTGGGGAGTGGGAGTCTGTCTCATCCCTGGCAACTGCCTCCTGTGGGGCACTGGACAGGATGTAGTTCTATAGAGGAAACCCCAGCAGCAGAAGATGGCACAGCGAGTGGTACACTGCATATTTTGAGGCAGAAATCAAATGTCTGGATGTGCCCAAGATTATCTGTCTCTGTATCTTAGGACTTTCCCCTTTTGAGGGAAGGGGAGGCTCCAGCAGAGAGACTGAAGCCTATCCCCAAGGGCACCCCCGGAAACCCCAATAGGAGGGCTATGCAGCAGCACCTGCTGCTCTAATCACACCCCTAGCAACTTCCAGCCCTATGCTACATCAGAAATGGAGAGGAAGAGGCAGAGCCTGAACAGAGTTCGGCAGCCTCCTCTCCCCTCGGCCTGCCCAGCCCTCCTCCCTGGGCTCCCCTCGTGCCCTGGGATGGTACGTGTAGAGAGGTAGGCCTAGAAATCCCTCCCTGATGAGCAGGACAGGGCTTTTTCCTAGGCATGTTTAGTGTCTGGTAAGTGGCTAAGGAAAGAGAGGGAGCTGGGAAAGAACCACACCTCCACACCCCCAAATGGAGACCTGACCTTTCACTCGGCCACAGATCTGGGACATCCGAAACCTCGAGTGTATCCATGTGCTACAGACTTCGGGGGGCAGCGTCTACTCCATCGCAGTGACAAATCACCACATCGTCTGCGGGACTTACGAGAACCTCATCCATGTAAGAGAGAAGGACCCTCGCCATTCCTCGTCTGGCCCAGCCAACCCACTCAGTTGCCTTGCTTTCTCAAGACATGGCTCTGTTTCTGGGGCCTCTGACCTCGGGGTCAACATGGGGAGCACCCAGGCAGAAAGTGCTATTTCTGTTCACTCTGCCTCTTTGCCTGCACCTGCCTCTTTGTGTTTGCCTATCTTTACTTGTGGTCACCCATCTATCTCATTTGTCTCTGCCCACCTGTCTGTCAAACACCATGTCTGCTCATTGGCCTGTCTGGCAGGGCCATTGGGGATGCTCATTGCCCTGCTTCCGACCATCTTTATGTCTCATTTTCTTCCCCAGGTTTGGGATATTGAATCTAAGGAACAGGTGCGGACATTAACAGGCCACGTGGGGACAGTATATGCCCTGGCAGTCATCTCAACCCCAGACCAGACCAAAGTCTTCAGCGCCTCCTACGATCGGTCACTCAGGGTACGTGTCTTGGGCTTGGTGGCTAGAAGCCTCTAAGAGTGCCTCCAGTGGGAGGGGGCATGGCCCCTGGCTCCAGGTTTGGTCCTGTGCTTGGTCAGAGCTCAGGGCCCATTGCTCTCTCTTCCCCCTCTCTCCTCAGGTCTGGAGCATGGACAACATGATCTGCACACAGACTCTTCTCCGACACCAGGGCAGTGTCACTGCACTGGCCGTCTCCCGGGGTCGACTTTTCTCCGGAGCTGTAGACAGCACTGTCAAGGTGAGTAACTAAGAACACATCCTTGTTCATCCCCAAAAGGTCCTGACCCTTCCCGTTGGTCCCCGACGAGCAGAGTTGGGTTGCCCATTTGGTTAGGACGTCATGCCCTAGGGGACCTCTCCAACCTCAGTCTGACACAGTCCTCTTTCTCTTTTCCTCAGAGAACAACCTACAGTAGGGTGAGGGTGATGCAGTCTCTGCTCAGAACCACAGGAATCAGGGCAAAACATCTCATGTTACCCATTTTTGACTGGGGTATCCCCAGTCTCTCCCACTATGAAGTCTCAGTGATACTTGCTGGCTAGACTTCCCTAAGTAATAGGCAGGTTGGATCATTCGTCAAAGATGCCTTGAATGGGGGCCAGGGCTAAGAACTGGTTTGGATCATTCTGAAACCTTTTCTTTCACAGGTTTGGACGTGTTAATGGGAGAATCCAGGCCAGTCCTCCCCCTGGGAACCATCAGATCCTTGCCCTGTGTTGTGCCATCCCATGGCCAGAGCCTTGGAGGGAATCCCCAGGAATGGTTGCCACACAAGTCAGCCAAGCAGCTGCTCCTGAACTTTTGCCCCAAAGCTGCTGCCCCAGGTACTGGGCACCCTCCTGGGCAGTGCAGGTACCTCAGCCCTCCTGCTCTGCCCATCCCACCCCAGCCACAGGATGGAACATTAAGTGGACCCATGGTGGACTCCTCCACAAACTTACACACGTGCACATGTTCATGCCAGACGCAGAACTCCAGCCAGCTCCTCAGAGCCCCTGTCAGAGCAGCCTGGTGCGGTGGGGGTGGGTGGCCCCAGCCCAGAGGCCCAACCACTCCTAGAGAAAAGGGGTACCCCCCCTTCCCTTTGCAGACGGTAATAGATGCTCCCCCAGCACTTGGGGCCTGCTGGTTGGGCCACACACACAGACACTCCTTTCCTCCTGCCCACTGTTGCTCGTCATGCTGCCAAGACACTGTCAAGCTCCTATCAGAGGGTGGGCTGTTGGGGACGTTTACCCAGAGTCACCAGGTACGATGCTCAAGGCCCACAACAGTCCTCCATTCACACTCCCCACATCATGGAAACCCCTCGTCAGGCAAGGGACTGGCCTTGGGTACATTTTTACTCACATTTTTTACTGTTTTTAGACTGTATATAGATTTGATTATGTCCTCATTGACAATAAAATCTAAATGGTGGTGAGTCTGAGTTCCTGGGGCCTGGGCGTGGGCTAGGCTGGGGTCTCTTGACTCTGAGGACATAACAGGCACACAGGTGTGGAGAGGAGAGATCTGTGTGCATATGTTATACTCACACAAGTATATATGTACATATACTTAAACATAAAATATGATTTTCATAAGTCTTTTTTAGGACCTATGAAAGGTCAAGGGTAGGGGGTGAGGAGACATGAATCTAAAGGTTCCCAGAGAACACCAGGCTCCAAGTCCGTCGGAAGCAGGGTGCAAGATGTGGTCTGACTGCTCCATCTGCTGGCTCCAGAGCCCCGACCTGCATTCTCTCCAGGCCTTTGGGGGTCCACTGCCTCAGAAGAGAATGAGTTATTCCCTCACTCCCCCAGCACAGTTAAAAGAAGAATCCCCTGGTAGCTCCCCCAGTGACCTCTGCCACATTTGATCCTCCTACCTCACCTGAGGCTACATGGAAAACCCATGATGACCTCTTCCACAAAAGACAAGTGGAGTTTACCTCAGTATCTCCAGAATGAGTCATCATTGTGGGGGTAGCATCACGTCCACAGTTATGCTGTTTCTGATAACCAGATACCATAACCTCTGTGAGTCCCAGCTCCCCACCTTCCCCAAAAAACTGGCCAGCACTTCCATTTTCTGACATTTATTGAGAGCCGATGGCAGGAAGCGCAGACGGCTGCATAGACCACTCACCATCCCACAGGGCTGGGCACACAGATCCTAGAAAGTCCAGTCTGTCCAGGGCCCAGATCCCTCAGACACACACCGACCAGACGCACAGATGGACGGCCTGGGTGCTGTGAGCCTCATCCACCGTGGGAATGACAAGGCCATGATGTCCTCTTGGGTGTGTCAGGGGGACCTTGGTCCAGATGCTTTGGATGTTTGCCGCCCAGCCTCAGACTTGGAGGAGCAAACCAAAAGCCCCGTGGGAAGGGGGCATCACCAATCACCAGGGAGATGGCAGCGCACACATACACACACACGCACACACGCACATACAGCGTGGGGAGCACCAAGGGAGATGGACAGCTGGAACAATGTAGTACAATACAGAATCTGGACCAAACAACCAGCACAGAGCACACCTGTCTCCCCAGCCCAGAGGCCTTCGGAGCTGTCACACACACATAGTCGTCTTCACAACAGCTAGTTTCAGGCTTTTAAAAAATTTGTGTTTAAGAAATGTCAAAAGTTGTGCCCAACACATCTGGATCAGCAAACAACAATGGAGATTAGTCAGTACTTTTTGAGTGAGGGAAAAGGGGTCTCAGGAAGGATGGAGGAGAAAGGAGGAGAAAAAGAATGAGCACACAACGCTTTTCAGACCACGAGCAAAGGCGTTCATCTGAACTTGGAGTGGGGTCTGCACTGGCCACTTGGGGCAGGAACAGCCACTGTTGCATTCCAGAGGGTCGCTCACACCCTCACACCCACACACATACACCCACACACACACACACACACACACACACACACACACACACCACCTGCACAGATGAGCCAAAACACATGGAATTATACACCAACACACTCCATCCGCCCTTCACAGGCACACCCACATGTGCTAACATAGAAGGATACATCAACACACACTCTATCCTCTTACACACACACACCTCACCATGCCCACTCATCCACACCCACAGCTACCCTCAAACCAGCCAGGCAGACACCACACAAACAGCCCGCCTCGGTGTGTGTTTCCTCCGCACACACACAATCGCACTCCCCAGGGCCACAGCCACACCCAAGAGGAGGAGGAGAAGGGAAGCCCCTAGTGCCCGAAGGTCTCTGTGGTGTGGTGCCAGGGGACGCAGCCCGTCAGCAAACAAGGCACATCCTTCTTGTTCTTCAAACGCAGAGAAAGAGATGAAGAAAGAAGAGCAGCAGGCATGGGATGGAGACTTCTCGGAGCCCCCAGGCACACTGATCCCACCCTCTGGAGGGATGGGAAGCCTCCTGTTTGTGCTACTGGGAAAGTGGTCTGGCCACTGAGGGACAGACAGACAGTCAGACAGACAGACAAGACAGGTGGCCTTGGCCTCCAACAGCTTTTGTCTCAAACTAAAATCCAGTTTTCTCTTGGTTGGTAAATGGTTTTCTATAGAATCAATAATATTTCTTTCTTTAAATATATATTTGTTAAAGTTAAAGTTTTTACCCTTTTGGATCTCTGGGAAAATCTGCCTCAGCTCATTTCCAATAAATTAATACTCTTCTATAGCTTATTATCTGGTCTATGCCTCTCGCTTGGGGGGGTAGGGGTAGGGGTGGGGTCATTGGGAACACTCTGACCCAGGGTCAGTCTGTGGGCAGGAGCCTTGGGAGGAGCTGTCTCTGCAGACTTACCCCAGGACCAGGCTACTACGACTGGTTGCTTTGTGCTGTGATGGGGCCCAGAGTGCGGGGCTGGGACAGAGGCACCACCACCCCCAACCCCAGAAAGAAAGTTAAGCAAGAAGAGGCAGTCCCCTCCTCCCCCCGGCAAGAACTCCCAATCGTAAGCAGTTCCTGTGCTGTACCTCTGGTCCTCAGGCCTGTGCTCTGCGGCTGATTGGGAGTAAGGGGAGGGGAGGGGGCCTGGGCCTGCCTGAGGGTGGGTACTCCCCCACCCTCCAGTGGTCCAGGGAGTTCATCCTAGGGAGCCTAGGACCAGCCCAGCCCACAAGCCTTCTTGTCCCCTACTGTCTCCACCTCCAGCCAGCCCCACTTAGCCTTGTCCCGTGGGCACTGAGGCCAGCAGCCCTTGACCCTACCCTTACCACCCAGCCACCCTTAGGGGCCTGACATAAGAGTGAGGCCCCCAGATGAGGCCTGGGGACCCCCTCCCCCTCTCCCTGTAGTAGTGGAGATAGGGAGGGCACATCCTGGACAGATTGATGGGGACCACAGGAGAGGGAGGAGGAAGGAGAAAGAGCTAACCCAGCTGTTATTATTGCATCATGGAGGGGGGGGAGCGGTTTGAAGCAAGAGGAATGCAGCCCAGGGCCGCTGTGAGGCGATCACTGGCAGCAGCTGCACCGGTGACCAGAAAGCCCTTGGACAGGGTAGGCCAACCTCTGACCCCAGCCTCCTGCTCTGCACATGGCCCCCCGAAATGTTGTGCTTGTGATCAGGGGGGGCATGGAAGGGCAAGGGGTGGGGACCCCTTTCAAGGGCACTGCTCTCTCGGTCCCAATCCCCCCACCCCAACATCCCAACCACCAATTACCAGTGCTAAAACACCAACCACCATCTGATCAGCCAGGCCCTGGGGCAGGGGACGGGGTGACCCTCTCCGTCTCCTCCCACCCACCCCCAGGAATACTCCAGCCCCCAAGGACTCTGAGTCCTTGCCCCCCAACCTCTCTACCTGCTCCACACCCTCATCCAGCCCAAGTCCCTGCCTGGAGGCTGGGTCAGTGCCAGGCAGAGGTCAAGGATGGGGCAAGGAGGCAGCAGCAGCAAGGGGCCAGATGGGGAGGGGGTTCCATCGAGGAGGCCATCCCCCCAGAGAGCACCCTCCCCCAGCCTGCAGCACAAAGAAGGCGGCCAAAGGATGGCCTGCTTGGAGCCCAATCCTGAGGTAAAGTTCTGTGTGTGGAGCCCGGGGTGGGGCAAGGGGGGGAGTCCTGAGGTTGGCTGGGCACCTGACGGGCTCACTCCAACATGGCATCCAGCTGGTCAGCCAGGTCATCAAACATGCTGCCAATGTCATCCAGGATGCTGACTGTACTCTTGGACTCAGCGGCCGAACTAAAATGAAGAGACAGAAATTGGGGGTGAGGACTGAGGAGGCAGTGGCCAAAGGGGAGGGGGAGGGGGAAATCACAGATTTAGAACCAGAAGGGACCCCCCCCCCAGGTCATCTAGTCCAACACCTTTGTTTTACAGATGATAAAAATGAGTCCCAGAGAGGGTGGTAACTTACACAAAGTCACATGACATTCGAATTCAGGCCTGATTATCGACCAAGAGAATGGTGACCAGGTAACTATGCATAAGGGGACAGTGATGGGGAGAAGGGGAAGAGGCAGTGACAGAGGGAAGGGTAATTGGAGGAACAGTGGCAGAAAAGAAGGGACAATAATCAGGGAGACATTGAGCTGGGGGCACAGAACATACTCAGCTGCCTGCCCGTTATCTTGTTTAATTTTCTCCTCCACAGCCTGCAGGGCAGCAGCCAGAGAGGCGCTGGTCTCCTCCAGCTTCTGGTGAGCACTGTCGCTGGCACTGCCATCTCCGGGGGGCACGGCCATGGCGGCCCGAGGTGGCTTGATGGGCACCTGCTGGGGGGGCACACCCGGCGATGGGGGCTTGGCAGGGCTGGCACAGAGGGAGGGCGGTGTGCTGGCTGGCTTACTGGTAGCGGCAGCAGCAGGTGCCTGGCGGGCTGGGGAGGGTGTGGGCGTGGGGCTGGCACTCACAGACTGTAGTCCCAAAGGGGCCTTGACTGGTTTGGGTGCTGTGGGCGGGGGTGGTGGCTTGGGAGACACCGGCGGGGGCGTTCCATGGGCTCGCTTCACCTCTGTTGCGGGGGAGAAAGAAAGTTTTACCAGCCATGCCATCTTCAGACCTTCTAGATCCTGCTTTGGTGGAAAAACTAGCCAATGGTCTATTCCTGCTGGCCAGAGCTACCACCAGCTGTGCCAGCTCTGGCCGGCAGGGACACACAGCTAACCCATTCCTTCGCCGGTACCCATCCCGAGTCAGGGGCCCTGGAGGAGCTGGGTCCCACTAAACAAAAAGGATTCTGAATGTCTTAACCTAAAGGACCAGGCAGAGTCCCCCTGGTGATGATCTCCTGGGATGAGCCTAGGAGGCAATCCAGTCTAGGCTCAGGGTAGGTCTGGAGAGCACAGAAGTATCTAGTTCAATGACTCTAGTTCCTTCTTCTTCTTTGAGTGGTGGGTATGTTCTGTGGAGAGGAAGGCAGTCCAAGAGCTCTAGGCTCCTGACCCTGTGGAAATCTAGGAAGTAGGAGCCAGTGCCTAGGCATACTGACGTGTAGGGTACAAACAAGTCACTGCCTGTGTGGGGGCCTAGGGGCAGCAGGAGCCAGTGGATATGGCATGATATCTATCAAGTGTCCAGGTGTACGAACATCACTGAAAATGCTGCCCCATCCCATCTCTTGCACAGGTGTGGACCAGGGGTGAGGCAGGAGCCCTGTCTTGGTCCTTGTGCAAAATGCAGATTCCACTGTATTTGCAATCCAACGTCTAGATTCCTGCTACTTACTCTCTGTACAACCTTAGACTTAACTGCTCTGAGCCTCAATGTCGATATCACATAGAAAATGAAGGGATTGAACCAGATCGTCTCTAAGGTCACCTTGAAGCACTAAATCTTATGTTCCTAAGAAAAGAGTCCATTTTTTTGATGGGAGGTCCTTCCGTGTAACGTCTGCCCTGCCTCCTCTCCTTCAGGGTCCTGGATCTCAGATAGCTGCTCACTGGGGACAGGGCTGTACATACCTGGGCTGCCAGGGCTAGGAAGTGGTGCCTTCTTGGAGGTGGTTGGAGGTGAGCCTTGGATCTTGGGGACCGGTTGGGCCAGGACAGGTTTAGGGGACACTGGGGGCTTGGCAGGCTTTTTGGCCTCTCCGTCAGGTGGGGGGGGAAGAGGCAGATGGGTGAGGTCTGCAGGAGGGGGCACAGCAGGGGGGGGCAGCAGGGGCAGCTCTGCAGGGCCACCACTCTGTTCAGAGGCTGGTCGCCGGCGGACAGTACCCGTGCCATTCTGATACACGGACAGTGGGGGTGGCTCCAGCCCAGGTTCCCCCCGTTCCTTGGTCTTAGGCCTCCGTTTCACTGTATCTGACTCGGTCAAGATAAACTTGACATTCTCCTGCTGGCTCTGCTTGGCCCGGATGCGACGCTTTAGCGTGGCACTGGCCTCAACCTTGGCCAGGGGAGGGCCTTCGCTCCCCTCCCCTTTGGCTGGGCCCCGCGGCCGCTGCCTAATAGTGAGGCTGCCCTCCTCGGCGAAGGGGATGTGCTCGGGGGGGCCCTGCTCCCCACGGCGGGCAGCAGCCAGCAGCCCAGTGACAGGGCCACTAAGGGTACGCCGACGATTGACTACCTCACCGTCCAGTCCAATAGCATCCTTGTGCTTCACTGAGGCCAGCACTGTGACCACACGGCCCGGCTCAGGGCTGGCAGGATGCACGGCTGGCCCTGGGTGCATGGGATGCCCTTCGGGGGGCCTACGGGCAGCCCGGGCCCCACCCCCAATGGACGACAGCTCCAACATGGCAGCAATGCTCTTGACACTGCCCGCACTTCCTGTGTCCACGCTGCCAGCCAAGTCGCTGGCCCTCCGTCGCTGGGCCCGCCCACCCGATGCGCCCTCCTCGGGCCCGGCCTCCTCTCCCTCTCCACCCTGGACCGGTTCATCTACCAGACTGGCACTGGACACAGCGGAGCTGGAGCGCTTGGGTGGGGGTGGGGGGGGCCCCTTCTTCTTGGGCCTCACGGCAAAGGACTGGCTGCGGTTGACGTTCTTGTCGCTGCCCGCCGGGGTCCTCACCGAGTGGCTCCGTCCCACCCGTCTCTGCACCGTGGCGTAGGGCCCCGCAGCGGGCACCGTCAGCTCATCACGGTCAGGCTCGCCGTCTGAGGCTGCATAGCGGTTCAGGCTGTGTGCCCGCTTCTTGGGCCGCCCGGGCTCCTCCTCCTCGGCCTCCCCCACGGCCCCAGGCGGCAGACACAACACGGGTACGGCCATAGGAGTTGGAGCCACCGGTGGGGGCGGCCCACCTTCGCCTTCCACAGGCTGGGGCAGCACGTAAGCGAAGCCCCGGTGGGTGGGCGACTGAGGAAGCGAGCGGGGTGACATGGGACGCTCGGCCGGAGGCAGCAGCTGCGGAGTAGGCTTCACCTTGGCAGTGGCCGGGGCTGGGCTGTGGGGAGTGCCCAGTGTCTGTGGGGAAGCTGGACGGGGCTTGGTGGGCGTCTGAGGCGGTGTGAAGTGGCTCCCAGCAGCACCTGGGGGGAAGGACTGCCGAGGCTTGCCAGGCACCGGGGGCACGCTGGCTCTCTTGACGCTGTGTCCGTGGCGCGAGGGCCGCGCCTCCTTGGGGCTGGGAGTGGAGGCGCCCTCATCGGCCAGGTACTCTTGGCTACGGGACATGGGTCCGCTGGGGCCTGGAGGCCCATCTCCCAGAAGCTCTTGGGAGCTGCTCATGTGTCGTGCCCTCCCACTCAGGCTGGGCTCATGAGGTAGGGCACTGGCCCGAGGCGTGGGGGGCAGACTATTGGTGGGCTTCTCAGCCCCACCCTCAGGACCCGAGGGTGGGCCTGTCATGGCAGCCTGCAGTTCATCGCTCAGTTCACTGTCTTGGAATGTGATCATCTTGGGTGACTGACATTCAGCGGGGGTGGGCTCCGGAGGCGGGGGAGACTCAATGGCCACCACCTCCAGGGACTGAGGGGCCTTCCTGCGCAGGGCCCCTGCCTCATACTTCCCATACTCAGCTTTCTGCAGCTCTGCCAACTTCCGGACTGCCAACATCAGCTTCTTCTGGTGCCCTGGATGGGAAATGCAGCAGATTAGTCTAGCCATGCCATGGGGACAGTTAAAGAGCTGGCCAATAACAGAGGCCCCACCCCAGATATTCCCTGGGTCACCTGGGGAAAGGGCGAGGCTAGGCAGAGTGGGGGAAGAAAGGTACCTTACCCAGCTTAGTGATGCCAATCTCCTGCAGATCCTCCCAGGTGATGTCAGTGATAAAGTCAATGTTCTCATAGCCATTTTCCACAAGCACTTTGTAATATTGGGCAAGGCCGATCATGGAAAGCCACACAGCCAGGTTAGCCTGAGGAAGGAGACAGCAAAGGACTCTCCTAGGTCTCAGGACAAGCCAAGCCTAAACAGATAGGTCCAGGCTTCCCCTGAGGCCCTCCCTGGCCACTGCCTTGTCTTGCCTTTCCCCCATCTCCCCCCAGCTGTTCTCAGGGTCACTAACTTGTGGCTGGGGTCAGGAAAGGGAGCAGTAGACTGGGGAAGAACAGACAGACGGACAGACAGACAGGTCGGCAGGTGCCTCAGAGAAATCTGATCATGAGAATATCAGACAGCAGACATTGTCCTGAGTCTTGCTCTAGGCCTAAGACCTTGGGGAGGCCAGTGCTGGAGGCGGGGGAAGGCCCCCTAGTCTGAGCCAGCCCAGCCTGGCCTGCCCGGGCACTGGCACTCACCACACACCACCGTAGACACCAAAGCATCCAACATTTTTGTCTGTAACACACCTGTGACCTTACCCAGACATATGGAGTAGGGAGGGCCATGTGACTGCTTCCCCACCCCCTCCCCCACCCAGCCAGCCAGCCATTGGTCCAACCATCTGTCCACCCCACCACCACTACTCTACACAGACACACATGGACACACATCTAACCACATCCTACGTACATGTAAAACCCCAGACACACACACACACACACACACACACACAATGTATCTCATACCCACCATATACGGATACAGTACACACACACACACACACACACACACACACACACACAATGTATCTCACTCATACCCACCATATATGTATACAGCACACACACACACCATCTTCTCTCCCCACCACAATCATGACTACAGCTTCACCTTCTACTTCCCTGACCAGAACAGAAGCAAAAAAGAAGAAAGAAGCCTGGGACACATCTGTGTTGAGCCCTAATGTAGGTATGTGCTTGCTGAGATGTGGTGACTTCCCCCTACTGACCCCACTTGTCATATGTGTGCTTGGGCGATCCCCACGAGAAAAGAAACTAGGATATCATCCTTGGGCAAGGAGTCCCAGGTGAGGGAAGGGTTGGATGAATGGCGTCCCTGAGAGCAGGGCATGGAATCAAAATGGACAGAGCCCTTCAAGATCTACTGGTCCATCTTTCTGCCCCATTCCCACTAGTAGATGAAAAAGCCAAGACCAAGGGAAGACTGAATGGCGGGTTTGAGGTCCCCTCCATGAGCATGAGTGACCAGCCCAGGACAAACCACCAGTTAGTTTCCAGGGCTCTCCTCACCACCTCCTATAGTATGTGTATGAGTCCAGTGGGCAGGTATTGATTGGGTGGGCCTGACCTGGTGGTTTGTGGGAATGTGGAGGGCGGGAGTTAACAATGCGTATATGCATACAGCTCTGTGGATTTCATACTATAGGTGCTTAATAAATGCTTGCTGATCGAATGACTCTGTACCTGCTCTTGGGCCTTGGCACTTGCCTAGCAAAGAATAAAAGCTCTTCAGCTACCCTGAACCCAGGGCCCAAGACTCTGGGTCCAGCATCTCCTTCTTTCTCCTTCTCTCTCAGCCCAGACTCCAGACAGTGCACAGCCCTGGCCCCAACCATGCCCCACTGCCCTAGGACCTGCCCCACTGGGGAGGCCAGCCCTGGTGCCCATGATGGACAGATGGCTGGACAGGTGGCTCACTGCTGGCAGGGCCCGCGCTGCTCCCGAGGGGCCATCCTCAGTGTCTGACCGAAACGTCGCCTCGCTCGTCTCCCCAGGGCCATGTTGGGGGCAGCGGCTTCGTCCAGGCCAGCGGGGGCTGATGGGGCCCTGGGGTGGCCCAGCGAAGTTGCAGGTATATGCCCCATGCCATTGGCCCCAGGTGTGGCTGCCCTGTGCTGGGCAGCACCTGGGCTCCAGCGCAGAGGGTGACTGTCTGTCTGTCCTGGGGCTCCAGAGTGGGGCAGCACCCTCTGCCCTCCCCATGCCCGCCACGGCTCTGCCACTGCCGGGGCGGGAGGGGCCTTACGGGTTTGTGTTCAGGCAGCCAGTCGGGGAGGGTCAGGCTGTTGATCTCTGAGGTTATCTTCTTCCGGTGGCCAGGTTTGGTGACACCAATGGCCGTGAGATCCTAGGGCAGAGAAAAGGCCCCGTTATGGAGGTGGCAGGGTTCCTGGGGCCCATCTTCTGGGCCCAGCCAGTGGCCAGCTCACCTCAGGGGTCATGCGGCTGATAGTGGGGAGATCGTAGCCAGAGGTGATGAAGTTGGAGGCATAGTGCTGCAACTGGAAGGTGGCGAGCCATTGGGTGACAGCCTCCGCACTCTGGAAGACACAAGGGAGCACCTGCGGCAGGCTGGGCCGCCGGTGGACAAGCCTTCACTGCCCTGTGGGGTGGGCGCTTCCCGGCCTCTCCTGGGACCACTCAGCCCCAATTCTGCTGCTTCCTCTTTCAGCCTGGCCATGGTCATCTGTAGGGCTGCAGCCGTCATCCAGGCCCCTCCCCAGTGCCGGCTTTTCCTCCTCCTCCTCCTCCTCCTCACTGGCCTTGCCTGGGCTCAGATGCTGCAGCTGCTGCCCAGCCTGGCCACCATCCTCCAGCGCTGCTCAGCCCTCGGGCCCTCCATCCGGCCCCTCCAGCGGAGTCCAGCCACTGTCCAGGGGCCTCACACCTCCCTCCCTTATCCCTCCTCCATCTTTGTATCCATTGCTCCAGACCTGCTCCCCCAGGATACAGAAAACCTAACCGTGTGTGTGTGGGAACATCCTGTGGATAGATGTGGATGTGTCTTAGTGTTAGCCAGAGATCATGTGCCTGATCTCTTCTAACCTGAAGGCTCCCTAGGGCAGGTTTATAGCCCCCTAATTGGGGGTGGGAGTGGGGAAGGGGGTAGAGAAGAGAAAACCTTTCCACAGGACCAGGAATAGGCCTGATCATCTCTGCCCACAGCGGCCTTTCCCCCCATACTGTAGCCTGGTCCATCCTAGCACACTTCCTCCAAGGCCCTGGAGGCCTGACCCCAGGAGCAAGGATGCCAGTGACGCTCCAGAGAGAATTCAGCTCCACATGCCACCTCCCCACCCCCCACATACACTCAACATCTTCCATACATAATACACCTCTCCCAAAACACACACACACACACACACACACACACACACACACACACACACACCTCATCAACTCTAGATACACACATGCATTCCCACGCACCCCCCCCATACACACCACACCATCCCATCCTGACAGAAACATACACATATATACGCCAGTGACTGCCTAGTCTACAACAGATAGACAGTGGCCGAGCTTGCCCTGTGCCTCCTTGCGGGTCATGATTCCCACTCTCTGACCCCCATCTAGGGCTCCTGGCAGGTGACCTGGCAGGGTCTCGCTGATTCTCTCAGAGATCCCCGCTCTTTCCTGCTTGCCTCCTGAACTTGAGCCCTTCATCAAGCCTCCCTGCCCCCACAAGTTAATAGGATCCCTGTAAAGGGAGCAGTTCTATGACCTAAGAAGAGCCCCAGGTTGATCCCTCACCTTTCCCTCCGATGCAGGCTCCATTTTTTTGGGTGGCTGCTCACCATAGGCCTGTCCTGTGTGTGTGACAGGCTGGGCACGTGAGGGACCTGGGCAACAAGAGCAGGAGGAAGAGCTCATTAGAGGCTAGGGACGTCTGAGGCACATCAGAGGAAGTCAGAGGGGAGGAGGTGGAATGATCGAAGTCTCACCTGCAGGGCCCTCGAGGGGCTTGGTTGGACTGTCCCCTGGACCTGACTCCTGGATGGACTTCTGAGAGAGCACAGTTGCTAAGAGCTGCCAAAGCAAAGGCACAGACCCGCTGGGGTCACCAAAGAGCCAGCCTTTGCTGGGGATGTCCCCTTCCCACCTGCTTGCCCATGTGTCCAGTCATACCTTGACTCCTTCAGAGCTGGCGTGCAGAGCATGGCTCCCACTCCCCCCACTGCGCCCACTGGCCATGCCGCCTAGACTACCGCTGCGGTCTGCACCTGCTGACACAAGAGAAACTTCAGGAGTGGTGCCCACTCCCTCGGCCCCTCCTACCAAGTGTTGCTTGCCAGCTGTAGCTAGTGATGCCCATGAGAGAGGAGCCCCTGGCCTGCCCTGGTTTCCATACCAGTGAAGGGTTTCCTCAGGACCCAGATTTCCTCTGGAGGGGCTGCAGAACTGCCCTGGGAAGGGGACAGGTGGGACGGGCTCATGTCAGCTCCTCGGGAACCTTCAAACACAACACAGGTATGCCCTGAGTCTTGACCCCTTACCTCCTGGAAGACACTTAGGCCCCTACTTATGAGGAGTGGGGCCCTGGCTGGGCCTCTCTGGGCTCCCCAAGGTGAGCACAGCAGCCAAGTAGCAATCTCCCTTCTAGAGTACCCCAGGACCCTGAAACCCCAAATAGCGTTGCTCTCTCTTAGTGGGGTAGGTCCTCTGGTGGAAGCAGACAGGCAGGCTGGCCACGGCCAGTTAACCCTTTCTCCCCTCTCATACCCCAGCCCTGAGTTCACAGCCAGGGGCAGGCCAGTGAACCCTCCCCCTTGTACCACAGCCCCGAACCCTGGTATTCTTCAGAGCAGGGGATCAAACAGGGGCCTTGGATCATTTCTGCTCCGCTCTACGTGGGCTAAGGACACACAGAAAGGAGAGAGGGGACAGAAAGCAAATGGAGAGGAAACTGAATAGGCAGATAATACTTCTAAGCCATGCTCATTCCCTCCAGCACCACCTCTGTTCCCCGAAGCTGAGCTCCTCAGAGTGTCCTTCTCTTTCTCAGCTGGTTAGGGCCTACCCTCCCCTCTTACAGAGTTGCAGGAGAGAGAAAGACATAGAGATACCCACAAATATCAGAGACAAGAAGATGGAGACAGGAGAAAGACCCAGAGAAAATGGGAGACAGGAACCAATGAGGGAAATGCAGAGACAGACAAACTGGGTCGAAATGCTAGTAGAACCAGCAAGTGAGGGGCCTGAGTCACTGGCTGTCACTGACCAGGGGAGGGAAACACTCAAAGTAGACAAGTTTGCAGTCAGCCTGTCTGGGGCTTCTCTGGACCACTGCCAAGAATGGCATTCTGGGGAACAGCTGGAGGGAGGAGGAGGGACACTGATGGGGAGAAGGGGTGGAGGAAGATGAAGGGAGGAAATAGAAGCCTTGACAGCACAAGTCAAATGAATATCTCCTCCACCCCACCCCCCCAACCTCAGCTCCAGGGGAGACTGGGTTCATTCTAGGTATTTTTAGGAGTTGATGTAAGAAGTGGGCTAAGGGGATAGGAAAGCTCCAGGCTCCAGACTCTAAACACTGACCTCTGGGTTCCCTCTCTCAGAACAGCTCTGGTTCTACCAAAGCCTAGACAGGTCTGGGTCCTCCTCGGCCTAGCTCCTGATTTCCTATATGATGAACTACCTGGGACTCAGGATCGTCAGGAACATCAGAGGAGACCTTTCTCATTTCTGCAGCTGAGTGATGTTCACATACATGCACACATGCACCCATGTTCAGTTCTCTGACTACCCAGTATGAACATGAGAACCACATGCCAAGGTCACACCATAGGGGTATGGTGGGGGAGGGAGAGAGGATCAAGAAGGGGGTGTTACCTGGTATGTCAGAAGGGAAGAGATGGGAAGGGAAAGGGAGCCACTCCTGCCCCCTACTGCCAGGCAGAAAGACAGTTTTCTCTTCCCACCCCTCTTCCCAGAATGGGTCTGTACTGTTCTCAAACCCCAGAGACTAGAAAAAACCCTGGAAATTGTCCAGGGCTAGGAAACTGAGTCTGATCAGGACTCAGGGCAACTGTTTAGGGTCAGGGATACAGCAAGGTTTAGGAGTGAGGATAAGAATTGGGAGGTGAAGGGCAAAGTTGAAGGTCAAAGCCCAGATGAGGGTCAAAGTAGACTAGTTGCCTGCTCGTTTGGTGATGGCCTCGCCTAGGGTAGATGGGAAATAGCCAACACGATCATTGCCAGTCCGGTTGTCATGGATACAGCCTTTCCACCTGCCATCGGGATGCTGTTCAAGGACCTGTACCAAGTAGGGGGAAGGGTTGAGGGCCTATTGGAGGCTTGAGGGGTCTCGGGGCCCAGGATAGCATGATTCAGGGAAGATCCATCCCCCAACATGAACACACTGTAGTTAAGATAGCAAAATAGCAGAGACAGCAGGGAGGAAGGGTTCAGGAGACCCCACCTCTCGTCCTTTGCTGTCAAGTAGAGCAGGAAATTAAGCTCTGCCCCAAATGGGCTACTGAGGGCATGTTAGTATCACTAGTGACTCTCAACTGATTAGGAATTCTTCTAGATTATTAACTACAGGAAGGGAACAGCTCTGCATCCTGTCCTGGAGCCAACCCTCCCTTGGAAGCCCTAACTCCCCTCCAATGTCCATGTCTCCCGATGATCATTCCCCCCAAAGTGGCCACATTTCCCCAATATCCACAGGGGAGATGGGGTAGGGACCAAGGCCCCAGGAAGTCTCTGACCTCGGTCTGCCTCACTGACTGACCACATCCTCCCAGGACCAATTCCCCCACCCTGGAAAAAGCTACTCATTCTCCCACTTACAGTGATCACATCTCCTGCCTTCACATTCAAACTTGTCAGGTCATAGTTGTTACAATAGTCCTTTGTTGCCCGGACCTGCAGAGCTGCTGATGCCTCTGGAAGTACAAGAGAACAAACCCACCCAGTCCCTGGAAATGAATCCAGCCATCACGCCTTTCACCCTCTAAGGATCCCTGGGTCAAGCTTCTTTAGAGCAGCCTGACCTTCACTCACCACCCCAGACGTTCCCACCTCTCAGCAGCTGTTTGATCTCCTTGCTGGCCTGGGAAGTAGTGAACTGGTGGACGATGTCCAGCGCGGTCTGGCTGTAGGTGTTCCTTACATGGGCATTGATTCCACTCTGGTTGGAGGGGGAAGGCAAACTCAGGTGGAGAGGCTAGGGACCTGGGTGGGGGGTGGCTAGAAGAGCTTGGGATAAAAGCAGAAGATGGGCACCAAACCCACTGCCTCCTCCAGAATGACCACGAGGGAGATGGGGTGGGGACCGAGGACCCTGGAGGTCTCTGACCTCTGTCTAACTCTTGATCTCAGTGCCCCCAGCCCTTCTCTCCCAGACTCTGTCTCCCCCTCCCGGAGCTTACATCCAGCAGGAGCCGAACCACATCCGTCTTCCCACAGAGTGCGGCCTCATGCAGGGCAGTGCCTGACTTGGTCTGACGGTTAATGTCAATGCCAGCTTGGAGGAGGAGTCTGAGCATAGGGGAAGGCAAGAGGGCCGGAGGTGAAGCAGGACACTAGCAGCTAGGTCTCATCACAACCTCCTATCTCTGGCAATGAGTCTGCACCCCCATCACACATCTCTCAGGTCAAAGACTCGGAAAAATCTGACCCTTTCCTTTTTCTCATTTTCTCTTCTCAAATGATCCAATCTGGTGCTATATCTTCTTGGATCTACTGCCACAGCAATACATCTGTCCTCCCCCTTTTCCACTCCTATGCCCACCATTCTGGGATAGGTATAGAACCATTACTATGGCCTCCAAATTGGTCTCTTTGCTTGCATTCCTTCCTCTTTCAAATTCATCCTTTACTGCCAAAGTAATCTCCGTAACACACTACTCCGATGACATTACTTCCTCACTCAAAAACCTTCAATAGTTCCCCATTGCCCACCAGATAAAAATTATATTTCTTTGATTGTCATTCAATGCCCTCTACAGCTTGGGCCTACCCAAATATAGCTCTCTGCTCTAAGCCAGCATCTCTTTCCTTACTGGCTCTCCTGAATTACACATGGCTCATCCCAGCACTCACATTGCTTCCCTTCCCAGGAATCTCACCCCTCACCCCCACCACCTCTGTGAAACTTTCTTTGGTCTTTCCAGCCCAGGCTGCTCTGCCACCTCTGAGCTGAAGCGCACAGTCCAGTCCTCTCTCCCACATGCTCTCTTCCTGCTTTCTCACTTTTCTCTGTGTAAATCTAGCTTCCCTCACTGAGTGTGAGCACCTTTCTCAGGGACAAGAACCTGCTTTGTTCCTTCTCTGTCTCCCTCCCGGACTCTGAACTTCCCAAGGGCAGGGCCAAGGTCTGCTCCTTCCCTGTCTCGCTCTTAGGAATAGGAAAGGAACATGAAGCCCCTGCTACTTGCCAGGTAATACAGTGTGTAACAAATAGCATCTCATTTGATCTTCACAACAACCCTGGGAGGTAGGTGCTATTATTATCCCCACTTTACAGGCAAGGAAACTGAGGCAGAGGCCAATTGATTTACTTAATGTCATCCAGCTAGTGAGTATCTGAGGCTGGATTTGAGCTCAGGTCATCCTGACTCCAACTCCAGATCTCGATCTACTGAACCACCTAGCTGCACAAGACCGGGCATATGGGGTGAGGGAGTATTTAGGAGAGACAGGTTAGTTAACTAATAGAGAAAGAGAAAAAAAAATCCCAGAGCCTCCCCTCCCCTCTCCTGTCTATCCCTCACCAAGAACATACCTGATAATGTCAATGTGACCATTTTTGGCTGCCAGGTGCAAAGGGCTGGTGCCATTTGGGTCAGTGGCATCTCCTGGCCGAGGCTCTAACAGGGCCGCACACATGTTACTACTTAGGAGCAGCTGCACCACCTTTAGGGGCATAAAAGGGAGAAGGAGAGGAGAATCAGGGCAGCTCCTAGCATGGATGATATCACTGTGCCAGAGAAGTTGGGAAGGAGGGACAAGATCAGACATTATCCATCTGGTCTCCCAGGACCATCCCCTAGGCTCCAAACGCAAAAGCACCTGTACTCTCCCTATCCCTCCCCCCATCCCCAGGGCACCACCTACCAAGGAGCCCCATGGAAACTTACCCCAACACGTCCAAACTCACAGGCCAGGTCCAAAGGCGTCTTCCCTGAATTGTCCACAATACACGGGTTGGATTGATGCTGAAGGAGCATCTCTGACTGCAGGTCCCACAGGGGAGGGAAGGCAGGACAGGGAGGTCAGCAAGAGCCGATCTAGGGCTGGCCCCCATCCCTGCCCTGGTCCTCCCTCGACATCTGCTCCAGAGCCCTCACCACATCATAGTGACCGTGCTGGGCCGCCAGGTGTAGCGGGATGTGGCCCTCATCCGACGGGACGTTCACGGCAGAGCCTGCCTTCAACACCAGCTTCATAGGCTCCTTCCTGCCTTGCCAGGCTGCGTAGTGCAGAGGCCGCATCCCTGGGGTAGGAGGTTGATGGTCAACTAGACCCTGACCCCTGACTCGGCCTAGGGTCTCCCCTCCAGAGGGGGCAGGAATGAGCAAGTGGTGGGAGTGGGGAGGACTTGCCTTTATTGTCTTTGATGTCCACAGCGGCCTGGGCCTCCAGAAGCAGGGCAATGAGCTCTGTGTTGCCATTGAGGGCAGCGTGGTGGAGGGCTGAGAAGCTGGGGGAACGGAGTTGGAAGGTCATGTTAGAGAGGCATCCAGCCTCATCTCAAACCCCTCCCATCCACGGGCCAGAGGAAGAATCCCCCGGTGACTTCCCTACTCACCCATCGGGGTCCTGGAAGTTGACATTGACCTTCTTAGCCGAGCCCAGGAGCTCTAGGAGGGAAGAGAGGAATGAAAAGGATGCATGGGAAATCATTGCTCTCCCTGACTCCTGGGAAGGGCATAGAGAGGAGGCCACAGACCACCCCCCCCCAAACACATATATTCACAAAGAGCCTAACGTCAATAGCCTGGCTCTAGAGGAGAGACAGCCCAAATCCAAGTCCAAGGTTAATAGTAATGAATAATAATTATTATAACAATGACATTTTATATAGCACTTAGTACATGCCAGGCACTTTACCATTATCTCACTTTGTCCTCACGATGACCCAAGGAGGTAGGCGCTTTTTCATAATCCCCATTTTACAGATAAAAAAACTGAGGCAGAAGGAAGTAACGTGAAGCTGCAGAGCTAGGAAGTATCTGAAGCCAAATTCTAATTCAGGTCTCCCTGATTCCAGGACCAGCACTCTCTCCAATGCACCGCCTGGCTGCCTAGCAGACGCTTCCACAGTGTTTTGTGATTTACAAAGTACGTCGTCGCCTTCAATCCTCACGACAACAATCACCCTGCCAGGAAGCTATCCTTGTTCCCGTTTTACAGATGGGGAGGCAAACCTCACACAGCCAAAAGCATCAGATCCAAGATGGAAACCCAGACCCTTTCTCTCCACCACACCACAGGTGCTGTCTGTCCTCATTGATGGGAAAAAAGGTGACTTGGAGAGTCAGAGTGATGGGAGGTGGGAGGGGGCAGGGAGGGAGGGAGCAACTGGAAGCTCCCTAGGTTTAAATATACATATTCTACCTTCTTCCCAACACACAAAAATCGAGGCCTGGGGCCGGACCTTTCTCCTCCTTTGACTGCCTAGAACTACATTTCACAGAAGTAGGGACAGGTGATTTTGGCCCTTTGTACCTCAGTTTACCCACTGGTCCCTCTCTAGTGCCCGACTATCATAAGATTTGAGATGCCAAAGGCTCTAGAGATTTCCTCACTACTACAAGAAACCCCTGCAATAGCCTGTAGAACTAGGCTATGAGCCCTGAGCCAATCTCCCCCTTAAGCCTCACCCCATCCCCACCCCCCTAAACACACACACACACACACATTGCCATCTTCCCCTGGGCTCTTGGCCCACCAGGGCACTGATCCAGATGCTGCTGCTACTGCTCTACTGCTTCTCTTCTACTAAATATAGCCTAGGGGGTGGGGTGGGGGAGACAGGGAGAACACACAACAGACTCTCATACACAAACACACACACACACACACACACACACACACTTCCAGGACAAGCTGAGGACTCTGTATGGGAACTAATTGGATAACTCCCCCAGTGAGTGATCCATCTTCTTGACGTCTGCAGGCTGGGTGGGGCAGCTTGGGAAGGCTGGTAGATCCAGGACAGGGGTGTCTCTTGGGGAGTGGTGGAGGCCCCCAAGGCCTCAACGTTAAGCTACTGGCTCAGTGAAGCCCTCACCCACTTTTCTGCACATTCAAGAATAGAGCTGTTGCTTTCCCTTCTCCACCCCACCTCCCCCTCCCCAACTTCCCCCTGGTTCCTCCGCAGGCCCAGCATAACTTGGGAGAGGCTAGGACCAGCTCTAAGGTCACTTCCTGGTCCAGCAGCATAAAGCAGAACAGTCCCTGCTAAATGCTGAAGGAAATGTACATGCATGTGTGAGTATCTCTATCTGTCTCTCCATCTCTGTCTCTAGGTGTTTGAAGCACTCCTAACAAGACTGAGATTCTGATTGATAACAAACCTCGGCCTGAGCCAAAACTCCAGTTCTGCCCTTCTACCAACCCTCCCTGCCACTGTCACACCCTAGGGACCCCCCCACCCCCCACCCAGGATTCAGGCCCAGAACAACCCAGAGCCTGTACTATAGCTTCATAGCCCTCCCTAGAATAGAACCAAACACCCTGCATCAGTCCCCAATTGTCCAGCCCTTCCCTCAGCTTCCTCAATCCTCTTGGAACTGTCTCCTCCAGCTCCACTCCTCAAAGTCCCCAGGATCTGCCATTCCCATTCTGTCAGTTGGACTGCCCCCTTCTGCCTCTTTCTATGGTTACTACCCCAGAGCCAGGACCAGTAGAGACAGTTCAAGACACTGAAGCTGAACTCTTGCTAGAGAAGGAATAGGACAGAGGGCTGGATGGATGGACAAAACACATAGAAAAATGGGCAGCCAGATGGATGAATGGGTGGACGGGCATGGACAGACAGATGTAAGACAATCCCCTCAGAGCTGGCTCTCTTGTCCCCTGCCCTAGGCTCAGGCCCTTCGCCGGATCTGAGTCAGCCCTGGCCAGACTCTAGTGGCCCCCCACCACCACTGGGCCTGCCAGGGCATTGGTTACATAACCTGTTTGTGGGTCAATCAACTCCATGGGGGAGGGGACCTCTAGGCTGGACAGAAGCCCCTTTGTCCCCATTAGGATGAGGGGGTGGGGACTTATGGAGAGGCCTAGGGGGTGCAGCCTGGTGGAAGTATGATAGGATCGAGGAGGAATAGAGAGAAGGGTGTGATTTCTGGGTTGGGAGTTGAGTACTGTGTTCTAGTCCTAATTCTGCCACTGACTATGTGACTTTAAGTAACTTCATCCTGTGACTTAGTTTCTCCCATACGTGAAATCAGGGGTTTGGATTAGATCATCTGTAAGGTCTCTCCTGTTTTCTAAGATTTCTCTTCCAGCTCTAACATTCTGTGTTCTAAAGGTGCCTTCCCTTCCCTAAGGAGGAAGCCTAAGTACTATAGTGGGGTAACAGTGCTGGGCCAGGAAGACCTGAATTCAAATCCTGCCTATGACACTCATCAGTTCTGTGACCCTGAGAAAGACATTTAGCCTCTATTTGCCTCAGTTTCCTCAACTGTAAAATGGGGGACATAATAGCACCTACTTCACAAGGTTGTTTTAAGGATCAAATGAGATCACATTTGTTAAAAAAAAAAAGCACATCACAGCACCTGGCACATAATAAGTGCTTAATAAATATTTATTTCCTTCCTTCTTTCCTATCTCTCTTTCCCTCCCTTTTTTCTTCCCTCTCACTTCTTCCTTCCTATTCTTCCCTCCCTCCCTCTTTTTCTTCCTTCTTTCCTCCCTTTCTCTTTCCCTTCTCCCCTCCCAGATAACATTCTGGGTATCAAAGTCTCTTCTGGCTCCAACATTCTGTGTTCTCAGGTCACTTTCAGTGTTGTCTTTTCTAGCGCTAACATTCTAGACACTAAATCCCTCCAAGCACTAATATTCTGTGTTGTAAATTTCTTCCAGCTCAGGCCTTCTATGGTTCTGCAATTCTATCCAATGAGACCCACACATACATCTGCTCAGTCACACCACAGCAGAGCAGATCTAACTCATTAGCACATAATAGGTGCTCAACAAATATTTTTTGAATGAATGAAGTCACACATCCACATAGTCACAGATCCACGAACTGTCACAGACACAAGTCACCCACGCTTGCCTCCCTGGCCAGGGGGTGAAATTTTATAGAAAATGAGGCTGATTCTCTGGGATGGATTTGAAACTAACACTGGGAAAATGGGAGGGTCCTTGCCAAGAAAGGAATCCCCTACCCCCATCACACACATGTCACATAATCAAACACAGACACAAAAACACAAAGAGAATAAGGCCATAGATAGCCTGGCTATCTTGATGACATCCAGAGATAGGGAGAATCTGTCTCGCCATCAGACAGATTAGGAAATCGAACCAAGATACAGGACACTTGTCCTCTTTTTTTGCTCCAGTCCAGTTCTGTCTTAGAGATCTCCTAGTATTTGGTGAGAGGAGATAGGAGGGAGAGTGAAGATATGGGATCCCAGCTCTTCCATCCCCCTCTTTCCCTCAATCCACACAGAAGGTCACAGATAGCCTCAGGTCTTCCAAGGCATTTTTTGAGGTCATCAGCTCTTTCTCTATTCCTTTAGGGAAAACAGCTAATCCTTCAGTCCAAGAGTTTCCTCAGCAGACATAATAAATGACCACACAGAGACCTTGAGAGCTTCCCACTGGATTATCATCATATACCATCCTTTGATATCAGCTCTGACTCCAGATCTTAACCAACCTGATCCTAATGTCACTGAATAACCCTAAGACAATTACACTGACCTCCAAGCATCAACAAAACCCAGCTCAAGATATCAAGTACCCTGATGCTGTGATAGTGGCATTCTGAGCCCATATTACCGCACTGACTCTGAGATATCACTATACTGACCTCCCAATATCAGCATTGACCCTGTGATATCACCACATTCACCCTAAGATATAATCATACTGATCCCATAATATCACTACAATGACCCTGGGATAGATCACCATGTCATTTCCTAGATATTACACCAACCCCGTGATACCACCCTGACTCAGTGGTATCACTGTACTAATCCCAAGACAGCATTGTTCTGAGCCCCCTAATATCACATCTTGCCCTGTAGATGCTGACAAATGTGCCTGAGTGTGTCCTGTGTCCCCTCGGTAAGGGGCAGGTCTTCTCTCCACAGAGTGAGAGATGCCCGAGGACAAAGGTTGCACACATACATTCAACCCCTAGAGTTCAGTCAAGCTCTGACAAAGCTAAGGTTTTGGCATGGGATAGTAGTAATAGCTTTATGACATGAAGGGAAGGAGTGGGATAGAGGGAGAGCTCCAAGTACAGTGCATTAACTTTAAGGGAGTGGGAGAAAAATAGCACTTCTGGATTCTCTCAGCTCTTGGGAAGCCCTGACTCTAAGGGAAGAGTGGACACACACATCATTGTGTTGATATCATGGCAGATTCCTTGTGGGTTGATTGGTAGAAGGTTGGAGGAATCAGTGCCTTGATGCTCCTGGTTGCTCCCATCACCCACTCTGGTCACAACAAGGTAGGCAAAGCATTAGGTTGACCCATACCCTTGGCCTCTCAAGATCCTTGAATTATATAGCAGCAAAATGATTACAGGCCACTGACAAATGGTCCTCATGGTTTATATACAAAAACACACAGAGAGACAGATATGAATATATGGATATCGATTGTAGGAGAAGATTCCCCAGTCATGGATCTGGGTGATGCTCTTCCTCACATCCCAACACCCATCAGCAGCTAAGTTTTGTCCAGCTACCTCAGTAATATTTTCGGCATCCATTCCCACTTCTCCACTCACCCAGCCACCACCCTAGAAGAGGCCTTCACTACTGCTTTCCTGGATGATCCCAATAGCCTCCCAACAGCCTTCACTTCTCGCCCTTCCAATTCATGCTGCATAAGCTGCCAAGTCAATCCTCCCAATGTATCGCTCTGATCCCGTAACTCCTGTTCAGTGGCTCCCTATTGCTTACTAAATAACCTGATATTCAAGGGCCTTTACAATTTGGCCCCAGCCTACTTCCCCTCACAAAAACATACACATAATAACTCACTTTTCCGTAGCTCTCTGCGGTTTACAGAGTGCTTTCCCTCGATGGTGCTCAACCTCCTTGAGAGCAAGGGTAAATTTGTGTTTTCCCTTTGTATGCAAAAAGTTTTCTTTGCACACGGTAGGGACAGAATAAGAATGTTTTGTTGAATTAAATTGCACAGGATCATAGGGATAAGGCCCCCAGATCTGTGATTCCATTGACATAGGAAGAATTGCCATTGAGGAACTTCCTCTACAAATGCAGTAGAGGACATTCTGTGCAATTTACAGATTTAGTGTGTTGTCTAGAACACTGAAAGGTCACGTGACTTGACCACTATCACAAAGCTTGCACATGCCAGAGATAAGACTTGAACCCAGGCCTCACAAGCCCTGAGACCAACGCCACATCCACCATTCCATCCTGCTTCTCTATGGAGTTGATAATGCAAATATTACTGTTCCCATTTCTAGATGAGAAAACTGAAGCTTAGAGGAATATAGGGTCTAGCTCAGAACCCCAGTCTCAAATACAGCACTCTATATAGCTATTCAAGTGGTATAGTATAAAGAGACTTGGTCTCTGAAGTCAGGAAACCTATATTGAATCCCAGCCTGAATATTTACTTGCTATATATCCTTGGGCAAATCACATAACATCTCAGCCTGTCTTCTAATGTGTAAAATTGATATTAAGACATTCGCACTACCTACCTCAATTCAAAACAGTTCAACATTTTGTTTTGTGGTTTTTTGAGGCCATTAGGATTAAGTGACTTACCCAAGGTGACACAGCTAGTGTCTGAGGCTGGATTTTAACTCATGTCCTCCTGATTACAGTACTGGTCCTCTATCCACTGTGCCACCTAGGTGCCTCCACATTTATATATTAAATGGCTACTATGTGCCAGGGCATCAGGAATACTAATGCTAATGAAAGTTACCTCTGAACTTTTGGTCACAGTCCCCTCTGCCTAGAATTCCTTCCCCTTCCATCTCTTCTTATCTAAGTCCGACTCCTACTTCAAGGTCCAGCTTAAGTCTGACTTCCTCCAAGAAGGCTGGAGGAAGGATGAGGAAATCCAGTTTGAGCAGTTCAGTCCACACTGAACTTCTTCCTCTCTGAGTTTCTACACTATTTGAACTGAGCACCCCCCACCCCTCCAGCCTAGTCCCTGATCATCCCACTCTGTCCTGTCCTTTCATCCCCCAAGATGATAAGCCCAAAAGCCGACATTTGTTCCCCCAGCCCCACCTCCACACACCAAACATTAAACTGGGTACATGGGGCACTCAGTTCAGGCAGGCTAGCCAGACTGGTATGAACTGGTGATAAAAATAAGACGGGAGCATGAAAGAGGATGATGGGCAGGGGAGGTGGTGTGTGAAATGGATGGTGGACGATAATGGAGGAAGGAGACAGGGGCATGGGGAAGATGATCAGAGGACAGTGGAGAAAGGAAGATGGTAGAGATGGGAAGCTGGTTAACAGTGGAGTAGGAGGAATGATGGAGAACAAGAGAGCCTTCTGGTTATAGCGGGGAAAATTTCTATTTCCTCCGAGCACCAGAGCTGCCCACCGAACATCACTCCCTGCCCTGGCTCCACCCTCCCACTCCCTGGGCCCAAATTCCAGCTGCACTTTGCTGAATCAAAATATATCTTACTCCAAAGCAGGCCAGTGTCACCATGGCAACCGTGCTAATTCATGAAGGGGTTTCTCCTCTCTGATTTATGAAGCCCGCCCCCTTGGAGTCAGAGCACCCAGTTGGGGTTTCTGTCCCTGTCTGTCCCTGTCTCTATCTATGTGTGTGTGTGTGTCTGTGTCTGTGTCTTTCCCTGTCACTGTCTCTCCCTGTCCTTAGCATCATCTCTGTCTCTCCCAGTTTCTGTCTCTTCTGTCACTATTTCTTCCTGTCTCTCTTTTCCCCTGTCTATGGACCTAACTGAGCTCTTCCAGAGCCTAGAAACAGATTCTTCTGACTCTGAATCTCAATGTTCCTAGTTCAGGACTTTCCAAGTGGATATCTGACTTGTGACCCTTGGGAGGGGAAGGGTGTTAAGCCAGGTGAGCTTCTGAGAGAACCTATGTGTGATCAAAGGGCATGATCACACTCAGAGGAGAACTTTGCCTTGAGGGGAGGGGGAGTCTGAGAGCTACCAAAAATTGATAGAAGTCAGAGAGATAAGAAATGAGTGCTGAGGGAGAGGGAGTGTCCCCCTACTCTAACTAGTTCCCACCTCCTTATGCCTTGTGTCTGTCTATGTGTGTTTATCTGTCTGTGTCTATGTCAGTGTATTGAACTGCTATATGTCCGTGGGTAATTGTGTTTATCTTTCCATGTATGTTGGTCTATACCTGTGAGTTATTTTATGGGGAGGTGGGGAAGGGGTAGTGCATATGATATTCTGGTCTTCCATCTGATTCTAAGGAAGCCTGAAAAAAATAAGACCTGGGATCTCGGTTCTCACCCCCATCCCACCCTCTGACTCCCCAGAGAGGATAAACATTAAGGCAAGGGTTGGACCAGAGGCTGGCTACCTTGGGGGCTTGATGACTGCCTCCCTCCCCTCACCCTCACCCCCAAGACTGAGAGTGCCTCAAGCCCCTGACATTCCTGGGAAGGGGGGAGCTCCCCCCCCGCCCCGATTTCCCAAGAAACCCCTCCCACTACATTGGTCCCAGGTCTTGAGAATAGGTGGGGCAGAGGGGCCAGATTCACATAAACAACCTGCAATTGTTCACTAACACTCAGTGACACACTTGTACACACGTATTGCCAACTACTGCTCACACACAGATGCACTTTGGTATACACGCCATAGCCACACACGCAGTCAGTCACATGCAGAGGGAGGCATAATCTCGCACACTCTAGGAATTGGCTTCTATCTCCATCTCTCTCCCCCCCTTTCCATCCTTCCCCCGCCCTCCCCCAGCCCCTCCATCCATCTCCTGCTCCTGGGGGAGGCTCTGGCTGAGCCAGGATCAGCGTTAGGATCAGGAGGCTGAGCAGAGGCTCCTGAGCCCTCCCAAGGGGAGCTCACTGCAGCCAAGGGTTCTAACCTCACTACTCTCCTAGCTTCCTCCCTTCCATATCAGCAGAAGGAGACAGGCATTGGGTGCTTAGAGATCCTTTCTCCTCAGCTTCTCTAGACTGCTTAATAAGAGATCCCACTAGGCTAGAGAAATGAGCTCCAAGAATAGACTGGTAGCTCAGACACCTGAGTTCTTATCCTGGTTCTGCCCCAAGTTGGGCGACCTTGGACAGGTCACTCAGTCACTTTGTGCCTCAGTTTCCCCATCAGTAAAACACTGCCTAAACCATATCTTCAGGGGCCATGAAATGGGATTATGTCTCCCCACAGAGCCCCTCCCCTCTGTCCCTTGCCTTTAGCCACCCCTCCCACATATATGCATGCATACATACATACATACTTACATACACACGGTCACATCAGCCACACCCTCAGGGTGGCCCCTGCCCAGTTTTCTCCAACCTTTGTTATTAAGCATGATGAGAAAGTGTAGATAGAAGACCCACCCCTGTCCCCCTGGGGACTACAGGGATGGACAGCCCCTCAAAGAGTGAGAGAATCAGAGAGGTAGGACCCTACCCCTCACTTTCCCCAACCGCACACCTAGGGAGAGGGAGTACACACATGGGACTGTCCAGGTGGCCCAGTTGCTTACGTCTGTCCACCTGTGTGTCTTGGAGTCCCTGTGACCCTGTTCTGTCTGTCCTAGCCCTCTCTGTCCCCATCCATCTCTGTGTCCCTATAGCTTTCTGTAAACCTCTTGAGTATGTGGTGGAGATTGGGGTGGGGGGGGGAGGTGGAGGGACGACATAGAAGGGCAGGGGGAGGTGCGGGTTTGGGCTGCTGGATAAAATGCGCCTCCAGAGCCTGGTGAGGGCGAGTCATCGCCTGGCCCCCACCACCTTCTCTCGGCCCCAGGCCAGCCTCTCTGCAGCCTCTGGTTAAAGTGGGGGGGGGGGAGGAGGCGGGCTACTGGGGGCGGGGCCACAGACACCGCCCCCCTCAGCCTGTATCCCCCTCAACCTCCCAGAGCCCCCAGACACTGCAACCCCCCAGTATCTCCCCACCCCCTGGGTCCCCAGGGGATCCCCTCAGACCCTGCATTCCTATCCCCCAGCATCTCTTCGTTCCATGTATTCCCCTACCTGCACCCCCTCCCAGACCTTACACGCTCCCCTGGCATCTGGCGGCCCTGACAGATCCCCAGGGCCTCCCATGACACCCCAAATTCTCCCAATGCGTGCCCCCAGACCCAGCATCGCCCCTGGACCCCGCATCCCCCAGGCAAGCATCTCACCACCTCAGGAGCCCTCTTGCCCCAAGCCCCCCACCCTCTTCCCAGGCACCCCCCCATTTCTCCGCCCCCAGCCCAAAGCAACCCCCCCGCCGCCCCCGCCCCCGCCCCCGCTCACTGGCTTTCCCGGGCCGCGGCCTCTGCAGCAGCCTCTGCACGGCGCCCACGTCCTCCGTCTTTACCGCCTGCACCAGCTCCTGGTCCTTGCCCATGACGGGGTAGCCCGCCTGGCCCTGCCTGGCCCTGTCCGGCCCTGGTCCCGCTCCGCCCAGGCTCCAACCCCGGCTCCCGGCCTGAGTCTCCCGACCCCAGCCCCAGCCCCGGCCCCGGCCCCGGCCCCGGCTCCGCGCTCGGGCTCGGGCTCAGCGGCGCCGGAGCATCCTCGCCGCGGCTCACGGGCGGGAGGGGGGAGCGCGTCACGGGCGGGGGGCGGCCCGGGGGCGGGGGGATGGCGGGGATGGGCGGGGGCGGGGCCGGGGGGAGGGGCTGCTGCGGCCCCGGGCGGAGGGGGTGTGTGTGTTTGGGGGGGTGGGGTGGTTAATGGGGTTGGGGGAGCCTGGTTACCTGGCGCCGCCTCCAGGACGCCTGGATCCCAAGCATCTCCTTACATCTTCCCCCCACCCCCTTCCGTAATCACAGTGGGTTCCCTCTTGTCCAGCGTGTCTGTGATTCTGTCTGTGTCTGTGTCTGTGCTGGGGAAGATGGATGGAGATGCATAACCTCCATCCCTGGGCAGGATGATGAGTCCTGGGGAGGACTCTCTTCTTGACCCAGTCCTGCAGCATCTCCTGGGGTTTTTCCATCTTGAGATAGATGGTGCTCAGACCCCCTCTAGAGTCATCCTGGGGTGGAGGTAGGGGAAAATATTCCCATGGTGCTCAGAGAAACCCTAACGTGCCTAGTGTGAAGGGGATGGTGCTGAGGATTTTTGGGGGGGGGATGAGGGAGGGGCTCAAACACCTTCTCAGAATCTCAAGAGCATGTAGGGGCCTCAGAGCAGTCAGAGATCCAGAGATAGGTATCAGGAACTCAGAGATGATGTCAAGGGATCTGAGACATTGTCAGAGGCTCAGAGACATGTCAGAGACTCAGAGATGTGTCAGAAAAGGTGTCAGAGATAGTGTTGAAGAGGAATCTCCCGGTAATGAATTCAGCGTCAGTGAACCTTCTGAGAACCTCCGTTCCCTCCCCGCCCCCACCCCCAGTGGCACCTCCACAGCCTGAAGCCTTTTACACATTCACACTTCCTGGAAAACACAAAACACCCCCACCCACCTCCTTCCAGCCCCTTCTCCCCGATGGGGGTGAGCAGTCTTGGACTAAAATGGTATTAGGGTTCTGTCAGCTGTAAACCCTTAGCTCCCTTTGAGCCTAGATCTAGTAACCAACAACAGTCCTGCAGTACTCCAGATTTCAGGACTTCACCCCAGCTATGTATCTGTCTGCTCTAGGATGCTGGGGTCAGAGCCTGGAGGATTGCTGGGTCCTACATCAGATATATATACACACCCACAAATTCTCCCTTCACCACCCAGTAAGTACCTCTGCTAAAAACATTTTGATAGAGCCCCATTGCTTACAGCAGCACATTAGCATAGCATTCAAGGCTCCCGATAATCTGCTATCACCCTAATTAGAATTTTGCCCCAATATTCCCCTTTCCATTCTGCACACTCCAGTCAACTTGATGGGGTGGGGAGCCTGCTCTCCTCATTCTCATCCTCCAGTCTCCCATTCTGTAGGCTTTGTTCACATCATTTTCTGCTCCTGAATGCCCCTTCCCCCTACCCCAACATTCAATATGTTGAAAACCTACCCATCTTTCAAGGCCCACTTCAGGTGCTACTTTCTCCAGGAAGCCCACTATGATAACATACTCTCCCCATCCCCACCCCCAACTGAAATGCTCTCTCCCTCATCCGAACCTCCCCCTCACTTCTCAGAACACATATAGTATTTGTGTCACATTCTTCTGGGTATGATGGTCAAAAGGGTCCTTGTTCCATCACTGATATTAAATTAGTTCCCTCAGAGGGCAGACCTGGGTCTTCTTCATCTTCTTCTCCCCCTTCCCCCCGGCTCTTACCCCTTCCCCAGAAGAACACACATGTTTGAGAAATGAATGTTTATCCTCAGATAGGGACATGTAAATTTAGCCCTTGACCCAAGAAGCATTGGCAAGGGCAGATGGCAAGGTATAACCCCATCACCACCACCACCATCAGATACACAGAGGCCTTCCATAGCCAGAACTGGTCAGCCTTGGGGCCCTATTACCTGCTGATGTCAGGGGCAGAAAAGCTAGTTATCTCCTGCCTAAATGCTCTCAAGGCTCACACACTCAGCTCATATATACACTCAGCCCATAGTTTCCCAGGCCTAGGGAAAAGAATAAGACTGCCTTCATCATCCCACATACTGTAACCAGATTTCCTTGGTAGAAGGAGAGAAGTACATGATGTGCAATGTGGTTTGCACAGGCATTGCCCTTCCTCCCCCTCATCCTGGGATTCTCCCACCCTGGGGAATGGCTCAGCCTTCTAGGGATGATACCGAGACCTGCACACCAAGAGGGCCCTGGCTCTGTTCTGCAATTTCCCTCCCAAGATACCAGCCCTACTCTCAACCCTGAGACCTCCCCACCCCAGCCTACCTCCCTTAGGTCATTCTGAAATCTTGGGGGCAAGCCATGACTCTGCATCCCTGGGACTGGCCCTGGCTCCATTCTGGACACCTCTCTGATCCCACTCAGACACACCTCCCTGAATCCACTCCATGCCCCTGGCATTGGCCCTGGCCTCACTTTCCATACTCTTCAGGGCTTGCTCCAACAAAGAAGTTTCTCTCTACCGGTCATTGGCCCACGTCTAACAGCTCTCCCCAATACCAGGGCAGGACCTCAGGCGCAAAGTTTTAACTGGCTAAAGTCCCCTCCTTCCACCACTGTGCATCTGTGAGCCTAAGAGAAGAGCTCAGTCACACAAAGGACATACATGCATTCAAGCCAAGAATCTTGGTGTGATGAAAAACATGCAGGATTTAATATCAGTTCAAATCCCTGCTCTGCTGCCTGTATGACCATGGGAAAGTCTCTTCCCCTTTATGGGCCTCGATTATTTGATAAAGTGATAGGATTAGAGTAAATGATCTACCATGTTTCTTGCAGTTCTAAGCTGGACCACATGGTGACTGAGAACTATACCCTACACTGGTCAGTCTAGGCGTGTGCTGGTAAATGTTTAAGAACTAGCATTAAAAAAAAGATGTATGGGACACTTTTATGTTTAATTTGCAATATTAACATTTTCCGCATTCCCCTTTCTTAAGTCTTTAAAATTAACAAAGCAATAAATCAAGCCCCAATTTGTGATGTTTGAGGATTTTGGAGGCAAAATGCTTGCAATGAAAATTTAAGAGCTGGCATTCAGCATACCATTGCCATGCTAGTGACCTTCCCCAACTGTAAAGAATAAGATGTTTCTTCTCCTAAGTGACAAATGCCTACAGTCCCAACATAACTTGTGTTTTACAAAGAGGCTATCTAGGAGATCCCATAACTGGGAAATTGCCCGAAAGATGACGACTTACTCTGCTCTATTCTCTTTAAAAGATCAAGCCCCCAGAGATTGGACTTAGCAAGCAAAGAAGCTGGTCTTTAGTCATCTACTGGTTAGAAGCAGCAATAGGAAGAAAGTGGTATCTTTTTTTAATGGGGGAAAAGGGGCAGCTAGTATATTGAGCACCAGCCCTGAAGTCAGGAGGACCCGAGTTCAAATCCAACCTCAGACACCTACTAGCTGTGTGATCCTGGGCAAGTCACTTAACCCCAATTGCCTCAAAAATGGGGGAAGAACTGGTTGTCAGAAGGTCCCCAAGGTGGTGAGATGTTTGCCTCAGGGATGCTCATCCAATTTGCAGATGATATAAAGCAAAAGTTCTTTGTTAGGGCCATGGAAAAGAAGGGTGCAGAGTTCTCAAGGACAGTGGCAGCAGAGAGGGACAGGTTTCTATGGCTAGATATGGTTCATGTGAGAAAGATCGAGGAGTTTTCATGAACCTGAAGATCAATGGTCAAAAGTATGATGTAGAAGGGGGGGCGGGGAAGCCATTTTGTTCATTTCATTATTTTAAGAAAATGTTATTTCACAGTGGGTATATATATATTCCCTCTACCAAGGCAGAATGCAACCCCTCTGATGCCTTGGCAGGTTGTCCTGATGAGTTGCGATGGCTGACCAACATATTGATGAATATCTCCAAACTTAGCTGGGTTCATCCTTAGATAGCAGATATACATTCCATTTCTGGCCTATGCTCAAAAAAGCCCTTCCAGTTTGGTAGGACCTCCTAGAACCTTTGTTCTACTAACATTTTTTGTTATATTACTTCTACCAGAGTTACTTCTATGCCATGATGAGACATTGGCACCACAGTTCAAAGAAGGGATACATGATCAGGCCATATTAATAGAACTTTTATATCCAGAATGGGGGAAATCATAGTCTCCCTGTACCCTACGCCCTGATCAGACCATATCTGAAGTATTCTGACCAACTCTGAGTGCCAAATTTTCAAAGGGACATCCAGAGATGAGCAATTGAGCTAATGAGGGGACTTAATATTATTCCATACAAGGCTCAAGTAAAGGAATTGAAAATGTTTGGCCTAATGAAGAGTTAGGAGGGACATAAAAGCAGTCTTCAAATATATGAAGAACTGTCATGAGGAAGAGAGATTAGACCTCTCTTGCTTGTCCAGACGGCAGAATTAGAGGCAATGGGTAAGAGAGTGAAAAGGGGCACAATTGGCTTGGTATAAAGAAAGTTTTGTTAACAAAACTTTCCAAAAGTAGATGGGGATGCCCTGGAAGATGGCATCCTTTCACTTGGGGGCTACAGGTGGAGAAGAGTTCTGGTTGGGAATGTTGCTGTATAGTCTTTTGTAATATGTCACGGCTGCTTGTGAATTCATCAATCAATCAACATTTATTAAGCGACTCCTCTTTACCAGGCACTGTGCTAAGTGCTGGAGGTACAAAAAGAAGCAAAAGACAGTCCTCGTTCTCAAGAAGCTTATAGTCTAACGGGCAAGACAATCTATAAACAAATATAAACAAAGCAAGCTATAATTAAGAGAGGGAAGGCACTGGAATTCAGAGGGGCTGGGAAAGGCTTCCTGTAGAAGGTAGAATTTTAGTTGGGACTTCAAAGATGCAAGGGAAGTCAGTAGGTGGAGATGAGGAAGGAGAGCGTTCCAGGCATGAGGGACAGCCAGAGAAAATGGCCAGACCAAGGGGCAGCTAGGTGGTGCAGTGAGTAGAGCACCAGCCCTAGAGTCAGGAGGACCTGAGTTCAAATCTGGCCTCAGACACTTGACATACTTACTAGCTGTGTGACCTTGGGCAAGTCGCTCAACCCCAATTGCCCTGCCTTCCCCCCTCCAAAAAGAAAAGAAAGAAAATGTCCGGACCTGAGAAATCGAATGCCTTGTTTGTGGAACAACCAGGAGGCCAATGGTACTAAATTAAGAAGATTGGCAAGGTAGGGGGTTATGAATGGTTTTGAATGCCAACTAGAGGGGTTTTTATTTGATCACGAAGGTGAGAGGGAGCCACTGGAGTTTATTAAGTGGGAGGAAAGGGCGGTTTGACATGATCAGACCAGTGATTTAGGAAAATCATTTTGGTGACTGAATGGAGAATGAATTGGAGTGGGGAGAGATGAGGCAGGCAAACCCATCAGCAGGCTATTGCAGTAGTCCAGACATGAGGTGATGAGGATCTGCACCAGAATGGTAGCACTGTCAGAGGAGAGAAGAGGGCATATTTAAAAGATATTGCAAAGATAAAATCAACAGGCCTCGACAACAGCTTGGATATGTGGGGGGGAGGGGAAGGGGAGATAGTGAGGAATCGAGGATAACTTCTAAGGTATTGAGACTGAAGGACTGTGGGGACGATGTTGCCCTCTACAGTAATAGGGAAGGTAGGAGGTAAGAGGATTGGGGGGGGGGGAGAATAATGAGTTCTAATTCAGATATGGTTAGCTTAAGATGTCTACTAGACATTTAATTTGAGAAATCTGAAAGGCAGTTGGAGATTTGAGATTAGAGGTCAGCAGAGAGGTTAGAGCAAGACAGGTAGATTTGAGAATCATCAGCACAGAGATGGTAATTAAATCCATGGGAGCTGATGAGATCACCAAGTGAAATAGTATAGAGGAAGAAAAGAAGAAGGTCCAGGGGAGAAACTTGAGGGACACCTACAGTTAGAGGGTGTGATCTGGAGAAGGATCAAGCAAAGGAGATTGAGAAGGAATGGTCAGATAGGACAAGGACCAGGAGAGAGGGGCATCCTGAAAACCTAGAAGAGAGAAGAGAGTATCAAGGAGGAGAGGGTGATCAATGGTGTCAAAAGCTGCAGAAAAGTCAAGGAAAAGAATGAAGATTGAGAAAAGGTCATCAGACTTGGCAACTCAGAGATCATTAGTAATTTTGGAGAGAGCAGATTCAGTGAAATGATAAGGACAGAAACCAGATTGTAAGAGGTTAGAAAGAGAGTGAGAGGCACCTAGTGTAGATGGCCTTTTTGAGGATTTTTAGCTACGAAGGTGAGAAGAGAGATAAGATGATACTTAGAGGGGATAGAAGGCTCAAATGAGGGTTTTTTCAGGATGGGAGAGAGATGGACATGTTTTTGAGCAATAGAGAATGAGCCAGTAGAGAGGGAGAGATTGAAAACAAGTGAAAGTATAGGGATGACACAGGGGCAATCTGTTGGAAGAGATGTGATGAGATGGGATCATTTGAACAGGTAAGGGGTTAACCTTGGTCAGGAGTAAGGCCACCTCATCCTGTGAGAGAGGAGGGAAGGAAGAGATATGGCAGAAGGTATCTAAGTGACAGGAAATGAGGAGGAGGGGAAAAGAGGGAGCTCACAGCAAATGGTTTCAATTTTTTTCTGTAAAATATGAGGCAAAGATCTCAGCTGAGAGAGTCAGGGGAGGGGGAGCTATGGCAGGTTTGAAAAGGGATAAAAAGGTTTGGAAGAGCCACTGTGGAGATAGTGGGATAATGAATTAATAAGGGAAGTATAGTAGGATTGCCTCACAGCAGTGAGAACCCAGTTGAGATTGTGTAACATAAATTTGTAGTGGACGCAGTCAGAAAGTCGCATGATTTCCTCCACCTTCACTCAGAAGCATATTTTCAGGAGTGATACAAGGCTGAGGTTTAGTAGGGCATAGTTGGCAATGTGTTAAGAGGTTAAGGGATTCAAGGGAGGAAGACAGTGTAGAGTTGAATTGGCTAACCAAGGGTTCAAGAGGGGAAAAAGATGGGGACATCTAGGTGGCTCAGTGGATAAAGCACTGACCCTGGTGGGAGGATCTGAGTTCAAATGCAGCTTCAGACACTTACTTTAGCTGTGTGATCTTGGGCAAGTCACTTACCCCAATTGCCTCAAAAAAATATGGGGAAAAGAGGAGAGAATTTCTAGTGCAGGGAAGATTGACAGGGAGAGAACTGAAGGATTAAGAGATTAGAGGCTGGAAATGGATAAAAAGTAGGATTTTGTAAGGGAAGAAAGGGAGAGGTAAAAAGTCAATAGGTTGTGATCAGATAGGGGATTTTGGAATTCTTGAATACAGAGTGCATTTGTGAACAAGATCAGAAGTACGGCCATCCCAAAGGATATGAACAGGCAGTTTTCAGAGGAAGAAATTAAAGATACCAATAAGCATATGAAAAAATGCTCTAAATCACTATTGATTAGAGAAACGCAAATCAAAACAACTCTTAGGTACCTTAGGTACCTCTCCTGTCAGATTGGCTAACATGACAAAACAGGAAAATCATAAATGCTGGAGAAGATGTGGGGAAATTAGAGCACTGTTACATTGTTGATGGAGTTGTGAACTGATCTAGCCATTCTGGAGAGCAATTTGGAACTATGCCCAAAGGACTATAAAGATGTGTATACCCTTCGACCTAGCAATACCACTTCTAGGGCTGTATCCCAAAGAGAAATGGACCCATATGTACAAAAATATTTATAGCAGCTCTTTTTATGGTGGCAAAGAAATGGAAATCAAGGGGATGCCCATCTATTGGGGAATAGCTAAATAAGTTGTGGTATATGAATGTAATGGAATACTATTGTGCTATAAGAAATGGGGAGCAGACTTCATAATAACCTGGAAAGATCTATGTGATCTGATGCTGAGTGAGGAGAGCAGAACCACGGGAACATTATACGTGATTACAGACATACAGTATCTGTGATGACTAACTCTGATAGACTTGGCTCTTCTCAGAAATACAAAGTTCGAAGACAGCTCCAAAAGACTCATGATGGAAAAAGCTATCCACATCCAGAGAAGGAATAACGGAGTCTGAATGCAGATTGAGACAAACTATTTGCTCTCTCTTTTTTTTTTCTTTTGTCTTCTTTTTTGGTTTTATTTCTTCTTTCTCCTGATTCATTCAATTGGTTATAATTCTTCTTTACAACTTGACTATTATGTAAATAAGTTTAACGTGAAGGTATATGTAGAACCTATTTCAGATTACATGCTATCTTGGGGGGAGGGGGGAGGTGAGGGAGGGGAAGAAAATTTGGAACTCAAAAACTTGTGGAACTGAGTGTTGTAAACTAAAAGTAAAAAATTAAAGTAAAAATAAAGATAAAAAAATTATGACCATCCCCTAAGCCCAATTGGCAAAGACATAACTTTCCACTTTCTTCTATTAGTGGCTCCCTATTACCTGTAGAATAGAGCACAAAATGAAACTTCTTTTGTCTAAATACCCTTTAATGTCCCCCACAGCCTTGGATCACCCCCACTATTTGCTGCCTTAGCTCTTACATACATGCTGGAGAAAAAATCATGAAACTATGCTGACTGAGTTCAGAAGCGAAGATGGTAAGACAGCAGGAAAATGTATAGTAAGTTTTCCCCCAAAACTCCTCCAAACAGACCTAAAAGTATACTTCTGAATCCTCATAGGGAAATCCAAAAAAAAGTCATAGTCATTTTTCCAGCCTAGTGGACACTGGGAACTGGGATCTGGCAAGGATCTTGCCATGGGCAGAACATTCCAGCACAGAGAGAGGCTGGGCACCAGGGCAAGAAGAGGTGCCAGACCCACACTCAGACACTGTGACCTCATGTGGAGTATGAGAACAGGTGCCATCTGGCATCTTTGTCACTCACTGTTCACTACCAGATCCAGGTCATAGATCCATGGCAGAATGAGGAGGGGACCTGAAAACAGTGGTAGAAGTGTAGTTCAGAAGCCAGGAGCAGTAGCATGACTCTGGTCCCAGGGACAGAGCAGGGTCTCAGTTCCAGCTTCTGGCCCAGTTTGAACCCTGAAGAGGAATGATCAGGGCAGGAATCCCAGACCAAAGAGGAACTTGCAAATCCGTCACTCTGAACCAGTGGAGCTTCCCAGCTGACTGATAGCAACTGAGTCCAGCAGCAGTCTCCTGTTGCTCAGACCTGAACCCAAGTCAGGGACTTGCAGAGCTCAGACCAGAAGGGTAACAAACAGACTTTTCACTGGATCAGATCTTTTTGGGAGCACTGAAAGCTTTTAAGTCCCAAGCCTGAGCTGTCCCTGCAATCCTGTAATAATACAACACTCAATACTCGAAGAAAGTAACCTTAGGACTAGCTCAGACCTTCCCTCCAAAAGTGCAAAGAACCTGGCCCTAATATTAAATCTGAAATCAGGAAGTAGGCTGGAAGAATGAGCAAACAAAAGAAGAATCCCACCATAAAAAGCTACTATGGTGACAGGGATACTCAAGATACAAATCCAAAAGAAAAGGACCCTAAAACATCTACAAAGCAAAACCATAAAGGAATACATAGCTTCGGTGCAAATTCAACTTGAGAATTCCTGGAAGAGATAAAGCAAGAGTTTTTTTTTTTTAAAGAGTTTTAAATGATTTTATAAATGAAATGAGATTGATAGAGAAAACAATTAGAAAATAAGTGAGAGCTATGGAAGAAAGAATTGGAAAGGGAATTAACAGCTTAGCACAAGAAGTACAAAACTTTTCCCAAGTAACAAACTCCTTGAAAATTAGAATGGACCAAATATAAGCCAGTGACTCTATGAAGCAACAAGAAATGTTAAAACAAAGCCAAAAGACTGAAAAACTAGAAGAAAATGTAAGATATTTCACAGCAAAAACAAGTGACCTGGAAAACAGATCAAGGAGAAAAAAAATTTAAGAATCATTGGACTATCAATAACAAAAACAATTAAAATTACATTGTTATATCAAGAGATAAAAAAACCTTTAACAAAATGTAGTACCCATTTTAAGACACTCACGCTCACACACACACAAGCACACAAAAGCAAGGGATAAATGCAGCTTTCTTTAAAATATTAAGTGGTATCTATTTAAAATGAAAAATAAGCATTATCTAAGGCTTTCTAATAAGAGCAGGGGTGAAACGAGGATGTCCATTATCATCATTATTATTCAGTATTGTACTAAAAATACTAGACATAGCAATAAGACAAGAAAAAGAAGTTGAATAAATAAACAAAGGCAATGAGAAAAAAAAACCTATCACTTCCTGTAGATGATATGAAAATAATGGTTTACTTACAGACTCCTAGAAAGTCAACTAAAAAGCTAATTGAAACAATTAACAACTTCAGCAAAGTTGCAGGATATAAAATAAACCCAAACAAATCTTTAGCATTTTTGTATATTACCTATAAAACCCAGCAAGAAGAGATAGAAAGAAAAATTATAGGGGCAGCTGGGGCCACAGTGAGTAGAGCACTGGCCCTGGAGTCAGGAGGACCTGAGTTCAAATCTGCCCTCAGATGCTTAACATTAGTTGTATGACCTTGGCAAGTCACTTAACCCCAATTGCCTCACCTCCCCCCTCAAAACAAAAAAAAAAGAAAAAGAAAAATTTCATTTAAAATAACTACAGAAACTATAAAATACTTAGGATCTATCTGCCAAGACACACACAGGAATTATATAAACACGATTACAAAACACTCTGAAGCTAAAGAGTAGGCTGAGTCACTATGATAAAAATGACAATACTATGTAAATTAATTTACTTATTCAATGCCACACCAATCAAACTACCAAAGAATTACTTTGTAGAGCTAGAAGAATAACAACAAAATTCATCTGGAAGAACAAAAGGTCAAGCATATCAAGGGAATTAGTGAAAAAAAAAAAAAGAGGAAGGGGGACTAGCAGTACCAGATCCCAAACTAGACTACAAAGCTATAACTGTCAAACCAATTTGTACTGGATAAGAAACAAAGCGGTTGATCAGAGGAACAGATTAGGTATACAATATACAGAAGCAAATGAGCAAGATAATCTAGAGTTTGATAAACTTAAAGATCATAGCTACTGGGGCAAGAACTCTGTATTTCACAAAAAAAAAACTATTAGGAAAACCGGAAATCAGTCTGACAGAAACTAGGCATAGACCAGCATCGCATACCATAAACTAAGATAAACTCAAAATGGGTACATGATTTAAACATAAATGGTGGTATCATAAGCAAATTAGTGAAGCATAGAATTACCTGCCAGATCTATGGATAGGGGAAAAGTTTATCACCAAAGTAGAGATAAAGAGGCTACAGGAGGTCAAAATAACAATAATAGTAATAATAATTCTGATTATATAAAATTTAAAAGTTTTTGCACAAACCAATACAGTTAAAATTAGGAGAAAAGCAGGAAACTAGGAAAGAAATCTTTGTATCTCTGATTAAGGCTTACTTTCTAAAATATAAAGAGAACTGAGCCAAATTTATAAGAATAAGAGCTAGTCCTCAATTAATAAATGGTTAAAGGATATGAATAGGCAGCTTTCAGAGGAAGAAATCAAAGCTATCAATGGTCATACAAAAAATGCTTGAAATCACTAGTAAAGAAATGCACATTAAAACAACTCTCAGATACCACTTCACACCCATTAGATTGACTAAGATGATGGAAAAGGAAAATAATAAATGATGAAGGAGATGTGGGAAAATAGGTACACTAAAGCACTATTAGTGGAGCTGTGAAATGGAACAATTTGGAGATAGGCCCAAAAGGCAATCAAACTACAGATACCCTTTGACCCAACAATATCACTACTAGGTCTGTACCCCAAAGAGATCAAAGGAAAAGGAAAAGGACCTATATGTACAAAAATATTTATAGCAATTCTTTTTGTGGTAGCAATGAATTGGAAATTGAGGGAATGTCCATCAACTGGGAAATGGCTGAACAAGTTGTGTAGATGACTGTGACAGAATACTATCATGCTAGAAGAAATGAGCAGCAGAATGGTTCCAGAAAAACCTAGGAAGACATATGAACTGATGCAAAATGAAGTGACAGGACAACATTGTACATGCTAACTGCAATTTTGTAACAATAATCAACTGTGAAAGACATGGCTTCTCTGATCAATAGAATGATCCAAGACAATTCCAAAGGACCCAAGATGAAAAATGCTATCTACTTCCAGAGAGAGAACTGATTAATTCTCAATGTAAATTGAAGCCTATTTTTTCACTTTCTTTGTTTTTCTTGCTTTAAAAATTCTTTTTTGCAACATGGCTAATATGGAAATGTTTTGCATGACTTCACATGTATAATTGATACCATATTGCTTGCCTTCTTGATGGGTGGGAGAGGGGTGGGTGGGAAGGAGAGGATTTGGCACTCAAAATTTAAAAAAATGAATGTTAAAAAGAAAAACCTGAGAAAATTTATATAAATGGACACAAAGTGAAGTGAGCAGAATCAGAACAATTTACACAGTAACACCAATACTGTAAAGATAATCAATTGTGAAAGACTTGGTAATTCTGATCAACAAAATGACCTACCTACCACAATTCCAAAGGACTCATGATGAAAAATATTATCTACCTCCAGACAGAGAATGGATACTTTGTTCTTTTTCTTTTTCTGGCTTCACCCCACCCCCTTGAACCTAGCTAGCACAGAAATGTGTTATGCATGACTTCATATTTATGATGGGTTTTATAATTTTTGCCTTCTCAATGGGTAGAAGAGAATCTGAAACTGAAAATAAAATAAAATTGAATTTTAAAAAAAGAACAAAGGAAGTACACAATGGCAGGATATCCCAAAATAAATGACCTTAGTTATCAAAGACCTGGATTCAAATTCAACCTTGGATTCATATTAACTATGTCACCTGTGATAAGTCATTTTATCTTTTTTGTCCTCACTTTCTCCATCTATAAATAGAGGATGTTTGTCTAGCTGACCTCTAAGGTCAAACAGTTATAAAATATAATCCTAAACGAAGAAGAATAATATGCTATTGTTATAATTATCTTGTATCCCAGCACTGGCCATTTTTAGGGATAGAGATAAGGATTGGACTTGTGAGAAACTTCCTTTTATAGTGCAGATCTGGACTTTCTAGGCAATTTACAGTCTGAGAAAGTTGGGTGGGACACTGAAAGATTAGATAATTTTCCAGGGTCACACTGCAGGTAGGTAAACCAAGGCCGTCCTAGTTCCAAGGCTAGCTCCCTATCTACTATCACCCCAGATAAAAGATAGGAATAAAAATAAAATAAAATATAACTGGAAATTTACCAAGATGGATATTTCAAAGATAAAACAATTCTGGGAAATTTCCAAATTACATGTGGGTGATAGGATCACAGGGTCATGTATCTAGAACTTATAGGGAGTCCTCAGAGGCCATCTATGAGGAAACTGAGACCTTATGGAAGTTAAGTGACTTGCACAAGGTCACATAGGTGATAAGTGTCAGAGACAGTATTTGAACGCAGGTAATTTGATTTCAGAATTGGTATACTTTTTGAGACAATTATCATTTTCTATAAAAAATTTATTTATAACAAATTTTTATTTGATATCATTTGGAATTTATTTAGGAATGTGTGTCTATATATGTGTATATATACGTATAAAGCTTCATAATAAAATGTTATTTTCATTTTTAAAAAATTATTAGACTACATGAAAACCATGACAAAAAAATAGCCTTCAAGAAATATTAGAAGAAAATTGCCCAGATCTCTTAGAACCAAAAGGTAAAGTAGGACTAGAATGAATCCACTGATCCCCTCCTGAAAGAAACCTCAAAATGAAAACTCCCAGGACCATTATAGCTAAAATCTAGAGCTTCTAGATCAAATTTTAAAAATACTGCAAATAGTCAGAAAGAAAGAAATTTATGTTATATAACCTCAACTAAGTCTTCACTGCTGCAAGGCAATTCTTTTACACCTGCCTAATTAATTCCCTGTCCCACTCACCAAACCTTTTCATCCCTCTTCAACCTTCCTGTGGCTCCCCAGCTGCCTACTCTCTCAATTGAGAACCTTTACTCATTCTTTACTGAAAAAAATTGAGATTAAGCTTCCTCTTCTCCCCTCTTTCTCATCCCACATCATCCAGATGACTTCTCTCACTATCTCCTCCTTCACCCTATCTCACATAAATAAAAGGTGGCCCTTCTCCTTGCCAAGACACACCCCTCTACATGCACAAATGATTCCATTCCATCGCTTTCTCCAGCAGGTTGCCCTTCCAATCATTCCCACTCTACCACTTCTATTCAATTTCTCCTTGTTCACTAGCTATTTCCCTCCTACAAAAATGTCCATGGATAACCCATCCTAAAAAAAAAAAATCCTCACTTGATCCATCCATCTCAGATCTGCTGGCTATCATCTTTACTCCCTTTCAGGGCTAAAGTCCTTGAGAAAGCAATCTACTTAGGTGCCTTGGTGGTCTTTCCTCCCACTCTCTTCTTAAGTCTCTGTAGTCTGATGTCTGACCTCATCATCCATCCCAAACTGCTCTCCTTTTTGGGATCTCCATCCAGGTCATAAATGTTAATGTCTCTCCTGGGCCCTCTTCTCTCTTCCCTTTATACTGTTTCATTTGGTGATCTGATCAGTTCCCAGGGGTTCATCTATCTTCTATGTTGATAATTATTAAATCATTTTATCCAGCCCTAACTTTTCTTTTAACTTCCATTTGCTCATCTCTGACTGTCTATTGAGCACCTTTAACTGGATGTCCCATAGACATCTTAAGCTCAATATGTCTAAAATGAAATTCATCATTTCCCCTGCCTCTCCCCCATAAACTTTCCCCTCTTCCTAAATTCCCTATTACTGTTGAGGGTGCCATCATGCTCTCAGTCAGCTAGGCTGGAAACCCAAGTATCATCTTGGATTCCTCACTCTTTTTCACCCCCCATATTGAATCTATTGACAAGACCTGTCAATTTTGCCTTCATGACATCTCTCAAATAGGTTCCCTTTTCTCTGCTGGCTTGGCCACCACCCCAGTGGGTGGTACTACCACCCAGGCACGTCCTCATCACCTCATGCCTGAACTATTGCAATGGGTGGTTAATTGATCTCCCTCCCACAAGTCTCTCCCCTCTCCACTCAGCTGTCAAAGTAATCTTCCTAAAGCACAGGTCTACCATGTGTCCCCCCCCCCTTACTCAATAGATGCTAATGGCTCCCTATCACCTTCAGGACCAAGCATACAATAACAACAGCGACAACAACTAACATTCATACAGTGCTTACTATGCACCAGACACTGTGCTAAGTACTTTATAATTATTATCTCATTTTAGCCTCACACCAAGGAGACAGGAACTATTATTATCCCCAATGATGAGGAAACTGAGGCAAACAGACATTAAGTGATTTGTCCAGGATCCCATAGCTAGCAGGTGTCCGAGGCAACATTGGAACTCAAGTCTTCCTGACTCCATGCTTGGTGCTCTATCCATTGCTCCTCCTAGCTGCCTATATTTGGCTTTTAAAGCCCTTCATAATCTGGTTTTCCTGTCTCCATATATTTTACTCCACCTCACTCCCTCCCCATATTATCTTTCATCCAGCAACACTGGCCTCCTTGCTGTTCTTCGAACAAAACACTCTGTCTCCCAACTCCAGGCATTTTCCCTGGCTGTCTCCCATTCCTGGAATGCTCTCTCTTCTCATCTCTGCCTCATAGAATCCCTGGCTTCCTTCAAATTGCAGCCAAAATCCTACCTTCTATAAGAAGCCTTTTCCAATTCTGCTTAATTCTAGTGCCTTCCCTTTGTTGATTATTTCCAATTTATCCTGTCTACAACTCGTTTGTCCATGGTTAATGTCTCCCTCATTAGACTGCGAGCTCCTTGAGAACAGGCATTGTGTTTTGCCCTTCTTTGTATTCCTAGCACTAAGCATAGTGCCTAGCAAATCGTAGGTGGTTAAAAAATATTTATTGCCTGACTGACGATGCATTTCCAGCGTTTCTGATCTTTTCCCTTGTGAAAAAGCTTTAGAAAGTGAATTCAATCTCTTGAGTGTGTGGTACACACTCAAGGGGTAGTGGAAGCATAGTGGGATTAGTTAGCTCAACGACCAGAGGCTCTGCTAAAGGGCTCAGTACCTGGGGACAAATATTTGGATAATAGTTATTGTTTGCTTACAATACAAAGTGATTTCAAGGTCATTGGGGCATCATTCTCTGAGGAAGACTTGAATAGACATGTTATCCCTAGAGAAACTGAGTGTCCCCATGGACCCTCTGCCAGGATAGTTTTTATATAGCCTGATCAAAATTCTCTCCTTGGCACAGCCTCCCTGCAGACTCTTAGCTACCAATGTCACTGGTTCTCACGTCTTCCCAGTTCCAATCACAGGGACATCCCATGATGGAGCTGCATGCATGTAGACAGGTACCGATGCCCCCCTTAGTCTTCATGGATGCGGTACCCTATGCTCAGAGACTGAGTTTCAGACTCCACCCACTGCAGAATCTCAGCTGCCCCCTGGCGCCCCCTGGTGGTCACAAGGAGTAGCAGCCAAAGCCTATGTCAGGCAACGGCTATGACCACCTCCCCGGGTCATCTTGGAGATCACTGAGCTGTGTACTGGACCCCTCCCACAGAGGACTCTATTCCCTCCAGGTTCTTCTGTGGCCTCACTCTATCAATCATCTCTTCTCCTGCATGTTCAATTTTTTCCTCTCCACTGGCTTCTTTCCCTCTGCCTAAAATCATCATCCCAAAAATCCCAAAATGCCTTCTTTTCACCCTACTGTCTGCTCAACAAAGGGTTTAGAGCTGGAAGGAACCTTAGAGATCATTATATCATTACAACAATCCTCTAATTGGTTTCTCTGCCTCGAGTCTCTCTCCATTCCATTCTATTCTACACACTGCTGCCAAAGTAATTTTCCTCAAATGCTGATCTGACCATGATTCCCTACTCATCCAATTCCACTAGCTTCCTATTGCCTCTAGAATAGGAATTTCTAGCCTGGATAGATTTCATGGGGCAGCAGAGGTCCATGAATTTGGATGGGGGGAAATGCATCTTGATTTCAATAGAATTTATTTCGTTTGTAATCTTATATGTTTTATTTTATGCATTTAAAACATCGTTCTGAGAAGGGGTCCATACGTTTCACCAAACTGCCAAAGGGTTCCTGGACAGAAAAAGGGCCAAGAACCCCCATTCTAGCTGTTTAGCTTTAAAAGCCCTGTCTTTACAGCCTTATCTGACATCATTCCCTCCCTTTTCCCACACCCAAAAATGTTGTACTCCAGCCAAACTGGCCTTCTTCAGGTAAGGGACAGAGGTCCCACACATCTCTCATCCCTGTGCCTTCACATGGGCAACCCCACAAGCCTTCCCACCTCAGGGAGTTCTGCTTTTCCTTTAATACTCAGCTTTAAGAACCATCTTCTGCATGAAGCCTTTCTCCAATTGCTACTGCCCTCTCTCCCAAAATACCTTGAATTTAATTACTCTGTATGTGTATGTGTGTGAATATACACGCACACATTTGTACGTATGTATTATTTACTTTATTTACATGTTTAATTTTATATTTCATTAATTTTATTTACATGTATTTATATTTTATATATTGCCATGTAATATATAATGTGCATATAATTATATATGTATGAATGTACCCTGTCCCAAAACCCATTGATATGGGACTCTCTCCTTATTGGTAGAGACAAAGGCCCTACCAGGCATGAGAGACAGGGAAGAGTTAGTGAGAGGCGAGAGAATTCAAACTTTCACCAGTTCCCTTAGAGTCCCACTTTGGGGTGACCCTTGGGTGCTCCTGGATTCCAGCTTCAAAAGAGATGAAAGAGGCCAATCTCACTTCAGATAACTGAAGGGAAAGACTCTGGGGAGACAAGACATAAGAGAAGTGGACAGTCCATTACGCCTCTATTTCCAATTTGCTACTCTAGAGACTTTAGGGGGTTTTCCCCAGGTGAGCTATCTTCCTCCCAATGGGAGAGTTCTTTTACTCTATATTGTATAGCATATATTATCCTATTTATGTCATATGCATGTTATGTATCCTTCTCTGATTTCTGTTTTGCTATTATTTGGATAAATGGGCTTCTTTGCTGTTCTCCATGTGTCTTCACTGTGGAACTGGTATAAGGTAGAGAAGGGGTCAAGCCTTGGATATAAAGTTTAGAATCCCTCCTCCCCCTCAAAAAAATGACAGAACAAACAAAAGCTAGCTTGAACTAGAGCATATACGCAGACAAAAATATTTATGGGAGCTAATAGAATTCTAGCCTTGAACCCCACTTCTCTCTCTGAGGAGAGTAGATTGGTCTCAGCCATAACTTCCTGCCTTCCTCTCCTGGCAGGAATGAAAGTCTTCTTTGGAGAAGAGTAGGAGAAGAAGAGCTAGAGATGTCTATTCTGCCTCTCCTTGAGCCACACACAAGGTCCCACCACATGTGGACCCTCACACCAACACCTAGAACCATTATTGGCACATAGTAGGAGATTCATAAATATTTGTCAGTTGATTAATGGTATTCATTCCCCTCATTTTTCCCAATGAGGAAATCTGTTGCATCCCCCCCACTTCTCATGGCCACACTCACTGTAGAGTCAATGATACTTTATACCTCCATTTCCATAGCACCCACTCATTTCTCAGATTTCAAACTAGCTTCAAGACCTACCACACTTGACTGAAAATGCTCTCTCCCAGTTCCTCCATAACCCCATTAGAACTAAATCCAATGGCTATAATTTCTCATTCCTAGTCCTTCTTGTTCTTTCTGCAGCATTTGACATAGCTGCCCAACTTCTTTCTCCTGGATGTGATTTCCTCCCTTGGCTTCCCTGCTACTGTTCTCTCTTGATTCCCCTAGTTCTCAATCATTATTTCTCTGTTTCCAGCTATCCCCTAAATATAAGCATTCCCCAAGTCTTAGTCCTTGGTTCCCTTCCCTTTCCTGTCTTCATTCTTTCTTGGTGAGTTTATGCATTCCCATGGTCATCTTTATGCAGATGGCTCCCTAATCTAATCTCCAGCCCCAACCCATTGACTGAGTTTTCAGTTTCTGCTTTCTTCTTCTCCTGGGTGTCTAGCCTCAAACTCCACACATTATTAAAAGCAAGCTCTTCAATTTGGAACTATGCCCAAAGGGCTATCAAGTTGTGCATACCCTTTGATTCAGCAATACCACTACTAGGTCTATATCCCAAAGAGATCAAAGAAAAGGGGAATAGAACCTATTAGCACAAAAATATTTATAGCAACTCTTTTTGTGGTAGCTAAGAATTGGAAATTGAGGGGATGCCCATCAATTGGGGAATGGCTGAACAAATTGTGGTGTATGATTATAATGGAATATTATTGTGCTATAAGAAATGATAAGGAGGATGATTTCAGAAAAAAAACTGAAAGACTTACATGAATTTATACAAAGTGAACTGAGAAGAACCAGAACACTGTACACAGTAACAGCAGTATTGGATGATGAAGAGCTGTGAATGACTTAGCCATTCTCAGCAGTATTATGATCCAAGATAATCCCAAAGGACTCATGACGAAAAATGCTATCTGCCTCCCGAGAAAGAACTGATATTGTCTGAATACAGACTGAAGCATACGATCTCTCTCTCTCTCTCTCTCTCTCTCTCTCTCTCTCTCTCTCTCTCTCTCTCTCTTTCTCTCTCTCTCTGAGTTTTCTTGCACAAAATTACTCATATGGAAATGTTTTACAAAATTGCACATGTATAACCTTTATCAGATTACTTACCATCTCAGGGAGGGGTGGGGGGTGGGGGGATAGAATTTGGAACTCAAAAATTTTTAAAGAATATTAAAAATTATTATTACATGTAATTGGGGGAAAATACTCTTTAAAACAAAAAAGAAGGTAAGCTCTTGAGGGCAGAGGCTGTATCTCTTTCTGCTAGTGTTTGTGTCCCCAGGGTGTAGCACAGTGCCTAACACTTACTAAGTGTTTAATAAATGCTGATTGACACATCCAGGACCAAGCTAATCTTTCCTCTCCAAATCTATTATTTTTCCTCCCAGCTTCCCTGTTTCAGTGGTATCATCATCCTATTGGTCATTTGAGTTTGAAACCTGAATATTGTCTATGATTCCTCCCTCATCTCTTACAACCAATCAGTTGCTAAGGCTGGCGGATTCTACTTCCATTATCTCTCTCCCCTCCATCATCTCCTCACTCTCTCTCCTCTAGTTCAAGCTCACATCATGTCTCCTTTTAATTATTACGATATCCTGCCAACTCACCTCTCTGACTTCAGTCTCTTCCCTCAGTTCCATCCTCTACCTAGGGATAGGGATAGGGACCAAGTAGGTTGGAATGGATGGCCTCTGCATCTTGTTTGTTTGTTCTCCATTCTCAGAGACAACCAATCTAGGAGCCTGTAAATGGACCTATGATTCCACTAGCTCCAGGAACTAACTCCTAGATGAGGCCATTCCCTCTACCTGTGCAGGGTGACACTTTTTCTGAAATTTCAAGTCTTAGAGAGTTACTAAGGGGCTAAGAGGTTTAGTGCCTTGCTCAGGGTCAGTCACTAAAGCTAGTATGAGTCAGAGGTGGAACTGGACTCCGGTCTTTCTGCATTCAGGGCCAAATCCCCATCTCCTATACATACTGCTAGATGAGTCTTCCTATTACTCTCTTCAACACTTTCCATTGTCATAAAGACAAAGCTTGAGCTGTCATTCAAGGTCCCCCATGACCCCCAAGGTACCTCCAACTTGTTCCGTGATTTCTGGACCCTCCAGGCTCTTACCTGCCTCTGTGACTTTTATAAGGATTCTCTTAATACCTGGGATGGTCTTTCCTACTTTGATGCCTTTCTAAATCCTACCTGTGTTTCAAAGCCATGCTCTGGAGTCCTCTCCTTGAGAAAGTGTCCCCTGTAAAATCCACTCTATGTGGAGCTCCTTTGTTTGAGATGGATCATCCATCCATCCTTCAGTCACTTATGTAGTTCTCTTAAGTGTGTCTCCCCTTCTCAATTTCCTATTTTCCTATTCCTTACCTGTGGAATAATGAGTGTATTCTGCCTCAATCAGATTATACCTAGAATATTACGTTGAATTCTAGGTCACCCATAATTTGGGAAGGTTCCTTCCAACGCTAAAATTCTGTGGAATAAGGAATGTATTCTGACCCAATCAGACTATACCTAGAATACTACATTGAACTCTAGGTCATCATAATTTGGGAAGGTTCCTTCCAATGCTAAAATTCTGTGGAATAAGGAATGTATTCTGCCACAATCAGACTATACCTAGAATATTACATTGAATTCTAGGTCATCATAATTTGGGAAGGTTCCTTCCAATGCTAAAATTCTGTGGAATAAGGAATGTATTCTGCCACAATCAGACTACACCTAGAATATTATGTTGAACTCCAGGTCACCTATAATTTAGGAAGGTTTCTTCCAATTCTAAAATTCTGTGATTCCATGAGTCTCCTCTCCAGAGTGGCCCATCACAGAGGACCAGGTAAAGATGTGTTGACTCGAATCTGACCCCTTCCCACCCACTGCCAGTTCCCCTCAAAAAGAAAAAGGAAAGATTCTTCAGAAGCTCATTTAAGAAAATACCTTTTAATCCTCAAAGTCAGTTTTATATTCCCATCTCCCTCAGAGGGAGCCCACCACCACCATGCACCTCAGCCCCCGAATGAGCCATCACCTGGACTCTCCCTCCTGGAACGGGGCCCTCGGAAGCCGGGGCCTGGAGTAGGGTTGACTTGGGGATTCAGCACAACCTCCCCAGGCCGGGCCCCTCCTGGTTTCCCTTTCAGCTGGAGGAGATCCTGGTAATCCCGCACCATAGCCCTCAAGGGTTCTAGCTCTGGTAACACATACTCCTCCAACCACTCCTCCACAGTATTAGAGTAGAACACAACACCCAAATGCATCTGCAGGGTCGGCAGCAGGGTCTCCCAGGCCTCGGACACCCTGAGGGAAGGAAATGAGGACATCCATAGGTCACCCTCCCCCCACCAGCCTCCAGAAATCAGTCCTCCCTTAGCCCATGGACATCAGCTTCAGGCTCTCCACTGCTCTCTGAAAACCCTGAGGAGTCAGCCTCAGCATCATTCCTTCCCCGCACACACTACTCACTTGGCCAGTTTTCGGCCAAAGGCCTCCAGATTCTGAGGATTCCCAAACCGATTTTTACGATGGTAAGGGCTGAACCAGCCCTGAGCTGTGCTAGAGGTACACAATGGCAGAACAGGGTACTTCAGCAACTGGTCATACGTCCCCTGCCCTCTCATTTTTCATGTACTAAGAGGAGAATGGGGGTTGGGGGCCAGACCACCCAGTTCTTCTCAAAGTCCTCCCCCCAAGGGTTCTCAGGAATGAGGCACCAGGAGCTGCTCCCTCCTCCTCCCTGGTGGGGGGGAGCGGTCAGAGGGGTGGATGTAGGAGGTACCTGTCCTCCTCCAGAGCTCTCAGCCCAGTCTCCTTCAAATCCTTGACTTGTTCCACCAGGTGATAGACCTCGGCCCCAGGAAACATACCATCTCCTTGGCTATGGATAGGAAGGGAAGAGGATCAAGCAGGACCTGGACTGGAAAGAGGTTAGTCTTCGGCCAGACTTCAGACCGACATGCTAAACTGGACCTCCCCATCCTCTCCCAACTTCCTTCTTCCCCAAGCCCTGCCCCAGGCTCCCATCAAGCAGTGGTCTCCAGGCTGGCATGCAGAGCCCCTCCCAGAGCCCTAACTAGGGAACCCACACCCCAGTCTGGCCCATGACCTTCCCCACCAGGTGCTGGACTCCAGATTGATAGACTGAAACCCCAGAAGCTCCATGACCGTCTTCTTGGTCACCTCAGTGAATTCTCCTAATGGAAGGAAAGGGGGGAAAAAAACCAGGTGATCCAGGTGAGCTGCCCTGTCCACACCAGAGGGGTTGAAATCTAATTCAGTGCATGACTCTAGGCAAGTTCCTTCTGCTCTCTGGGAAAGTCACTGTGAATAGCAACTGTCTGATTGTCTAAGAATGGTAACTAAAGTCCAGAGTACATATAGAAAGAGGGAAACCACACTTTCTTGGGCATTGTCTCCCCTCTCCCTGGCTGGCCAAGCTGATGGTTAACACCAGCCTCAGTTTCCTTTTCTGTAAAATGGGAATAATTATATGTATAGTATCAACCTCACAGGGTTTTTATGAGTAAACTGCTCTATAAATTTTATAGTGCTACAGACATGAGTTACGATGGTTATGACCAAATCCTCAGGGCTACCTAGTATCTTCCCATATGTGTTAAGGAACTGGCAGAAAACCAACTAATGAGGGTTGAGGGTGGATGGGAGGGGAGAGGGGAAGAACTACGGAAGGGAGGTGTAAAGTCCCAGCTGGTGTCCAGTCTCCTCTCCCAAAACTTTTCCAAGTAGTCCTGGGACTCTCATTTGTAACACTCAGGAGGGAGCAAGATGAGAAAGTCTTTAAATTCCCTTCAAGCCCAACATCTTGGGAATGACCACCCTGGAACAAAAGCCATACCAGCAACTAGGGTCTGCAGACAGATGGCCAAGGAAGGAACAGCCACAGGGAGCAGCTCACACAGCACAGAATAGTGGTCATACCTGAAAAGAGGAAGAGAAGAGAGACCCAGAGATGTGCCCAAGACTCTCCATTAGAATGCAACTTCTTGAGGGCAGGTACCCTGCTTTTTACCTTTCTTTGTATCCTCAGCACTTAGCGAAGTGCCTGACACATTGTAGTAGATGCTTGATAATTTCCCATTCTCACCCCATCCCACCCCTCTCTGCCCTCAGCCTAAGCCTTCACCTCTGCCAACCAGTCAGAACAATGCCCTGGCAGCGGATAGGGTGGGCATCCCGAACGTGGGGGCCAGCAGATGCAGCCTGCAGTGCTCGGAGAACACGGAGCCACGACAGTTGGTTGCTCAGGTGATGGCTAAGAGGTGTCCACATCTGGGCTGGGCCAGTGGAACCCTTGAAGGAGCTGGCAAACCACAGACTGCGGAAGCCACTTTCTGCATATTTAGCAATGATCCGTCCTGGGGGTGGGGGGAACACAAGGAGTATAAGAACCTAGAAAGCCGGAGTAGGGGGATGCTGCTATCAAGGGGTCTGGGGAGGGTCCACTCATCCAGGGGATCAAGAGGAGCATCTTTACCACCTTTACTATCTCACGTTGTCCTAGGCCAGTTAAGGGAGGGCAATATAGCTAGTCACAAGTCAGCCTTGGCCCACCTAACAACCAGGGCAGCGGGGCATATGACTCCAATTCTGACAGGCCACATGCTCACCAATCTGGTCAGTGTCCAAGTCAGGGTCATAGAACCATATCATAGGGTCTGCAAGTTGAGGGATCCCCGATTCTAGGAGAACAGGAAAGACTATTAAGAGGGTGCTGAGGAGACCAACCCCAAGGCAGGGACAAAGCATGCCAAAGTTTCCTCCATATCTGGGTCTTGTCCCTCCACCCTCCCCCCCTCCACAGCAGTCCAAACTGTCTTGGGGTTTGAGAGGACCTTCCATAACCAGTTCTTGGGCATGGAAAGGCCTTAGAGGAGTCCTGGGGATGGGGAGAGGAGAATGTCTTAGAGCTGAGGAATAGATTCTAATGAAGGAATGTCAGGGTCTGTAAGATGGGAATATTCCAGGACACCAGAGGCCCAGAATCCAAAGTATGAATATCAACTAGGCAAAGTGAGAGTGTCTGGGATGGGGGGACCCTAGGATTCCAGGGTTGAGGGACAATTGCCAATGAAGGAAGAAAATGGTCTTTAAGATGGGGGCATCCCAGGATACTAGGGTTGGGGAACAAATGCCAGTAAGAGAAAGTTAGGGCCTCTAAAATGGGGGTTTCCAGGATCCTAGGGTTAGGGGTATTCCTATCACTGGGGAGCAAGGAGGGGTCCCAGGGCTGGGGGATGGATGCCAATGAGAGAAGGTCAAGGTCTCTGGGATCAGAGGACTCTGGAATTCTAGAGTTGTGGGGAAAATACCAATGATGGAATGATAAGTGTCTCCATGTTGGGAAGGGGGATACCAGGGCCCAGAGTTGGTAGCATTCCTAGCATCCTCCAACCCTGGAAGGTTGAGAGATGAATGCCAATGAGGGAAGGTCAGGGTCTCTGGGATGGGAAGGGGACCCAGACCCTCAACCCAGAGTTGAAAGATGAATGCCAATGAGGGAATATCAGGATTCCTAGAAATTGGGGGATCCCAGGGTTGGGGTCCCCCTGCCTCGGACGGCCTGGGGTGGGAGTCTTCGAAGCACATCATCCCAAAGTAGCAGTCGAAGCCCTGGGTGGCGCCAGCTCAGGAAGGTCACGACCTCTCGAACATGGTTCAAGTACATGTGACCAACATCTTCCCCATGGCGGAGTAGCCAGGCACGGGAGTCTGCACCCTCACCCAGGTGGAACACCTGCATCCCAAGGGGAGATGGATCAGCTCAGGCAAGACCCCCAAAGCCTGGTCCGACAGCTCCCCATAGGACTCTCCACCATCTCTCTTCCCTCTCTCAGCTCTGACCTCATCAGCTCCCACATGTAACCAGCGGGCATGAGGATGCTGGTCCAGGACCTGGCCCAGGATGGCCCTGATTAGTGGCATCGCCCCAGGCGCGTGAGGATTCAGGGTGCTGGGATAACGATCCACCTCCCGCAGGGGCCAGAACTTCTCATGCTTCAGCACAAACTAGATTGAGAAACACCAAGATGAAGAGGTAAGGGGAGAAGGGGATCAGAGAAGCTGAGAATTTAGGGGGCAACAACCAGTTCCCCATGGAAAGGGAATATGTCCTAATATTTGATCAGTACAGCATCTGCTCTGAGCCAGGACAGAAGTAGAAACAGCTTGGGGGGACCAGGGTGAGGGGGGACAGGTCAGAGAGCTGTGGACTCTTCCCTTTGCCCTTCTGGGATCATCCCCCCAACCCTGAAAAGTCACTGGCCCCTGGGATCCCTGGTCAGGATTAAGATTGGAGGATCTTAGTCAAGCATCAAAGGTTATGGGCCAGGATGAGGATCAATTGCCAGATTCTGAGGTCAGGTTAATAGACTCATGGGCTGGGGCAGGGAGCAGGGGGCTGGTACCTCGAAGTGCCCAAATGTCTGCACCAGGGGAATCACTTCCAGGTGGTTCTGTGTTGCCAACTGCTGTATGCGCTCAATGTCATGCTTACTAAGGATACCAGGGTCCTTATCAGGCCCCCAGTAGCCCCATTGTCATGGCTCCCATCCCCTGCCACTCTTACTCCTGGCTCCCTCTACCTAATGGCCAGCCTTCTACATTAAACCCCACAGATTCCTCCCTCTATCAGACCCTACCGCCCTGGTCTCCTTCCCCTATCAGATGCTGAGGATCCCCACATCTCTGGGCAACCTCCCTTATTGAACCCCATGGTTGTAATACATCCCCCCCCATCTAATTCAGTTCCCACAGACTGATCCTGTTCCCTTATCAGGATCCTCTCTCAGATCCTAGGGCCTCCTAAATCCACAGCCCCACTCCTCCATCAGTCCCCACAAACCCAACCCCCTTCCCACCTGTAGGAGTGGGGTGAACGTAACAACTCCAGGTCCCCATGGAAAGGGAACATGTCCTCATATTCAATCAGCACAGCATCTGCCCCGAGCCGGGACAGAAGTGGAAACAGCTTGGGGGGACAAGAGTGAGGGCAACAGGTCAGAGGGACTTGGATTCTTCCATTTGCCCTGAAAGTCATTGTCCCTCCCCCTTCAGCACAGCCCCTTCCCAGATCCCTTCCCTCATCAGTGGAGGCGACTCGGCCATCCTAGCCAACTGTCTCACCTGTTCCAGATACGATACCCTGGGAGCAGCTCCCTTCATGTCCAGGTGGACAACCTTCATCACTCCTGTTTCATCTCTTCGAGGAACCTCCCCAGTCAACCTCTGGGACCAAGACCCCAGAGTGCTCTCCTCAATCGGTTCAGGAGATGGCTGGCTACCTGCTTCACCCCAGGGCCTGCCTGATGTTGGCTCCAGGCTGAGAAAGCAAAAGACCAAAAAAAAAAATCAGAGATCATTGATCAGCCAAGAGGGAGCAAGGGGTGGGTGGGGTGAGGTCCAAGGAGCACCCACGCACACACATCTTTCCCTCTTCCTGCTCTATGCCTAGAAAAGCACCTGCCCTGATCCAGGAGCTCCTGATTATGGCCTGGTTAGTGATGTATCTTTTGTACATCCAAAGATACCATGGACCTTTACTGGCGTATGAACAATTTTCCTCCCCGACCCTCCCAAGCTCTCCACCCCTCATGCAGCAGCCCTAGCCCCTCACCACCGGGGCAGAAGCAGTCTGAGGCCGGCGCAAGCACAGAGGAGCAAGGAGGCCACTTGCAGAAGCAATTTCTGGTTCCTTTGCAACATCCTGGGGGGTGTAGTTATTCCTGGGGTAAAATAGGAGGGGGGGTCAGTGGGTCAAGCACGGGTCTGGGAAAGGGAGGAATTGTCATCCCTGTGGGGTATTGAGGGGAGATCAAGTCTCAATGGATGGATGGGAGGAGGGTCAGCCTGAGAGTCGATGGGGTGCGGAGAGGGGTGGTTAGGAAGGGGGAAGGGGAGGGGGGGAGGGGAGAGCACCGCCTGGCTTTGCAGCCTCCCCTCCCCCAGGCGAGAACAGAAGGGAGGGAGCCTCGGGTGGAAGCTGGCGGAGAGAGAGGGGTTGATTGATGCTCTAGACCCGGAGCATGGGGGCGCAGAGGCGGGGCGCCCCCGCGAGTCCCGCTCCCGCCTCCCAGCCCCAGCCCGCGCCCGGCCCGCCCAGGTCCCCCCGCACCTGGCTGAGCTGCTCTCCTCCCGGCCCCGTTAGGCGCAGCCGGGTTCCGACGCCTCCAGGCCCCGCCCGCACCGCTGCCCCCCCAACCCCTCCGGGCGGTCGCCGAACCGACCCCCGCTCCCCGGTGCGGGCGGGCAGGTGGGGAGCGCACCGAGATCCCCAGGCTGCGGGTAGCGGGCCGAGACAGCCTCAAGCCCCACCCGACGCTGCGATTGGACGCGAACTGCCGCGGCAAGCTCCGCCCGCTGCCCGAGATGACAGCTCGGGAGGAAGAAAGGATGTAGAGGGATGCAGGGGCGGGGGCGGGGAGGGGGAAGGGAAAGTGTGGGGAAGAACCCCCCCACCCCCACCCAGGAGCGAGTCGCCATAGCCAATTCTAAAAGCCCCACCGGGACCCCATTCCTTTTCCTTTCCACCCCCAGACCCTGCTACAGCTGGACAGGCTTATGGGGCCAACCTCCATCCAACAGAGAACATGTGGACCACCGCCCACCCTTTCCCGAATATCTGGGACCCCCAGGGACTCCCATCCTTCCACATCTAACATGTCCTTCAAGCTTACCTTCCACCATCCTGTCTCCTCCATCACTCTCCCCAGAACTTTCCCCGTCTATATCCTCCGGTCTTCTCATTCCTGCCTGCGATCGATGGGTACTAAGCCTCCCCAGGCTTGCTCCACCCACTCCGCGCCTGCTCTAGCCCCTTCTACTGTGCCCTGTGGAACCCCTGTTCTACTGTGAGCTCTCCATCCCCCACCTTTTCCACAAGCACTCCTTCCAGCTGCCCGCCTTAACAAGAACCTGGCTTTTTCCCTGACAACACCGATTCCCTCCCTGACAATTCTCTCCAATGGAGACTGCTTCTCCCACTCCCTGTGAATGACAGGAACAGAAGGAGGAGTCAGGATGCTTCTTGCTCACTACCATTTACTTATGTCTCCTAGACCTTCAATCTGCCACTATCATTCAAAAACCTTTTCTTCCTTGAAACTCATGCGTTCTTTTTATAACACTCTCCATCTTAGCAATCATCATTCACCTCCAGGACCCTCTCCTCCTCTTCTTCAGGGGCTTTAGTACCTGACCCACTGTTTCTATTAAATCATCCTCAGTGACTTCAGTATTTATACTAATGGCCCGTATAAAGCCCAGATCCCAGAATTCTTCAACATACTCAGCTCTCTTGACCTCCACTTCACCCACATCTTAGACAACAGCTTCACAAGAAACTCTATCGCCTCCCTGATTCTGAACTAAAATACTCCTTTTTCTTACTATTTTTTTTTGGTGAGGCAATTGGGGTTGTGACTTACCCCGAGTCACAAAGCTAGTAAGTGTCAAGTGTCTGAGGCCAAATTTGAACTCAGGTCTTCCTGACTCCAGGGCCTGTGCTCTATCCACTGCACCACCTAGCAACCCCATTTTTCATTCAATTTTTGCTCTTCCTGCATCTCGTTTTTTACCTCATCGTGACCTCTAGCCCTTTGACCTTCCCATATTTTCCCAATCCATTATCCATTATTGCTTTTCCTACCTCTCTATCCAACCCTGGGTAACATGCTGTAGTGGATAAAGAGTTGACTTTGAATCTAGGATAGACCTGGGTTCAAATCCCACCTCTGAGTGTGTGACCCTAGGCAAAAGACTTAACCTTTCAGTACTCTAGGCAACTTTTTAAGACTGAAAGTTGCATAGAAAGTGTCAACCTGCATTGCTAGAGAGTTTCCTCATTTAGAAGTTGCCTAGACCAATCTCAGGTCTCATCCTTAGCCTAGCTAGACTGTACTCTATGGTCAGCCATTGCAACAATGGCTTCCTAAGAAGAAATATAAACTCTAAGAAAAAAATATAAACTCTGTTTGGTTTCTAAAGCCTTTCAAACCTGGCTCCAACCCATCCTTCTAGCCTTATCAGATGTGACTCCCTTCCCTGCACTTTGAACTGGCACTAATCCTAACCCTCATCCCCAGAGTGCCTTCCTCTTTACCTTTGCCCCATAGCATCCCTCTCTTCCTTCAAGAAACAGCTTAAGCCCCACCTTTTACATGACGCCTTTTTGGATTCTCTCACATCCTCATGCCTTCCATTACAAGAAGTACTAAATCTTACCCAAGCAACAAACTCCCTGAAAATTAGAATGGACCAAATGGAAGCCAATGACTCCATGAGGCAACAAGAAATATTAAAGTCAAAAGGCTTGGGAAGAAAATGTAAGTTACCTCTTAGCAAAAACAACTGACCTGGAAAACAGATAGAGGAGGAAAAAAATTTTAAAATCATTGGACTACACAAAAGCCAAGATCAAAACAAGAACCTAGATTTCTTATTTCAAAATCTTGAAATGTCTAGATGTCTTAGAAACATAGAGCAAAGTGGAAATAGAATCCACTCATCACCTCCTGAAAGAATCCCCAAAATGAAAATTCCTAGGAAAATTATAGCCCAAATCTACAGCTTCCAGGTCAAAGAAAAAATACTGTGAGCAGCCAGAAAGAAAGAATGCAAGTACTGAGGAGCCACAGTCAGGACCACGGACAATTTAGCAGCAAACACTATAAAGGAACCAAGGACTTGGAATATGATATTCCAGAAGGCAAAGCTTATGGCTTTACAATCAAGAATAACTTACCCAACAAAACTGAGCATAATGATGGGGGAAGCAGAGAGGAGAAGAGGGACCTTTAATGAAATAGAGAATCCAAACATTCCTGATGAAGACTAGTGTTGTAGAGAAACTTTGAAGTTCAAACACAGGGATGAAGAGCAACATAAAAAGGTAAACATGAGTGAATAATGGTTAAACAAGGATAAACTAAGAAGTTCAAATATAGGGGGATGATACATGTGTCCCCCTTCTCATCATCAGGGTTCATAGAAGGTCCAATTAAACAAGCCCAATTAGACAACCACAAGGAGTGGTTCTGTTATGTCTTGATGATCTTAGTAAAAGAATGGAAAGAGCAGGGAAGAGGAATACACTCTAGGAGAAAGGAAAGGAAGGTTAAGGAAAATTATCTTACATAATGAAGGTGCACAAGTACACCTATACAAATAAAAAAGGAGGCAGTGGGTGGAATGTCTGACACTTGAACCTCACTCTCATCACTACTGGTCAAAAACAGGAAGAACACACACACTTGGGTATAGAAATCCCTTTTACTCAACAGGGAAATAGGAGGAAAAGGGGGAAAAGGGAAAGGGAGATTTAGAAGGAGGGTAGGTTAAGGGAGGGATTCGTCCTAAGAAAAACAAACTCTAAGGGTATTCAAAAATATTTATAGCTTTCTTTAAAATGGCAAAGAATGGGAATCTAAGAAGGTGCCCACAAAATGAAGAACTGATGCACAAGTTATAGTATATAAATGTGATGGGATACTATTGTGCTGAACTCTTTTTATTGGCTCAGTAACCAAAAAGGATTCCAGGGAACTTTTAAGGAAATCTGCTATCCATCTGCTGACAGAGAGGTGAAGAATGCAGAATGAAACAAATATTTTTGGACATAGCAAATGTGGAAATTTATTTTGATTAAGTATATATGTTTGTAATGGGCTTTAGTTTCTTTGTACTCTCAACTGCAGGTGAGGGGTTGGGTGAGAGTGTGAGAAGGTAGATATTGGTTAATGAAAACAAATATTTAAAAAGTAAAAAAAAAAATTAATTTAAAAAATCCTATTGCCTTCCCTGCCAAATCAAACTGCTTCAAAGTTATTCTCATTTATCTCTATATACTTATGTGTAATGCAAGTATATATATATACATTTTATGTGTATGTATATACATAAATGTGTGTGTATGTGTGTTTGTACATATGTATATGTATATATGTATATGTGTGTTTCAGCTAGGTTGTGCAGTGGATAGAATGTTAAGCCTGGGAGTCAGGAAGCCAACTTTCCTAAATTAAAATCTGGCCTCAAACACTTATTAGCTGTGTGACCCTGGGCAAGTCACTTACCCCTATTTGCCTCAGTTTCCTCATCTGTAAAATGAGCTAGAGGAGGAAATAGCAAACCACTCCAGTATCTTTACCAAGAAAACCTCAAATAGTGTCAGAATAATCAGACATTACTGAAAAACAAATGAACAACATATATATCCGCACATATGTACATATGTATGTATGTATGTATATACACATATAACCTATAAACATATAAACCTATATAACATATAAATGATGAAGCATTTCTATGTGCTAATCACTGAGGATACAGATAGAAGAGTAAGATAGTCCATTCTAATATGAGAAACAACACATAGAAGTTTTCAGATGCAAGTAGGATGGAAGGTCCCATAGTCCTTAAGGTATGTGGCAAAACAGACGGTAATGCTTCTAATGTTATTTTCACTGATAAAATCCTCTAAATTTCTCATGTTGAACCACTTGATGGTAGCAAGAACTTCTTTTTTCTTCCTGGGCCCTGGGTAGCGGTAGCTGTAGCCCCTGCAGGAACAATTGCCGGGTTCCATCTCCACAGGGTCATGGTCTTTCCCAGGGCCAAGGCCTGCAGGCACTGGACTGGAAGCATTGCTATTCCAAAGGCCTTTGGATTGTCTCCTTCAGGGTCTAGCTTGCCTGCCCTGTCTGTGTATGGAAACTGGTTAGCGGTTGATGGGGATAGCTGCCCCCTTCTCCTCATGAGTTTATTCCCCTGGATGATGGCTGTGAGGGCTGGGCTAGAAGCAGGGAATGGTGGATGCTTACAAATGGAATACTCAGTGGTACAGTAGATAGAGCTCTGTGCTTGGAGCAAGGAAGACATGAGTTCAAATCTCCCCTCAGACACTTATTAGCTGTGTGACCCTGGGCAAGTTGCTTAACCCTGTTTGCCTCACTTTCCTCATATGCAAAATGAGCTGGAGAAGGAAATGGCAGACTACTCTGGCATCTTTGCCAAGAAAATCCCAAAAGGGGCCACAAAGAACCAAACATGACTACAAATAACAAACAATGGAATACCATAATACTTTCATTTTTACCTTTAAATCCCTTGCCCTTTTGACTTTCCATTATTCCTACCCTGAAAATTCCCAGTGTGGTATAATTTCTGGGCTTTCTCATCTGCCTTCTCCACTGCTACTCTTGTGTTCATTGGTTCTATATAGTTCATTCTATCTAGACTTTAGGACTTTCACTGCTGTATTGTAATCCTTTTATATATTGGAGATTTATATTATTGGAGATAAAAGTGGATAGAGGTCTAGATTTGGAGTCTAGATATGGATTCCAATCCCATACTTACTAGATGTATGACACGATGTGTGACCAAGTCATTTAACTTCTATAGGCCTCCGTTTTCTCATCTGGAAATGAGAGAATCAGACAATGAATTCTGAGGTAACTTCCTTAGCTCTAAATCTATGATTCTATGACTTCCTGTCATGTTCCCCACAGCAAAGGCTCCAAGCTTCCTCCACTCTCTTCAAATGTCCAATCTCATCCCCCACCCTTACTGCTTTATTCACTCTCTTTAGATAACTTCCCCTTAATACTTTTTATATACTTACATACTTATATACTTTTTATACTTATACTGAGAAGATGGAGACCATCCTATATGCTCTCTCTCAACTCTCTTTCTCTACACCTCAAGGTTTATGTCATCCTTTCCTCCCTTCTGGACTCATCTTTGCCAACTTTAATCCTTCAATCTATGCTCTTGATCCCATGCCCCTCCCCCCACCTCTTTAGGGTTTGGCTCAATTACCAATCATCTCTTCATTCAAACATACTCGGTTCCTAATCCTAACAAAAAAAACCTTCCCTTTACCCTGCTGTCCCCGTGAGCTCCTGAGTTGTCTCCTCTTTTTATCACTGAACTAGAACAAAATATTCTAGACACAATGACTACTTCCTCATCAACCATTCACTCCTTAATATTCTATATCCCTGTCACCTGGCTTTTATCTCCTTCATTCTATCAGCATCTCTCTCTTCGAAGTCACAGGTGGCCTTATCACCAAATCCAATGGCCTCAGTTTCTGTATTTGATGCTGCTAACCATACTCCTTCTCAAGAGATACTTTCTCTTTCCCTGGCTTTGTGAAATCGAATTCTCCTGGTTCTCCCTCCATCTCTTCTGTCTGTCTGGCCCTCCTTTTGCCTTCTTTGCTGTCTGCTCATCTTATCCCTTCCCCAAATTAAAGACATCCTCCTGGGGCAGCTAGGTGGCCCAGTGAGTAGAGCACCAGCCCTGGAGTCAGGAGGACCTGACTTCAAATTCAGCCTCAGACAGTTGACACACTTACTAGCTGTGTGATGTTAGGCAACATCTAACCCCAATTGCCTTGCCTTCCCCCCTCAAAAAAAAACAAAATACAACAAAAAAATTTTAAAAAGACATCCTCCCAAGATCCTATCTCTAGCCATCTTCTCCACTCTCTTTCTTTTCTATTCTTATTATTTCAGCTACAACCTCTCCACAGTTGACTCTCGAATCTCTATTGGCCACAACAATAATAGTCAGCATTTATAAAGTGCTTTAAGGTTTGCAATGTGCTTCACAAATAATATATTGCATTTGATCCTCAGAACAGCACTGGGAGATCGATGCTATTATTATCCCCCTTTTACAACTGAGGAAACTGAGGCAGAGAGCTGTTAAGTGACTTGCCTAAGGTCACACAGCTAGTAAATATCTGGGGCAGAATTTGAATTCAGGCCTTCCTGACTCCAGGTCCAATGCTCTATCCACTCAACCACCTAGCTACAATCCTGCCCTGTTAGGAGAGAGCAATTTTTCCAACAGCCTGATTGTCCATTATTATCTTAAGGTTGGTTGGACAGGTTGAAGGGAGAAAAATCTTTGGAAAGGATCCTACCCCCAATTTCACAGGTGCATAACATTTTTAGTATCATCATCAATGTTGATCAAAATTCATTCTCTCATCTTTTCCCCAAATGTAAATAGGAAACAAAAACTCATACTTGTAAACTTACAATTCTATAACACAAACCAACAGATTCAATTGAATTAATTATACTTCAATACTCTAAAGATTTCTGATTCTGCCTTTCTTCACCAAACCAGACCACCACTCCACTATAATTACGCAGAAAGTCTTCATGAGTTACCGAAGCTGTGAAATTCCCCATCCCATAGCCAGCCTAGTGGAGAACTTTTCCAAAATGAGCTAGATTGGTCATCAGACAACAGATGTACATACAGTCTTTTGCTTGTCCCAAGCTTAAAGCCTTGGCAGATACCGCCAGGATTTATATTCCATTGGCATAGCCTTCAAGAATCTAGGGTCTCCACATAGACAAAAATATTTATAGCAGCTCTTTTTTGTGGGCAAAGAATTGGAAATTGAGGAGATGCTCATGAATTAGGGAATACGTGAACAAGTTGTGGTATATGAATGTAACGGAATAGCATTGTGCTATAAGAAATGATGAGCAGGCAGATTTCAGAAAAACCTGAAAAGACTTACACGAACTGATGCTGACTGAAGTGAGCAGAACCAGGAGAACATTGTACACAGTAACAGCAACACTGTGTGATGATCAATTATGATAGACTTATATCTTCTCAGCAATACAATGATCCAAGACAATTCCAAAAGACTCATGATAGACAATGCTATCCACATCCCGAGAAAGAACTAAGGCATCTGAACGCAGGTCAAAGAACACTATTTTACCTTTTTTTGCTTTCTCGGGGTTTTTCCCTTTTGTTCCGATTCTTCTTTCACAGCATGATTAATGTGGAAATATGTTTAACATGACTGTACATGTATAACCTATATCAGATTGCCTGCTGTCTTGGGGAGGGAGGAGAAGAGGGGAAGGGAAAGGAAAGGAGGGAGGAGGGGAGAGGAGGGGAGGAAGAAAAATTTGAAACTCAAAATCTTATTAAAAATGAATGTTGAAAATGATTTTTACATGTAATTGGAAAAACAAATATTATTAAGTGGAGGGGAAGACTCTAGGATCCTCCTCATGCCATGAGGAGACACTGGATTGGACTTTGATGGAGGAATAATAGTAATAGTCACAACAACAACAGGACTTTTAAGGTCTATAAAGCAATTTGCCTCCGGTATTTCCTTTAATCTTTGGATTCAGCTGACTGCAAATGTTTAGATTATCCACATGGATCAAATGCTCCATCTTTGCGTTTCCCATTTGGGCTTTATCTGTCCACTGAATTCAAAAGCCACCATAGAGCATAGTTAACAAAATCAATGTGAGTCATCTCTGCAATGATCTAACATCCCTGCATGAACATGACACTCCTATCGATGACTCCCCAGCAGCAATCATATGTGCCGCAGAGAAATCATCTTGTCTCCAGATAATATCTATAACAGATGTATTCCCACATAGTACATAGAATATTTCCTATTAGGGTTTTATCTAATCCTATCAAACCCAAAATATAAACGAGAAAGAATAACCATAGAAAGTAAACAAAATTGTTAAGAGGCATGATGGCCTTTGAGAAGCTTCTTTTTCCAGGACCGCAGAATGTTAAGGTAGGTCTCAGTCCTCCCAACTATAAAAAAAAAATCCTTTACACAAATAAATGTATAAACAACTCCCAAATTTACTCCAAATCTATAGCTTTTCATCCTGAGAAATTTAGGAAGCCAGACATAATTGCTTATACTTTTGGACAGGAAGTAAAAGACCTAAGCCAGGTTGAAATTTATATCCAAAAGGTAGTTTGACAACAATTATTAATAGCAATAGCTAGCATTTATATAGCATTTTCAGGTTTGCTAAGTGCTTTATATGTGTTATTTCCTTTGATCTTCACAAAGATTATCATTCCTATTTTTCAGACAAAGGAATCTGAGGCAGACAGACCTGCCCAGGGTCCCACAGCTAGTAAGTGTCTGAGGCAAGGTTTGAACTCATAACTTCCTGACTTCAAATGTAGCACTCTATGCACTTCACCACCTAGCAACCTCAATACACAATCCATTATCCAATTGAAAAGTATATATTCATTCTTTTCTGACCAATTTTGGTTCAATACCCATTTCAAGCAGTGTAGTATGCTAGAAAGAGCATTAGAAGAAGAGAAAGAAGACCTGAGTTCAGATCTCTGTTCTGCTGCTTACTCCTTATATGACCTCAGTAAAGTCAATTAACTTCTCTAGCCTCAGTATCCTCATCTGTAAAATGAGGTTAGATTAAATGATGTCTGGCATTTCTTCTAGCTCTACATCTATGATACTAGATGACCTTCAGAATTTCACCCTGTTCTGAGAGGACCTAAGCTCAAATTTGGTCCCAGACACTTAGATGCTGTGTGACCCTGGGTAGGCCACTTTCCCTTAAGTGCCTCAAAAAAACATTTCTTCCTATTTTAAAAACCATTTGTTCCTATAATCTCAGTCTCTAAACAAGTCATCAGCAGTCTGAAATTATTTTAGACGCCAGTTACTTTCCTCTTGGACACTGTGCTACTTAAGGAAAACACGCAATTGTCCAGAAACAAATTTGTCCTTAGTACACCAATCTACATTCTACCCAGAGGAGATGCATATTTATGAAAATAAACACTTTCCTGCATTAGTGCTAAATTAGATTCTTAGCATCTACTGGCTTAAAATTTCACATTAGACAAACCTACAAGTTGAAAACTATCCCACATGTTTCCAAACTTACATACACCACCACCACCACCACCACCACCAATATAACTAAACAAAAACATTTGCACATTACCTGAATATTTCATCACTGTGGGGACTGCCTCCCTAGTCCAGACTTCAAACCCTCACTCTCTCAGTAGCTTATTATCGTGACCTGCTGTGGCCCCTAACATTATTACCCATTGGCTGGCCCTCTGGTGATCACCCTCTACCCACTTGGATAGACAGCTTTTCAAGACACAAGCATACAATCTAATATCAAATCAAGAATGAAAGCTTGGTAGTGTCAATTAAAGTCCCACCTTTTTCAAGAAGTCTTCCCCAATCCTCCTTTATCTTAGTGCCTTCCCTCAAAATTGCCCTCAAATTATCCTATTTATATATTGTTTATTCATATTTGTTTGTGTGTTGGATCCTGCATTAGACTGTGAGTTCCTTGAGAACAGGGACTGGCTTTTTTTTTTTTTGCCTTGATCTGTGTCCCAAGAGCTTAGCACAGTGCTTGGCATATAGCAGGCAATTACAAACTGCTAGTTGACTGACTAGGGCTGCTAGATGGCACCAAAGTGCACAGAGAGCTAGGCCTGAAGTCAGAAAAACTCATCTTCCTGTGTTCAAATCCAGCCCCAGACTCTTAGTAGCTGAGTGCCCCATCGCATACTTTTCTCCTTCCCATTTTGGCAAGACCCTGAGAGTCGGTGGGGAGAGAGAGGGATGGGAAGGGGGTGTAAAGAACCAGAGATAATGTGAAAGAGCCTGACTGACCCCTACCTCTCTTGGTGGTCAGGTTCACCCAAGATTGAATCTAGTCTGGTGAAGGCGAGAACCAAAACTAGGGTACCCTTAATAGGAGAGGGAAAGGGTAAGAGCTCCAGCCTCCCTGGGTCCAGCAGCGGTTCTTATGTTGTTATATAAATACTAGTATATGGGGGGGTATATAGATTATACATATAAATTATGAGGTCATTTGGTGGGGAAGGCAACTGAGGAAGAGGGTATAGATTAGGAAAAGCTCATTAGCACTAGCACTTGAAATGAGCTTTGAAGGAAGTGATGTATTCAAAGAGGTGGAGGCGGAGGTGTGCTAGCCAATGTTTAGCAACCGGCTCTCTAAAAAAAATACAGGAAACAGTTTTAAGTTTAATCTGCATTATTAACATTTTTCTCCATTACTTTCTTGAGTGCAATCAGCCATACAACAAAACAAGTTCTGATTTATAGCAGTTGCTAGTTTCTGAAGTGTAAAAGGTCAACTCGAAAATTTAACAAGTGGCTCTAGCAAACAGCATTTAAGCTGACTCTAGCACACACCAGGGCAGAAGTGAAGGAGTATGTTTTTGGGATCTGGTCTCATCAGGAGGCCCCTCTGTTTGGACCCTTGGCCTGGAGGGAAGGTCCATTGGCACCAGGGCCTCTATTTAAGGAGGGTGCTTAGTACAGTTTTTCTCCACATTTCCTACCACCTACATGACTTTTGAACTTCTTAGGTACTGTCCATCATGCTTCTCAGTGGGTACCTTCCTACTCCCCACAACCCCCTGCTTTTCAATTTCCTTTTGTGTGCTGTCTTACCCCATTACATCATAGGCTCCTGAAGAGCAGAGATTGTCTTCCTAGTACCTGGCACATAGTAGGTGCTTAATAAATGTTAATTGACTTGATTTGGGATGGCTCATACAAAGTCACAGAAATGAGAGATAGAGTGCTATGTATGAAAAACAGCAAAAAAGCCATTTTGGCTGAACCCTATAGTGAATGAAGAGAATACATAAACTCATTTTTAAATCATATTGCTATTTGCCTAAACCACATTGCTGCCCAATTAGAATGGGATTTTTTGCTGCCTTTTCTAAGTCTATTTGTCTCCCCCCAAAAAATGAACTCAAACATTTTGGGGAAGTCAATATTCTTTAATTAAAAAAAAATCTGCTTAGTCATAAAGGCTAATACCTGATTGTTATTTGAATTATTCTTCAAAAAGCTAATTAAGCATACCAGTTTTCTCAATCATTGGTATCTCTCATGTCCTTACTAATTTGATTGTTTCTTTGGGGCTGTTTGTTAATTGCTGATCTATAGTTTTCAAAACCTGAATTAAGAGAATATCTTATTCCTATCTTGATACTCTATGGCTAGGGTGACGTACATTTAGGTTAATGTTGAAGGAAAAAAATATTAATACTAATACGGTACTTTACATTTAGATCTGTAAGTTCTGTCATTTAATAAACATTTATTAAACATTTATGTGTCAAGCACTGTGCTAAGCCAGAAAGTTTTATTTAACGTAATCTTTTACATCCCAACCATTTCTAGCTTGAAGAGAGTGATGCCCAACTGGCATAGTCATCTATGCTCTCTGACCTGACTCTCTGCCCCAAGATTTCAGGTGACATTTAGAGAAATCTTGAACAAGGGAAAGATAACTTAAAATACAGACTGAGTTAACCTTCCATAATTGAATAGTCATTGTCCCATTCCTCCCATTCCCAGAATTAAACAATGGAACTACCTCCCTTGCATTGATATCTTAATCCTTTTCTCTACAGAGAAAGGTCATGGACCTAACTCCAATCTCTTCTGGCAGTTATTCTTTGTTAAAAAACCTTTTTGTCCTCAGCCTCTCACTCACCTTTCCAAGGCACTTTTCCCAAGAGTCTAGAAAGGGCTTTAGAGAAAAATATTATTTCGTAATATTTCTAGAGAAACTAAAAAGTTGTTATTTTGTTTTGTTTTAAAATAAGCCTCCATACCAGTAACAGTTCATCAGCATTGTACATCAATTTCATGATAGCACGCTTGCCCGGGTTCTAGATAATGGACAATGCTCTTGCGCCCTCCCTGTCACCAGTGGAGTGAAACAGGGCTGTGTGCTTTCTCCCGTGCCTTTTAGCTTGATATTTTCGGCCATGTCGTCAAATGCTTTCCATGAGGATGAACACGGCATCAAGGTCAGCTACCGCACTGATGGTAAATTCTTCAACTTGAAAAGGCTACAAATCAAGACCAAAATGGAGGGAGTGTTGGCGCATGATTTTCTGTTTGCAGATGATTGTGCACTCGATGCAGCCTCTGAAGCTGAGATGCAACAAAGTATGGGTCAATTCTCTGCTGCTTGTGCTAATTTTGGCCTAACAATTAACACCAAGAAAACTCAGGTGCTCCATCAGCCACCACCATACCATCCATATGTGGAACTATCAGTTACAACAAATGAAGAAGTTTTAAATGCTATGGATAAGTTCAGTTATGTTGGTAGTGTACTTTCCAGGGATGTACACATTGATAATGAGGTTGACACATGCATTGCCAGAGCTGGCTCAGTGTTTGGGAGGCTCCAGAAGAAAGTATGGGAGAGAAGAGGTATTAGACTGACTACCAAACTGAAAGTCTACAAAGCCAGGCTGACCTCATTAATGTATGCCTATGAAACCTGGACAATATACCAGCGCCATGCCAGGAAACCGAATGGGTTCCATTTGAATTGTCTTAGGAAGATTCTGAAGACTACCTGGCAGGATAAGCTACCAGCCACTGAGGTCCTTACTCAAACTAAACTGCCAAGCATTCAAACTCTGCTTCAGAAAGCACAACTCTGATGGGCTGGCCACGTTGTTCGAACGCAAAATGTATGCTTGCCAAAAAGACTGTTTTATGAAGAACTCACACAGAGCAAGCATTCACATGGTGGTCAGAAGAAGTGATACAAGGACACTCTCAAGGTCTCTCTTAAGAACTTTGGAATTGATTGTGTGACATGGGAGACGTTGGCACATCGGCATGGCATGCCCACACCAGAGAAGGTGCTGTGCTCTATGAGCAAAGCAGAATTGAAACAGCTCAAAGGAAATGCAGGATGCGCAAGTTTGGAGTATCCACCCTAAATGTTTATTTGTGCCCAACCTGTGGTAGAACATTCCAACCTCGTATTGGTCTGATCAGCCACAGTCGGATACACTGAAACTTGACTCTAGCATAGTGATGCCATTTTAGTCTTCTTCCAAAACAAAGGACAACAACCAACCAACCAGTTCACCTTAACCTGCCTCTCTCACTTCTCCACAATGCCACAGGAAGCTCATTATTGGGAAACCTCATCATCCTGCAAGATCCCATTAGCCTTGGTATTTTACCTCATCACTCCCCTCTGGAGTGGAGCCTTGAACTCCAAAATCCTCCATTCTGGGATTTCTCTTATTTCTTCTCCACCTTCCTCTTTTTAGCATTCTTTTGTGTGTTGTCTTCCCCCATTAATCAATCAATAAACATTTATTAAGTGCCTATTATGTGCCAGGCATGTGATAATTAGATTGTCAGCTTCCTTAGATTATAAGTTCCTTGAGAGCAGGGACTGTTTAATACAGAAACACAACCAAAAAGAGAATGAAGCATAACAGACCTGGGCTGTACCCCAAAATGAAGGCTCCCGAAGGATATCACCAGTGGGAGAAGGAGGCTGGCATGGTGGAAGGATATTCCAGAGTGAGAAGACCCCCAAGCACTACTCTACCATGTGCCTTCTTCAGTCCTGCTCCCAGGCCACCAAGTATTACTGTGATGGAAGAAATCGTCAAATAGTGATGAATAGACCCATTATAAATTTGTGCCCTCTAATTTCACCTGGGCACTCACAGATGCATAGAAATTCTTTGGCTCATCTCTGATTAACTATCATGTTGCCCACTTCATCTGTTCCAAACTTTTTCCTCTCTACTCAAGATCTCACTCCCCATGCATTCTCAGTAGCAGATGCCCTCACCTCCAACTTTATCAAGAAAATTGAGATCACCCTCTACATCTAAAAATATCTGTTTCCTTAACCATCCTTTCTAACCCTTTGTATCAGACAGAGGATAATGTGATCTTTCTTTTTACCAAGATTAATTGCTATGTCTTGTGCCCTTTATTCCATCCCACCACATTTCATTTCCTTCACTCTATCAATAACTCCTCTGGTCTCTATCAATAACTCCATCTCGGTCTCAATATTACCAAAAAAGATGAACCAGAGGTCTTAACCCAAGAAGGCATATTTTAATTCCTACATGTTACTGAGATGCAGTGTGATGAAAATCATGACTGGAATATCAGTCTGGAAGGATCTGCTCAAATGGGTCTATGATCTCATAAATTTGGATCTTCCTTCCAACAATGGATATTGCAATATTGCCATGCCTGCTCATCTTGTGAAACTCTTATCCATGTCCTTCTATAAGTTCACAACAATGGGTCCACGGCTTAAACTCAAACTTTTTCCATTCTAGGGTGTCAATTGGGGAATGGCTGAATAAATTATGGTGTATAAGTGTGAAGGAATACTATCATGTTGTAAGAAATGATTTCAGAAAAACCTGGGAAGACTTGTCTGAATTGATGCAGAATTAGGTGAGCAGAACCAAGAGAAGAATTTATACAATAACAACAATATTACAAAGTAACTTTGAAAGAAAGTAATGACCAACTAGGATTCCAGAGGACCCATGAAGAAACATTCTACCAAACTTCTGATAGAGAAGTACAGATTGACAAACTCTTTTGTTTTGTTTTTTGACAGAGCCAATGTGGGAATTTGTTTGCTTGATTATACATATTTGTAATGGGAGTTTGTTTTTCTTTCTTTCTCAATTGAGGGAGGAGAGAAAACAGTAGATTTTTGTTGATTGATAAAAGCAAAATTTAATTTAAAACAAAACAAAAAATGCTTCTTCCCTTTCTTATGACACTATAAGGATACAAGTGGAGCATTTGAGTCATCCCTTGCCCTTTCCCTATGGTCAGCTTAAGGACTCTTCACCTCTTCATCTTCTCTTCTTGTCATATATTTCTTTGACTATCCTTTAGTTTTATTCTTCTTTGGTATTCTTCAGGGTTTATATGTTGTTACCTGTGCACACACACACATACATGCATGCATGCATATACACACCCATTATGAGACTTCCCTTGCCCTCTAGGAGGTATTCATTTTTAATTTTTCAGAAATAATAGCAGACATTTATATGATGCATACTATGTGCCAGGCACTGTGCTAAGTGCTTACAAATAGGAAAGTAGGTGCTATTACTATCCCCATTTTACAGTTGAGAAAACTGAAGCAAACAGAAGTTAAGTGACTTGCTCAAGGTCACACAGCTAAAAAAAATTTCTGAGGAGAAATTTGAACTCAGATCTTCCTGACTCCAGGCCCAGATCTCTATCCACTGTGCCACCTAGCTGTCTATTATATTATGTTTTATATTGAAGATATTTTTTATATTCTTTATCTTGGTGCCGTACAGAGACACTGGTGGAATCCTGGTATTAAAAAGATGAGACATTGTCTTTGGGAAAGTTTGGGAGTGCTTAGAGCTTGGTCAAACATCAAAGACACCAAGATCACCCACTGCATTCTGGGCTATTGCCAGTCATCTTGACTTTTGTCTTGCTATTGGACTTCCCAGATTCTGGAAGAGAGTGTGAGGCTGATGACTCTGCCTCACTTAAATCCAATTCATGCACAAGTCAAGATATCATCCCGTAATACCATTGGTCCTCTTCAGAAATGAAGGACAAATAATAGCTGGAACTGAATTCTGGTGACCATGGGGGAATGTGGGTAGTGCTGGTGTCAATGTGCACACAACAGTACTTCATTGCAATCATATACCACAGCTTATTCAGTCATTCCCCAATTGATGAGCATCCCCTTGATTTCCAATTCTTTGCCACCACAAAAAGAGCTGCTATCAATGTTGTTGTACATATATGTCCTTTTCCTTCTTCTTTGATCTCTTTGGTGGGGTCAGATCTAGTAGTGGTATTGCTGGGTCAAAGGGTATTTGTGCCTCTTTTACCAAGTTGTTCATTCTCTTTTCATAATCTTCTTGCATCACTCTCATTTCTTTTTCCAATTTTTCCTTTACCATTCTTATCTCCTTCTTTAATGCTTCCAGGAATTCTTGTTGGCCTTGGAATTTTTTTCTTTAAGGTTTCACTTGTAGCTGTTTTCACATTGTTTTCTTCTTCTAAGTTTATGTGTTGATATTCCCTGCCACTGTAGTAACTTTTTACAGTCAAGTTTTTTTTTGTTGTTATTTTCTCATTTTCCTAGACTATTTCTTTACTTTGAACTTTATGCTAAAGTTGGGCTCTGCTCACCTGGGGGTAGAAAGGCACTGTGCCAAACTTTAGGCTTTTTAGTGCACCTGTTTTCAAAGGTATTACTAAGAGGGGGTCTGCAAGTTTTTGGTGCTTCCAAGGTGGTGTTAACCTGGGAGAGGTTCGGTCACTGGTCTCCTGGTCTGTGCTCTGATTTTTACCTATGAAGGGCCCCTCCTCTCCTACAATCACAAGTGCTAGCACTCCTTTTGGCCCTGGAACTGTTACCAAGACCTCTGCTCCCTTGTGACTGATTGCAAACACTCCTCCTTACCCTGAAATTGCAACCCAGAACTGCTTATGGGCAATGGAGTTGTCAATCAGCACCAGCAAAGGGTCTCCTGTCACCTCTTTCTGACTGGTTATCTGACTCCCTTACCATCTCTGAGCTGAGAGCTTCTCAAAGTTGCAACTTCAGCCACTGTCCTGGCCATCTCTAAGGCCCATCCCCAGGCTAGATTTTAATGGGAAGGATGTTGCTTGTTCATAAGTCCCCAAAGTATGTTTCCCTTCCAGGGAAGGTTAAACCACGGGATGTCATTGAGTCTAGAGAAAATATTATATAAGCCTATGGGAGAGAAGGATTTCACTAAACAATGACCAGTCACCTGCCTCTTGGCTTCCACTGGCCTTGCTGCAGAACCTTAACTGGTAACCTAATCATCTGCTTCCCACTTTAGTGCCCTCTAAAGCTTCCTCCTGGAAAAGGAAATGGCAAATGGAGGAGAAAATGGCAAAGCACTCCAGTATCTTTGCCAAGAAAACCCCATGGACAACATTGGTTTGCTATGGTCCGTGGGGTCATGAAGAGTCAGACACAACTGAACAACTCAATGGCAACAAGGCCTCCTCTGGCACTTCCCCAATTGGACTAAGACCCTCTCCACCTCCTAGCTCCCAGTGCCTTTTCCAATGCAAACCCTACGCACAGCCTCCTGACCAGTCTCCCACACTCCCTCTTCCTCCTCCCTGTTGAGAGGTAGGTCTCCCAGGACACAACAGCACCACCTGCTACAAGACTGGACCTCAAGGAGGATGTACTTCTCTCAACAGTCCATCCTCCATACTCTACCTCAATCTATTCTTCAGTGGTTGGCCAACTCCCATCTCCTTTTAATCTAGTCATTCCCAACTCCCTGTTCCCTTACTCCTTCTGGGATAATGGGATGGGGAAGTTAGTTGTAGAGGAAAATAATGCTAGTTAATTGAAAAAATCAAATTCTTAATAATAAATGTAATAATTATGATTACACATGATTATAAAATATAATTAGTAATAAATTAGATAATAAATTTAAATAAATGCATGGATTGAATCTTTGTCCTAGAAAACCAATAAGAACACTTCTTCCTTTCATTAGCAAGACAGATGACTATAGAAGCAGAATACGCCATATGCTATCACTGTATTAGCTGCTTTTGCTTAAATGTTTTTTGTTTGTTACAAGGGAGTATTTACTTGTAAAGGAGAGAGTGTTAAAGGAAATTACCTTGGTGCAAAAGCTATTCAACAATAACATTGCTTTAAAATAACAAAATAATTCCTAAAAGAAAGTCTTCGATATTTAGTACCTTAACTTCTCTTACTGTTTTCTAAATAATCTGCTCTCTGACATCATTCAACTGAAACTGCTCTCTCCAGAGTTAACAGTGATCTCTTAATTGCCAAATCGAATGACCTCGTCTCAATTCTTATCCTTCTTGACCTCTCTGCTACATTTGATACTATGGATCACCTTCCCCTGAATAATCTTCCCTCTCTGGGTTTTCTTGATCACATCTGTCTGACCGCTCCTCAGATTCCTATGTTTCCTCATCCAGGTCATACTATGGCTGTCCCTCAAGGCTCTGTCTTGAGCCCTCTTCTCTTTTTTCTCCGTGCCATCTCACTTGGTGGTCTTATCAGTTCCAGGAGGTTTAATTGTCATCTCTGTGCAGATAATTTTTGGGTCAATATATCCATCTTTAATCTCCCACATGAGCACCAGTCCTACATCACCACCTTCCTTTTGGACATCTCAAACAGGATGCCCCATTGGCGTCTCTCAAACTTGACATGTTTAAAACAACTGGTTAACTTTCTCCTCCAATTCTGCCTTCTTTCAAGCTTCCTTATTACTATCTAGAGTACTACTATCCTCCCAGTTAGTCAGGCTCAAAACCTTGGAGTCATTCTTGACTGCTTATTTTCACAGTACATAGCCAATCTATTGTCAAATCTTGTTGTTTCTACCTTGACAACAGCTCTCATATACCTGTGCTTCTCTCTGCTCATGAAACCACCACCCTAATTAACCCCAGGCCTTCATCCTCTCTTCCTATTGCGAAACCCTATGATTGGTGTCCCAAGTCCTTTCTCACTCCAGTCCAATCCATTTCCCACTCAGCTATCAAAAGATATTTTCCCACCTTCTCTTTATATATCTGGTATGTCCGTAGATATTTGTACACTATCTCTCTCGTTAGAATGTGAGTTAAAGCAAGGCTGTTTTTGCTTTTGTATCCCTAGCATAGCACAGTGCTTGGCATATAGTAAGTATAGTCAAGATATTGCCATGATGATACCCCAAATTCAGTTATGTTATTGGGGGTAGGTGATAGACATTCTCTGGGGCGTTTTTTTGCATCTGTTTATGAGCTCCTGTGACTCCTTTGCTTCTTATTTTCTTTCTCTTTTTTTTTTTGGTAAATGGGAGAGTCTTGCTCAACTCTCTTTTTTGTTTTTTGGAGTTTTTGCAGGGGGGAGGGCAGGGCAATTGGGGTTAAGTGACTTGCCCAAGGTCACACAGCTAGTAAATATGTCAAGTGTCTGAGGTCACATTTGAACTCAGGTCCTCCTGACTCCAGGGCAGGTGCTCTACTCACTGCGCCACCTAGCTGCCCCCTACTTCTTATTTTCTTTAAGGTGATATAAAGGCTGCCTGATACTTGAAACCCTCATTGTACTTCAAATACTTGGATGGGAGCTAGGGACTCTTTTTATCAACTTTTGGAAAAACCCTTCACAAAAGCTATACAATGGTTTTACTAGCAAATTTTCCTGGAGCAACTCCAGGTGGGCAATGAGCCAAAAAGAGAAAATGATACTTTGAGATAAGGCTCCAGGACTGGATGAGAAGGTGCTCCTTAGATACCTCCAACTAAAGCTTATGCTCTTTAATCTAATGAAGTTGATTGGGGAATTCATCAAATTTGAGTAGGGATTCCCTTGATCCAATCCTGTTACAGATAAAATCTGGTACATTATAATAGTGGCCTTATACTATAGGCTACCTGTTCTCAAGTTCTAGGCTATATTTGGCAGTAGTCTATTCAGTAGACATGCTGGTGGCAATCTAGGCAAGCTAATCTGAGGAATAATTTTATAACTGTGTGTTGGAATGAATAACTGTTACAGTTACTCAGTTATCTGAGAATGGGTGCTAAATGGTGGAAGAAGACTCTCAGTCAGGGCTATTGGATTAGGAAGGCATACTGTATACGATAACAAAAACATTGAAAAGATGTTCCATCATGCTGTAACATCTCAGGAGGCATAAGGTACTGAATAAGGCACACAAGAAGGAAGATAATGCAGTTGTCATGCTGCATGAGCTGCCTGAAACCAAGGAAATTTGCAGATCCCCAAAGAGATAACTAGAAAGGAAGGTACTTGAAAATTAGTTACTTACCATCAGTGACTAGCAACTTTAAAACCTCCCAGGTGATAAATGAATGGACGGAGAAGGATATATATGTCCTATAGGGAAAAGATGCCCTCCTTAGCAGCAAGTGGCCCAGGGATAGCACCCTCCTCAGTCAGTCAATAAACATTTATTAAGGGCCTACTATGTGCCAGGCACTGTGCTAGGTGATGGGGATACAAAAAGAAGCAAAAACCAGTCCTTTTCCCTTAAGGAGCTCACAGGGGAGATAACACATATGTACAAACAAGCTCCATACAGAATAAATAGGAAATAATTAAGAGAGGGAAAGAACTAGAATTGAGAGGGGTTGGGGAAGGCTCTTTGTAGCAGATGGGTTTTTAGTTTGGACTTAAAGGAAGCCAGAGAAGCCAGTAGGCTGAGGTCAGGAGGGAGAGTATTCCAGGCCTGCAGGACAGCCAGAGAAAATGCCCAGAGCCAAGAGATAGAGTTCATGGAACAGCCAGGAGGCCAATGTCACTGGATTAGAATATGTGCCAAGAAGACTGGAAGGTGGGAGGCAGCTAGGTTTGAAAGACAAACAAGATTTTGTATTTGATCCTAGAGGTGATGGGGAGACATTGGAGTTGATTAATTGGGGTGGGGGAGGGGCAGTGTGATCAGACTTGTGCTTTATTTAGGAAGGTCAAATATGAGTCAAATATGGATCGGAGTATGGAGAGATAAAGCAGACAGACCCACCAGCAGGCTATTGAGCAACCAGTGACCCTGTTCAAATAGTTGCCAAGTCTAGTCCCAGATGACTGGCTTTTAGTCAACAAGTTACAGTCATAGGGGCATCATCATGGAAATTCCAGTCATATTCAGGTTGCATCACTGCCTATCAGAAGATGTCCTAGCTAGGACATGCCACAAGAATGAGGCAAGAGCAGTTGGGGACTGAAGCAGATAAATGTAAGCTATATCTCCTAAGCCTCAGGGAACCTGCCTTTGCCTTATTCTATCTATCATATCATGGGGGACTGGCCAATGAGGGCTTGGTTCAGGGAGCATGCTCAATAGGTTCTGCCTGCTGGCAACCCAGGCAAGCTAATCTAAGGAGCATGCTGAGTAGTTTATGAGCTGGTGGGATACGTATTTCTCTCTCTCTCTCTCTCTCTCTCTCTCTCTCTCTCTCTCTCTCTCTCTCTCTCTCTCTCTCTCTCTCCCCCTCTCTATCTATCTATCTATATATGTAAAGATGTACATATATGAGAGAGGAATTCTCTCTCTCTATGTAAAAATGTACATATACGAGTATACAAGAGAGGTATATATATATATATATGTGTGTGTATTTGTACTTTGCACCACATCACGCTGCTCCCACTACCCCCGGCGTCATTACCTCTTTCCTGGACATGTCTTCATCCCCTTTCTGGTGAAGCCTAGCTGTTATTTTTTTCTCTTTTTGGATCTCAAAGATTTTTCATTCTGAATTCAGTTTGTACATTGCTTAAGAGGTTTGCATAAATTCTGTTGAGTCATTCTGTACTCCTTTGTGCATTTGCACAGACCATTCACCATGTCTGATATACTCACCCTCCTCATCTCTGCCTTTTGAAATCTTTCTCTTCCTTCAAGGCTTAGTAGCCACAACCATGGGGAAAAAAACCCAATAATTCCTCTAGTGAAAATGATCTGTTCCTCCTCAAATTTTCCTAGAATACTTTGTATAAATGCCTCCTTTATCCCAGCAAGGCTGAAATGGAATAAAACACTGTATTTGAGGTAAAAAGACTCAGGTTCAGATCCTGGCTCCCTCACTTATTTACTGTCTTTGTGAGGCTTATGTTACTTGAACTTCAGTTTCCTCATCTATAAAACAAGGGGATTGGACAAAATTACCTCTAAGTTTTTGTTTAGCTCTAAATCTAAACCTATGATCCTATCATTTCATGTGTCACTCTAACTCGTACTTATTTGTAGACATGTATTATATTTTCCTGTTATATTGTCAGATCCTCCTCACCATGACCTCCAGTCCTTCTGCCCCTTTGGTACTCTTCCAGATCATCACTCTTGCTTTGTCTTTTATTTCTTCTCTTCCCAATTGACACAACAATTAACCAGTTCAGCATCATACAACATGCTCTACTTTCAAGTCTTTGTTTCCTCTTGTCCAAGTGTTGCTCATGACTGAACCTTGGATTATTCCCACCACCCCATCACCATACCCATTCTCCCTTCTTATCTCTTATTACTCAGATGACTGCTGCTGCTTATCTCCTCCCTCACCTCTGTCTCAAATGAAGAAGTGACCTTATTCCAGCTTCTGACCTTAACATTGCACCAGAACTGTTCTCTCCAAAGTTACCAGTGATCTCCTAAGTAAGAGATCAATGGCCTTTTCTCAGTCCTCATACTTCTTGATCTTTCTTCAGCCTTTGTCACAATTAATCACCCTCTTCTTCTTGATACTCTCTTCTCTCTAGGTTTTTGGAACACCACTCTTTCCTGGTTCTCTTTCTATGTGTCTGACTGCGTCTTGTCAGTCTCCTTTGCTAGATCCTTATCAATGTTCTCTTTTCACATTTCTCTTGATTCTTGTATTTGAAAGTCAAATTTTCTATTCGGCTCTGGTCTTTTCATCGAGAATGCTTGAAAGTCCTCTATTTCATTGAAAATCCATATTTTGCCCTGAAGCATTATACTCAGTTTTGCTGGGCAGGTGATTCTTGGTTTTAATCTTAGCTCCTTTGACCTCTGGAATATCATATTCCAAGCCCTTTGATCCCTTAATGTAGAAGCTGCCAGATCTTGTATTATCCTGATTGTGTTTCCACAATACTTGAATTGTTTCTTTCTGGCTGCTTGCAGTATTTGCTCCTTGACCTGAGAACTCTGGAATTTGGCTACAATAGTCCTAGGAGTTTTCTTTTTGTGATCTTTTTCAAGAGGTGATTGCTGGATTCTTTCAATTTTTATTTTACCTTCTGGTTCTAGAATATCAGGGAAGTTTTTCTTTCTAATTTCTTGAAAGATGATGTCTAGGCTCTTTTTTTGATCATGGCTTTCAGACAGTCCAATAATTTTTAAATTATCTCTCCTGGATCTATTCTCCAGGTCAGTGGTTTTTTCAATGAGATATTTCACAGTCTTCCATTTTTTCATTCTTTTGGTTCTGTTTTATAATTTCTTGACTTCTCATAAAGTCACTAGCTTCCACTTGCTCCATTCTAATTTTTAAGTCATTATTTTCTTCAGTGATCTTTTGGACCTCCTTTTCCACTGGGCTAATTCTGCCTTTTAAGGCATTCTCCTCCTCAATGGCTTTTTTGACCTCTTTTTGCCATTTGGGTTAGTCTATTTTTTAAGGCATTATTTTCTTCAGTATTTCTTTGGGTCTCTTTGGCAAGATTTTGACTCATTTTTCACGATTTTCTTGCATCACTCTCATTTCTCTTCCCAATTTTTCCTCTACTTCTCTTACTTGATTTTCCAAATCCTTTTTGAGCTCTTCCATGGCCTGAGCCCAACTCATATTTTTCTTGGAGGCTTTTGATGTAGGATCTTCAGCTTTGTTGACTTCTTCTGGCTATATGTTTTGATCTTCTTGGTCACCAAAGTAAGATTCTGTAGTCTGAGTCCTTTTACACCGCCTGCTCATTTTCCCAGCCAATTACCTGACTTCTTAGCTCTTTGTCAAGGTATGACTGCTTCCAGAGTAGAGAGTGCTCTGTCCCAAGCTTAGGGTTTTTGCACTGCTGTTTTCAGAACTATTTCTATTCTGAGGTGGTATGACACTCCTCTCCTGGCCTATGCTCTGGTCTGTGCATGCAAGCACTCCTTTCTGCATTGTAACTACCAGGAGGACTCCCTCTCCACAGCCACCACAAGCTCTGCCACACAGTGCTCCTCCTCTGCCAAGGACTGCCAAGCAGGACTGTGACCCAGATCCAAGCAGGGCAAAGCAAGAGAATCCTGCCTCAGCACCAGCAAAGAGATCCCTACACTCCTGTTCTGATCAGCTGCTTGATTCCCCCCACCATTTGTGGGCTCTGAAGGCAGCTGCCACTGCTGCTGCTGCCACAGCCCTTGCAGCCATCTCTGCCACCCCGGGGCTGGGGCCAGACCACACACTTCTCTCACCCAGGTCCAACAGCTTTCTCACTGATCTGCTAAGTTGTCTTTGGCATTTGTGGGTTGAGAAGTCTGGAAACTGACACAGCTCAGTGATTTAGGGCCCTGCAGCCTGCTCTACCCGGCCTACTCCAGCCCGGTCTGTCTTGGTGTGGGGCTGCACTCCACTCCCAGCATGGTGAGATAGACCCTTCCCAGAGACTATCCAGGCCACCTTGGGCTGGAGCCTTGTTTCACTGTGTCATTTCATGTTTTCTGTAGATCTAGAATTTGTTTAGAGTCATTTTTTACAGGGGTTTGGAGGGATTTTGGGGAGACCTAGAGGGAGTCCCTGTTTTCATGCTGCCATCTTGGCTCCACCTCTCATCCTAGCTGTGCTTTAAGAGTCTCCCCATCTGCAGTCCACTCAGAGCCTAGATACCTGTCTCTTCTCTCCTTAGGGACTCAATGTCTGGTTTTCTGCTCAGGAGCTGCATTGTTTATATGCCTCCTAAGGCTGCTATCCCTATTAGGGACTGGATTTCCATCTGTCCTCTCAGACTTTAAACATCAGTCTGTCTCTTCAGGGTTTAAATATTTCTATTTGGGCACCCATCTGCCTCTTCCAGGATCTGGAAGTCTCTGTCTTCTCTTTATGGCCTGGATGTCTATATCCTCAAAGAGTTTGGATGTTGGTCTGTCTACTCTGACCCCGGATTTTTGTCTCTTTCTCTGTCAGGACCTCTTTTCCCTTAGAGCATAGATGTTCTGTTTCTCCCTTTCAAAGGTTGAATATGATAATGTGTATATAGCCCATAGAGTGAAAGAATCATGGATCTCTGGAGCTGGAAGGGACTTCAGAGGCCATCTAGTGCAACTCCCATTAGAAAGAGGAGAAAAACAAAGGCCTGGGAAGATTAAGCGATTTGCCTAAGGTCACACAGATGGTAAGACTGGTAGGAACTGAATACAAGTTCTTCGGCTCCAAAGCTGATTAATTCACTTTCCACTGTTCCAGGCTGCCTCTAGGGGTGGTACCTTTTCTGTCTAGATCTGGATGTTCATCTTTTCTTTAATGGGCCCTCATGTCTGTTTGTCATTTTCAAAGCCTAATGATTAGGCCCCAATATCTGAATCTGCCCTTCAGAACTGTGTATCTGCTCGCTCACTCAGCTAGGTGGTTCATTGGATAGACCACAGGGCCTAGAGTCAGGAAGATGTGAGTTCAGATCCAGCCTCAGACTCTTACTAGCTGTGTGACCCTGGGCAAGTCATTTAACCTCTGCTTGCTTCAGTCTCCTCAACCATAAAATGGAGATTGACAATTATAGCACCTACCTCATCAGGTTATTGTAAAGATCAAATTAGACAATATACCAAAAACGTGGCTGATACAGAATAGGTATTATTAAAAATGCCTATTCCCTTCCTCTTCTCTTATCTGGTGACCCTGGATATGTTGTTCCCCTCTGAGTCAAGTCTGTCTTGGTCTCTCACTTTCAGGACCTGATTGTTTATTCCCTCAGGGTCTGCATATCCATTTGTTCCAGTGTGGGCCTGGATATCTCTGTATGTCCCCTCAGGATCTGGACATGTTTGTCCCTCCCAAGCTGGGGCTAGGAGGTATCTCTCCTCTCTCTGGAATGGAATGTCTCTCCACTCAGAGCCTTGGGTGTCTTCTTCCTCTATTCCTCTAAAGCCTGACCCTTCACCATTGATAGGTCCTGAATATCTGTCCTCCCAGAATCCATAGTCAGTCTATATCTGAAAAAGCCTGAATGCTTTTCCTTCCCCTCAAGGTCAGATGTCTCTGTCTATCCCCTTCGAGACCTGGGATCAGTCTATCCTGACAGACCTGGTTACCTGCCACTTTTGGACACTGATGTCTGTCCCCTCAACAGTTCTACAACTATTCTTGTTGTCGAGTCAACAAATATTTATTGAGTATCTACTATGTGCCAGGCACTGTGCTAAGGTAAAAGATAGATCCTGCTCTCAAGGAGACTAACAGGGGAGATAATATGCAAATGACTACATACACGCAAAACACATAAATCATAAATTGGAGAAAATGAACAGAGGGAATGTACCAGCACTAATGGAGCACTGGTTAGTGCCCTCTGTGTCTAAGGTACGGAGGATACAAACACACACACACACACACACACACACAAGTTTCTGCCATCAAAGAGTTTATAAGCTTATATTCAATATTTGGCTAATTACATAGTTCAATAAATACAAGATAATATAAAGAAGGAAAGGATACCAATAACTAAGGAGAAGAAAAAAGGCTTTCTATAGGAGATAGTGCTTAAACTGAACATTGCCAAATTCAGGGAGGGCTAAGTAGCTTGGTTTGACTGGAATGTAGAATACATAAAAGGGAACAATGTGAAATAAGTCTGGAGAGATTAGGTGGGGCTAGGCTTAAAATGCCAATTTAACATGCTTTTATTAAGGGGCAGCTAGGTGGCCCAATGCCAGCCTTGGAGTCAGGAGTACCTGAGCGCAAATCAGGCTTCAGACACTTACTAGTTGTGTGACCCCTGGCCAAGTCACTTAACACTCTTTGCCTTAGTTTCCTTATCTGTAAAATGAGCTGGAGAAGGAAATGGCAAACCACTGTAGTATCTTTGCCAAGAAAACCCCAAAAAGGATCACAGAGAGTCAGAACTGACTGAAACAACAAATTAAGCTAGACAACGAATGTATTAAGTGCAAGGGATGCAAAGACAAAAGGAAAAAGAGTACCTGTCCTTAAGAAGTTTACAATCTACTGAGAGGACACTATATTCCACAGATAGGTAAATATAAGATAATTTGAGAAGGGAGAAAACAGTAACAGGGAAGGTGGTCAGGAAAGGAAATAACCTACGAGTTGAGCCTTGAAGTAAAGGAAAAAGTCTAAATGTTGGGGATTCAAAGGACTGTATCATGGGTGTGGGAAGGCAGCCTGGACACAGGCCCAGATATGAAAGATGGAAGGTTCAAAGTGGTAGACTGTAAGTCAGTTTGGTTGGCATAAGGGAAGAATGTGAAATAATGGTGGAAAGGCATTTTGGTGCCAGGTTGCAGAAAACCTTAAATTCCAGGTGAAGGAATCTGTGTCTTATCTTGAGAAAATAGGCCACTTGGGAATTTTTGAGCAAGGAAATAACAGTCAGGCATTAGGAAGATTTTTTTTTTGGTGGCTATATGTGGAGGATGGTGGAGAGAGTGGAAGCAGGGAGACCGATTGTATATAGACTATATTGCAGGAATCCAAGGGAGAAGTGAGGAGGGTCTGAACTAAGAGGAGGCCAGGTAAGTGGATGGATTCCAGAAATCTAGTTTGCAGAGACAGAAACAATAATACTCAACTGCTTATTGTTTGGGAATGACAACTGAATGGTTGTTCTCTTAATAGAAAGGCAAGACATTTAACCCTGATTGCCTCAGTTTCCTCATCTGTAAAAATGAGCTGAAGAAAGAAATGGCAAAGCACTCCATTACTTTGAAAACCCTAAATGAAGTCATGAAGAGTTGGACACGACTGAATGACAACAAAGGTTTGTGGATGGGGAGTGAGAAGACAGAGTTCAGTTTTGGACATGTTGAATCTGAGATGGAGGAAGGGGATAGTAACCCAGAGCTCAGTTTTGGACATGTTGAATCTGGGATGGAGAAAGGGGATAGTAACCCAAGATATCAGTGAAGAGGATCAGCAGGCAATGAATTGGTCATGTGGCTTGAAGTCCAGGAAAAATATTAGTCAGTCAATAGTCAATAAGCAATTACTAGGATTTAACTATGCCACAGACACTGTGCTAAGCACCAAGGACACAAAGAAAATTAAAAAGAGAAACTCAGTCCCAACTCTCAAGGAGCTCTCATTTTAAAGAGGGAGACTGGAAATATATACATATATATATATATATATATATATGTGTGTATTACGTATAAATATGTGTATAGAGAGATATATGTATATGGAGAGGGAAAGAGAGAGAGAAGGAAGAGGAGGGGGAGGAGTAGGAAGAAAGAGAGAAAAAGAGACAGACAGAGAGACAGAGACAGAAACAGAGACAGAGAGACACAGAGAGATTGGGAACTGACTTGACATGACCAAGAAGGAAATTATAGAGAGAGAAAAGAGAAAGACCAGGACAGAGCTTTGGGAAATGCTCATGGTTTAGAAGATGAATGGTGAGAAAACAAAGGAGACTGAGGAGTAGACGGAAGGAGAAACAGGAAAGAAAAACATTTCAAATCCAAGGGAAACAGAGAATATCCTGAAGAAGGATGTGGTGAATAATATCAAAAGCTGCTGAGAGATCAAGAAGGATAAAAAATAGAAGAAAAAAACCATCATGTTTATTAGCCATTAATATTTGAGGGAAAGGAGATGACAGTGAGCACAATCTGATAGGAACCAAGGGTACATGTACAGGGTTTGTACCTTCATCTGAGATTGGCATAAAGGGGGAGGGAGGGGCTCATACTAAGGGCTAAGAGATGTAGACAAGGGAACTAGTGACATATTGCCTCAATTTAATTTCCCCACTAAAGTATGATGCAAGGTGCTCGGCTGGGGGGCAGGAAGGGGACGCGATGGGCAGAAGGCTGCAGTGGGAGGAGAAAAGAGGTCTGGAGCCGATGCAGTGCGGGAGTGCCAGAGAGAATCCATTAAGAAGCAGCACAAGCTTCCAGAGCTCAGTTGAGATTAGATGACATAAATTTGTAGTGGATGTGGTCAAGCCTATCGTCTGTCTAAGGTCACATGTTCTCATTTTCCCTGCACACAGCTGGGGGTCCCTCTCATATAGGAGGAAAACCAAGGGCAAGCAGCTCCACGAACTATCAGGGAAGTGTATGGCCACCCAGGGGAGGGTGGTCAGCACTATCATATGTGGCAGAAAGGTCGAGGAGGATGAGGACTGAGAAAAAGGTAATTAGACTGGGCCAGAAGGCCTGGATGATTGCCTGCAATATGCAATCGAGATGCAGAAGGGACAGTCCCAGGGGCTCCTAAAAAGACGAAAAGTTCCCCCCACTACGCCGAGCAATGGTCTCATCCCGTTTCCCTTCCCCTCCTTTCCTATGGTTTCGCCCTACAGCTAAAAGAATCCAATCGATGACTCCACGCTCAGGTTCGCTGCCCATCGATTCGTTCCGACTCTTACAGCCGTCCTGAGCCCTGGTGGAGTGGGGATCCTTGTGTGAGTGAGGTACGGTGCCTGGGTCCCTGCGGCAGGGGGCTCGGGAGGCAGACTGAGCGGCGTATGGGGCAGGGGGGGAAGGTTTAGGCGGCTAGCGCAGCTCCACGGACCTGGGACCGAGCTAAAGTGACTCACGACCCTAAAACCCTTCGCCCCGCCGGTTCAGCTGTATTAAGCTGAGCATGCGCCATGGCGGCGGCGGCCGCGGAGGCGGCGTAGGCTTAATCCTGGCGGCCGTCCCTCCCTTCCTCTGCATCGCGCCCCGCGCCCCCGCCCTCCAGGCCATGCGCCTGCGCTTCGCATTACTGCGCCACTCCCTGGCCTGGCAGGCGGTGGCTGCCCCCTTGTGGCCCCAATGCGGGCTGCAGGGCTGACAGCAGGGGTCCCTCCTACCTCCTTAGTCCCTTGTGCTCTGGGTGGGTGAAAAGGGGACATCCTCTTTCTCCTTTGAGAGGGGAGTCCGACCTTTTGGAACCTGGGCTCCTGAAAGCCAGAAGAGGTGCTTCAGGAACGGCCTCATTCATTCAACAAAGATTTATGCATGTAAACACTTGTCATACTTTGTATCTCTTTTAAAAACAATAACAAAAACCTTGTAGATTTCAGGCCCTCTCAAGGCAGGACCTGGGCCATTTTCTGTAGGTCCTGGCGCAGTCCCTTGCACATTGTAGAAGCTTAATGGATGGTTGTTGCAATGAGTATTTGTATAGGCAGCACTTAGCATAATGTGTTGCACCCAGTAGGTGCTTATTACTGTGTTGGACTGTTAAGTACCTATTTCCTGCAGTGCTGACATCCAAGACCTACCTCTGCCTTCATAGAGTCAGGGAGCACAGAACACATAGTGGAAAGGCTCGATGTATGGGAACTGTTTGTCATGCCATCTATCTAAATAGGTCTCTCTAACCTGTTTAAATGAAGTCTTGGCTTAGCTTGGCCGCTAGGGGCTTAAAGATTCTGAGACTGGAGATTCGAAAGAAGCATGTTAACAGGGTTGGGTAACAGCGTCTGTAAACCTGGACACTGGAGATGAACTGTCATTTTGGAAAAATAGCTAGTAGTCCAATATGATTGAAGCAGTGTGTGTGATAGCAGTGTTCTAGGCTGGGCCAGACTTAAGTCAGAACTGTAGTTCAGGTTCAATATTAAAACAAAATGGGACAGTTAACATTTATTAAGCACCTACTATGTGCTAAACCAAGTACTGTAGAGACAAGGAAAAAAACCGCTCAGAGCAATTGGCAGAATGGATAGAAAGCTGGGTCTGGAGTCAGGAAGATCTAAATTCAAATATGGCCTCAGACACTAACTGGCTGTGTGACCCAGGGCAAGTCACTTGATTTCTCATTTTCTCAGTTCCCTCAACTATAAAATGAGGATAATAATAGCACCTACCTCCCAGGTTTGTTGTGAGGTTCAACTGAGATGATATTTGTAAAAAGTACTTAGCATAGTACCTGGCACATAGTAGGTGTGTGTTCCTGTCCTTCCATAGCAGCAGAATATCGAATAAAATTAAGCATTGAAGACGTCCCTACTTGATTCAACTGAATGAAGCTCTCATCTGAGTTGTCACTCATTTTCCACCAGCCAGTTATAGAGAGCACCTGAAGTTCCTCCTGGCTGTTTTGTACTCAGGCAATGGGGAAGCCAGTTCATCAGCCTGAGCCTTTGGTTCTTTTAGCACATCAAATTTCAAGGATGGTTTCAAATTTTGTTTAATGATTTGATCAAAATTTCATATTTGATTAAATCTCTTTCATGCATAAGTATGATGCATTTCCCCGCCATGTTTATTAGATTTTGTCAGTTTAAAAAAATCAATCAACCTTGTACAGAACATTGAAAAGCCAAAAATAAAGGATACTGTGGGATATATATGTCTATATATGCACACATATATTAATATATATGCATATAGGCACACACAGATAGATATTTATTAAAGGCCTTTCTTTGGTTTTATCATCTATAATTAGGTCACTAAAGACAGATTTTTTTAAAAAATGGTATTTAATTTTTCCCTAATTACATGTAAAGACAATTTTCAACATTCATTTTTGTTGTTTACAATTTTGAGTTTCAAATTTTCTCTCTCCCTTCCTCACCTGAGACAGTAAGCAATTTGATAAAGATTATACATGTTCAGTAATGTAAAACATATTACCATATTAGTTATGTTGTGAAAGAAGACAGAGAGCCAAAGGAAAAAAAATACAGAGAAAGAAAAATAGTATGCTTTGATCTGCATTCAGACTCCCTCAGTTCTTTCTCGGGAGGTGGATGGCATTTTTCATCATGAGTCCTTTGGAATTGTCTTGGATCACTGTGTTGCTGAGAATAGCTAAGTCATTCACAGTTGATCATCGTACAGTATTGCTGTTAACTGGGTACAATGTTCTCCTTGTCATGTTCACTTCATTTTGCATCAGTTCATATTTAAGTCTTTCCAGGTTTTTCTGAAATTAGCCTGCTCAACATTTCTCATAGCACAGTAGTATTACATTACAATTATATGCCACAACTCATTCAACCATTCCCCAGCCAATTCCCAGTCAGTCTCTAATTTTTTGCCACTACAAAAAGAGCAGCTGTAAATATTTTTGTACAGTTGGGTCATTTCCCGCCTTTTTAAAAAATCTCTTTGGGATATAGATCTAGCAGTGATATTGCTGGATCAAAGGGTGTACACAATTTTATAGCCCTTTGAGGGTAGTTCCAAATTGTTCTCCAGAATGATTGGATCAGATCACAACTTCACTACTAGTATATTAGTGTCCCAATTTTCCTACATCACCTCCAACATTTATAATTTTCCTTTTATGTCATATTAGGCAATCTGATAGATCTGAGGTAGTACCTCAGAGTTGTTTTAATCAGCATTTCACTAATCAGTAGTGATTTAGAGCATTTCTATATGACTATAGATAGTTTTGATTTCTTTCCCTGAAAACTGCCTGTTCACATCCTTGACCATTTAGCAATTGGGGAATGACTTGTATTCTTATAAATTTGACTCAGTTCTCTATACATTAGAGAATCAGATGTTCCATTTCAATTTACATGCTGTAAAAATTGTTTCCCAGTTTTTTGCTTTCCTTCTAATCTTAGTTTTGTTTTGCATTGGTTTTTATTTGTGCAAAACTCTTTTTAATTTAATATAATCAAAATTGTCCACTTTACATCTAGTAATACTCTCTATCTCTTGTTTGGTCATAAATTCTTTCCTTCTCTATAGGTCTGACAGGTAAACTATGCCTTGCCCTCTTAATTTGCTTATGGTCTCATCCTCTATGTTTAAATGATGTACCCATTTTGATTTTATCTTAGTACGTGGTGTAAGATGTTGGTTTCTGCCTACTTTCTACAATACCACTTTCCAGTTTTCCCAGCAGTTTTTGTCAGATAGCGAGTTCTTGTCCCAAAAGCTGAGGCCTTTGGGTTTATCAAACACTAGAATACTATGGTCATTTACTCCTAAGTCTTGTGTAACTATTCCATTCCACTGATCCACCACTCTTTCTTAGTCAGTACCAGATAGTTTTGATGATTACTGCTTTATAATACAGATTGAGATCTACTATGCCCAGGCCACCTTCCTTCACTTTTTTTTTTTCATTAATTCCCTGGATATTCTTGACCTTTGGTTCTTCCAGATTAATTTTGTTATGACTTTTTCTAGCACTGCAAAATAATTTTTTTGTAGTTTGGTATGGCACTGAATAAGTAGATTAATTTAGGTAGAATTGTCATTTTATTATATTGGCTCAGCCTACCCATGAGCAATTAATATTTTTCCATTTGTTCAGATGTAACTTTATTTGTGTGAAAAGTGTTTTGTAATTGTGTTCATATAATTCCTGGGTTTGTCTGGACGGGTAGCCCAAGTATTTTATATTGTCTACAGTTATTTTAAATGGGATTTCTCTTTCCTTCTCTAAATACAGATTATGAAAATCATTCTTTTAGTTCTCTAAGATGCTCATTGCTGTCACTGTCCACCACAGTCCAGGCCCCTTTTGCATTCTGTCAATAGCATTATCTGTAAAGTCTCCCCAAACGAGGATTTCCTGAGACACCTCAGGGAAGTTTCTGAGCAAAAATCTTTGTGCTTAAAAAGGTCAATTTCAGAAGTTGCAAGGCTGCATACCCTTGTTAGGTATTTCTTCATTGCTCTAGAAAACCTTTTGCAGTACTCTCTTCTTTTTTTGTTTTATTTGACCCCACCACCTGACTTGTGTTATTTTCTTCCCTTTCTCTTTTCCTGTTCCATAGTAAATTTTATAAACTCATTTGGAAAATTCTCCTCTAACCACTATTTACATTTAGCAGCATCAATATGTATTTGCAGTGCTCTGCTGAGAATGAACAGACTCCATAGTAAAGGAATTGAAGCGGGTAATTTGTGTCTAACTTGGTATTGCTCCTCAGGTTCCTTTATACATAGGCACAGCGGCCTCAGAAAAGTTCCCAGTATCTCACAAATCTGTGTTCACAGCCTACCACCACCTCGACCCACTGAATACATGCAGTTCCCACTCCCATCCCAAGCCCTAAAGCCCTCCTCAGCCTCAATCCTTTTTAAGGAAAATCTAGTCTAACTTGTATGGGTACAAGAGTTGGGATGTTGCTCCTTCTACAAGGAGTGATAATGTAAAAGTAGCTCAAAGCTAGATTGTGGAGAGCCTGAAAAGCCAGTTTCTGTTTTATCCTAGAGGTAATAGGAAACTGCCGAATGTAGTACAACCCTCATTATAGAGGACTTCTTGTTCAACACTCATTTTACAAATGAGGAAATGTGTAAAGCCTCATCTTAAGTTCTCCTCTGATACCTAAGCCCGGCACGGGGGTGTCCCCAGGTTCTCCAAGGCCATATGCCTACGTCTTCCCCGGCCTCAAGAAACCTTCTTTCATTTTTCCTCCATTTCTTCACCTCCCTACTCACTTGTCAACCACTTGTGGTCTAGCTTCTGAATCCACCCTCTGCTGAAATTGCTCTTGAACAAGTCGATTTCCTAATTGTCTATTGCTATGGTGTTTTCTGAGTCCCCATCTTGTTTGATGCAGTCAGCGCCCCACGCCCCCAGACGTTTTCTCCTCTCTGACCTGCCCTTCTCAATTTTCTTCACTAGATCCTCCTACCTCGTGCTCGACATAAGCAGAGCACCTCAATGCTATGTGCTGGGACCTCTTCTTTTCTGTCTGTTTTGGTGATCTCATTGGTTCCCATGTGTCTGACTGTCATCTCAAAACAGGGCATTCCCAGGTTTATATATGTAGCCCTAATCTCTCCTCTGACCATCGCCATCTCGCTGTCCTCTTAGCATCTCAAATTCAGCATGTTCAAGGTGATGCCATTTATATTCTTGATCCTCTTAGGTATGTCAAGCAGCCTTCCCAGGAAAGTGGATGTGTTTGTTTTGAGCCATGCATACGTTCACAGCAGGTCATCTTAACTTGGATTCATCCTTCTCATCCTTCTATTCACCCACGAGAAGTGAATATTTCATCATGCTTCACCACAACATCTGAGAAAAGCACCTCTGCCCTCTGAGCCATCAAGCACCTAAAACATCACACCTTCCCTAGTTTTGTTGAGGCACCAGCTTTCCAGTAATCTAGGTTCAGAACCTTAGAGGCATCCTTGATTTCTCCTCAACTATCAGTTGCCAAGACCTAGTCAATTTAACCTCCATATCACTTCATATTTCATATTCATCTCAGGGACACCACCCTAGTTTAGGCTCTCATCACCTCTTACCTGGATTATTCTGTCAGCCTCCTAATTGGTCCCCCCACCTACAGCCTCTCCCCTCCCTGGTCCATCTTCCATATGGCTGTCTGAGGCATAGATCTGACCATGTCCTGGGTTCACACATCTTCAGTGACTCCCTGTTGACTTTAGAATAATAGAGAAACTTCTCAACCTGACTTTTAAAGCTCTATGCCATCCAGCTCCAACCAGGCTTATTATACATTACTCTCCTTCATATAGCTACATTTGAGCCAAGCTGGACTAATCTATAACATTGCAACACAAAATTCCATCTCTCCTCTCCATGTCCTTTCACAGGTCATTTCCCCTTGTTTGGAAAGCATTCTTTCCTCCCCCTGGCTTTTCATGATCCTTCAAAGTTCAACTTAGTTCAACACCCTCTAAGAAGCCTTCCTTCATTCTCCCAGCTGTTAGAGTGTTCTCCCTTCTTCTCAGATTACCTTTTATTTCTTTCTGTGTCCTTTTTAATCACTCTCTAGAATGGAAACCCATTAGGACCAGAGACTGTCTCACATCTTTTCCATCTCTAGTACCCAGCACAGTGCTTTGTATCTGATACGCACTTAAATACGTGAAATTGGCCACCCCATGGCAGATTTGATTTGTGATTTCTCACCTATCCTCATTTAACCATCCTACCTTCTGTGGGTGTTGAGTATGTTTTTTAAGTGGTCCAAACTAAGCAAAGGCAGTGGGCACTATGACTGGTATTTGTTTATTGGTCACTCTCCTTGCTTATGGATGGCTGCCATTGGCAGGGATCAGCTGTTCTTAACCAGATTTTGCATTTTCCTTTCATTTGGATTATGGGTTTATAGAGCAGAAAGGCACCTTATAGGTATTTCAATCAGCATTCCCAGAAAGGAGGACATGTTTTCATTGAGCCATCCACACTTTCACAACCGGCCACTTGGATCTGGATTTATCCTTGTGTAGGGAACCTCCCTTCTCCTTCATCTGAGAAAAGCAACACTATCTTAGGCCTCTGAAGTATCATACACCCAAAATCCTGACCTCTCACCACCAGGGCCACAGACAGTGGGTCAGACAGAAAGCAAGTGTGTTGTCCACAAGCAGATTATCTTCTGGATGTTCATCATCTGTTATCTTGGAGTGCTGCAAAGGAATTGGCACCAAGTATGAATTCACCTGGGGACTCAAGCACCAGGTATTTACTGACTCAGATGCCTAACCTGATCTCTTTTCCTTCTCAGCCCCATTCTTCCCTGGTGTTTGAAGACCAAGAAGAGTCTGATGTTGTCCTTTGTAATCACAGGAAGCTAGAGTGGAAGCTTCCCCCATCCTTTGTCTAACAAACTTCCATCTCTTCCTCTCCAGAATCAAAACCACTGTCTGCTAAAGCAAAAACTCCCCTCCCTAGCTCTAGCCCCTTCACCTCAGCCCTACCCCTTCCTGGTCCTAATCCTCTGCTCTCCATTTGTATTATGCTCCCTAGAACCCCTGTGCTAACAGTTTCCTTCACTCTGAACCCTTCCTCCCACATATTTTCCATCATCTTGTACTTGTAGGATCCTGGCTACACCCAGAGGATATTAGAACTCTGAAAGCTTCTCTCACGTATCCTAACAGAGTGGGACACAAGAAGTGTAGGGATATTTTTTGCTCCTTAATATTACTTCTAGACCTTCCCTCCACTGCCTTTAATTGTCAGACTTTCCTCCTTTAAGATGAACTTAATCCATCTATGTCACTTTGTGCAGATCCTTGCTGCATGTATTTACTAGTCTCCAGCTAATTCTTCCTTTCTCAAGGAATTCAATACCCTAGTCCATTCCAACCCCTTCCTTCATACTTGGATATTTTAATAAACACGTTTCTCTCTCATCAAACACATTGGCCTTGTATTTCATCCACCTCTTCAACTCACTTGACTTACATTTTTTTACCTCTGCCGTTCACCAAAGTAGGTATTCTCTCACTCTCACTTTAACCCATGATACTACTACTCTGCTACTCTGATAATAATTTCTTGTTATTCTGTCATCTCTATTTTTGTTTCATTCCTCCTAAATCTGTTCTTTGCCTTCACTGTGACCTCTGAACCTCCCTGCCTCTCCCTATTCTTTCAGCCCATCACTGATTCTTTCCTTCACTTTCTACCTTTGAAATCTCAACTATACAGTTAGCCAGTTCAACTATATGCTGTCCTTTCTGTTTGAATCCCTTGCCTTCCTGACCTGTTGCCACTCATGACTTGTCAAATTTCAGCGTTGGGTTATTGTCACCTTCCTGTGTTACTTTTGCTTAATTTGCAGCTAAATGTCGGTAGAGGAAATTATACAACCACCACGTGGGTCTATGGCAGATTTATGTTACCTAATCTCTGCTGGGCCCTCACTGCTGCATAGGAATCCTTTTATTCTTTCCTGATGGATGTGAGGTTGCGTTCCCCATTGAAGCTGTCCCAAACTTCTCTTTCCTCCTTAAGCTGTCCTTTCCCCTGTCCTTTTTAGGAGAGGACCCCAGCTCCTGTTTTATACAAAAAACTGTCCACTGCAGTCTCTCTTATCACTTAATCAGCTTTTATTAAGCATATAATTTATCCCAGGTGCCATGTACACATATACGTGCATTTAAAATATATACAAAATAAATCCAAGGTAATTTCCTGGGAGTAGACAAGAGGCACAAGAGAGCTCTGGGAAAAGCTTCATGTCATAGGAAATGCTTGACCAAGCTTACAAGGAAGCTAGGGATCCAAAAAGGTGGAGATGAGGAGGGGATAGCCCATGCAAAGTCACAGATGGGAGAGAGATGGGCTGTCTTTTAGAGGAGGGCCACTAGCAACAGAATGCATGATAAGGAGTCATATGTAATAAATCTGGACCCCTCCTGTGAAGGCTTCTAAGTGCCAAACAGAGGACTTTGTATCTGATTCTAGAGGGAAGAGAAAACCACATGGGCTTCTTCCCTGGGTTACATCAACAAACCCCTCTACCTTGTTTCCTCCCATTCTCGCCTTCTTTGCTCTAGTCCCTTAGGAAGAGGGGGTGCTTAACTTTGTAAAGGCCAGTTTTTTCTATTTATGTCCATCTCTTTTTGTCTCTTCTGGGAACTTACCCCTTCTCCTATACTTCTTCTCTCTCATCATCAATCTCTCCTTGTTTCTTCTGGGAACTTACCCTTCTACACTCCTCTCTCTCATCATCAGTCTTTCCTAAATATTGGCTCCCCTCTTGCTTCTCACAAACATGCCCATTTTTCCCCCATTCTTAAAAGCTTCAGTGGATGCTGCCACCCCTTCAAGCTTTCACTCTGTATTCTCCTTTTAAATATAAACTCCTAGAAAAAGACATCTATACTCATTTCCTCAACTCTACTCCTTTTCAGCTCTTTGCCTCTGACTTCACAAGCAACCTTTTACTGAAACTATTATTTCCAAGGTTATCAGTGAGTGATCTCTTAACTATCAAATCGTCCTCCTCAGGACCTCCTCAGGTATTTGACCTCCTCAGCATTTTTTGACATCATAGCCCCACTTACTCCCTTCTCCTTCCTTGTTTTCCATAGCATAGGAGTCGATGATCTCGTTCAGTCAGATACTAAATTCCTCGAGAAGAGAGGGACAAGGCTAGTAGGAATACTTGTGTTTCCCTGGATTTCTGTAACAAAGTTCTCTCCTGGTTCTCACAGCTACCAAACTGATCAGTTTCCTTTTCTAGATCACTCAATTTAACAAGCATTTGTTAAGATTCTTGTAGTGCATTTCCTACCTCCTAAGCGTGGGTATCATTTAGTTCTTGGTCGTCTTCTTTCCCTATGCTCGCCCTTCTGCTCAACATATTCAGTCATCAACTCTGTACAGATGACTTCCCAGATATTTAACTTTGATATCTCTTTTGAACTCTATCCCAGCTTCCTGCTGTCTACTTGCATTGGGATATCCTGCTGGCATCTCAAATTGAACATGGCCAAAGCAGAATTGATTATCTTCCTTCTCCTAATTGTACTCTTCTTCTAAATTTCCTTATTTCTTTAAAAAAAAATTCCATTGCTACCTTTTGTTTCTATATGACCTTTGTTTCTGAATACATCCTTCCCTAGTATCCTCCCCAAGAAGCAATCCTTTGTAACAAAAAATAAAAAAGGAAGAAAAAAAATCAGTTTACCAACACATCAGTGGAATCAATTTCCATACCCATGTTGTCCTACCTGTGCAAAGAAAGAAAAGAAGTCCTTTTTCTCATTTCTTCTTCACTTGGCCAAACTTGCTCACTATGATTACCCAGCATTCAATTTCATTGGATTCATTTTCTTTTAAATAAATATTAATTGGTATATTTAGTTTTTACCTGACCTATTATCCCAATGTATCTATCACTCCTCTCTCCCTGTCCTAGAGAGGTATACTATATAACAAAGATTAAAAAGAGGGGGGAAAAACTTCCACAAAATTAGCAAGCAAACTGAAACAGTCTGGCATTATTTGTAGTGTTCAGTACCCATAACCTGCTGCCTTTGCAAAGAAGGGAGAGAGAGAGGCTCCTTGTCATGTCTCTTCTTGGGGGCTAAGCTTGATTGTTACAATTTTGCCGCATTCAGTTTCAGTGGTTTTGTTGTTCTTTTCATTTGCCTTGTTGTAGTTATTGTCTATGTTGTTTTCCTAGTTCTGCTTTGTCCACTTGACATCAGTTCATGTAAGTCTTCCCATACTTCCTTGGGCACAATAATATTCCACTACACTCATATAACCATTTGTTTAGCCATTCTCCAGTCGATGGCTATCTACTTTGTTTGCAGTTCTTTTCAACTACAAAATGTGATGCTCTAAATATTTTGGTGTTCCTTCCTCCTTTGGATGTTATGTACAGCAGTAGGCTGTCTGGCTTAAAGGGTGTGCATGTTTTATTCATGTTCTTAGAATAATTCCAAATTCCTTTCCAGGACAATTAGACCAATTTATTCCTCATTCAACAATGTATTAGTGTTCCTGGCTTCCCACAGTCCCTCCAATATTGACTGTTCCCTTTCTTTTGTCATCTTTGCCAGTGTGCCAGTGAGATGAAACTTCAGAGTTGTTTCAATTTGCATTTCTCTTATTAGTAGTAATTTGGAGTAATTGTTCATGTGGTTGTTAATAGTTTGCAGTTCTTTTGAGAACTGTTTGTGTCCTTTAACCATTTACCTGTTAGGAAATAGTTCTTGACCGTAACACATTTATGTTAGTTTAGGTATCAGACCCTAATAAGCGATATTAGATGCAGTTTTTTTTAACCCAATCAATAGCTTCCCTTCTCATCCTAGATGCATTAATTTTGTTTGTACAAAAGCTTTTTAATTTTGTGTAATAAAAATTCATCTTTTGTGATCCTCTCTGACCCTTATTTGGTTAAGAACTCTTCCCTTAGTTAGTGCGATGAAAGGTACCTGATCTGTTTCTTTAAAAAAATTTATGACGTGACTTTTAACATTCAAGTGCTGTGTCCATTTGGACATTATTGTGGGTTTGTGACGTAAACCTAATTTCTGCCCAACTACCTTCCAGTTGTTTTGTTTAGCAACTTTTGTCAATTAGGGAGTTGTTTCTCCAAGTGGTAATAATAATCCTTGCTGGCATTTAAACAATGATGTAAACTTTGCACAGTACTTCACACGCGTTATCTCATCTGATCCTCATGACAACCCTTTGAGGAAGATGCTATTATGACCTCCTTTTTACAAATAAAGTAACTTTTAAATTACCTACACAGTTGCACAGCTGGTAAGTGTCCAAGGCAGGATTCCAATTCAGAGCTTCCTGGCACCGAGAGTGCCGTAGCTGCTGGATCACCAAGCAACCTAAAGTAATCTGCATGCTTAGGTTTATGGAACACTGTTACTGACTTTGATAGTTTCTGATTCTTCCTTAGGTAGTCCATCCCATTAATCAACTTTTCTATCTCATCACCGCTTCCAAATGGTTTGATGCTTATGACCAAAATTGAGTTCCAGAATTGCTATTCTCCCTTCTTTCCGATTTTTTCATTATTTTCCTTGATATTCTAGGCCTTTTACCCCTCCCAATTAATTTTGTTACTATTTTGCCTAACTCTGTAAAGTATCTCCTTGATAGTTGGGTGTAACCCTAATTATGTAAGTTCGTTTGGGTAGTATATCAATGTTGTCATATTGATGTGGCCCAACTAATCAGCATTGAATATCCCTCCCAACAAGAGTGTTTTGTAATTGTGTTTACATAAGTCTTGAGCATCCTTTGGTAGATTGAACTTCTCTTTTTCTTATGAGGGCTTTCCTACTGCTGGTACCAATGTTTACAATCTTGTTCCTCTTCTTCACACTGCATATCTAACCCTTTGCCAAGTGCTGATAGGCGTTGTCTTTCAGTGGAAAGCACCCTGGCTCTTGAATCAGAGAATGCGTGTTAAAATTTCATCTATGAAGCTTACTTACTGTGTCTCCAATTTTGGGCAAGTCACTTAACCACCAGGGGTCTTGGTTTGCTCATCTGTAAAGATGGCTTTTGAAGTCCCTCTCCTTCTAAAGCTGTGATCCTGTGATCCTTTTCATTCTACCTCCAGGCCTTCTCTTGTGTCCATCAACTTCTCTGCATACAGTTGGTAGATCCTGCCTGGGTCATTGTAATAGTCTCCTAACCGGTCTCCTGATTCTAACCTCTGCCCTTTCTACTCCACCTTCCACACAGCTGCCAGAGTAGTCTTGCTGAGGCACAGGCCTGACCAGGGCACTCCCCTGCTCAGAAATCTTCAGGGGCCCTCTATGAGAAGAAGATACAAACTCCTGGTGGTGAAGGCTCTTCATGCTCTGACTCTAGCCAATGTTTTCAGTCTTATTGCATGCATTCTCCATCTCAGCCAAAGTGAACTGCTAGCTGTTTCTTCATTTCTCCATGTCCTCATCCCTGCCTTTCAGAGTCCTTATCTTCCTTAGCTACTTCCTCCTCTGCAGTCTTCCCTCATTCTGCCAGGTATAAGTGCTCTCTCCCTCATATCACTGAGTATTTACTTCTGTGTGCCCATGTTGTAACCCCGCCCCCCCACACACACATACACTCCCCACTCCAGTAGAATGTAAGCTTACCAGAGGCAGGATCTGGTTTGGTTTTTCTCTTTGTATTCCTAGTACCTAGCAGAAGAACTTACACATAGTAAGCATTTAATAAATGTTTATCGAATTGAATATGATGAATATTTTTGACTACAACAACTCACTAAAGCTGTCTGCTAATGCATAGAATGGTTACTGTTTGCCTCGGTGGAAGAGCTTACACACAAACGAAATCATGACTCTCAGAAGTAATTGAGTATGTACAAAGCACTACGTTGGATGCAGGGGGACAAAGATAAATGAGATACAATCTCTGGCATGGAGCTTAGACTTCCAATGGTTGTTACTTTCTGGAGTGGAACCACATGCCATCCATGTACCTTCCTGGGTCACATATCATGATGGGAGGGAATTTTGAAGCTATCAGATGAGGAACCTCTCACCCATCACAGCAGCAACAGTACCGCTAAGAGGTGGCTTCTAGAGATCCCTTCATGTAACGAACTTGACTAAGTGTGAGACAACAAAATTTAGATAAGCCACACTCTAGTAAGACACAAAGATAGCCATAATACAGTGCGTTAGAGAATTCTGAAACAAAATGCAGTATGAGTTCTGGGAAGGAAGGCTGTTACTGATCAGGAAGATATAGGATATATTTATTATTTGAATTGTACTTTAAAGGATGGATAAGAAGAAAGAAGGGGAAGACAATTCCAGCCTAGGGAAGAGTATAAACAAAGGCAAAAAGGTGAGGGAGTTCAGGATGTGTACAAGGGGTAAAGATAAGTTCATTTTGACTAAATTTTTGAGTGTTTGGTGGGGAGTAATATGCATCTGAAGGGGTCAGGTGCACTATATTATAGAGTGCCTTGAATGCTAGACTAAAGAGTTTGAACTGTATTTAGGAGGAAGGTCTCACTCAAGATATACAGATTTATAAGACCAAGAGTTTTCCCCTCATAGATAAATTGTCAGATATGAGTGGGCAGTTTTCAGAGGAAGAAATCTAAGCTATCAACAACAGTGTGTAAAAAAAATTGGCAAAGGTGGAAAAGAAAATGGCGTTCTTGGAGGAGCTGTGGGGAAACAGGCACATTAATGCACTGTTGGTAGAGCTGTGAATTGATCTCGCTGTTCTGGAAAGCAATTTGGAACTGTGCCGCAAAAGTCACTAAACTGTGCTGAACTGCTACTAAACCACTGACATAGTGATAACGCTCCTAGGCCTGTATCCCAAAGAAATCAAAGAAAGAGGCCCATATGTACAAAAATATTTGTAGCAGCTCTTTTTTTGGTGGCAAAGAACAGGAAACTAAGGGGATGCCCATCAATTGGGGAGTTGCTGTACAAATCATGACATATGAATGTAATAGAATATTATATCATAAGAAATGACAAAAGAGATGATGTCAGAGAAACCTGGGAAGATTTGTATGAACTGATACAGAATAAAATGAGCAGAATCAAGAGAACAAATTATACAATAATAATATTATGAAGAAAATAACTTTGAAAGACTTAATGCTTATGAGTGAAAACAATTCCAGGTTACCAGTGATGAAGCCTGTTATTCACTTCCTAATAGAGAGCTGATGTTCACAAAATGCAGAATGAGACATACATTTTTGAACATGGCCAATGTAGGACTTTGTTTTGCTTAATTATGCATATTTATTAACAGGGGTTTTGTTTTCTTTTTTCCCCCCTAAATTGAGGAGGAGAGGTTGCCTGGAAGAAGAAGGTTAGGAATGGGATTGCCAAAAAAGAAGGTCATTGAAACTTTTTTGCGGGGGACGGGACACAGAAGAAAGAGGCCCAACTGTGTCAAGTGACTCTTACACGACCCCCAGATCACTCCTTTCTGGGGCTTTTCCATGTTGTCCTTGGTAGTTCCATTATATGCTAAACTTGTCAAGACTGCCAGAAATATTTTCAGCAAAGGATTTAATTTGGGATAGATGTGAAAACAAGTCTTTCAGAGGAATGGAATTCTTATTATCTGGTCCATCTAATACAAGCACTGTGAACTTAAGGGGACTTTGTGAAGCAAATAGAAATGATGTGAATCTGGTCTGATTTTCACAGAACAGTGGAACGTTGCTAACTACTTAGAGCTGAAATCTCCCTAGCAGATCAGATTTACCAAGGTTTGAGGTTGACATCTGACACTACCTTCTCATCAAACTCAGGAAAGAAAGAAAAGCACTTAAATAGAGTTTGCTTGCAAACAGCAATGTGTAAGCTTTGGCCACAACAGTAACTTTGGTTTGGCTAGACCAGCAAATCCCACGTCAGCTGTTTTTTATTATTTAAGAAGCTTGCTGGTCACCAGATGACCTTTAAAAGTGCCAATTCAAAGTTGACTAGGAATAACTTTGCAGGGGATTATGGGGCTAGATCCTTCCAGCTGCATACTAATGTCCATGATGGAACAGAATTTAGAGGTTCTTTTCATCAGAAGTGGGCAGCTAGGTGGCTCAGTGGATAGAGTGCCGGACGTGGAGTCAGGAAGACATCTTCCTGAGTGCAAATCCAGCCTCAGACACTTATTAGCTGTGTGACCCTGGGCAAGTCACTTAACCCTGTTTGCCTCAGCTTCTTCATCAGGAAAATGAGCTAGAGAAAGAAATAGCAAGATATTCCAGTATCTTTGCCAAGAAAACCCCAAATAGGGTCGCAAAGAGTTGGACGCGGCTGAGACAACCAGACAGCAACAAAATTCATCAGAAAGCATGTGATGATCTTAATACTTCTCTAAACCTAACTTGGACATCATGTCCTTCTTGTACCCACTTTGGCATCGCAGCTAGTATCAGATGGATCCTGTTGCTTCTATTTCTGCACAAGTCGCTGGTGCTAGTTTCACTGAAGTTGGCTACGCTCAGACAGACCCTGAGGCCTTGTGTGAAGCTTACATTGTTTGCCCTGATCAAAAAGAAATGCTGAAGGCCACAGGCTGGGGCTCACCTTAGAGTCAGAGCCTTAGTACAACTGAAAAAAACCTGTGGATGATTTAAATAAGAAATGATCTAAATAAGAGCTATACTTTAAATATTTAGATGTGACTTGCTGGTTTCTGATTAAGTTGATGATCTATCTAGTTATCAATGCTACAGTAGTACAGTCACCCATAAGTCATTTAAATATATTTGGTTGCCTATTGACACCACCTACCAATAATGAAATAGAGCTTTATGGATACTGAAAAAAACGCACAGAAGAAAACAAGGAAAGACAGAAGGAATTACAAACAGTACGGCTTTGAAAGTTCTGTGTTGAATTTATCGTATACTTTAAAAGAAAAGCAAACTACATAATAGAGATCCACAGTTTCATCTTCTACTATATACCGTAGTATATATACACTATGTGTGTGTGTGTGTGTGTGTGTGTGTGTGTGTTCTAATATACACACACACACATACACACACACGGAAATTTTTATTTTCTTTTGTATTTGTTAAGTTCAAGATTAGAAAAAATAAAAATTCAAAACTTTGGTAGGCAATAGGGAACCCCCGGATATTTTTGACATGACAAGTGACATTGTTTTTGTGTGAGAAAAATGATTCTGGCGCTTTGACATGGATTGGAGAGGGGAGAGAATGGATGCAAGGAAGGCCTATTGCAGTGTGTTAAGTGGGCACTAAAGAAGGCCTCTCCTGCTGGTGCACCTGGTGACAGGGACACAGGTATTGCAGAAATGAAATTGGTGGAATTTTGTAACTGATCCGATGTGAAGGATGAGTTGAAGATAGTAACCAAGGTTATGAAGATAAGAGAGAGCTTGTAGTGGGAGAGGATCAGTAGATATGGATCTGGAGGGTTTCAGAGTTTACCAAGTATTTTCCTCGTAACTTTCCTGTGAGGTAGGTATTGTGATTGGTCTTTATCTCCGTTTTCCAGATGAGGAAGCCTCCGAGGCTCCAGTCAGTTAAGTAACTCACCTTGAGGCACGCTTAGGAATCTGCAGAGTGAGCCATCTCACGTCAGCTCCAGGGCCCTCTCCTGTGGGCGGTCACCTTCCACAAACCTCTAATCATGAACACCTCCCAGGGCACTGTGGGCAGTGACCCCGTCATCCTCGCCACAGCCGGCTATGACCACACCGTACGCTTCTGGCAGGCACACAGTGGGATATGTACCCGCACAGTGCAGCACCAAGACTCAGTATCCTTTGGAGTGGTTTGGAGACTCAGGCCTGGCCTGTGGAATAGGGGCCATTGTTCCCCAGAGCTTGAGCTCCAAAGCCAGATCAGCTAGCATGGGATAGGGGGTGCTGTAGGAGTGAGAGGATGACTGAACACCATTCCCACCTCAGGGAGTGCTCACTGTCAGTGTGTGATCGAGGCAGCTATGTGTGGACTCAGAGCCAGGAAGATGTGAGATTGAAGATTGCCTTAGACATTGGTGAGCCATGTGACTAGGCAGGCCACTCAACCTCCCTGTGCCACAATTTCCTCATTGATAAAATGGGCTCAATGCCAAGTGAGATGCCTTCCAGCTCAATATCTAGGAGCCTTTCAGTCTTAATTTGTGTGGGAATCTTAGGGAACCATGCAGTCCAACCCTCTCATTTTACAGAGAAGAAAACTGAGGCCCAGTGAGGGGAAGTAACTTGTCCAGAGAGATACATCAAGCTAATGGCAGAGCCAATGCTAGAATTGACTTAGTCTCCATCAGTAAACATTTATTGAGCACCTGCTGTGTGCCAGATATTGTGCTAAGTATCCAGTGCCCCTTCTATTCCCCTACATTGCCTCTCGAGAGACGGGTGAGGACTATAGTAATTGGACAAGGAAGGCTTCCTGTAGGAAATGGGATTGGAATTGGGCCTTGAAAGATTTGAAGAGACTGAGGAGGGAGGAAGGTGAGAAGAGCATGGGTAAAGATAGAGGGGCAGGAGGGGAGCCGGAGGAGGGAGAAGAGTTGGAGAGGGAAGGCAAAGTTAAGTTAAGGAGGTCTCGAATGCCTGGCTAAGCAGTTTGGCCTTACTGCTTCGGGCCCTGAGAGCCCTATCTAGTGGATGTGTGGTTCTTCATGCTCTGCCTCCCCATCTGTCCCAGGCCTGAGGCTTCTGCCCTTTGTCTTGTCACAGTCTGGTTTTCTGAGTAGCTAAATGAGCAGTCTGAGTAGCAGAGAAATGTTATGATAGCATCTTTTGTTCTGCTCCTAGCTCTGTCCTCAATCACCTTAACCTAACCACCTAGCAAGTGAATGCCCTGGAGATCACCCCAGACAGAAGCATGATTGCGGCCGCAGGTACCCACACTGGACCTGATGGGATGAGGGAGTGTCCTGGATTAGCACCAATTACAGATCTTTGGCACCAAGCAAGACCAGGGCCCGAAAATGACAGGCCCTGCAAACCCCAATGTAGTCATAATATTGGCACAGCAGAGGTGGGCGATGGGTTATAACATGGAGCAGTCCCTCCCAAGGGCTAGGGAGCTAGGCATTTCAAAGATTTGTCACTGGTTCTACTACTGAGATGAGCGAGAGGGGAAATACCAGTGCCAAGAACTTCATACAGGAAGCTCTGCCACCTCTGGAATCCTGTCCTTGCCACCCAGCTGGTCAGACGGTAGGCACAGCAAAACCATTTTTCATGCTGATTCCTCTTAATATGGTAAGATGGAGAGGTGTGGATGCTCTGGGACAGAGTGAGGGAAGGTCCCCTAGGGAATCAGTGACTTAGCATAAAGCCTTGAAGCTTTTAGAGGGATATCTTTTGTCATTTCCTCTCCGTTCAGGGCTAGGGTATGAGGAGAGATGTGTTGGTGCCTGCCTTCTGTCCCACCCTAGGTAGATCATGCTGTCAGTCATTTTTCTTCAGGGATTCGTTGCCACCAGCCTGGCTTTCTCTCATGCCTGCCCACGACTCCTGAAGGGAAGTCTGTCTCTCACCCTGGAGGGTGAGAGGGTAACTAGTAAGACTGCACTTGTGCCCCTCAGGTTACCAGCACATCCGGATGTATGATCTCAATTCCAATAACCCCAACCCTGTTATCAACTATGATGGAGTGAGCAAGAATATCACCTCTGTGGGCTTCCATGAGGATGGCCGCTGGATGTACACAGGAGGAGAGGACAGCATGGCCAGGATCTGGGACCTCAGGTGCCAACCCAGGGCCCAGGGGAACACCTGCCTGTGTCTGGGTAATGGGAGACCAAAGAGGGTCTGGTGTAGGATGAGGAGTAAGGAAATGAGAATGATTCAACCTGCTCCGGGAAAACAGGATGAGGGCTGAGCCCAGCTCAGCCCTTGTCCCGGGAATCCGAGAAACACATCATAGAGATTCTTCCTGTGTCTCAAACAGTATTGTTGAGGGCTCACCTGCTTAGATCCTATAAGCAGAAGTGAGAAACACCTGTTCCTCCATAGAGTGTCAGACCTGGAGCTGCAAGCTTAGCAGGGAGCTGCCATACTCCCAGAACCTAGTTCCCCAATGACAGGCCTTCTGGGGCTGCTGATCATTCCCAGGGGCCTGGGTTTTCTGGCAACTCAGGGTAAGGAGCCAGAGTGACTCTCATCTCCAAGATAAGCTGGTACATTGGCACTGCCCCAAGCACCAATCTGAGTTTGTACTTAATGCCAGGTCACGGAATCTCCAGTGCCAGCGAATTTTCCAAGTGAATGCGCCCATTAACTGTGTGTGTCTGCACCCCAACCAGGTAACCTGCTTTCCTGTCTGCCTACTTCCCATCCCTACCCCAGCCAGCAGCCTCCTCTGTCCGTGGCAGCCACCACAACTGAGCTCTCTCTGGGCCTGGCACGCTTGCCTGCAGTGGGCTGATCTCTGGAGGTGTTTCCCCTTGGAAATGGGCTTTGTTGGGTATATGTGAGTCTGAGTCTTTTCTAGGCAGAAGGAAGTTACAGGGAGCTTTTCTGAGGAGGCAGGTGGGTAGGTGTTCATTTGTCTATACCTGCTTCTTGGGGTCAGACTATCAAGAGTGTGGCTAAACAGGAGTGACTGGGACAGAGCAGGTGTGAGAGTCACATGTTGAGCAGATCTGCTGCTTTTCCCTTTTAATGACTTCCATCTCTTGATTCACATTTTCCTTTTGGGGACATCAGTAAGTGAAGGAGAGTAAAAGTGGAGACACAGAGTTAGATTCAAGAGCACCAAGCCTCTGGAATGAGCCATGGCAGCATGCTCTGGTCAGAAAGCTTTGCACCAAACAGTGAAAGCAGCACCAAAAATCAGGCTGAAACTCAAGCCAACCCCTGTGCAGGGCAATAAAGTCCAGACCATTGATTCAGTCCTTTAGATGTCAGAAGTGCCCTTCCACTGGAGTTTGGGCATGGGAGGCCAGAGGTCTACCCTCGGGTCTTTTGGGGGGCATCAGCAACTGATCCTGCCATCCATGCAGGCTGAACTGATTGTGGGTGACCAAAGCGGCGCTATCCACATCTGGGACCTGAAAACTGACCACAACGAGCAGCTGATTCCTGAGCCTGAGGTCTCCGTGAACTCAGTTCACATTGACCCTGATGCCAGTTACATGGCAGCTGTCAACAGTACAGTAAGAACCTTTTGGTTTTTTCCCCACTTAGGGACTCCTGCCTACCGTTTGCATAGCTACCAAACTTCTCTGTGGGCCCAGGCCTGTGGTCGCTGTGCAGAGGGGAAAACCCCAAGCTCCTTCAGCAAGAAAAGAAAAGGAGTAATCTCTGAAGCCCTATCATCCATTCCTACCAACAACTCCAGAGTCTACCCCCTTAGTCTGCGGTCTCCTTAGAGAGACTTCTCACTGAAGGCCTCTGCCAATGAATTTGCATGCCCTTAGCCTGACCAAACCCTGCCCAGGTCAGAATGGCTCCCCATCCTTCCTATTCCAAGCCAGCACTTCTATTCCAGACCTCTCCACACGGCCACACCTGGCCTGGCTCCCAGAGGCTCATGCCCCACTTGTGGGCACACCTTTTGGAAGTAACTACCTCAGCTTCAGGTGCTCAGGGCTCCCTCTTCAGTACCACAGAGCTTTGGGCTGAGATAGTACTGGCCTTTGCCTTGCCTCCTATTCACGTGTTGACATTCAGCCCCTATCCTGGGATGGCCAACTTGAGGCAGACCTCAGAGGACTAAGACCTTCAAGCCCATGGGGGGAAGTAACTTCAGAATTTCCCCTCAACCTCTCTCTCTCACTTTGATTTTGTAGGGAAACTGTTATGTTTGGAACTTGACTGGAGGCATTGGAGAAGAAGTGACTCAGCTGATTCCCAAAACCAAAATTCCAGCTCATACAAGATACGCCCTGCAGTGTCGGTTCAGCCCAGACTCAACGTGAGTGCAGAACAGGACCACTAGCTGAGGGAATCAGGCCAAGGCCCAATAAACACAGGGCCTCTGGCGTTCTTTCACAGTATCCTGGGGGATAGGATGCAAAAGTATAACTCACAGGGTACTGCCGTAAGGTGGCATTGTGGTCCACTGAGTCCAGGGACTGGTTTATCTCACTAAGTACCTTCTATATTCACTGGAGCTCAAGTAAGACATGCATGTTAATAAGGACAGTGCAAAGCAGGCTGTGCCAAGGACCACAGTGAGAGTGCTCTGATACCTGATAGCAGGGAGAGACAGCTTCCACTTGGGGCAGCCCATGAAGACATCCTGTGGCAGAACCATATGGTACAGATGAAAGAACATTGAAACTGCAGTCAGGAGAATTGGGTTAAGATCCTGGCTTAGGTACTGATTAGCTGTGTGACCTTGGACAAATGACTGGACTTTCTTGAGACTACAGAGTCAGCTTAAATCTGATATGCTCCACAAACAACTCACAGCTCAACTCCTATTTGTATGGTACATTTAAGATTTGTAAATAGCATTTACTAAAGACATTCCAGCCTGGCCCATCATTCCAGGCTATCTGGAATTTCATAAATTTGAGTTAATCCCTATCCAGCTCAAAATCCTGTAATCCTGTGATTGGTGTCAACCTGCTGGGACATCTGTCGGGGCGTGCCACAGGGTTCTGTCTTTGGGCAGTTTTATTTTTGGTGCAATCTTGGATGAAGGTATAGATTGCATGCTCATCAGATCTGCATGTGACATAGTGCAGGGAGGGGTAACTTACAAGTTGGATAACGGAATCAGGATATCAGAGGGTCGTGATGGGCAGAATCAAAGGTGGTTGAAAAACAAAGATAAAAGTAGTCTTGTGCTTAATTAGGTTCAGAAAATCAGCTGCACAGATATAGGATGGGAAGACATGGTTAGCTAGTTCATAGTGACTATAAGGTCAGCCTGAGTCAGTAGTGTGATGTGGCAGCCAAAGAAAAGTGACTGTGACGTGAGGCAGTCCTAATAGAAATGGAGTATCCTGAGTGAGGGAGGTCATAGTCCTGCTGAACTGTGCCAGACCATATCTGGGGTGTGGTTTGCAGGGTGGGACTCCATATTTTAAGAGGGGCATGGATGAACTGGAATGTGTCCTGAGAAGAATAACCAGGATGAAGGCAGCATCATGCCTTAGGAACTGGAAATGTGTAGCCTAAAGAAGAAAAGGATTAGGAGGACCTATAATTACTACCTTCAATGATCTGAAGGGCTGTTGTGTGGAAGGGTGGTTTCAGGGATGAGTATAGGGACTAATGGATAGAAGTTTGAGGGAGATACATTTGAGCTCATCTATAAGGAAGAAATGCCTGTGGCTACATTGAGACATAGTGAGTTCCCTATCACTCTTAAGTATGCAAGCAGAAGCTAGATGATCATCTATCAGATTTTCTAAAGGGGAAATGTGAGCATTGGGCAGGGACTGCTCAGAAATTCCAGTAATGTTCACCCTTTCCTTTCCCAGTAAACCACCTGGAGAGCCATCTCTGGGGAACAGAAGATGAGAGTGTAGGTATAGGCAGGCTCTCAGCCTTGTGGCCTGGTTTGGCTTCCCATGAGCCTTGAGCAAACCATTTAAATTCTCTAAGCCACAGTTACATAATCTGTCAAATGAAGCACTTCGAAGCCATAAAACACTATATAGAGATCTCAGTTATCTCTTAGGAGGAACATATATATATATATGCAGTGTGGGTCTCTGCAAGAAGTATGGTGCTTCCAGGCTGAGCTCCTGTGTCTTAGGGATGCCTTGAGATCCTGTCATAGGGAACAGGTTGGCCATTGGTCCTCTTCTTCATCAGATTTTCCCCTTCCCCAGTACTTCATACTCTCTGTCATTTAAGACAGAGGTGTCAAACAAGCATTCTGAGGGTCCCATCCTCCCAAGTGTCAAACCATTAAAATGTAATTGGGAAATGTTTAACAAAATATCCAATAGAATATAGATAATGTTAATGTGTCATTTTCTAAGTCAGTCTGTGGCCCGGAGGGATCCTTATGTAGGGTTTAGTGGCCCCCATTTCTATTTGACACCACCGCTGTCAGCCTGGTATGCTCAGTCGAGTAAAGACAGCTGAACTGGGAAGAGTCCTGTGAGGTGTGAGCCAAGGTGTCCAGTCAGCCATAGGGCAGGCCTGGTGGTTTGGTCTGGGTCCCCTGGTAGAGCACTAAGGAGCTCTCGCTTTCCCATAGGCTCTTGGCCACCTGCTCAGCAGACCAAACATGCAAAATCTGGAGGACCTCCAATTTCTCTTTGATGACCGAGCTAAGCATCAAGAGCAACAATCCTGGGGAGACTTCGAGAGGCTGGATGTGGGACTGCGCCTTTTCTGGAGACTCTCAGTACATTGTAACAGGTAGGGTGCTCCTTGGGGCCTTGGGCCCATTCCCTCTAGACTTAGAAACCAGACAGCATAAAGCCCAGCTTTCTGAGCCAGCCATGAGTTTGCCCTGAGATAAGGTTGTGGTGTCCCAGAAAGCTAGGGCTTCAAAATCCTAACATTGGCCTTAGTAAATAAAGCCTAGCCTGCCAGCCTCTGAGTGGGGAGTGTGAAGGGCTAGACTAATGCCTTTAGTGGCAGCTCCTATTAGAGGGACCATGGCCCAGAGGACAGGACACATCCATTGTGGGCAAGGAGGGGAGGGAAGTGACAGCAGTATTCTAGTTTCCTTTGGGAAGAACCTTCTCCCAGTAATGGGACCTCTTTTCCTCTTTATCTCCAGCCTCCTCCGACAATTTAGCACGGCTGTGGTGCGTGGATACAGGAGAGATCAAGAGAGAGTATGGTGGACACCAGAAGGCTGTAGTCTGCCTGGCATTCAATGACAGTGTCCTGGGCTAGCCTGAAAGCCTCCTTTCTGCCCTTGGGCCTTCAGGGAACAAGAGCTGCTCAAGACTGCAGTGCTAGGCAAAGATATTGGGCTTTTCTGACCTTGGAAAGTCTCAGCTTCAGCTCAGAGCAGAATACTGTCTCTATCCCTTCTTGGTCTGAGGGCACTGGAGAACAGTTCACAGGAGTGGAACTGGGGGAAGAGAAAAGGGACCTTGGGACTGAGCCTCCCACTGGCTAGTTGTAGGGCAGTTTAGGGCTATTGGGTTCCACCAGGGGGCTTCCTGCATGGCCAGGACATTCCCTTTATATGTGTATGTACATATATACAAAGATATCTCTTAGGCAGAGAAGAGTTGGACATTAAAAAGCCAGTTGCATCTGGTGCCTGTGCACACAGCCTCATCAGCTTCAAAAGTGAAGCAGTTCTCTTCAGGCCCTGACCCTCAACGTCATCCTTAAACCTAACATAACTCTTGGCCTGCTGTACAGAGAGTTTGGTGTGGAAGGAGTAAACCCAGGTGGTGCCCAGTCCAGCTGAGCTGCTGGAAAACAGAAAGGGGGTGGACTAGGCCTTGGAGACCTGAGACAACAGGTCCAGAGCGTGGCTGCTTAGAGATGACAGGCTTAGGAGCTCTGGTCGCACCTAAAGCAGGGATGGAGGCACCTTGCCAGATACTGCTTCTGTAGGATAGAAGGGCGTGGGGTTGGCTCCTGATCCCGGGAAGAGCCTGCAAAATCCCAAAGGCTGGGATAGGACATGACCAAGCCACCGAGTCAGCACAGGATCAGGACATTTGTAATCATTTTATTCAGGACTAAGACCAAGCGCTCCCCGGCACCTCCTGTATTAACAGAGAAACCCCTGGTTTCCAGAGAGAAACTTTGACACCTGGCCTACAGCCCACTTGGCTGCCCCACCCATGGACCTGGGGGGATTATGTCCCTGCTTCAGTCCCTGATTCCTGCAGTGACCACGGACAGGCTGGAGCAGGCAGGGCAAAGAGAATCACCCAGGGTGCCTAGGCCTAAGGCTATTCCTAATCAGGAAGATAATAAAAGCAGACAGACACACAGATGTTGTTTGGAAAACAAATATCAATGCAGAGATAAATTAATCTCTGTTTCCGTGAACCTGTAAAGAAAATGTCCAAAATTAAATATCCCCCAAATTGAGACATGAAAATCTAAGATCCCATCTCTGACCCAGGCATTTCTGTTTCCACCAGATACACCCCCTTTCCCCACCATACAGTTCCTATTCCATTGCCCTCCCTCCATTCCCCCCTGGGCCCTGCTAGTGAGGAAGAAGAGAAGGACCAGAGGGCTGGGGACATTCTTTTGGCATATCTATCTCCTTTCATCTGTTTCTCCTGAGTGTTCCATCTCCTGGATGCCTTTAGGAATTTACTCACCTTCTGCCCTTTGCACCCAGTAGATGGGGAGTTGGTCACAGAGGTTCTGGACTGGTCCTCCTACCAGAGCAGGGTCCACTTCATGCCCCGCTAGCACCCCCAAAAACTCTTGAGTATATCTGGTGTCTTTGTTGGGACCCAGTGGCCAATCAGCCTGAAGGAGAAATTAGCATTGTGGGCAGAAGGACCTGAATAACACTGAAGGTGGAACGATCTGAGGGGGCCAGAAATGGGGGATTCCCTCTAACAGTGCCCACATTTTTCCACAGCTTCTCTAACCTCATCTCAAGTTGGAGGGAAGACCCCCCCCCCCATACATGTTAATCTTGTTAATGGAGCAAGGGGAGCTGTAGTCAGGGATTTCCTGGAGCCAGGGACACCCCTACCTCCCAACCCCCTTCATCCATCTGGATGCTCTCTACTGTCACTGTCCCCTCATTATTGAGAAAGGGAGGGGGCAGGAAGTCTCTCAGTCCACCCTAGCCCTACCCTACCCATTGTCCCTGTAAGAAAACCCAGGGTATCTATCATCAGACACAGCCGAGGGAAGATAAGAGTCCTCTGTTCCCCTGAAACCAGAACCCTAGTCCCTCTGCCCTCCCAACATGGCAGAGGGACAGTCATCAGTCACTGGGGGGTCAGGAAACAGGGGCCCTTTGTCTCCTTCCTCCCAGCCCTTACACCACTGTAACTGAATCACAGGGGTATGCGGGGCAGCCAGCTGAACTCCGGAAGAACACTACATGGTGAGCAAGGTCCCTCACCTGAGAGGTGTTGAGGACCAGCTTTAGGGTTTCTCGGTCCCAGGTCTCCATCCTCCGCAGAAAGCAGGACCTTTGTTCCCCAGGGCGATAACACACGTAACCCTGGGGGCAGTGGTACAGGTGTTTGGGGAAAGACAATCCCCCAAACCTCTGGGGGGCTCACAGCACCTCCCCATTCCAAGCCCGGGGACTAGAGAGACAACATTCCAATTTTATAGACCTGGAAAGTGGGTGGATGACTGGCTTGAAGTGTGTTACCCTTACCTATCCAAGTCATACCTAACCTAGGTAAGGGAGGTTGACTCACGTTGTGGCTGTCAAATAGCACGGCCCAGCTGTGGTTGTTCTGAGGTGGGGTCACCACATAGGTCACTGTATCCTGGGCCAGGTCCACTGTGGCTGTCTGATTGGGCCAGGAAGTAGAAGGATTCGAGAATGTCCATCGAACGGCCTGCAGCATAGGCTATGGACAGTGGGTGAGTTCAGAAGGGAGGGTATGGACAAAATAGAGGAGTCCCCAAGTTCCAGGGATGCTCCCCTACATTTAGTGTCCACATCCATCTCATCCAGGCATGGATAGGGAAAGCTAGTTTCAGACAAACTAGAAGCAGGCAAGAGATTCACAACCCAGTAGTTCTAGTTCCCATCTGAACACACAGCCTTAGGTATGGGTTGAACTATGGAAGAGAGTGGGATCCAGACCACCTGGTGTGGGATTTAAGAGCCTGAGCCACCAACTTTCCCAGGGAAGGCTCCCTCTCATGCCCCTTACGCTTAGGGTAGGGGGCAGCTGGAGGCAGGGACTTACCTCAGCAGGGCTGTGTGCCAAGCCAAGGAGCCCACCAACCACAGCCCCAGCCAAAGCCAGCAACAGCAGCAGCAGTGCCAGGCCCAGGACTGGCCAGTGTAACCCTATGGGCAGTTTGGAGCTCACCTGGAGAAGGCCATGCAAGGCAATGTCAAAGCTAGCACTTTCTTTCCTCCTCCCCACCCTCCCACCCTGCTGCATTTTGCAGGGGAATTCTAAATCAGGTCCCTGATATAAATAGAGCTAGGAAAGGAAACTCTTAAAACAATTACTAGGCTCTAACAGTAGAGATATATCCAAGAATATGCAAACATATACCTCCACAAATCTATAATGTGCACAGCACAGATTGCCCTGAGCCTAATAAAGGAGCTGCTCCCCAGATAAGGGGCATCATATTACTCATTTTACCCTTTGGGAGTTCAGTGGTAAAGGGGTAGAAGACACTCACCTTGAAGGGCCCTTGCCCCTGAGCCCCAGGTCCGCTGCTCTGTCCCTCCATGCTGCAGCCTAGGCTCTGCTCCCACTCACAATATCTGGATTGTGCTTGGCCCTGCCCAACCTGGCTCCTTGGAGCCAGCCACAGAAACCCAAGGATGTGTCCATCAAAGCCAAACAAACACAATCTTCCCGGAGGACCCTCAGATCTCTCCCCCCCACCCCCACCTGTGTCACCTGACACTGACATCCCAGGGCAAGACCAGCCAGGAAACCCCCCTTCTCTGTGCCCCAAATACACTCACAGGTGGAGAGAGTTTCTGTCACAGGCCCTCCTAGAACAAGCACCATTTATCAAGGGAGGGTCACAGGGCCTAGCTGCGAGCCTCTAGTGTCAGGCTACCTCCAGACTCCTACTTTGTACAAGCATGTGCATACACATACAAGCAAATATACTCAGGAGCCCTTACTTTAGCTGTGCTAATAGACCTGTGTCCAGTGTGCTAAGAACATTAGCCTCTACCACTTATGCTGATGAGTCAAAATCCGTTCCATTTATGAGCCATGTAGCTATGGGCATGATTTAACCAGAGCTCCAGTCCTCCCAGTCTATAAAGTGGAAAGTAACAATTCCCCTGCCTCCCTCACAGGGTTGTTGTAAGGAAAGCACTTCATAAATTCAGTAGAAATGTGAGCTAACATAGCTATGGCACATATAAAAAAGTTCCAAATGTAAACCAACATATCTGGGGCATTTTCCTAATGACATTCAGCTGGCTGTACTGCAAGAATAGTTTAGTTTTGCCTTTTCTCTGGGGACACCCAGGTTTGACTTGGATCCACGTTATTTGCCATAGGTAACTCATACACATGTTCAAAAACTGAAGACAAACATCATCCCTCCTGCCCAAGTTCACACTGAAGGCCTGGAAGGATGGAGGCTGGGGTCTGAGATTGGTGGAAATTTACAGTGGTCTTAAACAAAGCTCACCAATACCAGGAAAGGGCTCTCAACTTAGTGAACATGGCAAGAGACCAAGAAAACGGCTGCACAGGGCAATGTAACATGAAAAACGGGAGTGGGAAGTGTAGGTTCACAGCTCTGCCATTAGCTGTTGGGCCTTAAAAGCTTGTTGGGCCTTAAGTCTCCCTATTTTGTAAAATGAGAGACGTGGATTGTCAACTCTAACAATTTCTGAATGTGTCCACTGCTTCCTTCCTTCATGAGTTATTGGCGCTTTGAAGGTTGCTCCATCCACAGAACCATCTATCCCAGATTTTATCATCATATGCTATATAGAGGTCTTCACTCTTAAACTGGATTAAAGTTCACAACAGTTTTAGAAAAAAGAAACAACCCTAAGAAAAGAGTCTGAGCAGGTTTGCAAGTTTAATACGAATTCGGGTAAATACAGAGGGATGAGCCCCAGGGGGCATGGAAGGTTCACAAACACTTTACCAGTACAGTTCCATGGCAGATAGGACAACCAAGGGCCTCAGACTTCTGACCTAGGAAACTACCCCAAACAGGATGTGATATTATACCTACTCCCTCTACTCTAGAATTGGCTTGTAACAGTCGAATAGACCTGTTGAGAATATGATCTAGCAGAACCAAGCTTTTAAACCCACAAAAAGATTTCTTTCTATAAATCACATATGGAAGAGGGAGACCGGGGTTGATATATGGCATACACAGCTGACAGTGCCAAGGAAAAATACCCACTTACTGCCTGTAGCTGAGACTGTGGAAGAAGCTGGAGACAGGTAAGTCCTGTGTGTTTATTGCTATGGGAACAAACATCTGTGGGCATCTCATGTGAATTTTCTTGTGAAGTTCTGCCATCTTGCTGTGCAACCCCGTTAACACTGCTTAGAGAATTTGGCTATCAGAATGCTGCTTTTCCTAGTACAGAACCACATTTCCACACTGAGGAGATACCCAATGGCCCAGGGAAGGATCAAAAGCCACAAGATGTCCCTAAAGACTCCACAGGAAGCACCAAATGGTGGTGTGTACTTCCAGTTTCTATAGGCCATGGGCCTCCTAATTCAAAGCCCAGCATCAAAAAGGATGCACATAAGTGTCTCCCCATACCACAGTCCAGGGCAAGCAGCAATTTTACACTGCTGGCATCTAAACCCCCAGAAGAAAGGGGTGTGTGTGTATGTATGTATGTGTGTATGTGTATGTATGTGTGCATGTGTCTCTCACAGGAAAAGGCTGCAAAGCTATACACAGCCTTGCACTGCTTTGGCCTTCTGCTTTTTAAAAGGATCCCATTCTCATTGGCTTGTTCCCACTACCAGACATGGCTGCAGTCGTGCAGGTTGTTTAAGATGAGGCACCTTTGTCATGGGTCTAAGCTTCTTTCCACGGTGGGAGTCAGAAGCCTGGCATGTCTAAAGCAGACCCCGAAGCTCTTTTTCTCACCCACCCACAGAAGCACTGCCAGCACATGTCCTAAGTATTTGAAATCCTTTTAAATATTTTTCCTAGGACATGAGAACAGCAATTAGTACACAGAAGATTTAATTCCACCACTTTACAAAGTTGTTCAAAAGTAAAAAAATAGTTTTTGGTACCAACACCCACTTTCAGTTCACTAAACAGCAGTACTAAACAAGGAGACTGGGTAAGGTGGACACCATTTACATTCTCTCTAGTACGCACTTAATAAACTGTTCTATATAATATACTTCACTTAATATTTTAAATAAATATTGGAGATGGATTGAGACTTCCTCAGGCCTTCTGAGTTGTCCTGAGATTTTACAGATACATCTGGATGGAGGCAAAGCAAGGCCCAAGGGCCCTGAGTTTGAAATGCAACAAATGCCCATTTGTGACATCAATCAGAGTGCAGTTGTCTTGAAAGGGAACGGGTAAGAGGAAAAGAGATGGGGACAGACCCTCGCTTCAATGGAGGGTCTCCAAATGGGAATGTTCCCTTCTCCTTCCCCAAGTCTTGTTAACCCTAAGGCAAAGGCCTCTAAGATGTGGCTCCACCTAGGACAAAAAGATGTTGAGGCTGGCCCTGGTTTGGTTTGTACCAGTACTCAGAAGTCACAAAATAGCCCCACCTCCCTGCCTGAAAAAAAGGCTTATCCCTGAATAAACTTTGAATTTCAGAGTTTTCTGAAAGATAAATTTGAACAAAAGCCTGAAACACCCTTCCCTAACCCTGCTGCTTCAGTTACAACTCTGAAGTTAGCTGAATCCCTGGAAGGCAGGTATTGTGGTGGGCTCTCCCTCCCAACAAAATACACAGTCAGGAGGCACTACAATGTTCCCCCTCCTACTTTTCAAAGTGCATCTTAAAATAGAGGAAATTTGTAAACAAAATCATCCCCTCTGCTCCCCCCCTCCCTAGTTCAATTGCAAGGTTTACAAACTAAGATTTCTTAAATTCCAATACATTCTTTGTACTCATCTAGATGAGTACGTGCTCAAGCCCACCCATTGATTAAGGTAACTTATTTTTTATTTTTTATTTTGGAGATTAAAGACATTGTAACTCTTTAATCTTCAAGAGCTGGTATTAGGTCAGCTATGCTGTCGACATAGAAATCAGGAACCATTTTGTTCCTGGAAGAACAGTCACTTTGCTGGTTGCCTTTCACATCCTCCAGGCTGGAGACCCCAGTAAGAGTCAAGATGGTCTTGAGGCCACAGGTAACCCCCAGGAGGATGTCTGTGTCTAGACGATCTCCCACCATGACGGTGCGGTCTGGATTGAGGCCGAACTCCTTGGCCACACAATCGAAGATGAATCTGCTGGGTTTACCTATGATCTCTGCCTGCCGCTGCGCAGCCATCTCCACTGCCCGGACTAGACAGCCAGTACCTGTGCGTGGAACAAGGAGATGATGGTCACTAGCCTGGGACCCTGGCGTTAGCCCCAGCCTTGGGGGAGCGGGGTGGCCCACAGTGGGTGGCCCTCTTCCCTTCCCACCTAGAGCTGAAGTGATGTCAACAGGGCACTCTCAACGGGCAGGAGGATGCACGGGCGGGCAGTCCCTTTGGGACCTCTGCCCTCAATGACCCAGGCTGGGGAGGAAGGGGATGGGAGGAGACCTTGTCCAAGGCGGACCCGTTTCCCCAGGATTCCGAACAGAAGGAACACGTCCTGCCCTGACCCTCCAGGGGCTGCAGTCCCTAGCCCGGCCCGGGGCCCCTTCCCGGGCTCCCTCCCCCGAACTGACCGGCAATGTAGCTTCCGCCCTCCAGCGGGAGTCGGTTGTCCATGTTGGTGCCCACGAGGAGGCAGCCCGGTTGTTGGAGGTAGCGTACGGCCTTGGTCAGCTTCGCGTAGCTGAAGTGGGGGTCGAAGCCCACCACCACGGCGCCCACGCCGGAATCCAGCGGCTCAGCCAGCCAGTCTCCGGGGCCGACGCCCCGCAGGGGCTCGGGCCCCACGCCCACGCTCGAGATGCCCATGGCCTCCAGCTCGGCGGCCAGGGCCGGGCTGCCCAGCACGTAGGCCTTGGCCGGGACCCCGCCGCCCTCCAGGCGCTGCCGGAGGTAGAGGGCGGTGCAGTAGGCCGTGCCGAAAACCTCGGGGCCGGCGCCGGGCTCCGCAGGGCCGCCGAAGCCCAGGCGCTGCAGCTTCTCGGCGTAGGCCTCGCGGGTCTTGCTGCTGTTGTTGGTCACGAAGCCCAGCCGCTTGCCCTGGGCCCGCAGCGCGGTCAGAGCCTCGGGCGCGCCGGGCACCGCGGTCTCCCCTCGCCACAGCACGCCGTCGCAGTCGAAGAGCAGCGTGTCCACGTCGGCCAGCAGTGCCTGCGCCCTATCGGCACTCAGCCGGACGCAGCGGCCATCGTCGCCGCCCGCCTCAGCCTCCGCCATCGCTGCCCGGCCCGCTCGGCCGCCTAGCCCGCCAGCCCGCCAGCCCCGGACCCGGCCCCGATCTACCTTGGCTCCGTCCCGCCCCCAACGGCCTCATTGGGCGCGAGGCTACGGTGTGCCCCACCCCTCCACCCGTCAGCCAATCCTAAACCATCCTCCTTGTCGCGCGCACCGCCCCCGGTGCGGCTTGGAACGAAGCACCAACTGTCACAGCCCGGCGCGTGATAGCCTACGGAATGCTGGAGCCGATTGGCTGAAGAGCTCGGAGGCCGTTGATGATTGGCTGAGAAGTTTCCAATCGGTGCCTGTCTGGATCTCACCTCTCGCTTGACCTTAGTTTTACTCCCGACTAAAGCTCTCACGTGGTTAATTCGGAGTGCCCTGGGTAACGCTGCCTCCTAATGGTGGGATTGAGGGATTGCATGATTTCGGTCGGCCCTAGTAAAGATATTTGGTGGCCCTCCTGGAGGAATAGAAATAGCCCTGGTTTCGGAGTCAAAGAAGCTGCATTTGAATTCTGCCCCTGCTACTTGCTATTGTGTGATTTGGGGCAAGTAATTTAATTTTCCGCTGTCTGGGAATGTTAAATCATTTCAGTCGTGTCAGACTCTTCGTGACCCCATTTGGGGTTTTTTTTTTTGGCAAAGATAATGGACTGGGTTTGCCATTTCCTTCCCCAAAATCCTATGAATACTTGCCCTAAAACCTCTTCAAGAAAAGCATTGCTGGAAATACTGGCTGCTCGTCCCCCTGCCTGCACATTCCTCTAACTATTGGGAGCCAGGAATCTTACCTCTGCCCATAACTTAGTTGATATTTCAGCTGACTTGCCTATTTTCTCATAGAATTCACCCTTTAACCCAAATGGAAGGGCCTCCCATCATCCTGAGGTCCCCGGTAATTCAACTGTATCGGCCAATTAGTCCAGTGGTCTTCTTTGAGAAGTTTTCAAAGCCGTCTTTTTTTTTTTTTAATTAAATTTTATTTTCAGTTCTGGATTCTCTCCCTCCAGCCATTAAGAAGGCAAGAAATACAAAGCCCATTTCACATACGAAATTGTGCAAAACAAACCTCTGCGTCAGTCATGTTGCAGAGGAAAAAGAAAAAATACACTTCAATATGTATTCTGAGTCCATCAGTTCTCTATGTGGAGGTGAATAGCATGTTTGATCATAAATCTTTTGGAACTGTGATGGATCATTGTGTTGATCAGAGTTACTAAGTCTTCCCCATCTTTACAATGTTGCTATTACTATGTAAACTATTCTCCTGGTTCTACTCCCTTCACTTTGCATCAATTTCTGTCTTTTAGGGCTTTTCTGAAACCATTTCCTTTAATCATTTCTTACAGGGCTTCATATACTGTAAGGTGTTATTCATCCATCCCTCAGTTGATGGCCTTCCCCTCAGTTTCCAATTCTTTGCCACCACAAAAAGAGCTGCTATAGTTATGCGCATGTTCTTTGTCCTTTTTCTTTCAAAGCTGTCTTTAACAAGCAAGATATGTCATCCTAGGTAGCCCTGAAACTTGATGGGATGAGACCCATGATGAGAATACTGAGACCTAGAGAGGGTATGCACTATTTAAGAAAGAAAAAACCAGGAGTGGTAGAAGGGGGCAGCAGCCCAGTAGGACTGTATGTTGAGAAGATAAAGAAGTAAATAGAGCGCCCGCCCTGGAGTCTGGAGTCTGAGTTCAAATCTGGCCTCAGATACTTGACTAGCTGTGTGACCTTGGTCAAGTCACTTAACCCCAATCGCCTTGCCAACTCCCTCCAAAAAAATTTTTTTAAAGAGAAGAAGAAGAAGATAAAGAGATTTCCTCCAGCGGGGACATCCTGGAATCATTGTAATAGAGCACACTTGGAGGAAGATCAGAAACAGAAGCAATAGCCAGTAGAGTACAACAGGACAAAAAAAAGAGAAGTAACTGAGGAGATGAGGAAATAGATCATAAACCTGCTACAGAGGCGTGATATGGTAGTGATGATGTGGGGGGGATGGGGCCTTCAATTATGTAGATATGAATGAAGCATTTATTAAGCAGTTACTACATGAAAAACACTGTGCTAAGTGCTAGAAATAGAGAGCTGGACCTGGAGTCAGCAAGACCCTGAGACACTTACTAGCTGTGTGACCCTGGGCAAGTCACTTAACCTTTGTTTGCCTTAATCCACTGGAGAAGGAAACAGCAAAGCCACTCCAGTAACTTTGCCAAGAAAACCCCATGGACAGTATGGGTCACAAGCAACAATAACAAAATGCTTGAGAAAGCAAGACAGTCCCTGTTCTCAAGGAAGAGGAAGTCAACATATGTGGGTTTCAGGTCTAAATCAGGTGAAAAGGTCCCCAGGTCCTGGACTGTCTGCATGAGAGTTTAAGGGAGCTGGTGGTGGTGGCTTGACTTGCCGGGCACATGTTAGCCCTCACCCTCTCCCCCATTTCTTCCTTACAGTGACTTGCTGCTCTAGCTAAGCTGACTCACCTGCCCTGTGTGTGGCAGCTGTTTGGCCAAAGGGGATAGCTGGCCCCTTCTCCATAGGAGTTACTTCCCCAGATGATAGCCATGAGGACAGCTAATCTGACATCTGCTTCAATTATCTGGATATCTTTATGCCAAAAGCAGAGCATCTAATAATTTCTTGACTTGCTTTAATGATAGTTTTATCCTTCAAAATTTGAGAGAGAGAAAACTCTATCTTGTATCTGGGAGTGGGCTGAAGAGACTGATATGGATGTACAGGGAACTCACCAACCAACTTAGCTTTTAGAAAAGGGAAGCGAGGTCAGGTAACAAAAGAGGAATGCAAAGATACAGATACAGCTCTGTGCTGCAAGAAAATGTCAGTTGTGGTAAAGCTCAGATTGGTCCAGGACTAACAGGGATGGGTAGAGTGGTAGTTGACCACAGAGAGAAGACAAAACTGGTCCATTTTTCTTTCTGTAATGCCTATCTTGATAGGTGGACTTTTCCTTGGCATTCCTGTTTTCCACTGGAACCAAAACACCACAATGAGCAGTAAAGGATGGGAGGAAGTTCACTTTTTGATTCTAGGACTGATGTGGAATTATAGCCCAGAATGAACAATTCCAATCTAAGGGCTGGTGGAGACTATGTAGCATGACAGGAGAGAGATACTGATGGGGTTTAGACTGTGGGAACCCTCTTGAACCGACTAAATCTTCCCACTTGATCTGACTTTTCATTCACAAATAGCCTAGCCTAGTCTTCCATTGTCTGGTTACCTCTGGATTGCCTTTTGGCTATACCCTAGCTCAGTTACCCTAGCCCTCTAAAGTCTGTCATCTCCAGGTAGCCTTCAGCTATTTCCCACCCTGGAGTCTGACCTCACCCCAGTCTCCCCAGTCCACCCTGAACCCCTCCTCCCATCACCCCAGACTACTCAACCACCCTAGATCCCTCCCACAATCTTTCTGTCTATAAGCTCCATCTTGCCTCCATGAAGCCTCTCAGATTCAGTCTAGCTCAATAGATTGAATCTGGCCCACTTGTGAAAACAAGGGTCACAAATGGTGAGATTTGTTAAGACCACTCAGTATGGCGAACCTTTAATAAACTTTGTTTTTCTCTTTGGCTGTAAGAAGACTTGAGTCGAATTCATTCAAGCAGGACCTGATGTGTCAGTATTTTGGGGTCTCAAGCACCCCTAAACCTCAACAATACAAGGGATTGAGTGGACCTGACATTATGCTAGAGGGAAATAATTTTGCTTGCCAGGAGACCCTTGAACTCCTCTCTCCCATGTCCCTGATCATGTATGACTCAGAGGCAGCTGCCTAAGACTGGCTGGCAAGAATGACTCAGCTGCCCTTTGGATGGGAAGACTTCATTTGAGCCACAGGTGGGGCATTCTGCCTACAGTAAGAGTTCATGGAACCCTTGGAGCAGAAGCTAGAATGGACGTTGGTGAGATGCTTTCATTGTCCTTCCTTTCCATTCTCTTATTGCCACCCCCAATCCCACCCCTGACATTGACTTTGGGGCACAGAAGGTGAAGTAGTGACTCAAACTATTAATTGGGCCAACAGTCTTGGAATTGTCTGGAAGATGGCAGACCCTCTTACCCCAAGAGCTCTTCGCGCATTCTCAATACTGCATTTTCTTTCGTTTCTATTTCTTTGCATACACCTAAATTCTTCTGTGAGTATGCTTACCTTTTGGGTCATTTGAAGTTAAGAAAAAGATAAGAATTTTAATGGAAAATGAAACAACTATATTTTTAGATTTTTTTTCTGGTGCTTTTAAGTTTTGTTTTTATTTAAATAGTTTCCTGTTAAGTGTGGGATATGAGCAAAAAATATGATACATTCTTGAAATGTTGTATGTGGGCGATTTTGCATTTTTCAATCCCTACGCCAAGCTAAGTGGGGACAAAGCAGAGGGACCAGGTGCTTCTGCATCAACAAAAGGAGAAACTTCCTCTTGAAAGCATCCGATAAGCCTTCTTCACATGTTAGGACAATCAAACACACACACACACACACACACACACACACACCACCACACACACACACACACACCACCACCACCACCACCACCACCAGCAATCCCCACCTGTGTCACCTAATGAGGTTCTCTCCAGCCTACCTAGGATTGAGTAGAGGGGGTAAAAACACCTTCAATGCCCTTCTGTTTCACTACCAAGGAGGTTTTTATCTGGACTAGAAAAGACAGAACAAAAGCAGCCATTAGGGAGTTAAATTCAAAATTAGTAAGGAGGCTCTAGCTGCCCTTAGTGAATTTATGTTGTCTGGCTCAGATAAATTACATCTTCAGGTGCAGAAAGATCTGTGATTGCCAAGCCACTCACAGCCTGTTATCTCTGAAAGATCGTTAAGATACACAGCAGCTTTCAGATATTTGAAAAAAGGCATCACGTCCTTTTCACTAGGTTAAACACCTCCAATTTATCTATCCTCATGTGTTATGATCCTGCCATTGTCTGGAGGCTTTCTTGTTTATCAGTGTCATTATGAATGGCTCCAGGCCACATTCCTAATGACATTTGTCCCTGAGCCTTTGGGGTTATGTGGATTCCTTACATTTTTCTCATAGTCCATAGCAGTGCTTGGCTGGGCATAGAAATTGCTTAGTGATCTGGAATTTTCCTGGGTTGCTTTGCCAATGTTTCCTAGTTTTAGACCTGGAATCTTTGGAAACTTAGTCCAGTCTTCTCATTTTGCAGGAAAATGAGGCTCAGGTTAAGTGGTTACCTAAAGTCAGATAGGTTGCAAGGAACTGAGCAAGGATTTGAACTCAGAACCCCTCAATTAAAAAAAGAAAAGAAAAGGTTATAGGAATGGTACTGCATGCAAATTTGGAGAAGGGCAATTCAATTCCCTGCAAAATTCTAGTCCATATTATTAAGGAAATGGCTAGGAAATGAAGCATTGGCCCTAAAGAGCTAGAATGTCTTCATCAAGACTGAGCTCTGCCTAGACTTAACCCTTCTCAGCAATGCAAGGTCCTAAAACATTTCCAAAGGACTCATGATGGCAAATGCCATCCACATCCAGAGAAAGAACTATGGAGTTGGAATGCAGAGTGAAGCAGACTATTTTCTCTTTTGTTTTGTTTTGTTTGCTTTCTCATGGTTTCTCCCATTTGTCGTAATTCTTCTATGCAACATGACTAACGTGAAAATGTGTTTAATGGGAATGTATGTGTAGAACCCATATCAGATGGCATGCCATCTTGGGGAGGGAGGGGGAGAAAATTAAAAACTTATGGAAATGAATGTTGAAAACTGAAAACAAATTAATAATTTGGGAAAGAAAAAGCAAGAATGAGTCATGTCAGACTAACTCTATTTACTTTTTTGACAGGTGAAGCCTAACACTTACTGTGGTTTGTTGCCTACATTTATAATGGAAGGAAATGCTAAATTTCAGTTAGAGATTAGTAAAAATAAGATGTCATTTTTTTCTCATCCAAGCTCATGAACTTCCTGAAATCTCTCCATGGACCATGGGGTTCCATGGATACCAGGTTAAGAACCCCTGATTAGGGTATCCTGCTATGTAATATATCATACAACTTAGCATCATTTTCTTGCCTCAAGGGAAACTTCATTACCTGCTGTTTCCTGCTGCTTTTATAGCCAACTTTGTAGGGACATATCATAGCTCTTTTAGAATGAGTCTGCCTGAACTAACAGACACAAGAAAGCACTAGAAATACTGGAGGGACAAGGGAAAATTGTCAACAAAAACTTGCCCAGAAAGGTCTCTCTCTCTCTCTCTCTCTTTTTTTTTTTTGGAAGGGGGGAAGGCAGGGCAACTGGGGTTAAGTGACTTGCCCAAGGTCACACAGCTAGTAAATGTGTCAAGTGTCTGAGGCCGGATTTGAGCTCAGGTAGTCCTTACTTCAGGGCCGGTGCTCTGCTCACTGTGCCACCTAGCTGCCACCTTGCTGCCCCCCCTTCTGTTTTTCTTATATAACTCTCTCAATACTCTCTAAAAACAATAAGGTTCTGAAAGGATACTTGTTTAGAATGTTAACACCATATCATCACTAGATCTTACTAATTGCTTAAATAAATTTACATTTCTATTGATTTTTATGTTTGCATTTCTTTTTTTTTTTTTTCTTTTTTTCTTAAATAAGGAAAATCTACTTTCTCTTTCTCAAACCTACCCTATCCCCCATTGGAAAAGAAAAACAAACCCTTCGTAATAAATATACTTAGTTAAGCCAAACAAATTCCCACATTAGCCATGTGCTATATAATGTATATGTAGGTATATATGTATCATTCTGCATTTTGAGACTATCACCTCTCTGTCAGGAAGTTGATAGCAAATTTCATCATAAGTCCTCTACTATGATGTATAATACATATAGTTTCTGGGTAATTAATCATTTATTACTCATGCTAGCACATAATTATTAAAGGAGTCAGTGACACTTTCAAATGCCAAAGACCCCTCATGGAACCCCCTCAACATTCATATGCCCTTGGAAGAGTGGGTGTCCCTGAGGGTGGCAATCAACCCTCATTGGTTAACAATTAATGAGAATGACTATTATAGTGAGAGGTGGACTTATTCTAATGAGGAACTGGGGGAGGTGACTCTGATTACTCAGTCTTGGACAAAGAAACTTATCTCTTATCCAGACTACCCACATATATCTATAAGGACAAAAGGGGGTCCACCTCTGCTTAGACTGGCCAAGTAGAACACAATGGGCCCCGAATTCACCTTAGATTAAATTCTTTGTAAAGGTTCTCTAGTTGGGTGGGATAACAATTCCAAGATTTCATCTCATCATCCATCCTGCCCTTCAGAGAACTAAACTTTAACCTAATTTCCAAATAAGGAAGGGAAAAAACCCTGGATCTCCCCAGTATTCGGTTATTTAATAATTGTTTCTCTTACTACAGTCTTGGTTGGTCATTTTGTTGGTTAAGTCTTTCAAAGTTATTTGTCTCTATGATGTTGTTATTGTATGAATTGTTTTTTTGTGACTGCTTATTTCACTCTGCATCAGTTCATACAAGTCTTCCCAAGTTTCTTTGAAACTGTCCTTTGTGTCATTTCTTAGGACACAATAATATTCCATTATATTCACATACCATAATTTGTTCAGGTGTTCCCCAATTGATGGGTACCTAATTAAATTCCAGTTCTTTGCAAATAGAAAAAGAGCTACTATAAATAGTTTTGTATGTATGGGTCCTTTTCCTTTTCCTTTGATCTGGCTGTAGTATGGCTAAGTCAGAGCTTTGTGCACATAGCTCCAAATTGCTTTCTAGAATTCACAACTCTACCAACAGCACATTAATAAACCTGTTTTCCCACAATGTCTCCAGCATTTGTCATTGGGGGGGGGGGGTCTTTGCAAATTTGATAGATATGACATGGAACCTCATAGTTGCTTTAATTTATATTTCTCTAGTTAGCAAGTTGGAACATTTTTTCATATAACTAGTTATTGATAGCTTGGATTTCTTCTTTTGAAAACTATGTGTTACCCTTTTGGTCCTAGCTGTAGCAGGGGGCTATGCAAGCAACTACAAGTTCCCCAGCCTTTGGCCCTCTCTCACCAGCTTTCTTCTTCCAACTCCAACACCTTCCCCCTCTGTAACCATGTCAGAACAGGCCATCTCCTTCAGCAAGGACTTCCTGGCCAGTAGCATCGCTGCTGCTATCTCCAAGACTGCAGTGGCCCCCATCGAGAGAGTTAAGCTGATATTGCCTGTGCAGCATGCAAGTGAACAAATTGCTGCAGATAAACAGTACAAAGCCCAAATTCCAAAGGAACAAGGGGCGCTTTCCTTCTGGCGGGGTAACTTAGCAAATGTCATCAGATATTTCCCCACCCAGGCCCTTCACTTTGCCTATAAGGATAAGTATAAGCAGGTATTTTTGAGACGAGTGGACAAGCACACAGTTTTGGAGGTATTTTGCTGGCAATCTTGCCTCTCTCTGGTGGTGCAGCTGGAGCTGCTTCTCTCTGCTTTGTCTACCCCTTGGATTCTTCGACAACCCCGATTGGCGGCTGATGTTGGGAAATCTGGCACTGAGAGAATTCAAAGGCCTGGGAGACTGCCTTGTGAAAATCACCAAGTGTGATGGAATTCATGGCTTGTACCAAGGTTTCAATGTCTCAGTGCAGGGTATCATTACCTATAGAGCAGCTTACTTGGAATCTATGATACAGCAAAAGGCATGCTCCCAGATCCTAAGAACAATCATATTGTGATAAGCTGGATAATCGCGCAATCAATGACTGCTGTAGCAGGTGTGGTCTCCTATTCTTTTGATACAGTAAGGCGGCTAACAATGATGCAGTCTGGGCGCAAAGGAGCTGATGTCACGGACACTGGGACGGTTGTCTACTGGAAGAAGATTGCTAAAGATGAGGGTGGCAAAGCTTTCTTCAAGGGTGCCTGGTCCAATGTTCTTAGAGGCATGGGTGGAGCTTTTGTGCTTGTCCTGTATGATAAATTGAAGAAAGTCATCTAAGTGCATCCTAACTAAAAAAGGAACTTGTGAATATAGATCATGTAGAATACTTTAACCTTACTTAGCATTTTGGACCATTGACATTCAAAAAATTCCTGTTGTCTTTTTACTGTGGCCAGATCATGTTTGTAGGGGAACTAGGGAAAGCTCTTAGAAAAAGGGACTCATTTATTGGGATCCATTATTCACACAGTGGAACTGATGATGATTCCATATATTGATACTATTTTTTTGGGAAAATAACAGTTACTGTGGGTCCAAAGAGGCAGATCAACTTAGACCATCGAGTTTAAATGCTCTTTCGTAGGACCATAAATTTGTGTTTAAGTATTTATTTAAAAAAATTGTGTCTCCCATTTGTGCTTAAGCACCATATACACTATTTTGCACAGCTGACTATTTGGCAGTTATGATGATCTGCTGTAAAACAATAAATACACACAGAAGACTAAAAAGAAAAAAGAAAACTGTCTGTTCCTATCCTTTGACAGCTTATCAACTAGGGATTGGCTCTTATTCTTATAAATTTGAATCAGTTCCCTATATATCTTGGAAATGAGATCTTCATCAGAGAAACTTGCTATGAAGTTCCCTTCCCCTGCCCTGACCTACTTTCTAATCTTAGCTACATTGGTTTATGTAAAAATCTTTTAATTTTATGTAATCAAAACTGTCCTTTTATATTCTGTGAACCTTTCTATCCTTTATTTGGTCATAAACTTTTCCCCTATCCATATTGAAAGGTATTTTCTTCCTTGGCTCTCTAATTTTTTGTGATGTCACTTTTTGTGTCTAAGTCATATAACTGTTTTGAGATTACCTTGATATATAGTGTGAGATGTTGGTCTGTACCTAGTTTCTGCCAGACTGCCTTCCAGTTTTCCCAGTACTTTTGTCAAAGTGAATTTTTAAACTCTATTACAATCTTTATTTTGAACAATAAGTTTTTATCAATGTCTTTTATTTTTTTCATTATCATAGTTATCCCCAGTGTTTTTCCTCCTTCCTCTCCCATATAAGAAATAGTATATTTTAAGACAAAAATGAAAAAGGAAAAGGAAAAAATCAGTACAACAGATTAATACATGAAAAAAACTGAGAATATTTGTAATGTACAACACTTGCAGACCTCCCACCTCTGCAAAGAAGTGGGGTGTATTTTCTCATATCTCTGCTTTCAAACCATGATTGATTGTTCTTTATAGTTTTGCAACATTCACTTTTGATTTGGGGGGATGTAAGGGCAAGCAAAGTTGGATTTTTGTTGTTTTTTGTTTTGGAGTGCTTCTCAGCACAAAGGCAATCAAGTGCCTTTGATTGAGTCTTGCCTTTGTTTGTAGGAAGGCCCATACCCTTTTGCTAGTTAGGTCAGGAGAGGTATAAAGCCCTCTGACCCTGAAGAAATGTATATATACGCTGAGGTTAGCATTTTGTTTGGGGCATACTCATTGAAAGAGTGCTGGTGTGGAGACTCTAAGTAGCCGTTAAGGAGCCCCCCTGGCTTTGAAAACCCAGATGTTGGTGCTTCTCTCTCTAGTAACTATATATGTATTGCTATGATTAGACAGAAGCCTGTCTGTTGATTTGTGTTATTTGCTCTGTTTATATATTTCTGCTTGTAATTTCTGTTTGTGTTTTCTCTCAAGTTCAGGGTGCTGACTTTTTCCCCTGAACTAAGTGAATGATATGTGTATGTTTGATTAAAGTAAGATTGTAAACCCCTTAAAGTTGCTTTCCTTCCTTAGAAAAGCAGATCAAAGAACCTGTGCTAGCAGCCCTCCTGTGTGCTGGTATTATTGGCCTTAACACAGCCACAGCGGCAGCAAGTAGCATTGTTGTTACAGGGGAGTAGTTCTTTTTATTTACAGTGTTGTAGTAATTGTGCATGTATTTTTTGACTTTGCTTACTTCATTCTTCATCAGTTCATATAGATCTTTCCAAGCTTCTTCTTATTCATCACATTGGTGATTTCTTACAGCACAGTGATATTTATTACAATCATGTAACCATATTTTGTTTAGCCATTCCCCAATTGATGGACATCTACTTTATTTCCAATTCTCTGATATCACAAAAAATGCTACTATAAATACATACATACATAATACATACATACATACACATACATACATATGTACATATGTTTGTATATATGTATATATGTTCTTATTTTTAGCCTCCTTGGAGACATAAGCCTAATAACAGAGTCTTGTGGTCAAAGGGTATAGACATTTTAGTCACTTTACATAATTCCAAATTTCTTTCCACAATGATTGTACTGATTCGCAGCTCTAGCAACAATTCACTAGTGTGCCTATCTTCCTATAATCCCTCTAACATGGACTATTCCCATTTTTTTCATCTTTGCCAATTTGCAAGGTGAGAGATAAAACCTTAGGGTTGTTTTGATTTGTATTTCTCTTAATATTAGTAATTTGGAGCATTATTTCATATGGTTAATTGTTAACTATTCTTCTTTTGAAAACTATATTTTAATAACTATTCCATTTGGGATCCATATCCTTTGACTACTTATTAACTGAGAAATGGCTTTTGGTTTTATATGTATATATGTGTATGTGTACATATACACATAACTGCATATATGTATATGTATGTGTATATATAATATACATATTACGTATATATAAACTAGATGTATTTTTGTATGTGTGTGTATTAATTGTTTAAATATCTTGGATACCAAGCCCTTATCAGAGAAATTTGATGCCAAGTGTTTTTTCCCCCATTCAGTCAACAGAATAACGAAGTCTTATCCCCAAAGTATCTTTGGATTTATCAAACAGGTTACTGTACTTATTTGCCTCCATATATATGTACCTAATGTGTTCTGTGGCATAACCTATTTCTTTACCAATACCAAATTGTTTTGATGATTATTGCTTTATAGTATAGTTGAGATCTAGTACTGGTAGGATCCCTTCTTTCCCACTTTTTTTTTCATTATTTCTCTTGATTTTATGTTTGTAATTACACAAAGTTTCTACTCAGCTGTTGTCATTCTATTAGGAATGCTTGAAATGGGGCAGCTAGGTAGTGCAGTGAGTAGAGCACCAGCCCTGAAGTCAAGAGGACCTGAGTTCAAAACTGGCCTCAGACATATGACACGTATACTAGCTGTGTGACCTTGGGCAAGTCACTTAACCCTAATTGCCCTGCCGCCCTGCCTTCCCCCCTCAAAAAAAAAAAAGGAATGTTTGAAATGCTCTATTCCCTTAAAGATCCATTTTTCTCCCAGGGAATTATACTCAGCTTTTCAGAGTAAGTTATTCTTGGTTGTAAGCCTCTTTATCTTTTGTCTCTTGGAATATTGGATTCCAAGATCTCTTCTCATTTATAATAGAAGCTACCAGGTCTTATGAAATCATGATGTGGTTCCTTGGTACTTAAACTACTTTCTAGATGCTTATAAGATTTTTTCCCTCAACATGAGAGCTCTGGATTTTGTCTATGACATTCTTAAGACTTTTCCTGTTAGGATAATTTTTAGTAGGTGATTGGTAGATTATATCTTCGCTTTCCCCTCTGGTTCTAACAGATCTAGGCAGTTATTATTTATGATTTCTTTAAAATGTTATATCCAAGTTCTTTTAAAAATATCTATTTCAGAGAGTCCAATAATTTTTAAAATGATCTTTTTTTTTAAATCTATTTTTAGGTCATTTGTTTTCATATATCATATATTTTCTTCTGTTTTTTCAGTCTTTTGATTTTGTCTTAATATTTCTTGCTATTTCATAGAGTCATTGACTTCTGTTTTTCCTGTTCTATTCCACTACTTGAGTAAGGTTTACCACTTTCTCTCATATATTATTCTCCTTCCAATTCTTTCCTCCAGAGTTTTCATTTCACCTTTTACATTTTGCTTCTTTTCTTCTAGGTAATCAGTCTTTGTAGAAGATCCATTTTTTTCCCTTTGAGTCACTCTTCGCAATTGTTATAGAATTATTTGCTCCTTCTTTTGGGCTACAATAATTTTGATATTGGTCAGTTTTCTTTGATCCGCTCACCTCCCCCATTATAGTTTCTGAATTGGGGCTTTGTGCTGAGGACTGCCAGGATCTCTAATACGGATCTTTCTGATTAATTTGGAGCTTTCTGACCTCTCTGGGTCTTTTTCAGATGGGTCCTCTTGTTGCCTCTTAGATAACCTTGCAGAGTACAGGCTTCTCCGGTTCACATGGTTGAGAATCTGGGCTTGTCTGTCTCTCCCAGATCTGGCTTTGCTTCTAAACTTCATTTCCTGTTGCTGTGAGCTTCTGGCTGACTTTTTATGTTGTTTTCAGTTAGTCACTTAGGTAGTTTCTTGTTGAATTTCTTGATTATTATTTGGTCTGGCGCAAATTCCAGGTTTTCACTGGAGTAGGCACGTGGGAGCTGGGGGATCTAGCCTCCATGCAGGCAGGCGTCTCAGCTGGAAATCCCTGAATGAATTCTTCATATATTATATAATTCACAAATTTGTCGAGAGTATCTAAGGAGAAAAAAATTGCTTTATAAACCTTAAAGCACTGTTTAAATGTCAGCTCAGATTGTTTTTAGCTATTATCCTTTAGGGTCCAATTCAGGTTTTGAATTTAATCCCCAGAGCAGGCAGAACAGAATCATAGAGCTAGAAGAGAACTTAGGAATCATTTTGTCTAGAGGTTCTCAATGGACCTAACGGGGTACAGGCCCAAGCCGAGACCTTTGCCCCTTACCCCAAAAGAATTTGGGTCCCATTTGTCTATGGGCCCTGGAAACCCCACCTTGAACTCTCCTTGAATTTTCCCACTTAATCAAATCTCTGGCTTTTGCCTGAGGCATTGACCCTTCCCAGTTAATTGACTGACCTTTCATCATAGCTTAGGCCCAATCTCCCAATTTTCTGTTGCCCAGCCCTCCATTGTCTGTTAGCTCTGTCAACTTCCTACCCTTAATCCTATCTAGACCTCATTCTCCCTTGGTCATGTAGTCCAGGGCATTCTCTGCCCTTCTCTGTTACCTCCCAGTCACCTCAGCCTACTGGACACTCCCATCCAGATCCTCCCTAGACCCCTCCTCAAAGATCTTTTTCCTATAAAAAGACTTAGTCTTGTCTACCAAAGGGTGGATTTTTAGAATCACGCGCATGTTCTATGGGTGTTATAATAAACCTTGTCTTTGGCTGAAAGAAAGCTTGGGTCGAATTCATTCAGGCAGGACCTGCGTGTCCCTCTTTTGGGGTCCTAGCACCCCTAAACCTCAACAGACCTCTTAGAGGTCAGTGGATAGATTTCAGGGGGTCTGTGAACTTGGAAGAGAAAAAAGTACATTTTTGTTTTTACTAATCTCTAATTGAAATTTAGCATTTCCTTCAGCTGTGAAAGTGGCAACAAACATTGTCTGAGAAGGGGTCCATAGGTTTATGAACTATCAAAGGGGATCATGTCACAAAAAAGGTTAAGAATCTCTGACCTAGTCTATGTCTCCCTTCATTTTACAGATGTATACAAAACTAGGAAGGGGACTTGCCCAAGCCATGCCTTCTCATAGCATTCTAGGCCTTAGATATCTTTGGTATTGATTACACTTTGACTTGTTTGACAAACCTCATCTCTACTCCTGGTTTCCCTGGCTTCCTTCCAAGTCCGAGTGTTTAGGTTTAGGGGTGCTGGGACTCCAAAATAGCAAGCACAGTGCCTAGCAAATTGTGTTGAACGAATGGCTATCTTGGATTAATTCTATCACCATTCATTCATTTCTGAGGGTGTGGAAAGGACATTACTAACTAGTGATGGGGTGATGGGACCTAGACCTCTAAAAGGAAAAGACCATGTATTTGAAAGCAACCTAGTCCCTGAATTTTCCCAGACATTTCTGCAGTTTAGATCACTGGCGCCTCCTCCCAAAGCAACTGGCCCAACCCAGCCCATCTAGATTACCTAATTAGCCTACTTGATATTCCTTTCCCTGTTTCACCTGGCCCACCCCAGACTACCTACCAGATCCTTGCATGGTTCCATTTTGTATAGTCTCACCCCTATTAAGTTGCAGATTCACTAGGAACTCTACTGGCTCGTATTGGTATTACAATAAACCTTTCCACTTTGACTGGAAGATGGTTTGAGTGCATGAATTCATTTCAGATGGACACTGCACTGTACCCTGACTTTTCACTAGTGTTGAGGTCAGATTCAGAAGAGTAGTTAGGGTGTGAAAGAATTCACTTAGACTTCTCTGTAACCATCAGGAGCTGCTTTTATTTATAAGAAGCACACATGGATGTTTTACTATAGCCAAGGGGCTAAGTAAAAAGGTGCTGCTATTTGGGAGGCCCAGGCTTATATAGACAGAAAGCTATACAGCCTGTAGATGTTCAGGATGATGATGTAATTTTAGGGTTTCTTATGGTGGTTGAATATTAAGGATAAGGAAGAATTTTATGACACAAGATGAGGGAGATGGTTGCTTACGAGATGAGGAATTTTATGACAGGATAAGGACAGGGGGACACAGAATAAGGAAGAAAAAATTTTTTTTGGTCTTACAAGATAAAGAGAAGTTTTGTGGTATCGCAAGATAAGGGGAAAAGGACTTTAGGATGCTCTCAAGCTCAGGAGAGGCCTCACAAAGTACTGGAAAAGCAACCCTTAATATTCTGGTTAACCCCTAGGGTTTGGTTTGTAATCACATCACTAGGAGCTATATCTTGTGTAAGACAACTGGTAGCTGGGGATTTTAAGACATAGAAGCGAGAAGAGATTGCATGTCAGGCATCCGTGGAGGATACCTTATGCAAAGGCGACTGAGCATGTAGGCCAGTTTGTCTCTAAGGTGGATTGTGTGAAGGAGAGTAAAGTTTAATATAAGCTTCAAGCTATAGACTTGAGTCTCATGGTGAACCTAGAGGACCTCAGTTACCTCAGCTTGCCAAGCAGGGGAGTGACAGGATTAGCCTATACTTTTGGGGTATCAGTTGGGCAACTTTGTGGAGAATGGATTGGAGAATGGGAAGACTAGAGGCTGGTGTTGAAAGAAAAAAACGGATGGTTAAAAAGCCTTCATTAACATCTTTGTTGGGGCTGGAAGGAAAAGGAGCAGGTCATTATGGTTCTGACAAAAAATAGTATTTATGCAGAATATACAAAAAGGCTTTTTTTAAAAAAAGATTACTTAGTTTACATATAAATAATTCTACTAACTCCCTCCCTGGCACCCTAGTTTGAATTTATTTAATTAGGTTCTTTTTCTAGGGCCTGGCAGGGCAGCCTTCATTAAACTAGAAACTCCCTGTAACAATGCATTATACAATATCTGGAATGACTGTTTAAAAAAACAAAAAAAGTACAGTCAGAGGCCTGAAGTCACAGTAAAGAACTTCGGAGATGTTTGTCTCCAACTTCCTTAGACTGCTCATCATTTCACTATTCCAGTTTTTAAATCTTGAGTCAACCACCCAAAAAACCAAACCAAAGCAAAGCCATGCCAATTTCATCTTTTTTTTTTGAGCAATTATCGTATCACACCCTTTGATGAAAAACAAAAACAAAAAACCCCAGTCCATTTAGAAGCATTTGCTGTGAACAATGGAGGGCTGAGACTCATCATACTCCAGCTTTCTGATACATATCCCTCTGGAAGGAGGCCAGGATGGAGCCTCCAATCCTAAGAGTACTTGTGCTCCAGGTGGAACAATGATCTTGATTTTCATTAAGCAGAGGGTCCAGGGCTGTAGTCTCCCTCCTGCATCCTATCAGCAATACTTGGCTACATGGTGGTGTGTATTGGCACATAGACAGACGGCAAAATACACACTTCATGATTGAGTTGAAGGTGGATGCCCATGGATGCCACAGGATACCTTGCCTAAAAAAGATGGTTGGGAAAGAGCATTTAACCTCTAGTTGCCAATGGTGACAGCCTGACCATCAGAACTGGCAGCTCTTTTCCAGGGTAGAGCTGGGGGGAGTTTTGGGGGCTAAAGCCCCTCTCCCTCAATTCCCTAAGGCGGAGGAGGTGCAGCCCCAGAACCAGAGCCTTGTCGTGCAAGAACTAACAAAGCCGAAATGTCAGGGGCAGGATCTTGCACCTGAATGATCAGTTAGAGGACACAGAGCAGGGTATGGGCTCAGAGGTTTAGGAACGAGGGCGGTCTGGGTGCAAACAGCGGGGATCAGGGACGTGGGAGGAGACGGATGCCTGGCACGGCGCCTGCCGTCTGCCTTATGAGCGGGGGTACGCTAAGAGCTTTGCAAATTTTATCTCAGCTGATCTCACCGTGGCAGAAACGAAGGCAAAGTGGTTGAGGAATTGCCCAGGCCAGGCCTGAGGCGGTATTTGAACTCAGGTCTTCCCGACCCCAGGCCCGGCGCCACCCAAAGGCTGAGGGGAAAGAAGATGGGACCGGGGACAGGGCGGGCCCACAATCGAAGAGACAGGGCCTGCCTGGGGTCGGCCCAGAGCCCCCGCCCCGAGCTCGGGCTGGGAGCGACCCTTCCACCGCTCCCAAGCTCTTCTTCCCAACTCCGCCCATTCCTCCCTCTGGCCCCGCCTAGAATCTCGCCCCGCCCCCGCACTGCCCCTCCTATTTTCCTCCCTCCCGGCCCGGCCCGTTGTTATGACGACACGGTCGTAAATCCGCCATCTTCCTGCGGCGCGTTGCGACATGGAGGGCGCAATGGCCGTGCGGGTGGCGGCGGCTCATACGGCAGGAGCCGGGGCCGGGCGGGAGCGGGGCGAGCCAGGAGGCGCATTGGCGGCGGCGGCCTCAGCTCCCGGCGGCTTCCTTGGCCTTGCGACGCCATTCAGCGAAGAAGGTAAAGAGGGGAAGCCGAGGCAGGCGAGGCAGGCCGGGAGGCTGCGGTCTCTGCCTGACCCCTGACCCCGGGACTGACGTGACCTCATGGGCGCCCCTCCCCCCTACTCGCCCCTCCCCCACACTGGCACCCTGCCTTCCCCCCCGACCTCTCGCCTCTCTCCCTAGCCTGGGCCGAGGCCCTCGCGTTCCCCGTCCAGCCCTGCAACCCCCGCCCCATTGACCTCAGCTGAGACTGGGCCAGGGGAGGGAAGTGTGGAGGGAGGCGGGGCTGGAGGAGTTTGGGCCACTTTCCCGCAGTCCCCCACCGCCCCCCGGCCCGGGCTCAGTGTCCCCTTCGCAGCCAACCCCGGATCCACCGAATCCGGTAGCGTGGCCAGACCGGGACGGAAATCAGGGGGCTGTGATGTGGGAAAGAGTTCGGGGTCCGCAGGCAGGAGACTCGAGTGTCAGGCCCAGGGCTGCCTCAGTCAGTCTTTCTGTGTAATGGAGAGTTAATCAGTTTCTGTTGGCCTCCTTTTTCTCATCATCATCATAATAACCACCATATTTATATAGTGCTTACCGTGTACCCAGTACTCTTTACCGTGTCATTTGATCCTCACAACAACTCTGGGAGGCAGGTGCTGTTAGGATCCCGGTTTTAGACAGGAAACCGAGGCACAGATGAAATGACTTGACCAGGGTCTCGCAGCTAGCGCCCAAAGCCAGATTGAAACTCCTCGTCCTGACGCCAGACCCGGTGCTTTATCCAGCTGCCTCATCTATAGAACGAGGGATTTGGCTAGGTGATCTCCAAAGGCCCTTCCAGCTCTTGACTTTATACAGATCTGAAATGGGCCAGCTGCCAAGGGGTACAGCGCGCCCATAGGGGAAGGGTCCCTGTTGTCTCACAGGGCATTTTGCAGTTTTTCTGTCTCTTGCCATTTTGTTGTCCTAGAAAGCATCTGGTTGTGTGACTGACCCTGGGAGAGTCATTTATTTAACTCCTGCCTGCTGCAATTTCCACATCTGCAAATATCATAATAGCACCTACCTCCCGGGGTTGTTGTGAGGCTCAAACAAGATAGTCATTGTGAACTGCTTAGTGCAGTGCTGGCACATAGCAATCAATATAGAAAGTTAGCCATTATTATTATAGAACCACCACCTTGGTCCCTGTGAATTAGGGGTCGGGGAGAGAGGAGGATGAACCTCTTTTCTGGAACCAGGGAAAGAGGAGGGTATAAAGGGAAGAAGAGAGATTGTGACTGAGAATTACCTTCACAAGATTTTAGTCTCTCCCACTCTGAAATGGGCACCCTGGAAATGCTGTGTAGTCTGCGTGAAACCATCTGGTGGTGGAAGCTGAGAGCCTCCAATGCTTGTGATGCAAGGAGCTAATTTCCTGTGGTTTTTCTGATGTACTCCTGCTTTATATATGTGCACATTAAACCTGGCTAACTAGAGGGTGGACCGGAGTCCTCCTGCCATGACTGAGTTCCTGCCTTTGAGAAGTTGTGAGTCATGAAGAGATGTCTACCCCCAGGGCCCTTATGCATAATCCTAGTGTTGTATGTGGTTACCTGATCAGGTTACAGTCTCAAGCTCAACTCTTTGTTCTATATGGCACTTTGCAAATGAGTTCTAACAAAACCTTGTGCCTTACCTTAACTTCTCTAGAATGTTAATTGTTTAAATCTGTCGTCATCTTTGACAATTTGCTGGATATTGAGTGAATTCTCAGAGTTTTTTGATTTACATTTCTCTTATTAGTGATTTGGAGCAATTGTGCTTATAGTTGTTAATAGTTTGCAGTTCTTCTGAGAACTGTTTGTATCCTTTGGCTGTCTATTGGGAAATAGCTCTTGGTTTTATATATTTGTATTTGTTCCTTATTTCTGGGATAATCAGATCCTTATTACAGCTGTTTAATGCAAAAGAAAAAATTCCCCCAATTGACAGTTTCCAGAAGAGATGGATTTTAACAGTCCAACATGTGGAAATGATTTTTATTTCTTCTGCTCCCATTTGCTTCTGGCTTCTGACCTTTTTGTCTACCTGAGACCACCCTCTCAGAGGTTGCCAAAGATCTCCTAATTGCTAAATCCTTTGACCTGTGCCTGATCCTCATCTATCTTGAGCATTCTGTATCACTTGACAATGTTGATCACCACCTTCTCCTGAATACTCTTTACTCCCTGGGTTTCCATGATACTGTGCTCTCCAGGTTTTCTTATCTTTCTTACCTTTCCTTTTCAGTCTCTTTTGCTGGATCCTCCTCCTCCATGTCCTGCTCTCTAACTGTGGGCAAATCCCCCCATATTGAGCCATCACCTTTTCTCTCTCTACACCTTTTACCTTGGTGATCTGATCTGCTTCCATGTGTTCACTTCTAATGTCTGTGTAGATGACTCTCAGATCTGTATATCCAGCCTTCTTCACTTGACTGAGCTCTGGTCCCACATCACTAACTACCTATCATATGTTTCCTACTGCTTGTCTCATAGGCACCTCAAATTCAGTTATGTCCAAAATAAGAACTCATCATCTTTCTGCCTAAAATCCATCCCTCTCTTAGTCTTCTTTTTTTTTTGAGGGGGGAAGGCAGGGCAATTGGGGTTAAGTGACTCATCCAAGGTCACACAGCTAGTAAGTGTGTTAAGTATCTGAGGCCAAATTTGAACTCACGTCCTCCTGACTCCAGGACTGGTGCTCTACTCACTGTGCCACCTGCCCATCCCTGTCTTCCTTATTTCTGCTGAGGGCACCACCATTTTTCAGTCACCCAGGTTCACAACCTTGACTGTCAGCCTCAGCTTTTCCTTCTTTCTCATACCCCATATCTAACAACTTGCTAAGTTATGTTGAGTCTCCTTTGATAACATCTGTTAAATCTGCCCTCTTCATTCTATTCATACAGCTCCTACTCAGGCTCCTTCAGCTCTTGCCTGGACTATTACAGTCACCTCCTGTTTGTACTTCTGGTTTCCTTTCTCCTACCTCATCTTCTACACAGCTGTTAAAATACCTTCCTCAAGTACAAGTACTTTGAGAACCTTCAGTGGCTTTCTGTTGTCTGTAGAATAAAATACCAACTCTTCAGCTTGCGATTTAAGCAGTCACAGTTTGATGTAGCAGCCAACTTTTCCAGACCTATAGCACATTGTTCTCCTTCATGCATTCTGAAGTCCGGCCAAACTGGTCTGTTTGCTGTTTCCTCTCACTCAGCAATCCTCCTGCCTCCATGCCAGTCTCCCTCCTGTATCTTAGAATGTACTCCCTCCTTCCTTCTCTTCATAGTGAAGCTCATAAGCCATCTCCTGCAACTGGGCTTCTCTACTTTTTTGGGTCCTGGCCCTCTGATGAAGACTGGACCTCTTCTTAGAATAATGTTTTATAAATGCATTGGCAGTGCAATGGATAGAGTGCTGGGCCTGGAGTCTGGAAGACATCATCCTGAGTTCGAATCCGACCTCAAACACTACCCGGGCAAGTCACTTAACCTCATTTACCTCAGTTTCCTCATCTGTAAAATGAGCTGGAGAAGGAAATGGCAAACCACTCCAGGATCTCTGCCAGGAAAAGCTCCAAATGGGAGTCACAAAGAGACAGATGTAACTGATAACCACTGAACAAAATAAAATACATAGGATTACAAGGGATTAAAATAATTATATTAATGCTCTTATCAAATACTAAACAAAAGTTAAGAACTCCTGTCCTCCAGGAAGCCATTCTTTGTCCTTTTTGGTATTTAGTGTACTTTCTTCCTCCTCAAATGTTCCTTTTAATGATTAGCTGAACCTTGGCTCCTTTCTCTCTTTATATGTTGTATCCTTCTGGTAGAATGTGAGCTCCTCCAAGGCAGGTGTTGTTTTACCTTTGGCCTTTGTAGCCCCAGTTCCTACACACACACAGCACTTAATAAGTGCTTATTGGGTTGGAGGGCAGGACAAGATCAGAGAGGGGATGATGAATGTTAGGACTCCTCTTTCCCCAGTCTGCTAATCTGGAAAGTGGGAGAGTCAATGCCAAATCCTCCTGACCCTTTGTAAAAGACCTTGATTTGTTTACCAGGAATCCGATTTGGTAAAGTCTTTGGACTTGGGCTTTCAGACTTGGCCTAGATCACTGTCCAGTTCCTAATTCTGCTAGGCAGCCCGGAGCTTTATGCAGTTCTGGGGAGCCTGCATCTCTTGGGAACAGCCTTTATTTACATTTCAGCAAGTGGAGATGGAGGTAAGGGTGGGGTAAGGAAGCTTGAATAGGAACTGAGCCTTGGCTCCTTCTCTTGGACAGGGGCATCCGACCTATCCTAAGTTTGGTTTTAATTCTTGCCTTGCTTACCTTGACCTACTCCTGTGCAGGATGAGGTTTCTAAGGGTAGACCTATAGCAGGTTTTAGGTATTAGTTCTGCCAACAACAGGGACCCTCAGTAACCTGCGGTTTTGGAAGGTTGTCCTGGTTCTCATTCTGAAAGCGTGAGGATGGTTCCCAGAGCCCAGGACCTCCCAGAGGCCTTTCCCCTCTTGATAGAAACTGTGTTCCTGTCCACTTGGGGAGGGCAGATATCTGGATGGTGGCAGGCACAAATATAAGTCTTTAAAAACAGACTGGATTCTTGTTACTCGAGCTGCCTTTTACCTCCTACAGCTTGAGCATTCCACAAATATTGAACCAGTAACTTTCTAGAAGTAGCAAGCTTGAGATGCTGACAAGGCCTTGAATCTCCTCCAATAAGATTTTGGCTGCCCCTGCTGATCAGTGTCCTTCCAAAATGTGATGCTCCAAAGTGAACAAGGTAATCCAGAAGAGGGAACTGTCACTTCGTTTGCTTCCTGATTTAAACATCTTTCAATGCAGCCTAAGATCACCTTAGCTGTTGTGACAGCTTCATTGCACCATTGATTCATATCAACTTCGCAATCCATAAAAATTTCCAGATTTTTTACTCATTGGTTACAATTGCACTTGAACTTGCTTACCCACAGCTTCCACATCCTTTGTGCAGTCTTTTTTTTTTTTAAACACAAGTGTAGAATTTTATATTTTTTCCCCATTAAATTTCATCTCAAATCACTTCCTCATTTTAACTTGGGGAGGACTTTTAAATCTCAGTTTTGTCTTCTAACATATTAGCTAACCCTTGCAGCTTTATGTAGGCCACAGCTCTAGATGGGGTGGTGTCTCCTGATGAGCCAGGGCCAGTATGAGCCCAGCAGTGTTTGAAGAGCCCTCCAGAACAGTGCCCAGAACTGAATTCTGTTAGCCTAAATCAGAAAGTGAAGAGAGCACCAGCTGATCCTGAAGGAAAGAAGCATCCTAGGATAGCCAGCTTCCAGATAATCTGTTCTTTGATCATCCTTGGTGAACAGGATCCTGGGCCTTGATCACCATCATTTTAAGGAACTGAGGACTTTTAAGTTGGTGAAGAAAAGAGTAGAGGGAGGGTGAGAATGATATGTGGCTATTGCCTTCAGATACCTGAAGGGTTGTCATGCAGAAGAGGAGCAGGCTTACTCTGACTCCTGAGAACAGAGTTAGGACTAGCAGGTGGAAGCTGCAGGAAGACAGTTCAGTTCAGCAGCACGAAGATGCTGAAAACCTATTTTCAATCAGAGCTGTGTCACCTCTTGACTGGACTATGGCAGTTGCCTCTTCAATGGTCCCCCTGCCTCTCTTTCCCCAGCCCATACTCCACACAGATGCCAAAGTGATTTTCCTAAAGTGAAGGTCTGAGCCTACCACTCCCCTGCTTAATAAACTACTTAACACCAGCGGTTCCCTGTTGCTGGATTTTAAAGCCCTTTGCAACCCAGTCTTAACTACTTTTCTGGCCTTATTATAACTTCCCATTTCCTGTGGACTAGCCAAATTGGCTTTCCATTTCTCATACATAGCACTCCATTTCTAATTTCTGTGCCTGGGCATTGGCCATACCTATGTCTGGAATGCCTTGTTCTCTCACCTCTGGTTCTTAGAATCTCTTGTTTCCTTCACAGCTCAGTTCTTTCAAGAAAGAAGCCTTTTTTGATTTCCCAACTACTAGTTCTTCCTTCTCAATTATCTTGGATATACTTACATATTTTCATATTGTCTTCGCCAATTCAGTGATTGTTTCATTTTTGTCACTGTACCCCAGCACCATGCCTGGCACATAAAGTAGTAAGTGCTTAACAAATACTTGTTGGTCAATTGATTTGACAATGGAATGAGTTACCTGAGAGGTAATGAATGATCTTGAAGTGTTCGAGTAGTGGTTGGATGGTCACATGTCAGAGATGTAGCAAAGATTCTTCCTTAAGGTAGAGGTTGGCTTAGATCCCTCGAAGGCTCTTCCCACTCAGGGATTACAGGAGCAGCCATGTCCAAAGTTTTTCAGTGCTGCTGTTTACATTTCAGATGAAGACGACGTGCACAAGTGTGGCCGTTGCCAGTCTGAGTTCACTGCCCTCGAAGACTTTGTACAACACAAAATACAGAAGGCATGTCAGCGCACACCCCAGGAAGCTACGACAGCCACAGCAGCAGCCCTGCTGGGCCAGGAGGTAAGGGCAGTTCCCTGATGTGATCTCTGGGGGCTGCTCCCTACTTTGGGGAGCCTAAAGGGCTAACAATGACCTACTTACCTGTGACTGTCTCCCCCGTGGAGGATGGGCTTCAAAGGCTCTTTACTTTCCCATCCCCTTCCCAATCCCCAAACCTCTTGCATATCACATAGTGTCCACCCACTTGTACCTTGTGAAATGGACACAGTTTGGTATTTGGGAGAGGGGAGTCAGTCCCTAGAGAGATGGAAGGATTCCTCTTGTTCTGAGAGCTCTCCCCCTGAATAATGCTTCTCTCCGTTTTCCTTTTAAAGGAGAGTAATTGTTATCAAAAATAGAAGACATCAACAGAGTCCGAGTCTTTCTCTGTGTCTTGTGTTTCCTGACTTCTCTCCTCCATGCATCTTGTGTTACAGCAGGTGGTCCCATCTGGGGAGGAGTCCATTACAGTGGCTCACATTGTTGTGGAGACATCTTCGCTCTCAGAGGATGTCAGCAGTGCTCCGGACATCATTGGTAAGTGGGTCTTTGGCCATCGGGATGGTGCTGTCTCCAGGATGAGAGAGAATGCACTTTAATGAGAGACAGCCAGGTTCGAGTCCCCATTCTCCCATGTACTCTCTAAACTCTGTAAGCCTGGTAGGCAAGGTTGTCTTACAGAAGGTCACTGCACTTCTCTGGGCCACAGGTTCTTCAGCTGAAAAGGTGGGGTTGGAGTGGTGCCAGTTCTGACTCCCTCCTCTGAGCCATTGAATTAATGTCAAAATGTTTCGAAAGTTAAAGGAACTTCCAAAATGTAAGGCGACCGTATCCTTGTTATTTTTTTTTAGTGTCCTTGTTATAATAGTGCAAAGACAGATAGGTACTTCGTGGAGGTGGAATCAAGGCATTGGTTACTGAAAGGAAGTTAGTTATAAATTGGGACTATTCTGTATCAGAAGTCTTTCCAGGGGAGGCTGGTGCTCAGTGCATCTCTGAAGGGCAGAAATGTAAATGGGAAGAGGAAGATCTTTCCATGGATGAGAGTATGCACAGATTTAGGGCAGTAAATGGTGGGAAGGGGTATCTGCCAGGAGCAAAAGTCAAGAAGCACATTACCGGTCTCTTACAATATAAAATGCAATATAAAAGGCCTTGACGGAAACTGTTTTGGATATCAGCCTTTAAGAGAAGGCCTGGCTGGGAAAGAGAGGGTGATGGGGCAGATTGGGAGAGGAGGCTGAGATATCCAGAAACAGTGGTATTGGATTAAAAGGTGAATCTCCTTGACATCTTCCCCACATCGTTAGAGGGCCTGTCTTTTACTTCTTTCCTTTAAATTCTTGGAACATTCATACAAATGAAGAGATTTCATCCATAGGCAGCAGCACCCCACCATGTAGATTGTAAGGTAATAGTTAGGTTTTCATTTGAAATTCCTGTTTGAGAGAAGGTGTTATTTGGAAAACCAGTTCTCTTTGGTCCAAAGTCGGACGCCCACTTTGTTCTTGAAAGTCTGCTTTGATCCTGGTAGTTATTATGTGGATCACATTGGTGCCAGCCATGTAATTAGGTACATGAGGCACAGGCTCCCAGCTGCTGCCTTCCTCTAACTGGAATGCTTCCTCCTTGGCTACCAGGCCCCCACTCCTGCATTGCTGTTTTTCTTTCTAGTTTTCCATTGTTACCCACAGTTTTTCCTGCATCTCTTTCCTCTTTACCCTCCCCAATATTCCCTTCCCCCCCTTACATATCCTAGAATGCATCGGTATCCTGCCTGCCCCCGCCCCTCCTTCCAGCTTCCTGGGCTGGCCTGACAGGCTCAGCTGGTTAAATCTCACCACTAATGAGTCCAGGGCTGACCCAGTTAGCGTCACATCAGAAACACATTCCCTGCTCATTGGTTGTTTCAGAAATAGGGGCATTTGGTGAACAAGTGTACTTCTTAATAACAACAATAATAGGAGCCTATTTCTTAATGAGAGGCAGCACAGCATATTGGCTAAAGAGCTGATTGAAGAATCTGGAAGACAAAGGTTCTCGCCATTGACACATGCTGGCTCTGTAAGCCTGTATTCTCTCAGTGCTGAGGCATATATCTCTAAGGCAAGGGATTCTTTACTTTTTTTTGTGACTCCTTTTACAGCCTGTGACCCTCTTCTTAGGGAAATGTTTTTAAAATAGATTACAAATGAAACCAATTATATACAAATGTAGTTACCAAAATACTCCAAATTACAGTTTTACCAACCTCTGCTCTAAGACTTCTAAGAGAAAGGGCTAGTCCATGGTAGAAGTAGTTCCGCCCCCCCCCCCCCCCATGCCCTACCCTAAGGACTGGGCACAGGACTGGTCAAAAGAAATTTTTTTTTCTTTTTTTTTCTTAGCCAAAGAAAGACAAAGTTTATTAAAGATTCGCCATATTGGGTAAACTCTTAGGGAGCCTAAGCATTTGTGATGCTTATGCCAGCGGGCAGATCAATCTGAGCTGAGTTAGATTGAATCTGAGCCAGAAATTTTTCTTAGCAACAATGATAAATATTTCTATAACACTTTATAGAAACTCTTTAAGACTCTGAAATAGGTAGTATAAGAATTATTTCCACCAATTTATGAATAAGAAAACAGGCTTAGTAAGGTAACATGACTTTGCCCAAGATCAGATGTCTGGTAAGTGTTAGAGGTGGAATTTGAACTCATTTCTTTGGCTCCAAATCCGGCACTCTTTCTGCTACATCTTATTGCCTACCTAACGTCTTTACAGTAGTGAAGTAGAAGAGATAATTTGGAAGCATGTTAAATGGTTAAAGAGTTTAATTATCATTCATTTTCTTCTCCTGCAAAGTTTTTATTTAAAGAAAGAGAAATAGGAAAATTTGGTCACCGAAGTAGTAAGAGGGATGTGTGGCAGTGAGACGGCTGGTGGGAGGGTCAGGTGAGTAATGGCATATACACAGAATGAGACCGCGTACCTATCTTGGGGCAGAGTGAACAGGCATTTTTGCCCAGTTCTGCCCTGGTGTTTGAGGCACAGATTACATAGGACTTTGTATTCTTTTCTGGGCTTAGCGGCTAATGCTGCTGGCGAAAGGGCATAGCAGTGGGGAAGGGTGACATGTGTGACTTTCTGGAGTTTGAGAATCTCTTCTCACTGGCTCATTTATCCAGCTTCTGTAGGGATATGCTCCTTAAAGTCTGATTCCAGAGCAGGAAAAATTAACTTGCCAAAACCAGGGATCATTAGACTGCCAATTGTCTCTAAGGACCAACCTCATAAGTTTCACACACATTGTTTTAGGAGCTTAATATTTGCTGTTGTCAGAGTGGGAAGCTTCAGCCCAAGTTCTCTTGTGACCCAGTTTAGTGCAGTTTCCCTTCCGGTTCCTCCTGGATGAAGCATGATAGCATTGTCCTGATATTTTAAAATGCCAGAACAAAAATCAGAATTTGTTTCTTCAGGGACACTGTACCTCTACGGGAAAGGCAGTGGGTCTAGGTCGACCAAATTGCATCTGGCCGTGTCTGTGCTTTGGGTCCTTGTGTCCTGTCCTGGCGACAATTGGGCCTGAAGGGCCAGAGGAGGCCTTGTTTTAGTTTCCCTTGAGCTCAGCTTTGTTAGGATTTGGGGAATTTTTGACAGGTAATGGTTTCAGAAGGACAAAGCCTGTGGCTCCTATTAAATCCAAGATTGACTAGATTCATCCTTCAAGCTGACCTGTGGAAATCTAGTCCGCTTCTTTCCTTAGGCCTCTGTTGGCAGCAAATCCCTAGACTGAACGGCAGTTCCTGTGTTTCTCTATAAAGAGCCAGGAACATCTTAAACACCCAAGGCCAAGCTATCCATGTGAAATTGGGCCCGCACCAAGTCCTCTAACAATTTCCCACTTTCCTGCTGCTGGGAATTATCTTTGGTAACAAGAGCTAAATGTGATGGCAAGACTTTTCTTCCCCAGGCAGCGGTCATATCAAAGAAGTCATTGTCGCAGCAACAGACCATGTCATTGAAAACCCCAGTGGGCCTGGGGACAGCGAGCTTGTAGAAGGTCCTGTTAGTCCCGATGACACTGAGCAAGATGTTTCCACTGAGCTGCTAAAGGTGAAGCTGCTTGTCAACAAGGAAGGACGCTACGTGTGTGAGCTGTGTCACAAGACGTTTAAAACGGTGAGCTGGGCTGGCCTGGGCCAGGGTCCCTTCATGGAGTTTGACAGTAGAGTTTCTCTTGTACTTTGGGTGTAGGCCAGCTGGGTTGGGCTCTGGCTGCTCCTGAGCACTGCCCCTCTGAGAATGGCCGTGTTTGCTGCTCTCTTTCTAGACTCTAGTCATCTCACCTTTTCTGCCCTGAGGCATTTTACTCTTATTCTTCAGAGTTACTCTGTTGTTTTTTGTTTTGTTTTATGGGGTGGAGTGTTCCATTTTACAGACAACCATCCTTTCCCCCTCCCAGGCCAGTATCCTCAAAGCCCACATGATCACACACAGTAGCAAGAAGGACTATGAGTGTAAGTTATGTGGAACTTCCTTTAGGACCAAGGGTTCTCTCATCCGGCATCACCGGCGACACACAGGTAAGGGAAGTGGATTTGGAGTTGTTGTTTGGGTTGGGAACCCTCGGAGCTGCATCGCTGGTTCCACCTTCTGTCCACGTGGATGGCAGAGAAGGGATTGGGGCAGTGTTCAGTGGGCCTGAGGCTCTGAGCAGCCACATGCTGGGTGGGAAGGGCTACCTCTGTGGCCGAGTAGTTAGTCCCTGGGTGACTGTTAACTGGGAAAGACATTTTGTCCCCTTAGGGTTTGTTTTCTACTCATTATCATCTGTATAACTGTTGACCCTGTTCTCTCACCAGATGAACGCCCTTACAAGTGCAAGAACTGTGGGAAGAGCTTTAGAGAGTCTGGAGCTCTAACCCGACACCTGAAATCCTTAACTCCATGTACAGAAAAAATCCGATTCAACATGAACAAAGAAATAGTTGTTAGCAAAGAAGACGTTCCCCCAGGTTTGTGAATACTCTAGATGAACCCAGGATATAGCAAGTAGCTATCCTCCTACCCAGGAACTTACTGGCCCGCCACCCACAGAGGAGCTACTTCAGGGTGTGAGCTTGTTCAGGGATGAGGAGTGAAGAGCTCTTCATAGCAGGTGACTTCTACAGCCTCTTAGGTTACAAGGAAACATGCCTTGGTCATATGGGATCACAGGATACACAGATCTATTGTTGTCTCTGATCCTGTCATCTTTGGGCTGTTCCTGGAAGCAGGAAGGAGTGCAGAAGCACCTGCCCTGCATATGTCACTCAATCTTGGGGCCTTCTTATCAAATATACAGTGGAAAATGATATTGCTAGGCAGATTGAGAGAAGACAGGAATGACTGACTACTGACCACAGGATGGCTGAGGTACAGGGTAGGAAATTCTACCCCCACCCCCCGCCCCCAGCCCCCTCCTACCCTTTAGGTGCTGTTTTCTTTCCCAGGAAGTTGCCCTGTGGGCACCTTGTGGGAGGGGTGATGATTTTCTCATGGTCTTAGTTTTTCCTTTTGTTTTTAGGATCCAGCGATTCAAACACTGAAACAGTCACAGCCATCACAAGTGAATCCATTGAGACAACACCACCAGTGATTCACCTTGTCACCGATGACAAGGGCACGGTCATCCACGAGGTCCATGTCCAGATGCAGGAGCTTCCTGTGGACATGAAAACCTTAGCACAGGAGGTAAGTGATAACTCCTGGCTAGACTGGAAAGGGCTATATGCTAGGTTGGGTTGGACTAGGTTTCTGTTTGAATGAAGAGCATTAGATTTTCCTTCAGTGAAGGAATGAAGACAGTGTCTTCTGCCAGTTCACAGTCCTGTTTTGGAGATGTTCCCTGGCACTAGCCTTTTGTGGGTAACTGTGTTTGGGTTAGGTTGAATGCAGGTCTTTATGAATTGGACACATTTACTATCCATTGAGTTCTGGTGGGGGACAGCTAGGTGGTCTGCTCTCTTTCTTTCCATTTGTGGCTCTCCTGAAAGGTTACAGGGTTATGAAGAATCCCACTACCAAGAAAAGTTCTAGCCTTTGTTTTAGCCCAGACTTGTAAACTCAACCCTTAGAAGAAGAGTCCCATTTTTTTTTTAATGCTTGTGGTGGGTAGATGAGCACTTGAAAATCTCAGGGCCACTATGTGAGGGGAAGAGAGGAGATGATGGGCCTCTTCTTCAGAGTGAACAGGACTGAGCTCCTTGGCCACAGTGGATGTCTTTTGGAGCTGGTGGAAGACACCATGTATCCTGTTGAGTGCTAGAGTGAGGCTCAGTCTCTGGGAGGGGTCAGCTTCTCTTCTCTCTGCCCCATAAGACTCTCCTTGGTAAAATTTACCTCTTTGGGCTGTTCTAGACCAAAACTCACATGATCCTTCTAACAGAGTAGCCAGAGTGTCAGGAAGCCTTTTTTTAAGTGACTCTTCTTTGCAGAGCTCTCTATTAGGTACTGAACAGCATTTCCTGATATTTCCTGTTCTCTGTAGACATCAGCCCCTGAAAAGGTGCCTTCTGAAGGGGAGGTGAGCAGTGAGAATTTGCTGAGACAAGCCATGCAGAACTCGGGTCTCGTGATCGAGAGAGTTGCAGTAGAAGAGGGTCCCATGCCTGCTGAGCCTTGTGTTGGCACTGCCCAGGAGCCAGGGCCTGAGGGGGTGAGGACAGGAGAGCAGCACTTTGTAGCTGTGGAAGAAGTGCAAACAGTAGGTGCCTACACCACGTGCTCCTCTCCAGCTCAGGGATTAACTTTGGGTACTAGTGGCCTCTGTCTCCTGAAGGAGATCTTGGGGAAGCCCCATAATTAGGACTGCTCAAAGGGGCCTACACATCTCATGTCCTTCACTCCATAACTATGCAGATGTGGGCCTCATTGGTCAGTCTCCTATGCCCCAGGGTTAAAGAATCCCACTTATGCTTTTTCCTGATGGAACTGTCTCCATAAGCATGGCAAGGTGTGTGTGCGAGAATGGCCAGGGCAGAATGCTCTTCAGTCAGTCAGCAAGCATTAATTAAGTGCCAGCTGTGTTTCAGGAACTGGGCTAAGTGCTAGAGATACAAAGAAAGACAAAACCAGTTTCTGCTGTCAAGGAGCTCCCAGTCTAATGGAGGAGACAGCATGAAAATGAACTGTACAAACAAACTGTACAGAGTCAATTAGAGATAATCTCAGAGGGAAGGCACTAAGAGGGACTGGGGCAGGCTTCCTGCAGAAGGGGATATTTGGAGGAGGCACTTCTGGGAGACAGCCAGCCAAAATGCCTGAGGTCAGAGGATAGTGTATCCTGTTCAAAGAAGAACCAGGAGACCAGGCTCACTGGATCACAGAGTACTTATGGGAAGGAGTCAGGTGTGAGAAGACTAGAAAGATAGGAGGGGACCAGTTTGAAAGAGGCTTTGGATGCCAAAGTGATAAGGAACCATTGGAGTTTATTGGATAGGGAGGTGAGCAGGGTCAGACTAGGCTTTAGGAGGATCCCTTTGACAGCAGGGTGGAGAATAGACTGAATTAGTCATGTTTTGTGTGTGTGTGTTGGGGCAGAGCCACATTGTGTTTATATGGGGGGTGGGGGGGGCATAGTCTTAGGAGATAATTGTCTGTCCATACAGGCTGACCCAGCGCCCCAGAGTGGATATACACAGTACTCCTGCCCTCACTGTGTAGAAGTCTTCAGGTCTGCCCCAGCCCTGGAGGTGCATGCCAAAGCCCATGTTGGTAGGTCTGGGATCAGGTTCTCTTGTCCGTTTTTTTCCTTGGCCCCCCCTCATAGCTGAGAAGGGCTTGAGAAAGGGAGGTAATGAGGCTGCAGGAGGGGGAAAGAGGTGAGATGTGAAGTTGTAGAGGAGACCTCCCCTACCCGGGATATAGGAGAGAGGTTGACTCTTGGTCCCAGCCCACGAGAAAGGTGGCTGTGATTTGTGTGTCGGCCTCATTGCCCACTTCCATATCTCTGTATTTTTGTGTGTTTAGGTGCAGCTCTTGGTGTGTGTTTGTACGTGTCTGTGTACATCAGGGATAGGGAGGGAGTGCTTGGGGATGAATTCAGTTTGTGCCCTGGGGGGCGGGGCTGGTCTCCCTTCATCTGCAGGACAACAGCTGTTCAGGTGTGAGCAGTGTGGAAAGGAGTTCCCCAAGGCCTACCTGTTGAAGAAGCACCAGGAGGTACATGTCAGAGAGCGGCGCTTTCGCTGTGGCGAGTGTGGGAAGCTCTATAAGACTATTGCCCACGTGAAGGGGCACCGCCGCGTACACTCAGATGAGCGTCCATACGCCTGCCCCAAGTGTGGGAAACGTTATAAGACCAAGGTGGGCTATTTCTCCCCTTCATCAGAAAAGAAACCAAGGTCCAGGCAGGGAAGGGATGTGCCCATGGGGGCCAGGAATGGCCCCTTTTCTTCTTGTCCTACCTTGTTACTTGCTGGGGCTTTGGGATTCAGTCTACCCAAACAGGCTCCTTCTCTGCCTCTGCACTGGCCAGGCCAACTCTCTGACCTTGACTGCCCTTGTGTGACCTGGGGGCTCCACCAGCTGGTGTGGCAAGTGCAAGAGAAAAGTCCTGAAGGGGGAGAGAGAGAAGCTGTGCTGGTGGCCCTGGGTGGAGGGGCCTCATGCTGATCCCACTTTGTCTGACAGAATGCACAGCAGGTACACTTCCGGATACACCTGGAGGAGAAGCCCCACGTGTGCCAATTCTGCAGCCGGGGCTTCCGGGAGAAGGGGTCCCTGGTGCGGCATGTACGGCATCACACTGGGGAGAAACCCTTCAAGTGCTACAAGTGTGGCCGGGGCTTTGCTGAGCACGGGACACTCAACCGGCATCTGCGGACCAAAGGTTAGCCTATTGAACTCGGCGCCTTGGGACATGGAGCTTGGGGTGTGACTCCCCTTGGCTTGGTGGGCGTGTGTGGCATATGCTTTCTCTGGCGTGCTCTGAGAGGCTGACATGTGGAGCTCGCTCCCTTTGGCAGAGTGAGACCACTCTGACTCAGATGCCAACATAGCTAAAACTTGGCGGTTTGGGGTGGGTGGTGTTTCCGTGTGGCTGTGGGAGTGGGGTGGGGGGCTGGTTCCTCATGGGCCAGCCCAGGCCCTCACCAGGTAAGTGTCTGTGCAGGAGGCTGCCTGCTGGAGGTGGAAGAAGTGGTGGTGTCCAGGGCTAGCCCATCGACCCCGACACTGTCTGAGGATGCCCACACGGTGCTGGTGGAGTTCTCCTCTGTGGTGGCCGATACTCAGGAGTACATCATTGAGGTGTGGGCCAGGGTCATGAGCACATAAGTCTCAGAACTTGGAGTGGCACGCTGTGTTGGGATGGGGTTGGCAAAATATAGAGCAGAGGGGTGGAACCAAGGGTGGGGAAAAAAGGATATTACTGGAATAACTGTCCTTGCCCTCCAGGTTTGATAAGAGCTCCCCTTTTTGTTTTTTTTCCCTTTTCGTTTTTTTTCCCTTTTCAAGGCCACCACGGAAGACACTGAGACCAGTGAAGCCACGGAAATCATTGAGGGCACACAGGCTGAGGTGGGGCAGGGGCAGAGGGTAGGCAGGAGTGGGGGATTTGGGGTCAGGTCAGGGGTGTGAAGCCTGGTATGGGGATGTGGGATTTCTAAGGCCACCCTAGAACCTAGGGAGAAAGAATGAAGTCTGGGGTCAGGATGTGCCCTGAAATGGGAGAGAGGGAACTTAGGTCCCTGCCTCTCTACTCATGGTATGGCAAGCTGAGGCCTCCCCTCCCTCCTTGTCCTGGCCCTGGAGCTGAGCCTCCTCTCCCACCCCCCTAGGTGGACAGCCACATCATGAAGGTAGTGCAGCAGATTGTGCACCAGGCAGGCTCTGGTCACCAAATCATCGTCCAGAATGTCACAGTGGATGAAGATGAGGGAATGGCAGCCAGTGCGGCAGCTGCTTCTGATACCATCACCATTGCCACCCCTGAGAGCCTCACAGAGCAAGTGGCCATGACCCTGGCCTCAGCCATAGGAGAGGGCGCTGTGTTGACTACTCGGGCAGGAATCGAGGCTGACCAGGCCACCGTCACTATGGTGGCCTCTGAGGACATAGAGATCCTGGAGCATGCTGGAGAGTTTGTGATCTCCTCACAAGAGGGTGAACTGGAAGTACAGACAGTCATTGTGTAAGGACGTGTCTGGCCTGGAAGGATTGGGGTTGACCCACCCCCCCAGGAGCAAATGTGTGTTCATCAGTGTCACTGCATGGTCTGGAAGCCAAGGATGGAGCCAGGAGGATCTGAGCCCCGAAAGTTTTGACAAAAGCGAAGGTCATGGAAAGGCTGCCTTGAATCATGCAGATGATGGACAGAAGTGGCCTTGGGGGGCCAAGGTGTTTGGAGTGCTAGAAGATGGACTGGGGATGGATCTGGAGCTTCCCAGCTGGGCCTGTCTGCTGTCCCCTAGCACTGCCAGGACCCTTCCTGAGCAAGCCAGGGAGGCAAGAAAGCCATATTGTACATTTCAAACCACAGAGCAATTTAAGACAAAAACAGAATCCCAAATGTCACATTTGGGGCTGTGAACAAAATGATTTTTCCTTTGTTTACAATAAAATATTAAAACCATTAAAGCCTTCAAGACTGTGTCCTTCTGGCTGTCCCTCCACAGGCCTCCCCAGAAGTGCTCAGAATGCTGCTGCTTTTTCAGGGCTGTGAAACCAGGAGCATGATGGTGTGTGTCTGTGGCTGGCAGCAGGTGGGGATGTGGGCAGTGGACAGTGGGTTGGTGTTTGTAGCTGTGGGTGGTGGCTGGCAGTTTCTGTGTCTCTCTGTATGGGATGTGGAGGGGAGCAATGCTGGAATCTGAGCCAGGGCCACACCCTCACCTGTCCATCCTACCCTGCAAGCTCCATCCATATGCTTACATCACCAGCGGCATTCCTAACTGGGTATGGGTGACTTAATGTACTTGGGGTGTGCCCTGGGCCTCCTAATACACACTCCAACCACCAAAGAGGGGACCTCCTATGAGGGGGAAGGAGACGAATAGACCTATCACATTCAAGTCTGACAGGGAGGGACTATGAGACCAAGGCTATGGGGCCAAGAAGGGGTTTGATTGGTGTCCTTCCTGCAGCCTAAGGCCCTGCTCCTCCCCCTTCTACTCCTTGCATCCTTTCTAAGAGTTAATTCTGCCTTGAACCAATTTCTCCCCACTCCCAGTCTTGGTCGTTTGGAGGTGTATGGGACAGGATCAGAGTGTCAAATTTGGTGAATGTCCAGCATCTCCCTTTCCACCTGTGGAATCGCGTTGCAATCTGTCCCCGTCAGAGGGCGGGGCCGCTCCTTGTACCGGCTGAGAAAGGGATATCCCCGGGAGTAGATGTTCAAATACGGTCTGCACCTGACTGAAGTCTCCTTGTCCGATTCTGACGCTGGACCCAGGACGGCTCACGGCCCCGAACTGATCTGAGTCACCCCCGATCCCAGCCTGACCTGAGTGCCTGAACAAACCTCAGACCCTAGGAACTTGGACTGACTAGGACTTGTGAAGCCCAGTGAAGACAGGAACCAGAACCAGGATCTTCGACGTTCTCCTGGACGCATAATCCCAACCTCTTCCTATGCAGAGCGGCTCCTGTTCCCGACTGGCGTGAGTCCTGTCCCCCTCTCACTTGAGATCTACTGGCCAGGGATCGGGGGACAGAGGTCAGGACGAGGTGGAGGAGAGCCACCGGCTTCCCCCTTCCGTCCGACTCCTCATTCTGAGGCTGGAAAATTGGGTGGGGAAAGGGAACCGGAACGGAGCCACCTACACACGAGTGCGAGGGTAAACGGTAGACGCATGTAGAGGTGTAGGAGTGCAAACGGGTAAGAGATATAAAAATGTGTCGTCGTGAGTGGGTAAGCGCGTTCACGCGCGTCCTCTCTGGATTCCGCAGCCGGCTTAGAGCGCGGACTATGCGCCTGCCCGGGGCGCTGCTGGCCGCACTGCTGCTTCTGCTCTGGCCCCAGGCACCTGCCCCAGCGGCCGCCGGCTCCCGCGCAGCCCGGTTCCGTGTGGGCGCCTTCAACATCCGCAGTTTCGGGGATAACAAAGTGGCAGATCCCGCCTGCGGCAGCTTCATAGCTCAGGTGCCAGGGCAGGGGCGGGACCCGGGCGCAGGTGTGGAGGGAGGGGGCGGGTGGGGCGGGGCTCGGAGGCCTGAGGGTCCCTGGGAGGCGGGGCTGGGAATCGAAGACCTGTGCTGTCCCTCCTGGGTGACCCCCTTGCCCATCCCCGAAGATCCTGGCGGAGTATGACGTGACCCTGGTTCAAGAGGTCAGAGACCCGGACCTGAGCGCCGTATCCGCGCTCCTGGAGGAGATCAACAGGTGCCTCCCGGGGACACGGACACGCAGGGACACACCCGAAGGTGGTGGGGGGGGAGAGAAAGAGAGAGAAGAGACAGAGACAGCGAGATTGAGAGATTCCTAGAGACTGGAGACTCGAGCTCTCCACGGTCCTGAGTCCGACCCCAGTAGAGGGTAGTTCTTAGCACTGATGCTAAGTCCCCCACGTCTGTCTCTCAGACACCTCTGGGCCGCAGCCGGCGCCAGGGCCTTTATGCCCCCCTAACCCTTACCTCCAGCCCTATACCTGGGTGGGATGAGTCACTGGGTTCGGAATGGTGCTTGGTGCCACGGGGGCGGAGGTCGGGGCTGGGGCTTCGGGTCGAACAAGAAAAGGTTGCCTGATTGCCCAAGGGAAGGGGACTCCTGGGGCGGGGGCAGGGGCGGTGCGTGATTGCCCAAGGCCTAGGGGGCTCGTTAGCACACACTCCCTCGGTTCCAGTTGGAGGTTGGGCTGGGGGGGGGGGCGGGCATTGAACGAGGGGAGCTCCCAGAGCCTCTGAGTCTTTGCCTCCCACCTGGGTGTGTGACTCCTCCCCACTTGTCTATTCCCAGCATATCAGAGTACACTTACAGCTACGTGACCAGCGAGCCACTGGGACGTGACAACTACAAAGAGATGTATCTGTTTGTCTACAGGTTCGAGGGCACTAAGGGATGGACTGGGGCAGGATAGGCTTCCACAGCCGGGCCTCAGACCCAGGGGAAAGCCAAAGGACTGGTCAGGGGTCGGGGATGGATCAGGAGGACAAGTTCAGATAGGGACTTAAGGATCAGAAAAGGTGCTTCAGCCAGGATGCTGTCAGCCAGTCAATAGGCATTTATTAAGATGCCTATGGGCATTGCTAGGCACTGAAGATACCAAGAAAGGCAAAAGGCAGTCCCTCATCTCTGGGGCCCTAATGGGGGAGATGACATGATAAACAACTATGTAAAAAAGAGATATACAGGATAAATTGGAGATAATCTCAGAGAAAAGGCACAAACATTTAAGGGAAATTAGGAAAGGCTTCTTATGGATGATGGAATTTTAGCTGAGACTTGAAGGAAGCCAGAGAAGCCAGGCGGTGGATATGAGGATGGAGAGTATTCCAGGCATGGGAATCAGCCAAGGAAAATGTCAGGAGTCTGGAAAAGGGGTGTCTAGTTTAAGGAACAGACAAGAGACCAGTGTCATGGGATTTCAGAGTATGTGGTGGGGGTCAAGGGAAGTAAGGTGTAAAAAGACTGGAGGAATGAGAGAGGAGGGGGAGGAGGAGTAAGAGAACTACCCTGATCACTGAGATTCCCCTACTTCACTTCCCCCAGGACAGAGACGCTTTCTGTGTTGGATAGCTACTGTTACCCTGACCCTGAAGATGTGTTCAGCAGAGAACCCTTCATTGTCAAGTTTTCATCTCCAAACACAGGTGAGGCCAGTCTGACACACGTTGACCACCCACACTCTAGCCTGCTTCAGCACTCTGGATTAACTTCTGTCTTCTCTGTACTGTCCCTACAGCTGTGAAGGAATTTGTCCTAGTGCCTCTGCATTCGGCCCCACACAATGCCGTGGCAGAGATTGATGCTCTGTATGATGTCTACTTGCATGTGATTGACAAGTGGGGGACTGATGTAAGACTGACATCTTCATCCATCTACCCATTCACACTGACCCCCAACCTCTCCCCAACCGCCTTCCCCATTCTTACCTACTTACCTAACTCTTCACTCCCCCTCATCTTTGTCCTCCCTACTACTTCCTCATAAGAGAGCTGATGAAGAGGGGTCAAAGAATGAGGGAGGTGAGGAGGAAGTAAGGAGTCCTGGGAAATGTTTCTATCTTGAAACAGGGCCAGGGCCACCCACACGCCCTCTTTATTATTGCTGATTGCTTTTTGCAGGACATCCTTTTCCTAGGTGACTTCAATGCAGACTGTAACTATGTCAAACAGCACGACTGGGCCAATATCAGGCTTCGAACTAGCGAGATTTTTAAGTGGCTTATACCTGATGATACTGACACCACTGTGGGGAATTCTGACTGTGCTTATGACAGGTAAAAGGTGCCAGTCCACTGGAAGAAGGTGGGAGACGGGCAGGCAGGCAGTGCCTGGGGAAGGGTCCCTTCCTGCCTTAGTGTTCTCTCTGGGTCCCAAGGGAGAGGTGGGCCCTTGGGGAGGGGGATGGTCATCACTGTCCCATCTGTGTACAGGATTGTGGTCTGTGGCTCTCGGCTGAGAAAATGCATCGCACCCAACTCAGCTACAGTGAACAACTTTCAGAAGTCCTTCAGCCTGGATCAGACTGCAGTAAGTGCAGGAAAGAAATCTGTTTTTCTACTGCTACTCACTTTTAAAAGGAGGGTCCTAGAAATGTTTTCATATCATCAGAGGTAGTTTTGTCCAGTGTTTGTGGACTTGGGCCATCCAAAGATCTTTCCTCAAAACCTTCCCATCTTGTATCTGGCCAGATTCCATTAGCATTTATGGAGTTGGTGGAGACCTGAAGTGGCCAACTAGTCCATCATGCTTCCGTTTCAGCATAACCTTTGAAGGTAGTTTCTCTACTGCCTGCCCTTGACTACAAACCACTTATGTGCAAGGCTTGGTGGTGGGGGGATGATGGCACACACATGAATTCCCTCCTAACTCCAAGCCCTCCTCTGCAGTTTTGCCCATTCCCTGTGGCTCTGACTTCTAGGAAACAATATTTAGAAAGTAAGTGCATATATTCAGAGCAGAATCCAAAAAGCCTGTCGGGTCATTATGTGCTGAAAAATTCTGTTTCCTGGCCACAGACTCATCTCCTGACCTGGCCAAAATTGAGACCTATGCCCTTCCCTAAACCACAGTTTCAGCATTCATATTGCAAACGTTCACCACCAGGAAGATCAGGCAGGGGTATAGATGGATTAAGGTCATTTTCATTAATCAATAATCGTTTCGAGTACTAAGGGAAAAAAATCAAACCAACTACTCTCTGGATAGAGTGTGGTCAGCGTCTCTCCCAAAGGGTACATTCCCTCTGGTGTAAAGAGAACACTCATCTTGTCATCTCTTGGCTGGAGGGCTTTGGGAAGGACTAAAGGCAAGTCACTCAACCTTGTTTAGCCCTGCCTGGAAAACCATCCAAGTGGTAACTGAGGTTTGAAAGGGTTAAAAAAAAAAAAAAGCTGAAGTTCAAAGAATAGCCTCTCTCTTCTTCCCTCCTTCCAGGCCTTAGCCATTAGTGACCATTTCCCTGTAGAAGTGACTCTGAAAACCCACTGATGCTCTCTAAGGACTGTCCAGGATGCTAGTCTTCAGCCTCTTTTGTCACATGCAACAGACAGCCTCACAGGACACCAAGGTGGGACAGCATTCCTGGACTCTCAAGGAGGAAGAGTCATCAGGTGCCACAGATGTTTTCCTTTTTCAAGACTGGAGATTTTCAGGACCCAACACTTTAAACTGGTTCAATCCCTGAGTCCTGAAACAGTTCTAGCGGCCTTGAAGCACATGTTGCCAGCTCCAACGACAGTCCAATCCCTTTTCCTTTCCCTGACACCACCAAATGCGTTCTGCTGGGAACTCACTCAGCCTAACAGATGCGGAATTCAGTCTAAGCTTCTTCAGGGGTTTTCTATGGATGTTGACAACCAGCAAAAGCCATGGACAAGATAATTAGAATGGGAAAGTCCAGATACAGTCTTGGCGCAAGGTCAACAACTCTGATTTTGGATGGAATGAATTCATTTCCTAGTTTTCTATTCCCTGAGCCCGTTTTCTGCAATGCCTCTTCACATCCTTCACTTTACTCTCCAGAAGGAGCTGGAGAATAGGCTGCTGCCACCTGCTCTTTTTTGCATGTTGGGCTCAGGGCTACTAGTTAACACATTTTGGTCAGCATTTTGTAGGCCAGGACAGCACCTAGCTCTTCTTTACTTTACCTGCTAAGAGTCTTTATTCTCAATGTCCAGTAAAAACCCACTTTGGAGAAAACAACTTTCTGACCACCTGTCTATTTGAAAAACAGGAAGATGTCACTTTTAACTGGTGTACTGTCCACAAAATGCTACTCATAGATACTAAACATTTGGCTTTCCACTGAGCCAGGAGAGGCCCAAGATCCTACATCTCCACCACTCAGTCACTCCTAGGTTGGTTTTTAAATAACAAAGCTTACATTTTGTGCTTTGCTGCTTTTCATATCCATGGTTTCACTAGCTGTAAAAGCCATGTGAGTTATGTAGCAGAGGGACCATTCTTTCTATCGGACAGATAAAGAAACTGAGGTCCAGAAGTTAAGGGGCTCACTCCCAAACAATTGTGCCTTGCATGTTTATAGTCCTTTTCCATTTATGATTTCATTCAACTTTCCTAAAAACATACCTGTTCTGAAGAACTTCACAAATAAGTTGAGTACTACATCTCCAAGAGTCTGGAAGACTCGGGTCCTCCAGTAGTACACAGTGAACGTGTAGTCATGGGCAAGTCATTTTATCTCTGAGAGTCCCAAGGCCCTTTCCCTGCATAGCTGGTGGAGGAAGTGTTCACACAGGTTTGGCTCCTTCCTTTCTACACCTCCAAAATTATGTTCCATTCAGGAACCTCATTATGGCACCCAAAGGATTAGAATGACAAACTCATGCCTCATGATTTAGCCTAAAAATATCTAGAGTGAGGAAGGAACTTTCTACACAATTAACAGACGCCTATCTGAAAGTTTGGATTTTGCTCCTGACATGTCAACCTTTGGCACCCACATGAGTAGGATTTGGAAATAATTATGAAGAATACGTAACTGACTGTTCCAGGAGAAAATGGGCTTTGGACAGTGAAGCTCTTTGAGAATGAGTTAAGAGAAGCATTTATAATCTTGCAAGAAATGAGTATTGTGAAGGTTTCATCATCCCTTTTTCTCTTCCCCATTCCAATGATAAATGAACAAACAACAATCCTGAAAAGTTCTTTATTTGAAAAGTCTTATTGGTAAAGAAAACATGCTTCCACCCTGAGTATATACAGGGGGAATAGGGAAGTGCTCCTTGCAGCTCACTGGTTACCTGGGGAACTGCTTCTCTCACCACTAGCAACCAGGCAGCCCTGAGGCTGGGGAGCAAAAAAAAATCTTAGGACTTTTATTCACAATTCTCGACTTTGAGCAAAGGAGGGCCCTTAGCAAGGGAGTTTTATTTCCAGTAAGCCCACTACTCATGATTCCCAGGTAAAGTGCTGCTCAGGAACACAAGACTTCCTTTCCACATCATCAGCCAAGTTTCTTCAGAACCTACCCAAGCACCTTCTAGGTGTATGTGGGGTGGGGTGGGGTGAGGGTGAGAGGACAAAAAGCACTGATGGGAAGAGAGGAAGGATACCTTTGGGATATCAGGATAAAGGGGACAGATCTTCTGAAAGATCAACAAACTAAGAACAAATAATTAAATTTAATTTTATCTTGAAAGATATTTTGATCTAAAAACCTACAGCTACCCAAAGAAAGGCCTATAGGGTTTGCACATGGCTTTGCTTCAGTGTCCCCAGCTACACGTCCTGTGTCAGGAGCCTGAACCTTTACTCTTTCCGTTGTTTAAGCATCTTTAAATACATATGCAGAGACTTCTGGATGGAGTCTTTGGATATAAAGCTCACAAAGTTCTGAATATCTGCTTCTCGTTGTTTCAACAGCCGAAGGGCAGTAGGTTTTCTCATCATGGTTTTGGTAAGCTGCCGAGCATGGGCTAAAAACAGGGTTAACACGTTATTAATTTCTAGGTCACTAAGAGTCAAACCACTTAAATCACAACCTGGATTCACAGAAATGCATTCCTACAAATGTATCCTAACTTATGATGCTTTAATCAACTTTATTTTGTAATAAGGTTAAGACCTAGCCAAATGACATCATAAAGTCCTATCCCATTTCCCAACACTATTAGATAACTGGCTTAGCTCCTGTTTCCCTCCAGTTGTAAAAGGAAGCCCTCTTCCCTAGGTGACCCTGATGACCTCCCTACCCCAGGCATGATCCTGACTTCTGCTGCCACACTCTGTATTTCAAGTTGGATCTTTTCTGGGAAGTCTAGACTCCCTTTCCCAATCCCTCACACCTCAGTCTGATTCCTTCCTTGCCCATGTCAGTTCAGTGCTTTTGGTTTCCCCCCACTTCCAATTAGCTGTTTCTGTGGAACTTCCCTCATAATCTTGTTTCCTTTAATGTGTTTTTCTGGGACAAAACAACTCAAAGCTTCAAATACAGCAGTATAATCCAACACCTTTCTCTTTACCAACAAAGTTTTCTCCTTTGTGATAGGTAGTTTTTAACAAAAGGAGGGAAAAAACCCAAATTCACCAGAAGAAACAGTCCAAAGGGCTCTCTGCCTCCATAACCAATCCCCTCTTTTAATTTAGTCCAAGCAGAGGCATCTTCTCACCTGGAACTGTCAGCCACTCAGACGCCACACTGAGAGCTGTGCTCTGCACCTTGTCTTCTGGCACTATCTGATCCACAAAGCCTATTTTGAGGGCATCAGCAGGAGAGAAGAGCAACCCCCGCTGAAGGGCACTCTCTGCAGCTCTGTTCCCAATGGTGTTTATAAGGGTATCTTTAAACCTAGAATTAACCACACACACACACACACACACACACAAAACCCTCAGTTAAAGCTTGTGTAGAAGGAATGAGCATAGACCAGGGGTAGGGAACCTGTAGCCTCGAGGCCACATGTGGCTATCTAGGTCCTCAGGTGCGGCCTTTGGACTGCATCCAAGTTTTACAGACCAAATCCTTTCACTAAGGGAATTTGTTCTGTGAAGTTTGGATTCAGTGAAAGGGCTACACTTGAGGACCTAGAGGGCCACATGTGGTCTCGAGGCTGTAGGTTCCCCACCCCTGGCATAGACTATCAGCACTTTTAAAAATACAAGGATCTAGTTCTGACAATGAGGTGACAGACTGACTCCAAAAAAAGGAAAGCAAAAGCTTCCTTTTCAAGGTGATATACCCAGAAGGGCAGAAGAAAAAAGCCTGCCGGAAAAGGGTTATGATGGGGTCAGCCTTACCAGAAGGGCGCCACAATGCCCAGCTGCGTTTCATTCAGACCGATGGTATACTTGGGATTGTCGGCCATGACTCGGTAGTCAGAAGCTAAGGCCATTAGGCAGCCTCCAGCAGGGCTGGATCCCTAGAAACCAAAGCAAATGCTGATTTTAGGCAGTCTTGTTATCCCATCCAGTAGACTCTCAGAGTCAATGCACAAATCAGCAGATTCAGTGCTGGAAGACTGCTGCCACTTGAAGTAGAAAAGGATAAAAAACCAGTAAGACATAGTAGTTTTGTTCTTTCTTAGCTTCCCAAGGTTTTAATGACAGATAAGAGGGTGTGGAAAATCCTAGGAATGTTTCTGTGGGTCAACTGATTTCTCATTAGGAAGGAAGCATTTATAGAATTTATAAAATGTCAGTGTTTTAGAGCCATTTGTAACTGGTTTAAATGGTCCTACATTAGAGGCAGCCATGATGCAGCGGCAGGATTCTATGGTTTGAGTGACAGGACATAGGCTATGAGTTTGGAAACTTCTCTCTCTGTCTCTGGGCCTCAGTTTCCTGAACTTTAAAATGAGGGGGATGGGTTAGAGCTGCCAGACAATCACTAAAGTTCCTTCTAGATCTAAATTCTGTAATCCCTGAGCTCTCAATGGAACCACGCAGGAGCTGCCTGAACTCTAACTAAAGTGCGCAGCCAGAACAGCAAGAACACGATGTTCATCTCCAAAGCCTAAGTCCAAGCAGCCAACCTGAGCTTCTTCCGTCTCTAGCTTCTGCTGCTGTTGTTTCATTGTTTTGGTCATATGTGACTCTCTGTGACCCCAAGTTTGGGGTGCCATTCCCTTCTCCGACTCATTTTACAGATGAGGAAACTGAGGCAAACAGGGTGAAGTGACTTGCCCAGGGTCACAGAGCAGCTAGTAAGCATCTGACTGAGGACAGATTTTAAGCCAGAAGAGGAGTCTTCCCGACTCCAGGCCCAGCGTGCTACGCACCATGGCGCCACCTAGCGGCCCTCGTTTTCTACCTGGATGCTTCAAAAAATAAAAAGCAATTTACAAGCCAGTTTCCTTTGAAATCAGACAAAAAGGCAACTTGCATTGATCGCTGCTACCACCACCATGTTGGACTCATACAGCTTCAGCCACAGCTCTTGTACTGCTCTCCAATACTCAGCGTAGTGTGCTTCATTCTTTCCACACATTTCAGTAATATCCAGGCCAGCAGAGAAGACTCTGGGGTTGCTCTGAAGTAATAAAAAACGACCAATCAATTAACGTGCATTTATTAAGCACCTACTATGTGCAAGGCACTGGGGATATGACAAAAATGAAACCCTCCCTATTCTCAGTCTGTGAGGGAAGATAACATGTATATGCAAGTATACCCAAAACATACACAAAATTATATCATTTGGGGGAGAGAAGTCAGTGCTTGAGCCAAACTTGGAAGGAAGCTAGGAATTCTAAGGGGCAGCAGAGGCAAAGAGAGAGGGTATTCTAGGCATGAGGGGACAGTCAATGCAAAGGCACTGAGAATGGACTTGGGATGGACCACGGAGTATGTGAAGGGGGCATAAAGTGCAATAATCCTAGAAACTTATGTTAGACCCAGGCTGAACCCAGTGGCTTTAAATACCAAACAAAGGAATTTGCCTTTGATTTCAGAGATAACAAGAGTTTACCGAGCAAAAGACTGACTTGATCAGATCTGTGCTTTAGGAATATCCAATGGCAAAAATGTGGAGGAAGGATCAGGAAAAGGAGAGACTGAGAGGCAAGGAAACCAATTAAGAGGCTATTTCAATAATACAGGGGACAGATGATAAAAGCCTCGAAGCTGTGTAAGTCTTGGAAGGAGGAGACGGAGTGAAGAGATATAGTAGAATAGAATTAGGGAGGCTTTACAACAGATTGGCTCTAATATCTTGAACACTCAATCTTTACCAAGAACCATTCATTCTTTAAAGACCTTATTTTTTTCCTTTTGGAGGCACCTGAGGTTAACTAATTTGCCCAGGTCACATAGCTAATACGTGCCTGAGGTTGGATTTGAACTCAGGCCCTCCTGACTCCAGGGCCAGTGCTCTATGCAATATCTTTATTTTTTTTCAAACATACACAGGTGATAATTGTTATTTTTTTATTTCAAGTAAGCAAGTAAATTCTGTCTTTTTAAATGTATTTAACCAATTATAATTCATTTTCATTCAGAATTAAAACAAGTAAAATGAGTTTTTTGGTAAAAGCCTCCATTAGACTCAGTTTATCATTTCCATGTTTTTCTAGCTTTTTCCGATTTGGAGATTAATTCTTAAGCTGTAAAGGATGGAATAAACATGGTTAAGAGGTAAGCATATCTATGTGCTTTTACCTATCTTTTAAAAATGATTTCAACTATGCCCAAAAGGCTATAAAGCCATGCATACTCTTTGACCTAGCAATACCACTACTAGGTCTGTATCCCAAAAAAGATAAAAAATAAAAAGGACCTTTATGTACAAAAATATTTATAGCAGTTCATTTCTGGGGCAAAGAATTAGAAATTGAAAGGATACCCATCAACTGGGGAATGGCTTAACAAGTTGTGGTATGTAATTATTATGGAATACTATTGTACTATAAGAAATGACAAGCAGAATGCTCTCAGAAAAACCTGGAAAGACCCGCGTGGGCTGATGCAAAATGAAATGTATGGTGTGTGAAATAACAGCAATATTGTATGATTATCAGCTGTGAATGACTTAGCTATTCTCAGCAATACGATGACCCAAGACAATTCTGAAGGACTTATGATGAAAAATGCTATCTATCCCCATTGAAAGAACTGATGGTGTCTGAATACAGACTGAAGCATACTTTTTTAAACTTTATTTTGAGTTTTTTTTTGTCTGTTTTCTTTCACAATATGACTATTAGGGATACGTTTTGCATACTACACATGTATAACTTATATCGAACTGTTTGCCTTCTCAATTGGGGGTGAGGTGGGAAGGGAAGGATTTTGGAATTCAAAGTTTTAAAAACAAATGTTGAGAATTGCTTCTACATGTAACTGGGGAAAAATAAAATACTAAATAAATAAAATTAAATTTAAAAAATGATTTCACATTTCCTAGACCAGAATAAAATTAGTTGCTCCATGGTAATGTTCAAATGTCCCAAGTTACTGAAGAAAAAAAACCCCATACACATTGAGCATAATTTTTCAGGCAAAGAGATGGACATTCAATGAAATAAGGGAATTCCAGACCTTCCTGATGAGAAGGCCGGAGTCAATGGAAAATTTGATCTTCAAACTCAAGAGAGAAACAAAAAGGTAAACAAGGAGAAAAAAAACCTCATCATTCAATAAGAGCAAATTGTTTACCTCCTTATATAGGATTATATTGTTTCATATGTTATATATTTGTCAATCTTGAGAAAGGTACAGTTGTGACAATTAAAAGGGATATGCATAGGCAGAGGGCATCAGTATAAATTAACTGATGTGATGATAAAAAACATACTTAAGATGTGATTGTTTAACTTCTGTCAGTGATCTCCAAGGAACAGCAAGAGTATGGGAGTAAGGTGGGGTAGAAGATTGGACATGGGCAAATGTTTTCCCTTTTACTCCCTCCACTTCCCCTTCCCCAAGATGGTGTGCAGTCTGATAATAGGCTGTACTTGTACAATCATATTAAACATATTTCCACAACAGTCATGTTGTAAAGAAGAATGAGAACCAAAGGGAAAAACCATGAGAAAAAAGGAAAAAAAGACAGAGAAAATAGTATGCTTCGATCTGCATTCAGACTCCGTGGTTCTTTCTCTGGATGTTGACAGCATTTTCCATTACGAATTTTTTGGAATTGTCTTAGATCCTTGTATTGCTGAGAAGAGTTAGAAAGTTGCTTATGTTAAAGCAACATCTGACCCCTTGTTACTACTGCCAATCTGCCCTAGTCCAACATGTTACTTGTAATCAGAAAGGAAGTCTAATCTTTCTTTGACAAGACAGTTCTTTAAGTCTTTGAAGTCAACTATCATGTCTTCCTCCCTTTTCTCTGCTTCAAGTCTTCTCTTTTCAACGAGAGATTTCAATTGTTGGCATGCAGCCAAAGCTTCAGGCGTTGTAGATCCTTTTCTATCAAAACTTCTTAAATTCACTATTATATACTTTAGTGAATTTATCTCTGAACAATTCAAAAGTAAGTATAATAACAAATGGATTTGAGAATAACAAATAAAATAAACTGATATTAATTCTAGGTTAACTATCAGAGAACTGTAAAACTACTTCTTTAAAGGTTATTACACAAAGCTAAGAGCGATAGCTGACATGTCAAATGACACAACGATCAGCTGGTAACAACCAATGTGATAAAACAAAATTAACAGAGGTAAGTGTAGTCATGCACACAACTACAGTATAGGAAAGACTTGGCTTTCAAAAGCAGTTCTACTGCTCTTTTCACTACTTTTCATGAGAGAGCTGTCAGTATAAAGACTATAGTCTTGTGTCTTCTATAGAGACCTAATTATTAAAGTCCACATTTGGCCATGTTGTATTGCTGGCCTATTAGGGATTTTTCTGAAACCTCCTGAGAGTCAAGGAATACCCGAAATCTAATTAATTGTGTGTAATGTGTTCATCATGAGGTAATGCCATAAGAAAATAGTGGTGGCTTGCGTGGATGTTGGAACAAAAGACAGCCAAGGAATAAGAGTGCTTGGGATGTTTCTGATGGGATTGTCCACAAGACACCTCCATTCTACTCTCAGCTCTATGTGCTAAGGTCCCCCAATCCTCCACATCCACAGGCTAACAGAGAAGTCTTTTATTGGCTTTCTGAATGGATATTCTTGCAACAGAGTGTGATGACTGTGATGACATCTGGTGTCTTCAGCACCATCAAGGAAACTGGCCTGTTGTTTTATTAATCACTCCTGTGAGTTGGGTGATGTGAGAAAGTTCTCCAGCCTCATGCCTTGTAGATGAACTGGTCAAATAGAATCCCTCGGTCTGCAAAGCTTAGTAGAAGACTCTCAAGCTGAAGTGACCTGACAACTGTTAGTCAGCAAGTTATTTTAAGCACCTATTATGTACCACACACTGGACAAAGTACAAAGGATACAAAGAAAGGCAAAAAACAAACAGTCCTTGCTCTCAGGGAGCTCTCTACTCAATGATGGAGACAACGTACAAACAACTGTATACAAATGAGATATATACAGGACACAATGGAGATACTCTCAGAGGGAAGGCAGTAAGATTAGGTAGAACTGGGAAAAGCTTCTCATGGAAGGTGGGAGCTTAGTTGAGCCTTGAAGAAGCCAGGAGGTGGAAATGAGGAGGGAAAGCGCTCCAGGAATGGGGGATAGTCAGTGAAATGCAGAGTCAGGAGATGGATTATCTAGTTGGAGGAACTACAAGGAGGCCAGTGTCACTGGATTGCAGAGTACAGGATGGGGAGTAAGAGGAAAGAAGGCTGGAAAGACAGGAAGGGCTTTAAGAACCAAACAGAAGATTATTTCATGTTTGATCCTGGAGGTAACAGGGAACCACTGGAATTCACTGAATAGGAGGGGTGATGGGGACAGATCTGAGCTTCAGGAGGATCAGTGTGATAGCTGAGTGGTGGAGGGACTGGAGTGGGGAAAGATCTGAGGCAGAGAGAGGAACCAGAAAGCTACTGTAGTTTAAGGGTGAGGTGATGAGGGCCTGCACCATGGTGGCAGGGTCAGAATAGAAGACAGGGCAGATAGAAGAGATTTCAGATAGAGATTTCAGGGCTTACTAAATGATTGGATGGGGGCGGTGAGAGTGAAGAGTTGAGAATAACTTGCAGGTTGCAAACTTGAAGGACCAGGAGGATGGTGGACAGTAACAAGGAAGTTAAGAGAGAAGAAGGCTTGGCCGGGGCGGGGGGGGGGGGGCGGCGGGGGAGAGGTAATGAGCTCAGTTTTGGACACTGAGTTTAAGATGTCTACAGGACATTCAGCTGGAGATGTCCAATAGTTAGAGATGAATGACTGGAGGTCAGGAGATCAGGGCTGGATAAACAGATCTGTGCATCATCTGCATAGAGATGAGATCACCAATGAAGCACTATAGAAGGGAGGAGAGAAGGTGGCCCAGGACAGAGCTTCGGGGGAAATCTATGGTTAGCCATGGAAACCTATAACCTGGATGAAGATCCAACAAAGGAGACTGAGAAGGAGCAACCAGAGGGATAGGAGGAGAACCAGGAGAGAGTAACATCATGAAAACCTAGAGGGAAGAGCACAGTCTGTCGGTCAGTCAACAAGCATTTATTAAGCACCTATTATGGGCCAGTCACTGTGTGGGGGATATAAAGTAAAACACACACACACACACACACACACACACACACACACACACACACAAGCCCAGAGTCCCTGTTCTTAAGGATCCTACAGTCTAATGAAGAAAACAACATGCAAACTATGTACAAACAAGATTTATACAGGATAAACTGGTGATAATCACAGAGGGAAGGCACTAGCATTACAGGGGATTGAGAAAAGTTTCTTTCCAGTCGGGGGCATAAGTGAAAGTACACACTGGTGCTGGAAAGGGTGGCCAGAGAAGCTGTGTCATCAGAAGGGAACCTAGTCTTAGTAAGAACAAGACGACAGAAGAAATAAGAAAACAAAAAGTTTAAGATGAAAATGTTTGTTACCTATGGTGCAGGCATTCCAAAGAGCACAGTGGAAGGGGTAGATAGCTTTAGAGTGGGAAACTGGTGAGGGTGGGGTTGAGGATATAGGAATAAGTGAGTGGTCAGTGCGGGATTTGAGAAGGGGTTTGGACAGAGGATCACTGGGAAGGAGAAGACATAATTGAGTAGGAGTATGTTAAAACACTGAGAAATGAGTTCAGGGAGGTTATCATCACCCCTAAGGGTTGTGTCTCTGGGTGAGTCCTACCAGAGTGTCAGGGAGTAGGATCATTTCTCTCTTTAACTCTCCTTCCCTAGATTTTTCATTATCAATTGCTTCACAAAGAAGAAACCTTGCATATGTTCTTAAGTATTTTCACATTTGTCTTTTCTTCTGTTCATTTTGCCAGTCTTCCCTATTAGACTGTGAGTTCATCGAGGACAAGTTATTCATCTGCTACTTCCTTTCTACCTCCCTACAATGAATCTAATACAATAATTATATATATGCGTATGTATATATATATGTATATATATGTGTGTGTGTGTATACATATATATGTGCATATATATGTACACACATATACTTACATAGAGTGCATGCTAAATGAATAAACAGATTTGCCTGGTATCTTGTGCTTTACTGATGGTTTGTTTAAAATTTTTCCCACACATCTTTGCTACAAGTTATCATGCCCAGGAAAACGAATCAGTAAGAATTTACTAACCACCTATCTGTGCTAGCACTGGGATTCCAAGACAAAAGTGAGCCAAATCCCCAACCACAAGGAGGTTGTATTCTACTTGAGGGGCAGTGCCATTTACCATCTGAAGAACCACCAGAAGTATTTTCAGGAGCTCTTGAGGTTAAATTCCAATAATACTTTCCTCCTCTCATTTACTCTACCACTCTAAAACTTCTGATACAATGGATCATTCCAAAATTATGACTCTCATCCTATTAAACTTGACTCATCTCTTGTATTTTTGGCTGTCCTCCAATGGCTAACAGGCCCACAAAAGAATGCCAGACTGACTCTTCTCACTAACCTCCAGAATCCTCAACAGAATAACCTATTCTCCTGGATTTCATTATTATCATGACAGTAATCCCCTTGTTTTCCTATGTGGAAAATTTTGGCTTTTGAATTGAACAAATGATAGATTTGCATGTTACCTAAAAAACACAGAGCCTGAGGGAAAATGAAAGCAATGGTAAATCGAAATTAAATACAATACATACGGATGTTAAGATGACACCTTTGCAACTTTTATCATTTTCCAGTTTCTCCCAGCTTATTGCAAATTCTGTTAGTAATTCCAGACTTAAGCTGTTCACTGGGGGATTCTTCAACTTCACTGTAGCAATCCCTAGTTCACAAATGCAAAACGGAAAAGTTACCACTCTGAATGCAAAAGAGTCAAAGACAAACTGCTTAATCAATACAAGCACGAGAAACTAAAACATCCTTTAGTGTATAAGACCTGAACCCTTTAGATGGTCTCATCAGAAATATCACCCAAAAGGTGGCCTAGCCATACCAGATCTAAACCTGTATCACAAAGCAGCAATCAATCATCAAAACTACTTGGTACTGGCTAAAAAATAGAGTGGTGGATCAGTGGAATAGGTTAGGTACACAAGACACAGTAGTCAAGGACTATAGTAATCTACTGTTTGATAAACCCAAAGATTCCAGCTTCTGGGATAAGAACTCACTATTTCATAAAAACTGCTGGGAAAACTGGCAAATAGTATGGCAGAAACTGAGTATAGACCAACATCTTACACTGTATACCAAGATAAGATCAAAATGGGTACATGACTTAGACATAAAGGGTAAAACTATAAGCAAATTAGGAGAGCATGGAATAATTTTCCTGTCAGATTTATGGAGAAGGGAAGAATTTATTACTAAACAAGAGATAGAACATTATGAAATGCAAAATAGATAATTTTGATTACATTAAATTTAAAAAATTTTGCACAAAGCCAAGGGAAGTAGAAAGTTGGGAAACAATTTTTACAGCCAGTGTCTCTGATAATGGCCTCATTTTAAAAACAGAACTGAGTTAAATCTATAAGAATACAAGTCATTCCCCAATTGGTAAATGGTCAAAGGTTATGAACAGGCAGTTTTCAGATGAAGAAATTAAAGCTATCTGTAGTCATATGAAAAAAATGCTCTAAATCACTATTGATTAGAGAAATGCAAATCAAAACAACTCTGAGGTACCACATCACACCTATCAGACTGAATAACATGACAAAACAGGAAAATGATAAATGTTAGAGATGTGGGAAAACTGGACCTAATGCATTGTTGGTGGAGTTGTGAACTGATGCAACCATTCTGGAGAACAATTTGGAACTAAACTGTGCATACCCTTTGATCCAGCAATACTACCACTAGGTCTGTACCCCAAAGAGATCATAAAAAAGGGAAAAGGACCCACATGTACAAAAATATTTATAGCAGCTCTTTTCGTGGTGGCAAAGAATTGGAAATTGAGGGGATGCACATCAATTGGGGAATGGCTGAACAAGTTGTGGTACAAAGAAATGGTGAACAGGTGGACTACAGAAAAATCTGTAAAGATTTGCATGAACTGACACTGAATGAAGTGAGCAGAACCAGAACACTGTACACAGTAACAGCAATGCTGTGCGATGACCGACTTTGTTAGACTTAACTCTTCTGAGCAATGCAATGATCTAAGACAATTCCAAAAGATTCATGAGGCAAAATACTACCTACCCACATCCAGAGAAACAATTATGGAGTCTGAATGCAGATCGAAGCATGGCATTTTCTCTTTTGGGGGGTTGTTTTTTATGTTTTCTTTCTCATGATTTTCCCCTTTTGTTCTGATTCTTCTTACACAACATGACTAATATTGAAATATATTTAATATGATCATACATGTATAGCCTGTAACAGACTGCATGCTATCTTGAGAAGGGGAAAGTGGAAGGAGGGGGAAAAATTTAGAACTCTAAATCTTATAAAAGCAAATGCTGAAAACTAAAAATAATTTTTTTTAAAGAGAAAAAAAAAATCACCTAAAAGGATGGCCAAAGAATGTATATGTTGACTTCTAATCTTGAGTATAGACAGAGAAAGGTTATTTAGAGAAAACTATTTACCCTGGGATAAATATGGAATCAACTAATAAGTACTTATTAATTACCAAATTCATGTACAGTAATATGCTCAATACTATGACAATTCAGTTCAATTTAACAAAGCATTTCTACAACAGTTCCCATCCTCTCAATCTGTAGTTACTGAAAATCTACATGTGCATCAAGCCTTGTCATTCTGATCTTTTACTGACAACAAAATATATAACAGGATTCGACAGAAGCAAACACACCTTCCACTGATGGAAAAAGTATGATGTGTTAGACATATGAACTATTTTCTGCTAAAATTTATTACACACTACAATCATTAACCAAAAAAATTAACAATACAAAATAAGGAGTAAAATCTTACATAAAACCCATAACATTTAAGAAAGCAAAAGTGAAGCAACTATGCAAAACAAGCTTTTGTGTTCCTTTCTAGGTCTAGAAGCCTGCAACCTTTGGTTTTGTTTTCCTGCATATATAGTTATGGTTCTGTTGATCTTATTTTTGCACCTTTGCAAAGGCATATTTTGTACAGAATCTTCCATATTTCCTTGTATATACCTTATTTACCATTTTAATGCACCAAATTACTTCACATAAATAAACCATACTCTGAACCATTCTGGAACAGATGTGTTTTCTTATTTGCTATTTTAAGTAGTGCAGTTAGAAACATTTTTGTATTAATAGGTCCTTTTTATGATAAAATACTAGCAAAAGAATCACTGGGCTGAAAAGAGTGCTCAGTTTTGTGACTTATACTTACTGCCATTGTGCCCATTAAAATGTCTGTACTACTCTAACAATGTGTTAGAGCAGCTGTTTTCCCACCAACATTAATTTGTTATTTTCCTTGCCACTATTACTAGTCTAGTAGATGTATGGTGATCTCTTAAAGTTACACTTTTGATTATGGCATTTCATTATCTTTTCATGAGGCTAAGTATATTTCCTCTTTTGAAAATTAATCTGTTCATGTCTTTATATATCAGTTCCTTTGAATGTTAGCCCTTTATTTGATGTATACATATATACACATACATATATGTTGCAAATCTTTTTCCCCTAGTCTGCTTCTTTTCATTTTAGAGTTATTGCTTTCTGTTATACTAAAAAACCCCTTTTATTTGTTTAATAAAACCCAGAGATTATGTCCAAAGCTTTCTTCTATTTGGTTAGTAAAAATGCCCCTCCTCTCCACAATTGAGACAAATACATTATTTCTTTTTCTCCCCATTTTTAATGATTTTAAAAGTATTTAGATTGCTGAATTAGTTTGTTGTAGTTGATGGTATTAAGTAGGAAGCCAAATTCATTTTTTTGCCATAAAATTATCCCCTTTCCCCAGAAGTTTTATTAAGTGGGGATTCTATTCCCTAGTGTTTTTATATAGGTATAATGAAATCCTAATTTTTTAATGTGTTGAGTCCTATTTCTTAGTTCTTTTTCTAGCATCAAAGTTTTTATAATTATTTTTATATTATATTATATATTTTATTCCTTTATAGTACATTTTGAGGTTTTCACCAGTTTTTTTCAGTTTTTTATTTTCTTCACCTATTTTTCTATATGAATTTTGTTATGACATCTCATCATGATGTCATAACAAAATTGCTCCACCATGCTGTCTCCATTTTACCAACGAGGAAAAAGAGCCTAAATGTATCATCCACATTTTACAAATGAGGTGGATGATCAAGTCTTGTCCGGGGTCACACAGCTAGTGTTTTGGTTGAGAAAACTTGATATTCTCAAATAAAAGAATAAAAACTAGATTTTAAGCAGTCCTTGTAGGTCTGTGTTTTTAAATCTGCCAAATAAAGAATTTTCTCTAGTTCTAAGAGCCATAGTATTTCAAAAAGTAAAAGTTATTTTAGAATTTAATCTTCCTTTATTTCCATAAATAATGTTTGTGGTTGCATTTCTGTAAGTCCAAAGACTGTCTTAGAAAATTAACTCCCTGGTGTTTGTACATTAAAAATTTTTTTTTTTGAATGAGGTTTCTATCACTTCCTTCTGACTTCTGGATAGCAATGCATAGAAATGCTAGTTATTTCTATGGATTTATTTTACACTCTTGTTAATTTAGGGCACTAGTAATCATCTCAATTTGTTTCTTTGCTGATTCTCTGGGGTTTCCTTAGTCAAACTTATTGCTGTCTACAAATAAGGATAATTTTATTTCTCTTTGCCAATGTTTATACTTTAATTTTTCTCCTGTCTTATTGTCATACTGGCATTTTTATGAAGGAAGACTCTATATGCATCCACAGAAAGAACTGATAAATAGATGTACAGAATGTTTTTACAAAGACAGACAGATGTGTATGTGTGTGTGTGTGTGTGTGTGTGTGTACACAGATATTTGTATCTAATGGGAGCCATCTAATGGGGAAGGGAGGCAAGAAAAAAAGGGAAACAAAAGAAAGTTACATGATAAGTTATATATAAGATATATTTAAGAGGAATAGTAAGTTGTACATAACAGATTTGCAATCACCTTTTTAAAAATTCTACTATGTTATGGAAATGCTTGTATTATTTCATAAATTAAAATGAAAAAAGAAAGAAAATAGTATTGGGGATAGTGATCAGAGTTCTGGCCTTGTATTGAGGATACTAGACACAGTCCTGGCCTTATATTCAGGAAGACCTTGGGCTTCAGTTCCAACTCTGATATGTTCTCTTTCCCTTGGCAAATCATGTGATATCTTAGTACTCTAGGAAACTACCTAAGAATATAAATTGCAGAGAAGGTGCTCACCTGTACTAGTAGAAATTTGTCTTTAGGAACTCCTAGTTAGGTGGCACAGTGTAGAGCACCAGGCCTGGAGTCAGAAAAACCTGACTTCAAATCTCTGTCACTTACAGGTAACCCTGGGCAAATCATTTAACCTCTGGCTCCATTTCATTTGTAAACAGGAATAATGATAATGCCTACTTCCTGGGGTTGTTATGAAGATCAAATGAGATAACAATTGTGAAATGCTTAGCATGGTACCTAGCACCCAGTAAGTGCCATATAAATGTTAGCTATCATTATTACTGATGAAATCATAGGTTCAGTTTTTTTTTTTAAGAGTAGCAGAGAGATGATAGCACATATGCTTTATAGCTGCACTTACTGGGAAAGTTTCCAGTGTTTTTTTTTTTTCTTACTGATACTACTATCTCTTGGTTTTAGATATAGACATTTGATTTAACAAAGAAGAAGCCTTTCTTGTTTATCTGTGGCCCTCCGTATGAAGGAACTTTGGCTCCTCTTAAGACCTTTAAGAATATTCTGAACACAACAGAACAAGGCAAGTTCAAACATTTACTCACTGTTTTCCTCACAAAACTACTAGACACACTGCCAAGTGCTAGCCCTCGAACCCTATTTCAGTGAGACCTTGATCTAACTAAAGAAAGATCCTCAGAGCACTGTCCAGCAACATTCAGACCTCACTGAAGCCCTGGTCATAAGGACAAAATAGCTCTCATTTGATTTTGTAGTGAAATAATTCTAAGCATATGGGATGACGAAAATGGTCAAACTTCCTAGTTTTGCAACTTAAGCTTTGAGACTGCACAGAAAATACAGTGTACTTCTGACATTAGAAAAAGATGAGCATTGTGAATAGGGAGCTAAAAGGACATTCAGTGCTTTGTGTATTACAAGAGGTGTTTATATTCTAGAAACATACTTCCTGTAATCTTCACAAAAACAGAATATCACAAAATACAAAGGCTGGAAGAGATCACAGAGGAACCAGTTTGATAGACAGGAAAACTGACGCTAAAGAAGTGAATCCGGCAACTTGAATCCAGGTCATACTGAGTATGTAGGTGGCAGATCCAGTTCTTTTGATTCTCAGTCAAGTGTTAGGGTTTAAGATTTCTGTGTGGCATTCTTCAGCAGGGGTGCTGCCATGAGAGCTTTCTAGTCTTTTTACGCCTTCTTCCCCAACATGTACTCTTTGATTCGGTGACACTGGCCTCCTGGCTGTTTCACAAACAAGTCACTCCATCTCTTGGCTCTAAGCATTGTCTCCAGTTGTTCTCCATGCCCAGAATGCTCTCCCTTCTCCACTCTGACGGCTGATCTTTCTGACTTCCTTTGGTTGTTCTGTCATTTCAGTCACGTCCAATTCCCTGTAACCCCATTTGGGGTTTTCTTGGCAAAGATACTGGAATGGTTTGCCATTTCTTTCTCCAGATCATTTTAGAGTCGACGAGACTGAGGCAAACAGGGATAAGTGACTTGTCCAGGATTATATAGCTAGTAAGTGTCTGAGGTCAAATTTGAACTCAGGAAGAGGAGTCTTCCTGACTCCAGGCCTGGCATTCTATTCCACCACTCCAGTATCTTTGTGAAGAAAACCCCAAATGGGGTCACAGAGAGTCGGAAACAAATGAACAACAACAAAATTTCTATCACTCTTCCTTGATTCCTGTAGATAAGGTATAGCAATGAAGGCAACAGAGGATTACTGAACTGGAGCAGGAAGGGATCTCACAGTCCAATTCACACATATCACAGATAGATGAAACTGAGGCACCAAAGTGAACCTTGCCTAGGATCATATGGGTAGTAAGTCTCATAGATTTGAACCCTAGTACTCCAACTCAAAAGCCAGTACTGTCTCCACTGTATTACATCAATTTATAATGATTTTTGCAGGTTTATCTAATATCCTGTTACTTTACTAAAGGAATATGTTATTTACATTAAAATGTATTATAAAGGAATAATTATAAAAGCTTTGTTACTAGAAAAAGAATGATAGAAAAATGGAACATAATTTCAGAATCCAGAAACAGAAATCAGCGTGTGTGTACATATATACACATATGTATACAGAGGTATATGTGTGTGTATACACACACATGCACACACACACACATAAATAGTTAGTGTTTGGTAAGCCTATGCTTCAAAAACATTGGAGAATGTAGTCCCCATTTTATAAAGACTACAGGGAAAACTGGATGATTATGTCAAGAATGGATTTAGGTTCATACTTATGCCAGTCGCCACAACACTCAATGGGTTTAGCAATCTAAATATATTTTTTAAATCATAAAAAGCTTAAAGGAAAAGAAATACTGCATTTTGTCTCAGCTATGAAGAGTGGCATTTTTGTTAAATATATATTTTATAGTGCACTGTCTTGGGTTTTCTAGGAATATGATGTTTCCTGAAAACAGAACTTTTTTTATACTTCCTTAATGATGCTTATTTCTTTAATTTCTTTTTCAAGTTTTATTGCTATATTACTAAGATTTCTTAGATAGCTTGATGGGAGTGTAAAGACTGAATACCTTTTTTTGTAGGAAGGACTGGACATTTCTAACACCTATTTTAATGGGAATGCCTTTTTGTCTTTCTTAGCTCCTTTCAATATTCTTAAAAATCATGTCATGCTTCTATTCTTATGTATTTTAATGCTGTCGTACATTACTGTATGCATATTATTTAGCTGAAGGATTTCTCTAAATGTAATTATATTAATGTAGTCTGTTTTCCTCCTGATGACTTTATTATACTGTCTGCTTTCCTAGAATTAAACCATGCTCACATTCCATTTAGAAATCCTCTTTAGTTACGATCTTTTTTATGGGCTGCTATAGTCCATTTGTGAATATTTAATATTTTCACACCCATATTGGTTAATAATGCTAGCTTTGAGATGCCTCTGGTTTCTTGAAAGCCATGCTAGTGGAATGTAAGCTCTGTCAGGTCCTAATAAAATGCTGGAAGGGCTTCTAGTGTGGTCCTAGTGACAGACTAAATCTTCCGAGGACCAACCTAGCTAAGATCAGAGGGACTTATCATCTCTAGATTGTCCACTACGGTGAATGCTTTGGCCACGGCAATATGTGAAACAAAAGAAAAATAAAGTGTGAAGTGGCCCCCTTCTACTTCTGTAGCCTGGTGGAAAAAAAGATGACATAAATAGGGGTAGAAGGTGCTAAAATCAGTTTTTAAGATTTCTACGAACTTCAGATATGCTAAATGTGAAGTCTTTGTTAAATGATGATTGAAGTGACATAGTATTAGTGTCAATACTGATATATTCTCACGACAAACAAAACTACAAAATAAAAGTTAGTTCTTTTTGGAGAGGTGACAAAATCACTATTTGGCCAAAGGCCACAAGACATTATTTTATGTGACACTTAGTTACTTTGGCTTGTGGTGTTCATATAGAGCATAAGCAAAAAGATTATTATGAAGACAACCGCAGCTTATGCAGAAATATATATTTACATTGTGTATTAAGCAGTAGAATCTCAGATTCCAATATGCTATTATGCAGTAGAAATAGCACCCAGGAAGATAAAGGTGAGAAGGGAAGCAGAAGAGGAAGAGTGAAATACCAAGGAAAGCTGTACAAGAGGCCATACAGTGTTGAAAGTATTAAGGGATCACATTACACGATAGCAATACCCCAAATAAGGTGATAAGGAAATGTCAGTACCTCCTATCCCATATGCTTACTGTCTCCTCTGTATATAATATTTAAGAATAATGTTTACATGTGAGCTGAAGATACATGTAGTAGGAGCAGTATCCTAACCTTCCCTTCCCCCTACCCTGCACCCCATCCTCATCCTGATGGCAGGTTTAGTTATTTTTTTTCTTACAAGGTATGGAAACATTCCTTAAGACTTGTTTGATTCAGGGAACTAAGGGCTCAGACTGTTGATGTCAGTTCCTTATTGCCTGAGCACAAAGCAGCCACAAGGAGCTCCCGAAGTATCTCTGATGCCTGGCTGGCAGGTCACAATGGGTAAGGAGCAGTGTGAAGTGTCCTCAATGCCAACCCTTGTTTCATCAATATCCTCCTGCTGTCTCTTTTTGTTGACTGTTGAATGACTCACAAACATCTCAATTTGTTCCAATACTGAACCTCAATGTCAGGCTCAGCCCAGAAAAGTTCCCAGTAAGAAAACGTATGGAAGGAACTGGCAGGCTTCTGCAAACAGTACCCTACATCAGACCACATATTTACAGTCACAAAACTGAATGAAAAGTTGAGAGATCACAAGATTCTACTGTGTTTACTGTTAGATGGTGAGAAAACATGTGACTTGGTAAAATGAAATACAGACCCTTCAAAATTTTCTTCCAGGAAGTCCCTTATACATATGGTAAGGCCATAAAAGATTGCTGGTCAATGCAATCATAGAGATAACTGTTCAATAAGACTGATTATTGTCAGATAACACACAAATCAGTAGGACATATGTTAGGCAAAGTTGTTTAGCACTGTGAAGGATGATGTTTTCTGGTAGGTCCAAATTTTACCTAGGATTTCCCTTTTTATAAATGATAAGGAACTTCACTTCGGATTATTCTAACTTTCCTTCAGAATTTTTTTGGGGGGATCCTCAACACTTGACACAGTACCTGGCACACAGTAGGCATTTAATAAATACTTGTTGACTGACTCTTTGCAACTCTAGTCTTTTTTCTTCATTTCTGAGACATAGTAATTTAGCTGATAAGGCTTCTCACAGTTTGTTAGCAACTAGAGTTTCTTGGTTTGAGAAATATGAATTGTTTTCAATATTTATTTTTTTATTTCCTTGAAATGGATCTGCCTTCTGTAAATTTTTCAAAGCTATTTGGCTTCTGAAATAGCCAACTCTTGCCTCTATGGCACACACAGAATTTTGTTAGATAGATGGTTCTGGGTTCATGAACCAAGCTTCCTAACTTTAAAAAATGAAGTAATGAATCATATACATGGGGGAGATTAGAATTCCAATCACTCTAGTCATCCTCCGTCCTCATTGAAAAGTGTGTTAATTCCAATTTCTGCACTTCTCACCACTTGAATTATTTTGTTCCTGATCACTGCAGTACTGGAATGTAAACATGAGGTTTTTAGGAATGCTGAGAATGTGTTCTTGCTTGTCAATGTCAACAGGATCTCTTTTCTCCTTTATAGCAATCTATAATAAATATGTATAGTAAGGCAAATTCAGCAATACAATGGTGCTATGTGAGAATGCATTTTTCTCTATAGCACCTTTCTGCCAAGGAAAGCTGTGTTTCATTAGAAATCATAACTGGTTGCTCCTTTGGTCAGAGTTCCAAGGTCTTTCAGAATTTTCCCCTTCATATTATTGTTGTAGACACTGCATAAATTGTTTTCCTGATTCTGCTAACATCACTCTGCACTAGTACATATATGTCTCTCTATATTTCTCTGAATCTGTCATATTCCTAATTTCTTATGATGCAACAGAATCTCATCACACTGATACACTACAGTTTGTTTAGTTATTCTGCAATTGCTGGACACTTGTTTTGTTTCTAGTTCTTTGTTACAACAAAATTTGCTGCCACTGTACACATTCTTGCACATATGGGTCTTTTCCTCATCTTTGACCATCTCGGGTTACATGGCTAATAGTTGTATCACCGAGTCAAAGGGGATGTACACTTCAATACATACTAAACTAGTATATTCTATTGACTTTTTAGATGCTGTACCAAATTATTTTCCAGAAATTAAACAAATTTATAACTCTACTGAGAGTGCACCATTGTGCCATTTTTCTCATATCCCTTCCAATAATTACTATTTGTCTCTTTTGTCATCTTTGGCAATCTGACGAGTGTTAGATGAAATTTGCTAAAGGGCACAGAGGGACATTACTGCACACCAAAGGCCCTTACCAAACATACGTCAAACTGAATTTGCTGAAGGCAAAAGATGTCTTTAGTAATTTTTTGAGCTCAGACATGACAGATCAAACTAATACTTGCAGAAGATTTATCTGAAATAAATTAAAACCACTTAGCAGAGCCAAGTTTTCTGTGGTCCCAGGATTCATGAACAAAGAACAAAACCAATTATTTGGTGAGAAGAAACTTAGAGAAATTCTGAGCAAAAAGGGTTTTGGCTGAATGGTCTCAAGTACTTCTGAATGGCTTTCAGTCTCAAGAGCTGAAAAGGAAGGTAGAAAATGTTCCTGTCCTATGTCTAATCAGAAAGTTATTCATTTTAAGTATGAACTTTTCAACACTTAGTTTAATCACTTCTTATGGCACAGTAAATATCCTATTACATTAAGGTATCACAATTTTTTCAGTCATCTCCCAACCGATAGGCATTTACTTTATTTCCAGTCTTCTGCTACCACAAAAAAGTGCTGCTATGGATATTTTTGGTATATATTAGATTTTTCTGTCTCAGACCTCCTTAGGGTATATGCCTCCAAGTAAGCATTTGTCATTTCATTAGAATAATTCAAAATTGCTTTCCAGGGTGGTTGGACCAATTCATAACTCCACCAATACTAGGGTGCCACAACTCCACCAAGAGTGTATATTAATTAGTGTGCCTTTTTGTAGTCCCTCCAATATTAACTATTTCCATTTTTTTTAATTTGTGCCAACTGCCTGCTTTAAAGAGAAACCTCAGAGTTGTTTTAATTTGCATTACTCTTTCTTTCACATGGCAGTTAATAGTTTTCAATTCTTTTGAGTATGGCTTGTTAATATCCATGGGAATGGGTTTTGGTCTTAGACATTTTTTGGTTCCTTTTATATCGTGGATATCAGACGGATCAGGGATGCAAACAGGTTTACAGGATGATTCAGTATTTTATTACCAAAATAGTACAACCACTTTCTCCTAAAAATTTGTTTTAAGCCTTTATGATCAGTGGGTAAGGATAAAAAACAAGGGTCTTTGGAGCAATAAACTAGAGAACACTCATCACTTCTCTGGATGTGACTCTTCTCCCTCATCCTAGCTTCCATGTTGATGCCCTAAAGGTTTATGAGCACATTTCCTTCACAGCTGTGAAATGATAAGGATTAATGATAAAAAGATACTGACCAAGACACCTTTATTTCTCTTTGACTCCTTGCTTAGAAAGACCTGGTTTTTCAAATGGCCAGTTTTGGAAGATGTAAATACAGGCTGAGCCTCTCTACCCAAATGTTCAAAAACTAGATGTTAGTTTATGTCAGCATAGATGTTGCTTGCATCATTCATGTTTTGGTATTGGGGAGAATGTAATATAATTTGGGGCTCAGCTTCTTAGCCTTTGGAAAGCCAAGTTTATTTTATACTTTGCTAAGCACTATGTTCCCTCTAGAGGGTAAGTCCTTTAAGGCAAAAGGCCAAATGTGGGAAATCTTTGTGAAAGTCACAGTGGACTTTCTGGAAGTGGGGAAACCTAAGGAATAAGAGGAAATGTAGTCTTCTCTGTTTAGGACTACTGGTATTTCTGTTTTCAGCTTCACCTTGTGATGCTGCCACTCCCTGTTCTCTATTTTTGTGGGTGTGTATGTGTATGTGTATGTGTGTGAATACCTATGTCTATGTACAATACACACACACATGGAATATAAAAATTTACTGAAGACCAGACTTGGGGCTATAGTGAGAAACTGAAGAAATTAAAGGTTATGGAGGCTGGCACATGGGTTTCCTGGAAGACACCTACAGAATACTTTAGGAAAGGCTGATCTCAGACTGTGAAACACAGGCAGAGCTCTCTCTGACTCACATCTCTTGCATATCAAGTGTGAGCGAGGTCCCTGACGCTGCACAGGACCAAGCACGACTGACTGATGGTGGCTTTACTTGGGACTACCTCTCATGGCAATCATCCAATAATTAAATACTTAATAAGTGCTAAGCACTGGGGATACAAAACTCCCTTTTGGACTAAAATGGGGCCCCAAAGTTAGTTCTACCTCACCCCACTCTTAGTAAGTATACCCTGGGATCAGGAAAAGCTTTCCATAAGAGGAGGCACATGAAGCTAGGGATTCTAGGAGGTGGAGGTAAAGAGGCAGAGAACACCACCTACACAAAAGCAGAAGTGGGGAGATGAAATGCCAAGCAGGAGGCTCTAAAAGAATGCCAGTTTAGCTGAAAAGTATAGTGTATGAAGGAAATTCTCATGGGAAATAAGCCTGGAGAGGTAGGCCAGTCAGACTGCAAAGGGCTTCAAAAAGTCAAACTGAAGAGTTTATATTTTATCCTGGAGAACCTAGGAAGCCCTTGGAGGTTGTTTTTTTTTTAAGGCAATCAAGGTTAAATGACTTGCCCAGGGTCACACAGCTAGTACGTGTCTGAGGCTGGATTTGAACTCAGGTCCTCCTGACTCCAGGCCCAGCACTCTAATCACTCTGCCACCTGACTGCCCCATCTACATAGTCAGCCTTGTATTTTAGGAAGATTACTCTGGCTACAATGTGTTACCTGGATTGGAAGAGTTGAAAACTTAAAGTGGAAAGACCAACTAGGAGGTTAAGACTCCAGAGGACTCTTAGGGAGGTCAATAAGGAAGAAGACTTGAGAAAAGGCCATCACATTTAGCAGTTAAAAGATTGTTGGTGTCCATACCCTTGAATGCAGATTCTACTGCTAGGCATATACCCCAGGGATATCAAAGGGAAGGAAGGTCCTATATATACCATATTACTCAGAGCAGCACTTTTTGTGGTAGCCATGAACTGGAAACAAAGTAGATGTCTATCAGTTGAGGAACAAACTGTGGTACATGAATGTAAAAGATAGTATTGTTCCATAAGAAATGATGAATATGAAGAATTCAGAGAAACAAGGTAAGAACTGAGAGGCATGGTGGATAGAGGGCAGGCCCCTGAGCCAGGGAGACCTGGGTTTAAGTCTTACCTCTGAATCACTTAAACCTCTCAATACTTTAAGCACTGACACTCTAAGACCATAAGTGGCAAAGAAAGTTTCCTTGCAGGGAGTTCCCTACACCAATAAAATTAAAGGTGTAGTCCCTAGTCCCTATAGGAAGACTTACATGAACTGATACAGAGTGAAATGAGCAGAACCAGGAAAATAACTGACACGACTACAATAATGTAAATAGAACAAAAAACCCACAATTGGAACACTGGGTAAGTACAATGAGCAAGAAACTTGGCCACTGAAAAGAGCTGGAAGAAAATGTGCCCCCCGCCCCTTTCCCTAAGAAGGATATGTTTACAAATTAAGGTGATATAAAAATAAAAGGTTAACAATTAAAAGCTTAAAAAATTCAAAACCTCAGTTTTCTATTATTTTACAAAGATGTTCCATCAGGTTTAAAATTTCATTTCTGCTGGTTTGGACCTGTGAAAAAATAGATACCTAGCTTTCCACAACTGACTACTGGGCCCAACATACTTTAGTAAGAAAAGGATCATCATTAATCCCAAGGCCAATATACTTTTCTAGGAGTTAGAATTTCTTGGCAAAGAATCATCTAGTTAAAAAAAGAAATTAGGTGAAAGGTAAAGAGGTAAAAGTTAAAGAAGTGAAATGTCAAAACAGAAAATTTTACAAGACTGTAAACTGTCAACATGTTCAAAGGTGGTAAAACATAAGAGGCAGCAGAAATGAACACAAATCATCCAATCCCACATTAAAAAGGATTTAGCTATCTTTTAAAAAAAGAGAGAGAGAGAGAGATGGGGTCCTGATTAATGTCTTTTGGCAGCACTTTACATGAAATTCTCAAGTTTTGTTTTTAATAGATTGAAATCTACAATAGAAAAAATATTTTAAAATCTGCCCCTTTCTCAGAAGAGGCTCTGCCAAAAAAAAGAATGTCAGAGCCAGGAATCTTTGTAATTCAAAGGCTACTGGAACCTCGACAAGGGTAGGGTATCTAGCTATTTTACACTGGAAGTATAAAAAAATGGGACTTTTGTCAGACTGTTCTTGTCATTTGTCTAGAAAAACAGGTCCCATATACAACACTAAGTTTTTTAAAGTAGAAAAATGGTATTTTTAGGTTCTAGTATACCCTGAAGGATTTTATTTCTCTAAGCTTTTAAATTGGACTGCCTGTTTTGCCTGTAAGCATGAGGAGAGTCCTAGGCTTATGCAGGATTCACAGCAGGTAGTTCTGAAATCATCTAGGCCAGGGGCACTTCACCTTTTCTGTGGTTTGGAACCCTTTGGCAGCCTGGTGATCCCCATGGACAGACCCTTTTGGCAGCTTTCGTGACACCTAGGGATGGACCCCTTCTCAAAACAAGGTTTAAAAAAATACATACATACATACACAGGATTAACAAAGGAAATCAATTATATCAAAATATGATTATCAAAATATTTTTAAAAACAAGTTCACATATCACAGGTTAAGAGTCCTAACTAATTCAACCCACTGGTTTTATGGAGGAAAAAACTGAGGCCAAGACAGGTTTTGTGACTTGCCTAAGTTCACAAAAGTAATAAATAGTCAGGTCAGGATCTAAGTCTTTTTATTCCAAGCCCAGTGCTCTTTACATCATGCCATACTGTTCTCTTTTACCTCCTATCAACTACCCCAACATTAGATCTTCTACCCCAACATTATATCTTCTCTAAGGATCCCAAAACGCTTTGGAGAGAATAGTATTAGCACTGATTTAAGGAGGCGGCTTGAAAAAAAGCTCCAAAATCATTCCATTGCTAAAGAACATTTTACTAGGAGTTTGAAATGCTGGGAAGAAGCTTGTGGTGGGAGAAAAATACTGGATTTGTCATCAAAAATTGGGCTCAAGTCTCATTTATGCTATTTGCCATCCGTGACACCTGCAATTACTGAACTTTTCTCTGAGGCGGTTTACTCATCTGTAAAATGGACAGCATTACTTTAAGGGGTATACTGGAGCCAGCTCTTACAACTGCCACAAACCAGAGCTTGATTTACTGTTTTGTTGATTATCTAGACTCAGGAAAGAGATGGAGAAAAGGTTGTGAAATATTTACCAGTATGCCCTGGGAGAATATTACTAACACTTTACTTTTCATAGTAGTTATCCTTTAGCCAATCAAGCTGTGGAAGATATCCAGTGGAAATATATATGTATATATCTGTCTGTGTATGTATATGTGTATATATACATAATATGTACGTATTCCAGTGGAAAATTTTTTAAAAATTTATGTTCTACTTTATAGATTGGTCCTTCATTGCATTCACTTCATAAGGTATAGTCTATCTAAAATGGCCAAAGGATATGAACAGGTAGTTTTCAGATGAAGAAATTAAAGCAATCTATAGTCACATGAAAAAATGCTCTAAATCTCTACTGATTAGAGAAATGCAATCAAAACAACTCTGAAGTACCACATCACACCTATCAGATTGAACAATATGACAAAACAGGAAAATGATAAATGTTGGAGATGTGGGAAAATTGGAACACTAATGCATTGTCAGTGTAGTTGTGAACTGATCCAACCATTCTGGAGAGCAATTTGGAACTATGGCAAAGGGCTATAAAACTGTGCTTACCCTTTGACCCAGTAATACCACTTCTAGGGCTATATCCCAAAGTGATCATAAAAATGGGAAAAGGACCCACAAGTACAAAAATATTTATAGCAGCTCTTTTGTGGTGGCAAAGAATTGGAAACTGAGGGGATGTCCATAAATTGGGGAATGGCTGTGGTATATGAAGGTAATGGAATATTACTGTGCTATAAGAAACGATGAGTTTTCAGAAAAACCTGGGAAGACTTATATGAACTGATGCTGAATGAAATGAGCAGAACTAGGAGAACACTGTATACAGTAACAGCCACATTGTGTGATGACCGACTTTGATAGACTTAGCTCTACTCAGTAATGCAAGGATCTACGACAACTCCAAAAGACTCATGATGGAAAATGCTATCCACATCCAGAGAAAGAACTATGGATTCTGAATGCAGATGGAAGTATACTATTTGTTCTCCTTTTCTTTTATTGTTTTGCTTTGTTTCTTCTTTCTCATGGTTCCTCCCTTTAGTTCTAATTCTTCTTTATATCACAACTAATGTGAAAATGTTTAATATGAATGTATATGTAGAGCCTATATGAGATTGCACGCCATCTTAAGAAGGGGGGAGGAGAAGTAGGGGGAGAAAATTTAAAACTCAAAATCTTATGGAAGTGAATGTTGAAAATTAAAAATAAATAAATTATATTTAAAAAAAGGAATAGTCTATCTAGGATTCATCAGTCCTACATGAATTCTAAAAGCTTTACGGAGCCAAATGATCAGATCAGACACTCAGAGGATAGAACAGTTGAGCCTGGTACAGTGGCAAACCTGTTGGGATCAGAATCAGTGCACCTGGACTCTATTCCTGACTCTTCTCTTTACTGGCTGTATAACCTTAGGCAAGTCACTAACTTCTCTGGGCCTTAATTCCACATATGTAAAATGAGGAAATGGGACAGAATGTCTTCTTGGGTCTTGCCCAAGTGTATGATCAACCTGTACTTTCCGATTTTATCTCTCTCTGAGAAAAGGTGAGGCAATCTGCTTAACTAGGGAGCGCAAAGTAAATACTGTTCAAGATTAATCAATTTTGGTTTGAAAGCATACACTGTGGTCTTAACAGCCTATGTTGCACAACATTTCGGGGTTAAAAAATACGTAAAATTTCAAAACCTTGTAATTTAAAGATTACGAATTTAAGTAACTTTACAGAAAAAAAGAAATCTAACAGACATTCTTATCTAATGTATTTATATTCCTCCCCATGGAAACTCTTAAAGAAAACTGTATTAACACATAGTAAATGGCTGAAAACACATCGTGCTTTACAATTTACAAAGTGATTTATACATATTATCTCATTTTAGCAGCACAATCCTTATCTTTATTTTATAGATGGGGAAACTGAGATTCAGGTTGTATGACTGATTGCTCAAAATCACATAAATAGGAGATAATAGAGGTCTTCAGCCTCTAACTCTCATGTTCTTTCCACTACACTAAACTGTTTCTGAAAGCATTGCTTTTTTTTAAAGAAAATATATGTTTAACTACAATACTTCAATATTAATTTCAATACTTCTGTGGTTCTTTGATTCTAGCAATCAAAGAACTCCCTCCACTGGTGCAGATTGCAACCTATATACACATGATCACTTCCAATGTCATCACTCCACTCAAGACTTCTCTCTCCAAAGTAACCAATGAATTTTAATACGGCAAATCTGATGGCCTTTTCAGAATCCTCATCTTTCTTGATTTCTCAGCACACTTGATACTGTTATCACTCTTTTTCCTCTCTTGGCTCAACTCCTCCTAGGATGATTCTTCCTCCTCAGCTTCCTCTGCTGGGTCCTCGTCTATACACCACCTTCTGCTCTGGGTATGTCTCCAAAGCTCTAACCTGGTCCTCTTTGCTCTGCATACTCTCTCGTGGTAAGCTCCATGGTTCCCATGGCTTCCACTGTCACTTCTACGACAGACAGAAGACTTTCAGATCTCTTTATTATTGAGCCCTAGTTTCTCTCCTGAGCTCTAGTCCTGAATCTCCAACCACCTACTATATACAGCCAACTGGGTGTTCCTTTGGCCTCTCAAACTCAACATGTCCAAAACAAAATTCACTATCTTGTACCCCTAAATCCACTCCTTTCCTGAAATTCTCCCCTCACATTAGAATGTGGGCTCCTTCAGAGCTTTACTTTTCCATTTATAGCCATAACATTGCAACCAATGTTTGGTACACAGTAAGTACTTAATAAATGCTTTTCCATTCATACATTCATTTTACCATTAAGAAAACTGAAGCTCAGGAACGTGAAAAGACTTGCCCAGTCACGCAATTATTATATGTCTGCAGCAAAATTTGAACCCAGGTCTTTCCTACCCCTAATCATAGTGCTCTCTCCTCTTCACCATACTGCCTCAAAAACAAAACAAAACAAAACAAGCATACCCTGAAGTCACAAAGCAAAGCTGCTTCAAGTTTGTTTAGACGGCCTCTGAATATTTGAATATAGTCAGGAACAGACACTAACAGGACAAGAGAGAAAAGTGTAACAGCCTGTATCCTCAGGGGGTGATCCGCTTGGCACAAAAGCCACCTCTCCTTCCTCAAGGAGCCCATAAAGACACTTTCCAGATCCCCTAACTGCTGGTGCCCACTCTCCCAACCACCTTCTCCTTAACTACTTTGTATACATTCATATTGACTCACTTTACATTTATGATGTATATATTTTTCACATGTACAGGACTTGTCAACTCATTAGAATGTAAGCTCTCATAAGTAGTAATTGTTTCATTCTTTGTACTTATATTCCGTGCCATATAGTAAGCGATCAGCAAATACCTGTTGTATGATTAATCTTTCCCCCACCCCCCAGCCTTTTTTTTTTTGAGGGCTAGGGGGGAGAAGGGTCATTCTTCCCTAAGAATTAAGTATACCATCCTTCTCCCTTCTCATGAAGCCTCCAAAAAGGTTTTACTCGCAGAAAGTCCTTAGTAAAAACTAATTATGCTGTTTTATACTCTTTACGCTATAAATTTCTTACATAGAGTGTCACAAATAATATGAGCCATAGGATTCAATAATATTATTAAAATATGTAGAGAAGTTTGACTGGAGGTTGAGCAAAGATGGTGGAGTAACAGGAAGAAATACAGCATTCCCTCTCCCCACAACTACTCCAAAAAGATCTAGAAAACGTACCAGACTAATCCTGATCAAAAAAATCCAAGGAAGAATATCATTAGTCATTTTTCCAGCCAAGGTTGGCACAGGGAAAAAGAGAGCAACACACTGGGGATGAGGTCTAGCCAGGAGGGCAAAGGATGGGGCAAAGACTGTGAGCCAGAGCCAAGAAGTCCCAGATCCAGCAGAGATGGGCCCAAGTTTATGTAGAGTATAACATGTGTCCACTGGCAGCTCTGTTGCTCACTACTCAGTTTCTGGGTCAAAGATCCAGGTGAACCATAATGGGACTTCAGGCAAGTTCCAGGTTGAGGAAAAGTCATGAACCCTAGACTTTGTAATGAGCAAACAGCAGCTTCCAACTCAGTCTAAAATCTACAAGGGAATAGCCAGAGCAGGATTCTCAGACCAAAGGGAAGCCTATAGCGCTGTCACTCTGAACCAGCAGCGCTTTCCAGATGACTGATAGAGGGCTGCGTCCGGCATCAGTCTTCTGAAACTTCAAAGGGAACAAGTCCACTGGCCTATTGCTCAGACCCAAACCCAGGCAAGGAACTTTCAGAGCTCAGACCAAGGGACAGTAATGAGAATTTGATCAGACTTTGGGTGCGCTGAAAGCTTTCAGGTCCCCAGCCTGAGCTGCCCTGAGATCCTGAAATAACACAGTAATCAAAAGGCCAAGAAAGCAGCAAAAGGACAAGCCCAGACATTCCCACCAGAAGTATGCAGAGAATGACCTTAACATAAAGTTTGAAGTGAGGAAGGCTGGAATAATGAGTAAAAATTAAAGAATACCATCATAAAAAAAAAAAAAGCTATTACTGTGACAAGGACACTCAAGATACAAATCCAGAGGAAAAGAATGACTCCAAAACATCTATAAGCAAAGAAAACACAGCTTGCACACAATTCAACTATAATTCTTCAAAGAGATGAAGAGTTAAAGAAGAGAAATAAAAATGTCTTTGTAAATTAAATGAGGGCATTTAAAGAAAAATTTTGGAAAAGAAATGAGGGTTATGGAATAAAGAACTGGGAAGGGAATTAACAGTTTGGATAAGTTGTTTGACCTCTCCGGGCCTCATTTTCCTCATGTGCAAAAAATGAATGTTTTGTACTAGGTGATCTCCAACATCCTTTCCAACTTTAACAGTACCAGACTACTGAACCAGAAATCGGCATACTCTTTTCCTGACATTAATGTTTCTTTGAGAGTAAGCCATCTTCTTTAGACTGAATTAGGCAAGGTGAAAAAAAAAAAAAAAGATTGAACTACTAGGTAACACCTTTTAAATGTAAGCCTAAGGGGAAAGTAAACAAAAAGGAACAGAGAGGTAATTTAGAGAAGAAAGTTCCTAAGTGGCATTACCCAGAGTTTGATCCATATCCACTAGAATTCGGTGGTTACTAAATGGTCTTCTTGATGTTGCTGGGAAGCCTATGGAACTTGGCATTTTTTCCAGTCTGTGTTGAGTAGCACAGAGAAGAAAGGTTCCTGTAAATACAGAAGCACATTTTCCCCATTACCTTTTCTGCAGGGTTAGCACATCTCCTAGGAGTTTGCTATCCACCTAGGGAAGGCTAGGACTCTTCTTCCCTGAAGGCACTTGGTGCCTATGCTTCTTAGGAGGCTAAGCCCCAGACCCCCTGAGCTTATGAGGTGACTGACATTTTTATGACTTCTTCAAAGGTCCGGGGCACTTAAGGGAAAAAACAAAAAAACAAAAAAACGACAACCACTTATTTTTACAAGGATGGACAAAAACTCCATTTCCTTTTATTCTGTTATGCTTGACACTGGCTCCTAGGACTTTTGGTGGGGAAGGAGGTCACTGAATATCTATGCGGAGAGAGCACTGGGCAGGGGTGGAGGGTAGGAGGGCACCGGGCAGGGGGCGAAGGGGAGGAGGGCACCGGGCAGGGGGCGAAGGGGAGGAAAGCACTGGGCAGGGGAGAGTGGAAGGGAACACCTGACAAGAACGGGGTCCTACTGTAAGCCCGGAGCAGCCCCGGACAATTTGTCCGGGCAACATTAACCAGACCCTACTGCCCATCCCCGCCCCAGGTATCAGCGACCGGCGGGCCTGGCAGGGGGGCCAGGGTTCCAGGCCGGCCCAACACAACTGGCTGGCCAGCTGTGCTCCCCAACGCGGTCGGGTCCCTTCCGGTCCGGTCGGGCCCCTTGTCCTCGGCTGATCCAGCCCCGCCTGGCCACCCTTTAGAGGTCGGCGTCTGGGAGAGTCTGACCTGAGCGAAGGAGCCCCGAGCTCGGGGACCCGAGCCGTAGCGTCAGCGCAGACACTGCCCTCAGCGCCATCTTTGGCCAGACGAGGGTCAAGAGCCCCAGCCCCAGGAGAAAAAGTGAGGTGGCGGGGCGGGGCGGAGCCGGACCCCGGGCGGGAGACGCCCCCGCCCCGCCTCCGGGCACGGCGCCTGGCGCGGGGAGGGGCCTAACGGCCGCAGGCTTACTCCACCCCCCCCTCCCGCCCTCGGCTCCCCACTTCCGCCCAACGCCTCGCGGCAAGGGCTTTGGTTTCCGCGGAGGATTGGCAGGTCGTGGGGCCTCCTCCCATTCCTGGGAATCCTCCGAGAGGGACCCTCCCGCCGCTCCCCCTCCCCATCGGCCCCCGGCCTCAGCCTCCTGCTGGGCCCTCGCCAAGTCCATCCTCCGCGCGCCCTGGCTCCCCGCCCGTCCTCTGGCATCCCCCCAAGGCCGAATCATTCCGCGGCCTCCTCCCTCCCGGATCAAGTCCCGTTGCCAGGGGAACCTTTCCCCTAATGCTGTGGAGAGCGCCTGGCTCGTCCTCGGTGCGCGGCGGGCCCGCATACAGCGGAGGGCGTGCGGCCCTCTCCTCGTTAGACGGCCCTTCCCCCGGGAAGGGACTGCCTGCCACGAGCCACGCTTCTCCAGGCCGGGGCTCAGCCCGAGGCTGGCGCGCGGCAGACCTCGCCTAATTGTAGTTCTGTGGGCTTGGGGTCAGTAGCACATGGCCAGGGTGCTCTACAAACATTATGGTTATTGTAAACACCACCCCCCATCCCCGCTAGATTGTAAGCCTCATGAGGGCAGGGTCCCATCTAAACTTTGTATCTCCCTTTGTCTTTCTGTGATCGGGTTAGCTCTCCCTCAGACTGTATTTATGTGTTTTACCATTTGGCTGTTCATACATTTAATAATGACAGCCTGTTGTTTCTTTAGCCGGGAGGCAGCCAAGTGGCACAACCAGGTACTTGGAGTTGGGAAAACCTGAGTTCATATTCTGCCTCAGACACTTAAGTGTGGAACCTTAAGTCACTTAACCTCTCTATGGCTCAATTCTGCCTCCAGTAGAAAAGGGGCTAATGATAGCATTTACAGTGAGTGGGACGATCCCCTATGTTTACATGTGAAGTGTTTTTGTAAACCTATATAAAGATGTTACTATTATCATCTATGGTGTCTTAATCATCAAGTACTTTCTGTGCACAATTAAACCCATCTCCCTCATTTTACAAATGAAGAAAGTGAGGTCCAGAGAGATTTCAGTGACTTGCCGGGAATTTCACGGCTTTCAGGGAATAATTGAATTTATGCCTTTCTGACTTCAAAGTCAGTACTGTACTCTATCCCTTAAGCTACCTTGCTACCTCTTTCTATATATAGGAATAAGAATTCACAGTCAAGATATTTATGTATTGTTGTTGGGTCCTGTCCAACTCTTCATATTCCATTTGGGGTTTTCTTGGCCAGCTTACTGGAGGAGTTTGTCATTTTCTTGTCCAGCTCATTTTACAGAAGGGGAACTGAAGCAAACAGGGTTAAATGACTTTCGAAGGGTCACACAGCTACTAAGTGTCCAAGGCCAGATTTCAACTCAGGAAGATGAGTCTTCCTGATTCCAAACCTGGCACTGAATCCACTTCACCACCTCGATGCCCCATTTACGCATGTATTGTCAACATAGGATGATTATGGAGAAAGCAAGGGAGTTCCAGGAAAAAAAAAATCTGTTTCTGTTTCTTTGACTATACCAATGGCTATGCCTGTGTGGATCCCAACAAAATGTGGAAAGTCCTCAAAGAGGTGGGAATACCAGGTCATCTTACTTGTCTCCTGGGGAACCTGTATGCTGACCAAGAAGCAACAGTTAGAACTGAACATGGAGTAATAGATTGGTTTGAGATTGGAAAGTGAGTATGGCAAGGCTGTATGTGGTCACCTTGTTTATTTAACTTGTTTGCAGAGAACGTCATACAAAATGCCAGGCTGGATGAATCAAAAGCTGGAATTAAGATTGCTGGGAGAAATATCAACAGATATGCAGATGATACCACTCTGATGGCAGAAAGTGAAGAGGAAATAAGCCTCTTCATGAAGGGGAAAGAAGAGAATGGATTGAAGCTTAACATCCAAAAAAACTAATATTTTGGCAACCGGTCCCATCACTTTCTGGCAAATAGAGGGAGAAGAAATGGAGGCAGTCAGATTTTACATCTTCGGGCTAAAAGCTTGCTGCATACAGTGACTGTAACCGTGAGATTAAAAGATGCTTCTTAGAAGAAAATATGGCAAATCTGGACAACATACTAAAAAGCAGAGATGTCACCTTGCAGACAAAAGTGTGTGTAGTCAAAGATACAGTTTTTCCAGTAGTAATGTATGGCTCTGAGAGTTGGACAGTAAGGAAAGCTGAGCACTGAAGAATCCACGATTTTGAAGTGTGGTGCTGGAGACTTTTGAGAGTTCTTTGGACAGCAAGAAAGTGAAATCAGTCAATATGTAAAGAAATTAATCTGGCTATTCACTGGAAGGTCAAAAGCTGAAGCTTAAATCCTTTGGGCACATAATGAGAAGACTGTACTCATTGGAAAAGACCCTGATGTTGGGAAAGATCGAAGGCAAAAGGAAAAGGGGAGGCAGAGGATGAGACGGTATCATGGAAACAGTGAACATGAATCTGGACAGACTCTGAGAAATAGTGGTGGATAGAAGGTCCTGTGTGGTATGTTCCATGGGGTCACAAAGAATGAACGACAAGAACAGCTATATAAATAATATATATACACACACAAATATATGTGTGCATATGTATATACATGTGTGTATATGCGCACACATAGATATCTTCACTGAATTTTTATTTCTGCCTTCTTTGTTGGCATTATTGAACATACTGCTTTTTTGGAATCACCAGGTATGTAGTAAATTTTGTTCCAGGTTCTCATTTTCATGCTCTATATTTTTTATTTTTTAACATGATTTTTGTTTGCAACCAACATTTTGCTTTCTTATCCATTCTTTCTCCAGCATCTGATGGACAATTCAACAAATATTTATTGTCAAATTAGATGAAGGTGAATTAGGGATGTGAAAAGAAATTTAATGAAAGATGAGTAATACTTTTTGTAAGGAATCCCAAGGGAGGAAAAAAACAACCACCCAGAATTCTCTGTGGATGGGTAATTAATGAGAACACAGTCTTTCATGGCATTATAGAACTTTATTAAATGTCAGAGTAGTTATTTTGGCTTCTCTCCCCTTCTAGGCTTTGAACTTCCTGATGGTGTGGGCTGTGGCTTAGACATCTTTGTAGCCCCTTTAGAAGTCTGGCACAGGGAGGAATTTGGAGGGTTGTAGTTGTTTAGTAGTTTTTCAGTTGTGCACAACTCTTTGTGACTCTATTTGGGGTTTTCTTGGTAAAGATCCTGGAATGGTTTGCCATTTCCTTCTCCAGCTCATTTTACAGATGAGGAAACTGAGGCAAACAGGGTTAAGGGACTTGCCTAGGGTCACACAGCTGATAACTGTCTGAGGCTGGATTTGAACTTGGGAAGGAATCTTTCTGATTCTAGGCCTGGCACTCTTATCCATTGAGCCACCTAGCTGCCCTAGGATTGTAGCACTCACTGAATAAATGTTTGCTGAACAGAATTCAAGAATACTTCCCTAACACTTTCTGGCTGGATCTTCCTGAAGGTAGCACAGCCAGCCTGCCTAAATTTCTCCTCCACCTGGCTACTTGGGTCAGGGCTATAGGAAACATGATGTATCCTCTCTGCCCAGCGCCCCCTCCCCCTTGCTCTAGCAACTTATCTCATCATCATTGTGGCCTAGCCATGATGGTCTAGCATGGTCCTGGGTTATCCATCTCTGGAAGTGACAATTTAGGGTTTGCACTTCCTTGGTGAGGATGACTCACCTTGGTGCCAGACCTTTGTGGTAAGGCAGCTGCTCCTTTGTGATTTGAGGAAAGGACCAGCTTTAGTCACCTCTTAAGAGCTGAAGGACAGTTAGGGCAAGAAGAGGGAGGCAGATTAAAAAGATTGAAAATATCCAGTCAGTCTTCCCTAGGCTAAAGCGCAGGGCAGCTGTATTGGTATCAGACCATATAACTTTTCTCTCTAACAATCACTAGTACCCCATGTTACTTTGCTGAGCATTCAACATTGGAGAGGTAGGGAAGATTATGTTCTCAGAGCGTCGTTATACCTTTGTCACCACCTTCTCAGACTGTTCTGTCCCTAAACTGGTTGGCCGTGTTTAACTGATGTTATCAGTTTAGTTTTGACATTTACCATATTTCCCCATGTATAAGAAGCACACTTTTTCGAAAAATTTGGGGTCTAAAAACTGGGTGTGTCTTATACAGTGGTCGTAGATTTTTTTTTTACTTGCATTTCCCACTTTTTTGTGCTTGTTGTCTTTGCGCTCACTGTTTCACATTTGCTACCAGTATATTAGGTTGTTCTGCCATGTTCTACCTAGAAATGGCTCAGAAAAGATTTTCATACAGTGCTGAATTCAAGTGAAAAGTGATCCAGTTTGGAAAAGTGAATGGAAATCGTGCTGCTGAATGTAAGTTTGGTCCTCCTCCAACTGAGAAAACAATCTGAGACTGGCTACAGGAAGAAGAAACCCTACTGAAAACACCATGGCAGAAGGCGGCCATGAGAGGCAAATCAGCAAAATGGCCTGATTTAGAGAGGGAGTTGAAGATATGGATTGAAGAGCAAAGGGCAATTGGAATTCCTATGTCCACAAAGGTGGTTCAGCATGAGGCAAGAAGAATTGCTGATGAAAAAGATTGATTTTAAAGGAGGACACAATTGGTGTTTTAGGTTCATGAAACAGAATGGACTAAGCATGCATACATGCGCCAGACTCACCCAAAAGATGCCTGAAAGCTATGAGCAGATGAATAAAACTTGAGTTCAATAACTTTATGTAATACATTTTTTTTTCCAAATTTTGGGCCCCAAAATTAAGGTGCATCTTATACATGGGGAAATATGGTACCACGTGTGTAATTCCTCTCTGCCTTAGTTTCTCAGCTTACAAGCTCAGCTTACAATACTGTGGCCAGCAATACTTGTACTAATCACTTCACAGGGTTCATGAAGATGTGTTTCACAGATCTCAAAGCCTCATAGTAATTTGTTTATTCTTTCATCCAATGCCATGTATGTCAAACGGCATTCAAAGCACACCTGTTCATGAACACAAGGTGCACTGTGGGCACAGATAGCTGAGTTACATACAGTCATTGCCTTCAAGAACGTACAGTCCATTATGGGATGGAGATGTTGTTGGACACCATGTTAAGTTCTGCATTTGTACTCAGAGACAAGGGGAAACATCAACAAAACTCACGAGTTACAGGTTCTCACACAGGGTGTTGGGCTAGAATGATTGCATGGTCCAATAGTTTGTAAGGCTCATTCTGAAGCAGACCATATTTGATGAGGGACCAGGGGGTGGGGTAGTGGGGAGGTTAGAGGACACACAATATGGGTTTTCAGTTCTGCTCTTACACTTGGGCCCACCCTACACCAGCAGGTAGGGATAACCCATTGAATCTCATCCATGATGGGGATTGGGGATTCCAATTATTTTCCATGAATGAGGAATTCCTAGTAAGGGCTGGTCATAAGCTTTCATTGATTAAGTCAGGGGCAGCTAGGTGGTAAAGGGGAGAGTTCTGGAGAATAGAAGACCTGAGTTCAAATTCTCTCTCAGACACATGCACATGTAATGTGTATTATTTTATTATATTATTATATATGTGGGTATGTATATATTACATATATTACACAGCTAGTAAGTACATGAGGCTGGATTTGAACTCAGGTCTTCCTGACTAGGCCCAGTGCTCCATCCACCGTACCTTTCATATAATATATGACCCTAAAGAAATCACTCAATCCATTTGCCTAAAGAAAAAAAGCCCCTCCTAGATGACTGCCTTGTGGCAGAGAGAATTGTGTAGCTCAATGAAACTGTCATGATGCAGGGATACTCAAGATAGACTGGCCCTAGTGGACTGCTCTGACAAAGGAAAAAAAAATAGATGATTACTGTACTTCACAGGTCAATCTATAAGTTTTTCCCCCTCTCTCCCCTTCGCCTTCCCCCACTGAAAAAAAAAAAAAGGAAAAAAATCCTTTTAACAAACATGCATAGTTAAGCAAAACAAATTCCTCCGTTGGCCAGGTACAATAATCTGTCTTAATCTACACCCTGACTTTATCATCTCTGCCAGGAGGTAGGTAGCATATGTTGCATTACAGGTCCTCTGGAATTCTGGTTGGTCACTGTATTGATCAGAGTTCTTAAATCTTTCAAAGTTGTTTGTCTTTACAACGTTGTCACTGTATAAACTCTTCTCCTGCATCTGCTCATTTGACTTTGCAAGCTTTTCCAGGCTTTTCTGGAAGTCCTCTTTGTCATTTCTCATAGCACGGTACTATTCCATTATATTCATATACCGTAACTGCTCAGCCATTCTCCAAACCTTGGGCATCTCTTTAGTTTCCAAATTCTTTGCCACTACAAAAAAAGTTGCTAAAATTTTGTACATGTGGGTCCTTTTCCTTTGAACTCTTGGGGATTTAGGCCTGGTAGTGATATTATTGCTAGGTCAAAGGGTATAAACATTTTAGTAACTCAAAATAGCTTTTGAAAAATGTACCTTGCAAACACAAAATATAACACAAAAATTATTTTCTAAGATTGTCCGTAAAGAACCAGTCCTATCGCAGTACAAATCTATATACCTGCTAAAGCATGTAAAGAACTGAATAGTATGAGCTGATATTTGAAGGCAGTGTCTTTATCCGAGGAGGAAATGTGGCATGTAGTGATTAGTTTGAATAAGTTGGATCTGGGTTCAAGTGTGACACATACTAGCTAGTAATGTACTGAGACAGGGCTGTAGCATAGAAATATATATAAATGCTTTAGTAAACAAAGCTGAGCTACCGCAGAGCTCTCACTAAAATGGCAAATCAAAATATATTGTCTATTGTTTCAATAAAAACCCAAGGTTGGACAGCCCTGTACTAAGACACCAGGGACAAAGAAAAAGACCCAGCTCTCTAGAGGAAAAGTAGAGTATAGCAGGGGAGGTGACCAATCTGGGTAGTATAGCAGAAAGCATACTGGATTTAGGAGTCACAAGAACTAGAACTGGGCTCAAGCCTCAGCTCCCCTAATTAAGCTATGCAAATTTGAACAGGTCAGTAAACCTTCCTGAGCCTGTTTCTTCAATAAAATGTTACTACTTGCACTAGCCACCTCACACAGCCTTCCTTTCTTTCTTTCCCAGTTTACTCTTAAGTTCATACATTGGACCACAACAGGTCCCTGCCCAAGCTCCACTTAATGGCTCTATTTTGGGTCTTCCTGGCTCAGACTGAATGTCAATGGTAGCGGTTTCTCTTTTGACCAGCCACCCTAAGGGTCTTCCCCTCATTTTTTTTTTTTCTCATTAAAGGAGCCATCCCTTGACTCATTTCTTAAATTCACTGAATGGTTATTACCTCATTCAAAGCGAGAAACTGAAAAGGTCTTAGCCTGAAAGGGCTCCCATTGCATCCTGGGCCATTTCGAGTCATTCTGATGAGTAACAGACCACTGGATCCAGACGGCTCAGCCCTCCCTCACTCAAATCAAAGTCAACTGCAAATCATATCATCATCATCAGATGTATTTTCCTTGAGGGACCACTCAATTACTGTTTGAGGCCATTGTGGAATGAAGTTGGGTCCATTTGAGGGGAGGCAAAAGCAACACAGAGGCTGGTCTACAGCCATTCAGTTTGTCAAAAGCAAAGCAGAATGAAGTATCTAACCTGGAGATAAATAGAATTTTGAGCTCTCGCTAAGAAAGCTGCTCTGTTGATAACATCTTTATTTCTTAAATTTCTGGCTCCAAGTTGTGACAGCACCAGCACATCAAGTATACTACAATCATTATCCTGAAGATCTGCCCTCTTCAGGTTTAGTTTGGAATAGACCAAGGCAAAAGAAGGCCTGTAAAGAATTAATGAAACCACCATATTTCAACCCTTGAGGTTTATTTAATACGATTTCCTTCCATTCTACACAACAAAAGTACAAACACAACGTCATCTAAAATGCTACAAAGATACAAAACTCAACACAGAAATTTTCTAGTATTGACTGTACAATAAAAGCCAAGAATGCAATTTACATTTTGCAAAATTAACCTGCTAGCTTTTCAAGGGGCCACAGCCTCAGAGGGCTGGCTCCTTGATGAGGCAGCACCCAGAGGCTGGCCCACAACCTGCTTACCAATTTCTCAGAGAGGTGGGCACTGGTGTGTGTAAAGAACCATTTACAGCAACGAGTAAAGGAGTGGTATGAAAAATCCGTACTCCTTCCCAGGGTCTTTTGGCCCTCAAAATCAGGAGAAAAAAAAATTCAAAGCAGCAGACTGACCGTTGGCCTAGCTTTAGCAGGAGATAAAGTGGACATGCATAAGCTCACGTCCTCTTTTCTTAAAGAATAAGCCTGGCCAAAAAGCAAGCATCAAGTCTTCATATTCGTCAAAAATTTACTTAGGGAGAAGAAAAAAACAAAATGCTACGACTTTAGCATGGGCAGGGCTTCAGCATCTTGGCCTTTGCTTTGCTTGGTCTGGCTCTGCTGGTTTCCTGATTTTCTCAGATGTTGCTAACAGCTAAGCTTTCTGTTTGGGCCAGGAAAAAAAAAAGAAGAGGGCCTTATTTAGGTTGCAATTCGGAACCTTAAATATTCCTGTGAGCCAAAAGCAGCCCTGAGAAATGAATCAAATTTGCTGTCTAGAAGCCTTCAAGGACAAGGAGACATCCAATGAATTAAATAAACCTTTGCTAGCCAGTGCTTGATTCCCATTTTTCTCTCCCCCACCCTCAGTATAAATGCTCCAATATTGTGTTCAATCATATTTAAGTAACAAAGTGATAACAGCTGCCTTCTTTATCGGGAAGAATTGGAGCTGGAGCGGCTGCGGTGACGCCGGCGGCCTGGGGAGCGGGATCGTCGGCGGACAGGAGACCTGCGCCTAGGAGAGCGGGACCTATTGAAAGGAAAACATCGTGTCAGATCAAAGCTGAAAGAGGGTGGCCAAGGATGTAAAATTGCTGTATGGCTCCCTACATGGGACTCAATTCTCATCTCTCAAGACAAAGCCACTGAGGGAAATAATTTCTTCTTTAAGAGTCTCCACAGAATAAACTACTTTACTCTCCCCCAAGGTACAAAGAAAGTAGACAGGCAAAAAGTGTGTGCGCTAAGGAACCACCATGTTTGTGTTCTACTGCACAGGAAGTGTATTATTGGTGAGGGAAAAAAAAGCAGCTTGTGGCTGTTGACTTCACCACCACCACCATGGTGAAGGGCCAGATCTTTCAGAAGACACACAAAGGCTGGCTGTGCCTCTCCTGCTTCTTTCCCCTTAGTTCTTTATTTACACCTTCTCTTTTATCCCTCAACAGCTGCCCTTTGTTGTTTGAGGGACAATTATTCTTTGAGTTCTCTCCTAGGAGTCATTCGTTGTGTCCCAAAGACAAGACCTGCTAATTGAGATGAACAGAAGCAAGATCCTTAGTACCAGGTAAAGGATAACAACATGGTACTCTGCCCTTGTTAGGCCACATTTGTCGTATTATGTTTAGTTATGGGTGATACATTTTTAGGAAGGCTATTGAGAGTCTGTAGAGCATTCAGAGAAAAACAATCAAGATAGTGGAAGGCCTAGAAATCATGCTGTGAGGACAAGTCATCTCATACAAGACTACTGATTCAAGAAAATGTTTACCTTCTCCTCATTCGTGGTGGTGATCTACGCCACATCGGGGGTGGTGGCAACATCCTTCTGGGTGGGCTAAATCGCCTGGGTGGGGGCCTGGGCCAGGGGGCCAGTACCGCAGTGGCTGTTATCTCCTGACCATCGATCTGTCCTGTTATGAAAGGAACCAAATCAGAACACTGAAACAAATAGCAAGTAACAGAGATCCTCTCTGCCTGTAGGGCAGCTAGGTAACACAGTGGATAAAATGCTGGGCCTGCAGATCAGGAAGACCTGAGTTTAAATTCAGTCTCAGACATTTACTAGCTGTGTGACCCTGGGCAAGTTATTTAACTCAGTTTACCTCAGTTTCCTCACCTGTAAAATGAGCTGGAGAAGGAATTGGCAAACCACTCCAGTATCTGCCAAGAAAACTTCAAATGGGGTCACGAAGATTTGGACAAGACTGAAACAATCTCTACCTTTAAAGCCTTGCTTTGGGACCTGTGTATCTAGAGGTTTTAGGCAAATTTGAAAAAACAAACAAACCATGTTTTGACTACATACAGGTTGGGGACCTCACTGATCTCCATCCACCATAACAATATATAACTGGCATGGGAAATACGTAAGTGATTAGCTCCAGAATGACAAAAAAATATCATGGTAGCTACTACAAAATTATCACTGATTTTACCTGAAGAACAAACAGGTGTGGCTTTGAGCTACTCTGGACTTTTAATTTAATTTATAAACACTATCCAGCACTTAAGTGTTGTTATGATTTATCACTGTAGGTAAGGGGAAAAATCCACATGTGGGTGTCAGGCTGAAATAAAGGTACAAAGATACCCCAGTGAACAAATCCTTTGCAAACAAAGCCTCAGCTCAAGATGACAGTATTTAAAAAAAAAAAGAAAGAAAATTTCAAAAATCTTCACAATTTAATTAACAGAGGGCAGGAGCTTAGATCCAGAGGGCATGAGGGCAGAAGTTCCTGCCCCAGATATGATAGGTTGTTCGCTTTCATCGGTATCCACAGGTTGGACAAAGTGGGATGAAATAAAAAAGGAATCAGTCTACTTCCTCCTCTTTCAGCTTCCTTGCATTGGTCCTTCATCACTGTGGGATAAGAGGGGTTCAGCAAAGAGAAAAGCTAGGGCTGAGAGGGACAAGAAGCCATGCTTTAGTACATCCAAAGCAATGTGCCAACAGAGGACAGTCAGCATGGTTTATTAGAAAGAAAAAGAACCCTGGCTTAAAAGCCAGAAGATCCAGCTTGGCCACTAAATTGCTATGAGATCTGGGCCAAGTAACTTCCCGTCCCTAGGCCTTGGCTTCAAATGTGAAATAAAGGAGTTGGACTAAATAGCTTCTAAGGTCCCTGAAGTTCCGACTTTCTATACTGCTGGGCTAGATAAAGCCCTGGACAAGAGATATATTTCAGCTATTGTTTCATGTAACTCCTATTTTGAACGTAACCCTGCCTCCTTTCCTATGTCCCCTCTTGAGCCTAGAATACATGCCTCCCATATTATTTCTAAAAGTGGTAATAAAATTTCTGCCAATAAAATGTGTCAGAACATAACCTCTTAATAAAGATATTGCTTTATGTTTTTCTTGTATCTGCTTTAGTTCTCTGGGCCCATACCCCAGAAACTGCATGAGTTGTTAGCATTACCCCACAACTTGGTATTCCTGTGTGTCTAGCTGAATGCAACAGCTCATTTAATTTAACAAAAGTAGCCAAGATGTACTTGGCTGTGCTCCAAGCTCTGGAAGAAAGCCTTCCTTCTCAGTGTGCAAAAGTTGTCTCAGTTAGTATGAGAAAATAACCAGATCAGACCAGACCAGACCTGATTCTACCAAGACAATACAGACTGTTTGGAGCCTAGTATTTCCTAGGCTTCCTCCAGCCATTTTAGGTGTCCTCAGCAAACCCTGAACAATTAGGATCTGGAAAGGATGATGAGGGGTGGACAACTAAGGTCACATATGAGCCCTCTCTTATGACAAGCCACAACCCATAGAGTAGACAGAGAGGATTACCAAATCAATTTTACCTCATGTAGACAGATTTAACTAAGTGGTTCCAAGTAATAAGAGGTAGGGGAAAGGGCAAAAGCTGTGAAGCATGGGCATGCAGAGGGGATGACAGAGTATGCTGGAGGAGAACAGAACACTGGGAAGTTTGAAGAGAAATGTATAAGGGCAGATTGTGCAGAATATAGTGTGCAAGACTAATTCAAGGTGAGAGATGGAGGGAGTTCTGTGAGGGGCAGTTCAATCAACTTGATCTGAAGTAACCTCGGGCCTGGATCAGGGTTTCCAGTATGGAGAAAAGTAAAGGTCATTTGAGAGGCAGCTCATTGGTGCAGCAGATAAAAGTATTAGACCTGGAGTCAGGGAAGACTCAAGTCTAAATCCGACCCCAGACACCTGCTAGCTACGTAACCCTGGTCAAGTCACTGAATCTCTGCCTGCCTCACCTCCCTTTTCTATAAAATAATAGCACCTACCTCCTAGGGTTATGAGAATAATATCTGTAAAGCACTTTGTAAACTGTCAAACAGTCTGTATTTGCTAGCTATCATTAAGTACAAGGAAAGTTAAGATTGTTGTGAGAGCAGGGCCACTAGAGCTGCCCACAGTGAGAGAAAAGCCTGGAGTAGAGAGGGGTGGCAGAAGCTGTCATGGCTTATCATGACCTCTTCCAGAAAAACAATAACAGGGGAGAAAAAAAGAGGAGCTAGAAGTGAAGTTAAAGGCCTGTTCTCTAGCCTGAAGGCTTACCTCCATCCATGTGCTTCAATGCCTTTTCAGCCTCATCTGGATTTTCAAACTCCACATATGCATAGCCTTTGGATAGATGAGGATGCATCCTTTCCACAGGCATATCAATCATTTTAATTTTCCCATAAGTGGAAAATATTTCCATGATGTGATCCTAGGAGATATCACATGAAAATACAAGAGATACATACATAGATAACTATTACAGATAAGAAACTCAGTGAAGATTCTCATGTGAATTTGTTTCCTACCTACAGGGCAATCACCAGGTATCTTACCAGGGCCTTAGAAGTGCTACAATGCTTAAAAGCAAAAGTCTAAAACAGGTTCAGGTCCTATTTTTATTCTGGACATGGATGTAACTCAGTTTCATCCTTCAAACAAAGGAATAGGGCCCTGGAGGGAGGAATAATGCACCAGGGTAAAGATCCCCAGACTCTTATTTAGTGACATGCCAAAGGGAAAAGGCACTAGGTTGGGAGAGAGGCTCAACATTCAGATCTTAGTTCTGCTATTTACTCAGACAAGTCATTTAACCTGAGCTAAGTTTCCTCATCTGTAAAATGATGGATGCATTAACTACATCAGGGATTCTAAAAAAAGTCCAAGTTTTTATTGATTTCTTCTATCATCATAGTTATCCCCAGTATCCTTTTCTCTCAGAGACTTATGCCATATAACAAACAGCATTTAAAAAAACTGACTGATACACTGAAAAAGTCTGAAGACATGCAGTATAAGACATTGGTGAACTTCCTACCTCCACAAAGGGGCAGGTTGGAGGTGTCTTCTTATAGCTCTTCAAGTCCCGCTTGATCTTTATATCCACCTTTCCACGATTTTTGGTGCTCACCACATATATTTCTTTTCTTATAGCACAGTAATAGTCACTGTATTGATGTATCACGAATTGTTTAGCTACCCAACTGATGGGCTTCTGCCTTGTTTCCAGTTCTTTGCTATCACAAAAATGATGCTACAAATATTTTGCAGTATATGGGAACTTTCTTATCAGTGGCTTCCTGGGGATCTAAATTTATTAATGAAACGCCCAGTTCAAAGGGTACAGACATTCTAGTCACTTTATTTGCATAATTCCAAAATGGTTCTACCATCATCTCACAGCTCCACCAACAATGTATTAATGTGCTCCTAACTCCACAACCCTCCAACATTACTGCCATTTCTGTCATCTTTACCAATTTGCAGGGTTTGAGGTGAAACATCAGAGCTGTTTTCATTTGCATTTCTCTATTAGTGATTTGAAGTATTTCTTTAAATGTGGTTGTGAATACTTCACAATTCTTTTAAGAACTGTTTGTTCATATCCTTTGACCCTGTATCTACTAAAGAATGGCTATCAGTCTTAAATATTTATTCTTTTTATATCTCAGTGACCAAATTCTTATCAAATTTGATGTATATTTTCCCTCCATTTGACCCCTTATCCTAGGGTCATTAATGTTGTTTGTGTAGAAGCTTTTCAGTTTCATGTAATCAAAAGTTATATATTTTACCTTTTGTGATTATTTCTATCTTTTGTTTAGTTAAGGACACATATCTTGCCCTTAGCAGGGAAAGGGATTTGTTCTGTTTCTTTTCTAATTTTTAATATTATGATCTTTAATATTAAGGTTTCATATCCATTTAGAATGTATCATGGAGTATGGTGTAAAGATCAGGGGTTTTTAATACAGGGTTTATGAACTTGTTTTTAAAAACAATTTGATAATTGTATTTCAAGATAATGTTTGCTTTGTAATACTATGTATTTTATTTTATGCACTTCTGAGGAGTTCATAGATTTCACCAGACTGCCAAAGGGGTAGACAACACAAAAAAAAGGTTAAAGACCCTTGAGATAGATACTATTTACTGCTCCTGTCTCTATATTTACAGTTCCATGATTACCAAGGGGATTAGCCTAAATTGTCTTAATTCTTCTTTGTATTTCCTCTAGTAATTTACATTTAAAAGAGGACCAATAAAGGTTTTTTTCAATTGTACACTTTCTAAAACAAACTAATTTTGAATCACTTTAATTGAAAAAATATATTCAAATAGGCCTTTGGGAAGGAGAAAAGAAAGGTTGGAAATGAAAATAAGCAAAGGTGCTACTTCAAAAAGGTTCATTATAGCATGGAAATCCTTAATTTCTGAAACAGTGTTTTGAATACAAGAAAAGTTACTCAGCAATCATGCAAGTGTGGGTTTAACCAATCATGGTTAATTTCACTGAGAGCAAATTCTCCTCCTGTCCCCAACTTCTAAATCCAAAGGCACCTCTTGGGGGTGTCCTGTGAGTGACCAATGGATATGGTCTAGAAATTTGGGCCCCATCACACTGCAGAAACACAAGACTCCCTAGGACATAAAACTCCACTGAGGATCCAAAAGCACAGTAGGTTAGATGTTTAGTCTAACCTTTTATCTTACAGGTGAGGAGACTGAGATGTCAAGGTCACACAAAAGTAGATACAGGGTCTGAACCCAGGTTGCTGCACTCCAAATCCAAGGTTCTTTCAAGAACAATGTCTAGAAATTAGTTTTATGTTGCCTATCTACCACTTTCTTATTATCATACGTAGAGTTGGTCAGTCAACTAGAATTAACTAATTTTTAACACCCAAGACCAAGCAACTGCCCAGAACTAGGATATGAACAAGTAGATGGTGGCTTAATGACTGCTCACTAGGTTGATTTCTTACCTTTGTCACATTCCTAGTAAGCCTTCCAATGTGTACTTTGGTGGGTTTTGGTGAAGGACTTCGTCTCTTCCTTTCCTTTTCATCCCTTTTAGGTGGTTTCGATCTGATTTTAAAAATACCATCAATTAAAAATACCATCAATCTCTCAAGTCAGAAAATAATTATAAATTCCCTAGATCTTCAAGATGATGTAGAATTTCAAAAGTATATGGTGATACGGTTCCAATCTGGTACAAACATTAACTGCAAATAGTGTTTTCTTTCTTTTTTTCTTAAAAATTATTTACTTTTAATATTTTTTTTAAATAGAGTTCCATATTCTCTTCCTCCCTCCAACTCCTCCCCCCACCCCTCAAGGCAAGCAATGTGACATCAATCAGACATGCAAAATCATGCAAAACACATTTCCATATTAGTCATGTTCTGGAATACAACCACCACCACCACCACCTAGAAAAATAAAGTGAAAAAAATTATACTTCAACGTGCAACCAAAAGTTTATCAGTTCTCTCTTTGGTGGCCGATGGCATTTTACATTATGAGTCCTTTGGAACTGTCTTGGATCATTGTATTGATCAGAATAGCTAAGTCTTTCATGGTCAATCTTCGTTACGACATTGCTGTTACCGTGTACAATCAATTCATACAGGTCTTTTCAAGTTTTACTGAAACCATCGCCCCCATCACCTTTAATAATAGTAGGCAAATAATGTTTTCAAAGGAAGCCCTTTACACTAGATAATATTGTATCATTCCTAAAAACCCCAAAGATAAAATTGTACAATATTACTGAATGTTAGCTGGTCGACAGAAAATCCTTAACGGATTTTTTTCTTCACTTAGATCAACAATGGAAGGCAATTACTCTTTAGATTGTGAGCTGTTTGGGGGCAGGGATTGTTTTTTGTCTCTTTTTGTTTCCCCAGTGTGTAGCACAGTGCCTGGCACACAGTGGGTGCTTAATAAAAGTTAGCCCACCAGGTTGCTAACTGACGCTTGATATTACTTCAAACATTCTGATTCTATGGTAAAAAGCTAAAAATACCACCAACACTAAAATTTTAAAAGAACAATTGACAACTGCGGTTTCTCAGCATACAAATCACTATCAGCCAGATGACCAATTGGCTACAAAGTATAACAGAAGAGATGGGAGAGGTTTAGGCCAGCACTCACTTGGAGCGGGAACGCCTTCTATTGTCATGCCTTCGTCGAGAGGGACTAGGAGATCCAGAGGAACTGCTGGAGCTGGAACTTCGGGAGGTGCTAGAGCTTCCTGAACGACTTGATGCAGAAGAAGAGCTGGATCCACTGCTAGAGCCAGTGCTAGTACTAGAGCCAGAGCTGGAGGTGGAACTGGAGCGAGACCTGCTGAATGACAGGTGGAGAGGAGTAAAAGGGCCATGGGCTGAAGTGAAATGAGAGCAGAATGTTTTCAAACTGGGATCAGGAGACCCCAGGCTCAATGGTAATGATCTTAAGGAGAGGATTCCATACTTTCACCTTACTACTCTTTAGGGAGCAATGTTACATCTAATGCCAAAATGTCTCTATTTAGGCTTGGTACTTACAGAAGTATGGAGGAGGGAAACTATAGAACTTGTACACATGTTAAAATTGGTCAGGCCTAGCTTGGTGAATTGGTAGCTAACTGCTTGGAGCTGGTCTAAAAGCTGAATTTATGTTACAGATTGGTTAATACCAATGTTCATCAAAAACAAAACAACAAAAAAGCACACCTGAGAAGCTACACACCTTGCATGGTGTGTAACATGGGAGGGGACAGCCGTGAATACTCCATCAATCCCTGACATTCAAAGGGTCTTTCTTAAAAGTTTGCCCAAAAGCCAACAGGCTCCCAGAACACTGAGTTTATCTGCTGTATAAAGAGGCTGCCTACAAAGAAATTACCCCTATAATTTGACTTCACCCACACACCGATTTAGCACCAGTTCCCCCAGAGCTCATGCTAAAGAACAAAAAAACAAAAAAAATCCCCACCTGGAGGTGCTGCTACCACTGGAGGCACTGCGCCTCTTACGAGCTTTGTCTCTACCACGGTCCTTTTCACTTGATTCTTTGGTGGCCCCTTTATCTTTAGACCGGTCCTTTGACTTGTCATCGGTTCTATCTTTACGTTTGGTGGGAGAGGGAGCCCTGGAGAGGGGGAGAAAAGGAGTTGGTGAGAACAATGCCACTCCCAACCACAGCCTGAAACAATATGCCACAGCTTAAAAGATAGGGCATCCAAAAGCTTGCAGGGATCCCAGTTAACTACAGGGCAAATGATCAGTTGTTTATGGAAGCTTTCACTGAAACAAGCAAACAATTCCAAGTTTTGCCCTTCCTGAGGGATCCCTAGCAGTGGCTATCCCGAAATTAGCACTAGAAAAAGCTGACAGAAGGATTACCGAGTGCTGGACTTTTTATTATTTTCTTTGACTCCTAGCAAGCTCTTCTTTTTCATTCCTGATAAATCCATTCTCCCCTTCTGAGGTGGTTCAAAGCAGTACTGGATAAGTACTCACTTATCTGAGCTCTCACTTCTAACTCCTTGATTCTGAGAACCGATCCCTAATCGAATTTACTCCATAGAGCAGCCTAATAACAAGATAAAAGGATTTAAAAAGAATCAAAGGCAACAAATCTACTTTGCAGTAAAGAAAAATTCAGCAGTGTGGGGGTGGGGTAAAGAGGTGAGAGAAACACCATGGATTTAATACAATATACATTGAGTGTTCACGCAGAATGCTGCAGAACGAACAGGTTGAGGAAGAAGCTGATCACAGGGTCAATTCAACATCTCCTCACACAGGCTTTCTCCCAGCTCTAAAGGAAGGGAGTCTGGAGTTTTCACCTTACCCTGGTATTTTTCTTATCAAAGCAGGCTTGGATGAAGGGGAGTGAGAGGTAAAGGAAGATATCCTTTATAGGTGCAAGCTCATTTTCACCAAGGGAAGGTGAAAAGCTTCTCTACCCCTCCTCATTCCTTTGGTATACAGTATAGTCATCACATGGAAGACGAGCACAATCCACCTGAGCCTCTCCCTACAGGAGACCTCTATTTAGTTAGATCATTGCTAAATATCTTGCATATTTTAAACATAAAAAAATTCTATCGTAACAATGGATAAGATCACCACTCCACAGGGTTAAGAAGTACTGATATCACAGATTTTAATACCAACCTAATGAAAACTTTAAAGCTTCTGTTTACATTAAAAGCTTAATATATTTACAACTTAAAATTCATGTCCTCTTACCTTTCTTTCCCTTTAAATATGTGAATGGATACTTTCGTTTTTACAATATCTGAATATAGCCTGCTCCCAGGGAGCCTTCTCTTATAACAAAGATTAAAAAATAGTACCTTAAAATGCAAGCACCAAAAAGGGATAGAAACTGCACCTATGATTTTATTGGCATAGAGAGCTACCAGGTGAGGAAACTACCTTTAACAACGCAGGCTGGCACCTTCTTTGAAACTTAAACTCTTAGAAAGTTTCCTAGAACACTTGGGAGAGTGGCTTGCCCAAAGTCAGGAAGCCAGCATGTGTCAAGTGGCAGGTCCTGAAGTCAGTTCTTCCTGACTGTGAGGACAGCTCTAGGCCAGTTGCCCCTCACTGAAGAACCTCATAATCCTTTACAATTTGGTGCCACATATTATCTGCCAAATTCAGTAACTGAGTTTATGTATGTAAGGTGGATTTTTTTTTTTAGATCCTAGTTCCCAGGATCATGGCCTGTAAAAAACTCCACTATGCTTGTGCACCATTATATAACCATACATAATATAAACATTTGTGCTCAAGTTTTGCTAAAGTTAATGTAAACTTAAGAGCCTGCTGTTGGCAAAATGCTTTCTTTGTTTCTCTATAAATCAAGTGGGCACTGGCTCCAGGGTGCAGGTGTTTTTCCTCATGTCCTTCTTGCCACCACCAGGAGGAGAATAAACTGGTATGAATCCCCTGTCTGTGGCTCCATTGTTCTTTTTTGATTTGGCTCAATCTAATGTGAACCTGCCAGGAGCAGAGCTCCTTCCTTACAGTTTACAAAGAACTGATTCTCCTGTTTCAACCCCTTTAATATTTCCACTTCTTACAATTGGAAGCCCAGGTCGGTATCGGGACTGGTACATCGATTGTATTAGAGATCTGCCTATGCTGTTCTATCTTATCTGGTAAACGAAATACTATTGTTGTCCAGGGCCAGTTTTTATACTTGCCATCCCTGGAATGAGTGTTTGGCAAAAGCAGAAGTTTGCACCAAAGTGTAGAGAAGAACCCTTGACCTTTGCAGTCAGAGCCAAGCAGCTCTATACATATGGTTAGAGAGAAAAAGGCAGGAGGACAGCTGAATCTAGGTTCCTGTTTTAAGAAGTCACAGCTGGCAGGACAAACTGTAAGGTGTGAGGACATGGCAAAAGGAAATAGGTTTGCTTCCACTCGCATCAAATTAGGAAAAGGGGCATTTCTCCACATTTGTTGAGTCTTTCAAATGCAAACCCGTCCTTAACTCAGACCATTTCTAGAAGAACGTACACACGACTCCCAGCAAAGAAATGCCCCTAATGCTCACGCTTTCAAGACTGGGAGGACTCCGGGTGAACTAGACTGACTAGTCCTCTATTAAAACCGTTACCACCCACCGAACAGACATTTTGTTAAACTTCATCTTGGTAGGCGCTAATATTCAGGTGCGAAAAAGAAAGGACGTTAGAGCTCCTTTCACACAAAAAATGTTTCGAATCAAAGCTCTTAGTGACTTGTCTTCCCTAAAGGGCCACCTTACAGGTTGTCCTCTCCAGGTTTAAGCCTTCAGAGACTTTTTTTTTTTAATTTTCAACTACATCAATTCAAGTGAATGTTGAATCTTGGTGACTTGGGGGAAGCCTAGGCTGCTCGATTTTCGCATGAAATAATCACAAAGAGCCGGGTTCCGTCCGGCAAGCTTCACGATACCCGACATTACCCGTCTGCTCCGGCCCCTCTCTCCCCCTGCATTATTTCTGACCCCTCGCTCCTGGGCTCGCCCCGGTCTCGGGCCTCTCTCTAGCCCCTTCCCCGCGTCCCCCGCGACCTCCAGTCAGGCAGCCTCGCCGCCTCCCCGCCCCCGCATCCAGGCTTCCTTCCCTCAGGCCTCGGCCCCCTCCCTCCATCCGTCCGTTCTCTGGCTCCTCCCCCTTGGGCCAGGCCGGGCCCGCTTTCTCCCTCGGACCGCGATCCCGCCGGATCCATCCGGGGCTCCTTCAGCCCGTGAGGCGCTGGTCCATGTCCACCATCCACCGTCCAGGGGATGGCTGCCGGCCCCAGGCAAGCGCGGGGCGGGCAGAGCCCCGGATGGGGCCGGATTCTTCCCGACACTTACATCTTCCCAAGTCCACCGCCTCTGCCGCCCGTTCCTCCTCCCGCACTCTCCGGCGCCCAGAGATGACGTCGCGCGCCAGGGCGGGAAGACAGAGCGCAGCGTCAGTGCTGACGCAAATGGGCACGGCTTACGTACTAGTTAAAGGGATAAGACGGCTACTCTACGACGTTCGCCATCCCTCCGCCAGCTGGTCGAACGAGCGGCTGTGGCGTTTTCTTTCCCCTCGCAGGCCTTCCAGAAGCGACTAAGGCGGGCCTGGGCGCCGAAGTCGATCGTGTGCGGCCCTTTCTAAGGTCTGCCACGGCTACCGACGATTTCGTCGGTAAAGCGGGGGTGCGGCGTTCCGCCTTGCCCGGGGCCGCTTCGGGGCCGTCTTCGGACGCCCACAGGGAAACGTGGAACGACGAAGAGAGAGTGAGAGAGCTTCTGGTGGGGAATGAGCCTCATGCGCTCCGGCTCCGAGGGGGTTAAGGCCGCAACCTTCCCGGCATCCTCCGCAGTTTCGCTGGCACGCGCACGGAACGGCGGGGGCGCGGGCGCGGGCGCGGGCGCGCACCCCCCGCGGGAAGAAGCTGCCGGGGTAGAGAGGCAGCGCCGGCGGCGGCCGCGCTGCTGCCCCCCGGCTCGGGCTAGCGACGGTGCCGGCCCGTCGACGGCGGCTAGTGGGCCGTCAGCGACGAGGAAGAAGGCGACTCCTAGGCCGAGGGCTAGGAAAAGGGATCCAGCTCCGGCTCTGGACCGCCCCAACTTCGGGAGAGTGGGAGATCCCGGGGCTCGGGGGGCCTCGGGAAGCCGAAATGGGAGCTCCCGGTTGGGCTCTCGTGGTATGAAGGCGCCCCTAACCCTCCTCCGCTTCCCTGCTCCGCAGACTCATCTCCGGGGCGAAGGAGTGAGTGACAACCTGTTTGCGGAGCACCCCTGGAGGGCGGGAGGGGGCTCTGGGAGGGGCTTCCGGCTCCCCCTTCCACCTCCCTAGCACCCTAACTTAAGTAATCACGCGCGGCCAGCTTAAGCGTCGCTGCTGGGGTGTCTGTGCGATTTGCAGTTCCTAAAAGGTGAAGCCCCCGAAGGCTTCCTGGAGGAGGCGGGGCTGGACGGAAATGGGGGTGGCCTGGATCCTGGGGCCCACGGGAAGGGTTGATCGGCCATTTGTGCCCTTGTTCCCACGTATGAGATCCAGTCACCCCGTCCCCGATCATAAAATCATAGGTTGTGAGCTGGAAGGGTCATCCAGAGAAGTACCTACTATGTGCCAGTCGCTGCTAAGTGCACAGAATAGGAAAAAAAAAGGATTAAAAAAGCCCCTGCTCTCGGGGAGTTCACAGTAATGTAAATAACTATGTACGAACAAGATATTGGTGTGAGAATATCCAAGGATTGGTTGATGATCAAAACTCAACGTGAAGAGACATTTTAATAAGTGGAGCTTAGGCTTATGGTATCCAGATGATCGGTGAGCAAAAAATTGAATTTTCAGAAATCGCATACAGTTTTCAGTTATAACAAAGAAAGAAAGGAGTAGAATTTTTCAGTGGCTGAAAGGAAAAGTAGAGGTTTACATTTTACGGACAAACTTGTAAATTTTATAGCTGGCAAATGGGAGAGGAAAGATTCACAAATCAAGAACAGCCGATGGGGGAAATTTGGTTAATTTGTAGATTGATTAGTAAACATTAGGGGTTCTGTTTTAGAAATTACAACTAGCCAGGAAACGTTTATCATGAGTACATAAAGCTGAGCCAGAAATTCTTTTACTAACCACTTACATTTTTAAAGGTCTCAGCTAAATTTCACATTAAAAGAAAAAGCTTCAGTAGGTGGCCATAGTAGTAGTATTTTTTTAAACAGCGGAGCATAGATCTAGGGCTTGATCACTGGAGAAGTCACAGTGAAGTAGACAGAATAGGGGTTACAATTCACTGCCTTTGAGATTGAGAGACATTACTTTCCTTAACACTTTTGTCCTATAAAGAAACTGATGACTACTCTGGGTAGGCCTCGGGTTTGTCTCGGGAGGCCTTTCTTATGTTATTTGTCTTTGATGTTAGTCAGGATGGGGCCACATGTGACCACACCTCCTTGTGGCGCCATAAATTAGGTCTTGGTGTTCTCTTTTTAGATTTTATATTTCTCCTGCTAATTATTAGCTAGTAGGGATTGTAGGGAACCCTGAGATCCTTTTAAGGAGCCAGACTGGGTATGGGCGTGAGTAAGGTACCTTCCCGCCGGGTGAGGCGATGTGACGTCTCTGCTTGTCTCGGTTCTTATTCCTTCAGGTTTTGCTATCATTGCTGTTTTACGAAAGAGAAGAAAAGGCAAAGGGAGGACAGGGGATAGGGACAGTTTCCACTAGGTCGTGTGGTATGACATTTTTTGGGCATCGTATTCTGACTAGTGATAATAACTGAGCAGATGGAGGGGGCACCTGAAGGGGTGTCATATCCTGGCAACCACTCGAGCACACCTTTGGTGCAGGTGGAGTGCTGAGAGGGAGGGGTGAGGGGAGGAAGTGTTTGGGCCTTGGGGTAGATTCCTATTTTAACTAATTATTTTTGCTAACTAGGAGCTGGGTTCAGTTGTTTATACTGCTGAAAGAGGGCAAATGCAATTAGCATTTCCTAAAAAGTGGAAGTCAAAAGCCCAGTCAAAGCCCTGAACCATTGTTCTAGGGTTGGGGTGTTGTGGTTTTAGTGGCCTCCAGGGCTGCTCAAGAACTTTATAAAGCCATTCCATCTTCTGCAAATATTTTTACTAGGTAAGATACAACCTCTTCACGGATAAATAGATCAACCTGTCTCTGAGATTGAAGTATATACATTTGGTGTTACGCACTGTGCTAAGCTGGGGATAAAAATAAAAAAAGAAAGAAAGGAAAGAAACAACCCCTACTCCTATTTAGCTTGCGTTATATGTTGTGTATTAACATAAAAAATACAAAGTAGTTGGGGGGGTGGTTTGTGTAATAAGGTAGTGCTTTAATTGTGTCTTGAGAGTGATTCTATGAGAGCATCATAAGGAATTATTGTATTCTAGGACTTGGGGACAGCCTTTGCAAAGGCACAGATACCAGAGGTGTAGTATTATGTGAGGAACGTAAAGCAGGATAGTTGTCTGGACCTTAGGGTGATTAACGTATCATTACAGGACGGAAAGATAAGATGGGACTGGGTTGTGAAGGTCTGCTTTAAAAGCCAACAGGAGTTCTATTTTATTCTAGAGGCAATAGGGAGCCAGTGTAGTTTGTGGAGTAGGGGAGTGTCATGTTTATATCTACAGTTAAGGAAAATCTCTTTGGCAACTGTGTGGAGGATAGATTGTCATGGGGAGAGACTTGAGGAAGGGAGACCATTTTAACAATCTAGACGAGGTAATGAGAGTGATTCTTGGGGTAAACAGAAGGGGATGGATGAGAAAGATGTTTTGGAAATAGAATCAAATGACTTAGCAAAGTAATTGACTGTGTGAGAGACTGGAAAAATGATTATGTTTCTTTCTTTCTATTATGTTTTCTATGGAAATTGTGAGGCTCAGAAGAGGGGAAAGGATAAAATGAGTTCTATTTTGAACACATTGAGTTGGAGATGCCTCCGGTATATCTAGTCTGAAGTGTCCAATGAGTAGTGGGTGGTGTGGGACCAATGTTCTGGGGGGAAGACTAGGGCTGGATATGTAGATGAGTTAGTTATATGCATAAAGATCATAAACCCATGAGGAGAGAGTAGATAGAAAAGGGCCCACAGTTAAGGGGCCTAATGTGGATGATGAGCCAGCAAAGGAGCCTGAGAACCAGGAGAGAGTAGGGTCATGAAAACCAAAAGAGGATAATCAGTGGTGACTAGTGCCAAAAAAATGTCAAAAAGGAATGAGGACTAAAAAAATCAGATTGGTAGTTTTTGCCAAGTGATGAGGTCAGAAACCACATTGCAAAGATTTGAAGAGAGGAAATGGAGGCAATGAATATAGACATTTTTTTTAGGAGTTTGAGAAAATTAGGAGAAGTTAGAGAAATTAGGAAGCTGGGAAGTTAGACCATGGCTTAAGTATATATGGTCTGGTATAGTGAAGGTATAGTGGCAGGCTTGGGCATATTTGAAAGGAGTAGGCAGAGAATCGGTGGATATGGAGAGATTAGAGACAGAGATGATTGAGGGAGCAGTCGGCTAGGGAAGTTGAGAGGGAATGAGAGACATTGTCCTTGAGGAATTCAAATTGGTCCCAGTGGGATATTTGGATATGAGGGGCAGAGGTGGTCGGGGAAACTTAGCCATTGGTTGTGTATTAAGGACTAGACTGTCATCTGAGGAAGGAGATAGGGTAAGCCAAGATGGGGCTGATATGAGTTGTGTTTGCTTTGCAGGAAGAAGGATCAGAATGGGGCCCTCTTGAAGAATTCTGCCCCGGGAACTTCCTCTGTGTGTCTCCAAAGGCCACCTGTATGTATGCATATGTCTCTGCACAGGCGGCTCGTTTGGAGCAAACTGCGTGACAAACATCAGACAGGGCAAGGGACTCCTCGGGAGTGAGACCCTGGATGTACTCTAGCCTCAGCAGGCCAGGGTCATGGGTCGCCTAGATGACCACGCCAAGAAACGAATTGTAGAGCTTCGGAAAGCGGGGCTGAGTTTTCGCAAAATCAAGAAGGTCCTAGAGCTTGACAATATCCGCGTCACCCCACAGGCTGTCTATCTCTTCTTGAAGCGAAAGAATGTGAAGCTCAGCCCCCTGCCCAGCAGCAACCATCCTCTCCCTCCCAGGGACCAGAACACCCAGCGGCTGGCACTCAGTCGGTCTGGCTGGAAGGATGAGCAGCTCTGGGATTTGTTGCAAGAGAGTGAGGTGGAGCCAAAGGAGTCCTTGGAAAGCCAGCCAGCTGGCCCCAGGGGAGAGCCTGGAGCTGGTCAGAGCTGGGAAGGCAAAGAGGGCGTTAGGATTGTTGGCGTGACATCTCTGCGTCAGGATAGTGGAGCCCACCCCAAAGATACTCGTTCCATTGAAGTTCCCCCTACATCTGCTAACAGTAAACTTCCTGGGCCTTACAGACCTGTCTTAGTGGTTGTGTCCAACAAGGAGCCAAAGGAGTCCTTGGAAAACCAGCCAGCTGGCCCCAGGGGAGAACCTGGAGCTGGTCAGAGCTGGGAAGGCAAAGAGGGCATTAGGATTGTCAGTGTAACATCTCTTCGTCAGGATAATGGAGCCCACCCCAAAGATACTTGTTTCGCTGATACTCCCCAGGCATCTGCCAACAGTAAGCTTCCTGGGCCTTACAGACCTGTCTTAGTAGTTGTGTCTAACAAGGAGCCAAAGGAGTCCTTGGAAAGCCAGCCAGCTGGCCCCAGGGGAGAGCCTGGAGCTGGTCAGAGCTGGGAAGGCAAAGAGGGCATCAGGATTGTCAGTGTAACATCTCTTCATCAGGATGGTGGAGCCTACCCCAAAGATAATTGTTCCTTTGAGGCTCCCCAGGCATCTGGCAACAGTAAGTTTCCTGGGCCTTACAGACCTGTCTTAAGTGGTTGTGTCCAACAAGGGTTGTACTGTGCCCAGCCAGAGAGTATGTCCACTGGATTTCTGATCTTCTGGAGGTGCGGAGCCCTCTTTCAGTTTAAGCTACTTAAGAACTCTGCTTTATCTGTTGGGAAAAGCCATGGTGGCATTACCTTCACCTTCTCCTCTTCTACCCTGGGTTATGTGTTGGCTTCTCCCATACCTAGTATATGGTAGTGGGGAAGGGGGCTTGCAGAGCAGAATGAGGATATGACAAGGCAAGGCAGTTTTCTTAGCCTGGCGGTGCTTGGGTTGCAAGGCAATAGGTGTCTAGGACAGGTGAGGATCCCTCTAGGTCCTTGAGTATGGCCCTTTGAATCCAAACTTCACATGTGTCCTTAGGCTGCAGGTCCCCCACCCTAGTCTAGAAGACAGTGGCCCATTGGTGCCAAGCATGTGCTGAGCAGGCAATCCTTTTGTCTGATCTAGGCCTCAGGCAGAGAACTGTTCTTGAGTAATTGTCCTCCAACTCCAGGAAGGCAGTTCAGTGTTGGAGAAAATTGGATTGGAGTCAAGACCTAGGCTTGAGGCCTGGCTCTGCTGATTTCTACCTTGGGCAAATAACTTTACCTCTTTCACCTTCAATTTCCTCATGTGTAAAATGAGTGGAGTGGACCAGGTGATCCCTAAGGCCCCTCTTCAGTTTAAGAGCTTAGGGTCTTGCCCTGGGCTCCCTGTAACCTGATTTCTTAGGGTAGGTGGGAGGCAGGGGAAGGGCTTGAATGTTGTGGTGTTTTCTATGTCATTCAGCACCAGTGACATGGCAGTATGTAAAACAGGTCTTTTTTCTCCTTAGTGTTAACCTTCCAACTTCTTCATAGATCAGTGTGCAGGACACAAGGGAGTTTTGATGCCTTGTTACCTCCCCCAACTCTGCCCTTACCAGGGTTTTCTAGGCAGTGTTCTAACCATTTCTAGCTATCTAGGAAGAATGGCTCCTGTTTTTTTTTCTGGGGGGAAAAAACAACTCATTTATTCATTCGAGTTGGTCTGCCTTTTAGTGCTTGGGAAGCTGGTCTACAGAGGTAGGAAACATGGCATTAGACAGACTCTGGAGACTAGGACCCACCTGCCTTTCTGTAGCTGCTCTTCTTGCTTTACTTATAGGTGACGCTGGTATTGGGCTGGGGGCTCCTGGTCCAGTGAGTCAGCCTGCTTCCCCTCATCCACTGAGTCGGGGTCACAACTCTGCCCTCATTGTGAAGAAGAAGATTGTGGACAGAGCCATCTTCCTCCACAAGAAAGTAAGGAACAGGGCATCCCAAGGTTGGGGGGAGGGCAGGAAGTGGAAAGGTGGTCCATGACTTCTGTCCTACCTCTACTTGCCTGGAGTAAAAGTAGTGGAAGTAGCTGTGTAACCTTGCACAAATCATTTCGTTACTGTGGCTTCAGTTACCTTGTCTGTAAAGTGGGGGTAGAGAGGGTAGTGGAGATAGCCTCCTCAGAAGGTGGTTCCAAGTCTAATTAAATTTCTGTGAGAAGGGGCAGTAGTGCCCTGAATGCAGGCCTCAGACTCAGGCTAGCCTCCAAGGCTGCCCCCATCTGGGGGTGGGAATCCTTTCTGTTTTGTTGAGGGGGTATGGGCTGTTATAGCCAGGGCTTGTACTCTTCTTCCCCCGTTCCTGTCTTTTTTCCATCTCAGAGGGGGAAGGCGCTCAGGGATGATACTGCTTGCTTCTTCCACAGGCTGCTGTCCAGAGTGTGCAGAGGGGCACTGGCTCCTCTTCTCTCCCCCTTTTGGTAGGAGTGCAGTCTCCTGGGTCCAGCCCTGGCCTTCTAGATCTGAAGGACTCCAGCCCACATGTGAGTAGATAAAGGAATGGAAGGATGAAGAGGTAGGTGCAAGCCTCGAGCATGGATGAATCTCTTGAGAAAGTTGGCAGCAGATGGAAGGGAGGAGATGGGTAGCAGGGTGTAGGGAGAAAAGTTTTTGATCATAGGATACATGAGCATGTTGGGCAGGGGGAAAGCTGCTTTGGAGAGGTAGTTGAAAGAATTGGCAGATAATACCTTGGAGGTTTACTTAGGAGAGGTAACTTATGACTGCCTTCAGGTATTTGAGGGCTACCTTTTGGACAAGAGATTTGGTTTGTGATCCTCTGCCCAAGAAGACAATTATAGAACTTGAGAATTGGAAAGGACGGCATCCTTGTGGTCCAACCCATACATGAAGGGAGTCTCCAAGATAACATAACTGACACCTGCAAGGTGTGGGGAATCCACCACTTCCCCGGCAGTCCATTCCATGTTTGTTGTTGAGTCGTTTTTCATTTGTGTCTGACTCTCTGTGACCCCATTTGAGGTTTTCTTGGCTTGTTTAGAGAGCTCTAGGAAGTTTTTCCTGAATGTGGGGCTTTACAAATTCTTCCCATTATTCCTGCTAGAGCAGTTTTCATGGGCAGTCTTCTCCCACATTCATTAAAGCCCTTTGGATTAGATTTTCACACCTGGCAATTTTTCTTACCAGCCTTTGTAGCTGTGTTGCATCTGACCAGAAATCTGTCATCTTTACATTATAAGCCATGGGCCAGAAATCCAAATCCCATTCTCAAATTTCACCTTCTTAGTCAGTGTTATTGACTCCCTAAGTTAGTTTTTCTCTTCTTGTCTCTTGTGTTCAGTTGTACAACAGTGAAGAAAGCAAAACCAGTGCCCCTGTGGTCGTTAGTTTCTTACCCAAGACTTTGTTTGGGAAGACTTTTTGGGTTTCTTCTCTGAGGATCATGTGTTAGTTTTGTTAATCACCAGAAGTGGAGAGAGTCAATCATTTTGAGAAGACTGGGCTTCCTCTTCTCTCTTGGATGCTGGTCCTCAAGCAGACAATAGAAAACCTCTCTGTTACTGTTTCTTAGTGCCCTGTCACCAGGAATCAGCAAGCACCACGACTCATTCTTTTCCTTATCCTTACGGAGTGATCTCTCCTGTAATAGATTCTGGGGCTCTATTTTAGTGTTTATTGGGGGAGACAAGCTGCTGCTTCCTCTCTAGAGCATTCAACTCCTCTCTCTTCAGGAAGAACCTCTACTCTTTTTAGTTCTAATTCATTGTATTGTTACCCTTTTTCTTTCTTTATGTTAACACTTCCACTCTCCAACATTCGGACTAGGGGCAAGGCTTCCCTTTTCCAAGCTGTTTCTTTTTTTCTCTCTGAAGCTTCACTTCTAAGGGGTAGAAGCTAGGTAGGATGTGACTTGATTTTGGGGGGAAAAGCACCTGCCTAACCCCTTCTCTAAAAGGGCATGCTGCCTCAAGCAAGAGTGATTGGGTTCCCCTTTATTAGAGGTCTGAAAATAGAGGTTGGATGCCTCCTTGTTGGGTAAATTGTGGTGGATATTTGTGTTTTATGTGTGGGTTGAACTAGAAGTCCTGAAGAGTCCCATATAACCCAAGTTCTGAGCTGCTGCTGCTGCTGCTTGGGTCTCCTTAGGATATGGGAGGGATGGAGAGCTCTGCTTTCCTGTTACCTCCCAACCTCATACCCGTCTTTCTCCCCACAGGTTCAGGACATGGGCACTCAGACCCGTCTGTCTTGGTCCAGTGTCCAGGGCCTGGCTGAGAAGCTGGATGCAGTGCAAGGGGCTGTGCAGCAGGTCCTGCAGGTGCTCCAAGTGCTGATGGATCAGCAGAGTCGGCTAGAACGGCAGCAGGAGCAGCAGCAGCTCTGGCAACAGCAGGTGCTGGGGACTCTGCAGCAGCTCAGGGGGTCTGCCCAGAGTCAGGGCCCTGGGAATGGGGAAACTCAGGACTTAGGGAGCCCTGGGACTCTTGAAGTACCTGATTTCCACCAATTTAAGATGGAACCTCTTTGACCCTGTGGGAAGGACCCCCGACATAGGTGTGGCGTGCCTGAAGGGGCAAGACCTTCAGCTTTGGAGAAGAAGGGGTCTGTGTCCTGGTAGCGTCTCAGCTGAAGACAGCCCTCATAAGACATGGGGTGTGGGCAGGAAACATTTCCCCCCTCCCTCCAGCTCTTATGCATGTGTGCAGCACACAGATTGTAGCCCCCACATCCTTTTCCTGTGTTGGCTCCTTCTCCTGACAAACTCTGCCCAGCTTAAGGGCTTGTGGAGGGTGCTGGGGGTGGGGGTGGGGGTGGCTTAATTACAGATGAGCCTGGGATTTGGGAGCAGGTGACCCAGGGAGGCATTATGACTTTTTCCTTCCCTAGGGCTTAGACTCTGAGGGAGTAAGTTTCTTTACCTTCATATGCTGTTATAGGTGAGTGAAGGGCTCAGGTGTTTCTTCAAGACAGGGGATGGGTCATATGGTTTTCTGGTGACTGCTAAGCATGTTCCAAGGCTTAGAGCATGGCATGGGGCCAGGATTATGGACATAGTTGGTGGTGGGGGAACAGTAGCTACATGATACTAGGCCAGCGAGGATCATTGAAAGGGAAGGAGAGGTTCTCATAATGGAGATTCTTTTCCATCAGGCATCGACAGTCTTAATGTGACATAATCTGCTCCACCTTGTACAGGTCCAGTGGGTAGATGGGATCCCCATCCTAGGGAGGCAGGGAGCCCTGGGACTCTGCCTCCCTGCTGAGGTTGTCATCTTTGGGTGGAAGAGGGGCAGACAGCTGGCTTTTAGGCAAACAAGACAGTCTGCCCAGCAGCCTGGACGGGAATAGGGTCCAGTAAGACTCAGGAAGTTACTTTGCTGATGTAATACATTTGTTGTCATTATGAAAGTAGAAACAGGGAGACAAGAAAAGACAGTATAGTCTCCCCGGGTTTCCAACTCCAGAAACCATATCTATGTCATTCATTAAACAGTTAAATGAGCACAATCCTATTGTTGTGTCTTCATTTTTGTGTCTGTGACTCTGTCATTTCTGCACAAGCCCAGTAAACACTGGGGCTCACCTTTGTAGGAAAATGTTACCACCTCTCACCCAAGAGTTCTTGTCACTTGGGGGACTGACTCACAAAAACCAAACTGATGGGGGCCCAATTTGTAAATCAGTTGAATTAAATAAAGTCAGCAGTGTGGTCTAGTGGATGGAGTGCCACCTTGAAGGCAGGAAGACCTGGGTTCAAGTCCTACCTCTTGACCCATACTGGCTGGTGACCCTGGGCACATCACTTCACTATATATAGCAAGTCAGTGCTCTGAACGATTCTCCAGGACTCTGAAGTTGCAGAGAAGGTGCTGACCTGTATTGACATTGGGGGTTTTCTCAGCCAGGCGTCCCTATACTAGTGAAATCAGAGTGTTCTTCCCAGTCCCCAAGTGCTCATGTGGTACTACTGATGACAAAGGCAGCCCAATGACTGTGGAACTGGAGGAAGGCAGGTGTAGGAATCCCCATCATTTGCCACAGGCCATCTGGTGGCACTATGGATGATGCTGGGGGGCAGCAAGCCTCTGTCTCCCAGTTCTTTGATAGAACGTACTAATTTCTATTACCAGCTTAGCTAGAGTGTCCCAGTGTTCTGCTGGCTGAAGTTACAATCAAAGGATTTCTTTCAGTGTTTCACTCTTTACCTTGTTTTGCCTGCCTGGCCTAGGGCCGACCAGACTGGCTCCTTTATCATTAACTTAAGGGGGTGCCAATCCCCAACATAGAAACAGCAGGAAGGGCAGTCTCACATACTGAGGTTTATCTTTTACTAAATACCTATGAATGAAACTTAGGAAGTGAAGTATTTTCTATTTTTGTCCCACTCTGAAGCACCGAAATGGGAATTCTTGATCTCTCCCCCCAAAAGGGACTAGAAGCTTGGACTCTTTTTGCCCAGCTCTGCAACAAAGTGGATCTATATTTCACCCAACTAGTGTCATGATGGCCAAGAATGGGAGGGGTGCGGGTGATGTTCAGGGGGATGCGGAGGCCAGAAAAGGGGAAATTTCTAAGTGTTAAAGTTGGCTGAAATATTATGGCAGCAACAGTAACCATGGAACATCCTTGTTGAAGCCTGTTACCACCTCTACTGGAGGAGGAGTGGGCATTGGGGGACAGTTTGGCTGGCTTTGAGTTAAAGGAAGAGTTAAAAATTTTGAATGACAACACCCTTCATACCCACAAACCCTTCCCTCAGAAACAGATTAGCTTGTGTACTGCTTGTACTGTCCTGTGCATAATGTGGCATGGATCCAGTTTGATACAGGCAGCCAGGATCCATGGCCCAGAAACACTAACACTGCGCTTGTGCTGTGCTGACACATCATCATGTAACCAAAGATAATGTAAACTTAGGAGTTTATTGTTGGCATGCTGCCTTCTTTGTGTGTTTCTCTGTATATCAGACAAGCACTGGTCAGTAGGTACTGATGGATGCTCCTACTCCGTCTTGACTTTTGTTCCATGTCTCAACCTGCCATCATGAGAATAAAGTGACTATGAATTCCTTGTCTCCACTGTCTTCCTGTAGTCTGCCGTGTTGAGTGTGAACCTGAATCTACTAGGAGTGGAACTCCTGTCTTACATGTCCCTTGATAGGTTTTGGAAGTTCCTCACCATTTGTGGGTTTTGTGACAGGGGAAGGAAAGAATTTACATTTTACTTCTGAACGAGGATAGTATAAACAAAGGACCTGGGGTAAAATATGCTAAAGGGGAAAGCCATTCCCCTCGAGTACTGTCACAGAAAGGACTCGGGGTGGGATGAGCTTCCTGGTCTCACAATTGCCCAGCTCTACAACAAAATGGACCCTATGTTCCTCCCAACCATTATCATGGCTAACAATGGGAGGGGTGCAGGTGGTATTAGGTGGGATGTGGAGGCCAGAAAAGAGAAAATTTCCAAGAGTTTAAGTTGGCTGAACAATATGGCAGCAATAGCCATGGAACATCCATGTGGAAGCCTGTTGCCACCTCTACTGGAGGAGGGGTGGGCATGGGGGAAACCGTTTGGCTGGGGCCAAACTACAGTGTTCAGTTAGGCTCAAGAGGGAATCTGCTGACTTGCAAAGATGAAACGGATTTCACCTTATAATCGGAGTTGGAAGGAACTTTAAAAGTCCTAGCTATTACCCAGGGCCAGAGTCCTTATTACAACCCGCTGATGGTCATCCAGCCTTTAAATAGCTGTGAGGAAGTTCATGTGGAATAGGTTCTGCCTTACATTAAGCTGAATTTGGCCTTGTGACTTCCACCCATTAGACTTGGTCTGCCTTGAGTGAAAAAGTAAGTGTAACCTCTCCTAGAGGGACACGTGATTGTATGTAAGGTGGATTTGTTTTCTTTTTAAGATACTAGTTCCCAGGACCCATGTCCATAAACAGTCTACTAGTTCCCAGGACCCATGGCCATAAACAATCTCACCGTGCTTGTGCAACATTATGTAACAATGCGTAATATAAACATTTGAGTTTAAGTTGTAAACAGCCCACTGCACATGTTCTATGCTAAGTCACCATGATATTGCCAAAGTTGATGTAAACTTATGAGCTGACTTGGCAAGATGCCTTCTTTGTGTGCTCCTCTATAAATCAAGTAAGCACTGGTCAGTGAATGGGGATTTGTGGAATGTGTGTGCTTGTCTTGACTGGCCCCCATCGAGACTTAAGGAGAAGCTTTATGAGCTGGTGCTCCCATTATCGGCGACCCCTGTGAGAATAAAGTAAATTAACCCCTTATCATGTCTCCACTGTTATCCTTCTGGCTGCCTGGATCAAGAATGAACCTGCTAGAGGCTGGAGCCCAAAAGCTCCCGTGTTATAGTGGCCATGGTAGCCCTTAAAATCTTGAGGTTCAACATTTCCCATTTTTCAACTATTCCTCATTTGTAAAACTGACCAGACGTATGAGAAGCTGCAGAAGCACTGTCCTAGGACAAGACAACTAGGGCACAGAAAAGAAGTGATGACACCATACATTTTCTTAAACATATTTTTAATGTTCTCTGTGGCCTGTGGGTATTTTTTAATAAGTCAAGGCGCATGAGTTACATTGAAGGCTCAAAGCCTCTGGTAGGCAGTAGCACCTTTGTAGGAAAATAACAAAGTAAACAGGGTTTATCAAGAATGATCTTTCATTGGGGGACTGTGCAGATACAATTTTCAAAACATGCCTATGGCAAATGGATGCCTCCTCAGCTACGTTCATCCACTTATTTCCAAATCCCCCTCCTCTCAACAAACTCTAGTTAGTTATCATCCCACAGAAGCGGTACCACCCAGAACTGAACACTGACCTGCAGACGTGATCTGACTGGGGTGTTGTAGCCTAAGATTCTGACCACTCCCCTCACCTCCAATCAGTATGCTGTGTTTATAAAGACTGAAATATTTTGTCCACCATGACTAATGTGACACAGGGATAGCATCACACACGTGCACATGAACACATTGTGGGGGCATGCAGGGATTGGTGATGAAGAAACTATGGAGGGTGAGCACCATCTCCTGCCACAAATGGGTCCCCAACGAAAGAAGTGGATGGTAAACTAATTCACCTAGGACACTGCGCAAGAGTCAGAGGTCACCATCCTGGAAAAACTGATATAAGTCTCTGCCCAAGTTTGTATTTTGCTTAACTGGAATCAGTGAGGGTCACAGTTTCAGGTCGTTTCGGAGAACATTAAGTAGAATTCCCTGCTTTCACACCTTACTCCTGGACTCCAATGGTATATCAATCTCTTTAGGCTGGTGGCCACTGACTCCTGCGCTCTGCCAAATGGCTAGTGTGAGGATTTGCATTGTTCTTCCCTTCCCTGAATTCCTTACCTCTTGACACATTGCTTAGAGGGCTTCTCTGCTGTGGATTTTGGCTTAGTATTTAGGGCTCTGGGTTGCCTTAAATGACTACGTTCAGAAGTAAATTGACCATGAGCAAGGTCCTATTCTTCTCTCTAGAGCATGCTCATCATCTCTAGTTTGAGAACAGTATTAAAAGTCTGTTATTATGGATACGTAGTTATATCCATAATATAAAAAGAACCAACTAAAAATAAGGGTGCAGGATAAAAAGTGATGAGAGGGCGTCACTTATTTGTGTGACAACCCTGTAACAAGTACCCCCGAAAGCCAACTTCACGGTGGATGCCTCCGTTCATCGTTGGTCTTCTGCTGAAGACTGTAAGTGGGCAAAGCTCATGAAGACTTGTTCCAGTGAGACTTGACTGACGGAATAGTCGTCTAGTCTGTACTTTTCTTTGGCTTTCTCTAAGATGCCAAACACCTGTGGGAAAGCACAGAGTCCACTACTACAGCCTCCGCCAAATGTTTATGCCAGGGGCCAAAGTGAGGCTTGACTGGGGAAGGCCACTTTACTCCATCACCAGGACCACGATGTGAAAATAATGGCCTTGGAAGGACAGGATGCCCCAAAGTTATGAAACTCCTAGGACTTTGGACAAGAAAGGAGTTTCCCTCTAAGGTAGTCTTTCAGATTCTTTGTGTAAGGTGGCACAGATCCAATTTGATACAGGCAGCCAGGCCAGGATCCTGGCCATAAACACTCACTCTGCGCTTGCGCTGTGCTGATAAGCTTAGCCCATAAACACCAGCGCTGCGCTTGCTCAGTGCTAACACATCATTATATAACCACAGTTAATGTAAACTAATGAGCTTATTGTTGGCATGCTGCCTTCTTTGTCTGCTTCTCTATAAATCAAACGAGCACTGGTTAGTGAATGTGGAATGCTGGGGATGCTCCCTCCCCACCTCGTCTTGACCTGCCACCATCGAGAATAAAGTGATATGAGCTCCTTATTTGTGGTCTCCACCATTGCCCTTCTGAAGTCTGCCTGGATCCAGTGAACTTGCAGGGAGCTGAGCTACTCTTTAATGGATTCCCAGGTAAATAAATGCTTTCAGGGCAAGTGTGATAAGCACATAGCTCTGCTCTTAATTTACAAGGAACTTAGATCACCTAAGAGAACTGAAGCTGAGAATCTTGGTCTGCATTGACAAAGTTAAGTTTCAAAGGGGGCTGGGCAAACTAAGTACTCAGGAAAGCAGAAAGATTGACCGCATTTTCAGATGCCCAAAGGCCAGGTCATCTGCCACCATGACTGCTTAATTTCCGTGTGCCCCTTGATGGAGGTAGCATTACTATAGCTTGACACTGGGAAGGTGTTCCCCAGACTCACCTTTGCCCAGCTGAGGTTCTTACTGGGCAGGTGGTAATGGACCATTCCTTGGTGTTCATCCTTCAGAATGCTCCCTGCCAGGGTGAAAAAGACAGTTCCTGTGAGGGACACAGTGGGCGGGGCTTTCTCATCAGGATTAGTTTTCAACACAGTGTTAACAACTCCAGTCAATTCAATTACCCATGTGACCAGAGGGAGTAGAAGGCAGTTAATTAAAAAAGCAGAGGATCTGAACACCCCTTTTTTCTCTTTGGCTTTGGAAGCCCCTAAGCAGTTTAATTCTGCAACACATGCATTTTTGTTCTCAAGGCTGTTCAGCTTCTGCCGATAGCAGTGAGTTTTAGTTCCCTAGGGAGATGAAAGCATGTGCTGGGCAGTGTGCAAAATAAGCCCAACTACCAAGAATCAGTCTGCAGATACCTGAAGAAGTCACCGGGCATATTCTCAGGGACAGGGAAAATGCCACAGGAGCTGAACAAGGCTGGTGAGAATCTCAGTGCCAACCCCCTTGCTTTCTGAGGACTCCCATGTCTGGCCAGGGGCTCTACAAGTAAGCTTTCAGTTATGGTTACCTGGGAAAGTCTGGTTGATAAACATCTTGAACAACTCCAGGGCCTCCATTTTGCCCTCTTGCCTGTCACTTTTAACCTTGGCTAAGAGAGTGTAGCCACTCCCAAACTTGCTCTTGAGATGTTGTGGGCTGCCCAGGCACTTGAACTGCCCATTCACCATCATGGTCAATCGGGTGCACAAGGCGTCACATTCTTCCATGCTGGAAAGTCAAGGGAACAGAGGGAGAAAGAACTAGAGAATTCTTCTCTCAGAGAGTGAAGGTTTGGGTTCCCATCTCTACAGAGGGCAGGCTTGGTAATGCAGGTGCTGAGTTAAGACTGGTGAATGGTGATATCAACATAGAGCAATGGGCCTAAAATGGAAGGAGCAGTTGCCCAAATCTGGTGGAAATGTCTCTGTTATTCCGTCCCATAGCACACATTCCTATGGTCCTTTTCAGAAGAGCCTGACTAGTCCCCTGCCAGTGGGATCAGTTTCTTAGAACCCTTCCTCATTCCCTACCAGGAAGGGGTCCATGAACACGCATGAGATCTGAACTAATCTGTGTTCTCAGTCCTATCCCCACTCCTCATCTTTGTCCCTATTGCAGTTACAGAATAGTTCAAACTCCTCATTTTTAAACAAGATAAACCAAGGACCAGGGGAATGATTTACTATCTTGGGATCTGCGCTTGAGATCTGAATCCATCTCCTGCCTCAATCAGATACTCTTTCTACCACCTCTACCACTTCCCACTGTTCTTCCTCTACCTGTGTCAAAGTGAGAGTTCCATACCTGTGGGAGGTGATGACAATGGCCTTGCCAGATTCACGGGCCCGTGTCACTGTATCCCAGAGCAGGCGCCGAGCTACAGGGTCCATGCCAGTGGAGGGCTCATCCAGGAAGACAACTGAAGGCTCTCCAATCAAGGCAATACCAGTACTCAGCTTACGCTTGTTGCCACCACTATGTCACAAGACAAGAGAAAGAACAGGGTAACCATAAAACAACACAAACTTCCAGATTCCACGTTTTTCAAGTCTTCTTACACCTTACTCCACCCCTGCACATATACTCTAATCCAGTGACACTGGCCTCCTTGCTAGTCCTCTCATATGATGCTCTACCTCCTGACCCCAACTCCAGGCCTTTTCACTGGATGTTTCCCATATCTGGAATGCTCTCCTTCCTCATCTCCACCTCCTGGCTTCCCTGGCTTCCTTCAAGTCTCACCTAAAATTCCACCTTCTACAAGAGACCTTTCCCAATCCAAAATCTTAGTGCCATCTCTCCTAGATCATTTCTATTTTAGCCTGTATACATTTTATTTGCACATAGTTGTTTGAACATTAGATTGTGGGCTCCCTGAGGGCAAGGACTGCTGGTTTGGTTTTTGCCTTTCTTTGTATCTTTAGCACTTCGCACAATGCCTGGCACATAGTAGGCTGACTTGAATTGAAGGGGCTGGAGAAGGAGAAATACTCAAGCTGAGTAAAGAAAAGGAAACCATAAAAGTGATTTGAAGAGGTCAGCAACTGAATTTGGGGAAGAGAAATTTTGGAGAATCTGAAGAAAGTTGAACAAGAAAAGTTGAATGTAAAGAGCTTAATCTGAAGGAGGAATGGGATAGAGGAGGAGGAGGTAGTTTGTAAGTAAGGAAAAGTAACACAAAGTAATACAAAAGATTAATGAGAGAAGGGAAAGGAAGCTGGGTGTGGCTGCCAGATTGTTGTTTTTTTGGAGGGATTTGGACCTGTAATTTTATAAGTGTGGTGAACTCTCCATGTGTAAACTCCCTCTGATTGTAGATCAGCAGCAGCTCTGAACCTAATTGTCTAAAGAGACTAAGAGTTGTCTGGAAACTCTAAGAGCTTATGTGACTTGCCATGGTCACACTGCCAGTTGCGTCTAAAGCAGAACTTGAACCCAGGATTTTCTGACCCTAAGGTAGGTAGGTCAATTGGTCCTCTCTCCACTATACATGTTACTGCCTCTTATCAAGTAGTCAAGAGGTTATAAAGGATTGTAAAGGTAGTACTGGCATTCCAGAAAGGTCACAAACTGTTTGAAAGACAAAAACTCAGTATCTTGATCAACAAGGAAAAGCAAAGTCTGCTATGACTTGCAGATATAGAATGTGTGTCTAAGTTCAAAGTGCAGGTTGGTATCTCAGTTTAAAAGAGGTGAAAGGGACTCAAGAAATGTCTCTCTGTACTCTCAATTATCTTGTACAATGAAGTATTCCTTAAAAAATAAAATTAAAAAAGGATTTCAGTGTAAAAAAAGAAATCTTGTCTAGTGACTTTTGCCAGCTTTCAACCTGAATGGAAAACACCACCTCTGCTCTGGAGAGAATTAAAGGGTCCTCACAGATCCTTAATTCACCTCCTTCATTATAGAGACAAGGGAATTTCGCCTGAGAAGTAGAAGGACATAGCCAAGGGCTTCCCTGGCTCTGCTCAAGTCTCTCCTTCCCCAAGAAGCCTTTCCCAGTCCTCCTGCTTCATCTTGGTGCCTTCCCTCGGCTATCTTGTTTCTCATCTGTAGCTTGTCTGCCTATGGCTGTTTGCATGCTCTCTGTCCTGTGAGCTCACTGAGGGCGAGGACTTCTGCTCCAGCGCTTAGCACAGGGCCCAGCACATAGCAGGCACTTCATAAATGCTGTCTGACTTGACTTGGTACAGACAGTTAACAGTGGCTGGGCAAGAATTTAAATGCAAGGATTCTTACTCTCAATCCAGAGCTCCTCTACTCAACCTTTTGTTTCTGGCTGAGGATAAAGTATATGAGTGTGTCCTCTCTGACCTCTGTCAGCATCAGGGGTTATGGAGGGCCTAGGAATGACTCTCTTAGGTGCTGAGAGTGAAGACATGGCATTCCAAGAAGAATGGAAAGAGGGTAGGAGGACTATGTTGGGCCAGTGAGGGAAGAGAAAGGAAGGTTAGGAACATTATTTTACATGATGAGGGTACGTAAGTAGAAATCCATAAAAACAAAGTGGAGAGGGTGGAAGGAATGGCTGACACCTGAACCTCACTCTCATCTGAACTGGTAAAAAGAGGGAAGAATACACACACACACACACACACACACACACACACAGAGCTGAGTACAGAAATACATTTCACTTAATGGGGAAATGAGATGGGAAGGGGAAAATGGAAAAGAGGGAATTAAAAGGACGGTAGTTTAAGGGAGAGATTAATCCTGAACAAACCTAGCCCTAGAATATATACCAACACATTTATACCTCTTTTTGAGGTGGCAGAGAATGGAAATCTGAGGGTATACCCATCAATTGGCAAATGGCTGAACAAGTTATGGTATATAAATGTGATCGAATACTACTGTGCTGTAAGAAATGATGAAGGAGATGTTTTCAGAGAAACCTGGGAAGACCTGTATGAACTGATGTGGACTAAAGTGAACAGAACCAGAAGAACAATGTATATAATAACAACGACAGGGTAAAGACAAGCAACTCCAAAAGAATCAGAAATTCTGATAAGCGTAATAACCAACCAGGATTCCAGAGGACTAATGATAAAATATGCTACCCCATGTCCTGAATAAGAGGTGAAGGACTCAGAATGCAGAATGAGACATATATGTATTTTTGGACATGGCCAATGTGGAAATTTGTTTTGTTTTGCTATATGCTTTTGTGTTTCTTTTGTTCTCAATTGGGGGAAGGTGCGGTTCAAATGGGAGATAGACAAGGTGGATTTTTGTTGAATGAAAAAATAAAATAATAAAAACTCCATCCTTTTAATACACTTTTAAATGCATAAAATAAAATTATATTATAATAAAATATGATAAAATAAATGTTTTAAAAATGCATTAAAAATAAACCAAATAGAATAGGAGCCTAGAAAAATATATATCACATAGACAAAATGGAATATTTCCAAGAAATATATAAGTCTCCATCTAAGTCCTACTATGGTATATCACAGGGGTATGTTTTCTCAAAGGCTACAGCTCATTTTAAAACAGCACATTAAGATTTCAAGTGCTTTATCTACATCTCACTTAATCTTCATAACAACTTCTTAAGGCAGGTGCTACTATTATTCCTATGTGACAGAGGAGGACACTGACTCAGAAGGGGTACTTGTGAGGGTAACACGGTGAGAAAGTATGAAACAAGATTTGAACTCAGGTCTTCCTAAATATAAACTGGGCCTCATCATAGCAAGTTGGATAGGCTTCAAGTGTGGTCTGGTTATGTCTATCATCTGAGGATCAGCCTGAGTTAAAAGAAGCCCATCACCAGGTTCAACCCAGAACAATGGACTGCTGGCCACAGCAACTCAGACTGTCTTTGAAGCTGTGGGTTATGGCTTGTGTCAGAATTTTCCGTATATGTACTAACAAAATCACAAGTCCATTAAAATGTTGAAAAAATATGATAAAATGGATAATTCTTATATTTAAAGTAAATATGTTAAAGTGTCCCAAAAGAATTTAGGAGGTGATAATGAGCAACAGAGAAACTGGTAAACAGAGATGACTGAATGTCACTGGAAAAGAAGCAGAAAAGCACTAAGAACAAAGATAAAACAAGAGCTTCAAACCCACCACAAAACAGATTTAACACAGCTGAAGGACGAAAAAGAACAGACTTAGATAACAGATCAAAGGAATCAGACTCTGAGGATTTTCTGAGGGAAAAGCAAAAGAAAAAATCTGATACTTTAATGCAGTGGTGTCTACATAAAGATCCCTGTAGGCTACACATTGACTTAGGAAACCACACATACATGTTGTTTATGTCCTATTGTATTTAATTGGCTTAGTTAAATATTTCCCAATTACACTTTTAATCTGGTTAGGCCTCACTCCAGAATGTTGCAGCCTCAATGCAGGCCCCATACGTGACACCTCAGCTTTAATAGGTTTATGAAATCATGATGAAGGCTTTCTCTCCATCATTTCGGCTCACAACCTTCACACGCACAGACACACAGAACACACACACGTGTGCTCACGCACACACACCCCATCTTCTAGAAGATCCTATGTTATTCTTGCACACATTCTTCCCGATATCCTCTATAACAAAGGAAGGTGTGAGGGAGACTCTGAGACGAGGGCTGGTCACACTGTATGGTAGGTAAGCCTGATAGTATGGAATGGTGACAAGTCAGGTCATAGGAACAGGTTCCCTGGTGGCCCTGCAGCTGTCAGTAGTCATCACTCTTATCTATGAGGCTGCCTCCCTGACAGTGGCCTGGCTAACGTGGAAACATCCATTCCCTCTACCGAGGAGGGAGCCAGCCACCCCAATGCAGTAGAGGGGAAGTCATTTTACATATAGCATTCTGTGTAGGGAAGTGAATGGAGAGGCCTACCTGTAGGTCTTGACAAGTTTGTCTGCGTGGGGTTCCAGGAGCAGCCCCTGTAGCACATTCTTCACACAGTTGCTAATATGGCACTCAGGGATGCCCCGTAGCCGGGCATACATGATCAGAGTCTCTCGTCCAGTCATGTGTTCCAACAAGGCATCAAATTGAGGACAGTAGCCTATTCGCTGCCGTACCTAAAACAATAATGAATCCCCAGAAGATGGGGGCAGGTAGAAAGATGTGATCAAATGAGAAAACCCTATCATATGCATGTGCTATAGAATCTGTCAAGAAAAAGGTCCCAGAAGCCCTTCTATCCATGACTCTACCCCAGGAGAGGTATTTGTTCCAAATACTTCCCTTTCTAGGGCCTTCCACTGTTATCTAATGGATAGCAATTAAAATGAAATAAAATTAAAATAAAATAAGAATTCACTGGATTCCCTATAGCTGGAGCCAACTGGATTGGCTCAGCACTCTTCAATACCTCCCTTTCAGGACTGTCCCTGGGCTTTCTCTGAAGCATAGGGCCAGAATGATATATTAAACATCAACCTGCGTCTCTGCTAAATTCTAGTTGAGTGCGTCCAGCACAGAACAGGGAGAAATTTACAATTGGAAAGTCACACAGTGGCATCTTGCCTGGCCCAATGATGCTATCCACATCACTGGGCTCTTCGGGTAGCTGCTCTACATCCGAAAATATGGATTTACAATAAAACAGATACAGATGAGAAAGGTAGGAAATACAGCCTTGGGGTGTAATGGCACTGGGACCTGTCAAAGGGCTCTGGGAACCAGGCAGGCGTCCATAAGCAGAGAAGACTGTCCAGGAACATGGACTGGTCATGTTAGTAATGGCATTTAGCAACCAGTCAGTTTGTGAGATGGACAAGTTTTAGTTTTATAATTTAGTTTTTCGTTTCAATAGTACCTATATTTTAAGTGCAGCAGACAAGCAGAATTTCCCCCTTTTCTCTCTCAAAGACATTTCTGTTAAAAACTTTGGGACCTAGGTAAAATCAAATCTGGCCAGACGCTAAAGCATTTGTTGTTGGGTTAAATGACTTGAATAGTCTAGAAATGTGCAAGCAAGTACAGCAACCTACCCTCCTACTCACATATACCATTGTTGTTCATCCTTTGTTCTCAAAGAGGACTATGACATTAGGAAGGTGATGCTGTGACATGCAAGTGAGTTGGGTTTAAGTGAGGGAGGGCTGTGCAAAGTCACCAGTCTCACTTTCTCTTCCAGAGCCATCTGGGTCCAGGGGGAAGATACAAATCAGAATGACTGGAGATGGCCCTGGATGAAGTGGGAGGCCTTGGACTTTTTGGATTTTTAACAGGATTCAGTTTGACTGAGGCAGTGCCCTTTCGGTGATTAAGGCTAGGTAGGAAATGAGGCAGAGAATGGCCTCTTTTACCTAGTTAAAAAAAAATCAATCTGGGAGGTGTGAGAGATGATCTCTCAAAAAGTGAAGCCTCCTCAAAGGGTTAATAATTTCTTGTGCGCCCTGTAACTATTAAAATATACTCTTGCTTCCAAAAACAACACATTTAGCTAGCTAACCTTGCGAAAACATGTTTTTCAGTACAACCTGTATTGTACCTGACCTTCCCTCACACACCTGGACCCTGTTTTTGAGCACATAGTAGAAACAAAACATCAAAAGACTCCCTCACCCCTTGTCTCCTGGCAGAATTCTGTGGTTTTTAACCACCCTGTGTACCCTATTTCCTTATATGGCAAGCAAACAGCAAAATCTGTGTTGCTGGGTAGATCTCCGTGAACAGATTGTGCATCCTGAAGCCTAGCCAATGGGATGAAGAGACAGGGGGTTAGGGCGGGGGTATCATGTTAGGGATGAAAGGCATAAAAGGCCGAGGGTGCGGCTCCCAACTCCCTGGCCAGCACCATTAGTGCGATGAGGGGCTGTACCCTTTCTCAGGAGAAAGCAATAAACCCCTTTCTGCTTTCGAGGTATTTGAGTCTTTATCTTAATTTTTTGAGTAGTGGTCTCTGTCCCACACAGAGGGGATGAACCTCAGGGTTTCTGGCCAAAACAGAAACAATTGCTATTTACATTCACTCTGAGCCAATCAGGGTCCAAACAATGACCAAGTGGGGCTTGGCCTGGGACCCTTCACTGGCTAATCAATGTCTGGAGATAGACAACAAAACCAATAAGGCTGGGGGCCTCATATTTTCCCCCAAAATGTCAACCCAACATGAAAATCTTCAGTTCAAACTGCATCTTTACAGGCTTGCTATTCACATAGACCTTATGTGATTATTGGTGAGTGAGGAAGCCAGACAAGTATAAGAAGATATTTAGAATTCAAAGAGAAAGAGAAAACTAGTTTTCTCCCCAGTAAGTGTTTCTGTGGATGAAGTGAGAATTCGCTTGTTGCCAATTGAAACATCCAATCTTCAAAAAAGGTAGATTAAATCCGGGTCAGGAGCTCCCTATGCCTTGTACATTAAACAGGAATGGCAAAGTTTGCTGAAGCAGTTAGTGATGAAGGTAGTCCTGTTGCCTAACTAGCAAGAAGACAAAGAACTGAGGATCTTTCTCTTAAGCAAGCATGGAGGGCAAGGAGAAATCTGCAGCAAATTTAAGAGAATATCCTTTTTTTTTTTTTTGCCAATACCAAGTAACACTTCTTTTGATCTCTGCCCTAGAAGAGAAGGTCAAAAGGCTGAAAGAAGCAGGTCAGCTCTCCATGCTGTCAGGGAAAACAAAGTGTTCCTTGAAAGAATGCCTTCAAGGAAGAAACAAAGAAGAAAAATTATGTGAAGAAGCATGTGGAATCGTTACTCTGTGACAACTAGCTGCAAGATGGAAGAATAAGACACAGAGAAGGGAGGAAGGAGGCCCATTAAATATCTGAAGCTAAATAATATGTGGAGGGGTAGCTGGATCATCTCATAACAAAGTAGCTTCTTATACTTTTTTGTGGCTTTTCCCTTTTGTTCTGTTTTCTTCTTTCGCAACATGACTAATGTGAAATATGTTTAACATGATTGCACATGTATAATCTATATCAGATTACTTGCCTCCTTGGGGAGGGGGGATGGGAGGGAGGGAGAAAAATTTAGAACTGAAAATCTTATAAAAATGAATGTTGAAAACTATCTTTACATGTATGTAGAAAAAATACTATTTATTAAAAATTTAAAAAATAAATTATTATAAAAAAACCAAAGTGCTTTGTGAACCTTAAAAAAAAAGAAGCTTCTTCGATTCCAGGGAAAGATGATTTAGAGCCACAAAAGCCATCAGATGAGAGATCATCCAGTAATAGTCAGAGAAAGAGGAGATGAGTAGTGGTGACTGGTGATTCCCTGTGGAGGGGAACCAAGATTGGCTCTTTGTCGACCTGACAAACCAGAGAGAGAGAGAGAGCCCCCTGACACTTGTTAAACTTAATAGGCTTTACCCAGATAACTTATTTGGTGATAAATGGTATTCCCAGAAAGAATATTAGCTGAGGATTATGAAGTCTTGGGCAAAAAACTTAGGAAGACAAGTATTTTTATTATTAGTGTCATCTAAAAGTTAGGCATTCAGAAGAGAGGCAAATTTGGGACCTAAACAGCTGGCTGAAAAGAAAAGGATTTGGATTTCTAGGCAATGGCTTAAAGTATGGGAATTAGGGGCTTCCGGTGAGGGATGGGCTATAAATAAGAAGGTTCTCCTCCCTCCATGTCTTTCCACTGGCTATACCTCATGTCTGGAATGCATATCCCTCCTCACACCTCTGCCTCTAAAAATCTTAAGTTTCCTCCAGAGGTCAGCTCAAACACCATCTTCTACACTAACCCTTTCCTAAACTGGTTGCTAGTGCCTTCACACAAAACTGCCCTGTATCTATTTTGTATCTACTCATGAAGGCACCTGTTTCTCTTTTTCTCTATGCACCCCTTCCCTCTGTGCTAGACTGCAGTACCTCCTGTCTCTGTCATACCAGTACCTAGCCTAGTGCCTAGAACATTGCAAATGCTTACTAAATGTTTACTGATTCATCAGTTGACTGGAAAAATCTATTTGCCTAAAAGACTGCCAAGAGACAGGGAGTGAGAACATTGCCTATATCAACCTACTGAAGTCTGATGCCACAGAAAGCAGCAAATGAAATGGATTCCTCCATCAACAGCTTTAAGTTATTTTTTATTCATCTCAGAAGACTATGTTCTTACCTTTTTGAGGTCAGTAATGATGCTGTAGCCATCAACAAAGGCATCTCCAAAGGTAATAGTGTCCTCCCCAGTCAGCATTTTGAAGGTGGTGGTTTTCCCAGCTCCATTGAAACCCAGCAGGCCAAAGCACTCTCCTTTCTGGACTGTGAGGGAGATTCTGTCCACAGCTAGGAAGGGCACCTTCTGGCTGTACACCTAAGATGTATCCAACAAAGAAACCACAGATTGAGGAACCACTGGTTAGTATTGTGAAAATTGGGGCTGCAGACCCTTAATAAATAAACATAAGCCCCACCCCCTGGGAACACAAGTGCCATTCCCCTTCATCCCAGGTTACCATTCCTCAGATATGTAAAGAAAACACAGACTAAGAGACTAGTTGCTCTAAGTTAATGACATATCTGATATGCTATAGGCGGGAAGAACCAGCACAACAATGACCATAATCTGGCCTTACCTTTGTGAGTTCCTTAATGACCAGTGGAGTATTCAGCAACAACTCTGGTAAGGATTCCAAGACTTTCTTTTTCTCATCTTCTACATCTTGGTCTTTTGGAACGGCTGATGACTGGATATGCATCTGTGCCTGGGTTCCAGAGACAAGGATTAAAGAGGTAAATACCTTGAAGATGCCTGGCTTAACTGGGGTTGGAGGGGAGTTAGAAAAGCAGGATGTGAAGGGCAACAGGAATATGTTAGGTCTTCAGAAATGTTGAAAAAAAATAGTGTCCTCTGGAGAAGACTTTTCAGGAATTTCTTAGCTTTCCCTCGGATTATATATACACACACATACATATATATTCACACACACATATGTATGTATGTACGTATATATACATAAATGTACACACACATAATCTGCTGCTTTCCATGACAACAAAGTGATAATCAGAAATTAGGCTCAATCATGATTGTGAAATTGAGGAAAAAACTAATGCTGAATTGCAAACATACTGGAAAAAATTTTAGAAAATGAACAGAGTGGTACATTGCTAAGAACAAAGCCCTAGGGGTAATCAGCTGAATAAAGGGCTGGTAAGAGACAAAGATCGTAAACAATTTTAATTAAATAACACCAAAAACTTTTGCACAAACAAAATAATGCAGTTAAAATTAGAGAAGGGAAACAGCTGGGAAAATATTTGCAGCAAATTTATCCATTAAGGGACTGATATCCAAGATACATATGAAATTGATTCAAATATTCTTCTGACAGATATTTCTCCAACAGACAAATGGCCAAAGGATATAAAGAGGCAGGCTTCCCATGGAAAAATCCAAGCTATCAAGAGGCACATGAAAGGATGTTCCCAGTCACTAATAGAGAAATGCAAATTGAAGCAGTTCTGAGGTTTCATGCCATTTGTGTCAGATAGAGTGGCAAAGGTGACAAAAAAGGAAAAAAAAAGACTATTGTTAGAGGCACTCCAAGGAGAGAGGCTCACTAATACACTGTGAATTTGTCCAGCCATCCTGGAAATCAGCCTGAAACTATTCCCAAGAAGTCACTGAATTATGCATATGCTTTGATCCAGAAATACTACCAGTAGGTTTATACCCCAAGAAGATCAAAGAAAGAGGAAAAATATCCGTAAGTACAAAAATGGTAATAGCAGCTTTTTGTTGTAGCAAAGAACTGGAAACAAAGAGGATGCCTATCACTTGGGTAATGGCTGAACAAATTACGGCATATAAAAGGAATAATATTGGAATGTTATTGCACCATAAGACATGACAGAAAAGGACAGATATGAAGAATTTGGAAGTCTTTCATGACCATTTTGAAACAACTGAGAACTCTGATGAATGCAATGACCAACCATGACTCCAGAGGACTGATGCTGTTCACCTTCTGACAGCAGATTAATAGAATCAAGGTGTAGCATGAGACACACATTTTTGGACATGGCAAAGTTGTGGATCTGTTTTGCTTGACTATGTATGCTGGTATCATGGATTATGTATTTCTTTTTTTTCTTGGGGAGAGAGGAGTTTAATACTTATCATTATTTTTTAAAGAAGGACTAGTTTTCTTAGCAGTTGATCTCAGGAAGATGGCCGAATCCATAACTTAAAGAAAAGACCTCCATTTCTGTTTGACTTATAGATGACAGTGGGAAATATTCTGTTGTGGTGACTTGATTTTGTGAAACTCTATGGGGTTTGTTGATAAATTTTGTTTGGACACATCATAGAAAACACCAGTGCACTCAAAACTCAATCTCCCAGCATACATTATCTTTGGAAACAGGTAAGCAAAACAGCACAAAAAAGTAATTGTGACTGATAGTAACTGCAAACTTAAGCTTCCTCAGTTTTCCATTTGCTAAAAGAAAGACTGAATGTGTGTTCTCTAAGTTAATACCGACATTAGCCAATATTTTTGATCAATACCGCTGCCAGGTAAAGTAGTCTCCATTTATATTATAACAAGTGTGGTAGTTGTGTATATTGTTCTTTTGGCTCTGCTTTGGCCTAACTTCATTCCCACATTTTTTTCTGGATTCTACATAGTCATCTTTATCTTCAGATGAAGATCTCTTTCTTACTCCTGTATTCTTATATCACCATTTGTTTAGTCATTTCCAAATTGTTGGGCTCCCTGCTTTCCAATTTTGTGCCTACTACACATTATAACATTGGTGATTTGTACAGTGCTTTTATATACTATAATTTTTTATACAGATAGGTCCTTTCTTATTTTCAATAACTTTCTTGAGATATAAACCCAATAGTGAGGCTGCTGGCTCACAGGGTATAAGTAATTTTGTAACTTTTCTTGTGATACGGACCTCAAGCTTGAAGAGGCAAGGACAAGGTATACATCAGAATCATCTGCACACAGATGATAAAAGAGGGCTAAGGTCAGAGCCTAGAAAGACAAGGGGTGGGCCATAGATGATGATCTTGCAAAGCAGAATGAGGAGTAAACAGACAGAGAGTAGAACCAGGAGACAGAGGTAGCACGAAAACTTAGGGATGAGTAAGTTTCCAGAAAGAAGGGATCAACAGTGTCAAAAATTGCAGACAAGTAAAGCAGAATGCAAGCTGAAGAAGTTCATTGGATTGAACAGTTAAGGCATTTTTGGTAAACTTACAGAAAGTAGTTTCAGTTGAGTGGAGGCAGATGTAAGCCAGGTGAGGCATGAAGAGGAAGTGATTAGATTCAGATATGGAAGGTGTCTGACCCTTTCTGAGAGTTTGACTTTGAAAGAGAGAAAGAATTCAAGATAGTCAAGGGAAGGGTTTGTTTTTTGTTCCCCCCAAGATGGGGGCAAATGTGGGTGTTTTTGTAAGTAGGAGGGTAGAAACTAGCAGATAGGAAGATACTGAAGATGAGAGAATGAAAAGGAATGCTCAAGGAGGCATGTTTCAGGAGAAGGCAGGAGTGGATGGAATCAAGAGCACAAGCGGAGGCGGCCTTGACAAAGAAAAGAACCACTTTTCCTTAGAGACTAGAGCAAAAAAGGAAAAAGTGAGGGATGATGAAAGTGTTCTGAAGTATGAAGCAGAGGAAAAGAGGGAGCTCACAAACGATGCCCTTGGTTTTTATAGTAAAGTAAGAACAGAGAAGGGTGATGACAGGTATAAACTAAGATTAAGATTTAGTAAGATAGCAACACAGATAACAATAGGAGAAAGAGATAATCTTGCCCTTTTTTTTAAAACCATCTCTTCAATATCTTTTTTCTTGTCTAATTGCAATAGTATATCTGTAGCACATAAAAGTGAATACAAGAGACACTCTTGCTTTAGCCCCTGGTCCTATGGGAAAAGCTTTCAGTGTTTCTCCATTACAAATAACGGTAACTTTTTATTTTTGATACATACTTTTGAACTTAATAAAGGTCTTCTATTCCTGTATTTTAGTGGCTTTTAAAAAACATAAACAGTGCTATATTTAATACTGTGTTGCTCTTTCCTACTAGTAATTTCTTCTTGCTTTCTTTTACCTGATAGTATTTATTTGCTGTTTCTCTTTTTTTTCTTCTTGGTTTCTTACTTCATATCTTTGGTCTGTCAGTTTATGGGGGTTTCTTTCTTTTCCATTTCTTCTTTCATTTCATTTTGTGTATTTTTACTCCTTTTATGATGTAGTACAGGGGAACAGGGCTCAGTCACTACCACTCAGCCATTTTGCCAAGCTTCAAAACCAAGCATTATCATACTACTTACAATGTCAACTAGAGAACACCAAAGCACATGTGAATGAGTGAACTTACTGCTCAAAGGGATGAGACAGATCCCTTTACTTTCTTTTCTGGCAACTTCTAAGGCACAGAGATTCATTTGTCTGGTCTGTTGGAAACTGTGCCTGTTTTTCTAGAATAGTACTTTGTTGAGATTTAAAAATAATATCTTATGTACCATTCCCCAGACCCTGTAGATAGCCTATGGATTCCAAATAGGACGGTCATGGAAAATGACGTTTAAAATCATGCCCCTGGCCAACCCTTATTTTCAAACTGGCAGAAGTTATACAATATTCTTGGCTATAGGGATAAACTTATGGTGGATTGGCTAAATCTGATTCAAATTTATTTTTTCTCTTCAAGAAAGATGGCTAGATTTATCTCCTTTATCCAGTCTAAAGATGAATAGAAGTGAAATCTCACATAGTTATTTTACTCACCCAATTCTGTGTCCTAAAGATGTTACTGACCAAGGTTCTCAGTCTCCAGAGGAGGTTAGTCTCAATGAGGAATAGAAGAATGAGGAAAACAAAGCCAGAAGCAGCCATAGAAGTCATGTATTTCCCAATCCCAGGAGCTTTCCATGCAAAGAAATTCTCTTGGTATTTAATATCTGGAGATGGTAAAAGGATATGTGTTCACTTTAAAACCCTGGGGTGCTATGGCTTCTTTCTTCCCTTTTACTTATTGTAGAAAGACCTCCCTGTCACTCCCTTCCGATTACCCCAAAAGGGACCCATGTGTCTTTGAGAGGCCCAGGAAGGCCGCATCATTCTTCCCACAATTTGGCTAATACAGCTTCCTAATAATCTTAGGTTCCTTACCCTGTAGCAAACTCAGTGTGGCCATGCTATGAAAGGTTTGGGGAAGAGGTAAATGTTTAGAGAAAGGCCTCAACCTACCTGAACTGCAGCCAATGTTAACTAGGTTCCTGGGAAGGGAAGAAGCCCTGTGTTTCCTTTCCCTCTTCTCCACCATTACACTACTGGTTTCATTCATATCAAACTGCCTTCTGCTTTGTTGCTTCCAGGTATCCTAAAGTTATAAGTCTGAATTACAGATTTTCCACCTTTATTTATGAGTTATTGTTACACTAGAAACTAGAGCTTAGGGATCCTCCAGAGGTGGGTCTCCAGGTCTCTTGGGGTCAGGGCTTGGAGGTGTGGGTCCAGAATAGCCAGCTCAACACCCAAACGCAGCAACAAGGGCTGAGTAACATTTTTATTCTCTTTCCTTCCTCCTGTTCCTCTAGAATGTTCATAATACATCACATTTTCTGCCTCACCTCTGAGCTACGGAAGGTACCGGGGAACCCACTATGGCTTGGGAACACACAGTGTTGCCATAGTAGCAAGAAAAGTGAGAAACCTTTGGAAGACTCTCTAGACCAGAAATTCTCAAATTACAAATGAGGAAACTGAGGTCCAGAGAGTGGTAATGATCTGTCCAAGGTGACATAGTAAGGGACAAAAAAGTCTGGCTCCAAATCCAGTGCTTCATCCACTATACTATGCTGCTTTTCTCACTCAGTGGCCTATAAAGCTTAGCACCTTTTGGGCTTGGGAAAGAAATGTATTGTCCCGGAGCAGCACAGTTTATGTGCTACTGACTACCTTGAATTTTCCCTAGGTCATCTCTCAAAACCCCCAAGCACTTTTTATAAAGTTTCTTCCACGTTTGAGAAATAACTTCTGTGTCTCCAGATCCTTTCCTTCTAAGGAAGATTATAAACTCCCCCCAGTTTATCCTGTCTGCTTTTAAGTATGAAAGGTGGTAAGAAAGGGACTGCTAAACCAGGGGTCAGAGGAATTCAGGATACTCACTAAATTTCTGGCAATTACGGGCTGCAATCTCAGAGGATGTGCAGTATCTCTTGGTCTCATAGTTTTCAAAAAAGTTGCTGATTGACATTCCTAGGCTATGACTGGGCAACGCCAGGAAAACCATATCCAAGGATTTAGAAAGTTGCAACAATTTTAGCCCTGTAATGGAAATGTGATAGATTAGTTTACTGTGCAGCAAACCCACCTTTCCCAGGGCAGCCAAACGAGGCTAGTGTAATAATGCTGAAGCCACAGATATTCTCTGCACAACAATATTCCTTTCCCATCACTCCATGTGAAAATAACAGTGTTACTTTGGGAATTCCTCAAAATGGACCAGTGTTATCAAACTCTTCAACTTTGTATCTTTCATTCATATGGTCAATCTGCCTTACTTCAGGCCTAGAAGCCAGAAATTATCTCTGGCCTATGAGCACTGGGTACATTCCTAGGTTGCCTTGAACATTCCTCTGCAATCTAGAGAAAATAGGTTGTCCTGGAGGATACAGGAACAATTTCTCCAAGTACTAATCCAAAATGGTTTCCAAAGTTACGTGACCGCAGGATAAGAAGAGGGGATGATGAGGTAGCTACATCCAAATAACCTATTTTCCTAACTCAACATCAGCATGTCTGATTTAGCTCCAGCATCAGACTGAAAGATTTATGAAAAGCAGAGACTTTCATTGATATATCAGGAAGTGTCTTCTTAATGATGGTCTCCATTGATGAGCCCACTTCTTGCAAGCTCATTATTTGGAGAAGGGATTACTATGTGTCCACTAGGGGGAGGGGCGGTGACAAATTCAACGTCCCCCACCTGGAATACGTAAGATGCTGATGATAAGGAAGGTGGCAAGGCCCGAGAGGATGTTGAATATGCTGAGTCTGGTGTAGGCGGCCGCAGCACCAGAAAATAAGAAGCTCATCAGGTACATGAGGGGGATGATGGACCACCCGTAGAGCATTAAGATCATCAAAGCATCTGCAAGGTGGCTGTCCTGGGTGAAAACTTCCACGTCAAAGGCTCTGAACACCACCTACATCACAGAGACATATTTGGAAGGGAGACGGGGAGAAGAGGGTGACAAAAGCAACAAGAAATTAACTCACACCAACATCAAGAAGAAAAAACAGGAAAGCACTATTTCAAGTACCTTTTAAAATAGAGACAGAACTCCTTAATCTCCCACAAAAACTGACACATCGGCAGTAAAACAGATGTGTGCACGTTCTCTTTGCTAAAGAGTCCAAAGCTGACAGGTCTAAAGATGACCTTTATCCTAGATAGAGAACATTCCCTCTCTTCTCTTTGGAAAGAGTCAGAGGAGAGATGCTCTAACTTGTGAAGAATCCCCTAGTAACACCAGCCTGGGACAGCTTAATGGGTACCAAACATAGAGGAATTGAGGCCTACAGAAGATTACTGTTTCTGTAGACCCCAGCAAACCGAGGCAAGAAGTTTCTAATGTTGCTTCATCTGCAGTCAGGTTCCTGGGATGGATTAGCACCTGGGCACCAATGGCCAAAGGAGAAGAAGCTCCAAATTAAGAAGAGCCAGGAGAAGGATTTATATGATGACCACAATAAGGTAGAGGAAAACAACACTGGGTAACTTTGGAACTCTGATCAGCACAAGTGATGTCACAGGACTGATGTGAGGCAAGTCCACTACTTCATAGCAGAAAGGCAGTAGTCTACAGGTGCAAACTGAGAAATATGGCCAATGTACTGATGTGTTTAGTTTGATTATATTTATTAGTTATAAGGAAATGTTCTAGTTGAGGGATAGTCATTGGAAATTAACAGCTATATTAAAAAAAGAAAGGAAAATCAAAGAAAACACTTAAAAAGGAAATAAAAACAAATATATATCTCCTATAATGTGTGGGAGACAGAGAGGGTTTTAACCGATATATTATTCAATGCTCACCAGCAGCAGGGAACAGGAGATAAGGAAGGTGAGGAGATCCCACAGCAGGGCAGAAAGCCAAAAATGAACGACATAGACTCCACTGACAAATTGGATGTGCTTTGCCTTCATGTCTCTTTCAATGACTGCCAGGATGGAAAACGTACTGGCCAAGAAAGCCATGCTGAAGAGCAAATTAAGAGCTAGGTGAAATCCTGTGTGGCCCCTGCAGGAGACAGAACGGGTAGAGGAGAGCTCTCAGTACATCCAATTAGAAGAAAAGAGCAATTTCCCTTAGCAGCTACATTCCAGAACATGACCTACTAACAAAAACGTTAAAACCAGCCGGCCAGGGGAGGTGCTCACGGAATGAAAGCCTCGGCTCTGGGTGAAATCAAAGTTCACGTACTTACTCATTGGTTTGTTCTGTTGTGGCCTGGCCGGCACCTCGGGGCTGAGGGTAGTTGGAGACAGTAATAGAGGCACTGGGGCCAGAAAGCAGCTTGAATAGAATATTGTCCACGACAGCCAGGGCAGTGGCAGGAGAATGGTAGGCTTGGTTGTTGAACAGAGCCGTGATCACTGTCTGGTCTCCGACATCTTTGAAGGAAGCTGCCACCAGGCATCTTTCATTAAAGCCTTCGCCTTCCACCGAGGCCCTAAAAATCAGGAACTCTTCCAAATCACCTTGGGTGGGGAAGCAGCAGGCAATTAAATTCAATTAAATTGATATTTATTAAGCACCTACCAAATGCAAAGCCAAAGGGCTTACCAGGTAAGAGTGTATGTGTATGTGTTGTGTGGAGGAGAAAAGATGTACTCACGTGACTACAATACACAGAATACAGACTATACAAAGGGTATCAAGTGCTACTAGAGTTCTGAGGAAAAGTACTTTTGGATGGGAGGAACTGAGGAAAGCTTCACAGAGGAGAAGGCATTTGGACTGGTCTCGAAGTATCAGCAGGCTTGCAGTAGGTGACAGGGAAGAGTGGCTGGGATGACAGGGCATTCCATGTCTAGGGAACAGCACAAGCAAGGGCATAAAGTGGGAAATTATGAGATATGTTAGAGGGAAGAGTACAAAAAGTATAAAAAAAAATGAAATAAGGTTGCTGTTATTAGTTGGTGCTGTATTTTTTGAGGCTATTGAATGCCGGACTAAGGCACTGAGACTTTACTTGGTAGGTAACAGGATACAGTGGCTCAGTGGATAGACTGTCTGGTCTAGAGTCAGGAAGACTCTTCTTTCTGAGTTCAAATCTGGCCTTAGACACTAGCTGTGTGACCTTGGGCAAGTCACTTAAGTCTCTTTGCCTCAGTTTCCTTATCTGTAAAATGAGCGAGAGAAGGAAATGGCAAACTGCTCCAGTATCTTTGCCAAAAAAACCCCAACTGCGGTCAAAAAGAGTCAGACATGACTGAAATGACTCAACAACAAAAATAAGATATCATTGACATTCTGAGCAACACGGTAACATGATTACATACGTACATGAGGATGGTTAATCAGGCATCAGTGTGAAGGACAGATTAGAAGGATTATGGAACTGGAGATGAAGATACTAGTTAGAAGGCTATTGTGCAGTAATGGAGACAAGAGGCAGTAAGAGCCTAGTCAGAGATGATGGTAACCATGGGAGTGGGAAGAAGAGGGCGGATGGGAGAGATTCTTTGAAGGTGAAATAACAGAATGTGGCAGCTTGTGCACTACATTTTAGGAAAGACACTGTTCAACTGGAGAAACATCTAGATCATGGCAACCAGTATGGTCAAGAGCTTGAGTTCATGGAAAAAACATATTTGCGGTTTCATAAGTGGAATTTAAGAACTCTTATTGGACATTCCATTGGACATTAAGAACTCTTATCTGAAGAAATGCTTATTGAGTTTAATTGAATGATGTCAACATGAAGGGAGGTAATCAGTGGCACTGTATAGGGCTCTGACATGAGCACTATTCCATTCAACACTTTTTATCAATAGTGATAAAAATGCAGAATATATGCTTATCAAAATCTGCAGCTACAACAAAACTGTGAGGGATAGCTGGTGCTGGATGATAGAATCAGGATCCAAAATCATCTTGACAGGCTGGAACCCAAGAGATTTAATAGAAATTTAAGTTGTTTTTTTTTTAAAGGAAGTACAAAGGTATAGGATGATCTTGCTAGTCATGTGAAAAACTCACAGGTTTTTTACAAGCATCAACACAGACATGAGCAGGACTATTGTTTTAAACTTAGGATCCCCAACCATTTCCTGATGAGGAGCCTCTGACTTCTTCATATTTTTATGATCATCAAAAGGGATGTGTGTGTGTGTGTGTGTGTGTGTGTGTGTGTGTGTGTGTGAGAGAGAGAGAGAGAGAGAGAGAGAGAGAGAGAGAGAGAGGTGCTGTAAATATAAGTTCTTGCTGGAGTAACTAAGCAATGACAAGTTTGAACATCAACCAGGTAAGGTCTAGAGACCCTGATGGATCATGGGGATACCTAATTGAACCTCTGTACTAGAGAGGCAAAAACAAACAGTTGGGTGCCTAGGAAAGGATACTGAACTGTTGCCTTTCAAAATGTAAAATACTTATTTCCACTCAATGCTTTAAGTGATGCTTCAAAGATAATAAATCATACCAAGGCTTCTCATCCACCTTCCCCAGTAACAGATTAAGAGAAGAGGGTAGTATTTTGCTTTTAGCTTTCTTTTTCATGGTACTTTTTGATATTTTTCTCATTTGCTTTTTCATAGGAAATTTATAGTCTATGGGCATTTTGACTGGCACTGTGTTAAAGTTGTAGTTTGAGAAGCACTGACATTTTTTTTTTTTTACTATATTTGCTTACCTCACCCATGAATAAGGAACAAGCTTTCTCTTGTTCAGCTCCTCTACATCTGTCATAATCAGTTTGAGGCTGTTTTCATGTCATTTGCATGTCTTGTTAAATCAATGTCTAAATATCTGATGCCCCCTCAGATCCAGTTCTGACTTCCAGACTTCAAAACCAGGCCTCTGCTGCTGTTTTATCCTGAAACTTCTCTTGGGGCTGGGGGCCTCCTCAGCCTGGAACATCCAACCACTTCTGCAGCCTTCTCAACCTGGAATATGCCTGTGCAAGACCCAGCCCCTTCTCCCATTGGTGAGTTCCTCCTAGGGCCTTCCCCTTTGTGGAGTGACCCAAGCCAGCCTTCATTCCCCTCTTGGCTCTGTCCTTGACTTCTGGATTTCTAAACCATGCCCTCGCACCAAGTACCTTCATTTTTATCTCTGTTGGCCTCCACTCCCACTCCCTCACCGTGCCCCCCCATAGAATGTATGCACCTCAAGGGCAGAGACTATCTTTCTTTTTGCTTATATCTATATTTCCAGAGCTTAGCACAGTGCCTGGCGCATGTTGTTTGTCCTTTGTTTCAAAGAGGACCAATGACATCACAGGGTAACGTTTTGACTCGCACGTGAATTGAGGCAGAGTTGTGCCAAGTCATCAGCATCACTCTCTCTTTTCAGTCATCGAAGTCCACAGGCATGACAAAAATCAGGATGACTGGTGCTGATCCAGGATGCAGTGGATGACCTTGGCATCTCTGAAGTGTGACCAAGCTCTATGTGCTCCACAGCTCCTGCTTCAGCATGGCCAGTGGAACTCTGTTCTCATCTGCCCATTCTACCAGGGGAAGTCTTCACATGCTTGGGGTGGACATCCCCCTAACTCACCAACAGGTTACCCTCAGCCTAGCCCACCTGCTGAGATGGTTTACTAGAGTGTGGTCACTGCGCATGCTTCGGCTTCTTAAAGCCTGAGGTGAGACAGGGGGTGAAGGTGGACACCAAAGGTGTATGAGCAGCCTTGAAAAAGCACAGCGAGCCCTGACGCCAGAGGTACCAGTCCTCCCTGAACACCCCATACACCCTCCTGGCACATAGTAAGCACTTACTAAAAGCCTGTTTCCTGGATGTCTGTGCTCTGGATAATTACAGAGATAAGCCAGCCTCCCTTCCCTTCTTCATTCCTTCTTTTTGTTGCTATTACAAAGGGCATTTCTCTTTTTATCAGTTTTCTTTGATTTTTGTTGGAGGTAAAAGCAATTTTTGTGGGCTTAACCCCCTCATTTTAGAGATAAGGAAACTGAAGCCAGAAGCTGAATGACACAAGTAGTTAATGGCAGACTCAGGATTTAAACACAGGCCCCTTGATGACAAATTCAACCCTCTTTTTTTCAATGACCACATAAGTCTTTAATTTTTCTCTTTTTATTTTGAATATTTTCTGGTATTAAATCATCCTATTCTAGTTATAAATTCTTCTTGGTTGTGATAAATTTTTTTAAAAAATTATACCATGTGCTATTTATAAATATTTCATTTAGTATTTTTGCATTGGCCTATTAATTATATTGGTTGATTATTTTTTTCTCCCAATCATTTTTGTGTTTGATATGGATATCAAAGCCATTCTCACTTCACAGAGGATATAGATAGGCAGCTCTTTAAAGGACTGCCAAATTTCTCCTTCTGATATCCGATCTATTCACAAGGTACAAGGTGGGGTGCAAGGGTTTTGGGCATGGAGTCAGGAGACCTGTGTCAAATCCTGGCTCTGACACTTAATAACTCTATGAGCATAGATAAGTCTGAATCTCCATTTCCTCATCTACAAAAAAGGGTAATATTAATTGTACTATCTTCCTCACAGGGTTGTTGTGTGGCAAGTACTTTGCAAACCTTAAACCCTATAAAAAGATGAATCAATATTATTATCACTTTCACTTTCCTGGAATTTATCAATCTGAAAGCTGTTTATGTTCCCTGTTGATTCCAAATGATTCTCTTCTGTGCGATGACACCGTAAGCATCCAACTGTTCCCTGGCCCCTGGCAGACAGATCTTCGCACCCCAACAGCACTTACCTAACACCTCCCGAGGCACCTGTTTCTCAGCCTGCAGCATATCTTTAAAGCGTTCTGAAAGCTGCTGGTCCAGCTTGGAGGTGCCATAGATGGAAAAGGGCACTATTGTCTGGCCATACTGGTCCAAGGTTAGCTGCAAGATGGGGTCATCCCGAATCGCTGAAGAGTAGTTGATGGCCATGAGGGCCAAGGTGATGCAAGTCAGGGGCACGAGGATCTGTGCCACCAGTATTTTCCAGTTGCGCCAGCTATACAAGGCCTTCTTTGTGAACATGGCATAGAACTGCTGGCAGTGAAGGTAGAACTGCAAGAAAGAGACCACAGACTTGGAGGTGCAATGGTTAATAGTCAGACAGGTCAATCCACCTCAGATACTTTGCCAGTTAGGATTTAACTGCAGCTCAGAAGTAGAAAGAAAACACAGGGTACAGAGCACAACTCTGAAGAGAAGCCTTGCTGGGTAAGCTCTGATATGTCTCAGCAGTGCAACCTGCTTATGTCTGTCCAAGGTATTTATCGAAAAGAAAAGAGAGTAATTTCTCCTTAGAGGTCAGCAGTAGGGATCTAGCAACTAGACAAAGAGAGTATCACCTTATATCCATGGAATACTTTAACATTTTCAAAATGTTTTTGGCACAGATTCTTCCAGAACATCACACCTGCTCTGTGAGGTAAGCATCCTGATCAAAGATGAAGAAACTGGGAATCAGACAGGTTAAATGGTGTTGCTCAAAAGTACAAGGCTAAGTGATGTAGCCTAGACCACCTGAGTTCAATGCTCCTTCCAGAACTTTTCTATAGGAGAAGGAGAATGGTTACCGCCCTGGTTAATATGTAAATAGCACTTAGAATGGGAAGAACTCTCACCCTCAGGGTGCACCACAGAGAAGCCAACGTCTCAGATCTATTGATTCTTCCATGGCTGATATTTCCTTAGATTCAAATAGTTCAAACCAAATGGTGTCATTTATATCTATCCTGAATTTGCCAGGTTTACAATTCCAACTTAGAATGCTCACCCTGGTGTTAAATCTGATGGCAGTACAATCTTCCTTGATTAAGGCCCCGATGCTATCCGTGAGATCCATTATTCCACTGAGGTTGCTGTCCATGGCCCAGTCACTCGCCCGTCTCTCATGCTGGTACTGCAAGGCAGGAAGCTGTATGGCTTGGATATCCATGCTTGAATCTACAAGTTTACCAACTCTGAACAAAAAGAGGATAAGGCACAATTTTTTTATTATGAATGCAGATAAAATTTGGTATGTATGAATTGTCAATGTGAAAAATATGAAATTGAAAACCAGGTTATTCAGCACACCTGTTGAACAAAGGGAATGAAAGAAAAAAAAGGAGCAGTTTCTCATATGATTAGTGTTGCCTTCTTTCTATGATTCCCTAATCTATGTATCCAGTCAGTTAATAAACATTTATTAAGTGCCTACTATATGGTAGGCATAGTACAAAGTACTGGGGATAAAAAGAAAGGCAAAAGACAGTCCCTGCCCTTGAGAAACTCACAGTCTAAGGAGGGAACGATACACAAACAACTATATACAAACAAGCTATGTATAGGGTAAATTGGAATAATCAACAGGGGGGAAAGCACTAGAATTGAAGGAGAAGGTGGGATTAAAACTGGGACTTGAAGGAAGCCAGTAGATGGACATGAAGAGGGAGAGCATTCCAGGTGTGGGGAACAACCAGGGAAAATGCTCAGAATCAGGAGAAGGAGTATCTTCTTCAAGGAATGGCAAAGAGGCTGGTGTCACTGGATCAAAGACTACACAGGAGGGGAGGGGAAGGGAGAGGTATAAAGTGTAGGAAGAACTGAAAGTTGGAGGGAGCAGTTAGGTTAGGAAGGGCTTTGAAAGACAAAGAATGGCTTTTATATTTGATCACTGGAGTTCACTGAGCAAGGGAGTGGCATGGTTGGACCTGCTCTTTAGAAAAATCACTTTGGTGACTGAGAAGAGAATGGACTGAAATGGGGAGAGACTTATAGCATGCAGACCAACCAACAAGCTACTGCAACAGTCCACACATAAAGAGATGAAGGCCTTCACCAAGGTGGTGGCAGTATCAGATGAGAGAAAGTGGTGTATTTGAGAGATGTTACAAAGGTGAAATTAAATATAACCAACTCTAGTCTGTCTTCTAAGCTGTTGTCTTCCATTAGAAATTGCCCACTGGTCATTTTAAACTAGATGTTCCCTTGATACTTCAAACTTAACAAGTCCAAATCAGTATGAAATATCTGCCCCTACCCCTAAAAACACCCCTTCTCCAAACTTCCTTATTTCTATCAAGGGCATTGTTATCCCAGGTTCAAAGCCTTAGTGCCATCCTCAACTCACTCTCACTCATCTCATATATCCAATTCATTGCCAAACCTTTTTGTTTCTATCTCCATAACATCCCTCACATGCCCCTTTCCCTTTACTTGAATATTGAGACCTTATGATGTCTCATCTGAACTACTGCAAGAATCTCCTATTTGGTCTACCTGGCTCAAGTCTCTTTCTACTTAATCTGCTTAACATCCCCCGGTTTCTAAATTGATTTTCCTGAAGTGAAAATCTGTATCATCTCCCTTCTCAAAAAAAAATCCAATGCTTCCTTACTCTCTATAGGATCACATATAGACTTCATGTTTGGCATTTAAAGCTCTTCATAGTATGGCCCCTTTCTACCCTTCAAGTCTTCTTACACGGAATGTGACACTTGGGCTAATTCTTTAAAAACAAAAAAATAGGGATTTTGAGAGGCAAAGGGCGATTATTTTAGGCATGGTGGACAGCCTGTGTGAAGGCAAAGAAATGGATCATTTATTCTTGTCTGGCTTCAACAAGACCTTTCCAAAGGAGACCTGGCTATTAAAAATGTATTTACTCAGTCCAAGGTTTTCAGTCCTCTTGTCATTCATTAATGCAGAAAACTCAGCTGGGTAGCAGCAACAGGTTTAACCAATTTGTTCTCAATTAACATCAGAGGGTCAACCTAATGTTTACATGGTATTTAACACTTTTTCCTACAGAGGGGCAAAGGAGTTATTTTTATTCCCATTTCACACAAATGCAAAGAGGTTAAAGTGCCCACAGTTACTAAGTGATTAAACTGACACCAGAACTCAGGTCTTCTGACCCCTGAAGTCCAGTGTATTTTGTACTATACCCTGCTGCAGATGGCTGCAACCAATCAAAGTAATTATTATTTGGTCTAATAATTCTGGGAGAACCAAATGCCAGTTATTAAGTTATTAATCCTGCCAAATATACACCTAGAAAAAAATTTGGACTGGGAAGACGTTCTTCATGAAATTTCTTCTGGCAAAATTATCTGAATTAAAGATTTAGTCAAGTATCTGTCATATCATGATAATATTCACGATAGTCTCTAGAATAAATCTAGAGGAAATTCTACATGTTTTAATCCTGGGCATCAGTATTGGACTCCCTCATCAATTTGCCTATCTCTGTTTTAGAGATAGACAATTTAGAATACATTGAAGAGGAGTAATTCTCCCTTTGATATTTTAACCACCAATACTTCTAAACTCTAAGTGACCATAACAGCAAAGCTCAGAATTAAACACGCACCTGAGAAAGACTTCTTCCATGGTGGTGACAGAAGCACCGTAGCTGGCAATGCCGAGCTCTTTCTGTTTCAGTTCCAGTTCAGTAAAGAGAGTTTCAAACCTAGGAGGAGGAAAGGGATAGGATAAAAATGACCAGTTTGATTGTTCTTTAAAAAAAAAAAGTCCATTTAAAAAGACAGGTATTTGAGTATGTGAAATAGATAAGAAATACAAGCATTTAAGTAAAATAAAACAAACCCAAGACTGTAAACTTTTTTCATTATTTAACAATTGTTAGCCCCATTCCAAAAGGTGTATCACCTTTAACATAGCAATCTCTATACCATCCTTTTCATTTTTCACCTTTTCTGGGTGTGTGTGACATGAATTTGATTTTAGCTGCATGGTTACTGTCAACACATATAATGTTCTTTTTGGTTCTGCTTTCTTTGCTCTGCATCATTTTATATACTTAATATATTTGTGTTCTTGTATTTCTTTGAATTCTTCCTATGTATCATTTCTTTCTGTACAGTTATATTCCCTTACATTTATGTATCATAATTTGTTCTGTCATTTCTCATCTAAAGCAGCTAGGTGACTCAGTGGATAGAGCACTGGGTCTGGAGTCAAAAAGACCTGAGTTCAAATCTAACATTGGACTTTTTTTTTTTTTGAAGGGGGGAAAGCAGGGCAATTGGGGTTAAGTGACTTGCTGGGTGTCTGAAGCCGGATTTAAACTCAGGTCCTCCTGACTCTGGGGCGGGGGGGTGGGGGGGGTGGGGGGGGGTGGGGGGTGGGGTGGGAGGTGGTGGTGCTCTACTCACTGCGCCACCTAGCTGCACTTAACATTGGACTTTTACCAGCTGCATGTCCCTGGGAAAATCACTTGCCTTGCCTCAGCTTCCTCAACTGTAAAGTGGAGATGATAATAGCACCTACCTCTTGGGGCTGTAGTGAGGCTAAAATGAGACAATACTTGTCAAGTGCTTAACAGTGACTGGCACATAGTAGGTGGCTATTTAGATGCTAGTTATTATTATTATTTTATGACTAGTTTGTTTCCGGTTTGGTTTTATTATTTTTTATTATTATAACTAGAGCTGCTAAGAATCTTTTTTTTTTTTTAACTTGTCACTAATCTCCTTGGAATATAGTACCAGAAATGGGACTGCTAGGTCAAAGGTTACACATTTTTCTAACTTATTATCCCATAGAATTCCAGACAGCCTTCCAAAAAAGTTGGACCAATTGCACAATTCTACCAGTCATGTCGATAGTACACTTACTTCACTGTTGCCCTGCGAGCGCTGAATGCTGTTATTAATTGTCTTTGCCAATTTGATAGGGGTGGGATCTCAGAGGTGTTTTGATGTGAATTTCTCTGATTATTAGAGATTTTGAATTTTTTGGTGATATTAGTGAGAGTTTATATTTCTTCTTTTGGGAATTACCTCTTTATATCCTTTGACAGCTTATTTGAATCAGTTTCTTATAAATTTTGGATGTCATAGTTTTATCTGAAATATTCGATAGAAAGGTTTTTTTAATATAATCAAATCTATTTTATCTTTTAAAATGTTCTCCAAGTCATCCAGAGCTTGTTAATAATTTACCTTTTTTCCACGGTTGCAAAAAACATAATTATCCCTTCTATTCTATTTTTTTTGGTGTGTCTTAAAAAATGTTCATATTGTTGCCAATGGTGTCCTGGTAAAAGTTTAACCAGTTATATGGAAAAAAATGTAACAAGGCAGTGATAAGTGCAATCTGCATTTTTAACATTTTCCCTATTCTTTCTTAAGTCTATAACGCTACAATATGAAGTGATACAGAGTAAAGAAAGCAGAATAAAAAAAAAACATTATACATGTTGACAAGAACCATGCAGTTAAATTCAGCAGAACAGTAAAGTAAGCTCTGATTTGTAGTATTTGCACATTTCCAAAATGTATATGCTCACGCTGAAAACTTAACAATCAGGTCTTGGGTGCTGCTTTTAATGCTGGCTCCAGCACATCTTTGGCTGAGTTATTTGAAATGGTGAGAAGTTTTGGTATGGTCCCAATTTTGTCAAATCACCATCCAGTTTTCCCTGTAATTTTTGCTGAAAAATGGAATGCCTTCCCTAATATTTTGTGGTTCTATGTCTATCAAAAAGCTATGATAACTGCACATAACTGGCTTGGGCTTGTTGGTATTTAACTTATTCTAAGATCAAAGTTTTTAAAAAAATTTAAAAGCAGTATCAAATAGTTTTGGTTGTTTTGGTTTCACAGTATAATGTGAAATCAGAGAATACAATACGATACAAGGCCCTTCCTCTTTTTGCATAATTTCCCTTGACATTCTTTACCTTTTTTCACATGAATTTTGTTGTTTTGCCTAATTCTATAAAATATGCCATTAAATTTATTGATTAATTTGAGTATTTACATATTTACTACATTAATGTGGACTAATCATGAACACTGACTCTCTAGTAGTTTAATTTTTTATTGCTATAAAAATTGCTTTATTGTTGATTTGTATAAGTCCTGTGTAGTTCTTAAGAGGTTAATTCCAAGATAATGAATATATTTTTTAAAATTAATTTTTGTTGCCTAAATACCCTGTGGTATCCCTCCCCCTCATAACTCCCAGAGGGCCATCCCGTATAACAAATAATTTTTAATTAACACACCTTCTATTACTCTTTTCTATTTTTAATGGTAAAATATAAATATGCTGATGATTTTTGTGGATTAATTTTATACCTTGCTATTTTGCTGGTATCTTTTTTGTTTGTTTACTTAGAAAACCCAAGAGAATCATATTATCTACGAGTTGAGCTTTCTTAACTTCCTTTTTTCCCATGAGTATTCCTTTAATTTCTTTTTTCTTATCTTACTGAGATAGCCTTTTTAGGACTATGCTATAAATAACAAAGCAATATTGTTTCTAAATTTGCTCCTGAGTTAAAATAAATGTCTTCCATTATGTTAAAGAGAAATTCTTCTGTTTTTATGCTTTTGGTGTCTTTAACATGATATTTTATCAAATGCTTTTTCTACATTTATTGATAAATTTTTTCTATTATCAATGATTATGTGAATTATTTTCCTAATAATAATAATTAATAAATTATTTTCCTAATATTAAATTATCCATTTGATCCTAGTATAAATGCCATCTGATCATAAGGAATCAATTTTGGGGGGGAAATTTTCCTGTCTTCTTTTTCACAGAGTAGAGGTGAACCTGGGTTCTTAATGGCTATGCCAGAGGAAGGCATAGCTTTTGTAGCTTTGACTATGCTAGAGAGGCTTCAAGTGTGGTCCTGGCAATAATACCATGTCTGTTTTCCAAGGATTAGCTTTTATAAAAGTAGGAGGCTCACTGACAGAGCAGGCTAAATGCCTTGTTAGGAATTCTCTGGCTATTGCACCTGTGAAAAGAAGAAAACATGGTCCTCAGCCCGTGGGGATCCCATCTGCTTCTTCAGTGGCAGGGACTGAGTTGCAGAAAATGAGGCAAAAGATGTTAAAAAGTGCACAATTGTCAGACCATCTTTAAATATTAACTGTATTCTAAATGTGAGGTTCTTGTGAGAAGCTAAGTCCACGCATTATTAGGAGGAATTAATTACAACAATCATGATATTCATTTTAAAAATAAAACTCTAAGACAAAAACAAACTGCTATTAAATGAAAGGACAGTCAGTCAATAAACATTTTTTTAAAAGAATGGCTTGAGTTTCATGCCATAAATTTCAGTATGATATAATTGTATTGTTATGATCTTTGATATAATTAGGTTTTTTTTTTACTCCATCCTTCTTGCCAATTATATTTTAGTCTCCATTTAGGACTCCATCTATTTATCACATTTTCCTTATTGATTAGTATTCCAGCTGAATGATAGCATGTGAAATCAATGTTGACAAATCCTCCCTTTTTGTATTTATTTCCAAGTTCTTTATGCCCCAGAGAGTGATAATTTTTTGTAAATGTCTCATGCGTATCTGAACAAAAATTAAATTGTTTAATAAACCCATATCAGACCTAATTTTTCTAGCCTTCTTTTCAATTTTATAATTGATTTCATCCTTCTGTTTGATTTATCATACCTTGTAAGTGGGATTTTGCATCTTCCGTTATCAATATTTTTTCTGCCTAGATTTTTTGTAATAGCTTTTTCTTGTAAAAGTCCTCATAATACTCAAACTTTTATTTCAGCTTCTAGCAAATCAACTACCCCTTCACTCCTAAATACTTTCCCCTTCAGTTTCTATAATATTGCTTCCTCCTTCTTGGTCAAACAGGTTCACACCTTTGGAATTATCTTCTCCCTGTTTTCCCTGACTCCCTATATCTAATCAGTTGCCAAGTCTTGTCAATTCTCCTTCCATGACACTTCTTGAAGCTGTCTTCTTCTCTCTTTTAATACAGTCACTTAACCAGTTCAAACCCTCATCATCTCTTTCTGGGATTATTCCAATAGTCTCCTAATAGATCTCCCTGCTTCCAGTCTCTACTCTCCAATCCACCTTCCAACTCAGCTGTCAAAATTATGCTTCTAAAACACAGTTCTGACCATGTCATTCCCAGGCTTCATTGTACCTTATAAAATTGACCTCACATTTCCCTCTGCACATTCTAGAGTCCAGCCTAACTGGTCTGTTTTACTTCCTCATATTGAGGGTGTACCCCCTTCCTTTTCTTGGCATGCCTTCAAGATTCACCTCAGCTGCCACCTTTGCTGAACTCCCTAGGTGTTTGGGCTCTTTCCTTTCTCAAATTATCTTGTTTATTTATCTGTGTTAATACTGTATCCTTCCAGTAGAAAGGAAGCTTCATCGGGGCAGGGACTTGAGTTTTGTTTGGTTTTTGTACCCTCCTCCCCGCACGCCTACTACAGTGACTAGTATACAGAGGGCACAAGCTAAATGCTTGTTGAATATGACTTGGTTCTTCAAGTGGTTGATGTTTGTCAGTTCCTCTTTAGCAGTGTGCTGATGACAGAGTTATCATGATAAGACTCAGGCCTTTCTCTATTCACATCAGAACCTCCTTCACTTAGTCATTATCCAATTTGGTTTACTATATGTTGAGGCAAACTCCACTCTTTGGGTCATTCCTGAAGATGACTGGCAATCTCTCCCTTCTGGTAACATGTTCAGTATCTCCTAGACCACAGTATTTCACGTGTGGAAGATTTTTTCCTGCTATTTGTTTAGTTTCTTGTCCTTTTCTTTTTCTTACATAAAAGGCCATTTTCTTTTGTTGCTCTTTAGTTGTTCTTTAATCTTTTTCCCCTTTCATTTTTAGCTATTCATGGGGGTAGATAGGGTGGACTGTCAAGTGGCACTCTCTGTAACCTCTTACTCCACCACTTTTCTGGAACTTTATATAAGTAACGTTCAGATATTATCTTTGGAATCTGATATCTTTACCTTCTTACAACACTGAGCATCCAAAGTCTCCCTCTACAGCACGATGCTTACCAGTGTTTTGGTAAGTATTCTTTTCATGGTATGAATTTCCTGACTATTCATACTATGCATGTGGTGGCAATGTAAGTAACCAAGAGGTCACAGGCCCTCGCCTATCAGAATTCATCTACTAAACCTGAGATATCCAGAAAACAATTGCAGATGCTGAGCAAATAGAAGACCTCAGTCCAGAACTCATCCATACCGGTGTGCACTCTCTTTGGGGAGGATAAACGATAATTCAGCTCCAACGTTGCTCTCCAAAATGGCATTTGGTATGTGATGATAAACCAGACGAGAAATGTCACTTGTATTACAATGAAGTTCCTTCACTACGATCATATGATACCCTGCACCTGAAAGAAGCCATTTAAAATACTGGATCAAACCAGATGGGTTTTTCTAGTTCTCTTCCCTAGGCTGCACCTGGCCTTAACTAGGTTTCATCGGGTTAGCTCCATGGGAGATGGGATAGAGAACATTCTGCAGTTTGGTCGCATGCATAAAGAGCTAATCTCAGAGGCTCAGTATTGCTACTGAAAATCTTGTCTCCTATTCCTCATAAGAGGGTTTGGGAATGAGTTTGGGGGTGATTGGCTTAATAAAGGAGCTGCAATTTAGAAAGTTGCCAAAATTGTACAACCAACAAGGTAAGGAAATTCCATTAGATTAATGAACTGAGTGTTAGAGTTGAGAATAAAGGCATCTACAGGGGGAAATCCATTCTCTGGAACATTTACACACTCTCTGAGATAGATTTCTATTAGACCTTAATTATGTCTTACCTTCACAAATGTCCTACCCAGGGCCAAGGATCTAGGCCCAAAGAGTGGGAAGTTCAGTGTAAGAAAGCCTTTCATTATCAAATTTCAGAAACTACATAGGAAGTGAACCTACAAAGTATTTTAAACTGGAGTATATATGCTGGAGAAAGTATATACACTGGAGATTTGATGCTAACTCAGCAATGAGGAAAAGGAGTAGAGACACCCAGTTTTCCTCCCTTGTCCTCCTCACCATATTTGTGCTTGAGGAAAAGTGAAGAGCCACAACACTGCAGGTCCCCCTTGGCCATAATAGCAATTCGGTCCCCCAAAAGGTCAGCCTCATCCATAAAGTGTGTGGTTAGCACAATGGTACGGTCATTTTTCTGCTGCTGAAGGAGATCCCAGGTGGCTCTCCGTGAAATTGGGTCCATGCCCGAAGTCGGTTCATCGAGCATCACTACCTACAGACCCAAAAAGGGACAGTTATAAGACCAGTCAAATGGGACTGTGCCACTTACCAAATCAGGTGGGGTCCTGTTCTGTAAGTTCTTCTCCTGTTGGTGAAAATGTTCTTGCCACTGTAATGGTCCATTCAGGGGAGTACAGTGAGTTTTACTCAGATAGAGAAGCTGATATATGAGATACATTTTCTGTTAGGCATTCACTTTTCTAGGATGAGACAGTGGGGCAAGGTCAGTTGTCTAAGGACGGACAATAGGCCCAGGACTAAACTACAATTAGAGATCCCCTCACAACTATCACCACCCTATACCAACCTAACTAATGATCTGATTGCTCACTGAGCATATCTTAACAGAGTCTTCTTAGGAGGAATGGTCCATACCAGCTCACCGGAGCAGCTAATATTTCTGCTGGGCAGCAGAGGGGACCTGGTTCCACTCAACACTGTACCTTAGAGCCTCCTATGAGTGCGATGCCAACAGAAACCTTGCGCTTCATTCCTCCACTCAGTGATTTTGAAAGTGAGTGGCGTTTATTCTCCAGATCAAGAATGTTCAAGATATGATTGACCTCCTCAGGACATTTTTGCTCAGATAATCCTTTCATCTACGAGACCAAGTGAAAGAGAACTTTAGGCTGGGACTTTCTGGGAAGAGCCTGACTCAGCATTGTAGAGTTGACAGAGCACTGAACTTAAGAGTCTGGAGATGTGGGCTCATATACTGCCTTAAAGATAGCCATGTGAAGATGGGTAAGCTACTTAACTATTTAATATCTTCCTTCCACCCCCCCCCCCCAACCTCCGCTTCCTCCCATCTCCCATCTCTCTACCTCCTCCCTCCTCTCCATGGTTCTTGGGGACCCTGTGAAGGTACAAGTGTTGACTACCTTGAGCATGTGAGCAAGGCAAAAAAAAGTATTTATTTTAGGCTCACCTGAGCATAGAAGTAAAGGTGCTCAGCCACTGTCATGTAGTCAAACAGGACATCATGCTGGGGGCATAAGCCTAGGCTCTTCCGGATCTGAACTATGTCACGTGAGATCTCATACCCATTGATATATGCCCGACCACTTGTAGGGGGAAAAAGACCTAGAGAGAAGCAGAAGATGACCCAGCACGGCTTTAGTGACAGGACAGCTAAATTCACTCCCTCTCAGCAGTCAGAGATTAATGTGAGTGAGGCTGACCTCTTTGATGATCCTTGCTTGACATGACACTCCTCTCCCAACCCCAGGAATTCCCACTGGCTGTCTCTCATGCCTGCAATGTTCTCCCTCCTAGTCTCCATGCCTGGCTTCCTTAACGTCCTTCAAGTCCTGGCTAAAATCCTTTTGCAAGAGACTTTTTTTTTTAATGCTATTGCCTTCCCTCCAAGATGATCTCCAGTTCATCTGGTCTCTATATTATCTGAACATAGTTGTTTACATATTGTCTCCGGCCTTAGGCTGTGAGCTCCTTGAGAGCAAGGGCTTTTTATGTTTTTTGCTTTGTTTTGCCTTTCTTGGTATCCCCCAGAACCTGCCTGGCACACTGTGGATGCTTAATAAATGCTTGTTGACCTTGATTTGAACCCTACCGTTCTGGCTTATTCACAAAGACTAGATGAATTCCCATTTTCCAGGAGGAATGTACTAGGGCCTGGGAGAAACACAACAAAACTTAAAGGAATGATAACTAATTTTTATGGAGACATAACACAAAATTGGTCAAAAAAATTTTAAAGTAACATATTGACAAGTACAAAGTTATTTCTTACTGATTGTGTTAAATATTAAAGAAAAGCAGAATAAAGACAAAAATGGAAGGGATTAACCAGGCAACATCAGAAGAGAAGTTTTGAGTTGGTTTTGAAGGATGTGAGAAACATGAAATGTAATGTAAAACTCTAACATAACGAGAAGGGTTTTATGTTACATTTTATAATTTGGGCTTATGAAGGGTGAGGAGTAACATTCACATAGGTTTAGTGGTAGGAACTCCCTGGTCATAGTGAGGGGACTTTAAGCAAAGTGACTTAGCTGGATAAAGGGCCTTTGGAAGAGAGAGATCTCTCTCATTACCTTAGACAGGCTATATCTGAATATTACTTTGGGAATCACAGTCCCAGAAAATTTAGCAATTGTGTTAATTCATCAAACAGGATTTTAGGGAAAAAAAACCTTCAAATAAGATGAACCAATTAATCACTATTATGCTACCATGGGGATGATGGGGTTTTTCTCTCTATCCCATTCCTGCCTTAATCTTTCTGATCCATCCTCTTCCACAGCTGACAAAATTATTTTCTTAAAATGCAAGTCTCACCATGTCACTCCTCACTTCGAATTCCAATGGTCTTTATTGTCTCTAGGAATAAATTGCCTTTCCAGCCCAGCATGAGCATAATTTGTTCCTCATCATCACCCACAGCAGTAACAGCTTCATGACAAGAACTTTGAAATCCCACTCTCTGACCACAGCTCTCTCCTCACTCACACTTAACCCAAGCTTCACAACTATCATCATCTCTGGTTCCTTGAACCATTCCTATTCTCCCAGTCCATCTTCCTGTATGTGGTCTTACTTAACTCCCCATCAAGCTCTGACTCCATGGTCAGCTACTTGGTTGGTACACTAGAATCCCCTGTTCCCCTTCTCTTCTGCTACATCCGTCCAACAAAGCCTCATCTCTGGGTAACCCTTATCAAGTTAATTTCTCTGCTTCTCCTCCAGAGCTAAGTGTCACTGGTGAAAAATCATAGAATCAAGCTGATCTGACCCACTTTAAATTCACGGTACATAACCTCAGCAGGAACCAATGCTACTTTCCAATAATCTTCCTATTCTGCTCTTATGGACTCCCTGTATATCTCCAAAGTAATGGGAATATTTTCTTATCCCCTCCTTCCCTCAACTGACTTCCCAATCCCCATCACTTCTAGCAGATGACCTGATCTCCTACTTCACAAGGAAACTGAGGCTGACTAATAACATTTCCTTGAGTCTCCCACTTGATTCCTCAAAATTTCTCACTATCATCAGCTGTTTTCTCATTCCTTCTTGTCATTGGAGATATTTCTTACTTTTTTCTAAAGCAAAACCTATACTGTATGCTTTTACAAAACAATCACCTTTTATTCTGAAGTTAGAAAAAACACCAAATAAAATGGATATTTCAAAAGAGTAAAACAGAAAACTTACAAATGAAAATGAGAATCTGTTATGTACAGCTTGTCTAAGTATATGATAAATTCAACATGTAATTTTCAAAGCTGTCCTGTTTATCTGTGATTCTTTCTGTTATCTTTTATGCATTTAAAACTGTTTCAACAACCATCTTTTCTTTCTTCTGTGGTGGGCTATCCTATTCCTAAACTCTCTCCTGTCAGCCACCAAATGAAAGCAAAAACAAAACCCTTGTAGCAAATATGAATAGTCAAGCAAAACAAACTTCTGTATTGTCCAGGTCTGAAATGTCTGTCTTATTTTTGGGTCTATCACCTTCGTCAGGATGTGGGCAGCATGCTCTACTGTTGGTCCTCTGGAACTGTGATTGGTTATAGCGTCTATCAGAGTTCTTAAGTCTTTCAAAGTTGTTTGTCTTTACAATGTTGTTATTATTATATAAGTTTTTCTGGTTTACTCTGCATCAGTTTATACAAGTCTTCCAGGCTTCGGTGAAACCTTCCCTTTTGAAATTTCTTAAGGCATAATAATATTCCATTACATTCATATACTCTATATGGATACCCTCCCCTCTCTGTTTCTAGTTCTTTGCTACAAAAAAGAGCTGTTATAGCTCTTTTGGGCCCTTTTCTTCTTCTTCTGATCACTCTGATCCACGGTACAGATCTAGGAGAGGTTTTTGCCCCCTTGATATCACTTCCCTCTCCTTCCTGATTTCCTACAAGCCATATCTCTAGCGGTCATTGCCTCTTCAATCTCTCTCTCTCCACCAACTGCTTCCATTGGCCTATGGCTGTGATCTGTTCTCTGTAATCCTTAAAGTCTTCTACTTAATCCTTCTAGCCTATCTAATTTCTACCACTACAACCCCATGCCCCAGCCCCATCCGTCACCTGCCCCTTACTGAAAACTTCTCGAAAAGGTCACCTACAACCAGGGCTTTCTACCTCCTTAGTCACCACTCCTTATTCAAATGCCTGCCACCTGGTTCCTCCATCCACCACTCTACTGAAGCTGTTCTCTCAAAGGTCACCAACAGCCTTCTAATTGGCAAACACAGTAGTCCTTCTCCTTTAATCATAACATAGATGATCTCGAAGAGGTATCTCACCAAACAAGAACAGAGAGAAAAGTTAAGATGGCCAAGAACAGAGCCTTGAGGGACAACTGTGTTTAGGAGGCAAAAGAAAGACAATGATCCAGAGAAGGATGCTGAAAGGGGGTGGGAGCAAAAGACAGAGAGAGGGGGAGAGAGCGAGGGAAGGAGGGTGAAAGAGAGAGACAGAGAGACTAAGGGGAGATAGAGTGTGTATGTGTGTGTGTGTGTGTGAGAGAGAGAGAGAGAACAAGAAGATAGTAGAGGATCAAAATCACAGAGGACAGAACTTCAGACTTGGAAGGGACCTCAGGGACCATGTAGTTCAGAGAACACCTAAACAAGAATTCCTTGAACAGCATCCTAGGCAAGTAGTCATTCAGCCTTCCTTTAAAGACATCTGGTGAGGGGCAGCTAGAGGGGTCCCTCTAAACCAGCTTTCTTCACTTTTCTTGTGTTAAGGACCCCTTTGGCAGTCCAGAGAAACCTATGGATCCCTTCTCAGAATAATGTTTTTAAATGCGTAAAATAAGAAATATAGGACTAAAAAGTAAGCCAATTATACTGAAATATAATTATTAAAATATTTTTAAAAAACAACAAACAAGTTTAAGGTTCAAATTAAGAACTCCTGTATTGGGGATAGTCTAGTAGGGGCAGCTGGATGAGGCAACAGATAGATTGCCAGGTCTAGAATCAGGAAGACCTGAGTTCCAAATGCCTGGGGGCATAGACACTTACCAGCTGTGTGGCCCTGAGGCAAATCACTTAATCTGTTTCAGTTTCTCAACTATAAAACCAGGATGAATAATAGCACTACCTCCCACATTTACTTGGGCCAAGGCGTAAAGAAAAACACTACACTTTATGAAGGTCACTGCAGAATTCTCCCTGACCTCTCTAAAAAATGTTTCTTCAGTCCTGAGATTACTCAGGCGGAAGGAGTGGTAGCGGTCATCAGCTAGATAACAAGTGGTTAAAAAGCAAATGGGGTGGTACAAGGAGTGGTGAGAAAATGGAGTCTAGATAATGTTTCTTAGGATTTTAGCAACGAAAAGGAAATGAGATATAGGATGAGACCCTGAGCAAGTGGCAAAGTTGAGTGAAGATTGTTTTTTAGAGATGGGGGCAGTCTAAGCATGTTTGTAGGTAGCAGAGAAGGAGCTGACAGACAGGAAGAAATTGAGGATGACAGAAGGAAGGCATAATCAGTGGGGCAAACTCCTAGAATGGACTGGAGGAGACAGGATCAAGAACACAAGCAGAAGGGGCTAGCTTCAGCAAAGAGAACTAATCCCATCTCTTCCTCCAAGACGGCAAAGGAAGAAAAGAGGTGACACGTATTTATTAAGCACTCGCTATGTGCCAGGAACCAGGCACTGAGAACACAAATAGAAGCAAATCACCACAACAACAACCCTTGCTCTCAAGCAGCTTAAATTCTAATGGGGGAAGCTGAAAAGATGGGTTGGGGGGAAGGGAGATATAGGCCAACTCATCCTCAGAGTGAAGCAATGGAGGAAAGAATAGGAGATGATGCTGATGGCGTCTTAAGTCTAGAATTTCCCCAATAAAGCTCTATGATTTCCAGTCTCTGGGACGCTGCTCATGCTCTTTTTTCGTGCTGGGAATCTCACTGCTTCCTAAAAGCACTTGTTAAATTCCTACTTATCCTTTTGTTTTTCAGGATCAAGTATGAAATCTTTTATTTCCTTCATAACATGCCTCCCTCACCCTTTCTAGTTTTCTTTTTTTATTTTTACAAATTATTTATTTTTAGTTTTCAACATTCACTTCCACAAGTTTTAAATTTTCTCTACTTCCCTCCCCTCTCCCCCTCCCCGAGACTGCATGCAATCTGATAAAGGCTCTACATATATATTCCTATTAAACATATTTTCACATTAGTCATGTTGTATAGAAGAATTAGAACGAATGGGAGGAGCCATGAGAAAGAAAAACCAAAACAAAACAACTTCTGATCCTTTAAAACCCAACTCAAATGCCACCTCCACCACAGAGCTTTCCCTGATTACTCTTTCCCCTTCTGACTTAAAAAAAGGGTTTGCATTAGAATTTCCTTTATTTATTTAATATTCAATGGATCTGTGACACATAAATGTGGGTACTCCAACCCCTGGTGGGGACCGTAACCCAGCCAAGCCTTCCTGTCCTTTATGGTTCTTGTCTATGTTCTTTCATGGATCATTTATGGAGGATTCGCCCAATAAAGGCCTTCCTCTGAGGCTTTTTACATTTTCAGGATACCCATGGAGCACCAAGGCTATCCATTTGTCATCCCTTGCTTGAGACACACGTCTCCTGGTAATGCAATTTCTCAAGCACTGCTCATCCTCGGAGATATGCTCTAGCTTATCTGTACCGCGCAGGGAGCTCTTTATTGCCCCCAAGGTCACCTGCCCACGCTAATTTCTCAGAGATCATGATGTTCCAGGATTCACAATCATAAACAACTGCTGGAAGAACAATTATGTTGGGTCTTTGAACCAGAGCAATGCACTGTTCTCTAAATGTAATCCATCTCCCATTCAATTCAAGGTCCAATTCATGATCCATCTGCATTGAACATCCCAAATATACAGACTACCTCAATAAACATACAATAAATATACAGTTGCATGTCATGGTCTGGATAGTAGATTTTTTCATGAATTAAGATTTTTCTGTTTCTGAATCGACTGTTAGACTGATCATGCTTAAAAAATCGTGAAACTGATTACAGAAGCTTGCGATGTCATGGGGTTGGGATGTAATTAGTACAATATCACCCACAAACAGGAGCATTTGTAGGCTGAGAGGAAGTCCGTCATTTACTATGGACTTTGCACAAGACATCCTTTTTAATAGTGGCAGACACCCTGGCTAAGTGTCCACTGCCCTCGTTAATGCCTCACCTAACACGGATAAACAGACAATTGTTGAAGAGTTATCTCTGGGGTTGCATTTGTTGAGAAGTCTTGTATGATCTTAACATGTGCTTGAGAGATTCTGGTTTGGAACAGTCTTTAAAATTATGTTTTATACCTATTGTGTCAAATGTTTGCTTACTATCAACAAAACACAAACCCAGTGGGATCTCCTAATCCTACTGTCAATACTGTGACCAAGAAAATATGGGAAATAAGACATGAGAAGATATGAGAAAAGAGAGAAATGTCCAGGAAAATTTGTTGGCTCCCTTCTCATTTTTTAAATCAAATATTCCTTTGTTATACATATAAATCATTTTCATAAAATTTTATAAAGACGAGAAGGTAGGCATATGGGTCAGAGTTAGAGATGTTCTCTTGATTCCCTTTTTGGGGGTACTGATTTTTTGTGTAATTTTGGCTTTTTCTCCTGCCTGAGATATCTTGTAAATCAATCTCTCAATGCTGTCAAGATTGTGCTGCCATCGACATAGATTTCCTCATTGTATAACTGGCCTCGTCCTGTTGCTTTTTCTGACATTGTCTTCCTAACTGCCTTTTAAATGTTAAGCTTCCAATTTTGGTGGTTCCTCTGTCACTGGTAATTATAGAAGCATTAAAAAATTTGCTACATTAAAGATATATTTGTTTTCTTGACATTTTCCTCTATGAAGATACTTGGAATTATGTAGTTCATTTTGGTTTCATGCCAAGCTTTCTTTAGACTTGTTTTTGCTTCTTTTTTTTTCTGTTTTATCAGATGACACTGCTTATAATTTTCTACCATCCTCCATAGTGCTTTACAAATTTGAGTTAAAAATTGGTGATGCCCTTGGCTATCATCTCTTTCCACTTTCCATGGAGATCAAATGTTTGTTGACTGAAGTGATTTCTAGGCTCATTTGGCCTCTTCCTTGTGACAATTACTTTATTTGGGCTCAACTTTTTAAGGAAATGTTAACCATCAAAGTCTTTCATCTTTGCCTTTTTACATTTTCTACTGTTCCACACTGGCAGCCCATTTCACAGATCAAGTTGAAACTACTGTGATTGTTCAAGTGTCTTTCATCTTTAGCTTTCAAATCTGATGTTGAATTTGAGCTGATTTTCGTGACTCCAAAATCAGTAACAATGTGACTCTACAAATATTTACATGTAATATTATATATGATATTGTACTTATCTATGTTTATGCCTTATCTCCCTATCTTACAATAAAGCTTCATAAGAACAGGGATCTTTTCTCACTTGAACTTGGTATCTCTCCCAGCTCCTAAGCACAGTAGTCTGTACACACCTATGTGTTTAACAAATGTTTGTTAAATGAATAACGATGAAAAATACTGAAATAGAAACAACTCTGCCTAGGCAGGAAAGGAAAGGCCTACCACTAACCAACATCTTTAGAGTCTAGAAACATAAAGGGCTACCCAGCATTATTCCCTTTGCCCCTCAGCTGGGCTGATCCTGACCTGTGAGGATGGACAAGGTGGTAGTCTTCCCTGCTCCATTATGTCCCAGGAGAACAGTGATTTGCCCCTCATACATATTCAGAGTCAGGTCTCTTATTGCCTCTTTTCTCTTATTCCTCACCATAAACATCTGTGGAAAAGGTAGAGAAAGAGTAAATTTACATAAAACTCTAGGACTTGTGAAGGGCTTTACAATAAGTTAAGCATTAACCAACAGCTACCGTTCATGAATGCAATACTTCCCCCCGCCCCTGTGTCAGCATCTATCTCATTTAAAAATTAACCTCTGCATTGTAATAAATAAAATTCTGGTTCAATGACCAACCCTAGAGAGCAGCAAGAGATATTAACCTGGATAATAGTGTCTAGGGGAATATCACATGTCTCTTTCTTTTGCCCTGATCTGTTTAACATTTTTATTTATGTCTTTGCTGAAGATATAGTTGGAACACCTAAGAAAATCTGAAGCTGACATTAAACTTGGAGGGATATAATTCATATCAGATAACAAAACTAAGATCTAAAGATAACCTGATAGGCTGAACCATGATGAAACTTAAAAAGAATAAAGAGACCTACACAAGGTAAAAACTCAACTGCCTGGGTACAGGATGGGCACAAACTGATACACCACTAGTAAATTCTACTCAGGGGCATATTCTCTCCAGATGAGGGGAGGGACAAAGGGATGGTTCCCTTATCTAAAAGCAAACAGAAAGCCCAGGCTAAGCTACAGTTAAACAGTTCTTTGATCTCTTCAAAGGGTATACTTTTAGGTGACAGTCTCCTCCCACCCCAAACAAAAATTTAATGTGTTCTCAGACTGCATTAACTGAGGTCTCTTATTTAGACTGACAGAAATGACAGCCCAATTGTATTCTTTCCTGAACATATCACAGCTAGAGCATTATGTCTAGTTTTGACTGCCACATTTTAGGAAGGGCAGTGAAAAACTGGAGTGTTTTCAGAGGTGCCCAAGATGATAAGAGGCCTCAAAACCATACTTCAAAAGGATTGGCTGAAGGAACTTTCAATGTTTAATTTTGAGAAGAAAAAACTTAGGAAGTGATTTGATTATGGTCTTCAAATATCCAAAGGGCTCTTATGTGGACAAAGGATTAGATTTATTCTGCTTGGTCCAACAAGACGGAACTCAGTCCATTGGGTGGAAGTTACAGAGAGGCAGATTTTAACTTGACAGGAAGAAACACTTTCTGCCATTTTAGAGTTGTCTAGAAATGCACTATGTTGCCCCAGGAGGGAGATATCCTTCACTAATGTTCTTAAAGAAAAGGCTGGGATTACACTTGTTTGAGATCCTGTAGAGGGCATTCATGCTTCAAGTTGGAATAGATAACCTGTGGGGTCCCTTTTAATGCTGAATGATTAAGTAACAATAAACCCAGAAGAGAGGGTTCAAGAAGACAGATGTTTTTACTTCCTAGTATAAAAGAGTATGAAAGTTTTACAGGCAACTGATTTGGAAGTGTCTTAGATTAAAGATATAAGGATGTACAAGAAACTGTATGCCCTAATTCTATTAATACAAAGCCTACATTAGCAAGGAAAGAGGAAACTGAAGATTAAGAAAGAGTCTAAGGGCTCTGACAGATAAGAAAGAGCCAACATCAATTCTGTTTGACAAATGCCCCTGTCCTTCAAGGCTTTGTATCTCTAGAACCATGCTGCAATCCTTCCCAGTGGAGATCAAGGTCAAACAATGAAATGCAAAATTCTTCTCATCTATCCACTGTACTTTCAGGTTTTAGCATCAAGTGAGACAAGGAAGTGAAAGCTTCTGAGAAGGCAGATATCACCCCTCACATGCAAACTGACATAGAGACTCACAGGTGCAGATTCTCAAGCTCAATTTTACTTCTCAAAGACAAAATTCTATATAAATCATCATAAGTCAACATAAAACTTACTAAATTTCTGGAGAACAGAAAGGAATATGTTGGTTATTGGGTTAACCAGTAATGATTTCCTTGAAGACACGCTCCTTCAACTATACATTAGTAAAAATTTTCAGTCTTAATTGTCACACAGTACCTTGGATAGGTGTTTGATCTTTATTCCAGCTACTAAATCTTCAGGTTCAGCCTCAATGTACTCAGTTTTTCGAACTTTCTCAGGATCACTCTCTTCCTCTTCTTTTCCCATCATAGATCGTTGACTCCCACACCAGTAGGAAGGCTAAGGAAGAAATCAAAACCGGATTACCAAGATGGCCAATTAATGACAATGACAACTTTTACTGGTATCAGAAAAGCTTCAGTCAATGGAACAATATAATCTTTTGAAGCAAAATAATCTTGAATCTGGTTCTCTACATGAGAATATCAAACATTACTAAAAGTGTTATTATTGGTTAAGAAGCAGTGGACAAAATGAAGCGACTAAGATAAGTTAAGATTACGGCCAAAATGGTAGCATAGGAAGGATTGCTATCAAATTGAGTCAAGTTTCTTTGCTTAAGACTGTCCCTTAGTAGCTGATGAAGTGGAAGTTAAGGGAAAATGATAGCTTCTCCCTATTATTCTATGGCCATAATTGTGTCCCAAGGTGGAAGGAATAAGGTGGTAGGGGTGGTCTCTACCTTCAAAAGATCAAACAGTAACATCAGAACTCACCATCAAGAAAAAATACCAGGGCTGGGGCATACCATATTCTCCTGGAAAGACAGCTTCCACATACCAGGTCACCAAGCCATAGAAGGCAGAATCAAATAGCAGCATTATCAGCACATGCCCAAAAGTGAAGTCATCATCAACATTAACTGATTTCATGAGATATTTCCATTGAATTCCCATTCCTGAAGCACAAAAGGGAAGACAAATAGAATTACTGGTAGGCTAAGACAAGATCAGAGTTGTCCTGAAGCTTCCTAATCTCAAAATGAAGAATAAAGGACAGCCATAAGACTGAAAAACATGTAAGCCTGTTATCTACCCTGTTAGTGTGAATTATTTACTTCTTAAAGTATTCCATAATATTTTTTGCTTTAGTTTCTGTTTTTAATTCAATTTTATTTTATAGTATTATATTTCAGTTCTGAGTTGTCTCCCTCTCATTTCCCCTCCCCCACCCATTGAAAAAGCAAAAAAACCAAAACCCATTACAAATATGTAAAGTCAAGCAAAACATATTCCCAAACTAGCCATGTTAAAAAAATGCTTTCATCTGTACTCTGGGCCTATTACCTTTCTATCTGGAATTGTGGTTGATCAGAGTTCCTGTCTTTTAGGGTTAAATGTCTTTCTAATATCATTGTTTTTGCATAAATTGTTCTGGTTCTGTTTACTTAACTCTGCATCAATTTATCTAAGTCTTCCTAGGTTTTTTCTGAAACCATCTTCATCATTTCTTACAGCATAGCAACATTCTATCACATTCACCTAATCATAACTTGTTCAGTGATTCTCTGATGTGTAGTCCCTCAGTTTCCAATTCTTGGCCACCATGAAAAGAGCTGCTACAAATATCTTTGCAGGAACAGGTTCTTGTTCTTTGCTCAGTTGGGGTACTGGATCAAAGAGTTTGCACAGTTTAATAGTTTTTAGGAATAGTTCCAAATTGCTTTCCACAATGGCTAGACCAGTTTACAGACCCACCAATGGTGCATTAATGTAACCGATTTTCCATAGCCCTTCCAGCAATATTCATTTATTTTCCATTTTTGTCAACTTTCCCAATCTGATGGGAGTGAAATAGTACCTCAAGAGTTCTTTTAATTTAAATTCCTCTAATTATTAGTGATTTTAGAGAGTTTTTTCATATGGCTATTGATAACATGGATTTACATTTTACAACTAAAGTTTCTTTAGTCTTTAAGTTGAGTTTGCTTTGAAAATTTCAGGACCAACCCAAACCCACTAAATGACAATATTACCTTTACATTTAATTTTACAGTATGTGTGTGTATAGTCCCTTTTTGGATATGGTATTAAAGATTAATGCTTGGTCAAAATGTGTTTCAGGGAATTCTTCAAGAGTTTCTTCTGCTTTCTCTGTCTGCTTTTACTACCCTTGAGTACAATATGAAATTGCTACTTGGGTGTTCTTTATGATGAATCCAATAGAATTTTTCATGGTATATTAGAACTAATCTCTGGATATACAGTGCTCAACTACCTATGGTGAATGTATACCTTGAGGACTACAACTGTGCCAACTTTAAGAAAATCCAAGACAGAATTGAAAAAGAAATACATTAGATTAATTCTTATTTACAAATGATTTATGTGGAAATGACAATGCATTTTAAATAAATTATAAATTATTATAAACACATTATAAATACAATAGCCTATTAGATGGAGAGGCAGGGACATAACAATAAACTACGAGTAACCAGTACTGCAGTGGTTCACAAAGGGTTTGCCATGGATGTCATAGTTTGACAAGTATGCTATGAATTGTATGGAATTTACACTTGCAATCAAGTGTGCATGCATGAATCTCCCGACTCGCACTATAGTATGCTATGATTCCTAATAGCAGAGAATCATAATGTGAAGTGAGCAAAACAAAAATCGAAAACTAGTGTGCTGATTTCAAAAAAACTGAAAAAGAAGAGAAAGCATATTAAAGAGTCCTTTATTCATTTGATCTACAATGCACAATAGCCACGAGGAGGTAACTTTGGAAACTATAACTAGGAACTGTTTAACTGTAGTCCTCGAAGTGTACAATTCCTCAAAGAAAGATTCAGGTGACAAATTGTCCAAATGTACCCTGTCCTAATGTACACAGCACATACATTTAATGTTTTTAAAAAAATTGATCAGGTGCAAAACATTTCAGATGAGAGAAAGGCCACTGGCAAGAGAAATTTGTAGTCGAAGGGTTAAAGCCCTAACCACTTCCTGGCTTGGCTGGAAGTCCAGATGCAGAATTGCTGTTTGGACTATGAGGACTGAAGGTTCAGCAGTTCTGTTGTTGCCTTTTGGGGAGAATGTGGTAGAAGCAATGGGCTATGATTTATGTTTTAGATAGCTGTTGGTGTGTGCCTGTGAATCTTTTGTATTTAAGCATTTCCTCTGTGATAGAGGAAGTAAATGGCTGTTGTGTATCTGGTATCTATGCTTTGTTCAATTAATGTTTTTCTTGAGGGGACTTTGTTAACCCTTTTGGGGGAAAATGTGTACACAAACCATGTCTAGGCTTTACAGGGTTTCCCCTGCAACTCCAGCAATGAGGCAAAATGAGCATGAGAAGGGTCTGACACCCTCTCTCTGGGAATAGTGGTCCATGTAGAGTTCTTTATTTTATTTACAGGTCAAATGAGATAATATATTTAAAGCACTACATAAGTATTAGTTATTATTATTGGCTATTTTATATACATTTACTATAATTGCCCTAAAAACTGAAAGTGATATTGCCAGGGCAGCTAGGTGGCGCAGTGAGTACAGCACCGGCCCTGGAGTCAGGAGGACCTGAGGTCAAATCCAGCCTCGGATACCTGACACACTTACTAGCTGTGTGATCTTGGGCAAATCACTTGACCCCAATTGCCTTGCCTTCCCCCCTCCCCCCAAAAAGAAAATGATATTGTTATCCCCTTTATTCAAAGACAATCAGAACTGGCCATCCTAGACTCATCCTAGATCCAAGGCAACCTAAGGCTCAAACTTCAGAGTAAACCTTTCAAATACAGTGCCTGGCATACAGTAGGTGCTTAATAAAAGTCTGTTGACTGAATGAAGATCAGTCACTTTCTGCCTGGTTCAGGTCAATCAAAGCACCAACTGCTGTCATCACAAACTTTTTCTCAATTCCAGGGTGAATAACCATACCTCAAAAATTGTTCCATTCACCCCAGCAGAAGATAAAGTTCTTTGTTACCCCTTCTTCAACTGGATTCAGTGAACATTTATTAAGCACCTACTACATATAAAATACTATTCAAGATGCTGGGAGAGTGACATCCTTGCCATCAAAATCCTTAATTATCTGGTCTCACTTAACCAGGAAAGACAGTTGGCCAAGTTATTTATGGAAATGAAGTATTAACACAAAGCTAAGGATCACTAAACTCCCACTCTTTTTCTAACTAAGAACCTGCCGGCATGGGTTTCCTTTTAAGCAATGGAAAAAAGAAGTCAGTCTGCTATGAAAAATATTTAAATCAGCTGACCCTCCGTATAGATTGGTCTCACTTTAAGGAAGATAGGTTCCTGAGCAGTCTGTATGGCAAGTGAGTACAGCTATATTAATGCATTCCCCCCCCCCCCCAAGCTTAATTTCATTGTTCATTAGGCTCTTCTCCTAACTTAAGGTCAGGCTTGGAAATCAATGGAGTTGATAACAGGTCTCTAAGAAGGTGTTTCTTGTCTTTATTTCATCTACTCATTTTTAGGTGGCCTTTCTGATCCTCCAACTGCTAGTGCTCTCCCTCTCATATTTATTAATTTTACATTTATTCTGTATATATTTTCATATGTACCAGCTATCCCCTCTATCAGAATGTAAGGTCACTGTGAATAGGGGCTGTATCGTTCTTCATATTTCTGTCTCCAGCACCCAGCATGGTTAATATGTCACATGTTCACTGACTGACAGATTCTCATTCAAATGTGTTATCTTTAGACTCTCCCTCTCAACTGCCTATATCCTTTCCGTATGCCTACCAACACATTCAGGTTTCCCTCCATTTCTAAAAAACCTTTCTGTTGACCATTCTAGCTCATCTAGCTGTAGTCAAATGTCTCTCCTCTTCCTGTTAAAGGACTTGGAAAACGTTGCCTGCCCGGGATGCCTTCACTTCTTCACCTCTACCTCTCTTCCAAACCTTGCCATGTGGATTCTGGCTCTATGATTCTAAAAGACTATCTTCTAGTCATTAAATCCAATAGCCTCCTTTAAAGTCTTTATGAGCTGGAATTCTCTGGAGTACTGAACACTGCTGACCAGTTCTTACTGGATACTACTCCTTCCCTTGGCTTCAAAGAAACCACATTTTCTTGCTTTTCTTCCTAATCCCAAACTGTTCATCTTTCTCCCCAAACTGGCTGGCCCCTCTTAACTTCCCTATCACTAGTGAGGGTATGACCATCATCCTGGTCACTTGGGTGTCAACACAGGTGTCACCCTCTAGTCCCCATTCTTTCTCATCCCCACTCCCCCATATCATATCCAATCATTTGTCAGGTCTCGTAATTTCTACCTTCGTACCATCTCTCATATATGTCCCCTTCTCTTCCTTCACATTGTAACAACCCTAGCACAAGACCTCATTACTTCATACCTGACTAATAGCCTGCTGATTAGTCCCACTGCCTCGAGTCTTTCCATACTCCAATCCATTCTGCATTCAGCTGAGCTTCCTAAAACGCAAATATGACCATACTTTTCTCTAATACCATCTGTGGCGTCCCCCCACCCCCAGGTTTACTAATACCCCAGTTGGGTTTCCTAATACCTTCAGGATGAGAAATCCTGTGTTCGGCTTTAAAGCCCTTCATAACTTGGCCCCTTCCTATCTTTCCAGTCCTTGCACCTTCCTCTTGCTTCACTTATCCTGCAATCCAGAAATACCAGCCTCTCAATTCCAAGTGTTTTCACCATGCCTGTGTTCTCTTCCTCCTCATCTCTGCCTGCTGGCTTCCCTGGCTTCCTTCAAGTCTCAGCTTAAGTCCCATATTCTGCAAGAAGCCCTTCCTAGTCTCCCTTAACTTTAATGCCTGTTCTTTGAGATTACCCCCAAGTTATCCGGTATACATCGTGTTCATACATAGTTGTTTGCATGTTGTCTCCCCATCATTAGACTGTGAGCTCCATCAGAGCAGGGACTGGCTTGTTTGGCCCTTCTTTGTACCCCCAGTGCTTAGCACAAAGACTGGCACATAGTAGATGCTTAGTAAATGCTAACTGAATGACTGGAATCACAAAAGAGAAAAATACTACTTGGAGGTATGATGGTTTTAAAGAGGACACACAACAGCTAATGACCAGAAGATGGCAGCAGAGAGCATTCAGCTGAGCTGCCAGCTTGAAGCCCAATGACATCACCGGATGACAGTTTCCCAGGGGCTCTGAGAGAAGCAAGCCACAGTGCTGGAGGCAGTCGGGTTCCAGAAGGGCTGCTGCTTTAGGAACATGCATTGTCCAAGCTATACACCTTCCTACAAGTTCACCAGTCACTCACATTCCTTGTGGGTACTCCTCATTGGTAGTGTGGTAGCCACGGCAAAATGTTCCCTTGAGAGGGCGGGGGAAATCTTGTTCCTTTTGTTATAATGCTTATTTAAAGGTATTTTTCTTTGAATTAACTAGTTTGCTGGATGAAAAAGAAACATGCTGTGGCTTGGGTTGAAGCTGGCTTACAATGGGTCCTGAACCTGGGGTAGCTTTCAGAGGACATAGGTCTGAGACAGGTCCTAGGTGATACCTTTGTGGCCCTAGTTACTATCTACCTGGACTTCTACAATAGTGCCCTACTTGCCCTGCTCTAATATATTCTTCATACTACTACTTGAATAATCTTCCTTATGCACAGCCACATTTCTCCTATGCTCAGAAATTTTCAAAAGTTCCCTAACTTCTACCAAGTAAAGTTCAAACTGCTTTTTTCAGCATTCAAAACTCACTATACAATACAAACTGGAGCTCTGTCTTCCCACTCCCCATTCCCCCTGCCCCCAATATGTCCTGTTTCTTCCCCACCTCCATGCATTTATTCAGGTTAGTTTCAGCTATTGGGATGGTACTCTCTGCCTAATGTATTGCTAACTTATCCTTTTAAGCTCAAATCAAATGCTACTTCATCTGTAAAGATAGTTGGTCTGTATCTATCCCTCTTCTCTATATTTACATACTCACTAACATTGTTTGCAACCGCAGAATACTGGATAGAACTTTAAAAAAATAGCTCACAAATGGCTGCATAAAAATATGCCACACTGTTATGAGTAACATGAGGCATGCAAAGAAATTTGCAAAGTTATATAAAGTAATGTTACTTGAAGACAATGGAACCAGAAGAACAGTATGTATACAGTCTACAACTATTTAAAGGGAAAAATGAATATATGGATATAGAGAAGCATGGACAAAAACAATGGAAGGGAATACAAAGGAAAGAATTACTATGAAAATATTGTACATTGAAATTAATTTTAACATATAAATTAATTTCCATGACCACTGCAGTAAAGTTGTAAGCAGAAATTAATTTTGAGTGTAAATTAAATATCTTATGCTTAATCAGTTTTGTTTTTTAAAGTCAAGTGTATGATAAATACAACTAGGCAGCCAAGTGGCACAGAGCACAGAGTGCCAGGCCTAAAGTCAGGAGGACTTGAGTTTGAAACTTGCCTCAGACCCTTACACCAAACTGTGTGACCCCCAGAAAGTCACTTAACCTCTGTTTACCTTAGTTTCCTCATCTGCAAAGTGGGGATCTTCCAGGGTTGTTATGAGGATCAAATAAGATTAATAATTATAAAGTTCTGGGCACCATTCTCAGTGCTTTATTCATGTTAGCTATTATTATTATTAATAAATTAGATTAAAACCTATAAACAAAGTGTTTGAAGGGACCTTAGGAATTATTGGTGCAGTGCTCTCATTTATAGATGACAGAGGGGACGTGATTTGCTTTGACAAATGGTGAGGTAGACAATGGCAGAGCCAGGAATAAAACCTGGGTTTGTAGAAACAGGATTATGTCTCGATCAAGAGCGGAAGTAATCTCAGAAGCCATCTAATCCAAACTTCTCATTCTATAGAAACTGAGGCCAAGGAGAGTGAAATGATTAGCCCAAGATCACAAGGAAGTAATTGTCAGAGTTCCTATGACTCCAGAGGTCATAGATGATAGGTCTAGGTCTAGATCCTATGACTCCAGAGGTCTTTCTATGGTGCCACCTCTTTCTAGGGGCCTCCTCCTCCTCAAAGGGCAATACTGGAGAGCAGGAGGCCTTGAAGGCCACTCAAATGGCACTCCTTAGGGGAACTTTTCCATGATGCGGATGTGATGGGTCACTCATACATTATTAAATGTGTTCATCCTAAGAAGCAACAGATAAAACGTAGCTGAATGAGGTTAATCCTACTGGAAACTGCATGCTGTCATTGTCTGCCACTGGTCGAAGCAGTACCCAAAGCAGCAGAGGCAACGATCACAAAAGAGAACACTCACCTTTTGCTTCAAACTTGCCTATGAGCTGGGCCCCCAATGCCATAGCAACATTGGAGAAGAGACAGGAAGATAACTTTTGGTTGAGGGTCATCCAGTTATATCGAGGACCGATGAAGAAGTAAGGAATATATGTAAAGAAATAGAGGAAACCTCCTATGGCAGCTGCCAAATTGGCTGCAAATGGAAAAAGAACGAGAAAAAGATTAAGCAATGTTGTAAGAACAGAAATACAAATATTTCATAATAACAAGAGCCCTACACATCTACCAAGGTTTTTAGAAGAGATTCAATCCTTCACTTGAGAAGCAAAGGGGAGCTTTTTGGGGAAGTCAGTCTTCTTCAAAACAACAATCAAGGAAATTGATAGCCCATTAAAAGAGAACAAAACACTTCTGTTTAAGAAGGTTGTCTCATGTTCTCCTGCTAATTAAATTAAACACAGTATGACAAAATAATCACATTATTACTCACATACCAGAAAATCATTGGCAAACTCCCATCGTACCCTGGCCAATACTTGGCAATCCTATCACAGTCCCTCTATGGCACATTCCCCACAGGAAATCTCTCCTCTCCAGTCTTTACTTACTTTCCTCCTCTCCTCTCCTCTCTTGCCTCAGCCCCCTCTAGGTGCTCCTCGTATTCCACAAGCTTTGCTTCTAGAGATGTTTTCTTCCTTCTCTCCTCTCTAAAGCAGGGAATATACTATGCCAATATGATCTTTCATTCTGCTGCCAAATTTCTTGAATGAGTGCTCTAGACCGATGTCTTCATTTCTCGACCACACCCTTCTTAATAAATTCCCTACAAATGGACTTCTGTCCCTTCAACTCTACAGAACAGCTGTCTTTAAGTAGCTGAAAGGCGACCTGAAAGACAGGTTCGATGTATTTCACCTGGCACCAAAGGAAGAACTAGGAGAATGGGTGAGAACTGAAAAGAAATAAATTTAGGCTTGTTTTAAGGAAATACTTCCTAATAATTAGAGTTATCTCAAAACGAAATGGGCTGCCTAAGAATGGCAATGTTAATGTTTTTTAGGTGGAGAGCTTCACCTAAATTTACAGAAAACACAATTCTTCTAGAAAGGTCTAGTTATATACCCTGGGCAGGTTAGGCTAGGTTGCTGTTGTTTTTTCCCTAAAAGGTACTGAAACTGTCCTACAGATTTTTGGCTAAATGGAGGAAGGCTTGGCCTGCTGACACAGCTTCTTGGTCTCTTTTATACAAAAACAGCCAGGACACGAGGGGTTTTTAGCTGGAGGCTTAGGACCAAAGACCAGCTGTACAACCGACAGAAACACAAGAAAGTTGTTCTCAACTGAATCAATTTATCTTCAATGAACATGCACTTTAAGAAAAAGGATTAGGAAGCTTTTAAGGATGAAGTTCTGAAAACACAAAGAAAAGCTGTTCTGATGAGGAGGAAAAAGAGGAGTTATCATGAGACCTATGCGGATGGTAAACTCACCAACCAAATTTTTTTTTTTAAACTTCGCATTGAATTAATTTATGCACTAGTCAAGTTGTGGAGAAGAATTTTGACCAATGGAATGAATCATGAGAAAGAAAAAACAGAACCAAAAAAAAAACCAACCCAAAAACAAAAACAAAAGAGAAGCAAAAAAAGGTGAGCATGTAGTGTGCCTTGATCTGTATTCAAACTTCACAGTTCTTTCTCTGGATGAAGATAGCATTCTCCATCGTGAATCCCCTGGAGTTGTCCTTGCCCCTTAGGTTGCTGAGAAGAGCGCAGTATGTCAGGGTTGGTCCTCACGGAATCCATATATCTGTGGCTGTGCACAACGTTCTCCTGGCTCTGCTCCGCTCACTCAGCATTATGTCGTGTAGGTTTTTCCAGGTTGTTACGAAGTCTGCATCATCCCCATTTCTTATGGCACAATAGTATTCCATCACCTTCACATACCACAGCTTGTTCAGCCATTCCCCAATTGATGGGCACCCCTTTGATTTCCAATTCTTGGCTACCACAAAAAGAGCTGCTATAAATATTTTTGTACATATGGGTCCTTTTCCCGCTTGTGTGATTTCTTTGGGATACAACCCTAGAAGTGGTATTGCTGGGTCAAAGGGTATGAACATATCTATAGCCCTTACCAACCAAATTTTTAAAAGTCATATACAGTGGAACAGATTAGATACGCAACATACAGAAACAAACCAACATAGTTACATAGTGTTAAAAAAAACAAAAACAAAGAATGAAACTGGTAGGCTAAGGACTTACTATTTGACAGAAACTTCTGAGAAAACTGGACAATAGTCTAGCTGAAACTAGGGTTAGAACATGATCTCTCACCATATGCCATAATGAGGAGCAAGGAAGGAAATACTTTTTGGGTAGGAGAAAAGTTCACGACAAGACACAGGATAGAGAGGTTCACAGAAGACAAAATGTACAATTTGATGACATAAAATTGAAGCTATTACACATATAAAAATCAATGCAACTCAAATTAGAAAGGAAACAGCTGGGAAAAACCTTTGTAGAGAGTTCCTCTGATAAAGTTCTGATATCCAAGATATATAGAAAATTGATTTAAATATATAAGAATGATAGCCACTGCCATTAGATAAATAAATGGTCAGAGGATATGAAGAGTTAGTTCTCAAAGGAAGAAATCCAAGCTATCAACAGACATACGAAAAAATACTCCAAATCACTAATATTTTTGAGAAATGCAAATTAAAACAATTCCAAGGTTTCACCTCACACCTATCAGATTGAAAAGATAACAAAAAAGGAAAATGACAATTTTTGTTATGGTCATGGGAAGGTAAGATATCCTGGTGCACTATTGGTGAAATTGTGGGCCAGACATTCTGGAAAGCAATCTAGAACTGTGTCCCCGGAGTCTGTATATCCATTGCCTCAGAGATACTACTATATATCCAAGAAAGAGGGAAAAGATGCCCATGTACAAAAACACTGATGGTAGCTTTTTTATTTTTTTGGGGGGAGGGGGCCCATTACTTGAACAAGGAATGAGCAAATTAGGGTATGTGAATGTAATGGAATACTATTGTATCATAAAAAAAATGATAAGAGGGACAGCTTCAGAGAAGGCTGGCAAGATCTATACTGTTCAGAATGAAGCGAGCAGGATCAGGAGAACAATTCACACAGCAATAAAAATACTATAAAAGATGAGGTAATATCACTTATTTTTACTTGAAATTAACTGTTTCATTAAAAACTGAATATCAATACAAGCAATTCAGTTTTCATAGTGCCTCCACATGCTTTAATTTCAGTACATAAGATGTCAACACTTTTCATGTCAACCCCCTCTCGGTCTTGCTCAGGGTTCTCAGTTGCTTTGAAAAACTTAAGAACTCAGATCAATATGATGACCAGTCACAGCCCTAGGGGTCTAATGATGAAGTATGCAGCCCACCTCCTGACACAGGTACTGTGACTCAAGGTGCAGGATAAAATAGACATTTTTGGACATGGCGAATGTGTGGATTTGTTTGGCTTGACTATGCTTACTGATTACAAGAATTGCAGTGTGTTGTAGTTTTTTTTTAATTGAGAAGGAGAAGGGAGTTAGCAATAGCATTGCCAAAAAATAGACAAGAGAATGAAAAAAGAATCATTAAAACATTTTTCAAGATTCATAGAAGAGTAAGTACGAAGTAAGTTAGAACGAGACACAAACAGGACAACTTTGAAAGTAACATGCTAGATGTACATTTTGAAAACTCTAAAAGAGATCTGTGGTTTCACAGAGAGCATTCTTTTTCTGTTCTACTTTGTATAAAGAAATGTTCTTTTTAGGAGTTCATTACATTCAGAATTTTTAAATGATCTAAATTGCCAAGGAAAGATAATGACAAGAAAAAGGGATTTTAAAAGCTATGCTAGGGGAAAAAGGAGGATCAAAAGAGGTGCAAAACTGCTGCTGGAGTTGGACTAGATGCTGATAAGAAAAGGTAAAGAGAAGGCCAAAGTTCAATTCACATTTTCTGCTTTTCTCCACCAAATAGAATAAACTTTGGACTGGAAAAGACAGAACAAATATGGCTGATAGGAAGTGCAAACATAGACTAAGTGAGGAGACAGTAAGAAATCATCTGGCAATTCTTGGTGAGTTCAGTTCACCAGGTCCAGACGAACTACAGGACCACTGTCAATCACCTATGACAGACCATGGATAAACGGACCTGAGGATTGCAAAAGGAAAGAGTGTCATCTATGCCCCCAAAAGGAGGAAAGTCTACAATCTCTGTGTAACTGAACTTGACTTAGATTCATGACAAAATTATAGAACATGCAATTATAGGGATGGATAATGAACATCTAGAAAAGGGACACAGTGACCACAAAGATCCAGTGTAACTTTATCAAGAACAAGTCATGCCCAAGAACACAAACTACTTAGGGAAGGACTCTCTGTTTAGGAACAGAGTCCTGAGTCAGTTTTCCTGATGGGAAAACTGAAAGCAGATTGGTAAAAAAATGAGGTTAGATCAGCATCTTATACCACAACAGTAATTTCCAAATAGATACCTGGCTTAGATATAAAAGGTTACATAATTTTAAAATAGATGGAGGTTACCTTTGACAACTATAATTATAGAAAGAATCCTTACGAGGAACAAAGGACATCTCAGAAAGGTTTAAAAAAGATCATTTTGATTATATGAGGTGGCAAACCTTTTCAACATACAAAATCAACACAGGTTACATAAGAAGTGAAGCTGCTAATTGAAAAAAAATCTCCTTAAGGGCCTGTTATCCAAGTTATATAGGGAATTATCATAAATATATAAGATCAAGAATCATTCCTCAATAGATAAATGGTCAAATGATACGAACAATTCACAAAAGAATAGCAAACTACTAACAGCCATGTAAACAACTGCTCTCGATCGCTTGTAACAAGGGAAAAGTAAATCTAAACAACTCAGAGGTTTCATCTCATACCCAAAAAACTGGCGAAGATGAAAACACAGAAATAGTCAATGCTGGAGCAGTTGGAATGTGATAGGCTGTGAATTGGTCCAACTATTCCGCAAAGCAATACGAAGCTATGGAAAAGAAGACGAAAATATTCACACTCTTTGACCCAGAGACCCCTATGGTAGGTACCCCAATCTGGTCAAAGAAAGAAAGGTTCTATATACAGTAAAATATTCACAGTAGCACTTTTTGTTGTAATGAAGAACTGGAAACAAAGTAGGCAACCATCAACTGGGAAATGGCTAAACAAACTGTTGTACTTAAATGTAATGGAAAATTACTGTACCCTAAGAAACAATAATACATATGAAGAATTCTGAAAAGATTGGGAAGACTTAAATGACTAGTGCAATGTGAAGTAAGCAGAACCAGGAAACAATATACACAATGACTTCAAAAATATAGACAGAAAGAATAATAAGACAATGCTGAATATTTTGTACCATCATAATGGCCAAGCTTGGCCCTTAAGAGGAGGGTTGAGAAAATGCATCTCCCTCTTCCTTTCACTAGAGAGGTAGGGAACTACAGATATGGAATTTTCCGTGTGATGTTCAACTCAGGTGATGTTGGTTTTGCTAAACTGTTTTGGGTTTTTTGGGTTTTTTTTTGCTTTCTTAACCTTTATTACAAGGAAGACTCACTGTGTAGGGCAAGTGGGAAGGATTATATGTAAGGGAAGAATATATAAAAACAAAAGATGCCAATTTTTTAAAAAGTACAGCTGTGCCAGCTTGACCTCATTTCCTTTCACAGTGTTATTAGACTGATAGATTAAGGAAGCACTGTAGATAATGTTTTTCCTAAATTTTAAACTAAACATTCGATAAAATCTATCAAGCTATTCCTATGAACAAGATGAAAAGATGTTGGCTAGATGACTGGATGAATAAAGTGTATTTGGAACCAGATGAATAGCCCAACATAAAGATATTCATTAATGGTTTGATGTTGAGTTGGAAACAAGTCTCTAGTAGATTGCCCCCAGGGATGACATGCTTGGTCCTATGCTGTTTCTTTTTACTTTTGAGGCAATCAGGATTAAGTGACTTGCCCAGGATCACACAGCTAGCAAATGTTAATTGTCTGAGGCTGGGTTTAAACTCAGGTCCTCCTGACTCCAGGGCCGGTGCTCTATCCGCTGTGCCACGGAGCTGCCCCTGGCCTGTGTTGTTTCAAAGGTTTATAAATGAATCAGATAAAGGCATAAACGAACTGGTGGATAAGAGGGATCCACAAAGATCCTGACAAGCTAGAATGCTAGACTAGATCTAAAAAGATGAAATTTAAATAAATGACAGAGGCTAGTCTTAAACATGGGTTTGAAAAATCCAATCTTACCCAGTGTAAGATATGGCTTGAAAACAGTTTGTCTGAAAATCTGGGGGAGGTTTAGTGCAAGGTTCAATATGTGTCAGAAGTATGATATGGCAGCCAAGAATAGTCATACTGAATTCTGTTTTGGTTGATTAATCAATCAATAAGCATTTATTAACCACCTATTATGTGCCAGTCACTGAGCTGGCAAAAGGAGTACAAAGAATGAAACAATCCTACTCTCAAGGAATTTACATTCTATCACATTCTGAATACCACCTTTTAGAAAGGACACTGGTAAGCTGGAGAGTAGGCCAAGAAGGAGAACTACAAGAGTTGGTTCAAAGAGTTATGGCTGATCAGTCTGAAGAAGAGAAGCCATAAGGGGATATGACAGCTGTCAAGCATCTGAAGATCTGTCATGCAGAAAAGGAACTAGGAATAATGGGTAGAAGTTGAAGAGAACCATTTTAAAGCTTGTTTTAAGGAGATAATATCCTAATCATTGGGCTCTACTCCACGGGAGGTTTTCAAGCAAAGTTTAAATCACCACTCATTGGGCATGTTGTAGAGGTGATTCTTCATTAGATATGGGGCACTGAATGCTGCAATTCTGTGATTCTGTGAATAAATTACCTTGAAGTTCCCTTTTAGCTTTAAATCTACCCTCTTATGATCAAGAGAGTACAATTATTTTCCTTGAGCTTTTGAGATGAGTTAATACACTCATAACCACATAAGAATGAAAATTTTGCTCTAGGAGAACTGAATGATTCTCAACAATCTCAGCTTCTTGTATGTGCAAATCAGCGGGATGCTGTAAAGAAGGCCCTCACAAATTCATTTCCATCATATCTCTGGGAAATACAGAATTTGATGGATTAGGGCCCCTAGACTTACTCACCTTTATTGAAGAAGGTGCTGACCATAAAACTGAAGGAGATGGAAGAAATGGCAAAACACATCAAAAAGACAAACACCAAAGATGGATCACTGTTGGTGATCACTGCAATGTCCTCTTCCACCTATAAAACATTCATTAAACCTCTTTAGTCATATGTGTGCCAATTTTATGTAATCAAAATTGTCTATTTTCCCTTTTATGATCACCTCTATCTCTTATTTAGTTAGTTCTTCCCCTAGCCATAGGTGTAAAGGTATCTCCCCCTTTATTCTCCTGTAATTTTTTTGTGCTGTGATCTTCTACATTTAGGCCGTGTATCCAATCGGAACTCATTGTGATATAGAGTATAAAATGACGGTTGTTGGTGTGAACCTAATTCCTACCAAATTGATTTCCAGTTTTCCAGGCAGTTTTGTCAAATAAGGAGGTCCTGGGCTTATCCTAAGATACATCTTAACTCAATACTACACTAATATGTTTGATTGTTTGGGGGTCTTTTCTGGTTTTTTTTTTAAAGCAGTATTGGTTTTGATGATTTCTGCTTTATAGTGTAGTTTGAGATCTGGTATTGCTAGCCTCCCTTTAATTCCTACTTTCTTTCTATCATTTCACTATTTTTTTCCCTTTAAACGAATTTTGTTATTTCTTTGTCTCATTCAGTGAAGTAGAACTTGGTAGCCTGACTGGCAAGGCACTAAATCTATAAATTAATTTAGGTACTATTACCATTTTTGTTATCTTGCTTATGCTCCAACCATGGACAATGAATATCTTTCCAATTATCTAAGTCTTTCTTTAACCCTATATGAAAAGTATTTATAGTTATATTATCATCTTGGTATTTTAGATTCTAGACATTTTATGAATTTTGCAGTTATTTTGAATGTAACTTCTTTTTCTATTAACTCCTGCTGGGTTTTGGTAGCAATATGTACAAATACTGAAGATTTTATGAGTTTATTTTATATTCTGCTACTTTAATGAATTACTAATTGTTTCAAAGAACTTTTTTGGTTCTGTAGTAAAATTCCAGTCACATGCACAAATGATGAAAAGAGGGGATGGGATAGAAAGCATAACATGTTATTTAACATTACAGTGCCGCTATTGCAACCAATTTCTACTTCAATAATTGTTTCCCAAGAGACATAGCAAATAATATCATAAATGTTTACCCAACATCACTGTGTCCTAGACACAATGCTAGGGGCTGAGGACACAAATACAATAGTGAGGCAGTTTCTGACCTCAAGAAGTGTACAATCTATGAGGGGGAGAAACATTCACAGACAAATACAAGATCTATGCAAAAAATATATATAGGCGACGGGAATGGGAAGAGGGAAAAGATAAAACAACTGGGAAAATTAAGAAAGGCCTCTTGAGGAAGTAGTATTGGAGCTAAGCCCTGAAAGGCTTAAGAGGTTCCAAGAGGCAGATGGGAGTACAGAGAGTACTCTTGACCTAGAGGACAACCCCTATAGGCCTATAAGATATAGATAAGGCACAGAGGAGGTGGAATGTCCTTAGTGGAAAGAATAAGTAGTCTTGTTTGGTGGGAGCATAGCATGCATGATGGAGAACAATGCATAATCTGATCAGAAAGACAGGCTGGCGCTAGGTGAGAAGGGCTTTCAATGCCAAACTCTTTATCCTAAGGGCAATGGGGAACCACTAAAACTTCTTGGAGAGAGGTCAGACCACACAGTCAGATCTGAGCTTCAGTGATATCAATTGGGCAGTTGTGTGTGGAAGATGGATTAGAGAGGGAACAGACTAGATGAAGGAAGACTAATTAAGAGGCTATTGCTTGAGGACAATGATTGAGGAGAGTTCTCATGCTATTCTACAAAAAGGAGACTAGCTTCTAAAAAAATCTCTTTAAAAAGGAAAAGGAAATATAAGAGATTTTGAATGTGTCATGGGAAAATTTTATAAATAGGAATTTATTAGAACTATTATATTTTTAAAGGGGCTATTGCAATAATCCACACCAGAAATAATAAGGGTCTTTATTAGGATAGTTCTAGTCTGCGCACAGAAAAGAGGACAGATACAAAAGATGTTGAGTTAAAAAAGACTTGGCAACTAATTTGATATTTGGGATGAGTAAGGGTGAGGAGTCAAGGATGACTCCTAGGTTGCAAACCTGGGTGACTGGAAAAATTGTTACTTTTCTATTTTCATTTAGCTAGCACCTTCATCACCACTGAGCCCAAGTGAAGTTTCCCTCCGATTAAGCAGACTCAAAAAGTTGGAGAAAACCAAATACTTGCCTTGACACAGAAAAGCACAGTCATAAAAAAGACAGTAAAAAGTAGGAGCAGGAAGAATGTGAGGAACCAGGCGCTCCAGTGAAGCCAGTTGCTGAGTCCCATGATGCGCATATACTCCTGTGAGGGGTGACAGAAATCAAATATTACAAGATTTGACAATTTATCTGCTATTGGATTAACATGGAAAACGATCCCCTAAATCCCGGGAAGACTAAGATAAAGGTCTCTGTGATGCTTCCTTATGTTGAAAATCTAGGATTGGGGGTTGCAGGGAGAGGCAATTTTATTTTAATGCTTATATGTAAGTGTATGTGCAATTAGGAGAGAAGAAAGAAAAATGAAGACCATTAGCGTCTATATGACTTCAGAAGAATACAGGTAGGTTCGCCTCTTAAAGTAATTCACAGTTTTAAAATAGGGAAAAAACCCTCCAGAATCAAGAACATCATGTACTGATTTAGTACCCTTTTCTCCTCAAAGATTTTAACATCTGCTGTCTTACCTTGCTCTGCAAAATAGGACAGGGATCACTTTCATTTAATAGATAGAAAACAGGCACAGAGGATTGTGTGTATGTATGTATGTGTGCATGCATGAATGCATGTACGTGTGTGTGTGCTGGAAAATAACAGGTGCTTCATGATGAAATGATTGATGCACCAAAAAATTCTGAGAACTTCTCTACCAGGCCATGGTATGAAACTTGAATTTCCCCAAATGAGCATGCTCTTATCATTTTATGCATAGAAAAGGAATGTCTGGAATTTCCACCATTTCTCAAACCACACAGCAGTAAAGGAACAGCAAGAGTTAGAAGGCAGCTTAGGGGTCATACACTTTATCCTTCTACTAAGTGTAGGAAGCCTCCCTGCTATATCACAGGCAAGGGATTAGTCAGCCTTGGTTTGAACATTTCCAATGGCAGCAACCATATTACCTCATGGAGCACCCAGCATTTCTGGACAACTCTAATTAAATTTAATTCAGTTCAATGTTAAGTACATTCTATGTATATAGTAAATATAAATGGCACTTATTGTATGAAATACCAGCATACAAAGGGTACCTCAAATGTTTAAAGTCTAATGTCAGAAGTGAAGACAGATACAATGAAATATGAATTATAATAAGCTGTATGCAGAGAAGAGGCACAAAGTGCTAAGACAGATTCTTAGAAAGTTCTACCTCCCTAAAGCTCCACCCATTGCTCCTAGTTCTGCTCTTTGAAGCTACATAAAAGAAATCTAATATGTATTTCACAAAACTGACTTTCAAATAACTTAAATATCTGACGCTCTATCTAGTATGTCCTCTTTAAATCCCTTTTCAAGCCTACACAGCTGCAGTTTACTCTGAAATTTTTTTCCTTCTTAAATTAAATTTAGTGATTTTTAATTAACAAAAATCCATTTTTTCTACCTCTCCTCTCTCCTCACCCCAACTGAAAAAACCCAACAACCTTGTAACAAATTTGTAGAGTCAAGCTAAACGAAGTCCCACACAGACATATCCAAAAATATGTCTCACTCTGCACTCTGAAACTATTACCTCCCTGTCGGGAAGTGGGTATCATTCTTTATCATCAATCCTTTGGGATCAAGGCTGGTCATTGCAATAATCAGGGTTCTTAAGTCTTTCAAAGTTGTTAAACTTTAAACTGTTCTGGTTCTGCTCACTTCACTTTGCATCAGCTCATACAAATCTCAGGTTTCTCTATAACTTTCTCTTTCATCATTCTTATAGCTCCATAGTATTCCACTACATTCACGTACCATTCTTTGTTTAGTCATTCCCCAATTAATTCCCTCAGTTTCTAGTTCTTTGCCACCACAAAAAGAGATGCTGTAAATATTTTTGTACATGCATCCTTTTCCTCTGTCTATGATCTCTTTGGGGATCTACTAAAGCTACTTTGACAAGACAACATGGTGGTTTGCAAACCCTTATCATCTTGGTCTGTCATCCATGAATATACTTCTTGTTTATTAATGTCCCTATCAAAGATGGTACCTAGAAGTGATCACAATATTTCATACATAGTTTGATAGAGAGAATATCTTTTAATTGATTAATCATCAAACAAGCATTTTTTAAGCCCCTACTATTTGCAAGACATTGTGTTAGGCACAGGGCTAAAAGACAGAAGCAAAAGTACCTCCTCTCAATGAGCTTATATTTTAACAGAGGGGACAATACATATCTAACACAGATATATAAAAATATACAAAGCATACATAAACAAGATGATTTCATGTGCATGGAGGATACTAACGTGGAATAAGGATGGGAAGGAAGGATGAGGCCAGGTTGAGAAGAACTTTAAATGCCAAACAGAAGAGTTTATAGAGTAATCAGGAGCCACTAGTGTTTACTGAGTAGGGGATGAGAAGGGCAGAACTGTGCTTTAAGGGAAAAAACCCACCTCTACAAAGGAGAACTATTGCTTTTTACTATATATTTTTAAAATCAACATAGCCACTACAATTCTATTAATGTAAAATAAAGTCACATTACCTTTTGAACCAGGCACATCACAGTCCCTTATATTGAGCTTCTGGAAGATTTATACAGTCACGGAAACAGGGACAAAACCTGTAATTTCATTGGCTCAGGGAATTCCCTGGGGAGAAAATTCCTACTACCAATGCAGGTCACTACCTTCTCTGAAACTTACAGTCTCAGAGGATCATCTAGAACATAGAGGTTAATAATTTGCTCAGGGTCATGCAACCAGTATGCGTTCCCTATATATCCCTGATATCAGACACTTACCAAAGATACCTGATGCAACTGGTGGTGCAGTGGATAGAGCTCTGGGCCGGGAGTAAGGAAGACCTGAGTTTAAATTCAGCTTCAGATAGTCACTAGCTATGTGACTCTGGACCAGTCACTTAACCTCTGTCTGCCTCTGTTTCCCGAACTGTAAAATGGGGGTGATAACAACTACCTCACAGGGCTGTCGTAAGGATCAAATGAGATGATAATTTCAAAGCACTTAGCACAGTGCCTGGCATAGAGTTGGTGCTTAATAATTTTTGTTCCCTTCCCTTTACTTTACCATTGACAGAAAGACTTCTTATCTAATTTTTTTGTTCTTGTTTATGCCCCAGCTTTTTAACTTCATTTCATCAAAATTATCTGCTTTGCCTTCTGTTACTGACTCTATCATCCCTTGTTTGGTTAACTTTTTTCCTCTACCCACACCTATGAAAGGAAACTGTTACCTACCTTACTTTAAGATGTAACCTTTAATATTCAGTTTTTGTATCCATTTTAAGCTTACTGTGTTGTACGCTTTAAGCTGTTGGTCCAAACTAATTGCTTTTAAATTGCTTCCCAGTTTTTTCAACAATTTTTGTCAGATAAGGCAATTTATATTCTTGGGTTTACTGAACACTAAGTTACTAAATTCAATCATTTCTGATTCTTCCTGATTTCGTTTGGGCCTGAACAGATTTCAAAAGAACTACAAACTATTTCCATATGAAAGCATGCTCCAAATCATTAATAGAGAGGTGCAAATTAAAATGACCCTGAGATTTCCCCTCATGTCCTACAAATTGGCAACAATTAAAAATAATTAAACAATCAATATTTGAAGGGTTTCAGGCAGTCAGACAAACTAACACAGTCTTGATAGTGCTATGAAGTGTTTTAACTGTTCTAGGTTTCAACTTCATAATTACACAAGAAAACAGCTAAACTATTTACATCCTGTGTGGCGCAGTGGTCCCATGAGTGGGCATACCCCCCAAGAAGGTGAAAAATAAGAACAAAGATCCAGTGTATGCCAAAATATTCTCAGCAGCCCTTTTTGTGGTAGTACAAATCTGGAAGGGTAGGGACTGTCTTTCTTTCTGCTTGTATTTGCATTCCTGGCACTAAGCACCAAGCCTGGGATGGAGTAAGTGCTTAATACATACATGCCTGCTGACTTGACTTGGTTGCCCATCAACTATGATATATTGAATGCAATGGACTATTACTATGTAGAAATGATAAAGAAGTATTCAGGGAAATATGAGAAAAATGTCTGAAATAATACAGAGAAAAATAAGCAAAACCAAAATCTGAACTACATAATCAATGACTATGACAAAGTAAATGAAGAGATAAACAAAAAGGATGCCAAACTCCAAGTAAGTGAAATACCAATAATGATCCAGAAGGACAGACTGTAATAAGGAACGCCATCGCTGCCCTCCCTCTTAGGGGACAGACAACTTGTGGAGAAGATAACAGTCACCATATTGGATGTACGATGTTTTTCTCTATTAAGAGGTGAGGTTCATTTCGGAGGGGAGGGCTATATTTTCAGAAATGATTGTGATATAAAAGTACAGGACATCCATAAAACTTTAAAAAATAAATTTAAGTGTAAAACCCGTACAAGGCCTTAAAAATTTATTATTTATTTATTTTATTGTGAGAACTAAAAGATACATGAAGTATGAAAAACAAACTACATTGTAATGAAAAGACCGCAAAATCAGAATGCTGAGGTGTGAGTTCAGACTCTTCTCCTCTCTATGACTTTGTAGTCAGGAGAGACTTAGGTATAAACCTTCTCAGACATTTACTTGCTGTGTGACAACAGATAAATTATTTAATCTCACAACTGTGCTTAGTGGGCAAGGAAATGATGATGATCTGACTAAGAAAGAACAAATAGGTAGAAGGATAACTAAAAGATAGCAGGCAATCATAATCACGGTGAAGGAAGGAGCCATTAAGTCCAACTTGACTTGAAAAAGGATCTCCTGTTCTTTAGAACATAACAAATAAGTGGTCATCCAGCCTTGACTTAGAGGCCTCTAAGGAGGGGGAACCTACGACCTCTTGAGGAAGCCCATTTCACTTTGGGATGGCTCTAACTCAGGCCTGCACGTATGGCTCACCAAAGGATTTTGGCAGCCCGTGAAAAATGTAGAGGATGTAAAACAGGCCTGCAAAACATACCACCTGCAGGCTGTATGTTGTGCAGGCCTGCTCTAACTGTTATGGCATTTTCCCTACATCAAGCCTAAATCCACCTAAATCCACCTTTCTTCAACCGGTTCCCACTGTTCCTACTTCTACCTGCAGGCTTGTCCTTCAAATCCTCCCTCACCCCTAACCCATTGCCCACTCCCTAGTTCTCGCCTCTCCAGGCTAAACCATTCCCAGTTCCTCCAATTAATCCTAACAAGGCACAGTTTCTAGGCCCCTCACTACCCTGCTTATCCGCTTCTGAATGAATTTCTGCTTGTCTACGTCCTTCCTAGAAAATGGTGCCCAGAACTGAACATAGCACTTAAGGTGTGATGTAACCAGGGCAGAAAGAGTATAGCAGGACTCTCACCTCTCTTTAAGGACACTGTCTCTCTCAATGCTGCCCAAGTCAGCACTAGCCTTCTTGGCTGCCACTTCATCTCTTGATTCATAATGAATTTGCAGGCCACTAAAGCACCCAGATCTTTTTTATAAGAAAGGTTGTGAAGGCCATGCATCCCCTTTCCTGTATGTAAGTTGCTTGTTTTGAACCCAAGTATTAGAACTTTAAATTTATTCCTATTATCATGGATGGCCTAATGGGAGATCAAAGAATCATAGATTTAGAGCTAGAAGGGGCCTCAGTGGTTTAGTGAGAAGTGGCATTTGAGTTGAATCTAAAGGGACAGCAGTGCCAAACTCAAACAGAAACAGATTCCCAGGTACTACACGTTGACTTAGAAAACCACAAATTAACATTATCTGTTATGTATTACATTTTTATTTATTTTATTAAACATTTCCCAATTACATTTTAATTGAGTTGTACCTGCTGGCCAGAAATTTGACACCTATGTTACAAATAAAGGATAAAAGTATAAATAAAGAAGGATGAAAACGAGGAATGGAAAACCGTCCAGTTTGGCTGGAACACAAAATACGTTAAGGACAATAGAATAAGCTAAGACTAGATCGGCAAGGCATGTTAGGGGATCCTGAATGAATGCCAGCATCAGGAGTTGGAGTTCTCTCTGTTAGGCAATGGAGAGCCACTCAAGGTTTTTAAATAGAGGAGCAATGTAATAATCGTGGTATTAGGAAGACTCCTTGGGCAGTAATATGGAAGATGGACAACTGCGGACAAAGAGGGTTGTTATAATGGCCTAGTCAAGAACAGACAGAGGCCTAAAATAGGGTCACTGAAACAGTAACAGCTAGCATTTATACAGCACTTTAAGGTTTGCAAAGCACTTTACAAATATTGTCTCATTTGATCATCACAATGGCCTTGGGAGGTAGGGGTTAGCATCTCTATTTTACAGATGAGCAAACTGAGACAGACAGGGTTGTTGTTTTTTGGGGGGGGATTGGTGGTGGTTGTTGTTTTTAAGTGACTTGCCCAGCATCACACAGGTAGCAAGCATCTCAGGCAGAATGTGAACTCTGGCCTTCTTAACTCTAGGTCCAGCACCCTATCCCTGTACCATACAGGAGCCTCCTAAGTGGGAGGGAAGAGGAAGGGCCAGATACTACACCGACTGTAAAAGGTAACTGAATGGACATGTTAGGCAAGGCATGGGGAAGAACCAAAGATATCTCCAAGGTTCAAGCCTGGGTGATTTGGGGGATAGAGGCATCACTAATGTAGATGAAGACGTTATCCTTCTGTTATTCATTTGCAGCTACTGTCCAAGTACACACATTTACTGAGGAATTCAATAACTTGCCCTTCTGGGCTTAAGATGTCAAACGTGTGGCCTGTGAGTCTCCAACTGAGACTAAAATGTAATTGGGAAATATGTAACCAAAAAATACAATAGAGCATAGTTAATGTTAATGTGTAGTTTTTTAAGTCAATACGCAGTAACAGGGATCCTTACGTCTGGTTTAGTGGCCCTGGTTTCTATTTGACATCATTGCTCTTGGCAAGACAATTGTTTCATCTACTCTGTGCTTCTCCTGCGGATGGCTAGACCAGTTTCTTTTGCTATCATACATCCTATTGAATTTCATCTTTTTATTTTGGCCCTTTGGTTTGGTATGTTGAGTTATTTAAGATTTGTGCACTGTATTAGTTCTTCCTCAGAGTTTTGTATCCTATGCAAATTTGATAAGCAGGATTTCAGTGTCCTTCACCTAAGTTAAACAAGACAATGCCCATTCATCCTGATGACTACAAGAGCTCCACGTTCACGGCCCTGCAAAATGCCACTAAAAACCTCCTTCTTATGAACAGGCAGTTTTCAGAGGAAGAAGAAATTACAGCTATCTCTAGTCATATGAAAAAAATGCTCTAAATCACTACTGATTAGAGAAATGCAAATCAAAACAACTCTGAAGTACCATATCACACCTATAAGATTGGCTAACATGACAAAACAGGAAAATGATAGATGTTGGAGAAGCTGTGGGAAAATTGGAACACAACTGCATTGTTGGTGGTGTTGTGAACTGATCCAACCATTCTGGAGAGCAATTTGGAACTATGCCAAAAGGGCTATAAAACTATGCATACCCTTTGACCCAGCAATACCACCTCTAGGTTTGTATTCCAAAGAGATTATAAAAACAGGAAAAGGACCCACATATACAAAAATATTTATACCAGCTCTTTTTGTGGTGGCAAAGAATTGGAAATTGAAGGGATACCCATCAACTGGAGAATGCCTGTGGTATATGAATGTAATGGAATACTATTGTGCTATAAGAAATGATGAGCAGATGGACTTCAGAAAAACCTGTAAAGACTCATATGAACTGATGCTGAGTGAAATGAGCAGAACCAGGAGAACATTGTACACTGTAACAGTCACACTGTGTGATGACTGACTTTGATAGACTTAGCTCTTCTTGGCAATGTAAGGACCTAAGACAATTCCAAAAGAGTCATGATGGAAAATCCTATCCACATCCAGGGAAAGAATTTTAGAATCTGAATGCAGATGGAAGCATACTGTTTGCTCTCCTTTTCTTTTGTTGTTTTGTTTTCTTTCTTCTTTCTTGTGGCTCCTCCAATTAGTTCTAATTCTTCTTGACATCATGACTAATGCGAAAATATGCTCAATATGAATGTATAAGTAAAGCCTGTATCAGACTGCATGCCATCTTGGGGAGGGGAAGGAGGGGGAGAAAATTTAAAACTCAAAATCTTATGGAAGTGAATACTGAAAATTAAATACAAATTAAAAAAAACCCTCCTGCTTAACAAACCAATCCATTCATTACTCTTTGGGAAAGAGTTATAAATCCACATAGTTTTTTTTTTTCATCAAGTTCACCCTTTTTCATTTTCCCCACAATGAAAGACTTGGTCAAATGTGTTACTGAAATGAAGGTATTTGACATCGAGGTCCACAATACCACCTTGCTCTACTTCGTCGTATACGGTAGACACTCCACACAAAGTGCTCATAGCTATATCCCTCTCCAGAAACGCCAGGGGAGTGAACAGCCAGAAGATGTGGCTCTTTAGAGACTGACCATGCTGGGACCTACATTAGAGAGTATGAGAATCTCTGCCTCAGCCTATCCCTTTGGTCATCTAAATTAATGAAGTTACAGCATTACGCATTCAGAACCTTCTCAAATGCAGGGTTAAATGTCTTGAGTGACTTTCCTTATTCAACTTACCAAAACTTTTCACTGAAATAATTTAAGATGCTTCTGTAACACGTTCAAGGTTTATGACCACTGGAGACACTAAAAATAATGGGCCACCAGCTTTGAAGATAATTCCAAAAAAAAAAAAAGAATCCCAAAAGGGTTTTTTAGCAATAGCATTATTATTAGCTTAAGTATATAACCTCTTTAAGAGACTATTTGGAGAGCAAAAACATTCATACGAATGCATAAAATTTGTCTATTGGTTAGAAAATCAATCACATTACCTCATAAGTATACCTCATCTACTACCTAGTACTACCTTAAAATATATCTATATATCTATCTATATCTATGTAGCCACAAGCAGCTAGGTGGCACAGTGGATAGAGAGGCCAGGACTACAATCAGGAAGACTCATCTTCCTGAGTTCAGCTACTTACTAGCTGTGTGACCGTGGGCAAGTCACTTAACCCTGTTTGCCTCAGTTTCCTCATCTGTAAAATGAACTGGAGAAGGAAATGGTGGTGAATCATTCCAGTATCTTCATCAAGAAAATCCCAAAAGGGGTCACGGAGAATTGGATACAACTGATACAACTATACAACAAAATGAAACCACACATCTATATATGATAGAAACCACCTTACCATTCAGTTATACCCTAATGTTGTTATTCTGCCGTTGGTACTTCATGTATTTACAACATAATCTCTAACTGTTAATACCTGAAGAGCAGGGATTATATCCATCAGTGCACAGCATTTTGCATAGTGCTACATATAAGCATCAGCACTTTATATATTTCTGATTTTTTTTGATCAAGGCTATGATTTGGGGTGAACCAACAAGCAGAATAGAATCATGCCCAATTTTTACACTACATACGCCCCTACCGCTGTTCTATTTCTAGTGAACAATCACTCTGGCTGCTGTGTAACCTCTGCCCAGATACGGCGGCTAGCAAGCTTCATCACGACTCCAGCAGCTCTAGAGCACCAGCTCCAAGACAACTGCTAGGGTCAACTTGTTAGGCAGTTCCAAAACTCAAACATAAATGTGGTTACCTTCAGTTTTCTTTCCTTTTCTTGTACAATGGCACGAGTGATGGTGAGTGTGGAGTAAGTAAAGCTCAGCATAAGCAGTAAGGGAAGCTGGTATTGGATGGCAACCAGAAAAGAGTCTGAAATGAATGGCGGGTATGGGAACCTCTTTGCAATGATGGCGACCTTCTCAAACAGTCTGGTCGTGGCAGCGCTTGCATGATATTGCATAATGGCTTTATCCACAGCATGCTGAACAGCCAGGAATCCTTCTCGGATGTATCCTAAAGAAGAAAGGAAAGGACACCAAGCCCAGTAAGTAGAAAATCGGAGGTGCCAGGCAGCTGGCTTTCAGAGTGCTGCCCACCATGGAAGTGGAGGTATGGAGGACATCCCCACAGTTCTCATGAAGAGGGATGGAAGGAAATGGTCACCTCTCTGGCCCTTCTATTGTTGGAAACTTTTTCTGCCTCAGTGACCCTACAAAATAAATGTACACACAAAGAGTGGGACAGGAGCAAGCAGTAACATTTTCATCTCTATGTGAATGGTATTTGATATCAACAGAACAAATACAACAGGACACAGTCTAAAACCAGGATGGGCAAGATTATACCATAAAAAAATAAAGGTGATAATTCAATCCAACTCAACAAGCATTAATTAAGAGCTTACCATTCACAGAGTGCCTTAAGAGATACTGGAGATGCAAAGATAAATGAAAAACATCCCCTGCCCTTCAGGAGTATACATACTACCGTGGTGATAGAACATTTGCTTCATATAAGTGAATGTGATATAATTCGAGGAGAGGAGAGCACTAACACCTTGGGGGATCCTAACAACTAGAAAACCTTTCCTGTACAAGGTGGTGCCTAAGAGGGATCTTTACAGAAGCTGAGAATTCTAAGTGCTAGGGGTGAGGAAGGAACACAGTCCGAGCATGGTGGTCAGCCTATGCAAAAGTGCAGAGTGAAGAGATGGAAGGCTAAGCTTGGGGAATGGCAAGTAGGCTAGAACGCAGAGTGCATAAAAGGGGATGATGTGACAGAAGTCTGAAAAGGTGGGCTGCAGCTGGTTATGAAAGGCTTTAAATGTCATGGCAAAGAGTTTATATTTTATCTTAGAATGGGGAGCCACTGAAACTTCTCAAATAAGGTCAGATTTGTGCTTTCGGCAAACATGTGGAAGATGGACTGGAGAGTTTAGAAGTAGGAAGACTGATGAAGAGGCCAGTGCAATAACACAGGGAGAGTTAAGGTGGTGGCTGGATGAGGGGAGAGAAGGCACTGGATTGAGAGATGTTGTAGAAATAGACCAGAAAGCATGGGGTAATCAATTGGATAAGGGCTGGGGAAGAGGTGGGCAGGTTAAGGAAAGTAGGCAAACAGAAAACCAAAATAAAGTCCCTGAAATTCAAGATAAAGTAGACATCTAGAACATTTGTTATCTTCAATATTGTGGCATTTTTATATGTACCTACATATGCGTACATTGTTTTCCCTGATAAGACAGAGTTTCCTTGTTTAATTTCTAGTTTAATTTCTCTTATACTCTTAGTGCACGTGGCATGTCCCCATTCTAGACTGCAAGTTCCACAAGGGCAGGGATTAGGTCTTATCTAAATTTTGTATTTCTCTCATACCTAGTACTATTTCTCCCAATTGATTTAGTCTTTTTGGGGGGAGGGGCAGGGCAATTGGGGTTAAGTGACTTGTCCAAGGTCACACAGCTAGTGTGTCAAGTGTCTGAGGCCAGATTTGAACTCAGGTCCTCCTGACTCCAGGGCCAGTGCTCTACTCACTGTGCCACCCAGCTGCCCCCCACGTTGATTTCTTAATAAATATTTATTACGCTGAACTGACTTAGCTGAAAAAAACTCTGCTATTTAAGAACAAACAAAAAACCCAGCACACAGAGTTCTCCTCACCAGGTTCTCCTCCATCAGGGAATGAAGGTTCCCTGGGTCCTGGAGTCGGGAAAAGTGGAAAGAGAGAGGTAGTGTGCCATCCTTCAATCTCTTTTGGAAAAAAGAGATTCGACCCAGCCCACATGTCATTCTTCCGAAAGTAACTGAAGCGCAGGTGGTACTTAACCTACGAAAGGCAAATAAGAAACAAACTGTAATCCATGGGAATAAACATTTTTCATCTGAAACCTGAGAACAAATACTTCTTTTTTAGGCAAAAAAGAGGTTTTGATGATATGATTATGGGACAGATGCCCACATACAGTAAATGTTCAAGTGAGTAAAGACTGAGTCAGAGAATGACAGCAATCTTGCCTTGAACCAAGTAGCAAATCCTATCACAGTGACACAGGCATGAGGTTACCCAAGCCAGCTTCTCCATTGGTCAGCAATCCATATGGTCCCTTCTAGAAGCAGTGAATTACTGAGGTATCATGAACGGAATAAATGAGTGGTCATACTGACTCCTAACTCCAGAATAGGGGTCTTACGAGTCTCATCAGGCCAGCCACACAAAAATGTCATTCTCTTCTAAAAAGTACTGCATTTAAAATGTTGAGAAATCATACCTAACTTCGTCCTGAAATGCTAGCTAGCTATTCTGCTAGTGTGAGCAGAGGCCTAGGAACCGACATCCCCTTTAGCAAACTTACAGAGCTAGAAAGGGCACTGAGAGATCCTGAGGCCTAACCCCAAAGCTTCAGACAAGAAGTGGGTCAAATCATTCTGTACTGACAGCTGTTTATTCCTAAGAACTTCATGAAAATCAAGGATGTTAGATAAAAAAGACCTCATTCGACTGAACTAAATGAAGGCAGAAAGATGGATGATGATTTGGAGCCTCTGTGGCTAAAGGCTTGGTTAAAATCACTGAAAGCAACTGCAATCATAACAATAATTTAAATAAATAAATACTTCCTTACCTCAAGTGGCAGTGGTTCCTTGTAATGATTGAAGTTGTGCTCAAACACAATACCAGCGAGCACATTGTAAGAGTGATTATTAAATTTAATATAATCTTCAAAATCCTTTTCGGAGGGAAGGCCACGAACTGCAGAGAAAACAAAGCCCAATGGTGAGTATTCTGCATAAGATAATAACGTTCAGTCACCCAAGGAGATGGGAGGGTGTTGGCCTACTCCATCCATAGCCAAGGGAAGCCAAGCTCTCTGTGTTCCCATAAAAAGGCCTCCCTTGGACACAAGTCCCCTTCTCTCCTCAAGGGAAAATGAAAAATAGTAGTGGTTGGGAAAGCAATTCCACTTATTAGACTGTAAATTGTGACTTATTTATCTTGTTGTCCCCTGCACAACCAAATATACCACCATGTACACAGCAGGGTGCTGAATGTTTGTTAAATTAAACAGAATCAGGGCTTGAATGCGGCACTTACACACCGCTCACTGAATCAAGAGTTGTAAAGGACTTCCAGATCCTCCTGCCCAACCCATACCGGAAGCATGAATCACTTCTACAACATCCTTGACAAGCGCTAACCCAGCTTCTGCTAGAAGAGCTCCAGTGACAGGCGACTCATTACTTCTGAAGACAGTCCATTCTGCCTCTGGACAGTCTGAATTGTCAGGAACTTTCTTTTCATTTTGAACTGAAATTTGCCTCTCTGTGACTTCAACCCATACACTGAGGTTCAGCCCTCTGGGGCTGAGCAAAACAAGGCTACCCCTTCTTCCACATGGAATAGAATCTCTTTCAGCTCACATTTTAACAGAAGAGATCACTGTGAGATCAAGGATTTCCTTGAAGCAAAGAAGCAAAATCAAGATATCAGGCCCTGTGAACTACAGGTACAATTTCCCTTCGTGCCTAGTATTAGTCTTATAGAATCATGGAATTGGAACAGATATTAGGGTCCGTCTAATTCACCCCCTACCCCAATTATGAATCCTATTTACAACATCCTCAATAAGCAGTCATCTAACTTCTGCATGAGGGTCTCTAGGAAGAGGAATTTGCATTGGCTCTTACGCCGTATTCTATTAGTGAAGAATACAGTTACTAAACATCATCGGTGGTCACTTCTTAAGCATCTCAGCCCTTGTCTCCTCCTGCTTCCCTTATGCTTTCCCCTCTCTCACAAAACCCTGTGTAAATAGATTACATTACTAGAATCATTTCACAAAGAGAGCTAGGGTATTTCCTGCTTTTGAAATACCAGGGGAAAGTACATACCAAACTTTTTCAAATGAGTAAGACTGTCCTGAAAGCAAGGACTTGAAAGCACTGGTGAGGGTCAAGACCATTCAAAGGTTCCCAATTCACCCAATTCCAGAGCGATGCCCCAGAAGTCTTTTCTCATTCCAGGGAAGGCCTTTGAACAAACTACAAATAGAACCTTGGTTTTGCCAAGAAAAATGTTTTCTGTGTTTGCCCCCTTATTGTTTTATTATTATTACTTCCACATTAAAAATCCTAGTCAACAAATATTTACTGATCACCCTCTAGGTACAAATAATAATTTTTTGGTTTTCTGTGGAGCTTTATACTCTTTAGAAGACTTTCATAAACACTATCTCATTTGTTCCTTCTGTGAGACTGAAAGATAAGCTATGAACTAGTCCTTCCAATTAGCAGATGAGGAAATTGAAGTTAAATGACTTGTCCAAGGTCACACAAGTTAGGGGTACAGCTAGTATCCTACAATTTTTTTTAATCCTAATTTTCCAAAAAGCACATCAATCTCCAGAGATCATCATTGCTAAAAGGGACAAATATAAAGGGCTAAACCAGAAAGAGCTCTCTGATAAACCCATTTAATAATAAGTTTACAGAATAATCCCATCTCCCCCACCATCTAACCTTTCAAATCGATGACTAAAGTCTTTTTCACCATCTCGGTGATCGTCTTCACAGCTTCATTGTTGGAAGGAACATAAACCAGCTCCCATGTATCTTCTGGGGGAGGAAAGTTGAAAAACAAGGGCAGGTCACTGATGGATTGGCCAGGGTATGTGGTAGCATTGGGAATGTTTTCTGAGTGAATATTCTGGCGAAGCCAAATTAGGATTCCAGAAAACAGCAATGGCAGGAGAATTTCCAAGACTGTTACTACAATCTTCCGCTTCTAAAAAGAGAAATGAAATTCTGTATTAATCCAAAATTGAGCGCATGTACAGAGCACCCCCTTGAGAATAACTTCCTCTTCTTGACTTGGGGCTTCCAGAGGTCCCTTTCCTGAAGAGGTACAGTCAAAACTTCATGAAAGAGAACTAGCATAATTTTTCCCCTCTGTTCTATGTTCTGCATCCCATTTCTTCCCACATGTACACCTGTATCTACCTTTAAGGTGTAATTCTTCCAGAGAAGAAGTGTAAACTGCCTGAACACAGCCATTCTTCAGTCCAAATGGGAAGCTCAACTCTAGACAGGGACAGAAAGAAAGAGAAAAAGCATCTGTAATAAACATTTTAGCTGCATATCTTTTGAGGGATATGTTAAAAGGGAAGCTAAAAACAACAGGGAAGAGCAAGTCAGTTAAATATAAATTCTCCCTTTTCCCTACATGGCTCCTCCTTTGCTTGGATCTTCAGCTTTTTCAATGTTGACGAAAAAAAAACACAGAGGAGAACACCTAAGACCACAGGCTTCCTTGCATGGCCAAAGAGCCTTTAGAATATAATGTTCCCTTCTGTGTCATCAGTACCCACGGTCTGTCAGGGTGAGTGATTATCTTTTTTAAAGGAATATGTACCTGCATGAAAGGAGAATCATCGTCCCAGAGGTTTCTGTATGTGGTTTTGTTGTTTTTTTTTTTGGTAATGATAGAGTATAACCCACACCTGATTTCACTGGTGTGAGAAGCCCCTGATGTGGAAACTCCCTTCATGCATGCAGATTTTCTATATATAGCCTCTATCTATCTGTCTGTCCGCAACATACAATTGAAAGGTTGAATGACTTGCCCCCGGTCATAGAGCCAGGATGGACTGCAGGCAAGACTTGAACCCAGGTTTTCTTGACTTCAAGGATAGCCCTCTATCGACTTTGGCATTTGGTCCAATGGCATACTTGATATATGGGATTGCTCAACAATATTACATTAATTAGAGAACAAAGTTGTTTCATATAATCAACCAATAAACAAGCATGCATTAAGGACCTACTACACGCAGGTTGGGCAACTAGGTGGCGCAGTGGATAGTGCTAGGTCTGGAGTCAGAAAGACTTGAGTTAAAATCTGGCCTCAAACACTTATTAGCTGTGTGACCCTGGGCAAGTCACTCAACCCTGTTTGCCTCAGTTTCCTTATCTGTAAATTGAGCTGGAGAAAGAAATGGCAAACCACTCTAGTATCTTTGCCAAGAAAACCCCAAATTGGGTCATGAAGTGTTGGACAAGAATGAAAATAACTGAACAACAACGCAACAGGTAGGGTATGTGAATACAAATGCAAAAATGCAACACAGTTCCTGACCTGAAGGTGTTTATATTCGACTAGACAAATAAGGAAGCCAAGTATTCAGGTTTATGGAATTTATCAGAGTCTTCCTTTTTTTGGCTCCATTACCAGACTGATCTACGACAGGATCAGTGAGATAACTTGATGATTGGATTCCTTAAAATCTGATCTGTGTGTAAGGAATTGGGACAGAGATGGAGGGGAGGGCTATAGGGTCAAGACTGCCTACCAAATTATAAAGATCTTCCTTGTTTTTTGAAAAGATGAATGAAGATGGATGGTCATATGCTTCAAGTCTTGCTATTTCTACTTTTACATCTACTTTTTTTAAATAAATGAGAGCTATCATTTATTTGTTTGTTTTGAGGCAATCGGGGTTAAACGACTTGCCCAGGGTCACACAGCTAGTAAGTGTCTGAGGCTGGATTTGAATTCAGGTCTTCCTTACTCCAGGGCTGGTACTGTATCTACTGTACCACCCAGCTATCACCCCTACATCTATTTTAAAAACAAGTATTTATTATTAATCTTGTATCTAAGCCTTTCTCTACTCACACAGCTCTTACCTTAGTTCAGGCCCTCATTACCTCTCACCTAGACTTTTGGAATGACTCTTAATTGGTCTCCCTTGCTTAAAGCCTCCCCCGACTCCAAACCATCTCCACACAGTGGCCAAAGTGATTTTCTTTGAGCACAAACCTGACCACGTTACTCTGCTAATTCAATAAACTTCAGTAAAGCCCTATTGCCTCTAGAAGAAAAATGCAAAATTCCTCTGTTGGGCTTTTAAAGTCCTTCACAACCCAGTCTCATCAAATCTTTCCAGCCTCATTATACATACATCATGCCCCCTTTCCACACACTACAATCCAATCAAATTGGCCTTCTCTATTCTTCACACGTGACTATCTCCTATATCGTGCCCTTTGCACTGGGCATTCCCCCAAGTATAGGCTGTATCTCTTCACTTTGAATTCACAGAATCTCTCTTTCATTATGGAACAGTTTAAGTACCACCTTCTCCATGAAGCCTTACCTGATTCCTCCAAAATAATGGTATCCTTCCTCCCAACTGCTTTGTGTTTCTTTTTTTTTCCCCAAGGCAATCAGGGTTAAGTGACTTGCCCAGGGTCACACAGCTAGTAAGTATCTGAGGCTGCATTTGAATTCAGGTCCTCCTGACTCCAGGGCAGGTGCTCTATCCACTGTACCACCTAGCTGCCTCACATTGTATTTATTTATTTCATATTTATTTCATATATACTTATATCTGTACATGTTGCCTCTCTTATAGAATGCAGGCTCCTTGAGGGTAGGGATTGTTTTATTTTCTGTGTCTGTGGCTCCAGCACCTAGCACGATGCCTGGCACAAAGTAAGTTCTTAATAAATACTCATTGATTGCAAAATATCTGGAAAAGACGCTGGATTTACAGCAAGAAGACCTGGGTTCAATTCTGCCTCCATCACATACTATCAGCATGGTTGCTGAGCAAGTTGCTTCACCAACCTGGGCCTTGGATTCTTCATCTATAAAATTAGGGAGGGCAGAACTAGATGAACTTTAAGGGCCCTTGTGTGGCAAATAACCAATCATCATCAGAAGCAAGGATTGGCCATTTTAGTCCATAGGTTTTTGACTAGTCAAAGATAATATAACCAAAGCCTAGATAAGACCTGGCAGGTATAACAGGGCAGAACTAATCTTTTTTCCTTGCCCCTTTACAAAAAAAAGACCCCTAAAGCAATTTCAAAATTAAAAACTGGACACACTAATTTGTTTCCATTGAGCCTGAAGTCACTGATTAGAACATACTATGCTAGGTGGGAGTATCTGTTGGAAAAGTATGTTATAGCAGCATAGCTCAATGACACATTGAAAATACCCAGAAAAAGGGAGGGAGCCAAGTTCCATGTGCTTAGGGTGTAGAGTCAGATGACAAGTAGACTTTGGGAAATTCCTATATGCAGAAGGGAGAGAGCCCGAGGTTGCCCTGTTCATTTCCTGACAAGATTTCAGAACTCTTAAGTTTCTTAGTATGAAGAGAAGTATATGACATCTGAAGCTTGCAATAAAGAAGCCAACATAAATGAAGTCATACAATCACAGCAGTTGTGAATTAAAGCCAATTTACTTCTTTTGGTTAGGTACATAGGAACCAAGTGCAACACCCTGAAAAGTTTACAACAGAATTCAATTCAATTTAACAAACATTTATGAACATTTGAGACACTGTGCTAGGCACCGAAAACACAAAGATGAAATATGAGTCATGTCATTGGGTGGCTAGTTATTACTAAGGCATATAACTCACCAGGAAACATATAACTAGTAAATCCTCCTGCAACACATTTCAGAATATTTCAAAATGCCTTTTTTTCTTTAAAAAAAGACGACATGACTGTTGACTTTCTGTGGGAAAATAAATGATATTCTAATAATCAATATATAAAAAATTAATATCGTCCACATAGAAGTCATGCTGATTCTTTTCTCTAGTGTGTTCCTTAAATTCATGCTTCTTAAAATGTTTTTACTCAAAGAGGCCACTGTTAACATCAGTATGAAACACAGCCACAATAAATATGTACATAATAACTTAAAATATGGCTTATAATGAATCATATTATGAAAAGGTATAAGTTTAAAGGAAACAATAATGTGTGCAAAAGGGTTCTAAGTAAATTCTTCTAAGTAAATTATTCTTATTTCTAAATTAAATACTTGGTGCAGAAAATGAAAGATTTATTACCATTAGTATCATAATTAATTAGCATCATAATTAAGACGAGGAGGAGAGGATGGGGACTGGGCCTGTGATTTCATTAGTAGAGAGAACTCCTGGGTGAGGGAGCCCACTGTGCCTGTGCAGGTCGGCACCTCCTCTGCAATTTACGGTTTTAGAAGTTGCCTGGAATATGGAGAAATCAAGTGTTTTGCCCAGGACCACCCAATCACTATGTGTCAGATGTGGGACTCTGAACCCAGGTCTTCCTGGCATTGAGGCCAGCTCTTTATCCATTATACCAGGCTAGTGGTAATATAAAAGATTTCTCCACTCTAAAGAACCACACAGTACAGAAGATAGCAAGGTGAGTGTTTTTAATATAGATACGGAAAAAAGCTACAGCCAAATGGGTAAGCACAGTGTGTGTGGTTAGGGGCAAGAGACTTCATGGTGGGAACCAGGTGAGTCGAAGTGGGCTTCCAGCTCTGACAAATTTGAACTGTTATCTCCACATGTGGAGACTGGTTTTAAGGCAGCGAGTTAAACAAAGCACCTAGGTGGCCGCTAAGCAGTGCAGTGGATAGAGTGCTAGACGTGGAGTCAGGAAGTCCCAAGTTCACATCCAGCTTCAGACATTTACTAGCTGTGTGACTCTGAGAAAGTCATCTAACCCCTATTTGCCTCAGTTTCCTCATCTGTAAAGTGGGGATAATAAAAGCACCTACTGCTTAGGATTGTTTTGAGGATCAAATGAGATATCTGTAAAGCACTTAGGCACTATATAAACGTCAGCTATAGTTAAACAGGAAGAACAGAGTACAACTGCTACTTATTCCTTTCTCCTTACCTCAAATTAATGACTTCTTTTTAAGGGAATGGGGACAAAATGATTGAGGATCAGAGAAAAGTCTCCTTTAACGGTTAGGGAGCAAAATCATAAGATTTAGAGCTGGAAAGAACCTCAGCAGTCATTTACTCCAACCACTCCTGCCCCCAATACACACAACACAACACTTGAAAGATGAGAAAGCTGAGGCCAGTGATGGTTCATTGACGTGTCCAAGGTCATTCAGCTAGTAAGCAGCAAAGCTGACATTTGAACGCAAAGTCAGTTCAGATTCCAAAGCTACTGTTTCTGCACCTACGCTGCACAGAGTCCCTCTCAAGAATACAGCAGTATACTTATTATTTATATGTATGTATATATGTGTATGTGTATATGTATGCATATATACATATAAAAATATCTTTAGGCTCAGGGAGAAGAAAAAGAGAGCAAACAAAGACATTCTTACTCCCTAAGTAAGACAGAGAAGTTATCTAGGCCACTGACCTGGGGTCCTAGGGAGAAGCTCATTGTAGTCCTTCTTCCTCCAGAGAACTGGAAAAAATGGAAGGGATCTAGCTACCTTGGGGTGGGGTTAACAATCCTCTTGAGCCTGCCTATGAATTCCCTAACAAGGCAGCCTTGAAATCTGGCAACACTGAGTACTCTGAGAGGTATCAGGAAAAACATTTGATGATCTGACATCATTTCCAGGCACCTCTTGATAAATCTAGATAAAGAACATCTAAATATGATTTGGAAAATGCTAACAAGATAATATACTCAGAAATAGCTCGCCCACAAGGGGAAAAAGGTATAAATACACTTTTACTTTAAGTAAAACAGGTCTGATACATACAAATCTGTACTTACAAAGAGATCAGCTAGGTATGCATGGCAAAACCTTAAAACATTATATAAATGTGAGAAATTAGGTGGCGATTTTTTTACTTTTCCTCAGTGAATTTAAAATATAACTCAATTAGAACCTACCACCAAAATGATTTATACGCTATTTGGAAAAATTTCTACTGCTTAAAGTAAGATGTATTTATATTTCATAGAGATACATATTTATTTCATTTTATATAAAAACACAAAAAGCTAATGTTCAACAAGCCTCCCCACTTGTATTTTGTTAGATACTAAACAAATAGATCTGCTCTGCTGGGACTCCTTTGGGAAGGATTTTAACTGATATGAGTCTTAAAGCTCAATGAAGTTTAAAACTTTCTGCAATATGATATGCTTAGTTGGAAAGTACTTAAGCTTAATATAGTAAACAAAAAAAAAAAACATTTCTTTTCCTGGGAATCCAGATACTCTTTTTTCAAAAAATCTAATTCTCTCTAATTAATCTACAGTAAAAATATTTTTCTTTAGTGTCAGGGCATCTGGATTTAAGTACTAGACCTGCTGACAAATTCCCTATGTGACTTTGTGTAACTCTGTTCCCTTCCTTGCATCTCCCTTTCCCTTTTTTGTAATAGGAGGTTGTGTTAGATGTTGTCTGAACTTCCAGGCAGTCCTACATTCCACTGAACTCCGAGGATTTGCCACATCTGTCAAGAACTTCAGCCTTCAGCCATGAAAAAACCAGTTATCATTAAGTACTTTAGAAAGTCACTCAGAGATAGAGCCTCAAATAATTCCAACAAATTCTAAAGGGTTACTTCCTGTATTTGAAAACCCTGGTTTATGGAATATTGCACAATTTTTAGAATAGCAAGAAGGGCTGTTACAAGGAAAGGTACAAAATTAAGTCTGCAAAATAAGAAAACCAATCATCCATGGCACAGACTACCTTTATTTTACAGATTAAAGACCAGTGAGCTACCACTCTTGGCTCACAGAGATTATTAGTTAGTAATGGGGGTAAAATATGAGATCAAATTACCATCCTTTATTTACGGTCCAGTTTTCTATAAGACTATAAAAACAAGACACTGGCATGTGTGATTTTTTTTTTTAATTAAAAAAGATTCACCACCTTTTTTCTGCTGCATGTCCATACTTCTATCTTAGACTACCCAAATGATTTTTCAGTGTCTGAAATAAAATCATTACATTTCAACACAACTGTGTGTTATAAATTTAAGCGTTCAAAATTAGACAAACAAACCTGAAGGATACTATAAAGCTTAAGAACAGCTTGGATATTTAATCAGTATGTCAGCAACTAGAATGTCAGCTTCCAAACTGGATGCCAACAAAGCTTTCTTTGTTCACCTTGTGTGGAACTGTGGAGAAGCCTGCCTTGTTTCCAAATCAGGGGCTTGCTTAAGGCAGGAAGTTAAAAAGAGATTGCCTCTGCCTTTATCAGCTACTAAATTCAATGAGTGGGACAAACTAAAAGGGATTGCTGACCATCAGACATGAAAGATAAAAATTCTAACAGAATGAACACGATTTCCTGCCCTAATTAGGGAACTCCTCTTGGTTTACTGGTCACTGCTACCAAGGGTGGCCTTTAATGGCCTTTCCTGAGATCATAGGCTGTGGCTTTCTATGCCTTGCAGGGATCTTAGAAATGACTAATGAAGGTAATGAGAAGCCAAGAAAACATAGCTAGTATTTCTCTTAAGCCTTGCTCTCAGGAATACAAGATAAAATGAACCATAGTTATAGGTGGTCCAAGGCCCTGGAGCTGTGTTAATATTCGATAAACTGGAATAGGGAATACAAAACCTGCCCCTGAGTCAGGTTTAATTCAACTAGAATCAACTGATCAATCCATAAGCCTTTATTAAATGTCCACTCCATTTCAGGCACTGTTCCCAATGCTGGGAATACAAATACAGAGAATAAAACAATCCCTTCTTGCAACGAGTTTACACTCTGGTGGAGGAGGTGACAATTACATATGTGAGTATATACAGAATGTACAGAGAATACATACAACAAATACAGAGAAGTTTATTCAATACCACCAGGTAGATTGGGAGGGACTAGCACGAGGGGTAATCATGAAACCCTGATTCATGTAGAAGATGGTACTTGAGCTGTTTCATGAAGGAAAAAGGGGATTCTATGTTAAGAAGCTGTAAGGACAAGAATAGGGGACTATGACCATACTGGTGTGACTATAGACAAACCTGAATATTCACACACACTAAAATGAAAGTCATATACAGTAATCAAGTTTCATATAACCCCAAATTAGGAAGAAATTATGATCTATATTTGAATATACAGAGACTCAAAAATTGGGATTGGCATGAAGTAAATAACAAATGAAATTAAAAAGAACTTTCAAACAGCTCCATTTTAAACAGACAATTACAATTTAGTAATTTAAGATGTTAGTAATTTAAGATGCATTTTGACACAGCTTTCATACTTGAAAAAAAAACCCCAACACTGAACTCTTTACATTTGTACATCCTTGCATGTCCTGTGTTACTCCCACAACGTGGTCATTAATTCTCCTGGTAAATGCACTAAGCCATGTTTATTATCATAAAATAGCAACTACTTCCTCCCGGAAGTACAGTGGATTCAACACTAAAGTCATCTAAAAGTGGGCTATTTTCTGCATAGACCTGGTATGAGAGGCACCTATGGTATGAAGGGCCCAGTTTAATTCTCGGGGTTATTACATCTTCCTTAATTCTAGCCTTCACCCAGAAATTTGGGAGAAATCTCAGCTGAGCAGCCTCATCAAATCAAGTTCTACATATGCAAGCACACTGACAACAATATATTGAGAAGCAGAGTGATACAGAGAAGAGAGCATTACAGTCAGGATACCTGGGTTCAAATAGGCTCAAGACTAGCCGTATGATTCTGGGCAAGTTGTCTGACTTCTCTGTATCAGTTTCTTCATTAGTAAATTATGGATAATAATCCTTGTACTACCAAGGTTACAGGGTTATTGTGAAGGAAGTTTTATAAACTTTAATGCACTAAATGAGATTGTTTGCAGTACCCAGGTCCTCCCTCCCCTCTGACCACTACACAGGTCCCTGAAAATTATCCCAGGTTCAGGGCACGTTGCGGATCAAACATCCACTTAAAACCATACAGTTCATGAGCCCCAACCAGTGTGTTTCTTTTATCAGCCAACCAGAGGGCACATTAGCTCAAAGCAAAAGACATTCCTCTGCTCCTGACTCTCTGTCCACCGTTCCCCCATAGTCTTTTAACCCTGAAAGCTCCCTCTGACCCTGTGGTCCTCTCCACTGGTGGCTTCCTGGAATCTTAAGATTCCAGAATTCTCAAGGATGGTGGACAGAGAAGTCCTGGAGAAGGAAATGACAAACCACTCCAGTATCTTTGCCAAGAAAAACTCAAAAGGGGCAACAAAGAGTCAGACCTGACTGAAAATGACTGAACACACACATGCCCAGACCAGCCATGCTCACTCCTTCACTCCTTTCCTAGCATCCCTTACCACCCCTCCCTGCCTTCCACGTCCTCACATGGCTGCTTACTCTTCCCCTTCTAGCTCCCTCCTCCCACCCATGGTCACCAGCTATTTTCTTTTCATTAAGATGGAAGCTCCCTGAGGGTAGGTACTCAGTTTCTTTTTTGCTTGTACTTGTATTTCCACTACTTAGAACAGTGCCTGGCATACAATGAGTGCTTTTAACTTAAGGTAGCATAACAAACAAGTGAAAAGAAAAAGTCCTGTCCCACCCCAGCTAAAGATAAGAGTACATTCTCCCACATAACCCATGCAAGAAGGGGAGGTGCAACAAACATGTATGGTCCTTAGTTTGTTTTGCTGTGGAATAATACCCTTAATCTACCTTTCCTCTTATTCTTCCCCTTTCCCTCCTGTTTTCCTGTTTAGTGAAATATATTTCTGTACCCTGTTATGTGTGTATTCTTCCCTCCTTTGACCAGTTCAGATGAAAGTGAGGTTTAAGTGTGAGGGGCTCCCCTCATTCTATTCTTGTTTTTATAGATGACTACTTGCACATCTGATTATGTAAGATAGCTTTCTCTATCCTTTCTCTTTCTTTTCTCCCACTAATATATTTTTCTTCCTCTCCCTTACCATTCTTTAAAGATCATCAAAACTACACCCCAGGGACAATGATTCTCACTGTGATCCCTGATGATGACAGGGTTCTGAGGAGACATATGAAACATGTCCTCATATTAGAATATAAACAGTGTGTCCTCAATAAAGTCTCTTAGGATTATTCGTGTTTACTCTTTTTATGTTTCTCTTAACTCCTGTGTTTGAACTTCAGAGATTCTATGCATTTCTGGTCTTTTTTATCAGGAATATTTGGAAATCTTAATATTAAAGATCCATTTTCTCCTTTGTAGGATTGTATTATATTCACTTTTCCTGGCTAAGTTATTCTTGGCTCTAACCTGTTATCTTTTGTCTTTTAGAACAGCACATTCTGGTGGCTGCTAAATTGTGTGTGATGCTGACTGTGACTCTTTGGTACTTGAATTCTTTCTTTCTGGCTGCTTGTAGTATTTTTTTCTTTGATCTGGAAACATTGGATTTTGGATAAAATGCTCCTGGGAAGTTTTCATTTTAGGGATTCTTTCTGGAAGTGACCAGAAGATTCTTTCTATTTCTACTTTCTCCTCTAGTAAGAAATCTAGGTAGTTTAAAAAATGATTTCTTGAAAAGTGATTATCTTTTTGCCCCCCACCTCCCCTCCCCCACCTTTTTCCGTCATGGAGTTCAGGTAGTCCAACAATTCTTAAATTCTCTTTCCTTGATCTGTTTGCTAAGTCTATTTTTTTTTGGTCCTTTGACTTTGAATATTTCTCATTCTCTCATCAAGTCATTGACTTCTATTTAGTCTATTCTAATTTTCAGGGAGTTCGTTGCTTCAGCAAAGTTTTGTGCCTCTTGTGCAAAGCTGTAATTCCCTTTCCAATTCATTTCATAGTTCCTGTTTCTCTTGTAGCTTTTTTCCCTCTAGCACTCTTTTTCATGTATATAACAACGTTGCTAGTAGCTGCTGTGGAGGTGAAAGACCAACAACAAGACCAACAATAAGAGCACACAGAAGGGCTGCTAACACAGGTTCTATGATCTGCTTTTCTAAGGAAAGCAACAATCTCACTTTAATTACACATATATATCATTCACTTAGTTTAGGGGAAAAAGTCAGCACCCCGGACTTCAGAGCAAATACAAACAGAAACTATGTAAACAGAGCAAAATAACACAAATCATCAGACAGGCTTCTGTCTGTCCATGGCAATAAATACACGGTTACCAGAGAGAGAAGTACCAACATCTAGAATTTCCAAGCTGGGGTGGGGGGCCTCCTACAGCTACCCAGAGTCTCATCTGGCCAAACCACCAACACTCTTCCAATGAGTGTATCCCCAAAAGCAAAACGCCAACCTCAGAGGTCATATACCCTGTTCAGGGCCCTGAGGGCTCAGTGCTTACTTAGCAAAAGGGATGTGGGAACCATCTTTAATCACTAGCACCATATCATATACATTGTCTCCATTCAACTACTCTTGATTCAAACAAAGGCAAGACTCATTAAGGACACTTGATTGCCTTAGTGCTGAGAAGTACTCCAAAACAAAAGACAACGAAAGGTCCACTTTGCTTGCCATTACATTTGAAAGGCAAGACTCACCAAAGGTGCTTGACTGCCTTAGTGCTGAGAAGCACTCCTAAACAAAAAACAAAGGTAAAAAGTCCCACCCTGCTTGGCATTACGATCCACCCCTCCAGGATCCTTGGCATTACAATCTAAATGGCCATGGATCCTAGAACAAATGGAAGTACTATACTTTGTGATCACATTCAGGGAACTAAAGCATAACATTAACAACATAACAAAACATACCATTCAGTATCATTGCTCAAAATACTTCTTTACAATACAAACACCATCCACCCTTAGGTCACAGCAAATTACAATCTCTTTAGTCAATACAGAGAGTCTAAGTGAAGTCCTTTTTGAGGGTGTGTCCTTCTCCTCATACTGCCATTGCAGGCCTCCTCCTGGCACTCTCAGGTGCAGGCATGCTTTAATGAACAAAGTTCCAACACAAATAGAAAAGTCCAAATAAAGTTCTCTTGGGGGTGTGTTCTTCCAGCCCTCACTGTTCCAGCCCCCCGCTTCTACGTCCTGAGGCGTGGCTGGCCAACAAAGCCAACAGGGTGGGGTCCTTAGAGGTCCACAGCACTTCCTCCACCCCAGACAACTCCACCCCCCCACCCCTGTCCCAAACCAGGGGAAGGCAGCAAAAAAGCACACTCAGTGCACCTCACTGCAAAGTTTTATCTTGCCCCCGGGGCTGAGTTCTGAGCTCCAGGCTTCCTCATCCTCCAGCAGGAGCTGGCCACTCCTTGCTTCTGCCTGAGTCCTGCCTCAGACACCTCTCTGTTCTCACTCTCACCTTTCCAAAGTTCTCAAGCAGGCAGTCCTCCACTCCTGCTGGGTCAGTATGTGGGCAGCTTTTTCTCCCATCTCACCAATAGCTCCTTCTGAGTCTGTATGAAGGCATTTCTCCACTTTCCCTCCAGGGCTCCATTCCAAGCTCCTGCTGCTCCAGTCTGGCTTCCAAATACAATACCCTTTCAGGGCATTCACCCCTCCAGTACAGTCTGGAGCTAGGCTAATCCACTCGAGCCCTGGCTCTGGCTATCCCCATCTCCCTCAAACCTCTGCTTGTTTTCCTCCCACAGCCACTGCTCCAGCCTGTCTCCTCTGGAGTGCTAGTGGGATAAGGAGAGGGAAGGAGAGGTTATCTCCCAGGGGCCCTGCTCTGGGCACCTGGGAAACCACTCTCGTCACTGCTACTTGCCTGTTTTCCTTCAGTCTGCTGCTGCTCCTAGGGCTACACAGAACCATAGCCACCACAAGTATAAAGAGCAACCCAATAACTGGGAAACATCCAACCACTATCCCAGTCCCCCAAACCCTATATTTTCCTTTTAATCTGCATATCCTACCTGACTACACCATTTTAAGACTCAAAGACACTGGATTGCCTCAGTGCTGAGCACTCCAAAACAAAAGACCCTACTTTGCTTGCCAAAGGCAAGACTCATCAAAGGTACTTGATTACCTCAGTGCTGAGGACTCCAAAACAAAAACAAAAGGTCCCACTTTACCTGCCAGATTCAAACAAAAGCATAAAGTCCCACCCTGCTTGGCATTACAATGTATAAAAGCATTTCAAACTCTGTTTAGGAATCTTTTATTTCGTTTCTTCCAGGAATTCTAGTTGAAGCTGTGTCAAAGCTGTGTTTTTCTTTAAGGTTTGTAGATGTTATGGAATCATTCTCTTCTTCTGGGTTTGTATCTTGAGCATCCTTATCATTACAATAGCTTTTTATGGCAAAGTTCTTTTTTGTTTGCTCATTCTTCCAGCTTACTACCTAATTTTAGTTGGACTTTATGTTAGGGCCAGGCTCTGTTCACTTCTAGAGGGAATTTCTGAACTGGTATTGTTGCTACCTTCCTGGGGGTATTAAGTGCTGTTATTGAGTGTTGAGTGCTGGGTTCTCAGGGAATAGCCAAGGCTGAGATTTCAGTCCTTCCAAAGTGGTCTGATTCAGAGAAGTCTGATTACTTCTCTCCTGGTCTGAGCTACGAAAGATCTTGACCTGGGTTTGAGTCTGAGCAACACTCCTTTGGGCTTGCCCCATCTGGAGTTCCAGGAGACTGCTACCAGACTCAGCCACCATCAGATACCTGGAAAACTGTGCCGGCTTAGTTAACAGAATTGTAACTTGTAATTAGATAAGATAATTTGGGCTGGGATTATTTCCCTGATTGTTCCTATGAAGGTTTCAGACTGGGCTAAAAGCTGGAACTATGGTCTAAGCCATATAACTGCTGCTTGCTCCTGAACTTGCTTTTAGCTCAGTGCATAGCCTAGGGTCCATAACTACCTCTCACCCTGGAATGCCACCAGAGCTGCCAGTGTGGAATGAGGACCTCTTCTTCCCGTAGTACAGACCCTCTCCTTGTGCTCTGAGGCTCTGTATGGTCATTCTTTGCAAGTGTCTGCAGATCCTTCTGTCTTCCCATGTTGACCTGGACTTTAAAAATAAGACTGTGATTTTTTTCCCTTGCATTCCCCCAATCACGATTTGATGCATTTTCTAGATTGTTCAGAGGAGGTGTGTGTGTGTGTGTGTGTGTGTGTGTGTGTGTGTGTGTGTGTGTTCAGCTGTACTTCTTCCTGCTACTCTACCATCTTGGTTCCATCTTGGAAATTAAGGAGCACATATGGCTGAAGAACATGCACAGAGGTGGGAAACAGCTGGAAAATAGACCTAGCTCCTAAGGCAGTATCAATGCTAGAAGACTTCTTCCTATGCTGCTGCTGCATGTTCTCCCACTGACTTGCTGATATTCTTTTTATGAGATGATTGGCTATAAGCTGATTACTCCAAAGGTAATCCATTGCTAAACTATTCTCTGCTGGTCTTTTGCTACTATTCAGACTCTTTTATAGTGGGAGGTCTGTTCAGCAATTTGAGGACAAAGTTAATTCAACTTTTTTTTTGGTCACATAGACTCCTAGTCCAGGGGTGGGGAATCTGTGGTCTCAAAGGCCCAGGTTCCCCACCCCTATCCTAGTCAGTTAGTACAAAGACCCTTAGGCACTAAAGTCTGTCTTTTTGATGGCATTTTCCTTTGCTACTGCTATTCTCAGTCCAAACTCTTACTTCAGTTATGGTCTAAACATTCTTTTAACTCCTACAAAACTCCTGATCCCTTTGGATCTTTGGATCCCTTCAAATCATTAGAAGGGCACTACTTGGCAAAAATGCAAAGGAACTACATTGAGGAAAGTCTTTCCAATCTCCATTATATTCTTGGTGAAGCCTCCCTCCCCAACCCAAATCACTTCCCATATATTTTTATTATCATATGAAAAGAAAGGCTTATATTAATAAAGAGAAAGAAAAACCAAAAATAATTAATACAAAATAAATTATAGTATAGCCAGCTCCCACAAAATCCTAGAATTCATATTTGTCAGTAATCCTGTTATGAAGTACTGTATGGCATGGTAGACAGCTGATCACAGAGTCAGGGAGGCTTGGATTCAAGTCCACCCTCTGAAACACACACTGGCTGTGTGACCCTGGGCAATCACTGAACTTCTCAGTGCTTATATTCTTCAGGACTCTAGGCTGCTGCACAGAGGAAGTTTCCTTATCCAGGAGTCCCTTATATCAATTAAATCACAAGTCCAGTACCCATCCTTCTCTATGTTGTGGCAAGCTGCTGATAACCTCAAAAGCAGTATCTGTTGCCCTCCTCTGCTTTGGTATGTAATTTAATATGATTTGTACATATAATAGTAGATACTTTCCTAGTCATTCAAAAGATTTTGTTGCATAGAAATGAATTGCTCATACACTTAGCTTGCCTTATTTGTCTCTGATCAACATCTATACCCCGTAATGTGATGCTGCCATTGTTTGTTAATTTTTAAAGCTCTGATTATTTGTAAAAATACAGGCTTTAATTTTTTTTTAATTATCTTGCTTATGTAATTTCTATTTCCAGTTTCTTTATGCATTTAACTTCTGAGGTCCCTAGTTACCATAGTCTCTTCAGAGCCTACAGCTCCTCCACAAGGCTGGAAGTATAGAGCCAAAAAAGTTTCTTACAGGATTTGGAAAAAAAAGTGACCCTATCAGAAATTTTTTTTTAAAACACTGCATTTATTTTGAAGTATCTCTGGCTAAAAATACACACACAAAGGTTTCAACAATTAGTGAGACCAACGACAAATTAAGACTCTGAAATTGGATTCTCTAGGCACTAAGACTTTGGAGGACTCTCCTCATAGTTTTTTAGGGTTAATAACAAAAATACTAAGGTATCACACTAAAAATTTTTTTCAAAAATTACATCACTCTAAAAATTAAATACATTTATTGTTTTATTTAAAAGCTACTTTTAACAGATTTTAATTTTAATACAAAAATAAGCCATCAACACTTCTTGATTTTTACTTATAAAATATAAGAACTTATAAAGTTGTAAAAGAAAAAAAGATTAACATAAAATTATAAAAATGACTACAAATTAAATGAAATTAACAAAACAGAATCAAAGAATAAAAAAGCTAACAATTTTTAAATGGATTAAAAACATGGACAAATAATGTACTTTCCCCACAAATACATTCGATGGAGCTATAATTTTATCAGGATGAGTAGTCCTTCCACTGATTAGACTACAATCAATCCTTGCCTTTGAATCTTGTGAAATTTTCATATTTTCCACAAATTCTTCATAGATTTTCTAAATAACAAGAAAATAATAATTTCATGGATTAATTACAAAAGCTAAAAAAAAAAGAAAAGAAAAAGAAAAATGTAAAATTACTTTAATAGCCCACTAGACTGGAAATACCATAACATTTGGCTCAATTTATGTGTCACCAAATGATGGTTGCTGCATGTATAAAATTCCATAAAATCATAATTTATTTACACATAAGGTGCTATTTGTATTTTTCATGAAAATTTCAAGTAGAGAAAATAAAATTTTAGCAGCAGAATCCTCAGGAGGGACTAGGTTAGAGAATCTTAGAGAATTATGGATTTAGAGCTGGGAGGGAATTGAGAGGCATTCTGGTACAACCCCTTCACTTTGTCAATAAGGAACTCAGGCACTGAGAAGAGACTGTTCTTAAGTAACAGACAGAACTTGAATCTAGATCTTCTGACTCCAAATTCAGCACTTTTTCTATAGTACTATACTGGCAATGAATTTAGTAGTGAAGATTAACCCCAGAGGGAGGAAGCAGCTTCAGTCAAGTGATAGAGCTTAAAATCAGATGACAAGGGACTGAGAAATGAATTTTGTTAAGTGAAGAAGTGAAACAGAGGCAACAAGCATAGAGACCTTTTCCTACAGGTTCAGCTGAGAAAAGGAAACCAGATATGGCACCACGCTGATGAGGGTGGTATGGTCAAGTGAAGGTTCAGGTTGAATGCAAGGTCTTATGCCAAGAGTAAGGGAAGAGGGCGGTTTGGGGGCCTTAAGGAGAGATGAGGAAGCTTTGGATAGGTCATTGTGTGTATTTAGAGGTAGAGGGAGAAGGATGATAGAGTCAAAGGATCATAGATTTAGAATCAGAAGGCCATCTAGTCAAATTATTAACGTCACTGATGAGGAAACAGCCTCAGAGAGTAACTTGACAAAATTACACAAGTAGCAAGAGGCAGAATTTGAGCCCAAGTCCAAAGCCACTGCCATTTACAACAAAGAATTTCCATGTAAGCAATGAGAACTCAGTTGAGCACTCAGGCTGGAAAAAGCAGATGGTGGAAGTAACCTCAGCTTGCTGATTGGCAAGTCATATGTGGCAACCATAGAATATTACAGATTATAACAAGATCTAAAACAAAGGTTTGACCATCACTCCTCATTTCCAACTCCTATTGGTTACCTCTTACATCTAGGATAAAATATAAGTTCCTCTGCTTGGTATTTAAAGCCCTCCACAAACTACATTTCCGGCCCTACCATATATTACTCCCCTTCCCACCCTCAACTAGTCCAGCCAAGCTGGCTTTCTCCCTATTCCTCACATATGATGCTCTTCGTCTTGTCACTGGCTGTCTCTCTTCTTCATCTTCACCTCTCAGCATCCTTGGTCACCTTCACACTCCAGCTCAAGCATTGTCTTCTCCATGAAGCCTCACTCTATTCCCATAGTTTCTCGAGTGCCTTACCTCTGGAAATTACCAGGTGTCTATTCTGTGTATCCTGGCTCACGTACCAGTCACCCTCTATAGAAGGTGAACTCCTTAACGGACCAGGCTGTTTCACCTTAGTCTTTGTGTCTCTGGTGCCTAGTACAATGTTTGGCACAAAGGAAGTACTTAACACATACTCACTAATTATGACTGTTGTGTGGATAACAGAGGTGGAATAACAATACAGGTCACAGAAGCTGAGGAGGCTGATGAATTAGGAAGCCAAGGCATTTAAGGGAACCAGTAGTCTCTAGAAATCCACAACATATGAGTGTGGGAAGGAAGCAGCTATCTGAAAAGGTAGGAATTTATGACCTGAATGGCCAGTAATTAACAACAACAAAGGTAATAAAAGTATGAGTGACACTCATCTGTATGAATGTTAAGGTTTGCAGAGTGTTTTACATACATGATCTCATTTGATCCATACAACCATACAACCAATGACATTGCAGCTATCCTTATCTCCCTTTTACAGTAGAGGAGAATGACGCTCGGAAAAGGAAGTGACACCCAACTAGTAAGTTTCTGGGACGGGATTCAAATCCAGGGTTTCTTGATTTCAAGTCCAGTGGTCTAGCTAACTTATCTGGACACAGTGATATAGGCAGATGGAATGAATGGAGGCTGGCTGAGAGAGTTTGGAAGTGGAGTATGCCTCCTTGACCCTACCATCCCTGTTGGCTATTGAATGTCAAATCTCTTACCCTTGGGGGATAAACTTGAGAAAGCCATCTATATTCTGTAATTCTCCTCTCACTTGCTTCTAAACCCTCTGCAATCTGGTTTCTAACATCATTCTTCGACTGAGATCACTCTTTCCAAAGTTACTAATGATCTCTTAATTGCCAAATCTAAGAGCTTTTTCTCAATTTTTATCCTTCTTCACTTTTCTGCTGCATCTGATGCAACTGATGACCTTTTTTTCCCCGGGATACTCTCTCCTCTATAGGTTTTCATGACTGCTTTCTCTTCTGCTTCTCCTCTCATCTGTCCAACCACTGCTTCCCAGTCTATTTTGCTGGTTCTTATCTAGGTCACACCCACTAACCATGGGTGTCAACCATGGCTCTATCCTGGGTCAGTCTTTTAACTTTGTACTATCTTAGTTGATGATCTCATCATGAATTCATTTACCACTTCTATGCAGATGACTCCTAGATATATCTATCCAGACCTAACTTCTCTCCTACGCTCTAGTGTTGAATCTCCAGCTGCCTTCTAGACATCTCAAATTGTCCCAGAGCCATCTCAAACTCAACTTGTTCAAAACAGAACTCATTTTCTTTTCCCTCAAACCATCCTCACATCCAAACTTCCCCATTGTTGTTCAAGGCACCATCACCCTCCAAGTCACCTTGGTTCACAAACTTGTTATGATCAATTCCTCCCTCTCACTCATCTTGTATATGCTATCTCTTCCAAATACTGTTTCTGTTCTCAAAAGATTTCTCATATATAACCACTTCTCTCCATTCACACAGTCACAATCCTAGTTCAGGGCCTTATCACTTCTAACTTTTCCCCCAGTTACCTGTCTCCCTCCTAATTGTATATATTTCCTTATACATAGCAGAACACAAAAGAAGACTTTATATGATACAATGAATCTCTATTCCATACTGCTTGCTTTTTAAAAAAATATATAATAAATTCCACTTGTTACTTCCAAAACTATCCTGCCTGTCTGCATTTATTTTTAATGTAAAGAAATTAAATAATTTTTTTCACTTAAAAATTTATTTTCACTCCCTCCCACCTATGCCCCAACCCACCAGAAAAAAACAACAAAACAAAATAAAACCCTTGTAACTGATATGCATAGTCAAGCAAAACTAATTCTTACACAGGTCATATCCCAAAAATATACATCTCACAATTTACACCCTCAGTATGTTTCATTATAGGTCGTCTGGAATTGTGGTGGGTTATTGTACTTATCAGAGTTCTTATGTCTTTAAAAGTTATTTGCCTTTACAATGTTATTATTTTTACAATGTTGTTGGTATAGTACAAATTATTCTGGACCTGTCTGCTCATTTCACTCTGTATTAGTTCATATAAATTTTCCCAGGTTTCTCTATTTCCTCTATCTTCTTAACCATTCTTATACTCATCTTTGCTTATTTTCCTATTGAATTTTATGTATTTCTTCACTAAACTCTTTGTGTGTTTTTTTGATCCCCCATCACTATTAGTAATTCATAATTTCTTACAGCAGAATAGTATACTGTTACATTCATATACCATAATTTGTTCAGTCATCCCCAACTCATGGGAATCCCCTTAGTTCCCATCCCTTTGTCAACAGAAAAAAAGCTTCTATTAATATTTTTGGATCTATGGTTTCTATTCCTCTTTCTTTGAACTCTTTAGGGCATAGGCCAGTGGTGGCATTACTAACTCAGGGACTATGCACAGTTTAGTAACTTCTAGGGCATATTTACAAACTGTTTTCCAGGATGACTGGACCAACTCACAGCTTCACCAACAATGCATTTTTATACCTGTTCCCATGGCCTCTCCAACATTGTGTGAGGAATGTTTCAATTTGTATTTCTCTAATTATTAGTGGTATGGGGCATTTTTCATATAGCTTCTATAGCCTGGATTTTTTCATTTAAAAACTGCCTGTTCAAATCATTTGACCATAGATCAATTGGAGAAACGGCTCTTATTCTTATAAATTTGAATCATTTCCTTAAAGATCTTGGAGACCCTTATCAGAGAAACTTTCCACAAATATTATTCCCCCTAGTGATCTGCTTCTCTCCTAATTTTAGCCCCATTAGTTTTGTTTGTACAAAACCTTTTTAATATAATCAAAACTTTTTTTGTCTTTTGTGATCTTCTCTACTGCTTGCTTAGTCAATAACTCTTTCCTTTTCACATTTATAGATATGAAAGGCAATTTTTCCCTTGCACCTCTAATTTGTTTATGATGTCATTTCTTACATTTAAGTAATGTTTTCCCTTGGAGCTCATCTTGGAAGGGTGGGAGATGTTGGTCTATGTCTAGTTTCTGCCAAACTGCTTTCCAGTTTTCCCAACTGTTTTTGTTGAATAGTAAGTGCTTATCCCATAGCTAGGGTCTTTATGTTTGTCAAACATTATGTGTGTGTGTGTGTGTGTGTGTGTAAACTATTTCACTATTTTTAACTAGTACCAAGTCATTTTGATGATTACTCCTTTGTAGGAGATTTTGAAATCTGGTACTGCTAGGCCCCTTTCTTCCCACTTTTTTTCCCTCCATTTCTCTTGGGATCCTTGACCTTTAGTTCCTCTAGAACGAATTCTGGTCTTTTTCTTCAGTTCTATAATGTAACCCCTGGGTAGTTTGGTATGGCACCAAACAAATAAATTAAATTAGGTAGCATTATCATTTTTACTATATTGGTTTAGCCTGCCCAGGAGCAATTACTATTTTGCCAATATTTTAGTCTGTCTTTATATATGGAAAAGAGCAATTTGTAGTTATATTCATGAAGTTCCTCTGAGTATCCTGGTGGGTAGACTCCCAAGTATTTTCTCTATTCTTAGTTGTTTTAAATAGAATTTTTCTCTCTATCTCTTTCTGCTAGGTTTTGATGGTAATGTAGAGAAATATTAATGATTTATGTAGTTTTATTTTATATTGTGAAACTGTCCTGAGGTTATTTGTACATTTCTTAAAATGGGCTTTGAAAAATCACTATTGGCAACTGCCCTCTCTCCTGGCAATTCAAAACTGAAGAAATTAAACGAATCCACAGTGGTCATGTCCAAAAATGTACATCTCTTTCTGCAACTTCAGTCCATTCTCTCTGTCAGGAGGTGGGTAACATACTTCATCTGAGGTTCTCTACAGATCGGTTTTGATCAGAGTTCTCTATCTGGCCTTTCAAAGCTGTTTTTTTGTATGATGTTGTGGTCATTATACAAATTGTTTTCCCAGTTCTACTCCTTTCACTCTACATCATTTTTTTTACATCCTCGGGTTTTCTGAAAACCTCTTTTATAGTTTCTTATGGTATAATAATATTCTGTCACACAATAAACCACCATTTGTTCACCCATTCTGCTATTGATGGACAGCCTCTTAGAAGCCAGTTATTTGCTTTCCTCCCTTCTTTTAATCCTCTCTTCCCTCCCACCCTCCTTCCCCCTAAGAAGTTTCAGAAGTCTGTTTTGCCTAGCAGTATTCCTTCTCCATTATCATTTATATTTTTAACTGTTCCTATCTCTACTGGCTTATTTTCCTATTGAATTTGATGTATTTCTTCACCAAACTCTGTGTGTGTGTGTGTGTGTGTGTATGTGTGTGTGTGGTGTGTATGTATGTGTGTGTGTGTGTGTGTGTGTTCAACCCTTCTTTGTCTGATTCAGATAAGAATGACATTCACTGGATGTTGGTTCCTCCCACTTCTTCTTTCATATGTGTATATTTTTTTCATTTGCCCCAACTCTGGTGGTTTTCACCTAAGAATTCTTGAAATATAGTTCCAGGACTTTAAAAAAATCATAGTTTGGAAGGAGTCAGATGATTCATAAATTGCTTCTCTTTGACATGTTTTCCAAGTTTCAGGTTTTTATATTAAATATCTAATATTTTCAATATTTTTATTTTGTTTTAATTTTTCATGCAGTCTCCTGGAGTCAATTTCTGTTTGGTCTCTTCTAATTTCCCGTGAGTCTGTTACTTGGGTCAGGTTTAACACTTGCTCTTCTAATCTACAGACAGTTAGCACTTTACATAAGTGGACCCTTCCACAGATGTGGGGAAAGGAGAGAAGAAGGGAGGCTGAAAGGGGCAGGGTACCTATGGAGAGAAGGAAATAGGTATACAATTCCAGGATGTGTAGGGGCTGGGGACAGAGAAGCAAGAGCAGGAGAAGGAACAGGTATGGCTGGAGCCAGCACATAGGGGCCTGGACAGAACTGAGGGGAAGAACACACAGGGGGCTGACATGAAGGGTCCAGACATGGACAGAGACAGGAGAGGACAGGTGAAACTCAGGGACTAGGAACAGACATTCAGTACCCAAGCATGGAGGATAGAAGACAGACACACAGGTTGGACATGTGGGTGGAGCAGGGCAGAGGTTTTCTCTCTCTCAAGGCCCCTATCAGAGTGCTCTCTCCACATATCTGGAGGTTGTTTTTTTGTTTTTTTTTTGTGGGGGATGGAAGTCCACAGCCCAAGGAGCAGGAGCAGATAGCACAGTAATGTACAGTAAAGTTAACACAGGTTTTTTTTGGAATGCAGATTTCTTTCAGAATTCTTTATATAAAGTCAAATCTGTGCAATATGAGAGAGAACTGTCCGTATTTATTCTCCTTCCATTCTTTCCTCCAGAGCTTTTCCTTCTTGCTTCTTTTCTAAGTATTCATGTAATCCTTATAGGAAATCTTTTTTTTCTCCCTTTGAGTCTCTCCAATTGTTAATGTTACTCTTTCATTCTTCACTGGATTTTGAAGTGTCTGCATCACAAATAGTTTTTGTAGCGGCTGTCATCTTTTCATTTAGTAATCTATTATCCTTGGATTTATTCCTGAAGAAATATAAAATTTGAGTTTAGAAGGAAGATCCTGAGGACTAAATTTGAGAGTCATTTGCACAGAGATGATAGATCAGGTCATGGAAGTATATGAGAGATCTTAGGAAGAAGTCCCAGAATGGAAGGTGCTATAGAGGAGAATGGGCAGTATTGAAGAGGAAAAATGGGCACAGACCAGATTCTAACTTGGCAGCGAAAGTAAGGAGAGAAATATGGCAGAAGCTATAGAGGAACAAAAGCATCAAGTAAAGGTTTTCTTCAAGATGACAAAGATCTGTGCACATCTGAGGGCAGAGAGAGGGTAACAAGAAGAGCAGAAAGGAGTGTTATAAACAGTTTTGAATACTTCACTTCTGCTCCAGACACCAGGAACCTGCATATGAAGAAAATTAGTATCTGCTGCATAGAAATCTTTCCTGACAGGAATACCACAGTTAAAAAAAATGAAGAAACTGGTTGAAGAAGTCTTCAGAATTGCTACTACTGTCAGTTTATCAACAGCAGTTGATTAAGCGCATACTATATGCCCAGCACTGTGCTAAGAACTAGGGACCAAAGAAAGGCAAAAGGCAGCACCTATTCAAGAAGCTAAGACTAGTCCCCACCAAATTTCAGAGGCAGAAGGAAACAATTTATGAAGCTTCATTAATATGGTGACCCTGTTGTAAAAACTGCTCTATACAAATTAGTGCTGAAGCTTTAACTCAAGTTAGTGGCTCACAGATGCTTGGTGACACATAACTAAAAGCATTATTGTTATTATTATTTATGTGCTCAGTTACATCCATAATCCTCTAAAACAGAATATCCAACTATCACATGTAAATTGCTATAAACAAAACAAGCACAGGATGGTTTTTTTCCCCCAGAAGACTTTTCATAAAGTCTGCAGTTCTTTTTTTATATTGTTATTATTTAATATTTTTAGTTTTCAACATTGATTTCTGCAAGATTTTGAGTTACAAATTTTCTCCCCATTTCTACGCTCCCCTCCCCCACTCCAAGATGGCATATATTCTGATTGCCCCTTTCTCCAGTCTGCCCTCCCTTCTGTCACCCCACTCCCCCTCCCCCTTATCCCTTTACCCCTTACTTTTTTGTAAGGCACGATAGATTTCTATATCCCATTGCCTGTATATCTTATTTTCCAGTTGCATGTAAAAAACAACTGTTTTTGAGCATTTGTTTTTAGAACTTTGAATTCTACATTCTCTCCCTTCTTCCCTCCCTACCCACCCTCCTTGAGAAGCAAGCAATTAAACATAGGCCACATATGTATCATCATGCAAAACAATTCCATAACACTCATGTTGTGAAAGACTAACTATATTTTCCTCCATCCTACCCTGTCCCCCTTTATTCAATTTCTCCCTTGACCCTGTCCCTTTTCAAAAGTGTTTGCTTTTGATTACCTCCTCCCCCTATCTGCCCTCCCTTCTATCATCCCCCCTCTCTCATCCCTTTCCCCCTACTTTCCTGTGGGGTAAGATACCCAACTGAGTGTGTATGTTATTCCCTCCTCAAGGTGAATCTGATGAGAGCAAGATTCACTCATTCCCCCTCACCTGCCCCCTCTTCCCTTCCAACAGCACTGTTTTTCTTGCCACTTTTATGTGACATAATTTACTCCATTCTGTTGCTCTCTTTCTCCTTCTCCCAATATATTCCTCTCTCACCCCTTAAGTCTGCAGTTTTTTCGAAGAACCTCAAGCTACTATAAATTGACATCATTTATTTCCTGGGATTTCATTCAAGGCCAAAACAAAATTCTGGTTGTAAGTAATATATATTTTGTGTAGCTGGTGCCGCTTTCAATAATCGATAATGATGAATAATTGCTATACCTCAAGTTACTGGTGTGCTGTAAAATTTAGCATAGAAATACAACTTCATCACTTCCCATAACACTACAAAATACAGTTTGAAAACAATGTCCTTAACAGTGGGAGGCTTGGGATTTAAGAATACCTCAAAGGACCAAGCGGGCTAATGGAGGCAATACATTTTAAAAAATCCATAATAAATAAAAGAAAATAGACGGTAGAATGAAAATTTCTATTTCAAAGTAGAATTATAATATTTGGGGTCAATAGATGTGCCTAGTCCTTCCAGTAAACAGATAGCACAATTTGCACAATTAGATACTTCTAATTTTTTTCAAAGCAAGGAAAATATGCAGTAGGAGACTAGAGAAATTACAAAACTTAGAAAATGTACTAGGAATTGCAAAAGAAAATACTCACAAGGAAAAGGAAGTTGGAATTCCTTAAAATACTTGATATTTCAGTACAAAGAGTCCTCAAAAACAATAATGGCCAGAATCCAAAAATGGTTCTTGAAATCAGAGTTCCCTAAGTTGGAGGTCCAAGCCTAATTAACTCAGCGCTACTCAAACACTTAGGTATTTCACTCCCACTTCTGAGGCCACCTTACCCTCTGCTCTCTTAAAAGAGCCCACTCCAAGAGCTCTCTGTTTGGGAGTAGGAAGAACAGGAGAAAGAATTCTGCACTGAAAAGTCCATTTGCTTACTATTAAAATGTTGATCATTACAGTAAGTCCACTTTAGGAAAAGTCTCACTGTTTACTTTTTTAAAGTAAGCAGTTAAACTGTCAATAGTTAGCACATACCATTTGTTGCTCACTCCTAAGAGCTACTAGTGCAGGGTATGGTATTTCTCCAAATAATACTTTTGCTTCAAATAAGAGGCAGCATTCACGACATTGGCCAGCTCAATTCACAGACATTTGTATTGCTTCAATACCATTCCTGCAATGGTGTTTTCAAAGGGTGGGTGAGGGTTCTAAAAATTCTAGTCTTGTTGCTACTTACTTTATGAAATGCCCTTGAAAAGGACATCTAATTGCTCTATGCTTTGGCTTCTCAAATTCATAAGTGACTATATTTAAATTGTATAGTATTATATATAGAATGTATATCACTGTGTATTTTGAAAAAACGTTTAATTGATCTAAAGAGCTGTATGACTTTGAGCAAATCACTTAAACCTTCTGAAACAGGGAGAATAGTAGGTAGCTCATATAATTTACTTGTATTAATAAACAAATTATATAAAGAGTTTTGAAATCATTAAATGATATGTAAATATAAACTATTATTACAACCAAGAGAACAATGAAAACCTCAAGACCAATAGAGGTAGGCCTTCAATTTGGCAGGGGCTATGACAACAACATTTTGTCCTATCAGTGATCTTTACTGGAAATAAAATTTTGATTTAATTTAAATCAACTAACGCTATCTATAAAGGACTAAACTGATACTGAATTGATAGAAGGAATTTAGTAAAGCAGTAAAATGAACAACCTCGCCTGTAAGGAATGGCTGAACAAATCAAGATGGGAAGCAACAAAGGTACTGCTCAATGTAGGCATATCTATGGTGACCAAAAATGCCTTTATCCATTTCAGTTGGTCAATACACAGAAACCTGTCCTTTGAGGGGTGAACCCACAGTCTTTCTCATTCAGAGTGAAGCAAGCTAACCTCAATTTAAGCACAATGCCATGCTGTGAAGAATAGCGGGCAATTTAAACCTCTCTGGGCACCCAGTGAAGCTGGAAGAAACCTTTTAGAACATCTTCCTTACTACACCCTTTTTTTACATCAAGAAACTATGTGCCCTACTTTAGTTAATCCATTACCTAAAAAATCACCAATGAGATAAATCATACGGTAAAAGAAAAATACTTTTGTATTACACTATACAAAAAAAAAAATTTGTACTACAAATTACTGTACAAATCACTACAAGGTGATTTCTAAAAGTTTCCTTCCTAAAGATTTTGTCAGGAATACAGGTTCCAGAACTCAGAAGACCCCTTACAGACTCCATGGAGTCAAAGAGCTTCCTGTCTGGCAGAGATCAGGAAATCTTAGGAAAGGAAAAACAAGGAGAAACGGAAATAAAGAGTGCCTGAGCCCTCAGTCCTGGGCCCTTCACCAGCTGACAATGCAGTAATTGCATCCCCAAACAACTGATACCCTAAAAAAAAAGATGAACACCTTCCTCTACTTAAGGATGAACATAACTGGGATATCTGTAGGGGCACCATAGCTGTCCTTTCTAGCATTTCTGTTCCATCCACAAATTCCCTCTTAAGACCATTAGAAAGATACAGACTTAGCTGAAAGAGTGATAGCACAAGGCTCCCAATGAGTTCAACGTGAATTGCCTGGGTAGGAGTACCACTTTCCCTGCCAACCCATATTTTCTCCAAATGTTTAAAAAAGACAGCGAAACAGTAAAAACAACAACAAAAACAGCTTGAAACAGTGGATATTATAAATGACAAAAGGGGTACAAGCAGGAATGCATTTTGCTCTGTGTCATTACTAAAAAATCTAACCAGACTTCAAAATGGAGCAAAAGGTTTGAGAAGGTATTTTTTAAAATTAATTTTGAACTTAAAGACAAAAAATAAAAAGAACATTTCCATGTACACAGGAGAACATAATGAGAGCGTTCAATATAAAAACATGAATTTTCTTTTCAGAGTATTTACTTAAAAAAAAAACCAACTATGTAATAAATACTACATATTGTTTTCAAAGCTACCCTGCTTTTCTGTGTTTCCTTCTAAGTTTTCTTTTGTTCTCTGCTATGTACTTTTTTTTTCTCCCAGGGTATCATTTTTTAAAATAAATTTTATTGATATTTTTTGCTTTTACATAAATTTCCCCTTGAATCCTTCTTCTCCCCTCTCCAAGAGCCATCCATACCTTAAAACAAAGAACTTTTTAAAAGACAAGAAAAAGAAAAAAAAACCCAGCAAAACAGATCAAAACCACAAAAAAAAAATCTGACAATATATGCAATGTTCCACATTCACCAACTAAGAAATATTAATCAAAAGAAATTCTTCTGGGCAATTTTTTTCCAATGTTAAAAATCCTTATCTTGAATTTTTCCTTTTTCTGACTGTGAGCTTGACAAGCATCAACAAACATGAACATTTTCCATACAAAGAAGAGAAAAAGGAATTGATATGAAAACATGAATCACCACTATACTCAGCTTGCTTTTTTCTATTTCAAATTTAACATGGTAGTGTATTTTTTAAATGATCGACTGATGCTTTTTCTTTTTTTTTCTTAATTTCACTTAACATCTTCCCTAACTTACTCAAAACATCCTGCCCCACCCCACCCCCCTCCATAAAAGCCCTCCTTTGTAAACAACAGGAGTCACACAAAATAAATCCATACTTTGGCTACGTTTGTAAATATATGTGTCTTCTGTTCATAACCTCTCTCCAAGAGTTGGGAAGCATAATTCAGTCTTCTGAAGTCATGATTTGTTACTGTCTTTTCAATTTGTTTTCTTTTACATTATTGTGGTCAGGGTATAAATCGTCCCCCTGGGTCTACTCCTGTCAATCTGTATAGGTTCCTACAAATCTCAGGTTTTTCTGAATTGATCATACTCATTCCTTCTTACAGTACAATAATATTCTGTTACTATAGCAGCAGTTTTTGTTGAAGTAAAGAAGTGGAAACTAAGAGAATGTCCATCAACTGGGGAATGGCTGAACAAATTACTGAATATTATTATAATGAATCATGAGAAATGAAATGGATAGATTCAGAGAATCCTTGTAGGACAGAGAAAAGAAGCAGAAGAAAAATGTGTCCAATGACTACAACACTGTGGAGGAAAATAAATTTTAAAGACTTAACAACTGATATACAAGTAAAAGAATACAAGATAATTTGAAGGAAAGTAAACACTAGCAGTGGAGGAAAGGGGATCAGGAAAGGTCTCATATAGGAGGTGGTAGTCTGAGCTGAGCTATGAAGGAAGCTAGGGATTCTGAGAGGAATAGGTGAGGAAAGATTGTATTCCAGCTATAGGGGACAGACTGTACAAAAATACAGAAATGACAAAGAATAGAATGGCATATATGAGGAATATCAGGTCCAGTTGGTCAGACTGTAGGTACGTACCAGAAGAAAAGTAATGTATGGTAAGCTTAGAAACGTAGACTGGAGTCATTCTGATCCTAGAGATAATAAGAAGCCACTAGAGTATAATCATTCTAATGAACAGATATTAAATACAAGGCATTGCATATGTTAAGAACATAAAGACAAAATGAAAAATAGTTGATGCCATCAAGGAGTTTACATTCAACTACAGTAGGATGAAAAGCTATTCAAGTTCTTTAAAAATGAGAGAAATACAAATTAAGATGACCTCAAAATAACTTATACCTACTAGAATGCCAAATATAGAAAAAAAAATCAACAATGGCAGGGACCTGGACTGTTGCAAACACTTTGAAGTACATTACAATAAGCCAAAAAACTGTTCATACCTCTTGATCCAGTGATCACAATGCTATAACTTTGTCATATGTATGTCTATATATGAAAAAGACTTAATAATATAAAATATTCATAGTTGCTTTACTTGTAAACAGCAAAGACCTGACAACATGTATGTCCAATACCTAAACTGTCAAATAAGTGATGTATTAATAAAATGGAATATTAGAGTTCCATAAAATAATAAATATGAAAGAATATAAGGACATATAATAGAAGAGCTATATGAAGACATATGAAGTGAGACCAGTATAACCAGAACTACACATATATTACTTATTGCTACAATTAGGGGAAAAAAGCTCAAAGTAATGGAACTTCAGGCAGATTCAAAAAAACTCAAAGATTAAACCCATTATTAATTGTCATTTTATTTGGTTCTTCTTTGTTAAATGCTTAGAGTTTTTAAAATTTGATTTTTTTGAGATTTTTAACACCACCAAAAAACAGCATTTCCATATCCAAAGCAGAACACAGAAAGAGATTGCAAATGAAACTGTAAATCTCTGTGCTATACTACTTTTTTTTGGGGGGGGGAAGGCAAGGCAATTGGGGCTAAGTGACTTGCCCAAGGTCATACAGCTAATAAGTGTCAAGTGTCTGAGGCCATATTTGAACTCAGTTTCTTCTGACTCCAGGACCAGTACTTTATTTACTGCGCCACCTAGCTACTTATTTTTTAAAAAGGTATTTAATAAATTGGACACCATACTCTTAAAACTGTCCTGCTTGTTTTCTTATGAATGTAAAATGTAAAAAGCAAAATGTAAAAAATGTTTCAGTAGCCCCCTTTTTTTTTTCCTTTTTTGGGCATCACTATTATTAACCCTCCTCCTTTAACCTTTTCTGTTTTCCAAATTAACAACAGGATAAAAAACAACCCTCATGATAAATAAGGTCAAACAAAAGAAATCCACACAGCGGCCATGTCCAAAGATCTACGTCTCTTTTTGCACCTAGAATCTACCACCTCTCGGTCAGAAGGTGGTTGTTCTGAGATTTGATAAGAGTTCTCTGGTCTTTCAAAGTTGTCCTTCTCCACAACACTGTTGTCATTGTATATTCTCCTGGCTCTACTCAGTTCACACTTCTTATTTTCCAGGGTTCTCTGAAACTCTGTCTTTCATAATTTCTTATAGTGCAATAATGTTCCATCACATTCATGTAACACAATTTGTTTAGCTACTTCCCCATATCATGGGTACCCCCTTAGTTTCCAGGTCTCTGGTTTTTCCGCTTTGAATCTCCTCCCTTCAAAAACAGTTTATTTTGTTGCCTGTTAACTTTCTTGAGTCAGATGTAATTCTATACCAAACCCCTTTGTGTTATGTTCAACTCTCTTTTTTTCTGGTTCATATAAGAATGAGATTTACCTGATATCATTTTCCCACTCCTTCCTGGATGTTTGTATACTCTTTTTCTCATGCATCTCAATTGTGGTAAGTAGTAAATTTTATTCCTTTCTTCCTTTCTACAATAGTATATTCCTTTTATTCTCCCTTGCTTTCCCTGTCTTTAATCCTCAGAAAAGAAACATCCATCTTAAAAAAAATTAATTCCCTCAATACCCTTTGAAGGCATAACAGTTCTAAAGGGACATTTTTTTTTCTTTTTTCTTTTCCATCTTTTGGAATGTTAGCACTTTATCATCATATGGTCTTCACCAATTACACAGACAAATTTGCTTTTCTAGATTTCTTTTGACTCCTTTGTTTGTATTTCAAAGTTCCTAATCAGCTTCAGTCTTTTCACTAGATGTGTTTAAAAGTCCTCTATTCCATTACAGGTCCATTTCCCACCTTCACCCTATCTTATTATGATACAATGCAACTTTGCAAAGTAAATTAATCTTGGTGATAAGCTCTTCTTTACAGTAGAACCTTCCAGGTCTTGTGTAATCCTGGCTATGCTTACTTTGGTTCCTAAGATCCTTCTTGGAGTATTTTTTTTTCATCTGGATTGTGACTAGTACATTCCTGAGGCTTTTCCTTTCAGGGCTTCTTTCAGGAGCTGGATTCCTTCCATTTTCACTTTTTCCTAGCTTCTAACAGATTTTGGCTGTTCTCATATTTCTTGAAATATATTTTACAGGCTTTTAAAAAAAATCATGGCTTTCCAGGAGCCTGATGATTCATAAATTATCCCTCCCTCTTATATTTTCCAAGTCTTAGGTGTTGGTCTTTTTTCAAATATCAGACATCTTACATATTTTTGTATTTTTCAATCTTTTAATTTTGTTATAATATTTCTTGTCTCGAGGAGTCACTGGTTTCTGTTTCTAATTTTCAGGGAGTCTATTACTTGATTGAGGTCTACCACTTCCTGTTATGAAGTATTTATTCTCCTTCGTTAACCCCCTCTAACACTTTCCAATTATTTCTTCCAGAACTTTTTTTCTTATGTTTCATTCCTTGCGTGCATTCATGTGGACTTCGTGAAAAATGTATTTTTCTCCCCTTTTGAGTGTCTGCTTACAGTTGTTACAGAGTTAATCTCTATGTTGGATTTTTTTCTTTCTTTCTTTGGATCAATAATTCTTTTGCAGTGTTTAGTGTTCACTCACCTCTACAGAGTTAGCTCCTGAATTGGATCTTTGTGCCACAGCAACCTGCTGTGCTTATGAGTGGGGTATTTGGTGTTGCTTGGTCTTACCCTGGGTTACAATGATTCTTGTGCCATCCTCTAGCTCCCTACTATGTACCTGTGCTAAAAGCACTAGGAGGTCTCAGGACTCCCTCTTTCTCTGGATTTTTAGGGCCCTCTTTAGCTACTCAGAATGGAATGCTAAGGACCTCGAAGATCATGGGCCTGGGATGTCTGATCTTCATGCTGCCTCTTCCAGGGTATATGCTGTGGGAATCCAACCACCACAGAGCTTTCCTGAGGGAATCCTCTGCTCTTGCTACCTTGTAGACTACAGCTATCACTGGCTTATTCCTGGTCACCCTGGGAGGCTTCAGTTTTTTTTTTTACCTATGATGATAGTAGCTTTTTGTCAGGCCTTCTTTCCTATTACCCATAGGCTTCTGCTTGACTTTCTGTGCACTTCTGGATGAAGTCATTTACTGTAATTTCTCATTAGATTTCTTGGTCCTTATTAGGTATGGTGTTATTTTTTTATTTTTATTTTTATTTTTTTGCTGGAGTAAGTGTGTGGGAGTTGGGCTGCCTGCCTCCCTACAGAGAGCTACCTTGGCTGGAAATCTATGCTTATATTTTACTCATTATTTTGCATGTTTATATGATTATTTTTTCTTGACATTTCATTTAAAATGAAAAAAAATTAAGTCATTTAAGAGTTTGAATTCGATGATCTCTAAGGTCCTTGGCAGTTTTTAACATTCTATGACTATGATACAAATGAAGCAATGACTTTATCAGCATGAATCAGTCAGTGAGTCAACGACATTTATTAAACTCTGTGCCAGGAACTATGCTAAGCACTGGGAATACAAAGAAAAGCAAAAGAAACTCCTACTGTGGAAATTTCCTCCACTGGAGTAAAGTCTATGTGACTTAAAAACAACTACAGCTTAATAGATAAATCCTAGGGGGCACTGATTATGGCACAGACAGTAAATGACTTGCCCAGGATCACAATGCTAGTAATTATCAGAGGAAGGACTTGAACATAGGTCTAAACTTCAAGCCCAGCATTTTTTTTCCTTCCTATTATATTACAGTAGGAAATACGAAAGGAAGGGAAAGGAATAAGCATTTGTATAGCAACTACTATGTGCCAGGCACTGTGCTAAGTGCTTTTTACAGAAATTATCTCATTTGATCCTCATGACAAATCAGAAGGTAAGTATTATTGTTATCTCCATTTTACAGTTGAGGAAACTGAGGCAGATGGAGGTCAAGTGACTTGCCCAGGGTTACAGGGCTGCCAAGTGTCTGTGGCTGAATTTGAACTCAGGTCTTTCAGACTCCAGACCCACCATTTGATCCAAGGTGCCACCAGTTGCCTCTAAATAGATTCTATATGTTCAACTTAAGTGCCACTTTAGAGCCTCCTTATTTTTTCAATAAAGAGCACTTCTAATGGAAATACCTACAGCATTTTGTTTTTTACTATTCATGTTACACTTATCACAACATAATACCTTATATAGTACTTGTATACATGTATCAACTCTCCTATCAGTACAAAAGCTTTTTATGGGCAAAGAACATGTGGGTTGCTTTCTTTAAAATTTAATTTTAATTTAATTTTTCTCTCAATTATATGTAAACAAAAATTTTTAACATTCTTTTTTTTTTAAAAAAGGTTGAGTTCCATATTTTCTCCTTCCCTCCCTCCTCTCCCCCCTCCTTGAGAAGGCAATTTGATATAGATTACATATGTATGGTCATGCAAAACATTTCCACATTAGCCACATTTCAAAAGAAAACACAGACCAAAAAAACAAAGAACAAAACCAACAACCAAGAATAATAAAGAAGGTAAAAAAAGTATGCTTAAATTTGCATTCAGCCCCCATCAGTTTTTTCTCTGTAGGTGGACAGCATTTTTCATCTTAAGTCCTCCGGAATTGCCTTGGATCATTGTACTGCTGAGAAAAGCTAAGTCATAGTTGATGATCCTTATGATATTGCTGTTACTGTGTACGGTGTTTCACTCATGTAAGTCTTTCCAGGTTTTTCTGAAATCAGTCTGCTCATCATTTCTTGTAGAACAATAGAATTCCATCACAATCACATACCACAAGTTGTTCAGCCATTCTCCTATTGATGAGCATCACCTCAATTTCCAATTTTTTGCCACCAAAAAAGAGCTGCTATAAATATTGTTGCACATATAGGTCCTTTTCCTTTCCCTTTGATCTCTTTGGGGTACAGACCTAGTGGTATTGCTGGGTCAAAGGGTATGGACAATTTTATAGCTGTTTGGGTGTAGTTCCAAATTGCTCTCCAGAATGGTTAGATCAGTTCACAACTCCACCAACACTGCATTAGTGTCCCTAATTTTCCACATCATGTGGGTTTTTTTAAAGGTCATCTATTGCCTTGTTTTCCATATATATATTTATTCTGCCACTACTCACACGTGTATATATCGTCTTCCCAAGAGGCTGTAAGCTTCTGAAATCAAGTAGTATTTCTTTTTTTGACATTGTATCCCCAGTCTAGCACAGTGGCTGGCATAGAATAAAGGGTATAAAAATGCTTGTTAAATTGATTTATTGTTTTTGATAAAGCAAATGCAAATTTATCGAGGCAGCATGGTATAGTGGAAGGAGCAACTGATTTAGAATCAGAGGGCCAGGGTTCAAATACCACCTACAACGGAGACCTTGGCAAGTCTCTTAGCTTCCAGACTCACTTTTCTCATCTATAAAAATGAGGGGTTTGGACTTGATGCACTAGAAGGTCCCTTCTAGCTTCAAACCTAGGCTCTATGAAATGGTCCCAGGCTTGTTCTAGCTCGTCTAGTCTTCATTCACCTTCCATAGACAGTCCTGTGGATTCTGCTGGCCTCTCTAGTTATATAGTTCCTTTTCCCTTCCTCGCAGATTATAGAAGTTCTGAAATGTGAAGCCTAAGACATAAACCTGAATTTCAAGAATTCTCTGCTAAGATATTGTTTTATAACAGTTGAATTATTCAAGGATTTGCAGTAGGTTTCAGTTAACACTTTTTTTTTCAAAAGACTTCAATGTTTTCAACTGTTTAGTAGGCATTTCCACTGGCCTGCCATCACCTTGAACTCAACATATAAAAATTAAATTAATCATTTTCCTCCCAAAATTAGCTTCTCCTTCCAACACAAGGAACATATCTTATTAGCTTATCTAGCACAGTGCCCTGCACATGGTGTACACTCAAACACTGTGATAAATAAAATGAGTCCTCGCTGAGTTAAGACTTCAGGGACCTTAACTTGGCAGAAGAGCTAATTGTACTGCAGGGACAAGCTATCAGGCAGTAGAGAAAGCCCAACCCAGAAATCTTACCAATGACTTCTCAGTTGGGATCAAATCCAAAAGACTCAGTATGCCTTAAATGTTATGTAAAATTAGTAACTGTTTTAAATTAGAAGTCAAACTATCTTCACATACAAAAACTGAATTTGTCTTCTCAAGATAGTGGTATGGCACTTCGGGACACGGGATCAGGCCAGACTATTTCCAATTACTACTATGAGATAAATAAATTAAAGAAGCAAGAGTACAGACTTTCAAAGCGCAAAACACCCAATTCAACTCAAACAATTCTTTTAGTCTTTTCATGTGGTACTACTTTGGGGTGGGTAGTGGTGATCAATCAGGTCCCTGCTATCAATTCAGTTCAACACCATTTACTAAGCAGCATTTACTACGTTGTCAGGCACTGCACTTGGCACTAGGGATACAAAGACAAAAAACTAAACAGCTCCCGCTCTCAAGGAAACTATGTTCTCTTGGGAGCTGAGAGTTTGATGAAACCATTTAATGAACACTTTGCAGCATCAACAATATCTAGAATTAAATGATACTGCTGGGTCAAAGGATATAAACAAACAATTCTCCAAAAAAATGGTGAACAGTTAAAAAACATACAAAAGGATTTTCCAAATAATTAATAAAATAAGTGCAAATCAATAGAGCTCTGAAGTTTTACCTCATACCAGCATATTGCCAAAGATGACCAAAGCTGGAAATAGTGCTGAGGTGTTGTGGACAGATGAGCACACTAATGCAATGTTGGTGGAGCTGTCTGACCATTCTGGAAAGCAATCTGGAACTAAGTTAAGAAAAGAGAATAAAATGTCCACATATTTTATCTCAGAAATCCCACTGTTAGGTCTATGACCCAAGGAAGTTAATGATAAAAAGAAAAGCCCCATATATTAAAAAAATTTATAGTTTCCCATTTTGTAGTAGAAAAGAACTGGAAACAAAGTAGATGTCCACTGATTGAGGAATGGCTAAACCAATTGTGGCACATGAATATAATAGAAAATTACTGTGCTCTTAGAAATGAAAATGATGAACATAGTACAGAGAAATACAGAAAGGCTTATATACAGAACCAAGTTCTGTTGATTCTGGAGCCCAATGACTACAACACCACAAATGGGAAGAATAATAGCAAATCAGATGAAATCGAATGCTATGAAATTATGATGGCCAAGTTAGACACAAAGAAGAGATACAAGAAAGCATTTCCCTCCCTTAGTTACAGAAATGAGGGACCCTAGGTATGGAACACTACGGATGTCAACATTTTTCAGTGCAATAGTTTTGCCAAACCATTTCCTCCCTTTTTAAATTCTTTTTTTTTTTATTAGAAAATAAGGCATGGCTCTCTAGGAGAAGGAAAAACAGTGGGAAATGTAGGTAATATGAAAACAAAAGATCAATAAAATTATTTTTAAGAACGAATTATCCTGTCCAATTGCAACACAAATATTTACTAACCACCTAACAGAGCACTGTGCTAGGCACTAGCAGATCAAGATTTAGATAAGATATAGGTGATAGAACCTGGAGCCTACGTGGGCACACAAATAACTGTAATACAATATGGTATGAAAGAGCCAAAAAATGAAGTGCGAAGTGAAAGGGATATTAAAGATTCCTTCAAGACTATATAGGTCTAGAACTGGAAGTAATCTCAAAGGCCTTCTAGTCCAACTCCCCCTTTTTTTTATAATTGAAGAACTGAGGCCCAGGAAGATTAAGTGATTTTTCCCAAGATTACATAGGTAAAAAAAGGTTCAAGATTAATTTGAACTCAGGTTTTCTGACTTCAGAGCCTCTGACTCTTTTACTGAGCCCTGATTTGTAAAAGAGTGACCCGCGCTGCCAGAATTTGAATAGGAATTTATAAGCATGGATAAAGACTGTAAAGGGGATGGTGTTCTAAACTCATGGAAAAGCTTAAGCAAAAGCACAGAGGCAGAAAAGTACAAAAAGTGTGTGGATAACAAGCAAGTAGTTTAGTTTGGAGGGCAGGTAGTGAGGGGGGAAATATGAGATAAAGCTGGAAAGGTACTGGTAAATTGTAAAGCATTTCAAAAATGTGAGCTGATATAATTATTATTGTGGATGGTTTTAAATACCAGGGTGAGGAATCTGAACTTTTCTCAGTAGGCAATAAAAAGCCATTGATTAGTTCTGAGCAGAGGAATCTGACAAGACTATGTATAAAGATTAACTATGGTATAGGACGCAGTGAAACCAGAAAAGCACCTAATTTAGGAAACCTGTTAAAAGACTACTGCAATAGCCCAGAGAAAGGATTCTCTTGTTTGCTGAAGCTTTCAAAATAGAAAGGAAGGGACCACTGCAAAAACACTGTGCTGGTACAATCAACCGAATTTGGTAATGGTTTCTTCCCACTCCCTTATTTCTCATATCTAATCAAATTTAACACCAAGGTTTTGAACAAGAGGGAATAAGTCAAATCAGAAAAAAACAGATTTTTTCAGAAAAAGAAAGTTGCCTGTTTTAGGGTCTGTTGAGTCTGAGGGGCTGGAAGGATAGGTGAAGAGATTTAAGTCTGATGTATGGATTTGGGAGATAATCTGTATAGAGATAATGAGTAAATGTGATTGCCCAGATAGTGTGTGTGTGTGTGGGGGGGGGGGAATGCGGGAGAAAGAACCAAGCACAAAAAATCTTGGGATACCTTAACTTGTCATGAAAATGACAAGGTGCAAGGGAACGTGACAGAGAAAACAAATGATTAGCGAAGCATTAAGAAAGGCAAGAGAGAAAACTATATCCAGAAAGAGGGAGTTGGTCCAAAATGTCAAATCCTGAAGAGCCAAAGAAAAATCCAGGTTTGAAAACAGTCACTAGATGTGGTGATTCACCTTTGAGGGAGCAGTATCTGTATCATGGTGGGGATGGGAGGGTGGAAGACAAATTGCAAGGAGTAGAGATAAAAAAATGCTAGAACCAACTCGAAAGATGTTCAGAACTCGCATAGGCCCTCAGGCCATCTTAGCCTTCTCAGCACTGACCGTATTAGATAGGTATTAGTTAGCCTTAATTTGGAAGCTAATTTCCAAATCTGCCCAGTCCAGCATTTCACATCAATTCGTATTTGAGAGAGAAGTTTTCCGGTGCAAAGCTAGCTCAAGGTAAAGACCTGGGGTGATAAGACCGCAGCTATTCTAAAGGTACAGTCAGCCATGGGGTGCGGCTGGTGGGGGCGGGGGGAGGGTGGGGTGCAGCGGAGGAACCTAAGGAGGGAATTTGCGGGAGAAGGAGGGGGTGGCGGCAGCTTCTCCCGGCCCACTAGGGGCACGGCTGGGAGCGGGGAAGGAGACAGAAGGAAGCCAGAGGAGAAGGCGGTGCCGGGGGAGCTGTCCCCGGAGTGCGGCTGATGCCGGGGATGAGGACGCCGGATGGCCGGGAGTTCTGGCTGCGGGGATGGATGGGTGGAAGGATGGATGCAGGGATGCAGAAGGGAGGGACCAGGCAAGGGAGGTAGCTAGGGACCCCCCTTGGGAGTGGGGGGCAGCTCCCAGGAGCGGTGATCGGCTGCACTCACCAGGCCCTTCAGCGCTCCGCTCTGCGGCCACAGAAGGCTTGCCCCTCGTCCCTTCGGCTCAGGCCTCTCAGCACCTGTCGGCAGGGCAGCGACCCAGACTTCTCACAGCCACGGAGTAGACATGGCGAGGGAGGGGGAGCGGGGGCCGGGAAAGCCGCCCGCAAAAGCCGCCGCAGCAGCTCAGCCAGCCAGCGCTGGCCCCACGGCGCCTCACGTGACCGGCGCTCCTGTGTGTGTGCGCGCGCGCACGTGACCGTCCCGCCGCCTCGCCAGATTCGACGCCCTTGACCCCTGCCGGGCCGCTGGGTCTCGGTCACCCGAGCCCCGCGGGAGGGGCGGGGCAGGGACTTGCGGTGGTTCCCCAAGTTCGCGATGCGACTATTGCGGACTAGCGTGAGGTGCCTCCCGAGATCCCAGTCCCTGGAGTTGCTTTGATTGCTGCTCCCTCTGGTTTTTCTTTAACTCGTAACCTGATCGTGTTTGGTGCTACTGAAACACTGCTGGCGGGAATCGAACTCCTGTGTCCGTCATGACTTTAAAAGGACCCCCCGCCTCCCGGTTGTTCCGTAGAAAGTGGGCAGCAGCCCCGGCATTTGGTCACAGCCTCGTCACCTCCAACTTTCTTCTCCTATTGAAATGGAAACACAGTCCCCTCCAACCTGTTGCTCGTGTTTAACAGCGGCTCTAACAATGTACCCACGGCAAAGTTTACTTTGCATTATTAACATTGTTTCCACCACTTAAGTCTAGACAATCTGCAAAGCAATAAGCCAAGCCCCTGTTTTGTAGCATCTGCCCCAGCCACACCCCAGCCAGCCTTGCTACTTTCATTTCCTGCCCATGTCTCCAAGTGCTGTCTGTTCAGTTTCAGAACATTAGCTAAAATCCAGTTCTACTTTCATGTGTAGAATTGGGATAAGTGGCTCTTTCACCACTATGCTTATATTTTGTCCTCCCCCCCAACCCCCCCCCCCCCCCATAGTGGTGTAGTCCATAGGAACAAATGTGATTTAGAAATGCTGTTTCTTAAACAAGAGGAAAATGTCAGTAGGAGTTAAGAATGGTAAATAGATTTTGAATGAAAATGTGGTGGATCTTGAGATAACAAATTCTTTCATGAATGTTGGTGAGGATCAGCTTAAATGTAAACTGCTTGCCTACATTACTTTCTTCTGAGCCCACATTCCTATTCTGATCATTCCTACTTCTCCCTAGGCCTTCTCCAACCCAGTTCACTCGTTTTCTAGCCAACCTATTGTGCCCTTTGAAATTCTCCCTAAATTCTTTACATATTAACTAAAGTACTAGAAGATGATGGAATAAAAGTTGACAAGGGAACCTATATCTTGTCAATATTATTCTTAAAAATATTAATAAGTACACCAGAAGGAAGCAAAACTATGGGACAGCCTCAAAAGGACAAAAACTCCATTCAGATATTTAAGCTAACCAAGGAAATGCCTCAATTTTTAAAAATTAAAAGAGGCTGAAGCAAAGATGCCCCCCAACATATGTATATGTGTATATGCATACACTGAAATAGCACCAATTAGCTCCAGATGAAATGTTAGATTTTTCTCAAGACACAATTAATTGGAAAGTAAATAAAATAACATTTGTTAGGAAATATATTAACAAATGATCACAAGATGAAATAATAAGGACCTAAGTGCCATGAAGAAATCCTAGGATAAAAATCTTACAAGCACTCTGTGTTCCAGCTAAACTTGACTACTCATTGTCCCTTGAATTTTATATTCCATTTTCCATTTTGAGCAGGCTGCTTTTGGCAGGCTGCCTCAGATGCCTGTGATACCTTCCCTCTTGACCATTACCTGGACTCTTTCCAGATACTACCTCCTCCTCATGTGCCACCTTGTCTTTCTTCTACCCCCTTCCTGGCAACCCTATGTGTTTTGTCTTCCTCCCATTAGAATATAATCTTCTTGCAGGTCTTGCTTGTTTATATGTGTGTTCCTAGCCCTTAGCTCAGTGCCTCTGCTTAATAAATTCTCACTTACTCACTTACTTACTCTGTCTCTCTACAGCTCTTAGAATTCCTAGCTTACTTCACAGTTTAGATCAGGTCTGCTTCTTTTAGGAAAGTATTCGTGATCCCTCCCACTCCCTCCCCCCCCCCACTTTGTTAATGTCTTCTCCTTTCTCAAATTAACTTATATCTTCTTATCTGTGCACATGTTGTATTCCCCCAAACACAGCCAGCTCTTTAATGGCAGATGCCGTTTTGTTTTGATGATTATATCCCTAGTTTCTCGCACAGAAATGAGGTTTAATAAATGTTTGTTGACTTGAGCGAAACTTGGGAGCTTAATACCTGTGGAAAATGTAAATAAAACAATAGATTCAAAAATAATAATTTTTCCGGAAGACTGTCGTGGGAGGAATAGAGGTAGTAAAGTAGAAAGAATGCCCCACTTGGAGTCGGAAGACATGTATTTAAACCCAGTTCAGCTACTTACTGGTATGACCAGAGATCGTAGGTGGAAGGGACCTCAGAGACCATCTAGTTGAACTTCTTTACTTTACAGATGAAGAAACTGAAGTCCAGGGAGGTTAAGGGATTTGCCCAGGATAGTACAGGTGGTGAACATCAGGAGCAATATTTGAACCTCGGTCTTCTAATTCCAGAGACAGCATCCTTTTCAGTGCACCACATTGGCTCTATTTAACTTCTCTAGGCCTCAGTTTCTCCATCTGTGAAATAAGAGGGTTGGATTAAATGACCAGCCAATAGCTAACTACCCTGTAATTTCATCAAGTTGACTGAAGACCTTCTTTCTACTTTCTTGACACGGACAGTTAAAGTCCGAAATAGGCACACTTGCCGCAGGGTGCAATCAGGCCACCTCAAAGCCTAAAGAAGTGAACTCTTACTCTCATTTTTGTAGCCTGTCCCTTACCCCCTGTAATTTCATCAAATGAGTTGGAGGAACTCAATTGATCAGAGTGTCCTGATGCACTGCCCTACACACACACACACACACACACACACAGAATGAAAGAAAGAAAGAAACAAAGGAGCAGGTTAATGAGGGTAGAGAGTTGTGGGAGACAATCCTGGAACAAAACTCATAGCTTGAAAGGGGTCAAGGTGGAAGTTCTTGTGTTTTCCTCACCGTGGAACACTCCCTTGTTCCTGCAGCCACCTTTTCCCACTGTTGAGTTCCTTCTAGGGTCTCCATTTTGTGGAAGGAACCCAGGTCAGTCAGCCCTCATTCCTCTTTTGGCTTTGCTTCTGACTTTCTAGACTTTGCCACAAGGCTCCAATGTAGGGTACCTCTCCCACACCCCACACCCTATTTTCAGCTTTCTTTTATACATTGTCTTCCATTATTAGAATGTAAACTCCTTGGGGGCTGGGACTATTTTTTTGCTTATATTTGTATCCCCAACCCATAGACCATTGTCTGGCACATAGTAAGCAATTAATAAATACTTGTTGACTAACTGATGGGAAGTTACAACTCCGCAAAATTTATAGAATTTAGAGTATAAAATATAGTCACTTCATTTAGTTGTATATGTGTGTGTGGGGTTAAGGTAGGGAAAGGATTAGCATGGGTGGAATAAAAAAGACTATATTACTTTTTGGTAAAATGAATGTTTTAACAAACAATATTAGTGGATAAGTTATTTAACAATTATGACAGTGGACACGGGTGTTGGCCTTTTGTGTACTTTGTGTACCTAACCCATGTGACTCTTGGGGTACTTTACTAGTCCAAATGGCCCACATTAGTTCATGACTTGTCTCCTGTAGGTCTACAAAAAGTGTCTCTTGACCATTAACCAGCTAGGCAGAGCAGTTTATATTTTTTCCACCAGGTGGCACAATACTCTAGCCATGAACCCAAGGGTCCCATTGATTTTGCCAAATGCACCAAAAGCATTGATTTTGCTACATGCAACAAAGGTCTCCTAGGTGTGCAAGCAGCTCTACTCTGCCAAGCTACTTAGCTCCAAAAATCTGAGCAAAAAGAAACCCCACTGATCCTAGTTCTAAATGAATCCAAGATATGATATGAAATATGGCTCAGAATCATTAAAATATGGAAATGTCTATGTTTCTAGTCCCATCTTACCTCTGGGGAAATTTTGGCTGTTGACATATTGATGATTTACTAATAATCAACTTTTCTGTGGTCACATGATTTGTTAAGCATAGTAAATTGAGGTTGCAAAGAAATTGTCAAATGTTCTACAAGATGGAGTTCTTTGCCCCAGTCACCTCTAAATCTCTCATTTACCTTCCACCTTCTTAAAAGGTGCTTAGAGAACAGTATTACAAGACCTCCTTCAACAGATTAAGTTAGGAATTGCATGTTTGGTATCCCTTTCAGGATCAGGAACTTGTTGAAGCAAATAAACTGAATCACTCTATAACAGAGGATTGAGTCTATTTAGAAACATAGATTTATGAATTTGTCAAGCATTTATTGGAAGGATTGGTGACTGAAGCGGATTCAAATGAGATAGCCTATGTAAAGCACTTTACAAACTTTGAAGTGCTATATCAATGCTAGCTATTATTATTATTATTATTCTTATTCCCCCTTACCTGTCAAGAATTCGCAGGGGCAGCTAAGTGGCACGGTGAATAGAGCCCAGCCCTGGAGTCAGGAGGACCTGAGTTGAAATCCTGCTTCAGACTTTTGACACTTGCTAGCTGTGGGACCTTGTTGGGCAAGTCAATTACTTAACCCCGATTGCCTTGCATTCCCCCCTCCAAAAAAAAGTTGTCAGATAGTTTATCTCATTTTCTGAGGGGCTTCTAGATAATTCTAAGCCAATTATCTATAATTACAGGTACTGAATTATAGTTGTACTTTTGAACAAAGTGTTTAACAGAAAGGAGAAATGTATGAATGAATGAATAAAAAAACCCAATATTTATATAGGTCTCTTGCCCTTTACAAGATGCAAATGTGACTACTTGACAACTCTTTGTTCTCTGCCCCTTATATTCTATTATTTATATTATATTCTATATTTTTATTATTAAGTGGCCTGGGAGAACTCGATTGCTCAGACTCCTCTGATTAATTCTCCTATACACCCCTTCCTTCTATTTTCTACATGTAAGCTGTTTCAGCTACTTACTAGTATGACCAGGGATCATAGCTGGAAGGAAACTCAGAAAGCACCTACTTGAATTTCCTCACTTTGCAGATGAAGAAACTGAAGTGATGGAAACATCCCACTTGCTGACTAGTGGGATACAATTCTATTAACATCATGCCTCTCCCAGGAGGGTCTCATTACCAAGGAATTCATCATTATGGAGAATGCATCAACTCTGGCACTCAAGCTTCATCAGTATCCTCATTTGCCTCTGCCCCTCTGATTGGAGGACTGGAAGGTGGAGCAAAAAACTCCCCTCAACGCCTCCCTTTAAAGAGGGTGCAGAAGCCCAGCCAATTCTTCATTTCCCAACAGCTGTTCAGTTTCAAATCAATACCATCATGTCCCCAGTCCTCCAGCTTTTAAACTTCCTTTTAGGTATCATCTTACCCCATTAGATTGCAGGGACTGTCTTATTTGTATTCTTATTTTTCTTATTTGTATCCCCAGAACTTAGTATTGTGCCTGGCACATAGTAAATGCTTAATAAGTGTTGTGTTGTATTGATGAAGCAGGATATGTAAGTCTCAAGCTTGTAAGTAAAGTCAAATTAAAGGGACTTAAAACTATAGTTCAATGAACTAGGCCTCTAACTTTAGTACTAGCTGTTGATCAATATTAATTGTCTGTGTGCCAGTACTGTCATATGTTACAAAGTCCCAGGAAATACTAATAATCTTTGGAATATGAACAGTTTCCATTAGACCTATCTTAATAATTTACTATTGCTTGAAATCTCTGGAATCCTTGAAGCTATATATGGTATATATCATGATTGTGCACTACAAATGTATCTTTGACTTATTTCATATTTATTAGATAAATACTTTTTTCTTAAATTTGTAATTTTATGCAAGCTTTATTCTTTGAGATAATTACTTAGAATTCTTTGGAAGCCCCTTTGATGGGTATTTAAACCCCAAACTTTCTCTTAAAAATTAGGAATCTTGGCTTTTAGAATAGGTCTTTATAATACAACAATTCTCCAAGTAATTACTTGATAAATTAATATGTTAATGATTCCCCCACCTTTTGGGGGTCATTTGTTTGATTGAAAGGAGCAGAAACAAAGATAGTTTTATAAGAGACACTAAAAAAGTGGCTGCACAGAAAAAAGCTATTTGCTGAAAGTAAAATTGGTCAAAGTGTCTTGTTTCCCACATCTAATTTACCTGGTACTGACCTGAGGACTTTAAGATTAAAAGGTGGGAAACCCTGTTACCTAGAACTTGGTGGTGGGAGGTTGGGTAATGAAGAGCTTTAAATACTAAACAGAGAATTTTGTATTTTATCTGGGAGGTGATATGGAACCACTAAAGTTTATTGAGTAGGGGCTGACATAGACAGACTTGAGCTTTAGGAAAATCATTTTGGGGGCTGAAATGGATTGGAGTGGAGAGAGACTTGAGGCAGGCAGACCCACCTGCAGTAGTCCAAGCATGAGTTGATGAGGGCCTGTATCAGAGTGATAGCAATGTCAGAGGGGAAAAGGGGACATACACAAGACTTGTTGCAAAGGTGGAATAGTCAGGTCTTGGCAACAGATTGGATATGGGGAATGACAGTAAAGAGTCCAGAGTAACACCTAGGTTGTGTTATACCAAGAGCGAGTGAGACACACCACAGAGTAAAAGTTTAAAATGGAGAATTTTATTAGCTGGCGTCCCTTCAGGGGCAATTAACAGCCCAAATCAAAACAGCCCCGGGTTGGCGTGAAAAAGTAGTATTTATACAAAAAAATCTGGGTACAGTGGTTAATCATCTCTTGAAACTTACATATGTTATTTTTAGCAGGCTTGGCAAGCCTTTTCACTTTTGTGATCATGATATATGAAGAGGAACCTCCTGAATAGATTGCAAGTACAGCATATCAGACAACTGACAAAATGTCAACTGAATTATAACCCAGGACCTCTCTGTCCAATTTGCCATTTACATCCTACAACATAAGATAATAAGGAATTCAAGAGAATGTCTGGGGCTGAGGCCTTCAAGGCCATAGGAAGACCAAGGGATGCTCCAGCTGGGTTTGTTGACACAAGATAGAGATGTCTCTCAGCCCGCTCAGGAAACAAACAGGGATTGCTAACATCAGGCCCTTCCCCTGGCCATACTCCCCTGGCCATACAATCTATACTTCCAGAACAGTCATGGGGGCCAAATGGCAGGAACTAAGTCTGTTTTTCTTATGCAAACTGGGGTTTTTTAGTTAGGGGCTGGGGGCAGGGTTTTTTTTTAGCAATAGCTGGCTGCTCAGGTATCACATTTCCCCCTTCTTTATGGAGCCATTCAAATCTTTGAAAGAGGAACGATTTGATCCAAAGCGCCTGAGGTTTGGACCACTAAGACAGGGACAGAATTTACATGAGAACGAATTAGGTTTGAGGTATGAGAAAGTAATCAGGGACCTATAGTTACAGCCAGGATCAATAAAATGAGGGGGCCAGCCAAAGCCCTAGCAGGGTGGTGAGCCAGGGGGGACATTGGTCCCCTGAAAATCACTCAATGTCAGCTTAGGCTGGTCCCAGGTGCATAGATAGTAACAATAGAGGGCAAGGCTCAGGTAGAGATTCAGAAGCTTCTTCAATTAGAGTGGCTGTAGCAGCCGTGGAGTCTAATTGTTTTGAAAGCAGGCAACTAGCTTGGGGTCAGGTCCTAAGGACTGGGTTAGGACTCCCAAAACCTGTGCTCTCCTTTCATCAACATACCAAGTGAAAGGGTTGTAAAAACAAGAGTGTTGACAAAGGTCAGGTAAGGCATACACCTGTAAAATATTAAGCGAGGTGCTCCTCTCAGGATTAGGGTCTCATCCCTTAATGGCTAACAGGGGAAAGAATTTCCTTAAGTCAGTCTGATCTGGCCTTGTTGACAGAGGTAGGGGTATTTCCTGAGCAAAGTTTAGAGAACAAAGAAGCCCAGGTCCTGGATCTTCTTCCAGTTACTCATTAATTCAGGCTCTAGGTCTGGTGGAAATTGAAAATGATACAAAATGGTATAAAACGTTCCACATTTCCCACTTTTTGTCAAAGGCAGACTGAAAGTTTTCGCCTGAAGACCAATTAAGGTATGGAAAAACCTCTATCTTCCTCAGGGATGAAGTTCTAAAACTCCTTATCTAGGTGGAGTCAGGTTTTTTTTTCTTTTTCTGCATTTGGACATCCCCAGGGATGGGCAGAAATTATAAACCAATTGTAAGCGAGTAGAGGGAGCAAGTTGCAAGGGGAATCAGGATAGGGAGCATAATGGCTAAAAATACTAAAAATACAGGCAAACAGTCTTGGGAATGCAAGGACTCAGAAAGGGAAAAAGCAGGTCTTTGCTCAGGTTCTGGTCTGGAATCTCGGGAGAAAGCTGTCTGTGTCTGATGCTGTCCCCTTCAGGCTCTTTGAAACCGGAGGGCAAGGCCTCCTATGGGCTCAGATGTCCACTTGGGAGCAGGGCAGTCCTCAGATGTGACAGATGGATCAAGGACTCCATATCCACATGTTGGCAGCTGTAGAAGTAGTCAGACCTAACAGGAGCTCCCAGAACACATATGATTTGATGAGTGAGAGAAAAACAGAACAACATAGGTCCCAGTCACGCAGGGCTAAGTTCAAACAAATACAGTAAGTGGTTCAATATCCCAGCCACACAGGGCTGAGTTCAAACAATCACAATGAAGTTTTTTTTCATAATTCACAAAACTGTGCAATTACATTAAATCAGGTACAGACCAAAACACTTAGATGGTTCACAATAGAGGGGGAAATTTGCATGTCACATGTTTTACATTTACACATTAGATAACCAAGAAAACTTAAACATGAACCATACAAAGTAATGCAATCATTACTAACAATGCTGACTAACATTAAATTCCTCATATCCCAGTAATACAGCACATATAACATCATAAACTTTTAGCCATGCTATGTCTCTTTGATGGCATTTACAAAATAATCCACAAACCATTCTTAACAAGGTTTAAAAATGTTTCTGACTTAATTCCAGCACTTAATTGCACATTTTGTATACAAAGTAACTTTAAATTACAGTTACATATTCACAATGTCCATTTAAAGCAGCACTTTTAAATCCCAGATGCCTGATTGTAGTTATCTGGTCCCTAAAAGAGAGTTCTGCTTCTCTGGTTCAGATCTAGAAATTCTCAGACAATTCTAATTTAATATAACTTGGTACAATCACTTAAATTTGGCTCTCCTTCCTTTTGAAACATCAGAGTATGTCAGTTTACATATCATTTGCTGTTTCTATCCTTACCTAAATTTTGTACCTGGTATAAGAATCCTTTAAAATATAAAGGTCCAACCATAAATTGAACTCATCTTCCTTTTAAAATTATCAGACAGATACTTTACAAAGGAGATATAATTTCACTTGTACTACTATCTTATACAATTTTCTTGTGCTAACATCCAAATTTAAGATCTTATTACCAAAACACACTTATCAGCCTGAATTTCCAGGATTGATAAATTTTGGAGCCAATCATACACATCTGTATACAATTCTTAGGGGAATCAATCTGATCCTATTGCCTTTCTCAAAATATGCTATCCCCTTTCTTTTATTAGACATTTATCACATTACATCTTTGCCTTATTGCTTTGCCTAATCATTTCCTCCTTTTGGAGGATGTTACCTCTATGTTATTTCAATGTTTTATTTGGCCATGAACATGGGTAAAAATCGTAAGCTATTCATTCCTGCATCCTATTATAATAACTCAGAAATATTCCAATATTCATTGATTACCTAACAGATTTAGCATCGTGCTTACAAAACTTCTTGATAATATAAATTTGCTATGAAAGAAAAGAGGGACAATGTCATATATCTTAACAGAAGGAAAAAACTTCCTTAGCTCTGTTTGATTCCAGGCATGAGTCATATCTGATAGCCAATCATATAGTCACCAGGTGCTGAAAGCAGGGCTTAGGAGTAATCAGTGGGGATTTTCCCTTTTCTTTTAGAAAGGAAATAGCAGAATTGGGAAATAGAGTCAGGAAGATCCTACCTGTGCCGTGTGCAAGGTCATTCTTCAAAACTGTTTCCCAGGCACAGACATCCACCTTTAAAGTTCTCAGCTTGTAATGCCTGCCATTCTACTACTGGCTTCACGTGACCTATTCCTGTAACCAGAGCTTAAAACAATATTAAACTGTAGTCCCATAAAATCTTAAATAGCAAATAAATATCCTTCAGATAAGACTGTCCCAAATTTCATTGAGCTAATAGTTATCAAATCAAGTTACATAACTTTTTCCATCTTCTAAATACTTCCTCACACTCTTTCCCAACTAACTTAAACCATCTGAAACTAGCATTCCCATTTGTCCCCAAACTTTCTTACCTGCCTTTCATATTTCCTCTCAAACCTTTATTTACCTTTCCAAATCTTTCAAACCCATTACTCAGTCTTCCTTCACATTTCAACCATAAGACAAAACAACTCATAAGTTAATACTTTTTACTGACATATCTGTGTGTACTGGAATCCCATTCCAGCTTCGTAAACAAACAAAAGAGGTTGATGGATTTATGTCCCGTGTTAACTCATTCTAGAGGAAAGGGACACTTCAGGAATTAAGTCTTATACACATTGATAAGCTCTAACTCTCGCTTAAAATCACAAAACATTTTTCAAAACATTTCTAGAATTATTTCCCTAAACTGAAGATGTCTCTGATTTAGTCGCAGTAATTAATTACACTATTTGTATCAACACCTAATTGCTCTTATCACTTAAAACATCTAAGAACTCTATCTCACATAGATACAATATAACTTTAAATCCCAGCCTTAATCTATGGGATAATGATTCAACCTTACATTTGTAAACAATATTATCTCATAAAACTTCTTTTCCCCTTTTTTTTTTCAAATTATTCCTATACTTCCTAATACTTTAGAAACCATATTATCTTTCATTTGGCTATACAAGAGTACCAATGTAACTAGTCTTTTGATTAAAACAACAAGATTTCACATATTTGCATTTATCCAATTTTCCCTTTTTCCCCATAAAACCAACTTCTTTCGCAATGGTAACAGATTATGGCAGATAACTTCCCTTTTGTCACTACCTGCTTATTTCTGATTACAGAGATCTTCCATGTCATCTTCCCCTGAGGGTGGGTTCCTTCCCATCAGATGGCAAGCTTCACTAATAAAAATTGTATCCTTAAGACCCACATCCTCAAAACCTAATCTTATCCTACAACCAATTAGCTTACAGGTGGAAATTCAGCAGGCCTTCTGAAAATCATACAAAAAGATTTTACAGAGCATTTTTCAAAAGTATTTTCCCTTCTTTAAAAGAGTTTAAAATTGATCCTGATATAAACAGGAATTGTCACTAAACTTTCATGAAGAAAAATTATTTGGACAGCTCTAAAATGAGATGTGTCTCACTCCTTTTTAAAGCAAAATAACCTTTAAACATTGGGATTCATTAAGTAAGTTGGTGGAGAATGTCCTCATTCTCAAATATTGCACAGAATTCCTAGATATTACAAATTTCCCTAGTCAAAAGGTGTTGTAATGTAGAGGACACTTAATTTCTGTAATTACATACCCAATTAAATTTACCTTATCACAACAACAAAGTTTACGAGGACTTTAAAAACTTTTCATAGGAATTTCTCTATACAGAATGCTTTACACAAGATTGATAAGAATTCATGACTATATGGTTAACAACCTCAGTTTCTTAATTAAGTACAATTCTAAATCTAACAACATCTAGATTACAAGAGAAATTATTTTAATCAGTAGTGGTAACATTTTAATTTATAAGGCCCCATACTCTTAGCATTGTAAAAGATTATTACCTATAAAACCACATTTTAACAGTTCACAATGTATCCTGAATTGACAGAGGTTACAAGAGGACCCAAAAAGGCCTTTGTATAAATACTTGATTTACAGCAAAAACAATTTAAATTGAACTTTCAGACAAAACTTGGAAGTCATAATTTCTTAGGTTACAGCAATTCTCCAACTCCTTAACCTAATGCAACTTTAACAAAATTTATACTATAGAAATGTAATAATGCTCTAAATGTTATTATGTATGTAAAATTTGAACTACTCATTTCAGTCTAGGTAAATACATTTCTAAACCAAATATGACAGTTTAAAATGACCAAATTTTCATCATATCCTTTAAAAGCACCCAATTCACATATATCAAACTCAGATTAAAATCACATAATGGTCTTCTCAAATTACACAGTCTAAGAGAATTTTAGAAATACGATGTAATTTTAGAAATACAGAAACAATAAATTTCAGATGACATCAATTGCATTTCCAGGTTATCATATTTAGGAATTGTTGATCCTGTTACTTCTGGTATTTCTATATTAATACATTAATATATAAATACATGCATAACATATATCAATACATTAATATCTTTAATACACTTTATTTATTTAGCTGTATATTCTTTAGCACCCACTACCTCTGGCCCAAGTATTAGGAATATTTGCCTTGCCATGAATGAACTTATAAAAGAAAAGAGAAACTTTATTTCATATCATTATCTGCTTTTATGAACCATGTAGGTTTCAATTTGGCACCCCACTTTCTCCAAGCTTCATCTTATACATACTGGCAATTAACAAAATGCCTAAAAGGATTCTAAGGATTTTGAGGGGGAAGGGGTGCGGGCACTTCTCTTCCAAAAAAACTTTTGAACTCTTAAGAAAGATAAGAGGGAGTAGTCCTTAAGAGCACATGGGTTAGCAACTCCCCCACTCATTCTTTGTACCAAGCTAAAATATTTTTCTGTTTCCCCTTCATCCTGCAGCCTCAGATAACATAGAGGAGAAAAATCCCTTTCAGTTGCCCTAGGTGTATTACATTTGGGCCGGAAGCCTTTCTAAGAACAAAGGAGCAAATTAGATATGCTAATTTTCAGGGGGCTAACTTAATTCCTATCCCTAGCCACTAGTATACGGCTTCAAATCATGATTTTATATAATCTCTGCGAAAACAAAATTCAGTCATATCTTACATGGGCAAAGCTTAATGCTTATACAAATCAAAATCTTCCTTATAGTAAATACCCAGATTCAATAAAACCTTTCATCACTAACTAATCAGCCCTATTTCCCAATCAAGTTACAAGTTTCTTTTAGCTTCAGCTCCCCATAGTCCTTCAATGGGGAGGGTGGGGGGAGGGTGTGGTCAGGAGCACATGGCAGGCTAAGAACAACACCCCACCTAAATTCCTTTATACAAGTTTCTCTCTCTTTCCCAAATTTTACTTTAACTTTTAGCCTCTGCATTCCAATTTCAATCTTTCTTCCCTAATCTTGACCCAAACTGCCTCAAACATTTAAGTGAATAATAAATTACATACTCACCCAGCTTTTCCTTTTTCCAGCTGTTTTCTTTTAACCTTAAAACTTAAAGGTTAAAATGACCAACAATTTTTGATCACATCCTAAGCAGACCACTGAACCTCTTTAAAGTAGTCATCGAATTTTTCATACAGACCTCTTTACTTCTCTTCTACAGTTTAAATACTTGCCTGGTGTTAGATAGACTAACTCAATACAAAATACACAGATTTTTTTTTTAGAATCTAACCAACCCTTAATTCAGAGCCCATTTATCAATTTAGGTGAGCGAATTTCTAAACTTCCATGCACAAAGAATTTTTCATTTCATCTTTAAACCACCAGATATATTCTCATAATAAAAACTTTTTCACATGGAAAGTCTGTTCTCATGGTTAAATATCAGTATTATTAATTATTCACTTGTTACAACTATAACAGTTCCAAATTTTATCACATATAGAAATTATTCAACTTATTATTTTTGGTATTCAAAAACCACTTCAAAGGTTAACAATTACATTAAATCAGAGAGAGATAATAATAATGTTGCGTCTAAAATATAAACAGCCATCATTATTATTTCCCTTTACAAATCAGGAAAATGCTATTCACAGGCCCAATCCATTCATCTTTTCCTTCCCCCACAACTGCAGAAGTTACTGAGCCTAGGGCAGTTTGCAGCTGCTGGGGACGGGGTGGGCAGAATGCATAGGACCTGGGTGTCTTTTCCGAGCTTTGCCAAAAAGGATGGGCTACAAAGGTACCCAGGGGCATAGGACTGACTGTCAGTCTGTGAATTTCTGTCCTTCTCCTCCTTTTGCCAGGTGGGGAAGGGTGATTTAAGTTTTCCCTACAGCTCTCCTGCATTCTCTTCTAATCTGATCTGGGAGGAGAGGAGTTTGTTTTTTTTTTTTCAACTGCTCTAACTTTTACTGCAGCCCTGGCTCCATCAGAAACAGGACAACAATGGTGAAAGATTTCAATGATTGTAATTCAAGTAAACTTCACCTTTTGCTCACTCCTTAAAGCCTTTTTTTTTTAAAATGCAATTTATTTATTTAACATATTTGGTTTTCAGCATTGATTTTCACAACAGTTTGAATTACAAATTTTCTCCCCATTTCTACCCTCCCCCCCACCTCCAAGATGGCTTATATTCTGGTTGCCCTGTTCCCCAGTCAGCCCTCCCCTCTATCACCCCCCTCCCCTCTCATCCCCTTTTCCCTTCCTTTCTTGTAGGGCAAGATAAATTTCTACGCCCCATTGCCTGTGTATCTTATTTTTTAGTTGCATACAAAAACTTTTTTTGTTTTTGAACATCTGATTTTAAAACTTTGAGTTCCAAATTCCCTTCCCTCTTCCCTTCCCACCCACCCTCCCTAAGAAGTTGAGCAATTCAACCTAGGCCACACATGTATTATTATGTATAACCCTTCCACAATACTCATGTTGTGAAAGGCTAACTACATTTTGCTCCTTCCCAACCCGTCCCCCTTTATTGAATTTTCTCCCTTGACCCTGTCCCCTTTCCAAAGTGTTTGTTTTGATTACCTCCACCCCCATCTGCCCTCCCCTCCATCATCCCCCCACCTTTTATTTTTTTTTCTTCCTCCCTCTTCTTTCCTGTGGGGTAAGATACCCAACTGAGTATGTATGGTATTCCCCCTCAGGCCAAATCTGATGAGAGCAAGCTTCACTCATTCCCCCCTCACCTGCCCTCTCCCCTCCTCCCACAGAACTGCTTCCTCTTGCCACCTTTATGCAAGATAATCCACCCCATTCTATCTCTCCCTATCTCCCTCTCTCAGTATGTTACTCTCTCATCCCTTAATTTCATTTTATTTCTTTTAGCTATCTTCCCTTCATCCTCAACTCACCCTGTGTCTGCTCTCTCTCTTTTACATATATATATATATATATATAAACACATATATATATACACATACATACACATACATACATATACACATAGATATATACATACATACACATTCACTTATATATATACATAAACATATATATATATATATATATATGTACATATACATATATATATAGGCATATTCCCTTCAACTACCCTAATACTGAGGTCTCATGAATCATACTCATCATCTTTCCATGTAGGAATGTAAACAAAACAGTTCAACTTTAGTAAGTCCCTTGCAATTTCCGTTTCTTGATTACCTTTTCATGCTTCTCTTGATTCTTGTGTTTGAAAGTCAAATTTTCTATTCAGTTCTGGTCTTTTCATTGAGAAAGCTTGAAAGTCCTCTATTTTATTGAAACTCCATATTTTGCCTTGGAACATGATACTCAGTTTTGCTGGGTAGGTGATTCTAGGTTTTAATCCTAGCTCCATTGACCTCCGGAATATCGCATTCCAAGCCCTTCGATCTCTTAATGTAGAGGCTGCCAGATCTTGGGTTATTCTGATTGGGTTTCCACAATACTCAAATTGTTTCTTTCTGGCTGCTTGCAGTATTTTCTCCTTGATCTGGGAGCTCTGGAATTTGGCAACAATATTCCTAGGAGATTTCTTTTTGGGATCTATTTGAGGAGGCGATTGATGGATTCTTTCAATTTCTATTTTGCCCTGTGGCTCTAGAATATCAGGGCAGTTCTCCTTGATAATTTCCTGAAAGATGGTATCTAGGCTCTTTTTTTGATCATGGCTTTCAGGTAGTCCAATAATTTTTAAATTATCTCTCCTGGATCTATTTTCCAGGTCAGTGGTTTTTCCAAGGAGATATTTCACATTGTCTTCCATTTTTTCATTCCTCTGGTTCTGTTTTATAATATCCTGATTTAAGTCACTAGCTTCCACTTGCTCCAATCTAATTTTTAAAGTAGTATTTTCTTCAGTGGTCTTTTGGACCTCCTTTTCCATTTGGCTAATTCTGCCTTTCAAGGCATTCTTCTCCTCATTGGCTTTTGGAGCTCTTTTGCCATTTGAGTTAGTCTATTTTTTAAGGTGTTGTTTTCTTCAGTGTATTTTTCAGTATTTTTTTGGGTCTCCTTTAGCAAGTCATTGACTTGTTTTTCATGGTTTTCTCGCATCCTTCTCATTTCTCTTCCCAATTTTTCCTCTACTTCTCTAACTTGCTTTTCCAAATCCTTTTTGAGTTCTTCTATGGCCTGGGGCCAGTTCATGTTTTTCTTGGAGGCTTTGGTTGTAGGCTCTATGACTTTGTTGTCTTCTTTAGGCTGTATGTTTTGGTCTTCTTTGTCACCAAAGAAAGAATCCAAAGTCTGAGACTGAATCTGGGCGTGTTTTCGCTGCCTGGCCATATTCCCAACCAACTAACTTGACCCTTGAGTTTTTCAGTGGGGTATGACTGCTTGTAGACTAACGAGTTCTATGTTCTACGTTTGGGGGGGAGGTGCCAGCTCTGTCAGAGCCGCACTCCTCCTTCCCCAAGGACCCCCAGTCCAGGCTGGGCTTAGATCTTCAGCAGTCTGTTGCACTCCTGCTCTGATCCGCCACTTAATTCCTCCCACCAGGTGGGCCTGGAGCCAGAAGTAACAACAGCTGTAGCTGCCCCACCTCCGCTGCCCCTGGGGCTGGAAGCCGAACCGCGAACTCCTTCCACTCCCGCAGCTTTTCCCACTAACCTTCTCTGCAGTCTTTGGTGTTTGTGGGTCGAGGGGTCTGGTAACTGCCGCAGCTCACATATTCAGGGCGCTAGGGCCCCCTCCGCCCGGCTTCTGGTCTGGATCCTCCACGCCGCTCAGGCTGGGCTCTGCTCCACTCCGTTCCCAGCTCCCAGCTCCCAGCTCCCAGCTCCCAGCTCCGTGTGGAATAGACCTCACCCAGAGACCATCCAGGCTGTCCTGGGCTGGAGCCCTGCTTCCCTCTGCTGTTCTGTGGGTTCTGCCGTTCTAGAATTGGTTCAGAGTCATTTTTATAGGTTTTTGGAGGGACTCGGGTACAGAGCTCACTCTAGTCCGTGCTTACCAGCCGCCATCTTGGCTCCGCCCCCTCCTTAAAGTCTTTTTGCACTTAAATCTAAGGGAAAAGATTCCCTCCTAACTTTGGGGAGGGAGTGGATAAGTGGTCAGCAAGAGTGCAGCTGAAAACTTTAACCAGATTCCGTATTCACAGATAAACAGAGGTTTTTTTTGTTTTTTTTTTTTTGCCAGAAGGCATTCATTGGGAGGAGGTATTGCAGCAAGAGTGTGCTCCTGGAGTGATCTTACAGTTTCAGGAGTTCTCTCTCCCAAATTCAACTAACCAGTTTCCAAACTTTTTAACAATAAAAACCCAGAATTTGCCAAAATTTTAACCCTATTTCCATTGTAATTCCAATTTAACCAGACAAGGAACCATAAGGAAAAGAGTCTTTGCTTCCCTAGTTGCAGCCTGAAATCTCTGGCTGCCTGCATTTCAGATTTTTAACAAAATATAGACACTTCACAATTTTGACATAGACACACAAACACAGACAAATTCAAAACACAGAACAGAACCAAACAGCGTAGGTCGAATTGAAAGCTAAACCGAGTCCCCTCAGAGGAAAGAAAAAAATAAACCAGATTTCCTCCTTAACGATAAAGGCCTCTAATCTTCCTCACACCCCAACAGTGGGAAGACAGCATCCCGTACTTCCCCCCCCCCTCCCCTGCACACATCCCTGAGTCCAGGTTATCGTGTTAACAGAGACCAGATGGCTAGCCCAGAACAGAAACTTTACCTCTAGAGGTCTGAAAATCAGAATTCTCCATAGGCCGAAAAGGAGCAAGTCAGCAAAGAGCCCATTCTCCGTGACCATCTCCCCACATCAGAGTTCTAGGAAAGGAAATCCCAGGTGCCAGCCCTTCGAAGTGAGAGAAGGTGGATCGGGGCAGAGATTCCCTGCTGAGGTCCGAAATCCTGTGTGTGTCTCCGGGCGGTAACACAAAATACCGCCTCTATTTCTCTGAGGCCTCCATTATGTTATACTAAGAGTGAGTGAGACACACCACAGAGTAAAAGTTTTAAATGGAGAATTTTATTAGCCGGCGTCCCTTCAGGGGCAATTAACTGCCCAAATCAAAACAGCCCCGGGTTGGGGTGAAAAAGTAGTATTTATACAAAAAAATCTAGGTACAGTGGTTAATCATCTCTTGAAACTTACATATGTTATTTTTAGCAGGCTTGGCAAGCCTTTTCACTTTTGTGATCATGATATATGAAGAGGAACCCCCTGAATAGGTTGCAAGTACAGCATCTCAGACAACTGACAAAGTGTCAACTGAATTACAACCCAGGACCTCTCTGTCCAATTTGCCATTTACATCCCACAACATAAGAATAAGGAATTCAAGAGAATGTCTGGGGCTGAGGCCTTCATCCTTCAAGGCCATAGGCAGACCAAGGGATGCTCCAGCTGGGTTTGTTGACACAAGATAGAGACGTCTCTCAGCCCGCTCAGGAAACAAACAGGGATTGCTAACATCAGGCCCTTCCCCTGGCCATACTCCCCTGGCCATACAATCTATGCTCCCAGAACAGTCACGGGGGCCAAATGGCAGGAACTAAGTCTGTTTTTCTTATGCAAACTGGGGTTTTTTAGTTAGGGGCTGGGGGCAGGGTTTTTTTTTTAGCAATAGCTGGCTGCTCAGGTATCACAGTTGCAAGCTTAGAAGACTAAGAGGTTAGTGGTGTGCCCTTGACAGTGATAGAGAATTTTGGAATGGGGGAGGATTTGGGGGGAAGATAATGAGTTCTACCTGGATATGTTGAGTTTAAAATGTCTACTGGACATCCAGTTTGAGATATCTGAAAGGCAATTGGAAATGCAAAAATGGAGGTCAGCAGAGGAGTTAGGATAGAATAGGTGGGTTTGAAAATCATCAGTGTAGAGATGATAATTAAATCCACAGGGGCTCATGAGAACATCAAGTGAAGTAGTATAGAGAAGAGAAGAAAGCCTAGGACAGAGACATGTGGAACATTGATGGTTAGTGGGCATGACCTGAATGAGCTAGGTAAGAGAACTAGGACAGAGTGGTGTTCCAAAAACCTAGGAAGAAGAGAGTATCAAGGATGAAAGAGCGATCGATAGTGTCAAAGACTGCAGGGAGGTTGGAGAAAATGAGGACTGAGAAAAGGCCACTGGATTCGGCAATTAAGAGATTACTGGTAATTTTGGAGAGATCAGGTTGGAAGCTGGATTATAAGGGGTTAAGAAGAGAGGGGGAAGAAATGGAGGCACCCATTGTCTTCATCACAAATACACTCAGAGTCTACGCTGACTCCTGATGCTTGGAAGAGTTAATTGGAAGAAATTCTTTGTTGTTTATTCGGAAGAGCTGATTGGAGGAAAAAGCTTTTCTGCTGGGAAGAAATACTCCTGTACTATAGCCTGAGAGGCGGAAACCCTTGAGAGACCAGGCAAAGCAACTGACTTTGAAACTCTCTGCAGATCCCAGACTCAGGGAAATGGCTTTTCTGAAAGAGCATAATGCTATCTGTAAGTAAGGAGGATTTTGTTATCCTTTTTAGGGTTTAATTCTCAGAATCCATGGCCATAACAATATCTAGTTCCTAGGTGCTAGATAATAATTCCCAGCCTTATTAGTGATAAACAATTCCCACTGTGACTGCACAGTGAGATATGGGGTGACATAATGTTATTTTTACTACACTTGCATTGAATGACAATATTGTTAAAGTTAACCTGTAAGGCTATTGCTGGCAAAATGCTTTCTTTGTCTGTTGCCCTATAAAGCAAGTGGGCACTGGTCAGTAAGTGGGGAATCCATAGAGGAATATGACAGTGCAATTATGTGTGTGCCTTGACTGGCCCCCATCAAGGCTTGAGGGGAATCTGTGTTTGCCTCAACTGGCCCCCATTGAGGCTTAGGGGACCTGTAGGAGTTGTAACTCGAACTATTCTCGCTTGCCCCTGCAAGAAGTGTTGTAGGGAAGCTGTAGTAGTTGGTGCTCCCATTATCAGCACTCTCTCCTGAGAAGAATAGACTAGAATAATTCCTAGGATTTTTAGAGCGAGTTGTAGCAGTGTAGGGACCCCTGTTTAGGAAAACTTCCAACCTGATGACATTTGTGTGGGCTGGGGTGAACAATCCAGGCCAGAGAATAAGTAGGGAGAAGAGTGGGGTCAGGTTCCCAGCCCGTGCTACAAATAAATTTGTGTTTCTAATAAATCCAAACCTATACACAACACTGAGTCACTACTGAGTGACTCAGTTTACTTGCTTTGACACAACAATTTTTCTAATCCTCTTTTTCACTTTATCACAAAGATTCTCAACAAATAGAATTGAATGACTTTAAAGTATAGATTTGTGGCTGTAGTAGCTAGAAGCATTTTTCTCCACTATGGAATTGTTCCTACCAAGTAAACCAACTCACTTGTGTGGACTGGTGAAGTGCCTTTTCCCCTTTTTAGTGTCGGGTAACCAATGACAAATTCTTACCATCAAATACTCCTTTTATTTATTAAAAAAAAATTTTCGGTCAGCAAACATTCACCTTCTCTCCCTTCTACCCCACAACTGAGAAGGAAAAAAAAAATGAAGCCTCTATTGTAAACTTGTATAGCTAAGTAAAACAAATTTCCATATTAGCCATGTCCAAGAAAAGTCTCATTTTCTATTCTGAGTCTTTTACTTCTCTATCAGAAGGTGAGTAGCATGTTTCATTATTAGTCCTTGGAAATTTTGCTTGGTCATCATTCCAGTGAGAGTAATTTCAAAGTTGTCTTTACAATATTATTGTTTTTACATACATTGCTCTCTTGGTTCTGCTTGCTTTACTCTGCATCAGTTAATACAAATCTTCCCAGGTTTCTCTTAAAGCATCTCATTCATTATTTTTTACTGCATAATAGTATTCTATCACATCATATACCATAACTTGTTCAGTTATTCTCCAATTGATGGGCACCCCTTCAGCTTCCAATTCCTTGCCAGAGTAAAAAGAGCTATAAATATTTTTGTACATCTTTAGTTAGAGGTTTTTTTTTTTTTGCCTAATCCCTCCTTTAATCTCCCCTTGCACTAATTTCTCCATCTTTCTTCTCCTTTCCCTCCTATTTCTCTGTTGTGTGAAATGTACTTCTGTACCCAACTATCTGTGTGTGCATGTGTATGTGTGTGTGTATGTGTAGTCTTCCCTCCTTCGACCAGTTCAGATGAGACTGTAAGCTTCAAGTATTACATGATCCTACCACCCCTTCCTCCTTGTTTTTATAAACTTCTCGTTTACTTCAATTATGTGAGATAATTTTACTTAACTTTTTTCTCATTATCCTTTCCCCCACCCAGTCTGTTGCTACATCACTCCCTTTCCATTCTTCTTTTAAGACTGATGGAATCCTAATAAAGCTGCCTCCAGCTCCAATATTCTAACTTCCTATGGGCCCCACTGAACAGCGGGCATCTCCTGATTTAGCCACACAACCTGGCTTTAACCACACCACAAGCCTCCAGACTCAATACAGCCTCTGTCCCTAGCTAGCCACTGCCCCCAGCTAGCCACTGCCCCCAGATCCAATTCACATATTTGAACGTGTGTGTTCTTATACTCAATCACAATCACATCATCCATTTACCCAAGACAGGACCACAATACCTAACTATCCATCTTGACCAAACAGGACCACAACAGCTAGCCAATCAGAAAGCAGCACAGCCAGGATGTTTGAGCACTAAATCATAGAAGGGACCCCTCCCTATTACCTAATCTGTTGACAAACCCCTCCTGCCTTTTTAATATTTATAATTTCTGCTGTGTAATCAGCATCATTACACTATAAAATTATCTGTCTTGTCTTACAAAGCTGCTGGTTCCTCTTGGAACTTAGCCCACTTCAGAAGAGGCATCGATCTCAGTAAATGCCTATATTTGGATTTAGAGGTGGTGTGACTCCAAATTCTTTGAGATGATCCCACAACATACCATAAAACAGCAACAAGATCATCAGGACATAACAGAATTACTTCTAGGCTTTCTGTCTAATTATACTCCCCATATGATCCATAATGAGGATAGGATTCATAGGGGTATCATCTCCCCATATTAGAATGTAAACATATATCCTTGTTTCTAACCCTTAGGATTATTCACTTATATTTACCTTTTTATGTTTCTCTAGCCCCCTGGATTTGCACTTCAAAGTTTCTATGAAGCTTTTGCATTTTCGTCAAGAATGCTTGGAAGTAAAAAAAAAAAAAAGAATGCTTGGAAGTCCTCTACATAGTACAGCGAATGGAACATAAGATTTAGAATTAGACTTGAATTCAAATCCTGCCTTAACTTACTAGCTGTGTGACTCGGGGCAAAGTCACTTCACCTCTTTCACTCTTAATTTTCTCATCTGTAAAAAGGGGGATAATAATAGCCCCTCTCTTACAGGGTAAAGTGCTTTGCAAACCTTAAAGTGTTATATAAATGCTAACTATTATTTTATTAAAGGTCCCTTTCCCCTGCCCTGCCCTCTCTTCCTCCCACCCCCCACCCCCTCTGCCTGCTCTGAATTGTACTCAGTTTTGTTGGCTAAGTTTTCTTGGTTGTAACTCTATCTCCTTTACCTTCTGGAATATCATAATTCAAGCTCTGTCCTTTATAGTGGTGGCGGCTAAATTTGGAGTGATCCTGCCTGTGGCTTCTTGCTACTTGAATTCTTTCTAACTACCTACTTGAAGTATTATTTTCCGTGACCTGGATACTCTGGATTTTGACTATAATGTTCCTGGAAGTTTTCATTTTCAAGTGTCTTTCAGGACGTGACTGATGAATTTTTTTATTTTCAATTTGCCCTCTGCTTATAAGAGATATGGGCTGTTTTCTTTCATGATTTTGAAAAATGACTATTTTATTGATGATCCAGTGCCACCAGCGGCTGTGGTGCCAAAATGGCCGAATATGGCAGAGAGTGAAAAGAAAAACACAAAACACAGGCCAGGTAGAAGAGTAAAGAACAGCTCCATTTATTTAACTGAGGGACAGGGCTTATATACCCTTTTAGGCAAGCAGAATCAACAAATCCATGGGCGAGGCATTTGCATAATGCATGACTTCCTCATGCCTTTGTTCCCCTTTTGTTGGAAACAATATTGTGTTAATAGCCCACAAGTGGTATATAGCACGGTGTGCCATGGGGGTATTGGAGAAAGCACTCGTATACCGAGAGGGGGATGGAGAGTCCACATGCAGAGTTACCAGCCCAAGGGCAAGAACAGGCCTCTGGCCCGTATCTTATCCCAGAATGGACTTTCTCAGAGCTGGCCCTCTACAGTCTAGTAAGTCTTAAGTTGTTTTTCCTTGATCTGTGTTATTTTTGCTATGAGAGATGCTATATTTTTTCCCAGTTTTTCAGTCTTTTTGATTTTTTTTTTTTTTAACTACCAAAATTTTTTCTCATTTTGGTACTTCCTCATGACTGGCAAATCAAGATATTACAATATCTATGGTTTTGAACTAACCTCACATTAGTTACATTTTAAGCTAGTTTTTCTATTTTTAAGATAGGTTCTTTGGGTCTTTCTTTAGATTTAGGGAGCAGCCTAGTCTCAACAACACATCTAAAAATCAATTTTTAGAGTGATTTACTTCCACAGATGACTAAACTTATTATTTTCTTTCTTTAACAAAGTTTTTTTGAAGATTTTTATTTATACACCATAATAATTTCTTCCTCCATCTCATCCATTTTATATTGGTTCCTGTTAGTTCTAATTTCAAAGGGTGCTATTCTTTGGCCTCGCCCCCAAATGCCAGGAGTAGACACCTTTTAGGACTCAGACCACCTATTTACTGTTTGCATTCTCTGAGATGGCAGGACAAAGTGGTATTGTGAAGGAGGGGCCAGCTGATTTCTTTAAATCTTGGGTCTTGATTCCCCTCTATGATAAGAAAATTGAACTTGACAAAACTGTTAAATTTGGCCCTGCTTCATTAGGTGTGCCAAGACCAAACTTGCCTGTTATTCCAATTATCTTTTGATTTCCTACGTTAGCATTCCAATCCCCTCTGATGAATAAGACATCTTTTTTTGGTTTTATTTCTAGAAGATGTTGTAGGTCTTCACAGAACCGATCAATTTTGGCTTCTTTGGCATCAGTGGTTGGAGCAGAGACTTGTATTACTGCCTTGTATTCTGACAGGTATCATTCTGTCCTTTTTTTAGATTATGCCCCAGTAACTGCTTTTCTTATCCTTTTATTGAGTATGAAGACCACTCCATTTTTTCTAAGGGATTCTTACCTACAGTAGTATATGTAATGATCACCTAAATTAAAGTCACCCACTCCCATCCATTTAAGTCCACTGACACACAAGATGTCAATGTTTAAACTTTCCGTTTCCTGTTTGACCACATTCAACTTACTCTGGTTCATAGATTTTATATTCCGGGTTTTTATGCAATATTGATCTTTACAGCATTGGACTTTCCTTCCATCACCAGACACATCTGCAGCAGAGCCTCCTTTTGGTTTTGTTTCAGCCTTTTTATTCTTTCTGGAGCCACTCGTAGTTGTCCTCCGCTTCTCACCAGTAGTGTGTTGGACACCTTCTGACTTGAGGGGCTCATCTTCCGGCGTCATGTCTTTTATCATTTTAATACTGTCCATGGGTTTTTTTCTTTTTCATTTCTGGCAAAGATACTGGAGTGGTTTGCCATTTTCTTCTCTAGTGGATCACCTTTTGTCAGGGGGAACCTGGAAAAGCTTTCTGAAGGAAGTGGCATCTGACCCATGCTTTGAAGCTAGGGTTCTTCAAGTGCAAAATAAGGAGGCAGTGTGTCCAACTCGTACTGGGAATACCTAGCAGACCAGTTTAATTAGAACACAAAGTGTGTGGAGGGGAATAATATATAATACATTTAGAAAGATAGGTGAGAGCCATGTTATTCTGAGGAGTTTGTATTTCAGGAGGGTGCTTAAACCGGTTCCCGTTGATCGAGGAGAGCTGTTGTTAAATTTTCCATCGCTAAAATTTCAATGTGTGAGCATTTATACTAAGGAAACTACAAAGTAGGGACTGATTAATTGTTTTGTTGCTTGTCCAGACTTAAGAAAATGGAGGCTATAACGTTTGTAATGCAGGTTAAACTTAAAAGTGTGTCAGAGAGCAGGTTGCTAAAACATTTATTGGCACAACTCTGATTATATTCTAGATGTAAATTGAGGGCTATGGCAAAGATGTGGGGTCAAAGAGTATGGGAGATAAAAGATAAGACACCGATCAAATTCCTGTTTAAAGATTTAAAGAGCAGCATTTGGGCACTTGTGTGGAGGATGGTTTGGGGAACAGAGACTAGGACGATTAGTTGGTGAGAAGTGAAGAAATCCTGAACTAAAGTGGTGGCTTTGTGAATAGAAGACAGGGGATGTAGTAGAAAAATATTGTGGAGGTAGTATTGACTAAGACTTGGCAACAGATTGGATGTGGAAGGTGAGGTAGTGAGAAAGAATAAGGGATGACTGTAAGGTTGCCGAACTGGTGTGACATCTTGTTGAGAGTCCTCAAATGACAGTAACTTTCTATTACCCTTGAGGGAGTCTTGCCCTTATCCAAGCCATCAGAGCAGCCTCTCTTTAAGAGGTCAACTTTGCCATGCTAGAAGACCCCAGGATTCTTTACTGCCCAGGATTGAAATGACCTTGGGTGTAGAGTTTGCCACACACGCACAGGCACTCACTTAAGAAGGATGGGGGTGGGGTAGGAGAAAGCCGGGCTTCTCGCCCTTTCTGCCTACAGCGCCTGCGGGCTGGGGGCGGAGTCACGTGACGACAGCGGAGGCCGTTGGGCGGCCTAGCTGGCAGGTGGCTGGTGTTTGGCCATCCTGGTTACTCAGTACCCTGGTTGGGGCAGCCCTGCCTCGGTTATGGAGCCAAGGTTTTGAGGATCCGTGGCCACTGACTGGCTTCGAGAGGTATCAGCAGAGCTGGGGGCGCGGCTGGAGAGGCCTCCTGGGGCTTAGCCCTCCTGGCGCTTTGGCCCCCCAGGCCTAGCATTGTCTGTCGCTTTCGCTAACCCAGGCGCCTCATCCCGGTCGGCCTGGATTATCATGGTTTGTGAACACCCCTCCTTCTCTCCCTGCTCCTCCCCCTCCATACTCGACCCCTATAGCCCGTCCGTGTTGATTCAGCCTCCACCCTAGTAGCCTCGGCCCGCCCAGTTAGCCCAGGCGCATGCGCAGAGCCCTCCAACTTGTATCCAGACTGGCAGCATTCATGCGGGGGCCCTAGCAGTCAGTGCACGCACTGCTCGTGAATCTTGCCTTCTTTTTTCTGATGTTTGGAAAAGGCTGTTCAGTTCTGCAGTAAAGAAGAGGAATTTGGGTTCTAGGTTTAAAAAAAACGTTACCAGCACCTCTGTCCAAATCAGGCGTACTAACCCCAAGGAGATCTATGAATGGAATACTTGTATTAATTCCCCATATATAGTTTGGATGTTAGACTTTTTAAAATTAATTATTTTTTTGTTTTCAAGATTTACTTCCATAAGTTTTAAATTTTCTCCTTCTCCTTCCCTTCCCCCTTCCCCAAGATGGCATGCAATCTGATGTAGGAAAGAAACAAAACAAAACAGCAAATAGTCTTCCTTGATCTGCATTCAGACTCCACATTTCTCTCTCTGGATGTTGATGGCATTTTCCATTGAAAGTCTTTTGGAGTTGTTTTAGGTCCTCGTGTTGCTGAGAAGAGCTAAGTCTATCAAAGTCAGTCACAGAACACTGTGACTGGTTACAGTGTACAGTGTTCTCCTGGTTCTTCCCACTTCCCTCAGCATCAGTTCATATAAGTCCTTCCAGATTTTTCTAAAGTCCGCCTGGATATTAGACTTTTATCAGAGATATTTAATGTAAATTTTTTGATGGGGTTAATTTTTAAAATGTAATAGAGTAAAGAGATTAACTCAGGTCTTTTGTAGGGGAAGCATAAAATATTTATTTTCACCAAATACCAGGGATGTCTTAATATGGCATTGACACAGTCTTAGCTCTTGAAGAATGTGCCATTGGAACAAACTCTGGCAATAAATTTAGAGCTGGAAGGGACTTTAGAGGTCATATACTCAAACCCCACCGTTTTACATAAAAGACTGAGACTAAGAAAAGTTAAATGACTTGCCCAGGGTCTAACAAATGGTGGTAGAGGCAAAAATTGAACTTGGTCCTTTTCACATCTGACTCTCTTTCCACTAATCCATGTTGGATTAGTGTAGACTATATTTGAGCCTAACAGTAGAGGACTACCCTCCCTGAATATGTAGTGAATCAATCCCACCTGCCAGGGGATGAATTCTTTTGGGTTGTGCATCAAGTTGTGCAAAGGTTGCATTTTGCATCAGTGAAAGAATATTCTTACAGATAAAACCATGAATCTTAAGAAGAATCTGAAAAGACACTATCAATTTCTGAGGCATGTGACTAGGCTTTACTTTTTTACTGATGCATTCAATATTCAGTTATTGTATATAGCTACGCACTGCACTGGGGATAATAGGCACACAGGTAAACACAAGTTAGTTAATGTGTGAGGTGGTGAAAGAATAAAGTGTGAAGACTTCACAGGGTATATGTATATATATGTATATATACATATATATGTATTTATATCTAAAATGTTTGAGAATCAATAGTTAGAGAAAAGGGAAATGGGATAAATTTGAGTCTGTGGGAATCTGATTATTTAGCCTTTAGGAATGTCTTTCTCCCCCTTCTTTAGATTTATAGATGTCACCTCAGCTGTGAATGGAATACAAGATTGTGAAAGCTTCCCTATGAATAACTCATGCAAGGCAGTATTCAAATAGAGATAGTACAAATTTAGTTAGGATGTGAACCTCACCAGGTCTAAGTTTCATTTTCCTGTAAATCATATGATTTCAGGGAAACCAGATGATATTCCCCTCTCCCCCTCCCCTAGCCTACTTACAAGTGGCCATCTTAGCATTAAAGTTTCCCTATAAGGTAATTCTGTAGTTTCTGTGCTTGTATTGGGTAAAAACTTATTCCTGGTTAGATTATGAGGCCACTCGTCTCCGCAAATGGGGATGGGGGTCCAGCCTCTGGGGTGGGATTTCTTAGAATTGTTTGTACAAGGGTATATATCTCCCTGCTTGCCTTCCCCCCCTTGCCTGTCTTCACTGCTATCTCTGCCCTGATAGTGAGAGATGCCCAATTCTCGAGACTTGATCAAATAAAGCTTCTGGTTTTTTTTTCTACCTTGAGAAACCGAGACATCTCTGTTTTTTTTCACTTGAGCCAGTGGTCTTTTGTCCCACACAGTTAATATGAAGGCTATAGCACTAACAAGTGAAAGAATCAGAGAAGTACTTATGGAGGAAATCCTATTCAGCCTCCTTTGAAAGGAAATAAAGAGGAAATACATTCCAGACATGGGTCTGGGGATCTTACTCACAATTCTTTAAAAAAACAGTATTTTATTTTTTTTGTCAAGTTACATGTCAAGAAATTTTTTAGCATTCATTTTTACAATATTTTGAGTTCCAAATTTTTCTGCCTCCTTTGCTTCCTCTCCCCCTTCTGAAGTTGGTAGGTGGTTTTATATAGGTTTTACATGTGCTATCATGTAAAAATTTTCCACATTAGTCACAGTTGTGAAAGAAGAAGCAAATCAAAAGGAAAAAAAAGCCATGAGAAAGAATAAAACAAGTGAAAAAAAATATGCTTTGTTTTGCATTCAGAGTCCATCATTACTTTATCTGGCTATGGATATCATTTTCCTTCGTGAGTCCTTTGTACTTGTCTTGGATTATTATGTTGCTGAGAAGAAATGAATCATTCATAGTTCATCTTCACACAATGCTGCTTATACTGTGTACAGTGCTTTCCTGGTTTTGCTCATTTCACTTTGCATCAGTTCCTACAAATCTTTCCAGGTTTTTCTGAAATCTGCCTGTTCATCATTTCTTATTGCACTGTAGTATTCCATTACATACATATACTGGAGCTTGTTCAACTATTCCCCAATTGATGGGCATCTCCTCAATTTCCAATATTTTGCCACCATGAAAAGGGCTGCTGTGAATATTTTTGCACATGTAGATCCTTTTCCCTTAGTCGAGTGATTCTGATATTGTCTCTCCTAGATCTGTCTTCTAGGTCAGTTTTGGTTTTTTCCATGAAGGAAATTATATTTTCTTTGATTTTTTTCATTCTTTTGAATTTGTTTGATTCTTTTTTTTGACTCCTTTATTTAATATTTTTTTAGTTTTCAACATTGATTTCCACAAGATTTGGAGTTACAAATTTTCTCCCCATTTCTACCCTCCCCCACCCAAAGATGGCACATATTCTGATTGTCCTTTTCCCTAGTCTGCCGTCCCTTCTGTCACCCCACTTCCCCCCCCCATCCCCTCTCCCCTCACTTTCTTGTAGGGCAAGATAGATTTCTGTGCCCCATTGCTTGTATATCTTATTTCCAAGTTGCATGTAAAAACAACTTTTTTTGAGCATTTGTTTTTAGAACTTTGAGTTCCAAATTTTCTCCCTTCTTCCCTCCCCACCCACCCTCCTTGAGAAGGCAAGCAATTCAACATAGACCACACATGTATCATGCAAAACACTTCCATAACAGTCATTTTGTAAAAGACTAACTATATTTCCTTCCATCCTATCCTGTCCCCCTTTATTCAATTTTATCCCTTTGATCCTGGCCCTTTTCAAAAGTGTTTGCTTTTGATTACCTTCTTCCCCGCTCTGCCCTCCCTTCTATCATTCCCTCTCTCTTATCCCCTTTCCCCCTACTTTACTGTAGGGTAAGATACCCAATTGAGTATGTATGTTATTCCCTCAAGTCAAATCTGATGAGAGCAAAATTCATTCATTCCCTTTCACCTGCCCCTCTTCCCTTCCAATAGAACTGCTTTTTCTTGCCACTTTTATGTGAGATAATTTATCCCATTCTATCTCTCCCTTTCTCCTTCTCCCAATATATTTCTCTCTCATCCCTTAATTTGATTATATCTATATCTATCTGTCTATCTATCTATCTATCTGTCTATCTATCTATCTATCCATATATGTTTGTATATTCCCTTCAACTACCCTTATACTTAGAAAGGCTTCATGAGTTACAAATATCATCTTTCTATGTAGGAATGTTCAACTTTAGTAAGTCCGTTATGATTTCTCTTTCCTGTTTATCTTTTCATTCTTCTCTTGATTCTTGTATTTGAAAGTCCTCTATTTTATTGAAAATCCATATTTTTGTCCTAGAGTGTTATACTCAGTTTTGCTGGGTAGGTGATTGGTTTTAATCCTAGCTCCTTTGACCTCTGGAATATCATATTCCAAGCCCTTTGGTCCCTTAATGTAGAAGCTGCTAGATCTTGTGTTATCCTGATTGTGTTTCCACAATACTCAAATTGTTTCTTTCTGACTGCTTGCAATATTTTGTCCTTGATCTGGAACTCGGGAATTTGGCTATAATATTCCTAGGAGTTTTCTTCTTGGGATCTTTTTCAAGAGGCAATTGATTGGTGGGTTCTTTCAGTTTCTGTTTTACCCTCTGGTTCTAGAATATCAGGGCAGTTTTCCTTGATAATTTCTTGAAAGATGATATCTAGGCTCTTTTTTTGATCAGGGCTTTCAGGTAGTTGAGTAATTTTAAAGTTATCTCCCCTGGATCTATTCTCCAGGTCAGTGGTTTTTCCAATGAGATATTCCACATTGTCTTCCATTTTTTCATTCTTTTGGTTCTGTTTTATAATTTCTTTATTTCTCATAAAGTCACTAGCTTCTGCTTGCTCCATTCTGATTTTTAAGGTAGTATTTTCTTCAGTGGTCTTTTGGACCTCCTTTTCCATTTGGCTAATTCTGTCTTTTTAGGCATTCTTCTCCTCATTGGCTTTTTGGAGCTCTTTTGACATTTGGGTTATTCCATTCTTTAATATGTTATTTTCTTCAGTATTTTTTGGGGTCTCCTTTAGCAAGTCATTGACTTGTTTTTCATGGTTTTCTTGCATCATTCTCATTTCTTGTCCCCGTTTTTCCTTTTTTTCTCTTACTTGCCTTTCCAAATCCTTTTTGCGCTTTTCCATGGCCTGAGCCCAATTCATATTTTTCTTGGAGGCTTTTGATATGGGCTCTTTGACTTTTTTGACTTCTTCTGGCCTTATGTTTTGATCTTCTTTGTCATCAGAAAAAGATTCAATAGTCTGAGTCTTTCTCTGCCTGGCCATATTCCCAGCCAACTACTTGACCCTTGAGGTTTTTGTCAGGGTATGACTGCTTTCAGAATGATGAGTGCTTTGTCCCAAGCTTCAGGGGCATTGCGTTGCTATTTTCAGAGCTACTTCTACATGGCAAGCTCTGCCGCACCAGTGCTCCTCCTCCCCCAAGAATTCCCAACCAGGTCTGTGACCCAGATCCAAGCAGGGCAAAGCAAGAGAACCCTGCCTCTGTGCCAGCAAAGTGCTCCCTGCACTCCTGCTCTGATCTGCCGCTTGACTGTTCCCACCGGGTGGGCCTGGGGCTAGAAGGAACTGCAGCTGGAGCTCTGGAAGCAGCTGCAGGAGCTTCCTGCTGCTGCAGCCTCTGCTGTACCACCTCCGCCACCCCCAGGGCTGGGGCCTACCACACACTCCTCTCACCCTGATCTAGCAGTTTTCCCACTGACCTGCTAAGTTGTCTTTGGTGTTTGTGGGTTGAGAAGTCTGGTAGCTGCCACAGCTCAGTGATCCAAGGCCCTACGGCTTTCTCCGCCCCATCTCAGCATCTGCTTGTCCTGGTGCGACCAATGCTGGGTTGCACTCCACTCCCAGCATGGTGCAATAGACCCTTCCCAGTGACTATCAAGGCCATCTTGGGCTGGAGACCTGCTTCCCTCTGTTATTTTGTGGGTTGTGTAGCTCCAGAATTTGTTCAGAGCCATTTTTTACAGGTGCTTGGAGAGATTTGGGAGAGAGCCTAAGCAAGTCCCTGCTTTCCTGCCACCATCTTGGCTCCATCCCCTTTCTTGACTTGAATTTGTTTGATTCTTGATGTCCCATAGAGTCATTAGCTTCCACTTGCCCAATTCTAAATTTTAAGATACTGTTTTCCTCAATTAGCTTTTATAATTTCTTTTCTATTTGGCCAGTTGTATTGATTTTTGCATCTCCTTTTCTATTTGGCCAGTTCTACTTTTTAAGCGGTTTTCCAAGAGGTTGACTCTTTTTTTATGATTCTCTTGCATCACTCATTGCTTTTCCCATTTTTTCTTCTACCTTTCTCATATGACTTTTGAGCTCTTTTTTGAGCTCTTCCATGAGTTCTTTCTGTTTTCCTTTGGGGTTCTACCCATAGATGTTTTAACATTCCTGTTTTTCTTTGGGGTTTTGCCCATAGGTGTTTTGACATTGTTGTCCTCTTCTGAGTTTGTGTCTTGGTCTTCCCTGTCAGCATAATAACTTTTCATGGTCAGATTATTTTTTTGGTTGTTTTTTGTGACTTTTTTGGGGACCTTTTTCCTTTCTCCTAAATTTGAGCTCTGCACCCAGGGTGGAAGGGGCACTGTCTCTGACTTCTTGTACCAGTGGCTGCAAGCCCTGGCTGTTTACCTGGTGCTGTGCTGATGTTGCCCTGAGGCCTTGGAGGGAGCCTTGTGTCTGGTGCTGCACTGAGGGGGTAGGGTGGGGGAAAGCTGCTGTTGGTGGAGGCTGTAGGGGTCTGGTAGTTTACCTGGTCTTGAGCTGGCTGCCTAATGGTGATGTCTGGAATGTGCTGAGCCCTGGTGGGGTGTTTCTGCATTTCCCTAGTGTTACACTGAAGCACTTGGTGGTTCTTGGAGCTAGAGTCTGCTGGTTCCCTTGGCTAAGGTGTTGGCTTTTGCCTGCTCTACCACACTAGGGCTGAGGATGACCCACTGATTTTCTGAGGTGGGGCTTGCTACTGGCTTGCTGGGATGCTTCTTGTCCTGGAATGTGCTCTCTTTTTACCCAAGTGAGGCAGACCATTTTTGCTGATCTTCCAAGCGCCTTGGGCTAAAACATAGTTTCATCCTGCCTCTTTACTTGTTCTGCTGTTCCAGGATTTGTTTTTGGGGTGCCATTTTATGGTTGTTTGGAGGTGAATATGGGAAAGTTATAAAGTGATTTACTGCTTACTCCACCATCTTGGCTCCTGGAAGTCTCCCTTTGTCTCTGTTACTCAGAATTCTTAACACTTGGTGGCCAGCTTTTTGGTGATAAGAATAGGATGATGCAATCCTTAAATAATTCACTGTAGGGACAGGGTGGGGAAGGAGTGCTTAGAATATTGGGAATTGTTTGTTGATACTTATTCTGGAAAAAGTATTGAATATTATAATTATAGAGAACAATGTGAGGCTATAAGCTTGAAGAACTCAGTAACAGGAGCCCAGGTAATGACTTTGACAGTATTTCTTCTAGAATTAAGAAGGGAAAGATTGATTCTGGTGGTGGTATTCTTACTTCAAATAAAGAGATTTTATGGAACCCTGAGAATAATATACAATTATTTTTTTAAAACTACATTAAAATAATTTTAAGTGTGAAAATCTTAGGTCTAGAAAAAATAATTTTAAGTGTGGTATGTAGGCTTTTAAAACACTTTTAAAAAACTTTGCTTCAGTTTCCTGATTTCTTCTCTAGTACAGGAAAATGATTACAAAATGCAGAGATTTAACATAAGGAATTTTATGATGTGTCTGTAATTGTTACAATGTTCTCCTGGTTCTGCTCCCCTCACTCAACATCAGTTCATATAAGTCTTTCGAGGTTATTATGAAGTCTGTCTGCTCCTCGTTTCTTATAACACAATAGTATTCCATTACACTCATATACCACAATTTGTTTAGCCATGTAATGTTAAGCAGAGTGGGACTTTTTTACTGTTTTCTCTTTTAGAATGCTAAAGTAATCAAGTGCCTTTGATTAAGTCTTAACTAGGAACAAGGCCCCAGGCCCACACCCTTTTGCTAACTAGTTGTAAAGTCCCAGGCTCACATCCTTTTGCTGATTAAGTGTGAAGCCTTCAGGCCCTAAGAAGGGTGTATAAACTCAGAGGTTAGCGTTTTGTTTGGGGCTCTCACTTACTGGAAGAGTGTTGGTGTGGAGACTCTGAGTAGCTGTTGTTAAGAGCCCCCATGGCTTTGAAGAAAACCCAGATGTTGGTGCTTCCCTTTTTGGTAACTATGTATGTGATGTCTTGATCAGACAAAGCCCGTCTGTTGAATTGTGCTATTTGATGTCTTGATATTTTCTGTTTGTAATTTCTATTTGTATTTGCTCTGAAGTTCAGGGTGCTGGCTTTCCCCCCTGAACTAAGTGAATGATATATGTATGTTTGATTAAAGTGAGATTGTTAACCCCTTAAAGTTGCTTTCCTTAGAAAAGCAGATCAAAGAACCTGTGCTGGCAGCCCTTCTGTATGCTGGTGTTGTTGGTCTTACTTAGCCACAGTAGTGGCAAGCCACATTATTGTTACAAGCCATTCCCCAGTTGATGGGCATACCGTTGATTTCTAATTTTTTGCCACCACATAAAGAGCTGCTATAAAAGTACATATGGGTGCTTTTCCCATTTGTGTGATCTCTTTGGGATACAGCCCTAGAAGTGGTATTGCTGGGTCAAATTGGTTGCACATTTTTATAGTCTTTGGGCTTAGTTCCAAATTGCTCTCCAGAATGGTTGGATCAGTTCACAACTTTACCAACAATGTAGTAGTGTTCCAATTTTTCCCACATCTTCTCCAGCATTTATCATTTTCCTGTTTTGTCGTGTTAGCCAATCTGACAAGTGAGATGTGGTACCTAAGAGTTATTTTGATTTGCATTTCTTTAATCAGTAGTGATTTAGAGCATTTTTTCATATGACTATAGATATCTTTAATTTCTTCCTCTGAAAACTGTCTGTTCATATCCTTTGACCATTTCTCAATTGGAGAATGTCTTGTATTCCTATAAATTTGACTCAGTTCCCTGTATATTTTAGAGATGAGGGCATTATCAGAGACACTGGTTTTAAAGATTCTTTCCCAGTTTTCTGCTTCCCTCCTAATCTTGGTTGCATTGGCTTTGTTTGTACAAAAACTTTAAAATTTAATGTAATCAAAATTATCCTTTTGCATTTTCTAATGCTTTTTATCTCTTGTTTGGCTATAAATTTTTCCATTCTCCATAAATATGACAGGTAAACTATTTGTTGCTTTTCTTCTTCCAGATGAATTTTGTTATGATTTTATGTAGCTCTATAAAATAATTTTTTGTTAGTTTTATTGGTATGGCACTGAACAAGTGTAATATCAATTAAGTTAGGACTTTTTTTTTTTACTGTTTTAGAATGTAAATTAAGTGTTTTTGATTGAGCCTCACTAGGTGCAAAGCCCCAGGCCCAAACCCCTATATACTAGTTGCTAAGACTAGAGCCAATAGTAGGAGCCTAAGTTCTGGCTGCTCAGATGATGTCTGATGATGGCTAAAGAGAGAACAGAGTTATTTGCAGGGGCTCTGAGCCACAGGAGGAGTGGCGTATGACTCTGGGCCAGCTGTTGTTATGAGCTTCCTGGTTCCTGAACTCAGATGTTGGTTTCTTGGTAACTATGAATTATATTTGGTCTGTTTATAATGTATGTTTGTAATTTGTTTGTATTTGCTCTGAAGTTCAGGGTGCTGGCTTTTTCCCCTGAACTAAGTGAATGATATTTGTATGTTGGATTGAAATAAGATTGTTAACCCCTTAATGTTGCTTTCCTTAGTAAAGCAGATCAAAAGAATCTGTGCTGGCAGAGTTTTTGTTGTTGGGCTTGTGTTGGTCTTTTACCGCCACAGCATCTGCTAACCGAATTGTTGCAACAACAAGTAAATTAATTTAGGTAAAATTGTCATTTTTATTGTATTAGCTCAGCCTAACCACAAGCAAATGATATTTTTCCAATTATTTAGATCTGACTTTATTTGTCTGAAAAGTGTTTTGTAATTGTGTTCATATAATTCCTGGGTTTGTTTTGGCAGGTAGACTCCCAAATATTTCATAGTGTCTACAGTAACTTTAAAAGGAATTTCTCTTTCTATCTCTTGCTGTTGGGCTTTGTTAATAATACATAGGAATGCCGAGGATTTATATGGATTTATTTTATATCCTGCAACTTTGCTAAAGTTATTCACTATTTCAAGTAGTTTTTTTTTACTGAATTTTCTAAGTAAATCATCATCTCATCTGCAAAGAGTGATAACTTAGTTTCTTCAGCCTGTTCTAATTTCTTTAATTTCTCTTTCTTCTCTTCTTGCTAAAGCTAACATTTCTAGTACCAAATTGAACAATGGGGTGAAAATGGACTTCCTTGTTTCACCCCTAATCTTACTGGAGATGCATCTAGCTTATCTTTATTACATATAGTGCTTATGATGGTTTTAGGTAGATGCTACTTATCATTTTAAGGAAGACTGTTTATTCCTATGCTTTCTAGTGTTTTTAATAGGAATGGATATTGTATTTAGTCAAAAGCTTTTTCTGCATCTATTGAGATAATTATATGGTTTCTGCTAGTTTTGTTGTTGATATGATCAATTTTGCTGGTAGTTTCCCTAATATTGAACTAGCCTTACATTCTTGGAATAAATCCTACCTAGTCATAGTGCATTATTCATGTGATAAGTTGCTGTAATCTTTTTGCTAATATTTTATTTAAAATTTTTGCATCTATATTCATTAGGGAAATTGGTCTATAATTTTCTTTCTCCATTTTAACTCTTCCTGGTTTAGATATTAGTACCATATTTGTGTGATAAAAAAATTTGGTAGGACTCCTTTGCCTATTTTCCCAAATAGTCTATAAAGTATTGGAATTAATTGTTCTTTAAATGTTTAATAGAATTCACTTGTAAATACATCTGACCCTGGAGATTTTTTTTCTAGGGAGATCCTTGATGGCTTGTTCAGTTTCTTTTTCTGAGATGGGTTTATTTAAGTATTTTACTTCCTCTTCTGTTAGTCTGGGGAATTTATATTTTTGTAAATATTCATCCATTTCCCTAAGATTGTCAAATTTATGGGCATATAATTAGACAAAATAATTCCTAATTTTTGTTTTAATTTCCTCTTCATCAGAGGTGAATTTACCTTTTTCCTTTTTTGATACTTGTAATTTGTTTTTTTTTCTTTTTTTAAATCAAATTGACCAAAGGTTTAACAATTTTATTGTTTTTTTTCATAAAACCAGCTCTTAATTTTATTTTTTAGTTCCATAGTTTTCTTGATTTCAATTTTATTAACTTCTCCTTTGGTTTTCAGTATTTCTAATTTGGTATTTAATTGGGGATTTTCAATTTGTTCTTTTTCTGGCTTTTTCAGTTGTATGACCAATTCATTGTTCTCTTTTTTCTCTATTTCATTCACATAAGCATTCAGAGATATAAAACTTCCCATAAGAATCACTTTGGCTGCATCCTATTAATTTTGGTATGTTGTCTCATTATTGTTATTCTCTTGAATGAAGTTATTGATTGTTTCTATGAGTTGTTGTTTGATCTACTCATTCTTTAGGATTAGATTATTTAGTCTTCAATTAATTTTTAGTCTATCTTTCCATGGTACTTTATTACAAATAATTTTTATCACATCATGATCTGAAAAGGATACACTGACTATTTCTGCTTTTCTGCACTGGATTGTGAGGTTTTTATGCCATAGTACATGGTCAGTTTTTGTGTATGGTACCATATACTGCTGAGAAAAAGGTATATTCCTTTCTATCCACATTCAATTTTCTCCAGAGGTCTGTCATATCTGCCTTTTTAAAAATTCTATTTGCCTCCTTAACTTCTTTCTTGTTTATTTTGAGCCTAGATTTATCAAGTTCAGAGAGGGGGAGGTTGAGATAACTTTATGTAATCATAATTACCCATTGTATCTGTTATGATACTCTATCTCTTGTTCAATCAAGAATTTTTTTCCTATCCGTAATTATGAAAGGCATTTCTATTTTATGATGTGACCTTTACATGTTAGTGATGAATTCATTTGGGTTTTATTGTGGTACATAGTATGAGATGTTGGTCTAAATTTAATTTCTGGCAGACTACTTTCCAACTTTCTTAACAGTTTTTTTTTTTTTTTGTGAAACAGTGAAACCTTTCCCCAGTAATTGGAGTCTTTGGGTTTATCAAACACTGTTACTACATTTATTCACTTCTGTAGCTTGTGTACCTAATCTTTTCCTCTGATCAACTTTTCTACTTTTTAGCCAGTACCAATAGTTTTGATGATTACTACTTTGCAATATATAGTTTTATTTCTGATACCATCAGTTCCTCTTCTTTCTCACATTTTTCATCATTCTTTTGAGATTCTTGACCTTTTATCCTCCAGATGAATTTTTTTTTGGTTTTATAAAGTAAACCTTTGGTACTTTGGTTGGCAAGATAGTGATTAATTAAATTAATTTTAGGCAATTTTATTATTATATTGGCATGACCTAAGCATTAGCATCTAATATTTTTCTAATAATTTGGGTCTGTCTTTATTTTGGTGAGGAGTGTTTTGTAATTCTATTCACATAGTTACTATGAATGTCTTTGTAGCTAGACTCTCAAATATTTTATATATCCTGTTGTTGTGGTTTAGTCTCTGCCCACCCAGGGATACCAAAAACTGTTGTGGTTTAGTGACGTGTTATGGTGGGACCATCTCAAAAAATTCAGAGTCAGACCACCTCTAATCCAACCATAGGCATTTATTGAGATTGATGCTTCTCTTGAAGTGGGCTAAGTTCCAAGAGGAACCAGCAACTTCAGAGAAAGCAAGGTGGACTTTTGTAGGGTAAAGATGCAATTACATAAAAGAAATTATGAATACTAGAAAGGCAGGAGGAGTTTGTTAAGGGATTAGGTAATAGGAGAGGGTCACAGCTACAGTGGAACTGCACAGGCGACTATCCTTATTGCATACAGAAAAAACCATTTTGGGGGGTATGTATGTATATATGATAATGATATTTTAATAAGCCTTTCTATATTATAAGTTCACTTTCGGTCAGTTCTTTACCATTACTGTGCAGGTGCCTACTTAGAGAAAGTCCCTTCTGTTGTTTTGAGGTTCACATCTTGCTTGGGCATCCTGCTGGTGTTGCTTTCTGATTGGCTGTTGTGGTCTTATCTAAGTCTAGATGGATGTTGTTGTGGTTGAATGCATGGACGCATCTGCTGTTTCTGTGGGAAATATGAGGAGTGGATCGGGGGGGAGGCAGCAGCTAGCTAGAGGCAGTAGCTGGGATCCCATCACATGGATAACGCCTACTGTTTCTGTGAAAAATATGAGTTCATGGACAGACCTGTTGTTCTAGTGAGCAGTGACATACATGAAGAAGTTAGGATATTGAGTGTGTGTTTGTGTGTGGGAGGAGGGAATGGCTAGGTAGGTGCAGTGGGCTTGCTGTTCAGTGGCGCCTATAGGGAAGTTAAAATATTGGGGCTGGGGGTAGTTGTATTAGGATTCCATCACTGTAGTTATTTTAAATGGAATTTCTCTTTTACTTCTCAGTTTTGTTAGTTATACAGAAAAATGATAATTTATGTGGGTTTCTTTTATATCTTGCTATTTTGCTGAAGTTATTTCAATTTTTAGTGGAATGTTTAGGGTTCTCTAAATATTATTTGCAGAAAGGATTTTATTTCCTCTTCTTATTCCCGTCTTATTACTATAGATAGAATTTCTAGCACCACGTCAAATAATAGTAACGATAGTAGACATTCTTGCTTTATTCTAATCTTGTAAAAGTCCCTAACATTTCTCCTTTAAATATGGTAGTCCTTGGCTCCAGATAGGTAATATTTATTATATTAAAGAAAATTCCATGTAGAATATATAAGCTCTTGAGGTCCTTATCCCAGCTCTCACTCACACAATAGGTCAGGTCCTCAGAGACAGGTTACTGTTCTACTTCCCTTGGGGTTCTATGGGTAACCCTAAAGGGTTATGAGATTTTTCTGATGTTATTGGCTTGGTCCCTCATTCTGCCATGTTTGCCTTAATATCAGTCGTCAGTGATTATGGCCACAATATCACTTGCCATTATCTTCTCAGCATGACTTAAGCTCCTGATATGTCTTGATTAACCAGTTAACATCAGTTAGCTTTTACAAAGAGATATTTACTAAGAAGATATAGGAAGAACAGAAGTATAAATATATCTTCCCAAATTGATATACATTCTGTTCTTCTACCTCCTTGGTCCCTCGGGAATAATGGGCTCAAACATAAAAGTGGTTGCTACTCCAAACATTTATTCCTTTAACCAAGTCAGTTTCTGGGTGCAACATAGCCACAGGATGTGTTCTCTTTTTTGCAGAGCACAAAATCTTGGAAGCTGGGTCAATCCATTGCTGGGCTGGATCAAGCAGGTTATTAACTCCACACCAAGTCTTTCCTGGGCTTTGCTGCTGCTACTGCCTCAGGTCCTGCTATGGATTCTTAGTAGCTGGACTTCTTTTGATTCTTCTGAACTTTTGAAGTCGATAAAGTCATTCTATCCCTGACACTCCATCTAACATCAAGAAAGAATAGACCAACTGAGATAGAAGAAACCAATGTACCATGTAGCAAAGGCTACATGTCAGCCCCAAGTGGGAGAATAGGCCTCTAGCTTACTGCAGATATTTCCTTCTTTGCCACCAGGGAAAGAAATAGAAAGTTCCTCCTTTGGAACCTTTTATACATACTTTCACTTCTACCTTCTCAGCCAATTAAAAGGCTTTTCATCGCCACACATTAAGTATCCAGGAAATAGTCACATACCTGTCAAACGGCACCATAGCCTTTGGGTATTCTTGGAGCATTTCTGGTATACTCTGTAAGACTTCTGACATTTCTGACTAGATCCTTTCCTTAATACCTCCAGACTTCTGAGTGTCCTCTTGAGCAAACTGGAGCTGGATGACAACACTTAGCTGTAGCTTCTCTTTGGATTTCTTAATCATTATTTGGTCTGGTGGTCTTTCTTGATTTGCGATACTTATGTGGGAACTGGGCTGTTCTGCTTCTGTTCATTCTACAATCTTTACTCCAGTAAACTCATCCTAGAAATGAGTTTAAATCCTTTCACCTAATTGGGGAGGGAGGGAGAGGGATTCTGGATTCATAGTCAGAAAGACCTGGGTTCTAATCCTACCTCTGAAACATTCTGGCTTTGTCACTTAATTTCTTAGAGCCTCAGCTAAGACTAGAAGTTGCTGTGGAGGTGATAACCTTCATTGGTAAAGGGAATTGCTCACTGAGAGGTCCCTACAGTGATGGAATCAAATAATAGGTTCAGTAAATGTATCACCAATGCAGTATTCACAGTGCTGACAGTGAATATGCTGTTGTAGTTTTGAATCGCAAAATATAACAGGCTTTCCATATAGAAAACAGAACCAAAACATTTATTTAAACACCAGAAAACCAAATCCCAACACCAGAAAACCAAAACTATTATAGCAACAAAGAAATCTATACACAATAACAACGCAGGGGGCATCGCCATTCCCAAGCCTTCCCCACTCTGATGGGGCCTTCCCACAAATGAAAACTCACAGAGCACTGTGCTTGCCTGCTTCCTCTTTCCCCCTCAGTTCTAACTGCTCTGACCTCACGTCCTCTCACTTCTGCTTCATCCTTCCTGCTCTACCCATTCAGCAAGCTCCTCCTACCACAGACTCATGTGACTCAAGCTTCCATGTGACTTAAGCAGGTCACGTGGGCCTATTAATGGATGGATAGATCTTCAAATGTACATTACCAATACAGTAAGTTGTTCTTGGTTGTAGACTTCTCCTTATCTTTTGCCTTTTGGAATATTTCATCCCATGTTATTTGTTTCTTTTTAAAATTTATTTATTTATTTTTAGTTTTCAACATTTACTTACGTAAGATTTTGAGTTCCAAATTTTTTCCCCATCTCTCCTCTCTCCTCACCCAAAGATGGCATATAATTTGATACAGGCTCTACATATACATTCATATTAAACCTATTTTCATATTAGTCATGTTGTAAAAAAGAATTAGAACCAATGGGAGAAACTGTGAGAAAGAAAAAAGAAACAAAAAACGGAGAAAGAAAGTAAATAATATGCTTTGATCTGCATTCAGACTCCATAGTTCTTTTTCTGGATGTGGACAGCATTTTCCATCATGAATCCTTTGGAGCTGTCTTAGATCCTTGCATTGATAAGAAGAGATAAGTCTATCAAAGTCAGTCATTGCACAATGTGGCTGTTACTGTGTACAGTATTCTCCTGGTTATGCTCACTTCCCTCAGCATTAGTTCATATATGTCTTTCCAGATTTTTCTGAGGTTTGCCTGCTCATCATTTTTTTATAGCACAATAGTATTCCATTACATTCATATACCACAGCTTGTTCATCCATTCCCCAACTGATGGACATCCCCTGAATTTCCAATTCTTGGCCACCACAAAAAGAGCTTCTATAAATATTTTTGTACATGCGGTCCTTTCCCCATTTTCATGATTTCCTTGGGATACAGACCTCGAAGTAATATTGTTGGGTCAAAGGGTATGCACATTTTTATAGCCCTTTGGGCATAGTTCCAAATTGTTCTCCAGAATGGTTGGATCAATTCACAACTTCGCCAAAAATGCGTTTGTGTTCCAATTTTCCCATATCTTCTCCAGCATTTATTATTTTCCTGTTTCGTCATGATAGCCAATCTGATAGGTATGATGTGGTACTTCCAAGTTTTTTTGATTTCCATTTCTCTAATCAATAATGATTTCGTATGTCTATAGATAGCTTTAATTTCTTCATCTGAAAACTTACTATTCATATCCTTTGTCCATTTATCAATTGGGAAGTGACTTGTATTCTCATAAATTTGACTCAGTTCTCTGTATATTTTATGAGACTTTATTAGAGACACTGGTTGTAAAAATTCTTTACCAGTTTTTTGCTTCCCTCCTAATCTTGGTTGCATTGGTTTTGTTTGTGCAAAAACTTTTAACTTAATGTAGTCAAAATTATCCATTTTGCATTTCATAATGTTCTCTCTCTCTTGTTTGGTCATAAATTCTTCTTTTCTCCATATGTCTGACTGGTAAACTATTCCTTGCTCTCCCAGTCATGTTTTTTGTTTCTCTATAGTGATAGATGATTAATCTTGTGTGGTCCTGATTGGGGTATCTTGATATTTGAATTCTTTCTTTTTAGCCACTTTGAAGTATCTTTTCTGTTCTCTGGAAGTTCCAGATTTTGGCAGTGGCATTCCTGAGAATTTTCATTGATGTAAAACCTTAAGTGAAGTATTAGTAAAGAGACTAAATAGCACATCACGAAAATTATATACTATGGCAAGGCTGGATTTCTACCAGGAATGCATGGTTGGTTTAATATTAGGAAAGATATAAACTTAATTAAACATATTAATAACAAAATCAATAGAAATCATATAGTTATATCAATAGATGGAGAAAAAACTTGATAAAACACAATACCTATTTCTGTTAAAAATGCTAGAAAACATAGGAATAAATGGACATTTCCTTAAAATGATAAATAGCAAATATCTAAAACTAAGGGCTACTAACATTTGTAAGAGGTAAACTAGGATCCTTTCCATTAAGTTCCAGTGTAAAACAAAGTTGTCCATTGGTATCACTTCTATTTGACATAATACTAGAAATGTTAGCTATAGCAATAAGAAAAAAAGGAAGCTAATAAGCATAGGTAAAAAGGAACAAATTATCATTTTTTTTGCCAATGATATAAGGATGTGCTGAAAGAACCTTAAAGAGTCAACCAGAAGTTAATTGAAATAATAATTTCAACAAATTTGCGGGATATAAAATAAATCCACAAATCATCAGTGTTTCTATATAATAGCATTAAACTCATGAAGAATACACAGAAAGAGAAGTTCCATTTAAAATTACCACAGAATGTGTAAAATAATTTCTAAGACACATAAGAACTGTATAAATAGAACTACAGACCCTGTTTGTAGAAATAAAGCCCAACCTAAATAAATGGAAAAATATCAATTATTCATGGGTACAATTAACCACTACAATAAAAATGTCAATGCTACCTGAAGCAATTTACTTATTCAATGCTGTTCCAATCAAATTGCCAAAAGATGACTTTATAGAACTAGAAAAAATACCAGCAAAATTCATATAGAGGAGAAAAAGGTCAGGGATCTTAAGAGAACTGATGAAAAGAAATGGGAACAAAGGGGCACTAGCAGTGCCGCATCTCATCCTGTATGACAAAGCAGCAGTTATTCAAACAATTTTAAACCAGTTAAAAAAGAGAGATAAATTGATGATACACAAAAAGTAGATGTATATGATACAGAAGCAAAGACCCCATCTACAGGGTTAGGGACTCACTATTTAACAAAAACTGCTGGGAAAACAGGATAGCAGTATGGAAGAAATTAGATTTAGACCAATAACTGACAATCTATATAAAACTAAGCTCCAAACAAGTGTGTGATCTAGACATAAAAGATCACATCATAAACAAATTAGAGAAACTATAGCAATAAAACAAAAAAAAGAACCCTAGCTTTTTTAAAATTCCTTATTAAATCTATGGATAGGAGAAAAGAATATGACCAAACAAGGAATGAAGAGGATCACAGGAAAGAAAATGGATAACTTTGGTTACATAAAATTAACATTGTTTTTCATAAATCTGAGAAATCTAAGATTAAAAGGGAAGGTTAACTGGGATAGTTAACAAGCAAACAAACAAAACTTTGCAGCAAGTTTCTTTGATAAAGGTCTCATTTCCAAGATATATAAAGAATTGATTCAAATTTATAAGAAAAAGAGCACTTCCTTAGTTTATATATGGTTTAAAGGATATGAACAGATATTTCTCAAGAGCAGAAAATCAGCAATGTAATAGCTATACAAAAATGTGTTCCAAATCACTACTAATTATAGAAATGCAGTTAAAACAATTCTTAGATTCTACCTTACACCCTCCAGGGTAGCAAAGATTACAAAAAGGAAAATGATAAATGTTTGAGAGGCTGTGGGAAAACAAGTGGACCTGAGAATGAGTACAACCATTTTGTAAAGCAATTTGGAATTATTCAGAAAAAGTTACTAACAGTGTATTCAGCTATATCACTGCTAGGCCTGTATTAAAAAAAGATCAAAGACAGAGGAAAAAGTTATTTATGTACAAAAATATTTATAGCAGCTCTTTTTGTGGTGGCAAAAATCCATCAACCAAGAGGATGCCCCACAATTGAGAAAAGGCTGAATAAGTTGTGGTTTATGAATGCGATGGAATTTATGATTGCTGTAAAGAATGAGGAAATATGTGATTTTAAAAAGGCATGGAAAGACTTCTATAAACTGATGCAGAGTAAAGTAAGCAGAATTAGAACAAAATAAAAAATGCTAATTTGTTCTTGGGAAGTTTGAAAGAATTTTGTGAAAACATCTTTGCCAAGTGTATTTTTTTGGGGTGGTTGTCTAGGGAATGGTATGGGGTATTCTTTGATAGCTTAGGTTTTTCTCTAAGATTGCTCAACTTAAATGATTATTTTCTAGTTGAGTCAATTTTGATAATTTTTGTTTTTGGAGATAATCATCAATTTCTTTTAAATGATCTAATTTGTTAAATATGGCTATATATAGTGAGCTCTAATAACATTCTTTTTTAAATATACTTTTATTTATTTTGTTAAATATTTTCCAATTACTTGTAAATTTTTTTAAACAATCATTTAAAAAATTGAGTTCCAAATTTTCTTCCTCCTTCCTGCCCCTCTCCCCTTCTTAAGAAGGTAAGCAATTTGATATCAATTACACGGGTAAAGTCATGCAAAACATTTTTATATTATCCATGCTGCAAAAGAGAACATAGACAAAACAATAAAACAAGAAAAATAAACAAAGTTAAAAAAATATGCTTCAATATGCATTCAGAGTTTATTAGTTCTCTCTTTGGAGGTGGATAGTGTTTTTTCATCATGGGTCCTTTGGATTTGTCTTAGATCATTGTACTGATCAGAATAGCTAAGTCTTTCGCATTTGATCATCCTTACAATATTGCTGTTACTTTGTATAATGTTCTCCTGGTTCTGCTCACTTCCCTTTGCCTGAGTTCATCTAAGTCTTTCCAGTTTTTTCTGAAAGTACCCTGCTGGTCATTTCTTATAGCACAATAGTATTCTATCACAATCATATACCACAACTTGTTCAGTCATTCCCCAGTTGATTTCCAATTCTTTACCATCACAAAAAGAACTGTTAGAAATATTTTTCTACAAATAGTAGGTCACTTTCCCTTTTCTTTGATCTCTTTCAGATACAGACCTAGTAGTGGTATTGCTGGGTCAAAGGGTATGCACAGTTTTATAGCTCTTTGAGCGTAGTTCCAAATTGTTTTCCAGAATGGTTGGACTAGTTCACAGCTCCATTTTTTTCCACATCCCCTCCAGTATTTGTCATTTCCCTTTTCTATCATGTTAGCCAGTCTGATAGGTATGAAATAGTATGTTTTCATTTGCATTTCCTAATCAGTAGTGACTTAGAAGATTTTTCATGTGACTTGATAGCTTTGATTTCTTCTTCTGAAAATTGCCTATTCATATCCTTTGACCATTTATCAACTGGGGAATGGCTCTTATTTTTATAAATTTGGTTCAGTTCCCTATATCTTTGAGAAATGAGGCCTTTATCAGAGAAGCTTGTTGTAAAATTTCTTTTCCCTCAGTTTCCTTTTTTCATTAGAATTTTGACTGCATTAATTTTGTTTGTGTAAAAGCTTTTTAATTTCATGTGATCACAATTGTCTGTTTTATTTCTTGTGATCTTCTCTCTTGTTCAGTCATAAATTCCTTATCCATAGATCTGATAGGTCCATTTTCTTTGATCTCCCAATTTGCTAATGATATCACCCATCATGTTTAAATTTTTTATCCATGTTGACCTTATCTTGGTATGTACAGTGTAAGATATTGGTCTATGTCTAGTTTCTGCCAATCTGCTTTCCAGTTTTCCACAGTTTTTGTCAAATGTTGAGTTCTTACCCCCTGTTTCAACAATCTGGCCAGCAGCTGCTGTGGGGGTGTAAAACCAACAACAACCAGCTCACAGAATTCTTCAAGGCCAGGTTCTTTTGATCTGCTTTACCAAGGAAAGCAACATTAAGGGGCTGACAATCTTACTTTAATCCAGTATACAGATATCATTCACTTAGTTCAGGGGAAAAAGCCAGCACCCTGAACTTCAGAGCAAATACAAACAAGTTACAAACATCAACAGACAGGCCTTGTCTGATTCAACTCCCAATACATAATTACCAGACTTTAACAAAGTCCCAACATCTGGGTTTACGAGCTGGAGGGCTCTTTGCTACAGCTGCCTGGAGTCTCCACATCAGCGCCACCAAGAGTGAGAGTTGTAAACAAAATAGCTTTGTCTTCTCTTTTTATACAGTTTCAGACATCATCAAACATCATCTGAGTGACTAGAACTTGGGCTCCTTTGATTGGCTCTGGTATTAGCACCTCCCTTCATTGGCCCCGCCTGGAGCCCCACCTTAGTTACCAATTCACACCCACATTGGCTTAGCACATAATAGATAGGGGTTTGGGCCTGGGGCTTAGCGCTCAGTAAGACTCAATCAAAGACACTGAATTAATCAAAGGAAACAAAGGCCAAACTCTTCAAGGATCCCCAATACACCCCCCAAACTTGGGTATTTTATTACATTTTATCACTACTTTTTCTAGCTCTATAAAATAATTCTTTGGTAGTTTGATTTGTATGGCACTAAATAAGTAAATTAACTTAGATAGAATTATCACTTTTATTATATTGGCTTGGCTTACCCATGAGCAATGAATATTTCTCCAGTTCTTTAGATCTGCCATTATTTGTGTGAAAAGTGTTTTTAATTGTTTTTATATAATCCCTGGGTTTGTCTTGGCGGGTAGACTCCCAAGCATTTTGCAGTTATTTTAAACAGAATTTTTCTTTTTAATTTTAAATGGAAAATCTCTTGCTTCTGGGTTTTGGTGGTAGTATATAGAAATTCTGATGATTTGTTTGAGGTTATTTTATATCCTGCAACTTTGCTGAAGTTGTTAGTTTCAACTATTTTTTTTATTTGATTCTCAAGGGTTCTGTAAGTATACCATCATATCATCTGCAAAGAATGGTAGTTTTGTTTCTTCACTGGCTATTTTTATTCCTTTAATTTCTTTTTCTTGTCTTACTCCTATAGCTAATATTTCTGGTACAATATTGAAATAATTGTAGTGATAATGGACATCCTTGCTTCACCACTGATCTTAATGGGAAGACTTCAAGTTTATCCTGATTATAGATAATGCTCGTTCTTGGTTTTAGTTAGATACTACTTATCATTTTAAGAAAGGCTTCATTTATTCCTGTGCTTTCTAGTGTTTTTAATAGGAATGGATGTTGTATTTTGCCAAAAGCTTTTTTCTTCATCCTTAATGTGTATATATGATTTTTTTTTTGTTTTTGTTATTGGTATGGTCAATTATGCTGGTCTCTTTGCTAGTATCCCATTTAAAATTTTTTTTGTATCAGCAGTCATTAGGGAAATTGGTCTATAGTTTCCTCTCTCTGTTTTTGCTTCTGTTTTTGGTAGGTGTCAAAATTATATTTGTAACATAAGAGGAATTTGGTAGGGCTTTACCTTTTTTTCAAATAATTTGCATAGTTTTGGGATTAATTGTTTCTTTGGGGGGGATTAATTGTTTCTTAAATGTTTGGTAGAATTCACTTGTGAATCCATCTATTTCTGGGAATTTTTTCTTAGGTAGCTCATTGATAGCATGTTAAATTCTTTTTCTAAGATAGAGTTATTTAAGTATTCTATTTCCTCTTCTGTTAATCTGGGCAGTTTATATTTTTGTAAATATTTCCATTTCACTTAAATTATCAGTTTTACCAGCATATAGTTGGGCAAAAATAGCTCCTAATAGCTTTAATTTCATCTTCATTGGTAATGCATTCACCCTTTTTATTTTTGTTACTAGTAATTTGGTTTTCTTCTTTCTTTTTAAGAAAATCAAATTAGGTTGTTCTGGCTTCATCTCTGAGGCACTAGGCCACAGGAGCAGGATGTATAGCCTCCTGTCAGAGCTTTCTAAATACATGTTCTGGAGAGATGAATACTGCCACCTAATCCTGGGTCTGAGCAAAGCAGGAAAGATGACTTTCCTAGAACAAATGAAAACCCAATTTAACAGAAACTACAAAGGGATGAGTTCATCCAAAATCACCACTACAGTGGGCCTGAATATTGGTACCATTGATGTGGGCAAAGCTCACCTTATGTTCTGGGATTTAGAGGGCAAGAGGAATTGTAGTCTCTCTGGAACAACTACTGTGCTGAGTCCGATGGGATCATCTGTGTCATTGATTCTACCAACGAGGAGTGACTCTCAGAACAAAGAGAGCATTTGAAAAAAATGGTCACCAGTGAAGTCCTGGAGGGAGTCCTTATCTTGGTCCTGGCCAATGTAGAGACCTGCTTATCCATTCCTGACATCAAGACTACATTCAGCGACTGCATTAATAAAACAGGAAAGAGAGATTGCCTGACCCAGGCTTGCTGAGCTCTCACAGGCAAAGGCGTGAATGAGTGAATCAAGTGGACGGTGAATTGTGTTGTGAGGAATATCTACTACCCCCCATAGTAGAGGGACATCACATAAGGCCAGAGTGGCACCATTGCTGTGCTCGGACAGTTGCCCCCAGGGCAGAATTCCATATATCCTCCTTGTCCAGAGAACAGGGCCAGGACCTTGTCATTGATTGGATTCTTTTCATTTGGACTTTTGATTTTGTTTTTGTTTTTCCTAAGACAAACTTTTATCTCCATCCAAAAAAAATCAAATTAACAAATGGTTAATCTATTTATTGTTTTTTTCCCCTATAAAACTAAAAAGTTTTATTTATTAATTCAATATTTTTTTTCCTTTTAATTTTATTTATCTGCCCTTTGATTTTCAGGATTTCCATTTTGGTGTTTAGTTGGAGATTTTTTATTTGTTCTTTTTCTTTTTTCTTTTTTTAGTTGCATGTTCAAGTCATTGATCTGCTTTTTCTCTATTTTATTGACATAAGTGCCTAGAGATATAAATTTTCCCCTAAGTACTGCTTTGTCTGCATCCTTCAAACTTTGGAATTTTGTCTTATTCTCTTTCATGAAGTTATTGATTGTTCCTATGATTTGTCTTTGAACCTACTCATTCTTTAGAATTAAATTAGTTTCCAACTAATTTTTAATCTATGCTTCCATAGCCCTTTATTAAATATAATTTTTATTTCATTATGGTCTGAAAAGGGTGTATTTAATATTTCTGTTTTTCTGCATTTAGTTGTGAGGTTTTTTAATGCCCTAATACATGGTCAGTTTTTGTGAAGGTGCCATGTACAGTTGAGGAAAAGCTACACTCTTTCTGTTCCTATTCAGTTTTCTCCTGAGGTCTATTATATCTAACTTTTCTAATATTGTATTCATCTTCTAGACAAATTTCCTTTTTATTTTATGGCTAGATTTATCTAGCTTTGAGAAGGGAAATTTGATGTCCCCGTTTCTTCCAGTTATTTACTTAACTTTTTCTTTAAGAATTTGGGTGCTTTCTCGTTTGGTCCATATATGTTTAGTATTGATACTACTTCATTGTCTATATTTCCTTTTAGCAAGATATACTTTCCCTCCTTATTCCTTTTAATTAGGTCAATTTTTGCTTTTGCTTTGTCTGAGATCATGTTTGCTGTCTCTGCCTTTTTTTTTTACGTCAGCTGAAGCATAATACAACCTGCTCCAGCCTCTTATTTTAACTCTGTCTCTCCAATTCAATGTGTTTCTCCTAATAATAGTCTTGATTTCTTTTGTATTTGTTGTTTTTCATTTGAAATTTTATGGATTTATGTTTTCTCTCTTCTCAAAAATGGTTTATCAATTTTTTTTACTTAAATTTATTTATTTAACATATTTGGTTTTCAGCATTGATTTTCACAACAGTTTGAATTACAAATTTTCTCCCCATTTCTACCCTCCCCCCACTCCAAGATGGCTTATCTTCTGGTTGCCCTGTTCCCCAGTCAGCCCTCCCCTCTCATCCCCTTTTCCCTTCCTTTCTTGTAGGGCAAGATAAATTTCTACACCCCATTGCCTGTGTATCTTATTTTTTAGTTGCATGCAAAAACTTTTTTTTTTTGAACATCTGATTTTAAAACTTTGAGTTCCAAATTCTCTCCCCTCTTCCCTTCCTACCCACTCTCCCTAAGAAGTCGAGCAATTCAACCTAGGCCACACATGTATCATTATGTATAACCCTTCCACAATACTCATGTTGTGAAAGGCTAACTACATTTTGCTCCTTTTCAACCCGTCCTGCTTTATTGAATTTTCTCCCTTGACCCTGTCCCCTTTCCAAAGTGTTTGTTTTGATTACCTCCACCCCCATCTACCCTCCCCTCCATCATCCCCCCCCCCTTTTATTTTTTTTTATCTTCCTCCCTCTTCTTTCCTGTGGGGTAAGATACCCAACTGAGTATGTATGGTATTCCCCCTCAGGCCAAATCTGAGAGCAAGGTTCACTCATTCCCCCCTCCCCTGCCCTCTCCCCTCTTCCCACAGAACTGCTTCCTCTTGCCACCTTTACGTGAGATATTCCACCCCATTCTATCTCTCCCTATCTCCCTCTCTCAGTATGTTGCTCTCTCATCCCTTAATTTCATTTTATTTCTTTTAGATATCTTCCCTTCATCTTCAACTCACCCTGTGTCTGCTCTCTCTCTTTTACATATATATATATATATATAAACACACATATATATATATACACATACATACACATACATACATATACACATAGATATATACATACATACACATTCTCTTATATATATATATACATAAACATATACATATATATGCATATTCCCTTCAACTACCCTAATACTGAGGTCTCATGAATCATACTCATCATCTTTCCATGTAGGAATGTAAACAAAACAGTTCAACTTTAGTAAGTCCCTTGCAGTTTCCGTTTCTTGATTACCTTTTCATGCTTCTCTTGATTCTTGTGTTTGAAAGTCAAATTTTCTATTCAGTTCTGGTCTTTTCATTGAGAAAGCTTGAAAGTCCTCTTTTATTGAAAATCCATATTTTGCCTTGGAACATGATACTCAGTTTTGCTGGGTAGGTGATTCTTGGTTTTAATCCTAGCTCCATTGACCTTCGGAATATCGCATTCCAAGCCCTTCGATCTCTTAATGTAGAGGCTGCCAGGTCTTGGGTTATTCTGATTGGGTTTCCACAATACTCAAATTGTTTCTTTCTGGCTGCTTGCAGTATTTTCTCCTTGATCTGGGAGCTCTGGAATTTGGTGACAATATTCCTAGGAGATTTCTTTTTAGGATCTATTTGAGGAGGCGATTGATGGATTCTTTCAATTTCTATTTTGCCCTGTGGCTCTAGAATATCAGGGCAGTTCTCCTTGATAATTTCTTGAAAGATGGTATCTAGGCTCTTTTTTTGATCATGGCTTTCAGGTAGTCCAATAATTTTTATATTATCTCTCCTGGATCTATTCTCCAGGTCAGTGGTTTTTCCAAGGAGATATTTCACATTGTCTTCCATTTTTTCATTCCTTTGGTTCTGTTTTATAATATCCTGATTCCTCATAAAGTCACTAGCTTCCACTTGCTCCAATCTAATTTTTAAAGTAGTATTTTCTTCATTGGTCTTTTGGACCTCCTTTTCCATTTGGCTAATTCTGCCTTTCAAGGCATTCTTCTCCTCATTGGCTTTTTGGAGCTCTTTTGCCATTTGAGTTAGTCTGTTTTTTAAGGTGTTGTTTTCTTCAGTGTATTTTTCAGTATTTTTTTGGGTCTCCTTTAGCAAGTCATTGACTTGTTTTTCATGGTTTTCTCACATCCTTCTCATTTCTCTTCCCAGTTTTTCCTCTACTTCTCTAACTTGCTTTTCCAAATCCTTTTTGAGTTCTTCTATGGCCTGGGGCCAGTTCATGTTTTTCTTGGAGGCTTTGGTTGTAGGCTCTATGACTTTGTTGTCTTCTTTAGGCTGTATGTTTTGGTCTTCTTTGTCACCAAAGAAAGAATCCAAAGTCTGAGACTGAATCTGGGCGTGTTTTCGCTGCCTGGCCATATTCCCAACCAACTAACTTGACCCTTGAGTTTTTCAGTGGGGTATGACTGCTTGTAGACTAACGAGTTCTATGTTCCACGTTTGGGGGGGAAGTGCCAGCTCTGTCAGACCCGCACTGCTCCTTCCCCAAGAACCCCCAACCCGAACTGGGCTTAGATCTTCGGCAGGCTGTGCACCCCTGCTCTGATCCGCCACTTAATTCCTCCCACCAGGTGGGCCTGGAGCCGGAAGTAACAGCTGTAGCTGCCCCACCTCTGCTGCCCCCGGGGCTGGAAGCCGAACCGCGAACTCCTTCCACTCCCGCAGCTTTTCCCACTAACCTTCTCCGCAGTCTTTAGTGTTTGTGGGTCGAGGGGTCTGGTAACTGCCGCAGCTCACTGAATCAGGGCGCTAGGGCCCCCTCCGCCTGGCTTCTGGTCTGGATGGTCCAGGCTGCTCAGGCTGGGCTCTGCTCCACTCCATTCCCAGCTCCCAGCTCCGTGTGGAATAGACCTCACCCAGAGACCATCCAGGCTGTCCTGGGCTGGAGCCCTGCTTCCCTCTGCTGTTCTGTGGGTTCTGCCGTTCTAGAATTGGTTCAGAGCCATTTTTTATAGGTTTTTGGAGGGACTCGGTAACAGAGCTCACTCTAGTCCCTGCTTACCAGCTGCCATCTTTGGTTTATCAATTTTAAAAACAACAATTCCTGGTTTTATTTGCCAATTAAGTTCAGAGGTTTTTAATCTTTTTTTTCTGTCATAAACTCCTTTGGCAGTCTGGTGTAGCCTATGGACCCCTTCTTAGAATAATGTTTTTAAATGCACATATTAAAATACATAGGTGTAAGCTTAATCCATTTTTAAATTTCCAAATTAACATAGGCATTTAATGATAAATTTGCCTCTAAGAATGGCTTTGTATCTCATAGTTTTTTTGATATCTGTTATTGTCTCTTAAGTATTGTCATTTTCAGATTTCTTTGACTTAATCCTTGTTTAATAGATTGGTTTTCAGTTTCCATGTAACTTCTAAAATTTTAATTCTGTTACTGGTGGTTAATTCTAATTTTATTGCATTATTGCAAACATATAGGATGCGTACAGTTTGCCATTTTGAATATATGTAAGGCTTTTTCATGCCCCAGTATGTGATATGTTTTGTTGTATACTTGAAAACAATGTGCATTCTTTGCTTTTCCCATTTAGTCCTCTCTTTATTTCTATTAACTCTAGCTTCTAAAGGAAGAATTTCAGATCTCTTTTACTGTTAATATTCTTATTTTATTTGTCACATTCTGATATTGGAGTATTATAGTTTAGTATTACTAATTTTTGTATAATTCTTGTATTGTTATTCTTTATTTTATGTTTTCAATTGTCAAGTTGTTCCATGTATACACACTATGAATAGTTAGATATTTTTATTTTTTCCATTCTCTATTGTGTAATGTCCCCATTACTTTCTTTTTTATTCTATTTTTATTCCATTAAAAAATTAGGATTGATTGAAGCAACTGGGGGTATTTAATCTGGATAAGACAAGATAAAATGGTAACATTATAGCTGTGTTCAAGTATTTCAGTTTGGAAAAGGGACCAGAGTTGCTCTATTTGGACCTAGAGGGTAGAACCAGGAACAACAACAACAATAATAGCTGCTATTTATATAGCTCCTTCTATGTGCTAGGTGTAGTGCTAAATTTGATTATCTCCACAACCCTGGGAGATAAGTACTCTTATCTCCATTTTACAGGAAGCTGATGCAAACAGAAGTTCAGTGACTTTCTCAGTATCACACAGCTAATAAATGTTTGAGATCAGATTTGAGCTCAGGTTTTCCTGACTCCAGGCTCACTGCTCTATCTACTGTACCACCTAGTAAAGAGGCAAATATAAACTTAATGTGAGGGAAAACTTCCAGCAGAAGCTGGATGAGCACCTCTCACATATGTTATCATGAAGCTTCCTTTTGCACATTGATTCGATTAGGTAACTATTGAAATAAATCCCTTCCAACTCTCAAATTGTGTGATGCTGTGATTACTGCCACATCATGTAGAATTCTAGGCCTACCGTTTTGTTGTGCTTCTAGAGGCTTAGCTTTATTACAAAAGGCTATGGGTAGGCTAGACCTTACTCCTCTGAAGTACTATGACAAATTTTCTTTTTCTTGGCAAACTTGGATCATGTTCAACCTTCTATTCCTTTCTGTCTTCCAGCTTTCCCCGTGCTTTTTAATTTATTTAATATTTTTAGTTTTCAGCATTAATTTTCACAAGAGTGTGAATTACAAATTTTCTCCCCATTTCTACTCTCCCCCCACTCCAAGATGACATATATGCTGATTGCTCCATTCCCCAGTCAGCCCTCTCTTCTGTCACCCCACTCCCTCTCATCCCCTTTTACCTTACTTTCTTGTAGGGCAAGATAGATTTTTATGCCCTGTTGCCTGTATATCTTATTCTCCTACTTGCATGCAAAAACTTTTTTTATTGAACATCTGCTTTTAAAACTTTGAGTTCCAAATTCTCTTCCCTCTTCTGTCCCCACCCACCCTCCCTAAGAAGGCAAGCAATTCGACATAAGCTACATGTGTATCATTATTGCAAAACCCTTCCACAATACTCATGTTATGAAAGACTAACTATATTTTGCTCCTTCCTATCCTAGCCGCCTTTATTCAATTTTCTCCCTTGACCCTGTCCCTTTTCAAAAGTGTTTGCTTTAGATTACCTCCTCCCCCTATCTGCCCTCCCTTCTGTCGTCCCCTTTTTTATCTCCTTCCTCGTTGTTTCCTGTGGGGTAAGATACCCACTTGAGTGTGTATGTTATTCCCTCCTCAGGTCAAATCCAATGAGAGCAAGATTCACTCATTCCCCCTCACCTGCCCTCTCTTCCCTTCCTACAGAACTGCTTTTTCTTGCCACTTGTATGCGAGATGATTTACCTCATTCTATCTCTCCCTTTCTCCCTCTCTCAATATAATCCTCTCACATCCCTTAATTTGATTTTATTTTTTTAGATATCATCCCTTCATATTCAACTCACCCTGTGCCCTCTGTCTATATATATACTTATATACATATTATATATATATATACATACATATATATATATATATATATAATATGTATATGTATATGTATCTGCATATTCCCTTCAGCTACCCTAATACTGAGGTCTCATGAATTAAACACATCATCTTTCCATGTAGGAATGTAAACAAAACAGTTCAACTTTAGTAAGTCCCTTATGAATTCTCTTTCTTGTTTACCTTTTCATGCTTCTCTTCATTCTTATGTTTGAAAGTCAAATTTTCTATTCAGCTCTGGTCTTTTCACTGAGAAAGCTTGAAAGTCCTCTATTTTATTGAAAAATCCATATTTTGCCTTGGAGCATGATACTTAGTTTTGCTGGGTAGGTGATTCTTGGTTTTAATCCTAGCTCCATTGATGTCTGGAATATCATATTCCAAGCCCTTCAATCCCTTAATGTAGAAGCTGCTAGATCTTGTGTTATTCTGATTATATTTCCACAATACTCAAATTGTTTCTTTCTGGCTGCTTGCAGTATTTTCTCCTTGATCTGGGAGCTCTGGAATTTGGTGACAATATTCCTATGAGTTTTCTTTTTGGGATCTTTTTCAGGAGCCGATCTGTGGATTCTTTCAATTTCTATTTTACCCTCTGGCTCTAGAATATCAGGGCAGTTCTCCTTGATAATTTCTTGAAAGATGATATCTAGGCTCTTTTTTTGATCAGGGCTTTCAGGCAATCCCATCATTTTTAAATTCTCTCTCCTGGATCTATTCTCCAGGTCAGTGGTTTTTCCAATGAGATATTTCACGTTGTCTTCCACTTTTTCATTCCTTTGGTTCTGTTTTATAATATCCTGATTCCTCATAAAGTCACTAGCTTCCATTTGCTCCAATCTAATTTTTAAGTTAGTATTTTCTTCATTGGTCTTTTGGACCTCCTTTTCCATTTGGCTAATTCTGCCTTTCAAGGCATTCTTCTCCTCATTGGCTTTTTGGAGCTCTTTTGCCATTTGAGTTAGTCTATTTTTTAAGGTGTTATTTTCTTCAGTATTTTTGGGGTCTCCTTTAGCAACTCATTGACTTGTTTTTCATGGTTTTCTCACATCACTCTCATTTCTCTTCCCAATTGTTCCTCTACTTCTCTAGCTTGCTTTTCCAAATCCTTTTTGAGCTCTTCCCTGGCCTGAGACCAGTTCATGTTTTTCTTGGAGGGTTTCGATGTAGGCTCTTTGACTTTGTTGACTTCTTCTTGCTGTATGTTTTGGTCTTCTTTGTCACCAAAGAAAGATTCTAAAGTCTGAGTCTCAATCTGAGTCCTTTTTTGCTGCCTGGCTGTGTTTCCAGCCAACTTCCTTGACCCTTGAGTTTTTTCATGGGAGTATGACTGCTTGTAGAGTAGAGTGTACTTTGTTCCCAGCTTGAGGGGATGCGCTGTTGTTTTCAGAGCTATTTGTATTCAGCCAGCTCTGCCAAGCCAGCACTACTCCTAGTGACTTGATGAGAAACCAAGATATTACAAAACAGAACCAAAAGAATGAAAAAGTAGAAGACAATGTGAAATATCTCATTGGAAAAACCACTGACCTGGAGAATAGCTCCAGGAGAGATAATTTAAAAATTATTGAAGTACCTGAAAGCCATGATTAAAAATAGATCCTAGACATCATCTTTCAAGAAATTATCAAGGAAAACTGATATTCTAGAACCAGAGGGTAAAATAGATATTGAAAGAATCCACCGATCGCCAGTCTCTTGAAAAAGATCCCCAAAAGAAAACCCTTTGGAATATTATTGCCAAATTCCAGAGTTTCCAGCTCAAGGAGCAAATACTACAAGCAGCCAGAAAGAAACAATTCAAATATTGTGGAAACACAATCAGAATAACACTAGTTCTAGCAGTTTCTACATTAAAGGGCTTGGAATATGATATTTCAGAGGTCAAAGGAGCTGGGATTAAAACTAAGAATCACATATCCAGCAAAACTAAGTACAATGCTTCAAGGCAACATATGGATTTTCAATAAAATAGAAGACTTTCAAGCTTTCCCAGTGAAAAGACCAGAGCTGAATAGAAAATTTGACTTTCAAACACAATAATTAAGAGAAGCATGAAAAGGTGAACAAGAAAGAGAATTCATAAGGGACTTACTAAAGTTGAACTGTTTTGTTTACATTCCTACATGAAAAGATGATTTGTGTAATTCATAAGTACTTTCTCAGTATTAGGGGAGTTGGAGGGAATATAGACAGAGGGCACAGGATGAGTTGAATATGAAGGGATGATATCTAAAAAATGAAATAAATTTAAGGGGTGAGAGGGGAATATATTGAGAGGGAGAAAGGGAGAGATAGAATGAGGTAAATTATCTCACATAAAAGTGGCAAGAAAAAGCAGTTCTGTTGGAAGGGAAGAGGGGGCAGGTGAGGGGGAATGAGTGAATCTTACTTTCATCGGATTCAACTTGAGGTGGGAATAACATACCCACTCAATTGGGTATCTTATTCCACAGGAAAGTAAGGGGAAGGGGATAAAAAAAGGGGGATGATAGAAGGGAGGGCAGATAGAGGGAGGGGGTAAGCAAAAGCAAACACCTTTGAGAAGGGACAGGGTCAAGGGGAAAAAATTGAATATAGTCGGACTGGATAGGATGGAAGAAAATATAGTTAGCCTTTCACAACATGAGCATTGTGGAAGTGTTTTACATAATGATACCTGGATGATCTATGTTGAATTGCTTGCCTTCCTAGGGAGGGTGGGTGGGAAGGGAAGAGGGGAGAGAATTTGGAACTCCAAGTTTTAAAAGCAGATGCTTAAAAAAATAAAAAAATAAGTTGTTTTTTTGCATGCAGCTGGGAAACAAGATATATAGGGAATGGGGCATAGAAATCTATCCTGTCCTACAAGAAAGTAAGGGGAAATGGGTTGGGGGGGAGTGGGGTGAAAGAGGGGAGGGCTGACTGGGGAATAAGGCAATCAGAGTATATGCTATCTTGAAAATAGTGGGGAGGGTAGAAATGGGGAGAAAATTTGTAACTCAAAATCTTGGGGAAATCAATGTTGAAAACTAAAATATTAAATAAAATCACTAATACATAAAAAAGGATTTGTGCTGTAAACTTGGACTCAGTCAGAGGGTATACTTGAGTACCTAAGGGGCCACATGTGGCCTTGAGGCTGCAGGTTTCTCACTCCTGCTGTAGATCCTGTTACATAGCTGGAAATTCACCAGGTAAGCCCGAAGCTTTGTTAAAAGGCAGTGGAACTTTCCTTGGACTAGATTGGTCCAGTGAAGTAAGGCTTGAACCATTAATATAACCATCCAGTTGACTAAGATATAAAAGCTAACACCAGGGGTAGTTAGGACAACTCAGAATGGATAGACTATACATTACTATGCAAGTCAACACATTCTTCTTATAGGGTGTACCCATGTAAGTCATTGGGCAGTGGGGACAGGAGGAGGGCCATGTACAACTGAACCAATACTGTGTTCTTATGATGTATTCTTTCAGTACATTTGTTGAATAAACCCCTTTTGCTGAGTATTATGTAGTCTACAAGTGTCTCTTTTCATTCTAGTCTTGAACCTGAACCACTGGACAAGCCTGAGTTGGACTCAGTTCAGAACATTTGGTGTTATTTGCAGGACTGGTCCAGATAACCTGGTAGCTGAAGTGGGAAAAGGATCATGTTAAGGGAATAGAGCCCTGCTGATTGGGTGGTCTAATACAGGGGTGTGGAACTCTGTGGCCACTGAACTTCTGGCAGCAAAGGGGAAGTCCTCTCAATGAGATTGGATTGGTGTGTCCACTAACTTGTTGACATTATTTCTCTAAGTGTCCGAAGAAATTGATAGGGCGAATAAAAGTACTGCTTAGGCTAGAACCCCTGGCAATTGTTGGAAAAGCCCCAAAGCTGTACCACCAGCAGAAAGAAAACAAAAGTCAACTTGTCCTTGTCACCTTGCAGTCTGACTTCCGACTGCATTATTCAATTAAAACTGCTTTTTTCCAAAGTTACCAGTAACCTCTTAGCTGAGGAATCCAAAGCTCTTTTCTCAGTCTTAATCTTTCTTAACCACTTCTTAACCACCCTTTCTGGGCTTTTGTGACATTGCTTGTTCTTGGTTGTCCTACTTCTTGTCTGATGGCTCCTCTTCTGCTGATCTTCTTCCATGCCCCACAAACTAACTGTAGGTGTCCCTCAGTTCTATCCTGGACTTTCTTCATTTTTTCCTCCATATTATCTGACTTTGTGACCTAATTAGTTCCCATGGATTTAATTATCATCTCTATGCAGATAATTCCCAGATCAACAAATCCAGCCCTAGTCCTAAATCTTCTGCTCCAGTCCCATATCATCAATAATTTATGGATATTTCAAACTGGATTTCAAGAAGACATCTCAAATTTAACATGTCAAAAACAAAGCTCACTACCTTTTCTCTCCTTTTCTGAACTTCTCCATATCTATCAAGGGCATTACTGTCATAGTAGTCACAGGTTTGCAACCTAGGAGTTATCCTTTACTCCTCACTATCTCTCTTTCCCCCTCCCCCACATATCCAAGCTGTCACCAAAGCCTGCTTTACCTCTGCGACGTCTCTCATATATCCCCTCCTCTCTTCTGATACTGTCACCACTTTGGTGCAGACCCTTATCATTGCATACCTGGACTGTTATTGCAGTAGCCTGCTGGTGGGTCAACTTGCCTCAAGTCTCTCCCCCTCTAAACCATCCTCCATTCAGCCACCACAATGATTTTTCTAAAGCACAGGTCCAACCAATTCAACCCTTCCATTCAATAAACTCCAGTAGTTCCCTATCACCTCTAGGATCAAACTCAAAATTCTGTTTGGCATTCAAAGCTTTTAATAAATAGTTCCCTTCTACCTTTCCAGTCTTCTTTCACCTTACTCCCCGATAGATACACTCATTATTGACACTGACCTCTTGGCTGTTCCACAAACAAGATACTCTATCTTTTGCCTTCGTGCATTTTCTTTGGCTGGCCCCCATGCCTGGAATGCTTCTCTGCTCAACTATGCCTACTGACTTCCCTGCCATCTTTTAAATCCCGGCTAAAATCCCATCTTTTACAGGTAGCCTGTCCCAACTCCTTTTAATTCTAGCTGCTTCTCTTTGTTATTATCTCCTATTTATACCGTATATAGCCTGCTTTGTATGTATTTGTCATCTCCCCTCTTAGATTGTGAGCTCCTCAAGAGCAGGGACTGGCTTTTGCCTCTTTTTGTATCCCCAGCACTTACCACAGTGCCTGGAATGTAGTAGCAGGTGCTTAATAAATGTTTCTTGATTGATATCACTCTCATCCAACATAGCCAGTCAGTAATATCAATATATATTCTTTCTTCATACCACTTCTCTTATCTAACCTCTTCTCTCTACTCACATAGTTTCTGCCTTACATCATTTCTTGGCTAGACTATTACATCAGCCTCCCAGATGGTTTCCCTGCCCCAAGTCTCTTTCCTCTCCAAGCCATCCACCACTCCAAAAGTGAGTTATCTTGTGCTCAGACATACTACCCTTCTACTCAGTAATCTCTAGTGGCTTCTTATTACCTCTAGGTTCAAATGCGAACTATACTATTCTGCATTTAAAGCCCTTTACAACCTGGTTCCAATATACTTTTACAGATTTATTATATATTATTCCTCTTCCACAACTTTTGGGTCAGTTAAACTGCCTTTATACACATAGCATTACATCTACCATTTATCTACCTTTGCACGTGACTGAACTCTCTACTTCTTAGAATTCTTCCTTCTATTCAAAGCTCAGCTTAAATACCACAAAAGGGCTTTACTGATCTTCCAGCTACCAGTCTTCCCTTCTCTCCTCTTATAATTGCCTTGTATTTGTTTTGTGTGTACTTAAGTATGCACTTGTGGAAACACAAGTCTAGGAGGAACTGTAGAAAATTGAAGCTCCTCAAGGACAGGGATTGTTTTATTTATATCTTCGTCTTCTTAGTGCTTACAACAGTGATTGACACCTAGTAGGTGCTTAATGAATGTTTGTTGATTGACTTAAATAAGAAAAACTTCTAATTGGGTCATGGCAGAGAATTTGCTTGCAGTTATAATGGTTTTTATAGGCCATAGTGGATGGGGCTGTAGTAGAGATTCATATAGGGTTGATGGTCCTTTGGGCATTTTGTGCCTTTTTTGGAAATTGGATAAGAATTAGAGTACAGAAGAAGATAGAAATGGGAAGGGGATTTTGCAGTAATACTTATTCCATTGTGAAGGGGAGAATAGTGCTGCTAGGCTGAATTTTCTTTTGGGACCATTTGTTGGTGAAAAGTTGTAGTGGGGAGATTTGAAATATACTGATTCTTCTTGATAGGTTAGGCTGCAGATATGTAAGAGTTGCCTTTTGAATAGAAATCTCATCATCCTGAGTGTACTTGTGTAAGAATAAATCTTGTGACTTTTTTTAAAGGGAGAAAAGTACTATTTCTATATATTCCACTCACTAGAGCGAGCAAACATTCCCTTTTGTCAAAATTACTTATTTTTATTCAGTCGGAATTTTGCTTACTGAATATTTTTTAATAAATCTCATTACACATTGCTTAGTGCTATATTGATATACACATATCCCCATTGTATAAATACTTTTTTAAAAAAATTGTTGACAAAATCATATTTCTTTATATTGACTCCTATTCATTAGTTTCCTTGATAAACCATGCGAAGTAGTTTATGGAAATACAAGTTTCTAAATTGATAGATTAAAGATAAAATAGTAATTTTTATGAAAATTATAAAGCAGCCGTCAAATATAAGCTTCAAAAAAAGTAATAAAAAGTAACAGTAACTTGTGGTTATAGTGTGAATTAATGGCATGTCACAGGATTTTGGGAGGTAGAGAATCCTAATGCTTTTGTAGTTTGGTTCTGTTTTTCAGTATTTCAGTTTTAGCTGGCAGTCCACTCCTGTAATGCACCAAGAAGATAGGCCTTTTACAAGTTCTCAGAGGCCAAAATTTTAACACTCTTTCACAGGATTTGTATCTTTATTTATGCCTGAATATGATACTTTGAATGCAGAATAAGACAGTTTTTTAAACATGGCCAATGTGGAATTTATTTAACTTGACTGTGTGTATTCATTATAAGGGGTGTGTGTGTGTGTTTTTTTCCTAATTTTGGAGTATGGGAGTAGGATAGGAATAGGGTAGCTAAAAAAAAGAAAACAAAAGAAGAGAGTCTTTGAAATACTTTTTAAGTGATATATATGCATGAACTTATGTACTTAAAAAGAAAAGCAACTTGTACATAGAGAACTGTAGTTTCATGTACAATCCTCTTTTTTTGTTCTCTATATGTGGAAATGCCCATTTTATATGTTTAAAATAAAAACTATTAACTTTGATAATTTAAGCTCCATGAGAGAATTGTAGGATTAGAGATTTAGATCTGGAAGGGACTATAAATAAATGAATGGAGAGCATTTTTTAAATGCTTACTATAATAATAATGGTAGCTAACATTTATATTTTGTTTACTATGTGCTCACTCCTGTGCTAAGAGCTTTGTAATTATTATATCATTATTATCCTCATTTTACAGATGAAGAAACTGAGGTAGACAAAAGTCTTAAGTAACTTGCCCAGCATCACACATCTAGTATCTGAGACTGGATTTGAACTCAGGTCTTCCTAACTCCAGGTTCTAAAAGCTATCTGTTAAATCACCTAGCTGCTTATATGTTCAGCCCAATGAAATAGAAATAGAAAAGCAAGACAAAGTCTGCCTTTAAGGAGCTTATTATTTTTAAAAGGTAGAGATAACATATGAGAAAATAGTGGTTTGAGAAGTATGTTTAGATTTGAGAAGGCACAGGGTGGTTAGTGGAGTGATAGGAGAATTGATTGATACACCCTTTCCAGAGCCAATGGTACAAGAGGTAGAAAGCACGGAATGGGGTATATTCTATATGGCAGTAGATCAGAGAGCAAGGAGAAGGCTTGAGTGGATGGCCAGATGAAATATGATACATGGTCTGGGTTGTTGTCTTCATATAGTGGGCCATATGTGTTCCCCTTGGCTGACTCACTGGTCAACACAGTATATGGCTTCAGGGTGATGGATTGATTAAGCCAACCAGGGTGGGGTCTCAGAAAATTTAGTGGTCATCAGGGTGGACAGAAGCTGATGGCGAGGGTGGATTGTGGCCAGATGGGATGGGAAGCATGGTCTGGGGCCAGCTAGATATGGTGGGTTATGTGTTTTTATACTAGCTAGCACACCAATCACAATAGCAGAGCCCTAGGCTGATATTTCCACATCTGAGTAGATTAAAGTCACCCAGGGCATGGATGTAGAGATGTCATTGGCAAAGGGGTCGGGGGAGATAGCTGGTTAGCATGTGAAACTTGGTTTGTGGTCTGGGGATGGCGAAATATAAATTGGCCATATATATTTGCACTCATGCTGCAACTAATATAGGACTTTATTGTCTCTAGAATAAAATATAAACACCTAGATTTGGCTTCACAACCTGGCCCCAAACTATCTTTCCAGTCTTGTTATATATCATTCTCTTTCTTCCAATGTGAGGTAAGATACCCAATTAAGTATGTATGGTATTATTCCCTATATTAGTTAAGTGCTTTGCAGAAAAAGTCACATAAATAGTAAGTAACAGTAATGGAATTTGAACCCAGGTCCTTTGATCTAAATCGAGTATTTTTCCTACTACACCACCAGTCACTGCCTTTAAAACGCTCATATATGGCACAAAAGAACAGTGATATAAACACACTCAAAATATTGGCTTAAAAACCCTGTAAATAGTCTTGTTTTCTTGTTTGTGTTTTTTTAACTTTAGGCTTAGAAATAATCAGAAAAGAGACACTTAGGGAAGAAAAATATTTCTGTTGCATTGCTTGCTTCTTCTTGCCTCTTTCAGTAAAATAAAAAAATCTACATTTAAATATTGTTAATTGCATGATTTTCATTTTCCTTTGACCCCTATATAGTGGTGAGCTTTTCTTCAAAACGGAAGAATGACAATTAGGCTGTTTAAACTTCTTCTCTGGAAAAATTATATCTTAAAGGTAGGTATATGACGCATTCATCAAAAAATGTGGGACTTTGGGAGAGATTAGCCATTCAAAAGAACTTTCAAAAAAGTTGTTAAAAGAAAAAACCACCTGACAAGCAAATATACAATTTTCTTCAATGGATGGTATCATTATATATACATGTATATGTAAGTAATTATCTCATTTTTAAAGAAAATGTTTTTGATGTGAGTTCAATTTTTTACAGAAAAGATCATTGGAGCCTTTTGAAATGACTCTTATTTTGGTTCCTGATTTTCCTTTTTTGGATGTAGTAGAGTGAGCCTGTAAGAAGAACCCCTCCATATGCCTTTTATTTGGGCCTTGTTTTGATTTAACATAACATTTTTCATTTTTCTTTTAGAAGCGCATGTTTCTATCGAGCATCGTAGAAGTCTTAGTGCCATTGCTGTTTGCTGGAGTTTTAATTTCACTTCGTTTGAAGAGCAAACCACAATATAAGGATACTATAAGATATGATCCTTTATCCATTGATGATCTACCCGAAGTCTTCGTTCAATCTTTTCCACCAGATTTCCTGTTTCTATTCTATCTCCCTTCTGGTAATGATGTTGCGAGGACCATTGCTGAGAAAGTGTCAGAGTCCTTCCAGCTTACTTTAAGAGGTGAGACTTTGGGGAGGAAAAGAGCTTTTTTGTAAAGTATTTAAAAGTTGTTTTCTAATTTTAAAAAGTGATTTATGCAGGACCTGTAATCTTATATAAGAAACTAATCTCATTACCTCAAATACATGTATATGTACATATATGAATTATGAAATTGAAAGTATAGAAATAAAATTAAGCTAAAATAATCTTGAAATCTTGAGATCAAAGCAGTGGCATATGTGATGAGGCTTAGCATGCAACTATTAACAAGTTGTAATAATTTATTAGTAATAATTAGAAATTAGTTCTATTTTATTAGTAGTGCTTCACAGTGGACTTTCTATGAAATCGTCATGTAAGTAATTCCCAGGATTGTGAAGGGTGGGAAATAATGTACACATACACATACATATATGTATATATCTGTTTATGCACGATCAATATAAAGTAGTTATGGGGGAATCAGAAAAAGCTTTTGGTAGAAGGTGGTCCTTGAACTATATGATGATGGAAGATAAAGATTCTGTGTAGATGAGGTGGAAATTGCATCCCAGGAATGGGAGATGGCCAATGAAAAAATGCGGAGACAGAAGGTAGAGTTTGACTGGACTCCACATTGGAAGAAAGAGAATGATATATAACAAGACTGGAAAGATAGTTTGGGGCCAGGTTGTGAAGCCAAATCTAGGTGTTTATATTTTATTCTAGAGACAATAAAGTACTGCTGGAATTTATTGAGTATATAGTCAGAATTATACATAAGGACAATCACTTTAGCAGCATGTATGGATGATGAATTGTATGGGGAAGAGATCTGAGATAGGTAAACCAATTAGGTGATCATTGTACCTAGGGGAGACGGATGAGTAGACAGAAGGAGTTGTATATGAGAAATATTGTGGAGATAAATAGCAAGATCTGGCGTATGGGGTCAGGAAGAGTGTAGAATTGAGGATAATACCAATTTTATGAACCTAAGAAAATGGGAGAACGGTCATGTCTTTGATAAAAATAGGCAAGTTTGGAAGAGGGGTGTGTTTGAGGGAAAGATAATGAGTTTTGTTTTGAATATATTGAATTTGAAATGTCTTTGGGACATTGATCTTGAAATACCCAAAAGGCAATTGGTGATGCAGAGATGAAGTTCAGGAGAGATACTGGGGTTGGACTTATAGAAACATGATTCATTGGCATAGAGAGAATAATTAAATGCATGGGAGCTGATGACACCTCTGATAGGGTGTAAAAAGAATAAGAGGGTCCCAGAACAGACTTTTGGGGAACATTCATTTAGTGTTTAGGGGGTGTGATATGTTTGAGGAGGTAGCAAAAGAGACTGAGAAGGATCCATTAGATAGGAAGAGAACCAGTCAGTCATTAAACATTTATTAAGTGCCTACTATATGCAGGCACTGTGCTAAGTGCTGGGGATTCAAAAAAGAAGCAAAAGTCAGTCCATTCCCTCAAGAAACTCACTCTCTAATGGGAGGAGACAACAAGCAAGAAAATGTATATAAACTATATTCAGGACGTATGTAGGAGATAATTAAGAGGGGGAAGGCACTGGTATTAAAAGAGATTAGTAAAGACTTCCTATTGAAGATGGGAGCATGAAACTCAGAGAAGAGATAGCATGTAGGAGTAGAATGTGGCCAATAGTGTCAAATGCAACAGAGAGATCAACACCATCAGATTTGGCAAATAAGATGATTGGTAACTTTGGAGAGGACGATTTCAATTGAGTAATGAGGTCAGAACTAAATTGCAAAGGGTTGAGGAATGAATGAAAGGAGAAATAGTGGAAGCAACAAGTGTAAACAGCTTTTTTTCCCCTAGGAGTTTGGTTATTTCTTACCTCTTCAGTGCTGTAAGACAGGCAAAGTCCAGGATGAATGATATCAGATTCCTGATCTTACCAATCCTTTTTTTCTTTATTCCTATAGCTGGGACAGGTTGCATACAAGAGACTTATGAACTCTTAGCCACTTAACTATAAATGACCCTGAATATTGCTGTGAGTGAAATTTAACAAAAGGGTAAACTGAGGCAATTATCCTAGCAAGATATTATTTATTAAGAGGGGCATGTGACCTGATAATAAAGGATGGATCAAATGGCACTGGGTGTAGTACATCTTTAAAAGCATAGAACATCCAAGGCAAAACATGGACTTTTAATAAAATAGAGGACTTTCAAGCTTTCTCAGTGAAAAGACCAGAGCTGAATAGAAAATTTGACTTTCAAACACAAGAATCAAGAGAAGTGTGAAAAGGTAATCAAGAAAAAGAACAAGAAAAAGAAATTGCAAGGGACTTAACTAAAGTTGAACTGTTTTGTTTACATTTCCTACATGGAAAGATGATGTGTATGATTCATGAGACCTCAGTATTAGGGTAGCTGAAGGGAATATGCATATATATATATATGTTTATGTATATATATGTATAAGTGAATGTGTATGTATGTATATATGTATGTGTGTGTGTGTGTATATATATATATATATATATACATATATATATATATATATATATATATAGAGAGAGAGAGAGAGAGAGAGAGAGAGAGAGAAAGAGAGAGAGAGGGGGGGGCACAGGGTGAGTTGAAGATGAAGGGAAGATATCTAAAAGAAATAAAATCAAATTAAGGGATGAGAGAGGAATATTTTGAGAGAGGGAGATAGGGAGAGATAGAATGGGGTAAATTATCTCGCATAAAAGTGGCAAGAAAAAGCAGTTCTGTAGGAAGAGAAGAGAAGGCAGGTGAGGGGGGAATGAGTGAATCTTGCTCTCATCAGATTTGACCTGAGGAGGGAATAATACCATACATACTTAATTGGGTATCTTACCTCACAGAAAAGAAGAAGGAAGAAGATAAAAAAAGGGGGGATGATAGAAGGGAGGGCAGATGGGGGTGGAGGTAATCAAAACAAACACTTTTGAAAGGGGACAGGGTCAAGGAAGAAAATTCAATAAAGGGGGATAGGTTAGGAAGAGCAAAATATAGTTAGTCTTTCAAAACATGAGTATTGTGGAAGGGTTATACTTAATGATACACATGTGGCCTATGTTGAATTGCTTGACTTCTTAGGGAGGGTGGGTAGGAAGGGAAGAGGGGAGAGAATTTGGAATTCAAAGCTTTAAAAACATGTTCAAAAACAACAAAAAAAAGTTTTTGCATGCAACTAGAAAATAAGATATACAGGCAATGGGGTGTAGAAATTTATCTTGCCCTACAAGAAAGGAAGAGAAAAGGGGATGGGAGAGGAGTGGGGTGACAGAAGAGAGGGCTGACTGGGGAACAGGGCAACCAGAATATATGCCATCTTGGAGTGGGGGGGAGGGTAAAAATGGGGAGAAAATTTGTAATTCAAACTCTTGTGAAAATCAATGCTGAAAACTAAATATATTAAATTAAAAAAATTCTTTGTTAAAAAAATAAAAGCATAGAACAAGGAACAGAACAAAAATCATATAATCTGTGTTACAGAGGTGAGAGATTATGATTGCTTACTTTAAATAAGGTGGGCATAACCCCCAGATGGGATGACAACCCCCTCTATCTCCAGGAAATACTTTTGTGAATTTCCATCCAGGGCTGAGAGGCCTGGGAATCGTTGCTGCAATTGGCACCTCTGCCCTGGGGCTGCTCCTGCTTCTGTTCAGTTATGTTTTCGTTTTGTGTGCCCAGCCCTCTCCCAGCCTGGTTTGCTGGCTGGGTTCCACTGCTGCTCCCATTCTGGTGTGGTCTGGTGCAGTTCTGTGCTCTTGGTGCTCCTGCCACACTCAGTCTACTAGTGGCTTCTAACTCTCTCAAATCTGACAGAATTTGTAAGAGAGCTCTGGTAAGTCTCCTGCTTTCACAGAGCCATCTTGGCTTTGCCTCCCCCCCCCCAATTTTACTTTTCAAGCAGTTATTTTCCCATTAGGTTCTGTACCTCCTTATCCCTTTTGCCAATTTTACTTTATAAAATTTGTACACATCAGTGAATTTTTTTTCCATTTTGTCTGTTGTATTTTTAAAAGAATTGGTCAATTTTCCTTTTACCTCTCTAATTTGGCTTTTAAAATCCTCCTTGAGCTCTTCCAAGAATTTTTTTGGACTTTAGACCAGTTCATATTCCCTTTTGAGGTTTCAGATGTGGGTATAGTGTCAATGCTGTCCTCATCTGAATGTGTATTTTGATCTTTCTTGTCCCCATAGTAAGATTCTGTGGTCTTTGCTTTTCTGGTTCACTTCTTCATTGTGATTGCCTTTTTCCTGGCTTTTAAAGTGGATCTCTGCTTCTGGAGCACAGGGGGCTCTGCCCCAAGCTTCTTGTGTTAGGAGCTAGGGGCCTAGTTACTGGCTTTTTGTGCTGTGGTCTCTAGTTTTGTCAGCTGGAAGCTATATAATGCTGCAGCTCACCTGGTATGTGCCAAGGATCGAGGCCAGGTGAAGTCTTTCTGAGTTTCCCCAGAGTTCCACTGAAGCTCACAGCATGAGGTTTGGGGGAGAGATGGTCTGGCTGCTGGAAGTCTCCTCCCCTAGGGCTATACTATAGCATGCGTAGCCTCAGCCATGGTCTGTGGTGGTGTCTGCCAATTCTGGCTGTGTGAAGGCACACCTGGGGTCCTGATGTTGGCTTTTGCCAGCCCCACCCCACTGAGGTTCAGGAACTCCAGCTAGTCTGCTGACATGGGGCTTTCTGGGATGCCTCCCTTCCTGCACTGGACCCCTTCAGCCACCTAAGAGGGGCCTGTCTGCCTAGCTTCCTGAGCTGAAAGACTGCTATATTCCTTCTGGTGGCTCCCTTATTTCAGGATTTTTCCTGTGGCAATATTCTCTGGGTTTTTCAAGGTCGGTGGGGGGGGGGAGGTGGAGGCGTGCGATGAGAGCGCTTACAGTTTACTCTGTCATCATGGCTCCTGGAAGTTCAAGTAGCTGACTTTCGAACCTTTAGTCTGTGGGCTGATAGCCCCAGAATTAGGTGTTGCTGCTGCTGTAGCACGCCCTGCGCTTTTCTCACCCAGCTCCAATGAAGTCCTAAGCTGAGAGATTTGGTAATTGCCACTGCTATCTGTGATTCATACCACTGGGCCTGCTCTGGCTCCAGTATGGTCGGGCGTAGTTCCATGCACCCTGCACTCTCCCAGCCCAGTGCAACAGATCCTTCCTGTCAACCTTCCAGACTCTCCTGGGCTGGAAATCTGCCACACTCTGTCTCCTGGTGATTCTGCCACTCTCAAATTTGTTCAGATTCACTTTTTTAGAGGTAGCTGAAAGAACTTGTGAGAGAGCTCACCTATGTCCCTGCTTTTACTCCACCATCTTGGCTCCGCTCCCAAATAGTCTTGTCTCTTTTATGTGAGACAGTTTAGCCCATTCTGCCTCTCCCTTTCTCTTTCTCCTAGTGCATTCCTCTTCTTTGCTCCTTAATTTTATTTTTTAAGATTTTATCCCATCATATTCAACTCACACCCATGCACTCTGTATGTGTGTGTGTGTATGTGTGTGTGTGTATGACTTCTAACTGCCCTCATAATGAGAGAGTTCTTATGAGTTACAAGTATCATCTTCTCATATAGGATTATAGTTTAACCTTATTGACTCCCTTTTGATTTCCCTTTCCTGTTTACCTTTTTATGCTTTTCTTGAGTCTTGTATTTGAAAGTCAGATTTTCTATTCAGCTCTGGCATTTTCACCAGGAATACTTGAAAGTCCTGTATTTCATTGAATGTTCTTTTTTTTTTTTTTAACCTTCTTCAGGATTATACTCATTTTTGCTGGGTAGGTTATTCTTGGTTGTGACCCTAGCTCCTTTGCTTTCCAGGATATTATCTTCCAAGTTTTCCACTTCTTTAACATGGAATCTTGTGTGATCCTGATTATGACTCCATGATATTTGAACTGTTTCTTTCTGACTGCTTGGAATATTTTCCCCTTGACCTGGGAGTTCTGGAATTTGGCTATAATATTCCTGGGAGTTTTCATTTTGGGATCTCCTTCAGGAGGTAATTAGTGGATTCTTTCAATTTCTATTTTGCCCTCTGGTTCTGCAATATCAGGGCAATTTTCCTTTATGTTTCCTTGAAATATGATGGTTAGCTCTTTTTTTGATCATGGCTATCAGGAAGTCCAGTAATTTTAAAATTATCTTTCTTCTATCTCTTTTCCAGGTCAGTTTTTTTTTCCAATGAGATATTTCACATTGTCTTCTATCTTTTCATTCTTTTGGTTTTATTTTTATTGTTTCTTGAAGTTTCATAGAGTCATTAGCTTCCACTTCCTCAATTTTAATTTTTAAGGAGTTATTTTCTTCAGTAAGCTTTTGTACCTCCTTTTCCACTTGACCAATTCTACTTTTTTAAGTTGTTCTTTTCTTAAGTGAATTTTTGTGCCTCTTTTTCCATTTGGCCAATTCTACATTTTAAGACATTTTTCTCCTCACTACATCTTTGTATCTCTTTTACCATTTCACATAGCATGTTTTTTAAGTTACTTTCTTCAGTATTTTTGTGCCTCCTTTCCCAAGCTGTTGACTTTTTTTCATGATTTTCTTGTATCACTCTCATTTCTCTTCCTGATTTTTCCTCTACCTCTCTTATTTGATTTTTAAAATCCTTTTTGAGCTCTTTCATGGCCTGAGACCAATTCATATTTTTCTTGGAGGCTTTGGATGGAGGGATTTTGACTTTGTTGTCTTCTTCTGAGTGTGTGTTTTGATCTTCCTTGTCACCATAACAATTTTCTACCATCAAAATTTTCTTCTGTTTCCTCATTTTTCCAGCCTATTTTTTGTAGGGGTTTGGGGGTGATCTCAGGGGAATCCCAGCCTTTTCTCTGCCATCTTTGCTCTGTCCCCTTGATGTTCCTTTTGGAGGATAGCTGAATTGTTCTTTGTCCTGTTGGGTGCTTATGATTGGTTGTTTACTTTCAGGTCTTAACCACTGTGGTGTTTCATTTTCATTTTTAGCATTTCTTATTGTAATTTATTCTAAATAAGGAAATGCCTTTACTAACCACTAAATAATGCTAGTAAACCCCCTAGGCAGCTAGGTGGCTAGGTGGCACAGTGGATAGAACTCACTGTGCCCGGAGTCAGGAAAACATGAGATGTCAAATACTTACTATGTGATCCTGGGCAAGTCAAGTGACTGTAATGTACCTTAGTTTCTTCAGTTGTAAAATGAGGATCATAATAACACCTACCTTATAGTTAGGATCAAATTAGAAAATTTAAAACACCCATTGGACACTTAATAAATACTTGTTCCTTTTCCTTCCTTTATCTTTCATCAGCTTATAATAGGTTCAAAGGAAATCAGAAGGTTAAGGTGTAGAATTAATTGAAGAAATATCTAATTTTACAGTGTTCTTTCAGGTATGAAATTAGGTTGAAATAGATGCAATGCATATTTATTTTGACAGTCACTATTTTGATCTATCTCATTCCCTAAGAGAAGCAGAATTTGTGGATGAAAAAAAAGTTTTACAGAGCCTCAGAGTGTTTTGAAATTTGCCATACCTTGTTTGTAGAATAGGCTGCTACTTTTTTCTCCCCTAAGGTAAAAGGAGTGATTAGACATTTTTTATTGCACTGCTTGACTTCTTCCATTTCAGTTGAGGCATATTCTGAAGAAGAGATTCAGAAAGGAGGCTTGTTTCCCCTCATATTTTCTACAATTATTTTTACTCAGCTCTACGGAAACAGAAGTACACACCTGCCACTTGCGGTAAGAAAATTTTTATTGAAGCTCTCTTATTCTGACTGGGTCTGATGATTTTAATGTAGTCTTTCCTCTGGTTGAGCTCTCTAAGTTACTTAGTTACCTATTTCACCCATCTACCTTAATTTAATTCTTCTCTGCCAGTGAGCTCTATTAAGTTCTTAAAAATTTCAATAATATCCCTGACTAGTAGGAACACAAAAGATGGGTTTAAAATAGGAGATTAGACCAGGTGATCTCTCACAGTCCCCTCTAGCTGTGTAATTCTGCGAAAGAGCATGCTAGTCCCCAAGTCTTTGCTCTTTTGGTGCAGGATGATATGTAAATATTCAGTTGCTTGACAGGCAGAATGGTTAAGATTTGGGTTAAGATGATTAAGATCAACTCATAATGTTTCAGATCTAGTATCTTTCTGCAGGGTGATAAAAGGAAAGTTTTATAAGTGTATAGCACAGTAAGTCTTGGTTCCTATTTTGGAGTGAGGAGCACAGAAACAATGAGAATCCATAAGAACTGTTTTGTGTGTTCATTCATTTATTCAGTTTGGTAATGATTGCTGCAGCCTCTGATGTTCAGTGCTTCTGAGAACTTCTTTGAGATGTTAGTAGATGAAGAGAAAATAGTGAAAGCTAATGAACATAATCCATTAGAGTGGACACTGGTAGGATTTTCTGTATGTTTCAAGGCAAGGTTACTCTCATTCCTTGTAACAACAATGCTGCTAGTAGCTGCTGCTGAGGTGTAAGAACCAACAAGGCCAGCAACAAGAGCTGCCAGCACAGGTTCTTTGATCTGCTTTTCTAAGGAAAGTAACTTTAAGGAGTTAACAATCTCACTTTAATCAAACATACATATATCATTCACTTAGTTCAGGGGGGAAAGCCAGCACCCTGAACTTCAGAGCAAATACAAATAGAAATTACAAACAGAGAATATCAGCAGATCAAATAACACAATTCAAATAGACAGGCTTTGTCTAATTAAGACATCACATACATAGTTACCAAAAAGAGAAACATGAACATCTGGGTTTTCTTTGGGGGGTGAGGGGTGTATGGCAGTGACTACCCAGAGTCTCTACACCAACACCCTTCAAGTGAGTGAGAGCCCCAAACAAAATGCTAACCTCTGAGTTTATATGCCCTGTTCAGGGCCGGAAGGCTTCATACCTAATCAGCAAAAGGGCGTGGGCCTAGGGCTTAGTACCTAGTTAGCAAAAGGGTGTGGGCCTGGGGCTTAGCACCTGGCAAGACTTAATCAAAGGCACTTGATTATTTTAGCATTCTAAAAGAGAAAACAGTAAAAAAAAAAATCCTGCTTTAATTGCTAATACATTCTTTAACAATGACAGTTTTTATTTGTCCACTTGGACATTTACTATGTTCCCTATGCACTATTTGTTTCTTTTATCAACTCTCAACTTTGGGCGTAAGTGTTTCTCCCCCATGAATTTTAGTATCTTATAGAATTGATTTTTTTTTTCCCTTTTTACTCTCTGTAGGTTGATTACCACCTGCGCTTTCCTTTCCTCCAAAAGTTTCCTAAGCAACTTGAGAAAGAAGAGATAGCACAAGTGGTAGATGGATGGAATACCCACCTTCTTTTTCCAGTTTTTGTATTTTCCGGCCCTAGACAGGCTTCCCTTGCTGACGGAGGATTGCCTGGTGAGAAAGACTCTATGCTTTTTTTTTAAAATAGCATAGTTGTTTATAGTTTCCCTGTTAGTGCTTATAGTTTTTTTTTCAACTGGGAACCTGTGTAGTATTTATACTTTTTAAATGTTCTTATCTTTTTGCTAAAATATGCTGAATTTTAGGAATTGAATAAGGGAATGACATTTAAAAATATAGCATTTAAATAGCCTTGGTTATGTTTTTGAAAAAGAAATACCTAATTACAAATTTTGTTTTCAAATGTACACAAACTCAATTTGGCAAACATTTTAAAGTGATTATTATGAAATATTGTGAATTGTATAATATAGTAATGAGGGTAAAAGATGTAGATTCCATGGATCACATAGGTCACCAGAAAAGCTAACAAAGTTCAAGTTACTCTATATTCACTTAGAAGAACATCTCATGATCTTCCACTGATGTGTTAACTTTCAATAGTCAGCTAGAAGCCATCATTAGTTCAAAGCAAAGGCATTTGATGAAAGAGCATGGAAATAAAAGTAAAAATGGAGCATTTGCCCCATAAACATGGGGAATGCTCTTCCCGCATATGCTATGTGAGTAGATCAGGCACGTGGTCAGGGCACAGTTGTTGTAGGTAGTTCACATCTATGACACCAGAGGAACACTGACATGTCTGATGTCGTCTAATGTTCCACTTCTCTCGGGGCCTGGTTTCTATTGGCTTCTGCTTTCTGCTGGGCTTGCACATAGTTATTGTTGTGCACTGTGTTATGACTGTTCCTACCTGCTCATGCCACCTTCTGGAGTCTCTGCTGTACCTTCCAAATTTCTCTTGCAGCTATATTTTATATACTTTTTATATTCTACAACTTTACTGAAGTTGTTAATTATTTCAACTAGTTTTTTTAGTTGATTCTTTGGAATTCTCCACATATACCACCATATCATCTGCAAAGAGTGATAACTGTTTTGTCTTTGCCTATTCTAGTTCTTTCAATTTCTTTTTTTTCTCTTATTACTAAATAGCTAGCATTTCTCATGTGATATTGAGCAATAGTAATGATAATGGGCATCCTTGCTTCACCTCTGGTCTTATTGAGAAGGTTTTTAGCTTATACTTGTTAGAATAATTGCTGTTAGTTTTAGATAAATACTACTTATCATTTTAAGGAAAGCTCCATTTGTTCCTATGCTCTTTACTATTTTTAATAAGAATAGGTGTTTTATTTTGTCAGAAGCCTTTTCTGCATCTATTGAGATAATCTCATGATTTCTGTTGGTTTTGTTATTGATATAGTCAATTATGCTGATAGTTTTCTTAATATTGAAATAGCCCTCCATGGCATAAATCCCATCTGCTCATAGGGTAGGATCTTTGTGACATATTGCTCTAATCTTCTTGTTAGTATTCTGTTTAATTTTTTTGCATCAATATTCGTTAGGGAAATTGGTTTATAATTTTCTTTCTCTGTTTTTTGCTCTTTCTGCTATAGTTGTTACCACCATATTTGTGTTATAAGAGAAATTTGGTAAGACTCCTTTGCCTGTTTTTCCAACTAATTTATGTAGTATTGGAATGAATTGTTCATTTAATGTTTAGTAGAATTCACTTGTGAATTCATTTAGTTCTAGAGATTTTTTTTCCTTAGGGAGCTCATTCATGGTTTGTTCAATTTATTTTTTAAGATGGAGTTATTTAAGTGTTCTACTTCTTCTGTTAATCTAGGAAATTTATATTTTTGTAAATATTCATCCATTTCACATAGATTGCCAGATTAATTGGCAAATAATTGGGCAAATAGCTCCTAATGATAGCTTTAATTTCCTCTTCATTGGTGGTGAATTCATGTTTCATTTTTGATACTGGTAATTTAGTTTTCTTTTTTTTTAAAAAAACAAATTAACCAATGGTTTATCTATTTTATTGTTTTTTCCCCCTCATAAAACCAACTCCTAGTTTTATTTATTAGTTAAATTGTTTTCTTTCAATTTCATAAATCTCTCCTTTGATTTTTAGGATTTCGAATTTAGTGTTTAATTAGGGATTTTTAATTTGTTCTTTTCTAGATTCTTAGTTGCATGCCTTTCTTTATCTCATTAATATGTTTAAAGATATAAATTCTCCCCCAATTACTGCTTTAGCGGCATCTCATAAATTTTGGCATGTTGTCTCATTGTTGTCATTCTCTTTAATGATATTTTGGATTGTTTCTATGATTTATTCTTTAACTCACTCTTTAGGGTTGAATTAGTTCCCAATTAATTTACTTTCTTTTTTAAAAAATATTTGTTTAGTATTTTATTTTTCTCCAATTATGTGTAAAGACAATTTGAATGTTTATTTTTAAATTTTGAGTTCCAAATTGTCTCCCTCCCTTACCCTTTCCCCCTCCCCCCACATTTAGAAGGCAAGAAATTTGATATATGTTATACATATGTAGTCATGGAAAACATTTTTCTATATTATTAGTCATGTTGTAAAAGAAAACATAGACCAAAATGAAAACCCACGGAAAATAAAGAAAATTTTAAAAATATGCTTCTATTGATATTCAAACTCCATCAGTTCTTTCTCTGGGGATGGATAGAATTTTTCATGTAAGTCCTACAGAGTTGTCTTAGATCATTGTATTACTGAGAATAGCCAAGTCATTCACAGTTGATCATCTTACAATATTGCTGTTACTGTTTACAATGTTCTTCTAGTTTCCCTCTTTTAATTTTGCATCAATTCATGTGTCTTTCCAGGTTTTTCTGAGAGCATCTACATCATCATTTCTTAGAACACAATAGCATTCCATCACAATCATATGCCACAACTTCTTCAGCCATTCCCCAATTGATGAGCATCCCCTCAATTTCCAGTTCTCTGCCCCCAGAAAAGAGGGGTGCCTTAACTATTTTTTGTGCATCTAGGTCCTTTTTCTTTTTGTTTTTTAACCTCTTTTAGAGTAGAGATTTAGTAGTGGTATTGCTAAGTCAAAGGGTATTATGCATGGTTTTATAGGTCTTTGGGCATAGTTCCAAATTGTGGTACACAATGGTTGAATCAGTTCACAACTCTACCAAGAATGCATTAGTGTCTCAGTTTTCTCACATCCCTTTCAACATTTGTCGTTTTCCTTTTCTGTCCTATTAACCAATCTGATAGGTGTGAGGTAGTACCTCAGAATTGTTTTAATTTGCATTTCTCCAACCAATAGTGATTTAGAGCATTTTTTCATATGACTATGGATAACTTTGATTAATTCATTTGAAAACTGACTATTCATATTTTTGATCACTTACCAATTGGGGAATGGCTCTTATTTTTATAAATTTGACCCAGTTCTCTATATATTTGAGAAGTGAGGCCTTTATCAGAGAAACTTGCTTCAATTTTTTTCACAGTTATGATTGCTAATTCTATTTCCCTCTATCCTATTTCCTCCCTGTTTATTCTGTTCACTCTCTCTCTTCACCCTGTCCCTCCTCAAAAGTGTTTTGCTTCTGACTAACGCCTCCTCCCATCTGCCCTCCCTTCTATCAGCCCCACCCCCTTCTTTTATTTTCATTTCCTACTTTCTGATAAATATTGATTTCTATACCCAAATGAGTGTGTATGTTATTCCCTATTTGAGTACTCCTATGAGAGTAAGATTCAAGCATTCCCTTTAACTTTCTTTCTTCCCCTCCACTGTAAAAGCTCTTCATTACCTCTTTCATGGGAGATAATTTACCCCATTCTAACCTCCCCCTTTCACTTTCTCCCAGTGTATTCCTCTTTCTCATTCTTTAATTTTATTTTTTAAGATGTCATCCCATTATATTCAATTCACACCTGTACCCGTTCTCTCTCTCTCTCTCTCTCTCTCTCTCTCTCTCTCTCTCTCTCTCTCTCTCTTTTTCTTGGAATATAAACAGTTTGACCTTATTAAGTCCCTTATGATTTCCCTTTCCTGTTTACCTTTTATCCTTCTCTTGAATCTTATATTTGAAAGTCAGATTTTCTACTCAGTTCTGGTCTTTTCATCAGGAATACTTGAAAGTCCTGTATTTCATTGAATGTCGATTTTTTTTTACCTCCTTCAGAATTATACTCATTTTTGCTAGGTAGGTGATTCTTGGTCGTAACCCTAGCTCCTTTACTTTCCAGGATATTATCTTCCAAGTTCTCCACTTCTTTAACATGGAAACTGCTGAATCTTGTGTGATCCTGATTGTGACTCCATGATATTTGAACTGTTTCTTTCTGGTTGCTTGCTAATCAAAAGTAAAAAATTAAAGCAAAAGCAATGATAGATCTAATCAAAAGAGATAAGGAAGGAAACTATATCCCGCTAAAAGGCACCACAGACAATGCAATAATATCATTACATAACATATATGTGCCAAGTGGTATAGCATCCAGATTTTTAGAGGAGAAGTTAAGGGAGTTACAGGAAGAAATAGACAGCAAAACTATACTAGTGGGGCACCCCAACCTCCCACTCTCTGAACTTGATAAATCTAACCTCAAAATAAACAAGAAGTTAAGGAGGTGAAGAGGATTTTAGAAAAGGTAGGTATGATAGACCTCTGGAGAAAACTGAATGGGGATAGAAAGGAATATACCTTTTTCTCATCAGTACATGGCACATACACAAAAACTGACCATGTACTAGGGCATAAAAACTTCACAGTCCAGTGTAGAAAGGCAGAAATAGTCAATGCATCCTTTTCAGATCATGATGTGATAAAAATTATTTGTAATAAAGGGCCATTATAAGATAGACTAAAAATTAATTGGAAACTAAATAATCTAATCCTAAAGAATGAGTGGGTCAAACAACAAATTTGATTTTTAAAATCCTTTTTGAGTTCTTCCATTGCCTGAGACCAATTCATATTTTTCTTGGAGGCTTTGGATGTAAGAGTTTTGACTTTGTTGTTTTCTTCTGAATGTGTCTTTTGATTTTCCTTGTTACCATAGTAATTTTCTATCATCAGAATTTTTTCTAGCCTATTTTTTGTCTTTTAACTCCTTGCTAAAGTGGCACTCTGCTTCCAGGGTGGAGGGTTCACTGTTCTAAGCTTCAGGGATTTTGTGCTCCTGTTTTCAGAGATACTTCTAAGGACCTGTAAGTTTCCAGTTCTTCTTCCAAGGTGACATGATCCAAGGAGAAATGTGTTTACTACTCTCCTGGCCTGTGCCCTGGTCTGTGAGTGATCACATGTATTATTTTATTTTGTCCTGGAATTGTGATGAGGGTCCCTGCACCACTGCGGCTGCAAGCTCTGGTGTGCTAGTGTTCCTCTTCACCCCCAGAGTGCTACTGAGGACTGCAGTTCAGATCCAAGTATGGACAAAGCAACAGAGTCCTGTTCCCAGTGCTAGCAAAGGGACCCCTGTAATCTCCTTCTGACCAGTTGTTTGACCCCCTTACCACTTCTGGGCTGGGAGCTCTGGAAGCAGTCACTGCCATTGCTATTTCAGTAGCTCCCAAGACCTGTTCCTGGTTTACTGGGGCCCAGGCTGCACTGGTGTGGTCTGCACTGGACTCCACTCCATTCTCATCCTGGTGCAACAGACCTTTCCTACTCACCTTCTAAATTGTCTTGGGCTGGAAATTTTTTTATCCTGTCCTTTTGTGGGTTCTGCCACTCCAGAATTTCTTATAGGGCATTATTTAAATGTATTTGTAGGGGTTTTGGGGCAATCTCAGGGGAGTCCATACCTTTTTTCTGCCATCTTGGCTCTGTCTCCCTGTAATTAATTTTCAGTCTGCGTTTCCACAGCCCTTTATTAAATACTTATTAACGTTGAGTTAGGACCTGAAAAGGATGCATTTAATATTTCTGCTTTTCTGCAATGTGTTATGAGGTTTCTGTGCCCTAACACAAGGACAATTTTTGTGTGAGATATACCACTGAGAAAAAAGTTTATTCCTTTTTATTCCCATTCATTTTTCTCCAGAGTTCCGTCATATCTAACTTTTCTAAAATTCTATTCATCTCTTTAACTTCCTTCTTGTTGTTGTTTTTTTATTTGCTTAGATTTATCTAGTTCTGAGAAAGGAAAGTTGAGATCCCCCACAAGTATAGTTTTACAGTCTGTCTCCTCCTGTTAATCATTTGCCTTTTCTTTTAAGAATTTGGATGCTATATAATTTGATGCATTTATGTTTAGTATTGATATTACTTAATTGTCTGTAGTGCCTTTTAGCAAGATATCATTTCCTTGCTAATTTCTTTTAATTAGATCTGTTTTTTCTTTTGCTTTGTCTGAGATCATGATTGCTATTCCTCTTTTTATTTTTTAACTTCAGCTGAAGTATAATAGATATTACTTTAGCCCCTTACATTTACTTTGTGTGTTTCCCTCTGCTTCAGCTGTGTTTCTTGTAAACCACATATTTTAGGATTCTGGTTTTTTAATAAACTCTGCTCTCTGCTTTTGTTTTAAGGGTGAGTTCATCCCATTCATAGTCACAGTTATGATTACTATTTCCCTCCGTCTTATTTTACCTCTGTTTATCCTTCTCTCTCCTTTCTCACTGTCCCTCCTCAAAAGAGTTTTGCTTTTACAACTACCTCCCCAACTCTGCCCTCCCTTTTATCAGCTCCTCTTTCTCTTATCCCCCTCACTTCTTACTTCCCCATAGGTTAAAATAGATTTTTTTATACCTGAGTTTGTGTGTTATCCTGATGAGAGTAAGGTTCAAGCATTGCCTCTCACCCGCCATCTTCCCCTCCATTGTAAAAACTCTTTTCACACCTCTTTTATGTGAGATAATCTTACCTCATTCAACCTCTCCCTTACCCATTCTCCCAGCGCATCCCTCTTTGTTATCCTTCCATTTTTTTGTTGGGGGTGGGAGTGGGGTGAAAATCATCTCAACATAATTGATACACACTCATGTCCTTTGTCTCTCTGTTCTATCTCTCTCTTTGTCTCTCTGTTTTTCTGTCTCTCGCTCCCTCTCTCTCTCTCTCTCTCTCTTTCTGTATATATATATATATAGATAGATAGATAGATATAGATATAGATATTTATAGATGTAGATATATACATATATGTTCCTTGTAACTGCCTTAATAATGATAAAGTTCTTTAGAGATTATATATATATGTATATGTATATGTATATGTCATCTTCCCATGTAGGAATGTAAACAATTTAATCTTATTGAATCCCTTATGATTTCTCTTTCCTATTTACCTTTTTATGTTTCTCTTGAGACTTGTATTTGAAAATCAGATTTTTTTTTATTCAACTCTTGTCTTTTTGTCAGGAATGCTTAAAAGTCCTCTGTTTCATTAAATATTATCTTTTTCCTCCTGCAGGATTATACTCAGTTTTACTGGATAGGTGATTTTGGGTTGTAATCCTACCTCCTTTGCCCTCCAGAATATCATAGTCCAAGTACTATGCTCCTTTAATATAGAAGTTGCTAAATCATCTTTAATGTTGACTGTGGCTCCACAGTATTTGAATTGTTTCTTTCTGGCTGCTTGTCGTATTTTAACATGAGAGCTCTGGAAATTGGTTATAGTATTCCTGTGAGTTTTCATTTTGGGATCTCTTTCAGGAGGTGATTAATGAATTTTTTCCATTTCTATTTTACTCTCTGATTCTAGAATATCAATGTAGCTTTCCTTGATAATTTCTTAAAAGATGATGTCTAGGCTCTTTTTAAGATCATGGCTTCCATAATTCTTAAATTATCTCTCCTGGACCTGTTTTTCAGGTCACCTCCAGTGAGGTATTTCACATTTTCTTCTATTTTTTCATTCTTTTGATTTTGTTTTATTGTTTCTTGATGTCTTGTGGAGTCATTAGCTTCCCATTGTCCAATTCTTATTTTTAAGAATTATTTTCTTTAGTGTACTTTTGTACCTTCTTTCCATTTGGTCAATTCTACTTTTTAAAGAATTCTTTTCTTCAGTGAATTTTTGTGCCTTTTTTTTTTTTTACCATTTGGCCTATTTTGTTTTTTAAGGTGATATTTTCTTCTTGCATCACTGTCATTTCTTTTCCCAATTTTTCCTCTACTTCTTTTATTTTAGTTTTAAATCCTTTTTAGACTCTTCCATGAGTTCTTTTTGGCCCTTGTTCTCCTCTTCTAAGTTTATGTTTTGATTTTCCCTTTCACCATAGCAACTTTATATGGTTAGGTTTTTTCTTTTTCTGTCATCTTTTTTTGGTTACTTCCTCATTTTCCCAGCCTATTTATTGATTTTTAACTTTATGTTAACATTGGGCTTTGCTCCTGGGATGGAGGGGGTACTTTCTGAGGCTTCAGGTTTTTTTGTTCTGTTGTTTTCATAGCTAGTTCTGGGCATCTGTAAGTTTTCAGTTCTTCTAAGGTGATATTATCTAAGGAGAGGTGTGGTCACTGCTCTTTTGGCCTGTACTCTGGTTTGTGAGTGACCACAAGGACTGTTTTTTACCCTGAACTATGACCAGTGTCCCTTTTCCTTGTGGTTAGGAGCTCTAATGTTCTAGTATTCTTTCTCATTCTGGGACTGGAATCTGTGCCTGCTTCTTGGATCCTTGAATGGGCGATGCAACAGAGTCCTGTACCTAGTGCCAGCAAAGGGTCCCTTGTAATCTCCTTCTGACCAGTTGTCTTGACCCCATTGCCATCTGTGGGCTAAGAGCTTTGGAAATAGCTGCTACAGATTCAGTTGCCCCCAAGGCCTGTTTCTGACTTGCACTGGGCCTGGCCCATTACTGTCTGCTTTGCATTGGTGCACAGGGCCTCTCTGTTGGCTTGTGCATGGGTACAGGGCCTTTCTGCTGCCTGGTGCCACTTAAGATCTTGGTGCTGACTTGTGCTGGGACTTCAGACCTTGCTGCCACCTTGCTGGCATGGTATGTGCAGGACTGCATTCCCCTCATGCTCCAGTGACAGAGACTTTTTCTGCCAACCTTCTAAGTTGTCTTGGGCTAGAATATTGAATCACATCATCATTTGTTGGTTTTGCCACTCCAGGATTTTTTTCAAGGTATTATTTTCAATTTGTTTACAGGGGAATTTAGAAGTGGTCAGGTGAGTCCCTGCCTTTGCTCTACCATCTCTACCTCTCTTCATTGTTTCTATTGTTCAGCCATTCCCTAATTGATGGGCACCCTTTCAGTTTCTAGTTCTTTGTTGCCACAAAAAGAGCTTCTATAAATATTTGTGCACGTGGACCTTTCTTCTTTCTCTTTGGGGTATACACTTAATAGCAATATTGCTGGGTAAAAAGATACTTACAATTTAATAGCTTTTTCATTGTAATTCCAAATTGTTTTCCAGAATGGCTGGACTAGTTTGTAGCTTCAGCAACAGTACATTAGTGTTATCTATTTTCCCATATCCCCTCCAGCATTTGTCATTTTCTTTTCTGTCATGTTAATCAATCAAGAGTAATTTTAATTTGCACTTTTCTAATTATTAGTGATTTAGAACATTTTTATATAACTATGGTTTTGATTTCTTCCTCTGAAAAAAGCCTGTTCATATCCTTTAACTATTTATCAATTGACAAATGGCTCTTATTTTTATGACTTTGGCTCAGTTCCCTAAAGATTTAAGAAATGCTACCTTTATCAGAGAAACTTGCTACTAAGATTCTCCCCTCTCCAGTTTCCTGCTTTTCTTCTATATTTAGTTACATTCTTTTACATCTAGCTATATATATATATATGTGTGTGTGTATATGTAGAAAAATTGCTTACATATCTTCTCTATCAAAGCCCTATCAGAAGAGTTTGATACATATGTTTTTCCCCATTTAACTACTTCCTTTCTCATTCTAGGTGCATTAATTTTGCCTGTACAGAAGCTTTTCAGTTTCAAGTGATCAAAGTTATTTATTTTATCTTTTGAAATTGCCTCTGTCTCTTATTTGGTTAAGAATACATCTTCTACCCATGACTTGTGAGCATTACATGATCTGTCTCTTTTCTGATTTTTCACAACATATCTTTAATATTAAGGTCAGGTATCCATTTACAGTGTATTGTTAAATATGTTGTAAATTGTTGATCTAAGCCTAATTCTTGCCAGACTTGATTTCCACTTTTCCAGCAGTTTTATTAAATAATGAGTTTTTCCCTACTTACATAAAATGTTTTGCCCTTTATCAAACACTAGATTATTGAGTTCTGTTGTTTCTGAATTTCCCTTGTTTAGTCTATACCATTGATCCAACTCTTTATTCTTTAACCAACACCATATGGTTTTTGATCACTGCTATTTTATAATATAGTTTGAGGTCTGGATGTGTGATTTTCCCTTCATCCATACTTCTTTTCATAATTTCACTTGATTTTCAAATTAATTTTGTTGTTATTTTATCACTTTCTGTAAAGTACCTCCATGCTAATTTGACTGGAATAGTATTATAAGTGTAAGTTAATTTTGTAATATTGTCATTTTTATTTTGTTGGCATGGCCTAGCTATTTAAGTTGCTATTTATTTCTTTAAGGAGCACTTTGCAATTGAATCTATAAAAATCTTTTGTATGCTTCTGTACTTTGATCCCCAGATATAGTATTAATTTTGTAGGTTTTTTTGAGTGGATTTTCCCTTTTCTATTATTGTTTTTTATGTTTTGTAATTTTTATATAGATATGCTATTGATTTTTGAGAATTTATTTTGTAATCTGCAGCTTTGCTGAAGCCAGTCTCAATTAAAACTTTTACTGATTCCCTGTGATTTTCCAAGTAAACCATCATAGCATCCCCAAAACATCATAGTTTCATCTTCTCTTTATCAATTTGTATTCCTTTAATTTCTCTCTCTTATTATTGTTACTAGTACTTCCAGAACAGTATCAAAAATAGTTGGAAGAGTGGGCACCTTTGCTTCATACTCTATTTGTTGGAAAAGGTTCTAGTGTATCCCCCTTATATGTAATGCTGGCTTTTGGTTTCAGATATCTTTTTTTATTATTTAAAAGGTTCCTTTATGCCTATGCTTTGTAGATTTTTGGCATAAAGGAATGTTGTACTTTGTCAAAGGCTTTTTCTCAATCTTTTGAGATGGTCATATGGTTTTGGATGTTTTTGGTTTTTAATATGATTAATTATGTTGATTTTTTAACATTGACTAAATTGTTATAGTCTATTTAATAGGATTTGTTTAAAATTTTTGAGTCACTGTTCCTTCATAATATTAGCCTGTAGTTTTATTTTGGTGTCGTCTTTCCTTAGTTTAGGTATTAGGTATTAGGACTATATTTCATAAAAAAGGATTCTGGTAGGGTGCTTTCTTTCTCAGTGTTTGAAAATATTCCTTCTTCATAAGTCCAGATCTTTTCATGCTTTTCTAATTTAGCCAGCTCATCATTTCCTGCACCACAGCAATATTCCAGCCTGATCACATTCTAACTGAGAGTTTGCCTCAGCAATGCTCTCACCTTATAATATGGTTTAAAGTCTGATACTACTGAATCTTTTTCCTTTAAATCTTTCTTCCCCTGGTCTCTTTGAAGTTTCTGACCCTTTGTTCTTCCAAATAAACTTCATTATTTTTTTTAACTCAGTAAGATAATTTTTAGTAATTTAGTTGGGATGGCATTATATAAATACATTACATAGGTAAAATTATAATTTTTAAAAATATTGATGTTATCTACACATAAACAGTAAATACTACTTCAATTATTTAGATGTTATTTTGTATAAAAAGTGTTTTATGTTTATGTTCATATAGTTCCTGTATCTGTGTTGGCTGGTATACTTTTAGGTATTTTATACTGGCTAGTTATTTTAAAATGGTCTAAAACAATATTGAAAAGTATGGCTGACATATAGTGTAGTTTTCCTATTTTTCTCTTGCGATTAAATCTATGTTAGCTTTAACTTTGTCTGAGATCATGATTACTATCCCTTTTTTGTGTGTAATAAATTCTACTTCTGACCCCCGCTTTTTATGTTTGTGTGTATCTCTCATTTTTATAGCATTTCCTGAAAGAACATATTATTGAATTCAAATTTTTAATCTGCTGTCAGTTTCCACGCTATGGGTAAATTCATCTCATTCACATTCTAAAATATAATTATTTCTTATATATTTTCCTCCTTCCTTTTTTCCCTCATTGCTCTTCTTACCCTATTCCTATCCCTCCTCTCTCCTGTACTTTACTTCTACCCATTGCCTTGCCCTCCTATTCCTTTACCTACCCACCTCTCCAAGAATCCCTCCCTTATCCTCTCCCCCCCACCCTATATTCCCTTGCTCTCTTGTTTCTTTCTGAATTTGGAAGACTTTTATACCCTTCTAGATATGTATGCTGTTGCCTTTTCAACTGATTCTCAATCAGATTAGGGTTTCAGCACTATCTTCCCTCTCCCAATAGCTTCTGTATCTTCTTCCTTTTTTTGGCTTTGTTTGTATCAAATAATTGCTCCTTTTTATCTCTCCTTAAACTGTTTTATTTTTTTTTTTAGGCTTACCTCATCATACTCGGCTCAGTCCAAGCCTTTCTTTCATACTATCCAAATAAAAATGACAATCATAAAAGAACTTATAATATTTTAATATGTAAAAAGTAAAAAAAATTGACCTTATTGTGTTCCTTATAATTGGTCCTTAATATTTACTTTATATTTTTCCAGAATGTTCTATGTAGAATTTTCCCTAAAGTTCTGCTGTTTTTGTCACAAATACCTGAAGGTCTTCAGTTCATTAAATGTTCATTTTTTTTTCATTCAGGATTATATTTAACTTTGCTAGGTCAGTTACCCTTGGTTGTAACCTCAGCTCCTTTGCTTTATGAAAGATAGTATTCCAAGACCAGTGGTCCTCCAATGTAGTAGTTGCTAGGTCTTGTGTAATCCTTATTGTTGCTCCATGATATTTACATTTTTTTGTTGTTGTTGCTTCCAGTATATTTTCCTTAACCTGGGAGCTCCGAAACTTAGCTATAATATTCCTATAAGTTTTTCTCCAGGGCTCTCTTTCAGGTGGTGATGAGTGGATTTATTCTATTTCTGCTTTGCCTTCTTGTTCTAGAACTTAAGGGCATTTTCCTTAATAAGTTGTATCAAGATTCTTTTATCATAATTTTCAGGCAGTATGACTGTTCTTATATTATTTCTCCATTATCAGTCCTCCAGATATGATGAGATGTTTCACATTCTCTTCTATATCTCATTCTTTTTGATTTTGCTTTATTATTTTTTTTATGTCTTAGAATGTTGTTAACTTCCCTTTGCCCAATTCTAGCTTTCAAGGAATTCGTTTCTTCCTTAAGTTTTTGATTCTCTGTTTCAAGTTAGTTGATTTTCTTTTCATAATTTTCTTGGTTTTCTTGGATTTCTCTTATTTTTTTTCCCTAATTTTTCCTTGATTTCTCTTATTTGATTTTTAACATCCTTTTAAAGTTCTTCCAGGAAATTTTTTTTTTGTGCTTGGGACCATTTCTCATTGAAATACGGATATTTCTCATTGAAAAAAGAGTGGCTTTTTTTAGTTCCATTAGCTTCCTCTGAATATAAATCCAGATCTTCTCTATCCCAATAGTAGCTATCTATGGTTGGGTTCTTCCTCTTTTGCTTGCTAATTTTTATTTATTTATTTATTTTGTTTTATCATCATCATCATTATTATTAGCACATATTAGTGTGTTCAAGTTCTAGTCCTCAAATATGGGGAGTAATGCCCCAAGCCTCAGTTTCTTCTTACTGTTATTTTCTGAGATCTGTCCAAGGGCTCAACTTTTGGCTCTCCTCTCCACTCCTAAGCCATAGCTAGAGCCCCTGGTCATGCTGTCCTGCAAGTGCTCTTACTTACTCCCTCCAGCAGCTGCAAACTATAGCTGTCCTCTCTGCCCTGAAACTGCAACTATGGGCTCCACTCTCTACAAGTAGCCACAGCCAGCAGTGTCCTGACCACTTTGCTATTGTTACCAGGTGTGTGCTAGCTCCTTATCCCCCATAGCAGCAGTCATCAGCCTGGGATGCCAGGTCAGCCTGGATGTGATTAGCATCCCTAGACAGTGGAAGATCCTTCCATCTCCACTTACTCAGCCTATCAGACCCCCACACTGTCTGTGAAATGAAAATTTCTGAGACTGAGACTGCTTCCCAACCCCAGCTGCTCCCAGGGCTTGTTGCTGATTCCTCAGACTTGGCCTGGAAGTTGTTTGCACTTCACTCAGGCCAAACCTCCACTCGTGGAGGTCAGGTCTTTCCTGGGGTCTTCTCAAGTTGTCTTACACAAACAACTGCTTTACCCCATGTTTATTTCTTCTGCTTTGAGGCTGTGTTCTGTCTTTTTTTGGTGGAATAGATTTGGAGAGCTGAAAGTTTTCTCACCTGTTCTGCCATCTTCCCGAGATCCTCCTCATTTTGTATTTTCTAAACTATTCCTCCTGCATTTCTGTTATTTGAGGTATTTGAGAATTAAATAATCTTTCATTCTGGTTTGCTTTCTAAAAATGTTTCATTGTTTGTCTTTATTATGAAAGTTCATATTTTTTCATGTATGGTTAAGCTAAGATTTGTAGAGTAGGTCACTATGGATTTGATCCTGTGCTCCACTGCTCTTTGGAAGACATTATTCTATTCCCTCCTACATTTTCTGGTGGGTATAAAATAGTTTTATGTTACTTGAATTTCCCTTCCTTTGTATTTGGAAGTCTTTCTCTTGTAGAACCTGTTGTTTCTAAATTGAATTTTTAAATGTAACCACTATTGGGGGTGGAGCCAAGATGGTGGCTGGAAAGGAGGGACTTGCGTGAGCTCCCCAGCTGGCCCCTCCAAACACCTATAAAAAATGGCTCTGAACAAATTCTAGAGCTGCAGAACCCACTAAATAGCAGAGGGAAGCAGGGCTCCAGCCCAGGACAGCCTGGATGGTCACTGGGTAAGGTCTATCAAACGGACCTGGGAGTGGAGGGGAGTAGAGCCCAGTGGGGGCTGCGCCCAGACAAACCAGAACGGGTGCCAGGCAGAACAGACTCTAGCGCCCTGAATCAGTGAGCTGTGGCAGTTACCAGACATCTCAACCCACAAATACCAAAGACAACTGAGAAGGTTAGTGGGAAAAACTGTGGGGGACAAAGTGAAAGGAGTTCGCAGTTTGGCCACTGCCCCAGGGCAGCGGAAGTGGTGCAGCTACAGAACTACAGCTGCAGTTGTTTCAGGCCCCAGGCCCACCTGCTGGGAAGAATTAAGTGGCAGATCTGAGCAGGAGTGCAGAGTCAGTTTAGATCTGAGTCCAGTCCGGGTTGGCAGTTCATGGGGGAGGAGTAGTGCTGGCTTGGCAGAGCTTGCTATGTAGAAATAGCTCTGAAAACAACAGCACAGTCCCTCAAGCTTGGTACAAAGTACTCTGTACTCTACAAGCAGGCATACCCCCACGAAAAACTCAAGGGTCAAGTAAGTTGGCTGGGAACATGTCCAGGCAGTGAAAACAGACTCAGATTCAGACTGAGACTTTTGAATCTTTCTTTGGTGACAAAGAAGACCAAAATATACAGCAAGAAGAAGTCAACAAAATCAAAGAGCCTACATCAGAAGCCTCCAAGAAAAACATGAACTGGTCTCGGGCCATGGAAGAACTCAAAAAGGAGTTGGAAAAGCAAGTTAGAGAAGTACAGGAAAAATAGGGACGAGAAATGAGAATGATGCAAGAAAACCATGAAAAACAAGTCAATGAGTTGCTAAAGGAGACCCAAAAATGCTGAAGAAGATAACACCTTAAAATATAGACTAACTCAAATGGCACAAGAGCTCCAAAAAGCCAATAAGGAGAAGAATGCCTTGAAAGGCAGAATTAGGCAAATGGAAGAGGAGGTCCAAAAGACCACTGAAGAAAATACTACCTTAAAAATTAGATTGGAGCAAATGGAAGCTAGTGACTTTATGAGAAATCAAGATATTATAAAACAGAACCAAAGGAATGAAAAAGTGGAAGACAATGTCAAATATCTCATTGGAAAAACCACTGACCTGGAGAATAGATCCAGGAGAATTTAAAAACAATTGGATTGCCTGAAAGCCCTGATCAAAAAAGAGCCTAGATATCATCTTTCGAGAAATTATCAAGGAGAACTGCTCTGATATTCTAGAGCCAGAGGGTAAAATAGAAACTGAAAGAATGCACCGATTGCCTCCTGACAAAGATCTCCAAAAGAAAACTTCTAGGAATATTGTCACCAAATTCCAGAGCTCCCAGATCAAGGAGAAAATACTGCAAGCAGCCAGAAAGAAACAATTTGAGTACTGTGGAAACACAATCAGAATAACACAAGATCTAGCAGCTTCTACAATAAGGGATCGAAGAGCTTGGAATATGATATTCTGGAGGTCAGTGGAGCTAGGATTAAAACAAGAATCACCTACCCAGCAAAACTGAGTATCATGCTCCAAGGCAAAATATAGACTTTCAATAAAATAGAGGATTTTCGAGCTTTCTCAGTGAAAAGACCAGAGCTGAATAGAAAATTTGACTTTCAAACACAAGAATGAAGAGAAGCATGAAAAGGTAAACAAGAAAGAGAAATCATAAGGGACTTACTAAAGTTGAACTGTTTTGTTTACATTTCTACATGAAAAGATGATGTGTTTAATTCATGAGACCTCAGTATTAGGGTAGCTGAAGGGGACACACATATATACACATGTATGTATATATATAGACAGAGGGTGCAGTGTGAGTTGAATATGAAGGGATAATATCTAAGAAAATAAAATCAAATTAAGGGATGAGAGAGGTATATAATGAGAGAGGGAGAAAGGGAGAGATAGAATGGGGTAAATAATCTCGCATAAAAGTGCAAGAAAAAGCAGTTCTGTAGGAAGGGGGGAGGGGGCAGGTGAGGCGGAATGAGTGAATCTTGCTCTCATTGGATTTGACCTGAGTAGGGAATACCATACACACTCAATTGGGTATCTTACCCCTCAGGAAAGAAGGAGGAGGGAGATTAAAAAGGGGGGACGATAGAAGGGAGAGCAGATAGGGTGAGGAGGTAATCAAAAGCAAACACTTTTGAAAAGGAACAGGGTCAAGGGAGAAAACTGAATAAAGGCAGATAGGATAGGAAGGAGTAAAATATAGTCTTTCACAACATGAGTGTTGTGGAAGGGTTTTACATAGTGATAGGCATGTGTCCTATGTTGAATTGCTTGCATTCTTAGGGAGAGGTGGGTGGGAAGGGAAGAGGGGAGAGAACTTGAAACTCAAAGTTTTAAAAAACAAATGTTCAAAAAAAAAGTTTTTGCATGCAACTAGGAAATAAGATGTACAGGCAATGGGGCATAGAAATCTATCTTGCCCTACAAGAAAGTAAGGGAAAAGGGGATGCAGGGGAGTGAGGTGACAGAAAGGAGGGCTGACTGGGGTATGGGGTAACCAGAATATATGCCATCTTGGAGTGGGGGGAGGGTAGAAATGGGGAGAAAATTTGTAATTCAAACTCTTGTGAAAATCAATACTGAAAACTAAAGATATCAAATAAATAAATAATCCAAAAAAATTTAATCACTGTGTGTCTTAGAGTTTGCAGCCTTGAGTTTGTTTTTTTTTCTGAAGATGATCTGTGAATTCTTTCAACTGATATTTCATTTTCTATATTCAGAAGTTCTAAATAGTTCTCTTTTATTATTTCCTTCATTTTGGTGTGAAAGTTTTTTTATCCTGCCATGGTCTTCTGAGAGACCTATGATCCTTAGCTTCTTTTTATGTATCTTATCAGTAGTGTGGGAGGTAGGAGAGGGGTGGTGAGTGAACGCTGGGTCAATGAATATCAGCATGTTTTTTAACCTGTCATTGGATTCTGAGTGTTAATAGACCATGGAGACAGCTGCAGTTATCTTTGGCACATTAATTCTGTTTTGGAGAGTTTGAGATCAAAAAATAAATGTCTAGTTTTCTATCTTGTTGTTTACCTTAGCTGAAAGGCATCTTAAATTAATTTAAATATTTCTTCAATCATCCTTTAATAAATACAAGTCTTATTGCATTCATTATGTTCCATGAAAGATATGTTTAATTTTTTCTACATCTGTTTCAGGTTTTTATGCCCTAATGATGAATTTTTGCAAAGCTAGTATGCACAGCTGAAAAAGATTTTTATTTCATTGTTTCCTTTTCTCTGTTTTTGTTTTTTATTTTACCAGAACACAGATATAGAATAGAGAAAAAAAACAAAAACATATGATAAACTTAAATACTGAAACTTAAATACAAAGTAAGAAAAAGAACATGTCATGTGCAGAGCAGAACATAAGAGAGGATTGAAAATATGTAACAATAAATTTTCATTTCAAGAAAGTCCGTATGATAAATAATACACCTTGTATTGAGAATTGTCCATCTTTTCTTTGCTTCCTTGTGTTTTCTTTTGTTCTCTGCTGTACACTTTTTTGACTTTGTTCTTTTTCCCCTCCCCATGCCAGAAGGCTACAGCATAGTTTAGATTTGCCTCTCGATATATACATACACATACAGATATATACATACACTTACACATATGTACATGCGTATATAGATATATACTTTCTCAAACATACTCTACTTCTGATCTTTGTTTTTATGTTTGTACGTATCTTGTTTCCTATCCCTCCTGCCTCCTCTACTTTACTTCTACCTCCTACCTTGCCCTCCTGTTACTTGCCTACCCCTCTCCTCTACCAACTACCTTGCCCTCCTGTTACTTGCCTTCCTCCTGTTATACCAAAAGCGAGTGAGACACGCCACAGAGTATAAGTTTTAAAAGGAGAATTTATTAGCTGGCGACCATTCGGGGTCTTTTACCCAAATCAAAATGGTCCCGAGTTGGGGTGGAGAACTAGCTTAAATAGAAAATACAGGGCACAGTGGTGAATCATCTCTTGGAATTTTACAGACCAGGTCACAAGGTGGTCCGGGGGCACAGGGACAGATCAAGAATTTTGACAGGTTATCATTCACTGGGATGATCTTATCTATTGACATTCCTTGGAGGAGTCACGGGGCCCCAGGGACATTCGCTAAATGCCGAAGAGGTCTGAGTCCATTCTTTCTGGGGGTGTTGTCAGAGGCTAGGGTTTTCTCAGGGGTCTCCTTAGCAGTAACTGATTTTCCAGTACCACACTCCCTCCAAGGATCCCTCCCCTATCCTCCCATTAATCTAAACACTATTCTATACTCCCTTTTTACCTATTCCTTCATTCCCTCCCTTGTTCTCTCCCCCCCATACTCCTACCATTTTATTTCTTCTAAATTTAGAAGAGTTTTATTCTTTTCTAAATATATATGTATTATTCCCCCTTAAACCCATTCCCCATGAAAGTAGGTTGCCAGAACTAACAGCCCTCTTCCCCCATCTAATTCCTCTGTATCCTTTCTTCCTCTTGCACCTCATTTGTATAAAATAGTTACTCTTTTTAGCTGTTCGTAAATGGTTTTACTTTTCAAAATTCATTTAAACCTCCAACCTCCTGTAAGTGCCCACAGCCAGTGGCTTTCTGCCCCACTGCTTCTCACCAGGCCTGTGGTGGTTTCTCCTCACCCCCACCATTCTTGGCAGTACAGCTGGGTCTGGCAGTTCTCATCTGCAGAGGTTCCCTCAATCTTTCTGGATTCAAACGCCCAACTCCCCCTCACTATCCAGGGTGAAAAGTTCCTATGGCTGGGGCAGAGGCAGCCTCTCAAACCAACTAACCCCAGGGCTTGCCACTTGTCGTTAAAACGGAACCTAGCCTGGAGGAGTTTACTCTTCACAGGACCAAACCTCTTCCTGGAATTTTTCTTTGGATCTTCTCAAATTGTCCCAGGAAGACCCTAGTTGTGCCCCTATTCTTCTTTGTCTCCACCCATACTTTGTTTGCCCTAAAGTGCTATTTTAACTTTTGTGGGGGAAAATCTTGAGAGCTTGGAATTTTCTGACCTACTCTGCCATCTTCCCAGAATCCTCCCATTCTGTTTTCTTTAAATAACCACCAGAGGTCTGTCTATTCTAAAATTCTCTTCAGAGTCTTACCATCTTGTTTCTTTTTTGTTGTTAAATTTGTCTAGGTTAAAGGAGTGCATTGATTTCCCTCTCCTATCATATTTTTACTGTCTCCTTCTCCCTGTAAATATGGAGATCCTTCCTTTAAGCATATAGATCCTATTCCATTCAGTGTACACTTTTATTAATATTAATTTCTTGTCCTTGGCAACTTTCAACATAATGTAGTTTCCTTGTTTATTGTTTTTAATTAAGCCAGTTTTTATTTTGCCTTGTCCGAAATCATGATTGCTAGCCCTACTTTTTGACTTCAGGTGAAGCACAATAGATTTTGCTTCAGCCCCTTATTTTAATTCTGTGTGAATTTCTGTTGTTTCAGATGTGTACCTTTTAATACAAGGTTGAATTCTGGTTTCCATTTTGCTGTCCTCTTCCTTTTCATGGGTGATTTTCCCTTTCACAGTTAGAAACATTTTTTACTTCTCCCTATCCTATTCTCTTATACTTTTCTCTTTATTTTTCCCTCTCCCTTATGCTCTTCGTATAAAGAATAAGAGGGTGATGAGGTAATCAAGAAGGAGTTGTCTTTTTTTTTCAGCACCCGTGCTCTTTGTTTGAGGCAGTTTCCTTTTGTTTCCTTACACCTCTTCTTTTTTCCTCTCTCAGAGCTCAATCACATGACATTACCCTTTCTTTTTAAGCCATTCTTTCTTATTCATTGTTAGAAACATACTTACATTGTCTATGAATAAACAATAGTTGTTGGGAAGCCAGGAACATTTTAATTATATTTTACATTTATTCGGTCTGAATAAATGGATACATCCCCTGAACAGAGTACAGGAGAGTACAAGGACTCAGATGCACGCCAGTCCTTTTATTGACCCCCACTTTGAATCTCCTGCCAGGTTCTTCATTGGCCAGATGCAACCCCTTGACTGCCTACTTCTCCTCATGTCCTCCTCAAATGGCTCATTTAAGCATGCGTACAAGCCTCTAACCTTTCACCCACCCAGATGCCTGGTCCCTGCTAGATCAGAGCTCTGATTAGAACCTGACTTACATTCTCCTAAAGCTGGAGGGAGGGGGAGGAAGAGGGATACTTTCAACTCTGTGGAAACAAAATTGCTCCCCCCATTTCTTACAATTTCCCCTTCTTTTATTTAAATTTTTGTTTTCACATCTTTAGTACCCCCTTAATCTCTTTCTCATCTGAATTTTTCCCCTTAACCATCACCCCTTTAAATAAATATGGGAAGGGGTAAAGGTTGACCGATGCATTGACAAATCAAAGGGGGCAGTCCCTTTTATAAATACAGATACAGAGACCCAAAAGAAAACAATAATGCAGTTGTCCCTTTAAGAGTTCCTCACCGAACTCTGTGTGTGTGTGTGTGTGTGTGTGTGTGTGTGTGTGTGCATTCTCTACTTTGTCAGGTTCATATAAAAGTGGGTTTTAAGTATTGCTCACTATGCCAACTCTTTTTTCCTTATTTGTATAGTCCTCCACTTGTACACTGTAATTATGTGAGGTGATTTCCAGTAGTCTGATGATTCTTAAATCATCTCTCCTTGATTTATTTTTCAGGTCAATTATTTTTGCTATTACATACCTTACATTTTCTTCTACTCTTTGTGTTTTTTTTAAATATATCCCATTGTCTTGTAGAGTCATTAATTTCTGTTAGTTCCATTCTAATTTTCAAGGAGTCTGTTGGTTGAGTAAAGTTTTGTACCTCTTTATGTTGAGCTGTTGTCTTTTTAAGCCTTTTCCCATAGTTTTTATTCCTTTTAAAATTCTTCTAATATTTTAATTTCTCCTACAAAATGATTTTTAACTCTCAGAAAAAACCTCTTCATGTCTTTTATATATTTTAGCTGAACTTTTGTACAAGCTCTTTTTTTCTTTGAGACTTTGCTTGTAAATGTTGTGTTTCTCTTCTTCTGGGTTTGTCATTCTCTTCTTCTGGACTACTCCGTCACCACAATAGCTACATGTGGTGGGATTTTTTTGTTGTTGGCTCATTCTTTCAGACTATTTCCTAACTTTGATGTCAGGGCTGGCCTCTGTGCATTCTGTGCTGGTGCTATTGTTGTTTTTTTTGGTGGGGTATATTGAATATTTATTATTCCAGGATCTCAGAGACAGCTCAGGTTGCTTTGGCCTGAAAACTTTCAGTGTTCCCGAAGTGGTCTTAAGAGTAGGGTCTGGTTACTGTCTGCCTGGTATGAGTTCTGCAAGTTCCTGACACCAGTTTGGGTCTAAGCAATAGGTCTGTGGGCTTACTCTATTTGGAATTCCAGTGTACTGCTGCTGTACTCTGGCTGGTTCAGAGTGACAGAACTATGAACTTACCTTTGTTCTTAGATTCCTTTTCTACTTATTCCTCTGTAGGCTTCAGAATGGGCTAGAAGGTAAAGCTGAGATCCGTTTCTGTTCCTGGGTCCCAGGCTATACAACCGATGCTGCTTGACTGGTCTGACCTTTGAAAGCTCATGAAATGGGTTTGGGTCAAAGGAAAGTTTAACTGTGGCTTTGCTTGTCCTTTGTTACATCAGTAGATTCTGCTGGAATTAACCATCGTCAGCTAGCTGGCAAGCTCTGAAGGTTCAGAGTGACAGAACTGCAGGCTCGCCTTTGGTTTGAGCCCTCTGCTCTGCTTATCTGGGTGTAGGCTTCAGATTGAGTAAGGGGCTGGATCTGAGGCTCTGCTCTCCTGCAGAGGTCCAAGTCATACCATTCTTGTTATATTTTTCTGTCTTCTTGACCAGTGCACAGCCTTACTCTGCTTCTTGCCTTGGACTTCCATATTTGTAATAGATCTGTGACCCAGCTCTAGGGTATTTGTAACAGTTCTGGCAGTTGGCATTCATTTCTGCTTTTCACACTGCGTCAGGTACTTTTGTGTTAGATCCTGGTCCTTTTCCTCCACTGGTGCCTACCTGCAGGCCCTAGTTCAATCTCTGTTTAGGAAGTGTCAGCATATGGCTAGACCTTATCTCCACTGTCTATAGACCTCTCCGCGATTTATTTTCCTCGGATTTCCTGATCAGGATCGGGTTTGGTGCTTTTAGGTTTTTGTGGAGTAGGTGTGAGGGGGAGTTGGGCTATTTTTCTTCAACCTATTACACTATCTTGGCCAGTTCTCTAAGGTGCCTCTAATACACTTTGAATGACTGACCAGTGAACAAATGAATAAATCATAAAGCATTCATTAAATGCATACTGTGTGTTCTGTGCTAAATGGCAAGGATGCAACTATAGAAGTTCAGATCGTTGCTGCCCTTAAGAAGCTTATGCGCTATTGGAAGAGAGCACTTATAGGGGAGCAGTGGCCAGGGTGGGGTCTGCTAGTGTGGATTGTTACAGGAATAATGAACAGAGCTATAGGGAGTAGACTGACACACTTTCTAGAAGAAATGACAAAGTTGATTTGATTATTTCTCAAGAATTTAGAAAAGGGGGAGAGTGGGATTATATAGAACATATACACATGGCATGAAGTCTAGTGAAAAGAATCCTGAGGAGTGAAATGAAGTATGACTAGAACTATACTTAGATGTAGTCACCAATCAGGATAGACAACCTTCAGGCTAGATATTCCTGGCTGTGGTAAAATGATTAAGTCCTCTAAGGCATAAATGAATGAATTGGAAGGCATTTGTTAAATGCTTTCTTTGTGCCAAGTAAGCATATAACTTTGAGGTACCTGGCTTTTTGTCACAGTACTTGAATGTTCGCTGATGCTGGATAGCCAGTCTGGTGTCACTGAGCACTCAGGATATTTATATAAAGTTCCTTATAGTTTCCTAAATATAGGGAAAGAAGGCTTTTAGTTTTATGGAGAAGTCAGAGAGCCTATTGCTTGAATGGAATATAGAATGTGCACAGAGATGGACAATGGAGGCATCCTTGAACTCCTAGGGGATAACCTCCTCTTGCCATATAACCTGGAAAATTTCAATCAGTTTTCTTATGAACAATGGACCACCTACCTTGTAAATCTCAGCTGGAACAGAATCAGCACCAGGTGCTGTGCCACATGAAAGCAGCCTAATGGCATTCAAAACCTCTTCTTCAGTTGGAGCTTCAGCGAGGGTGGGATTTCAACCCAAGGCAAATGGTCAATGGCCTCAGCATTGATTGATGATGGTCTGTTGAGAACACTATTGTTCAGTCCATCTCTCTAGGATCATATCTTTATCACTAATCAGTGTGGCTCCATTGGCTCCATCAGTGGCTCCATCAGCACTGAATAGCTGAGATACACCATAGATCTTTGGCCCATAAATAGCCTTTAGGGCATCATAAAAGCACTCTGTATTGTTGCTATCAGCATAAAACTGAATTTCAAGTGCCTTCTTACCAAGCTAAGAATCCTGCATCTCCCTAAGCTTTGCTTGTATTTTACTTTTGATTGAATTAAATACTGCCTTCTTAGAGATGGATAAACTCTCCTGCTGGTAAACCCTGTGGATTTCTTGTTTTTCATTTAGCAGCTTCTGAATTTCCCCATCATTTTCATCAAACCAGTCTTGGTATTTGCAAGTGTTCTGACCCAGATGAACAAATGCAGTGCTATACACCAAATCTCTGAAAGCTCCCACTCCTTTTCTGCTCCACTGCTGCCAACTGTGTGTTGGCTCACCTTTCCATCCAAGTTAGCAACAAAGTGTTCCTGCTCAGAGAAGAGCTCTGATTTGTTAACGTTAATTCTTCTGGTAGTTATTTTGCCTTGTGGACCTCACTTTTGTTGAATGTGAATATTTAGCTTGGAAAGGATAAGTCTATGAGCCAGAGCTAGCTCAGTGTTTGAGGGGCTATGAAGGAAAGTATGGGAGAAAAAAAGGTATTAGACTGACTACCAAACTCAAGGTTTACAGAGCCCTGGTGCTGACCTCATTGTTGTATGCCTGTGAAACCTGGACATTATACCAGCACCATGCCAGAAAACTGAATCAGTTCCATTTGAATTGTCGTAGGAAGATTCTGAAGATCACCTGGCAGTATAAGGTACCAGAAACTGAGGTCCTTACTAGAACTAAACTGCCAAGCATTCAAACTCTGCTTCAGAGGGTGCAACTCCAATGACCTGGCCACACTGTGTGAATGCAAAACATACACTTGCCAAAAAGACTGTTTTATGGAGAACTCACACAGGGCAAGCATTCACATGGTGGTCAGAAGAAGCAGCACAAGGACATTCTCGAGATCTCTCTTAAGAACTTTTGAACTGATTGTGTGGCATGGGAGATTATGGCACAGGACATTCATCATGGCGTGCCCACATCAGAGAAGGTGCTGTGCTCTACAAGCAAAGCAGAATTGAAACAGCACAAGGAAATGCAGGATGTACAAATTTAGAGTATCCACCCCACATGTTCACATGGATTATTTGTGTCTAAGCATTGTGGTAGAGCATTCTGAGCTTGTATTGGTTTGATCAGTGACAGATGGACACACTGAAACTTGACTCTAGCATAGTGATGCCATTTTGGTCCTCTTCGAGAATGAAGGACAACAACCAACCAACCAAGAACATGCACAAGGGGTGATTCATGTTGTTCAGCTTTGTGTCTGCAGGTCCTTAAGAAAATAGACTTGATAACTTTCCCAGAAATGGTAGACCTCAGGAAGCATATTTAAGAACTTCTAATCAATGGCACCATTATGGAGTCCTATAGTCCAGGTGCCTCATCCATAACAGTGGTATGAAAAAAGACTAGAAAGATTAGGATGTAAATGGAACTTTGAATAAGAGAAGGTATTTCAGTATTGGTTTAGTGGGTCTCACTAATGGATCTATTTAGTGGTTGCTGTTATTTTTGAAAATTAAGGTAAACTGAGAGACAATGATCTAAGCATGATCAGTTTACTAGTTAGGCTAATAGGAACCAATAAATTGGGTCATTGGCCTCTCCGAATGACCAAAGACCCTGAGGCAGGACTCACCAGCCTTAATGTAGATTTGGACACTACAGAATTGGGTAGGTGGAAAGACAATGTGATTGGTTACAGGGTAGATAGCATCATGGGTGTGGAGATAATATGATTTCTTACTTTAAAGAAGGCAGGGTAGCATACCCACATGGACTACCCCTCTCTGATAATTAAGAAATGTTCAATTGTTTTATGGAACCTGTCAGCATCTTGTAGACCTTGTTTGTAGAGCTGAGTTAGCAGATTCCCTAGTGCCTATAGGGGTGTGTTAGAGAGATAAGACCCTTAGGGACAGGCAGGGATGGACAATATACCTTTTGGGGATGATAACAAGTTAACTTGTAACTTTAAACCAATTGAGAGGAAAAGCTGACTAATTATAAATATTTTAATACAGCATAAAATCAGTTAAACTCATAGTAGAAATGAAAGATAATACTAATTTTGATATTTTAATGCTATTAGATCTCTTGGGCAGAAGAAGATAAGTAGATGTCCCTCTATCCATTGGGATTCCACCAATCTGAGTGTGTCTTCTAAGGGATTTTTGGGTCCCCTATAACATTTCAGCAGCTCATGGAAAAGGTGGTTAATGATTTGGACTACTTGGAGGTATTGGTATACCTGCTAATCTCCTTATATTTGAGAAAATGTAGGAAAAGCGTTAGGAGAGGTTATTGAACCTATCAGAATTAAGCTATCCAATTAAGAGATGCCAGTTTTGCTAAAATCTCTATCAAGAACATAGGTTACATCTAAACAAGGAGTGAGTTTTTGGACTCCGAGTAAATATAAACACTTTTTATCTTCTCACCTCTGAAGAATTATAATGAGCTAATGATGTCTCTGGATTTCAGTAGCAATTATTGGATATTTGTAGAGAACTGTCATAATTTTGAAATCCTTCAAGGTTCTCACCGATTGATGTATTCTGAGAAGAACCTTAAGCAGAAGGACTAATCCGTATTGGACACACTGGTACCTTTTGGAAATTGCCAATAGAAGGGAGGTAAATAAGTTTTTAAGGGTGTTGAGATTAGCTGCCTTATCCATATACAAGAGAGATGCATTGTCAATATGAATATCCTGTCTCTTAGGCACCCCGACATCAGAAACCACATTCAACCCAAAGGTGGGGATGAAGGTAAGACCTAGGTTCCACTTCTGTTAGCCTTAGTTTTCTCCTCTGGAAAATGAAGTAGTTGGGCTAGATAGATAGCCTCCAAGTCCTTTTCAACTCTATAGCTATGACCTTATGATACACTTATTTGGTGAACTGTGACATGATGGGAATAGGGCCTTCAATATAGGAAAAATACAGTTAAAACTTTGAGACTTTCTGCGAGAGTATGTTATTGGTAGAAGTTTTATAGATTGGAATCAATCATAGGTCTCCTGAATGAGTATAGATTATTGGAGTCAAGCTCAGACATGGTCAGTTAGACATTTAATCAGGAAGTATTAAGTTCTTGCTATGTGCCAGGCAATGTGTTAAGTACTGGAGTATATTGCCAAGGCAATATGCACAGCACCAATGGCAACTATGAATAGGCCAGTGTAGTTCTGAATCAGGCTTCATGTGACTGAGGCTTCCATATGACTTAGGCAGGTCACATGCGCCTATTAATGGATGGGAAGATCTTCAAATTTACATTACCATTATTTTCATCCCTGAGATCTTTCGCATCCATTACATAGGTCAATGGGAGTTTAGGGGTAACTGGTGTCAACAGAACTGTACAACAATGTAACAGGGTGTAAGGGCAAGCAAAGTGGGATTTTTTGCTGTTTTTTCTTTTGGAGTTCTAGTTCTCAGCATTAAGGCAATCAAGTGCCTTTGATTCAGTCTTGCCTTTGATTGAATCAAGAGTCTTTGATGACCTGCTTAACTCACAATAAAGCCTAAGTCACATGAGTTTGAGTCACATTGTTATGATGCCCTCTGACTTTGAAGAAATGTATATATACTCGGAGGTTAGCATTTTGCTTTGGGGCTCACTCTTGGGAAGAGTGTTTGTGTGATTTAGCCAGACGAGACTCTGGGTAGCTGTTAAGGAGCACTCCAGCTTTGAAAACCCAGATGTTGGTGCTTCTCTTTCTGGTAACTATGTATGTGTTGCTATGGACAGACAGTTAGAAGCCTTGTCTGCTGATTTGTGTTATTGTATTTATATAATTTCTGCTTATAATTTCTGTTTATGTTTTCTCTGAAGTTCAGGGTGCTGACTTTTTCCCCTGAACAAAGTGAATGATATATGTATGTTTAATTAAAGTGAGATTGTAAACCCCTTAAAGTTGCTTTCCTTAGAAAAATAGATCAAAGAACCTGTGCTAGCAGCCCTACTGTGTGCTGGTGTTATTGGCCTTGCATCTCCACAGCAGCTGCTAGTAACATTGGTGTTACAGTGGGATAACACAGTATAAGCACATAAAACATATCTTAGGGTGGTGTTTGAGCACAAACACCCCATCATTCCCCCCTTGAATGAATGGGGCTAAAATCTTGGGGTAAGGGACAAAGTTCTCTTCTTCAATAGCTACTTCCTGCTGAAATTGGATGTAGAGCTGTCCCTGCTCCAAGAGGTCCCATTCGAGAGGTCAGTTCTTTAGCTGGCATCTGGGACTTGGTTAACACCAGGTCTAGGAGTGACACTTCACAGTCATGGACAAGGGGTGACATCCGGCTTAAGCAATCAGGCATCTGCAGATGGAAGGGTACTAAGCCTGTGGGAAACAAACCTAGCAAACAAGTTTAACAGACAAAAAACCAAAAAGAAACAAGGAGACAATAACCGGAAGCAGGATAGATATAGGGTCAGCTGTGATTCTGGAGTCCATGAACCCCTATCATAGCCTTATTCATGGTAGAATATATGAGTTAAGGGTACAATTTGGTAATCATCTTCTCCCAAATAAACAGTGGTTATGGTATTATCTTTCCTATGTGCTATAATTTCTGCAGCCTTTGGAACATAGTCCGGCTTCCACTTTACCCATACTTTAGAGCCCAATTTTATTCTCTCAGTAGAACCAAACCCATAAGTTTCTCTGAAAGTTATTTCAGAAGGAGGGTCACTTTTTACAAGGGGTATTGTTTCATAAGGAATAATAATCACGGAGGAGAGGATTCTGGGGAGATGGCAGAATAGATCAGAAAATTCCAAACTCTCAAGATTTTCCCCCCAAAAAGAGTTAAAATAGCACCTTAGGGCAAAGAAAGTGTGGGTGGAGACAAAGAAGAGCAGGGGCACAATCAGGATCTTCCTGGGACAGTTTGAGAAGGTCTGAAGAAAATCCCAGTGCTGGGTTTGGTCCCTACAAGTATTAAACACCTATAGGTTTGGTTCATTTTAATAACAAGTGGCAAGCTGCTTAAACAACTAGCATAAGTCCTGGGGTTAGTTGGTCTGAGAGGCTGCCTTCACCCCAGATACTGGAACATTTCACCCAGGGATAGTGAGAGGAGTTGTGCATTTTAGCCCAGGAAGATTGAAGGAACCTCTGCTGACTAGGAATGCCAGACCCAACTGTGCTGCAAGGAGCGGTGGGGGCGAGAAGGAACCAGCACATGCTGGTGAGTGCAGAAGCAGTGGGGCAGAAAGCCCCTAGCTGTGGGCACTTACAGGAGGTTGGAAGTTTGGCTTTGGTTAGAGGCTAGAAGGGAGAACTGAAGATCTGGGGCCAGAGACTCCATTTCCCACACCCCAGGGCTAGAGGTGGTACAAAAATCAAGTTATTAGCACAAAAAAAATACACAGCCAAAGGAGAAAGAATCCAACCATAGAAACCTATTATGGGAATAGAGATGACCAGGGTTCATCTTCAGAGGAGGATATTGAATAAAGAAACCCCCAAAGAGTAACATCAAATGGACACTTGCCCAAAAAGAATTTATAGAAGATCTTAAAAAAGACTTTAAAAATCAAATGACAGAGATGGAGGAAAAACTACAAAAAAAATAATCCAAGAAAAACAAGAAGTTTATGAAAGGAAAGTCAACCAATTAGAAAAGGAGATCCAGAATCTCAAGGAGGAAAATGACACCTTGAAAATTAGAATTGGGCAAAGTGAAGCTAGTGAAATTATAAGAGATCAAGAAATAATTAAATAAAACATGAATAATGAAAAAATAGAAGAGAAAGTTAAATATCTTATAAGAAAAACAACAGATTTGGAGAATAGATCAAGAAAAGAAAATATAAAAATAATCGGAGTAACTGAAAGTTATGATCAAAAATAGAATCTTGATACAATAATACAAGAAATAATTAAAGAAAATTGTCCTGAAGCATTAGAACAAGGCAGGGAAGTAGAAAAAGAGAAATCCATTGCATACCACTTAAAAGAGATCCTATGAGGAAAACTCATAGGAATATCATGGTGAAGTTCTGAAACGCCCAGCTCCAGGATAAAAGATTAAAAACATCAAGATTAAAACAATTTAAATATGATGGTGCCACAATTAGAGTTACACAAGACCTAGCAGCAGAGACATTAAAGGACCGCAGGTCTTGGGACACAATATATCAAAGAGCAAAAGATCTGGGGCTCTTGCTGAAAATATCATACTCTTCAAATTTAAGTAATATCTTGAATGAAAAATATATGGACATTTGACAAACCCTCAGACTATCAAGACTTTGTTGAAAAAAATCCTCAGCTTAATAGAAGATTCGACATACAAGAAACAAGAGAAACATAAGGTACATACGAAAGACTGACTATAAAGGATTCATAAGGACAGACTGTAAAATATATGAGATTCTTATTAATAATTGTTGAGCTCATAAGAAAGGGGGATAAACCTGACTATGGTATGAATTTAAAAAGTAAAACCATTTAGAAATAGCTAAAAAATGAATAATAATCACTTGAACTATTCTATCTTTTTTACAAAACTGTATATGTTCTTCACCTAATTTTGGAATGTCACAATAATTTCCACTTGATAATTAGAATCTGTCACACCAGCCAATACATGTATTCCTCAAGCTGCTAATACTGGTTTAGGTAATATTCTGTCCAAAATGATTCTTAGGGATTCTCATACATATCCCAGTAGAGATTTTTCGTATCTCTTTTCTATCCAACCAAAAGTCCTCTAAACAATGTAAATCATTTCCTGCCAAACCAGGTATTCCTGGATACATTGGTGGTACATCTTGTCTCACAGTTCAATACTCAATATTTGGGATCTTACGTGTTTGTTGTTTTCTAATTTACAGATTTGGGGTCATCATTCTGGCTAGAGGTGTACTTACTCCCAATGGTCTATTATTTGAATTATATAAAGCAGTGAACAAATTATCCTTCCAATGTTGATACGAATTATTAGAACTTAACTTCCTTAACTGTTCTTTCAGTAATCCATTCATTCTTTCAATTAACTCAGACGCTTGTGGATAATATGGAATATGATATATCCATTCTATATTGTTTAATATACAATATCTCTTCATTTCATTAACTTTGAAATGTGACCCATTGCCACTTTGAATCTGCATTGGGGCTCGATAATATAGACTTACAATATCTAGAGTTTTACAACTGTTTTCCTGGGTCACATTCTTATAAGGACAAGCCACTAGTACACCTAAATAGGTGACAACACAAGTACATATAAATTTGCATCCTTTATCTTGAGGTAGGGGACCAGTATAATCTATCTGCCAAATTTGGGCTGGAGCTTTTCTCTTTGCTATCTGTCTAGTTACTACCCGAGAAACAGTTTGTTCCTTTTCCAGTTGACATACATAACATTCATCTGCTACTTGTTTTAACAATGATTGAGAGATACTAATATCTCGATCTTGTGCCCACTGGTTTGTGGCCTGGACCCCTAAATGGCTGGCCATTTGATAGGCCCATTTTGCTAGTACCGGATCATCAGTTGGTGTCAGAGTAGGGACAATATGTTCAGTCACAATCTTTGCTAGTCGATCAGCATGTGAATTGTACTCATGTTCTTTCATGGTGAGGGCCACGTGAGCATCTACATGAAAAAGTGACAACTTAGTAACCAAAAATATGTCCCATATATCTTCCCATAATTCTTTGCCCCAGACTTGTTTGCCATGAATTTCCCAATTTTGATTTTTCCACATGGGCATCCATGTAGCTGACCCATTAGTTACTGCCCATGAATCAGTGAATATATGACACTGTCCTCCTTATTCTATTTTGATAGCTTGATGTACTGCCATAAGTTCAGCATATTTACTACTTCCACCTGTCCCAGTACGTTCCAAAGTCTGCCTAGTTACATGGGTCATAGGCTACTGCTTTCCAGTGTCATTTGTGGCCCAAATATTTTGTTGTCTCATCAGTAAACCATGCATGTTTCTTTTGTTCTTCAGTTAATTCATCCTACCCCTCATTCCATTTTACCAAGGACTGTACCAACTGTTGCTTTGGTTTAGGGGGTGTGTCATTTCCCTCAGTATCTACATTTGCTATAGATTTATGTAGAGTGGAAACTCCACTTTTGCCTATTTTTGATCTATTTTGAATATCCCTTTTCCATTTAATTATGCTAGCCTCTTGCACATGTCCAATTCTGTGAGAAGCTGGGGTACTCATTACCCAGGTCATGTTCAGAATTCCAGGTTTTAATATTACTTCATGGCCCAGAGTCAGTTGTTCAGTCCCTTCCAAAGCCCAATATGCAGCTAAAAACTCTTTTGAAAAAGGGTATATTGAACTCCAGATTAAGAGAGCGTCCTAGACCAAAATCCTTAGGGTACATTTCAGCTTTGTTGTTTTTGCCATAAACTCCAGTTTGCATATTCATCACATTCACTTGTAATTTCACTTGTAATTTCATTTCTTATAGGCTATAAATCTAGGGCCTCTTGTTTAGCAGCTGTGGCTTCTTCAAAAGCTTTACTCTGCTCAAGTCCTCAATCAAATTCATATTTTTTCCTAATAACTTTATATAAGGGTTTCAAAGTCTGTCCTAGATGCAGAATGTGGTGCCTCCAATATCCAAATGATCCTATAAACTTTTGGGCCTCTTTCTTATTGGTAGAGATAGGAAAATCCTGAATCTTTTGTCAGGCTTGTGGGAGAATCTCTCGCTGCCACTTCTTCCATTGTATAGCCCAATATTTTACGGTTTGAGCTGGCTCTTGAATCTTTGCAGGGTTAATTTCCCACCCTTTGCTTTTCATATGCTCAATTAAAAGTGTAAAACTCTTCTCCACTTCTTTTACATTTTTTCCCTGTAGCATAATATTATCTGTGTAGTGGGTAAGCTGTACACCAGGTAGCTCTAATTCATCCAAATGTTCAGCCACAATCCTATGACAAATAGTGGGGCTATGCAGGTGTTCCTGTGGAAATTGGGTAAAAGCCATGTGAAAGCAAACTGGTCCCATTGTTTAGAATCTATTGGGATCGTAAAGAAAGCATTGGCTAAATCAATAACTGTGTACTAAGTCCCATAATATTTCTGGATCCTTTCTATTAAGGTAACAGTATCTGGAACAGCAGTATACAGGGAGGCGTCACCTTATTCAATTGTCTACAATCCACTGTCATTCTCCATGTCCCGTCTTATTTTTGTACTGGCCAGACAGGATTATTCCATCAAGTGGTTGTAGAGATTAACACTCCTTCTTCAACATATTCCTTTATAGTATCGGTAATTTCATCTTGCCCACCTGGCACACGATATTGCTTTAAAGTAATTACTTCAGAAGGTTCCAGTAAAATGATTGGGTTCATTTTTATTTTTCCCACTAAAACTATATTAGTTCCTGTTTTCCTTACTGCAAATTGATATCTCCCCTCAGGTAAATTTAGGTAAATTTACTTTTCAATATATCTATTGCAATGATGTATTCAGGAATGGGTACAATGATCATGGTATATGCTTTCTTAGGTAATTGTCCAATTTTCATTGTTAGTTTGACTTGTAAATCTGATATTTCAGCCCCTCCTAGTCCTGTGATGGTAATAGGAGTTCCATGTTTAAACTTGTCAGGGTTTCCATATGTAAGGGAGGCCTCTGCCCTAGTATCTATTAATGCCCTAGTTACAGTATTTGATCCATTTTTCCAATATACAGTCAAATGAATATGGGGCCCATAATCCTGTCTGTGTATTTCTTTAATCTGAGCCGGGGCTTGGCCAATTTCCTATTCTCCCTGAAGGTGTGACAAACTTGGTTACAAGGATTCAGGAGGACCTGTAGGAGTGGTTTTATTCTGTGTAATATTAAGCCCTTTTCTTGGTACATTTTGTATAGTTAATTAGTTGGAATACCATCTATTCTTCCAAAATCTACCCCTGTTCTCAATAAAGCAGTAAACATTTCTTTTCTTGTCACTCTATTCTGACTTTGCATCTGCTGGCTATTTACTCTCCTCTCTTTAGGATATTTATCTTTTACCCCCTCCCCAAGTCACTTAATTGTGAAATCTTATCTAGCACCTCTGAAGAGGCTGCCCTGTCTCTCCAGTTAGTAGAGGCAGAATTAGGTTCTTATAAGCAGGAGGAGCCGTCTTCACTTATGCTGGTTCCATGGGGAACTGCTAAGAGGATGACGTGATAAGCCTCGGTGTGCCCCATCATGATAGGAGTCTTCATTACCTCCTTCTTTAATTTTCTCATACAGTCCCCAAGTGAATGCCAGGGTCTGTCTCCACTAGGCCACATAGAGTTAGTAGGAGTGACCTACTACAGCCTTCTGCAGCTAAAGCTAACAGATTGGTCATATGGTTACCTTCCTGCATATGGCAATCCCTAAAAGCTTGCTGTACAAAAGGATTTTGTCTAATACCTATGAATTTCAAACTATCTATATTATCTATCGATACTCCTCCAGCCCCTTCATCACTGACTCTCACCATCCAAGATATTAATGGTTCTCCCATCCTTTGGGTAAACCGACTCAAAATATCTATGACCTCCTGCTGAGTAAAATACTCAGTTATCTCCCTGAACACTGCATGTCCCCCCTAGTTCTCCTGCTTTCTTCTTAGTATTGGGCATATAGAAGCCCCCTCATTTAACGTTGTTTCATTCTCCACCCACACATTCTCCTGGCAGTCATCATGGCAACCAGACCCAGCCTGTACAAGTGCTGCACGCACATTCCTGTTGTTAACATTTCGCTTCTTTCTCTTGGCTAAATGAACAGAAAGATCCTCATGCAAACCAGCTGACTCCCTAACAGTAATTTGTTCTCCTGCCACCTGAGACCCTCCTGTTTGCTCTTCTAAAGAAGAGCCTGAATGCTGAGAATTCCCATGCAAACCAGCCAATTCCCTTTCTGTCTGAGCTTTTTCCTTCAACAGTTTGTCTCTGGTGTTTCATATAATATGGTAATCTGTTATTAAAATCCAGCCTCTCCTACACACCCCTGCCAGTTCTTTCCCTGGTTTTATTGGTATTCCTTGCAAACATCTTTCTAAATCTCTAAGTTCTCCCTTCCATAGCCTCTTTTCCCAGTTTTCACAGGATCCAGTAGATCCTGCCCTCCTGGGATATCTGTTTCTTCCTCTAAAGTCCTTTTGCCTCCAAATAGAGGTCTGATATCTTGTGATCCTGTTTGTGATGCCAGATGTACTGCCAAGGCAATATTCACAGCACCAATGGCCAGAATATGCTAGTGTAGTTCTGAATTACAAAATATAACAGACTCTCCACATGGAAGACAGAAGCAAAACATTTATTCAAATACCAGAAAGCCCAAATGCCCAAACCAGAAAGCCAAATCCATCATAGCAACAAAGAAGTTAATACATATTATCACTTTAGGGAGCAACACAATCCCAAAGTCTTCCCCTTTGCTGGGGCCTTCCCACAAACACTCATAATCCTAGCTTTCTCCTTGCTTGTGTCCTCTCTCTCTCTCTCTCTCTCTCTCTCTCTCTCTCTCTCTCTCTCTTTCTCTCTCTCTCTCTCTCAGCTCTAACTGCTTGTGTCCTCTCTCTCTCTCTCTCTCTCTCTCTCTCTCTCTCTCTCTCTCTCTCTCTCTCTCTCTCTCTCTCTCAGCTCTAACTGCTCTGAGCTCACTTCCTCTCAGTTCTGCTTCACCCTTCCTGCTCCACTGGTTCGGCAAGCTCCTTCCACCACAGGCTTCATATGACTTAGGCTTCCATGTGACTTAAGCAGATCATATGGGCCTATTAATGAATGGGAAGATCTTCAAATTTACATTACCATTACATGAAGATACAAAGAAAGGCAAAAGCTAGTCCCTATTAGGAAACTCATAGTCTAATGAGGAGAGATAATGCGGACAGCAATGTATAAACAAGCTAACTATTTATATCTATATCTATCTACATGTATATGTATATATATCCATATATATACATTATATATTAAGATTTTATATATACATAACATATATTATATATGCATGTATACATACATACACACATATGTATGTATGTATGTTGGTTTTTGTCTTTTGTTCTTGAAGAAGACCAAAATGATAACATGATATTGGTGTCAAGATACAGCATGTCCAACTAGCTGATCAGACCAATGAGAGCTCGGAAGGTTCTACTATAAGTCTAGCACAAATAGTCCACGTGAACATTTAGAGTGGAGATGTCTCCATATTTGCACATCTCATGTTTATTTTGAACTGTTACAGTTCTGTTTTGCCTCATAGATCATGTCATGCTGGGTGGTCCTTTGCCTGTATCTTCCATATCTCACAACTGATTCCAAAGTTCTTCGGAGAGACCTTTATACACACATTTATAAATGTGTGTGTCTATATTGTTTGGGTGTGTACATATGTGAGTGTGTGTGTGTGTGTGTGTGTATGATAAATTGGAGATAATCAACAGAGTGAAGGCACTAGAATTAAGTAGGTGTCTCTTCCAAACTTTGGCCAACCCTACCCTTCACACAGTATCATGTAATCATTCTCTCCACTAGTGAAGAGCCTCTTTTGCAAATGGCACAGGTTTGAACCCTGGGTTACAAAAATATAAAAAAGATTCAAGTTTATGAATCCATGTTAAAAACTTCTGTCTTCAAGAGCCCCAGAGAGGGAGAGGGGAGGTTACTGAGAGGTTAAGTAACCTACTTGTGGTTGCACAGCTAGTATGTACAGAACTCAGGACTTCAACTAAAATACTCTTGACTCTAAGACTGACTAATTAGCTATTTCTACCACACTTCCAGTCTAAATACCAAATTGTTATAAGAGAATTATTTCTTTGTGTGTGATTTCCCTTCCTGGATTCATTATCATCAGAACTAAGATTTTTGTGCTTAAGGAACTTAGAACTCTTAAACTACATACACCAGATTGTCCTTAGGTCTCTTAAGGGAGACCCACAACTAGAGTATATTAATTGTACCGTATCTTATATACTTGGAGCACTGAGGCCCAAATAGATGGCTCAGTGGAGTTACTAAATGCTATTTTTAGAACATGCGTATAATGCCACCCAAAAAGATGTCACAGGCTTTACTCCATACTTTTTGATGTTGGAACATTGGTTACAGATAGCTTCCAAGTCTTTGGATTCTTTTAAGGATAGAGAAGATCTTGACCAATATTTTACTCTTACTGAGACACTAGAAGAGTGTGGAAAAGAATAAACACTGGTTTAATGCTTAGATTTGCTGTCTAGAGCTCTAGAAAGAGAATAGAATCCATCTATGAAATCTTGTTGTCTCTTAAAAACATTGTCATAATGAACTATCCAGTACTAAGTGATGCAAAGCCAGCTATTCTTCTGGTCTACAAAATTACTTCAGAAAATAGTATGGATCCCATAAAGACAATGAATCACTACCATATATTTGACCATAGGAGAGCTCCTTAAGCTGCTTTTTAAATAGGTGGATAGTAACATGGGAGAATTGAGGAACCGGGTCTCATCAAAGCCCTATATGTTATAAGTCTTTGGACACTGGCACCAGATAACTTCTCATAAAGGGAGGATTTAGGTCAAAATTTAAATGAGAAGGGAGCCAAGTTTGGATGTACCATTTGGGAATAAGAAAGGATGCCAGGGCTATCTCAGTTTGAGGCAGGCAGTCCTGTCAATATGATGAGGAGCTAGATCAGGAATACTACTCCTTGCTTACCAGTATATAGTTTTGGAGGTATTAAGGGACCAGAGACCACGGTTCCTTAAGGAAGGGACATACCCCCACTTTGTCACTTCACAGCCCTAGAATTGGGATATCAGGCCATTGGAACTAAAGATATAGGGAGGCCAGGAATTCAGAAGTGGCACTTAATCACCACTTGCTGAGATTATCTAACCAGTCTTTTATCAATCATGCTATTCTAGGGATGATAAATGAGAATGTCATCTGAATAGCCTACTTATATTTGCTGATGTATGTCATTTGAAGCAAGATGGTACACAGATAATAGAGTATATAAAGAGTTAATCATATGTAACTATGTCAGGAGTAAAATTTAACAAAGATAGACCAAGGCAAATTTCTTCAAGCAAAATAAAAGTTTATTAGTAGAGCATGAACCTACCAATACAATTGGGTGCATGGCTGCCTCAGTTTCCAAGCCAAAGTAGAAGGATAGCTTCCCTTTTATAGTTTTTGGGGAATATAGAACAAAGAACAGAACAGAATAGATGAGGAAATAAATAATTGGATGTAGGGCTGATGATGTCGTAGGGTTGAGGACAACATGATTGGTTACATTGCTGAAGCAGGGGAACAATATGATTAGTTTGAATTTGGGAATGAGGGACTAGTAACAACCCCTTCCTTCCCTCTTGTGACTAAGGAGTATTCATTGTTTGAGTCCAAGGTCAGAGATAGTGGGCCAGATATCCTTGAAGGATAGCTCAGTAATGTGCAGATACTGGACCAGACTTCCTGATGTCCTCCCTCTTTCCTCGGAGATAGCTTATTTCCTTGAGGCAAGAATAGAACAGTGATTAGCAGAACTGGATTTCTAAACTTTTAACTGTAAATAAGATCAATTAAAATGATACAGAATCAATTTAATCTTCTCACCTACAGTGTGTGTCTTATGGCTATTACATAATGTATACCTTGAAGTAGTGTATATGTGCCTAGTGTAATTTACAAGGACTTAAATTTTTTTTGAGACAATTAAATGACTTGCCCAGGTTAACAAAACTTGTGTCTGAGGCTGGATTTAAACTCGGGTCCTCCTGACTCCAGGGCCAGTGCTCTATCCACTGAGCCACCTAGCTCACCCAGGACTTAATTTTTTTTAACAGGGTTGAGGGAGGAATGCTCATTCATTTGTAAAGAGTGATCAGGTAAAAGTCCTTCTCCCCTTTTGTGTGATTGATTTCTGAAGTACATTGCAAGAAAGGAACTGCTTCCATATTAGACAAATATCATGGACCTTCGAAGAGAAGACACAAATAGGAACAGTCTAGACATAGATGGGAGTTAGCACATTGGGTACAGATGCTGAGAAGAACACACATGGATCTGAAGAGAGACCTGGGCCATATTTTTAATAGTCTTTGAAGGGAAGGAGTGCCATATATAGATCTCTAATTGGTAGGATAGTGACATAATGCCAAAGTGGAGAGAAATTGGGATGTTAGGGAACCATAAAACCAAGTAGCAGAATAAAAGCTTCAGTCTCAGTACAGAAATATGATGAGGAGCAATCTCAGGGCTTGCTTTTCATTGATACTGTGAGTTGTGTAGACTAGGCAAAGAGAATGGGACTAGGGAAAAGTTCATTTTCTTTTTTTTTTTTTTTTTTTGCTTTTTGGTAGGGCAGTTGGGGTTAAGTGACTTGCCCAAGGTCACACAGCTGGTATATGTGTCAAGTGTCTGAGGCTGGATTTGAACTCAGGTCCTCCTGACTCCAGGGCTAGTTCTCTACTCACTGCACCACTTAGCTGCACCCAAAAAGTTCATTTTCTAAAGGTCAGTTACATAGGACAGTGTTATAATTCACAAGGATTATAGACATTTCTGAAAATAGGGAAGAAAATTTTCTTGACTATCTGTGGTCTGGGATAAGTTTTCTTTCTGTATTTTTGTTGTATAAATAATTTTTTTTAACAATTAATACTTGTAGGGGAGCTGAAGGCTCTTTTTGGAAAACAAAATAAGTTCCTAGAGTTTCCATGGTTGGGAGCATGAATCAGAGTGATTTTGTGTGAGCATCCCCCAAATCGTATACAGGTCCTTATATCAGGGTTGCATTTCTAATGCCAGTTATAGGGAATAGCACTAACTCTCCAAGTTCCTAGACTCATGTATATGTTGATATATAGATATATACACATATTTATATATTTTTGTTGTTTACTCATTTCAGTTGTTTCCAACTCTTTGTGACCCATGCTGGAATAGTTTGCTATTTCCTTCTCCTGCTCATTTTACAGATGAAGAAACTGAGGCAAACAAATTTGAACTCAGCAAGATGAGTCTTCCTGATTTTAGGCCCATTATCCTATCCACTGTGCCTCCTTGCTGCCCCATATCAATATACATAAACGTGTACATACATTTATATGCATGTGTACACACATATCCATATTGCCACAAGGATAGCAACTGAACCTGCCATTTCCCTGGTATAGGTAACTCCAAGATGTGGAAGCTCCTTTTCCAGCTCTATCCATACTGCCTCTCTATAAATATGCGTATAGAGAGAGAGAGAGTGCTAGACTTGGAGACAGGAAGACCTTGGTTCAAATCCTGCCTCAGTTACTTACTAACTCCTCAGTGTGCCTGGGATTCCTGTCAGTCTCAGTTTCTTCATCTGTAAAATGGGAAAATAATAGCACCTACCTCAAACTGTTATGAGTCTCTTGTGAGAGAATACATGTAATGTGCTTTACAAAACTTCAAATACCATATAAATGTCAGCATGGACATAGGCATATATGCTTGCTCGCTCTCTTTCTCTTTCTCTTTCTCTCTCTCTCTCTCTCTCTCTCTCTCTCTCACACACACACACACACACACACACACACACACACACACACACACTATATGCTATCTCCATTTCACATAAAGATAGCTACCATTATATTACATTTAAATAGCTCCTGATAATTTTTTAATGTTTTATTATCTGGATCTCAGTACCTCTCTTATATTTCAAAGAAAAAGGACCTCAACCATCTCTCCTTCCTCTTGTGGAGTGAAGTATTGCTAATCCAAGTCCCTTTTACCTAGTGGGAATATAAATATTTTCTTGATATTCACTTTTTAAACATTCTCGATAAAAAATAAAACAGTTAAGCAGGGAGATGGGCATAACCCGAATTCCAAAATGCTTTGGTATGGGACTATCTCCTCATTGGTGGAGATCAGCAGCCTTCTCTATATGCAGCTGTAGGGAGGAGAGAGTCCCTTTGCCACTAAAGAGATGAGAGTCTCATAGCACTGGGGTTTAGGACTCTGGTTATATGGAAAAATGCAGAAACTTAACAGGATATGCTTACTATTATGATTGGTTAAAGATTTGTCCCTGTATTCAGGAGCTACCATTATGCCAATTACTTCTTCAGTGGCAACAGAATTAATCTTTTCCATGGTGTCTTACTGCATTACCTCATCTCAATTAAGTTCAGTTTATGTAGATTCTGTTAACATCAGGAGAAACTGACATTGCTCCTTTTCATTGACTCATTTCATTGCTTACAGACTGTATCTAGAGGGAAGATTAAATTTCAGAAGGCCCTGAAATTAGCAGGCCTGTAGGGATGAATATTTAAGAGGAACTATTCCAGTGGCCACTTCTGTAGCTTTCTGCCATCCTTCAGACTGAGAACTGTGGGAGTGTCTTTCATGCCTTAACTCATCTAATTCTGTGAGTGGGCAGGTCTGATTTTCCTAATTCATCAATTGATGTTCATCTGTAGTGTTTTTCAATCTGTTGTGCTTAGTTAGTATCCTTTGCTTTCTCATTTAGGATATTTCCGAGAAGGGTTTCTGTCTCTGCAACATGCTGTCAACAGAGAAATCATGTATTACCACATGAATGACTCTATGACTCAGCAGTATGAGAAAATCACCATTACTATGAAGAGGTTCCCGTATCCATCTTACATTCAGGACCCATTCGTTTCAGTGTTAGACGAAAATTTTTCCTTGTTGATCATGCTGGGCTTCCTTTGCACTTCAGTCTCCATCATCCGTGTCATTGTTCAGGAAAAAGAAAGAAAAGTGAAGGTAACCATCTATCAAATCATCTCTATATCTATCAGTGGTAGTACTTGGATCATTAGCCATGAACCCCAAGGGTTCATGTATACTTTTCAGACCATTAACTAATTAATTAATTTCTTCACTTATTTATTTTTAGCATTAATTTTTTTAAAATTTTGAGTTCAAAAGTCTCTCCAATCCCTCCCCCACCTGTTAAAAAGGCAAGCAATATGTTACCATTTATACATGTGAAGTCATGCAAAACATATTTCCATATTAGTCATGTTATAAAAAAAATGCAAGAAAAATAAAGAAAGCGAAAAAAGTATTTGCACTCAGAGTTCATCAGTTCTCTCTCTGGAGGTAGATAGCATTTTCATCTTGGAACCGTCTTGGTTCATCAAATTGATCAAAGTAGGTAAGTCTTTCACATTACAATATTGCTGTTATAGTGTACAGTGTTCTCTTAGTTCTTCTGCCCATTTCACTTTGAATCAGTTCATATAAATCTTCCCAGGTTTTCCAGAAGCCATCCCCTTTGTCATTTCTTATAACACAATAGTGTTCTATCACATCATATACCACAGCTTGTTCGGCCATTCCACAACTAGTTGGTATCCCTTATAAAAAGAACTGCTACAAATATTTTTGTACATGCAAGTCCTTTGTTTTTTTCTTGTCTTATTGCTATAGCTAGCATTTCTAGTACAATATTGAATAATACTGCTGATAATGGTCATTCTTCCTTCACCCTTGATCTAAATGCAAAGGCAGCTAGTTTATCCCCATTATAGATAATGGTTACTCTTGATGCTACTTATCCTTTTAAGAAAAGCTCCATTTCTGTTGTGCTAATCTAGAAACATTCCAGTGTTTTTAATAAGAATGGGTATTGTATATGATTTGTTGTTTTTGTTATTGATATGGTCAGTTATGCTTATAGTTTTCCTAATATTGAGCCAGCCCTGCATTCCTGGTATGAATCCCACCTGGTCATTATGCAGTCTTTGTGATATATTGCAATAATCTCTTTGCTAATATTTCATTTAAAATTTTTGCATCAATATTCATTAGGGAAATTGGTCTATGGTTTTCTTTCTATGTTTTTGTTTTCCCTCGTTTGGGTATCAAAACCATATATATGTGGAATTTGGTAGGGCTTCTTCTTTTCCTGTTTTTTCAAATAGTTTATATAGTATTGGAATTAGTTGGTCTTTAAATGTTTGATATAATTCACTTGTAAATCTGCCTGGTTCTGGGAATTTTTTTCTTAAGGACCTTGTTTGTGGCTTGTTCAATTTATTTTTCTAAGTTCAGATTATTTAAATATTCTCTTTCCTCTTGTTATTCTGGGCAATTTATATTTTTGTAAATATTCATCCATTTCACTTGTATTGTCATTTCTATTGGCATATAATTGGGCAAAATATCTTCCAATTGCTTTAATTTCATCTTGATAGATAGTGTATTCAGTCTTTGCATTTTTGGTACTGATAATTTTCTTCCTTCTTTTGAAAAATCATACTAACCGATGGTTTATCTATTTTATTGATATTTTCATAAGACTAGCTCCTAATTTATTAATTCAAAGGGTGTTTTTTACTTTAGTTTTATTAATCTCTCCTTTGATTTTTGAGATTTCTGTTTTGGTATTTAATTGGAGACTTTTAATTTGTTCTTTTCTAGGTTTTTTTTTTTAAATTCCATTCCCATTCATTGATCTGCTCTTCATTTCTCTTATTGACATAAATATTTAGAGTTATAAATTTTTGCCTAAGTATTGCATTGGTTGCATCCCACAAATTTTGGTACTTGTCTTCTTATTGTCATTATCTTTAGTGAAATTATTGATTTTTTATAACTTATTCTTTGACTTTATCATTATAGGAGAAGAGAAAGAGAGAGAACAGAACAGAGAGACACCATCCTTTTTATCCTGGCTTCTGTTTCTCTAATAAAAGAGGATCATTGTGATCCCAGATATAGAAGAGGCAGTCCTTTTCTGTGCCAGAATCCCTGAATTATTCTGTAAGTCTTTCTCTGAATCATTTCCTCAGGCTTAGAGGACAATAATAATTCAGTGAAAGAAAAGTACAAAGCAAATCCTCCTGGACTATACTATATACTGCTTAGATCAAATGCTACTCACTGTGGTGACTACCTAAAGGAAGTATCAGAGTATGATTTAAAAATCCATGTTCACTGTTTCTGTGAAGGGGTCATGCCAGTGGGCCCTACATTTATAACAACAGTATATATTGTGACATTGTATCTTCCAAATAGAATTACTAAACAGATGCAATTCCAACGGCATGTTTCCACTTGGAAAAATAGCAAAACGTGGGTTTGGTTTAGCTTTTCAAGATCTTGCATGAAATAAAACTAAAAAATCATCAGTAGTAAAGGTCTTTGAGAACAGAGACTCTTGTTTTTGTATTTGTACATGTAGCACTTAATATGGTCTCTTATATATTGTTGTTATTCAGTCATTTTCATATATGTGTCTGACTCTTTGTGACCCCATGGGGGTTTTCTTGGCAAAGATACTGGAGTGGTTTGCCATTCTCTTCTCCAGCTCATTTTACAGATGAGGAAATGGAGGCAAACAGGGTTAAGTGACTTGCCCAGGGTCACACAGCTAGTAAGTGTCTGAAGCCAGATTCAAACTTAGGGAGATGAGTCTTCCTGACTCCAGGCCAGACACTCTATCCTCTGTGCCACCTTAACTGTCCTGTCTTCTACACATTAGATGCTTAATAAATGTTTGTGGAACTAATTGAATTTAATTGGGTAACTTATTCCATTTCCTAGGGCAGCCTTGGAAAATATCTCACATTCAACCCAAATTCCATATTCTACAGTTTCAATCTGTATCTTGGTCATTTCTATGCAAGGGAAATGGAAAACACCTAATCAACAATGTTGCCCTCCTTGTTTCATATTCAGGAAGAAGGTATAAGCTTCACTTCTCCATACCATTTTATTTATTCATTAACTCAACAGATACTGAGGTTTTACTAAGTTTAATGAACTATGGTAGACAATAGGGGTTACAAAAATGAACAAGAGAGTTCCTCCCTGCCAGGACTTTACAATATAATCAGGCAGTTAATACATGTTTTCAAGCAAGTACAATGGCAAAATGTTGTAAATGTTATATAAAGTGTTGAGAGAATTTACAGGAAGGAGAAATCACAACTAGTTGGAGGGGGGAGGAGGGAGGGTAGAATACATTTCAGAAGTGAATGACATTAATAGAGATGCAAAGGTAGGAAACTATAAAATGGCTAAGTCGAGGAGATAGCAAATTCAAGGGAGGTTATTTTTAGTGTAAAAGAGCCTTGATCATGTTTGTAGACAAAGATAGAATATAGGCCTAGAGGAAGTAACAGAGGTTGTGATTAAGAGCTTGGGTTGAGAGGTTAATCTTGGAAATGAGGAAGGATCCTTTTTTGAGACAGGAGAGAAGGAAAAGAGGGTGGGTAAGATTATAGAGAAATTTGAGATGGAGAGAATGGAAGCTGTGGAACCCAGCTGTTTTGTAATATGTTGTATACAAGATGTTCATAGACCTCAAACTTTCTTCCTGAGCACATTATTTTTAAAAGGAAGTCTCCAAACAGTAAATCAGTTTCTAGGCACTGAGGCAGCAGAGTGTTTGGTTCGCTCTTCTGAATTATTTATAAAAGAAGGAAAGGCTGATTTACAATTTATCATCTTTTTTTTTTTAACTGGTTCTAAAGGGGAGGAAGGAAGCTTTTTCTTTAAAAAAAAATCTTTTCCTTTTTTTTGAAACTCATAATTATTAATGAAGTTCCTCAGAGGAGATTACTCTTCCTGTTCCCATTTCCTTGGAGTCAGCTTTTGCTACTGGAAGTCTTATAAGGGACAACTGTGGGATAGTAAGGGAGAATATGCCTTGTAAGTATAGGCAAATCAGACGGATCTTCAGAGAGGGAGTAAATTCTCATCCATCTGTGCTTCCCTAACTACTCCAGAGAAATAAGTCCTTAGCACTCCTTTCATCTTATTTCCTCAAGAAAAAATAGTGATACCCATCTAACTATTATTAATGAGACTAAGAAACCTTAGAAGAATGGCTCTTTCAGACCCATGAGTAAAATGTAGTTTTAAATTTTTTAATAATATACCAGTCAAGCACGGTCTTTTCACTCTAGTAATTCACGTTCTCCTTAAAAATTACTGCCAGTAATATAACACAAAATTGCATATAAATATAGATTTGAGTTTAAAAACAATATAGACTTATTTGGCTAAAAGGTGATAGTGTCAGTATGGTCATTGCTATCCTTTTACAGCCACAGTCTCACACTCATGCATACTCAGGTTTACTGATGAATATATATGAAGCGTGGCCAGCATCACAAATTTTCTACTTGAATTGGTGGTAGAATATGCAGTGCTTTCTCTGATGGCCCAGTTTCTGATTTGAGGCAACTTTCTGCAGGCATGTACATTCCAGCATAGTGATTCTACAGTTCATGGGGACGATCTGATCATTTATCTTGAAGATTTTTTTGTCATCTGGAGACAAAAAATTTACTTCTGAGTATCTTATTTATTTCTGAGTATCTCATTTCTATCATGATAAGCTCCAATTTACATTGGAATATGAGTATTTATTGGCATCCACAGTCTTTGCTAAATGTACTTCATTATAGTTCTTTGGAGTTTGTCCACTTTCTTCAGAGCACCACTTCAACCTCATAATTCTTTCAGATTTTCTAATGATTCCAATCAACAAATGTTTATTGTGAAACATTTATTAACAAAGGGATAGTTGAAGGAGCAAGTTTTTTGTAGCGATGAAATGCGTTGAAATACTATCAAGGGAACAAGTAGAAGTAAGTCTTATTTTGTTAAAATACAAAAGACATAAGAAGTTCTAAAAAGGGAATAACGAGACTATAACACATTCCAGTTCTAGGTAGCAATAGTAACTCTTTAGGAATTTGTTTTCTTTTCCTTACTAATTACCTCCTGAGTATGGCGTGATCAGTGATAAAATTTCATTAATTTTCTTCCTATTCTGTGAAAATAAAAATGTGTGGGCCCCACCCAGGGGGGACACCCTGAGTGTGTGCTGGGCAACTAGACACTGTGTCGGGCCAGTCTCTCACCAACCAGATTATGGCCACACAGCACAGCATTACGGGGTCAGCCGTGGCCAAAGCCGTCTGTAAGGCTAGAGCCCACAAAATAATGGGGCCCAAGCAGAAACACCTGGACTACCTGATTCATTGCACAAATGAGCTGAACATGAGCATACCACAGCTGACTGACACAATCCTTGAGCACACAGCCAACAGCAGCTACGTGGTTGTTTTCAAGGCCCTGATCATGTACCTTGCATCATTAAATAGCCTGTTCAATTTAAGCAACTTCCTGGATAAAAATGTCATACAGGGTTGTGATATGTCTACCTTCATCAGACAATATAGTAGATACTTGAATGAGAAAGCCCTTTTGTATAAACTGGTAGCAGCTGACTTCACCAAAATGAAGGGACAACCTGGTGGAGTCATGAGGGCCATGGATACTGACAAGCTCCCAAAAACCCTCCCAGTTATTCAGAACCAACTGGATGTTCTGCTTGATTTTGATACTCATCCCAGTGAACTCACTAATGTTGTCATCAGTTTGGCCTTCATGCACCTCTTTAAGGATTCCATCAGGCTGTTTGCAGCCTACAATGAAGGGATTATTAACCTGCTTGAAAAGTACTTTGACATGAAGAACCAGTGCAAAGAGGGACTGGAGAGTTATAAGAAGTTCCTGGGAAGAATGGCCAAATTGTCAGAGTTCTTGAAAGTTGCCGGGCAAGTTGGGATCAGGTTGATATTCCCTATCTTACTCAGGCCCTGAGCAACTTGTTTGAGGCACTGGAACAACACATGGCTTCTTTGGAAGGCTACAGGACCAAGGAGCTTTGGTGGCTTACAGAGCAAACTGTTCAAAAGAAATTCCAGTGATCCCCAATTCTACCTCCACAGCTGAGTCTCCAAGGATTTTAGCAGCAAAAAACATGGCTGCCTCTCCTGCTGCTGACCTTTTTGCCCCTGTGATGCCCCTGCCCACCAGTCTGGCCAACATCTCTGGCAATCTCTTTGGTCTTCAGCTTGCCTTTGTTTTCACTGCACAGAGCACTAGTACTGCTATGGGGATGCCCCCAAGCCAAACCTGGGGAGCAGGGCTCCCTCCATCAGCTCTTTTGGGTTCTGGTCCTTCAGAAATTGCTGTGGATTTTGACTCTGCATTTGGAACAAAGTCACTGGGCTCAGAGTACAAAGCAGCAAATGATAATATCTGCCACAGCCCCACCAGCCTTAGCTGCTCAGGAGCACAAAGAGGTTGCACTCAGCCAGCACAGTGGGCCAGTCCTGGGGAATGACCTGGACCCTTGCTAAACTCGTGGGAAATATTGACTTCGGAGCAAGCCCCCAAAAATATGACATACAATGGAATCAGCCCCCTGAAAAGAAAATAACAGAGGGAATGAACTTTGCAGGTGAAGACTAGAACATCAACTACCTGGAGTCCTGCTGCCATCTCTTCTGTTCCACATATGGTACCTGTCCCCATATCCTATCCAGTGACCACACATCAGCTGCCTGTATATGGCATGGTACAGATTCCCCTGGGAACAGTCCCTTTCATGGCCCCCAGCCCTTGATTTATACACAGCCAGGCTTAAGGACCACTAACCCTTTTCCTCCTGTCTCTGGACTGCAGAAATGAAGAAAGAGATGGATTCAGAAAAACCTTGGAAGATGTGTGAATTGAACCAGAATAAAGGGAGCAGAATCTCAAGAACCATCGATCCAAAGACAATGACATCACAAAGAAAAACAACTCTGATCAAAATCATGGCCAAGTACGAACCAGGGTGAATCATGTTGGACTCAGGGGCAGAATGAGATGTGCATTTTGTGACATGGCCAGTTGGGGAATTGGTTTGCTTGAGTCTTCAAATTTGAGCCTAGGGGAGGGGGAAATTGAGGCTGGGATGGGAGGGCTAATGATAATGATGGCAAAGACAGAAAGAAGAGCAAAGTAAAGGGCCTTAATGAAATGCAGGGAAGAGAATGAACAGAAAGAAGGAAGAAGTGTGGAGGGCAACACAGACGAGCAGTTCAACTTTATACCCATTATGTTAAACTGATTATATACTTTAAAAAATCAATAAATAAACCAGTTGGTCAGGTTAAAAAAACAACAGCAGCAGCAACAACCAAAATCTCCAGTGCCCCCTCCCCTCCACCGTGAAGCATCTCTCCATCAGTGATGACCTGCCTCCTTACCCTTGGATGACTTCACAGAATATCTTGTCCTGTACTCACTTTTTTCATGATTTCTCTTGACTTTTGTTCTTCTAGATGAAACTTTAGATTATTTTTCCTTAGTCTATTTAATAGCCCTTTGGTAGTTTAATTAGCATGCCACTGAATCTGTAAAGCAATTTAGGTAGTATTATCATTTTTATTATATTAGCATGGCCCAACTATGATTAATGTTTTTACAGTTATTTGTATTTATTTCTGAAAAGAGTGTTTTGTAGTTGTATTAATATAATTCTTCAGTGTGTCTTAGTAAAGGGACTCTCAGATATTTTATACAACCTAGAGGTATTTTGAGTGGAATTTTATTTTTCTAGCTCTTCCTTCTGGGCTCTCTTGACAATATTCAGAAAGATCGATGATTTTTGTGCCTTTATTTTATATCCTGTTACTTTACTGAAGTTATTGTTTCAATTAATTTTTTAGTTAATGCTTTAGGGTTTAAAAATCATATCCTCTACAAAAGTGATTATTTTATTTCCTCTTTGCCTATGCTTATTCTCAATTTCTTATCTTGTCTATTGCTCAAGCTAGCATTTCTAGAACTATATCAAATAATATGGGTGCTTTACCCCTCCCAGAGAGCAATCTAACAGAATGTTTTAAAAGAAAATAAAAGATGAAGATAAAAGAATCAGCAAAGGGTAATCAAATATATTGAAAAAAATCTGAAAACAGGGAGGGAGCATCTTCTCATCTCATCTTTGGGGCTGAGCTTATCTTTGCAATTTCCCAACATTTGCTTTCGATTGTTCTGTGGTTTGTTCTTTCCATTGACATTGGTGTAGTCATTGTGTAGCTTGTTTTCTTGGCTCTGCTGACTTTCCTCTGCATCAGTTTGTGTAGATCTTTCCAGGCTTCCTTGTATGCATCACATACATGATTTCTTTTTCTTTTTTTGGCTTTAAATAGTATTTTTTTTCCCCACAATTACATGTCAAGAAAATTTTTAGTATTCATTTTTACAAGACTTTGAGTTCCAAATTTTTCTTCCTCCCTCCTGAAAACGGTAGGTAGTTTGATATAATTTATACAGATGCTATCATGTAAAACATATTTCTATGTTCATCACAGTTATGGAAGAAGAAACAGATCAAAAGGAATAAAAACCATGAGAAAGAATAAAGTAAGTGGGGAAAAAAAAGAAAATAAAAATGTGTTCTCAAAGTGAAAAGTCTTGTTTATAATTGGTGATGGATATACCTTCTCCAAGTATATATTGTATTGTATTTTTGATATTGGTCATTAGTTAGAAACATGTGACATACCTCATGCTCAGGTGCCAAATACATATTAGTAAGTCCCTGTGTGGTATTTTTTGTAGTATTGTTTTTTATGTGTGCTGTCAAATAGGTAAGAATTCAGTCACCAGGCTTGAATTAACTCAGCCACCAGGTGATATTGTATTAAAACTGTTTCTATCTGCTCTGATGTGGGGCTACTTTTTAACAGATTTCATTATTTCTCATAGCCAATTGGTGGTAATCAAGTCTGTGGGTACCTGGGCAGCTCTTTCCCACAACAGAAGCAACCACTTTTGCTCTTTGGGCTCAGAAATGTTTTAACTCTTCACTATGCCATGTACTAATCAAGAGAATGAAATATAAAATTACTGATGCGTAGTATTACATAAATATATCAAAATTGGCCGATGCCCTTATTTCCCATTTAAGATTCTTATCTCCTTATCAACTTCTTCGCATAGGCAGTAGTACCTTGTTATAAATTAAAAATATATTGACTGCATAAATTAGAGTATTAAAATATCCAGTTGTTCTGTTGTTCCCATAATGATCTGGAAGAAAATCTTCCACTCTTACTCCCATGATTCTCTAAGTAACCTTTTCAGGAAGCCCATTTCTGTGTTCCATTTTGAAAAAAAATTTTAGAAATATTTTGGTTTTTACATCAGCTGTATTTACCAATGTAGTGCTCTCTCCATGACCTTCCAGAGAGCTGTCCTTTATAACTATAGCTATAACTCTGAAATCAGTCTCTTGAAGTGAAACTGGTCACATCACTACCTTGCAGCTCTGGGGATACAAAGAATTTTTTTAAAAGGGAAGGAATGTTTAATAAAACTAAACGACATATAGATTGAAAAAAAATTGACATATGCAGTGCTCCATATCCATTGTCTCCTGCCTCTGAAAAGAAGCTGGGGAAGTGCCAAATCATTCAAGGTGGGGCATTATGATTTCACAGCAATAAGTTCTGATTGTTTTGTTATTGGTGTTCCTTCCATTGATTTGTTATAATCATTATGTTTATTGTTTTTCTTGTTTTTCACTTTACATCATTTCCTATAAGTCATTCTGATGGGGATGGGATCCGAACCCCTAAAAGGAAAAGACCAGGTCTTTGGGATCTGGACCCCAAAAAGAAAAATCCCCTGGACTTTCCCATGTGACTCAGGTCCCTGGCATTTGCCTGGTGCACCTGACTCTTCTGGGTCCTTCTCTGTTACCTCCCAGTCACCCCAGACTACTTGGCCACTCCTAGAGCCTTCCCACACTCTTTCTGTATATAAGGTCCCTCTTGCCCCCCATTAAATTGCTCAAATTTCTTAGGAGTCTAGCCAATGCTCAGATTCAATCTGGCCTGCTTGTCAATACAGACGTCACAAATGCTCAGATTCCTTAAAGAGTCTGGCCAATATCTGGGATTCTTAAAATCTCGCCTACCCCAAACTAGTGTTCTAATAAACCTTATCTCTAGTTGAAAGAAGGCTTGAGTTGAATTCGTTGGAGGCAGGACCTGTGGGTCGTTTGCCCTTGAATTTCAGGGTCCCAGCACTCCTAGACCTGAACAATTCCATGCTTCTCTGTACTTATATTGTTAATTAAAGCATAGTCATTTCCCATTCCATTCATGTACCACACTTTATTTAATCATATTCTAATAGATGTCTGTCTGCTTTTTTTCAGCTCTTTGCTACCACTAAATGTGCTGCTATAAATATTTTGGTATATAGAAAACTTTTCTTTTATCATTGACCTCCTTGGCAATATGCTTTGACTTTGTTTAAATATTTCTTGTTGTCTTATAGAATCATTGTTTTTATTTTGGTACATTCGAGTTTTCAGGGATTTTGTTGCTTGGGGCAAGGTTTTGAACCTCTTATGTCAAACTATTACTTCCCTTTCCAATTCTTTCTTCCATAGCTCATATTTCTTTCCCAATTTTTCCTCTAGTATTCATATTTCATTTATAATAACAGTTTTTAATGCATGTTTATCGCTTCCAGGAATTCTACTTACACTTGTCCTCAAGCCATATTTTTCTTTGCTTATGGCTGTTTTGAAGTCATTCTCTTCTGCCTTAGGCATTCCTGTTACCATAATAGTTTTTTTTTTAATTTTTTTTGAATGGGATTCTTTTGTTTGCTTATTCTTCTAGCCTACCTCCTGTCTAAGGACTCTGTGTTAGATTGATTGATTGTTAGATTGCAAGCTCCTTGAGGGCAGGGACTCTTTCTTTTTGCTTATTTGTATCCCAAGGGCTTAGTACAGTACCTGGCAAATAGTTGGTGCTTAAAAAATGTCTAGTGAGTTGAATGTTAGGGCCAAGCTCTGGGTACTTCTGGAAGGAAGGTATAAGCTGGTCCTGTGGCATCTATCTTGGGAAACTAAATGTTGTATTGTTCTAGGATCTCAGGATAGCTTAACAACAACAACATAGAGTTTATATAGCACTTACTACGTGCTGGCCACTGTGCTAAGCATTTTACAGATATTTTATTTGATCCTCACAAAAACCCTGGGAGGTAGGTGCTATTATTTATAAATGAGAAAACTGGGGCAAACAAGTTAAGTGACTTGCCCAGGATCACACCACTAATAAGTGTCCAAGGCTAGATTTGAACTCAGGTCTTTCTGACTCCAGGCCCATTACTCTATCCACTGAGTCATCTGGTTTAAGCAGGCTTTCTGTGCTTCCAGAGTGGCCTGATCTAGGGCAAAGTCTGTTTGCTCCCCTCTACACCCCTACCACCAGGCCTGAGCTCTACAAGCTCCTGGGTTTAGGTCTAAGCAAGAGTAGATTACTGCCAGACTTAGCTACTAACCAGTTGGCAAGCTTTGCTAGTTTAGTGACAGACCTTTCAGTTTTCCTTTCTGGGAATCCTGCCCCAATTATTCTTCTGCAGGCTTCAGACTGGGCTAGAAGTTGGAGCTGAGAGCCCATTCTGCTCCTGGGTCCAAGCCACACAACTGTTGTGGATACAAATGATACCCTAAGGGTTAATATTAAGGGTTACTTTCCCATGCCCCCTGAGAGGGTTTGAGGCTCATTCTGTAGCCCGTTCTGTAACTTGAGATCCTGTAACTTGAGGTGTCTTAATGCCTTTTTCTTTAAGTTTTGGAGACCAAATTTCTTGCTAAGCTTGTTTTGTTTAGAAATCCCCTTCACAAATCACTTTTCAAGATTATATTGAACTCAGGCTGTGTTTCAGTGTTACAACTAGGTGCTTTTCCTTAAGATCTCCTCCCTGAATTTCCCTCCTAGCAGTCTCCCAGCAACCTCTTGCTGCTCGTTCCAGCATCCCAGGACTGAGGAGAGAGAAGAAAAATGTGACCTACCCAGTGCAAGAGTGTCCCCTTATATGAAGGTCCACAGTCTGACTGACTGCCCAGAAGTCAATGGGGCTTCGGACACCACTGGCAGTGTCTTAAGTATTCCAGGGGTCTCTCAGCCAGGGAGACAGTAGGAGCAGAAAAGGTATGGGAAAGAGAACAAAGAAAAGGGTGCTTACCTGTTATCCCAGTGGCTAGGAGAAGTTCAACAGAGTCTAATTAATATTTGGATCCTGGGTTTCCACACCAAAATTTTGAGATCAGAGTTGGGAGAGCAGGTTCAGTGTTGCGGGTCCCTGGCCTTGCAACCAAATTGTGGGGGTCTGTTCTGTTAGCCCCCCACACTCAGGCCTTTGACTAGCAAAGGGCCTGATCTCACGGACAATGTATGGGGCGGGAGCCGAAAGGTGGTGAATGACTCCGATTTATTCAGCATAGCAGCAAACTTTTATATCTTTAGTGACGTAGGTATATTCTTTGGTTACGCGGGTGAAAGAACAGGTAAAATCAAGACACCTGGGTACTAAGACCGCCCCGACTCCGCCTACTCTCCTCCCCTTCTCTTCCCGCAATAACCCGAAGCTCCCTGCGGTCAGGTAGTCCAGGCAAAGAACCAGAAGTTCCATGTGCTCTGGCAAGCCCAGACAGAGAGCCGGAAGTTCCATGTGCTCAAGCAGGTCCGGGCAAAGACCTGGAATTGCTAGCGAGGCAACAAAGATGAGACCTCTCCTTCTGGCTCCACCCATATCTCAGAGCCCTGAGTTTATCTCAGCAGGCCCTGGGCATGGAGGTTCAAGGAGGGCAGGGCTCAGCTCTAATTCGGCCTGTAACAGTTCAGGTGTGAAAGAATTCACTTAGACCTTCTCTTTCAGCCAGTGGGAGCTTTATATTTTATATGAAAAAGCATCACGGCCCTCCTTAGCAAGAAAGCTAAATGAGACCCCAATATTTGAAGGAGTTATGCTTATATGGAGATGTTCAGGATGATGATGTAATTTTTGGGTTTCTTATGGGGGTTGAAGATTAGGGACAAACAAGATGAGGAAGATGGTTGCTTGCAAGACAAGGAAAAATTGTCATGACGCAGGATGAGGAAGATGAATGACAGGATAGGGAACACAGGGTAAGAGGGACAAAGGCAATTCTTTTGGTACAAGTTGTATGATATTTCAAGATAAGGGGTAAAGGGCATTAAGACACCCTCAAGTTGCAGGATCTCAAGTTACAGAATGGGCTGCAGAATGAGCCTCAAACCCTCTCAGGGGGCATAGGAAAGTAACCCTTAATATTAACCTTTAGGGTACTGTTTGTATCCACATCACAACTGCTACTAGCTTTTGAACTTCTAGTATACATTACAGGAGTCCTTAACCCAGAATGCCACCCCTGAACACAAGTCCCATTCTCAGTCTACCTTGTTACTGGGACTGGGTAGTGGGAGACAAAATTGTCAGATGGCACTAGTTTATATCTTGATGCCCTCTTATAGATCTGGATCTTCCTCTTGCCCAGATAGGCATCTTCTCCTTGGGTACTGAAGTACTCTGCACATACTATGGTATGCTCCTGGCCAGACTCCATCCCCAGTGTCCACAGATCTCTCTGTCCCTCTGTGTCAACATGGGCTGGAAAAATGACTCAAGTGACTTTTTCTTGGATTTCTCCATCAGGATCCTAACTAGTGCATTTTTTAGATCTCTTTGTGTTGAGGTTTAGGGGTGCTGGAACCTCAAAATAGTGATACGAGGTCCTGCCTAACCCAAGCCTTCTTTCAGCCAAAGAAAAATCTGCCATATTGACCAGACTCTTAAGAAATCTCAGCATTGACTAGACTCTTAAGGAATCTGAGCAATTGTGCCACTTGTATTGATAAGTGGGCCAGTTGAATCTGAGCACTTTCATGGAGGTAGAGATGGATTTTATATACAGAAAGACTGTGGAAGGGATCTAGGGTTGGCCAAATAGTCTGGGGTGGCTAGAAGAGGGGTTTATGGAGGGTCTTGATGGGAGTGGCCAGTAAGCTGGGGTGACTAGAGAGGTCAGGAACCAAGAGAATGAGATTAAGGGTGAGAAGTAGCTGAAGACTATCTGGAGATAACAGATAATGGAGGGCTAGGTTAGATTAAAGATAACAGAGATTTGGGCATATCAATCGGGAAAGGCTTATGACCTCAGGCTAGATCAAGTAGAGAAATTCAAGAAGAGTTCAAGGTAGGGTTTTCCAGGGCCCATAGACAAATGGGACCCAAATTCTTTTGGGGTGATAATCATTTAATATCAATTTAGTAGTCAGTAAGGGCCAGAGCCTGAACTAATCAACCAGAGGAAAAGTTTGGACCTAACAACTTCTTTGTTCTCTGAGCAAACTCAGAGAATACCTCTTCCTATGTCAACAAGCCCAGATGGGTCTGACTTAAGAACATTCTTTCCTCTGTTCATGGCCATTAAGGATGAGACCCTTAACCCTAAACACTATTTTGAATAATGGGACTTTTTCTTATCTCGGTATTTTATGGACATATACTCAGTTATGGTATGTTGATGGTAAAGAAAAAACAGATGTCCTGGATCATAATTTCAACGGACATTTTGTCAACTCTCTCATCTTATTGTATTTACAACCTATCCAATTAAGAAATTCCATTCTTATACTGTGATTAAACATACATGGAGAACCATGAATTTGGAGTGACACAGACATGCTAAGTTGGGGCTGTTCTGAAATGCATATAAGCCTTCTCATTCTTTTGTTTAGACAGTCAGAACTTATGCTCTGGCACCTTGTACAAATATGAATTTACGTATTATCTAGCTTGTTTGCCTCCTTTAACCATACTTTCAGGTCAACAGGGGTAAAGGGCAAAGGCCTCGGCTTGGGCCCATACTCTGTCATTTGGAGGCATTAGGGGTTGGGGGTAGCTTGCTGTACTGTTTCCTTCTACTCTGACACAGGATACTCTGATACCTCTTTAACAATGGAATCTCTGGATCAAAAGGTAAGGACTTTTTACTCACGTTCTTTGTACAAATTAAATGACTTTCCAGAATGGTTGGCTAGTTCCCATTTTCAGTAACAGTGTTTCTTCTACTTCTGAAAGATAAAATTGTCAATAAGGCAAGTCTATTAGCAGTCACACACAGGGTGGGCTGCCAGCACAGGTTCTTGATTTGCTTTTCTAAAGGAAAGACGGCTTCAAAGAGGGTGGTAATCTTACTTTAATTCAACAATGCAGAACAAGCAGAGAAACATTGAGAAATTAGCACAGAGACTGATGAGTGATCCAATAGACAGGGCTCTAACTGTCTTAGTAATCTCGCTACATACTTTAACATTTACACGCATCACCAGACCGGGTGAGCACCAACATCTGAGTGGAGGGGGGCCTCCCCTTAACAAACGACTACTCAGAGTCCAGTCCAGGAAATCAAAGTCCTTCCCATGAGGGAGCCCCCAATGCAAAATACCAGTCTTCCTGCATATATATACTTTCTACTGATAGGCTCAGAGCCAGAAGGTGTGAAAACCTAGGCTGCTTAGCATCTAATTGGCTCAGTGCCCTCAGGTGAGGAAGTGTGACTCAGCACCTGATTGGTAAGGTAAAATACCTGGGAACAGGAGATTGTTATGGCTATGGATCCTGGAAAACTAAACTTCAAGAAATACTGACAAAAATCCACTTTGCTTGTACTTAGAGCAAGTCACAAATTTCTCAGTTTTTCAATTTTTAGAAAAGAACGAACTCATTTTTATCCATACTCTTCATGTTTGCACTTCAATGTCCAAGGCTGTGAATATTAATACTGTTTTTCCTAGATGATTTTTTAAAATTATTATGGAATATTTCCACTGGTTGTCTTATGCCATACCTAGCACACCTTTGAAAAGTTGAAGTTCCCCACTTTTTCATTACCATGTGCTATCTCCATGCCAGCTTTGGGATCTGCTTTCAGTAGTTATAATCAATTTTCTTCTTCTGATCAAGCAGAATGTAATATATTCTCATTATAATATTGCTTCTGTTTCTTAATCCTCATCTAAATTCTTTTCCCTATGCTTTTCCACTTTGAATTCAACTTTTCCTATCTAGGGATTTACTTTTTTGATTTACAGTTCAGTTCTATCTTCTTTTCTATGCTCTTCCTTTTAAATTAAGAATACCCTGTCATTTCCACATTCTGGTCATTGCCTACATCCAAAGAAATATCAATGATGTCTATGAGACTGTACTTGTTTCCTTGTTTTAAAATAAACTAACTCATTTTGTTTTTAATCCATACTCTGCATATTTGTACATAAACTTATGAGGCCATGAGAACAAATAACTGTTTTTCCTAGGTAATGCCTTTTTTGAACTTTTATGGAATATTTCCATTAGTTGTCTTACATCATCCTTAATACTCTCTTTACCTTAGTGATTTTTATGTGAGTAGCTTTCCTAGTCCATTTTCAGTGTAAAATTCTCCTGATCAGATCTTTAAGCTTACAGGTAATTATATTCTTCCTGACTCTTGTTATAGAAATGAACTCTGTCCCTGGCTAATTCAGCAAACACTTCTTAAGTGCTTACTTGTTTCAAGTATTGTGCTGGGTGTTAGGGGTCTAAAATATAAGTAATGAGAGGGGCAGTGTGGAATAACAGAGATAGTGCGAACTACAGAATCAGGACAAACATGGACTATATGACCCTCAGCATCCCAGGCAATTATCTATCAGGGTTGGGGAACCTGGGGCCTCAAGGCCGCTTGTGCCCTTATAGGTCCTTGGGTGCAGCCTTTTGACTAAGTCCAAGTTTTACAGAACAAATCCTTTTATGAAGGGGATTTGTTCTGTGAAGTTTGGATTCAGTTAAAGGGCCTCACTTGAGGACCTAGAGGGCCACGTGTAGCCTCAAGGCTACAGGTTCCCCACCCCCAACTAAGACTATATATGTTGTAGAGTAAGTGGCAGTCTACATTAGTAGAAGGAGTTTGCTTATTGGGGGTCCTCTATACTGGTGACATCACAGGTCCAATCCCTACTGTCCCCCATTTATTTTAAATTTATTGGCACATTTTGTTTTTGACACAATAAACCTTTTCTAATATAACTGAGGTAGATAATTGATCTCCCTTCCCACTCCCCTGAGTTGATTTTCTATCAGTGTATTATAGGGGAGATTGGACTGCTGAAGAAGGAGACGATTATTCTTTCTTAAAAGTCTTCTTGCCTTTGTATGGGCAGCATTCTTCTTTCTTAACTTCCCACTTTGTGCTTGACTTTCTCTCTAGTCGACAAACACCCTTGACTCTGTCTCTCTGGAAATGGTTTTCCTTTCAAATTTGTGAACAGAGGAGATGCCTAAGGTGACTACATCAGAAATACTAGCTTTTATCTCTTGCCATAGACCTACATTGAAAGCCCTTAGATTGCTTGAACCTTATATCTCTACCTTTTGCTCACAGTAACAGGAGGAGCCATGGCCCTGACTTCTCTCTGAAAATCTGGTGTGCTTGCCGAACTACATATTGTCCTCACTCTAGTTCTCCTTTCAAGTCTTGATCCACTTAGGAGGCTTTTCCTCCTCCCTCTCTTTGGACGCAATAGAGGCTAATCTTTCATTCAGAGTCTCCCTGCCTCCGTAGGGATCAAGTGGATGAACATTGAGGAATTTGTGTCCACCAATGAATAGTTGGTCTCCAATATCTTGTTACATTCTTCCTTATGGTAGGAAATTTTGTAGTCCCTTGAAACATCAGCTGTGGTACCCTCAACATCTGTAATTATGCAATCATAGCATTAAAATGATGTCAGTGCTTAGTATAAAAATGATTAATCCATGTCACCAAATAATCATCTTAGGGTGTTAATTCATGCCAGTAATAAATGCAATCAACATAGCACAGTGTAAAATGTTGCTTGATAGGCTACTTCAGTAACTGTAGGTCTAAAATATAGGCAGCACACACTACATACATGCACATATCACAGCAGTATATGCTTACCTATTTGTAAGGAAGGGTATGCATTTTTTAATGAGGGAGCTTTGACTTTGTTGTATTCTTCTGGTTGTATGTTTTGATCTTCCTTGTCACCAAAGTAAGATTCTATAGTCTGATTTTTTTACACTGTTTGCTCATTTTCCCAGCCAATTACTTGACTTTTGAACTCTTTGTCAAGGTAGGATTTTGTTTCCAGAGTAGAGAGTGCACTGTCCCAAGCTTCAGGGAGTTTGCGCAGCTGTTTTCAGAGATACTTCTAGGCACCTGTAAATTTTTAGTTCTTCTAAGGTAGTATGACCAAAGGAGGGTTTTTACTGGTCTCCTGGCCTGTACTCTGGTCTGTGAGTGACCTCAAGAACTCTTTTCTGCCTTAGAAGCTCTGAGGAAGATTCCCTCTCCACAGCCACCACAAGCTCTGCTACACCAGTGCTCCTCCTCACCCTAGGACTGCCACCCAGGACTGAGACCCAGATTCAAGCAGGGTAAAACAAGAGAATCCTGCCTCAGTGCCAGCAAAGAGATCCCTACATTCCCTCTCTGATCAGCCACTTGATCCCCCCACCATCTCTGGGCCTAGAACTCCAGAAGCAGCCGCCACCGCTGCTGCCGCCGCCGCCGCCACCCCCGCTGCTGCCGCTGCTGCCACCACTGCTGCCACTGCCACCGCCGCTGCTGCCGCTGCCGCCGCCACCACTGCTGCTGCTACCTCTGCTGCCCTGGGCTGGACCATGCTCCTCTCTCACCCTGGTCTGACAGAATTTTCCCATTGATCTTTTACATTGTCTTTGGTGTTTGTGAGTTGAGAAGTCTGGGACCCGCCACAGCTGTCAGTCAGCCCCCTGAGGCCTGCTCAGCCCCATTTGTGCTGGTGTGGCCCATGCTAGACTGCACTCCTTACTCAGCCTGGTGTGATAGACCTTTCCTGTTGACTTTCCAGGTTTTCTTGGACTAGAGATTTGTTTCACTCTGTCATTTTGTGAGTTCTGTAGCTCTAGAATTTGTTTAGCATCATTTTTTACAGGCATTTGGAGGAGTTCAGGGGAGAGCTCAAGCAAGTCTCTGCTTTTACTCCACCATCTTAGCTCTGCCCCCTGAAACACACAAAATTTAGTAGCCACTACTACATAGAAGCAGTTAAGAGGAGTTAAATATTAAGGTAATTTAATATGCCATTAAACAAGAAAAGACTGTTTACATTCTAATGTGGGGAGATGATACATATATCCCTCTTGAACCTCTCATTATCAGGGGTTATAGAGGAAGTCTAATAAGATGGAGGGCCTTAAAGTGGTTCTGTTAGGGCTTGAGGATCTTAAAAGAAGAATGGAAAGGGAGAGGAGGAGTCATACACTGGGGAGGGAGGAAAGGGAAGCAGAAGTTAGGGAAAATTATCTCATATAATTGAGATGTTGGTATATACAAAAAAGGAGGAAGGAGTGGGTAGTACATTTCACTCTACAGGGAAATGGTGGGGGGAGGGAAGGGAGAAGGGAGAATTAGAGGAAGGGTAGATTAAGGAGCAGCTAAGTGATTCAGTGGACAGAGCACCAGGCCTGGAGTCTGGAAGATTTAAGTTCCAATCTAGCCTCAGACACTAGCTGTACAAACCTGAACAAAGTCACTTAATCCCTATTTGCCTCTATTCCTCATCTGTAAAAATGGGGACACACTGGAGAAGGAAATGGCAAATCACTCCAGTATTTTTGCCAAGAAAACTCCTGGGACAATTCCATGAGGTCATGAAGAGTCAGGCACTACTGAGTGACTGAACAACAATAAAATTAGGGGTGGGATTTGTCCTAAGCAAAATAAATGCTACAGATATAAACGAAATTGCTTATAGTTGAACTGGCAAAGAACTGGAATCTGAGGGAATCTCCGTCGGGGCATACTGGGGATTGGCTGAACAAGTTATGGCATATAAATATGCTGGAATACTATTGTACTCTAAGAAATAATGAAGAGAAGGGTTTCAGAGAAACCTGATAAAACTTGTATGAATTGATGTGAAGTGAAGTGAGCAGAACTAGGAGAATGATGTATATAATAACAAAAGTATTTTAAAGGCAACTTTGAAAAACTTATGAACTCTGATCAGTGTAATGACCAGCCATGAATCCAGAGATTTCGTAATGAAAAATAGTACCCATCTCCTGATGGAGTAGTGAAGGACTCTTAGTGCAAAAAGAGATACACACATATGTGTATGTGTGTGTTTACACTTAGGTGAGTACATGTGGATTCATATATATGAATGTTTACATGTGTCTCATTCTCTACTCTGAGTCATATATATGAAACATAAAGGAGCAGTCATTTCAGCAGTCATGTATATACATACATATATATGTACATACAACATACACATATGTCTCATGCTGAGACTTTTTATGAGATCATTCACAGTCTAGTACAGTGTTCCATTGCATAGCTTCAGCTTCTACCATTGTCTTATCAGGGATGTGCCTTCTGGATATTTGCTTAAATCCTTTAGCATGACATACACTGCCGTCATGTAGTTAGATGGAAGTCTCAAACTTTCAACTGTACTACCATTTGCTTATAGCCCAGGTTCACATATATATATATATATATATATACATATATATATATACACACACACACACACACGCACACATACATATATATACACACGTATACACACACACACACATACTGTACCCATGTGTCACATGTAGTAGCTTCATTCCTTCAATAAGTTTCACCTTAGCTTCTGTGTCTTTTGGTCTTCAAGACAAAGCCTCTATATACTTGTCTCCTTTGGCTGTTACTAGGTGCTGAATGTACATTTGTCTAATTCTGCTTACTTATCACTGGCAAGCAGCATATAACTTGTACTTGTCAAAGTATGAGTCAGAGGATTGTTGACAGTCTGAACTTGGAACTCTTCATAAAAATAGTCTTTGAACTTCTCAATAACATCCCACTCCAAAGCTAGTAAGCTTGTCCGTTAGGTAAAGGTCTCACTGTCATTCTGACCTTAGTGGGTAAATGTAGTTGATTTCTGGTGATTGTCACTCTTTTAGAATAGAACTGATAGTATGCCCTTTAAGGCTGGTATCTTGATTCAGGACATAAGGCTTACTTGGATCTATATAAGCCAAGGGATGCATGTTTGAAGTATACTTGTTTACTTCTCTCTACTGATTTTCAAATGGCTGTGTGGGCAGCTGTCCTGTTTATGCCTACCTTGATGTAACCTAGACATCGTAGTTTTTGTCACTCATTGTTCTACATGCAAGCTTTTTCAGAGGTTATACATGTCTGATTCTCAGATGTCTCATGTTATGAATGGTATGTGCTCTACTGTGCTCTGCTCTTATGCTCTACTGTCCAGGAAAGCAGTATATATTCCTCTTCTTCACTCTTCATTGTTAACTTTCTGCAGGGTCTTCTGAATTCAGGTAAAATAGACCCATAAGGAATTTATGAAGTCATACTGGTTTGGGGATCTCAAGTCACTTCTTTCCCTCTCCCCATCTTTTTATGAGTGCTGATCTCGTACCATCTGTATCAGTAAGGCAATAATAACATTGTAGATGATAATTGTCAAAATGCCCGTGTGGTTCTGTATAACAAAGTATATGAGACTCTCTCTGTAGAAGGTAGAAGTAAACCATTTATTCAGGCACCATACAACCATGTCCCATAAGTCATCTACTCAATCCATCACAGCAGCAAAGCATTCGATACATAATATCACAACATGGATCCTTGCCATTCCAAACCTCTCCAACCCCCTGCTGGAGTCTTCCCAAAAACAAACTCGGAGTGCAGCTGTCACAGTCTGTTCAGCTATCAGAGGTTGACTTTACCTCAGCTCTAACTATCATGAAGGCCATTAGCAGCCCTAACAGCTCTCTCTCTCTCTCTCTCTCTCTCTCTCTCTCGCTCTCTCTCTCTCTCTCTCTCTCTCTCAGCATTTCCTGTGACATAACTTCCCTTTTCTTCCAGGAAGCTCCTTCCATCATAAGTGACTTAGGTTACTGTGACATAAGCAAGTCACATGGCCTATTAATGGGTGGGAAAGATCTTCACATCTAAATTGCTATTACACCATCAAAACTACATTCTCCTTGTGAATTAACCCAACCTGCCTTTTTAAAAGAATTTAGTTCTTACTGCTTGTCTCCTGATAATGTTTGTGCATCATGCTATCATGATCTCCTTTCCATTGATCCATTTTCTTTCTGAGGTTTGTCCCTCCTTTAAAAAGTTTCCCCTTTGGAGTTCATCTATTCCTCACTGGCTTTCTCTTTTTGGGATCGGAGTGTTTAGATGTTCTGGTTCCCGTTTTATTAATCTGGGTATTTTATGTTTTCATGCATATTAATCCATTTCTTCATTTCGTTTCATTATTTTCTCTTTGATTTGTGAACTTTGGAGATTGGTCTTAGGTGAGTGAATTAAAATGTGACTCTTTGCTGTTGTACTGTGGAATCTGACAATCTGTGTTTTGCTTTTGGTTCTAATACTTCCAGACATTTTTTTAATGATCTCCTGAAGATGATATACTTTTCTAACTTTCTGTTTCATAATCCTTTTCTGGGAGGCTGATGATTCTTATGGCTAGTAGGTGTCAGTGTTTGTGTGTGTGTGTATGTGTTGGGGGGACTTGGGTTCCTCCATCATCCCCTTCTATTAGCCCAGTTGACCTACTCACAGAAACTAAATATTAAGTAACACATATAATGAGGTATCAATGTGTTAAGTATTTATACCCTTTTACCTATTTAAAAGTGTGAAGAAGTTCCTCTGATGAAATTAGAAAGTCCCCTACTCAGAGATTGGCCATATCATCTGTGGCCATAAAAAAAGCTAAGCCTGCCCAACAAGGCATGAGTTGAGGTATTTAAGGCAGAGATCAGCTTTGTGGAGTGTGACCCCATGCTGTTTTCAGAGGGCAGGGGACAGCAAAAAGAGATTTATTTCTTCTCTCCTACCATCAGCCATGGTGCCTTAGAATATAACTTCTTTCACAATAGGAGATACTGCATCTATCAGGCAGGAAGAGATTGATAGCAGGAAGAACTGGCAGCAAAGAAGAAAGCCTTGGAAGAAGAATAAGAATTTGCAGATGGGAACTGAGCTGTGGAAAGGTGCATGCTCATAAAACCTAGCTATATGATCTGATCAGGAGATGCTATGCTTATCAGAGAGCAGTGCAAGAACAGAGACAGAGACAGACAGACAGAAAACATGAGAGCCTTACAGTTTGTCAGTTGAAGCCATGAGTTGCCTCGACCACATTTACTACCCACATGTGTATTTCACTGCTCTAAATTTGTGCCTACTCTTTTCCACAGCTGCTCTGTATTTGTTGGAGAGATCACCACAGATATATGAGGAAAAGTATGGGTAGCTACTGTTAATAAATGCCTTTGCTTTGACCTGATTGTACCTTTTGGCTGACTGTTAAAGAGAAGCATACCACTTGGGACTTGTGAGCTATATTTTTAGGAACATAGACCATAGAGTACCCTTGAAACCCAACCTGAAACCTGTGTGTGCTGAGTTAGGGAGGTAAGGAGGCAGTGGTGCTATACTTTAATTATCCCTTCAAGTTCTGTTTTTCAAATCAATTGTTTTTCATTGTAGATACTTCTTATATTTCAGTTTTTGTATCTTTTAAGTTTGCTCTGATAATTCTTGTCTGTCATTTAATTTTCTGAGTTCTGTCTCCATTCTTTTTTTCAGTTTCCATTTTTTGCTAAAGTTTTCTTAAGCCTTTCTTCTAAGCCATTAATTCTTTTCAGATTTTTCTTAAGAACTCTCATTGGAACTAATCTTATGGTTCTTGTGGCCAAATATTCCGTTATTTAATCTGAGGTTCTAGTGTTGTACCAGAAGCGAGCAAGACACACCACAGAGTATAAGTTTTAAGTGGAGAATTTATTAGCCGGCGGCCACTGGGGTACTGCACCACAAATCAATGGCAATGTGTTGGGGTGACAGCTTGGCTTATATAGGATATGTGGGGGTGCAGGGTGGGGGGAACAGGAACAAAGGTCCTGGCTGATCAAAAGATTCAGTCAGGTTATCGTACTAGTGGGATAATCTCATTTACATTCCTTGGTGGAGTCACGGAGCCCCAGGGATATCTGCTAGAAAGGGTCTGCCAGGTTATCCTTCAGTGGGATGGTCCTATCTATTGACATTCCTTGGTGGAGTCATGGAGTCCCAGGGGGTTTGCTAAATGCCAAAGATATCTGAATCCATTCTTTCTGGGGGTGCTTGTCAGTAGCCAGGGGTTTCTCAGGGGTTCCTAATTTTCCTTGTATTACACTAGTTATTGAAGAATTATTCTTTTTCTCCTGTAATTCTCTTTGTCCCATAGCATTTTCACATTTTATTAGGAGGTTTTCTTGTTAATTTCCTTTGTCTTTCTGATTTTATCCTATATGAATTTATTTCCTTTCTGTTAGTTGTTCTTTTAGCTTAATTGTGACAATTCCAGCTGTAGAGGTCTTGAGACACAATCTCTCCCACAATAATCTTGACACAGACATCCCAATCACTATCTTCTTAATCAGCTATTCATTTAATATTCTTTTTTTTTTCACAAGCCTCTATTTGGTTTAGAGAACTTCATAATCCCTAAATATTCTTTCTAGATTCCTTCTGTGGTAACATTTGTTCCCAATGGATCACCTAGAGCAGGCCTGCATACCCTGCAGCCCCGGGCCACTTGCGGCATGCCAAAGGATTTTGGGTGGACTGCAAAAAATGTAGAGGAAAACATCCTTTGTATGTAGAGGAAATCCTTTGGCAATATAACTGACCTAGAGGTTATTTTGATTATCAGATGGAGGTTCTCTGTCATGTTCTAAATATATATCCAGGAAGACAATTTATTTCTAAAATGTTAATGTTGGCTTCTGCCTGTGGCACTATCATTAGGAATCTGCCAACCACTAAAACTTATCTTTTCTTTCTGTGATCATTAATCTATGTCTTCTCTCCCTGGGGCGTCTGTGAATATTCATCATTCTACGGTGCATAAGAAATGGGCTTCTCTCAAAATATTCATTTCCACCCTCATGGAAACACCTTTGAATTAATTTGTAGCCTTAATGATTATTTGTAACAGTTTGTGCATAAGTTCCACTGGTTGTTCCTTTCTATCTGTTTTAAATTTTTATAGGATCATAGATGCAGGGGTGCAAGAGACCTCAAAGACCATCGAGTCTCATTCTCTCATATATAGTTGAAGAACCTGAGTATCAGGCCAGTTAAATCACTTGCTCAAGCTCACATAGGTAGTAAGTATTGGAGGCAGGTTTTGAACTGAGGTCCTCTGGCTCCTTTGCTAGTGCAGTATCCATTACGCGCCACCCCCCCCCCCCCAATTCCCCCTGTACTGCATCTCATCTTCCAATGGGCCTGAAGCATTTCTTCCATTTTTTTTATTTTTGGAGGGGGAAGGCAAGGCAATTGGGGTTAAGTGACTTGCCCAAGGTCACACAGCTAGTAAGTGTGTGAAGTGTCTGAGGCCAGATTTGAACTCAGGGCTGATGCTCTACTCACTGCACCACCTAGTTGCCCCACTTCTTCCATTTTTTTAAGAAATATTTCATTTATTCTGAGAAGCTGGAGGTATTCCTTCTGCCTTAGCACCTTCTTCTTTACCAAGAAGAGCAACCTCTATTTTGTACCCATTGTTGTTTATTTCTCAGGAACGTACAGGCATTATACTATAGAAGAAAGAATATTACATTTGGGGCTTTAAAAACCTGTGGTTCGTATCTTTGCCACTTACTAGCTCTGGGACTATATGCAAATTACTTAACCCCATATCTAAGATCCCTGATAGTTTGAAATCCTGTGTGTTTGAGACGCAAACAACACAGTCTCATATGGCTGCTGAAACATTCTGCTTGCTTTCCACATCTGCTGCAGTGGATCCTTAGTTTGTGTTAGCTCATTTTTGCTGTTAATTTCTAGAACAAAATGATTGGGTGCTATATTTGCTAGTCAGTCTTGAAAGGAAGGTGGTATTTTTAATTTTAAAAAACTGGTTTTTTTTTAAACCTTTTCCAGCAGCCTTTAATTGAAATTAGCAGATTTCTTTCAGTGACTAAATGTAAACAGAGTTGTACTCAACATTTTTCTCAGAAGACTTTTTAAATGAATCCATTTTTCAGACACTTTTTGCTTCTTAATTTCTCTTCTCTCAAGCTATCTTCTTGCATCTTATCTTTTTGCTGCAGCTTACCACCTTTTCAATATAATGCATAAATAGTGTACAAATGTCATGTAGATAACATAGATTCTTATTCCACTTCTTCTTCCTCTAAATACACATCCAGACCCACATGTACTCTAAAGCATTTATCACTAGTTTATTCTCCATCTTGTTCAACCCCGCCCCAGCCCTCCTTGTTAATAGCAGTAGAAGAGAAGGACCAAAGTAAATTGTCCCTAACTTCCTGGATTTTGGTTAATAGTTTTCTGCACCAGGACAGTGGTAGGTGAATGTAGGATCATGTGGTTGGGATCCCTCTCACCCCAAAACTTGTTGGGGTCCCTCTCACCCCAAATCCCAGGCCTTTGTCCAGCAAAGGCCTGATCTCACAGGCAGTGAATGAGGCAGGAGGCAAGATGGTGAGCAACTCCATTTATTCAGATTATTAGCAAAACCTTTATAGCCTCAGTTATGTAGGCACTAGGGCCACCCTGGTTCCTCCTACTCTCCTCCCCTTTCCTTCCCGTGCTCTCCCCATGATTCCCTTGTGCTCAGGCAAGTCCGGACAAAGACCCGGAACTGCCACGTTGCCAACAAGGGCAAGACCCTTCCTCCTGTCACCATCTTGTTCCACCCTTACCTCAGAGCCCTGAGTTTACCTCAGCAGGCCCTGGGTGCGGAGGTCCAAAGAGGGCAGGGGTCGGCTCTAACTCGCCCCGTTACATCATGTAATTTTTGTTTTCTTTTTTGTTCCCCAACAGGAGTATATGCGCATCATGGGACTTAGCAACTGGCTGCAATGGAGTGCATGGTTCTTCATGTACATGCTTTTCTTCATTATTGTTATCTCAATTATGATCATACTCTTCTCTCTGAAGGCAAGTGTCTCCTTTTCTCTCATATATTAGAATTCCCCTTTGAGAAAAGCTTGATGTATAGACCATGGTATAGAAACTCTGAGACTGATCTATGATATTTGCTAAATCTCATAGGAAGCAATAGCTTAATAATAATTACAAAGGCAAATTTGAAGTTTATGAAGCATTTTACATAGTTCTCTCATTTGATTGAACAGATATGTGTAGTGCAAGTATTATTATAGATAATGAAATTGTCACAAGGAATTCCAACCCATGGAATTGAAATAGAGTTGAAATTCCAACCCCTGCCTTTTTTTTACTCATCCTGCACTTTTACTAGCACAACAGGTTCTCTCATTTAAGTTATTAGGCTAATGAGAATAGATAGAGCATATGCATTTCCTTCTGATATGCATTTACTTTTCTTCTTACAGAATTACTGATCATAGAGAGGGGTTGCTTTAATAATACTAAAATGTTAATAGTATATATTCTCCATAACTTAAAATTAGCTTTATTTTAAAAAATATTGTTGCAAACATGTTTTGTTTTGATACCACAGATAGCTACTCAAAATCACTCAAACAAGCCTCTCTGTATTACAATTAGCATTAAATAATCAACATGTCTTTCAGGGAAACAATAAGCATATTTTTGCCATCTTATCTTTTGTCACATATACATATTTAAGTATTTTTATTATCCTTTAGCTTTTCCCACCTCCCTTTTTCCATTAATGTATGGAACATCTCCATTTTGTTGGTTTGTTTGCTCTTTATAGAATTTTTTAATATTCCTCTTGAGTAAGGAGAAACTTTGAAATTTTATTCATCTTTGTTGAATCCATTTGTAAGAGATGTATTTTTAACAGTTTTGCCATTGACTTGCATATAGGATTCCACATCTCAAAATTATTATTTTTAATTGAAACACATTTTTCTTAGTTATTAAAAGTTGGTTTTAAATAATCTCACCAAGTATGAACTGCCAAGAGAAAGTGAAGAATAAATTCACATAGACTAACCTACACTCCACATTCTTTATATTTTGGTAATATTTATGGGTGGTTTAAAAACTGAATAATTCTTAGAACTCACTCCAGAATGGCCTGAAGACTGTTTTAGTTTTCCCTTGTTTCATGGGTTTCCGTGTACAAATAATTTGTTACCTATTGGCCAGCCTATTAGTGATGAGCATATTTGTACTTTACTGGGTTAGTCCTTGGACAGGAGACTCAGATTATTTCCAGAACTGTTCTTGAAATCTTCAAATCCTTGAAAGGTTATTATCTATTAGCAGTATTGGGATTCAGCTGGTTCGCATCAGTTCAGGAGACCTGATACCTAATTTTATGTTGAGTTCTGCGAACCGGCTGTTAAAATGGCACTTATAATCAGCCAGGTCCCTCCTACCTCTTCCCCTCAAGCATAGCTGCATACCACGATAATATTGAAAAAACTAAACAGAAGTATTTGGCACCTGTGGAGGAAGACAGCCCCTGCCAGCAAACTGGAAAATTCAGGTTCCCTTCTCTATAGGGGGCCCAGGTAATGAGAAGATGGGCTAATGAAGAGACCACAACAACTCTTAGTAAACCTCATTTGTTCATAGGCTCCAGTCAGATTTATTTATATCCTCTGTGGCTCTCCATGAATGAATGAGTATATGAATGAATGAATTAATGAATGAATGAGTGAATGAATGAAATGAATCAACCACAAAACTTTCTTATTTTTCCTTCACCACCTTTATTTGTTTTCAGCTTCCTCCCACTCCTTGCCCATGCAACTCCCGAGGTCCTTTGGCACATGACATTCACTGCCCTTAACTTGGCAGGACTGGAGAATAGTCTGTGGAGTCGAGAGAGAAGGGGAGTGCGGGTGGGTGGTACGGGTGTCCTTTTTAGAAAGCCGGTAGGGCATGACTTTGAATGAGTCATTTAACTTATCCAACCTTCAGTTTCTTATCTGAATAATATGGGGGTTGGAACTGATAATCTAAGAGATTCCTTCCAGCTATAAATCTCTGATCCTATGATGGTAATGACAATTTAGGAAGGTTGGCTCATTTAGCGGTTTGCAGGATGAATTGGAGGGAAAGAGATGGGAGAAAAAACTGGCCTGGGAAACTAGTGATGGAGAATGGCCCAAGCACCTGCTTCTGGTGGGACTTCTGTGTTTTTGTTATATTCTCAAGGCATCCAGATTAGCTAGCCACTGAGGTACCTACTAATTCTGAAATTCTGTGAAGTAAGTGTCAGAGCCCAGATGATGTCAACTATAGGATGAGCAAAAATAAAACCTGAGATCTGCTCCCTACTCACATGGTTAGTGACTTATGCATGATTTGGACTGAGGTTGTCCAGTACTTAATAAATGCGTACTAAGTGACTAATTCAAAAAAACAAAAACGAAATGGTCATTAGGGCAGAGAACCAACCAGTTGTTAATTTATTTGAATGCCACCACTGTCTATTGGTAAATCCTTCAACAACCCAAGATAAACTCTATGCCACAATAAGGCTTCAGAGTAAGACTTATTTATTTTACATCGTGATAAAAAGAAAACTGTGGCATATGAAAAGTTCAAAAGACTTAGTTTCTGGATAATCAATAATTTTATTAATTGTGGCTAGCAAATAATTAAAAGATGGTTATTTGGCTTTCTCTCATAAACCAAATACCCTTGGGGGCCTTTGAATGCTTAAAAAGCCTTTGAAAAAGGGGATGTACTTGAGGGTGGAAATTAATTCTGATTGGTTAACAATCAGTGAGGGGGTGGGCATATTAATGAGGAGGTGGGCAAAAAGTCCTCAGCTCTTCCTGCAGAGAGTGTGACCTAATCATGACACTTAGCTACCTCCAGCAATCTAGGCAAAAGAATCCATCTCTACCCAGAAATCATTGGTTAGTTTTCCCCTTCATAAGCTAGGTCACCCTAAATTCTAATGGAAGATTCCAAGGACAGACAGGGGCTTATTTCCTAAGGACAAGATCTCACTTAGACTGGATTCTATTTGTAAGGTCTCCTAGTTGGGTGGAATTCCACCTGAGATAGAAAAGCATATATTCTGACGATTCGGGCAATCTCATCTATCAGCAATGTCCTTCAGAGGCTGGCCGAATGACCTACAAGGGACCGATTTCTGAATGAGGAAATAGAAAGGGAAAATCTTAATCTCACTTAATAATTGGTTATTAACATGAGAGAAGTAATCATTTCTCTCAAAACATTAGATTTATAGAAAGATGATTCAGGGATCAATAAATCATGTTTAAGCTCTCCTCCCCTTCATCACTTTAAAACAAAGAAATGTGACAAAATAAAAGAACAGCATTTAAAAAAGGGTATGGGAAAGAAATCATTATTGGGAAAAAAGACAGCAGAGAGCTTAAATAAATGAAGAACCAAAAAACTCCTCATAAATTTTTTAAAATGCCATGGGATAAAATAAGACATTGAGAAATCTATAGAAGAAAAAGAGAATAAGTCTTCTGCAACTGCATCTTGAACGCCAGAACAGAGAATTAAATAGAAGACTCCTCCGTGGTAGTTGAAGCCTACTAAAAAGAACTGGAGGAAGAGATAAGGAATAGAATTATAGTTCTTAGAGAAAACCCCTGAAGGAAAATTACTGAATTAGAATAGAATTTTAGAAAATCTAAGCAAAGCAATGGATAATCTGAAGGAAAAAAAAGTAATAGATGAGACAGAACCCTAAGAAGCAGTGATACAAAAGGAAATGCTAAAGCAAAATCAGAAAACAGGAGAAGTGGAAGAATACCTGGTATAGCAGGAGCTTCCAGCCAAGCCTGTTGCATTTTGCATAATTTCTTCCTAATTGGTAAAGAACTCATCCCTGCATAGGTTGGAGTTGGTGTGAACGGTTTGGAGAAGAGAGATATTCTGAGAGAGAGAGAGATATTCTGAGAGAGAGAGATATATTCTGAGTGAGAGAGAGAGAGAGATTCCAGGCATATAGAGAGTGAGACAGACTTCACAAATGGCAGAAATATATGAGGAATCAGCTACTCATTATGTCTGTGATTTCCAGCTCGCATCTTTAGGAGCTTAGGGAATTTCTCCTTGAATGAGATTGGAGTCTTTCTCTTGGTTAAGCCAAGATCTCATCTTTTTCCCATTCAAAGAGCTATTTCATTTTTGTGTATTTTCTCATATATTCTAATCTTCGGAACTTCTCTGACTTTTGTTTGCTATCTGTTTTGATAAATAGGTTTACTCTCTTTTGGCTATTTGTGATGGTCTTTTGCGTAACTAGCATTTGAAGGGAAGAAGTCATATTGGTGGATATAAGCTAAAGGCAACACTCCTTCTTTAGTCAGTAGTGGCCAAGTGGCTGCTACATTCTGAACCTGTGTATCCTTAGGCGGGCAATATTTAGTGAGGCAGATAGATATAATACTAATCCGGTATCCTTCTCTCAGAAAATGTAGAGTGGAGTGGTTGGCTTTGAGGCCCTTCTCCTGCTCCCCTAAGCAGAGGAATAACAGTATGTTTTAGAGAAGTGTGATGTCTTATCATTGCCTTTTGTGAGCCACATTTACATAACCCATGCAGGCATACATAACCTATATGAACAGCCTACACCTTACAATGACAAAATAAGGAAATCGATCTAGCAACAGAGCTCAGTAAGAAATTATATAATAATCATAAGCCTCCTAGAGAAATGATTAAACATAAAGGTTTACTGCAATATTTCATGTTACCATACAAGAAAATTACACAAGTATTAGAGCTAGAGGGAAAAGTATAAATCAATGGAATTCACAGGATACTAGCAGAAAATCACCCTGAAATGTAATCATCAAGAACCTAGAAATGTAATTAACAAGCTCCAGTTCTACCAGGTAAAAGAGAAAAGCTTGCAAGTAAAAGAGAACTCATGTACTCAGAAACTTTAGCCCCACATCATTCAGGAGTACTCATTAGCAATGAGAAATTAAATGATTTTTAATTTCTGGAATTAAAGTCTGGAATATGATGTAATGAAAAGCAAAGAAACACAGTTTGCATATTAGGATAATTATTCTAACAAGACAGTCATATATCTAAGGAGGAGAGGGTAGTGGTAGATGAGAATAGGTTTTTTTTTTTTGAAGAATTATTTCTAAGAAGTGGAAAAGAGCACAGGATTTGGAGTCAGAAGACCTAGGTTTAAATAATAGTTTTGCCACTTATTCCTTCTGTGACCTTTGGCAAGTTATGTTCACCTTTCAGTGTCTCAGTTTCCTTGTTTATAAAATGAGAAGTGTGGACCAAACGTCTTTTATGTTCCTTCTGGCTCTAATTCTATGATAATTTTGAGAAAACTAAATTTAGCACAACCTTTGAAATGGAAACCCAAAGGATAAAATAAATTTCAAAAAAGTAAAGAATTTGAATAGTTTCAATGGGCTAGCCATGATAGGCAAGTGCTTATATATTTTAAGGGCAGCAAATACTCATGTCTCTTAGGAGTTCTACCTTGTTTAAGCATCGCTGAAGGAACAAGTAGAGCTAAACTCTGGACTTGTATGTTAAAAAAAATATACCTTAGAGAAACAGAGGGAAGATAGAGTAAGACACTAATTATAGGTTTATTTTTAAGTTAAATTTTATTTTATTTTCAATTGAAGATATATCTTCTCTCTCTTCTATTTCCCCACTCTAGCCTATCCTCCCCACTGAAAAAGCAAGAAAAATAAAATACAAATATGTCTAATCAAGCAAAATATATATATGTATGCATAGTCAAGTCAGTGCCATTCATATATTAGTTACATCCAGAAAAATGTCCTGGTCTGCATTCTGAATTCATCACCTCTCTGTCTGGAGGTGGGTAACATGTTCCTTCAGAAATCCACTGGAATTGTGTTTGGTCATTGTGGTGATCAGAATTCCCAAGTCTTTTAAAGTTGTTTGTCTTTACAGTTTTGTTGTTACATAAATTGTTCTCCTTGTTCTGCTCACTTCACTGTATATCAGTTTATACAAGCTTTCCTAGGTTTCTCTGTAACCATTCATCTCATCATTTCTTACTTCACAATAATATTCTATCATATTAATATGCCATAACTTGTTCAGTCATTCTTCAGTTGATAGGTGCCTCTTCAGTTTCCATTTCTTTACCACTACAAAAAGAACTACAATTCACATATATTTTTTCATATATGTATCCTTTTTCTCTTTTTTGGATGTTTTTTTGGGTATACATGTGTTAATGGTATTGTGGGGCTAAGAGGCATATACAGTTTAATAGCTTTGGAGACATGAACTAACATATCTTTAAATCAAGGTGTCACAGGTAAAGGTCAGTGAAATAAAGAATTTAGGGGGACAGGACAGAGCATAAGAACAACTTTTGTCAAGGAGGTATAAAATTATGTAAGAAGAGAATAAAGCAAACCAGGGTACTGGGCTAAATTAGAGAGGTGTATGAGAAGTCACTTAGTCCAAAGGGATTAAAGCAAAAGAAGTTATAGCTACTTATAGGTGATTACAAAAAAAAAAAAAAAAGACGGGGCATATGATAAAGACAAGATTCAGTGATTTAGGTGTGAACTGGGAAGGGAAGAGAAGATTGATGTCTGGGATCAGATTGTTTCTAGCAAAACAAGTTGTAGATGCTTTGTTTGCTTTCATTTCCTTCAAGAGAAATAATAAAACAGAATTTTTTGGAGGAAAAACCAAAGTTAACAATTATAGTTTTGAATGTTAACAAGATTCAGTTGACCAGAGAATGGAAAAAGAGTTGGAGAATGGAACAGAAAAACAATATATAGTACTTTTATACATACAAGAAACGTTCTTAAAAACAAGATTTATATTTATATAGAGTTAGAATGAGAAGTTGGAGTAGAATTTGTTATACCTCAGATAAATTAAGAAAAGTAGAACTGGCAGTTATGATGTAATTAATCAGCAGGCATTTATTGTGTACCTATTTTGTGCCAGGAACTATGCTAAGCTCTCAGGATATTAATACAAATAATGAAACAATCCCTACTCTCAAGCAGCTAAACATTCATTTGGGATAGACAACAGTACATGTCATTATATGTAAGGCAACAGTAAAAATTATCTCTAAGATAAGATTAGGAGAGGCATGCAAGGATCATAGGGTCATCAATCGATTTAGAGCTATAGGGATCCTCAAAGGCCATTATGTCTTATCCTTTTATAGATGAGGAAAATGAGTCTCAAGGAAGTTAAATGACTTGTCCAAGTCCTACAGGTAGAGCTAGAGGTGGGACCTATGGGAACACAGGTACTCTGACTCCAGAGTCAATTTTCTTTTAGAAACTACTTAAGGAGGCAGAGCCAAGATTGTACAGTAGTAGGAAGCAATGCACTGAGCCTCCTTCCAGCCTCATCCAGAAAGATTTAGAAAATGCAAGAGACTGAATCCTGATGGAGAAATCCAGAAAAAGCTGCAATGAGTCATTTGTCCAGCCCAACTCAGCATAGAGAGACAGAGAGGCCTAAAGTCACTGAGGATGGGGGCAGGCCAGGAGTTCTCTGCATGGAGTGCTCCAGTGTGCAAGGCAAGAGGAGGTCTCATACTCATACCCAGGCACCACCAGAACCATACTGGGACACTGAAACAGAGTTAAGTACAGATTGGTAGTTCTGTTACTCATTACTTAGTTCCAAGTCACAAATCCAGGGAAGACTGAGAAAGGGATTTATGCATGGGGTTGGTATTCCTGGGTAGAGAAGCCCTGGGTGATATACTAAGAAGGGAGGAAGTTAAGAAACCAGAAGAAGAAATTGTCTGGGAAGGACTTCAGTTGCTAAGAAGGGTTTCATTTCCAGTATCTAGCTTAGCCTTCAGAGGAATAACCAGAGCAGGAATCCCAGACCAAAAGGTATCTACAATTCTGCCACTCTGAACCAATGGAGCTTCCAGGTTGGCTGAGAGTACCCAGGTGTATTAGGAGGGCAGAGTTCATAATCTCAAAGAGGATCATATACATGTCTGAAAGGTTCGGAACCGCCGGATATAAGAAACTCTCAAAGTAGAAGGCAGAAGAATCAAAACATATGTTTAGGCTCCACAGTAACCAACCCATGAACCAGCAACCCCATTTTGATATATTGATCAAAAGCTTCCAGGCCCAATAAGTACGCCTTACAAGAGTAACCAGGAGGCTACAGAGAAGCATGATGGTGTAAAACAAAATCATGCTTCCCCCTCTATGGTAAAAAGATTACCTATTGGCTTCAAGTCCTTGTTCAGCTTCCTCCCGTAGGTCAGCTCTGCTACCGGCAGCTCCTGCTTCAGCTTCAGCTGTGGCTGTGGCTGTGGCAGCCTCTGGCTCCAACGGAAGCTGTTTTTAACCATCTGGCTTCTGCGGGGGTGTAAGGTACTCTGGGGAAATCACAGGTTCTTTCAATCTGCTTAAGCAAGGTGAAGGGGTTGACCGGGAAAGCACAGGTTCTTTCGATCAGCTTAAGCAAGGGAAGCAAGGTGAAGGGGCCGACAAGCTTACTCCAGCCCAACATACAAACAGCATTCATTTCAGGGGAAAAAGCCAAACTAGTCAAGGGCACTTGTTGACTAAGTGCTAAGGAGCCCATTTTTGGTTACCAACACACTTCTCCACCCCTTGTTATAGGATACATAATCTAATCAGCAATGTATCCTAGAACATACATTGTGATCCAATTATAAAGGAAACTAAAACATATCATTCATAATAAAGCAAAACATATCATTTGGTGACATTCCTAAATATTGGTTTATGATTCAAATGTGATCCACCCCTAGGTCCCAGCAAGATAATCTCTTCAATCAATCATTCCAAAAATAATTATTAATAATTCAAATGTCCACCCCTAGATCCTTGTATCCATTACATAGGATCAATAATATCATAACAATAAAACAACATAGCAAGGATAACACAAAATAAGTACATAGAACACTATCATCATTCCCACCCCCCTCGAACGATTGGGGCTCAAAATCTTGGGGTAAGGGGTGAAGGTCTCATTTTCCATAGCTTCTTCTTGCTGAAATTGGATGTAGAGATGGCCCTGCCCCAAAAAGTCCCATTCCAGAGGTCAGTTCTTTAAGGAGCTGGCAGGAATTCCAAGAATGCTATGTGCTTAGGCAGTCACCAGAAAGTGCAGGGTGCTTAAGCCTAAAGGAAACAGAACTAGCAACAACATTAGCCAAAACAAAGGACAAAAAGAGTAGGCAAGTATGGGGTATTATCCTTCAAATAAAATCATCTCAAGTTTGGTTGAGATTTCAGTTATGCAAAGATCCAACATCAGAGCCAAACTCAGGTGGGAAATGTTTCTTTTCAAAAGGAACATAATGAGGAAGCCAAGAGGATCCCACCCTAGATAGAGACTAAGATTGTCCTCTCAGCCTTTCCCCAGATGTACAAGGAAACACAATGGGAAAATTAAACTAAGAGGATCCCATCCTAGATAGAGACTAAGATTGTCCTCTCAGCCTTTCCCCAGATGTACAAGTTTTCGTCTGTTAATCACACAAGGTCCCCTTCCCTCTGAGTGGCTTGTGGGCTTGCAGGAACAGTTCTTATTTCCCTATCTCTCCTGTTATCAAGTCCTTTATCCTGGTACATTCTGTATAATTCATTGGTTGGAATGCCATCTGTCATTTCAAAACCTACCCCTGCTCTCAATAGAGCAGTAAACATTTCTTTCCTTGTTACTCTCCTTTGGCGCCAAGTTTGCTGGTTATTCACCCTTCTCTCTCGAGGAGATCTATCCCTTCCCCAGTCACCTAGTCATGTAACTGTAAAATCTTATTTATCACTGTTGTAAGACGGCTCCCTACTTCCCCAAGTAACAAATTCAAAATTAGTTGCTTATAAGCAGGGGGAGCTGTCCTAATTATTAAATTCCTATGAGGCAGTCCCATTGGATCATTGTAATATTTGTCTGCAGTTCCTATCATAATGGCAGTCTTCACTACCTCCTCCTTTAGTCTCATGATACAATCTCTAAGTGAATACCAGGGTCTGTGCTCAGTGGGCCACATAGAATCAGTAGCATATCTCTTATTGCATCCCACAGCGGCTAATGCCAACAGAGTAGTCCTGCTATCACCATCTCCTTGCTGATGATGTTCCCTAAAAGCTTGTTGAACTAGAGGATCATGGCTGATACCTATGAATCTCATACAGTCTGTCCTATCTACTGATATTCCACTGGCCCCTTGATCACTGAGTCTTACCATCCAAGATATTAATGGTTCTCCTATTCTTTGGCTGAATCTACTCAAAATATCTGTGACCTCTTGCGGTGAGAAATCTTCCTGAATTTCCCTTGTAACTGAGTCATCACCTCGGGTTTCTGTCTTCCTCCTTTGTATGAGTCGAGCCCTTGTCTGATCATTTAACCATCTCTCATTCTCTGTGTGAGGGACATCCTGAACCCTAGTAGTATTTTGTGCCTCAGCCCCTAATGTTGTCTCATTTTCCCCCCACTTGCTTCCTCTGCCACCATGGCAAGGATGAAGCAGGCAGTCAGGCTCAGTCTGGGCTGGGTTGGAATGCACTCTGGGCTTTTTTGGTCTCCTGTTGCTCCTAGCCACATTAATAGAAAAGTTCTCACTTGAGTCAGTTTGTTCTCTTGCTATCTGAGATTCCCCTTCTTGCCGTGGGGTAGGAGTGCCCCCATCTCTTTCACTTAATCTCAATCTTTCGTATACTAGCCGGTAGGCTGATAACACTATCCAGCTTTGCCTAGATAGTGATGCCCCTGACTGAATCCCAACTTCTTGTAAACACTTTTCCAAATCCTTAGGATCTCTCCGTAGCCTTGGTTCCCAGTTTTCACAGAGTCCAGCTTTTTTAGCCAATTCTTTTGCTAGGGAGGAATAAAATGGATCCTCCCATCCTGGGATATTCATCTCTTCCTCTGAAATTGTTCTGCTTCTAAATAGAGATCTTATACCTAGCGATCCCATCCTCGTCGCCAAATGTATTAGGAGGGCAGAGTTTATAATCTCAAAGAGGATCATATACATGTCTGAAAGGTTCGGAACCGCCGGATATAAGAAACTCTCAAAGTAGAAGGCAGAAGAATCAAAACATATGTTTAGGCTCCACAGTAACCAACCCATGAACCAGCAACCCCATTTTGATATATTGATCAAAAGCTTCCAGGCCCAATAAGTACGCCTTACAAGAGTAACCAGGAGGCTACAGAGAAGCATGATGGTGTAAAACAAAATCATGCTTCCCCCTCTATGGTAAAAAGATTACCTATTGGCTTCAAGTCCTTGTTCAGCTTCCTCCCGTAGGTCAGCTCTGCTACCGGCAGCTCCTGCTTCAGCTTCAGCTGTGGCTGTGGCTGTGGCTGTGGCTGTGGCTGTGGCAGCCTCTGGCTCCAACGGAAGCTGTTTTTAACCATCTGGCTTCTGCGGGGGTGTAAGGTACTCTGGGGAAATCACAGGTTCTTTCAATCTGCTTAAGCAAGGTGAAGGGGTTGACCGGGAAAGCACAGGTTCTTTCGATCAGCTTAAGCAAGGGAAGCAAGGTGAAGGGGCCGACAAGCTTACTCCAGCCCAACATACAAACAGCATTCATTTCAGGGGAAAAAGCCAAACTAGTCAAGGGCACTTGTTGACTAAGTGCTAAGGAGCCCATTTTTGGTTACCAACACACCAGGTCAGAAACTTGCAAATCTTAGACCAGGTGAATGGCAGTCAGACTTTACCCTGGATCAGACCACTTTGGGGACAATGAAAGCTTACAGATCCCCAGCCCTGAGATCCTGAAACAACATAACACTCAATATCCCAAGAAAGCAGCACAGGACCAACCCAGACTTTCCTTCCTAGAGGTGCCTCAAAGCCTAGCCCTAACTTCCAGTCTGAAGTCAAGAGAAAAGCTGGAAGAATGAGGGGAAAAAAGAATCCCACCATGAAACATTATTATGGTAGCAGGGATACTGAAGTCACAAATACAGAAGAAGAGAATGACTCCAAAACATCCACAAGAGAAGTCTCAAAAGAAAAATATAACCTAGGGACAAATTCAGTTAGAATTCCTGGAAGATATAAACAAGACTTTTTTAAAGATTTATCTTTCCAAGGTAGGGAGACCCTAGGTAGTGTACTGAGAAGAGAGGGCTGTTCAGAAGTCATCAGCAGCAGTGGTGTGGCTCAGACCCCAAGCTCAGAGCAAAGTCTCATTTTCAGCCTCTAGGTTAGTATTACAACAATTCTGCTAGCAGCTGCTGTGGGGATGAAAGACGAACACAAACCCAACAACAAGAACACTGCCAGCACAGGTTCTTTTGATCTACTTTACTAAGGAAAGCAACATTAAGGGGTTAACAGTCTTACTTTAATCCAGCATACAAATATCATTCACTTAGTTCAGGGGGAAAAGCTAGCACCCTGAAATTCAGAGCAAATAAAAACAAATTACAAACATACATTTATAAACAGACCAAATACAATTCATAGTTACCAAGAAACCATCAACATCTGAGTTCAGCCGGGAGGCCCTTAGAGCGGCTGCCCAGAGTTCCGCGCCTCCAGGAGTGTGAGCCTCCAAGAGAACGCCAACCTGTGGGTTTATATATCTTGTTCAGGGTCAAAAGTGAGTCACACATGTGACTCACCCATGTGACCTAAAAGGCATCACAAAATGCAACTTAAAGCCACATGCTCTAAAAGCCTCTGATCTCACAAACATGTCACTCAAACCCATGAAAACTAGGCTTTCCCTTGAGGCAAGGAGGTCATCAAGGACTCCTAATTTAATCAAGGAAACGAAGGCCAAACTTTTCAAGGGCACTTGATTGAATAAGTCCTAAAAGCCCATCTTGATTGCCAATACAGAGAAATAACCAATTCAACAAACCCAGACAAAAGGGGAGCCTGCAATTCTGCCACTTTGAAACAACAGAGCTTTTCAGCTAGACTGATAGAGGCAGAGTATAGCAGAACTCTGCACTTAGAAATGCCTAAGCCCTGGTCAGGAACTTTCAGAGCTCAGACCAGGAAGTCAGCAATCAGACTTTACCTTGGACCAGACCCCTTTCAGAGTACTGAAAGCTTACAGATCCCAGCCTGTTCTTGAGATCCTGAAAAAACACAATACTCAGTTCTTCAAGAAAGTAGGAACAGGACCAGCCCAGACCTTCGCTCTACAACTTCTTCAGAACCCAGCCCTAATATCAAGTCCAAAGTCAGGAAGAAGTCTTGAGGAATGAGCAAACAAACAAAAAAAAAGAGCCACATGATAATAAGATATTATCATGGCAGGGATATTGTAGATATGAAACCAGAAGAAGAGAATGACTCCAAAATATCTACAAGCAAAATCTCAGAGAAAGACACAGCCTGGGCAGAAATTCAACTAGAATTCCTGGATTAGATGAAACAAGAGTTTTAAAGAGTTAAAATGCTTTTACAAATAAAATGAGGGTGTTTGAGACAAAAATTATAAAAGAAAGAGAACTACGAAGAAAGAATTGGAAAGGGAATTAACAGCTTGGCACAAAAGGTACAAAACTTTGCTCAAGCAACAAATTCTCTGAAAATTAGAATGGACCAAGTAGAATCTATTGACTTCATGAGGAAACAAGATATATTAAAACAAAATCAAAAGACCAGAAACATAGAAGAAAATATCAGTTATCTCATAGCAAAAATGACTGACCTGGGAAACAGATCAAGGAGAAAAAAAAATTATGAATCATTGGACTATCTGAATGTCATGGAAAGAAAAACTCTGACATTATGTTCTTTCTTTCTTTCTTTTTAGTTTTCAACATTCACTTTTTGAGTTATAAATTTCCCCCTTCCCTCCCCCATCTCCAAGATCGCCTGCTACCTGATATGCACTATATGTGTACAGTTATATTACACATATTTCCATGAGTCATGTTGTGAAAGAAGAATTAGAACAAAAGGGAGAAACCATGAGAAAGAAAAAAAAAGAGACAATAGTCTGCTTTGATCTGTGTTTAGACTCCATAGTGCTTTCTCTGGATGTGGATAGCATTTTCCATCACGAGTCTTTTGGAACTGTCTTAGATCATTGGATTGCTGAGAAGAGCTAAGTCTATTAAAATTGGTCATTGTCCAGTGTTACTGTTACTGTGTACAATGTTCTCCTGGTTCTGCTCACTTCACTCAGCATTAATTCATGTAAGTTTTTCTAGATTTTTCTGAAATCTGCCTGCTTATCATTTCTTATGAAACAATAGCATTCCATTATATTCAGCTACCACAACTTGTTCAGCCATTCCTCAATTGATGGATATCCCTTCAATTTCCAATACTTTGCCACCACAAAAAAAAATGCTGCTATAAATATTTTTGTACATGTGGGTTCTTTTCCCTTTTTTATGATCTGTTTGGGATACAGACTTAGTAATGGTATTGCTGGATCAAAGGGTATGCACAGTTTTATAGCCCTTTGGGCATAGTTCCAAATTACTCTCCGAAATGGTTGGATCAGTTCACAACTCCACCAGCAGTGCATTAGCGTTCCAGTTTTCCCACATCTTCTCCAACATTTATTGTTTTCCTGTTTTGTCATTTTAGCCAATATGATAGGTGTGATGTGTTATCTCAGAGTTGTTTTAATTTGCATTTTTCTAATCAATCGTAATTTAGAGCATTTTTCATATGACTATAGATAGCTTTAATTTTTTTTATAAGTCAATTTATTTATTTTTAGTTTTCAGCATTCACTTCCATAAGTTTTAAATTTTCTCCCCCTCCTTTTCCTCCCTCCTCCCCAACAGGATGCTATCTGATATAGGCTCTACATATACATTCCTATTAAATATAATTTCACATTAGTCATGGTGTATAGAAGAATTAGAAGGAACGGGAGTAACCATGAGAAAGAAAAACATAAAACAAGACAAAACAAAAAAAGAAAATAGTCTGCTTAGGTCTGCCTTCAGACTCCATATTTCTTTTTCTGGATATGGATAGCATTTTCCACCATGAGTCTTTTGGACTTGTTTTGGGTCCTTGCATTGCTGAGAAGAGCTAAGTCTATCAAAGTCAGTCATCACACCCTGTGGCTATTACTGTGTACAATATTCTCCTGGTTCTGCTCACTTCACCCAGCATCAGTTCATATAAGGCTTTTCAGGTTTTTCTGAAGTCTGCCTGTTCATCATTTCTTAGAGCACAATAGTATTCTGTTATATTCAAATAACACAACTTGTTCAGCCATTCCCCAATTGATGGGCATCCCCTCAATTTCCAGTTCTTGGCCACCACAAAAAGAGCTGCTATAAATATTTTTGTACATGTGGGTCCTTTTCCCATTTTTATGATCTCTTTGGGATACAGCCCTACAAGTGGTATTTCTGGGTCAAAGGGTATGCACATTTTTTTATCCCTTTGAGCATAGTTCCAAATTACTCTCCAGAATGGTTGGATCAGTTTACAACAACAACAACAACAATGAATTAGTGTTCCAGTTTTCCCATATCTCCAACATTTATCATTTTCCTGTTTTGTCATGTTAGCCAATCTGATACGTGTGATGTGTTACCTCAGAGTTGTTTTGATTTGCATTTCTCTAATCAATAGTGATTTAGAGCCTTTTTTATATGACTATAGATAGTTTTAATTTCTTCCTCTGAAAACTGCTTGTTCATATCCTTTGACCATTTATCAGTTGGAGAATGACTTGTGTTCTTGTAAATTTGACTCAGTTCTCTTAATATTTTAGAAATGAGGCCTTTATCAGAGATACTAGTTGTAAAAATTCCCAGTTTTCTGGATAGCTTTAATTTCTTTATCTGAAAACTGCTTGTTCATATCCTTTGATCATTTATCTATTGAGAAACAATTTATATTGTTGTAAATTTGACTCAGTTCTCTATATATTTTAGAAGTAAGGCCTTTATCAGAGATACTGACTGTAAAAATTGTTTCCCAGCTTTCTGCTTCCCTTCTAATCTTGGTTGCACTGGCTTTGTTTGTGCAAAAACTTTGTCTATTAATGCAATCAAAATTATCCATTTTGCATTTCATACATTCCCTGTTTCTTGTTTGGTCATAAATTCTTTTATTCAAAAAAAAATAAATTCTTTTATTCTCCATAGATCTGACAGGTAAACCATTCATTGCTTGCCTAATTTGCTTACAGTATCACCCTTTATTAGATATCATATTTCAAGAAATCTTAAAATAAAATTTCCTAGATCTCTTATAATCAGAGAGTTAAATGGTAATTCAGTCGAACCTAGAAGAAACTTCCAAATTAAAACTCAGGAACATTATAGCCCAAATCCAGAGTTTCTAGTTCAAAGAAAATGTTCTGCAAGCAGTCAGAAAAAAAGAATTAAAATACTGAGGAGCCACAGTCAAGATCACATATGATTTAGCAGCCACCATTATAAAGGAGCAGAGGATTTGGAATATGACATTTGAGAAAGAATACAAGGATAACTTACCCAGCAAAACTGAGTATGCTACAAGGGGCAAAGTGGATCTTCATTGAACTAGAGGACTTTCAGATATTTCTCATAAAAAGACCAGAACTGTGAGCTTTGATGTTCAAACACAGGAATGAAGAGAAACACAAAAGAGCAGTGGTAAATGTGGTAAACAACAGTTAACAAAAAATAAACAATAATAGACAATGATAAAAGACTAAGGAAAGATAAATTGCTTTATATTCAAATCTGGGGTGATGGTACATATATTCCCTCTGAACGCTGTAATCTTCACCTTCATAGAGGGAGTTGAATCAGACAAAGCTTAGTAGTGTTTCTATTATGTCTTGATGATCTCAAGATAAGAATGGAAAAGGAAGAGGAATACACTGTCAGGTGGGAGGGGTGAGGAGAGAAGAGTAGCAAAGGTTAGGAAAAATTATATAATGAGGGTGCACAAATAGACAAGTAGGAGGGAGTGGCTGGACCTTGAAACTCACTCTCATCTGAACTCGTCAAAAGAAGGAAGAATATATACACAAACAGTTGCTTACAGAAAGAGGGAGAGGAGAAAAGGAGGACAGGGGAATTAGAGGGAGAGATTAAGGAAAGGATTAGTCCTAAGCAAAACAAACTCTAAGGATGTACAAAAGAGCTCTTTGTGTCATGGCAAAGATGAAAATCTGAGGGGTACCCAGGAAGGATTCATCCAGGAAGGATGAATGAGATAAGTTTCTTTTGGACGTAGACAATGTGGAAATGTGTTTTAATTGATTATACATGTTTGTAACGGGTTTCGTTTTTCTTGCGTTCTCAATTTAGAGGTAGGTTGGGATGGAAGGGTAAGAACATTAATCTTAGTTGATTAAAAACAAGCAAAATATTTAAAATTTTTTTTTAAAGTAGCTGACCTGACAATTGAGAATCAAGATACACAGAGGCTTCTAGGAAAAGAGAAAGGATATTAAGGTCCTTTAGCACTGGCGGAGTGAGTTGCCTATACATGTGCCTTACTACCCTAAATTAGTGCTCACTCTTTTCATTTATACAGTGTATATTTAGGATGCTTTGCAGCTACTGTGGTCGCTAGACTACTTTGCTAACTGTCTTTTATTTAAGCTAATTGTGCCTACTGCCTTTGTATTAAAAGTAAGCTCCTCTGTGGGTGGCTCATGAGTTGTGTTTTTAAGAGCACAGGCCCATAGACTATGTCCTGGAAACTGGTAGTTGTAGCCAGGCTCTGTGGAATCAATTGATGAATACAAGTACAAGCTAGTGGAGTAATCTAGATGGGTTGCTACATCTTAATGGTATTGTAATATGCCATTACAGGTAAATAGAGAAATAATGAATTTATTAAGTGCTTCCTATGTTCTGGACACTGTTCTAGAGATTCTCATTCATGCACATAAGTGCTCAATGTAAGGGAGCTCTAATAGGGGAAGACAATATAGGAAGTAAAGTTGAAAAGTTGGTTAGGGGAAAGGGTGCAAGTAGCATTGTGTGGACATGTCTGGAAAGTTTCATGAAGCTCTGGTTCTGGGCAAGATAATGTAAAACACTATTGGTCATTATCTTTCATTCTTGAAGAGCGCCAAAATGACATCATTATACTAGAGTCAAGTTTCAGTGTGACCGACTCTGGCTTATCAGACCAATACGACCTTGGAATGCTCTACCACAAGTCAGGCATGAATAGGCCATGTGAATATTTGGAGTGGATACTCTAAATTTGCACATCCTGTGTTTCCTTTGAGGTGTTTCAATTTTGCTTTGCTCATAGAGCACAGCACCTTCTCTGATGTGGGCATGCCATGCTGAGCAGTCCTGTGCCAGTGTCTCCCATGTCACACAATCTGTTCCAAAGTTCTTGAGAGAGACCTTGATCACCACACCATGTATACATGGAACCATCAGTTACAGCAAATGGAGAAGTTTGGAATGCTATGGGTAAGTTCACTTACTTTGGTAGTGTACTTTCCAAGGGTGTACACATTGTTAATGAGGTTGACACACACATTGATAATGAGGTTGACCACGGTTGACCATGCACTGCCAGAGCTAGGTCAGGGTTTGGGAGGCTCCCAAGGAAAGTATGGGAGAAAAAGAGATATTAGACTAATTACCAAACTGAAGATTTACAGAGCCATCGTGCTGACCTCATTGTTGTATGCCTGCGAAACCTGGACAGTCTACTAGTGCCATGCCAGGAAACTGAATCAGTTCTATTTGAATTGTCTTAGGAAGATTCTGAAGATCACCTGACAAGATAAGGTACCAGACACTGAGGTCCTTACTCGAACTAAACTGCCAAGCTTCAGAAAGCACAACTCTGATGGTCTGGCCATGTTGTTCGAATGCAAAATGTATATTTGCCAAAAAGACTGTTTTGTGGAGAACTCACACAGGGCAAACATTCACATGGTGATCAGAAGAAGAGATATGAGGACACTTTCAAAACATTATTAGAGCTAAGGTCATAGTACAAAGTTGTGGTGGGGAGGAAGATGGGAAAAAGGGGAGGAGAGATAAAAATATACTATAGTTTATTTGTTCACCAATATGATGTGTAAAGCTGCAATGTATTTATTTTTTAAATAGATACCTCTTTTCCTACTTATAATAACACTACAGATAATGGTATAAGACTAGTATAGCATATGGGGTCTCTAGAATAGCCACCCCAGGTTCAACGTGTTTTATGGATCTGCATCTACCAATTATGATAGCACACAAATCCCCATTCATGTATTTATTTTTATTCATAGTACACAATTAGTTAAAAGCAGAAACAGTAATGAAATATCATAAAAAGAAAAGCAACAATGAAACATTTCTCTCCTAAATGTTGGACAGATTCTTCTCAGAAAAAGCACAGTGGGAAAAAATAGTATCTTATATGCATATAGGTTATGCATGGGATTACACACATGTATTTAGGGCACTAATATCCACTAGACTGTAGCCTGATGATGGCATCATACCTCTTTCTCTGGGTTTGTACCTATGCTTCATTGTGCATATATACTTCATATGCATCTTTGTGTCACATACATCCATTGTGTTCGCTGCTACCTGCTGGTACTTTCCTACTGATTGTCATGTTTGCTGTTTTCTGACTTAGCATCCTTGTTTTTTCTACTCTTTGTTGGGCATCTCACTATGATGGTTTCTTAGGTTAACTCAAATGCCACCTACTCCTGCCTAATGCCACCAAACTGCTTGTTACTCACTTCTGCCTGGAATTATCTTGTGTTTACTTTGTTTAGAAAAAAACCAATGTTTTGTGTTGTCTACATAGTGCTTCCCTTGATAGAATGTAATCTTTCTGAGGGCAAGTATTGTTTCATTTTGTCTTTGTATCCCCAGTACATAGCATATACTTAATAAATAAATGCCTATTGATCTATTGTTCTTTATCCACTTAGCCTGCATTCCTGCCTTAATTATGTATATCCATCAGTAGCAAAAGCTAGTAGCTTTGTTTTTTGTATTTTGGCAGTGAAAAATCTCAGTCTCCCTGAACTAGCAACCCATAGATTCACTTAGAAGGCCTGATTCCATAATCCTCAATTGTAAAGACATATACCATTCATCCTTATCTCTTGCAGAGATAAGGGATAAGGGATAAGTCACTTCCTTTATGTCAGTAGTTTTTCCCAGCTCCCTCCCTCTACCTAAAGTATCATGCAAAAACAGTGCCAGGCTATGTCAGAAGCATATTGCTAGTAGTTTTCCATCCTGCTGTACTGGGAAATAGAAAACTTCTCTTTTAAGATAGATTGGAGACTTGCCTCAGTGCTAGGGCCAGTGTTTTGAATGTCACATGCATATATAATGTCAGAACACAAATAATATTCCAGAGTGTAGGAAGTAAGGCTGCTGACATAACACTATTAACTTATATTGAGCTTACAGTTCAGTGCAATGCCCAGATCTTTTTCAGAACAGCTTCTTTCTAACCATGCCTCCCTCATCTTAAACTTGTGAATTTTGTTTTCTTTACCCAGATGCAAGACTTTGCATTTATTTCTATTCAATTTAATCCTATTAGATGCTGTAACTTGTCAAGATCTCATGAGATGGTCCTTTGTGTTGGCTATCCCTCCCCACTTGTATTATGTGTAAATTTGATAAATATGCCTTTGTCCAAGTCATTGATAAAAATGTTAAGTAGTGCAGGACAAAGCAACAGAACCCTGGGGTACTTCACTAGAGAGGAGATTAACAACTGCTCTTTGAGTCTATCTGACCCCTTTTGAAACTGCCTGATTTTATCATTGGCTAATCTATAGTTCTTCCACTTCTTCACAAGAATTGTATGAGATAAATAGCCCTATTTTAGAAAAAGAAATTGAACAAGGACCAGATAGAGTCGCAAATAAATTCTACCAAATATTTTGAGAACAATGAATTCCCACACTATATAAACTATTTGGAAAAAATGAGCAAAGAAGGAGTCCTACTAAATTCTTTTTATGACAGAAACATGGTGCTGATAACTAAATCAGGAATAGCAGAAACAGAGAAAGAAAACTATAGACCAATTTCCCTAATAAGTATTGATACAAAAATTTAAATAAAATACTAGAAAAGAGATTACAGCAACATATCAGGTAAGATTTATATCAGGCATATAAGGTTGGTTCAATATTAGGAAAAGTATCAACATAATTGACCATATCAATAACAAAACCCACAGAAATCAGATAATAGATTTAGAAAAAGATTCCGATTAAAAACTCTAGAAAATATAGGAATAAATGGAGCTTTCCTAAAAATGATAAGTAGTATTTATCTAAAACTAATAGCAAGTATTATCTGTAATGGGGATAATCTAGAAGCCTCCTTAACAACATAGGGGTAACATGAAGATGCCCGTTATCACCACTATTGTTCAATATTGTATTATAAATGCTAGCTATAGCAATAATGTTGAGGGTTGAGGGAGATGAGGTCCAGGAATCCCAGGACTGGAGCTCCCAAATGAGGTCATTGAGAGGGAGTGCCCCTCAAAGACCAGAGTACTGGAGAGGGTCAAGGTCATCCGGAATGAATGTACGATCTCAAACATTTTTTAAGTCAAGGTGGCAAAGATTTATTACACTTTACAGCAGGCAAAAGTTCTTAGGGAACCTCCAACCTTAGAGGGCTACAGGGAAAGTTTAAATATGAGATTTGGGGGTGAAACATGTCACTTAAGTGTTTTGGGGTGGGATTAGGGAGTGGTTAAGGAGTGGTCTGTTCTTAAAGGAACATGCACTTTTTTTTATCTACTGTGCAGGTATCTTACCCAGAGTTCACTGGGAAATAGCCCAAGCAGGGGCTACCTGGGGGTGTGGTTTTGACTATGAAACATCACTAAGTCAACCGAAGGTCAGGACTGGCTAGAGATATCCAGGTGGTTTCCATCAAATGTCGTGTTAGACAAGATGAATGTAAGGGAGTATACATTTAACTATGTCTAGGATACATATCAGGAAGGTCAGTAAGTAGTAAATATTGTTATATCCTAGTGCCCAGCCAATTAGCAACATAGAAGGAGTCCAAACTAATAAATTCTATAGGTACAGCTGGCTGCAGTATCAGGAGGAGAGATAAGTATTTTGCTGAGGCATGCTACCCTTGAACTGGAGAGAATCTCCTAGAGCCAATGCTTTGAAGCTAGGGAGAGAAGTGATTTTAGAACTGGGGTACAGGCACAGGCACCTAAGCAGAGGCTAAAGAGAAATGTGATTTTAGAATTAGGGTTCAAGCACAAGTACCCCATCAATAAGAGAAGAAAAAAAATAGAAGGAATTAAGATAGGCAATGAAGAAACACAACTATCACTCTTTGCATATGATATGATGGTATATCCTTGGAGAATCCTAGAGAATCAACTAAAAAACTAGATGAAGTAATTAACAACTTTAGCAAAGTCACAGGATATAAAATAAACCCACATAGATCATCAACATTTCTGTATATTACCAACAAATTCCAGCAGGAAAAGATGAAAGAGAAATTTTACTTAAAATAACTGTAGGCAATATAAAATGTTTGGGAGACATATGCCATTTATCCTTATCTCCTGCAGATACCTCTAAGGGATAAGTTGCTTCCTTCATGTCATGAGTTTTTCCCAGCTCCCTCTCTCTACCTAAAGTATCATGCATAAAACAGTGCCAGGATATGTCAGAAGCATACTGCTAGTATTTTTCCATCAAGCCTCAATAACTAGTGAGAGCTATTCCAGTGGCTGTTGTTGTGGAGAAGTAAAACATTCCTACTATTGAAGACAAAAATTGATGCCAAGAACCAAGAGGCTATTGTTGCAGAACAGCCTATTCATCAGAAAAGAAAGACTTTAAGAGCAAGTAGACAACTGAAATAATTGTCATTGACTCCTCTATAGCATGGCATAAGATTCTTGAAGATCAATGAACAGTGAAGAAGTCAATTAAATTAATTCCTATGAAGAAAAAGCACTTGTCATGTGCTGAAGACTGAAAAAAGTGTTTAATAACTGATTGTTGATCTTGAAAAAGTTAATTTTTACTAATTCAAACTCACTTTTTCATTCAAAGCTATATGCCAGAATAGTTGTCAAAAGATTTTCTAGTGAGTCTGTTACATCCGGGCATCATTATAGACCATAAAATGTTGGCCCAGAAGTGTTTATGATATTTTTTATTTCCTATGGGCCTGACAGTCCTTCCCGTTTCCATTAGGAATATATAGAAATGTACCTAAGAGATGAAGGTAAACATGCTTCGGTGTCCTGGGAATTCATTTGATTTTAATGCCATTGAAAGCTTAAAACTTCGAGGAAAGCTGTTCCTCAAAGATACGCTTAATATCCAATGTGATATAAGTCTAGTTTCATGTTGTTTCATGATGAAGAATTAAATATGTGTCAAAATCTTGGGAATTCAATGCCAAATCATGTACAAGTGATTATAGCAAAAGGAGAACATTAAAGTTTTATGTTTTTTAAATTGAATTTTATTTTATTTCTGCTTCTCATTTCCTTCCTTTACCCCCTCCCACACCTGTCCATAACCATTACACAAAATAATTTTAAAAGAAACACTATGGAATTTAGTAAAATATTATCATTTAATTATATTTATTTAGTTCTTTTAGTACACATTGACTTCCATTTATTTAAACCATCCTATATATTTGTTAGTAAAGAGGTTTACTTAAAATTCTTTTTAGCCACCTAGAAAAGGAATTTATGTACTTAAATTAGTTTAAGGATATTTAATTATTTTACACCTTTCCTTGTCTTTCTGAAATATCATTTATCTGTATGACTGAATTATTTCAATGATTATTTTATAGGTGCATTATAATGTGTCAGTGCTCACAAACAGTGACCCAACTTTGGTGTTTTTCTTTCTATTATGTTTTGCCATTGCCACCATCTCCTTCAGCTTTATGATTAGCGTGTTCTTTAGTAAAGGTGAGTTAAAGAAATCTTATCTGGGAATTGATTAATTTTTCACACAGATTTAGCAGGGGTGGGTTTTTTTAAGCTTTCCTATTGGGCATCACTGCCACCCTACAACTTTCAAAAGTTCTTATGGAGAACAGAGATTCTTAGGGATTAATCAGAGTCAATTGTTTATTCTTATGAGTTGCTATTTTAATTTATTTGAGTAGTTAGAGGAAACTAATTTTAAAATCCTTTTGCAGGACCCTTTGAAAATTAATAATACGGAGCTTTTTTGGTGATATTTACATGTGGCATGCCTTTTTAGCTTCCTTCTGATTCATAGTGACAGGCTGGGTTCCCTGAAAGACTGATACCCAGGTGTAATCACTCAGGATTCTCATTCCCAAAAGCATACCTCACAAGCCCCCACAAATGAACCAAGCTTTAATAGTCTGGCAGATAACACATATTAAACTCAAAAGCAAAGTCATTCACTGAAATTCTTTGCAGGAACTGTAGCTATGAAGCCTGTACCACCCCCACTCCCAACTCCCTGTGAAAAAATAAGCAATGAAATCTGGAACCTATTCTCCTAAAAACACATGGTGTCTCTGAGACTCAAAGGCCCCCACAAGGAGCACATAGCCCAGATACCTCAGACCTCTGGTATCACAGGGTTCCAGTTTTTTTTCTTCTTGTGTCATAATGCTGCTTGTCCTGGACACAATATTTCTACTTGTCAAGTCTCTCATCTGCTGCTGAATTTCCCTCAACTCATTTATCTCCTCAGTTCTGCTTCCCTGAATCACTAGGTTTGCTCCTTGCTAGATGTGTTGTCTACAGGGGAGATAATAGCTTTAAGACATCATATTTGATGTGTGTGGGGGGGGATGGGAAGTAGAGAGAATTCTCCTATTCCCTATGAAACAAGGAGCAATTCCTTCTCAAGAACTTGAGTTCTTTTTTCATAGCGAACTTTCTTGTTCACTGACAGTATTCACAATCCTTAGAACTGTCTTCTGCTTTAACTCAAATCCCTAGAGGGCTCGTCTTATTTCATAAAGTGTCACTAGTGATATTATAGCCAATGACTAGCTGCCCTTTAATTTGATCAAGTTCATTTAAGAAATTCACATTTTGTAAAGGGATAATGAAATATAAATATTTATATACTTTTTTCATTCAGTCAGTCAACAAACATTTATTAATTCTATGTGCTAGGCACTTTTTAAGATCTTAACACTTCATTTTCTTTTTTAAAATTCCCCTTATATTCTATAATTCATCATCTGGGCTAAGGGAGAACAAATTCATCAAGGGTTTCTTGATCAGTTCCCCAAAACTACACTCCCTCACCACTTAAATATTTGCTGCTCCTAGCAAATCAGCCATGGTGGTCTTGTCCATATTCCCAATTTTGGATAGTTCTCTAGTAACTTGGAGATACTTGGTGTTGACCCTTAGAGCTTCTTTTTTCAATGCATTGTACTAAAGAGTCTCACCAAATTCCATGTGACAGTTCTTAGCTAAGTCAAAAAGTAACGAACTCTTCCACCAGGGCTCAGGCCTACTTTAGCTGATAAGCCTGGGGATTATACTCTCTCAAATATATGGTTATACAATTTCACAGATCATATGTTACCCCCTTCCTTCTCTTGGTATTTGCAAAAGCTTGTCTTGACTCAAATACAATTAAAAAGGAAGTCGAGCTTCCCCACTTACAGGAAAAATCCTATCTCAATAGAACTTCCAACAAATATGGAAGATGTGGGGTTGACTGGAAGTTACCCCCTCACCTTCATTTGAGAAACCAAACTATACTAGTTGAAAATTTCTTTGGATTCTTGCAACACATGAGGCACCTGAAATTTCTCTCATAGATCCCTGCAACTCAAAAGGAGACTCCAAATGGTAGCAGACTAGCTTAAAAAGAAATTTTAAAAACTCAGAAAAACCCAAAACTCATGTGGGATTCTAAAAAGGGGATCAAACAATAAAGACCAGCTATGATGGTAAAGTAGAAGGAAGAATACAATCCACTTCTTCCTAATGATCATTCCACAAAGACCTAGAAAATATAGTACAGTCAGTCTTTATAGGAAAATCTGTTTTTCTAGGCCAATTTGGCATGGAGATACAGAGGTATGCAGACACTAGGAATGGAGTCTAGCCATCAGTTCTCAATGCAGAATCTTAAAGTATGAGGATTGAACTGTGGCCTACCACTATGGTTAGTTCAGTACAGCAGAGCCTAATATTGTGTTGGGAGCAGGAATAGATGCCAGCTAGGGACACTATTGCTCATATCCGGCTGATAAGGGGCTATGTACCCATGAATGGTAGAGCAGGATAAGTTGTGATAGTAGACTGTGGCTGTGTACTGCACAAAGAAAATGAAGTAGACAGCAGCTATATGTCTCTGACTCTGGGAGCAGAGAATTTCTCAGATTTAGCCCCTAGCTCATTCTGTAGTCAGCAGCCAAATAACTTGGGCAGTGTGGTGGATGAAAGATGAAATGACTGAGGAAACAAAGGTTCTATCTTCCAAACATATTGATTTATTAAGCCATGCATGCCAGTTGCCCAAGAAGTCCGGACTAGTCGCCTTCCTTAGCTTTGGCACTGGACCCCCAAATATAGGAGGAGACAGATTTTTATACATTAAAAACAATTAAATAAGGCCAATTAATTAAAAGAAAACAATTAACCAAGATGGAATATTAGGTAATTTGATTTCTAATTGGAGGAAAGATTAGGGACCTTCCAAGTCGGGAGGGGGAGAATGAAAAGGTACAATTCCCTGAAATCAGAAGAAGAGGAATCCTACTTCCCCCCCCCCCACCCAAGTGTCTGTAAATAATCAGAGGAACATAGAAACAATAACTGATTGATCAGATGAGGCCAGTTTTCAGATAAGACATATTGATTGCTTGAGATGTACAACTGTGAGAAAATTCCTTCCATCTGGTCAGCATAACCTAAGTCCTTAGTTAAGGGTCTCTAGGCTGCAGGTAGATGTGGTCCAGGTTCCCAGTCATAAGATGGAGTCAGTGTGGTTTACTCAATTCCCACCACCACTTGCAGTTCCAATCTCTTCAGTTCCCTCAGCAGGGGATTTGTTGCTTTGGATCTACAGAGCCTTTTAGCTAGCTGATGATTAGCTGGGTCTAGTACAGGGGTGGGGAACCTGCAGACTTGAGGCTACATGTGACCTTCTAGGTCCTTGAGTGTGGCCTTTTGACAGAATCCAAATCCTTTTATTAAGGGGATTTGTTCTGTGAAGTTTGGATTCAGTCAGGGCCACACTTGAGGACCTAGAGGGCCACAAGTGGCCTTGAGGTCACAGGTTCCCCACCCCTGGAATAAATGTTTGTTAAATATTTGTTGGTTCCCCACCCCTGACTAGTAGGAGTCTACAGGAGTTCCAACTAGGGAGAAGCTCAGATCAGGAGCTTGCAAAATGCAGATAAGAAGTTAGTGATCCTATCACCCTGCCTCAAACTACTTTGGGTATACTAAAAGCTCAGAAATCCCAAAGTCTGAGATCCTTGAAAAATGTAGTCTGTAACCAGAAAAAGCAACAGCAGGCACAAAGAGAATTCAAAAACACAACCAAAAATGTTCCAGACATTCCCACCAGAGGTACACAGAACCTGGCCAATACAGAGCCTGTTAAGTCCAAATTCAGGAATTACATATAAAAAGATCATGGGTGAGGTACCAAGAAGGAACATAAGTGCATAAGTAACATGAGTCAGTCATTTTATTAATAAAATCAAAAGCAAAATTTTTTAAAAAATCACATTAATAAGCAAAAAACTAGGAACTTTTTTAAAAAAATTGACAAAATGGTGAAACAGTAAGGCAATAATAACAATATAGATGATAATGGTGAAAATGCCTGTGTAGTTCTGTATCACAAAGACTCTCCACATAGAAGGTGGAAGAAGTAAACCATTTATTCAGACACCAGAGAACCATATCCCATAACCAAATGCTCAGCTCCCACAGCCAGTCAGTCCACTTCATCATAACAGCAAGGAACCCAAAACATTCAATACAGAAAATCACAACATGGAGCCTCAATATCCCAAAACCTCTCCGACCCCCTGCTGGGGTCTTCCCAAAACAAACTCACAGTACAGCTAATTCAGCCTGTTCAGCACTAGCAATCATGAGGGCAGCCCTTAGCAGCCACCAGCAGCCATATTCTCTCTCTCTCTCTCTCAGCATTTTCTGTGACATAATTTCCTTTTCCTGTCAGGAAGCTCCTCCCACCATGTGACTTAGGCTTCCTGTAAGCAGGTCGCATGGCCTATTAATGGGTGGGAAAGATCTTCAAATCAAAATTGCTAATACCAATGGTAGCTAATATAATTTTTAAAAAGAAAGGAAAATGAATTTACCAGGATCAAAAGTGAAAATGGTGAATTCACAACAAATGAAAAAATAACATACATTTTTACAAATTATTGACCAATTATATGCCAATAAAACTGATAAAATGAATGAATATTTACAAAAATAGAAATTTCCACATCAACAGCAAAAGAAATAGAGGACTTAACCCAATCTCAAAGATGAACTGAAGAAGCCATAAATGAGTTCCCAAAGGAAAAATCCCCAGAACCAGATGAATTTAAAAATAAATTCTATCAAACATTTAAAGAACAAATTAATTCAATATTAATAAGATATGTTAAAAAATAAGAAAATTATGTATAGTACCAAATTCTTTCTTTCATACAAATATTGCTTGGATACCTAAACCAGGGACAGTGAAAACACAAAGGAAATTTTAGATTAATATATTTAATGAATATTGATGCAAAATTTTAAATTAAATTTAAAACAAAACCATTTTCATTTTTTTTATTTTTTGAGCTGGCTGTTACATGATATAGTTTAGATCAACATTTTTGTTTCAATCTGGGCGTATCATTTTGGAGGTAGTATAGTACAGTGGAAAGAGACCAGACTCTGAAATAACAGGAGACAGGTTCAAATCACATCCCGGATTCTTATTTCTTTTTTTTTTTCAGAAGGGGAAAGGCAGGGCAATTGGGGCTAAGTGACTTGCCCAAGGTCACACAGCTAGTAAGTGTGTCAAGTGTCTGAGATTGGTTTTGAACTCAGGTCCTCCTGACTCCAGGGCTGGTGCTGTACTTACTGCACCACCTAACTGCCCCTCTAATTCTTATTTCTTATGTGAGTTAGGCAAATTGTTTAAACCTCTTCGTTTTGTTTTCCTTATCTATAAAATGAGGTTTGTTGTACTAGATGTCCTCCAAGGTGCTTTCTATTTAGCTGTGGTCCTATGAATTTTTACTTTAAATGTGTTTCATGGAAATACTAGTATTCGGTTTTTATTTTAATCTATAATCTTTTTCTCTTATAAAAGAGTTCAGGCCATTCACATTTAATATTATAACTTTTAGATTTAGTTTTTTTGCCCTTTTATGTTGTCAAAAAGAGAACAAGAGAAACTATGATCTTTCAACTTTCTTTCTTTCTAGAGAGGCTTAGCTCTCCCACACACATGCCTAACCATAGAACCCCAAAGAGAACAGAAGTAAACACTTCTATTCATTCCACACCTCACCAAAACAATGGCCAAAATCCAGCCAAAACTGAGAGAATTAACACCATGGAAAACAGTAAAAGCTACAATAAAGGGATCTGAATCTTGTGAGTGCTGATAAAGGAGCCATGACGGGGAAAATGTGAATTAATAAAATGCCAGTCACAATAAAAAATAGTATTAAGAAAAATCCATTAGGTAATAATATATTAAAACCATAATTCCACAATTATAAACAAAGCCAGAGAAAATCTGACTTGGCTATAAAGACTACAAAGACAGCTGAAAGAAATGAAGCAAGATTTAAATAATGAAATTAGAATCCAAGTGAGAGCTTGTGAGGAAAAAATTGGAAGGAGAATATGTAACTTAGGATAGGAGGACCTTACTGAAGAAATGGACTCACTAAAATATAAAGTAGAATAAACAACTAAGAAACTCCAGGGCACAACATAGAATTAGAACAAAGTTAAAATTGGTAAATAGAAGAAATTGTAAGGTATTTGTTTTAAAAAACAATTGACCCTTCCAACATGTCAAGGAGAGATAAGAATCATCATCTGAAAAAGCATAACCAAACAACATATATCATATTTCAAGAAATCACAAAAGAAAGTTGACTAGATCTATTAAAACCAGGGGGGGAAATGGAAATAGAATAACTCCAATCTCTTCTTGAAAGATACTTAAAATAGAAAACATTCAAGAATATCATAGCCAAATTCCAGAGCTTCCAAGTAAAATAAAAAAAAATACTGTGGATATCCAGAAAGATTTTAAGGATCAAAGAATCATAGTCATGATCATGTGGCATCATATATCAAGCTGTCTTGAAAGAGAGAAAATATTGGAATATGATTTTCCAAAGGCTTATGAGCTAGAATAACCTACTATATAAAATGAAGTCTAATCCTACAGGGCAAAGTAGAATTTTTTTTTAGAATATAAGATTTTCATGCACACAGAAAATACCATATCTGTATGGAAACCTTGAAATGCAGACACAAGAATCAAGAGAAACCTAGAAATGTACATTTGTTTGAGCAAATGGAAGAGGCTCAATGATGAAGTGCTTACATTCTAATGGGTGTGAAGAGATATGTCCTTTCAGGATTCATAGAGGGAGTTAGGGAACATACAAACACAGAATCTGATTGTGATTTTGTTCTGTTTCTTGGTCTTAAGGGAGAAAATATAGGAAGGGAAAAGAAATATACTAGAGAAGAGATGAGGAAAAAATGGGAGATAAATGGGGTACACAAGAAGAAGGGTATATAAACATGGATAGAAGGGTGAGGTACCAGGCATTTCATGATCCTCTTCTCTGAATAAAAAAAAGAACACATACATGGATTTTCATGTCAAAACAAAACTCAATAAGGAAATAAACAGGAATACGGAAAGGATAAATGGGGTTATATAAAGAGGGAACAGATCTGGAGAAGGAATTATTACAAGCAAAACAAATATTGATTTCAGAGATGAGAAAGATTAAAAATCATAGATCATGGTCTCTATTTGGTAAAAGAAGGAGGTGCAATGAATGAGAAAAAAAAATACATCACAAATTACTGTTAGTCCAATTCCATTTCCATTTCTTTCTACATACCCTTCTTTGTAAAAAGGGTAAGGGGGAAAGAGAAAAAAAGTGTAAAAGATAGTGATGAAGGAAAACACATTTAACATTCATAACCACAAATGTAAATGGAATTAACTCACCCATAAAAGTGTATGCTATCATAATGGATTAGGAAGCAGAATTCAATCATATGTTGTTTGAAACATCAGGATTTACATAGTTAAAATGAGAGACTGGAGCAGAATTTATTATGCTTCAAGTAAATTCAGAAAAGCAGGAGTAGGAATAACAATCTCAGACAAGCTAAAAGTTAAAATGGGCCTGGTTAAAAGAGCTAAGCATTGTTGTTGTTTACTCATTTGAATTGTTTCTGACCATGATCCCATTTTGGGCTTTTCTTGGCAAAGATACTGGAGTGGTTAGCCATTTCCTTCTCTGGATAATTTTCACAGATGAGACAAACAAGATTAGTAAATATCTGAGGTGGGATTTGTAGATGTCTTCCTGATTCCAAGCCCTGTGCTCCATCCACTTTACCACCTAGCTGCCTCAAAAGAGATAAGTTGGGAAACTATATTATGATGAAAGGTATGCTGATAGATAATGAAATGATATTACTACTTTATAAACATACACATATATACTCTGATTAACACAGCATCTGATTACTTAGAAAAAAAATTGAATCATAGGAAGAAAGAGACAGCAAAATGATAATAGGAATTCCACTGTGCCCCTCCAGACCTTTAGAAATATAACAAAAAATAAAGAAGTATAAGATTATAATTTTTAAAAAGTTATAAAATTTAGGTATGACAGATTTCTGGATATTAATGAATGAAAATGGAAAGGAACATGTTTATTTTTCATCTCTGCATGACACCTTTTCAAAACTGACCTTGTTTTATGACAAAATAAATTCATAAATGGACTGGTAACAAAACAGGAAAATTGTAAATGCTGGAGAAGATGTGGGAAAATTGGAACACTAATGCATTGTTGGTCGAGTTGTGAACTGATCCAACGATTTTAGAGAGCAATTTGGAACTATGCCCAAAGGACTATAAAAATATGCATACCCTTTGACCCAGAAATACTACTTCTAGATCTGTATCCCAAAGAGATCATAAAAATGGGAAAAGGACCCACATGTACAAAAATATTTATAGCAGCTCTTTTTGTGGTGGCCAAGAACTGGAAATTGAGGGGATGCCCATCAAGTGGAAATGGCTAAACAAGTTGTAGTATATGAATGTAGTGGAATACTATTGTGCTATAAGAAATGATAAGCAGGTAGACTTCAGAGAAACCTGGAAAGACATATATGAACTGATGCTGAATGAGGGGAACAGAACCAGGAAAACATTATACGTAATTACAGGCACATTGTGTGACAGCTAACTTTGATAGACTTGGCTCTTCTCAGCAATGCAAGGTTCTAGGACAACTGCAAGGGGCTCATGATGGAAAATGGGGAAATGCTATCAATATCCAGAGAACAAATTATAGAGTCCGAATGCAGATTGAAGCATACTATTTGCTCTCTCTCTTTTGTGTTTTGTTTTGTTTTGTTTCTTCTTTCTCGTGGTTCATTCCATTGGTTATAATTCTTCTTTATAACATGACTAATGTGAAAATGTTTAATATGAATGTATATGTATAACCTATATCAGATTGCATGCCGTCTTGGGGAGGAAAAGGAGAAGGAGGGGGAGAAAATTTAAAACTTAAAAGCTTGTGGAGCTGAATGTTGTAAACTAATAAATAAATAAATGAAAAAGAAAAAGAAATAACTGGTAAAGCAAAAATATTAAAACGTAACCTTTCAGATAACAGAATAAAAATTATAATCAATAAATGGCTTTTGAAGCAAGAATTCAAACTTAAATGAGACTAAATAATTTTATACTAAATAATTGCATTATTAAAGAATAAGTCATAGAAACAATAGGTAATTTTATAAAACAACAATGGCTACAATAGACAATATCCCAAGCTTATACCAAAACAGTCTTTAGAGGGAAAATTACGTCTCAACACTTCCCATCAGAAAAAGAGGAAGAAAACAACAAATTTAAAAACTACAACCAAATACAAAACTATAAATTCTCAATATCAAAGAAGATAAACAGAATTGCATGTAAACATTACATTAAATTGACAAAGCCAAGAGCTAGTTTTTAAAAGAAGCTAATGAAATAAATTATTTTTCATCTGATTTTTTAAAAAGCGAGGAAAACAAAATTGCTACTCTAAAAATGAAAAGGGAGACTACAACAAATGAAGAAAATAAAAAGTCATTAGAAAGCATTTTGCCTAATTATATAACAACAAAACTAATGATTCAAGATAAATTTTATATGTATGCAGATTAATAGAACAAGAAATAAAGAATTTATTTAAAATATTTTTTATTTTTAGTCTGAATTCTTTATTTTCTTCAGTATTTTGGTGGGTCTCCTGTAGCAAGCTGTTGACTCATTTTTTCATGATTTTCTTGCATCACTCTTATTTCTCTTCCCAATTTTTCTACTACTACTTTTGTTGACTTCTTCTGGCTGTATGTTTTGATCTTCTTTGTCACCAAAAAGGATTCTATAGTCTGAATCCTTTTATGCTGCCTGCTCATTTTCCCAGCCAATTACTTAACTTTTGAGCTTTGTCAGGGTTTTACTGCTTTCAGAGTGGAGAGTGCTTTGTCCCAAGCTTCAGGGGTTTTGCACTGCTGTTTTCAGAGCTACTTCTATTCTGAGGTGGTATGATATTTCTCTCCTGGCCTGTGCTCTGGTCTGTGAGTGCAAGCACTCCTTTCTGCTGTGTAACTACCAGGAGGACTCCCTCTCCACAGCCACCATAAGCTCTGCCACACCAGTGGTCCTCCTCCCCCAAGGACTGCAAACCAGGACTGCGACCCAGATTCAAGCAGGGTAAAACAAGAGAATCCTGCCTCAGTGCCAGCAAAGGGATCCCTGCACTCCCACTCTGATCAGCTGCTTGATTCCCCGCACCATCTGTGGGCTTGGAGCTCCAGAAGCAGCCACCACTGCTGCAGCCACCTCTGCCACCCTGGACCTGGGGCTGGCCCACAGCCTTCTCTCACCCAGGTCCAACGGTTTTCCCACTGACTTGCTAAGTTGTCTTTGGTGTTTGTGGGTTGAGAAGTCTGGAAACTGCCAGTGAGTCAGTGCCCCAAGGCCTGCTCCGCCCAGTCTGCTCGGGCCTGGTCTGTCCTGGTGCTGCCCATGTTGGGCTGCGCTCTACTCCCAGCATGGTGCAATAGATCTTTCCCAGCGACCATCCAGGCCATCTTGGGCAAGAAACTCATTTCACTCTGTCATTTTGTGGGTTCTGTAGCTCTAGAATTTGTTTGGAGTCATTTTTTACAGGTGTTTGGAGTGACTTGGGGGTGAGTTCAAGCAAGTCCCTGTTTTCACACTGCCATGTTGGCTCCGTCCCTCTAGTTCTGAATTCTTTACCTCCTTCTAGCTCCTCCCCAACCTATTGAGAAGGTAAGAGATCTGATGCCTATTATACATATGAAGTTCATCAATTCTCTCTCTGGAGATGGATAGCATTTTTATAATGAGGCCTTTGGAATTGTGGATCATTTTATTGATCAGAGTAGCTAAATCTTTCAAAGTTGATTGTCATTACCATAGTAACATACTTATATAGTCTACTTGAATATCCCAGTTATGTAAGAAAATAAGATTTTCTACTATTCCTCTTCTTTATTCCCTAGTATATTCCTCCCCACCCCAACTTTTTTTTCTTTCCAGATCATTAAAACATAACAAAACCACTCCCAGACCCTCTCCTCTGCTTTAATTGACTCCCTGTGTGATTCCTATTGACATTACAGTTTGGGGGCGGGGGAGCACTTATATCATCCTCCAACCCCTTTTGGAATGAAAAGACAATCTGAGAATGGCTATAATGTTTCTGGGAGTTTTCAATTTGGGGTTTCTTTTAGTAGATGGTTCACTACATTCTTTATATCTTCACTTTGCTCTCTTGTTCTGATATATTAGGAAAGTTTTCTTTCATGAATTCTTAAAATATGCTATCCAAGCTCTTTTATTTTAATCATGGCTTTCAATTACTGTAATGATTCTTAAATGATCTCTCCTCGATCTGTTTCCCACATTTTCTCTTATTTTTTTGACTTTGTTTTTACTATTTCTTGTTTTCTCAAGGAATCATTAACTTTTGTCCAGTTCGTTCTAATTTTCAAAGAGTCTGTTAGTTGAGTAAGGTTTTGTCTGTCTTACCCTAAGTAATTAAACTCCTTCTAAGTCTTTCCTACAGAGTTCTCACTTTTTATAAAATTTTTTCGTCTAGTGTTTTCATTTCATTTTAACCTAGCAATGGCTAAATCTGTTCCCCAAATAGGTTAAAGAAAGACTAAAAGGACCAGTGTGTATAAAAATGTTTTTAGCGGTCCCACTCTCTTTAATATCACTAATAACTCAGATGAAGACGTAACTAGTATTTATCTAAAGTTTGTAGATGGGATAAAACTCAAGGATAGCTACCAAACTAGAGAAGAGAATAGAAGTCTAAAAATATTTTGACAGGCTAGTATTATGGGACAAGATAATATGATGGTAAGATGAAGATTGATAAGGATAAATATAAAATCCTATAATAGTGTATGGATATTATTTGTTGGAAATTATTTAACTTCTTCTTTTTGCTTTTGTAGCTAACCTAGCAGTTGCCACAGGAGGTGTTATCTATTTCCTCTCCTATCTTCCATTCTTCTACATCAGTATTAACATCTTCCATGTGACTCACCATATAAAGCTAGTCTGCTGTCTCTTTTCAAATGTTGCCATGGCATTGGGGGTACTTTTCATGATCAGACTTGAAGGAAAAGGTAAGCATGGTTTTTCTCAATTGTTTCTTGACCATTTTGATACCTAGAGACATTGGGGGTAAGGGTGGTATAAATAATGCTAGCCTGATTTTTCTTTTCCAAATAAAACTATAAGTGCCAAAACTTTGTCTTTTTCTCATCAGTAAAAATTAATTTTTGTATTCAATATGTTTAAATGTAACACATTTTAAAATACATTTAAAATGTAATTAGTTCAATAAGTTGTTTTTCATCTTGAATGCACATTTAGTGCATACAGATCTTTTCATTAAATAAGCATTTACTGAGTGGCTACCATCTCTCCCTGACTTCAAGCAGTTTATAGGTTATTTGGAGACATAAGACTAATACTTGTAAAACAATTAGGACAAACTGAAGAGCTAAACTATATGGTACATATTATAGATTATAAGAACTATAGGAGTTCAGAGATGTTAGAGTATCAACTGAAATATTTTCTGGCTTTGTTGAGAAGATTGACCTGAGTTAGGCCTTAAATTTGTAAGATTTGTCTAGGAATAGAAAGGTAGAGAGGGCATTTGAAAGTATAGAAGATAGGTCTGAAGTCATGGAAATGGAAAAGAGAATGTTCCAGAAAAGTGAGTAGATTAGGTTAATTTGAGTGCAAGGTATATTCTGGAGGTTAATGGGAAATAAGTGGATAAATAGGGTCATCCTGTGTTACAGAGGGCCATGTAAATCTGAAAAATTTGCACTTCATTCAGGAAGTAAGAATGAACATTATAGGTTTTTGAAGAAAAGAGTGTCTTGATGTAAGTGAACTTAAAAGGTAATTAATCTAGAGGTGGTACAGAGTCTAGGGGGGAAATTAGGGGGATTAGAGGGAAAAAGTCAAGAGAAACCAGTTTAGAAAATTGTCTTAGAAATCCACACGTGAGATAATGGATCAAAATAGTGCTATTAGGAACCAAGAAGAATACCTTATTTATTACAAAGTATTTATTGATTTCTTCCCTTTGGCTTTGCATCCAATATAGAAATTGCCTTAGCTAGATGAAACAGTAGGTAAGAGTGCTGGATCTGGAGTCAGAAAAACCTGAGTTCATATCCTGCCTCAGACGCTTAGTAGTTGCCTGATGCGGGGCAAGTCACTTAACCTCTCACAGATTAGTTTCCTTCACTGTAAAATGAGAATAATGATAGCACCTTTCTCATAGGTTGTGAGAATCAAATGAAACATCTTTGCAGAACCTTAAGGTACTATAAAAATACAACAAAGTTCTATTTTTTTTTAAATTTCTTTTTGTTATTAACCAGAGAATCAACAATAAACTTGAGTATTTCTATATACAAAGAACAAAAAAGAAGATTGCATACCAAGCCACATATGGTTTAAGTGTATATTAAGTTTAGCATAGTAATAACAAGATTGCCTTGTTTATGTCCCTTCTGAACTTTTTTCTTCTATATTATTTTTTTCTTTTTTAAACTTTTTTATTTAGTATTTTATTTTTTCCCAATTACATGTAAAAACAATTTTAACATTTGTTTTTTTAAAACTTTTTGTTCCAAATTCTCTCCCTTCCTCCCTCCCCACTCCCACCCCGTATTGAGATGGCAAGCAATTCAAAATAGGTTATACTTGTGTAGTTATGCAAAACATTTCCAAGGAAGAAAACATAGACAAAAAAAAACTCAAGAAAAATAAAATAGAAAAGTATGCTTCAATATTAGCTAGCATTTACATAGCACTTTTAAGTTTTGCAAAGTGCTTTACATATTTATCTTGCTCAATCCTCTCCATTGATATGATCATATAATTTTGATTTTTTTTATTAATATAGTCTATGTTTAGTTTTTTTCAAGTATTGAACTAACCTTGTGTTCCTTGTATAAATCCAAACTAGTTAGAGTATATGATTTTTTAGATAAATTGCTATGAGCTCTTTGCCAACATTTTATTTAACATCTTTTCATCAATATTAATTAGGGATATTGGTCTATAGTTTTTGTTCTTTTTTTTTACTTTCTTGTTTTAGGTATCAAGACCATATATATATCATAGAACAAATTTGGTAGGATTCTTTTCCTATTTTTACAAACATTTTCTGTATGATTTTGGAATTCATTGTTCTTTGAATGTTTGGTAAAATGTAAATTTGTATGGTTCTGGTTTTTTTTTCCCTTTTGGGAGTTGCTGTGATTGCTTTTTAAAGATTTTCCCTTGTTCAAGAATACTTGAAAATAAATAACCAGTAAACATTTTTTTCAGTGTGTAATATATACTATTCTGTTTAAGGCCCATTTTTTCCCCATCACTGAAGGGCATGGTTTTGAAGTGTGGAAGTCAGGAACAGGGCTGTGAATGTAATAAAGGGCAGTCTAGGCCCCTCCACAAAACAATGGCACCAGGAGGAACTTACCAATGACTGAAGGGGGTGGACCTCACAGAGGGTACCTTTCAAGAGCACTTTTAGTCTTTGTGATGAGTCCAGAAGCCATATTGCAAAGGATTAAGTAGCTAGTGAAAGGAAGAGGAAGTGGAGACAGTGAGCATAGGGATGGGAAATGGCTTGAGGTGATGGTAGGGTCTAGTAAGAAAATTTTAATAATGGGAGAGCCTTGGGCATATTGAATGAGCTAAGGAAGGAACCAGCAGATGGGAAGAGATTGAAGATTTGGAAAGGGGATGATTTAAGTTACAATATGCTGGAGGAGGGAGGGAACGAGCTGAGGAAACATGTAGATGAGCCAGCCATGATGAAGAGGGGGGAACCTTCATTGTTAAAGGCTTAGGGAAAGGACAGTAGGCTTTGATTCCAAGGGTTTTGAGATGAAGGGAGGAGAAATATTTCTTTTTCTCAGCAGGTATTGCAGATTTTTGAGGCAGGTGACTCTTTAGGCTGTTAGTCTATGAATTATATTCCTCGTGGTCAACAGCATGAGCATCATGCTACATGAAAGAGAGATGTAGGCCAATAGAAGATGCTAGAGCCACAGTGCCTGGTAATCTTAGAGTAGTGGGACAGGAGAAGAGGAATTAAAGAGGAAGGAGGAAGGCCAGGGAAAGAGAAGTAAATTGTATGGAAGGGTAGCCAGCCTAGGCACCTTAATGTCCTTTTTTAGTATGACTTTAGTGACAAAAAGCACTCCTGATGTTCCACCAAGAAAAAATTGCAAAACACAAGTAGGTTCCATGTTTGGATGCTATATACTGAAACAAGCCCTTTAACAGGAAACAAAGGCTTTTATTTGGTGATTAGAAACTTAAAGTTCTTCAAATTCAAGTACCTGGGAGAATATCTGTGACCTTGGCTCATTAATATGAATGAGTTTCAGTGTAAATTCCTGTTTTGAAAAGGGGAAAAGTTAAAAATCAAGAAGTCACTGGGACCTGACTGAAGCAGGGGCAAAGGTAAGGTAGGATATAACTTAGTGGAAATGAGAATAAAATTAGGAGGCTGCATTTTATATATAAAAGATTGGTCTGCCTGGTGGGACTAGAGAAATATATCCAGTCTCATTAGAGTGAACAAGGTGTTCCTTGAAGAAGTAAAACTTTGAGAGGAAAACAAAGAAGGAAAATCTTGGATCTGTGTCAAGAGAAGGTAGAGAAGAATATCACACAGATTAGGAAGAGAAGAACTACTGAACCATTTCAGCTGTGTAATAGTTTTGAAACTCTTTGAAAGAAGGTAGAATTATACTTTTTGAGGAAGAAGAAGCATCTTATACTCCACAGAATAATGCTGTTGCTCTGAGAGAGGGCATCCATTGTTGGTTACCTGAAAAAGAGATGTGCCTCTTCTGTATGCTGATGACTCCTTACTTAGGGTTATAAAGGTAGGGATGTATCAACTTGGCATGAACATGTGGGAGTTATGCTATCTTCCTGAGGTATGTATCTGAAAGTCTATTGCACCTTAGATTTTTGGAAGAACAGTTTTCAAAAATTTTAGAGTAAGGAGTATTAGCCTTTTTTCAGATCATAGACCCCTTTGGCAATCTGGTGGAGCCTATGGAACCTCCTCAGAATAATATTTTTAAATTCATAATATAAAATGTATTTGATTACAAAGGAAACAAATTATATTAAAATGCAATTATTAAAATATTTTTAAAAACAAGTTTATGAATCCTAGATTAAGAACCACTGGCTTAGGAAAAGGATAGGTAGAATAATAGTAGATGAAAATCCTATAGAGAAAGTTAGTCAAAGAATGAGAAGCTCGCAAGAATGAAATTCTGAAGACACTAAGAAAAATAATTTTGATGAAATGGAAAGGGAAAAGTTGTCTGAAGAGACTGATGATCAACGTGGAATTAAGGCTGAAAAACAGTGTACTGAAACCCGATGTAAACTGCTTTCTCCAAAGTTACCAATTACTTTTCGTTATCAGACTTGATGTTCTTTTCTAACTTTTTATCTTTCTTGACCTCTCTCTATGGCATTTGATACCATTCAACCTTCTCATGAATAGTGTCACTTCTCAGGGTTTTTGTGACACTGTTCTCTCCTGTTTCTTTTCCTGGATTCAGGAAGACCTACGTTCACATGTGGCTTCAGACACTTAGTAGCTGTGTAACTCTGGGCAAGTCACTTAGATTCTGTTTGCCCCAGTTTCCTCATCTATAAAATTGGGATAATAATATTACCCCCTAGGGTTGTTGTGAAGATCAAATAAGATAATAATTTTAAAGAACTTATCACAGTGCCTGGAACATAGTAAGTGCCATGTAAATGTTAGCTATTATTTATTGTCATCATCATAATTTTCTTTCTCTCTCTCTGACTTGTCTTTCTTAGTCTCCTTTGCTGAGTCTTCATCCATATCATACCTCATAACAGCAGATATATTTATGGCTCTATCTTGAGCCCTTTTCTCTTTTCTCTCTCTCTGCTTTAATTTGGTGGCCTTATGAGATTCCATGGATTTAATTGCTTCTATGTAAACCACCTCTATGAAAAGTCTGAAAGAGAAGAAAGAATAATAATGAGAAAATAATATGGTGTACAATTAAGAAAAATTAACCCTGAATTATTTAAACTATTAAAAGTAAAATGGAAACTGGGCAACAGACATCATGTGAAGTGCAGAAATCTTATAAATAAAATAATTTCATTTCAAAATTAAACCAGTATAAATCAGTTGCTACAACAAGAAGACCAAAAGAACAAACATTTGGCTTATTTGCCAAATGGAGAAAGATGGCTGCCAAAGGCAATACCAAATTAAAATATAAATTTGTATGTAAGATCTTATAAGGAATGACAATAGCTGAATGTGTGCAATATTCCCTCATAAAGCAAAGAGAGTTAACTTCCTAGGAGATAACTGTAATCACTTAAGTCAGTTTGGCCTAAACAAGAGAGAGAGAAGATCAACAGAGCAAAATGGGTAATTTTGATTACAGGAAATGTTATCTGATTTTAACTGAGCCCTTACTATTATGTGACCATCCACATATTTTTCACTGATTGACTTCCCATCACACTTTCCACAGTGATCATTCTAAACTGTCTCTTCTCTCCTCAAATTTCTCAGCTGACTTTTTCCCCTCCCTCAGCTAAGGATTTACCTCCTACTGAACTAAGAAAAAAGAAGCCATCCATCCATCACTATTTTCTACCTCAGAAGTACTTTTCACCACCTCCCATTATTTTTTCTTTTGTTTCCATATCTCAAGAAGTGACCTCTTTCCATGTCAAGATCAACTTGTTCAGCTCATCCTCTTAGACTGTGTGTCGTCTGAGGGCATAATCCTTCAATCATTCCCTGTTTCCTATCTTCACTGTTTATTCACTGGCTCTTTCCCTATTGCCTACACACCTGACCTGGTCTCCCTAGTGTTAAATAAGGTTCAGTTGACCCTGCCTTTTCCTCCAGCTATCGTTCTGTTTCCTCTCTCTCACAACCAAGCTCCAAGTAACAAATATATACTCTTGGTGCTGCCATTTTTTTCCCTCTCACTCACTTCTCAAACCCCTGCAATCTGTCTTCTGACCTTATCAGTTAATTGAACCTATTCTAGAGTCAACAATCTGTTGTTTTAAAATTTAAATAAGTTTTGGTGATGTCTTTTTAATTTCACCATAGTTTCCCCACTGTTTCTTCATCTCCCCCTCTCAACGAGTCATCCCACGTAACACATAGTATTTTTAAAGATAAAGAAGAAAAAGTGGAAAATAATCAGCATAACTGACCAATAAATACTGAAAGTATGTGCAATATACTTCACTTGTGGAACTCCTACTTCTGCAAAGGGATGGGGGTGAAGGTACTCTCATGTGTCTTCTTTCAAGCCTTACTTCTTTATATTTTATAACATTTACTTTTGATTTTTTATAGCTCTTAAAGTAGTTGTAATCATAAACTGTTTTCTTGACTCTGCTTACTGCACTCGGCATCAGTTCGTATAGATCTTTTCATGCTTCTCTGTATTTATCACATTTGTCATTTATACAGCACAGTAATATTCCATTAAATTCACGTACTATGTTTTGTTTATCCATTTCTCAATCAATGGGCATCTTCTTTGTTTCCAGTTCTTGGCTATCTTAAAAAATGTCGCTATATTTTGGTGTATATGGGGACTTTCTTTTTTTCAATGGCTTCCTTCAAATGTAAGTCCAGTGATGGGCTTTCTCAGTTAAAGGGGATGGACATTTTAGTCACTTCATTGGCATAATTTCAACTTGCTTTCCAAAATGATTGTACTGATTCACAGCTTCACTGACAGCACACTGGTGTGCCTATCTTCTCATTACCCTTCCAACATTGACTATTTCCATCTTTCATCGTCTTTACCAATTTGCCGAGTGTGAGGTACAACGTCAGGGTGGTTTTGATGTGAATTTTTCTTATTATTAGTGAATTAAAACATTCTTTCATGATTGTGACTAATTTGCAATTCTTCTTTTGAGAACTGTTTATTCATATGCTATAGTTATCTATCTTTTGAGGAATGGCTGCAGTGATTTCTTAAGTGACAAATCCAGTGATCTTTTCCCAATTCTTATTCTACTTGACCTCTCTGCATGTTGACACTTTTGACATCTCCCCTCCTGAGATGCTTTCTCCTCCCTTTGTTTCTTTGGCTAATTTCTCCTGGTGTATCTCCTATGCATCTCACCATTCTTTCTCATTATCTTTCTCCAGTCCCTGTTGTGTGAACATCTCCAGAGCCTGTCTTAGGCCTTCTTTTTCTGTCTACCCTCTTGATAAACTCATCAGCTCTCATGAGCTCGATTACCAGATTATTATTTCTAAGCATGTGACTCAGATCCTTATATTCATCCATAATCTTTTCCCTGAATTTTAGTCCTGCAATGCCAACTAACTACTGGAGATATTTACTTTGTTGTCATAGGTATCTCAAGATCAACATATCCAAAATCAAAATAATTATATTTCCCAGAAACACAATGCTTCCTACAAAACCCTTATTTCTATCAAGGGTACCACCAACCTTCCACTTAATTGTATTCAGAACCTTAAAATCATCTTATAATTTACCTTCTTCTTTATCTCCCATATCTAATCAGTTCTTAGTCTTCTCAATTCTACCTCCAGAAAAATCTCTTATATCATCCCCTACATACACACAGACTCTGCATTGATACAGGCTCTTGTCACCTACTACAGTGTACTACTACAGTGGTTTCCAATTTGGCCTCACAATTTTCAGTTACTTCCTTCTGAAATCCACCCTCCTAACAACTGTCAAATTGATATTCTTAAAACATAGGTCTGATCATGTCACTCCCTTTTTCAAAAATCTTCATTGGCTTTTTGTTTCTTCTAGGAGAATTAATAGGATAAAATACGAAATCCTTAGCCTGATATTTAAATCCCTTCCCTATCTGACTTCCATTTTCCCCATCTTATTTCATTTTATTCCGCTTCATGCATGCTTCATTTTAGTCAGACTGGCTTGCCATTCCTCCTGTGTGACATCCCGACTTCTTCCTCAATGCCTATGCACAGGCGGTACCAAATGTCTGGAATGTGCTCCCTCTTCATCTCCACTTTGTAAATAAGAAATATCAAACATGCAGGCCAAGAAGAGTGGGGAACCTTGTTAAGATGCATTTGGGAAATATTTAACAGGTTGAAACATGATAAAAACATAAATAATATTAATATGTAGTTTTCTAAGTCAATTGCAGCCCTCAGGGATCCTTATGTACGGTTTAGTGACCCCCGTTTCTATATGAGTTTGTCACTACTGGTGTAGATTGTCTTCCTTCAGTACGCTGCTCAGGCGTTGCCGTCTGCATGCAGAATTGCTGTTCCCTTCACTTAGTGCTTGCTCCCTCTTGAAATTGTTTTGTGTTTACTTTTGTTTATCTGTGTATGCATTGTATTTTCCAGTAGAATCTTAACTCCTTGATAACAGGTGCTGCTTTGTTTTTGTCTGTATCCCCATCATTTTATGCACAGAAATGAATGTTTGTTCGTTTGATTTGAGGAAATATTAATTCAGGGTTAAAGGCATTGTATCAACAAAAATGGTAATGATAATAACAAAAGAATTCCCTCTGGGGGCAGCAAGGTCGTGCAGTGAATAGAGCACTGGCCCTGGAGTCAGGAGGACCTGAGTTCAAATCCAGCCTCAGACACTTGACACACTAGCTGTGTGACCTTGGGCAAGTCACTTAACCCCAATTGCCCTGCCTTCCCCCCTCCAAAAAAACCAAAATTAAAAAAAAAAAGAATTCCCTTCATACATAAAGTATACTCTTCCACAGATTCCCATTCCACCGGCAGGGAAAAGCAGCCAGATAATATGCTTAGGGAAAAGCCATAGCAAAGAGACACTTGGAAGAGGGAACAAATGTAATGTGGCAATGTCAAGATCTTGAGGCCACATCCCTATTGAAACAATTCTCTCCCTCCTAAGTGGTTGCTTGTCACTCCCCTGCCATGGTGTTGGTCTAGTAATGCTCATTCTGTGGTGCTGCCATCTGTCGATTTCCTCCTGAATTTTAGCTGTTAGAAGTCTTTTGTTGGATCATGATTGTACAGGATTTTTTGTGAGTCAGACCCACAGCTCTAACCTGTCAGGCCTGGAGTTTCATTTTAGCAAAACTAGGAAGGTGGAGTAGATCCAGAAAACTTTGTGCTGTGTTCCTATAATTACATGGAAATTACCACTCTTTCTACATTGGGACTAAGACAAGATAAAAAGGAACATTAATGAGTTTCCATAATTGAGCTACTTTTAGATGATTGAGGTTTTTGGGAGAGGTTTCTCAAAAATTAGTTAGCAGAGTATATAGGACCCAAAGCCTTGCTCAGCAATATAATGGGGAGCAGGTGGAGGGTCGTTGTTTTGCCACATAACCTGGAAGGCAACCAGGGGAAAAACAAGAAACATTTGAGATAGTAGTGCTGGGTGTCATCAGGAGGCCCTTATTATTTGGGCTTTGGGAGTATTAAATTCACCACAGACTGTTTCAGGGGGTAGTTAACCTAATCACTTGACTTAGAACTAAAAGTAAAGCTCAAGAAAACAAAAAGAACCAATATAAAGATAGGAGAACAATCTTGGCTGGGAATGAGGTAGGAATTGTTAGTATCATAAACTTAAAGTTAGAGGAACCTCAGAAACTTTTTTATCAATCCAACTCCTTTATTTTACAAAATAGAAAACCGATACTTAGAGCGGCACTTTTTGATGTAGTAAAAACTGGAAACAAAATGGATGCCCATCGTTTGGGGAATGACTAAATAAATTATGGTGTATGAATACAATGGAAAATTATTTTACCATGAGAAAGAAAAAAAGAGAAGACTTATATAAAGCAAATCAGAGTGAAGTGAGAATAGTTTGTACCATAACTACATTAATGTAAAGGTGAACAACTATGAAAAGACTTAAGAACTCATGATCAATCAATGAACCAGTCAAGATTTCAAAATATTAATGATAGAGCCCTCAGCAATATTCCATTCAGGGTTTTTTTTAACAAAAATTATTTTGGCAGCAAGATTATGGGTAGACAGAAATAAGACATAGAAAGTCTTGGTGCAGGGGGTGGAGCCAAGATGGCAGAGTAAAAGCAGGGACTTGCTTAAGCTCTCCCCCAAACTCTTTCAAATACCTGTAAAAAATGACTCTAAACAAATTCTAGAGCAGCAGAACCCACAAAATGACAGAGTGAAACAAATTTCCAGCCCAAAACAATCTGGAAGGTCAACAGGAAAGGTCTGTTGCACCAGGCTGGGAGAGCAGCGCAGTCCAGTGTGGGCTGTGCCAGTATACAGATGGGGCTGGAGCAGACCTCAGGGGACTGAATCACTGGCAGCTGTGGCAGTTTCCAGACTTCTTAAGCATAAATGCCAAAGATAATTTAGCAGATCAGTGGGAAAGTTCTTTCCAGATCTGAGTGAGAGAGGAGTGTGGTCCAGCCCCAGGGTGGCAGAGGTGGTGACGGTGGCAGTGGCAGCGGCAGCAGTGACTGCTTCCCAAGCTCTTGGCCCACAGACAGTGGGGGGATTGAGCAGCTGATCTGAAGGGGATTGCAGGGATCTCTTTGCTGGCACTGAAGCAGGATTCCCTTGCTTTGCCCTGCTTGGATCTGGGTCTCAGTCCTTGGTGGTGGTCCTGGGGTGAGGAGGGGTGGGGCACTGGTGTGGTGGAGCTTGTGGCTGCAGTGGAGAGGGAATCCTCCTCACAGTTCCAAGGCAGAAAAGAGTGCTTGTGGTCATTCAGACAAGAGCACATACCAGGAAAGGAGTAAACACCTCTCCTTTGATCATACCACCTTGGAAGAACTGAAAATTTGCAGGTCGCTAGAAGTATCTCTGAAAACAGATGTACAAAACTGAAGTATACCATACACACTGAAAGCAGAGTCTTACCTTAACAAAGAGTTAAAAAATCAAGCGTATGGCTGGGAAAATGAGCAAACAGCATAAAAACTCAGACTATAGCATTTTATAGCATTTGGTAACAAAAAAGATCAAAACATACAACCAGAAGAATATAACAAAGTCAAAGATCCTACATCAAAAGCCTCCAAGAAAAATATGAATTAGTCACAGGCCATGGAAGAGCTCAAAAAGCATTTTGAAAATCAAGTAAGAGAAGTAGAGGCAAAATTGGGAAGAGAAAAGAGAGCGATGCAAGAAAATCTTGAAAAAACAAGTCAATAGCTTGCTAAAGAAGACCCAGAAAAATAATAAAGAAAATAACTAACCCAAATGGCAAAAGAGGCCCAAAAAGCCAAAGAGGAGAAGAATGCATTAAAAAGCAGAATTGGTCAAATGCAAAAGGAAGTCCAAAAGCTCACTGAAGAAAGTAATTCCTTAAAAATTAGAATAGAGCAAATGGAAGCTAATGACTCTACAAGAAATCAAGAAGTTGTAAAACAGAACCAAAAGAATGAAAAAATAGAAGACAATGTGAAATATCTCATTGGAAAAACCACTGACCTGGAGAATAGATCCAAGAGAGATAATTTAGAAGTTACTGGACAACCTGCAAGCCATGATCAAAAAGAGCCTAGACATCATCTTTCAAGAAATTAGCAAAAGAAAACTGCCCCAATATTCTAGAATCAGAGGGTAAAATAGAAATTGAAAGAATCCACTGATTACCTCCTGAAAAAGATTCCAAAAGGAACTGAGGCCAGCTCTGCCCACCCAAAGGTCATTTGGGGAAGAGACCCAGGCTAGTGAATTGTGAGATTTAGCCTCCAATGAAACTGCCTTCAGAGGGGAGGGCTGACTGGGGAACAGGGCAACCAGAATATATGCCATTTTGGAATGGGGGGGAGGGTAGAAATGGGGAGAAAATTTGTAATTCAAACTCTTGTGAAAATCAATGCTGAAAACTAAATATGTTAAATAAATAAATTTAAATTAAAAAAAAAAGAAACTACCTTCAGAGGGGAGGGAGTCAGGAATGAGTGATTAGGAAAATGAGGGAGGGGGGAAGATTGAAAGTACTAAAGACTTTAGGAGGAAGAAATCTCAAAAGACCTTTAACATAAAAAGATAAATCAATAGGAAAAACAGCAAATAAGACATGCAGATCAAGTAAATGAGTTCAGACATCTATGCATAAATACTGCACAACAAAAGAAAATGATCCAACACTTGGTGAGACAGAAGACCCTTTGGAATTTGAGAACAGTACCTACAGTGTGCTGTTCCTGAGTGGCTTAAAGGAAAAATGAAAATTTCGAGAGAAGAGCATATGTCCTGCATAGCAAAAATAATAAGCAGAATAGAAAAACTTCAGTCTGTAATGGCAAACCTTACCAAAGGAAAAAGAGAAGAGGGAACAAAAGATTGGGAATGCACATGTGCAAAAGTGAAGGACAACAAAGAAGAGAAGCAGAACACAAGAACATTAAAACAAAATAAGATCACTTTGCAAGCAAAACACATGGATCTCAGACATAGGGGAAGTTGGAATCCCTGGTGACAACTGGCACTTGGAAGAATGGGAGAGCATAGACACCAGGAGATTTCCAAGCAAATGTAGAAGAAAAAAGTCAATCAGAGAGGGTATAGATCAGCACTGGGGAAGGGGCCCTATTATAGAGCAGTGTCCTCTCTGACACCTGCAATAATTGGCATTGTTTTGAGAGAGAGGCACAATGGAAAAGGGAAATCCATGCGCTAAGTCCTACAAGGCAGTGACAGAGAGAGGCTAGAGGTGAGAACCTAGAATGGATATCTTGGAAGCTTTGATTTTATCAAGAATACAGAGAAAAGAGAGGATTATAGGGATCATGAATCAGAGAATGAGGATCTGGAGTAAACAGAGAAAGAAGATGGATAATGAAGAGACTGAGAGAAATCATTTTTGGAAAGGGGCACAGAAAAAGAAATTTTAAAATGTAATGAACAGGACTAGCTGAAGGGGAGGAAAGTAAGAGGGAATCTACTTGACTGAGAGGGAAAAAAAGGGTAAAGAAATATATAACCACATAAAAGAGAGGAACTAATAAGACCTTAAAGGGAAGGAGGTAACAAATGAAAAGAGGGGTTCAGTGTAAGGGGAAGAGAACCAGTGAGAAGATTAAGACCTTAAAAATTACCTGAAAGAGCATAATATTGTGTTTACAGCAGAATGGGGAGGGGGGTCATACTTTTAAAAGACCAATTTTAAAGACAGATGGAGCAAAATATACATCTAACTCATAACATATAACTCTTTTGGGGTTTTTTTTTTAAATTTAATATATTTAGTTTTCAGCATTGATTTTCACAAGAGTTTGAATTACAAATTTTCTCCCCATTTCTACCCTCCCCCCCCCACTCCAAGATGGTGTATATTCTGGTTGCCCTGTTCCCCAGTCAGCCTTCCCTTCTGTCACCCGACTCCCCTCCCATCCCCTTTTCCCTTCCTTTCTTGTAGGGCAAGATAAATTTCTACGCCCCATTGCCTGTGTATCTTATTTTCTAGTTGCATGCAAAAACTTTTTTTTTGAACATCTGTTTTTAAAACTTTGAGTTCCAAATTCTCTCCCCTCTTCCCTTCCCACCCACTTCCCTAAGAAGTCAAGCAATTCAGCATAGGCCACATGCATATCATTATGTATAACCCTTCCACAATACTCATGTTGTGAAAGACTAACTATATTTTGCTACTTCCTAACCTATCCCCCTTTATTGAATTTTCTCCCTTGACCCTGTCCCTTTTCGAAAGTGTTTGTTTTTGATTACCTCCACCCCCATCTGCCCTCCCTTCTATCATCCCCGCCTTTTTTTATCTTCTTCCTCCTTCTTTCCTGTGGGGTAAGATACCCAATTGAGTATGTATGGCATTCCCTCCTCAGGTCAAATCTGATGAGAGCAAGATTCACTCATTCCCCCTCACCTGCCTTCTCTTCTCTTCCTACAGAACTGCTTTTTCTTGCCACTTTTATGCGAGATAATTTACCCCATTCTATCTCTCCCTATCTCCCTCTCTCAATATATTCCTCTCTCATCCCTTAATTTGATTTTATTTCTTTTAGATATCTACCCTTCATCTTCAACTCACCCTGTGCCCACTCTCTCTTTCTCTCTCTCTCTATATATACATACATACATACATATACATAACATATAACTCTTATAACTTTAAATACAAAGGATTCAAATAATACACAATAAAAAAGAGTGACAGATAGGATTAGAAAACAAAATCCTACAATTTGTCACTTATGGGAAACACATTTAAAAGACAGAGACTTACACAAATACCAAGAAAGTCCTCCAGCAGGAGGTGTATCTGGAGCTGAGTGTGGAAGAAAACCAGGGATTCCAATATTTGAAAGTGGGAAGGGAGAATATTGTGGGTCAAGCCTAAATTATGTTAACATCCAGTAGGTTCAAGTTTTAAAATGCAATAAGCATTTATGGATTGTAAAATCCACTTAAAAACCACTTTCCTACTTAAGAATTCAAAGAATACACTTTAAAAAGGATACAGATTTAAGATAAAAATATTTTTTAAAAACCGATAGAAATACTGTTCAACTTCTCCTGCATTGCCATTACTTGAGGAAAGCATTCCCTGGAAGTGAAGTTTTGATAACATTTCCCCTGAGGCTGAGCCTCTTTATATATAATTTGAGAGACTAAAAACACTCCATCTTCTTAAAGGCCCACCCTCATTTATCTGGTAGTAGGAATGCCAAGAAAGAAAAAGGTACATGAAGAGTTGGGGATAATAAGGAAAGGAGAGAGAAGATGCATTGATCACAGCCTATTCGAGATGCAAAAACAAACCTACCTCAAAAATGCATAATGAGTAAGGTAGCCCAATCAGCATCCCCCAACCCTCCCTACCTTTCCACATAAAACCAGCTCCTCTCATGGTTCACCCCTTGGTGGCAAGATTTCCTTCCCCCCATCCAACATCCCAAGGATGCTGCCATCACTAAAACAGTCTTAATAACAACTCTTACAGGTAGAGGAGTTCAACACAAAAAATAAAAGCCATAAAACAAAATAAAGTCATCTTTAAATAGTGGATGAAGGATGTCAGAGACAATTCACAAAAATCTTCTTGAAATAAAAGAGTCATGGTGGCCAGGCACAACAATGGGAATATGTCACCCACCAAATAAATTACCATGCTATTTATACTCACGGGTCTGAATCATTTGTATTAAAACAGCTAAAAGGGTCATATGCCTTTTGCATTTAATCTGTATCATGGCCCAAGTTGATCTGTTGAGGGAGAAAAGAAACCCAGGAATGTAGGAATCCCAAACCAAAGTTCCCAGGTCCCCTGGAATGAATTTGTGGACCCAAGCATTCTTTAAGTCAAGGAGGCAAAGATTTATTATGCTTTACAGCAGGCAAGAGTTCTTAGGGAACCTGCAACCTTACAGGGCTACAGGGAAAGTTTAAGTACAAGATTTAGGGGTAAAACCTCTCAATTAGGTGTTTGGGAGTGGGATTAGGGAGTGTTTAAGGGGTGGTCAGTTCTTAAAGGAACGTGCATTTTTTTGTATCTACTGCGCAGGTAGATTCACTGGGAAATAACCCATGGGGGAGGGGGTTAGGTGGAGGTGTGGTTTTGACTGTGAAACGTCACTAAGTTACCAAAAGTTCATGGCTGACTGGGAATATCCAGCTGGATTCCATCACATGTCTTGTTAGTCAAGATTAATGTAAGGGAGTATACATTTGACTATGTCTAGGATGTATGTAAGACTCAGCGTATAGTCAATTATCAGCATCCGGAATCAATCTATAATTGGGCATAGCTGCTTACTGAGGAAGAAGCAGAGATAACTTTGGGGCATGCTGCACTTTAGCTAGAGAGAGACTGTTAGGGACAATGCTTTGAAGCTAGGGAGAAATGTGATTTTAGACCTGGAGTTCAGACACAGGTACCCAAGCAGAGGCTAAGGGGAAATGTGATGTTAGAATTAGCGTCCAAGCACAAGCACCCCATCAGATCCAAGTATCAACTTATCCCCTTACAGTTAATACCAGTGTCAATTTATCCCTCATTCGTTGTTTCCTGGCACTTCCCCTTCCCTAGGAATCCCACCAGGGAATGGCACCAAATTTTGGCCCCTTAAGAGACTTTCCTGGGGGCCTGTTCCTTCTTCTATGGTGGTTAAATAAAGACTCCACCTTTATCCAGTTACTCAAAAATCATCATCAGTTTAGGAAAAGGATTGCTTTTCATCCAAGTGAATTCCCACTCCCCATGTTTATATAAAGATAGCTTTCCCTTCCTTACAGCAATAAAAGTCAAAAATTCTTCTAATAATTCTTCCCCTTAGAGAGGATTCTGAGAAAATGGCAGAGTAGGGTCAGAAAATTCCAAGCTCTCTAGATTTCCCTCACAAACAAGATAAAATAGTGCCTCAGGATGAACAAAGGTGGAGGGGTTGTAAAAATAAGAGTTTAGAGAGATCAGTGGTCCTCCTGGGACAACTAGAGAATATCCAGAATCTCTGGAAAGTTTGATCCCTGTGAAGTGTAAACACCTCCAGGCTAGTTCTGTTGAAATAGCAAGAGGAGAGAGCCCTGGGGCTATCTAGGTTGAAGTAGCCTTCAGCCCCAGTCACAGGAATTTTCACCTCCCAGACAGTATGGGAAGTCCAGTGTCTGGGGGTGGGGAGGGAGGGAAAAGGGGGAGGGGCACAGGCATGGGGGAGAAGGGGGAAGATTGAGGGAACTTCTGCTGAAAAGGAACACTAGACTTAGCTGTGCAGCCAAAACATGGCCCTAGGCAAGAAGGAACCAGTACACATAATGCTGAGTTCAGGAACAGGGATGCCTTTGGCTGTAGGTACTTACAGGAGGGCAGCATTCTTGGTATCAGTTCCAGGCCAGGGGAGAGAACTGAAGTAGGATCTGAGGCCAGTGGCACCATCCCTCATACCTCAGGACTAGAGGTGATTACAATAATAATTTTTCAAAATATGAGCCAGCAAAGGAGAAAGAATTCAACTATAGAAAGTTACTATGGGAATAGAGAAGAAAGACTTGGACCTGTGAAGAAAGATATTATCCACCCTCAGAGAAATAGGACAAGTAATTGGGTAGTTCAAAAGAAAGATTGGGGTAGACCTGAGTATGATGTGATTCTAAAAAGTAAAATCGTTTAAGAAAGGGCAAAAAGCCCTAGAAGTGGTATTGCTGGGTCAAAGGGTATGCACATTTTTATACCCCTTTGGGCATAGTTCTCCAAATTGCTCTCCAGAATGGCTGGATCACTTCATAACTCCACCAACAATGTAACAGTGTTCCAATTTTCCCACATCCTCTCCAGCAGTTATCATTTTCCTGTTTTGTCATGTTAGCCAATCTGATAGGAGAGATATAATACCTAAGAGTTGTTTTGATTTGCATTTCTCTAATCAATAGTGATTTAGAGCATTTTTTCATATTCCTATAGATATCTTTAATTTCTTCCTCTGAAAACTGCCTGTTCATATCCTTTGACCATTTCTCAGTTGGGGAATGACTTGTATTCCTATAAATTTGACTCAGTTCCCTGTATATTTTAGAGATGAGGCCTTTATCAAAGACACTGATTGTAAAGATTTTCTCCCAATTTTCTGCTTCCCTCCTAATCTTTGTTACATTAGCATTGTTTTTAAACAAAAACTTTTCAATTTAACATAATCAAAATTATCCCAAAGAGATCACCCAAGTGGGAAAGGAACCTGTATGTACAAAAATATCTTTTTTGTGGTAACAAAGAATTGGAAATCAAGGGGATGCCCATCAATTGGGGAATGGCTAAACAAGTTGTGGTATATGAATGTAATGGAGTACTATTGTGCTATAAGAAATGGGGACGATACAGACTTCATAATAACCTGGAAAGACCTACATGATATGATGCTGAGTGAGAGGAGCAGAACCAGGAAAACATTATACACAACCACAGATATATGGATTCTGTGATGACTAACTTTGATAGACTTGGCTCTTCTCAGCGATACAAGGTTCAAAGACAACTCCACAGGACTCATGATGGAGAGAGCTGTCTACATTCAGAGAAAGAACTATGGAGTCTGAATGCAAATTGAGGCAAACTATTTGCTCACTTTTTTTTCTTTTCTTTTCTCTTTTTTTGGTTTTGTTTCTTCTTTCTCATGATTCATTCCATTTATCATAATTCTTCTTTACAACTTGACTATTGTGTAAGTAAGTTTAATGTGAAGGTATATGTAGAATATATGTATCGGATTCCATGCCATCGGGGGGGGGAGGGGGGAGAGGAGGGAGGGGAAGAAAATCTAGAACTCAAAAACATACAGAACTGAGTGTTATAAACTAAAAATAAAAAATCTTATGTTAAAAAAGGGCAAAAAGAGTAATTATTTTATGCAAATGAGGTGTAGAGAAAGAACTGACCCAGAGGAGTTAGATGAGGGAGGAAGGCTGGTAGTTCTGGAACCCTACTGTCATCAGGAACAAATTAAAAAGGGAACAATACACATATATCTAGAAGAGTATAAAAGTTCTAAATTGAGAAAGAAATAAAAAGCTAAGGGGATAGGGAAGAGGGGGGAGAGGATAAAGAAGGAATTTTGAGAGGGAACTCTACTCACATCAGATCTGGATTAAAGAGAAAACAATACATTTAAAAGGGAATAAAAGTCTTTTGAATTTATAAAGAAATAAAAGAGTGAGGGAATAGGAGAAGGGGGTTATAGAAAGGTGTCTAGATTAATGGGAATGAGATAAAGAGGGAATAACATATATATTTGGAAGGCTATTAAAGTCTTCTAAAGTCAGATAGAAACAAGAGAATAAGGAGAAGGGCATGGGAGGGGGGGAAGATAAAGGAAAAATCCTTGAAGGATAGGTAGATTAAGTACTACCAAGGGGATAGGTTAAGTAATAGGAGGGCAAGATAGTGGGTAGTAAAGTAGAGGAGTCAGGAGGGATAGAAAATAAGAGATATGCACAAACAAAATAAAGATTAGAATTTATTAGGAAAAAAAGCTGGGGTACTATTCATCATCTCAGATAAAGCTAAAGTTAAAATAGATTAAATCAAGAGAAAAATAGGGAAACTACACTATGTGTCAACCATTTTAATCAATATTGTTTTAGACTGTTTAAAATAACTAGACAGTATATGGTTGTAATATTGCTGTGGTATAGAAAATGATGAGTTGTTGGACTTAGAAAAATATGGAAAGATTTGTACTTATGAAGGAAGATGTTACATATCTTATGTATCATGAACCTTTTATCTGCCTGTATCCTTGTGCTGGAATCCTCAGCACGTGGCACACTGTGTTGCAAAGCAGCCTTATTTGCTTCAGTTTAATTTAGTTTTGGTTCAGATTGATTCAGAAATGACAGTCTCAAGTTTGATATGTATATGTAGTATTAGTATTTATTTTAATAACAATAATAATAAAGGTCTTAATCAATAAGTCCCAATAGTTATGCCACAATCAGAAAATCTCAATAGCTATGTCACAATCAATAAATCTCAATAGGGTTGTCACCATCAATGTCTCAATAAGTATGGCACAATAGGTATAATACAATCAGTAAGTCTCAATAGGTGTGTCACAATCTTACCACAATTGATCAGCACTGATGGGGGAATTATCTAAGACTGGATCACTCAGCTGGGGAGTTCAGGGTCAGCCTCCAGAGTCCTGACAGGAAGGTCCCAGGCTACACATCCATTTCACAGGAGGGAGTCCCGAAGATGGCTCAGGACTACCCACCTTTAGTAATTCCTTCTAACCAAAAAGGCATTTTGCCAATTAAGTTAGTGATTGATGGGAAAGGAACTGTTCTCAAAACATCCTTAAGAGCATTTCTGTTTAGGAATGTCTGATTCCAGGAGGGGTGGTGAGTCCTCTCTAGTAGTGGACATCATAAACAGTTCTTGAATGTCTGGCTAAGAATAAGATTAGTTAGAGTCAGATTACAGGCAAACTGAGTGAGGTCAGAATGTCCTAATAAATTTATGCATCACACATACTCCTGGCCAGACTTTGTCCCCATTGTCCTTACATCTCTGTGTCAGTCTCCTTTTACTTATCTGGGCTAGAAAAGTTAAGGTGATTTTTTTTCTTAGATTCCTTTATCAGGATTCTGTTTGCTGTTCTTAATACACGTGTTTGGAGTAGTTTTGGGGGGGCAGAACTTATTGTACTGGCTACTCTGCCATCTTGCTTTTCCTCCATTTCCTGGGGACATACAGAAATCTCGTACAGAAAGGGCAGAAACCTTCAGGTCTATGCATGCAATAAGGAAGATTAGGAGAGGGTCAATTAGGAGTATATTGAAAAGTAGTTCTTGAATCTGGTAAATCCTCCTGAAAGCTAGATCCAAGAAACTGCTGGATTGGAGAGCCCTCCTCCTCCTTGGCATAACGTTGATTTAGACATAGCCTCATAGGATGCCCAGTCCCAATAATTGGGACTGATGACAAGGCTGTTGTTTTTAAAATCCATTCTATCATGTCACAATCCTAGGGTCCTAAGAATAGTATGGAAGATGGAAAAACCAGTACATGTAATGGCATTGGGCCTAATCTTAGACCTTCATTGCAGTAAAAAAAAAAAAAGGCACCCTTACACAAGGTACAACATGGTCCACATGTATGAAGGACATGTCCTATGAGGGCTTTGGTAGTAGCTGCCATGGGAGCAGACTTAAACAGGCATATTCATCTCATCCTTGGTGAAGGTGTTCACGCATTCCCAAACCCACTGAAACATAGCATTAGTGATCCCTTTGTCCAAATTGATGATGCACCCAGTGTCCTATCTCTGCTCTTATTTTGAGAACATCATTCTGGCTATTCAGTGTGACAATCAACATATGATGCCTCCAATAGACACTAATATAACCCCACAACAACTGTACACATTGAGAAATACCAGTTAAATTCCTTCATTGGTCCTGATCTCAAAGTGGGAAGTATTTAATTGTCCAGTACTCTTCTCTCCAGAACCCATAACACCAAAACATGGCCACAGTGTAACTAAAAATCTTGCCTATAATGTCTCTCAAGGTACACTCATCTATCAACCAATAACTTGGACCCATGGAAAAACTTACCAAGACACCCCCATTCCCTAGAGTGTTTCCAGTTACTGGATGAATGGCCATTGAGATCCAGTTGCATATAACTTTCTCAAAACAGGCAGAACTTTCAGTAAACCAAACCAAACAACATTGTACTGCCAGAAGTGTATATGATAGCCCCAGCAACAAGCTTCTGGTTTCCCATTTGCCTTCCACATGAAATCAGTGAAGTTCCTACCACAAAGAACATTCCAGGCTTTGGGGAGAGCCAGGGCAAAAGACATGGAGGTGGGATCTCATGGATGAGGAGCAGCAAGAAGGCCACTTTGGCTTGACCATAGAGTGGATGGAGAAGAGCAATGTATAATAAATTTTATTATTATCTTTGTATTACCAGTGATTAGCACAGTGCTTACACATAATAGACACTTGGTAAATTCTTGAGGCAGAATCAGGCAGAATAGGTAGATTGGGATTAAATCTTTGAAGATCTTTTAATGCCAAACAGAGAAGTTAATATTTGATCTTACAGGTAATATGAATTGGGGGTAAAATTATCAGATCTGCACGTTAGGGAAAATCCCTTCAGTGGCTGTGTGGTAGATGTATTGGAATGGAGATAGACTTAAGGCAGAGAGACTAATTAGGGGGCCAATGCAATAGCATTGCCATGGCCTGTTCCCCCTAATTCCTGTAATATTGCTGAAAGGATTCAGTTCCACCTCTACAGTATTTCCTATGTCTGCTCCTTCTGCTTTCTGACTGCCACTAGTTTATCATAGGCTCTGATTATTATTTTCTTAGAGGTGTTCCTGCTTCCACTCTCTTCTACTTCCAACTTTTCGTTTTCCTTCATACTCCTGTCAGGATCATGTCACTGTTCAAAACTTGTTAGGGTCTCCCAAGTAAAATGCATGGTCCTTTGCCTGGCATTCAAAGATTCCCCCCAATCTGACATCATCCTACCTAGCTTTATCTTCTATTACTGCCATCCCCTACTACACACTCTACAAATTCAACTATACTTCATGCCCCAAACATTCTTTGCTCTCTTCTGTTTTCTGTCTTTTCATGCTTTTCTTTCTACCTGAAATATATATGTATCTATATGCATATACAATACACATATATGTATATTACATACATATATAAAAGAGGCAAAGAAGGAGATAAATATATGTATACACATGTATGTCAGCCTTAACTTAAGTGTGTATATATGTGTGTATATATATATATGTGATTACAACATTGTCATTGTATAAATAAGACAAAGTCATATATATATATATATTATATATATATATTCATCTCCCTTCTTTAGTTCTTTTACAGCTTTTATAACAATAATTGACAACTGACTTATACATCTTTTAAAGCTTCATCTGGCAGCATATACAGAGACAGCTCGGTATCACAGTGCTGGTCCTGGAGTCAGGAAGACTCATCTTCCTGAGTTCAAATCTGGTCTCAGACACTTAGTAGTTGTGTAACCCTGGGCAAGTTACTTACCCTTATCTGCTTCAGTTTCCTCATCTGTAAAATGAACTGGAGGAATAAATGGCAAACCACTTCAGTATCTTAGCCAAGAAAACCCCAAATGGGGTTGTGAAGAGTTGGACAGGACTGAAAACAAGTGAACAAGAAGAAGAACAATGTGCAGAATAGGTTGAAGGGAAAAGAACTGGAGACCAGAGGACTTAACAACAGTCTTGTTTAAGAGATAATAACGCCTTGAATGGAGGGGTGGGTGAGTAGCAGTTTAAATTGTAAGGAGGAAATAAATGGTAGCAATACTACAGTAATTAGGTTGAACTGGTCATGGCACACCAGAGGACTAACCTTTGTCTAAACAGTGGTAAGGAGGACATATAGTGAAACAGATTTTCAGATACTCACTGGCCACAGACTCAGAGCTAGCATACATTCTTCTCTCATAGGTCCCAGTAAGGCATTCTCTTAGCTCATGGCTGAAGCATCAGACCTCTTGAAAGGTACAATTTAATTTCATTTTTATATGTATAGCCCATATAAACTACAAGGTTCCTTAACACAGTTCCTACTCTCAGGGACAAGTCTCAGGTCCCAGAACAAGGCTCCCCTTCAAGTTTGTAGAGGTATTCATATGGAGCCAGAAGTTATTCTCTTAATGCCACTGAGCTGCACTTGAGCCCCCAACAATGTGTCCCCCCAAAAAATCATCACTTGAGAATCGGTTTTGTCAGTTAGCCTTATGGAACATAGTATTCCATTACATTCATATACCACAACTTGTTCAGCCATCCCCCAATTGATGGGCATACCCTCAATTTCCAATTCTTTGCCACCACAAAAAGAGCTGCTATAAATATTTTTGTACACATGGGTCCTTTTCCCATTTTTATGATCTCTCTGAGATACAGACCTAGAAGTAGCATTGCTGGGTCAAAGGGTATGTACAGTTTTATAGCCCTTTGGGCATAGTTCCAGATTGTTCTCCAGAATGGTTGGATCAGTTCACAACTGCACCAACAGTACATTAAGTAGGGGGGCAGCTAGGTGGCTCAGTAAGTAGAGCACCGGCTCTGGAGTAAGGAGGACCTGAGTTCAAATCCAGCCTCAGACACTTGATACTCTAGCTGTGTGACCTTGGGCAAGTCACTTAACCCCAATTGCCCTGCCTTCCCCCTTCCAAAAAAACAAATAAACAAAGAAAACAAAACAGTACATTAAGTCTCATTTTTCTCACATCCCTTCCAACATTTGTCATTTACCTTTTCTGTCCTATTAGCCAATCTAATAGGTATGAGGTAGTACTTCAGAATTGTTTTAATTCTCATTTCTCCAATCAGTAGTGAGTTAGAGTATTTTTTTCATGTGGCTATAGATAGCTTTGACTACTTCACCTGAAAACTGCTTATATCTTTTGATCATTTATTAGTTGGGGAATGGCTCTTATTTTTACAAATTTGACTCAGACCTCTATATGTTTGAGAAATGAGGCCTTTATAAGGGAAACTTGCTCCAAAATTTTTTCACACTTAACTATTGATAACTGTATTTCCCTCCATCCTATTTTCCCCATTCTGTTCTGTCCCTCGTTTGGTTTATGTCTAGTTTCTGCCATACTATTTTCCAGTTTTCCCAACAGTTTTTGTCACATTAGTGAGTTCTTATCCCAGAAACTGGAGTCTTTGGGTTTATCAAACAGTAGATTACTGTAATCATTTACTGGTGTGTCTTGTGTACCTAACCTATTCAGCTTATTTACCACTCTATTTCTTAGCTAGTACCAAATAGTTTTGATGATTGCTGCTTTATAATATACTTTTAGATCTGTTACAACCAGGCCACCTTCCTTTGCCTTTTTAAAATTAATTCCCTTGATATTCTTGACCTTTTGTTCTTCCAGATGAATTTAATTATCATTTTTTCTAGCAATATAAAATCATTTTTAGTAGCTTGGCTGGTATGGCACTGAATAAATAAATTCATTTAGGTAGAATTGTCATTTTTATTATATTTCCTTATCCTACCCATGAGCAATTGATACTTTTCCAATTATTTAGATCTGACTTTATTTGTGTGAAAAGTGTTTTATAATAGTGTTCATATAGTTCCTGGGTTTGTCTTGGCAGGTAGACTCCCAAATGTTTTATATTGTTTATAGTTATTTTAAATGGAATTTGTCTTTCTATCTCTTGCTGCTGGGCTTTGTTGTTCATATAAAGAAATGTTGATTATCCTATATCCTGCAACTTTGCTAAAATTGTTAATTATTTCAAGTATCTTTTTTGTTGATTCTCTAGGGTTCTCTAGGTATCATAATATCATCTGCAAAGAGTGCTAATTTTGTTTCCTCACTGCCTGTTCTAATTCTCTCAGTTTCTTTTTCTTCTCTTATTGCTAAAAGTAACATTTCTAGTACAATATTAAATAAGAATCATGATAATGGCCATTCTGGTTTCACCCTGATCTTATTGGGAAAGCTTCTAGCTTATCCCCTTTACATATAATGCTTGCTGATGGTTTTAGATAGTACTACTTATCATTTTAAGGAAAACTCCATTTATTCCTATGCTGTCTAGTGTTTTTAATAGGAGTGGGTACTGTATTTTGTCCAAAGCTTTTTCTGCATCTATTGAGATAATTGTAATGATATCTGTTAGTTTTGTGGTTGATGTGGTCAGTTATGTTGATAGTTTTCCTAATATTGATCCAGGCTGGTACAAATCCCACCTGGTCATAGTATATTATCCTCATGATAAATTGCTGTAATCTCTTTGCTAATATTTTATTTAAAATTTTTGTATCAATATTCATTAGGGAAATTGGCCTATAATTTTCTTTCTCTGTCTTGGTTCTTCCTGATTTAGGGATCAGCACCATATTTGTCTCATAAAAGGAATTTGGTAGGACATCTTCACCTATTTTTCCAAATGATTTATGTAGCATTGGAATTAATCTTTAAAAGTTCGGTAGAATTCACTTGTAAGCCCATCAGGCTCTGAAGATTTTTTCTTAGGGAGTTCACTGATGGCTTGTTAAATTTCTTTTTCCAAAATGGGGTTAAGTGTTTTATTTCATCTTCTGTTAATCTGGGCAATTTGTATTTTTGTAAATATTCATCCATTTCACTTAGATTGTCAGATTTATTGACATACATTTGGGCAAAATAGCTCCTGAGTATTGCTTTAATTTCCTTTTCATTGGTGGCGAATTCTCCCTTTTCATTTTTGATATTGGTAATTTGGTTTTCTTCTTTCTTTTTTTTTAATCAAATTGACCAAAGGTATATCAATTTTATTGGTTTTTTCATAAAACCAGCTCTTAGTTTTATTTATTAGTTCAATAGTATTCATACTTTCAATTTTATTAATCTATCCTTTGATTTTTCAGAATTTCTAATTTGATACTTCATTGGGGATTTTTACTTTTTTGTTTTTCTAGCTTTTTTAGTTGCATGCCCAATTCATTGACCTGCTCTTTCTTTATTTTACTCATGTAAGCATTTAGAAATATAAAATTTCCCTCAAGAATTGCTTTGGCTGCCTCCCATAAGTTTTGCTTTCTTGTCTCATTATTGTTGTTTTCTTTGATGAAATTATTGTTTCTATGATTTGTTGTTTGACCCACTCATTCTTTAGGATTAGATTATCGTGTTGCCAATTAATTTTTAATCTATCATTCTATTACCCTTTATTACACTTAATTTTTATTGTATCATGATCTGAAAAGGATGCATTTAATATTTCTGCCTTTCTGCATTTGATTGTGAGATTTTTTATGCCCTAATACATGGCCAATTTTTGTTTAGGTTGCCATGTACCACTGAGAAAAATATTCCTTTCTATCTCTATTCAACTTTCTCCAGAGGTCTATTATATCTAACTTTTCTAATATTCTGTTTACCTCCTTAGTTTTTTTCTTCTTTATTTTGTGGTTAGATTTATTTAGTTTGGAGAGGGGGAAGTTGAGGTTCCCTACTAGTATAGTTTTGCTGTCTGTTTAGTCCTGTTACTCACTTAACTTCTCTAAGAATTTGGATGCTGTACCACTTTGTGCATATATGCTTAGTATTGTTATTACTTCATTGTCTGTAGTACTGTTTAGTAAGATGTAGTTTCCTTCCTTATCTCTTTTAATTAGATCTATTTTTACTTTTGCTTTGTATGTGATGAGGATTCCTTTTTTAAAAATTTCAGCTGAAGTGTAATATATTCTGCTCCAGCCTTTTACCTTTATTCTGTGTGTATCTCTCTGCTTAATATGTGTTTCTTGTAAACAGCATATTGTACGATTATGTTTTTAATCCACTCTGCTATCCACTTCCATTTTTATGGGAGAGCTCAACCCATTTGCATTCACAGTTGTGATTACTAACTGTTTATTTCCCTCCATCCTATTTTTCTTCCTGTTTATGCTTTTCTGTCTCCTTTCACCTTGTTCCTCCTCACTAGTCTTTTGTTTTTGACAGCCACTTCCCTCAATATTCCCTCCCATCTATCAAGTCCTGCCATTTTTCTCTCCCCTTTCCCCTCCTACTTCCCTATAGGGAAAACTAAATTTCCATACCCAACTGAATGTGTGTGTTACTACCTCTTTGAACCAGATGCGGTGACAGTAAGGTTCAAACAATGCTCACCCCCTCCCTACTTTCCCTCTACCATAATAGGTCTTTTGCACCTCTTCATGTGATGTAATTTACCCTATTCTGCCTTTCCCTTTCCTCTTCTCCCAATAAAATCCTTTTTTTTCACCCCTTAATTTTTTTTATATCATCACATCGAAGTCAACTTATACTCACACCCTCTGTCTACATATACTCCTACCAGTTGCCCTACTAGAGATATAATTCTCAAGAGTTACAAGTATCATCTTCCTGTGTAGGGATGTAAACAGTTTAACCTTATTGAATAACATGGTGTGTTTTTCCCCCCTGTTTGCCTTTTTATGCTTCTCTTGAGTCTTGTATTTGAAGATCGAATTTTCTGTTTAGCTCTGGTCTTTTCATCAGGAAAGTTTGAAAGTCCCCTATTTCACTGAATGTTCATCTTTCACCCTGAGATTATGATCAGTTTTACAGGTAATTAATTCTTGGTTGTAATCCAAACTCCTTTGCCTTCCGGAATATCATATTGCAAGCCCTCCAATCCTTTAATGTTGAAGTTGCTAAGTCCTGTGTAATCCTGACTGGCTTCTTGATATTTGAATTGTTTTTTTTTTTTTTTTCTGGCTGCTTGCAATATTTTCTCCTTGCCTTTTTCATTCTAAAATTTGACTACAATATTCCTTGGAATTTTCATTTTGGATCTCTTTCAGGAGGTGATCAGTAGATTCTTTCAATGACTATTTTACCCTCTGGTTCTAATATATCAGGGCAGTTTTCCTTGAAAAGTTCTTGAAAGATGCTGTCCAGGCTCTTTTTTTGATCATGGCTTTCAGGTAGTCCAATAATTTTTAAATTAACTCTCCTGGATGTATTTTTCAGGTCAGTTGTTTTTCCAATGAAGTATTTTATGTTTTCTTCTTTTTTTCATTCTTTTGATTTTGTTTGATTCTTGATGTCTCATAGAGTCATTAGCTTCCACTTGCTAAATTCTAATTTTTAAGGCATTGTTTTCTCCAGTTAGCTTTTGTACCTCCTTTTCCATTTGGGCAATCCTACTTTTTAAGGAGTTGTTTTCTTCAGTGGGTTTTTTTTCCCCATTTGGCCAATTGTATTTTTTAAGGAATTGCTTTCTTCAGTCAACTTCTGTCCTTCTTTTCTATACCTTTGACTATCCCTTGCATAACTCTCATCTCTTTTCCCAATTTTCCTTCTACCTCTCATTTTTGAACTCTTCCAAGGAGGCTTTTTGGTCTTGAGACTGATTAATCTTCCTCTTTGAGTCTTCACATGTAGATATTTTGACATTGTTGCCCTCTTCTGAGTTTGTGTTTTGATCTTCACTGTTGCCATAGTAGCTTTCTATGGTCAGGGCCCTTTTCTGTTTTTTAGCCTATTTCATGACTTTTAAAGTTGAACTCTACTCCTGGGGCACAGGGGGCACCATCCCAAGCTTCCTGTGCTGGGGGCCAAAGGCTTGTTCACGGCTTTCTGCAAAAAGGCTCGTGGCTTGCCCACTATGTTGGGGTGGCCTGGCCTAGTCTCACTTGTGCTGGGAATTTCCAGCTGGCAGTTTGCCTTCTGCACTGGGGCTGGAGGCCTCATAACTGGCCTGCTGTGCCACTGGCCTGCTGAGCCAGAATCAAGGAGTCTCAGTTATTGATCTGGGCTATGGCTAAGAACCTCCAGCTAGCTTAATCAGACACTTTCTGTGCTAGGCTGTGCTCCTTTTTCACCCAAGTCAGGCCTCTCCTAAAGTCCTTCTAAGTTATGTTAAGCTGGAAAATTGCTTCGCTCTATATTTTTGTAGGTTCTGTCACTCCAGAATCTGTTTAGAGGCTTGATTTAATGTTTTTTTCCCCAGGGAAACTGGGGAGAACTCAGGCAATTTCCTGGCTTTTCTCTGCCATCCTGGTCGCACCTCAGGTCTTCACTGATGAATTAGCACACTGTAAAGTAGTGGTATCAAACTCAAATAAAATGTATTTCTGTGGGCTGCATATTGACTTAGAAAATCACAAATTAATATAATTTTTTTTGTATTTTTATTTATTTTGTTAAACATTTCTCAAGTTCATTGTAATTCCCATGCAGCAGGGCCATGTGTTTGCTATCTCTGCTGTAGAATAATTCTTTTCAAGTGTCAGTCAAGCAGGCATAGTAACTATTTCTTGTTGAATTTTAGGGGTAGGTATTCAATGGAAACATGTGTTGAAGATTTCCATGTCTGAGGAATTCGGCTTTGGAGAGATGCTGATAATGCTGCTAATTGACAGTGTTTTATATGGCTTGGTGACCTGGTATGTGGAGGCTGTCTTCCCAGGGAAATATGGTATACCTCAGCCTTGGTACTTCTTCGTGATGGTGAGTTCTGATGTTGGAATCCTTCAGAATAGCCACAGCCCTTTTATTACCAAACATCATGGTTCTAGCTTCTTCTCTTAATGTTCTTAAATCAGCCAATACAGACATAGACAGACAAAAGGAATTTTTCCCCAAAGGAGTGCTTACCTTTCCAGCTCAGAGTTTTGGGTTCAAGGGTAAAGCCAGTTTTTAACCACAGTTTTCTAGAAGAAGCCCTCGCTTCAAGTGGAAATTTCCACCAGGAGCACCCAAAGATAAGAAAGGTTTCCTTAATAGAATTTAGGCAACCAGACTCCCTCCTCCAATCCTGGTGGGACCTCCAAAACTGTCTCAAGTAAATTTAATAAAAGTAGACTGAGATACATACTCTGAACAAAATCAGTTTATTAACAGTGGTCATTTTATTAAAAGTTTACTAACTGTTAACAGAGCAGCTCAGACTGGCTTCCTCAGTAAAGCCAGTGACCCCAATAAGAAGGAAGATACCTCTTTATTGACACACAAGAAAGAAGGGGTCTTGGTTAGTAGTGGAACATTATGATTGGCTATACTAAGAAAGGTAGGCTGGCATTCAGGTGAGACTAATCACAAACCTCTCTGAACAATAAGGAATGTTAATTTTTTATGGGACCCTTGTGCAACTTATAATCTTTGCTAGAGGATCAAAACTAACAGACTTCCTGTCTCTTCGGAAAAGGTAAAATCTCCCCTAATTGTACAAGGACAGACAAAGACAAGTAACATATCTTTTGGGTGTGGTACCAGGTTAACTTTTGGGGCTTAAAGATAACAAACAGATATCCTAGAAGTAACCCATAGGGTACCAGTATGAAAAATAACAACTTTTAAATATACCTTTAAAGTAACTCAGAGAAAAAGCTAAATTCCTGAACTCAGCTCAAGGACATAAAAAGGTGGCTTTAGGCAGATGCAGGCTCAATTATAAAAATCAATATAGCATAAAATCAATTATATTACAGAATCAATATAGTAGAAATCTGACCTGCTAATTGAAACTTCATCCTTTGAGCCTTTGAGCAAAGAGTATGTACATCCTAACTTCTAAAAGTCTACTCCTAAGGTTTTCCTTTTCTATCTTCTCCAGAAATCAGTGCCTTTTAGCAAAAGCTGGCCTGTTCTCTGAACCCATTCTTTGTTCCTAAAGATACTCCGGATTCTCTGAAGGGGAGAATGACACATGTCCTATACTTTTTGCCTAATATTGTTGCAATAACGATCTGCAATGAAGAAAAATTGAGGCACAAAGTTCTGAGCTTAATCAGTTTATTAGCAAGGCTAGCAATTGCTAATAAAGTGAGATCCCAAGCCCCTCAGTGGCAGGCATGCATTTGCCAATCAGAGCATCTTTTTTTTTTAAATCAGGCCCAGTGGTGCAAACTAAACTAAGACTGTGATTGGTCTATAATAGATGCGAAGGGTGGGCCATACATTTTGCTTAATCATGTTGACTTGCAAGACTCCAGAATTCATAGCAATGGGGAAAGTACAGAGTTGAACAACATGCTCTGCAAAGTCCTGTGTTAGATACCATTTAATACCAGAGAGACCCAGTGCTAGGGAAAACTTCTCCTGACCAAGTTAACTTATCTTCCTTATCTCCCTCATGAGACAGGACTAGTTTGTAGTCCTTAAAATTAGGGAACCTAAACTCTTTACAGTATATTCACCATAACATCTGATATGGGATGATGCACTACAATTATATAAACAAAAATAGCCCCAGAAATTGGAAAGAGCTCACCTCATCGAGTGTTCTTTTCTAAACACTGAAGCTGATCCCTGTCTTTTCTCAGCAAAGAGATAGTACAGGAGAAGGAAGAGAAAATGAAACTATGAGATTGAAACAGTGCAAATGAAGGGGAAACGTCTAAATGGGGTGTCCTGTTGAATAGCATTCCTTTGAGAGTAGACATATGCGCTAAAATTAGAGATGGAAATCTGACAATATGTCTAATAGGGGAGGGGGACAGTTGGTACACGGGGAGCCCACTTTCTCTGAGAGTGTTGTGTTTTCTTGGAAACCATCCTGCCTCTACAGAAGGGGTATCAGAAATCCTGTCAGTAACCATCCAGAAGGGCAGAGAGACATGGACCCAGATTGGAATTTTCACGGCCAAAGAGAGAATGATGATGAGAATGAAAGAGGGTAAAACTGGATTGCAACATTTGGGCCATAAGCTAATTTCTAATATGGAGCAATGCTTCTATCCTCATCACTCCTCTTATGAATTGATACTTCTTAAAGTGAGGTGCAACACAAAAAGAATGATGTGGCAAGATCTACAAAGGCAATAACATAGAAATTGATTAGAAGAAGTAACTCAGATTTGCTACTACAGAAGTTTTAATCTGATGAACAACATGAAGAAATTAAAGAAGGAATCAAGGTATAGAACTTGAATCAGAGAGTGAAAGTTCATAATGAAAGGGAAAAGAATTGAAGAGAACAAGATAAAGAAAACCTTCTTATAAAAAGGCATGGAAAAAAATTAAATCTAGCAAAACAAGATGAAGGGAAGGAGAAGAAAGGGATTTTGCAGCAACCATTTAACTGAGAGGGGGAAAAGGAAAAAACAGGGCTAAAGATTATTAAATAAAAGAAATAAAGAAAAATCATGAATAAGTTAATCTGAAACTAGGGGGGAAATCAATAAATTGAGAGGGGAAGTTTAAAGGAAGGAAGAAAGCTTGTGAGAATTGGGTTTCATCAAATTAAATGAAGCAAAACTAATCTTGGGACAAATTGTTTACTAACAGATGAAGGAAAATAAAGAAAATCCTAATTAAAGAAAATAGAGAGACAAATGGGTGAAAACACAACTTTAAATATGAATGTATTAAATCCAGGAAAATGAAAGAGACTAGAAAGATAGAATAGCACAATTTGTTGGTTTACAAGGAACTCATCTAAAATGCAGAGATATACATAGAAAAAAATAAAAGGCTAGAACAAAATTTATATGTTGAATCTAGAAAACTAAGAGTTGCAATTACAAAGCAGAAATAAAAAATTTGCATTGTAAACAGAGATAAACAAAATTACATAATCATTAAGGGAACCAAAAACAATTAACTAATATCAGCATTAAACATTTATATTCCAAATGGTACAGTATCTAAAGTCATGAAGGAAAAGCTAACTGAATTGTAAAAAAAAATGGCAACACAACAATAGTAGGAAATGTTAGCGTTCTTCTCTCAGTGTTTGACAAATTTAACAGAAAGATCAACAAAAGGGAAAACATAGAATTGAACAAATTATTGAAGAACTTGGAACTAAAAAGATACGATACTTTCTGAATGGAACCATTAAAAATATATGTATTTCCCAGCATTTCTGTCCCTAAATAAAAGTCAGAGAGAGTCATTACCCTGCCTCTGTAAAATAGGGAGAACCCCCAAGGCCGGGGGTGGGGAACCTGCAGCTTTGAGGCCACATGTGGCCCTCTAGGTCCTCAAGTGCAGCCCTTTAACTGAATCCAAAGGTGGGCCACATGTGGCCATAAGGCCACAGGTTCCCCACCCCTCCCCTAAGCAAAGGCCTCTAAAATGGCAAGGATTTAGTATCACTTCCCCAAGAGGATTTCCAGGTCCTGGATGGTGCTTATACAGGGTGAGCCTTGGTAGGGAGAGTTAGGACTTCTTGGCTCTCTTGCTAGTGTTGATAATGGTCTATGGGGGAGATCATCTGTGCCTGTATTCCTGAGAGTGCTGGAGCTGTTCTTCCTTATTGGTGCTGTTTGCATAACAGGGCCCACAGTCATTTCTTCTTCTATCATCCTCATTCTGAACTTTATTCCTTCAGGATGCTGTTAAAGTGTTTGTCATTTTTCAGTTTAATTTTTATTTTATTTGCTCTAACCTTCTTCCATTCTGCTAGTGCCAGGTTTCCTGAATCCTTTAGTTCAGAGTTGTTCAGTAATAACCCTAAGGAACAGCTGGCGGCGCAGTGGACTGAGCCTGGAGTCAGGAATTCCTGAGTTCGAATCCAGCCACGGATAATTACTTGCTCTGTGACCCTGGGCCAGTCACTTAACCTCTGTCAGCCTCAGTTTCCTCAGTTGTAAAATGGGAATAGTAATAGCACTTCCCTTTTAGAGTTTCTGTAAGGATCAAATGAGATAATATTTGTCTAAAAACCCACTTAGCGCAGTGCCCGGCACGCTACAGGCGCTACATAAATACGTGTTCCCTCATCTTTCCCTCCTTAAAAGGAGGGAGATGTGGCAGAATCAACATTTGTTTTACTTAAAGGGTCAGGGAAACAGATCTTCAGACTGGATTCGTGTGAAGGACTGGTGCTTATGCTGTTGGCACAGTCTTGGTCAGCTGGTGTGTAAAAAGCCCAGACTTTATGAGAAATTGGCTCTTAGTGTTGGCAGAGTGTCAACTACTGTGTGAGTCAGTACACCTTTCTGACCAGGGATTGCCATCATGGTCAATAACAGAGGCAGAAGTGTAGCTCTTTCTAGCTGAATTGGTGGTATTGGCCTTGTTGTATCTCCTTTTTTATTATTAAGTAAACTTCTTTTTATTAAATGCCATATAATGCATACGTTTTTCACTGCATTCCAATCCTAAGCCTTAACCACTGGACCGGCCTGAGATAGGCATGGCCTAGATTCTAGAAATAACTACGTTTTGGAACTGGCCAGTCAGTCAGTACCAAATCCATCTTATTGTCCTGCTGTTTATCTTTTCCGCAAGAATAGCTTGAGAGAACTTATTCAATGTTTTGCTAAGACACCGGTAATCTTCTTTTAAAATAGGTAAAATATATGTGTGATCCTCCTAATTTGCCAGCTTAGTTACATTGTCAGATGGGCAGCTAAGTGAATAGAGTGCTGGGCCTGAAGTCAGGAAGATGTGAGTTCAAATCTGGCCTTAGATACTTAATAGCTGTGTGACCCTGGGCAAGTCATTTAACCCTGTTTGCCTCAGTTTTGTCATCTGTAAAATTAGCCAGAGAAGGAAATGGCAGACTCCTCCAATATGTTTACCAAGAAAACCCAAAAAGTGGTCACTAAGGGTCAGATATAACTGAAATGACTGAACAACAACAATGTTGCTAAACTGGTGGATGCCCATTGATTAGGAAATGACTAAACAGATCGAGTGTAGTGGAATACTATTGGTCTATAAGAAATGGCAAACGTGATGAATACAAACATGGATAGATGTGAACTGATATAAAATACAGTAAGAAGAGCCAGGTAACCAATATGTGCAACGACTACAAAATAATAACAACTGAATGTTGAGAACTTATAAAGAACAAGCTTGGCCCCCCCAAAAAAGGGAATGAAAAGACACCTTTCTCTCTATTCCTTTGCAGAGCTCAGGGTCCGTGGTTATTGAACTATGGTTTGTGTAAGGGAGATAGATGTAGAAGGATTTTTTTTTGTAGCTTGAAACTTGACTGAACAAAATTGGTACATGATTTAGACATAACAGATGTTACCATAAATAGATTAGGGGAGCATGGAAAATTTTACCTGTCAGTTCTATGGGTAAGGGAAGAATTTATGACCAAACAAGAGATAAAGAGGATCACAAGAAGTAAAACGGATAATTTTATTAAAATAAATTTAAAAGATTTTAAAGCCATTGCGGCCAAGATTAGAAGGAAAGCAGGAAACTGGAAAAAAAGGTTTTTACAGTAAGAAAGATACCACCTCACGCCTATCAGATTAGCTAATATGAGAGGAAAAAGAAAGTGACAAATATTGGAGGGTATTTGGAAAAATGGGGACACTAATGCACTGTTGGTGAAGTTGTGAACTGATCCATCCATCTTGGAGAGCAATTCGGAACTCTGCCCAAAGGGCTATAAAACTGCATACTTTTTGACACAGTAATACCGTTACTAAGTTTGTACCTCAAAGAGATCTTTAAAAAAGGAAAAAACTTACATGTACAAAAATATTTAATAGCAGCCCTTTTAGTAGTGGCAATGAATTGGAAATTGAGGGATGCCCATCAATTGGGGAATAGCTGAACAAGTTGTGGTATGATTGTGATGGAATGCTAACCTGCTATAAAAAAAATGATCATTAAGATGTTTTCAGAAAAACCCGAGAAGAAAATGAACAGAATCAGGAGAACACTATACGCAGTAACCGCAATACAAGGACCAACTGTGAATGACTTAGCTATTCTGATCAATACAGTGATCTTTGACAAATCCAAAGGACTTATGATGAAAAGTGCTGTCCACCTCCAGAGAAAGAACTGGTGCAGTCTGAGTGCAGATTGAAACATAATTTTTTCACTTTATTTTTCTTGTTTTTTTTGTAACATGGCTAATGTGGAAATATGTTTTGCATGATTTCACATACATAATTGATATCATGTTTCTTGTCTTCTCAATGGGTGGGGAATAGGTAGGAGAGAGGAAGAGAATTCAGAACTCAAAAGTTTAAAGAAAGAATGTTAAAAATAAATAATAAATTTTAAACAAGAAAATTTTAAAAAACTTTGCAGAAGTTATTGTCGCATTTAGTTTGGCTTTTTTTTTTTTTTTTGCTGATTTCCTAGAATTTTCTAAGTGAACATTATGTCATCTGCCAATATGAATAGTTTTTTCTAATCTTTGCCTATCTTGCCTTTAATTTCATTCTCTTACTGCCATTGCTCACATTTCTAGACATTTTAATATATTTCTATATAAAACTATGCATATGTTTACATATGTTTGTATATGTGTGTTCAGCTCTCCTCTGAGTCAGATGAAAGGTGGGTTCATATGTGGTTTACTTCTCCAATCTATTCCTGCCTCAGTCTTCCCCCTTGTATTCTTTTCCTTTTTTTCTTCCCTTAAGATAATCAAAATATGACAAAATCACTGCCAAGCCCTTGGCCTTATCCCTTTTATGACCCTTGAAATGATTAAGGTTCTGGGGTTACACTTGTTCTCCATTCCTTATTAGAATGTAAATATTTCATTATCTGTATAGACCCTTCTAATTGCTCAAGTGTATTTACCTTTCTTTTTTTCTCTTGAGTGTGTTTGCATTCAAAGTACCTACCCAAATGCATATTAAATGTAATTCTGAGATTCCACCTCATATCCATAATATTAGTAAAAAAGACTGAAAAAGAAAAAATTGTAAATATTGGAGGGGCTGCTTGGAAGACAGGCACACTAATATTATGTTGGTGGATCTGTGAATTGTTCCATCTATTTTGGAAATCAATTTAGAACTATACCCCCTGTAAACTGAGGCAGGTGCTCTCTTTGGGGAAATTAGGCCCCTCATTTCCCTAAAGGGAAGTAAACCAGAGGAAGACTGCCTGTGAAATTAAAGATGACTTTTATTAAGCGGGGCAGTAAAAAATGCCCACAGAGACCATCAACTTAATGCTGAGAATCCCACCAAGTTATGGATGGGGTGAGTGTATATACGTTTAAAACAAAGGAAGGCAGAGAATTTAGGGAGAAAGACAGGAAATCCTATAGAGGAATGAGTCGGGGAGCCCTGTTCCCAAGGAGAGGGGGAAATCCAGGAGGAATTCCAGGTGTATGAGCTGTGGTCCTTTGATACACAAATCAGGACGCATTTTTGGTGATAAGCAGTTCACAGTTCAGGGCTTCAGCACAGACAATAAGAGGATGTCTCCAAAAACCATAAAACAGAATGTGTCTGAGAGCCCCATAATCCAACAGTTAAGGGAGTCTCTGGAGATAAGGATGTCTCTTGAAGGTTCATAACCCACCACATGGCTCAGGGTCTGCTTCAAAGCTGGTATGAGCTTAATTAGCTTCAGAGTTGCTGATTTTCTGCACATTCAGCTGGGTTTACTCATGGTCACCACAAAAGATTGTTGGTATGTCAAGCCATTCTGTATCTTAGTTAATATAGCCAGTACTCATACAGCCCTTCTTGGTTAGCTAGATACTTGGGGGGCTCAAGTACACCCCCAAAGTCACTAAATATACATACATGCCCTTTGACGCCCAATAAAAAATTATGGCAGCTCTTTTTATAGTGGTAAAGAACTGAAAACTAAAAGGGGAATGGCTAAACAAATTAGAGTATGCATATGTAATAGAATATTATTGGGCCATTAAAAATTATGAAGATAATGATTTGAGAGAAAATCTGGAAAGATTGATATGCATGTCATGTGAGTGAAGTCGATAGAACCAGGAGAATGACTTACCCAACAACACTGTTAAGTTAAATAACTTTGAGACATTTAAGAACTCTGATCAATATAGTGACTAGCCACAATTCCAGAGGATACCTTCTAGATAACTACCCAGCCTGTTTGTATTTAAATGTTTCCCTTGGTTCCTGGTGTTTTTCTGTTGTTCCATACCCTTACTCCCTCATTCTTCCAGATTGCATTCATTTTTTCTTTCCTTTTTTTTCTTCTCCTATGATAATCACAATATGACAAAACCACTTGCAGACTCTGCCTTATTTACTAGAGTTCTGAGAGAACTAGGTGGTCAGATACAAGGATAAGCTGTACTGTTGCTCACATGATATGAGCTCCATAGACTGTGGGGTCTTTTATGCTCCTGACATCTGATTCAGGCTCTAGGGTTCCCCTACTCACCTCAAGTTCACATACTAGAAGGCATCTCTGTGTTGTGCTATATAGATAAGGTTTTCTGGCTTGACCTAATGACCTCAAGCTTTAGGCTCACTTTGTGGAGACTTGGGCTGGTAAAATGAATTTACTGTAATTTCTCCTTGGATTTCTTGATCATTATTTGATCATTGAAGGTACTCTTTTTTCATTCTTGCTGAAGTAGCTATGAAAGAACTAAGCTCTCCTACTCTTATTACCCTATCATCATGAAGAGAGTTTCCTGAGTTTTATTCTTAAGAGCTTCCTGGCTAACTACCTCTCTAGAATTTTTTAGTCCATGTAATCCTACTTATCCTTCTCTGTACCTTTTAAAATGTGCCCTCTGGATTTATGTCGAACAATGTCCAAGTTTTCACTCCTCTATTACAAACTCTAGGAGAGAGTGGTAACTTACCCTTAAAATAGCTGTGATCTCTACCACAGTAAACAATTCATCCCTGTTGGGGAGAATCATATCCAAAGTATGATATCCTTTGTTTTTCTCCCCGTGTTTTGAAGGGTGAAATTATCATTGAAGCAAGTCGAGAAATCATTAGCTACTCTGATTTTGGCAGAGAAGTCTAGCAGATGTGTATACAATCAAAGTCTCTAATCTCTACTATATCTCTATACTAGTCTGTTTCCCAAATTCCTCATCCATTTCTTTTTTCTGTCTAGATGGTCCTTAGCATATTTCAGTAACCAAATAGTTTCTATTTCTGCCTCTATTCATCTTCACCCAAATGTTTTGTTACTCTTCCCCATTCTGATTCCTAACCCTCATATTTTAGTTTTTTTTTCCTCAATATAGAATCCCATGCACTTACCCATTTGCCAATCTTTTTTTTTTTTCTGAATAAGGCCTACACATCCTGATCCATATTCCATTCATAGGTCTTATCCCATTAGGTCTCAGTGATACTTTTGAGATCAAATTTGCCTCTTTGCATTTGCACCTCCAGTTAATCTTTCTTTTTGTCTGTATTTTTTTTGCATTTGCATATAGAAATTCAGAGCTGATGCTCAAATTCTCTTATGGTTCTGAAATCCTGGTGGTAGCAGATAATGACTGCTGCTTGGACCATGGAGACTTCAGTGAATTCCTGTTTGGTACCTATGATATTAGAGGATGAGGTAGCCCCAGAAGCATATGGAGCAAACATTCTACTTCTGGCCTCTGTGTCCCAGGAAGTACAGGTTCTGTAGTACCTTTGGTGCCCTGGAGTTAGGTTATCTCCTCCAGTAGAATGTAATCTCGTTGAAAGAAATGATTGTTGTTTTATTTATATTTGTTTCCTCTTTGACTAGCGCAGTGCTTGACACAGTAGATATTTAACAAATGCTAGTTCATTGACTGGTCTGTTTAGTATTTCTTATAGAAGTGAATATTCCTTGGCATAGGCCATCTGGTTCCTTGACATTTGTGGTCTCTGAAAGATGTCAAGTCTCTGCTACAGAAATGCTCTGCTGCCAGTGATAACCCTACCATCATTCCAGCAGAATAGGAGGGTTGATAATTTCAGTAGAGATAGCTGTTATGTCTCTGTTCCATAGCTGCAAAGAACTACTTCTCTCTGTTCTGTTCTGTGTGATTCAGGAATGCTTTATAGCTGATAAGGTAGAAAAAACTCCTGCAACCATGGATCTCTCTCCTTTGATATGAGAGAAATGGAGTTGATGGCAAAACTCAGGCATTTAGCTCTTTTCCTCCTTGCTTATAATGCAAAGAGCACAATATTATCCACTTTGGTAATATGATATCACTATTGTCAGAGGCAATTACTCAATGTAGGTAACTTGTACTCATATTTCAACAAAGCATTGTTACTATTGGCCATCCTTTGGGACATGGAAATAGTATTGTTATGGAGAATGCTTCACTGTGTGTGGGACAGCAACTTCACCCAAAATTAAACTTGGAGGCTTCTCAAGTAGAAAGTAGAAATGGATTTTATTATGATCCCGGGAGAAAGGGCAGTCTTTGAATCGATAGACAAGAATCGATAGACAAGACAATCGGTAGGGAGAGGCGGCACCCAGAGGGCAGAACTTAGCTTTATAGCTTAACCCAAACAACCCCCACCCCACGACTGGCCTTTTACTCTCACTGGTGGAGTTCAGGCCTATGATCTAAATGCAGAAATCTACTACCCCAGGTACAATTTAGCCAATGCCAAACTCTTAAAAACACTTTTATCCTTATTTGGCAAGGTTTGTGCTGGAAGGGTCTTAGGTTGCTCTAAGTTTCGGATTCCTATGGGTCAGGTGATTCGAAACTTAGGCCTAGCTGACAATCAGAAGCCCTGAGCCCCTCTGAAAAGTGCCCCCCCCCACCTCGCATTCATCCCACTCAATTTATAGAAAGGCTGAGGCTCAGATTTTATGAGGTCTTCACTTATCCCACTCAACTGTAATGGCCATTTAATTTTAGAATTATTTTTAAAGTAAGTTTTTATTGATGTATCTGTTTTGTTACACTCCCACAATTTCTTCCACTATCCTTCCAACTCCTCCCAGGAAGCCATCCCATATAACAAATAGTACTTTAAAGACAAAAAAAAAGTGAAAAATAATAAACATTTTGGATCAATACATAGAAAAAATTTCAGAAAACATGTGCAATGTATAACACATGAGGACTTCCCACCTCTGCAGGGGAGTGGGATGGCCGTGTCCTTTCATGTCTTTTTAGCCATGCTTCTTTTTTTATAATTTTGTAATGTTCATTTTGATCTTTCTTTGTGATTCCTTTTTTCATATTGTCCTCACTGAGTGTATTATTTCCTTGACTCTCTATCACTCTATCCGTTTGTAATACAGGGAAAATTAGGAACCCCTGAGAAACCCCTAGCTACTGACAAGCACTCCCAGAAAAATGGACTCAGATATCTTTGGCATTTAGCAAACCCCCTGGGACTCCATGACTCCACCAAGGAATGTCAATAGATAGGACCATCCCACTGAAGGATAACCTGGCAGACCCTTTCTAGCAGATATCCCCGGGAACTCCGTGACTCCACCAAGGAATGTAAATGAGATTCTCCCACTAGTACGATAACCTGACTGAATCTTTTGATCAGCCAGGACCTTTGTTCCTGTTCCACTGCCCTGTACCCCCACATATCCTATATAAGCCAAGCTGTCACCCCAACACGGGGCCATTGATTTGCAGTTGCAGTACCCCAATGGCCGCCGGCTAATAAATTCTCCACTTAAAACTTATACTCTGTGGCGTGTCTCACTCGCTTCTGGTATAACACATTCATGTGGATTTTCCATGCTTTTCTGTATTCATCACATTCATCATTTCTTATACCACAGTGATATTCCATTATATTCATGTACCATAATTTATTTAGCCATTCATTAATGAGTGAGCATCTACTTTTTTTTTCAATTCTTGGCTGTCACAAAAAGTACTACTATAAATATTTTGGTGTATATGAGAGATTTCTTCTTTTCAAGGCCTCTTCAAGACTAGTAATGGAATTTCCAGTCAAAAGGGTAATCATTTTTAGTATTTTATTTGTATAATTTCAAAATTGCTTTCTGAAAAACAAAATTGCTTTCTGACATTGACTATTCCCATATTTTGTCATCTTTGCCAGTTTGCAGAGTATAAAAACCTCAAGGTTGTTTTGATGTGCATTTCTCTTATTATTAGTGATGTGAGGCATTCTTTCATGTGGTTATTAATACTTCTTATTTCTTATTTTGGGTACTGTGTGTTCACATTTTTTGATCACTTATCTATTTATAAGAAGCTTTTGGTTTTATACACACACACATACGCAGATAGACATGCATATATATGTATATATGTATATGTATATATGTGTACATATACATACACTTAAGGGCAGCTAGGTGGCACAGTGGATAGGGTGCTGGGCCTGGAGTCAGGAAGATTCCTCTTTGTGAGTTCAAATCTGGCCTCAGACACCTACTAGCTGTGTGACTCTGTCACAGTTTTCTCATCTGTAAAATTAGCTGGAGAAGCAACTGGCAAACCACTCCAGTATGTTTGCCAAGAAATCCCCAAATGGGGTCATGAAGAGTTGGATGAAACTGAAAATGAGTGAAAATATATACGTAAATACAAAAACATATTTTACATAGTAAATATATTTACATAAAGATATTTATATGTGTATGTATGTATGCATATTTTTATATTTTGGTCACATATATATATGTGTGTGTGTGTGTGTGTGTTAATTATTTATATCTCAGGCACCAAACCTTTATCTGACAAATTTGAAACAAAGATTTTTTTCTCCTTTCAACTGCTTTCCTTTTTATCCTAGGTACATCTATTTTGTTTCTGAAGAAACATTTCAGTTTCTTGCAATCAAAGTTTCCTATTTTACCTTTTGTAATTGCTTCTATCTCTTACTTTTTGCTAAGAATCATCTAGTTTTTAATGATATAATATTTAATATTAAGGTCATATATCCATTTAGAATGTATTGTAGAATATGGTGAAATATATTGGTGTAGCAACAATCTGCTAGCAACTACTGTGGCTGTGTAAAACCAACAACAACCAGCACACAGAAGGCCACTAACACAGGTTCTTTGATCTGCTTTTCTAAGGAAAGCACCTGTAAGGGGTTAACAATCTCAGTTTAATTAAACATACATATGTCAATCACTTAGTTCAGGGGGAAAAGATCAACCCCCTGAACTTTGAGGCAAATACAAACAGAAATTACAAACATCAACAGACAGACCTTGTCTGATTCAAATCACAATTCATAGTTACCAGTGGGAGTGGGAGGGGGGGCAGTTATGGCTTGGCCAGAGTCCATGAGTGTGCCCCAAAAGTTAGACACCAAGCTCCCTTCAATTATATCCTGTTTGGAGCCCTGAGGGCTCTGATCTCAGCCAGGCTGGGTGTGTGAAAGTTCCCCAGTCCCAAACTCTTCATATACAAGTCAATGACTCCTGATTGCCTCAGTGCTGAGAAATAGCAGGAGAAATACTCCAAGACAAAGAAAGCAAAAGGTTTCCTACCAATTCAAGCAAAGGGGAGACTTGATAGTCTTAGCATCCTGAAAGGGAAGAACTGGGAAAAGTCTGATTGCTGTTACAGTTGGTCTAAGCCTAATTTCTGTCAGACTGCTTTCCATTTTCCCAACAGTTTTTATCAAATAGAGAGTTCATTCCAAAGGAATTTATGTTTTCCTCTTTACGAAGCATTGTCTTATTGAGTTCCATTTTTTTCCTGATTCTCCTTTGTCTAGTCTCTGCCACTGATCTACCTCTCCATTTTTTAACCGTTACTATATGATTTGATGACTGCTGCTTTGTAATATAGTTTCAGGTCTATAAGTGCTATTTGTCCCTTTGTCCCTACCTCTTTTTGTTATTTCATCTTATATTCTGGATGCTTGATTTTTCCAAGTGGGTTTTATTATTGTTTTATCAAGTTCTGTAAAGTGTCCCTTTGATAATTTTATTAACATAGCATTAAAAGTATAAATTAACTTTGGTGTTGTCATTTTTATTGTTTTGGCATGACCCATCCTTGAGCACTAGATATTCCTCCAAGTATTTAAGTTATTATTTATTTTGTTAAGGTTCACTTTGTAATTGAATCTATACAATTTTTTTGTATGTTTTGGCAGATTGTTCCCCAGATGTTTTATGCATTTTGTAGTTAACTGGGAATGGGATTTCCCTTTCTTTTATTGATTCTTGAATTTTGTTGTTATTGTGTACAAATGCTATAGATTTTGAAGATTTATTTTGTATCAATTAGTATTTTTGCTGATTCCCTAGGATTTTCTAAGTAAACCATTATATTTTCAACAAAGAGTGATAGTTTTATCTCCTCTTTACCCATCTTTATGCCTTTAATTTCTTTTTTTGTCTTATTACTGTTTCTAGCACTTAAAGAACTATATAAAATAATAGTTGGGACAGTGCACATTCTTGCTTTACTCTCATATTTATTGAGAAGAGTTCTAGTTTATTTCCCTTGTATATGATGCTTGATTTTAGTTTTAGATAGGTATTTTTTATTATACTTAAAACAAGTTCCTCTATTTCTATACTTTGTAGAGTTTTTAGCATATATAACTATTGTACATTTTAAAAAGCTCTTCCCACATCTGTTGAAATGATCACGTGGTATGGGATGTTTTTGTTTTTATATGATTTTTATGTTAATTATTTATTATGATTGTCTGCTGTTTTTCCAAATATTGGACAATTCTTGCATCCCTGGTATAAATCCAACTTAGTCATGATGAATAATTTCTTAAACAAATCACTATAGTATGTTGTGGTGTTAATTTTTAAATATGAGTTGGATTCTTAATTTGTAATTTTTATTATGTTATTGTTCATTTTTTTCTTCTGTGGGAATGCATCTTTGAAATTATAAGGTAAGTTAATGAAAGAACATGGATTCAATTTGCTAAAATATGATTTAAACAGTATTTAAACAGATAAAGCTATAGTATAATTCAAACTTGTTAATCCATTTAAAAATTTCCTTTCCAGCCCTCCTATTGGTCTGGAAGGCCAAGTAATGCTTCAAAGAAAGAAGAGCTGGAGAATGATGTTAATACACCTCAGAGAAACACTTATATTCAGGATGAACCTACAGACTTGGCTGCAGGAATAAAAATTTGTAATCTGTCCAAGGTACTGTTTCATAAGTCTTCTTTCAAAAGCATTAGGAATACCACCATAGCTTAGACAAGCAGTTCTCGAATTGTTGAACCTCCTTACCTTCTTAATAATTTTTGAGGACCCCAAAGAGATTAAGTTTATGTGGATTATAGTTACAAAGATTTACCATATATGAAATTAAAACTAATAAAGTTTTAAAATATTTATTTATTAATCTATTTAAAATAATAATAACAAACTAATTACTTATTAACATGAATAACATCTTTTTGGAAATATGACTATTTTTAAAACAAAAAATTATTAGAAGAAGAGCATTGTTTTACGTATTTTGTCCAATCTCTTTAATGTGTGGTTTAATAGAAGATAGCTAAATTCTCTTATCTGCTTCTGCATTCAGTCTGTTTTGATAGGTTGTTTTAGTTGAAGTATATAAAGAAAATCTGGCCTCACACAAATATATATATATTTCAAAAGGCGTATAATATTTTAGTATTACTATGAAAATAGCTTTGACCTTGAGAACCTCATAAAGGGATCCCCAGGGATCCTTAGACCCACACTTTAAGAACTGCAAGATTTGATCGGTGGACCCTAAGAAAGATTTTGTAGGAGATAATAATAATAGTTCCCCCCTATTATACAGTGTTTGAAGCTTGGTTATATAAAATAAACATTCTTGATTTCCCTTTAATATTTTGAATCAAAATTAATGGATGGTAATTTCAACTGAATGGAGTAATTGAAAGCACTGTTAAAAAAATTACAATAGTCAAGAAAGAGCTAGAGTTCACATTAAAATCCCAGACTATTTTTCATGAACATTTCCTCTTTGCAAAATATAGCAATTGGCAACTAGCAGCTCACAAATTGCATATGACTTTTTTTGTGTGGTTTACCTAGATCTAGTCTGCATTTGGTTGTGAGGTTTTTACGCGCTAATACATTGTCGGCTTTTGTATAGGTGCTGAGAAAAAAAAGTATATTTTTTTCTATTCCCATTCAATTTTCTCCAGAGATTTATCCTATCTAACTTTCCTGAAATTCTATCTATCTTCTTACTACTTACGACTAGTTTGTTTTTTGTTAGATTTATCTAGTTCTGAGAAGGGAAATTTGAGGTCCCCCACTACTATAGTTTTATTGACTGTTTCCTTTTGTAACTCATTTAAATTTTCTTTAAGGATTAGGATGCTATGCCATTTGGTGCATATATGTTTGCTCTTGATATTATTTCATTGTTTATGGTACATTTTAGCAGGATGTAGCTTCCTTGATTATCTCTGTTAATTAGATCTGTTTTTGCTTTTGCTTTATCTGAGATCATGATTGCTACCTTTGCTTTTTTTTTTTTTACTGCAGCTGAAGCTTAATAAATTCTGCTCTATCCCCTTACCTTTACTCTGTGTATGTCTCTGTTCTTCAAGTGTGTTTCTTGTAAACAGCATATTGTAGGAATCTTGTTTTTAATTCACTCTGCTATCTGCTTGCTTTTTATGGGTGAGTTCACCCCATTCAAATTCACAGTTATGATTATTGATTATTTATTATTATTATTTCCCTCCATCCTATTTCCTCCCTGTTTGTCCTTGTCTGTCACTTTTTCCAGTGTGCCCTCCCTTCTATCATCTCGTTCTTCTCTTATCTCCCTCCCCTCATACTTTCCTATAGGGTAAGATAGATTTCTATACCCAGCTGAGTGTGTATATTATTCCCTCTTTCAGCCAATTCTTTTTAAAATCTTATTTAATATTTTATTTTCCCCAATTATATGTAAAAGCAATTTAAACATTCTTTTTTTTCAGATTTTGACTTCCAAATTCCCTTCCTCCCCTGACCCTCCCACTGAGAAAGCAAGCAATATGACATAGGTTATACATGTGTAGTCATACAAAACACATTTCCATGTAAGTTACTCTGTGAAAGAAAACACAAACAAAAAAAACCAAGAAAAATAAAGTAAAGGAAAAGTATCTTTGACCTGCATTCAGGCTCTGCCAGTTCTTTCTTTGGAGATGGACGGCACCTTTCATCATAAGTTCTACAGAATTGTCTTGGATCATTGTATTGCTGAGAATTGCTAAGTTATTCCTAGTAGATCATCATACAATATTGCTATTACTGTGTACAGTGTTTTCCTGGTTCTGCTCATTTCACTTTGCATCAGTTCATGTAAGTCTTTCCATGTTTTTCTGAGAGCATCCTGCTCATCATTTCTTAAAGCACAATAGTATTCCATCACAATCATTCCCTAATTGATAGACCTCAATTTCCATTTCTTTGCCACCACTAAAAGAGCTGCTATAAATATTTTTGTATGCATATAGGTCCTTTTCCTTTTGTGGTTTCTCTTTATCTCTTTGGGATATAGACCTAGTAGAGGTATTGCTTGGTCAAAGGGTATGTATGGTTTTATAGCCCTTTGGGTATAGTTCCAAATTGCTCTTCAGAATGTTTGAATTGGTATACAACTTCACCAATAGTACATTAATGTTTTAATTTTCCCACATCCCCTCCAATATTTATCATTTTCCTTTTCTGTCATATTAACCAATCTGACAGGTATGAGATAGTAGCTCAGAGCTGTTTTAATTTGCATTTCTCTCATCAATAGTGATTTAGAACATTTTTATATGACTACAGATAGCTTTTATTACTTTTGTTTGAAAATTGCCTGTTCATATCCTTTGACCATTTATTAATGGAGGAATGGCTCTTATTTCTAAACATTTAACTCAGTTTTCTATATGTTTAAGAAATGAAGTCCTTATCAGAGAAACTCACTGTAAAAAAATTTTTAACAGTAATGGTTGCCAAATATGCATTTCCCACCATCCTATTTTCCCTGTTTATCCTACTCTCACCTTTCAACCTGTCCATTTTTAATAGTGTTTTGCTTCTTACTTTTACCTCCCCCAATCTGCCCTCCCTTGTATCAGCTCTTCCTCCCTTCCCCCAATCCCCTTCCCTTCCTGTTTTCTGGCATGGTAAGCTAGATTTCTACTCCCAACTAAGTGTGTACATTATTCCCTCTTTGAGCCAATTCTGGTAACAGTAAGGTTCATTTGCTTCCCTCCCCACTTCCTCCATTTTCCCTTCCACTCTAAAATCCCTTTCAAGGCTCTTTTATGCCAGATAATTTGTTCCATTCTGCCTCTCCTTTTCTCTTTCTCCCAGTGCATTCTTCTTTCTCATCCCTTAATTTTGTATTTTTAGATAATCATACCATCACATTCAATTATCTCATGAAGTCATTATCTTTCTATTGGCAAGCACCCTAGCACACCCAAGATGGCCTGCCAGCACATGTTCTTTGATCTACTTTTCTAAAAGAAAGATAACTCAAAAGGTGTTAGCAATTCTACTTCTAATTAAATGATGTCATTTACTAGTTCAGGGGAAAGGTCAGCACCCTGAACATGGAGAAAATATGAGCAGAGAAATTAGCACAAAGATCCAATGGACATGGCTCCAACTGTCTAGTAATCTTGGTACACACTTTAACATTTACGTACACATTGGACCAGGGGAGCACCAACATCTGAGTATGCAGGGAGCTCCTTAACAAATGGATACCCGGAGCCCCATCCAGGAAATCAAAATCTCCTTTTCAAGAGCAAGCCCCCAAAGCAAAATCTCACTTCAGAATATATATACACTGTTGGCTAATAGGCTCCAAGCCAGAAGACATCACAACCCTCCTGACTCAGTGCCTAATTAGCTTAGTACCAAAAGGTGTTAAAGCCTTCCTGCAAGCAAACTTCCCCTAAGCAAGCTTCCCCTTATGCAAGTGCCTCCCCCAGTGGGCTCTGTGTGACTCAAGATGTATCACAGCTGTGAGCTGGGCCAAAGCTCAAAACAGCAAAACATCCATAGTTGAAATACCTATGTACCTTTACACCTGGGAACATGACTCCTGTTCCAAGGAGAGAAAAGGACACATGTGGTCACATAGGCCTATTAATGGGTGGGGAAGATCTTATATTCCATTAACCTTACATTCAACCCCAAGATCTTACATGTTAGTTAAATAGGTCGATGGGGCTTTAGGGGCGATTTGTAACATCTCTTAAGAAATAAGTACAACATAATTCTCACAAACTAAACACATCATGAGCTTCACATTTGCAAAATACATAACAACTTATTACCAGGGTGGCCACACAACCTTAAACAAACACAAAATATATAACATTCCAAAATACTTGCTTATACAATCAGGGAATCCCAGGTCAGGGTCTTTCCTAGCACAATACAACATGCTCCACCCTAGGTCACAGTAGGTTATAATCCCCTCCATCCAAAACAAAAATATCCAAGTAAAAGTCCTCTTGGGTGTGTGTCCTGCTGCCCACACAGCCATTGCAGGCTTCCACCTGGCATGCTCTAGTGAGCCAAAGAGTCTAGGTCTTAACACTGCTTCACGTCCGGAGGGGCAGCTGGGCAACAAAGCCAACAGGGTGGCTTTGGGGGCCATGGCACTTCCCCCATCCACCATAGACAACTCGGCCTCCTAGGTTCCAATTCATCCCAGGGGAATGCGGCAGAAAGGCGTGCTCACTGCTCCTTCCTTGCTGCCAAGCCTCCATCCGGACTTGGGGCTGATTTCTGAGTTCTGTGGTTCCTCCTCCCACAGGGGCTGACCACTCTCAGCTCCTGCCTGGGTTCACACACAGGCAGCTCTCCCCTCCCGCTCCATGTCTCACCTCACCAGGGTCTGCATGCAGGCTCCAGGGGTTCCTGTCCCCAGCTTCTGTCTCTGGCCCTCATCACCCCAATTCCAGGGCAACTTGTCCTCTCTCAGCCCTACATGGAGATGGGCCACTCTGGTCTGGGTTCTGGGCACAGCACACTTCCAGAGCCTCCACCCCTCCAGCACAGTCTGGGGCGGGGCTACTCGAGCCCTGGCTCTGGCTATCCCCATCTGCCACAAGCTTGTTCTCACTCACTTTCTCTCAGGTTGCTGACAAAAAGCAATACAATAACTGGGCCAGAAACTATGCTAGTCCCACAAAAACCCATACTTTTCTTTAGTCTGTGCACATCTGCCAACTATGTCAAATGTATTAGCCAGCACCCTGGCATACCCAGGATGGCCTGCTAGCACAGGTTCTTTGATCTGCTTTTATAAAGGAAAGACAGCTTCAGAAGGGTGAACAGTTAAACAGTGCAGACTTTATTCTATCTAACCTCACAAAGGTTGCTGAGCACCAACTCCTACAGCATTCTCTAATCACCCTTCTTGCAGGGGCCAGCGAGAAGGGGGGCCAACTCCCCCTATGTCTCAATGGGGCCAATCGAGATGGGCACAACTTGTGAATTCCTCTAAATCCCCTCAAGCCTTAATGGGGGACAGTTGAGGCAGACACAGATTCCCCCCAAGCCTTGATGGGGGCCCATCAAAGCACACACAGCATCCTAGCTTGTGAATTTCAACCCTAAAGGTTCCCACTCACTGACCAGTGCCCACCTGCTTTATACTTACACTCCACCCCTCCAGTGTCCCAACCTTTACAATCTAAACAGGCAACACGTGGCCCTTACAATCTACATGGGTCATGGTAGAGATGTTTTGAACCACAGAATTCATATCTAACACCTGGGGACAGGAGATGGTTATGGCCATGGATCCTGGAAAACCAGACTCCAAAAAATACTAACAAAAATCCACTTTGTTTATGCTTGCAGGCTTTTATTTGCTCCATTCTAATTTTCAGGAAGTTGTTGCTTGGGCAATGTTTTGTAACTCTTCTTTGAAGCTATTAATTCCCTTTCCAATTCTTTTTTTCATAGTTCTTACTCCTTTTCCAACTTATCATTCCAGTTATAAAAACTTTTAAACACTCTTATTTCAACTCTCTCAAGAATTGGAGTTGAATTTCTTTACTTTGTGCCCAAGCTCTGTTTTTCTCTGAGTCATAACTTTGATGTTTTGGAGTCATTCTCTTTGTGTTTATGCCATGAGCATCCCTGCCACCATAATAGCTCAATATGTTGTTCTTTTTTTTGTTTCCTTACTCTTCCAATCCTGATTAATAAGTTAATTTCTGATTTTGAACTGGATGTTAGGGCCAGGCTCAACATACTTTTGGAGGGAATGTCTGGGCTATTCCTGTTGCTATTTTCTTGGGTATTGAGTACTGTGTTATTCCAGGATCTCAGGGACAGGCTGGAGACCTGTAAGTTTTCACTTGTCCCAATGTGTTCTAATCCCAGGAAATTTTGGCTGTTACCTTTCTGGTCTGAGTTCTGCAAGTTCCTGACCTGAGTTTGGGTCTTTGTGAGAGTAGGCTGCTGTAGGATTCTTGCCCTGGTTATTCCACTGCAGATTGGGTTAGATGCTAGAGTCTGAGCCAAACCTGCTGCCTCTGCTTCTGACTTCTGAACTTCTTCCTTTATTGTCATACTGCCCAGAACCTGCCTACCTGGAAACACCAGGCTCAATCTGCCTAGGGTCTGTGAAGAGGAAGTAGATAGTGGGTGATGAAGTAGCCAGTTAACACCTGTCCCAGTCATAGTACCCTATTGTGAATCTGGTAGAACCCTAGTGTGGTCTGGCACTTCCTCTTGTCCTGATATACAGCCTTTCCTGCCATGCTGAGTGATTTCCGGGGAGTACTCCTGGCCTGACCCTGCCAGCACAGAACTCACTGTGGTTAGCTGGGCTAGACAAATGACTCACTGTGACCTTTTCTAGATTTCCTCATCCAGATTCAATCTGGTGTGTTTTATAGATTGTTTTAAAGGAGTTTGTAGAGGGCAGCTCACTGTATTCTTTCTAGTCACACTCAGTAGTGGCTTTGTTGTCTTATCCAATCTGTCACTCTTTCAATTTATTTGATTTTTAAGTTAGTTCACATTCAAAATTATAAACATGTTTAGATTTTCCTCCATTTATCAATAATACTGGGTTTTTTAGTCATTTTCTCTAAACATAGTACTTTATCTTTTCAGTTCTTTTAGCTTATTCTTCTTTATAGCAACTCTATTCCCATCAGTTCTCTTCCCCGCCCCCCTCATTTGTGAACCTTTTCTTTAGTTTTGGAAATGAGCTTAACTCATTAATTCCCTTATCTTTCTCTTCTTTTTTTTTCTTTTAGTTAAGTAGTCAAATAAAATGTCCCTTCCTTTTGTCTCTTTTAACTTAATAGTTTTAATTTTTCATTTCTTGTGTCTCTTTCAAAATAGGATTTCTTTCCCTCATTCTCTTCATTATTTCTCTTTCCTTTCTGTCTATTCTATACTTTTATTCTTTCATTCATAGCCTTTATACTTCTTTAATCCTTCTTTAGTCTGTATTCCTCATGAAATTAAAACTTCTAAGGTACCTATTTCATGTTCCTTCTAAAAAGTTTGTTATTGCATAGATCTTGTCCCCTTTCCCCCCCTTTTGTCTTTTCTGCCTTATTCTTAGAAGTACTGATTACTGCCGAGTAGAGAGGGTAGAAATCCATGGTAGAAATCTTCCTATGTCTCTGGTCCTGTGTTTTGTTACTGCCCTCTGCCCTCTCCATGATGATTTTTTCTCTATTGTCAAAAAATCACTCTAGAACTATCCCCTAACACTTTTCATACCCTCCCCTAGAGCTCTGAATTGCTATCTCATGAGGTGGTATCATTCTCTCTAAGTACAAAATCCCTGCAGATCATAACCATTGTAAGGTTTCTACTTCCCATTATAGAATATGTCTTTACTCCTATGGGAGGATTCTTCAATGATCCTCATCCCAACACAGAAACAAAATTTAGCCTCTTCTTTCTCTTCTTCATTCCCTCTCTTCACATGTCCTTTTATTGGCCTTCTCCTTGCTGTGAAAATACAGAAATTATTTTCCCTCCATTGTTAACCTTTGACTTAAGGTATTCACATGTTCCCCTCAATCTTTCTCACGTCTTTTTGTCTGTAGTCAGGATGTTGTGAGGTTTAGTCTCATGTTTCAGGCCTATTTTTCCATCATCATTTATTCTGTTTTCATTTTCACCCTTGTCTCTTTGTGTATTAGAAAAAAATTTCTTAATGTTTTCTCTCTTGTTTTTTTTGCTGTTGTTATTAATGTCAATGATGTGAAGTCCAGGTGTAGGCCCTGGTGTAGATGGCCACGTGGGGGCAAAGAGCCTCCCCAAGGAGACATAGAGAAGGGCTGCTGTGCCTGTTCTTCAGGAGCTCATTAGTCTCAACTTTAGGGCTACTTTCAGCTGGGCCTGGTGAACAAGGAGCCACATTTTCTTGTACTTTTTTTTTAAACCTCAGTAAAAGCAACCACTTGATATGAATAATGTATCTCAGTATTCTATTTGTACAAGACTAGATCAAAGTTAAACTAGGACAAGGAGCCTACTACAATCTACTCCATGACCCCTGCCTCCCAGCAGGCAAGGACACAAATCATAGCTATTTCTACTTTTTGGTCTCCAGTTTTACCAAGGCAGGTACTAGCCTTGGGTCTCTTTTCCCATCACCTTATCCTTAGGATCATCACAACAAGCTTCATTTGCAGTGCTAAATGTGCTGGTGCTCTCTTTGCTGCCCATGCTGAGACCAGTGTCCCTGCCACATTGCTGGTATTCATCTTGCTGCTGCCTGCAGACTCTTTGCCTTTTCTGCCTTTTCTAAACCTTGAGGCCATTACTCCTGATGCTGGTAATTATGCCAATTCATCTAATCCAAATTAGATCTGGTCTGGTGCAAATGAACACCTGGAGCCATAGTGCTCAAGTTGGACAAGTAAAAGGTGCATAGTGAGCATGAGATGAAATTGATCTGCTTGGTTGTATAGTGGATCTAAGGATTTCCTAAGAGGTAGATGGATAGTCTCTGAATGCTTCTTAAAAAGACCTCTCCTTCAAGTGGTCTCTTTTAGCCTATTTTATACTGAAATGCGTGCTTTTTTAGATATTTCCCTTCACATTAAGTGGTAGTATTATTCCATTGAAGGAAAGTTAATGTAGATTCTTACTAAGTTTCAGTACTCTTTAAGAGTTGTGTGTGGTCACTTTCTTTGCTTCTTGCACAGGTATTTAAGTCAAAGAATACCATTAAAAAGGCAGTAAACAACCTGACAATGAATATGTATGAGGGGCAGATCACTGTGCTTCTTGGACATAATGGAGCAGGGAAGACCACTACCCTGTCCATACTGACAGGTATGTATATGCTTCAGAACTTGGCAGTGAAAGCAGACCATTTGCTTATGAGTGTAGAAAAGTCTGGTCTGAAATGCTAGAGAGCTATTATTGTTTTTAATTTTTAATTATATTTTATTTTTATTCAATGATAAAGTTTATGACCAATTTAATATTCATCAGAAAACATTATAAAATTAGCAAACATTTTAAATATGGAGCATAAGTAGGTTACTGGATATTACTGATGATGATTTTCATGTAAAAAATGCTATTAAAGATATCATCCAGAAGATGTGGTATCATAAAACTGGTTGGCATGTTAAAAGTTATGGGTTGAAGATAAATAGCCTGATTGCTGCACTGGTAACTGTTGGGGTCTGCTGCGCCCCCCGCAACACCCAGGCCTTTGTCCAGCAAAGAACCCGATCTCGAGGACAATGAATGAGGCGGGAGCCGAGGTGGTTAGTAACTCCATTTATTGTTTCAGCAAGCAGGATTTTTATGCAGTACTAGCCTTTGTTACTGGGTGCAAGCAAGCTCGTGCATGATCCTCTAAGCCTATCAGGAGCCCCAGGGCCATACATCACAGTTCGTGGACAACTCATGTCCAGTGCTTATCTGGAAAGGGGGCATGTACTGTTCACAGCCTGCCTTATCAGAGGAGGAGGAGCCGAGCCAGACTGTGTAGCCCCAGATAATTCCCTTTTTTATGGGGCTGTCCTTGGGGCCTCAGCTCCCAAGCTCATCAGGCTCTCAAAAGCCCCTTACAACTCCCCCTTTTTGTTTTTGTGCCAAGATTCAACGCATACCGAATCAATGGCTGTATGCAGGGCCCCAAGACACATCCTCAACACTAAAGGAGTGCAACAACATAGCAAAAGGGCAAGGCCCCCAACAATGGCCACCATCTCTAAAACATGAGTAAGCCAATTGGGTGTTAAAAAGGTCTTAATATGACTCAGAAACTCGTCTATAACACTGTCAGGTTGTGAGTTCTCATGTGCTGCTTTTTCTTCCTCAGCGGCCAATTGCAACAACTGGGTAATTTCTGCTGTAATGTTCTGATTATGAAATAAGGCTTAAACATAGCATTCATTATCCTAAGGACACAAGGTAGACAAAAACTTATTATGACCAAACAAAGAACATAAGGTACTATATGGAAAATAGTCAAGAATACATTACGAAATGGGTAAATTTGAAAATATCAATAATTTTTTGAAACTATCAATAATTGTTTTGCTACTTCAATATTCCACTCAATCAGTATTTCACTCAATCCTTGCCCCCTTTTCTTTTGTTTGCAGACACCTCACCATTATAGGTACATCCAAATTTTTTCCTTTAACTATCCCTTAGTAAGTAAACATGGGAAGGATTGATCGGCGCATTGACAAATCAAAGGGGGCAGTCCCCTTTGTGAATATAGATACATAGACTCAAAAAAGAAATAAAAATGTAATTGTCTCTTTAAGATTCAAAAAGTTCTTTTCGTATGCAGCTGTCTGGCAGAGGACATCATTAGTGAAATCTTCTGGTCGTTGGTATCTATTCCAGTCATCTCCAGCACGGTGTCTTCTTCTTCTTCTCTTCTTGCAGGAACCAGCTTTCTGTCCATCCTCCTACAAGAGTAATCTTAGCACAATTTTAAATTATCATTTCTAATCTTTATAACCCTGATCATTTTTACAAACTCAAAATTGAAACCTTGGCCCATTGCCATATTTAAGAAATTCACATCAGAACTCAAATTCTCATACTTTACATGACTCATCATTAATTTCCCCACCAGAGGGATGATACTCCAGTACATACATAAATACATTAAATAACCAATTTTTAACACAGTACATATAAAATCTTAACCTAGTCATGTCATGTTTCCTTGATGGCACTACAAGATACGCCAAGCCACAAACCATTTTTCTTTTTAGCATCACTAGTTGTACCAAAATTTTGAACATGCATGATATTAATCAAATAACAAAATAACATTCTCACATTGCTTAAGGAACATGTACGAAGTGAATTCTAAGTGGCTCGTTTGCATATCTACCCTTCTTCATAAAGCTTTACTAAGTTGGTGCAAAAGTCCATAAGTAACACTAATTCCAAAGCATCATAACAAACAAAGTTTCTGGTTATAGCAAAATTCCTAAATATCACAAAGTTTCTTAGTCAAAAAGGTGTTGTAACGGAATCTCACATTGGTAACAGTAGGAGACTGATCACAGGAAAAATACTACTACTTTTAAAATCCTATAAACAAAGAGAACATCCTAAGGTGAGTCTTAAGCAGTTTGCATAAATTTCTGCACGTGTTCTAGTTCTAGATAAAATAATATTAGATTGCCCAGTAAGATAACACAAAAGAGCTCATATCTTACACTGACTACTTGCTCTGATCATGGAAACTTGCTATAGAAGGAAAAAAGCAGGGACTTGTGACATGCCAAATATGACAGGATAAAGCATCCTTGGCTTTGTTTATAATCCAGATATAGTTATGATTCCTCAATTATGCAGTATCTCTTCCACCTCATTGCTACACTCAGAAATAGGTGGGAAACTTCCTTTCCAAAGGAACACAGGGGGAAACTGAGGCCAGGAGGATCCCATCCTAGACTGAGACTAAGATTGTCCCCTCAGCTTTTTTCCCAAATGCAGATCTCCACCTTCAACAGTATGGATCACATTCCTTCTGAGTAGCTTGTGGCATTTCTCTCAGATACTGATTTAATGTAGATAACTGTACCCGAATTCATACTCAAAACAAAATTAGTTATGGTCCCAAGTGCCTTTTAACCTTAAACAGCAAGTCCCACCAATCACAGCTTAGAGTCAGATACAGAGCTGCAATAATAAGCAAGAAAGATTTACCAGGACTCACATACATAAGGGATTTAATTAAACATCTTTCATTGTCCACTTTAAACTTGTCTTGGTGTAAAAGCCAAATATTAGAATCCTTTCTATCTAATGTACATAAACTTTCAGTTTCTCAGCAAGCTAAGTTCATTGTTTAGGACCTACATAACTCAAACAAGTTCTTTTTCTGAGGCTGATGACCTTGCCCGTGCAGATAGTTTCCAAGAGCCTTGGCAATTTTACAAAATAAGGAGAAGTAACATGGTCTCCAGGAAGGGGTTAAATAGAAAAACCTTGTGTCTGTTTGCTATCTTTTGCTGTTTCTCTGAGCAGACTTATTCAAGGTCGAGCCTTTCTAAAAATCATGCAAAGGATTTTACAAAACTTTTCTTCATAAAAAAAATCTCTCTTTCTCAGAAACAGCTTATAATTTATCCTGATATTATTATTAATTCCTAAGTGCTAAGCAATTCTTAAATTTTGATCACCAAACCTTTTCCACATAATTGAGGAAAAAAAGAAAACTAAACATACTATTGTAAATACTATCTCTAAGCAATAACATGAATAGCTTAATTAATGATCTCACAAATTTCCCAAATGATACCAAAACAAATTAAAGACAAAATTTGGTAATTTAAGATTTCTTAAATTACAATTCTTAACCTAATAACATTTAGATTATAAAAGAAATTGCTTTTCTAACAACACAGATGATACAGCTGCTTACCAATTTATGCAATAAGAAAAATTTTAGAAATATAACAATATCATAAACAATTATCATCTATTTAAACTTGAAAACCAAAACCAATTATTTTCCATTTTGGTGGCTTAACCTCAGTTAGATATGACCCCAAAATGCCTAATAACGGAGAATCATTCATCTCATCACCAGAACTTCACATTGAAGAAAATCTTCATTAAGTTAATGAATATGAAGCAATTATTTTTAACTTAAAACAGTTTACATTCAAATAGCATTTATTTTATGCCAAGCATTATGCCAAACACCTTTACAATCATGCAGTCTTTGTAATACCCCTGGGAATGAATCCCGCCACCATCACCTTATTGAACAGTAAACTACAGTAAATAGAATTTTCTTGGGGCTATATAGTTAATAAATTTTTCAATGCCAAATAACAATATGCACTTTTTAAAAAATTATTCAGCTATGAATTTCTAAGTTCCATTCACATTTTTCTTGGGAAAGTTTTACAAATAGTTTGCCATCACCTATTATAATTAGATCAGTTTAAAATGTGCTGGGCCAGTATTCTAACTACTCCTTTTGCCCCGGGTAAAAAGGAAGCCTAAGAAATTTGAATCATTGCTAACAAGGTATAGTCAGTTTCCCTTCCAGGCAGAGGGTGTTGATAATTAATTGAACAGCAATAATAATAACTTACAATAATCAATATCTTTACCCTAATCAATATCCATATAAAATTTAATAGAACCCACCCACAAATCTAGCTCAAAAGGTGAGTGGACATAATTTCTTTTATCTCTTCACAACTTTATTGGTTTTTAACATTAAAACAGTAATCCCAAATAACCTAGCTAACAATCTTACAAGTTTCATAAGTGCTGGCCGAATCGTTTTAGCTGTGACGTTAACAAGACAGGGTTAACAAGGCTGAGAAAGTAACTTCACCAGTTTTACACAATTGTTTTCATTTGGTAGTTTCAACAAAATTCAGATTAAAGATTGCTTTGTCTAACATCATTTCCAGTCTCTTAAGTTTTACAATATAGGAGAATTTTGCTACAATGCAGAAGAACAATAATAGTACAAACAGAAAAATTTCAGATGACATTAATTGCATTCCCAAATCATTACATCTATTAGGCTTACCAAGCATAGAGGCTTTTCTTCTCCTCATAGTTGCAGAGCTTGGCTGTGGACTGAGGGGGTGGTGGTGTTGGGAAGCTGCAGAGTCCAGCACCTGAATTAAAGGTCTAAGGAGTCATTGAGGAGAGTCCCTGAGGGACCTTTACTTTCTAGTAGGGGTTGCTGGGTTTGGAAGACTAGGAGAAAAAATTCTAAGTTCCAGTGGTGTGGGAGCAAGGACTTGGGGGATTGGGAGGAGAGGTTCCTCTGTTTACCTATTGCCTAGAAGTGTGGGCTTCAGGGTGCCCAGAGGTCCTCAATGTAGCTGCTATGCCTGCCCGCTTTTTCTTTTCCAGGTGGGGGAGGGTAACTCAAATTCCTTACCGTTACTCTCTTCTGTTGTCTGATCTGGGATAAGAGAAGTTTGTTTTAGCTGCTCTAATTTTCACACAAGTAAACTTCACTTTTGTGTTCACTCCTAAAAACCTTTTTGGAAGTGAGAACTTTGAATTTGCCAGTCAAAGGTGAGTGGGACTCTGGAAAATATCCAGTGGTACCATGTCCCTTTCTCCTCATACTGGGAGACTCAGAGTGTCTCTTTATTAGAGATTCATGCATTTTCCGAATTTGCCTTAGTGCCAAATGGTATGAGAAATTCTGACTTTATCTTAAGCATCAAATCAGGAGTAACACATTTCTTTAAATTTCAGGGAAAAGGTCCCCGCCTCCTTTCTTATCTCTCTTCACATTCCAAATTGGCCAGATTTGGAATGAAGGGAGAAAGAAAGAGCATTATTTCCAACAACTATAAACCGTTAAACAAGAAGACATTTTCCTCTCTCCTTCTCTCCCCCCCTGCCCTCCTGCTCCTCTGAAGAGACTGGAGTCAGGGAGGGAGAGAAAGAGATAGTGGACATTACAGGGTGTCAGGTTACACACACACAGAAACACAGATAGAGAACACAGACACAGAGACAGAAAAACACAGAGAGGATTTTTGAATCCTATACACAAATTGCTTGGCTCTCTGATGTAATGGAGGCCAGGTGCCATGCTTTATTGGGGTCGTGGAGACCCTGCTTTAAAATGATCTGGGGCAGATCCCCAGTTGGTTTCTTCCAGTTGTTTAAGAGACATCTTTCTCTTACTAGCTTCTTCAGAATTTTCATATAATGTATTTTATGTTCCCAAATGCATGGATTGGATTTATATTGAGGAGTTGGGGGAGGGGCCGAAGGAGACTTCATTCTTTCCTCTGGATCATATTCTAAGTTGCCTTTTTCTGGTATCTTATCCTTGGAGTCTGCCAAGTGTGCAAGTTCCTCCTCTTGCTCTGTTCCGGTAACCACATCTGTAATTACCAGAGTGATTGTACACCCCTGATCTTTGGCCATCTTGTATATGATTCATATGAATGTGGCCTGATCCGAGGCAGTTCCTAAGGACTCTGCCTGCCCCATGATAAGGAAAATCCTTACCTCACCAGCGTAGAAGCTGGGTTGCCCACGGAGACGGGAATTAAGCCTTCCCGCTGAGAATTTGAATTTGACCCAAGGCTGTGCACACGTGTAGTCTTCCCTTCTGCTCTTCTCCGTCCTCTGCCAGGAAGGAGGCACCTTGGGGATCGTGGGTACGCACATGTGGCTCCGTGTAGTGCCCCACGCCTGGGCGCCACTTGTTGGAGTCTGCTGCCGCCCCCCAACACCCAGGCCTTTGTCCAGCAAAGAACCCGATCTCGTGGACAATGAATGAGGCAGGAGCCGAGGTGGTTAGTAACTCCATTTATTGTTTCAGCAAGCAGTTTTTTTATGCAGTACTAGCCTTTGTTACTGGGTGCAAGCAAGCTCGTGCATGATCCTCTAAGCCTATCAGGAGCCCCAGGGCCATACATCACAGTTCGTGGACAACTCATGTCCAGTGCTTACCTGGAAAGGGGGCATGTGCTGTTCACAGCCTGCCTTATCAGAGGAGGAGGAGCCAAGCCAGACTGTGTAGCCCCAGATAATTCTCTTTTTTTATGGGACTGTCCTTGGGGCCTCAGCTCCCAAGCTCATCAGGCTCTCAAAAGCCCCTTACAGGTAACCACAGAATGTAAAGAAAGAAGAAGACCCTCAGCATGTTGGATTGGCCTGTTATAGAGGCTTCATGGGAGTATATGCACAAGAGTCAAAAAAGAGTGGTAGGTATCCATACTGATGAGATGACATATCCATTAAAGTATGAAACGTTGTAATCAGTATAGATGCAGTTCTGATTTTGCTGATGCAGGTGGTTTCCAGTAAGCCTATTATCTGCAACACTGTCTGTCCTCCAAGAAAGTCCAATCTATTATCGCTGTGACACTAGCCGTGCATGTGGACACTACCAGTGAACTTTCCATAGCAACAAGATGGAAGGAGGATTGTTGTTAACCCTGAATTTCAGGCTTCCATCCAATCATATTGTTTTTCATCATCTATGATACTTCAGACTTCATAACCAATATTTTGGGGTTTTCCATCTGTGTTTCCTGTTTTTTGTTCTCTTGTACTTCCCAAAACTATGTGGAGGCTAGTAAGCCTTACCTCATGGTCTTCTGGCTGACTGGGGAGCCAAAAGAACCATTTCATTGTTAATTATAAGCCTTACCAATAAAATTAACATGCTCAAAACTTTATGCCTTAGTTTACCTTAAATTCACCCATGATACCTTCAAAATACTCAGCTGGAGAACATTGGTTTCCCAGAAACCAAATAGTCCAATAAGCCTTGGAGGCTGGTGAGCGATCGTAGTCTTTTCAACTGGATCTTTCAAGAGCCGTACCCAAAGCTCCTTATAGGAGAGGGTGTCATCACCCTTTGTCCATCTAATCTGGCTTGAGACATAGTACTTCCCCTGCATCCCCAGAGCTCCTGTTAACATAAGTAGTCAGATTTGCCCAAACAACTATTAGGAATGTCTCAATCTCCTGCTCAGATTTCACTACTTTGTCAGTTTAGGCATATATTCTGGTATGGTATAAACATTTTGGAGAGAAATGTGGCAATGTTTCACAAAACTGGCCAGTTATACCTTTTAACCTTGTATCATTCCATTGCTAGGACTTAAAAGTAGCTGTATTTGTACAAAAATATTCGTAACACTTTTTGTTTATAACATGGGGGGAAAACCTAGAAACCATTTATGTGTCCAACTCTTGGAGGATGGCAACATAAATTGTGACATATTAATGTTTTAATTGCCATAAGAACACCAATAAATATAAAACATATAAGGAATCATGGAAATGCCTATATGAAATGATATAAAGTTGATTGATCATATCCTTTGATCCTGTAATTGCATACAAAGGAGTGAAAAATATATTTAAAATATAATAAAAAGAAAAAAAGCAAACTGATATCAGCAAAATCAGAACTGTGTCCATACTGACTACAACTTTTCATACTTTAATGGACTGAGGGCTGAAGGGACTTGCACCTAGGAGTGTTATATTTCGGCAGGGCTGTCCGACCTTAGATTATCTTAGGGCTGCATTAAAATAAAATGATTATTCAAGGGCCACACCCAGAATAAAAAATATAGTACATTAATATAATAGTTAATTTGTAGTCTTACCTTAGTTAGGTTTAGCAAGCGCTATGAAAAGTCATGGTACTTTTAAAAGTCTTTATTGAAACAACAGACAATATATTTTCATTTGCCATTTTAGCAAGAGCTCTGCGGTAGCTCAGCTTCATTTACTAAAGCATTTATGTCAATTTCTGTGCTTGTAGTAAAGACAGGCAGGCAGCATAAAATCACAGGCCATATTTTGGACAGCCCTGTATTAGGGCAAAGAACAGCTGTAGTCCTTCAGGCTGTGTGCTGGTCAACAAGCAGGAACAGAAGCAAGCTATATCTTTGTGACTTTGACCCCTGGATTGGAGCAGCATCTTAAATCCAGCCCCCAGATCAGTCTGAAGCCTATAGCCAGATAGCCAGGGCTGGGAGCTTAGACCAGTGGAGCTTAGACCACTTCTATTGCTCTGAACCTATAGAACTTTCCAAGTAACTGATGGTGACCAGGACCAGTCTGCTGAAACCACAGCCAAGGGAAAGCCTACAGTGTTGTTGCGTAGACCCAAACCCAGATCAGACCTTTTTTGTTGTTTTGACATGGACGATTTGGTAATTAGTTTTACTTGATTACACATATTTGTTAACAAGAATTTTGCTTGTTTTTTTTCTTAATAGGGGTAGAAGTAGGAAAGAAATAAAATAAATTTTTGTTCATTGAAAAATAATAAAATTGAATAATGTACACACTCAGTTGGGGATCTTACCCTACAGGAAAGTAGTGGGGAGGAGGGAACAAGAGGAGGGGATAATAGAAGGGAGGGCACATTGGAGGAGGAGGTAGTCAAAAGCAAATACTTTTGAAAAGGGACAGGGTCAGAGGAGAAAACTGAATAAAAGGGGACAGGATAGGATAGAGGGAAATGTAGTTAGTCTTTCACAACATGACTATTATGGAAGTGTTTTACATAATGATACATGTATAAATTATATTGAATTGCTTGCCTTCTCGAGGAGGGTGGGTGGGGAGGGAGGAAGGGAAAGAATTTGGAACTCCAAGTTCCAAAAACAAATGTTTAAAAAAATTGTTTTTTGCATGCAACTGAGAAATAATATATACAGGCAATGGGGTATAGAAATCTATCTTGCCCTACAAGAAAGTAAGGGGAAAGGGCATTGGGGGGATAGGGGGAATGGAGCGATAGAAGGGAGGGCAGACTGAGGAAAGGGACAATCAGGATACACGCATCTCGGGTGGGGGTGAGGGTAAAGATGGGGAGAAAATTTGTAACTCAAAATCTTGTGGAAAGGAATGTTGAAAACTAAAAATAATTTTTTAAAAGATATTAAAAAACAAAATGAAAAATAATAAAATTAAATTCAAAAAAAATTTTTCTTAAAAAAATTCTTGGGAGAGAAAGCTGACCCCAGCTAAATTTCTAGTCTCCTTTCCCTCAGGCACCAGTGATATTTCCCATCTAGCTCATGTCTCTGAGTGCAGCCTGTGTCTTCCACACACATATACACATACTTGTTCCCCAAATCCTGATTTTGTAATTCTTCTCATGAGAGGGCAGAACCAGTGTCTATGACCTCTTGTGCTTTGAGGCTAAGGAATGGATATGAGGGGGACCCACCCTCTGGAGGAAGCCTTTCCTAGGCTCCCCAGCTGTTAATGCCTTCTACTTTTATATTACTTTCCATCAACACTGTATATATCTACCATGTATATATGTGTGTGTGTGTGTGTGTGTGTGTGTGTGTGTGTGTGTGTGTGTGTGTGTGTGTTTACCTAGTTATTTTCATGTTTTCTCCCTCCTTATAAAGTATAGTTTTTGGGGACAAGTACTGGTTTTTGCCTTTCTTTGTATCCCTAGTATTTACTGTTTAGTTCAATGTCTGACACATAGGAAATACTTAATAAATGCTCTTTGACTGACTGCTTTGAGAAGAGTGCACAAAACCTTCCACAGTGAGATCTTGAATTGTACAAGCTTGAAAGCTTGCATGAGCTCTCTACCCTTGGAGCATGCATTAAGTGATAAAAAATACTAAATATCTAAGTTTCTTGATGTTATAAGATTTTTGTCTTATGTAGTGTTTTTGTCTTTTAATCTTATAGATTAAACTTCAGTTACATAATTCCTTTTTCTGGTGTTTTTGGGCTCCCGAGGATTTGTTAAAAGCAACTAATCTATCATGTCAGTCAGATCCCCAGCTCCTTTCTTTTCAAAGTTCTTATTATACTCCTGACCAGATCGTCATCTTCCTTCATATTTCTCTGCTTTCTACCTGAAAATGTATATGGAAACAAACCAGAGAGCTGAAAGGAAGTGTCAAATTTTTAAAATGAGACAAAATGTTGTACATTTTATCCTTCTGAATGGGACACTTTAAAAGATGGACTGGACGACACAACTAGTGATTGCTGAAAGCATGGAGACTGCCCATAGCGGATGACCAGATGATGCATTATGGGATAGAGGCCACAAGGCTGGGTGAATCTTTGAGTTGGAGACCTTGACAAAACAGAATGCTGGGGAGAGGAGTGAAATTTGCCTGATTGCAGCCAAAGGAGGATACAGACAATGATGCCTACATTACATATTAATATACAGTGCTCATTCCTCCTTCTATATCTTCACTCACATTGCCCTTTCCTGGAATTCCCATTCTATCAAAGTCCTACTTATACTCCCAGACCTGATCATCTCCACCTTCTCTAATCTGTGTGTGTTTTTTAAAATGCCCCTCCCCAAAAATGTGTGTGTAGCAGTGTTAAGGGGATGGTATAGTGGCTAGGGCTGTTCAGCCACTCCTTTTTTATACTTACCCTGGTACTATATTGTTGCCCAGATGGATTTCTCAGTACAAATGCTCCTTCTCCACTGTAGAAAGTAGTATCAAAAGATCTAGACTTGTCTTTATCCTTTTTCTTGTTGTCGTTGCTGTAAGCCCCCAACTAGAGATAGGACTTTTGGCAGACACCTCAGTTTTTTTATCTCTAGCTCTTCTCTAGAAATGTTTCCTCTTCAGTTGCCTCCTCTTGGTTATATTCCCAATAAGTACACTCCAACTAGCAAATGCTAATACTGTTTATAGATATAAAATAATTATTTAAGGCAAAGAAAGGTAAATACTTTTCCATGCCCAGAAGGAAAAGCTTTAGGCTGCCATGGTAGCTCAAGGTGAGAATGGATAACTACTTTTGGCGTCTATGGCAGGTGAGGGTTTCTACCTTACAGCTCTTGTCTTGACACACCTAATGCTAATCACTCAAGTAATCTCCCTCCCAGAGTGCTGGCTCCTTTCTTTATGTGAGTTCCCTCTGCCTTCTGTTCTTCCTGTTCCAGCTCCAGGTGGCTTTTCTCAGTCTCTCTTTCTCTTGCTCTTTGTCTTATTCTCCTCTTATAAGAAGCTGAATTCCCTGGATTCAGCAAACTGACTTCTAAAGGTCACCAAGTGTTGTAACTTATCATTCTTCATCCTATGCCTTTTGCTTCTTTTCACCTTCACTGAAGTGACCAATTTGTATCTCATAAAGGGATCACCTAGTGGAGGACATCACAGAACCATAACACACTGCTTCTGAGTACTTTAAAAGAGAAATGAAAATTGTTAGAGCAGAGTTTATGGCCTATGCCGCAGACATAATTGGCAGAATAGAAAAACTTGAATCTGTGATGTCAGATCTCACCAAAGTGGGGAAGATAGGACAACTAATTAGGAATGCAGATACACAGAAGTGAAGGACAATCTGGAAGAAGAGAAGCAAAAAGCAATAACATTAAAAGCAAACATGCTCTGTTTTAAAAAATCAATCTCAAAGATAGGATTCATAGACACTACTCAAGAATTATGTCTCCCATAAGAATACACATCAAAAAACTTGAATACCACAATGCAAGAAATAGTACAAGAAAACTGCCCAGCATTTCTGAACACAGAAAACAAAGTGCCAATTGAAAGAATCTATACTTCCTGCGGGAGGGGGCGGGGGGTGAGGGTGGGGGTGGCGAAGAACCCAAGGCTGTAAACTCCAAGACACACAATGGCTAAATTTAACAACTCCACTGAGAAAAACAAACTCTGCAAGTGACCAAGAGAAAGTCCTTGGAATACAAAGGAAATTTGAATAGCACAAGACTATTCTGCATCCACCCAAAAATGCAGGATGCAATGGAATAATGTATTCCAAAGAGCAGTAGAGTTCAGGATGCATGCAGCCCAGGGTGACCTACCCTGCAAATCTGAATCTTTTCTTTCTTTTTTTTTTTTTTTTTGCTTTTTGGCAGGGCAGTTGGGGTTAAGTGACTTGCCCAAGGTCACACAGCTAGTACATGTGTCAAGTGTCTGAGGCCAGATTTGAACTCAGGTCCTCCTGACTCCAGGGCCGGTGCTCTTCTCACTGGGCTACCTCGCTGCCCAAAGTGAGACCTTTTCAAGAGAAACTTGCTATATTTTTTCTCCTAGTTTCCTGCTTTCCTTCTAATTTTGGCTGCATTAGTTTTGTGCAGAAACTTTTTAATTTCATGTCTCCTGACCTCCCAGAGACTCTACGTGACATTGCTCTCTCTTGGTTTTTCTCTTCACTCTATTTTACTAGTCCACTTGCCGTGTAAGAAATCAAAAAACTTTTTTTGGAGGGGTGGGGGAAGAAGGCATGAGTTATATTATAATGAGGTTTTCATGATGGTTCCTGACCTTGTCATCCGTATTATGTTTTGTGACTAGATTAGATTGTGATCAATTAATTGATTTGTAATGAATCGTTGGATTGAAAGCTCCCTGAGGACAGGGAGTAGCCTTTGCCTTTATTTCTATCTCCAGCACTTCGTATATATCTTTATTGACTCATCGACACTACTGTCTAAAAGTGAGTCCAGAAGTGAAGTAGATTGTCCAAAAGTCAGAAAGAAACTGAGTGTCCAAACACGTTAGCCACGGGGGGCAGAGAGGGTGCGGCGAAAGGAGCTAAAGAGTGAGGGAGCTGTCAGGCAGGTAAGAGAAAAACCAAGAGACAGCTGCCACGGGCCGCACGGCTTAGGATGAAGTAATCAACACAAACACACACACACACACGCACGGGGCTAGGCGAGTCATACAGTCTGGCTATCGACTGGCTGTAATGGGGTTACTGACAGTTTTTTATACAGGTTAACTGCTGAGTCATTCTGACTTCTTAGAAAACTACAATAATGTAATGGTTTAACATAGTAAAGTTTTTTATCTCCTTGTCCCTGGGTATGAGACACTAGTTTGCTCAGTGCCAACCCTATTGAAACATTTCCATTCTTTCCCATGGGGGTAGCAGCTGCGAAGGCGAGTATTCTTTGCCGTGTCTTCTTATCCTTCTATGGCCTTTGCCTGGCATAGACCTATCCTCAAATGGCCTTGCCTTGCAGAGGCCTAAGAGGCCTAAACAGGATATAGCTGGCTCTTCACAAGAGCAATGTCACAAAAACCCAGAAAATAGAGAGTTTCTAGGAGGTCAGGAGTATCAGGTATTGCAGAAAGGTGAAGCGGGAGAAAGATTGAAAAGAAGTTGTTTCTTAGATTTGCCTATTAAAAAATCCTTGGTTACAATGTAAGAAGGGATATTATGGTATCTTGTTTTGCTCCCACAGAAATTATTGGTAGATAATCAATAGCTGTGGAGAAGCTCGCTTATCTTATTTTACTAAGACAATGGCCATCCTGGCACCAGGGGGACTAGAAAGGTTAGACTGGAACAACCAGTTCAAACCTGAGGGGTCATGCCGGGTCACAAGTATGCTCACTACTATGCCTACTAATCTGTATAAGGAGGGAATGTAGGGTAATGAAGAATGTAACCCTGAGGAGTCTAGACCAACCCTAACTCTGACAGGAGGGGTAGAACTGTTTAACCTCACTCCTACTTTTGCATCAGTGCGGTATTCCTAGTCAGCACCACACCTGCTTCCTCGAAAGAAGTTTAATAAATGCCTTCCTCTGCCCACTCTGTTTCTGAGTTCTGTTCTGAGAATGTGTCTATCATATGGATCTCCCTAAGGGCATGCAATCAGGGAAGCAACTCTCTGCAGAAGTACCCCAGCCTAGGGAGTCCTGTGATCCCTACAACCATGGTTCTCATACAGCTCAACGTAGAAGAGAAGCAAATAAATGGTGGAAAGTCTTTGCAGCCTTATAGTATTAGGTTTTTCTTTAATGACACAAATATGTTAGAGAGACCTAACGTGTTAGATGATAGGCCTTGGCAGACTAAAACAATGAACCAAATCTAGTAAGATGAAATTTAACGGAGCTAAATGTAAAATCCCAACACTTTGCATTCAAAAAAGTTGACTTCACAAATACGAGATGGGAAAGCTATAGCTAAATAGCAATTTGTTTGAATAAGATTAGAGGTTTTACAAACTCACTATAAATTAACTGTATGGTATATGGTATAGGGCAATAAAAAACTAATTTGAGCTTAATCTTTATTCAGAAAGGCATAATGAATGAATGAGGTGATAAAATCTAGCTCTACTCTATCCTTGTCAGACGACTTCCAAGATAAACTAGGTACTCAGGCTGTAGAACCCACAGGCTTATGCCATCATGTAAAACCTGAATTTCATGACTCTGAAGGGAGAACTACACCTTCGAGCAGAGGCTGTCATGGCACTTCAGTCAAAGTTATAAATGGTTGAGCACATCTGGCAACAACACCAGCAGGATGTATATACCCAGTTCCATAGCTTGTCTCAGAAAGTACATTATTTGCTCTCTGGTATAGACTGAACCCACCTTTCTTTGTACCTCCTTATTAATTCTACTTAACAAGCATCAAGTTCCTACTATGTGCTAATCACTATTAGACAAAAACTGGAATACAAAACCAAGATGAAACAGCCGCTACACTCAAGGATTTTACATTTTTATCAGGGGAAACAGCTTCACACATGTAAGGAAAGACACAGTAATTTCCAGAGGAAGGGCAAAGGCCTAATTCATATGAAAGGTGATAACAGTAGAAAAGGGATTCCTGAAGATAAAATAGAAAAATAGGGTGTTTTCTGCTTGGTTCTAGGTCTTTTCCCTCCTACAAGTGGACAGGCATACCTCAGTGGTTATGAGATCTCACAGGACATAGTTCACATCCGGAAAAGCCTGGGCTTATGCCCACAACATGACATCTTGTTTGATTACATGACAGTTGGTGAACACCTTTCTTTCTATGTTCAGGTCAGCCCAAAAGAATTTTTGTTTATTTTTTTTCCTATGCCTTCTGTGTCCACTTAGCACGCCAGTATTCTTACCCTCAAAGGATCCCAAAATAAGTTCTAAAAAACACCTTGTGGACGCAAAGGGAGGCAGGGGAAGGAAAGACATTCTTAAATCATTATTTCTGGAGTTGCCTGCAAAGTCTCTGAAGCATAAAAAAATTGTTGGATAGGCTTAGCTCCCTTTCATAAAGTCTCTATTCTCTGTCCTAATTTTGTTCTTTTAGTTGAAAGGAATAAGTGGTAAAGATTGCTCTGATGAAATCAATTATATCTTGAGTATTCTTGACCTGGAGAATAAGCGCAACACAATTTCAAAGTCTCTGAGTGGAGGAATGAAGCGCAAGCTCTCCATTGGCATCGCACTCATAGGAGGATCTAAGGTATAGATCTCCCCATTTCCATGGATAGAATCAGGTCCCCACTACGGCCTAAATAGATAAATCAGCTTATAAAGACCTAGGTAAGTTGGTATGGACCTTACCCTCTAAATGGAACTTCTAAGGTATACTCAGTATTAAGCAAATGCTTAGGTAGTCTGATTAGTCTAGGCTGTCCATAGGATGGAAAACATTCAGAAACTGCCTTGTCCTTAACCTGGCTTTGCTCTTTGTCCTTAGACTAGTGATTCAATTCCATTGTACCCCACCTTAGATGGAATAATGGATGCCAAGTAGATATAATGTGGCAGAATAATTTCTACATTATAGTAGAATTCAGAATAAACTCATCATACTCCCTTAAGTAAACTAGCATATCATTGGGGGAATGGAGGCAGTGTCAGGCTTCCCCCCAGGTAAACAGTGAAATTTCATTTGAAGACTATCTCATTAGCCTTGGTTCTGTCCTTTTGGGATCTGTAGGTGGTGATGCTGGATGAGCCAACATCTGGTATGGATCCAGTCTCACGGCGAGCCACATGGGACCTCCTTCAAAGTCAGAAAAGTAACCGCACTATTCTATTGACTACCCACTTTATGGATGAAGCTGATATTCTGGGAGACCGCATTGCCATCCTGGCAAAGGGGGAACTGCAGTGCTGTGGCTCTTCACTTTTCCTCAAACAAAAATATGGTAAGGGGGGCAAGGGAGAAAAATCTTAGGTCTATTATTTATCTTTATTGGCGGGTCTGCATTGAATCCCTTACATATATAGTGAAGAAGACTCTTTGCAGCAGTTCCCCTGCACTCTGGGGAGGCAGTGTATATAGCACAGTGCAAAGAGGACTGCACCCCCAGACCTCAATATATTGGTTTAGTGGTTAGGATTTGGCACTTTTCACCACCATGGCCCAGGTTCCATTCCTGGTCAGGGAACCACATGTTGAGGACTAGGGCTATTAGTAACCCCGAAATTCAAAGGCAAATGATGTGGGTCCTGCCTCTAATGAATTTGACCCAAGCCTTCTTTCATTCAGAGACAAGGTTTATTCAAACACAGGTTGGGGTGGGCGAGATTTTAAGAATTTACACTGTTGGCCAGATTTTAAGAATCTGAGCATTTGTGATGCTCATATTGACAACCAGGCCAGACTCTTAAGGAATCTGAGCACTTTAATGGAGGCAAGATGGACCTTTAATACAGAAAGAATGTGGGCAGATCTGAATGTGATCTAGAAGTGGCCAAGTAGTCTGGGGTGAATGTGAGAAGGGTTCTAGAAGGAATTAAGGGTGGGAAGTGGCCTGGTGCCATCCAGACAATGAAGGGCTGGGCTAGGTTAGAAGTAACTGAGAATTTGAAGTTTGGTTATGGGGCCACAAAGAAAGGCCAGTTGAAAGGATTACTGGGATGGGTCAATGCCTCAAGCAAACTCCAGAGACTTGGCCAGGAAGGAAAGGTGGAGGGGTGGGGTTTCCAGGGCCGCACCCCATCAATAGTGGGTCCTGAAGGTCCAGCACTCTGAATATCAAAGATACGGAGGGGCCCAAAACCCACCAGTGCTTTTAGAATAGACACTCCTCAGGAGATGGAATTCATCCTAGGGGCTCTGGTGATCCAAACCCACCCAACCCAATTGTGCTGTGAGGGGCAGAGTTTGCTTGTGCACAAATTCAGTACCTAAACCTTAAGAGATGGCTAAACAGATAGCAATGACCACTATAAAGAATTACAGATCCAGAGAAACCCCCAAAATCTAACTTAGCAGGAAACAGTAACTCTATAACAACTGCAAGGAGAGATTTAAGACAAAAATAAGTGGGTTTTTCCTAAGGACTAAATAAATACCTAGAAGAAATTAAGCAAAAGATTTAAAATGAAATAAAAGCTATGGAGGAAAGAACTGTAAAAAAATTAAATAGCTTAGCTCAGAGATTGGCAAATCTCACCTAAGTGAGGCACTCCCCCACAATTACTTATTCAGAATCATACCAATCAAACTACCAAAAAAAAAATATTTTATAGAGTTAGAAGAAATAACAAAATTCATCTGGAAAAACAAAAGGTTTATCAAGGAAATTAATGGAAAAAAATGCAAAGGGAGGTATACCATATCTCAAACTATGTTATAAAGTGGTAACCATCAAAACTCTGTGGTCCTAAGAAATAGAAGTATGGATCAGTGGAATAGATTAGGTACACAAGACAGTAGTAAATGACCATAGTAATCTAGTGTTTGATAAACCCAAGGAGCCTAGTTTCTGGGACAAGAACTCACTATTTGACAAAACCTACTGGGAAAGCTGGAAAACAGTGTGGCAAAAACTGGGTATAAATCAACATCTTATACTATGTAACAAGATAAGGTCAAAATAGGTACATGATTTGGACATAAAAGGTGATTCCATAAGCACATGAAGAAAGAAAGGAATAGTTTAGCTGGCAGATCTATGGAGAAGGGAAGAATTTAAGACCAAACAAGAGATAGAGAGCATTACAAAATGTAAAATGGATAATTTTGATTATACCAAATTATAAACATTTTGCGGGGCAGAGCCAAGATGGCTGCTGGAAAGCAGGGACTAGTGTGAGCTCCCTGCCGAGTCCCTCCAAAAACCTATAAAAAATGGCTCTGAACCAATTCTAGAACAGCAGAACCCACAAAACAGCAGAGGGAAGCAGGGCTCCAGCCCAGGACAGCCTGTATGGTCTCTGGGTGAGGTCTATCCCACACAGAGCTGGGAGCTGGGAGCTGGGAGCTGGGAGCTGGGAGCTGGGAGCAGAGCAGAGCAGAGCCCAGTGTGAGTGGCAAGGACCAACCAGACTAGGAGCCGGGCAGAGCGGGCCCTAGCACCCTGAATCAGTGAGCTGCGGCAGTTACCAGACTTCTCAACCCACAAAAGACAGTGGAGAAGGTTAGTGGGAAAAGCTGCGGGAGCGGAAGGAGTTCGTGGTTCGGCCACCACCCCCGGGGCAGCGGAGGTGGGGCAGCTACAGCTGCTGTTGCTTACCGCCCTAGGCCCACCTGGTGGGAGGAATTAAGTGGCGGATCAGAGCAGGAGTGCACAGCCTGCTGAAGATTTAAGCCCAGTCCGGGTTGGGGGTTCTTGGGGAAGGAGGAGTGCGGGTCTGACAGAGCTGGCACCTCCCCCCCAAACGTAGAACATAGAACTCTTTAGTCTACAAGCAGTCATACCCCGCTGAAAAACTCAAGGGTCAAGTTAGTTGGTTGGGAATATGGCCAGGCAGCGAAAACACACCCAGATTCAGTCTCAGACTTTGGATCCTTTCTTTGGTGACAAAAGAAGACCAAAACATACAGCCTAAAGAAGTCAACAAAGTGCAAGAGCCACACCAAAAGCCTCCAAGAAAAACATGAACTGGTCCCAGGCCATGGAAGAGCTCAAAAAGGATTTGGAAAAGCAAGTTAGAGAAGTAGAGGAAAAATTGGGAAGAGAAATGAGAAGGATGTGAGAAAACCATGAAAAACAAGTCAATGACTTGCTAAAGGAGACCCAAAAAAATACTGAAAAATACACTGAAGAAAACAACACCTTAAAAAATAAACTAACTCAAATGGCAAAAGAGCTCCAAAAAGCCAATGAGGAGAAGAATGCCTTGAAAGGCAGAATTAGCCAAATGGAAAAGGAAGTCCAACAGACCACTGAAGAAAATACTACCTTAAAAATTAGATTGGAGCAAGTGGAAGCTAGTGACTTTATGAGAAATCAAGATATTATAAAACAGAACCAAAGGAATGAAAAAATGGAAGGCAATGTGAAATATCTCATTGGAAAAACCACTGACCTGGAAAATAGATCCAGGAGAGATAATTTAAAAATTAATGGACTACCTGAAAGCCATGATCAAAAAAAAGAGCCTAAATATCATCTTTCAAGAAATTATCAAGGAGAATTGCCCTGATATTCTGGAGCCACAGGGCAAAATAGAAATTGAAAGAATCCACCGATCGCCACCTCAAATAGATCCCAAAAACAAATCTCCTAGGAATATTGTCACCAAATTCCAGAGCTCCCAGATCAAGGAGAAAATACTGCAAGCAGCCAGAAAGAAACAATTTGAGTATTGTGGAAAGACAATCAGAATAACCCAAGATCTGGCAGCTTCTACATTAAGAGATTGAAGGGCTTGGAATACGATATTCCGGAGGTCAATGGAGCTAGGATTAAAACCAAGAATCATCTACCCAGCAAAACTGAGTATCATGCTCCAAGGCAAAATATGGATTTTCAATAAAATAGAGGACTTTCAAGCTTTCTCAGTGAAAAGACCAGAGCTGAATAGAAAATTTGACTTTCAAACATAAGAATCAGGAGAAGCATGAAAAGGTAAACAAGAAAGAGAAATCATAAGGGACTTACTAGAGTTGAACTGTCTTGTTTACATTCCTGCATAGAAAGATGATGTGTATGATTCATGAGACCTCAATATCATAGTAGCTGAAAGGAATATCATATATATATGTTTATGTACATATATATATGTGAATGTGCATGTATGTATACATGTATGTGTATATATATATATAGAGAGAGAGACAGAGAGAGAGAGGACACAGGGTGAGTTGAAGATGAAGGGAAGATATCTAAAAGAAATAAAATCAACTTAAGGGATGAGAGAGGAATATATTGAGAGAGGGAGATAGGGAGAGATAGAATGGGGTGGATTATCTCGCATAAAGGTGGCAAGAGGAAGCTGTTCTGTGGGAGGAGGGGAGAGGGCAGGTGAGGAGGGAATGAGTGAATCTTGCTTTCATCAAATTTGGCCTGAGAAGGGAATACCATACATACTCAATTGGGCATCTTACCCCAGAGGAAAGAAGAGGGAAGAAGATAAAAAAAGGGGGGGGATGATGGAGGGGAGGGCAGATGGGGGTGGAGGTAATCAAAAACAAACACTTTGGAAAGGGGACAGGGTCAAGGGAGAAAATTCAATAAAGGGGGATGGGTTGGGAAGGAGCAAAATATAGTTAGTCTTTCACAACATGAGTATTGTTGAAGTGGCCTATGTTGAATTGCTTGACTTCTTAGGGAGGGTGGGTGGGAAGGGAAGAGGGGAGAGAATTTGGAACTCAAAGTTTTAAAAACAGATGTTCAAAAACAAAACAAAAAAAAAGTTTTTGCATGCAACTAGAAAATAAGATACACAAGCAGTGGGGCATAGAAATTTATCTTGCCCCAAGGGGATGGTAGGGGAGTGGGGTGACAGAAGGGAGGGCTGACTGGGGAACAGGGCAATCAGAATATGCGTCATCTTGGAGTGTGGGGAGGGTAGAAATAGGGAGAAAATTTGTAATTCAAACTCTTGTGAAAATCAATTCTGAAAACTAAATATGTTAAATAAATTTAAAAAAAACCAAAACAACATTTTGCACAAACAAAACCTAGCGTAGCCAAGATTAGAAGGAAAGCAGAAAGCTGGTAAACAATTTTTATAGCAGATGTCTCTGATAAAGGCCTCATTTCTCAAATCCATGGAGAAGTGAGTCAAATTTACAAGAACACAAGTCACTACCCAAATGATAAATGGTCAAAGGATATGAACAGGCAGTTTTCAGGTGAATAAATCAAAGCTATCTATAGCCATATGAGAAAATGCTCTAAATCTTTATTGATTACAAAAATGCAAAGTAAAACAACTCTGATAGCTACCACCTAACACCTATCAGATTGGTTACTATGACTGTAAAGGAAAATGATAAATGTTGGAGGGGATGTGGGACAGTTGGGAAACTAATGCACTGTTGGTGGAGTTGTGAACTGATCTAATCATTCTGGAGAACAGTTTGGAAAAAAGGGCTATAAAACTGGGAATACCCTTTGACCCAGCAATACCACTACTAAGTCTGTATCCCAAAGAGATTTTTTAAAAAGGAAAAGGATCTACATGTATAAAAATATTTATAGCAACTCTTTTAGTGGTGGCAAAGAATTGGAAATTGTGGGGATGCCCATTAATTGGGGAATGGCTGAACAAGTTGTGGTATATGATTGTGTAGTACCAACAGTGAGCAAGACATGCCACAGAGTAAAAGTTTTAAATGGAGAATTTTATTAGCCAGCCACTGTTCAGGGGCAATTAACAGCCCAAATCAAAACAGCCCCAGATGCCAGTGAAGAAGTAGTATTTATACAAAAAAATCTAGGTACAGTGGTTAATTATCTCTTGAAACTTACATATGTTATTTTTAGCAGGCTCGGCAAGCCTTTGTTAACTTTACTTTTATGATCATGATACATGAAGAGGAACCTCCTAAATAGATTGTAAATACAGCATGTCAGACAGCTGACAAAGTGTCAACTGAATTACAACCCAGGATCTCTGTGTCCAATTTGCCATACATCCCACAACATGACTCATGAGATAAGAGCTAGGAACAGTCACATAATTCAGGAGAATGTCTGAGGCTGAGGCTTTCATCCTTCAAGGCCATAGGCAGACCAAGGGATGCTCCAGCTGGGTTTGTTGAAGCGACATAGAGTCGTCTCTCAGCCCGCTCAGGAAATAAACAGAGATTGCTAGCATCAGGCCCCTTTCCTGGCCAGTCAGTCCATACTCCCAGAACAGTCACAGGGCCAAAGACACCCGCTGAATGCCAAATGGCAGGAACTAAGTCTGTTTTTCTTATGCAAACTGGGGTTTTTTAGTTAGGGGCTGGGGGCAGGGTTTTTTTTAGCAATAGCTGGCTGCTCAGGCATCACAATTGTAATGGGATACTACTGTGCTATAAGAAATGATGAGCAGGATGGTTTCAGAAAAACCTGGAAAGACTTACATGAATTGATACGAAGTGAAATGAGCAGAACCAGGAAAACATACAGTAACAGCAACATTGTATGATGATCAACTATGAATGACTTAGCTATTCCCAGCAATTAAATGATCTAAGACAATTTCAAAAGTCTCATGAGGAAAAATACTATTCATATCCACAGAAAGAACTGATAGAGTCTGAATGCAGATCAAATAATACTATTTTCACTTTTTTTGGCCTGTTTTTTCTTTCACAACATAACAAATTTAAGTTTTACATGATTGCACATATATAACCTATATCAAATTGCTTACCATCTTAGAAAGGGGAGAGGTAAAGGAGGGAGGGAGAAAATTTGGAACTCAAAATTTTAAAATGAATGTAAAAATTTGTCTTTACATGTAATTAGGAAAAATAAAATACTATGCAAAAAAGTTACACATTCCCTGCAAGTTAGAATAGACCAAATAGATATCAATGTCTCCATGAGACATGTAATATAAGAACAAAATAAAAAGATTTTTTTAAAAAAATAGAGGAATAGGAAATATAGCCAAACCTTGCCCCCTTCAATTTCTCCAATTATATCTTAAAAATGCACCAGACTGAACCCTGATGGGGAAATTTTTTAAAAATCACAATGAGTTATTTTTCCAGCATAGGGAAACAGAGAGGTCTATGGACACTGACAGGTATGAGCACACAGGGAACTATAGTATCCAAGGCAAGGCTGTGCCCAGAAAGGACAAGAGGAGGTTCCAGATCCCTACTAGGGCTCTTTAACAGGAACAGGAGCCAACTGACACTTTGTCACCCAATAGCCAGTACCAGATCACAGACCTAGGGTAGACTGAGAAGGGACCTGCACAAGGGATGATATTCCAGGTTAAGGGATGGTAACAGGCCTTGGACAGTGAGCTGAGAGGGAACCAAGTTCAGAAGCAAGCAGCCACACTAGCTCAGATTCCAGGAGCAGAACAAGATCTCCGTTCTAGCTCCTACTCTGGTCTGAAATCTGCAGAAGAATATTCAGAGCAAGAATTCCAGACCAAAGGGAAGCCTGCAGTTCTGTCACAGCAGAATATCACAGCTGGCTGATAGTTAAACAGTATAGGGTTGTTTAGTCCCAAACTCAGGACAAGAACTTGCAGAGTTCAGACCAAGAAGGCAACGATCAGACTTTGCCCTGGAACAGACCGCTTTGGGAGCACTGAAAGTTTGCTAGTCCCAAGAGATCCTGGAATAACACAACACTTGATAGCCCCAAGAAGACAGGACCAGCCCAGACTTTTCCTGAAGTGTGCCAAGCCCAGACCAAATGTGAAGTTCATAGTCAGGAAGTAGGCTGGAAGAGTTGGAGAAAAAAAAGAAGAATCTCAGCAGAAAACATTATTGTGGCGATGGGAATGCTGAAGAAACAAACACAGAAGAGAATGCCTCCAGACCTTCTATGAGCAAAGCCTCAAAGGAAAGCACAGCTTAGGCATAAATTCAACTAGAATTTCTACAATAGGTAAAGCAAAAGGGTTTTTTTAAGAGTTTAAAATGTTTTTTTTCTTAAATGAAATCCGAGTGCTTGAGAAAAAAATTAGAAAAGAAATGAGAGCTATGGAAGAAATAATTAGAAAGGGAATTAGCTGCATGGTGTGATATGTACAAAGTCCTGCCCAAGCAACAAATTCCCTGAAAATAAGTATAACACTGATTACCATGCCCCCCCACCCCGGTGTATGTTACATTTCATTCTTTCTCCAGGGTTTGCTGGTACCCTAAAAGGTATTGGAGGTATCTAGGCTCTCTGCCACCGGCTCCAGACTCAACCAATGGTATTCTTCCCATTATAGGAGTGATAGGCTCCCCATACGTCCAATTCTGTTAGCCACTAATACGTTAGCTTTTACATAGAAATATTTACTTCTAAAGTATAATCACAAATGTACAATTATACTCTCCAACACATGGAAAGTATAATCCTCCTCCTTTTGTAGCATCTTCATCTCTTAGGAAGAGAACCAAGGGATTAGATTCATAACTTAGCTTGGTTCCCCTACAGCACAATCCCAGTTCTAAGTTCAAAAAAAATTCTTTGGGCTTGAGTCACAGGGACCCAAGCTTTCAGGGCTTCAATGCTGGGCTGACTGGCTATACCACTCTGCCTGCCATCCTGGCTCCAAGGTAACTAGGGTGCAAACTCTTGGGTTTCATGGAAATTACCTCCTGGTGAGCACCTGAAACTGAGGAAAACAAACAACACAGAACAGAAACACACACTCTCAGGCCCATTTCTCAGAGGCAGGGTAAAAGAGAGGGAGCAGGGGAAGAAAGATCCTTCCCTTCTCACTAGTTCCCTCTCGATACAGCTGATGAGAGAGCAGCAGAAATAGATCATAAATGAATTAGTCTCTCTAGTTTTAGAAATGTAGGCAGCCAATCAAGGGAAGCTATCCCCACCGATAGAATGAACCAAATAGAAGCCACTTGATTCCATGAGATGAAATATTGAGATAAAAGCAAAAGACTGAAATATTAGAAGACAATATAAGGTATCTCATAGCAAACAAAAAACTGACCTAGAAAACAGATAAATGAGAAACATTTAAGAATCATTGGATAGAGTAGGGGGGAAGGAGGGAGAGAGTTAAAATTGCTCACATTTCTTAGAACCAGAGGGCAGAGTCAAAATAGAAAGATCTACCTGTCACATCAGAATGAAAACTCCCAGGAGCATTTAAGCCAAAATTCAGAGCTTTGGGTCAAAGAAAAAATGCTGCAAGCATCCCGAAAGAAAGAATTCAAGGACCAAAGAGCCACAGTCAGGAACACATGTAATTTAGCAGCTACCACTACAAAGGAGTGGAGAGCTTGGAATATAATATTTCAGAAGACATATATGGACATAGATATAGATGAATATCTATCTATAGCTATATGCTGATATCTGCATATCTTTATCTAGGCTTACAACCAAAAATAACTTACCTAAACTGAGGATAATTATGCAGGGGGGAAAGATGACTTTTAATGAAACAGAAGACTTCCCAGGCATTCTTGATGAAAAGACCAGAGCATCATAGAAACTTTGAAATGCAAACACAGGAGTGAAAAGAAACATAAAAAGATAAACATGAACAAACAACTACAGCAGACTAAGCAAGGATTAATTGCTTACATTCTATCAAGGGGAGGTGATACATGTGTCTCCTCTAAACCCTATCATCCTCAAGGGTCATTGAGGGAATCTAATTAGACCTGAAGGCCTGAGAGTAGTTCTTTTATCTCTTGATGATCTTAAATGAAAAAAGGAAGTTGAGAGGAAGAGAATTACACTAGCAGGTGAGGAGAGGAGGGAAAGAAAGATTAGAAAATATTATCTCACATAATCAGGGTCCAAAAGGAGACATCTAGAAGTAGGAAGGAGGGTGGAGGGGAGTGTGTGTGTGTGTGTGTGTGTGTGTGTGTGTGTGTTTAAGAAGAAACCAGCTGACAGTTCAACTTCACTCTCATCTAAACTGTTCAAAGGAAGGAAGAATACATACATACATACACAAACACACAAAGAGTTAGATACAGAGGTACATTTCACTCAACAGAGAAACAAGAGGGAAAAGAGAGGAAGAAGAAAGGGCAAAATAAGATGAAAGGTAGATAAAAGGAGAGATTAGTTCTAAGAAAAACAAACTCTAAGGATATGCAAAAAAATATAACTCTTTTTGAGTGCCAAAGGATAGGAATCTGAGAAGGTGCCCATGTTAGAGAATGGCTGAACAAGTTATGGTATATGAAAATGATGAGGTACTATTTTGCTGTCAGAAATTATGAAGGGGATGGTTTGAGAAAAACCTAAAAAGACATATATGATAACTGACATAGACAGAAATGAACAGAACTAGGAGAACAATTTATATGACAACAATATGAGAAAGACAAACAACTTTGAAAGACTTAGGACCATTTATCAGCATAATGATGAACCACAATTCCAGAGGACTAATGATGAAACATGCTACTCACCTCCAGATAGGTGAAGGCCTCAGATTAACTTTTTTTTTACATACGGCCAGGGTGGGAATTTGTTTTGCTTGATTATACATGTTTGTAATAGGAGTTTTGTTTTTCTTTCATTCTTAATATGACTATGGGGTGGTGCAAGGGTAGGAGAGAGAGAGGAGGTGAATTTTTGCTGACTGAAAGAAAATACAAAGCCTATGCTATCAGAGACAACTGATAGAGCAAAAAAAGGTCAAGGAGAGATCATTTAACAATCATCCAGCTTCCTAAAAAACATAGCTTTTAAAAAATGCTTGGACACTGTGCTAAGAAACCATAAATGTAAACTGCTTGGATCTGTTAGGGCCAAAGGACAAAATAAAAATGAAAAGAATCCATCTATCATCTCCTGGAATAAAAAACAGAAAAGTCCCAGAAGTGTCATAGTCAAAATCCAGAGCTTCCAAGTCAAAAATAATACTGCAAACAGTCAGAAAGAAAGAGTTCAAGTATCAAGGAATCACAATCAGGATCACACAAAACCTGGAAGCTTCTGCTATTAATAAGAGAAATCTTGGAATGAAATCTTTCAAAAGGCAAAAGATATGGACTTAGAAGCAAAATTTACTCTGCAAAGTTGAGTATAATCTCATGGAGGGTGGAAGTGGGGAATGGACCTCTAATGGAATGGGGGATTTTCAACTATTTCTAATGAAAAAACCAGAGCTAAGTAGGAATAAGTGAAAAAGAATTAAGCCATTTGATGAAGGTGAAAGAGGAGTGTGTAAAAGCTAGCTTGAAGTTTAATATCAAAAAATCTAAGATCCTGGCACCTGGTCCCGTCACTTCCTGGCAAACAGAGGGAGAAGAAATGGAAACAGTGTCAGATTTTATATTCTTGGGCTAAAAGATCACTACAGATGGCAACTGCAGCCATAAAATTAAAAGATGCTTCCTGTTTGGAAGGAAAGCTATGGCAAATCTGGACAGCATATTAAAAAGCAGAGACATCACCTTGCCAACAAAAGTCTATATTAGTCAAAGCTATGGTTTTTCCAGTAGCAGTGTATGACTATGAGAGCTAGACTATGAAGAAAGCTGAGTGCCACAGAATCAATGCTTTCAAATTGTGGTGCTGCAGAAGATTTTTGAGAGTCCCCTGGATAGTAAGGAGATCAAATCAGTTAATGCTTAATTGGAATTAATACTTTGTTAGAAGGTCAAATACCAAAGCTGAAGCTTAAAAACTTGGGCCACATAATGAGAAGATGGGACTCACTGGAAAATACCCTAATGTTGGGGAAGATTAGACAAAAGGAGGAGACCGCAGAGGATAAGATGGATAGATAATGTCATGGAAGCAACAAACATGACCTTGGACCAACTTTGGGAGATAATGAAGGTTGGAAGGGCCTGGCATACTATATACTTCATGGGGTCATGAAGTTGGGCACAACTGAATGACAGATCAGCAACAACAAAGTAGAAATTTTGAAATGCAAGTACAGGAGTCAAGAGAAACCTAGAAAGGTAAATGTATTTAAGCAATTAAAAGGGGCTCTAAATGAAGTACTAACATTCTTTAAAAAGGTGGGGGTAGGGGGAGGTTTAAAAAGTAAGTGTCCCTTAAGAACCTTAATGTCATAAATGAGCATTGAGGCAGTTAAATAAGAAAAATGGGAACTGGAAGTGGATTGATTCTGTTCTGAGGTCTTTGAATGGGGAACGAAAAGGGAGGATAGAAGGAATACATTAATGTAGAAGGGAGAAAGAAGAGGATGAAACTTAATATTTCTCATAATTGAATTCATGGATAGAAAGGTGTACAAATATGGAAGAAAGGGCATCAGATATTAGATAAACTTATCTGAAACAGATTGTGTTGAATATACACAGACACACAATTGTACACACATACAAAGAATGTGCTGTAGAACTACATCAAACTAAAAAGAAGGCAAGGATAGGGTGAGAGATGGTTAAGAGGGAGAATGATACCAGGGATAGCATAGTTACCAAAAAAATAAGCTTTCTCATATGAATGTATGATTAAAAGAAAAAAAGATCTAAAATGTAAGGATGTACCCATCAGTTGGGGAATGACTCAAGTCTTCAAGTCAGCAAAGCTGACTTGCTTCTGCTATGTGCCAGGCAATGTGCTAATCACTGGGAATACAAAGAAAGGCCAAAAAAACAAACCCACTCTCAAGGAGCTCACAGTCTAATGGACAAATTATGGCACATAAATGTTAAGAAATATCATATCATTAAGACATGACAAAAGAGAAGATTTCAGAGAATCTTAGAAACTAAGCATTCATACAGAATATATAGTAAAAAGAACTGGCAGAACAATTTATACAGTGACATTATAAAGAAAAACAACTTTGAAAGACCAAAGAAATCTAATCAAAACAATAACCAATTATATCTCCAGGGCATCTATGTTGAAGATGTTACCTACTTCCTGACAGAGAGGTGCTAGACTCATGGTGTAGAAATAAACATACATTTTGGAAATGCCTACTGTGTGGATTTGTTTTGCTTGACTATTATTTATTTGCTCCAAATGTTTTTCCTGTTTTTAATTAGGAGGGAAGTTTAGAGGAGGTAATAATGATGCTAAAAAAAATAAGCAAAAAAAATAAGCCATTAAAACATTTAAATGCACTGAAGAGAACTGAAAGAAGTTTAGATAGAAGCACACAGGCAGGGCAGTTTTGAAATTAGCTTGTTGAATTTGCTATATACTTTTTTTTAAGCAAGGATTAATAGAAGAGAGATTCATGATTCCATATACAATCCTCTTTTATTCTACTTTGTATGTGGAAATGCTCATGGTTTGCTGGGGGAGGAGTGGGGCGGGCGTTGGTGTTTGTTAAGTTCAGACTAAAAAAAAATAGTTTTAAAAGTTTTTTTAAGCCAAACACAGGAGTTTATATTTTCTTTTATAGGCGATAAGGAGCAAGATTTGACAATTGATTAGAAAATAGGAATGTTTAGTAGAAGGGAGGGTTTAGGGAAAATGACAGTCTATTCTGTTTTGTTGATTTATGTTGATTTTGAATGATCTCCAAGATATCTACTTTGAAATTTCCAAAAAGCAATTGGTGATATGACTAAATCTCAAGAGAGATTAGAGTTTGATGTATAGATCTGTGAGTCACCTTCATCAAATTAAGTGCACCCATGATAACTAATGAGATCACCAAGAAAGGGAGTGTAGTGAGGTAGGAGCAGACCCAGAACAAAGTCTTGGCAGTCTTGACTACAGTTAACAGGCATCATCTGCATGATGATCCAGCAAAGGAAGCTGGAGGAAACCCAGAAAAAAAAGTAGTAGAAAAGGCCATTCTTCAATTGACAAATAGTCAAAGAATGTTAACAGACAGTTTTCAAAGGAAGATACCCAAGGTATAAAAAAAAGAATGAAAACTGCTTTAAGTCACTAACAATTAGAGAAATGTAAATTAAAGCAATACTGAGGTTACAATTTATACCCACCAGATTGGCAATGTTGGCAAAAAAAAAAAAGGAAATTGACAAATGCTGTAAGGGCTGTGGGAAAACAGATAGACTCATGCACATGCACTGCTACTGTCCAGCCATTCTGGAAAGCAAGTTGGAACTTTACCCAAAAAGCTATTAAACTGTATATGCCCTTTGACCCAGCAATACTGGTATTGGATTGTACCTCCAAAGAGGCCAAAGAAAGAGGAAAAGGAACCATATGTTCAAAAATAGGTATAGCAGCTCTTGTTGTGGCAAAGAATTGGAAATTGAGGAGTATGGTAAAAACAAGTACCTTAATGTACTATGGAGCTGTGAATTGATCCAGCCATTCTGAAAGGCAATTTGGATTTGTGTCCCCAAACTTATTAAACTGCATACCCTTTGACCCAGTAACACTATTACTAGGTGTATACACCAAAGAGGTCAATGAAAGAGAAAAAAGATCCATATGTTAAAACTTTATGGAGAACACAGGTACCTTGTATTTATTATGCCACTTCCCCCCAGATTCCTCTAATCCTGTGATCCTGCTGAGTAACTGGAAACAAAACTGAGGAGCAAGATCAAGGACCTCCAGAGATAAACACCTTACAATTGCAATCAAACTGTTATCTCCTATAGTGAAAGTAATTGAAGTCCAAGAGTGATGTGAGAAAGGGAATTGTCAAAGTCAAAATAGTTCATTTAGTCTTTTAAATATTTTCTCTCAGGTGCAGGATACCATATGACCCTGGTGAAGGCGCAACACTGTAACATACATGAAATTGAAAGTCTTGTTCATGAACATATACCAAATGCCTCTTTGGAGAGCAATATAGGAGCTGAGTTATCATTTATCTTGCCCAAAGAAAATGTGCACAGGTATGATGGATCCAGTAAGGACAGTGCTGATGTTTTTTAGTTGCTCAGTGTTCAGAATTGATTTCCTGGTATAGCACATGCTCTGGAACTCCCTACCTCCACTTATCCCACTTGAACCAGCAAGTTTAATCTTCAGAGCTCAGATGGCTAATTCTTATCTTTTAAAACCCTAGGGATATCCCTGAGGGGTTGAGAAGTATCTTTCTATTGCTATATCTCATAAGCCTCTATTACCATGTTTTCTCCCCATTATTATTGGTTGATGTCAGTGAATCAGCCAAGTTTAAATAGTTTTTAGAAAGAGGTATTTACCATAGTGATACAGTTGGTATGAAACAAACCCCCCAAATCTGTAACATACTCTCCCACATGTATACAAGGAGTCCAGGGGTAAAAGGATTAAGCTTAGAGAGCAACTGTGGCAAAGTAATAATTCATAGAGTCTAGAAGTCCCATTGCTGGAATCCTCAGAATGATCACCTTAGATTTTGTGTAACTTTTCTGCTGGGCTTCTTGTAGGTCCTTGAATTTGCCTTTCTCCGTTGCATCCAGTCTTGGATCCCAGTGCAGACACTGCAGCCTAACATATCAAGAATACTACTAGGACAGTGACGAAAAGTCCAGGATCCTCTGATATTCACAAGGTCCTCCTCCAGCCATGATGGTGGTGGGGTTGGGGAGAGACCAAAGATCCAGACTCAGGGGCATTTCTTCCCCTCCTCCCCCAAGGAATTCCTTCTCAAGGGCTTGACTAGAGGTTTCTGCCACTAAGCTACTAGATACCTCAATCTCTGGGTTTCAGACTTTTGCTCTTCTGTGTGACCAAGTTTCCTCAAACAGTTCAAACATACTTCCTTTATAAAGTCACTCCAGTTCGTCCAATGTCATAAAAAAAAAAATCTAAATTAAGGACTTTTTTTGCACCATGTCTAAAGCTTACGATTAATCTGACTCAGTTGAGATATGTTCTTGGTTATGGTGTCAGAATGCAGCCTCTTACCACTTTAATAGGGTTGGGTAATTTGATTGAACCAATCAGTCTTCTCCTACCCTTATGCTTTCCTCAGGTCTGGCCAATGGTCCTTCTGACAGGCCAGAGCTTGAAACCTCAAGGCTCCTGTCACTGCCCCTTGTGACTTTGTTACTACTCCCTTGGCATGTGCAATATTCATGGGGTAAGTGAATACCTCATGCGTGATAGTCACTTGGAGTATTGACTCATACGTATAGTCATATAGATGATTAAAATCAAAGGGTTTGAATTATCCTCTAGGGGTCACTGTACTCCATTTGTTTCTTTAGGTCACACCTATTAACAGCTTCAACCAGCCCAGGCAATCCCTCCTTACCCCAAACATGACATCTTACAAAATTTTTGTTTTCACCTAGTTTTGAGGTTCCATCCCACCCTGGGAGGTGAAATATTGATGAAATGTTAAAAGATGAAACTTACTATTTATGAATTTATGGAAAACCCCTTAGGGATATTGTACTCTCAGGGCTCTCCCCTGCAACTCTTTCAGACATTTAAGATGTTTGGGTCACAGAGCTTTAATAGCGTAGAATTAAAATGCAAAATGCATACCTACTCTTTCCCCCCCATACCCACTCTCTCCCAGGAATTTGGTATCGCAAAGAATATTTCCTGAGCGTACACATCAAAAATGTAAAGAGGAATTGGGGAGGAACATTTTTCTCCAGTCTTCAGCTCTTAGATTAAAGAAAAACTTAGATTATTAAATTCCCAGCAACTCAGCAGCCACAGACTTCATAGTAACCACAAATCCTTAGCTGATTCTAAGGAGCACTGGTTGTTTCTCACTGCTCATGCTGCTGCTATTGGTCTCTAGGTCTCTAGAACTGCCATTCTCCTCCAAAAGTCTGAATCAGAAAGAAAAGAATGAATGAATGCATGTATGTGTTGAGGAAGAAATGAAACCCAGAGATGTAGGAATCCCAAACCAAAGTTTCCAGATCACCTGGAATGAATTCGCAAACCCAAGCATTCTTCAAGTCAAGGAGGCAAAGATTTATTATGCTTTACGTAAATAAAGCAGGCAAGAATTCTTAGAGAACCTGCAACCATACAGGGCTGCAGGGAAAGTTTAAGTACAAGATTTAGGGGTGAAACCTGTCAATTAGGTGTTTTGGGGCAGGATTAGGGAGTGGTTAAGGGGTGGTCAGTTCTTAAAGGAACATGCACTTTTTGTTTCTACTGCACAGGTATCTTACCCAGAGTTCACTGGGAAATAGCCCAAGGTGGGGCTACCTGGAAGTGTGGTTTTAGCTCTGAAATGGCACTAAGTCAACTAAAAATCAGGGCTGACTGGAAATATCCAGGCTGCTTCCATCAACGTCTTGTTAGACAAGATGAATGTAAGGGAGTATACAGTTGACTATGTCTAGGATACATGTTAGACTCAGTTTATCATCCAGAAATCAAGCTATAATTGGGCATAGCTGCTTACTGAGGAAGAAGCAGAGAGAATTTGGGGGCACACTGCCCTTTAGCTACAGAGAAACTGCTAGGGCCAATGCTTTGAAGCTAGGGAGAGATGTGATTTTAGAACTGGAGTTCAGGCAGGTATCCAAGCAGAGGCTAAGGGGAAATGTGATCTTAGAATTAGGGTCCAAACACAAGCACCCCATCATATGCAGGAATGAAAAAAAACATTTATTAATTGCTTGTTATGTTCCAAAACTAGGTTTTGTTTTTGTTCAGTTGTATCTGACTCTTCATGACCCTTCTTGGGGTTTTCTTGACAAAGATACAGGAGTGGTTTGCCATTTCCTTCTCCAGCTCATTTTATAGATGAGGAAACTGAGGCAAACAGTTAAGTGACTTGCCCAAGGTCACACAACTAGTAAGTGTCTGAGACCAGATTTGAACTCAGGAAGATGAGTCTGACTCCAGGCCCCACACTCTGTCTACTGCACCACCTAGCTGCCCCTAAAAACTATGTTAAGTGTTAGTCATCCAAATACAAAAGCAAGGCAGATCCTTTCCTCTGGGAGCTGATATTTTAATGAGAGAACACATAGAAGGGAATGGTGTCCAGGGAGGGTCTTTTGGTTTGGAAAGTCAGAGGGGTTTTGAGTGGAGCCACAAGAAAGTAGATTGGCATACCTTCACCAGTAACAACAATATTGATTTGGAAAAGAGGAGAAAGCAAAAAACTAGAGAAAGTGCAAAACACAGATAACATCCTTTTGTCCTGATATGTTCATGTTTGCTGCTGTCACAAAAAGTGCCATCTTAATTCCAGACAGGGAATGAGTAACCTTTTTCCCTTCTGAAGTCTGACGATTTATTCTGAAAGTCAGTGTTTGTCTCACTCTCCCTACCCCTCTTCCTCCCTTCCCTCTCCTGCTCCATCTTTCTCCTTCATTCTCCCTCTTCTCTTCTCCTCCTCAAGAGATCACAGAAACAAGAGAATAAGATATATTCCTTAAGTTACATCACTATGTGTATAGGAGTGTCTGCCATTAGGATATTAACCCATTGAAAGCTGCTTCTACCAAATCACAAATTTCCCTGAGAAAGCTGGAGAAAGATAATGGGGCACATCACTGGAATAGGGCTACACAAAGGAAAAAAACCCACTATATTCTCAGAACAGGCTAATTTACTTACTTTTGGAAGTGGTATCAAGTAGCTGGTCAACAAGCATTTGTAAATACTTTGAAGAAGGTTACATACTAATGGGGAGGGGGAGACAACATGTCAATAATTATGTACATAGAAGATATATAAAGTGAGAATGGAAAGTGATTTCAGAGGGAAGATACTAGAAGTGGGGAGAGAGGAGGACCAGGAATGGCCTCCAAAAGGTAGGATTTGAAGTGACTCTTGAAGGAAGACAGGAGGTAAGGAGGGAGAACATTTTAGGCATGAGGATAGCAGTGAAAATGCAGAGTTGGGAGGTAGAGTGTAAAAACAGCAAGAAGGCCAGTGTTGTTGGACTGTAGACCTCTTGGAATAAAACATGAGAAGACTGGAAAGGTAGGAAGGGCCAGGCTGTGCAAGACTTTCAATGCCAAAGAGCATCTCAGTTTGAACATGGAGATAATAAGAGTTCAGTGGTGGGGTGGGGAGGGGGAGGCTGTAAGATGGTGAGATCTTTGCTTTAGGTGGATGAATGGAGGATGGATTGGAGTGGGAAAGTCTAGCTGCCATTCATTCATGATATACTGTTGATTCATCTGAGGAATGAATTTTCCTCGGATAAACTATTTCACTTTTGGAAAAACTTTAGCTCTGCTGACTTTTATCAGCTTGTATGGTCGTTGTTGAGCCAAAGTATTAGAATAATCTTTTGAATATAGAATTTTTTCATTTCAGAAAATAATCTCATTGTACTTTGCCTCAAACTGGCATCCCTTTTCCACATCAGAAATTTCCAAAGTAGGTTTTGCTGGTGTTCTTTATCTTTGTCACCTCCTTGACCCTTATATTTCTTACAATGGCCATACAAGTTTCTTGCCAGTTTTCCATCCTGGGAGAAAGACATTTGAGACCCAGAAGTAAATATTAGAATATCACCCAAAATAGGGCACTTCTTAGTTTTTCCTTTTTTATCTCTTACTTCTTCCAGGTTTCAAGATTTGTTTGCAGAACTGGAAGAGAGACAAGCAGAGCTGGGCATCTCTAGCTTTGGGGCTTCTGTTACCACCATGGAAGAAGTCTTCCTTAGGTAAGTAAAGGGCTTTGTTTGCATTAACAAGGAGGGAATGGTGGAAGGCATGGAACAATGTAAAGCTTTAAAAGTGGAAATTACTGTTGGCTCTAAAACCCCATAATTCCCTGTAAGAGATTCTAAAGCCACTAAGGAAAATTTATTTAGACACTACAAAATTAGGAAACTAGTGGGAAAATCAATAAGTGCAAATGATAATAGCTGTACCTAAGGAAGAAAATGAAATAAGTAATAGAAAGACCCATTGACTTAGGTTATTAGGAATATTTCTTCTATCAAATCATCACTTGAAACAAGTAAGTCAGCACCCTAATACCATGGTGTAAGTGCTCAATAAATGTTGATTTTCATGTTTTTTCTTGGACTTTCTATGAGATATAGCAAATCTTCTTCAATCTTCTTTTTTGGGGGGGCAGGGCAATTGGGATTAAGTGACTTGCCCAAGGTCATACAGCTAGTACATATGTCAAGTATCTGAGGCTGCATTTGAACTCGGGTCCTCCTGACTCCGGGGCCAGTGCTGTATTCACTGCACCACCTAGCTGCCCTGTCTTCAATCTTCTTATGGACTTTTTTATTTCTTTAATTATTCCTTTTAAATTTTATTCTAGTGTTTGCATATTCTCATAGTTCCCTTATCAGAAACTGAGCACAATATATTTTGGGGAAGCTTCTTGCCCAATGAGAATGATAAATTTTAATGTATTGTGATCTCTATTAAACATTATTTTACTATAGGTGACAAGAAGTTTCCTTCTTCCTCCAAAATTTAATAGGACATGGAGAAAGATAATGGAACCTTATTCTTACCCCCCTCCCTTTTTGGATGAATTGTAAAAAATTTAATTACAATCACTTATGACTGGAGACAAAGTCTCCAAGTGGGGAGTCTCCTTAGACAATTATGCCTCAAAGGACTCTATTCTCTAAAGCACTTTAACATCAACACAAGATTGAAGCACATACACATAAAGAATTAAAAATAAGGGGGATTTGCCTTCATTTTTTCAAATACAATAGCAAACTTGAAGATTTCATCACTATTTCATGTTGTGATTTGTCTTTCATTTTTTAAGACTAATGAATGACATCACAGGGTGATGTTTTTGACTTGCACATGAATTGGATTAAAGTGAGGCAGAGTTGCACAAAGTCCTTGGCTTCACTCTCTCTTCCTGAGTCATCAAAGTCCAGTGGCAAGACAAAAGTCAAGATGACTGAAGATGGCTCAGGATACAGTAGATAACCTTGGCATCTTCAGTGTGTGACCAAGCTCTAAGTGCTTCACAGTAACTACTTCAACTGCTTTCATGGCTGTTGGAATAAATTGTTCTCATCTGCCCATTCCACTGGGGAAAGTCTTCATGCTTGTGGAAGACACACCCCTAACTAACCAATAGGTTTGAGGCATGTCAGTTACTTCCAACCAGGTTTAGCCTATCTGCTAAAATGGTTTACTGGGGTGTGGCCACTGCAAGTGCTACAGCCTATTGAAGCTACAGGCGAGAGTTGAATGCCAGGCAGACACCAAAGTTGGCTGAGTAGCCCTAAAAAGGGCTCAGGAAGCCTTCACACCAGAGGGTCATATACCCCATACACTATTTCATAGGTAACTATTAAGCATTATTTTCTTACTAAGAGTGATTTGGTGGTACCCTCTCAGGGTAACATGGACCAGATTTCTTAACATGTATACCAACTAAAATGTTATAAAAAGTGCATTTGTCTTTCTAAATATTAAAAGATAAGAATATTACATAGAAGAATTCAGTTCTTTGGGAGAGCTTGTTTTCCTTCATATATGTCTGTGCCATATAAAGCTAAGTCCCCAAGGCTCATTCATTCCCAAGAATTAAACTTGACAGAGCTAGATGGACCTTGGTGATTTTCAGGCAATCCTTGTTAAAGAACTATATCTTGGTAAATTATACCCTGGTAAATTACATCCTAGCTATAGAATTCAGCTGGTATGTTTTCACATCTTTTAGTTTGGCTTTACATTTATTGGTTCCTCAAAAATCTGAAGACTACCGGCAACAAAGGTGCAAGGACTAGTTAAATGAGGAAGGCTCCTCTTTGAAGGAGGAGAACTCCTCGGCTGTCAAGGGAGCCCAGGATGTGTTGCTGTCACAGAGTCACTTGCTGAGTCATTGGGCTTCCCTTTGTCTGGTGACTTTGAACTGTTCTGTCTCCTTTCAATTTCTTCCATCCTTAAGCAAGAGGTTGGTTATAATTACAATTGTCTGGCCTAATTCCCCTTCAGGATACCCATGGAACAAGTAATGAAGGATTCTTGAGAGCTGAATATATTGTACCTGATATATTCCTGGAAAATTCTTAATCTTTTCTTTTTTTAAGAAGCTCAACTTGCCTTTCTGAAGACTACACTCCACTCATCTTACTTCTTGTCTATGTGCAGATTAGGAAACATGAGTTGACTGGAGTGAGTCAGTTCTTCCTTAGAAAGTTGATCTCTTTTTGAAGGCATACAGATTCCACTTCAGTAAAAGCTGGTAGAATATGGAACTAAAAAAAAACCCCAACTTAGCAATCCTAGTAAAACTTCTACCATAGAAAATAGCAAATGCATGGGGAGAATTCTTTGAAGTTGAAAAGACAGTCAAGAATGTGATTTTGAGAACAAAAGACAGTTTCCCCTTCTAGTCCTAGACAGTAATTTGGGAAAGCAGAGCTCAATAAATCCCTTATTGTAAAGATGTTAATTACTAACCAGCTCAAGGTACTGATCATCTGATTCTAAGAAAATGAATTGAAAGGGCATTAATTTTAGGAGGTCCTTCACCTAACCCAAAATAGCCAAAAAAGACCAACTAATCTCTGCATACCAAAGAAAATAAAACCTTGGATTATCTTTTAGGAAGGAGTCATATACTCTCTGGACCATGCCATAGACTGATTGCCCAGTTCAGATGACTCCACTCCCTCTTTCCCTTCTTCCCCTGTTTTTACTTGACGGCATCAACTCGGTTAGTTGCCACTCCTTACCTACTTTTTCTGACCAGCTGTAGGCACATCATTAAGTTGAGGAGAATAAGGCTTAGAAAAAGCACTTGACTTGACCACTTGACTCTGAATCTAGCTGTCCAACCACTTTGGTTGTATAAAGGCTTTCAGGTTGTCTGATAAACTCTGGAAATAATGATAAAACATCTTATCTTGTCTTTATTGTTGTTGTCTATGCATTCTACTTTGTCCCAGCAAGTACTTACTGATAAATACTCAAACTCCTTGCAAAGTATATCCCCAAAGGAAACTTAAGCAAAATAGCCCAATAGTGTTTTCAATACTTGTAGGTTACTATTTAATAAAAAGGATGAACATGTGTTTTAATTTTAATAGTTTGGTAACATCATTTGTGTTTGAGCCGAATTTCATTGTCTTTGCTTAAATTTTTTTGAATTACTATATATGTTATTGTTTTGGCTCTGCTTTTTTTACTCTGCATCACTTCATACAAGTTTTCCTGCAAGTCTTGTTTCTCTGAATTCTTCATATTCATTGTTTCTTACAATATAGCAATATTCCTTTGCATTAATATCCCACGATTTGTCAGCCATTCCCCAATTTAGGGCTATATAGTTTATTTCTAGAGTTTTAGTATTATATATTATGCTTTTATGAATATTTTTGTCCTTTCTTGCTGTCATTGACCCCCTTGTATCATAAACCCAGTAGTGAAATCTCTGGATCCAAAGGCATGATTGGGGAGAATCCACGAATGGATACAAAGAGATGGTGGAAAAGGTGGGAAAAAGACCTTTTGCCAGCTCCTTCCCCATGGCTCCCTGTGAATTCTGGTTTAACAGTAGAATTTTAAACACTAAAAGCCCCATTATGAACTTAGAGCTACCATCCAAAGCTGAGATCAGATCAGTCATCAGAGTGGTGGGGGGGGGGACCAGTTACCCCCAAGAAAAGGACCACCAGAGTTCAAGCAGTGGCAAACCTGGCAGTTCAAGAATAAGTCCTCCAAGCAAGATGTACAAGATTTCAGTGATGACACTTATAGAATGGAGAATTTGGTTATCCCTGTCATCTGTCCCTGAGAAGCCTTCAACCACTTGGAGTTGCATGAGTTGACCCAGTATGGCAGCATCTAACTGACCCTTCATCTAATAGGCCTATGAAGACAGCCTCATTTTCCAGTCTTATTTCCCCATACTCTATTATTCCAGGATTTTCCATCCCCAGCCTCTCATTTCTTGTCATTTTCCTGAAGTTCCATTCTGGAATTACATCCAGGGAAGAATTCCTCCTCCCAAAGCTGCTTGGCCTCCTTATTTATGCATCAGGAATACTGAGCATTTACTGTAGGACTATCTCAGGGCTGCCAGAGACACAATCATCTCCTGGCCACCAGGTAGACCTCTTTGTTAAAGCTTTACTTCGCTCAATCACCTTACCTCTTCTATCTTTATTGTCTTGTTCAACTGGTTGTCCTCACAACCTGCTTAGTATAGAGGGGAGACATCAATAAACACTTGTGGTTTCAGAAAAGTATGGCAAGACCTATATGAACTAATGCAAAATGAAGTGAGAACTAGGAGATCATTGTGTACAGTAACAGCAATGCTGTAATAATAATTAACTGTGATCAATACCATAATCCAAGACAATTTCAAAGGACTCATGATGAAAAATGCTATCTACTTCCAAAGACAGAACTGATCAACTGAGTATAATTTGAAGTATAATTTTCTCAACTTTTTTTTTCTTTTTTGTGACATGGCTAATATGGAAATATGTTTGGCATGATTTCATTTTATATTGTATAATTTACGTCATAGTTGTTTGCCTTCTCAGTAGGAGGGAGGGAGAGAATATGGAATTCAAAATTGAAAAAGAATGTTAACAAAATGGGTGGGGGGAGAATCATTCTGGAAGCAACAGAATCTTAAAGCACTAAGGGATATTTTTATTAGATATCTCAGGAAGTTCCTGAAAGATGCTAAAAGAATGGAGAAAATTACTGATAATGTTATTACCTCTAAAGAGGCAATCGATTGCATCAATAATTACCAACCTATGTATCTACTTTCTCGTTTTTATATAATACCTTTGTAGGAATGATCTACACACATATCCAGGGTATGCTTGATGATTCTTCATAGTGGGTCATATCTTTATAGTCACAAAAATGAGCAGAAGGTACAGAGAACACAAGATGCACATATACATATTAGATTTCATAGAGCAAAAATGCAGCTTTAAAGACTCTCCTCCAGGGAGTTTCTTGTAACATTCCTAGAACATATTTGGTACTTAATTAATGGTCATTGATTTATCAATATATATTTGTAACAACAACGTTACTTGCAGCTGCTGTGGCTGTAAGGCCAATAACACCAGCACACAGGAGTGCTGCTAGCACAGGTTCTTTGATCTACTTTTCTAAAGGAAAGCAACTTTAAGGGACTAACAATCTTACTTTAATTAAACATATATGTGTGTATATATACATATATATGTATATATATGTGTGTGTATATACATATATATGTGTATATATACATGTATATTCACATATACATATACACATATATATACATATATACATATGTATGTGTGTGTATGTGTGTGTGTGTGTGCGTGTATATGAAATTCACTTAGTTCAGGGGAAAAATCAGCACCCTGAACTTCAGAGCAAATATAAACAGAAATTACAAAGAAAATAACACAAATCAGATAGGCTTCTAACTGTCTGACCATAGCAATACATACATAGTTACCAGAAAGAGAAGCACCAACATCTGGGTTTCAGAGCTGGGGGGGGGGGGGTGGTTCTCCTTAATGGCTACCCAGAGTCTTGTCTGGCCAAATCACTCGAACACTCTTCCAACAAGTAAGCCCCAAAGCAAAATGCTAACCTCAGAGTATATATACACTTCTTCAGGGTCAGAGGACATCACAACCATTCAAACTCATGTGACTTAGGCATACTTGTGACTTAAGCAGGTCATCAGAGACTCTTGATTCAATCAAAGACTCTTGATTCAAACAAAGGCAAGACTCAATCAAAGGCATTTGATTGCCTTAGTGCTGGGAAGCACTCCAAAAGAAAAAACAGCAAAAAGTTCCACTTTGCTTGCCATTACAATATTACAATCAATACAATTATAATTGAACAAAAATATTACAATAATGTCTTGATAAATGCAACCACAGAAGTAATTGTTCAACAACCCTCTCATTATCCTTGTCAAACTAAGAAAAAAGAGGGGATATATGCTTGTCAAAGGTGTTCACCACTGTTGTGGAAGGTGTACTACATAATGTAGAACATGTTCTACTTCCCTGGCCTAAATGTCCTCCCTTCAAATATTTGAAGACCTCCCAGGCCTCTGCACTTCCCCTCAATGGTGTTAATACTCCCAATCCATGGCTAACAAATTTTCCTTCATCTTAGACCCTTTCTTCTTCTATACTTCCATTTCTGGAACTCATGGAAACCTAACCATTTTGGAAAACACTACATCTCTGACCAGTACCGGGTACTTCTTTTTTCTTAACCTCATACAGTACGCCATAAGAGTAGATGTGTTCCTTGCAGAAACTACCACTTTTGAAAAGTATATTGAAAAGGGTACTAGACTTAGAATCAGGAAAACCTGGGTTCAAATCCTTCCTCCTATGTTGATGATGATGATGACAGCTACTACTACTACTACTACTACTACTACTACTACTACTACTACTACTACTACCACTACTCAACTTCTTCTTTAAAGTTCACTCCATCTGTCTGTATCATCCTATCCTAATCCTCACTGCAGCTGTTTATCCTTCTTCCTCAAGATCTATAACTAGTTCACAATCTTTCTTTCTACGCTGACTTTGTCAATATGTTAAAGGAAATGCAGGTCTGGAACTTAGTAGTGAAGCCAGGACAAGAGATAGAGATCTAAGAATCAACCACATAAAGGTAATAGTTGAGTGGGAATGGGAATGTAGATGACCAAGGAGAGAATACAAAGAGAGAAGAGAAGAGAGGTGAAGACAGAAGCTTAGACACCACTCACTTTAGGGACTTTGGAAGAGAAAGAGGAGCCAGCCAAAGAGACAGAGAAGGAGCTATTAAAAGAAGTAGGTTGGAAAACTAGGCAGAACATATTGCAGCATTCCAAGAGAATGTTCCAGAGATATTGTCTAAGTTTAAAATTAATATGAATCTTATCCTATGTCCCTAGATTTCTTACCTTGTTGTTGGTACTGAAAAATCCTGGATTTCTCAGTTTCTTTGAATATTTCCTTCTAGGCTCATTGACAATGTTATTTTCTAGAGAAATGCTTATTTCTCTTAGTTTTAAGAAAGATGAGACAGTCTTGCCACTTCAGGAGTTTGGGAAATGACTCACGCATTCCAAAAATATTTATTGACAACTTAGATGTTATTGCATTGTCCTAAGTACCATTCACTTCTGTACATCATTCCCCCGCCTCAGTAGTCTTTTCATTTGATAGTTTTTGCAATGCCTTAGACCATATTCTTTGAATTAAAATAAAACTTAGCTACAAATGACAGGGAAATGTATTTACCTGTATGCCAACTTATTGATAAAGGCTAGGCATGGAAGTTGACAAAACAAAGTAGCAGTCCTTAAATGACTTCCTGTTCTCAGCAAAGACCCCTTTGTCCTAGCCAATTAGAAACGGAGAGCCCCTTTTCCACAAATTCAGCACATCTCTCTCTCCCCAAATCATTTGCACCTGTCTCTTTGGGCCATGATGTTTTTATTTAGATGTTTTTATTATCACTCCCCACTGTCTCTACTAGCCCAACTCTAAACATACGGACCAGTCTTTTGTCCTTCCTGGATGAGAGTCATGTTCTCAGAGGTTGTGCTGAAACTTAGCTTGATAAGAACCAGACAGATAAGAGATGGACAGACAGAGGCAGAATGATAGGCATCTCACTGCGCAAATAAAATGACATGAATTCCTTATGGTTTCTTGATTTAGGGTTAGCAAACAGGCTGATTCTAGCATGGATCTGAAGTTCATCGAACTCCCTTCTATAAGAACCCAAACCACTTTCAGATCAAAGAAGAAAATGGATCTCACTGTCTTATACCAGAAGTCTACTATTTTCGATGTGGAGTACAACTCTAAGGTAATTCCCTTTTCCCTGAGAATCTCACAGGTTTGGGAATCACTTGCATTTCTGTATCATTCTGTGGTTATGAATTGTTTTAAACTCATTTTCTCATTTGATCTTCAAAACAGCCATAAGAAGTGAACAGATTCAGCAAGGTCAAATGCAAGACGTGCTGGGAAAAGCTGCTGAATTTGAAGGCACATAGTTTGTTTACTTTCTCGGTGCCTTTGGATAGGGTGCTTCTAGGTTTCCTCATCTGTCAAATGGGTTTAATAATGCAGGCACTTTGTAAATTCAGTGTGAATGAGCTGTTATTCATAGGTCACGGTCATGGCTCTAACCAGGCAGAGGAGAGAGTTGAAAGTACTAGACGTAGTAAGGAAAAAGTATCATTTCCCATTGCGCTTTCCTCTCTAGGGGGTTTTTTGTACGGTACCTCATTTTATCCTCACAACAACCCCATGAGAAATATGTATAGGTCTTTTATCCTCATTTTATATTTTAGAGAAGAGGAAGCTCAGAGAGGGTGGATGACTTGACTGTAGTCAAACAGTGAATGAGAAATAGAGCCAGGACTCAAACTCTTTGACCTCAGACCTTTCTACTATCCATGGAGGTGAAACTTGGGCTCTTATGAGCATATAGAAATATTATTTGTGAGAGACAGCAATCACAGTGTTCTTTGCATTTTGGAATATCTGGAAAGATTGTGATGCATGTTATAAGGAAGATTGATCTGATTTGTGAGAATATAGGAAGAGCCATAAATCTCTCTTTTATCTTTTTTGAGATTATTTTTCTACTGAGAAGATCTCAGTTGGTAAGTTCAGCCTATTTTCTTTTCGTGAAATAGAGGTTGAACAGCCCCCATTCTGGGATGAAGTAGAAGAAATCCTTGGTAAGTGGGGGCTATAGATCTAAGGTCTCTTTCAGCCCTCTGTCCAATTAATCTTGTATACAGCTCATTTAAACGTAGTTGAATGTTGTCTTCTCCATTAGACAGTAGACTCTTTGAGAGCAGAGACCGTCTTTTGCCTTTCTTTGCATCCCCAGCACCATCCCTGGTACATAGTAGTGCTTAGCAAAGTTTATTTAATGACTGATTGAAAAGTTGTATGACCTTGAGTAAGTCATAGCCTCTGAGCCTCAATTTTTCCATCTATAAAATGGGAATAATAATATAGCTATATTTTATATATATATATATGTATAATACATTATATATAATATAGCTATGATAATAATGTAACTACCCTACAGAAGTATTGTGATGTTCACTGAGGTAAAATGTAAAGTGCTTTATAAACTTTTTTTGTAAACCTTTAAGGTACTATATAAATAGGAGTTGTCATTTTATGAAATACCTTGTGCTAGAATGAACAGAATGCTTGTGTTGTGACCGTATCTGTTTACTTTGTTGAAGCTTATTGTTCAGGGTCATCCTTTATATATCATGTGTTGTCCTTCTACCACTAAGCTGCTGTTGAGCCACAAATTGCAAATGATTTGGAGTTGTTTTGCCTACTTAGATCTATAACCATTGTAATTCCCAGTCTCTCTTCTGTCTTGTAGTACAAGCTTCATTGGCAGAGATTCTACGCCATGTTTATTAAGAAGGTATTATTCACTTGGCGCAACTGGAAGATGATGGTAGCACAGGCAATTATTCCTCTGCTTTGTGTAATATTAGTTATGCAGGTCTTTCAAATGGATTTAGACACAAAGGAAACCCCTATGTTACGTCTGACTTTGAACCAGTATGGCCGTACAACTGTGCCTTTCTTCATCTCTGAGACTTCTAGGCTGCATCCAAAACTCTCAGATCACATTTCAAACACTATTCAAGCTGAGGGACATGTGCCATTGGAAGCTTTAGGTAAGGATCACATGAAAAGGGACTGGTGGTATGTAAGTACTTATGGCATCACAGGCTTTAGAGCTTCAAGGGGCCTCAAAGATCCACAATTCCCTCATTTTGCAAATGAGAAGACCATGGCTCACACAGGTAAAGAGACTTGCTCATAGTTGTGCTAGGATTCTGTTGCACAGCTGGGATTAGCACCAAGGTTTTCTGGCTCCACGTCCAGTGCCCCTTCTACTCCATTACACTGTTGCCTGAACCATTTTCAGGGAAATGATGACCCTGAATAGGTCACTTAATCTTTCAGGGGCCCCAAGTAATTCTCTAAGGCTTGACTAATCTCCAGGACTCTCTTATTATCAAACAGATGTCAGTCTGTATTGAGAGAAGAAGTTTCCCATACACATGAAATCACAGGTCTTTGGGAACCGTGCCCCCCCAAAAAAAGTTATAATAGCTGTTATACTGTATACAGTCAGGCATAGAAACATTTTTGAGAATAACAGACCTCTAGGAAAGCAAAGTTGACAGCCAAGAGCATTTGAATGTTTAATCCTTGTCTCCTAGTCTGATGGTTTTGGGGACCTACTGGAGGCAGGAGGAATGATATGACTCACCTGTCCATTTTCCCTGCAATTATCAACAAATGCTTACTAACTGGACAGTTTTGTGTTAAGTCATTGAAAATACCAGAAAAATTCAAGACATCCCAGACACAGAATGTACATATCTGAAGCCAAATTTATTAAAGGATCTTGCAATCATAGATGACTGAGCCAGAGGTGGTAAGAGAGGCTAACAATATGACTGCTGGTTTTCTTAGTGATTCTCTTTAAAGGGCAGGTATCCTTATCTGGTCTGTGGGGTTCCCAAATCAGACTTCATTAAGCATAATGGAAGGGCCAAGCTCAAAGGATATCAACCCCACTCCCTCTTATATTCAATAAGCATTCCCTTGTTTAAAAAGAAAAGATTAAAAAAGACAATACAGTTCACTAAGACCAATCAACATCCCAGTGTTCACAGGATCTACATTCTACACCCGTAGTCCCCCACCTTGATAATGAGGTAGGAAGGCAGGTACATTTTCTTATACTGTGGGCATGTTGTCTTTCTGGTTCTAGTTGCATTACTCCTTCCCTCTGCCTTTTCTGCTCCTATTCTTGTGTACCTGAACAGATCTGGGGGAAGTTATACAACTATACTGACTTTGTAAAACCTGTACAAAATTTTTGTAATCTAATGTCATCTGGGGTCTAACCTAATCTAAACTCAATAGGGGTCCTCTGTAATATCTTTCTGACCAGAATTTAGACCCCTTACCCCTCTTAGGACTAGCACTACTGCTTCTGCTGCCACAGCTTCCAGGTCCCACAGCTGGTACTTCTTCCAGGTACTTTTTCATCCCAGTGTTCACACATATACCTCTCTTTAGGTCCTCCTAAGCTGGACTGAAAAAATGAGATACTGTGACTTTTTTTTAACCCACTCAGAATTTGATTTGAGGCATTTTGAAAAAGTTGTTTAGAGGGTTGGATTGGGAGAACTCAACTAGAAATGTTCAACTCCCTCCACCATCTTGGCTGCATCTCAGGTTTGATGATTCTTAAATTTTCTTTCCTTGGCCTATTTTCTAGGTCAGTTTTTAAAATAGTAGATAACTTTGCATTTCATTTTATTTTTTTTTTAATTTTTATGACTTTGTCATAATATTTCTTGTTGTTTGTCTCTAAGAGATTATTGAGTTCTTTTTGCTCCCTTCTATTGTTCAGAGAGTCCATTATGTGAGTGAAATTTTCCTTCTGTTCCAAGTTATTTGCTCTCCTTCCAATTATTTCTTCTAGAGCTCTTATTTTAATTATAATTTCATTTCTTATCTCTTTCTTCATTTCTTCCAGCTATTTTTATAGCCCTTGTGGCCAAACCATTTTCCCTGCTGCTTTGTTTACAATTCTTTTTTTTTTTTGGATGGGGAAGATGAGGCAATCGGGGTTAAGTGACTTGCCCAAGGTCACACAGCTAGTTAGTGTCAAGTGTCTGAGGCTGGATTTGAACTCAGGTCCTCCTGACTCCAGGGCTGGTGCTCTATTCACTGCACCACCTAGCTGCCCCATGCTTATACTTATTATAGTTCTTATGGAGTTATGTTCTTCTGAGTTTTTACTTCATGAGCTTCTCTTGACTCAATTTTTTTTCACAGTCTATGGTATCTTCTTTTCCTTACTCATAAGTTCAGCCTCAATTCCTGTTTTAGGTCTTTATGCAATAGCCAGACTCCACACCACTCCCATACTCCCCCACCCTTGGCATGTCTGCACTCAGTATACTGAACAATTTGAGCCCTACCTTCTAACCCCCTGCTTTATTTTTTACAAAACTCAGAGTGATATAGGCTTGAGGGGCCTCTGGAGTATCTCCAGGCAGAGTGCTGCAGATTTCAGACCCCTGTCACTGCCCCCGGACATTCCAGAAAGCAATGTCAGTTGAATGATGAGGTTGGAAGTCAGGCTACAGAGAGTTAAGAAAAGGATAACAGAAAAGGAAGTGGAGGTACTTCATATATGCAGTCTTTTCAAGGAGTTTAGCCACAAAAGGAAGGAGAATAGCTGGTGGGAATTCATGAATTGAGTGAAGGTTTTTTGAGGATAGGGGAGAAATTGGCATGTTTGTAGGCAGCAGGAAAACATGTACTAGACATGGAGAAATTGAAAATAGATGAGAGTGAGAATGATGGAAGGGGCAGTCTGCTGAGGAAGACAAGATAGAATGGGATCCCTTGTGCAGGTAGAGATGTTTGCCTTGGCAAAAAAAAAAAGGTAACTTCTTCATGTGAGTCAGGGGTGAAGGAGAAGTTAGTGAGGAAAGACATCTGAGTGATTTGAGAGAAGGAGGAAGAAAGATGTGAGACCTCTTGATAAATGGCCTCAGTTTCTTCAGTGAAGTGTGAGGTAAGGTCCTCAGCTGAGGAGAAAAGGAAGGTGCCATGGGACACTTGAAGAGGGGTGAAAAGGTTTAGCATAGCTACTATGGTGAGCAGGAGAGTAAATTGAGTAGGGAAATATAAAAATTTTGCCTTGTGCAATGGGGGCCTATTTGAGATTATATAACAAAAATTTTGTAGTGGGTCGTCATTAAATAATCAAGACTCTCTCATGACTTTCTCCAGCTCTGTTCAGCAATATGTGAAAAAAAAGAAGGTGGCAAGATTAGGGTTCGGCAAGGCATGATCAGTGATAGGACAAGGAAAAAGGGACTCCTTGGTTTTCAGAATTTCTATTTTTAAAAATTTATTTGGAGCTTTTGCCTTGTTGTTTTTCTTTTATTTTGTTCTTGTGGTTGGATGCCTAGATTTGTCCCTTCATTGGTCTGTTCTCTCTTTTGTTAATGAATGTTTTTGCAGCTTGTGGTGATAATGTGATTGAAGATCTTTCTCACCCATTCAGTAGGCCTCTGGTGGAGCCAGTTAAGAGAGGCAGGCCCATACCTTTCTGTTGCCAATCAGTGATTAAAGATCTTTCCCTCACTCTTTTGCGGATTGGGCGTGAAGCCATCAGGCCCTAAAAAGAACAGAATACACCCAGAAGGTAACCATTGGGAACTGAGAATTCAGAAGTCAGAAGAGAAGCCAGACTTCAGAATTCAGCCCAAGGAGAAGGAGTAAGAACTCCTGAGTCCACATAGCTGCAGAAGAGAGTGCTAAGGGGAGAGTGGAAACCAGAGAGGACACAGGCAAGCAGACTGTTAGGATTCATGAGTGATTGTTTACCAGAAGGCCCTTGCAGGAGGGGAAGGTTACAGGATGACTTGGCTCTTTGCTGTAATACTGTGTTTTAATCTCCTTATTGCTATTGTAAGAAGCACGCTTGGCACAGAGAGTTAGGTATCAAGGGCAATTTATTATTATTGAGGAATCCAAAGGAATTGGAAAATGTTCCTGGCCAGAAGCAGGCTTCACTCTTCTTTGGGAAAAGGAAGCGAGGAATACAAAAGTGTGAGTAATTTTATAATGTTAGACCAATGCAGACTGATGCAGCATCAGCTCAGAACCTTTGTTGAGGGTTGAGGGAGCCAAGGTCCAGGAACCCCAAGATCGGACTTCCCAGATGAGGTCGTTGAGGGGGAGTGCCCCTCAAGGACCCGAATACTGGAGAGGGTCAGGGCAGTCTGGAATGAATTCACAATCTCAAGCATTCTTTAAGTCAAGGTGGCAAAGATTTATTACACTTTACAGTGGGCAGGAGTTCTTAGGGAACCTGCAACCTAACACGGGCTACAGGGAAAGGTTTTATACGATATTTGGGGGTGAAACCTGTTAATTAGGTGTTTTGGGGTGGGATTAGGGAGTGGTTAAAGGGTGGTCAGTTCTTAAAGGAACATGTACTTTTTGTATCTACTGTGCAGGTATCTTACCCAGAGTTCACTGGGAAATAGCCCAAGGTGGGGCTACCTGGGGGTGTGGTTTTGACCATGAAATGTCACTAAGTCAACCAACAGTCAGGGCTGACTAGAAATATCCAGGTGGCTTCCATCAAATGTCTTGTTAGACAAGATGAATGTAAGGGAGTATACATTTGACTATGTCTAGGATACATATCAGTAAGGTCAGTAAGTAGTAAATATTGTTATGTCCCAGTGCACAGCCAATTAGCACATACACAGAGAGTTGGACCAATGAATTCTATAGTTATAGGTGGCCACGGTATCAGGAAGAGAGATAAATGTTTTGCTATGGCATGCTGCCCTTGAACTGGAGAGAAACTGCTAAGGTCAATGCTTTGATGCTAGGGAGAGATGTGATTTTAGAACTGAATGGGATTTTGGAATTGGGGTCCAGGCACAGGAACCCAAGCAGAGACTAAGGAGAAATGTGATGTTAGAATTAGGGTCCAAGCACAAGTACCCACGCACCCCATCACCTTCAGAGAATGGATTGGTCCATTCCCCTTCCAGGTTACAATCTTCCCTAAACACCCCTTACATGCTGCTCCTTGGCATGATCCCTGCCTCCAACATACATCCCATGTTTACAAATGGCAGAAAACTCCCTGTGGGTGTGTAAGGTAATATTCAATTGGTCATTTAAACATAAATGGTAGCCATTTGACCCAGTTCTCCCTTCAACCCTGACTTTTATCTGGCTGGTTTAAGCTGGTTTTCCCTATATCCTGGGTTTGTGGTTTCCACAAAACCACCAGCTGTTCTCTGATTGGCTGGGTCCACCTGGCTTAGTTAATTTTTATTCCCTTCTTTGTTCAAGCTGACACTTCGTTATTCTGTGGAAACTTAATTTTTACCAATCTCTCGCACTACATTGAGGTGGGCTTACTGGTTTTGGAATACAATTACTATTATATTGAATTGGAATTATTGGTTCCAGGATTTGATTCTTTGGTGCCTAAATAAATGTTATACTTCTTCTGCCTTCTACCTAGAGAGTTTTTCATACTTTGCAATTCTGAACCATACAGACTTGTTCATGGTCATCCTCGAGGTCATGAATCTTGCCTTACTGATACACAGATACAGATTTTTCCATAAGAATTGCTTGAGCTGCGTTCTACATGTTTTGGCATATTGTCATTATAATGATTTTCTCTGATAATATTGTTTACTGATTTTAAGATTTGTTCTTTGACCTATACATTGTTTAGTATGAAGTGTTCATAAATTCATTTCTAAGATAAAAAGAATAATTGGGAAAGGGGAATCCCATGAATTTTACCATAAAAGTATGTGGGGAAGGGGGCCTTCTTTATTATATCTATAAAACTTTCATGAAAGTAATCTATTCATGCACTGAGGGTATACTCAATGAAAACATTAAAAACTAATAAGTAGGATTTTTTAACATTCATTTAAAAATTTTAAGTTTCAAATTCTCTCTTTCCCTGCAGCCCTTCCCTCACCCATTGAGAAGGCAAGCAATATGATACCCATTATATACATGAAGTTATACAAAGTGTATTTCCATATTAGCCATGTTGCAAAAAAAAATAAGCAAGAAAAATAAAGTGAAAAAAGTATGCTTCAATTTATACTCAGAGTTTATCAGTTCTCTCTTTGGAGGTGGATAGCATTTTTCATCATGAGTTCTTTGACATTGTTATGGATCACTGTCTTGATAAGAATAGCAAAGTCTTTCACAGTTGATCATCATTACAATATTGCTATTACTATGTACAATATTCTCCTGGTTCTGTACACTTTACTCTGTATCAATTCATGTAGGTCTTCCTAGTTTTTTCTGAACCCATTTGCTGCCTCCTTTCTTATACCACAATGTATTCCCCAACTGATGTACATATGTTTTTTAACAATCCTCTGGTAAAAGGGAGTCCCTTCTGGGAGGACATAAGGTTACTCTGTTGATCCTTGCTTTTTATGACTAGACACACTAGTGCCTTGCTCCCCCAGTATAAGTGCAGCTATCAACAGGTTAAATCCTTCTCAGGTACCCATTTTACGTCTAAGGAGAGGTCCATCAACCAGCAGAGATATCAGGGAATACAGTCCTTAGTGACTTCAGATGCTGAAAATAAACATGTAAAACAATAGGAATGAGTTCGATGCAAAGATTTATTGTAAGCCCTGGGAAAGAAGAGATCAGGAGAAAGAAAATGGGACCCAATATACAACTCAGGCATACACATTAATATAGAATATAATTCAGGTAAAGGTAGTTCAGCATTGGGGAGCAGAAAGACATGTGTCCATTTATCAGGAAGAGAAGAGTCTAAAGTACCCTTCTGAGAGTGAGGTTCTTATACTATCATTTTGGATGGCCTCTTTGGAGCTGGCTGATTTGCATATCAGGGGTCAGGGAGCACAAGGGATTTGGGATGGTTAACAAAATGTTATTTTGGAGATTTATCAGTGAGAAAAGCAAACTGCTGGTGATTTACAAAATATTATTTTTTGGCTCAGAGCTATACTAACCTTAGAAAAATATTGTTGTCGCTATTTTTCCATGGGTATATTCTATAGGCTTATAGCCTACCTGAAGTATATTAATTAATAAGCCTCCTGGTGAAGGTGAGAGAGGAGAGTATAAAAACTGACTTGAAGGTTAAGATCATGACAACTGGTCGCATCATTTCCTGACAAATAGAGGCAGAAGAAACGGAAGCAGTGTCAGTTTTTATATTCTTGGGCTAAAAGATCACTATAGATAGCAACTGCAGCCATAAACTAAAAGACACTTGTTCCTTGGAAGGAAAGCTATGGCATACCAAAAGCAGAAATATCACCTTGCTGACAAAAGTCCATATAGTTGAAGCTATGGTTTCTTTCAGTAGCAGTGTATGGCTGTAAGAGTTGGATTGTAAGAAAAGTTGAGCGCTGTAAAATTGATTCTTTCAAATTGTGGTACTGCAGAAGACTTTTGAGAGCCCCTTGGATAGTAAGCAGGTCTTACCAGTCAGTACTTGAAAAAATTAATTCCAACTATTCACTGGGAAGGTCAAATTTTGAAGCCAACACTTAAATACTTTGGCCACATAATGAGAAGATGGGACTCACTGAAAAAAACCCTGATGTTGAGAAAGATTGAAGGCAAAAGGAAAAGAGGACAGCAGAGGATGAGATGAATAGATTGTGTGATGGAAACAATGAACGTGAACTTGAACAATCTTCAGGAGATAGTGGAGGATAGAAGGGCCTGCCATTCTATGGTCACAAAAAGTCAGACACATCTGAACAACTAAACAATTCCCTGAAGGGGAAACCAGCATGATGGTCCCCAAACCATCAGGCCTGATCATATGACAGCATCCCCTTAATTTCCAACAACAAAAAAATAACTGCTGTAAATATTTTTGTACAGATAGAGCCTTTCCCTTGTTCTTTGATCCCTTTGGGATATAGACTTAGTAATGTTATTGTTGGGTCAAAGGACATGTACAACTTTATATCCCTTCTGGGTATAGTTCCAAATTGTTCTCCAAGATGGTTGGACCAGTTCGTAACTCCACCAGGAGTGTATTAATGTCTCTATCTTTTCATATCCCCTCCAGCATTTTTCATTTTCTCTTCTGTCATTTTAGCCAATCTAATTGGTATTTGGTGGTACCTTAAAGTTGTTTTAGTTTGCATTTCTCTACTTTTAATCATTTAGAGCAATTTTCATATGACTATTGATAGCTTTGATTTCTTCTTCAGAAAACTGCCTATTCATATCCTTTGCCAGTTTATCAATTGATGAATGGCTCTTATTTTTTTTAGTTGTCTCAGTTCCTTATATATTTGAGAAATGAGGCATTTATCGTAGAAACTTACTGTCAAAATCTTTTCTCATTTTTCTGCTTTCTTTCTCATTTTGGCTACATTGGTTTTGTTTGTATAAAATTTTTTTTAATTTCATGTAATCAAAATTATCCTTTTTTCTTCCCATGATCCTTTATTTCTCTTGTTTGATCATAAAATCTTCCTTTATCCACAAATATGACAAGTATTTTTTCCATGCTCCCCTAATTTGCCTATAACATCACTCTTTATAGCTAAATCATGTATCCATTTTGACCTTATTACAGTGTGAGATGTTAGTCTGTGCCTAGTTTCTACCAGACTGCTTTCCAATTTCCCAGCAGGCTTTGTCAAATAATGAATTTTTGCCCCAAAAGCCTGACTCTTTGGGTTTATCAAACATTAGATTATTATGGTCATTTATTTCTGTATGTTGTATACCTAATCTATTCCACTGATCCTCCCCTCTATTTCTTAGCCAGTACAAGACTGTTTTGATGAATATTGCTTTGTAATACAGTTTGAGATCTGGTACTGCTAGGCCACCTTCTGTTTCAACAATTTGGCTAGCAGCTGCTGTGGGGGTAAAAAACCAACACGAGCCCAACAACAAGAATGCTGCAAGCACAGGTTCTTTTGATCTGCTTTACTAAGGAAAGCAACGTTAAGGGGTTAACAATCTTACTTTAATCCAGCATACAAATATCATTCACTTAGTTCAGGGGGAAAAGCCGGCACGCTGAACTTCAAAGGAAATACAAACAAATTACAAAAATCAACAGATAGACCTTGTCTGATTCAAATTTCAATGCATAGTTACCAGAGTTTAACAAAGTCCAAATACCTGGGTTTACAAACTGGAGGGCTCTTAACTACAGCTGCCCAGAGTTTCCACATCAGCACTCCGCCAAGAGTGAGAGCCCTCACAAATAGCTCTGTTCTAGCTTTTTATACCCTCTTTAGTCGTCATCAAACGTCATCTGAGTGACCAGAACTTAGGCTCCTACTATTGGCTCTGGTCTTAGGAACTCCACTTAGGACCCTGAGAGTTCCACACCCACATAGGCTTAGCACCTAGTAGATAGGGGTTTGGACCTAGTAAGGCTCAATCAAAGACACTTAATTAATCATTTTAAAACAGTAAGAAAGTCCCACCTTAATTGATATTACACCTTCCTTCACTCTTTTTTCTATCAATTCCCTTGCTATTCTTGAACTTCTGCTCTCCCAGATGAATTTTGTTATCATTTTTTTCTAGTTCTATAAAATAATTTTTGGTAGTTTGATTGGCATGACACTGAATAAGCAAATTAATTTAGCTAGAATTATTTTTATTATATTAGCTCAGCTTACCCATGGGCAATTGATACTTCTCCAGGTGCTTAGATCTGTCTTCATTTGTGTGAAAAGTATTTTGTAATTGTGTCCGTATAGCTCTTGGGTTTGTCTTGGCAGGTAGGCTCCCAAGTATTTTGTATTGTTTGCAGTTATTTTAAATGGAATTTCTCTTTCTATCTCTTCCTGCTGGGCTTTATTGGTCATATATAAAAATGCTGATGATTTATATGAATTTATTTTATATCTGCAACTTTGCTAATGTTAATTGTTTCAGCTAGTTTTTTAGTTGAGTCTCTGGAATTCTCTAAGTCATGTCATCTTCAAAAAGTGATAGTTTGTTTCCTCATTGCCTATTCTAATTCCTTCAATTTCTTTTTCTTATTGCTATAGCTACCATTTCTAGTACAATATTGAATAATAATGATAATAACGAACATCTTTACTTCACCTCGATCTTATTGAGAAGGCTTCTACCTTTACAGATAATGCTTGCTGATGGTTTTAGTTAGATACTACTTATCATTTTAAAGAAAGTGCCATTTATTCCTGTGCTTTCTGGTGTTTTTAATAGGAATGAACCAATTTTAATTTTTAAGAAATTATTTTCTTTAATGAGGTTTTGTGCCTCTTTTTTTTTCCATTTGGCCAATTCTGATTTTTAAGGAGTTATTTTCTTCAGTATTTTTTGTGTCTCTTTTACCAAACTTAATTCTCTTTTCATAATTTTCATGCATTGCTCTCATTTCTTTTCCCAATTTTCTACTATTGCTCTGATTTGATTTTAAAAAGAATTTTTGCTCTTTTTAAAATCTCTTCTAGGAATTTTTATTGGGCTTGTGTCAAATCTTCATTTTTATCTGAGGCTTTGCTTGTAGATATTTTCATGTCTTTGTCTCCTTCTAAGTTTGTATCTTGCGCTTCTCTGTCACCATAGTAGCTTTTTATGGAAAGGTTCTTGTTGTTGTTGTTGGCTCATTTATCTAGCCTATTTCTTGACTTTGAATTTTATGTTAGAGTTGAGCTCTGCTCACCTTAGCATGAGAGACGGTGTCACTGTCCCAAGCTTCAGACTTTTTTTACCCCGCTATTTTCACAGATAATTCTTGAAGTCTGTAAGTTTTCAGTGCTTCCATGATGGTGTGATCCTAGGAGAGTTGTGGTCATTGCTCTCATGTTCTGCATTCTGGTCCTTACCAAGGAAGGGCCCCTGCTTCCTTGCTACCACAAGCATTAGTGCTCCTTTCTGCCCTAGTCCTGTGACCAAGACCCTTGCTCCCTTGTGACTAACCACAAGTGCTCCTCTCTGCCGTAGAACTGTGACTCCAAACTGGGTATGGGAAATAAAGTTGCCAAGCAGACCTAGTCCTGTGCCCAGTGCCCATACATGCATCATCCCCATAATCTCTTTCTGGACAATTATCCAATCCTCCTACCTTCTCTGGATGGTGAGAGCTTCTGAAACTGTTGCCCCTGCTGTAGCCTCCAAGACCCATAGCTGGTGTTGCATATCTTCCAGGCCAGGCCCCACCCAAATCTCTCCTTTCAACTTCTTAAGTTGTTTTGGGCTAGAAAAATGTCTCACCCCAACCTTTTGTTGACTATGTTGCTCCAGAATTCAATTTGACACATTATTTTAAAGTTGTTTGAAGGAGAATGTTGGGAGAGTTTGGCTGGAATGCTTCTTCTACTCCTCCATCTTGGCTCTGCCTCCAAGGCAGGCTTTTTTAAGGTGATTTTCTATAGTGGACCAGATTATTACATTTGTACATCAAACTGAGACTTATGGAGAATATAAGGCCCCACAGCACTTAATGAATGTTAATTTTTAGAAAAACTTTGAAAAAAACAATCCAGGCATGGTGGCATATGCCTATAATCCCAACAACCAGGGAGGCTGAGGATAGTGGATCTCTTTAGCTCAAGGGTTCTGAGCTAGAGTGGGTTATGCTTGTTGGGTATCCACACTAAGTGAATATGGTAAGCCTCCAGGATCTGGGAGATCAAGTAGGGTGGGAGAAAGAGGATCAAGTTGCCTAAGGAGGAATGAAAGGCCCAGGTTTGAAACAGAATAAGTCAGAGCTCCTGCATTGATCAGTCAGTAGCCAGGACTTCTAGCCTTGGCAAGGTGTGAAGACCTGGTATTTAAAACACACACACACACACATGCATGCACACACAGAGCAAAACTTTACAAATACACAAATAGAGATGAGGTTGAGAGAAGAGATCAGAAAGGTACATAAGGGGGAATAATGTTTTTTTTTTCTTTATCAAAATATAAGTAACATATGGGAAACAGAGAAAAAAGGTTGTACAACCAAAAATAAGTAATTAGACCTAAACACAGACTTCATCTACCTTGTAAATTTGTCTTAAGATTTGAGTGACAGAAAGTGTAGTATGCTATCCAAAATTCTTTCACATATCTGTAGGTTATCATGCCATTGGTTACTAATAGATATTCTAGGTTACTGATCACATACCATGTTAATTCATATGCTTTTTGTATATTGTTTGTGATTTTAAGTCCCAGAGCCTGGTAGAAAGAACACTAGACTGGGAGTCAGGAAAATATTATTCTGCCTCTGCCTCTAACTTACTATGTGACCTTGCGCAAACACTTTTCCTGACTAAACTTCAGTTTCCTCATCTTATAATATGATGTGATTAGGTTAGGTCATCTCTAGGGCTCTTTCTAAGTCTTGCATTCATAATCTTAGTAGGGTAAAGTGACTGGGGCCCTATCATTTGGTGCCACCATTTGGGGGCTATTCTTTCCCCTTACAGTGGTCTTCTTCCTGATACTCCTGTAACTTATTGTTTGCTCATTGCCTTGCATAGCTCCAAGGCCAACATCCTCATGCTTCAGTAGCTGTGGTGCCCCTTCTCTTCCCATACCTAATGCCACCCCCATCCCTCAACTGCTTTGTACATTTGGGGCATAGAGAGTCAGTCATCAGCTGCCATAGATTTGCAGGGCAAACTCCCTCAGGGATGAATCTTTCCCTCTCCTAGCATGACTGTACCCATCCAGGGGAGTCCTAGATTTCTGTGCCATTCTTTCAGGGAGGATGCCTTTGACATTTCTCCCACTCAGAGTGATGAGACCTGGAGTCTCAATGTTCCCTGACACGGGGCAGCATCTCTACTTTCACAGTCTTGTGTACAGAGTACATCTTTTTGGCCCAAGGTCTCCCTCACCCGTATATTTTCATTGAGTATCATTATTTCTAATTACAGCCTTCATAACAGTCTGTGGTTTATGTCCCCAGATGATGTCTGAAGACTAAACAGATTGTAGTCATGTAACCTTCGAGAATTTATATTCTCTTTCTGAGACTCAATGTCATATGAAGGTTTTGGGCTGAAGTATGTTCTGTATCTTACAGTCTATGATTCTATGACTTGTATGTTCAATTTTGTTTATATTGTCCTCATGTCACGAGGTTTGGTTTAGTGCTAGGGATATAGAAGGTGTCCAATCAATGCCAGTTGACTGATATTCTAATGTTGCTTCCTGTTCCTAGAGCCCATAGAAGATTTCCTGTTATTGAAGGCAAAAGAGGAACCTGATATCTTCGATAAGAAGTTTCTTATGGCAATGTCCGTTCAAGAGCAGGAGGATCAAACAATCGTCACTGCTCTATTCAATAACCAGGCTTACCATACTGCTCCCATGGCCTTGTCAATGGTGGAAAATATTTTCTACAAGTTATTTTTTGACTCCAGGGCTTCCATTACAGTAACCAATGCACCTGAGCAGCCACCAACTTTTACATCTGTTTATGGAAACCTCTTTCAGTATGTGTAACTCCCCTTCTTATGAGGTTAAAAAGACATCTCTGTAGTACTTCTTCTCTACCTGTTTATTCAGTTTAGATGTTATACTCTTGAAGGCAACCTGAATTAGGGGATAAAGTGATAGAATTGGAGTTAGGAGGACTTGGGTTCAAATCTTGCCTCTACTGCTTACTAGTTCATGTCAGTCAACAAGCATTTATTAAGTGCCTACTATGTGCCAGGCACTATGCTAAGCACTGGTGATACAAAGAAAGGCAAAAAGATTGAGTCTGCTCCCAAGGAGCTCACAGTCTAATGGGGAAGACATACAAACAGCTATGGACAAACTATAGGCAGAATAAATTGGAGATAACCAATAGAGGGAAGGCACTGGAATTAAAGGGAATTGGGAAGGACTTCCTGTAGAAGTTGAGATTTTAGCTGGAACATGAAAGAAGTCAGGGAAAGCAGGAGGCAGAGATAAGGAGAGAAAATATTCTAGGCGTGGGGGACAGCAAGTGGAAATGCCCAGAGTTGAGCAAAGGAGTATGAGGAACAGCAAGGAGAGCAGGGTTACTAGATCACAGAGTACATGGAGAGGAATAGGTTATAAAAAATTTTTTAAAACCAGAAAGGTGGGGGAGCAGATTATGAAGAGCTTTGAATGCCAAAGAGTATTTTATATTTAGTCCTAGAGGTGTTGCAGACCATTAGAGTTTATTGAGTAGGGGGTTGATATCATCAGACTTGCACTTTAGGAAGATCAATATATAGTAACAATAATATTGTTTTAAGAACAACTTTGAGAGAATAAGTCATTTTGACTATTACAAACCCAAATTAACTACAAAGGACATATGAAGGAAGATTCGTTCTGCATCCAGATAAATAGAAGTATGTATAGAATGATCTTATGCATACATATATATATACATACATACATATACATGCACACACATATACATACATACATACATATATATTTGTGTCTAATGGTAGCCATCTCTGAGGTATTTAATGGTGATAGTAATAGTCGTTAACTCACAGAGTTGTCATGAGGACCAAATGAGATAATATTTGCAAAATGCTTAGCACAGTGCCTGGCACATAGTAGGTGCTTAATAAATGCTTATTCCCTTCACTCTTCCCTTATGAAAGGCTTCAGAAAGGTCAGGAAGGATTAGGATTAAGGAAAAGGCCAGTAGAGTTGCCAATTAAGGGAGATTTTCTCGTTCAAAGTTTGATAACTTTGAGGAGCAGTTAAATGATGATGTCAGATGCCAGACTAGAGAATTAAAAAGAGAATGAGAAGAAAGGAAGTGGAGGCATCAATTGTCTACTGTCTTTTCAAGGAGTTTAGAAACAAGTCATTTGGGATGATAGAGAGGATGGGTGGATAAAGTGAGGGGTTTTAAGGATGGGGGGGAACATGGACATGTTTGTAGACAGAGAAGCAACCATTAGATGGGGAGAGGTTTGAAAATAAATGAGAGAGGAAATGATAAAAGGGGCAATCTGCTGGAGCAGATGGGATGAAATGGGACTTATGACCATGGATAAATTACTTCAACTGTCTAAACCTTTGGCAACTCCCTAAGACTTTAAATCACAGAGAGCATACAGGGGGCTCCCACACATGCAAAAAATCCCAGTACCCGGAAGTATTGACTCTTGAAGGTAGTCATTGATAATGGCTGATCTGTTACTGGTCTCTTTTTTCCCCATGTCCTGTCTCTCATAGGGGCCCTAAGGGACATTTTATTTCCATTTCCGTGATTTTTGGAATGTCATTCATGGTCAGTTCATTTGCCGTTCTGGCAATCAGTGATCGAGTCGTAAAGTCAAAACATATCCAGTTTATCAGTGGAATCTCTGCAGCTCATTACTGGCTCCCTTTCCTATTGTGGGATTTATTCATCATCTTCATTAACAGCTTGCTACTTCTGGTAAGTGTTGGATAGTGTCTATATTGAGGTCCATTCTACTGCATGTCACAGAAATTTCCCCCCTGGACAACACTGTCCAGTGCCTGAATCTAACCAGGAAAGTCAAGTTGACTACTTTAGCTCCTGCCAATTGGGAAACACAGTTTAGAAGTTTCTAGATCCCCATGCCCTCAACTGAAGAATGTTAATTTCTCTGGGACTTACAGAAACATTGATGACCTTCTTTAGGCTGAGCACCCTATATTATTCATCCCCTAAAATTTTGCCCCAAAGATTTGGAGACTTGATGTTACTGGGGATATCTGCATTGATCAAAGCATCCCTTCTGTGACTCTTACATTATCAATTAGAAGGGGAAACCATTCCAACTGGAAAAAAAAAAAGCAAAGACGATAAGAAAATGCTGTCCACTGGGGACTCTTTGGTTGCTGGGGAAATGAGGTTATCTCTCACTTTCATTATGAAGTGCCAAGATTTTTACAAAAAGCTAAATTGAACTGATTTCTAGGGAGATGCAAAACTTGTTTTTAGAATAAGGGCTAGTACATTCCCCTCTAGTGTTCAGAATTGATTTCTTAATATTTATTAATTGTTTTTTCCTTTTCTTCCTTCCCTTTGAAACTGTGTCCATACCCAAGTCCTTAATGAAAGTAGTAGATGAAAAAGCTTACATCCAAAAAGGCCACCCTGAAGCTACCATTGTGATGTTAATGCTGTATGGCTGGTCTGTCATCCCTTGCATGTACCTGATGAGCTTCCTCTTTTCCGGTTCTGCTTCTGGGTGTGCCAAACTCATAATTCTAAACATCATTACAGGCACTGTTCCATTCATCGTTATCTCTATCACAGGGCAAAATGGTAAGACATTCATCCCCAGGACCCCATTCCACCAATATATACTAAGCCATTCTGGTGAATCAGAGAGTGAAGGGAGGGGAGGCCTGTTTATGGGGTAAGTGAATGGGTAGGAATGGACTCAAGGATAAGGATATCATTAAGAATTGAACAAGAACTGCCAGTTCTGGATGAAGATGGTTGACTATTTGATTAGTTTCTCTTTGATACTCAACATAAAAGGCCATTTGCCCATTTAAATCCCCAAACCACCTACCAATAAATCAATAAATATTTATTAAGTGCCTACTATGTGTCAGACACTGTTATAAGAACTGGAGTTGCAAAAAAAAAAAAAAGGCAAAAGACAGTCTCTGCCCTCAAAGAATTTGTAATCTAATGGGGGAGACAACATGCAGACAGTTGCTTACAAACAAGCTATGTGCAAGATAAATAGGAAATTTAACAAAGGGAAGGAGTTAGAATTAAGTGGGGCTGGGAAAAGATTCCAGTAGAAAATGAGATTTTAATTGGGACTTAAAGGAAGCCAGGGAATTCAGGAGGCAGAGATGAGGAGAGAATGTGTTCTAGGCATGGAGTGCAGCCAGAGCCAAAAGGTGGAGTCTCTTGTTCATGGAACAGTTAGGAGGCCAGTGTCACTGGATTGAAGTGTATATGTTTGAGAGTAAGATCTAAGAAGACTAGAAAGATAGGAGGAGGCTGGGTTATGAAGGGCTCTGAATGGTAAGCAGACCATTTTGTGTTTGATCCTGGAAGTGATGGGAGGCCACTGGAATTTATTGAGTAGGGGGATAACATGATCAGATGCGCACTTTAGTGACTGATAGAGAATGGATTGGAGCAGGGAGAGACTTGAGGCAGGCAGACCCACTGGCAGTCTATGATAATGGTCTAGGTGTGAGATAGTAAGGGCTGAGCCAGAGTGGAGGCAGTGCTGGAGGAGAGAAGGGGGCATGGTGTATTGGAGAAATGTTGCAGAGGTGAAATTGACAGGTCTTGGCAACAACTTGGATGGGGGGGGGAGGTTGGCAAAGTGTGTGAAATATAGTGAGGAATCCAAGATGTTTCCTAGGTACCAAATAATTATGCATACAAGTCATAATGGAGAACTGCCAGAGAGGCTAAAAGGCATGTGGATACAATTAGAAACCTCTAGGGAGAGTAGTATAAAATAATAGAATGTGCAAGCATAAGACATAGATAGAGAATTTCTGGCTTCAAGGGGAGGGAGAGAGCTACACTTCATCTCAGCCATAAAGGTTGTTCATATGCCAGTGAAAGATCACATGACTCTGGCCCAGTTATTGTTAAGAGCTCCCCGGCTTGTCAACCCAGATGTTGATGGTTTCTTGGTAACTATGAATTGTGATCTAGTCTGTTTATATTGTGTATGTTTGTTTGTAACTTTTTGTATTTGCTCTGAAGTTCAGGTTTCTGGCCTCTCCTCCTGAACTAAGTGAATCTATATGAATATGTTGAATTAAAGTAAGATTGTTAACCCCTTAACATTACTTTCCTTAGTAAAGCAGATCAAAAGAACCTGTGCTGGCAGCATTCTTGTTGTTGGACTTGTTTTGGTCTTTCACCCCTACAACAGCTGCTAGCCGAATTGCTGCTACAGATCTTGGGCAAGTCACCTTACCTCTCTTTGCTTCAATTTCCTCAACTGTAAAATGGGGATCATAATGTAACCTACCTCCCAGTGTTGTGAGGATAAAGTGAAATAACATTTGTAAAGCACTCAGTACAGTGCTTGGCAGGTACTAGGTGCTAAATAAGTTAGCTATCATCATCATCATCATCATCATTATTACTGAAGGAAACAACATATAAATAATTAGGTCTATACAAGATAACATGCATGTGTGTGTATTTGTTATGTATGTATTTTTATATACAAAACACATACAAAGTTTATGAAGGCACTCTCAAAAAGGAAGACATTTTTAATTTCCTGCTGCCCAACGGACATCTCCATCTGACTATCCTGCATCATCTCCACTGTAACACATCCGAAACCAAATTCATCATCTTCCCTCCAAACCTGCCTCTCTTTCTGGCCTCCTTATTTCTATCATTACCATATCCCCAATTACCCAGGCTAAAAAACCGAATCACCTTAGATTCTTCCCATCCCTTGGTCTCCTGCTCAGCTAGGGGCAAGGACCATGTTTTAAGTGTCTTTTAATCCCACCCATCCCCCAGCATCTAGTACAGTGCCAAAAATGTAGTAAGCCCCTAGGAAATGTTTGTTGAATAAGTATCAAGGGATACTCTCCTCCTGCACCCTGGCACTGTATTAGAGTCTCCAGCTAAGGCAATAATACTCAAAGACGTGTACATAGTAAAAAATAATTACTGAATATTAGTACAGACAGTAATATTATAGGAGTCCAGAGAGAAGAGAAAACTTTAGTTAGCATGGGCTGCTTGGGGTTACAGTGAGATTTGTTCTGCACTCACAAGATGAATAGAATTTGGATAGGCAGTAAGGAGAAGGAAAATATTTCCAAGTAGCATCAAGATGTTTTCCTTATGCAGGAATAGGGTATAAGGAGGCAGATCTGTTCTGCCTTAAGTGTGCCAGTTGTATGGTAGCATACCTTCTGAGAGGAGTTACTGAAGAAAGAGGGGCCCATGCCAGCTTGGTTATTAATAGTTTAGGTTTATTAGGGTTAATTGGGGGAGCTTACTCCCAAGAGGCTATCATCCTAAGTGGCAACAAGACAAAGTAACATGGTGGGTCCCCACACCAGCCCCAGGCCAGGTATTATACAGAAACAGAACAAAGAAGACAGGGATGGTCCAAGGTCATCTGTAAGTTCTCTCATAAGACAGTTGGAGCTTCCTTTGCTGTTTTCATCTACTCAGTGTAGTTTACATTCTTAGTGTTGTCATAGGTCACATTCCCAGCCTCTGGCTACTACCATACGTAGGGATGACTTGAAAGGAGACCTGAGAGATGGGTTGTGGTTAGTGTAAGCAAGTTGTTGATGTGATTGATGCAGAGGGTATTAGAAAGATGTCATCATCCATGTCTTCATGGATCTGCTTGTCAGTGTGATGTTACCATGGAATTTAAATCACTGTGGAAGAAAGGGAGCTAGTACAGATCCTGGAATTGTGTGTGTGTGAAAGCATCTTTACCATGTTGTCAGCATTTTTGTCAGGATTGATATCTACAGGGGTTGTGTCAAAGAGGGAGAATGTGGTCAGTGGAGAACCTGGAGGATTGCAAGTTCTAGATTTGGATAATTAAATCTTATTGGACGAGAAGGTGAGAATGTGACCACAACATGATCCCTGAATAATTTAAGAGGAGTTTGTCTCCAGATACAGATACCGGGATAGCTTGGGAACATGGAGAGAGGGATAAAAAGTTAGGCTAGTATGAATCTTCATGGTATTAGAACCCCCAGAGTAGGGTATATGAACTTACCTCTGTATGAGTATAAGTTCAATTTGGATCAAGATGAACAACTGAAGCTTGATTCCCATGGCATATATTAGCATTGTACAGATGTGATTGACAGTTCTGATTCTCTCTAGTCCCTTCAGAGTAGAAAGAGTAGGAATGGAGTGTGGGACAGATAATGGAATGAGATTGATTAAATTTAAATGTTTGTGCATGAGTGTGCCAACTCCTGTGCTCTCCCATGGATGTAACAAAATGGTTTGTGTAAGGGAATGATGGGAGATAAGGTTGGAGGTCTTTGGAGATTAGGCTAAGAAGTTAAGGCTTTTTCCTTTAAAATATTCCCATATTTTAAAGGTTTTAAGACAGGAGAATGATGTGATGGAAGAAATGTTTTAATCCTAGAGATTAATTGACAGTGTGGTGTAATATAGAGTCAGCCTCAGGGTCAGGAAGAACTGAGTTCAGATCTTGCTTCTGACACATACTGTCTGTGTAACTCTGAGCAAGTCACTCAGTCTCTGGTGTGCCAGGCAACCCTTTAAGGAAGGAAGAAGACAAACATTTATTAAGTACCAAGGAGACAAGCATTTATTAAGTATCTGCTATGTTCCAGACAATGTGCTAAGTGCTTAACAGATATCTCATTTGATCCTCACAGCAACCCTGGAAGGCAGTTTTACAATTGAGGAAACTGAAGCAGACAGAGATAAAGTCACTTGCCCAAGGTCACGTAGCTAGTAAAGCCAGATTTGAACTGAGGTCTTCCTGACTCCGGGCAGCAATGTGGCAAAGTGGACAGAGTATCAGGGCTGAAGTAAGGAAGATTCATCCTTGTAAGTTCAAATCTAGCCTTAGACACTTAGTAGCTGTGTGACCGTGGGCAAGTCACTTAACCCTGTTTGCCTCAGTTTCCTCATTTGTAAAATGAGCTGGAGAAGGAAATGGCAAACCATTTTGGCATCTTTGCCAAGAAAACCCCAAATGGAGTCATGAAGAGATGGACAGGATTGAAAATTGCTGAACACACTTCCTGATTCCAGGCCCAGTGGTCTATCCACTCACTTCGCTCCCTAGTTTCTCTCTAAGACCTCTCATCAGGAGTTTCCTATACCAATAAAGTTACAGATATGGTCTAAAAAATACCTTCAGGGTACAATGTATGAGAGAGGGCCTCAGATTGAGGCAATGAGGGAAGATCTGGGGTGGGGACAGTGGAGGAAGGGGGACACAGGTGCTAAGGGATAGAAAGGGAGGCAAAGATATTAGGGGTACTGTGTGTGAAAAATTAAAAGGAACTGATGCATAATTAGAAAAGGAGATGATGGGGAAGGGGGTGGCAAATCAAAGGTGACTCAAATTGTTTCTCTGGAGCAGGTTTCCCACCCCTGTTCTGGACCCTGGGAAGGTAAGAGTACCATGGACAGAAAAAGGGAAGTCGCAAGGGGGAGATGAGGAATAAACGTTATTGATTAATCTTTTCTTTCTCATCACAGAACTAGCCCTTCCAAAGGTTACCAAAAGTTTGGATGCTATGTTCCAGTTACTACCAAATTATGACCTAGCAATGGCTTTCGCCAACATGTATTATAACTATGAAATCAAACAATTATGTAAAATTATGCAAGTTCCAAAGGAAAGGTGCAAAAACTTGAGTGAGTATCTGCCTACCACCCACCTACCTTCAGTCCCTGGAAACAGTCCTTTCTCTGTTTTCCATCACTGGGAGCAGAGGGTGCAGGGGTGGGTGGATGAAAGGTACTGCCCTCTGACTCAAAGGAAAAGAGATTGAGTGTCATCAAGGGCTACTATCACATCCTAAGTCATACCCCATAACAGAGGAGAATCAGAAAGTTCTTGGAAAAGACTCAACATAAAAATGCAAAGCAACTAACTAACTGATGGCTTGTAGACTGAGACTTCTAAGAAATAAGGTGCAGAATCCCTTCTAGAAGGATCTCGTACCCTAAGGGTAGCACAGAGCACTCTGGAGCAGTAATGCCTCACCAATGCCCTCAGTGCCTGAAAAGTTAATAAGGGCAGAACTCAACTGCTACTGTGAACATCTTAGAAGACTAAGAGGAAGAGGAAAGAATAGGAATATTCCTAGGCCTTTGCTCTTGGGGATCCCTGGGCAGGAGCTGCATGGTGTGCTGAGCCTGCTCTGGAATGATTGGGAAACCCTCCTTTGCAATATCTCCAGGTGCTAGTTTTTATAAATATTGACAGTGATGTTAGTATTAAGGTCCATATACTATGGAAGATATGCAGTTCAGACTTAGAGCTGTAGGATTCTTGCAAACAGTAAAGCAGAAGGCCAGGAGAGTGATGATGTGAAAGAAGGCATTGGCTAAGGCAGGCTTGGGACCCATCTAGAAACATCCGGCTCTTCCCTGTACCCTCCACAGAATGGCCACATTGAGTCTGCTGCACAATAAAGTTACAAGGCAAGTTCAGATTAGCCAGTCTTGGAGGGGAGAGGACCAGCCTGCTTAGGTCCATCAAATATTCAGTTTGCTTTTCTGGAGAGATTGAGGAGGTACAAGAAGCGAGTACATAAGCCCCTACAACAAAGTCTACAAAACATCTCAATTTCATTGCTGTGTAATTGTGTTATAGTGTATTGCTAGACATTATTTTCCCACCCTACCAAAGCTGTAGAACAAATCAAGCTAATGTCCAACCCCTTTCTAGTAAATTAGAAGGTGAAAAGCAGGCATTAGTACTTGTTTGCACGTATAGTGAATCAGTCAAATTACCTCCGCCTCACTTAAAGTTTGTGATAAAGTGTTACACCCTCACACTTTAACCTGATGAGAACAGGCCTCAATCAATCCCGGGCTTTAGACTAAATGAGATCTTTGATCAAATGGAATTGCAGGAGAAGAACTCTATGATTGACTGAGGGTACTTAGCAATGCCTTTGGAAGCCTGTATAAAATGAGGAAACTAGGTTGGCACTGAGACATTCAAGCAAGCAAAAAAATAATATTCCAGCCAAGCTGATAAAAAGGAATTAATTTGGGGGATGGGGAACTAGCAGAACCCTAAGTCTCAGTCTTGGTTGCCTCTTCCCCACCTAGAAGAGGACCTCATAAACCTCAGAGGCTGAGAGGATTGTGGATTTCCCAAATTCCCATCAGTAGCCTAACAACTTCCCCTAGCAATGCAGAGGCCTGAGGCAGTGTCTGCATCAGGAGCTAAGAACAGCCTGGATATGATTGGGAAAGGCAGATTGATAGCCCTATAAGGAGCCCATCAAAGAAGCTATACCATGGCCAAGAACTTCTGGAGCAGCCCACAAAGGGAGAAAAGAACCTATGACAACAATAGGAGCTATGACTCTTCTCTCCACCACACCCCCTGCCACCCCAACCTTGTCATATGGATTTTCTCATCTTGAGGCCACTTTAACCCTAAATTCTATAGGTACCTAGTGAGAGACTGTGTCGCAGACTTTTGGGGGGATGTTTTACAATAACTGTATTACCATACTAGCATAGTAAATGCTCCTTTCTAAAAGCTAAAATTGGTAACAAACTAATAATATTGGGGAAAACATGCCAGAATGAGGTCTCAAACCAACAGCATCAAAAAGATAGCCCTAATCCTTCAGGCATACCCCAGAACTCTCAGGAGAAGATATAACTTGTCTTGTATGCCCGCAGTGGCGTGAATATATGATGAAGTAATTGACACAAAAGACAAAGACATGGGGCTAGGCGAGTCAGATAGTCAAGCTATAGACTGATTTTAATGGAGTTACTGACAGAATTTTATACAGGTTAATTACTGAGTCATCCTGACTTCAAAGAAAAGTACAATAAAGCATTGATTAAGTTTTTTATCTCCTTGTTCCTAAGAGTGAGATACTATTTTTACTCAAGGCTAATCAAATTGAAACATTTATGTTCTCTTGCATATAGATAACCAGACTGAAACATTTCTGTCATCTCCCATATAGATAACCAGACTGAAACATTTCTGTCATCTCCCATGTAGATAGTCAGCTACAAAGGCGGGTTTTCTTTGCCACGTCTTCTTATCCTGAAACTGGCCTTGCAAAGGTCTAAGAGGCCTAAACAGGATATAGCTGGTTCCCCACAGTCTTGCTCTGGAAACCCTACTTGACAAGGATAATGGGAATTGGTATAAGGGCCCCATGGCTAACCTTGTGTGGATTGGCATGAGGAACTCCCCCAAACCCCAGAGTCTATGTGCATTATATATGAGGGACTTCTCAGGGATAAATATTGATCCCTCTGAATTTATGGGTACTCCTCAAGAGATTTTTTACCTGGGACCTGGTTATTGGATACCCTAGTTTGTGTTCCAGTTGAAGAAAAGTTAGCAGTTTTTCTCTTTTTAGACTATAATTTCAATTTTCTGAATTTGTTTCCTTAAAAGTCAGTTCTTTTGAAACAACCTTTGCTTATTTGAATGGTTACGTACTGATATCTATTGCATTACTTCAACTCCTTATGAGTATTGCATCTAATATCAGAAGCATAGAATTTGTAGCCCTAAAGTGCTGATAAATACTCATATTTTCATTGTTTTTAAACATTCCTAGTTTAGGCTTGCCTTGGTGAAATCTTTAAGGACTCCAGATCCATAGGAGCCAGTTTTGCCTACTTGTCTTAAATCCTGAGTAATTGACCCTAAGTGCTTGATTTCTTGGGTATCTTGTTCTTCTTTGGGGCTTAACTGATTCTGTTGTCTTTAGTTTCTGAGATCACTTATTATTGAGTGAGTTTGGAATTGTGTTTGGGTTATCCTCATAGTATCAGTGATCCACTTGGAAATTTAGGGTACTCTTCTTTATAGGGACTCAGCACATTTTCCTGGAACTACAGGAGGATCACCTAGAGACTAGGAACCCTTGGAGAAATTTTGGATTCTCTGTGTATTTCAGATATCCCTGGAAAAAAATTGGGTTGTCCTATGTGGTTGCAGAGATGTAGAGGAATTTGACATTAAACCTAGTCCTGAATGTGGGTCCTGAGCAGAATGTGAGGGGGTCTTAGTGGAGCACCCCTGGGACCCAGAGCCATTTTGTAAGCACCAAGCCATATTGGTTTGGTTTCTCAGTCTGAGGGTAAGGGAGTGACTTTTAGTCAACCCCAGGTCCCTACTCCCTATGAGGAGAGGCCTATGTGCTCTGGGATCTCCTTCTGAGACAGGAAATGTGATTCTCTTTTCCTTTTTAAATTGATCAGTGATGAAACCTAGCCTGTGTATGGGGGTCCAGAGGAGAAGGGACCCTTTTAGTGGGAAAGGGAGAAGATAAGAATTTTCAGTATAGCATTTGGTATCCTAATGAGCCCTGAATAGAGGGGCCCCTCCATGGGAAAGGAAGAAGGGGAGAATGCCAGCCCTCCTCATCCAATGGACAAGTGTTGCTACACAGGCACTAAGCCACATCTGAAGGGTGAAGGGGGTAAACTTCCATCTGACCCTGGTTCCCTTAATCCCTGTGGGAAGAGCCCCACATGCTCAGGGGATTCTGGAAGGAACTTGGCCTTCCCTCTGAGAAGGGAAATCTGATCTCCTTGTCTTCTTCCCTATCCTTTCTTTATTGTTTTGGGTTGGGGAAGGCCTTTGCAAACAACAGGGGAGGTATTAACCTATTAGAACCTTGTAAAAGTATATTTGTTTGTTAAATTGTGTCACCATTTATTTGAAAGGATGGGAAAATCTCAATAACCAAATTTGATTAGGAACTGTGTACCACAGAGACTTTTCTTAAGGCTCTAGTATGAGGCACTGAGGAAAGCATTCACATAGGACCTGCACTAAAGCTATTGAGGATTGAAGTCTAGGAATGTCACCAAACACATTCAGGTCATTTTGCTGAGTATAGCAAACATAATATTAGAATTGGAGAAGACAGAATGTAAAGGTTGTAATTGTAGATTTTACATTGTAAAATGTAAATTGGCTGATTGAATCCATCGAGTCTCTCCACCCCACCCCACTTAAAGTAAGTAATGAAATGCTACACCCTGATACCTTAACTAGATAAGGACTTTCAATTATCAATCATTCATTCATGGGCTTTAGACTGAGTGAAAGTCCTTAAACTGGAGTGACATTTTGCAGGAAGAGTGTTTGGATTGGCTGAGGAAACTTGGTCATACCCCTGTAGGTAGGGCCTATCTAAAAAGAGATTGGAGAAGAAGCAATGTGCCAGCTAAAACACCAGAAGGAACTGACTGGGGCTGGGGGCAGGGGTGGGGGTGGGGCCAAGGAGGAGCAGAGCCCTAGGCTTCGGAACTGGTCTGGAGGACTTTTCATCTTCCCATCACCATCCTACCAGCATTCCCCAGAGCCACTGGAAGCAGTGGCTTAGGACCTGGCCATAGACTGGGCACAAATTGAAGGCTTTACAGAGAGCACAGCAGAAAAGTTCCACCATACCTAAGAGGAACAACTCCAGCAAAAGGCTTTCTAGAAGCTATGAGTTCCTTCTGTGCCGCATGCCCTCTGTTGTTTGAGCTTAATTTTCCCAGGACTCTATATGTCCTGTTGAAAGAGTGTGTCACAAACTTCGAGGGAGGTGATATTTGTACTTAACTATACCAATTATACCACAGTAGCAAATTCCCCTTTCTAAAGGCTAATTAAGTCTGACTAATTGATAATCAGGCCATTATCATTAAGGAAAGCACTTTGGTGGGCAATCATGAGATATAGAATTAAAAAGACACCCCCCAAGCCCTCACAGGTAGTAACCTGAGAGCCCTGAAGGAGCATAGTAGCCGTGCTATGGAGACCCATAGAAGTGAGAGTTGGTATAGTTGCCTCAGAGCATAGTTATCTGGTATAGATGGTTTAAGGATTTAAATGGGTGAGTGGCTTTCACTGAGGTGATTTGTATGTATAATTGGGGAAGCCCAAGGATAATTGTTTGATGAAAGAACAAAAAGAGTTTGAAAAACTCAGCTGTAGTTTATTATCTCCACATTTGAGGATATGGAAGTACTTTGGGTGTGAAATATGGAATATGACTGTTATATGGAAAGACCAGAGAAAGCCTTTCGTTGAATTTTTATATTTTCTAAATATTTTCCATAGAGGGAATTTATTTTAACCAGATCAATACTGTCAGACTGGGCCATCTGCCAAGATATGGAAATAGCACTTTTAAAAGTGCTTCTTTTTAATGATATATGCTAAAATGAGATTTTACCTGTACTTTTCTGAAGACAGTAAGTAAAAAAAAAAATGGCAAAACCAAGGTTTCAATGAAGTGTCAATGACTCACTTTAGCCCATCTTGTACCTCAAGAAGATATCTACGCATGGCAGTCTCTTGGAATTGGAAAGTATTTGACCTCCATGGCTGTAACTGGCTTTGTTTTTCTCCTATTGCTTTTCTTCATTGAGACAAACCTCTTCAGGAAACTGAAAATCTCTTTCCGTAAGATCTTCGAGAGAGAGAAATCGGTGAGTGGCTTAGTATGAAACTTAAGTCAACTGTATGAGGTTTTTATCTTAGCTTTTGAACAGTTAAAGGGGCTGACTTCACATTTCTTCCTTTCATGAAAGGAATGAAATATGCCCTTGGATCACTGCATTCATGGTGAGACCCATTTGAGATCTATCCCCTACCATAAGTTGGTCTCCATAGTTTATCTCCCACCTTCATGCCTTTGCACAAGCTCTCTCTCACATGCCTGAAACACACTCCTCCCCTTCAAGACTCACTTCAAATGCTGCTTCCTCTATGATTCCTTTCCTAATTCTCTCCACAACCCCACTTATTAGAGCTCCCTCTCTCCCCTCAAATTATCTTATATGCATTTGTGTGTACACATTAGTATTCCCCAAGTAGAACATAAGGTTCTTGAAGACTCTAGCACCAGGACTCGTTTGCTGATTGCTCTTCCTCTCTTGCCTGCTAAGTGAGAGTAGGATTCAGGGCTCTGTCCTAAACTGTGTTGTTTTTCATATGCTCTGTGGGATTTTCATCTTCTCTCCTGACTCCAAGTATCACCTCTTTGTGAGTAATATTCCCATTCATATCTGTATCTCTAGCTCTGACCTCTATCTCCCATTTCTAGCTACCCACCAAATGAATGGCAGCACCTCAAATTCAAAATGTCCCAAAAAGAGCACACCGTCTTTTCCCACCAAACCTACCCTTTCTCATAACTTCTGAATTTATACTTATGATACTCCCATTCTTGCTGTCCACACCTCAGAGTTATATTTGATGCTTCCTGCTCCCTCCGTACGTCCAATTTGTCACTGTATCCTATTGTTTCAATATGTGATGTACACGTCAGCTGAGCCCCCACCCCTGGCACAATTGGACACAATTTGAGAGGGGTCAGCACAAAATATCTTTACCTTATGACCCACTGACCCACGGAACACCTTGGAAGAACTTCAATATCTGGTCTGTTCTCTATAATAAAATCTCTCTGTTTCATGGTCCCATCCAGGAAAACCCTGGTAGAATGATTATCTGGCTCATTTTGCTCTCTTGGAAAGCATCCTCAAACCCTCTGCAACATTCAAGCTAACAAGACAGACAACAAAAAATGCAGAATGACTCTCCTGCTTCCAACAGGGACCTCTATATTCTTTGTTGCTTAGACTTGATAGGGAGCCAATCGATTCTTCCCTTTCAGTAGGCCCTATCTTCCCATCAAGAAAAAACTCGAGGTCACTAGAGATTTTACCCTTCCCCTCAGACTTTACAATCTATATAGCTCACAGTACCAGTGAGAAGCAAGATTCCAGCCTCTCTCCCGGTCTGACTCACCGATGCTTCTGAATCTGCACCACATACTTCTTTCCTCCTGTTTCACTGTCACCAGCTGCTCAGTGCAGTGGTTCCCCATAGACAACAACACTTCAGGTTGGCATCTCTCTCTCCTTTCCCTTTTGTCCACCCGTTCCCTCTTAAAACCAGAAGCAGATCCCTTCTACCCCATGTACCTCAAGAATCGCCCATAAATTAGGGGGAGGGACATACCTCCATGCCCAGTATATAGAATGACCTGACTTTATGGTGCTTCACAGTTTACAACAACCCTCTGAGGTAGTCAGTTGGTGCCAAGGTTGTTATTATCATTTGACATATAATAAAACTGAAACTAAGAGAAATTAGGTGACTTGCCCATAGTTACCTGGCTAGTACATGACCAGAGCTAGTAACCAAACCCAGAGCTTATAATTCTAGCTCCATAAGAAAGATGCTAAAACATCATTTCTACCTCTCCCATCTAGCGCTTCTTTTTCCCTCTTACTCCTACCACTGGAAGTCAAGCTTGGACTCTTACTCCTTTTTACCTGGACTCTCCTAATCTATGTAAGCTCTCTGGTATGCCAGGCTCCAGCCTCTCATCCTCAGCTCTATCCTTCTCACTCTTGCCAAATAAAAATACAAATACCTTAGTCTGGCACCTGGAGCCCTCTGCAATCTCTACCTCTTGAATTCTTTTCCTTCCTTCAAGGGCCACCTCCTTTGTGATGCCTGCCTACCGTAATGCCCACAGCCTAAACTGGTCCTTCTTTCTTCAAATCTTGTATACTGCTCAGTTTGAACTTCTAATCATATTAGAACTTCTATTCTGGTTATTTTTTAGAGATATTTCATTTTCTCTGCCAAATTCCTCCAGGGCAGGGACTGTGTGACTTTCCATCTTCGTGTCCTCAGGCCCCATCACAAGGCCCTGCTACATGGGAGGCATTTAATAAGTATATGCTATTACTATTGGGATCTCAGATGCCATTGTCTCTCATGGCCCTATAGCCTCGAGGTCTAGGGAGTGAGATAGGAGAAGTCTCAGTCTTTTGGCATGTGTTTTCCAAGAAAAGCAGATGTGATTCTGGCATATCAGAGGCATTAGCTCACTGGCAAGAGAGAAGGGAAATCAGAAAACCCTTTACCTTGGTCCTCCTAGGAGCTCTGACCGTTAGGCTCTGGCATTCTCTCTCTCAGGTTGAATGTTCACAGCATGAGTGGTAGGATAACACAAGGGTTCACAAAAATCATGCTATCCATATAAACCTATTATTTCCCATTGTCATCCACAAGACAGGGAGGACAGGAACTTATTCTTTCTCTTATGGATATGTCTGTCCTCCTGAAGGCAAACTCCCCAAGGGAATAGTTAAGAAAACTGTACCTTTCTGCTTGCTTGATACTCTGAGACCTCAGATAGGTTTTCTTTTCCTAAAAGTACACTACTGTATTCCTGACCAAAAATGCAATAGGATGTATGGGATGCCATGTGAAGTTTCCATTTCCAGAATCTCCTGATCACATTTGAGCTAAGTTTCCAGTGTCCCTGGTTGTCCTTGGGAAGGCAGGAATCAGCTTAATTGAGAGGTGGAAAAAGCCCTGAAAGTCCAAAAATAGACATGAGCTACTTGCCTGACATCTCTAAAGACTCAACACATTTGTTATGCCCTCTCATCCCCTGCCTCTTAGCCACCTCTCCCAACCCTATCTCAAGACAGCCAAATGTCTGAAAGGCATTCATATCTGTGATTCATCTCTCTGAAATAGTCACAGGTGCATACCAGGCCATCTTTGATTTTCAAAGACCAAGATGTGGAAAATGAGAGAGAGAGAATCCTGAATTCACTTCCAGAGCTATTGCAGACCACCCCTCTAATCACTAAAGAACTCACAAAGGTAAAGCCAAGTAAAGTCAAGGCTGTCCTAGGCCTTCCTCATTGGGGGCATATCATATGTGTAACTGATTTACCAGGCTGACTGGTCTCTGGGATCTATAAAGTTGGGGAGAAGGAGCTTGAGCTAAAGGGGAGAGCTCTTCTTCTGTTGCTCCAGAAGATATGGTGATGGTTCTTACATGAGGATCAATAACCCTGTTTTTCACGATTCATAGGAAGTCTGTGGGTTTTGTTTTGGGTGCTTCGTAGGTGTATAGCCATAGGAAGGCACCTGTCCTTGCTGTGAACAAGATCTCACTCACAGTCCAGAAAGGAGAGTGTTTTGGGCTGCTGGGCTTCAATGGAGCTGGGAAAACTTCCACCTTCAGAATGCTGACTGGGGAAAGCATCATCACATCTGGAGATGCCTTTATCAATGGAAAGAGCATCCTCAGTAACCTCAAAACGGTAAGATTCTTCCCAGGGCCAGGGGAACACACTTCCCTGAAGGACGGAAGGGATGACAACCAATGAAGGAGAAGCAATGGTCACTGTAATGAGGAGAATGGATCCTCAAAAGGTGAAAGACACAGGGACCACTGCTAATCTAGTGATGGAAATCTGGAAAAAGGTGGTAGAAAATGAAAACAGTCTTGCCCTGAAAGTGTGAGCATGGTATTTCCTTTAGCTTTCTGGAGTGTGAAAGCAAGAGTCAGAGTGCCCCAAGATAGGTTCCTTACAAAGTGTTTGGCAAAACTATAGGAGCTGAATCTAGTTCTGTTTTGGGGGATTAGGGTGGAAGAACCTCACAGTTGTCAACAGGACTTCCTTTCACAGTTACTTGTATTCCCGAGCCCATTGCTTGTCCAGCCTCTTAGTTAGGGCCCTAGAATCCAAAAGACTTGGTTCCCATTGGATGCTGGAGAGGGATGGACAGATCAATGTGTGTTACCAGATGGCATATCTAAAGTGTGGCCAATTCAATTCCATTCTATTTGGCAAATATTTATTAAGTGCCTAACACAAATGAATGAATTAAAGAATAAAAAAATTTTATTGAATGCTATGTGCAAAGCACTGCTTATAAATATATTCATGCTGTCTAGGAATAAACAATACTCATTGGGAAGCCAGGAAGGTTTTCATTATAGTGTACATTATTCTTTCTAAATAAATGGGTACATCCCCTGAACAGAGTACAGGAGAGTACAAGGACTCAGACAAATGCTAGACCTTTTATTGACTCCCAGTTTGAATCTGACTCTTCATTAGCCAGATGCAACCCCCAACTGCCTCCATCATGCCCTCCTCAAAAGGGTCATTAAGCATGCATACAAGCCTCTAACGTTTCACCTGATCAGAAGCCTTGTCTCTGCTAGACCACAGCTCTGATTAGAACCAGTCACCTGACTTACAATCTGCTATCACTATCCTGTGGAAACAAAACTCCTCCCACCAATCCTCACACTGGGGATATAAACAGAAAATCAAGACAGACCCTGCCCTCAAGGAGCTCATGTTCTAATGGGGATGACAACCCACATGGAAAGTTTCAGCTATAAGTCAGATAGAAAGTTCCAATGGTGCCATGGGTGCTAGCTACCGCCCTGAGTGCAATTGCAAAGCAGATGTTAATGCTTCTCCTTTGATGTCATTCACTAATAAAATCGTGTCAGTTTCTCATTTTGAAAGATTTTGTATTACCAAGGACTTCAGTGGCAAGAACAGGTTTTGATAGCTGTGACTACAGCATCTGCAGAAGCAGTTTCCAGGCTACATTTCCACAAGGGTTATAGCCCAGGATGATGGCTGAGGGCACTGATATAGAAGCATTGCTTTTGCAAAGGTTCTTGGGTTGAAGGCCCTGGGAAGATAGTAGTCAAAATAGTGAGGATGGTTTGACTTATCTGGCACATGCTGCCTCCTGTCTCTTCCATGTACAACTATGTATGTTTCATACATAGGTATGTATAGGTATACATATACCTATACATACCTTCTATAAGCCATGTACAGCCACAGATACAAAAGTAAAATGATAGTCCCTGTCTTCAAAGGGCTTATAATGTAAAGGAGATTTACACAAATAGCAACATCATTTGGAATATAAGTACAAAGGAGAGGTCCAAACAAAGTAGTGGGAGATTCAAAAGATCACTTCCAACTAAAAGAATCGGTACAAGTTCTTGGAAGTACTCCCTGAGCTAGTCCTTGAGGGAAGGGATGGATGGCAGTAGGTGAGGATAAGAGGAGCAGCCATTCCAGACTTGGAGGAATGGCATGAGCAGAGTCACAGAGATGGGGAGAGAAAGGGACAAGAAAGATCTAGTTTGGCTGAAAAAATAGTGTAGAAGAAAATGAGATGAGAGTGGAAAGGTAAATTGGAGCCAGATAGACTCCTTCAATGCAAAGACTCCATAAGTAATGCAGAGAAGTCGAGAGTATGAAGACTGAGAAAGACTATTAATTAGATTTGACAATTAAGAATTAGTAACTATGAAATAGAGAACAGTTTTAGTTGACTGGTGAGGCCAGATGCCAAGGAAAGGAAGCGGAGGCACCTATTGTAGGGGGCCTTCTCAAAGAATTTAGCCACAAAATGAAGGAGAGAGAGGTGTTTTTGAGGATGGGGGAGATATGGGCACATACATAGCAGTAGAGAAGCAACCCACATAACCCACAACACATAAAGTAACCCCACACATGGCTCTTCTCATATACACATTACCAGCTCTTGTCCCCCTCTTGCATATGGAGTCAGCACTTGGCCAGCTTGCCCTTCCTTTACTACTCTAGGCAAGGTAAAGTGAGGTGGTGGGGTTAATGCTAAACAAAATTTCAAAGTGAAGTTTGTTTTTTGTCACCTTCCCACATCTCTTTCTCTGTACATCTCTTGCCTTCTAGCATCACTCTTCCCTAACCCTCAGGACTGTGGTATATACATGCCACCTAGGCACTCTCACTGAGACTTGCCCTCTCCCAAAGTATTTCAGGTTTCAAAATCATCTCTTCTCCTTGCCCTACTCTTCCATCAATATTTTTATTCCCTTACTCCTACATGTTAGAAAAAAATCTGACCAAATTAATGCATAAGAAGATATAAATGTCTAAGAGCTACATAGCTTTTTAACCTCAGAGGTATTTGTTCATTAACCCCAATTAACCTTGTATTGGTGGAGTTTCAGGCAGCAACAATATGTTGGGCAGGATAACCTGTTCTTATATCACACCAATTAACCTACTTTGCCCACCTGTGGAGGTACAAAAGCAACATTTTAAATCCCTAGATTTCCTCCCCACCTCCACCCCCCTTGTCTAGCTCCTTCTCCCTCTCCCTCTGCTGAAGAAGATAGACAGGGAGAGCAGCTGACAATTCAACCCTTCTTTCATCTAAACTGGCCAAAGGAAGGAAGAATAAACACACTAAGACAGTTGGGTATAGAAGTACTTTGCACTCAAGAGGGAAACAGGAGGGGAATGGGAAAAGGAAGTAAGTACAAATAAGAGGGAAGGTAGTTAAAGAGAAAGATTAGTCCTAAGCAAAACAAACTCTAAGAACGTATAAAATATTTGCAACTTTTTTGAGGAGGCAAAAATGAGGAATTTGAGAGGGTGTGCATCCTCTCTATCTCTTGTTTGGTCATAAACTCTTCCCTTATTCATAGATCTGATGAGTAAAATTTTCCATGCTCCCCTAATTTGCTTATGATACCACTAATCATGTGCTCATTTTGACTTATCTTGGTATACAGTGTAAGATGTTGGTCTATGCCTAGTTTCTACCAAACTGCTTTTTAGTTTTCCCAACAGTTTTGTCAAATAGTGAATTCTTGCCTTCCAAAGCTTGGATCTTTGAGGTTATCAAGCCCTAGATTACTATAGTCATTTACTTCTGTATATTATATATTAACTTAATGCACTGATTAAACACACTATATCTTAGCCAGTACCAGATTGTTTTGATGATTGCCACTTTGTAATACAATTTGAAAACTTGTACTGCTAATCCCTCTTCTTTCCCCTCTTTTTTCTTTGGTTCTCTAGATATTTTTGACCTTTTGCTCTCTCAGATGAATTATGTTATGATTTTTTCTAACTCTATGAAATGATTCTTTGGTAGTTTGATATAGCACTGAATAAGTAAATTAACTTAGGTAGAATTTTCATTTTTTTTGTTATATTGGCTCAGCTTACCCATGAGCAATTGATATTCCTTCAGTTGTTTAGATCTGTCTTTATTTGTATGAAAAATGTTTTATAATTATGTTCATATAGTTCCTGGGTTTGTCTTCTTTGGTAGACTCCCAAATATTTTATGCTGTACACAATTATTTTACATGGACTTTCTCTTTCTATCTTTTCCTGCTGAATTTTGTTGGTAATATATAAAAATGCTGGTGATTTATGTGGGTTTATTTTATATCCTGAAATTTTGCTAAAGTTGTTCATTGTTTCAACTAGCTAAGTATACCATCATATTATCTGCAAAAAGTGATTGTTTTGTTTTCTCATTGCCTCTTATTCCTTCAGTTTCTTTTTCTTGTCTTGTTACTATAGCTAACATTTCTAGTACAATATTAAAAAATAATGGTGATAATGAACATCCCTTGCATTGCTGCTGATCTTATTGGAAAGGCTTCTAGTTTAACCCCATTACAGATAATGCTCATTCTTGGTTTTAGATAGACGCTGCTTATCATTTTTAGAAAACCTCCATTTATTCCTATGCCTTCTAGTGTTTTTAATAAGAACAGGTGTCGTATTTTGTCAAAAGTTTTTTCTGCATCTATTGATGTAATCATATGGTTTTGTTGTTTTTGTTAATGATATGGTCAATCATGCTGGTAGTTTTGCTAATATTGAAGTAGCCCTGCATTCCTGGCATAAATCCCACCCATCATAGTGGATGATCTTTGTGATATATTACTGTAATCTCCTTGCTAATATTCACTTAAAATTTTTGCATTGATATTTCTTAGGGAAATTGGTTCATGCTTTTCTTTCTCTGTTTTTACTTTCCCTGGTTTAGGTATCAAAACCATTTTTGTGTCATAGAAGGAATTTGGTAGAACCTCTTTTTTTTTTTCAAATAGTTTATATAGTATTAGAATTAATTGTTCTTTAAATGTTTGGTCACACTTACTTGTAAATCCATCTGGTCCTGGGGATTTTTTCTAGGGAGTTCATTTATGGTTTGTTCAATTTCTTTTCATCTATTTTATTGTTTTTCCCCCATAAAACCAACTTCTAGTTTTATTTATTAGTTCAATAATTTGTTTTTCTTTTTTACTTTAAATGTTATTTATCTTTTTTTATTTTCAGGATTTCTATTTTGGTGTTTAATTGGGGATTTTTAATTTGTACTTTTTAAAAATTGTATACCCAACTCATTGATCTGTTTTCTTTTTATTGATATAAACATTTAGAGATATAAATTTTCCCTTAAGCACTGCTTTGGCTGCATCCCACAAATTTTGGTATGTTGTCTCAATTGTTGTCATTTGTTCTTTAACCTACTTATTCTTTGGGATTAGATTTTTTAGTTTGCAAATAATTTTTATTCTGTGTTTCCAAGGCCTGTAATTGATTGTATTTTTATTGCATTATGGTCTGAAAGGGGTTAGGTTTTTATGCCCTAATACGGGGCTGTCCAAAATGTGGCCTGTGGGCAGGATGCGGTCTGCAGTGTGATTTATGCAGCCTACCCACAAGCATAGAAATTTACATAAATGTTTTAGTAAAGGAAGGGGAGCTCCAGCAGAGCTCTCACTAAAATGGCAAATTAAAATATATTGTCTGTTGTTTCAATAAAAACCTAAGGTTGGACAGCCCTGCCCTAATACATGGTCATCTTTTGTGAAGGTGCTATAATCAACTGAGAAAAAGACATTTCCCTTTGTTTTCCCATTCGGTTTTCTCTAGAGGTCTATCATATTTAACTTTCCTAAAATTCTATTCATCTCCTTAACTTTAACTTCTAATTTATAGTTAGAGTTATCTAGTTCTGAGAGGGGAAATTTGAGGTCCTCTACAAATATAGTTTTACTGTTTATTTCTTCCTATAACTCATTTAACTTCTCCTTTAAGAATCTGGATATTCTGCCATTTGATGCATATATATTTGGTACTGATATTACTTCATCATCTATGATACCTTTTAGCAAAATGTAGTTTCCCTGATTATCTCTTTTAATTAGGTCTATTTTTGCTTTTGCTTTGTCTGAGATCAATTGCTACCCCTATAATAGCTTTTTTACGATCAGAATTTTTTTGTGTGGTTTGCTCATTTTTCCAGTCTGTCTCCTCCCTTTGAACTTTATGTTAAAATTGGGCTCTGCTCACCTGGGAATGGAGAGGCACTGTCTCAAGCTTCCTGCTTTTTTGCACTGCTATTTTCAGAGCTAGTTCTGGGGGTCTGTAAGTTTTCAGTGTTTCCAAGGTCATGTTGCCCTGGGAGAGGTGCTCTCCTTCTCTCCTGGTCTGCACCCCTGTTCCCCTGCAACCACAAGTGCTAGTGCTCCTGTCTGTCGTGGAACTACAACCAGGGCCCCATGCCCTTCTGAACAAGCACAAACTTTCCTCTCTGCCCTGTGACCCAGACCTGCATATTGGCAATGGGGTTGACAGACAGTGCCTGGTCCTGTGCCCAGTGTCAGCTCAGTGTCCCCTGTCATCTCTCTCTGACCAGTGGTTCAATCCACTTACTCTCTGAGCTCAAAGAGGCTACTGCTGCACCTGCTGCTACCGCCTACAAGGCCTGTCACTGGTGGTGTTGTTGCATGTGCTCTAGCCCCTACCACAGTATGACAGACCTCTCCTACCAACCTCCTCAGTTGTCTTGGACTGAAAAAATGTCTCATCCTGACTTTTGTTGGCTACGCCTTGCCAGAATTTGATTTGACATATTATTTTAAAGTTGTTTGAAGGGGGATGTTGGGAGAATTTGCCTGGATTGCTGTCTCTACACCTCCCCATTGGAATTTCCCAAGTCACATCCCACCAAGTGTTTGTGATACCTCTAATGTTGTGTTTCCCTCTGGATAAGGCTATGAATATTGTTCCCTGCTTGCTTTCCTGAACACTACTGAGCATTTCCTCCTATGTGGTACTTTGTTCCAAATCACACCTATCACAGTTTTGGGTTTTGCAGTTTTATCTGAGCATTTTTCTCCCTTCTATTCCAATTCAGATTGGAACCTTCTTGTTTATGCTGGTCAAGACGAATCAGGTCAACAAGTATTTATGGAATACCTACTACGTGCTCTGGCACTGTGCTAAGTGCTAGATTATCACTGAGATGGGACTTGAGAGAAGGGAGGGGCCTCAACAGAGCTGGGCAGGGCAGGGGAGGGGGGAGAGTGGATCTTCCCAGACGTGGGAGAAAGTGTAAGCAAAGGCATAGATACGTGAAGAACAAAGGGGACAAAAAGTTTTATCAAACTGCAGATTAATAAGGGAAATCAGATGAAATAAAGCTGGAAAAGTATATGAGAAGCAGATTATGGAGGGCTTAAAATGACAGGATAAGTTGTCTATTTTATTTGGTATTTGGGAACCAAGTGACTATTTTTTTAAGCAAAAGACTGATATAATCTGAGTGCTTCATTAGAAAGTGTACCCAAGCAACTGTGTGACAAGTATATAGGAAAGGGAGTAGAAGAAGGCAAGAATACCAGGTAGGAAACTGGCATAATAATTGAGGTGAGAAGGAAACAGGACCTAAAAATCTTTTTGTGGATCCTCCTAGAAAAGGCTTATATACTCTGATACAAAAACTGTCTCATCACTAAGGATCTTGTCTCCAGAGCTCATGAGAAGCCCCATTTAAGAAGCCCCTTGCTTCCCTTGGTCTTGATAAAGCTGTTAAGCTTTATATTCTCTTATAAGAAATTGATACTAACAAAATATCAAATACCTTCTTCCTTCAACACACATACACGCACGCGCGCGCGCGCGCACACACACGCCTTAAAAGCACCATCCTACAATAACTCCTATCCCTTCTGTTATCCATTGGCCGTGACTGTTCTCCAGGGATGCTACCACCAAGAATGGGCCCCTGTGGGCTCCCAGTGGAGAGCATTCACAGTTTTGGCAGCAGCAGAAAGCCCTGGCTGAAGCAATGGAAAGAATTGTCTTTCCTGAGCAAGGGCCTAGACCAAAATGACTGAATCCTTTGCCTTATCAGGTTCTAGAGCATGTGATCAAATAAGGTTGTCCCTTTGGGTGCTGCTAGCCAGCCTGCTCTATATCTCCTGAGGGTCTCTTCTCTCTTTGTAGTTACAGGGACAAATTGGCTACTGTCCTCAGTTCGATGCCCTGCTGGACCACATGACGGGACGGGAAATTTTAACCATGTATGCCCGGATATGGGGCATTCCTCAGACCGAAATCAAATCTCATGTGCAAAATATGATACAGAAGCTGCTCCTGGTCCCCCACGCAGACAAACTTGTCAAAACATACAGGTGAGACATTAGACTTTGACAGCCTCTTCCTTTCCTATAACCATTACATTACAATAATGCAGAATGCCTTTTTCTCAGCCATAATTTGGTGGGCATAGGAGCTTTCTCAATACCAGGTATGGGATATGACCACACTGGCCATGCAAGACTGGCCTCAGAGAGAAAGGAGGAATGTCCATTTGGCAGCTTGAGGAACAAGATTGCTGCAAGGATCATCTGATTATTTGACCTAGTCAGATTATCATTCCATAAAGGATATCCTGATTGGCTCCTGCTAGCTCTGATCCTGTGACTATGCCCTGGGATATAGAGGAAGGTTCAACAGCATTACCCATTGCCCAGCCTGGTGGGAGTGTCAGAGGAGCCCCCTGATCTGCTGTTCCCTATTACATGAGGCAGTGACCATGACATAAGAGTGGTTAACCAACAAGCCTGGGATTTAGATGACAGCCATCGTAGTGATATAGGCTTCCCTGAAGCATTTATGTATAGTGCCGCAAGTCACAGAATCTCAGAGCTGGAAGTAATCTCATTCCAGATTTCATACCTATTCCAGATTCCATCCAAAAAAGAATCCCCTCTACATCGCCACCAAATAGTCAAACAACTTTCACTTAAAAACCTCCAGCAAAAGTGAACTCGCTAGCCCTTGTGGCAACTCATCCCAGTCTTGGACAGTTCTCACTGTTTGGATGTTTTTCCACTGACCCCAAATCTAGCCCACTTTTCATTATTAGATAAAATAATAATTGTAAAGCATTTGGCACAGTGTGTGGCATCTAAGCGCTATGCAAATGATATTACTGTATAGACTCTTGTATCGACCAAAATGAGTGCAGCACGGTAATACTAAAAATGATAAAACAGCCTGAATTCAGCACAAATTATACTAGCAAAACAAGACTAGACAGGCTATCTCAAATTTGCTAGAACCAAAACAGCTTCTGGCAGGCAAAGAAAGTTGAATTAGGCAATCAGTTAGTCATTGATCATTTATTAAGTATCTACTATGTGCCAGGTACTAAGCTAAGTGTTGAGGATACAAAGAAAGGTAAAGACAGTCCCTGCCCTTGAGAAGTAGAGCTCCCTGGCCATATGTGTTCTCTGAATATGTTCCCTCCCCACTGGCAGTGCGGTGACCTGTGAGGGAGTGTCCCCCATTTGTGCATGGGGAGGTCTTTCTGATCGGTTGATTCACTATGCTATTCAATTGAATGTGTTTTGTTTCAAACTAACGCGTCTTCTGACTGAGAGGTGACAACAAACGTATCATTGGAGGCTTTTGAACTCTGGTCCTGAGCTGGTGTTGACACAGTGCTTCAGACCTGGAATGGCTCTTCTGGAGAGCCAAGAGGTGCCTTTTTACCGACACCCTGACTTCTCTAGGAGTACTTGTCTTACCCTCTGAACTATGAGCTACTTCTTGGCTTTGACTCAGAATAACATTTTGTTTACACTTTTAAATCACAATTCGGATAATGTCCTCTTCCCTCCTAGACATGTTCTTTCCCTTAAGGCCTAATAATTGCCTCTCATTGGTGGCATGTTGTGCTGTTCAGTTGTTTCAGTTGTGTGCGACTCTCCAGGACTCCACTGGAGTTTTCTAAGCAGAAATACTGGAGTGGTTTGCCATTTCCTCCTCCAGCTCATTTTACAGATGAGGAAACTGAGTGACTTGGCCAGGGTCACTCATCTAGTAAGTGCCTGGGGCCAGATTTGAACACAGAAAGATGAGTCTGTCTTACTCCAGGCCCAGCGTTCTGTGTACTATGGCGCCACCTAGCTGCCCTCACTAATGGCCGACATTGGCCCTACCATAAAGGAAGGCCATGATTTGATAAGAAAAATTGTTAACAAGTTTTGTGCCTCTGAAAGGATATTAACATTCTCTGGGTAGAGATGTGGCTCAGCCAAGGACCTCTTAAGGTCCCTGTCTGTGAAGTTAGATCCCTGTTATGACAGAAAACTAGATGTCACAGTGGTAAGAGTGCTGAATTTGAAACCAGGAAGACCTAAGTTCAACTCACCCCAGACACTTAACAAGCAGTATGACCCTGGGCAAGTCAGTTAGCTTCTCTCTGCCTCAGTTTCCTCATTTGTGAAATGATGATAGGAATGGCGCCTGCTTTCTCAGGGTTGTTGTGAGGGTCAAATGAGTTAACACATGTCTGATGAGCTATATAAATGCTAGCTGCCATTATTGTGATGATGTGCGTCGAGGCATGCCAGCTCATCACTAAAATGACACACCACAACCCATTCCTCAGCTGACAGAAATGGCCAAAAGACATGAACAAGAAGTTCTCAAGGAAGAAATCTAAGCTAGTTATAGCAATATGAAAAAACAAAAGTTTGGCATCACTAATAATTAGAGAAATTCAAATTAAATAACCCTCATACCCATCAGACTGGCAAATTGACAGAAAGGAGAAATGACAAATGCTGGAGAGATTATGAAAAACAAATATATTGCTGTACTACTGGTGGAGCTGTGAATTGGTCCAGCCAACCTGGAAAACAATTTAGAATTACACCCCAATGTTTCTAACCTGTGACAGCAGTGGCGTGAATATATGATGAAGTAATGGACACAAAAAGGCAAAGACATGGGGCTAGGGGAGTCGTATAGTCAAGCTACAGACTGATTTTAATGGAGTTACTGACAGTATTTTATACAGGTTAATTGCTGAGTCATCCTGACTTCAAAGAAGAGACAATAAAGCGTTGATTAAGTTTTTTATCTCCTTGTTTCTGGGAGCAAGACACTATTTTTCCTCAAGGCTAACCAAATTGAAACATTTATGTTCTCTCGCATATGGATAACCAGACTGAAACATTTCTGTCATCTCCCATATAATCAGCTACAAAGGCAGGTTTTCTTTGCCAAGTCTGCTTTTGCCATGCATAGACCCATTCTCAATTGACTCTGCCTTGTAGAGGTCTAAGAGGCCTAAACAGGATATAGCTGGCTCCCCACACTGACCTATGCGTGCCGCCAATGGAGCTCTACCCCAAAGAGCTCCAAGAAAGAGGAAAAGGTCCTATATGAACAAAAATGCTGATAGCGGCTTTATTTGTCATACCAAAGAACTGGAAACTGGCAGGGGCGCCCATCAGCTGGAGAATGGCTAGACAAATGATGGTATGTGAGTATAATGCAGTACTGTTGCATTGTAAGAAAAGATGAAAGAGACCATTTCAGAAAAGCCTGGGAAAACTTGTCTTTGAACTGATGAGATGAGCAGAACCGTTTATGTAACAGCAACAGGATTATAAAAACAGCTCTGGAAGACTTAAGAACCCTTACCAATGCCATAACTAATCACAATTCCAGAGAATCCAGAGGTGGTAAAGCATGCTACCCACCTCCGGACAGAGAGGTGATGGCTTCGAGGTGCAGAACAAGGTACACGCTTTAGGACACACTTTGGGGAACTTGTTTTGCTTGACTTGACACCTCTGTTACAAAGGTCTTGTTTTTCTTTTCCATTGGAGGAACAGAGGGTAGAAGATGAAAAAATAAATGCTTGACTATTAAAAACAGAATAAAATACAAGTATACCCTGGAGCATATATTTCAAATGATCATTTCTCTGACCATCCAACCCCTTGTGACCAAACTACTTCTCAAACACTTTTGACCTCAACTTCCTTCTTTGGCTGTGTGTATCCACCCAATCTTATTGCCCACCGCACTCAAGTGAAACACTATTTCTGGCTTTGGCATTTGCTACCTTTGTTAGATTCACATTCCAACCATGTATTTTGCCCTGTCCTTGGGCATGTGGACATTTGTTGCTGCTGTTCAGTTGTTCAGTCATGAAGAACTTTTCCCCCGGACTATACTGTCCACAAGGTTTTCTTGGCAAAAATACTGGGAGTGGTTTGCTATTTCCTTCTCTGGCTCATTTTACAGATGAGGAAACTGAGGAAAACATGGTTAAGTGACTTGCCCAGGGTCACACAGCTAGTAAGTATCTGAGGCCAGATTTGAACTCAAGTCTTCCTGACCCCAGGCCCAGCACTCTACCCACTGAGCCATATAGCTGCCAGATATTGGACATATTTAGGGGCTATTTCTTGTTCTCCCTGGTGTTCTCTCCTGGAGCCCTGGAAATGCTGTTATTTGTCCCTATTCTCCCCTTTTCTCCTCACACAGTGGTGGCAACAAGCGTAAGCTGAGCACTGGTATTGCTCTTATGGGAAATTCCTCAGTTGTATTCCTGGATGAGCCATCTTCTGGTGTGGATCCTGTGGCTCGGCGCCTGCTCTGGAATGCAGTGACTGAGACTCGTCAGCTTGGCAAGGCTATTGTCATTACCTCCCACAGGTAGGGAGGGCCTGCACCTTGACTGGCATAGTGACAAGGAATTCAAATGAGAGCGGAGATACTCAGGAGCTAGGATGGTCCTGTGACCTTGTCTGTGGACTTGTGGGTGCTTGGGTAAGAGGGCAGGGGTAATAGAACTGTCATCAGCTAATCCCTCAGAAGAGGGATCGTCAGGTTCCTTTGATGTTGGTCCTGACAATAAGCTCCATAGAATAATGTTCTGTCATGGGATGATAAGGGGGAAACTCCCATTCTAAACCTGAGCATCTCTTCCTCCCCTTTTATGCCAAGCATTTTTACATTGCTAAGGTGGCCCTTTGCCCCAGGCCACATACCAGGCCTTCCCTCTCCAAAAGTGGGACCTGCAGGTTTAGTTCTATCAGGTCCACAGCCCTTGCCCTCCAATGCAAGGAGTCTGTAGTCATGCCTCCCTCCTCCCTCTTGTTTCCCCAGCATGGAAGAGTGTGAAGCCCTGTGCACCAGGCTGTCCATCATGGTGAATGGACAATTCAAGTGTCTGGGCAGCCTACAGCACCTCAAGAGCAAATATGGGAGTGGCTACACCCTACTGGCCAAAATTAAAGGTGACACTGATAAGGAAGAAAAGATGGCAATTGAGACATTCAAAACATTTGTGAAAGAGACCTTTCCAGGTACTGAAACTCAGGCCCTAAAGAACCCAAGCCTTTCTTATCTGTCCTCTGACCAGGCATGTTTTTCCAGTGAATTCCTGAGAAAATAAGGAAATAGGATTTTCACAGTCCCACTTCAACAACAGCCCCCTGCAGTGTTCTGCCTTGCCTCAGGACTGTAACCAAAGTCCCTGCTTAAGTATCTACAGCTTGACTCACTTTCTGCTTTTCTCAACTCCTCCAGGGGTGAAAGTGCTCTCTTCTCATGGCAGAAGGTAAGCAGCATGGGAGACAAAGATGAAGCTGTGAGAGGAAGCAGATTCATATCTTTCAAAGCCAATTTGAATTATTTGCTCTTCTGGGTCTCCCCACCCTGAATAGGCCCTTTCAAAAGTATGAATATTGAGTCAACTACAGCAGTTATGCTAGATTGAAGTCCTGCTAGGAAATAGCCTTTCCCACTCCCTGTTCCTCATGAGAAATGTCTCTTTCTCTTTGCCAGGCAGTACCCTGGAAGAGGAGCACCAAGGGATGGTCCATTACCACTTGCCCAAAGAGAACCTCAAATGGTCACAGGTGAGTATGGGAAGTAGATTTCATTAAGTTACCATGATGCTACCTAACGGCACTTTCTACAGGAGGCACTGAACCCTCCCAGAGGCCTCAGGATATGGATACAGCACTCACACATCTGGGAATACGATGGACTCAACTCAAAGGCAGGGAGGGGTTTTCTGTGAAGAGTCTGTCCTTTCTTAGGTAGTGATCTTTCCATCCTGTTACATTTTCACCTCTGCAATTTACCATAACAATATTGAACAAAATTTCTTAGCCTTTAATTCTCTTTACATGACTTGTGCTCCTTATATCGATAGCTGAACGCTGTGTTCAACAGATGTATAAACTAGAAGTGCTGCTCACCTGGAAGGGACTGGAAAAGGGACAGGATCCTTTGGGGATTTAAAGCTCAACTTGCTTCTCAAAGAACCCTGGGGTTTAATGAATTCATGGCAACATTTGGGTCCGATGATGGATCTGAAGGGAGCCACTCCCTACATCCCTAGAACGAGGATCTTAACTGTGGCTGTGTCTGCTACTCCGCAGGTGTTCGGCATCTTGGAAGAAGTCAAAGACAGGTATAAACTGGATGACTATTCTGTAAGTCAAGTCTCACTGGAACAAGTCTTCTTGAGCTTTGCCCATTTACAAGACTCAGAAACAGATTGAATTCTAAAGATCAGCCCACTATACTTTGAACCCCTTGCTATCTCCCTTTCTATCCCATTATATGTCACCAGTGGGTATACAGAGATAGCAGTTGACATTGTGTATGTGCATATTTTCATATAAAAATGTACCAATGAACTCCCTCAAGGAGAACTTGACTTCATTTTGAGTACAGATGTACTTTGAAACAAATATTCAAGGAGTAGGTAAGTATGAGGTCAGAAAAGAAGTAGATTCTCAGAGCCTGAGACCATTCAGTATACCTCCTGTTACACTCAATAACTCCATAGGGATGCAGCGGCAGTGGGCCCTGTGGCATATACCGCATTGGCTGTTTATAGGGCACGCTACGAGTCAGCCTAGGTGGCCCCAAGTCTCCTAGGCAGCCACTTACTGGATGGAAACTACAGTACACAGAGTGAATGTGGGGGGGGGGGGCAGAGCTGGAAGCCATGTCATTTTTAAAAACTCATTGGGCGGTATGATGGCCTGGTCATTTCAATCATAAAATATTATTCTAGCATTGAGTGGGCTCTGTCTGCCCATCAGACTTGAAAGGTGTATCTTTACCCAAAGACTCTATAGAAATGTGAGATGAATGAGACACATCAAACAAAGAGGAAGTCAGAGGGAAGCCTGTGGAACAAGAAAATTTCCTTCAGAACAGGTGGTTGGTCTTAGGCTGTCCAGCATAGGAAAGGAAGGTTGTCTGTCATCTTGGTCAAAATGAGACAAGGGCAAGTCCATGCTGGAATATATAAACATCAATACCCAGAAAAAGAGAGTAGGCAAGAGTAACAGAGAGTCTTCCGGCCAGCCCATTGGGTCCTTAACCTAAGAACATACTGTGTATACCTAGACATAACAAGCCAGCATTATGTCAGTTGCCCAAACCAAAAGTCAGAGGTGTCTATGGATGAGGTCTGAAAACAGCAAGCCACAACCCCCCAGTGCCTAACCTCAGTAGTTCATGGAAGAGATGGAACACTCTCCCTCCGGCCTCACCCTGATGGACCCAAGTTCCATAAAATGATGTAGGAGCCCATTTGAGACCAGTCCTCCCTTGGTTGGATACAGGTATTGTGGTCACTTAGAGGACAGACACCTAGGTCTGAGTTTAGATGTCCCACACTTGCTATGCCAAATTGAATAGCTCAAGGTTTGTGACTGCAAAATAAGTTGTCTATGGATGGGCTTTTTGAGATAACTGATCCTTCGGGCAGCTGAGGATAGCTTGTTCTGCTTGGCCCTAGAGAACAAAGCAAAGAACAATCAGTGGAATCAAAAAGGGATGTATTTAGGCCTGACATCAGGAAAAACAAAGCTATCCAGAATTAAAATAAACTCATTCTTGGAAACTGCTCCTAGGAGGCAGCAGATTCCTGATTATTGGAGAGCTTCAATCAAAGGCTAGCTTTTTGTGTTCTGGATCCTTCTGGCAGTGTGGGAAAGCTTATGGACCCCTTTTCAGAAAAATACTTATATATACACAAAATACAATACATAAGACTACAAAGGGTTTCAAATTATATTGGAATAGTTATTTTAAAAAAACATTTTTTTAAGTTCATGGATTTCAAGAACTCCTATTTTAATGGGTATTCTTATTCAGATATGGTTTAAATAGATGGTCTCTGAAATGCCCTTTAGCTATAAGTCAGACTGTGATTTGGTGCTATATGAGGTCTGAGAGAGAAAGTCATTACTGGCCAAAGGGAAAAGGACTTTTTACAGAAGGTAGTTTGAGTTGAGGAAAGAGGAGTAGGAATTCAATAGGCAAATATGGGGCGGGGGGGATGAGAGAGGGCATTCTAGGAATTAGCATGAGGAAAGCCATGGAGGTGATAGAGCACATGATATGTTTGTGGGGCAGAGAAGAAGAGTTTTTCTTGCCCACAATATAAAGTTGCAAAAAGTATGATGTTGTGGTGCCAGATTAAGAAAGGCCTTGAATGTCAAGACTTTTGCTTGGGAAACCACATAGGGAACCACTGAAGACTTCTGAGCAGAGGTATGGCAAATCAGATCTATGCCTTAGAAAATTTGTCAACAATAAGAAGGAGGGATTAGAAATGGTAGAGTGACAGAGGAGGAAGACTTGTTCAGAGACTTGTGTTCGTCCTTCCTTTTCAAAGAAGACCAGTGACATCATGGGGTGATGTCTTGATTCATGCAGAGCTACATAAAGTCATCAACTTCACTCTTCCAGAGTCATTGGAGTGCAGTGGCAAGACAAAAGTCAAGATGACTGGCAATGCCCAGGATGCAGTGGATGACCTTGGTGTCTTTAACGTCAGATCAAGCTCTAAGGATTCCACAGCATCTGCTTCAGCCATCTTCATGGCTATTAGAACAAATTGTTCTCATCTGCCCATTCTGCAGGGGAAGTCTTCACATGATTGGGGCAGACCTCCCCCTAACTCATCAACAGTTTTGAGACCTGTCGATTACCCTCAAGTGGGTTAAGCCCATCTGCCAAGATGGTTCATTGCAGTATGGCCACTATACATGCTACAGCTTCTTGGAGCCACGGGTGAGAGTTGGGTAAAAGGTGTACACCAAAGACAGATGAGCAGCCCTGAAAGTGCTTGGCAAGCCCTCCCACCAGAGGTACTGGTCTTCCCTCAACACCAGGTGGTACAGCAGGTAGAGCCCCAGGCCTAGAGTCAGAAAGACCTGAGATCAAAACCAACTTCAGACACTTCCTAGCTGTGCGACCCTGGGCAAGTCACTTAACCTTATGTGCCTCAATTTCCTCATCTATAAAATGAACTGAAGAAGGAAATGGCAAACCACTCCAGCATCTTTGCCAAGAAAACTCCCCATGGGGTCACAGAGAGTAGAACATGACTACACTACAACAAATGTGCCAAAAATGCTTCAGTCCAGAAGATGTTAACCACGTAAGGGGACAAAGTACATGTGTTCACGGGCTGAGTAGTTTTTGTTATTGCTCAGAGACTGTTGCAGAAATCTAGACAGGTAAGTATTAAGGCCATAGCAGTGATGATAGAAAAGAGGGCTATGGGAGGTATTTCAGGAATAAAATAGAAAGGGTTTGGTGCCATTGAATAAGAGATATGAGAGAGAGAGGTCAAAGACAACCCTTAGATGGCAGATCCAGGTTATGATCAATGATATTGCCATAAACAAAAATCAGGAGGCCAGAAGGAAGGGAAGGTTTGGGGGGAGGCTTTGTTCACCTCCTACATGATCATTCCTTACCAACTTCTTTGGATCATCAACTGTTTTCTGCCCACTGGGGCAGGCCCAAAGCCCTCTTACCCCACCCCCCGACATTTTTCTTGGGTGTTCTCATCAGCCCGCATGAGTTCCCTTGTCCTAGCTTGATTTTCTGGGACATTGGTCCAAATTGAAATGGGCACCTGCCAATTATTTCAGCCCCCAATATAGTGACATAGCATCCCTGGGTATTTGCTTTCTCTGGGTCAGAGCTAAATCTGTAAATTTTGCAGAGGCCTCCAAATCCACCATGACTGAGACTCGTTGACACTCTGAACTCATGGGTCAGAAATACATGGGCATGTTGAAAGACAGTAACAGCAATACTGTAAAGACAATCAACTTTGAAAGACTTAGGAATTCTGATCAACACAATGACTAGCCACAATTCCAGAGGGCTCATGATAAAACATGCTACCCACCTTCTGACAGAGATATAGAGAACTCAGAGTGCAGAACAATGTAAGAATTTGTTTTGCTTGAAATAGAGGGTTTTTTCCTTGCTTTCTTATGGAGGGGTACAGATATGGGAAGACGAGAATGCAGATATGAAAAAAATATTTTAAAAAAATACATGAGCATGATGAGGACAAAAAGTCTAGAGTAATCAAGCTAAGAATAAAAGGATGAAGAGGAGTTTCATTGCGCCCAAGTGGCTCCCTACTTGAATGGAATTAACGTATCTAGGTAACTTGAACCAGATATGGTACCCTCTGAGTCATACCATACTGACCTTCCCTCTCTCCCATCATGTGAAATTGATAGGAATTTCTACCACAATCATCATTGTAACTAAAGATGGAACTTGGTGCACACACATTGCCACATAAGTGTAAGCAAGCAATTGGTAGTAATGTCCACCTAGATTAATTACCTACCCAATGTTCCTTGCCTTTGCTAACTTCTCTGGGCTTGACTTTTGGTTCTCCTAATTTATGGTACTGACCAACCTCACCCAGCCTAGCCAAATTTTAAGTCTTGGCCCCTCTGGCCAGATCTGTCTTATTGACAAGTTTGGGGCTAATGGTACCAAGGGCCAAGCCATCTTGAGAGCTGATGTATACTATCAGGAATTTTCAGCTGATGTAGGGGGCAAGATACTGGGCCTATCTTGTGGAGAAGACATTTATTTGTAAGGCCCAGATGACAAGTAATTATTGTAAATGGTCTTAGACTTTTTAGGATTAAGGAACCATCATTCAAGTGCTGAAAACTACTCATGTTTATAGACTATATATAGACCCAGACCTCATATGACAACTGTATACCACATTTTTCAAAGTTGTAGGCTGCTTATCTATCAGAGTCCTAACTAGGTAGATCCCCTAGGACTTTGCTGCAGTGTGGGAAATTTAGAGGTTACAGGCAATAAATATGTACCAGGCACTTGTGCTAAGCACTAGGAATGCAAAAAAAAAAAAGAGATAGTCTCTGCTGTTCACAATCTAATGGGGGAGACAACATGCAAATAACCATGTGCAAAAAAGCTTTATCCAGGATAAATTGGAAATAACCAGCAAAGGGAATTAACCTCTTCCAAGAGGGACCAGAAATTAAGAGAGTTTGGGAAAGGCTTCCTGTAAAAAGTGACATTTTTTCTGGAACTTCAAGCAATCCAGGAAAGCCATGAGGAGGGAGAACATTCTAGGCATGGAGGATAGCCAGTGAAAATGCCCAGAGTTGGGAGACATAGTGTCAAGAGGAATCCCAGAGTACATGGTACGAAGTAAAGTATAATCCTCAAATAGATCCCAAAAAGAAATCTCCTAGGAATATTGTTGCCAAATTCCAGAGCTCCCAGATCAAGGAGAAAATATTGAAAGCAGCCAGAAAGAAACAATTCGAGTGTTGTGGAAACATAATCAGAATAACCCAAGATCTAGCAGCTTCTACATTAAGAGATCGAAGGGCTTGGAATACAGTATTCTGGAGGTCAATGGAGCTAGGATTAAAACCAAGAATCACCTACCCAGCAAAACTGAGTATCATGCGCCAAGGCAAAATATGGATTTTCAATAAAATAGAGGACTTTCAAGCTTTCTCAGTGGAAAGACCAGAGCTGAATAGAAAATTTGACTTTCAAACACAAGGATGAAGAGAAGCATAAAAAGGTAATCAAGAAAAAGAACAAGAAAAAGAAATTGCAAGGGACTCACCAAAGTTGAACTGTTTCGTTTACATTCCTACAAGGAAAGATGATGTGTATGATTCATGAGACCTCAGTATTAGGGTAGCTGAAGGGAATATGCATATACATATATATATATATATATACATATATATATATATATGTTTAGATATATATGTATATGTGAGTGTGTATGTGTGTGTGTGTATATATTATATATATATATTATATATATATATATATATATATATTATATATATATATATATATATGGAGAGAGAGAGGGAGAGAGAGAGGGCACAGGGTGAGTTGAAGATGAAGGGAAGATATCTAAAAGAAATAAAATCAAATCAAGGGATGAGAGAGGGAGATAGGGAGAGATAGAATGGGGTAAATTATCTTGCATAAAAGTGGCAAGAAAAAGCAGTTGTGTAGGAAGGGAAGAGGGGGCAGGTGAGGGGGAATGAGTGAATCTTGCTCTCATCAGATTTGACCTGAGGAGGGAATACCATACATACTCAATTGGGTAACTTACCCCACAGGAAAAAAGGAGGAAGAAGAAGATAAAAAAAGTGGGGGGGATGATAGAAGGGAGGGCAGATGGGGGTGGAAGTAATCAAAAACAAACACTTTCAAAAGGGGACAGGGTCAAGGGAGAAAATTTAATAAAGGGGGATAGGTTAGGAAGGAGCAAAATATAGTGAGTCTTTCACAACACGAGTATTGTGGAAGGGTTATACATAATGATACGCATGTGGCCTATGTTGAATTGCTTGACTTCTTAGGGAGGGTGGGTGGGAAGGGAAGAGGGGAGAGAATTTGGAACTCAAAGTTTTAAAAACAGATGTTCAAAAACAAAAAAGTTTTTGCATGCAACTGGGAAATAAGATACACAGGCAATGGGGTGTAGAAATTTATCTTGCCCTACAAGAAAGAAAGGGAAAAGGGGATGGGAGGGGAGTGGGGTGATAGAAGGGAGGGCTGACTGAGGAACAGGGCAACCAGAATATATGCCATCTTGGAGTGTGGGGAGGGTAGAAATGGGGAGAAAGTTTGTAATTCAAACTCTTGTGAAAATCAATGCTGAAAACTAAATATATTAAATAAAAAAATAAAGACAACAAAAAAAGATAAAAAAAAAAACAAAGTAAAGTATAAGAAGATGGGAAAGATAGGAAAGGGTCAGTTTATGAAGGGCTTTAAATGTCCGAGCATTTTAATTATTTGGTCCTGGGGATGTTAGTGACTAGAGTTTATTGAGTAGAAGGATGACATGGTCAGACTTGTGATTTTGAAGAATCTCTTTGACAGCTAAGTGGAGGATAGACTGGAGTGGGGAGAACATTAAGACAGACCAACCAGTAGGCAATTGCTTAAGGGTGATAAGGGCTTTTACAAGGGTAGTGTCAGTGTCAGTGGAGGAGATAGGTGCAAGAGATGCTGCAAAAGTGAAATCAGCAGGCCTAGGCAACAGTTTGAATGAGGTGGGGGGAGAGGGGATGTGAGGGATGTGTGTGTGAGAAAAAAATTGAGGATGACACCTAGGTTGCGGGCCTGGGGGACTAGAAGGATGGTGGTAATAGGGTGGTTTGGAAGGGGGGAGCTTAAGGGGAAAGACAATATATTCAGTTCAGATCACACCATCCTGAGCTTTCTTCTCTGCTCAGTCCTACCACTAGAGGTGTCTTGTCCCTGAGCCCTATTCAGTAACCACAGCTCTCCACCCCAACAGCATGCATTACTCAACATCATAGTAGTGTAGAAATCACATGGTGTCCCAGGTCATATTTCCTCTGAACAGCACTAGATCCCAGGTGAATACCACCCAGAATTTGAGAATCAGAAGAGATCCTAATAGTCACCTAGTCCAACCCATACACAAAGGAATTTCCACTATAATATAACCAACAATGATCTTCTAGCCTCTGCTTAAAGACTTCCAAGGAAAAATATCCACCTCTCAAGGCAAATCACTCCACTTTGGGAAAACTCTTAAGTGTTAGGAAGCATTTCCTAACTCTGATATAAAAACAAAAAGTACCAATAAAAAAATTAATAAAATAAGCAAATATCCTGTGAAATGATGTTTTTGTTGCCCTTGGATGCATGATAAAAACCAATTCCACCAACTCCTTTATCTGCCTCTCTAAAGGACTGTGAACCTTCCTGCCATGTAACTGTTCCTTTTGTTTCATTTTCTGATTTTGTTTATACTGAGAGTATAAAAATTTGGGGAATCTTTTTCAAAAGGTAATTGGTGGATTCTTTCAATTTCCATTTTACCCTCTGATTCTAGAATATCAGAGCAGTTTTCCTTGCTAATTTCTTGAAAGATGATGTCTAGACTCTTTTTTTGATCATGGCTTTAGGTAGTCCAGTAATTTTTAAATTATCTCCCCTGCATCTATTCTCCAGATCAGTGGTTTTTCCAGTAAGATATTTCACATTGTCTGCCATTTTTGCATTCCTTTGGTTCTGTTTTATAATTTCTTGATTTCTCATAAAGTCACTAACTTCCACTTGCTCCATTCTAATTTTTAAGGCAGTATTTTCTTCAGTGGTCTTTTGGACCTCCTTTTCCTTTTGGCCAGTTCTGCTTTTTAAGGCATTCTTCTCCTCATTGGCTTTTTGGAGCTCTTTTGCCATTTAAATTAGTCTATTTTTTTAAGTTGTTATTTTCTTCAGCATTTTTTAGCAAGCTGTTGACTCGTTTTTCATGATTTTCTTGCATCACTCTCATTTTTATTCCCAATTTTTCCTCTACTTCTCTTTCTTGCTTTTCCAAATCCTTTTTGAGCTCTTCCATGGCCTGAGACCAATTCATATTTTTCTTGGAGGCTTTTGATATAGGCTCTTTGACTTTGTTGACTTCTTCTGGCTGTATGTTTTGATCTTTGTCACCAAAGAAAAATTCTATAATCTGAGTCCTTTTATGCTGCCTGCTCATTTTCCCAGCCAATTACTTAACTTCTTAGCTCTCTGTCAGGGTATGACTGCTTCCAGAGTGGAGAGTGCTCTGTCCCAAGCTTCAGGAGCCTTGCGCTGCTGTTTTCAGAGCTACTTGTATTCTGAGGTGGTATGACACTCCTCTGCTGGCCTGTGCTCTAGTCTGTGAGTACAAGCACACCTTTCTTGCGAGCAGCCACTCAATTGTGTGGATGGAGTAATGAAACACAAAAAGACAAAGACATGGGGCTAGGTGAGTCGTATAGTTGGGCTATAGACTAAATTGAATGGAGTTACTGACAGTACTTTATACAGGTTAATTGCTGAGTCATCCTGACTTCTCAGAAGAGTACAATGGAGCATTGGTTAATATTTTTATCTCCTCGTTCCTGGGAACAAGGCTCCAGTCTCCTACAGGCTAACCGAATTGAAACATTTCTGTTCTTTCCCACGTAGATAACCATACTGAAACATTTCTGTTCTTTCCCATGTGGATAATCAGCTATGAAGGTGGGTTTTCTTTGCCACATCTTCTTATCCTAAACATAGCCTTTTGCCTCGCATACATCCTTCCTCAACTGATCCTGCCATGCAGAGATCTAAAAAGGCTGCTTTGCAGAGGTCTAATGAGGCCTAAACAGGATGTAGCTGGCTCTCCACACTTTCTGCCATGTAACTACCAGGAGGACTGCCTCTCTACAATCACCACAAGCTCTGCCACACCAGCACTCTTCCTTCCCCAAGCAAGAACTGCCAAGCAGAACTGCAACCCAGATCCAAGCAGGGCAAAGCAAGAGAACCCTGCCTCAGTGCCAGCAAAGAGACCCCTGCACTCCCACTCTGAATAGCTGCCTGATTCCCCCCACCATCTGTGGGTCTGGAGCTCCAGAAGCAGCTGCAGCTGCAGCCACCTCTGCCACCCTGGGGCTGGGGTCTGACTGAGCACTTCTCTCCCCCAGGTCCAACAGTTTTCCCACTGACCTGCTAAGTTGTCTTTGGTGTTTGTGGATTGAGAAGTCTAGAAACTGCCACAGCTCAGTGATTCAGGGCCCTGAGGCCTGCTCTGCCCAGTCTACTCCAGCCTGGTCTCTTCTGGTGCAGGCTGTGCTCCGCTCCCAACACAGTGAGATACTCTCTTCCCAGCAACCATCCAGGCCATCTTGGGCTGGAGACTTGTTTAACTCTGTCATTTTGTGGGTTCTATAGCTCTAGAATTTGTTTAGAGTTATTTTTTACAGGTGTTTGGAGGGATTTGGGGGAGAGCTCAAGGGAGTCCCTGTTTTCAAACCTCCATCTTGGCTCTGCCCCTGAGAATATTAAAATTTATATGATTCTACTCCTACCATTGAATGTACACTTATGCTTATACACTCTTTCCCTATAACAGCAGGAGACCACACATAAGTAAGGTCTATTTCAATTATTTTTCTTTGTTTCATGGGTTGTTATAACCAAAGAATTCATCACCCAGTGATGAGACTACTGATGGTTATTTCCATAGTTAGCTAGGCTGGTCCTTGAAAAGCAGAGTTTATGGATGAATGATGCTCAAAACCTTTCCAAAATGGTAGAATCTGACAAGGCTTATTGACTTCTCCATTGACTGACCCAGAGTTAACTCCATGCCACAGTGCCACAATGACCAAAGTAGAGTGGGGTTTTATGGAAGTGAGAGATTAAGGATATATGTATGTATACATACATATATATGTACATGTTTGTATATGTATATGTACATGTATAAAATATATGTATATTTGAGAGTCTTCTGTTTGGAGGTGATCATTGAACCCACTGGAACATATGAGATCCCAAAAGAGAGTGTAGTGAAACAATAGAAGAGTATACATCGTAGAGCTTTAGGGGACATTTCATATTTAGGGGGCAGGAGACAGATTCAGCAAAAAGTAAAGGAGAAGGAAGACAACCAGGAGAAGGCAATGTTATGAAAGCCGAGAGGGAAGAGAATATCTAGGAAAAGGGAATGGTGAACAATGTTAAATGCCACAGAAAGGTCAAAGAGAATGAGGACTGAGAATAGCAATATTGGTGAAGGAAAGATCGTAGATATCGGAGAGAGGAGGAAGTACTGGTAGAAAGAGTAGTGAAGAGGATGATTGTTAATCTTATAACACATTTTTGAGATAGAATAGATCAAACAGTGGTTGTAGATGAAATTTTCAGATGAAGAGAAGATGAGGGCTCCACAAATAGATATCAGTCTCTGGTGAATTACTCTATTTGTATGGGCACTCACAGTGGAAGGGCAGAGAGAGTGAAAGATAAAATTGGACACTTGAGTGAAGAAGGTTTAGGATAATCATAAAGAGTTCACTAGTGAACTAAGAACTTTCAAACTTCTCTATTACTGTTGAAGACACCACCTTCCTCCCAGTTACCTAGGTTCACAATTTTAGTGTTATCTTCAACTCCTCACTCTCATCCCATCAATTCCATCAAATCCCATCCATTCAACTGCCAAATCTTGTAATTTCTATCTTCATAACATCTCTTACAGAAGTCCCTTTCTGTCTATTGTGTGAACACAGCTAGTTCAAGCCCTAATTACCTCTCACTTGGACTACTGGTCTTCTTGCCTCAGATCTCTCCTCACTCCAGTCCATGCTTCGCAAAGCAGCCAAAGTGATTCACATATTCACAAATCATAAATGAAAACAACTCAAATTTATTGAACTAGAAGACAAAGTAAAGATAGAAAAAATATACCAATCACTTCTTAAAAGGAATAGTGCCAAGAATATTATAGGCAAAATCTAGAGTTTCTGTCTTTGAAAAACAAAACCTTCAAGCAACCAGAATGAAGTAGTTCATGTATTAAGGAACTACATCAGAATCATGCAAGACCCAGCAGCTTCAACTATAAATGAGAGGAGATCTTGAAATATAATGTTCCAAAAGGCCAAAGAGGCTTATATAACATATAACTTGCTCTGCAAAACTAAGTATAATCCTATAGGGAGGGAAAATGTATCTTCAATGGAACAGAGGATTTTCAAGCATTTCTGATGAAAAGACCAGAGTCGAGTAGGAATTTTGAAACACAAACATGGGAGTAAGGAAAAACTTTGAAAGGTAAATTTATTCAAGCAAGTGGAAGGGTCCACGTGATGAAGTAGCATGAACATTCTAACAGAGAGAAGATACAAGTGTCATTTCAGAGCCTATGTCTCCAATGAATGTTGATAGAGGATGCTTTTTACAGGGATCCTAGGGGGTAGGGTGGTTCTGTTCTGAGGAAGGGAAAAGAGGAGGAAAGGTAAAAGGAATACAGTTTCTTAGAAAAGAGAAAAAGGGAGTGGAATTTGCTATTTTTCAAAAGCATTATGTGGGACCAGCTAGGTGGCGCAGTAAATAGAGCACCAGCCCTGGAGTCAGGAGGACCTGAGTTCAAATCCAGCCTCTGACACTTGACACTAACTGTGTGACCTTGGGCAAGTCACTTAACCCCAATTGCCTTGCCTTCCCCCCTCCATAAAAACAAACAAACAAACAAAAGTACCATATATGAGAGGAGTATACAAACATGGAGGAAGGAATGGGGAAGGTGGTCGTCAGACTAATCTCCCCAGAAATGAACAAAGGAGAGTTGAACACATACATAAACAATTTGATGTGCAAATGTATCAAACTCAACAGGGAAACAAGAAGAGGTCCAGGGTGACATTAAGAAGAAAGATGATGCTGTAGAAAGGATAGTTGCAAGCAAAAAAAAAAACAACTTACTGATTCTGAAGGAGTGAGTAAAAGTGAAAAGAGAAAAGAACAGGGGAGGGGAGCAAAGCAGAGAGGAGAAAAAAGGAAAAAGGAAAAGGAAAACAAAAAAGCTGTGATCTAAGAAGGTGCCTTAGATTGCTTCTTAGCCAGTTAGGGAATGGCTGAGCAAACAATGGTATATCAACGCAACATAATATTATTGTGCTATAAGAAATGATGTAAAAGATGATTTCAGAGAGTTAGGTGGTATCAACTGATGTGGGCTGAAGTGAGGAGAACCAACAGGACAATTTATACAATCGAAACATTTTAAAGAAAAACAACTTTGAAAGACAAAAACTATGGTGAATGCAAAGACCAATGATATTTACAAAGGACCTATGAAGGAACATGCTACTCACTTCCTAACATGTAATGGACACAAAGTACAATAACATGACCACTCTTGTGGATTTTGGTTTGACCGTGCTGTCTGTTACAAAGGTTTTTTTCCCCTCCCTCTTCCTCTTAATTGGGAGTAGGG